>NC_051245.2:100636323-103136323 GCF_015237465.2 Chelonia mydas
GATTTTTGGTAGCAGTGCCCATTTGGACCGTACATGCACCCTACACATCCTCATGCCCTGTACCAAGGATGCACAGGTGAACCAGCCTCAGTTTCTTCTCTATTGCAAAGCCCACAGAGTTAGCTCTGAAGCAAAGGGGAAGAGGGTGGGTAATGAAGCACACACTGTGGGGGACACATCTCAAAGAAGTCAAGTTACTGCAAAATGTCAGTAATCTCTTCTTTAAAGTAGTATCCCTGTGAGTGCTTCTCTTTAGCTGACTTCTTAGCAGTAATGCTTTAAGGAGGTGGGAGTTTCCGAATAGTCCATCACTGAAGAAAGAACTACATTGCCTACCGCAGCATCTGATCTTGCAGTGTGAACTAAAGCACAGTGGTCAGATGTAACTTGCGTCGCTCAGGGGTGTGTGAAAAAGCCAACCCCTAAGCGATGCAAGTTACATTGACCAAAGTGCATCCACACCAGTGCTAAGTCGGCGGAAGATGCTCTCTCGCAGACATAGCTTCCACCTCTCATTGAGGCGGAGTAATTATGCCACCATCAGAGCACTCTCGCCATAGTGCGTCTTCACCAGATGCTCTACAGCGGTGCAGCTGCGCCGAAGCAGTGAGGTAGAGTAGACGAGCCCTTTGTGGTGGCTGCTATAGCAAAAAGGTTGATTTCTGGAATTCCCTAAGCTCCCATTTATAATTTAAGAAGAACTGTCCTCAGAGGTTGTCTGCCATGCTGTTTTGTATATCTGGGAGGTAAGACGCCAAGATTACTATCTGATTAGCTATGCACTAGTTCCAAAGCTTTATCAGTTCGGTGCAGTAAGAGGGCACACGCTCCGTCCTGATGATTGATATAATACATGCATGCTATGTTGTTTGTCTTAATCTTCATGGACTTGTTTTTGAGTAAGGGAAGTAAGTGCAGGGAAGCATTTCTAATCACTCTTAACTCCAACAGATTGATGTGCAAGTGCTCTTCCTGTAGTAATCATTAGCTTCAGACTGTGTGAGGACCCAAATGTGCTCCCTGTACCAAGAGGGAAGTGTCTGATGTTAACATGACTGTAGGAGGATTCTGGCTAAACCAAATTCCTGCACAAACCTTGGAAGGATTCACTCACCAGGTGAGTGACTGTAGGACCTGGCTGAGTACAGATATCTGTTTGTTCAGACTGTGGTTCTTTGGTACATAAACTATCCTGAGCCACCCCAGAGACTTCGAAGAGGCAACTTGGTGGTTTTGTGACAAAAACACAAGATATTGTGTTCCTGCAGTTGCAGATGTATCCTTTCTGGCACTTGAGGACTGATCTGCACTCTTTGGATAAGGTCCTTCAGAGCAAGAAACCTGCAGAGAGGGAGAGAAGCTCTGCCTGTTATTGAAACCAGAAACACTCCAATAAAGAAAGTTCCTTGTGTAGGAGGTCAAGATTGATTTCTCAAGATTTATCTGCAGGCCTAGACTTTGGAATAGTGAAATTGTTGTTTTAACTACCAACCAAGCCTCCTGATGCAACTGACCCTTGAGGAGTCTGTTGTTAAGGCAGGGAAAGACAGTTATTCCTAGATGAGAAAGGTAGGCAGCTATGACCGCCATGATTTTTGAGAACACCCTTGGGGCGGATGACAGGCCGAGAGTAGAATACGGGTACCGGTAATAACTGAGACTGAATGTGAAATAAAGAAATTGTTCGTAAGAGATGAATCGCTACATGAAAGTACATTTCTGAAGTCCAGGGTCACAAGCCAGTCCCCCCAATTCCAGGGTGGGTATTATAGCTGCTAGGGACACCATCCTGAATTTCAGATGTCTGACATGCTTGTTCAATTGTCTGAAATCTAGTATCATCCTCCAATCCCCATTTTTCTTGGATATCAGAAAATATCTTGAATAGAACCTTTTCCCCTATGTTGAAGTGGGACTGGTTCTATGGCTCCTAGACTTAGGAGAAACAAGATCTCCTGTGTCAGCAATTGATCATGAGAACAGTCTCAGAAGAGGGATGGGGAAGGGAGTTGGAAGGGCAGGATGGAGATAAATTGGATATTATGACCCAAAGTCATGGCCTCCAGTACCAATTTGTCTGATGTTATAGCCTCCCAATCTTGATGAACTAGTGAGATGCAGTATCCAAACTAAGGAAGGGGGATTTGTGTCATGCAGCTGAGAAACCCTGGTCTTTGGGTGGCATTTGGATGGTATTGAAGGCTGGGATGAAACTGTCAAGGTAGTTGCAGGCTTTTTCCTTGAAAACCTCAATTACTTAGCCAGTGGTTCCAATGGCCTATGGAAGGTGAAAAATTGATCAAAGCGTGATCTTTGTGCCCATTGAAACTAAATTTTATTTTATCTGCATGTGTGTGTAATCCTAAATGTCGCTCTACAGTTCTTTAGGGTATGAAGCAAGTCATCCATGGAAACCTCAAAAACATTCTGGCTACTGAAAGGTAAATCTTCCATGATTGATTGTACCTCCCAAGGAAACACAGACAACTTAAGCTAGGACGCTTGTCTCATCACTACTGTGGTGGAATCAGATCTGTCTGCAGCATCCACCACATCAAGTGAAGCCCACAGTGAAGTTTGTGTCTTTATTATGGTGTTGAACTGTTTTCCATATTCCTGTGGTAAATGGTCAATGAAATATTAAACTTCTCATAGTTCACAGTCATATTTTGACATCAGCACAAGGTAGTTAGCTATCCTGAACTGAAGTGTTGCTGACAAGTAGCTCTTACAACCAAAAAGATCCATATGTTTCTAGTCCTCATTATAAGGGGTGGCTTTTTGGGTATGTCGCCTGCCCCTTTTGTTGACTGCATCCATGACTAACAATTTGGTCCTGGATGAGAAAACAAAAACTCAGCAACCCTGGTTGGGATTTAATATTTTTTTTTATCAGCCCTCTTGCATATGGGGGCTGGGGGCAATTGCTGGAGTTTGCCAGAAGGACTTGGCTGGCTCAAGGAGTGCTTCATTAAATTGAGGTAAAGTTATGCAGTATGTCCTAGAGCTTGTGATGGAAATCCTGGACTTCTTCCAGGAGAATTTGCAGGGTGTCATCAACCCACTTCATCAGGTCCTGGAATTGCCTAAAGTCATCAGCTAATGATGGCAGTGGTGGCATTACTGCCTCATCAGGTGATGACGATGAGACATTAGTAAGGTGGGTAACCTCCTTGTCTACTCTTGCCCTTCAAAGGTCTCTTTGGACTCAGAGTGGGGAAGTGGGATACATGGTGTCAGGTAACAAGATCTTCTGTGGTCCCCGAGGGACGTAGTTGACGCTGCTCAAAATTGCTGGAAGAACATTGCCCGTAGATCCCAGTAAGGCCAATGAGAGAGACCATGTGGCATGGGGGGAGGAGGGAGGTATCCAGCGCTAGTCATCCCAAGTATTAGCAGGCAGGGGTCTGATGTCCTGCCTTTGTTGCATCTGCAATAGGAAATAAAGTCTCCTGAAATAAATTGGAGAGCCGTGAATAGAAAGTTCAGGGTCTGAGTCAGAATGCTGCCCCACATATTGTATCAGAGATGACAATCCCTCCTCATGGATAGTAGAAGATAGAGAAGAGTCAGCAGTTGGTGACCCAACTGACTTCTGTACCAAGAGGTGTCCAGAGGTCGCTAGATTAATTTGGTACCAAAAGGTCTTTTGGGTACTGGAATTCCTGTGGTATCGGTAACACAATAGAACTCGGTCCCAGCACCAATGATGTAGAAACTGTTGTGCGAGGCACTGATGTCAGTACTGAATGGGTTGAGGATTCCATTGAAGCCAGTCCCTGGACAACAGTAGTCTTCAGTACCGAGCAGTACCGAGCCCTTTACTGCTGAGGAATGGGACTTAGTTGGAAGTCTTAGCATGCTTCACGGTACCTGAAGTACTCTGAGCCTCACTAGTACTCCTCTTGAGGCCTGAGATGTCTGGTGACTGGATATTCTTTGATGAAGATCTCTCTAGTCTGCTCCTCTTATTGCCTTCCTTATACTTTTCAGTGGGAAACTCTCGCTACCAGCAGCACGGTTATCAGTACCTCACTCTGGGAGTATTGGAGATGGGGTTTCAATGCTGCCTTCATCTTGGAAGCTCTCTGTGACCGTGATCTCGATGATGACAGTGTACTGACAGCAGAGGTGGGGGTATCTGCCCTCAGATCAGAGGCCAGTCTCAAAACTTCCTCCATCATTAAGAGGTAGTACTTTATTTCCCTGTTCCTCTGGGATCTTCCTTTAAAAGAAGAAATGGGTCTTACACTTGCTGGGAATGTGAGAGTCTCCCAAACAACGAATGTACTGGGAGTGCCTGTCACTAACAGAGATTGCTTCTTGACAAGACAGGCCCCTTTTAAAGCCTAGGGCAGTGGCTCTCAACCATTCCAGACTTCTGTACCCCTTTCAGGCATCTGATTTGTCTTGTGTGCCCCCAAGTTTCACCACACTTAAAAACTACTTGCTTACAAAATGAGACATAAAAATACAAAAGTGTCACAGCACACTATTACCGAAAAATTGCTTACTTTCTCATTTTTACCATATAATTATAAATCAACTGGAATATAAATATTGTACTTACATTTCTGTGTATAGTATATAGAGCAGTATAAACAAGCCATTGTCTGTATGAAATTTTAGTTTGTACTGACTTTGCTAGTGATTTTTATGTAGCCTATTGTAAAACTAGGTAACTATCTAGATGAGTTGATGTGCCCCCTGGAAGATCTCTGAGTACCCCTAGGGCTACACATGCCCCTGGTTGAGAACCACTGGCCTAGGAAGCCTGGCATCCCTGACAGAAGAAAATTGTTCAAGCTTCTCAATAGGGGAAAAAGAAAAAAAAAAGTGTGTGTGTGTGTGTGTGTTTGTGTACATTTATATATATATATATATATATATATATATATATATATTAAAAAGAAAAAGGGGGAAAACACAAATTCCAACAACTATAAGATACTAAATCTACTACTGCTGAGAACTAACTATAAAAACTAAAACACTAATACAAGAGGGAACAGGAACAGGCATACAGTAAACTCCATCTCTGGCGGAAGGCGGTTGAGAAGGAACTGAGGGAGGTTCTCTTATGCAGCCCTATATAGCCTCAGTACGGGGCACAAGGACAAGTGGGCAGAATGAGCACTGCTACCAAAAATCTCTGCTCAAAGGCACCAGAGTGCATGCGTACCTAAAGTTGAGCACCCGCAAGGACACTACTCAAAGAAGAATTACACTTTCTGGAGAGAGACAAAAAAGCATTAAGAACACAGAGTAAGTGTACAGAATATTCTCTTGTTATGCATCTTGTATACTAGATGTACTATTTTTACCTATTGTCTAATGTGAGTATGTTTTTATACTTTTGTAATTGGTTTCCCACCCATTCAGTTATCTATATCACTATGGATGTAACTTGAACAGAACAATTTAAGTTAAATAGTTACTGATTATTTCCTTCAGACTATGCTCATCTTGTCATCCTATTTATAAACAGGTAAGATACTAGATGAGTAGAATTAATTTGTTAAAGATAATAAGGAACAGATTTAATTATATTTAATTATACATAGGAAAAACTCCATTAAGTAAAGTCTCAGCAAATTGTTACATCTGGAGAGTAAAAGTCTGGAAAAAGAATAATTCTTATTACAAATATCATCAACAGCAACTAATTTTCCAGACATCCATAATTTTCAGACCACTTTAATTTCAGAAGAGGTAATTATGTAGTAGCTCATAAACCACTTAATCAAAATAATTAGATATAATTTTGTCACTCATGAGACATTTGCAGCCTGAGGTAAGCAGCAACACTGCTTGTTAATTAGGTCCATTGTGGACCCTAATATCAGAGGTTTGGCAAATTGTTGAGGGCTGAAATGACTAAGACAAAATTATATATAAAAAATATCAATATAATTACCTCTATTTTCCTCTCACTTGGTTATTTGTGCAAAATACACACTGATGTGGAAAATACAGAAGTGCCTTTTTGTTTGCTTGAACAACAATAAATAATCTGTGCTCCTAAAATGCATAGTTCTATAAATGAGTCTTTGATTTGGGGTCGTGGGAGAAGGGAAGAGGATATGATGCACGAACATCTGTTGAAGGCCTCGGAAACAGAAATTTGCTAAAGAGTAGTTATTGGAAAAGCAAGTACAATCTAATTTGCAACAGTTAGTCAGTCACAAGCAAGTGAATAAAAGATTGAAAATTTTTGGTACAAAAAGTAAACCAGATAGGATCTTAACACTACTTTTAAAGATCAAAGTTATACTTTGATGGTGCATTGTAATCCATGTACCAAAAGGAGGAAAACCAGTTACTGAATTACAGGCACAAAGGTCAGGTGAACACATCTCTATAAATCTGCCATGTCCAATTTCAGAAGACCAGAGTTATTTTATGCGTTTACAAGTTATAAAACTATCATTTACGATAAACTAAAACAGTGGTGCTCAAGCTTTCCAGACTACTGTGCCCCTTTCAGGAGTCTGATTTGTCTTGCATACCCCCAAGTTTCACCAAACTACAAAATCACACACAGAAACATAAGTGTCACAGCACACTTACTGAAAAATTGCTTACTTTCTCATTTTACCATATAATTATAAAATAAATCAATTGGAATATGAATATTGTACTTATATGTAAGTGTATAGTATACAGAGCAGTATAAACAAGTCTTTGTCTGTATGAAATTTTAGTTTGAACTGACTTCGCTAGTGATTTTTATGTAGCCTGTTGTAGAACTAGGCAAATATCTAGATGAGTTGATGTACCCCCGGAAGACCTCTTGAGTACCCCTAGGATACTTCTGGTCGAGAGCCACTGAACTAAAACTTAGATTATAGACTAAAAACAAAGCAAAACCCCAGATTATGTACAGTCATATTCTTCATACTCCGTGACCTCTTAACACTTTCCTTAATGTATACTATTCAATTTACATCAAATACTAACCACAGATGCCAACCCTACACAAGTCTAGTAATTTTCTATGCAGATTTCCCCCCACCCCCTGCACATTTTTGATTCTTTGACTTTTGAATAGACTTCTCCTAAACAAAGATTTATCATATGTGCCAGTGTTCAAGGCATGTATTAGGAATTCAGTTAAGTGTATTAATGTAGTTTTTAATATAGTGCTAACAGTTCTGAGGTATCTCAAAAACAAAGGTACTTTTATCAGTTGCTACTTTGCAAGGAAGCTTAAAACTTTAGCGAATCAGTGATAGAGACCATTAAATCCCAGTGTAGTACGTACCTCCAGTACCACTGGGCCTCTGGTATATCACATATTTATCTAAATGGAGGTTTCTCAAGAAGCTGCTCCCTGCCAAAATGTGCACACAGGCTATAGCTAATACTCAATGTTATTTGTATTACTTATATTGATTCAGCAGGATTTCACTGGAGCATCTAAATAAATTAAGAGGGCCAAATCCTGCAATCCTTGTTGGGCAAAACTCCCAATGAGGACTGTGGAAATTCTTCCTGAGAAAGGACATCAAGATCTGAACTACAGGCAAGAAAATTTTCTTTATTCATATCTTTCCTCCCAAAGGGACTAATCCAAAGCACACTGAAGTCAGAGGAAAGACTCCCACTGAACTGAATGGGTCTTAGATCAGGCCCTAATTCTACTCCCACGTTGGCTTACAAAACACAAGTTTACAAAAATAAAGGGGTTTGTATTACTTATAATAAAGGAAGTTCGCCCTTCTGCAAAAGTAACCATGTAAATCCAAATGTGCTGTTAGCTTCTGTGAAAGGTATAGACTCTTGTTCTTCCATCCATGTAAAAAGATTAAATTTCAATTTCCTTAAATTAGAAAAAAGTCGTTGCACACATTGCCTTGGTTAGTTACAAGGATGCACATATTAATTCTCACTGATATGAGATTTCTTACTTCAGGGTTCAGAAAGATTTGGCCTTTAACAAACAAGTATCTTATCAATGTAGCAAGAAATACAACTCAAATGCTCAGTGAAAGTCAGTTGAACAAACACTCCACCTTGACAAAAACTAAACCACAGCGTGAAACAGCATGAACGAAACCTAGTGACACTTGGCCAAACTCATCCCTGATGTAACTTCATTAACTTCCATGGCATTTACACCAGGGATGAATTGAGTCCATTATTTACACAAAAAGAATTTTGTTGTTAAAAAAAAAAGCTTGATGACTTTGTTTTATTAGAAGATGCCTGAGCATTTATAGTCGTGTTAAATACAAACCTTTACAATAGTGTTACTAAGATTTGGACTGAGATTTCTGTAGCTCTATAATATGGTGTCTCTCTTTCTCTCACACACTCTCTCTCTCTCTCTAAAAGTTAGCATGTATGCTTCACACTTTCTTCTTTGCACACAAAAGACAAACCAGTATCTTTGAATGAGTATAACCTGGTGAAGAATCATTTAAATTCCAGAAATAATTATGATGCTTTTCTTCTCATACATTAGGTCCTGAAAATATTCATCCTTTCCACCCCTTTCACAATCAAAATAGGTTATTTTAGTTATCATTTAGTGTAGTTTTCTTATACAGAAACAAACAGCAATATTACAGTAATCAGAAGGTGCTGCCTGATGGGAAAAAAAAACTCAGGGGGTGCTTGAGGGAGAGATTCAGCAGCCCTAGAAACAAAATCTTTCAGGGCAAGGCCAAGGTGATCTTGACTGATTTCAGTCTTATCCTTAAAGGAGAAAACACTGACACAGCCCAGGCCGCAGCTGTCCCAGGCAGTGCAGCTCCATCAGAAAGTCTCAAAAGATATTTTCAACTATTAATAAATACCACTTACCCTCTGTTTTATTTATAAATGGATAAACTGAGGCACAGAGTGTTTAAATGACTTTCCCAACCAAGGTCAACCAGTGTAAGAGTCACTCCCACCCACAATCAGATGTACCCTCCCCCCTTAAAAATTATGTTGATTTAGCCAAATTACAAAGCCTCAGAAACCCCTGACCAGTATCATATTCATTTCCAAAACTTGTTTTCAACTTATTCAAAGGCTGACAGTTTTGCAAGTGCTTCTCATTTCAAATGACTTCCCTGACTCATTGGAAAACAAGCTATTTGCACCACCAGTAACAGAACTGCCACATTGCCCCACCCTCTCTATCAAGGAGGACCCAAACACAAGGAGTTCAGCAGAGCAGCTGAGGCACCCCTAAGGGGAGATAACAAGTTTAAGAAACCCAGCCGCATTGAGGGGAAGCCAATCATGAGGAGCTCAGCAGAGCCCATAGATATATTCAGACCCCAAAGAGGGTCAGGCACACCCAGAGACTACTATGCAAGTGGAGCATGTTTCCTGTGCAGAGCCTGGAAGAGTACCATCCCCTTTGTATTTTCATTCTGATCCCTAGACTTGTGCTCAGTATTTCCAAAAATTAGTCTTTAAGCTTGTTTGTGCCTCAGTTTACCCATCTGTAATACTCGGAGATCACCACCTACTTCAGAAGGATGTTGAAAGACTTAACTAATACTAGACATGCTTGAAGACAGCACTCTCAGTTCTCACTGACTTCAATGGCAATGGAGGGCCCTAGTGAAATATCCTGTTGAGGCCCAATACATGTTTAATACAGGTTTAGTTTAAATTATTTTCAAGTGTTATTCATAGATCTGAAAGCCAGGAATGATGCCGGTGGTCAGCTAGTCTGACCTTAATATACCTGGATCCAACACCAGTTCCATGTAGGAAAAGGCTTTGACTCTTAAGCACAACGTATTTTTTAAAAGCAGATTTGAAATTGGATGTTTCACCACAGCTTTGAAATTAATATTTCATTTTCAGCTGTTAGTCTTAATGATTTGTCTTAGTTTATTTTCTTTACATGTTCTACTGAAAAATGCCAGCCACAGAGGACAAACACCCAAACTATTAAATATTCAGATTTTATTACAAGAGCGTGAGCCTTGATGTGTTATGACTTTACTTGCAGCCAAGTATCTTTTAAACTTTCTTTTCCAATTAAAAAAGCAAAACCAGGAGCAAGACTTTTAAAAGTGGCCTGAGCACTGGTTTACTTTACTGAAAACCATCACTTTTAAAGCATGGAACCATGCACAAGATAAGAAGTAATTAAAAATAGGTAAAGTGCATATTTAAAACATGCATTCTGTATCTTGTTTAGATTGACATCATTGGTCTGAGAGGCTATTTCCTCGGCCAATTGACCCACAAATGCAAACATTATACAGTACTCAGCTTTATTTGTCCACTGTCATTTCTAACTGCACACATTCAATTTCACGTTAAGATTATAAATCCAATCCTGCAAACTCTTATTCACGTAGACTATCAGCTTCAAAAGGACTATACATGTAAGTAAAAGCTATAATTGGTAGCTGTCTATTAGCATTTAGAGATTATGTCCCATGAAAGAAACAGTATACTTTGAAGAAAGATACATTCCCCCCCAAAAAACGAGATCTTAACAACAGCCTTTACTACTTGGGCATGCAGTGTACAGTTTTTATATCCAGTTCTAACTTTTCCTATCATTTTCAGCTCTATCGTGATTTTAGTAGTTTGAACAGTTGCCATAGTTTCATCTTCTTTTATCTTGGATTTCTACCCTAAAATGTACTTTAGATTGGCAGCATGGGGTTCCATTTTCATTTAATTCCATCTTAAATTTGCAAGTAAAGAGATGCTTTCTTTAACAGTCTGCTCTGCAAACTCACCCTAAGCTTCTTTCCATCTCTTGCATAACTCTCTGTGAAAGCTTTTGCAGGACAAATCAGGCCCTCTGTTGTAGCTCCACTGTCTACAGATTATACCCTAAATTACATTTATGTGCCCTAAGTGAGTTTGCACAGGTGTAACTGAGGACTTCCCCTCCCATTTGTGAGGATCTAATTTCTTCATGCAATTGTTTATGTAGAAGAGTAAAATAGAAAAACTTCCTACCTGTAATAACAGTAGGACAATGGAACACCATGCCCAGGGAGGTTGTGGAAGTTCCTTCACTGGAGGTTTTCAAAAGGAGACTGGATAGGCATCTGGCTTGGATGGTTTAAACACAACAAAACCTGCATCTTGACTAGGGGTTAGGCTAGATGACCCTTGTAATCCTTTCTAACCCTATGATTCTAGAGTTTATGGATTTTTAGTTGGTATTACGGTGATAAGTATTTTGGGATTCTTTGGACCCAATTATTCTACTTTTGATATTTATTTTATTTTTGTCTTCCCATCCCATTTACTCAGATTCTCTTAGCTGGAAAGAAGAGACAGCACCATATGACTATCTTTGTGCAGGCCACCATTCATCCACAGACCACTAAACAATTAATCATATCCCTGATTTTATTTTTATATCTCCACAAAACTAAGTTAAAAGAACGTTACGTTTGCAAAGTCAAGCACTCAAAAGTTAGGAAATACCTGAATTAAGGTTGCCTGTGCAACCTTCCTAGATGAAAATTAACGGCTGCTCTACACAGTTTTTGTAGCAATCTAATTATATTGGTTTCGAAACAAGCTATGCCATTGTAAGATTTTTATATCAGAAGAATGGATATAAACTGCATTTGCACTAAGGGTTGCCCTGATTTAATTATATGGATTTATAAACCACGATGGTTGGATCAATGCAAAAATTATGTGTAGACAAGCCCCAAGTAAATCAGCTCTGCAGCACAGACCTAAGAGTGCTCTTGCTACACTAACCACATTGGATTCATGCAGCCGAGTTATACAAAAATGAAAAAGACCTTGGTAATACTCACTCATTTTTTAAACTTTAATTTGCATTTCAGCCTTTACTGCTCTAATATACATGTGTATACTCTAGTTATTTTCTAATTATAGCATCACATAATACTCTCCAGGAGTTTTTAGTAAATATTTTACACAACTATAAAGGAAGTAAAAGATCTCTCCCCCTCCCTCCCACGCCCCCAACTCAACTTACCCCTTTACGGAAAGCCAACAGACAGATTACTTTCAGGTCATGTTGCTAAGAAACTTTAGACCAATTTTCCTATAATACTGGTTTTTACACACTAACTTCACTGAAATCAATGGAGTTACTCCTGGAGTTACATCCATTTAAGTGAAACCAGAATCAGGCCCTCTGACTTTAGGAGCAAATGCTAGTGGAGAGGAAGAGCTGCCTATAGGCATATAACTCTATGGATCATCTATACAAAAAAAACCAATACCTTTGTAAACAGCTGAGTGCACATACACAAATATGCACACATGTAAAATTGGTAAATCATCATCTTGGGAAGTTACATACAAATAGGAGTAAGTTCTTATGTTGGTTTTGGAATAAAGAGAAATGTTTAAAATTAGTATTAATAGCAATTAAAATTCAAACTTTATAATACTCCCGAGGGACCTATTTAAAATGATTTTTCCACTTTAATGTAAATATATTTATTAGTTTCTTAATACTCTGGATTAGAGAAACTCTAGGAATAGTCAAGAATTTGAAGCCTGAAACATGTAAACAGATTACAGTAAAAGGAAATCAATTTGAAAAAATGAAATGTGACAGATGGAGAAGAAAAAAAAAAAAGGGCAGTCAGTGCCTGTGAACTGATAATGTTATTAATTAGGCAGGGATAAATCATCCTGATCATTTCCATTGATTCTTCTTAAGACAGTCACAATGATGTCAAACCACAGAAGACATTATTTGAACCTGTCTTTTATTGATTAAAATCTTGTGGGAGAACAGTCTCATCTGCAGTAATTTAATCAACTTTGACAACCTGTGAAGAATAAATAGCACTCTCTTGCTAACAAGTTGAACAATAGTAGATAGGCTGGAAGTTATCAATAATTTAGATTATTTTGTCGTTTTCTGCTGTAGTGCTTGAAAATGTATTTGCTGAAGGAAAGATGACTTCTACACTGGTCTGGTATTTAGCTTACAGTGCCCTTTAGGGAGTCTAAGGAAAGTGTTTGCCAAAAGAATTTGGGTCCTATGTTCCCCTCTTCTGTGATGTGCGATAGGGAGCAAAAAAGCTGGAAAAAGAAATATACAAAGGATCATTAGTCTACAGAAGAAGTGAGAAGCAGAGCCAAAGCAAATGATGCATCCCCACCTCCCCTGAGCTTGTTGCAGTTCTGAAGGTCAGAATGATATTTTGGGACAGAAGGATAGAGTAACCACCAGGGCTGTCCTTACCCATACACAAAGTACGCAGCTGCCTAGGACACCAGGAAATTTGGAGCAAAAAAAGCAGCTGCGTGCTGCTCCAGCAGCCAGCCCGATCCCCTGGCCAGCTGAGCTGCCCAGGAAAGCTGCCCCCCAGCTCTGCCTCTTCCCCATGGCCCCTGGCCCTGCTCCACCCCAGCCCCGCCCCTTCCCATCCCTGCTACGCCCCAGTCCCGTCCTGTCCCCACTCCACCCCTTCCCCTGAGCAACATCCCAGGGGACTGCAGAAGGGGTCGAGCATGCCCTGAACTCACTGGGTGGCAGGAAGTGGAGTGACCCAGCCCCAACCTGCCTCAATCCGCCGGCTCATGCTGGAGGGTGGTTTCCCCCCTGTTCCCCAAGCCTTCTCCCACGGACGCCTCGGGCCAGCCCCACCCTCACAGACCTGGGGCCACTCCCCTTCTGCAGGGGGACTGCATAGGGCACCAAAATGTCGAGGGATGGCCCTGGTAGCCACACTATACCTTGTGGTATTTCTGCAAGAAAAGACACTTCATGCCGTTTCCCCAGAGGAATGGATAGGACACAGGCTTGGCTGAAAGGCAGCCAGTTAGTGGCAGCACAACTGAAGAGGAGTCATATATCTTGGGAGAGGTGATGTGCAGCAGCAAGGAGGATACCCTGATCAAAAGGTGTTCAGGTGGTGAAAGGAGGTAGTCTCCTCTGGATAGTGTCCAGCACTAAAGTTTAGTTCATTAAAATACAATTTCAAAACTCAAAATTATTATTAGCAATGTTGCTACAAAACATTGGCTCCACTTAGTTTGATACAGACACCAAATGACTGTGTTGTTCACCCATACCCCCAGCACTGAAGGATTTGGGCCTGTAAGTTTTCATTAAAAAAAAAAAAAAAAAAAAAAAGTCTCTAGGACATTTCCTTGCAGAGGTGTAGATCTCAATATGTAGCCCAAGTGCCATAGAAACTTGTCAATGAAAACAGAAGAATCTTTTCAACTAAGAGATCACACACACAAGGGCTGGCAACTTGCTTCCTTAAGCATAGCAGGGAGGACTCCTATTCCTTCAATAAGCTTTCTAGGCCCTGGTCTACACTAGGACTTTAGGTCGAATTTAGCAGCGTTAAATCGATGTAAACCCGTACCTGTCCACACGATGAAGCCATTTATTTCGACTTAAAGGGCTCTTAAAATCGATTTCCTTACTCCACCCCTGACAAGTGGATTAGCGCTTAAATCGGCCTTGCCGGGTCGAATTTGGGGTACTGTGGACACAATTCGACGGTATTGGCCTCCGGGAGCTATCCCAGAGTGCTCCATTTTGACCGCTCTGGACAGCACTCTCAACTCAGATGCACTGGCCAGGTAGACAGGAAAAGAACTGCGAACTTTTGAATCTCATTTCCTGTTTGGCCAGCGTGGCAAGCTGCAGGTGACCATGCAGAGCTCATCAGCAGAGGTGACCATGATGGAGTCTCAGAATCGCAAAAGAGCTCCAGCATGGACCGAACGGGAGGTACGGGATCTGATCGCTGTATGGGGAGAGGAATCCGTGCTATCAGAACTCCGTTCCAGTTTTTGAAATGCCAAAACCTTTGTCAAAATCTCCCAGGGCATGAAGGACAGAGGCCATAACAGGGACCCGAAGCAGCGCCGCGTGAAACTGAAGGAGCTGAGGCAAGCCTACCAGAAAACCAGAGAGGCGAACGGCCGCTCCGGGTCAAAGCCCCAAACATGCCGCTTCTATGATGAGCTGCATGCCATTTTAGGGGGTTCAGCCACCACTATCCCAGCCGTGTTGTTTAACTCCTTCAATGGAGATGGAGGCAATACGGAAGCAGGTTTTGGGGATGAAGAAGATGAGGAGGAGGAGGAGGTTGTAGATAGCTCACAGCAAGCAAGCGGAGAAACCGGTTTTCCCGACAGCCAGGAACTGTTTCTCACCCTGGACCTGGAGCCAGTACCCCCCGAACCCACCCAAGGCTGCCTCCTGGACCCAGCAGGCGGAGAAGGGACCTCCGGTGAGTGTACCTTTTAAAATACTATACATGGTGTAAAAGCAAGCATGTGAAAGGATTACTTTGCCCTGGCATTCGCGGCTCTCCTGGATATACTCCCAAAGCCTTTGCAAAAGGTTTCTGGGGAGGGCAGACTTATTGCGTCCTTCATGGTAGGACACTTTACCACTCCAGGCCAGTAACACGTACTCGGGAATCATTGTACAACAAAGCATTGCAGTGTATGTTTGCTGGCGTTCAAGCAACATCCGTTCTTTATCTCTCTGTGTTATCCTCAGGAGAGTGAGATATAATCCATGGTCACCTGGTTGAAATAGGGTGCTTTTCTTCAGGGGACACTCAGAGGAGCCCATTCCTGCTGGGCTGTTTGCCTGCGGCTGAACAGAAATGTTCCCCGCTGTTAGCCACAGGGAGGGGGGAGGGTGGAGGGGGTAGCCACGCGGTGGGGGGAGGCAAAATGCGACCTTGTAACGAAAGCACATGTGCTATGTATGTAATGTTAACAGCAAGGTTTACCCTGAAAGAGTGTAGCCAGTGTTTTATAAAATGTGTCTTTTTAAATACCGCTGTCCCTTTTTTTTTCTCCACCAGCTGCATGTGTTTCAACGATCACAGGATCTTCTCCTTCCCAGAGGCTAGTGAAGATTAGAAAGAAAAAAAAAACGCACTCGAGATGAAATGTTCTCCGAGCTGATGCTGTCCTCCCACACTGACAGAGCACAGACGAATGCGTGGAGGCAAATAATGTCAGACTGCAGGAAAGCACAAAATGACCGGGAGGAGAGGTGGCGGGCTGAAGAGAGTAAGTGGCGGGCTGAAGAGAGGGCTGAAGCTCGAATGTGGCGGCAGCGTGATGAGAGGAGGCAGGATTCAATGCTGAGGCTGCTGGAGGACCAAACCAGTATGCTCCAGTGTATGGTTGAGCTGCAGCAAAGGCAGCTGGAGAACAGACTGCCACTACAGCCCCTGTGTAACCAACCGCCCTCCTCCCCAAGTTCCATAGCCTCCACACCCAGACGCCCAAGAACGCGGTGGGGGGGCCTCCGGCCAACCAGCCACTCCACCACAGAGGATTGCCCAAAAAAAAGAAGGCTGTCATTCAATAAATTTTAAAGTTGTAAACTTTTAAAGTGCTGTGTGGCATTTTCCTTCCCTCCTCCACCACCCCTCCTGGGCTACCTTGGTAGTCATCCCCCTGTTTGTGTGATGAATGAATGAAGAATGCATGAATGTGAAGCAACAATGACTTTATTGCCTCTGCAAGCGGTGATCGAAGGGAGGAGGGGAGGGTGGTTAGCTTACAGGGAAGTAGAGTGAACCAAGGGGCGGGGGGTTTCATCAAGGAGAAACAAACAGAACTTTCACACCGTAGCCTGGCCAGTCACGAAACTGGTTTTCAAAGCCTCTCTGATGCGTACCGCGCCCTCCTGTGCTCTTCTAACCGCCCTGGTGTCTGGCTGCGCGTAACCAGCAGCCAGGCGATTTGCCTCAACCTCCCACCCCGCCATAAACGTCTCCCCCTTACTCTCACAGATATTGTGGAGCACACAGCAAGCAGTAATAACAGTGGGAATATTGGTTTCGCTGAGGTCTAAGCGAGTCAGTAAACTGCGCCAGCGCGCCTTTAAACGTCCAAATGCACATTCTACCACCATTCTGCACTTGCTCAGCCTGTAGTTGAACAGCTCCTGACTACTGTCCAGGCTGCCTGTGTACGGCTTCATGAGCCATGGCATTAAGGGGTAGGCTGGGTCCCCAAGGATACATATAGGCATTTCAACATCCCCAACAGTTATTTTCTGGTCTGGGAATAAAGTCCCTTCTTGCAGCTTTTGAAACAGACCAGAGTTCCTGAAGATGCGAGCGTCATGTACCTTTCCCGGCCATCCCACGTTGATGTTGGTGAAACGTCCCTTGTGATCCACCAGAGCTTGCAGCACTATTGAAAAGTACCCCTTGCGGTTTATGTACTCGCCGGCTTGGTGCTCCGGTGCCAAGATAGGGATATGGGTTCCGTCTATGGCTCCACCACAGTTAGGGAATCCCATTGCAGCAAAGCCATCCACTATGACCTGCACATTTCCCAGGGTCACTACCCTTGATATCAGCAGATCTTTGATTGCATGGGCTACTTGCATCACAGCAGCCCCAACAGTAGATTTTCCCACTCCAAATTGATTCCCAACTGACCGGTAGCTGTCTGGCGTTGCAAGCTTCCACAGGGCTATCGCCACTCGCTTCAACTGTGAGGGCTGCTCTCATCTTGGTATTCATGCGCTTCAGGGCAGGGGAAAGCAAGTCACAGAGTTCTATGAAAGTGCCCTTACGCATGCGAAAGTTTCGCAGCCACTGGGAATCGTCCCAGACCTGCAACACTATGCGGTCCCACCAGTCTGTGCTTGTTTCCCGAGCCCAGAATCGGCGTTCCACAGCATGAACCTGCCCCATTAGCACCATGATGCATGCATTGTCAGGGCCCATGCTTTCAGAGAAATCTGTGTCCATGTCCTGATCACTCACGTGACCGCGCTGACGTCGCCTCCTCGCCCGGTAGCGCTTTGCCAGGTTCTGGTGCTGCATATACTGCTGGATAATGCGTGTGGTGTTTAATGTGCCCCTAATTGCCAAAGTGAGCTGAGCGGACTCCATGCTTGCCTTGGTATGGCGTCCGCACAGAAAAAAGGCGCGGAATGATTGTCTGCCGTTGCTCTGACGGAGGGAGGGGCGACTGACGACACGGCTTACAGGGTTGGCTTCAGGGAGCTAAAATCCACAAAGGGGGTGGCTTTAAATCAAGGAGTAGTTCAGGCAGGAGTTCATGGAGGGTTCCAATAAGAAATGGTGCACCTAAGTTACTGTTCTTATTGGAACAAGGAGGTTAGCGTGGCCTCTGATTGATACATGGCTAGATTTAGCTCGCTGCACCTTCTCTGTGAGTGACTGCAGTGTGACGTAGAGGAATGAGTCCCCTAGACAGGGGAAGAGGCAAATGAGTACAAAACAAATCTGGTCTATTTCTTGTTTCGATCCACTCCATCTATCTTTTACATCTTTGGCTGGCAGCAGACGGAGCAGAAGGACTGCATGCCATCCACATCTCATGGCTGCTCGGCAGAAGATGGTACAGTACGACTGCTAGCCATCCTCATCTCTTGCCTGCCTGGCAGAAGATGGTGCAATATGACTGCTAGCCATCCTCATCTCTTGCCTGCCTGGCAGAAGATGGTACAATACGATTGCTAGCCATCGTCATCTCTTGCCTGCCTGGCAGAAGATGGTGCAATATGACTGCTAGCCATCCTCATCTCTTGCCTGCCTGGCAGAAGATGGTACAATACGATTGCTAGCCATCGTCATCTCTTGCCTGCCTGGCAGAAGATGGTGCAATATGACTGCTAGCCATCCTCATCTCTTGCCTGCCTGGCAGAAGATGGTACAATACGATTGCTAGCCATCCTCATCTCTTGCCTGCCCGGCAGAAGACGGTACAATACGACTGCTAGCAATCCGTATTGCCTGCCTGATCACCATAAGACGGTTCAATAGGACTGACTGCAGGACTAAAGAGAATGACCTGGTCAAGTCACCAAAAATTTAGTCCCTGCGCCCATGTCTGCCCAGGCGCTCCCAGCCGACGTGGCCAGGAGCACCTCGGACACGACGAGGACGGGTAACAGTCATACTGCACCGTCTGCTGCCAGAAGGCAATGGGTTGCTGCTACTGTGTAGCAATGCCGTACCGCGTCTTCCAGCACCCAGGAGACATACGGTGACGGTTACCTGAGCGGGCTCCATGCTTGCGGTGGTATGGCGTCCGCACAGGTAACTCAGGAAAAAAGGCGCGAAACGATTGTCTGCCCTTGCCTTCACGGAGGGAGGGAGGGAACGGGGGCCAGACAATATGTACCCAGAACCACCCGCGACAATGTTTTAGCCCAATCAGAGTGCTCCATTGTGACTGCTCTGGACAGCACTCTCAACTCAGATGCACGATTATTTGCCGTTGCTCTGACGCAGGGAGGGGCGACTGAGGACACGGCTTACGGGGTTGACTTCACGGAGGGTTCCAATAAGAAATGGTGCACCTAAGTTATTGTTCTTATTGGAACAAGGAGGTTAGCCTGGCCTCTGATTGATATATGGCTAGATTTAGCTCGCTGCACCTTCTCTGTGAGTGACTGCAGTGTGACCTAGAGGAATGAGTCCCCTAGACAGGGGAAGAGGCAAATGAGTACAAAACAAATCCGGTTTATTTCTTGTTTTGATCCACTCCATCTATCTTTTACATCTTTGGCTGGCAGCAGACGGTGCAGAAGGACTGCATGCCATCCACATTTCATGGCTGCTCGGCAGAAGACGGTACAATAGGACTGCTAAGCAATCCATATTGCCTGCCTGCTCACCATAAGACGGTTCAATAGGACTGACTGCCGGACTTAAGAGAATGACCTGGTCAAGTCACTAAAAATTTAGTCCCTGCGCCCATGTCTGCCCAGGCGCTCCTGATCGACCTCACACAGGCGACCAGGAGCACCTCGGACATGACGAGAACGGCTACCAGTCGTACTGTACCGTCTGCTGCCAGAAGGCAAGGGGTTGCTGCTACTGTGTAGCAATGCCATACCGCGTCTGCCAGCACCCAGGAGACATACGGTGACGGTTACCTGAGCGGGCTCCATGCTTGCGGTGGTATGGCGTCCGCACAGGTAACTCAGGAAAAAAGGCGCGAAACGATTGTCTGCCCTTGCCTTCACGGAGGGAGGGAGGGAACTGGGGCCGGACAATATGTACCCAGAACCACCCGCGACAATGTTTTAGCCCAATCAGAGTGCTCCACTGTGACTGCTCTGGACAGCACTCTCAACTCAGATGCACGATTGTTTGCCGTTGCTCTGACGCAGGGAGGGGTTACAGGGTTGACTTCACGGAAGGTTCCAATAAGAAATGGTGCACCTAAGTTATTGTTCTTATTGGAACAAGGAGGTTAGCCTGGCCTCTGATTGATACATGGCTAGATTTAGCTCGCTGCACCTTCTCTGTGAGTGACTGCAGTGTGACCTAGAGGAATGAGTCCCCTAGACAGGGGAAGAGGCAAATGAGTACAAAACAAATCCGGTTTATTTCTTGTTTTGATCCACTCCATCTATCTTTTACATCTTTGGCTGGCAGCAGACGGTGCAGAAGGACATATTGCCTACCTGCTCACCATAAGATGGTTCAATAGGACTGACTGCCGGACTTAAGAGAATGACCTGGTCAAGTCACCAAAAATTTAGTCCCTGAGCCCATGTCTGCCCAGGCGCTCCCAGCCGACGTGGCCAGGAGCACCTCGGACATGACGAGGACGGCTACCAGTCGTATTGTACTGTCTGCTGCCAGAAGGCAAGGGGTTGCTGCTACTGTGTAGCAATGCAGAACCACGTCTTCCAGCACCCAGGAGACATACGGTGACGGTTACCTGAGCGGGCTCCATGCTTGCGGTGGTATGGCGTCCGCACAGGTAACTCAGGAAAAAAGGCGCAAAACGATTGTCTGCCCTTGCCTTCACGGAGGGAGGGAGGGAACGGGGGCCGGACAATATGTACCCAGAACCACCCGCGACAATGTTTCAGCCCCATCAGGCATTGGGATCTCAACCCAGAATTCCAATGGGCAGCGGAGACTGCGGGAACTGTGGGATAGCTACCCACAGTGCAACGCTCCGGAAGTCGACTCTAGCCTCGGTACTGTGGAAGCACTCCGCCGAGTTAATGCACTTAATGCACTTCTGTGGGGACACACACACTCGAATATATAAAACCGATTTCTAAAAAACCGACTTCTATAAATTCGACCTTATTCCGTAGTGTAGACATACCCTAGGAGGGTTGTTGCCTTCACACACTCCTAAACCTCACTGGGATTCTCTCCTGTACACCTCATGAGATCCACATGATTCTAGTGAATAGCCACCACCCAAGCCACTGGCTCTCACCCAATCCCCACCCACAGCCCTCCTGAGGTTTTTAAAAAGAAAGCTCTGCCCTGTTCACACAGCGTTTAGGAGATCTGCAGGACAGGAGGGACAGGAGAGAGCAAAGACAGCCTGGAAAAAAATCTTGCATTTCAGAATTCTTCAGGGAAAGCCTTTAACATAAGACAACTGTCGAGCTACTATAAGTCAATTTATAGGCCTAACAATCTTGAGAATACTGCTAAGATTAACTGCTATGGAGGACAAAGTCTTCTAGAAATCTAGTTACTCCAACGTAAAGTTAACTATGTCATAAGAAAAGCAGAACAGTCAAAACAAAGCAATCCACATAAGACAAAAAATAAAAATAAAAATTGAAAGTTCAGTAGAAAAGTTTTTAAAAAGCCAGGCTAACAAATAAATACTTCAGGGACAAAACTATTGATTCATGATTTTCCCCCCCACTATTCTCTTCAAGTGTATAATGTGCCCTATGAAGTTACTCTTTAGAGGTAAAGAATCAGAGCATTGAAGCAGAAATAAAATCTGGGAAGCAGGGATCTTAAACTGAAATTATCTTGTATAAAAGGTTATTATGACTGAACACTGTATCATGTCCTGTTTTGTCAGTGATTGAGCAGTTAAAGCTAGACAACCTAGTCTGCGATGAGGTTTCTTCATACCCATTTCAGATTGTCTTCCTCATTTCCTGCTAAAAGAGTATTGTAGTCCTCTTCATTGGTGCACACACGAGCGAATACATACAAACTTGTGTCAAAAGAAGAGGAACATTCGGAGACAGCATTAAAACAAGTTGTAAGATTTTTTTTTTTAAATCTTGGTTTTAATTTCCTATTAAGAGTATTGCTTGATAGAGTACATCAAAATATACTGTAACCATTTTTAATACCCTATCAGTTTCATCTTATAGTTTTTAAATGGTGTGGCTTGTGTTGAAGAACAATTAAAGGGGCCAGTATGTACCACCACATCTGGCTCCCATTGAAGTTACAGGCAAAACTCATTGTTAGTAGGACTGGACTTTTAAAATGGGAGACATCTCAGGAAAATTCTGAGTGCTGAAAGCAGCAGCATTGGTGATTTCTTAGGCGCAAGAGTTCACTCTTAGTAACCAAATAATGCCTATGCAGGTAGCAGTTTTCTTATTTGCAAGTTAGCCTTTGTTGGACAAAAGTAGCATTATTTTAAAATGAAAATGAACTCTCAATATCGAAGATGGGATGTACTATATTTGCACATAGCGTCCTCTGCGGGGAATATTATCCTCTTGCATTTGAAGGAGTTTATTTTCCCCATCAAAGCAGAGTACCGTGATCACTCTTCTCCAGCAAGGAGACCATCAATACCCCCTCTAGAGTGCATTTGCTTTGTAGAGATCCCCTCTAGCCATGCTCCTAGATTCACATTCTATAGAATTCTCTGGGCCAAATTCTACAGTGATATGAATGATAGCATAAACTGACCAGAAAATGGATACATATGGTAAGCAATGTAACTTGAACCAATGTGGTGTTTCTGCTGGGCCTTACTTGTCTGCAAGAAGGACAGGAGACTTGTTATGGGTTTTAATCAGGCCGCAACTTTATTATATAGATGACTGGGACTACCCAGCAGATAAAGTGTACAGTGCAGGCAAATCCATGCTTACTCAAATCAGTTCTCCGGGGCTTCCACCAGTCCCCCTTTGTTTCCATCCAGGTCCCCCAGCCGACCCATGGCTTGGACTTACCATCCACCACCCTCGTAAGAGGGTTAAGGAGGGGGTTGGCTCCCAGCCATACCAATCATAGGAGTCCCCAACCCCCTCCCTGTTCTGTTCCATTATCCAGTACCTCCTTTTAAGTCCTTTACCAGGCCATTTATCTGGTCACTGGCCGCCCTCCCTATGGAGTATCTGCACTGAACATCCACCCAACCGTACAAAATAAGTTGCAACATATGGCCTACTACCTTTTCTTCTCACCAGAAAAGGTCTTCCCTCACATCCGCTATGGGGAAGGTGAAAAAAACCCACACTCCACCGAAGCCAATTGTGGTGGTGAGGGAAAAATGTCCTTTCCAGCCCCCCCTTTAAAAGGGGCGACTAGCGTAAAACCCACAGCAGGTCCAGTCCAGCCTGCCATTCGCATCCACTGGGGAGGGAGAGTGGGTGCTGGCTTCCTCGCTGCATGGAGCAAAGAGACTTGACCCACCCAGGTTTCGTACTTTAATGCACATTCCTGGGGAGGGGGAGAAAGGGGGGAGAAGGGTCATTACTGCAAAGCTGACCACCAAGCACCTTTTTTACAGCAGTATCTCACCTCCTTCCTCCCCACCACAAAGCAGAGCTGCCCTTCCTTGGGTAAGCCCGAGACAAACCTTGCCCAACTTTTGTTGTGGTGCAGTCATTATCTTCACTCACCTATTAATTTATTTTCCTGTTGAGTCCTATTCTACCTATTTTGTACATCCAGGATATGCAAAATTGGTGCACATTACACTATTTTGACTTACACCTTTTTTCTAATCAACTTTCACCATCACTTATATCATGGCTTAATTTAGTCCTTATGGAACCTCTCCCCAACCTGAATCCCCTCCCTCACAAAAGTGTGAACCTGATCTCACCCAGACTACTAACAGCAGGACTGACTCCAGTACAAAAGGTTCTTGATTTATAAAAATAAATTGGAAAAAAAAAAAAGTTGTATGCTATGATCAGTCTTCATTCTGTTTCTTCTGCTATTGCTGTTTTTAAACAAGCCTAAACTAACAAAAAATGTTGTCCTTTGCCTCTTCATAAAACAATAAGCACACTGGCTTATAGACATACAGCATACAATACTCTCAGCAAAAATGCCTTTTTCTAGTGAGATAGATGGTTCCAATGTTCTTTGACACTTATATCATTCATCTTGTTAGATTTTATTTGGTACACACAAACTGATGAGAAAATTTATTTCCTGAATTACAGCACATATCACCTGGAGGGAAAAACAGTTGTTCTTGTTAATTCAAGAAAAATGCATTAGAAATGCCATAAACATTACTATAGTATCTTGTCAGGCGTACAACAAATGTAGTGATTCATCCCCCAAATCCCCCAGTGAAGGGAAGGATGGTGAATGGAGAAAGATTGTTGAAGCTTTATTGTATATAGCAGAAATACAGCCATTGTTTTCAGTGGGTTTTATTCTGCTAAAATGAAAAGATGAAAAAATATTTTAAACCAGTTCTCAAAGAAAATCCTGAGGGAAAAGAAAGTGAGGTTGAAGAGATCACTCAAAGTCTAACATGGTTACAAGAATGTATTTTCTCAATTATTGTCAGGGGAGAATGATCATTTTTATATTCCAAAACAAGTTGGGAAATCTGGAAATGTAAACAAAGTCATCACAAGGAAAAGTTTGATCTCTCTCACACACTGAGAAAAATCAATAAAAAAGCCAAGGCTAACATCACTGTAAACTGCATGTCAACTCTCTTTCTTTGATGATCAAGTCAGTGAAAGTGATGAGGCATAAAAAAAATCTGATTGTGCTGAAGTTCACTGGCATTTTACCAGTCATCATTTTTCCCTGCCTAGACCCAAGCAATACTACACACCTGCCTGCTAAAAACCCATTTCATTTTCCTAACCAGATAGTGAATGATCAGTAGCAGGCAGACTTTAGATTTAATTTCTTGGAAATAAGAAATTGTTTTTTTGTTTTTTAAAGAAAAATATACAAACAAAACAAAAAAACCACGCAACTTTCTTTTTAGAGTCTTTACTTGCAAATAAAATGGAAAGTTGTTCCTGATCTCCCCTTCCCCATTGTTTTAGCCCCTTATCCTGACAGTCAGTAATGCTCTCAAACAGAGACAACAAACAGGAATGCATGAAATATGGACCAAATCTGGGGATATTAAATGATTAGGTTATTTATTAGGTGTTAAGTTATTTGCAGTTAATTATCTCCCATATATAGCTGACTAAGGCCAGATATTAAGATTTTATCCCTTCATTTACTTTTATTTGTTTCCCCCTTTCTGTCCTCCTTAGCTATTTAGGATATTTAACTGGTCAGCTGAGGCAAGATCAGACATAAAGTTAAGACAGTTCCCATTCCCATTGATTTAAGTGGTGTAAGATCAAGACCTTAATACTTTTTGTATTTAAGTTCAATAAAACTTGTATGTCAAGTACAAGAACCTTCCTAATTTAAAGCTAACCTTGAGAAATTACCAGACAGCCTGGCAGATAAACAAGAAATGTCAATATTTCCTCATATCTCTCTCTCAAGGTTTTTGGGTCTGCAATGTTAAAGTAGTTATACAAAATAAGAGATATTAATATTTTCTATATCCTAAACATGGTGGATTCCATAACCCAATTAAAATGCCATGACATTACTAAAAAAACCATTAAGACAAAGAAAAGTCAGACTTGTGACCAAAACACCTTCACAGATGTTGGTATAATTCCTGCCTTTCTATACAAAATGAATAGTTCCACTTATCTCTACTAACAGCACTGTATAGATTTTTAAGTAGTTCACTGTATAGTATGCATACAACATATTGAAAAACATGTGCAAAGACTGAAAAAGAAAAAACTCCAGCTCCTTAGGAAATATGAACCTCTGGATAAAGCCACCCAGAGGACAATTAGAATTTCATTAGATTCACTCCTATAAGAAATAAATCAAATAAGTTGCTTCTATTTGGGATTTAGGAATATATCTTATTGCAAGGACATAAAACTAATAGCATTCTGTGTGTAATTTTATTGAAAAATTGAGATTAAGCAACAAATAGTTATGCAGGTAACTAGAGTTACACAATTCTGTAAACCTTACTCACATTAGGGCATCCATTAGCACCAATGGACTACTTATGTAAGGACTGCAAAATGGAAGCCTCATGCAGCAGCAGCAATAATGTGGGCAACAGTACACAGTAGTTACCATGAAATAAATCTTGAACTCAGTACACACAGACAATACTATTGTACTTATATGGCTGGTCAATTTCTCAAACTAGGTTTCAGAGTAGCAGTTTAAGTCATTTTCCAAAATTTAAAACTGAAGCAATATACCACTGGTAACTGTGATGGGCATGTTTTCAAATCCAAATTAAGTGGATCACTACCCTGCTCTGGTACTAACATACTAACCTGGACAATATCTCACTGAAGTATACCAGGACTTACTTTCTTTGAGAAATTGCGGTTTCTTGAGGTAATCTTCTCAGTTTTTCAATCCTCTTCCATCATGCATAATGCTAGCCCTGATCTGCTTTTCATTACTTGTTTACTATTCTAAAAAGACATGCATTGGGATTATCATAAGGCACTGCTTATGTGGAAGCAGCCTAGAGATAGTTGGTATACTTGCATTTCAAATTTAAGAACAAATTGTTGAATATGGGGATAAAATTGCCTCATTCCTGTTATTTATTGCTATTCAGTTCAAGCTTGTTAAGAAAAGCACTGGCAGAAGATGTAATGCAATCATGTTATGTTTTGCCTGAAACCAAAGACAGAAAGTGTTGATAGTTAAGAAGGAAATAAAAAAGTGAGGTTAGTTACATTAATCTATGTTCCCACTCAGTATTTGATACATTTTTCCAGTACAAAGATTTTGCCCTGTATTTTATATTGCATTAGAGTCTAGTGAAATAAATTAGTGTCTCTGCAATAGCTGAATTATAGCTAAACAATGCTGCAAGACATATTGTTATGAGAATTTCAGCATTATAACTATTTACATACACACTTCCACACTTGACAGCAACATTATTTCACATTGAAACCTATACAAGTCATATATAATCGTTACAGCAGGCTGATTTCAAAATTTACAGTTCTTCACAATGGACAACAATTGGAGAAAACAGATTATTCATTAAAGTACAAGACACAGCATCCAAGGGTCATTTTAAAAAGTAAAACTTATTTGTTTCATGATGGAACATTATTATTAATGCCAGACCCCTTAGTGCCATTTCATTTAACATACCAGTTTGCTGGTATGTTAAATGAAATATTTTAATTGCATTATATTGCTACATCCTATATGCTGTAATGTTAACCAAATTTCTTGTTGTGTTAGATGCAGATAATATTCTTTTGTACCCTTTCTACATCCTGGGCAGATCCTCAGCTAGTATAAATTATGATAGAGCAATGAAGTCAACGGTGTTGACAATTTACATCACTCCTCCCCGGGTTTCCAGTCTTTGGTAGAAGAGTATCTAAAAAAAAAAAATCACTTCATAATAATGTCTGTTCTCATGTCTCAGCTTTGCTCCTTGCCTGCACAGCATTTCAGCAACCACTTGCCAAAAAGATCTGGAAGTCATTTTAAATAATATGAAGTCTTTAAAAATACCTTCACCTCCGCCTCCCCACACTATATAGGCAAGGTCTAGGTCTTCCTTTATGTCTGTTCAGAATCTAGTACATTTTTGGGGCTACAGTTAAATAAAAATATTTATTATATAGGCTTTTTGTAATAATCTGCTTGTAGGTTAGAACACTTCCCCAACTGTTTATACTTTATTAAAAAGCAAGCTCATCTACTGTCTATGTTGGCTTCCTATACATTGATTAAATCCTTCTCCTGCTACTTAAATCCTTCTTTGAATTGTGTTTCTCCTACCCAACACACACATGATCACCACAGACTAATGTATGTATTACAAAGTCTGCTAAATGTTTAGATTTACTATATACCAATTACTGGAAAAAACAATTCAGAGCTTTTCACAATATTTGTTCAATAAATGGAAACAAGAACACTGAAAATCAGACCTCTACGGTTAACTGGTGTACTGTGTATAATTTGTTCAACATTTTTTAAAGGCTGAAAGTATCCTTAAAGACATAGTGAAGTGAACCAATATCAAAGAAATAGGTTTACGCACAAAAAGGTCAGATATGCTCCTGAATTTTAAAAAGCTATAAGAATGTTGTGTGTCTGATGTTTGGTTTATTAGTAGTATACTAGATTCTCAAGATGTTCCTGAAGTCTTCTGTATTTCTTAATAATGCCTTGCTCAGTGAAATAATTAAATATTAAGATTTTGTTAAATATGCTTTGTATTTGGCTTTGTTTCAATAAATTATTGTGGAAGGTGGTCTTCTCTAAATGACAAACAAAATTTCAAAATATATTTTAAACTTTTGACTCAAGCAGGGATAGTAATTACACTTTCTTTACCTTCCAACATTACACGAAACCTTCTCTGTGGTTTGCTGCATAATGGGGAATCTGTGCCAAATCAAATTGGTTAATATTAAACAGGGATCCACTCTAACAACTATGAACACAAAGGTAAAACAAATCTGAATTTGGTAGGATTCCCACTACTGACAGAGAAGCTATAACCTTAAACATATTTTTCATAAGTAAGCAGATTTGCTGAAGTATGTTATTTTTGTAGTATGTTTACTTTCTTTAAGGTTATATGGCTCCTATCAAAGATTAATATTCAGGAACATTTTCTGACTCTGGAGTTTATGTTTTGCCAACAAAAGATATGATGTTCCTTTGTCTTATTGGAATTTTTTTCAAAATAGTCTATTCTGTGAAGACAGTGGTAAAACAGATGCAGTGCAAATGGTTTCAAAGGCTCAAAAGTCAAGTTTTCAATACAGATTTTATGATTTTTTAGAAACCAAGGCTACTTTCTTGTCACTGAATGTATTTCACTTATATGGTAACCAAAAAACAAAGGAGGTCACTGATCCAGCTATGGGTCTGTTTTGGCTGTATGTCCAACTGTACTGAAAGATAGAAGATACGTGCTATCACTATGTACATCCACTTTAACAAACTTTCAATACAGTGAAAAATATTAAAACAGACATCTGTGTTACACAATGTCATTGTGTAATACAAAATGCCATTTTGGGAGTAGGCCCCATAGTCAAAAAGCTATTATTACAGTAATTACAGTTGTTTCCTATCACGGTCAAATTTCACTTAGTTTCTTCAAGACTTTCACTATATACCGCTGTATCTTATCATCATAGCTTACATTTGTCAATATCTGCTGTGATACAAAGGTGACAAGTACACCATTAAAGCAACGCCTTCCCTATAAACACTTTATTCAATGACTTTCTGGTTCCTACTAATCTCTCTGTGCTGATTTGCCCTTGTACAGAAACTTTTTTCCTCCAGCGTGATTTTCTGGGGTATGGCCCTTTAAGTTTGGCAGAACCAAGAATCTGCAGCTCTAAATTAACCATTTTGCAACTTACTGCTGTGGCATCTTGCTCTCTTCCAGCAAGCAAATATACGTTACTGTCTTTCCTTTGTTATTGTTGAGGCGATGACTCAGTCTCAGATACATATATAAAGATTAAATATGCAATCAGTAGGAGCGTAATATCAAGCAGCATTGGGGAAAAGAGATGGCTTGCTATGTAAGTTTTTAATAATGCTTGGAATATCAGGAAAATTCCACAATACTAGAAGACTGCTAATGTTCAATATTCAGAAAGAGCAAGCAAAATGATATGGCTCATTATAAGCTGGCTATCCTGACATTAAATCCAGGCAAAATAATGGAAGAGATGATACAGGATTCAACCTGTAAACAATTACAAGGTAGGAATAAAACTAATACCAGTCAACAAGCTTTTATGGTGAAAGAAATCTGTTTCCATCCTTTGAGATTACAAATTTGGTTGATAAAGGTAACTTACAGATATAATATAGCCTTTTGAAAGGCACCTGATTTGGTATGGCACAACAGTCTGATTAAAAAATTAGCACTATATATGTACATGTTAAATGGATTAAATAGTGGCTGACAGATCTCAAAAAATAGTTTTCAATGGATGAATAACTGAATGGTAGGGTTGCCAACTTTCTAATTCCAGAAAACCAAACACCCTTGCCCTGCCCACTGCTCTGCCCTTCCCTGAGGCCCCACTCCTGCCCTGAAGCCCTGCCCCCCCGGCTCACTCCATCCCCCCTCCCTTAATCGCTTGCTCTCCCCCACCCTCGTTCACGTACTCATTTGCACTGCAAGACCCAAATAGGCATATTTATTGTTTTGACCGACGTATTATGCTAATTTCAGGTTTTATTTGTTACAGGATACTAGAGCTGGCAGCAAAATAGTCAAAAAGGGTAATTAAAAAAAATAATGAAATTTCACAAAGGTTTTCATGATTCTTTCCCTCCTCGCTTCCCATTTTTTGTAACCAGCTAAGTTATTTTAATTTTATGTGTGGAATTAGGACGATATATTATCACAGCTGCAATAGGTCCATTAAAGGCCTACTCCTGAAGCCCAAATACAAATCCATAGAGCACAACCACAGAAATGCACACCTGTCCAGATACCTATATAAATAAATCTGTAGAAACTGACTCTCACACTTACATGCAGATACACACTGTTGTTGTGTACACATCTAGCATGCACTAACACACATACTTCCACATTATTTATTATTACAATTGTTGTTTAGTGCCTAGAGACCCCAACAAAGATCAGGGCTCCAGGGTGGCAGGTGCTGGACATACACATAAAAAGAGAGAGTCTGCAACAAAGAGTTTATAATGCAGCTAGATAAAGGTGGGGAGAAACGTATGATACATTGGCTCTTCTGCAATTATTAGTCAACAACATTCATTTTTAAAAAAATAATACATTTCTTTTAGAGTTCCCTTCTTTTTTAAAAACTTGTTATGAAATAAATACACACATACTTTATGTTATCAATTTTTTTGTTCACAAGCCAGCAGCAGGAATAGAAGTCAGAGTTAGGCTGTAAATTTTATTCACACAGGTATACACACACCTCCCTACACAAAGACACAAACAATGCATGCATGCACACACTTATCTACACAGAGATACCCAGCTGGGAAGGGAGGAGGGTGGACTGGAGGGGAAAAGATGTGTGTGTGTTTGGAGGAGAGAAGATGGGGAGAGAAAGAGGCCAAGGATGAGAGCAGGGTGGGGGTGAGAGGGGGCAGTGAAAGAGAGAGGAGGGGGTGAGGGAGGGGAGTATGTGGGGTGGATGGGGATGCTGGGGGAGGCAGAAGGTTACAGGTGCATGAGGATGTGGGGGGCACAGGGGTGTATAGGGTGCAGGGCTGTGGAGGGTGAGGGACATGGAGGTGGCAGTTCTGTGAGGTGGAGAGAATGGGTGGGACAGCGCTGTAAAGGGTACAGGGCTGGGATGGGTAGGTGTGGGGGACAAGGTGAGATGGGACGGGAGAGGGATGCAATGATGGGTAGTGAGGGTGCAGGGGGGTTGGGACAGAAAGGGATGCATGAGGGGGATGGGGATGCACCCATTCCCAGCATTCGGAGATGGGGATACATACCTCCAACTCCTGGGTGCCGGCAATGGGGCAACAGACCACGGTTCACCACAGGGCAGTGAGGGCACACGCCACAGCTCAAGCCCAGTCACAGGAGGAGCGCAAGGAGGAGAAGTGGGCCGGCAGCAGTGGGAGAGGCCAACGGGAGCTATGCCTGTGGGCGGGGAGTGGGGCAGCACGCGGACTCCCCTGGCTGCCCCTACGCATAGGAGCCGGAGCCAGGACATGCCGGCTGCTTCCCGGGAGCCGTGTGGTGTGGCGGCTAGCATGGAGCCTGCCAGCCCCACTGCATGGTGCTGCCAACCGCACAGTCAATGGCCTAATCAGTACTGGAATCCCTTTTTGACCAGATGTTCTGATTGAAAACTGGACACCTGGTCACCCTACTGAATGGGCGTTGTTCTAGTCTGGTTCTGCAGGGATCAGTACTAGGCCTGATGCTGTTCAACATTTTCATCTATTATCTGAAAGTAAATATTAAGTCACTGTGTTCTCCACAAATTTTATCAGCCAAGATTGTTGGAACAGTAAATAGTGATAACAGGGCAATCATACAGTGTGATATAGATAATTTGATAAGATGGGCCCATTCAAACAAAATGTGTTTTAAGCCTAACCCTAACGCAAAGTTATACCTCTAGGAACAAGGAATGCAGGCCATGCTTACACAGAAAGGAGACTGTATGCTGAAAAGAGGTCATAGGGGCCAAGCAACGCAACATGAGCTCCCATTACAATGCTGTGGCAAACTAGGCTAATGTGATGCTTTGATAATATACACGGGGAAGTAGCAAGTAGTAGGCAAGTGATTTTTACCTCTGTATACAGTATTGGTGAGATGGATATTGAGTACAGTTCTGGTATCCAAATTTTTTTTTTTATAAAAGACATGGGAAAAAAAACTGGAGAAAGTGCAGAAAAGAGCCATAAAATTATTCAAGGACTGGAGAAAATGCCTTATGCGAGACGTAAAATGCTCAATTTGTTTAGCTTGTCAAAAAAATTGAGAGGAGATCTGATTACAGTAGAACCTCAGAGTTACAAACACTTAGGGAATGGAGGCTGTTCGTAACTCTGAACAAAATGTTACGGTTATTCTTTCAAAAGTTTACAACTGATCGTTGATTTAATACAGCTTTGAAACTTTATTGTGCAAAAGAAAAATGCTGCTTTCCCTTTATTTTTTTTAATAGTTTACGTTTAACACAGTACTGTACTGTATTTGCTTGTGTGTGTGTAGGTGCTATCTGATTGCATACTTCCAGTTCCAAATAAGGTGTATGGTTGACTGGTCTGTTTGTAACTCTGGTGTTCATAACTCTGAGGTTCTACTGTACTAGGTATGAGTACTTTCACAGAAAGAAAATATTGGGTACTAAAGGACTCTAATCTAGTGAAGAAAGGCATAACCCAAACTAATGGTGGGAAGCACATAAGTAGAAGAGAGCAAGTTTAAAAGATTTGACAAAATATTTTAACACTATGTTTTAAACCCACACATTTATAATTGATTGACTCCTACTAAAAAGAAGTTTCTGCAAGAAAAACCAGTATTAAAGGAACCTATCCTATACATTTTAAAAACAAAATGTAAAGCAGTGTAAAGCATAACCATTTGCCCATAAGTCATATTTCTGTAATAAATATATTAAGGACAGCATCTCTTTAGATATGTCTACAGTGGGAAAAGGTATATTTTTACAATGAGATAGCTACCAGATGTAAAGCTCTAGCGCAAGCTGGGGAAGCTGTAGTTTTACTGCAATTTAGCTAGCTGAGATGAACCCCTAGGTTCCCCACATGAGGGCCATGGTGCTCCCCTCCTACTCCTAGGTGTAGGAGGTTAGAAGCCCCCATATTCTCTAATTTAGCAATGGCCCATAAAATATCACATATGCTTAGAGACTTTTTTCGACCCCAGCAGACCATACTTCCTAAATCTTACTCTGGAATATGGCAATACATAATTGTGATGCAATCATTCCCATTAATACCTACATATCCAGCTATCCTGTTGAAAAAAAATATACTTCATGGAATTACAGAAACAAGATTGAGCTAGCTACTGGAGATGAAAATGCACTTGCTTCTTCATTTGTTAGGAGGGTTATTATGAAGGAGAAGTATACTGATCTTGTGACATGTTGTTATGAAGCAGAGCCAAAGGCTAGCACAGAATTACCTGCCTAAATTTCAAAAGGAAATAAAGGCTTCTTTTGTAAAGGCAAGAGTGTGCCTCTCCAGTATACTCAAATTCTTTCTTTTTCAACAAAAGAATGGAGAATAATGACTGACATATATTAAATATCAGAAAGATTTGAGTAATAGAATTCTTCACAAAGCCAAAGCCCCCTCCAACACCCTGAACTCCTCATTTCTGGCCCCACCCCGAGCCCACATCCCCAGCCAGAGCCCTCACCCCCTCCTGCACCCCAACCCCCATTTTGTGAGCATTCATGGCCCACCATACAATTTCCATACCCAGATGTGGGTGGCCCTTGGGCCAAAAAGTTTGCCCACCCCGATGTAAAGGGATCAACTTAAAATAATCATCCCGCTGTCTGATATCTTATTTAATATCATCCCAAGTACTCCCTAATATTACAGTAGCCAAACAAGATTAGTGGAAAGAACCCTCTTATTTCTGGTTTTATGAATGGTGCAATATGCAGTACTTTGTGTATTGTCAATTCCCATGTTTCCCTTACGTAGTCTATCCATTTTCTGTTTATGTGGGAACTTTCTAGAAAGCAACAGGGAAGAGGGGCTTTTGGGGTGTGGAGAGAGTGATATTAAAAACAAAAACTGGCAGTGGGACTCAGAGGCAGACAGTCCCTGAAACTACTGTTAACAGCTTTTTGGGAAATGACTTGGTTTTATTTTGACAGCCTTTTTGAAAAATGGCTCATGTTCCCACCCTATCCAGTGAATTTCTCTACTGAATTCCTCTATGTACAATTTAGTTTCTAGTTGTATACCATTTGAAGTGACAGTGCCTTGAAATATTATTTAGAATGTATTCTACAAATCTGCCCAAAAAACACTTTTCCGTAGTGCAAAAATCATTCATGGAAGAAGACTTCTGGACTACATGGATAAGCATTAAATTCACAAACACTAACCTGAAACTCCATCTTTAACCTCTCTTGCTGTGTCTTTGTACTGCAACATTTAGGACTTACAAGATCTTTTATTGTTTGAAGATAGCTATAACACACCAGCAAAGGGCCATGCATTTATGACCTTATTAATAAGAACTTCCTAGGTACCCTGTTCCATGACATCAAAGTTGACAAAGCAGAAGTCTGAATTCACAAGAAACTACACATTGTACATATACAGACACACAATTCACTTTTTAAAGACATATTTGATGGAGGGAAAAGGGAGAGAATTTCAGTGCACATGAGTAGTGACTCCTTTAAGAATTAAGGTGTAAAACACCTTAAAAAAAAAAAAGACGTTAATCCATACTAAATATTAATCATCTTTAGGTTGCACTTTTTAAATCTGATCTCAACTAAGAGAAAAATATTTTCCATTTGAAAATGTTGCACTCACTATCGTTACAAGTAACCAACCACTTACACTCTGAAACAGAAATAAAAACAAAAATATTTCACTCTATATTCCATGTGTTTACTTTGTGCATTTTAAAGCATTTTTTTGATGGTTAACTACAAGAGAGGTTTTTTGTTCTGTTTTTTGTTTTCTTTTTTTAAGGAGGAGTAAACCCTGGATGCTCAGACAAAATGCTGTGATACAAAAATACAGATAGAACAGAAGGTACTAAAAACAGATACTGTGGAAGGTACTTCATTATAGTCATGCAAATGGTGCTCTTATAGCATTTTGTTTTTCCTATTTATAAACATTATAAAATGTCTCATATATGCTCTAAGACCTGGATTCTTTCTTCTACACATTCAAATTTTAAGGTAAGGCAAAAACATTATATATGTTAGCTGTAAATCTGATAATTTTAAGGAAGAGCTTCATGTGTGATCCCTCAAGCAGCAGGGATAGAATAAAGTGAAGCCTCAATTATATCTTTGGTTGGGAATCCTTTTGACTAGATTTGAGATGGATTATTTAGCTCTGGAGACACATATCAATGCAAACACAAACAAACAGCAAGTCCTCCAGAACAAGGCAACCTGATAGTCCAATCTTCGTTATTTTACAAAATAGCTGCAAGACAAAACTTACAAGGCCTCAATTCTTTCTTCTGGCTGAGTTCCACTTGGCTCAAAAATAGAGTGGAGAAGCGGAGGCATGCTACCCTTGCACTCCTTTCTTCCGGGGCCAGCGGGTTACCTGTACAAACTAGAGCAACCCTAATCCAAGCTATTTATTAACAAACACTGAGGCTGAATTACTAACTTTTTTTATTTTTGTGAGCTCGAGAGAATAGTCTGTGGTACCATATGTTAATAGCAACAGATTTATTATCAAGCTTGATAATGAAGAAACCTGTAAAGAATGTGAATATATATATCACAGGATGCACTGGGCCCTTTAAGGTGGAACTGGGTTAGCCGATCTGTGCCTCATGAATAGCCTTTTGATGGTGTCTCACAGACAGATGGTCTCTATAAAGCGCTGGCGGAGAAGAGGAAGCTGTGGTAGAGGCTACAGAGAGCAGGCGGCTCCTGTAGGAGAACTTTGCCTGGAGGCAAGGAGTTGGGCCGGAGGGCTGAAGAAGGGTGAGGGCCAGGGGAGCAGTAGAGGGGTTTGCCTGCTGACCTGTAAAAGCTGACAAACAGACAGCACTGAGAGAGTGATGGATCTCTGCTGGGAAAGAAAATATTCCAGGTAGGAAGGACTCAGAACATGGATGGTGTGTGACTCCTCCATTTGAGGAGGCTGGGCATGCCCAGACTGTGGCCCCACCCTGAGGCCCACCCCAACTCGGATTCCTCCCTCTGAAACCCTGCCATGCTCCACCCCGGTCCCACCTGCCCCTTCCCCCAAGACCCCTCCTGCCTGCCTCTTGCGCCTCTTCTCCTGAGGGTCCGCCTCCACCCACTGCTTGAGACTCTTCGACCCCCTCCCTTGCAGCCCTCTCGCACTCCCGCCAAGCCACTCACCACTTCTGTGTGCCTCTTCCCCTCCTCCCCTTAGGTCCCGATGCAGGCAGAACAGGGATGGGAAGAAGCAGAGCAGGGTCAGGGTCTCAGGGGGAAGAGAACGAGTGGGAGTGGAGCCTCCGTGTGAAGCACAGGCGGGGCCACAGCCCGGGCATCCTTTCAATGGTGGCGGACTCCAAAGGCAGCAGGCCAGCTGTTTGGGGAAGCTTAGCCTCCCCTGGCCTCTTATAGCCTCCCCACCGCCCATGCCTGAGAGTGAATGCTCAGAAGAGCGCAGGCAGTGTTTAAAGTAGTCCAGAGTGGATTAAGGGAAATGACAAAGCCTGGGAAGGACCTAAAAGCTGTGCCCAGCTTGGAAACTTGAAGGTGGTCAGACCTGGGTGGCGGAGTGGAGACTCTGCGCAGTGAGAGACTGGGGCAGAAGAACCTTAATTTTTTTAGTTTATTTTATGTTAATAAACCAGACCACAAGAAGGAATGTTATTGGACAAACCCTTCTGTAGCGTTATTGAGGAGCCTGAGTGAAGAGGAAACTGAGGCAGAGTGCTGCACAGCCACTTCTAGCCACAAGAGGATGCTCAGGAGGTGGCTAGCCCTGTTCAGATGTGCCTTTATATAAACATGTAGGCTGTCACAGTTACTAGGCTAACTGCACCTCTGACATACACGCCAGTCTCTGTGAACTGGTCTGATGCTTTGTGCAGTCACCTGTCTTCGAGTGGAATCGGGCAACTTTCCCACTCTCAGACCAGGGCCTAGGCTGCAATCCCCTGTATATCAACCATGATTACCTCAGCAGAGCAGCTTAGGTTCAGTAACTATAGTTCTGTTCCTACCAGGAGCTATGACAATTTCCAGCAACCAGGCTGCCTTCTTACGATAAAGTATCATTTATTTATTTCAAAAGCATTTCAGAGAAAAAAATCTTAACCCAAGCACTGCTGTTCTTCCCTAAGGCTTACAATTTCCAGGAGGCCAAGGAAAGGCCAATTGCTTTCAGGCACCCTTGCAGGACCTGTGTCTGTTTCATCAGTCTGCTCTCATCAGGAACAGCACTCAACTCCCACCTGCCATTCTCGTCAGTCCTTTTAACCATTCAGGCCCAGATCTACAAAGGGACTTCTATGAGATAGGTGGCCTCGGAGTATACCTATTGGATCAGGCCCAAAATGGAAGACAGGCGCTCCTCCATCAATTTCCCCACAGTTTGTGGTGCACTCTGGGCCTTAGGTCAGAGACAGGTGTTCAGACATCTAGTTTGTGACAGAAGTGCACATGCTCACAGGTTGAAACACAGGTGCCTTGGGAATGTTTACCATGAAAATTTAGGCACCAAGTGAGTTTAGGGTCCTACAGAGTTAACTGGCAGCTGAGCAAGAGTTTTGTGGATTACTGTGGTTTCTTACTTGGGCACCTAAGTAGCTTTGTGGGCCTTAGTGTCCCTTTGATCCCTAGGTACCCAGCCTTAGCAAAAAGCTACCTCCCTCACCCCCAAGGGTTTATCATGAGGTTGCTTATATATAGCCATTGTGTTGCTTTTCTGCTTGGTCTTCCAACTGCCCCTTACTAAGTGAGATGAATACAGTCGTACAAGAAAGTCTAACAACACAGTATAATTACTGTCACCTTTCCTCACTGACCAGGTCACCTACAGTATTCACAAAATTATAGATCAATAGTCTTAGGTTATAATACAGCAGCTCTACATCTGCCACAAATGTCCCTGCCCCAGAGAATGTACAACGACCCATTTTTTCCTTCCTGATAGACAGGAAACAGAAAACTACATTAATCGATCCTTCCTCTATACATTAGGATACCTGCAATTATTCTTTATATTCCCTCCTGCTTCAAGTCAATCCATGGACTGTCTCTTTTAGAAGCAGTGTCACGCACTGTTGCCAGGCATAGTGTTCCTGGAGCGAGAATCTGAAATAACTCTTCTCCAGATCTATAGTACTGAAGAAAGACAGCAACGTGCTCCCCCCCCCCCCCCTTTTTGACATCAATCACGGAGCATGCGAAGCTATTATTTAGCAGTACTGGGAACCTTTCTGATGCTGCCTTGTACTAGGCATTTTGAACCAAATAGACTTGGATGCTCTTCGAAGCTCTCTGGGCAGATACAGCATATTCCTGCCTTGTCTATACTAGAAGGTTAAATTGATGTAAGTTATGCAACTTAAGTCAATGTAAACTATGTTAAGTTATGTAAGGCGGTGTCTGCACCATGCTATGTCAGTGGGAGACGCTCTCCCGTCGACATAGCTCCTGGCTCTCACTGAGATGGAGTACTGAATTCGACAGGAGAACGCTTTCCCATTGACTTATTGCATCTTCACCAGACCCACTAAATCGATGCTGCTGCATCAATTGCAGCAGCGCCGATTTAGCCCATACTGAAGACAAGCCCTTAGTGAAGAAGCTTCAGGTATTTTAATGAATGATAGGTTTTCTGAGGAAGTGAGAAGAAGTGACAACCTACTCCTATGTCTGCTGTGTAAGACAACACCAAGGGTTTTCAGTTATTCAGCCATCTCACAGCAATGTGAGATAAGGAAGATTGCTTTGAGAAATGTTCTCTTGTATAATAAGAGTTTTCATGTTCTTTTCTTCTGACCCAAAAACAACAAAAGATTAAAATGTATTCTGGGTAACAATGGATTTGAGGAATTGGGAACAACATAAGAACGGCCATACTGGGTCAGACCAAAGGTCCATCAAACCCAGTACCCTGTCCTCTGACAGTGGCCAATGACAGGTGCCCCAAAGGGAATGAACAGACAGGTTATCATCAAGTGATCCATGCCCTGGTACCCAATCCCAGCTTCTGGAAAACAGAGGCTAGGCACAGCATTCCCGCCCATCCTGGCTAATAGCCATTGATGGACCTATCTTCCATGAATTTATCTAGCTCCCTTCTGAACCCCGTTATAGTATTGGCCTTCACAACACCCTTTGGCAAGGAGTTCCAGAAGTTGACAATGTGTTGCATGAAAAAAATACTTTGTGTTTGTTTTAAACCTGCTACCTATTAACTTCATTTGGTGGCCCCTTGTTCTTGTATTATGAGACGGAGTAAATAACACTTCCTTATTTACTTTCTCTATACCACTCATGATTTTATAGACCTCTATCATATCCCCCCTTAGTCGCCTCTTCTCCAGGCTGAAAAGTCCCAGTCTTATTAATCTCTCCTCATACAGAAGCTGTTCTATACCCCCTAATAATTTTTGTTGTCCTTTTCTGAACCTTTTCCAATTCCAATATATTTTTTTGAGATGGGGCGACCACATCTGCATGCAGTATTCAAGCTGTGGGCATACCATGGATTTATATAGAAGCAATATGATATTTTCTGGCTTATTATCTATCCCTTTCTTGATGATTCCCAACATTTTGTTTGCTTTTTTGACTGCCGCTGCCGCACATTGGGTGGATGATTTCAGAGAACTATCCACAATGACTCCAAGATCTCTTTCTTGAGTGGTAACAGCTAATTTAGACCCCATCATTGTTTTTCTATAGTTAGAATTATGTTTTCCAATGTGGATTACTTTGCATTTATCAACATTAAATTTAATCTGCCAATGAAAAAGTTAAGTTATTGTAAGGAAAGCAACTGTAATCCTTCTGTAAGAATCTCCAATCACAATTTCCATAAAAACATGCAACAACAACAAAAATCCAGATGTATCTATGTATTATACATAAGTTGGCACTTTCCCTCTGCAGAAATAGAACTAGTTAGAACTAAAACATACTATAATCAGAAAATAATGTTTAGGAAGGAAAAATCTGACATTCATAAAACCTGCAAGTATAAGTTTTGTATGTACACACAAAACTTCAATTCACTCGGGGGGGGGGGGCGGGGTGTGGAAGAGACTTAGTCCATCTTTTTCTTCGTTAGCCAGATTGTAATTACTCTCCACTTTTGTTATAAGACTGCAACACGTTTTTCTCAGGCTCCTGGTTTTTCCACCCCACCAATTTCAAATTATACAAACATCTTCTCCAAATATTCAGTTAAGTTTAAATATCAAATATTTATTCAGTTTAAATATTAATATTTAAAAAAATCTATTTGTCTTCAGAATGCTTCAAAAGCTAAAATATGCCACCTACTGGCAATTTAAGTGCAAAGTTCATCCATCAATAATTTGTAAGGAAAGATGTATTTTTAAGGTACACTGTATTTGATTTCAACTTCAGAAGTGTACAGAAAACTTTAGATTAAACTTTACACTCCCCACTGACTTGCCTCTGATTTTCAGTTTACTGTATGTCTACACTGCCCTGCATTTCGGACAACGGGGGTGTGAACTGCAGCACCTGTAGTGTACCCATGGGTAAGTTACAGCACAGCACTTTGGTACGTGCTGCAATTCACACCCAGTAGCCCAAAATGCTGGGCAGTGTAGACATGCCATCAGAAGTTATTAAAATACTTGACAGCACATCAGACAACCACACTGCTGCCTGAATAAGAAAGAGTAATTCTATTGCTTACTTCTGGATTTCAGTGTCAAAAGCTTTCTTCCCCATCTCCATTATGCAACAATCTAATAAAATAATGACAAACTGGAGAGTAAGTCATCCAGCATAGTCTACTTAACCTTTGGTCTTTAACAGCCTGGCTCCAGGGCCAGAGAAAAGACAGACAAGTTACAGCCTTGTTATTACCTTAGAATTACTGAAACTGACAAACATGAAACTATGTATGGGGGGAAAGAATTTAAATACATATTTTAGTTTTAACTTTTGGAATCCAGTACCTAGAGCAAAGCATTGGATTCTATTAGTATCTCTGCCACTGACTCACTTAAATATATGACTAACTTTACACAAGAGTAGCCTCATTGAGCTCAGTGGGACTACTCAAAGGCATGCTTGCAGAGCTGGATTTTTAGGAACCATTTATTCCTTATTCTTATTTATGATTTTAGAATAAGTCATTTAATCTCTGTACCTCAGTTTCCATCTGTAAAATGAGGATAATACCTATATCACAGTGGTATTATGGGATTTATCTGCTGTAAGAGGCTATAAGGACTTTTGCTATAAACTTTCCCTATTTATAAACATGTTAAACCATCAAAATCACATAGCACTACCCTACCCCTCATACATCTACATGTAAGAGTAAGCTTTTCCGAACAGGAGAAAAATCAATAGCTTTTCTTGATTCTGTACAACAAATGCTTACCTGAAGTCGGGAGTTCATGAGCATGAACTCCTGTTGACTCTTCAGGTTTTCATTCATAGATTTTGAAAAGATGAATCCCATTTTGATTTAAACTGTAGAATAAGTTATAAAAGGTAGATTTAAAAGGTGTTAAACACTGACCACAACTGAAGTTTATTTTGAATGTCTCTCTCACAATAGTAGCAATAAAAAACTTAATAGCTCAGATTCAGTTAATAAGGATTCTGCTGCTGGCCTCCTGACCCAAAAGTTTTTATAGCTTATTGTATCACATCTATAGTTAGACAACAGTGGAAAACACTGACAGAGTGTTGGGTGTATTTTAACGAAAATCAGAGATTGCAGTAATCACATGCTAGCTTGATGGATTCATTAAAATCATGAAAAGAGAACTCAATTCATGTATCATGGAAGAAGTGGGTTTTTAGAAGAGAATTGAATGAAGGAGATTTAGAAATCTGAAGGAAAGGGATATGGATGACATCCTATTTTCCTTTACCTTCCCTCAATTATGGAATAGCTGTTTTGTAACATTATTTTTCAGACCACCACCACCAAGGTTCCTGCCCACAACAACCGGGGAAAGAAATGTTGAAAAAAAAATCTTCTTATTTCAAGACACTTAGTGATTTCTGCTTGAATAATCCCCTCCACCCATAAAAGTGGAAAGCTGCTTCACACAATAATACTGTAACAGCTCCTCTAAGTCTTCTCTGGTTGCTCTTGGTGCCGGCAACATTCATTGCCTGAAACTTGTTCAAAAATAAAAACAAAGTTTTAAACAAAACAGGCAACACACAACATGTGAGAGACTAAGGGCTCCTCCCAACCTCTGAAAAAGCCTGTCTATACCAGACTGCCTGCTTAAAACCCATGCTCACGGATGATCCTTGGATAGTATTTTATTCTTTGTTTTTAACTTGGGATAGCTCTCTTTAGCACCAAACTGTGGCCCAATCCCTGCCCTCCACTTACACACCATCTCCCTGCAATTGCTACTTCCCATCCCAGTGCACAGCCTGGACCCCAGCCCCCCCCACCACTACCCACCCCCCACCAACCCTCACTCCCCCATCAACCCCCATCCCTACTTCCTCCAACCCCCTCTTTCACCACTACCCAGCCCCCCCACCAATCCCCCACCCCCTCTCTCACCACCCCCCACCAACCCTCACTCCCTCATCAAACCCCATCCCTACTTCCTCCAACCCCCTCCCTCACCACTACCCAGTCCCCCACCAACCCTCCCCCCTACTTCCTCCAATCCCCCACCCCCTCTCTCACCACTACCCCACCTACTACGAGCCCCCCCCCCCAGCAGCCCGTCCATGCCCCCAGCCATCCAACTTTGCGAGGAGGGATAGCTCAGTGGTTTGAGCATTGGCCTGCGAACCCCCGGATTGCGAGTTCAATCCTTGAGGGGGCCATTTAGGGATCTGGGACAAAAATTGGGGATTGGTCCTGCTTTGAGCAGGGGGTTGGACTAGATGACCTCCCTGAGGTCCCTTCCAGCCCTGATAGTCTATGTTATACCCGTCCCCCGCTCACCGCAGGAGGGGGCAGTGGAGCCGCCGGTCTGGGCGGGCAGCAGGTCGCTCAGGAGACGCCTCGCGCTCCGTCCGGCCTTCGGGAAGGTCGTTGGTGGGCCGGGCCGCGCTCAGGCGGGGTGGCCAACAAGCGAGCAGCCCTGGGTTTCTCCTGCCGCGGCGGCGGCGGCGGCGGCGGCGTGGGGGGGGGGGATTTAAGGGGCCAGCGCGCTGCTGAGCTAAGATGGTGCCGCGAGGAGCCAGCGCCTGCCTGATGCGGGGCCGCCCCTGCAGCGGGATGGGGACGGGCGGAGCGCGGCCGGCCAGCCAGCCAGCGGGACCGACCAGGCCCTATCTCATATGTCGCCCCCCCCCCGGCCTCCTGACAAGCCGCCCCCCCTTACTGCCCCCCCCCCAGCTCTCTGGCAATGCTACTGCCAGTTTCCGTGCGCTCACCCACCCCTAAAACCCCAGGCCCTGGAGCCATGGAAATACAAACATTCGGCGTGGCCAGCCCCAAACCCTCATAAACCAGGAGACAGCCCCTAAAAACCATGAGCGGGGCATCGCCAGCAGTCCCTTAGTACATGGGAGGCCCCTTATTTTTTCATCTCTGTACAACAAGATGGGGAGTTGCTGAGTGCGGCAGGAAATACCCCTGGGCCTGTAGATGGGTACCTGCTGCTCATTATTACTGGTGATGATAACCATGATCTTAATAGCAGGAGGCGGGGGTGCTAAGAAAACTGTCCCTTATTTCTGAAATACAATGTTGGCAACCTTTGCGTCAAGGTCACAAGGATGTGTTTGGTTTTTAAACCATTTTGGGTTCTTATTTGCCTTCTGGTTTCTGGACTTTTGAGGTGCGCCGGAGAGCTTCTCAACCTTTTCTCTCTAACCACAAGGGCTAGAAACTTCATTTATTCAAATGAAAGCTCACCTGTCTCCAGGAACTGGGGCTTTAAGCCAGACATCAAATACTGTGTGACTCATGATAAAATCGCAGGAGTTGGCAACGCTGAGTTTTTGGTTGATGACAAAAGCTTGAAAATGTTACCCAAATGCATCCCTCGAGACTCAGAAGGCAAAGAACCATTATGTCCATACAGACTGTCACAAAGGAATGGCATCTGCAAAGCCTAAAAAGACAGAAACAAGAAGTTTCAAATCTGGGTGCTCCTAAATCCAGACTGAGGCACCTAAATAAAAGTGGCCTGTTTTTCAAAGATGATGAGCACCTGCAACTCCTATAAGCTTTGCTGGGACTGGTGGGTGTTCAACACTTCTGAATATCAGACTACTTATATTTAGGAGCCTCAGTATGGATTCAGGTTTCAGAGTGGTAGCCGTGTTAGTCTGTATCACCAAAAACAACTAGGAGTCCTTGTGGCACCTTAGAGACTAACAAATTTATTTGGGCATAAGCTTTCATGGGCTATAACCCATTTCATCAGATGCATGGAGTGAAAAATACGGTAGGAAGGTATAAATATACAGCACATGAAAAGATCGGAGTTGCCTTACTAAGTGGCGGGGGGGGGGGGGGGGAGTGTCAGTGCTAACGAGGCAATTCAATTAACAATAGAATACCAAGGGAGGAAAAAATCACTTTTGTAGTGGTCATGAGGGTGGCCCATTTCAAACAGTTGACAAGAAGATGTGAATAACAGTATTGTTAATTGAATTGGCCTCGTTAGCACTGACCCCCCCCCACACACTTGGTAAGGCAACTCCCATCTTTTCATGTACTGTGTATATATACCTGCTACTGTATTTTCCACTCCATGCATCTGATGAAGTGGGGTTTAGCCTATGAAAGCTTATGCCCAAATAAATTTGTTTGTCTCTAAGGTGCCACAAGGATTCCTTGTTTTTTCAGTATGCATTTAGGACCCTAACTTTTGGAACCCAGTTACACTGGGTTTGTTGTTGTTGTTGTTTTTTTAATAGGTCATAAACTGTTGCTATAATGCACAGACAACTAAATGATCTATAAATATAAATGAAACACAACAAATCTTGTAGGGTCCAATCCAGTTCCCATTGAAGTCAATGAAGTCTTTCTATTCATTTTAATGGAAGTTGGAGCAGTCCTTTAGAGAGTGAAGGAAAAATTGCCTATATCAGTGGTTCTCAAACTTTTTTTTTCGCGGACCACTTGAAAATTGCTGAGGGTCTCAGCGGACCACTTAATGATCTTTCCAAATGTTGTTTGTACTGTTAGCTAACTATTGTAAAGCGCTTTGGATAAAAGTACTATATTAAAAAAAACTTAATAACGTTTTTTGGTTCTACAAATAAAAGCACACACCTCATATTTTAATATCAGTAGTCTTACCTTTCTAATGTGATGGATATGACCTCTCGCCCCCGCTGCGGCAGTCCCGAGCTGAGGCTGGGAAGGAGTGGGGTCTCTTCCCAGCAGCTGCAGCCCTGGAGCTGGGGAAAGTCACCTCTTTCTCTGGCCACTGCAGCCCTGCGCATCCCAAATTCCCCCACCCCCTCTTCACACCCCACTGCCTACTCCCACCTACGCCATATTCTCCGCAAGGTCACCACCTCACCTTATATGTGCATCTTCTCCAGGGTCCAGGCACCTAATTAGTGGGGCCACGCCTGATCAGCTCCACTACTTAGGTGGGTGGCCCTTCATTCCCTTGAGTGCGGCCGCCCAAGCGCGCACCTTAAAGGGAACTATCTGCGGACCACCTGAATGGAGCTCGCGGACCACTGGTGGTCCACGGACCACAGTTTGAGAACCTCTGGCCTATATTCATACAGGAAACTCTGCTGATCTATCATCTGACTTGTGTTCATACAAGACTATACATGGGTTTTTTGTCAGTTAACCTCAAGTCAACATCCTACATTATACAGTTCCATACAACTAAGAATATTTCTTTAGCATACTTTCTTTTAAAATTGAGGATTATTATTGCATTAAAGCTTTATGCATTTCAACCCAACTTCACACAATACGTTTATATATAATTAATGGATGAATTTATTAACTTTTTTAAAAATGCTGATTCTAAGAACTGTACAAATATTTAAAATACATAAAATTAAGGCTCTAGTCCTGTGATGACTTATACACATGCTTAACTTTGAGTATGTAAATAGTCCCAATTAACTCAATGGGACTTATATGCTTAAAGTTCAGCATGGGAGTAAGACTTTAAAGGGTTGCATCCCAGATATCCTAATCACAAAGTATAAATAAACAAAGAAAACAATGTGAATGTGTTAATTATTTACTATAATCAATTATATAATTACATAATCAATTTAGATAAGCTTGCATAACTTTCTGCTTGATGCTGCATTTCATATTAGATTAGTTCCATGTATGAATGGCAAAGACTATACATAAAATGCAATTAAACTACCTTAAAATCCAATTAATCTAGGTTTTTTTAAGTGTTAATTTTTAAAACTTTTTGTGTGTATTCACAGAATAATTTTCATCTCAACATTTTTTGGGACTGTCAACTTGCTCTTTAAACACAAAGAAATGTTTATAGCATCCCAAAGATACATGTTTTTGTATTAGAGTGTTTAGTTAGCTTTTCTAACAGCAGGTTATGAGAATACAAATCAAAGCTCAGTGGATCCATAAAGTCTGAGGTCTCAGCTCACAGGACAAGAATTGTCTCATTTGTGGACCTGGTCTTTCTAGTTCAGGGTTCAGACACATTGTCAGATCATTTCCAGAAACTTGCACTGCTGCTTTCTGGGCTTATCAGTTATTCTTGTTCTTTTTGTAAATATAGCTATCAAAAATTTTCAAATAAGAAATGTTTCTGTCAAAAACTGGTCTTTTTTACAAAAAACAAAGTTTAACAAAAACATTCATATTTTAACAATTTTTCTTTTTTACACAAAACCCAAACTTATTTATTATTTGTTCCTACTCCTTTTTTTCTTGTCCCCAACCCTCAAAAACCTTCTCCATGGCATAATGGAAAAAGGAGAAAAGGGAGGAAAAAAAGGAGTTAAAAAAGGAAAAACTAAAACATTTTGTTTAAAAAAATAATTGCGAACATTTATTAACTCAGGTCTGCCTGAAAACTTCTAAACAAAAACATTTTGGGATTTTTTGAAAATGTTATTGACTTTTAAAATCACTTTTTGACCAGCTACATTTATTATTTATACAATGCCCAGAAGTATATTAAGCACTGTACAGTTAGATGTAAGGACATAGTCGCTACTCCCAAAATGTTTACAATTTAGGCTCCCAGTCCTGCAAACGCTTGCACGTTTACCTTCCACACAAGGGTAGTTCTTTTGACTGCAATTGGACTACTTATGAGTGTAAATCAGCAGTCCCCAAATTGTGGGTGGTGCCCAATTAGGGGGACACAGAGGAATGTTTGGGAGGCTTTGGTGGGACCCGGAGCAGTCCCCCTGAGGGACAGGGAGGGAGCACCATCCAGTCCCGCTCAACCCCCAGCTCTGCCACAGGCCGGACTGCAACTACACTCCCATCCCCAGCCTTGGCCCCTGGCTGTGGCTCCACTTCTAGCCCCAGCCCTATCCCCAGCCTCAGTCCCTGGCCATGGCTCCAGACTCAGCCCCGGCTGTGGTTCCGTTCCCAGCCGCAGTTCCATTCCCAGCTCCAGACCCACCCCCAGCTGCAGCTCCAGCCTCGGCCCCCTTCCCCCTGTCCATGACCCAACCTCAGAAGCCATGGTCTCAGCCCTGGCTTCAGTGGGGGTGGGGGGGGGGCACAGACAGGGTAGGGTTGCCAGTTTTGGTTGGATGTGTTCCTGGAGATTTCATCACATGACATAATCTTTAATTAAAGATTAATCTTTAATTCCTGTAGACTCCAGGCCAATCTTGGAGGGTTGGCAACCTTAGGACAATGCTAAGGCGGGTGCACGACCATGAAAAGTTTGGGGACCACTGAAAATGCTTGCAGGATAAGGGCCTTAGGTTCTGATCCTGACAGTGCCTATAGTTTTGCAAGTGAGTTATTTGACCCACATTAGTCGTACCATTGGAGGAAAGGCACAAGTGTCTGCAAAACTGGACCCTTAGCCTCTGATCCTGCAAAGGGACTGGCACAGGGAGGTCTTTCTAGTTGTTGCGAAAACCTCTTAACGCCAATGAAGTTTTATATGGTGTACATCCTTGAGAATCCCTTTGCAGTATCAGGGATTAAACTGTAGCCAAGATAGAAAGTGATAGCAACATATAATAGAGTAGGAATAGGGGAAAGGGAGGATGTGGGTCACAAAATGAAGATAATGGGCAGAGAACAATAAAAGGATGCACCTGGTTATTTTTATGTATTTATTTTAACTGCATAAAATCCTAGGTAATTCATCTTTTGCGGGAGGTCACATGGAAGGCACTCAGATACAAAGGTGATGGGATACTGTACAACACCCTAAGATAGAGAAGACTGTGAGACAGATGTGGGGCAGAGCTGAAAACTGAGATAGATTCAGGCACAGTGAAGAGCGGGGGAGAGAAAAAGTGCGGGTAGGAATCAGGAAAACACGATAAGCATGGCTGATAAGAGTCAATTTTGCTGTAAACAGAAGAATATAGTCCAAAGGTAGACAGGTCAGGAGAAGGAGTGGTGCCTGTTGTAGGAGAAAAAGAAGCAATCTTAGTTACAATGTTACACAGTCTTGATAACAGGGAGGGATTTCCTGCTATAAGTTCTTTGCTCACAAGATGGCACAACTGCTTCTCTAGAGAATACAACACTGGAGAAACTAAATAAATGCTGTAGCAAGAGATCAGAAACAAAAACATATTCCAAATGCAGAATCATGAGCTGATCATTTCTTCCCATAGAGGCATCTCTATCATTCTATTCATCTTGTTCTAAATCATAGGTCCCCAAACTGTAAGGATTGTTCGGTGGGGAGGAGGCACGGCAGGGCCCAGGCCATCCCCCACAGGGGGCGGGGAGGGAGTGCCACCAGCTCTGGCAATCCACTCCCAGCTCTGCTCCAGCCCCACTCCCAGCTGTGGCCCTGACTCCCAGCCCCACGCCTGGCCCTGGGCCTGGTTGTGGCCCTGGCCCCAGTCTTGGTCCCAGCCCCACTCCCAGCCTCAGCCCCTGGTATGGCCCCACTCCTGGCCCCGACCCTGCTCCTGGGACCCAGCTGTGACCCCAGCCTCAGCCCCCTTATCTCTGTCTGCGACCCCCCTCCCCAGAATCCCGACACCACTTCCAGACCCAGCTCAGGGTGGGGTGGGGGGAGCAGACAGGAGTAAGGGGGAGCACAACTCTGAAAAGTTTGGGGACCATTGTTCTAAAGACTTTAAATTAGACAGATTTTTCCCCTGGAGAAAGCAAAAAGTGTTTAAAACTTTTAAATATTGCCTTTTGTGCTTGGTAGATAAATGAAGGAAACAGGACCCCGCAAAAGAACAGGTAGCTTAATGTGAATAGGTACAGTCCACTCTCTACACAGCACACAGCACATTGAGCTAATGTCCAAAACTCACCCACTCTCTGGGGTTTGCCTTCATTCTCAATTTTAAAATAATCATACATAAACATGCAGTTTGATCAGGAACCGGATGTTTCTAGGGGTTTTCCCTGCAAGATCTCCTTCCTCTCCTGTTTCAGATAGGAACCTGGAAACTTTCTTATAATATTGGATCACTGCTAATGACACTTCCCTAACATAGGTGCCAACCTGTGCTAGAGTGAGTCGGCAGAATAGTCCTCCCTGTGCCTTCCTGGTCCTATTCCCTGAAGTCTGTTACAGTTAATTTACTGGCAAAGACAAACAGGAACTGAAAATGTAGCCAAAGTAAGTGGTGTATTCATGTATAAAATGAAATCCTTAACAGCAAATGTCCTGATGTTAGTTATGATTTTTACAGTTAACTTCCAAATTAAAAATCATTAAAATTCATGGCTTAAAAAGAGCTCATTGTGTATTAGAAACATTGAAGCTAGTTCTGGGCTAGATCTGCTTTTGGATTAAAGAAGACTTCACCCCAAAGATAAGTACAGTGAGCCACCTTCATCCTGGTGTAACTCCATTGACTTCAGTGGTGTAAATTATATGCCTGGAATAAATAATTCCTGACCAGGTGTAGGTGGGAAATGTAATTTGTACAGATTTAGTATTTGCGGGGTGAGTAAAATGAGTTGAATTTATACAATGTGACAGAAAAGGGGATGTAACAGGACAAAGAACGTAACAGAAGTGTATGAAACAAAGCAGACACTCCTTTTCATATCTACATAGAACACATACAGGGAAAGGTGAATCAATTCTGTCTGGATTAGCATTTTGGTATTTTAACATAATTAAGAGCTTCGGTGTAACAGGCAATTTGACTTTTGAAGCTGAAATGGGTAACAAATGAGTTTAAAAGGCAGCTGATGTTGCTACAGCCTGGACCAGGGGTGGGCAAATTTTTTGGCCCGAGGGCCACATCGTGGTTGCAAAATGGTATGGAGGACCGGGTAGGGAAGGCTGTGCCTCCACAGACAGCCTGGCCCCCACCCCCTATCCGCCCCCTCCCACTTCCCACCCCCTGACTGCCCCCCTCAGAACTCCCGACCCATCCAACCCCCCCCTGCTCCTTGTCCCCTGATCGCCCCCTCCCGGGACCCTCTGGCCCTAACCGCCCCCCTGGGACTCCACCCCCTATCCAAGCCCCCCTGCTCCCTGTCCCCTGAGTGCCCCAACCCCTATCCACACCCCTGCCCTCTGACAGGCCCCCCGGGATCCCCGACCCATCCAACCCCCCCCCCACTCCTTGTCCCCTGACTGCCCCCTCCTGGGACCCCCATCCCTAACTGCCCCCCCAGAATCCCACCCCTTATCCAACCCCCCCCGCTCCCTGTCTCCTGACCGCCCCCACCCCCTCCGGAACCTCAGCCCCATCCAACCCCCCCCTGTCCGCTGACTGCCCCCTGGGACCTCCTGCTCCTTATCCAACGCCCCCTCCCCCCGCTCCCTTACCATGCTGCTCAGAGTGGCAGGACAGGCTTATTGGAAAGCCTGGGAGGTGGGCGGGCACAAACTGCGCTGCCACAGTGGCAGCGTAGCTGCGGGGGAGGGGGGACAGCGGAGGAGGGCTGGGGGCTAGCCTCCCTGTCTGGGAGCTCAGGGGCCGGGCAGGACAGTCCCACGAGCCGTAGTTTGCCCACCTGTGACCTAGACCCTGCTTTGTTGATTAAAAATCTTTAAAGCAACAGTGTCATTACTAATATTGACAATGAATTTAAATGCATGTCAATCTCTCTAGTTGATTTATACTTCTGTCAAATTGTTTTGCAGGTTAAACTCTCAGTTTATGTGACCCAGGGCATAAGGGATGCATATGGGTTTACAGAGACCCTCTGGGTCTGATGTCTACAAAAGGTGTGCGATCTCTACCAACAGCCAGTAATGCACTTGTCATCTTAATCATTGTGAGCTGTATCTATGGATAATATTTAAGGAGTTATGTATCTATACTCAAAACGGTTCTTAAAGTATGTGAGTTAAAACTGGTCACCAGAAGGTTATAAATAGATTTTGTTCAGCCATGGGGTAGGTGCATATTTCTCTGGCTGGTTATTGTGTACTGTGTGTAAGTCTATTTGCATTATTGAGCCGGATGTGAATGAAAAGATTGTGAATTCACATGAGAGAAAATCTCCAGGAAAAACAAAACCAGTAGGGGAGTGTCCTGTTTATGCGTAAAGACAATGAATTTGGGGGGAAATAACTGGGGGTACTACAAGATGCACCTGGGATCCTTCCCCGAGAAGATGAACTGTCAGTGTATTCTGTCTTATGAAAAGAAGCTCACAGCAAACATGGCTGGAAAACACTGAAAAGACTTTGTGCGAATTAAACTTAATTAGACAAGACGGAATCTTGTTAATTAAGTCTAGGTTCTAGAAGGTATGTTATGATTTTATTTTACATGTAACCATTTGTTTCCAATACTTCCAGTGCTACTTCTAGAATTGCTATAATTTGATAAATAAACTTGTATTTGTTTTCACTATAAACGTATCTAAGTGCTTGTGTTAAGCGGAATGGTGATCCTGAGGCAAAACTGGTAATCTGATGTGTACTATTCCTTTAGGAGAAGCGAATCTGTGAATTCAGTGAGTGTCCAGTGAATCAGTGGCTGAACACTGGAGGACACAAAGAGTGTCTCTATCACTAATCTGTAAATAGAAAGCTGGGCCTGCTTAGACTTGGAGGGGAGTGCTTGTGTTGCCTGTGGCTGGTGGAGTAGGGGAGCTGACCCCTGGTAAGCATAGATGAGGCTTCCTCCCTAACAATCTTGGGTACTTGTGGGAAGCATTACACTTTGAGTCTAAAACTCTTTATATTTTCCAAAATAGAAGAACAAATGAGCATTTAGATCAGTGACACTCAGACTGAGGCTCGTGAGCAGCAAGAGGCTCTTTAATGTGTCTCCTGCAGCTCTTTGCAGAACATGATGTTAAAATGCTGTGTGATTTAATTACTAACCAGTCTTAATTATTAACCAATCAGGATGTTTTTACTATGTTATTAACCAATTGTAGTTGATAAAATAATAATACTTGATCAGTCATTTTGCTCTGAGAATAAGATTGATAGATATAGTAAATTAAATATTATATCTATCTATCTAGTAAATGAAATTATGATTTCACACTACTCTTTTGGGTAATGTTGATCACTAATTTGGTTCCTGAACCACTGAGATCTGAGACTCACTGATTTAGATCCTCACAGTAATACAGTTCAAGAAGCAAGACTAGCTGAAGTTTTTGGAATAAAATTGTCAACCATTAAAAAAATTAGAACCTTCAATGGACTCTTTTCTCTGTCCAAGTATAACCCATCCTATGAGTTCTGTAGCATTGATCTTTATTTTGCGTTCACATTTATTTGCTTACGGTCAATAGTTTGTGGTGAACGATCGGCTTATTGCAAAGATTCCTAACTAGACCCATCCGCAGTTTTTTCTTCTCTTTCAGGAATGAGCATTAAACAAACCTGTTTCTGTAGTTTTAGTGAGAAAGCTGAAAACTGAGGATATTTATGACCTCATCTTAATGACAACTAATTCTTGAAGAGCTTTTCCTTCAAAAGTTTTCCTTTTAGTATTTGACTCCATGGAAATGGACGTGGGTGATACTTACTGGTATGTTAAATCTGAATGTAGAAACAGAGTAAATACAAACCATTTTTTTGGACTCTTGACACAACATTTTCTGTTTGCATTACAGGAAGTTCCAGAGAGATCTAATTTGTCCTCTACAGGAAACCACTTATCAAAAGTGAACTGTGTTTACATTGAGAAAAATTCATTGGGTTTCCTCTGAATGCTGGGAATCTATTGGCAAACATTCTTTTATTGCCAGAACTAAACCTTCTCATTCCTGTTGTATATTGAGTGATTAGAGATAATATAGTGATTGTTCTGAAGGTTGTTACATTTATAAACTTACCTGTATAACTAAATCTGCCATTCCAAGACTGAGGTCACTGGCTTTGCTTCTCTAGTTTGCTAGGATGATGCCAAAGAATAAGTCTTGATGAGGTTACTGGCTCAGCACCAGAGCTTAAAGTAGACCAGATAGGAGGAAGAGCATGATATGTGGTGAAATCACATTGCATAAGAAAACAATTAGAAAATCATTTGCTTGATTCTTTCATTTTAATTAAACATTTTCTTGATTGTCACCTATAGTGTAATAAATCATAATGACTTGCTCAGTTTAAACAAAGTAGACCAAATTTATCCCCAGTGTAACTCCACTGAACTCAGTGACGTTCACACAAGCATTGAATTTGGTCCAGTTAATTAATTATTGTCTCAGACTGAATGTTTCCATCATAATCTGTTTTTATTAACTTTTTTGTTTTTTGCCTTACATTAATGTATATTGTTGTGTTTCCAAACAGCTATTTAAGGGAATTAGTATAAGTTCAGGAATGGGAGGAGAAGCATTCTTGTAGACTTATCAGAGTGGCATCTTTGATATCTTTCTTATCTCTACATACATATTTCTTTGATGAGTGTTAGCATTTCTTCTCAAGAAATCCAAATCTTATCTTCATCCAAAGCCAGTGTTTTATTTCTTGTATTGCCCATGATTTACTAAGCAGAATTAATTGTAATAAGTAATTAACTAAGTAATAATTAACTAAGGACATCCTGCCAGGGAGGGAGAATTCTGGACAGTACCCATGAACTGAAATAAAAAAGAAATGCCTGAGCTTTTGCTATTTACTCCAAAATGTTAGGACTGGATAGTGGCTGGCATCTGTGTGGATGCACAATATGGAATGAGCCAAAAGAAGCCTTCTCCCTCTTTTTGCTCCATGCAGAGGCTGGCCACAGTTGTAATCCTTGTTAACACCCCCATTGCACTAGCTAGGCCAAAGGAACTCTGCCCTTACTAGCCAGAGGAGCTGGCCACTCTCAGAGGGGAATCCATTCTGCAGAGACTCCCTGAGTCACAATGCCTCCTCATGTTCCCACTCATGGTGCAGTCCTGTACCATTCCCAAAACAGGGTGGGGCCTAGTAGACACTATCAGGCCTTAAGTTTCTAGTCCTTCTGGTTGTGCAGACTGACTTCCCAATATGAATCAATGGTCAAGCCTTGTCTTTCAGCAGTTTCACCAACATACAGCTTAGCAGTATCATGCAACCGAAAATCTATTTTATTGATGTGCGTTCACACTGTCATTTGCACTGACACACTGCATCCACACACCAGCATGCTGCATCAATGCAAGGATGCTATACTGTGGGTGAGTGCCCACACTACCCAGTGGCACACTGTCTTATGGGAAATTTTTGCTGTGTGTTGTGGTGGGATATTCACTGCATATTATGTGATACCTACTCACAGAATAGGTTGTTATGGGACCTTGGGGTCAAAGCCCAGAATTCCCTTTGATATAATCCTCAGATATACAATATGTAGGGCCTTGTTCATTCTGCTATAGATTAGTTTTAAATGTTCGATGGGTTTTCTTCTATATTCAACTCTGTAAATTGAGTCCTACTAAAAATTTATCAGACCAGCACAACTCTGTCAAAGCCTTTATGATGGTGAGTATTCTGGCTCCTTGCAAGCTCTTTTTTTGCTGATATTCTCATTGTATATTTCTGTGTTGTTGTTGTTGTTGTTGTTGTTTGGTTTTTGTTTTTGCTGGGGTGCATGTTTGTTAATAGGACAATGTCTAGTAAATAAAGTGAATCTGTTTCAAGAAGTTGTGATCCTGGAGGATATATCCCTCAGGAGGATCACAAAGTGGCAAAGAAGGGAGCTATTGAAGAAGTCTAGAGGCCACCCGGGAACTATGCTGCCAAGCTCTTTTCTGTGACAATCCCTGATTTGCTGGTGTAGTGGCTTAGAAATGTGTCATATTCAGTTGTGCCTGGCAAATTAGCTCCCCCTCCAAATGTGCTAACAAAGATAAAATACTACTTGTCCAAAATGTTCTCTCAATTAGTGCCTGCAGACCAGAGAGCTGTCTGTGCCAAAATTAACAGGCAGCTCTTCCTTCAAACAGAGACCATCCTATCTCTACGCCCATTGCTGTGCCTTAAGCTACACAATCTTTGTGTTCTAGCTTGTTCTTTCACATTGCAGTTATGAGTTTACATGTGCCCGTTTTATATGCCATCAGAGTGCCTATTTCTGTATCTGGGATGCTGGCTTTTGCATAAAAGCTATGTGCTTATGGATGTGGAGATAACACCAGAAAAATATTGCTACATTAACTAATTGCGTGTAACAACTGAATAGCAGTGTCATTCTTGTCTACTACCTGGGATACATGCTTGTGTATTTATCAAATATAATGTGCCGTGCATCATTTTCTTCCTCCAGTACACTTAAACCTGTGAATTTATTTTGACATGTCCTCCTGGCAACCAATACTACATAATGCTACTCTAGACACCATTCAAACTGTACCCAACATGCTGGATTTGTGCACTTAGTTGCTTGTATGAGTTATAAACCAAACATTTGTAGTGGTATCTTGCACTGACTGTATCTCTCTTTCTATTACAGGCTATCATTGTCAATAAAAGTTTTGAAATTCTGTACATTCCTTTCCTTACAGTAACTTCCATTATGATAAACTTAAATCGGCCAATGATGTTGCTTTCCCATTAATCCAACTGTTATAGGAAAACAAAACTGAAGGAAATACATCCTATGAAATTATTTCAGTTTCACTTTTTGTGGGCTAAGTACAAAAGCACTTTGCTGTGCTAGGAATGTATTGAAGGGTGGATCACCAGCAGTTTTATAGTGTGGTGATAAACATACCAAATAATGAGAGCTCTAATAAATTTCCTTTTATCTCATGTCTACAGTTGTTAAAATATAGGGATGTATCTTAATCTGAAGAAAGACCATTCATTCCTCCCTTTCTCTTGGTGTCTTCAACATACTCTGGCAGAAACTAGGGCTATGGTATTAATTGCTGCCACCTGCTGCTGGAGGAAGGTTATTTTGTGTCTCATAGCTACGGTTATTATTGTGGTTTGTATGACATTTAAAAAAAACTCCTGCTTGCTGACTTTAACTGGATTTGGCTTCCTAGTTTCAAGTGTATTTTCTCAGAGTTAAGGCAATGATATTATGTTTATACGGCACTTTTTAGCCAGAGTCATCATATTTTACGAACGATGGGCTAAATCCTCGCATTATGGGCAAAATCCTGTTTGGCAGAGATGGTGGTGCAAAGCTGGATAGGTTGTAAGGTGCGTCTGGTGTAAGACACCAACAGTGTCGGCACTGGATGCCTCACGTAGGTCTATCTCAACACACACTTTTTATTGCTTCTTGCTGCAGCAGCAAAGTTATTGCTGATAACTTGTGTATCATTTTGATGGCAATATATGCATTTGTCAGATTTTGGACAGACTTGACCCTTTCCCCTGAAACCATTTGCTTTGTTTCATGTTTATACCCCCAGGTAATCAGAACTTTGGTTTTACAAAAGAGGGAATTTATAATAGACTTGAGTGATGTATACACCAGATTAGAATAGTCTTTCCTTGTGTGCTGGATCCAGCCTTCCATGGAAATCATGGAAAATCTCCCATTGACTTTAGTGAGCATGGGATACAAACTTACATTATCACAAATGGTCTTATACTCTAGGGTTTTAGACATCTCTGTAGTCTCTGAGAATCTTCCACATAAAATAGATTGGCAATAGGGAAGTCCCCGGAGTCTCCAGCTTTTTTCCCTTTCGAAGTATGAAAAGATTTGCCTGTGGTAGGTGATTTGTTTTGGGGATATTTTGTTTCCTGCTTTTGTTGTTGTTTTGTTTTGCTGGAGAGAGCAAATTGGTTGATGGGATGTCATTCTGTTTATGGTAGTGTAAGCAGAGTCAGGATGAGCTCTACCCTGACATCTGGTGGCAAGTCATGGTGGGTTGTGGAAAAGAACTTCAGGGGCTGATCTCATTTGCATAGGCACACCCACCCTGCCTAGATGGTCACTTTGGCTGCTGTAGGAGCCCCAGTTTCTCTGTTATTGGGGCAGAAATAAACTGTTATTATCATGATTATGTGAATCAAGGACAGTGAAACTGTACTTGGCCTTTTGTTATGATGGAGGGACTCACCATCAACTAAGCAGCACTCGCTAGGCAAGGGTCATGGGTTCCAATTCCCAGTGAATGGAGAGAGGCTGGGGGTAGGTATTAATACTTGGTGGTATGGGTGCCCTGGTGAGGGCCTTACATGCTCATTGCACTTTCTCCACTGTGGAATATCAGAGCTAATTTTGATTCTATTAGGAGTCTAGTTACAGGCTGCTGAGCTGAATTCGTTTTGGGATAATGGTGCACTAGCACTGAGGCTCCCCTACGACAAGCTAAAATCACGAAAGAACTGAACTTACTAAGAGCTGAAATCACTGAGTGTTGTGTTAAGTAGTGGGGGAGCCTGAAGATATATTGTGGAGCAGTTTGCGGGATGGCTGGCAGAGCAAAGCGGCTGGTAGAGCAGAGCAGTTTGTCAGATGCCTGGAGCAGCTCATGGGGGCGGCTGGCAGAGCAGAGCCCCATGGAGAGGTGGGGCAATCAGCTTTGGACCACGTAAGGTGCCTCTTAACCCCCGCCCCCATCTCCACCCAGGTTGTGAGGTAAAACTCTGCAGATAAACTTTCGAACTCTGGGGCTGCCCTGACCAGGGACAGAGAATTTTGGGTTGTTGGACTTTTGGGACTTGCGGTGATTTTGGGTTGCTGGACTCAAGAACCAAAGGGAAAGAACAAGCCCCAATTTGCTTGAGGTGGGTTTTTTGCTCATGGGTTGTGTTAGGAATCCTGTTGGTGGTGTTTCCCTGACATAATGCCACATTGTTTCTCTCTGTTATTAAAAGGCTTTTTGCTACACTCAAACTCTGTGCTTGCGAGAGGGGAAGTATTGCCTCTTGGAGGCCCCAGTGGGGGTGGTATATATTTGTCCCAGGTCACTGGGTGGGGGCTCGAGCCAGTTTTGCATTCCGTTATTGGACTGGAACCCCTAGATACTGAACCCGGCCCTTGTTGCTGCCAACCCTGACGGGCAGAAGTGTTACAGTAGGAAAACTTTATCAAATATCTCTGCAAGCAGGAGTCTTGATTTGAGATTTTCAATGAACAGAAACAATAAATGCAAATTAGAGTGGGACCTGATTTCAAACTCCTCATCCAAATACCCCAAAACTTAGGGGAATTTTGGATCCAACACTATATCCAAAATCTGCTGGTTATCCCTTTTTCTATAAAATGGGCTGAACTCACACCCGGCAGCTTTACACCCACAGACTTTGGACCAGATTTGAATTTTGCAGTTCAGAGTTGTCCAATACAAGTTTTTATTATAATATTACCACTGGAAAAAATAAGGACCATTGAGAGGAAGACCCTGAATAATAGAGTAGTAGACAACTTCTTCTCCAAGCATGCACTTAACTTTGAATCTGATGTTAATACAAAATACTGTACATAGAAGAATTGGCTAAATGACAGATGTCATTTTTATTGCAGAACAGTTATTTCTTGTCCTAAATATATAGGCAGATAGAAGATGAATGGGACATTCACCTGCCCTTTAGTCTTGCACAGTTTTACCTCCTCCACCTGTGGACCTGTGTCCACTTCAGCATGTAGGGCTGTCACATACTGTGACATTTTTGAGTGAGTCAGGTTCTAAAATAGTTCTGAGTGAGTTTCTAAAATGTCTCATTGAATCACAAGACAGCAAAATCCCCAAGAGATGGGAGAGACTCTAAACATTGCCTGGAAATGAATCCCAAGTAAAAGGAAGTCTCCACTCCCCTAGTAGGGAAGTGAGATTTGGGTCACATCTAATCTCTTCCCATGAGGGCATCTCCCCTAAATGAAGAGGGCATCTCTTCATGAGGGCATCTCCCCTGTGGTCTCTGCTGACTGCAAAGGCTGGGGCTGGACTCTGAGTTCACTTGGGAGTGTTTTCAAGCAGAAAAAAAAGGGGATTGTTCTGGATAAATGACTCTCATTATGACAGAGATAGTCATGAGATTTAGTGGCCCTGACTTGAGTCAGGCTGGAATTCCCTTCCGTTTGCTTCCCGGCTAGAGTCACTGAGGCAAACCCCGGGTACATGCCCCAAGCCCCAGAGGCGTTGAATCTCCTGGAACGTGAAGCAAGAGGAGAAGGGAAGTTTGGGGGTGGAGCGCAGAAAGAAAGAAGATCGCCCCTTTAATCTCTTCTCACTGCAGTCCTGGGCAGGCAGCTGATCTGGGAGGAGCATATTTCTAACGGGGCTACTGCTGCGGCTTTCCCTGCTGACTCCAGCTGAGCCGGTGGCGTAGCACCTGGTGTGCCTGTCACCCAGCCATTCGCCGAGCAGGAAGACTATAATTTAACCTCCAAAAGGTAGGAAAGCCCGTAGCGAGAACTTTACAGCTAAGCGGCGAACAGAAGAGAGCGTTATTTCTAGGCGAGGCGCGCGTTCAATGCCCAGAACCGCGCACCCTGGCCGTCGGGGCGTGTGGCTGTCACTTGTACAGCGCTCACCCGCAATGGGCTGAGAGCAGTGGAAGCGGACGTGCATGGCTTCGTCCTGCGGTGCTCACACCCAGACGGTGAGAGCTGCCGGATCGCTCGCATTTGGAGGGAGAGTCCCGTCCCCCCCCCCGACCCCCCCATTTTAGCCTGACTTTAAAGCACTCCCCATTTAGGGGCAAATCCTACCTCTCCCCCTGAAGCCCCGTCGACAGTGAAAACTGTGGTTGTGCCGAGTGGGGGGCCCGGGGAAGGAAGGGCTTGGCCTAAACGCCCCCAGTTTGCACCGATTAAGGTTAGCGAGCTCTCTGTCGCCCAGATCGGATTTCGAAAGGGGCACAGTCACACTAACGCAGCGGTTGCGTGTAAACAAAACTGAAAGTGCCGGATACCGGGAACCCGGCTGTCCGCTGGGGACTGTCCGTCTCCGGAGTGTCCATGGATCTCAGCCCCAGGATGGATCCACTCCTGGGCAGACCCACCAGCCATTCCTCCGTGGAGGGGAAAGCATGAGGACCATAGGGGGCCTTCGCCATGGTCACGGCGCGTCTGCTGCTGCCGTACTCTGCGGGGGGTGGGAGCGGCCCCCCTCTCTGGTCCCCAGGGGGACGCTGCAAGGCTGAGGTTGTTCTTGATCCAAGGTCCTTACTGAAAGGCACACTGTTGGTTTATTTTTAAAAACTTCTTCAGCGCGAGTTTGCATTTTTTAGAAATTTCCCCCAAATAAACTAGACTGAATTTTACCACACTATATATTCATTGTTACCCCAGTCCCACTTTGTGTAATTGTTTCTTAATTTGAATAAGTAATAGATTGGGGGAGGGGCGGAGTAAATGCCAAAATATTTTTGGGTCACCCCAACTGACACATTCCCAGGGACTGTTAATCTGTGCTGAAGTAGCTGGCACAGTCCGCTCTCTGACCTATAGCTTTATATCTGTGCAAAATGCCACCATATGTTATACGCCTACCTTACCTTCCAATTTACAAATACTCCTTGAATAAGGAAGTGGCTGTCGTTGTCATCATCATCATCATCTCATGACACTCTGGTGGTTAGGGAAGTGAGGAAGCTCCTCCACTCCTGTCTGTTTCTATGGTTCCCTAGCTGTGCCCCAGGTTTTTCAACTCAGCTTCCACAGCCCTTCGCCATGTTGTTTTCGGGCGGCCTTGTTTTCGCTTGCCTTCAGGTGTCCACCTTTTTGCTACTCTGGTGATGGAATCAGTTTCCATCTGACATAGGCGCCAGCTTCCTTCAGGCCTGGGGGGTGTTCAACCCTTTGCTCCACCCCAGGTCCCACCCCCACCTGCCTTCTTTCCCCAAGTCCCCACCCCCGTCCTGCCTCTTCCCACGCCAACCCCACCTTTTCCCACCCCGCCTCTTCCTCACCTCTTCCCACCCATTTCTGTTCACTCCCCAAGCATGCCCCGTCCCCGCTCCTCCCCCTTCCTCCCAGAGCCTCCTGCACACCTCTAAACAGCTGGGAGGTGGGGGAGGAGTTGATAGGTGGGGCCACCGGCAGGCGGGAGGCACTGGGGCAGGAGATGGGGGAGATGGCTGCCAGTGGGTGCTAAGCACCCACTAATTTTTTTCCGTGGGTGTTCTGGCTCTGGAGCACCCACAGAGTCGGCGCCTATGGCATCTGAAGCACATGGCCAATCCATCTCCACATTTAAGGAGGTGGCTTTGAGTGGGTGTAAATGACAAAATATTTCTTGGGTCAGCCTAGTGACACATCTCTCCAGTCATTAATGGACTCTACTGTCCAGTTAATCACAAAAGTCCCATTTTGTGTAAGTGTCTTGCCTAAATAAAGAATGCAGAACTGATTCTTTAAACTGTCACAACCTGACAATCTTGAAAACAAAGGATTTCGTATTTAGCTCTGCATCCACATGTGTTCAAATGCTTTTGTGTTGTTTTTGGCCAAGCACTCTTTTCATTTACACCAAAGACAACTTTAAAAGATTCTACAAGGGAATTAATCTCTTAAATCTATTCTGAGCATGGATTTTGATTAGGGAATATCATGTGGCAAAAGGGCTAAGATATGAGAGTCAGGAAAATCTCCTCCTAAACACAACTTGAAGATAGGATGCTTTTAATTTACATGTTATATACAGAAAAGAAGGGAAAAAAGAGAAGAACCTGCTGATGGTGAAATTTTAAATTATTTGCCTCATTAGTTAGGATGAATATTTTGCTCATAAATGATAGCACAAAGTACTTGCCACTGTAAAGTGCTGTAACCCCCATCAACATTTCCTTAATGTATAATGTCTATAAGAGAGCAATACATAAGGAAAGCAGTTAACAAGGAAGCTAGACATGAGACGGTGGTGGTTATCCAAGTTCCATGACATCTGGATGCCCTCCCCAGGGGCATTGTCTCCCCTCTATTACCCAACCCTGAGCAATTGTGCAAAGGAAGGCATGGGCAGCTGAGTGAGGTTAGTGCCTTGTGCCCATCACAGTAACTCTGATAGTTATGCTCTTGCAATAAAGTAGTATTTAGAGAAATCAGTCAAGAGATAAAATTTTAAAAACTGAAAAGCAAAAAGGTCAGTTGGGGTCCTTCCTGTCTCCTTTGTCTGCACTCTTTCTTGTTGAGGCTGATCTTGCTCATGAGAAAAGTCCCATTGACTTTCCCAAGCCTACCTGTATGGATAAGGACTAGTCAGGTGAGCAAATATCTGCAAAACTGGACCCTTCAATTGTCAGCTTTTGGGGGCAGGATCTGTTGAAGGCAATAGATTTACTCAGGAGTTTCCCACTGTTTCAACAGAAAGGAAGTTGGACCTAAAAGTTTGGACAGCAAAGTAGACACATTAGCACTGGAGTCCAATCCTGCCAGGTTCTGAGTGTCTTCAATTCCCATGACAGCAACAGGAGTCAAAGGCATTCAGTATCAAACAGAAGGTGCTCTGCACCTTGAAAGAAAGACTGAGCCATTAGGATGGGTCTAATTAAATACTTTGAAAATGAAGCTACTTGGCTAAAAATGGCAGCTTGATATTTGGAAGGGACAGAGAGAGAGAGCATTAATGGAGGAGAATGACAAGGAACCATCGGTGTAGATGTGGACACGAAAGCAGCCTCCTCATTTACAGCCTGTCCTGCAAAGTGTCGTATCTCGTTCATAGTGTGTTCAGTTCACATTGTTTTTAATGGGAGCTGAGAGATTTCCATACCCCACGTTATCAGACCCTTGAGGGGTAAGATCACTTGTCCCCATGTATGGTGTGGCGTCATTCACACAGCAATTTATGTGTTAAGCATGTGTCTCACCTCTAACAGTCGAATCAATATTTTAAAAATTCACACCTATTTTATCAGTACAATAACATACTTCAGTGTGTATGTCCATCAGTCAGTATCTGCACTCTTCTAGGTAATCTTACTCAGGGTCTATGCTTAGTCTTTAGACCATCCTCTGAAATAGCTCACTCTGTAGACATTCATGGCCTGCTGAAGAAAAAGCCATCTATATGATACGGCTCCTGGTGAGGTCTGAAGGCATAGAGCAGAGTGGAATAGGGGTTCAACTGGCTGCTTATTTACAGACTGGTATATAAATTTTTATTATATCCCTATGTGAATTTAATTGTTGTCAGTATGCCTAGAGACATGTGTAAGTCTACTTTTATATTTAATAAAGCAAGTTGAAGCACAGTGTATACTGCCATGGTGTGTATATTGATCAGTGTTTACACACCCTGTCTTTGTTTTTGATTCACACTTTCATTTAATACGATTCACCCCACCCCTCACTGAAACTGAATTCCTGGGGAAGTTTTTCTGAAGTGTTTATTGCTTGCAAAACATAAGGTAAAATTCTTATCTTGTGTAGCTCTCTCAACCATCTCCAACTTCTGAGCACTAAGAGCCCAATTCTTCCCTTTCCTAAGTGCATGTAGCTCCCACTGAACTCAGTGGATATGTACAAACTTACAGAAGAGCAGGATCTGTCCCTCATTCTGCAAAGCTGGCATTATGTCTTTATATAAAGAGTACAGTAGAACCTCAGAGTTACAAATATCTTGGGAATGGAGGTTGTTTGTAACCCCGAACAAAACATTATGGTTGTTCTTTCAAAAGTTTACAATTGGTCATTGACTTAATACAGCTTTGAAACTTTACTATACAGAAGAAGGATGCTGCTTTTAACCATCTTAATTTAAATGAAACAAGCACAGAAACAGTTTCCTTACCTTGTCAAATCTTTTTTTTAACTTTCCCTCTATTTTTTTAGTAGTTTATGTTTAACACAGTACTGTACTGTTTTTTTTTGTTTGTTTTGGGTTTTTTTTTTTGTCTTTTTTTACCCCTCAGCTGCTGCAGATTGCATACTCCCAGTTCCAAATGGGCTGTGTGGTTGACCGGTCAGTTCGAAACTCTGATGTTTGTAACTCTGAGGTTCTATTATATATCATTAAACAGTTTTCTAACTGCAAAAGAATCTAGTGCAAGCAGTTCTTAGTTCTGTCTAGCTACTCACAAAAATCCACCCCGTCAACCACACCTTGGGTACTTTCAGATTACTCAGTACTTGAATGTGTACATTCAAATGGTTCTGTTTTTTCACTTATTTCTATAGGACTTTCTATGCCTCTCCCACACTTTACAGTAACAAGGTTAAACACTGACCTACATCTATGTATTTCTTCCTTGAAATTTGTACTGTGGCTGAATGTCACAACAGGTAGGAAGCAGAAAAATACTTGCCACAGTGTTAGATGACCTTTAAAGGTGGCTTCCTGTGAATTCAACCTTTGTTCTCATACCCGTACCCTGAGCTCTAAAAAAACACAACAAACTGGTGCTCTTTAAAGTGATTATGCTTTAAATGTCATGTTATGCTGTGTTACTGGTGTAAATCCAGAGTAACTATTGCAGCCAAATGGAGTTGCTTCTTAGTTATACTATCAGAGGGGTAGCCGTGTTAGTCTGGATCAGTAAAAGCAGCAAAGAGTCCTGTGGCACCTTATAGACTAACAGACGTATTGGAGCATAAGCTTTCGTGGGTGAATACCCACTTCATCGGATGCATGCAGTGGAAATTTCCAGAGGCAGGTATAAATATGCAAGGAAGAATCAGGCTAGGGATACTGAGGTTAGTTCAATCAGGGAGATTGTGGCCCTCTTCTAGCAGTTGAGGTGTGAACTCCAAGGAAGGAGAAACTGCGTTTGTAATTGGCGAGCCATTCACAGTCTTTGTTTAAACCTGAGCTGGTGGTGTCAAATTTGCAAATGAACTGAAGCTCAGCAAAAAGAAAAGGAGTACTTGTGGCACCTTAGCGACTAACCAATTTATTTGAGCATAAGCTTTTGTGAGCTACAGCTCACTTCATCGGATGCATACTGTGAAGCTCAACAGTTTCTCTTTGAAGTCTGGTCCTGAAGTTTTTTTGCTGCAGGATGGCTACCTTTAAATCTGCTATTGTGTGTCTAGGGAGGTTGAAGTGTTCTCCTACAGGTTTTTGTATATTGCCATTCTTATTATCTGATTTGTGTCCATTTATCCTTTTACATGGGGACTGTCCAGTTTGGCCAATATATATAGCACAGGGGCATTCCTGACCACCCCCTCCTGGGATCCCCTGTCCCCTGACTGCCCCCCTCAGAATCCTCCACCATCCAACCCCCCCGCTCCTTGTCTCGTGACCACCCCTTCCCGGGACCCCACCCCACCCCTATCCACACCCCCGACCCCTGCCAGGCCCCCCAGGACTCGCACACCTATCCGACCACCCCTGTTCCCCGTCCCCTTACCATGCTGCTTAGAGCATCAGGATGGGTAGCCGTAAGTAGAACACCGTAAGTAGCACGTTCCTATGGGGAGCAATTTAATACACTACACCCAGCCCCGCTCATCCCTTTGATGGTCTGGTGTTCTTAAAATATGTTCTCTCACCTCTTATCAAAATTACACTACAATTAGCTTAAAAACTTGAAAACATGAAAACTTTGTATATTACAGTAATTGTTAAAAAATGTATAATGTTAATAAATACATAGGGTTGATGAAACAAAGTGGTTGTACTTAGGTGCCTGTGCTTAATTTGTGTTTTCGATGATTTACCTTCTAAAAAAAATCTTACATGTCTTGCACCCCCAGAAAGGGCATCTCACACCCCCAGGGGGTGCCTGCACCCCAGGTTAAGAACCACTGCACTAAACTGATAAGCTCTGCATTTTAATTTAATTTTAAATGAAGCTTCTTAAACATTTTAAAAACCTTGTTTACTTTACATACAACAATAGTGTAGTTACATAATATAGACTTATAGAGAGAGACCTTCTAAAAACATTAAAATGTATTACTGGCACACGAAACCTTGAATTAGAGTGAATAAATGAAGACTCGGCACACCACTTCTGAAAGGTTGCCAATCCCTGTACTAGTGTAAAGCCAATCAGACTATGGTGTTTAACATTTAATTATGCCCTACCCACCCTGTAGTGTTTAAAGAACCACAGTACGAGAAAGCTAATGAAGTTGATGGAGCTTTCTGTTCCTCTGATGTTAACATAATGGACCCAGTTTTCTCTCAGTTACAAACACTGGTTAGAGTACATTGAAACAGGAGGGGAAGCTTTTACTGTCCCAGCAAAGGAGGAGAGGGAGCTGTGGGGGAGCTTTGTTTCCCCCAAGGAAGAAGAGGGGAATGCTTTCCCTTTGCTTTTTCCAGAGGAGGGGGAGCTGTGCTCTCCCCACTTCTTTTACTCCTGTTGCAAGTCTACACAAACACCGCTGCAATTTCTCACCGTTGCTAACAGCAGTTTAGCGCCACCCCATGTTAGCAATATTGGGAGCCCTAGTGTAGGCGGACCACTGGCTGCCACCAGCATTCCAAGCACTGTTGATCAGACCTTGCTCTGAGCATGGTTAGATGAATGAGGCTTAAAATGTTATCTATATTAACATTCCAAGCATTGCCACTTCTGGTGGAGTTGCACCACTGTTAGCCATGCTGGGGAATTTTTGCAGAAGTTTCCCTAGTGAAGTCAGTGGAGTTACAGCAACATAAAACCTGTCTGAGAGAAGAATTGGACACAATATCTGTGTTCTACGACTCTTTATGAGAAATCATGAGTCTTCTCAGCACAGTCCGTGCCCTCGAATCTAGTGTTGTCAAGGCCCAGACATGGGTTATACCCTAGTACAATAGCAGATATGCTTGGTTAATCATCAGCTTAATACTGAAATACCACTAGAACGTTGAAGAAAAAAACAGTTAAGTAAATGGTAAACTCTTATCAGTATATAATTAGGAAGGTGGATAACTATTATGGATACCTAATTTCTTATTCAAAACCTAAAGGCAGTTTAATAAAAGTGTTGCCAATTTCTAAAGCAGTTTATGTGGGTATGAAATTTGGTGATCTAAAAAAAATAAGAAAAAATCCTGTAGTCCTCCGTACTCACACAAAACTCACTGATGGGAATTTTGCCTGAGTATACGCTGAATAAGTTCTGTAGGATTTGGCCCTAGGGTATTCTTCTCGATTAAAATGTGTACTTAGAAATGTATCCCTTTTAAAATGAAGTTAGCTTATGCAGTTAACATCAGCAGTACTTTTTTTGTAGTTTACACTCCCACATAAGACTTGTAAAAATCAGTTAATCCAGGAGTGAGTAATTTTTGGTCAGACGGGTGAGAAAAGTAACTTATGCTTTTAGTTATGGGGCGAAGGGTGGGGGAAGCACAGGGAAGCAGATTTTGAGCTGGTAGATTTTTTTTTCTTCACAGTGTTACAAGGCTGTCCTCCTACACATTTGTATCATCTTTAATGCTTAATTCCTGCTTGTATTTGTGATGTAAGTGGTGGGCTTCAAGACCTGTTTCCATAAGTGTGCAACAAGAGGACTGAGTGGACACAGCAGGAGCCAAAAGGAAGCTACACCTTCAAGCAGCATTCAGGAGAGATCTCTAATTAAATAATAGTGCAGACAGAGAAAAAAGATCAAATGCCCCTTTGTGCAAAGACTGGACTCAGTTTCAGAAGGAACAAAACTCCTTTCTAATTTGCTTCTGGTCCTTCTCCTTTCCCTTTGGGAGACCTGGAGAGTCTCATTCACTGACAAGCCTCCCAAAGAGTTTGCAAACTCCAACAGAGTGAGGAAAAAACTCATAAGATTCAGCTGATCTCTAGGTTTTTCCATACTCCTGAGAAACCTGCCCAACTCTTCCCATCTGCCGAGCAGGTGAACAGTCTTAGTCTGATTTTTCCCATCATAGAGAAGCTCCACTGCACCTTCCCTCTCTTCACGCTGCGGTTCCCAGTCCCTGGATTTAATTCCTTCCTTCAACAGAGTGGGCAGCCAGTTCTCTCAAACCTAATACTCCCTTACTTTTATCTCTTGTTCTCGGTATGATTATTCCATCCAGCTTGATATTTCTGGCAAGTGTGGTGGTATGGAGCCAACTGCAGCTCCTCTTTTCAGGCCAGCCTATAAACCCCCTTCCCTCCTGGCCCAGAAATTTATTTGCAGACCCTATTACAAAGAGGCATTTTTTTAGGGATGTTCTCTTTGTGTCAAGATTAGCAGACTTTACGCTTGTGCACAGCTGTATATATTCACAAGATGTAAAGATCCCCCCGCTTTGGAGACGTGTGAAGGAACACGTCAACAGAAAAGGAGCCACACAGGATGCATCCTATGCACGCTGTAGAGGAGTTCTTTAATGCCAGTCCTGCCCGGGCTATCTTGGGGGGACAAGACAAAGTGGGCCAGGGGAGAGGCTGAGAACTCAGTCCACAACTGATGTGCAGAGCCACTAGCCTTTGGGCATAAATTAGTATGTGCTTCAGCTTAGGTCAAAGGGATGGATTTTTGCTTGCCAAACCCCTCAACCTTCACTTTTGGTTTCATACAGGTGAAGTGAATTTCACTTTTCGCAACAGAACGTGTTACTGTGACTTAAATGACGTGCCTTAGATGTGCCTCATATGCTAATTACCTGTAAGAGAGCAATGTCGTGTATTGATTTATTGGTTTATTTAGGAGCTTTTCCTGTGTGGTGTTAACAGTGGACAGTGGACATCAGGTTGGCTAACTCTGAATCTTGTAATCTTGAGAGCTGGAGTTGGTCACAGTGTTTGTGGGGAAGACGCTATCTGATTAAATTTTGTCCTCTTTTTTTTTTTTTCTTCCTGTTCATGGATCGTCCACCAAAGATCTTACACAAATGTTTTTCACGCTATGGAGTATTTGAAAGGTGTTCATTTTTGCTATGTGCTGTTTGCAGTGTGTGTTTGGTCTCATGGTACTATAATGGGTTTCCCTTCCACATGCTCTAGGTTGCAGGTGGGTTTAGTTTTGAGAGAAGTTAGAGGATCTGAAAGTTCTCTGGGAGTACAGTGTAGGTAGTCTGCTGCAGGGGAACAGGCATTGTAGTGAGAAGGCTTCAGATACATTAGAGGAGAATTTGGATTTTTAAACCATGTGGTCGTGTCTCTTCATTTGGCTATTCCTGATGCTACAGTATTGTTTCTACTCCCTGACTGGATGACTGAAACTTTTAAGGTTTCAGAGTAGCAGCTGTGTTAGTCTATATTCGCAAAAAGAAAAGGAGTACTAGTGGCACCTTAGAGACTAACCAATTTATTGCATCCGATGAAGTGAGCTGTAGCCCACGAAAGCTTATGCTCAAATAAATTGGTTAGTCTCTAAAGTGCCACTAGTACTCCTTTTCTTTTTGTGAAACTTTATTCCCATGCAAATATGCATATTCCTGTTCTCTAGACGTGAACTGAAACCTGTATTTGTGAATATATGTGAACTGCAAAACTAACTGGTACAAACATGGCTGAACCTAACAACCATTCAGAATACAAACACTCACACTCTGGTTTTGTGTCATTCAACTAGCTCTATTGACAGCAGATATGTTTCATGCTGAGTTAAAATAAGGGAGAGCCCTCCGCTCCCTTTCCTCTAAAGCTACAGATGGAGAACTTTTCTCTCCTCTTTTTGGTTTGGAGGAACAATGTTTCCAGATAACTTCCTCCCTCCTCATTGGCTAGTGCTGTGAGAGTTCCCTACTATAATCTACTTTAACCAATGTCTGTGTATGAGCACTTACTTTGTGGCATAAATTGATGAAAAGTGTATTGTTACATTACAAATGATGGATAACTGTGGGAATTTTTTATTTTTTTAATTTATTTTTAAATCTGTTGTCCAGAAGTTGACACAGTTATATGCTGGAGCAGAACAAGGATTTTATTACCTGATTTACCAAAATATTTGCAATTTCCTCCATAGTCACAGATACAATACGAGACTCCTGATGTACCTTTTGGGAATCTGGCTTATCTCTGTTTATAGTAGAACTCAGTGCCTGTGTGCAGTTACTACATTCTGCCTGGCTAAAGTACAATGTATAGTGTAATTTTAGAAAACACACCATAATAGGATTTTGTATCATTTTAGGTTCTTTCTGCAAGATGGAAAATGCATTGCTTTTGTGTATATTCGTGTCCCATTGGCATTTCCTAAATGGTAAGAAGCAGAAATATTTGTTTAGGTTTTTTTTTCAGTGTATGGGCATCGGAACTATACCTTCCAACTTAGTTTTTCTTAAACTGTTAGGTAAAAAAACACTGTTCTTTATCATTTAAATGTTAAGCCAAACGTGTGCATGAAAAGGGCTAGATTGATGTAGCTGGCAGGGGTAAATGTTTCAAAACAGTGTGGGGGGGTATAAAGAGCAGATGTAAAGAACTGCACAAAGGAAGACAAAGGAAGACAAAGCAGTGCGCAAGTTTTATTGGTCCACAAAATCACAGAATCATAGAATATCAGGGTTGGAAGAGACCTCAGGAGGTCATCTAGTCCAACCCCCTGCTCAAAGCAGAACCAATCCCCCATTTTTGCCCCAGATCCCTAAATGGCCCCCTCAAGGATTGAACTCACAACCCTGGGTTTAGCAGGCTAATGCTCAAACCCTCCCCCCAAGAACTACGCTACATATTCTTGAGTGTCATCTACTTGCACTTTATCTAGTAACTATTTACTTACATACAAACATAGAGCACTCTTGTAATAGGAAGCAGCAGTACAAGCTTCTCCACAGTGTTCTGAAAATAGGGGCCAAGAGGACACCCACGCCTAGTTTATCTACACAAATATCCTGTGTGTGTGTGTGTGTGTACAACTCCAGTGTAAATAGCCATTTAGGTACCTAACTGGTTGTGTGCATGCACAAATGCCAAACTTGCACACAGACACTGTGGATGTTTGTGTGCATAAATTAGGCACACAGAAATGTATCCACACAGTTGGTGAAATATAACTTTGAAAATCATGTTCTTTTTGGAAAAGAAGTTTTATTCTGAATTCTGTTTTCCAGCTTTATTCACAGTTGAAGTTCCCCAGCCACAGTACATTGTAGAATATGGGAGCAACGTGACTATGGAATGCAGGTTTCGAGTGAATGGTCAATTAAAGCTTCAAGATTTAAGTGTCATTTGGGAGAAAAAAGAGGAACATACAAAAGAGGTTTACAAACTTCACAAGGGAAAGGAAAACTTTAATAACCAACACAGCAGCTACAGCGGAAGAGTACAATTGTTGAAAGATAAACTGCAATTTGGAAGGTCTATGCTTCAGGTCACCAGTGTAAAATTTACAGATGCAGGGACTTACCTCTGTCTCATTGGCTATGAGGGAGCTGACTACAAGACGATTGCTTTGCAAGTAAAAGGTAAGCATTTTTTCCAGATAGTGGAAATCAGTTTATTACTGCATTATCCAGTTACAAGTCTCCCCTCACTGACTTCATTGGGATGGCAATAATGCCAGAGGGTGAAATTTGGCTCTTGGTCTGTAACTAGCATTCACAATGTGTGTAAGATCTAGCTCAAGCCTCTGCATTACAGCATTGTCAGCTCAACTCAAGAGAGCACGTTCTGCCCATCCTTTCCTTCTCTCGCTTATATTTGGAGGGTAATGAGGGAGGTGGAGATAAGGCAGAGCACTTCTTGTGCAAAAGTGCCCAGGTTTCCTTAAGCACCTCCTACCTCCTGGTTACACTGAGGACATTCTACCCTCCCCCTATGGCCCCGTCTCACCCATAGCTTTGCCTTCTGGAGAAGAGGAATAATCCTGAAGAGGTAGGGGAGAGGAAGGGCAAAATACCTGAATGGATTCTCATCCTCTGGACAGGGATGGTGCTGACACCTCTTGCCCCAGGCTGTGACCCCTGATACAAGTTATATGTTGCCCTCATTTTCTTTCTGAAAAATTATGGGTTGCTTGTCTCAATACTGCTGGGTATATATTGTAGGTTGAACCTTGCAGTTCTGCACAAGAGTTTACTCAGTATCAAGAATGCAAAGTTCACTACAAACTGTTCTCCCACAAAGATGCAATGGAAAACATGTAGACTAGGGGGAAGATTAATATCACTTTGATGCATAGATATTTATGCAAGTAATTCCCCCAAATGCTGATGGGAGCTATGGGATAAATTATGGGTTCTGGTGCAAGTATGATGCAGAATCCGTAGGACCCCAATTGTCCACTTGGGTTCAGCATCCAAAGAGGCCTCCACTGACCTTCTGAGGCACCCTCCTGGCACTTACACAGGAGCCCAAACCCACACCTACCTCTGGGTGGAGTCTGTGACTCTGCCCTTTTCTACCACACATGGCCGCGAAACAAACAAAGACTGACGTTGGGGAGGTCAGCTGAAGAAAGGTTGATACAACCTTTAAAAAAAGTTGCAAAACTGTAATGAAAATAGCTCAGTCCAGGTACAAAACCTACCTCCCCACTTTTACCATAATGATGAAGCAAACAATAATGATGTTTAACTTGATCATCAAAAAAATATTACTTGCTCACATGCAGAATTTTGGCTCGAAAAGAGCGTGACCTCCTGAAATAACACACGCTCTTCTGTCAGCACCATAGCTATAATAGCTTTTTGTGTCGTTGTTGTTTTTGTTTAGCTCCTTATAGAAACATAACCAAAAGAACTGTGATTGTCCAGAGGACTGCAGGACAGAACGAATGGGAGTTAACATGCCAGTCAAAAGGGTATCCTAAGGCAGAGGTCATTTGGCATAATGGGGAACATCAAGACTTCAGTGACAAAGCAAACACAAGTTATGAAAGAGGAACTGATCAACTGTACAGTGTGACAAGTACACTTAAAACCAACACAAGTATTAATGAGACTTTTCACTGTATATTTTGGAACAAAGAATTTAAAGAAAACACATCTGCTATTTTAATCATACCAGGTAATGTTTCTTAAGTAAGGTTGTCTAGATTGGATCAACCACAACCTGCTCTTCCTAATCTAGACAAGGCCAAGCAATATATTGTAGAAATCGGTATAGTCTGGGGGCTTGAATAATAGCTGGAAACTCTTGTGGGGGTTTTTAAATCTAGGCTCTTAAACTTCCTCTATGGCACTGGGTAAGTCACAGAACTGCCCTGCCTCAGTTTCCCACATGCAAAATATAGCTAATACCTTGCAGAGGTTGTATAGGCATTAATGTGATTGTAATGTGCTCTGAACACTGAAAATGCTAAGTGTTGTTATTAGGGTATTTTTTCACCATGTTAATATTTCCAGTATATATGGAGTGGGTGGGTGGTGATTCAAGGTGGGGAGTTCTGCACAGCTTTAAAAGTTATGTGAAAGTTGTGTATGAACCTGAGGGTAGAAAATGTCCCAGTCTAGCTGGAGCTGAGAAATGAAACCCTCCCCTGCAACTTAATCATTGACATGTACAGTTTGGGGATGATAGCCAACAATTCCTTATTCCTACATTAAATTTAAACAAATTAGTACCAGAATCAAAATCTGTACATAGAATGGAGTGGGAGGAAGACATTGCATAAATCCAAAAGTACAGACGGGGCCCCAGGAAACTGCTGGAATAAATCATCAGAGGGAAAAAATGTTATAGTGAGCAAAGTATCAAGGGGTGATGGTATTTAACAAGGGAGTGAAATGATTTAAACAGCAAAATCCCCAGGTGAGATACAGTCCAGCCCTGTAATCCTGGGTGTGGAACTCTGCCTTTCCAAAAGGATACTCCCCAGTCTGTTTTCTGAGCAGCTATTGTGATAGCCATTTCCTTGAACACCTATGGAAGAATGATCCCGCTGCATCCTGTCACAGACCCGTTTGTGTTATCCAGTGCACCTCCTTGGATACCACTGACTCCAGAAGCAAGGATAAATATTAAATTGTCTTCCACCTTGTCTGAAACAGTTTCTGTTTATTGACTTGTCTCACATGGCTTGAAATGCAGCATCAGGGTGTGTCCTTGAACTCAATTTAAAAATGTATCACACCAAAATTTGTGCATAATCACCCTAAGGTACATATAGTAGATAACAGCAGAAGCAAAAGAGAAAGCAAAAATAAATAAGCTGCTTGAATATCATTCTGAAATGCCGAGAGCAGGGTGATAACGTGCAGAGTGGGAGCAGGGGGTTTATACCTGCGACCTGAACAGAGTTAGCTATAACTTCAGATGGAGGTTTGCAGTGATTGGTGTAAAATCAGTTTCTGCACTATTGTATATCTTTTCCTTAATGATTAAGCTCCCTTCATAAAATGTTAGCCTTCAAAAATACTAATATCATCCTGGGGTGTATTAACAGAAGTGTCCTGTGTAAGACACAGGAGGTAATTGTCCCTCTGTACTCAGTACTGCTGAGGCCTCAGGTGGAGTACTGTGCCCAGCTCTGGGCACCACTCTTGAGGAAAGATGTGGAAAATTTGGAGAGTCCAGAAGAGAGCAACAAAAATGATAATAGTTTTAGAAAGCTTGTTTAATCTTGATAAAAGAAGACTGAGGAGGAATCTGATAACAATCTTCAAATATATTAAAGGCTCAAATGTTCTCCACGTTCACTGAAGGGCCAGGGAGTACAAGAAGTAATGGGCTTAATCTACAGTAAGGGAGATGAGGTTAGATATCAGGAAAACTGTATAAGGGTAGTTAAGCTCTGGAATAGACTTCCAAGTGAGGTTGTGGAATCCCCATCACTGCAGGTGTTTGTCCAACCTGTTCTTAAAAACCTGTCAGGGATGGGGTACGTTTACTTAGTCCTGTCTCTGCACAAGGAGCTGGACCTGCTGACTTCTCAAGGTCCATTCCAGCCTTACATTCCTGTGATTCTGCATTTCCCATATGAGCATAGTAATGAGTCATGGACATGTCTTGTGGTGGTCAAAGTTGTTTGAAATTCTTAAAGTAATTATTGTAATTCAATAATATTAACAATATTCTCAGGTTGTTGGGTTTTGAAATAATCGCAGAGAAATAAAATCTATATAACTTATAACCTGTATTTTTAAATGGTGACAATTTTTTGTGAATTTTTTCCATTTTGTCCAGTTCCATGAGCTCATTGATAATCAAGAAAAAAATAAGACACTTAGAAATTTCAACAAAACTTTTTTTTTAAGATTCAAGAAAGTTTAACCTGCTTGAGTAATTTAACTGGTTACTGTAACTTGATTATTTCTCTAATAATTTTCTTTTAATCCTTTTTAGATGATACAGTGGATAGTCAAAGGATTAACAGTAGACACTATTTTGCAACAGCTGGGGCTGCGTTGGTTCTCTTTGGATCATTGCTTCTATTTATGCTCTGGGTAAAAAAGGGTATACATTTTTTTGCCATATTTTTCTCCTTTTGTTATGTTTGTTGATACTAATAGGATTGAAATCAGCTGATGATGATCTGTTCCAACTCCTCCACCCTGAAACCGCCAATTCTCTTAATTTTTTTTATCACATCCTTCCTGCTTCATTTGTTTTTTCTTAATCTGCTCTCACCACATAGTAACCATTAAGGTAGTATTTATCATTTCCCTGGCACAGGGAACTGTTTGGTCATCTGCCTACAGGCAGCTGTTAATGCATCTCCATTGGTCAAACTGTAGATGATGCTGCAGAGTGTTTTGAATGGTGCTTTCCCCATTCGGAAGTGAAAGCTTTTTCTACTCATCTGGCGTTGCCAAAGCTGCTTCCAGTTCCGTGGTTTCTCTCATGAGATGGAATCTACATGTCATTAGGCTAGCATGATAATTGTCTTTTCTGTCATAGCTTCTAACAAAACTGTCTGAATTTTGACTCAATAACTTTATAAGGTAATTATATGAGTGTATTCAAGTTATATTTTTTGTCATGGCTAAAATGTAACAGAGATGACCATAAACAGGTATTTGCAAGAATTTTTGAGATTTACATCTTGAAGATTTTATCACAAGAGGTACTCCCCCTCCCCATACAGTGGTTTGCCACCACTAGTTTGTTCCATTTTCTTGATTTTTTTAAATTAGGTTTTGTTTCTTCAGTTAATTTGAGTGACTTAAAAAAGCTGGTAGTTTCAGGATCAAACTGGGTTGCAGAGAGATTACCTGAAAAGTACTGGAGGTCTCCTGTTATGCTGACAGAACCACACCAATTTGTCATACTGTAACAATATATGACCAGAAATGCATGAGGAAGCTTGCGTCAGGCAATGGGCTAACGGCTTACCAGAAAATCTTTTTAAATTATTTAGTAGGCATAAACACACAGCTGGCATGAACTTCAACTGGAAATAATACAGAGCTGTGTGGTATCTTTTTTGGTAATAACTCTCAGTAGAGGTATTAAGGTTATGAAACTGTTTTACTATTTCAAGCTGTGTAATATATTCCCCCATCACCACCTCAGCACTGGAAATAGCTTTCTGGTTGGAAATCACATGGAAAAGGTCTTCCATCATCAAAATTTATGATAAGATCTCCATTAGGACTGCATATTCCTAGTCCATCAGGTTAATGATAGCATAACATTGCTATGTCAGACTCTGTTAATCTCTTCACACAACTTACCCCTGCCCCACATAAGAGGGTGTTATGGAGATGTCTGTCTCAGGCCCTGTATAAATGTTTTGTATTTTTCTATAACAGCCCCACAAGTGATGTCAGCAATGGTGTTAGCAATCAACAGTACAGAGTGTGGTGGGAACAGGAATACACTGTGAAAGTGGAGGAGGGAACAGAGGAAATCCTTGGTGTCTCAGAAGATTCCCTCCTGGGAATCTAATATTAAGGACACATTTTTCCTAAGTTACAAGAAAAAGTAATATTTTAGCTGGTTTTTTCCCAAGTTTGCACTGGAACAGTAACACAGGTGATTTTTCAGTAGATACAAAACCTAATTTGTAGTCTTTTAGGTAAAAATATACAACAGCAAATAAGTTAGATAAATATTTCAGGGGTTTTGTAGTAATGCTAAATCTAAAATGAGTATTTTCTTTCATATTTTCCTTTTTCTCTTGCAGCTAGAAAAGATCAGGACAGGGAGATGTACAAATAATGCAGCAGTGAACGTGATAAGTAAGTATTGCATACATGTGGCTGGATGTGCTTCAAGTGAAACTGGCTTAATTGAGAACTCACTACGTAATAGGGGCAACCCTAAGCAAAATTGTATTCTGCTCCATTTTGCATTCTTCTTTTAAGTTGTCTGATAACTAGACAGTAATAATTAAACAATGAACTTGGTGCCTTTTATTTTCTGAAATAATGAAAACATATATTCCAAACAGTAAATTAAGTACAATATCAGAGTGGACCAACTTTGCATATTACAACACAAACAGTCCTACCAAAGAGAAATTAGGTAAAATTGTAAGCAAATACAAAGACCAAGGTTTTAAAAAGTGACTAGTGATTTTGAATCGGTCAGTTTCTTAAAATGTCTTAAAATGGCTCAAGTTCCTCCCTCCTCCAGAGGCTACATCAGATGAATAGTGTTTGAGAAGGAAAAACAGTTTTTAGTTTTAGTTCTATAAAACAAACTGTTTTATGCATTAATACTTCTTGTAAGCCTGCAGTTCAATTAGGCACTCAGCTTACCTAGAATGCCATGGTCAGAATTCTTTACAAAGGATTTATGACCATACATGCAGGGGAAAAAAATATGCTCACTCACGTGTATATGTGTGTTGATATTTTATTTTTATTATTTTAAAAGAATTATCAACAAATGAGGAAGAGGGCAATTGCAGAGAGATTTCTCCTGAGAATGAAGAACTGGAAAGTAAGTACAGGTGAAAAAGGAAAAATAGTAGCGAAGTTCAGACAGTACAAATCATCTGCCAGCTTCCATGTCCAGGAGGAGAGCATAGCCCAGTGGGAGTTGGAGCTTAACAGCAGCTTTTGCTAAGGGAACTGACAGATTAAGAACTGGCCTGTGGATTAGTTTAAAAATTTAGATGCAGATTCTGAGCACTTCCCAGTCCACACTCCAGTGGTTTTAGGGGATCCTTTCCCAATTATTGACTGACTGATCTGAGGCCTCCTATTTTCCTTTCTCCTACCTGTTAGTTACATTTTTTGTTTTTAAATCTTTGCACTCTAGGGAATCTTTCTAGGTCTCTCTGGCTGATCTCCAAAAAGGAGTTTCCAGGCAGGGAGAGACCAGTAACTTCAGAATGAGACCCCTTTACAATTCTTCCATCGCTGGTTGATGTTCAGTCACCTGGAGATAAACAATCACCCTTGTTAGGATGCTGCAACGTGGAGAGAATATTAGAATGCTCAGTAAAGTCCATGGACTATATTTTTATGTATTTGTCACATGACTCTGTCCTTGGGAATGGGGCAGCACAACCAGCTAAGCTGGAATTTGATAGCAGCTAGTAAAAGGATAATTCCTCCTTCTCTGTTTGTACTTGGAGATTCCTGTGAGTCAATGGCCACAGATGCTAATTTTGGCTAAATCAGGTCCGAAGTCATCAAGAATATAATTGAAAAATACGATCCAATCAGTTAATTTTTAAACATCAGTTAGTTTAGCCTTCTTTGTGCTAGATGAGTACAGCTGAATTAAAAATTGATCTAGTTAAAGAGGTACAAACCGTTAATGTGAACAAATTTTGCCTGGATTGGGCTCATGACGTGGTAATTGGACAATTGCAAGCCACAATAGAGATTATTTATTTTCTTCTGGTGTTAAAAAGGTTGGGTCAAATTCTACATTGATTTATATCCACTCAACCCTACTGGCTAAATGGGTGCAACTTGGTGCAGAATTTGTGTAGTAGTGTAGGCTATGTATTTATTTATTTTACTTTTGGCTTTAGTCAGACTAAAGATGGGAAATGATGTCATAAATGTGTGGTGATGTCTTTTTGTAAAATGCTTGTATAATTTTTTTTTCTTTTCACAGATGTACGAATTGAGGTGACTTAATGCAGAATGTTTTCTTCCTTCACTGAATATGTTCTAGAGCTCTGGAAGTTTTATTTTAAATACTATTTTAAAATGTCCTGGTCTAATTCTCCTTTCATTTACACCAGTGTAAATTCAGAGTAAATTCGCAGAAGTTAATGGAGTTATCCTGATGTAAAACTGATCAGCATCAGGATCTCTGTGTATGTATTTGTATTTATTTAAGTTCCTACATGTCTGCTTTGTCCATTATGCACTTTTGTGGATGTTGTTCAGGTTTTTTAAATACTTCCATCAAAAAAGAAAGCACTTTAGGTCCCTACCCTAATTCATTTTATACTTGTTTTTAAAACATTCCAATTTTTCTCTGAGCTCTACATTCCCTACTGAGACTCTATCACTTCCAGCCTCCATGGATGAAATTGTCATCACTTTGACTTACACAAGGATAAGAATGTCATGCATGTGGGCTACCATCTCTCCTCATTGCAGATTTTAAGATATTGGCTAACGTTAAGCAGTTAGTTAGTTCAACAGAGAAAAGGCTGTTTAACCCTCTTGTCAACATCACGATTCCTCCTGGGTTGGAAGTCAGCAGATAATCTCTTGCACTTTGAAGACGCTCTAGAGAGTTAGAAGTTCTACTGTTTACTGTTACCAGGGATATAGTTGGCACCACCAGTTTGCAACTGGTCATTATTCTGATCAATCATCTGAAAAGCAAGACTTTGGACCTTCTAGAAGAGTAGCCTATGGAGTAGACTCTTTGGAAACAGTTGAGATGGAACATCTGCTATTCTATGATACAAAATAGACTTTCATGATTTAGTTGGGGATTGGTCCTGCTTTGAGCAGGGGGTTGGACTAGATGACCTCCTGAGGTCCCTTCTAACCCTGATATTCTATGATTCTATGACTCTGTGAAATCATTTAGCATGCATTTTGGGAGCACTTTTGAATTCTAAGTATCATTAAGCTATGGTTTGGTTATATTTTGCAAGATACCTACTTGTCTTTACTGTGTCTTTATTTTACTGTGTCATAAATTATGAGAATTATTTATTACAATAAAAATTCAAAACTATATTTTTTAATAAAGAGGGTGTTTTGTTTCCTTTTGTATCCTATTTCCTAAGCGCTTCCCCTTTGTATAACATTTTCTCCTTACATTGGCATGTCAAGAGCCTGCTACAAGGACAAACACTTATTAGGATATATGTATGTTATTACAATAACTTGAAATATCATTCACAGTCGCTCCAGATAACCTTTTCCAATCTCCCATCATGAAAGCCATCATTTGAGATCTGGAAACTCACTGTACTCAGATCTTAGTTTCAGATTTAAAGTAGCCAAGTCTTTTCTGTAAAGAAATTAAAGGGGTATTAACACCTATGGACAAAGTTTATGAACCTTCCTGCAGCACTGAAACAAACTGAAATCCATAGGGTGAAATTTAGTCCTGTGGATAGGGCTACCACTTAAGTTTCACTTAAGCCCTGTTTTGAAGGCTTAAGTGCATAGGCTCTGTTGGGGTGAATTGCTTCAGGGAGAATAACTCCTAAAATGAACACGACCCTATTCATTCAAAAAGTCCTCGTGCATAGGATCTTACTGAGGACTTCCTAAGAGAAAAAATACTGACTCCAGCATTCGTGAGATATGACTTTATGAAAAAGTTGGAAAACTTTAAAACAAAGTGGAGTGCTTCTCTTTTCAAAATGCTAGTATTCAAACAGCTTGTGTGAGTCACTGCAAATGTTGCAAAAAAAAAAACAAAAAACCCCAACGCCTCTAACTATACTATACCACACCACAGTGAGAGCAACGTGCTGTAAATCAGGTTGTCGTGACCTAAAGGCCAAAATGTCTGACAACCGTGGCCTCCTCCTTTTAAAGGAAGTTGGAGCCTAGCTTCCTTTGCTGGAATTTGGTGAAGTGCTGGGCCTGGCTGCTTCTGTCATACGGATCACAGAAGTCATGAAAGTCATTGGTGTGGTGTGGTTGCTTTATGCTGCACCATGGATGCATTTTGGCTGTAAACCTGGCTTAACTACCCCACAGAGCAGCCCCCTGTGTCAGAGGGAACCTCCACTGGCATAGTGCTGATGTAGGGGGTCAGTCACCACTCACCAGGAGCCTCATGCTGGCGTAGGATGGGAAATGGGCATGCTGATTACTCATGAGTACTGTTTTAAATGTAAAAACTCCCTCAGCGCCTCTAAAGCCCTGATCATGCTTCCATTAAGGTCAATGGCCAAATTCCCATTTGCTCCAAGGATGCAAGATTGGGGTCTATATCCCCAGTCCCACTCCTTGGAAAAGCACCTAATCCTCTTTTACATGCACAGATTATTTCAGATCAGTGTGGTGCTGCTCATCCAAGCTGGACTCTGTTTTTGAATTTCTCTTTCTGTACAGCAACAGCTATTTGCATGTCAAAGTCAAAAAGCAGAGGAGTTCATCTAATTTCCCTTTGCTGGCCACATTTCCCTAAACAATTCAATAAATGTAAAAATAATACTACACAGCCAATGTATAGTTCCTTGTTGTCATACTAGGGGCTTTTGTAGAATGTGTTCTCATGGCACCACCATTTTTATATTGCCTGACTTTGTGTGTTTATATTTGCAACCTTAATTTTGTACTAACAAAACATTTTAGTTTAATTTCTATACCTTTTATGTGGGAGGAAAATAAAAGAACAATTTAAAATAAAATAAAAGATGCTATGGAGTGACACTAGTATTGCCAATAGTCCCATATGACAAGGGAGGTCCCTTATTTAAATAGAAAATTGTCTGTCCCATACAAAATCCGTATGGGATGCCTTTTATCCCCTATTTCAATAGCAGGGGGCCAGTACTCATGGTACATCTTTCCACTCCTCTCCCGACCCTGGCTTTTCAGTGCTGTGTAGGGAAATAAAGACCAGGCTGAGGTCAAGGGCCAGGGACCGGAGGAGAAAGATGCACCTGAGAGTAGTGGCCCCATGCTGGACAGGGCCCCCTGCTGATTCCAGCCCTTGATCACAGTCCCCTCCACTTTCCCTGCACAGTCTCTGTCTGGCAAGTGGATGGGGCTGTGTGCCCCGGATCTGTGCTGAAGGGCCAGGGTCAGGAAGGGGCTTTGTCTGACAGGCCAGTCAGTACTCCCAGGGTGTAGCCTCCCTGCTTGCAGAGTCTCTGTCAGCATCCCCAGCAGAGGAGCATAACTGCTGGTTGGTGGCTACTGCAGCTGCAGCAGTCGGGGAGTGAGGCGGGCAGGGAGCCTGGTCCTGGCAGCCAAAAGCACCTGCACAGAGCCCTCTCTGTTTCCCCTGCTGGACAGAGCTCCCTCCTGATTCCAGCCTTTCAGTGTGGCCCCATCAGGTCTTCGTGCCCCCCGATAACCTTATTGCATCCCCCAGGGGGCCATGCCCCATAGTTTGGGAACCTCTGGCTATAGTGGAACTAGTATTTGGAAGTCATATTATTCATGGCTAACATTAGCTGCAGCACACTTTTACAAGTGGTCAGGAAAATATTCAATGCAATTATGAGTGAAGCATTGGGAACATCAGACATTCCTCCTGGACCTAAACAGAAAAAAATGAAGAGACTGTGTAGATATAAAAGTCAATGGGAAGAAAAATACAACTGGGTTAAATCTGTCACTGGCAATTCTGGTAAAGCCTTTTGTACTTTGTGCCAGCATGAATTCACTAACAGGCTGTGACAAAGCTCTGTCCTTGCCTCCGTGGGTCCCATGTTTCCTGGCAGATTTCGCTAGCCTCAGAGGCTCACCGTGACCCTGCATGTAACCCTTCTCTCTCTAGAGACAAGGGTCACAGTCTACTGAGCCATTTTCATCATAAGCCAGCAAGGCAGGTGAGGAGAAGTTATCCTTCCTTGCACAGTCTCTGTTGTCTCCCAGTCTCAGTGATTAATCAGGGGGCAAAGGTGTGTGGGGGAGCCCGGGCCCACCCTCTACTCCAGGCTCCAGCCCAGGGACCCTAATAGTATCAGCTATGGTAGCTGACCTTTTAGGAACATGACATGTACAATTCCCTGGGCTACTTCCCCCACAGCAGCCCTCACTTCCTCAAGCTCCACTTCACCCTTACCTCAGGGCCTCCTTCCTTGTGCCTGATATGGTGTGTACTACTCAGCCTCTCCAACAGCACAACTTCCTCCCACAGCTCCTGACATGCACACCCACCTGACTAACTGGGAGGCTTTTAACTAGTTTCAGCCAGCCCCTGATTGGCTTCAGGTGTCCCAATCAACCCAGCCTTCTCCCTACCTTCTGGAAAGTTCTTAATTGGCCCCAGGTGTCTTAATTGACCTGGAGCAGCTGCCATTTCACTTATCCTGGTACCAGGGATTTGTTTAGCCTGGAGCTAATATAGCTATCTCCCACTACTTTTCTATAGCCATCTGGCCTTGCCCCCTCACAGGGCATAGAGGTGAAACTGACCTGAAGCAGCAAGCAGCAACCTATAGACATAAGAAAAATACGCAGGCCAAAGGCATGACAAATATTAGCAAATTCTTTGTCTCTTCAAACACTGAAAGTGACATAATTGCTGCATGCGTAGGGTGACTAGATAGCAAGTGTAAAAAATCAGGACGGGGGTGGAGGCAATAGGTGTCTATATAAGAAAAAAGCCCCCAAAATCGGTACAGTCCCTATAAAATTGAGACATCTGGTCACCATAAGCATGTGTAATTACAACTGTTTACCACACAGGTAAACGCAGCCTAAATTATAACAGCATGCACTGTGATAATAAGCTTGCCAGTGAAATGTTTCATGATTCAAATATTGAGAACAAATTGTGTTGCGGAAGAACCAAAGCAGAGCTATTCGTGATCAATGTTTTGGCCCCAATGTCTGTGGGGGATTGTTTACGGGATTTATTACCACTGTTACCAGAACGCACATGTATTTTTCTGTAGCCACCAATGCCTCAAATAAGGGGAACAGGAAGAATTTTCTAATGTGCCTACAATATTTCACCATAACAAATGGCATTCAGTTCAAGTTGCTCAATTTTTATGAAGTTGGTGATGAATCTGCAAAAGGCATTCATCATGTTAGTTTGAACTGCCTAGAGAAATACCAGCTCAATGTTAATTGCATTACTGCATACTTTGCTGATAATGCAAATGTGAACTACTGCAAACACAGTCAGGTGTATCAGTTGTTATTTACAGACAATGACTGCATTTTGAAGGCAGACTGCCCTGCACACATAGTCCACAGTACCTGCAAACATGCGAGTGTCGGTTGACACAGAAACAATTGTGTTGAAAATTTACAGCAATTTTTCTGTGTCCGCAATATGCAGAGAAGAACTCCAAAGAGTTTTGAGTTTGTTGACATTGAATGGAAAGAATGGAGTAGTGTGATATGTGAGTACAAGATGGCTATCCCTTAACCCAGCAGTTGATCAACTTTTGAGAAACTGGCCAGCAATTACAGTCACAAAGTCTGTACACTACTTCAAGTCACTACAGGAGTCTTGTCCAGTAGCATTAAAGAACATGTTCACATAAGATGGTGAGGATGCCTGCATGTGTTTTTTTCCACAAAGTGGCTTGTGTCTTTGATGTACTTATGAGAAACTTGGAGGCATCAAAGCTATGCATTGCTGATACGTATGTGCCATTTTAAGCTGAAGCTGCTGAACCAGAAAGAGGATTTGTTTTTTTTTGGATTCCAAGCTAAACAACTGATGAGAAAGCTACTACTACAACAAAAAGCAAAGGTAAAGCAAGCCATCATTACGTTTTATGACTCTGTGCTTTTGTACATCAATAAATGGTTTGATTTCTCTACTGACAATGCAGTGAGGAAGCTGAAACCCATGGGTCTCTACGAGAAGCTTAGTTTCTCAGATAATGAGAACATAACAGATGCACTCAAAATGAGGGAAACCGTAAACATGGACTAGCTCTATGAGGAATTCTGCACCAGTTGATATGTGATCACAATATCCAGAAATGACATTTCCAAATCTATCAGTGAAAAATGGAGGTACGTGTTTCAGAAGTGTGGAAAAGAAAACTTGAAAACCTTGTTCCAAATTGTGTAGTTTGTACTTAGTGCATCAAGATCAAATGCATTTGTAGACAGGATTTTTTCATTAATGGGGAATAAATGGTCTGACATACAGAACAGATACTGCATAGATTTAATTAAAAGTGAACTCCAAATTTGCATAAACTTCCAGTCATCCTGCAAAGATTTCTTCATCCCTGTACAACAAGACTGGGAGTTGCTGAGTGCTGCAAAAAGCAGCAAGAAATACCCCTAGCAAATGTAGGTGAGTACTGCTTTTATATTATTATTATTACTATTAATTATCATTATTATAATTATTATAATCATATCAGGAGGAGTGGGGCAAAAGTGCTAAGAAAACAGTCCCTTATTTTTGAAATACAATATTGGCAACTGTACAAGCTTATTCTGCCTGACTCCATTTATTGTAAATGACACCACACTATAGAAGCACATTGTAGTAGGGTGTTCTGCCCCTGCTACAATGTGGCAGAAGCATGAAAGAGCTTGCATAAAACAGAGTTGGGTGTGGCTGACTGTTTTTTTCCCCGAGTTGGTAGAGATAGGGTTGCCAATTTGGGTTGGATATATTCCTGGAGGTTTCATCACATGACATAATTTTTAATTAAAGATTAATATTTAATTCCTGGGGACTCCAGAACAATCCTGGATGGTTGGCAACCCTAGGTAGAGAGGGCCACCAAGCCCCACACACCATACCTAGGTGCTGTATGTTGGTGGTACAAACTACCAAAGATGACATTTTAGTTGTTTACAATGTGGGGTTTATTATTTATTCTTATTTTATTTATTTTAACTTAGTGGGAAAACATTTTCTTGTCTGCCTAGGCCAAAACTGCCTGAAAGATTTTTCCTCCAATTTTACAAACTACCCACTCAAAATCAGTTTTGGGCTAAAACTCCAAACACAGCCTATGTCAGGATTAGAGCTGAAAGAAACTTTTAATAATTTAGTTCTTTCAGCATATCTCAAATGTCCCTAATTTTGACAGATATCACTCATTTATGTCCCAAAGTTACCACACATATTTGGTGTCCTCTCATATCTATGGTTAAAAATTATTTACATCAGAAATGTAGAATCATGAAACAGAAGTTATAGAAAGAGTTGTTTAGAAAAGTTCAAACACCCACCCACACATAACCAACTCCTGAAATCCTGAGCACTTGATGTCAACAGGAATTTAAGGTGTCAAGCCTCTCAGCATTTGACCCACGGATGATAGACCTATAGCTTCAATTATGAAGTCCTTTTACTAGCAGTTTGTTTTGGAGGTAATCTTCTCCATCTCCATTTCCTCTTTCCTAAGAATCTTGATGTGCTAATCAGTGTGTGTATCTGAAAGAAAACCAATCTCTGCAGTATATGGAGATTGATATTTTGTCATCTCGGTAGAGGAATGAAACGTTGGTTCCTTCAGTGAACAAAGATGGTAAGAAAGGACCTGTGCTCTTTAGGCAAGATTCTAAATTTGCATTTCCTTTACACAAAATCTATAGTTAATAATTGGGCATGTAATATTCACTTTTTCTGTTTCAGTGAGTATTGTTTGCACATTGAGGGAATGTTTAGCTTTGTGAAGATCTAGAAATAAAGCAGTGAGCCATAGCAGGGTGTTCATTAACAAGTTATTTTTGCACCTCAAAGGCCAAGTGGTTTCAAATGCCCAAGAAGTGCCACAGTAGGGTGACCAGATAGCAAGTGTGAAAAATTGGGACCGGGTTGGGGGGGTGTTAAAGGGGCCTATATAAGACAAAACCTCTAATATCGGGACAGTACTGATAATATCAGGACGTCTGGCCACCCTATGTCACAGTAGCTTGTTAAATACATACCCTGAAGTGGTGTATTCCTGTTAGGGCAGGGGTGGGCAAACTACGGATCTGGCCTGCAAGCCCCGCTCTGGTGCTATACTTTGTAGTATAGACATGCCCTCAGCTAAAATGTAGATTTAAAGAAGTTGTTATAAACCAGTTTGATGGCATATTTGTCCTTTCATTATGTTCCCAGTGGAATAATTAATAATTATTATTATTATGTTCCCAGTGGAATTTATTATTAGCAGTGGTAGAAGGATAAAAATAGTAAGGAAAATAGAATTGCTACTGTGGGAACTGTTGGTCTGATAAATTGGCCTAAGGTCGTGTGGATTTGGAAATGCAGGAAAGGTATTTGTGGCAATGTCTTTTGGACCCAGTTTTGTATGTTTTGCCTAAGGGAGCTGATAGCGGTGGCACTGTAGTAATATGTGTTTATCAGGACTTGTCTACACAAGGAAATTGTAGCTGTAGACAAGTCAATAAATCTTCTAGTTACATCATCTGAAAAACCCTGTGTGTTATAACAATACCTTAAGTTACTATGGGAAAGGAGGGTGGTAAAGAGAGGAAATGAATAAGACAGGCTAGCAATACTCTGCCTGCACAGTTAGCTAATCTTTGCCTTTGGACTGACGCCAGTTACTTTTTGCCTCATCATGTTTGACTTAACTGTGAGTTAATATGTGGTGTGGCGGGGAGGGGAAAGAATCTGAGCACAATGAGTTCAAATTAATACCAATTTCACAAAAGTCAATAGAGTTACCCCAGGGATGTGTTTGAGCAAAAACTTTTATTCTATACATCCGTAAGAACCTTTGCATTGTTAACACCTGTTCACCCTAACACAAAGTTCCACTGGTTTTGAAAATGGCTTTATAACGTGCGCTAAAACCACTAAATGAAACTTTTTCAAAATCATTGTTCAGCATGCACTTTGCTAGTGCTCTGCACTGAACAAATTCAGCTGTGCTGGTGAAACAAGATTCAGTACTCAGGTCCTGTAGCAGAACTTAGACATGATTCTGCAACATGCTTGAAAAATTGCTTAGTGAGAAGACAGACCCCTAGATAGAGAAGACAAATATACTGGGTTATATTTCCTAAAACAGTTCAAAATGAGAGTGTGGATGATGAAACCAATGTAAAGTTCTGAAATGACAAAAATGAAAATGTGTGAAAGCGGTGTCCCCATTTAACAGCTAAATGCCAACCTTGGTATTGTATGTGATAGGAGGATAAGGAAGCAGACAGCACTTCCTTTGCCTTTCCCAGATCTCATGGATCCAAGAACTATGAGTAACAGGAAACAGCCTGAATTTAAAACAAGAAAAGGAAAATAAACTTCCCCCATCTAGCTGGTTTACTGTAAAACCAAAGCAGAGATAAGACAAATGTGTCAGACCTTGCCAGATGATGAGGATTAGAATATGTCAGCTTTTCTGGTCATGATTTGCAGGATGTGAGTTAACTGTACTACTAACAATAGTTATAAACTCAAGGATAAAATGACTGAGTTACATGAGAATGTTAAGGTCTTTTACAACAGTAAAAGTAACATTGCAGAGAGAGGTCTGCTGATATAGCAACACATTGAACATACTAAACCATGAACTACAGCTAATACTGGCACACACACACACACTCTGCCGCCACCCCACAAGCCTCTGGTTCAGAGGGCCCTTATGGCAGTGAGGAGGATTGTGAACACAGTGGAATTGGACCAGTGCGGCTCCATTCCATGAGGGGATAGGAATCTTGGATTTCACTCAGGAATAGGTATTTCCTGTGCATGGCAGAGCCCAGCTTTTAGAGCCTCACTACACCTTAGCATGCAGGCTTCTGGGGGGACAAAGCAAGGACGAGGGGGTGGATTCACAAGAGAAACCACACACAAATTCATGTAGATGTATTGCGGCAGAAAGAGGACTATAGAACCACAGCACAACCTCAAAAGAAAATTCCTTACTTCTCCTTTCCCTGATGTTCAGGCTGTGTAGGAGGGGGAGGACTTGGCCACACAGTTGTATGGTTGTGCAGTCTGTGCACAAGCTCAGGACAAGAACAAGTCATTTGTTCTTGTCCTGGCTCTTACAATACTATTATTCTTTGTCCTTGGATAAGTCATTTAACCTCTCTGCCTCTGCTCCTCCATCTGCAAAATAGGGGAAATTCTTATTTGACCTTGGTATGGAGTGCCATAAGTGTGTATGGGGCTTTGTAATAGGATAGCCTCTGCTCTGTAGATCATACAGTGTAGTTTAGATACAACATTCCACAATGCATGGAATATGACAATGAATAATGGGGAAGGAGGGAGTGTGGTTTATACAAATGAAGGTCATCATGAGATTGTTTGCATTTGAACAGCACAAGGTGTGAGTTTCTTCCTTATTAACTTATTCTACCTGAGATATTATTAGGTTGCCCTGGAAAGGTAGGTCCTTGTTAGAGAGACTGGGAAATTAAGTGGGTTTTGAGGAAAGAAAGCAGAGAGCTTGCCTTCTTTGCAAGGGGGTTTGTTAGTATTTTGTAAAGCTGTTGGAACGTGCTACAGAAATTTTAGGTATTCCTTCTGCAGGAAAGAGCCTCGTAAGCTTTTGCTGATGAGGTTAAGAAAATTTAGTAAGAGACTCTGTTGTTTCACAATGCAATATGATCTCATGGTTATTAACTCTATGGCCAAACTCTGCCCCCTATTGCACCACACAAGATGTAACTTTAAATAGTTTTCAGGGGTTAGTCAAGAACAGAATTTGACCCAATCAACTTACAATGTGTTTTGAACAAGTGTTCTCTGATTAGAACAGCCCTGCAAAGTAGTAAGCTCACAGAATTCTCACTGGCTTTAAACAGTAAGAATGAAACTGGAACATGTGCCTGTCCATTCCTGTGAAACGTCGGTGGTTTCCTTTTGATGCAAGCTTTAGTTTTTAAAACCCATGATATGTGAATACAATCAGAGAGTAAATGGACCATTACTGGCTGCATAAAGTGCTGTGGGATTGCTATTCTTTTCCCTCTGATGTTCTCGTGGCATCATACAAATAGGTTAGAGGTGCTTTGCCTTGGAAACCTTGACGATTTCAACTGCTATATGATCCCTGATTCTTCCGACAGCTACATGGGTCTGATGTGAGTATAATGCTACTAAAATGTAAAATGATTTCTGCTGCATTTTGTGACTAGCAGATAACAGCATTCCTACTTGGATTTATAGTCAGATTTTCTTGCTTGATTTATAGTCAGTTTATCTGATTTCAGCTGGTTTGGTTTCCATTCAGATTTTGGACCAGAGATGGGTCAGAACCAAGACCCCAGGTCCAAAACAACTTCAAACCCTGGGAGGGAGGGTTTCAGAATCTAAGCCTGGATATGGATCATAATCTTACAAATGGGTCCTCTCTATTTCATAGTTAGAACAAAAGCCATGGTGGCGGGGAGTAGCTTCAACTGGTGTATCAGTAAGTTGCAGTTTTTGCCCATCTATATTTCTGCCAGAGTTCATCTTACTCTGGCTTACGACTCAGTCTTATCCTGCCTTGCTTCCAATTCACTAGGAGTTTTAGAATGTGTCTCCTATAAAGTCGTGCTTGCTTTCTTTTACTTTGTATTAATCCCTTATTACATCCTGCATTCCAGGCTCACTGTTATACCTTGGCTTGTTGAAATCCTGGCCACAATGAAATCAAGAGCAAAATCCCCACTGACTGCATTGGGGTCAGGATTTTACCCCAGGTCTTTTGATCTGCAGTCCAGTACCCTATCTTCCAGACCATACTTCCCTTCACAGTAAAGGTAGAGTTGAGCCATGGTATACATAGACAATGTTGCATAGGCGATGATCCATATTATTATATGTTATTTGTCTGCCTTACTGTCCACACACAATATTCACAGCTTGGGGGACTCTATGCTGGGAAGCAGTGATTCTGAAAAAGATTTGTGGGGTTGTGATGAATAATTGGATGAACATGAGCTCCCAATACAATGATGTGGTGAAAAGGGCTAATGCAATCCTGGGATGCATAAAGAGGAGAATCTCAAGTCGGAGCAGAGAGGTTATTTTACATCTGTATTTGGTACTGGTGCAGCTGCTATTGGAATACTTTGCCCAGTTCTGGTGTTCACAATTCAGAAAGGATGTTGAAAAATTGGAGAAGGTTCAGAGAAGACCCACGAGAATGATAAAACCTTCCGTATAGTGATTGACTCAAGGAGTTCAAGCTATTTAGCTTAACAAAGAGAAAGTTAAGGGATGATGTTAGAGGGCTTATTCCTTCACCCTCCCACTTCCCTGGTCCTTCTCGCGTGAACAGAGAGCAACAATACCTGAAGTCTGAAGGTGCAAACAATGCGATGTTTATTGGGGTGAACTTCCAGCAAGCTTAAATCCAAGTTCCTTTTTCCTTATTTTCGAATCCCAATTTACTTCCTGTTTGCCCCTAATTTATATAGTAATACTCTCAGCTATACCTTAACCAATCATTTTACTGAAATTTACCTAACCAATCCCAAAGTATTGTAACATAATTCTCTAACCAATTATATCCCACTACCCTAATTAACTTACACCTAGCAAAATTAATTATACAGCAGACAGAAACAATTAGAGAACCAGACAGATTAACAATAGAAAAGTGTGGGCCATAAAGATAAAACATACAGAAATGAGGGTGTGTGGCTGGTAATAGCTCACCTCACCTGATGACTCTTGTTACAGTGTGTATGGTAACACCCATTGTTTCATGTTCTCTGCGTATATAAAATCTCCCCACTGTATTTTCCACTGAATGCATCCGATGAAGTGAGCTGTAGCTCATGAAAGCTTATGCTCAAATAAATTTGTTAGTCTCTAAAGTGCCACAAGTACTCATTTTCTTTTTACAGAAATGAGGATTTCACAACCACAACTATTGAGAAGTGATTTCTTGCCAGACAGGATGCTATCAAACTAAGTTTTCTTTAACCATCTTTAACTGGTGGTGATAGGCATTATCAGGACAGGATTGTATTCCTAACAGCCTAATAGCACCTTATTTCAGTGTGACTAGTTTGGAATGTAAGTATGTGACCATACACTTCCCAGCTTATGGCTGCCTCTGCTGCTTAGCCAAAGGCCTTAGCCTAAGAACCAGGCCTCAGACTATCCTAGTGAGAGAAGGCCCATACACAGGCAGACTGTGATTTTGATTCTTTGTTTTATACCTCTATAACTAGCTAAGTGTAAAAATACACCTAAGTTCTTAAAGTATAGGCCTTTACAGGCAGGCCTCCATATCTAAATCCTAACAGATGACTTCATTACAGTCTAAAAGTACCTGCCAAGGGTACACATAATTAATAATGGGCTTTTCATTCTAACAGAGAAAAGTACAACACGATCCAATGGCTGGAAGTTAGAGCTAGACAAATTCAGACTGGAAATAAGGTGCACATTTTTAAGAGATAGAGTAATTAACCACTGGAATAATTTACCAACGGTGATGGTGGAGTCTCCATCACTGACAACTTTTAAATCCAGGTTGGATGTTTTTCTAAAAGATATACTGTAGGAATTATTTTGTGGAAGTTCTATGGACTGTGCTCTCTGCAGGAGCTTGGACTAGATGATAACAATGGTCCCTTCTAATCTTGGAATCTATGAATCTATTAAAAGTGTATCTGTCCCACTACCTTCTATTAGGCGAAACGCCCCATACTTTTCTCAGAGGTTTGTCATAAGAATACATTATTAATTAATGTTTGTAAAGCACTTTGCAGAGCAAAAATGCTATATAAATGCTGAGTATTATTACTATGACTAAACTTTCACCGTCCAGGACATGGCCATCTGCAGACATGGAGATGGAGGAGGAGAAGAGTTTAGGGATGATTATTATACATGGCTTGTTAGACTATAAGCTTTCTGGGGCAGGAACCATGTCTTCATTTGTGTTGGTACAGTCCCTAGCTCCATGATGACCTGATGCTGACTGGGGCCTTTAGTTGCTATTATAATACTGATATTAATAATGGTGGCAAGTGGGAAGTATGAATTATGAAGACAGGATCTGGAATTGTTTGAAGGTGTCTGCTTACCCAGCAGAAGCATTTCCATCTTTGAATAATTTAGATGAAAGAAATAAGAGATGAAGCCACAAATTTGCCTATTCCAGACAGAGATGGTGAGCGTGGAAGGCAGATCACCTATATAGCCCTGACAGTTTCTAATTCTGATGACTATATTCTACTTATCTAAATTCTCCCTGAAGTTTCAAATGGATGCAACAGTATATTGTATTTTCCTTCCTAAACCATTGCGTAATCCCTTTGAAGTCAGTGGCATTGTATCAGGGACAAGTTTGTTCTTGAAGAAGAAGAATTTCCAGGTTGCTTTAAAACAATGGAAAGTAGCTGAAACTGTCTTTGAATTGTAGCATTTTGTGAAAAAAAGCATACAAGTTCTCTCAGATCCATGGTAATTTTGTGCCTGGTAACATGTTCAGGGTATCACCAAGGAGTGGGTTTTCATCAAGCAATACAAAATACTATAAAACAGCACGTAATAATGGTTGTGGTAGGTGGGGTTTCTGCAGCATAGCATATTAGTATAATTCATTACAGTTATTTGTACGGTACCATAGTGTGCATGTGGCTTTATAGGCACATAAAATTGAGGGTCCCTGATGTGAGGACCTTGCAATCTATGTAGAACAAATAGAATCTTAGAACAAGCAGAAAATATATTAGGCAAGCTTTTCAAAAATGGGGGCTAAAATTAGGCTCCTGAGTCCATATTTAAGCACTTAAGTGAGGAGGTCGGAGCCTAATTTTAAGCACCATTTTTGAAAATCTCAGTCTTTGATGTTTTTCTCCCCAAGTGTGTGTGTGTGTACATGTGTGTGTTTGTACGTGTGTATACGCTGATGGATTTAATGGAAACATTTTATAATGATAACGAGAGACTCTCAGGAATGGTGATACTGTTATAGTATCAAGCTCACTTAATATCAACATATTTTATAGATTATCCCATTTCATGGAAATTTGTTTTCAATGGACCAAATCATTTTGCACTAGTTCAGCGTAATGGTGTCTATTTAATCTTAATTGGCATTAAGTAATATCCTGTTTAATGTTAATTGAAAACAAATTATTTCCTGTTCCAAAGGCACCTAAGGTCTTCCGTTAAGCAAACCCATTAATTCTGGCAGGTAGAATTTAGCCCTTTATATCAATTATTGTATGTGCTATAAGTGGAGTATTTTCATTTTTCAAATAACAGTATTATGTTCTCAGTCTAGTTGCATAGTTTCCATGTACAAGTATGTGAACAACGTTAAGGGAAGATTAGACCAATGATTTCCATTTTTAGTATTACAGAATTGAATAAAAATGCCCTTACTTCTGTGATTTCTATTTCAGTCTGAGGATTTTTAAATAAGCTTGTTGGGAAATAATGAATAATGTCAATATATGTTGGAACAAATTGGAATTAAATTAAATTATCTGTATACTTCACTTAGGTACTGATTGTGCAAAAATTACTTATTACTTGTGTGACAAAGGACCACCTATGTAAATAAGGGTTTGTACAAACAGGCCCTGAAGCTGGAAGAGGGCTACATTCTCTAGTAACGCAGTTCATAGAACAACTTAAAGAACACAATCCAAATTTAACTGATAGGTCCTGCTATGTGTGGAAAAGGATGAGATTAAAGAGCAAGGGCAAAATTCTTTTCTCAGCTATGTGTACATCTAAGAATAAGAATTTAGTTCTTAGCACAACTCATGATAGGTACTCAGCTTAGGTAAGAGACTGGCTCTTAGTGTTGGCTCTCATTCGTTATATTGGCCTCCTTACTGCACTGACATGTTGCTATATGTAAAAGAGTTTCACAACATATTAAATAGTATCACCACACCTTTGTTGTGCAAATTATTGCTTAATTCTGTGGTAAGTGGGCTGTTCAGATATTGCAATGATCCACCTCTCTAAGAAGCTAGAGAGATGGATGGATGGGAGGGGGCAGGGCCAGATTAACCTTTTGTGGACCCTCATGGGGGCAATGGAGCATGGTGTGGGGGGGCTGGCCCCTGGAGCGTGGGGCCGGACAGGGGTATGGCATGGCAGGGGCAGCCCTGCTCTGCCCAGCCCAATGCGAGGCCACTATTTACAAACTGGCAGTTGCCAGACGCACAGTGGCCCTCCTGGCCCTGTGCTGCCAGCATGCCCCTTCCCCTCACAGGGCGCGCCATGCCGCACCACACATCCCCCCTGCCCAACACTGGAACACCCCCCACACCTGATTCCCTATGGCCAGAGCCCCCTCGGGCGCTCTATGGCCTGCACCCACCTCAGACCCTGCCACAAATGCACAGGGCCCTGCACACCACCACTCCTGTCCAGTGCCCCTCTGCCCACAGCCCCACCACAACTGCCCAGCACCGCACACAGAACCTCCACTCCCTAGTGCCTCAACATACAGATCTTCCCCGCTCCCTCACAGCCCAGCACCCGCCCCAGGTCCCCCAGAGATCCACTCCCCCACCCCCTGCCTCCCGGCCGCACTCATCAGCCCTGCTGGGAGGCGACTGTCTCTGCCGGGCTGAGTTGCCAGTGCAGCCAGGGCTGGTCCCGGGGCAGAGAATCACTCTGGCCCCCCGGGAGTGGCACAATCAGCCAGGCCAGGGCCTGCCCCAGCCAGCCTCCTTCAGGACCCACTTGCCTGGAGGGGCCCAGCCAAGCCCCCCACACTGCCCCCCATCAACTGGCTGAGACTGGCCAGGCTTCTGCACCAGTCCCAGGCGGCTCAGCACCAGGGAGACAGGTGGGGCCGCACAGGTGGTGGGAAGCAGAGACTGCCCCGGAGATGGAGATGCACTGGGGTCTGGCCGGGGGCAGAGAGAATCATAGAAAATTAGAGTTGGAAGAGACCTCAGAAGGTCATCTAGTCCAACCCCAGCCAGGCTTTGTCAAGCCAGGCTTAAAAACCTCTGTGGATGGAGATTCCACCACCTACCTAGGTAACCCTTTCCAGTGCTTCACCATCCTCCTAGTGAAATAGTTTTTCCTAATATCCAACCTAGACCTCCCCGACTGCAACTTGAGACCATTGCTCCTTGTTCTGTCATCTGCCACCACTGAGAACAGCCTAGCTCCATCCTCTTTGGAACCTCCCTTCAGGTAATTGAAAGCTGATATCAAATCCCCCCTCACTCTTCTTTTCTGCAGACTAAATAAGCCCAGTTCCCTCAGCCTCTTCTCATAAGTCATGTGCTCCTGCCCCCTAATCATTTTTGTTGCCCTTCGCTGGACTCTCTCCAATTTGTCCACATCCTTTCTGTAGGGGGGGGCCCAAAACTGGACACAATACTCCAGATGTGGCCTCACCAGTGTTGAATAGAGGGGAATAATCACTTCCCTTGATCTGCTGGCAGTGCTTCTACTAATGCAGCCCAATATGCCATTAGTCTTCTTGACAACAAGGGCACACTGTTGACTCATATCCAGTTTCTCATCCACTGTAATCCCGAGGTCCTTTTCTGCAGAACTGCCGCTTAGCCCATCAGTCCCCAGCCTGTCGCAGTTCATGGGATTCTTCCATCCTAAGTGGAGGACTCTGCACTTGTCCCTGTTGAGCCTCATCAGACTTCTTTTGGCCCAAACTTCCAATTTGTCTAGGTCACTCTGGACCCTATCCCTACCCTCCAGTGTATCTACCTCTCCCCGCAGATTAGCGTCATCCACAACCTTGCTGAGGGTACAATCCATCTCATCATCCAGATCATTAATGAAGATGTTGAACAAAACTGATCCCAGGACCTAAATTCCCTGTAAGCTGTGCGACCATGCAGCAGCCTATTTAGCACCGCACAGGTGCTCAGGGAACCCACCTGGGGACCTGCTGTGGCTGGGGACTGGCTGGGGGAGGAGTGCCCCTCCCCCAGCCTAGCCAGGCCTCCAACCTGCCATGGCCTGGGCGCCTGGCCCTGCTGGGGCGGCCTGGCCCAGCCCCAGCCATGGCCTGGACCCAGGAAAGGCCTGCACCAGCCCAGACCCAGGTGCGGCTCGGGCAGCACAGACCCAGGAGTGGCCCAGCCCGGCCCACACTGAAGCACGGGCAGAGCAGCCTGGCCCAGACTAGACCCAGGTGCAGCCGGGGTGGCACAGACCCAGGTGCGGCTCGGGGCAGCGCAGACCCAGGAGTGGCCCGGCCCAGCCCAGACCCAGGTGGCCTGGGACCGCATGGACCTAGGTGCGGCCAGAGCGGCCTGGCCTAGCCCAGACCCAGGCATGGCCAAAGCAGTGTGGCCCGGCCCTAGCCATGGCCAGGGCGGCGTGGACCCAGGTGCACCCAGGGTGGCATGGCCCAGGCTGGCCCCAGACGCGGCCAGAGCAGTGTGGCCCAGCCCCAGCCCCAATCCCAGGAAAGGCGGTGCAGCCTGGACCCAGGCACAGCTGGAGCGCCCCTTCCCTGGCCCAAACCCAGCCCCGGCCCGGACCTGCTGGGGCCAGGGCAGGGGCGCCTATCCTGCAGCCCCAACGCCGGAGCTGCCATAGTGGGGAGACACGCCTCTCCCTCACAGCCCAGGTGTTGCTGCAGGGAAAGAGAGCTGGGGGGAGTCCTCTCTTCTCACCGTAGCCACGGACCCCCCTTCCGCACCCGAAACCCCTCATCCCTCACCCCAGAGCCCGCACCCCCAGCCGGAGCCCTAACACCCCTGCACCGCAACCCTCACATATCACCTCCATATTGGTGCACATAACAAAATTAATTCCACACATGGGTGGGAAAAATTAGCAGGAACACTGCCCAGGATTGACCCCTGGGGCATTCCGCTTGATACTGGCTGCCAACTAGACATCGAGCTGTTGATCACTATCTGTTGAGCCCGATGATCTAGCCAACTTTCTATTCACCTTATAGTCCATTCATCCAATCCATACTTCTTTAACTTGCTGGCAAGAAGCCGGCGGGTGGGGCAAAGGGGTGGAGAGGAGTCCTCGGCCGGCTGGTGGGCAGGCCAAGAGGAGCAAGTGGTGGGTGGGGTTGGGGGGACGGGGGGCTGGCGGGGTCTCAGGGCACAGTGCAAGCAAGCAGGCAGGGGCCTCTTCTGAGCATGGGCCCGGCTCCATGGAGCCGCTGGTGCCATTGTAAACCCGACACTGGGAGGGGGACACAAAGAACACCTTCCCTCTGGCTGGCTGGGAGCAGGGAACACATTAAATCCTCTGCAAAGATGGTGGAGCTACCAGTCTGATATACACAACTTGGGAGCTGCCAGGAGCAATTCTGGATGACTCACTGCTGGGGACAGTTTTATTTCCCGAAAAACGAGTAAAGTTGAGGTTATTTCCTCTTATACCCCCTCCAATGTTACCAGAATCTCTGCTATAGTAAAAGCAGTGCTCCCATGTTTCAGTTTCTAAAGGCCGGATTCTGATACCCTTCATTGTGGTGAATAAAATCTCGCTCTATGAATATCCCATTGAAGTCAGTGAAACCACTTATGGAGTAGGATGTTACCAGTGATCCCTGGTGGCTTTTTGGTGTATCCGTGGTGCCTTTTCAAGCCAATATGTATAACTGAAGGTGGGATCATCAATGACGCATCGCCCCCTGGCTCCACCACTGCTCACAATCTGGCTCCACTACTGAGTGTTACCCGATGTGAAATAGGGTGCCAGAATCTGTCACCCAAGGAATGTATAACTTATCTAAGACTTTCCTTAGATCTTGGAGAAGAGGGGTAAATTTGTATATTTCTTCTTAGAGTCCCTTGTACATTACTATATTGTCTCACTGCTGACTGCGTAAGAGTTGTATAAGTCAGAAAAATCCAATTGTTGATGACCTTTGATACAAACTTCTACCATGTATATAAACAAAACATCAATATTTTAGCAATGGGCTTCCATCTTAGCTGGTGATAAGTTCCATGTCTCAGCAGTGTGTGTGTTCAAAGAGGGAAGATGGAGTGAGGCGGGGGGAAGGGAAAGGGACCCAGGACTCTATTTGTTTCCCCATTTAAGCAAAAATGTTTCCTCAAAATCATAATTAAGGAAGGAGGCAAAACCACTTGCAAGCAAACTTATTTAAAGTGCAGTTCACTAGAAATGTGTTCCTTAAAAATATGCTGAGTGGATGATTGTAATATAGAGCCTAGAATCCAGCCCATGTAATTTGAAATGGGGCTGTAGGGCAGACAAGGGAACTGGGAATGTATCTTCCCCTACAGGAAATTTTTCAAAAATACTTGAGAATTGGTGCATTCCAATGGCAAACGATTTGCTTGACTACCTGTCATCTCATGCAAGGACTGAATCCAGAGAAGTGGTGAATTTCACCAGAGGGTGGGAAATTACCCAAAGCATCCCTTTGATTTGGTGGTGGAATTTTAACAAGGTACTATCACTAACCCAACCCTTCCCCTCCCCGTCCCATTTAGCACATTACTGAGAAAATACCTTCAGTTATGTGCCTTTTGGTCCCCGAAAAGACCCACAAGTGTCGGTGGTAATTTGAGCCTAGTACTTGTGAAATAGGAAGGCTGTTGTAAAGAGGATTATGGATTCTTTGCCTTCCTTTCTCACACACATTCTGTCAGTCTCTCATACTCACAGTCCTGCTCACGCTTTCAGTCTCTGGCTATGTCTTCACTTCAGCCTAGCCCCATGATAGGAAATCACAAGTTAGCTGTCTCACTTTATCCTAACTCAATAGAGTGCTTCACACTGTAGTTGAGAAGTCAAGTACCAGACACTTGCTGTCACATGCCATGTCCACACTGGCACTGAATCTAATTGTGAGAGATACACAGCTCTCTGAGTGCGTGTCCCATGGTTCACAGCACCACAAACACACTGCTCCACTCTATGCTCACTTTCGCAGGGCACTGTGGGACAGTTATTCTGTCCTCTCTGGGAATTGTGGGCAGAAATGGCCTAGGCCTGGAAATTCATTTTTGGGCCATGACCCAAGCTGGTGTGCTGGTGTGCTGTGTCGTTCTTGTGCTCTAAAGTATAGATCTCACTTGTCCAAACAACCGAGACCAACTGCTGCTGTTTTTTATGGAGGCCATGTTTCTTTGGTGTTCTTCCGGACAAGCTGGCACCAAAAAATGGTGACTGTGTTACAGAGGTGGCGTTTTGGCTTGGAGAACCCAGCAGATTGTTGTTACAAGCAGGAGACAAAACCAGCACCATGAGAACATGGTCACATGGACCCAGCTGCTACTGTCCTCCATGGCAGACCCCTCGCTCCCCCCTCCCTCCCCCCACAATGCTGATTTCCACTTCTGGATCAGGATCACAAGCACAAGGTGATGGACTACATCATGATGAATACATGGGATGACCAGCAGTGGACACAGAACTTTCATATGAGGATAGCCACATTTCTGGAATTGTGTTAGGAGTTTTCCCTGGCCCTCGAGCACGAGGACACTCTGAGGAGAAAGGTAATATCGGTCCAGAAATGTGTTTCTATCACTCTGTGGAAGCTGGCAGCCCCATGTTGTTACTGATCTGTTGGCAATCAGTTCATGGGTTGGCAACTTCACCTTTGGCACAATGGACATGGAGGTTTGCAAGGCAATTACTCCTGTGCTGGCCCCCAGAGTTGTAAAAGTTAGAAAAATCCCTGAAATAATTGCGGGGTTTGAATGGCAATGCTTCCCCGGCATCAGGAGCTGTTGTATAGTATACCCATCTTGCTACGTTAGAGCAAGTAAGTACCTTAACCAGAAAGGATACTACACTGCCATCTTGGCAGATTAATGGACACCTACAGAGGATGCATGGATAGAGCGCACGATGCCAGGATGTTCCAGAGGTCTGGCTTATTTCAGTATGGGCAAACTGATTCTTTATTCCCTCCTAGTGATATTGAAACAGAGGTAGAGTGTAAAGGATAGAGCTGATTCGGAGTTGTTCCATGGTTCCTTAACTTGCTCTAGCCCCAGCCAGAGTTGTCCATAAATTGGGGGACATAGTATCTTGGAGGTGAAACTCTGGGACTAGGCATGGGTCAGCAGAATAGCTTTGAGCTGACTGGCTCATGATATGGAAAAGTCTTAAACACGTCCCTCTGGAATGCCAGAACCTTCCTGCTCCCCCAAAATTTCACTTTGATAGGGGAGCCTTTTTTACCAGGGGGAAAGGAAGAGAGGGCAGTCCCAGAGAAATCAGCATTCGTAATTATGCCAAACTAGTACCAGGCTATTGTGCTCACAAAATGTTGGGGAAACTGAGGCACAATGGTCAACTCAGTTGCCAAAGGTCTCAGCATGAGTGAGTGGCAGAGCCGGAAACACAAACTAGGGATGGAACTCTGGCACCACTGAAGTCAATGGGAGTTTTAACGCCACTAACTTCAATGAAGCCAGGATTACATCCTAGGTTTCCGGGCCCTCTGTCCATTGAACTGTCCTCAGGTCTATGCCTAGACAGTTGAGACTGGCTTGAGACCAAACCCCAGGTCTGAATGCCCCCGAACTCCGGCAAGTCTGGACCCAGATCTGGATCAGAACTTGGTAGATAGCTCCTCCCAGTACGTTCGCTGAGGTGAATGCACTGTGTTAACATTCCAACAAGTAAATGTCTGTACCCAACTATGATTTACTGAGGGGGAAAAATAGGAAGTGGTGCTTCCAAGCAACTAATAAAATGTATAAACATCAGAACTGCCCTGGAATTTCCCCTTCCTTTTGGTTTGTGGGACCCAATGAATATGTTATAGTGATGAAGCAGATCTAGCTGAGTTCTTTTACAAAAGGGACAGCAGGAAAAACTGGGTCCTGGCATGTACCCTGAGCCATTTCCCTATCTGTCAAAGACTTGTAGCCTTCCAATTGCTTTTATTTTCCTTCTAAGGAAAAAACTCCTTAGAAAAGAATTAATTTTCTTTTCATTAACTTCAGAGAGTTAAGGGCACTAAGCAGGCTCCGGCTGTAGAGTCCTGGTTTTCAAATGTGCTGCATATCCAAAATTCCAAGGGAAGTGAAAGAGTGCTGTGGGTGCTCATTACCTCTGAAAATTAAGCCTTAAATCCTAATCTAACCCTTCTTTTAATAACCTCAGGTGTCAGTGTCTATGACTGCCTCTGATGTCTCTCACACACATTAGTTACTCTCAACTCCAGCTCAGTACAATAAAATTTTATTTTGTACAGCCTCTTTCATTGAAAGTATATGTCAAAACACTTTATGGAGTATAGTGTATTTTACAAATGACTTTATACTGAAGAATGTATGACAGCATATGATATGGCACAGAACACAGCAAAGCTTGCAGCCACAAGGTTAATAACAGAGGGAGAAACTATATGAGATTTTAAAAGAGATGCATTGACAAGTGATGAGGAAGAAAGATATAGAAAGTCTGTCGATGCTGTGGAGTTGAAGGCTCTTGCACCAACAGTGGAGAAATTCTGGGAAGGGGCAGAGGGGAAGCTGGTGCTAACAGAGCAGCAGGAATGGCAAGGTTAGGAGAAGACTAGAAAGAGATAAGGTGCATAAAGTTGGCAGAAATGTATTTCTTCTTGTGTTTGAGGTTACTAGCCTATTACTATCTTGAATAGTTTTGTGACATCCGATGACTCTACAACTCTCAGAACATTTAAGAACTTAGTCATGTCCCCTAATCTCTTTTCCAATGAACACAATACACCTAAAGTCCCTAACCTCTCGTTGTAATTATGCCACCCAAGATCCTTATCATCTTCACTGCTTCCTTCTATACTTTTTCTGGTGCGTCAATAACTTTCCTGTAATCTGGTGCCCAGATTGTCTACAGTATCCTAGGGATGATTTCCCTCACTGCTGTTCATATGGTCCCATATGGTCCCCAGTCTATTTATCCAGCCTATTTTTTAAACTTTCATCAGTTCTGACAGACACTGAATCATAGAGTATGAAAGTTAATCATAGAAATTGGGCTAATTAGATCATGAAGTGCATCACAAGCCAGTGAAGAATTAGGAACATAGAAATTGCCAGACGGTTTCAGATTCATTTTGTCCATTTAGTCCAGTTCCTATCTCCAAATGTGGTCAGTACCAGACACTTCAGAGGAAGATGTAATAACTCCACAGTAGGCAGATGTGCAACAGAGATTGCTGTAAGCTCTAAAGCTTGACATTTCTATCACGTCCCATTTTTTGCATTAACTGTTAAAATTGTGGATGTTCTTGTATTCCATATAAATGTTCAGTTCCTTTTTGTCTTTTATTAAGTTCTTTGCCTCAGTGGCATCCCGTGCCAATGAGTTACACAGTCTGATTATGCACTGAGCGCTAAAGGCTTTTTAAATCAGTATTTAGTTTTCTACCTTCAATTTCATTTCCATGTTCCCTATAGTACCTTTTATTTTATTTTATCTACTTCAGTGATGACAATAACAATGATTATGGTAGCCCTCAGAGGCCACAAGAAGAAATTGGAGCCCTATCATTCAAGGCATAGTAAATATATATAACAAAATGACAGTCCCTGTCCCAGAGAGCTTACAATCTAAATGTAAGAAGAGAGACAACAGACAGATACATTTGGAGGGTTGGGGGGACGAGCAGAAGGTATCAGTGAGACAATTTATATTAAAGTTCCAAGTGATGGGGCTTCCACCACTTCCCTTGGAAGTCTGTTCATTTGATTGCTCCTAGCTGTGAGGCTGCCTTCTTTTACCACCCCGGTAATTTCTCCCCCTCCTTGGTTATTCAATTTAAATACTTGTTGCTTAGTCAACCTACATGGATTTAATTGTTGTAGTCTTTCCTTGTAAGTGGTTCCCTCTTGAATCATGAACCCTTTTGTTACTCTTCTTGGAACTCCCTCTAATTTGTCAATATCTGACTAGTAGTGAATATCATTAATGTGTTATTTCCCCTCCCATATAAGATCATGGAGATGTTAAATAAGACTTGCCATTACACAAGTCTCTGCTGCTCCTCACTGCAAGCCCCCTTCCAATATCACAAGTAACATTTTTCATACCTAAGGCTATGTTTTAGGCATGGGCATTTTTAGTAAAAGTCATGGACAGGTCACAGGCAGTAAACAAAAATTCACAGCCTGTGACCTGTCCATTATACTTTATACCCCTAACTAAAACTTTGGCAGGGGGCTGTGGGTGATCGGGGGTGGGGGGGGCGGTCGGGGCACCGTGGGTACTGGGGGAGGTGGCCTGGGACCCCCGCTGGTGCAGGGAGGGGCATGGCCCATGGCCTGCTGCCCAGGACCCCTGTTGGGGCTGGGGGGGGCAGTTGGCAGGGCTGGCAGGGGCACCCTACCTGGCTTCGCATGTCCCTGCAGCTCCTAGGCGGCAGAGAAGCCAGGGGGCTCTGCGCACTGCTCCCACCACAAGCACTGGCTGTGCAGCTCCCATTGGCGAGGAACCGCAGCCAATGGGAGCTGCAGGGACATGGCCTGTGGGCATGGCCAGCATTCAGCGCAGAGCCCCCTGGCCCCTCTGCTGCCTAGGAGCTGCAGAGCCATGCCAGTGGAGACAGAAAGCTCCCCATCCTGAGGTAAGCGCCCCCCCATACCTTCCAACCCCCTGTCCCTAGCCCTGAGCCCCCTTCCACACACCCCAACTGCTGCTACTGGTCCAGGGGCTGCCCGAGGGGCTCCCCTGAGCCAGCACCAGCGGCTGCAGAAGTCATGGAAGTCACGGAAAGTCACAGAATCTGTGACTTCCATGAGCTCCGTGACAGACTCACAGCCTTATTCAAACCCTCTCCAGATTTGAATTATTTTTTAGAGTAAGATCTGCTAAATGCTTTACTGAAATCCAAATATGTTATTACCTACCATGTTTCTCTTCATCCACTGTTTTTGTAACAGAAAAAAAAGTTATTTTTCCTCACCAATGCACCCATTGCAAATAATTCAGATCTTAACCCACATTGTGAACTAGAGAGCTTCAATGATTGGGAGAGCCATGGAATTCACACAGTTGGCCAGCTATTCAGTAAAGAAACTTATTTAGAGGTCAAAACTAACTTTAAGTGGTCCAGTCTCCCCTGGTGCCAGTATTTTCAAGTCAGGCACTAGGTTTTTCAACTTTCTGGAAAACCTGTTTTATACAGAAAGCTAACTTTAATAGAAGCGATTGTGTCCGGTCAATTAGGAAACAAAAAAATTATAACTAATTTATATCAATCGTTGCAGACAGCTTTCCCAACAAAAAAGTGCCCATATATGACACACTGGGAGAAAGGATATGGATAGACAAATAGCCTCATAGGAATGTGGTTTGATTTTGAAAAGACAACCAGCAACCTCACTCTGTAGCACAATAAAATAAATTTCTTTAAAATACTATTTCAATGGTACCCCACACCAGTCAGGTTAAAAAATATAGAGAGAAACTGAATGCGGATAAATATTGGAGAAATTGTGGTGAAAGAGGAGATTTTATGCATATATGGTGGACATGTCCAGTCATTAGAGAATTTTGATGCAGTCCATAACCAAGTATCCCAAACTGTTGGATATTTATTACCAAATGTTCTTTGGTAATCCTGCTGGAGCTTCCTAGTGGAAATGGTCACACAAAAGGAAATGAAGAATTAATTTCTCATCTGCTAGTAGCAGCTTGGTTATTGGTAGCTACTCATTGGAAAAAGAAAAAAAGCCTAACCAATGAGGAATGGTTCAAAAAAAATGGAAGGTTTTGGTTATGGAAAAAATAACTCCCCAATTATATACCCAGCAAAATAGACAGAGGACAGATAGATACTTAGATATCTAAGTTATTGGTTATCTAAGACTCTGAGAATTCACAATTTTCAGTGAAGGCTGAGGGAGCTGCAAGATCACAGTGCTGCTGAAAATCAAGTCCCAGGCATCTCAAGTTAGGCACCAAAAAAACTGACTCAAATCTAATACCCATATTGTTCTGGTGAGGTCAAAAACTTCTCCATGTATTCTTTATTTCCTTATGTTTATTTCTGTGTCTATTTTGTTGGCTTTATTGGTTGTGTGTCTGTGTCTGCTTGATTTTATGAAAATAAAACCTGTTCCTTATTTCCCATCTCACTAGCTCTGGCATTCCTGGTTATTTAAGACTATTTCATTCCATTGCTTTTTCTTTTGTTTACCTGTTTGTATGAAAAAAGTACAAAGAATAGTCTCTTTGTTAATAATCAATGGCACAAAAGGCTGCCCACAATAAAACTGGATTTATTCCTTTCAGATGCATTATTTATGGGCTGTCTTTTTATTGTCAATACAGTATGGTACTTTGTGGCACGTACTGTAGCAAGACTGCATGCAGAGAGAACAGACTGTTTTCCACTCCAGAAAGTCCCAGAAAGTCACGAAAAATCTAACCTCTTTTGACCAGACTAAAGGCCAGACTTTCCCTGGCCTTTGCATGGGTGAGTGGGAGAGAGGATAGAAGGAGGCCTCACTATCCCTTGTGTGTCCTACATTGAGACCTAAAACAAGTACAGGCCATGAGCACAGAGGTCTCATGTGAAAACTCCACTAAAAGGGTGACTGGGGTTGAGAGGAGATGAAGTCAGGGCTATTCTACTATCAAGCCACAGAGCATGCCAGACTCCTTCAGCTATGGGAGTTTGGGAAGTATGTTTATCCATGTACAAAGCTTTACAGACTATGAAAATTCATCTTCAGTTGCTTATAATATTCATGGGTACAGTTTCAAAGTGGAGTTATTGTAGTTACTGTAAGAAATAATCCTGGAAAGTAACTGGTGTCGATAAGTCCCCTGGACTCTTTTGAAATCATAAAGGCTCAGGTGCGGCGCTCTAAAAGCGGTTTCCCTGTTTTCAGTGTCAGAGTTCAGTGTACCATAATATACGGCATGTGCCTGTGCGTCATTATACTCCAGAAAGTTACTTGATTCAGTCAGCATGTAAGATCCTATTTATATTTTCTGACTTCTAAGAACCTTGGAAAGTGGTTTAACTTTTAATGGTAACTTTATGGTAAAGGAGTTTGTTACATCTCAGCATGATAAGGCAGTTGTGAAAATTTAAGTTGCTAATATTGTTGTATTTTAGACTCCTCTGAGAAAATGTTCAGAATCCTGCCAATCCTGATACTGGAAGTGCAGCTGTACTTGATAAGAGGTAAGAGATCTTCTCTTTTAACTAAAAGAAAAGGAGTACTTGTGGCACCTTAGAGACTAACAAATTTATTTGAGCATAAGCTTTTGTGAGCTACAGCTCACTTCATTGGATGCATAACTGTCATCAATATAACTGGCATAAGAATACAACTTCAGCCTTTATACGTGCATTTCAAAGTCTTCACCAAGATTTGCAAAGGTGACTAGTGATTTTTCAGAGCTCTGTTTTTGGGCATCCAACTGGAGGTGGCTTGTAGGGCAGGGGAGTAGCCATGGGTGGGCCACAGGCCACCCTCTTAGCACCCAGGCCCACCCCTGTAGCCCCGGCTCTGCTCCGGCCCCAGCGCTTGCCCCGCTCCGCCTGCCCACCTGGTGCTCCAGCTGGGGACTAGTGTCGAGAGCTCACCCCATTCCTGCCCGCAAGCCCCCATGCCCCAACCCCGCTCCCCAGCTGGAGTGCTGGGCAGGCAGAGTGGGGTAAGCCCCTGTACCCCAACCCCACTCCCCGGGGTGCCCGACTGGGCCCTGGGGGCCCCTGGCCAGCATGTCCATTGCCTCTCGCAAGACGGGCTGGAGAGAGTGGGGGGGGGGGAAGCGGCCCCAATTCCTCCTGCCCCGCCGCCCCTGCCCTCTGTCATTGCCCACCCACCCAAGGTCAGGGCCCACCCAAGTATCCCATCCTGGCTACACCATTGTTGTAGGGGCCAGATTTTCAAAGGGTAGGTGCTCAGCACTTCTAAAAATCAGGCTCCTTTAAGAAATCTCATATTGGGCATCCAAAAATGGAAACATCCACAATCACTAGTGACTTTTAAAAATCTTGGGTGTTTCCTTCCAAGTGGCACCCATCAACTTTTCCATAAACGGCCATTTTCTTAACAGAGACATTTTCCTTCACGCATATCCACTGATCCTTTTGTCTTTTCCTCTCTATCTAATCTATTTATCTAATCTAGCTACTTCATGTGACACCTCCATCACCATGGCAGCTGACCACCTAAATCATCCAATCCTCATCACCCGAAAATTATCAGGCTTCTAGCTACACAATAACTCAGTCTTTCACATTCAGTGAAACTAAATGACTTTAACTGGATAAGAGAGAAATAAACAAAATAAAAACAAAGGCCTCAAATGAGTCCAATCCTATTATTAAACTGTTAGTAATTATTAAATATTTGATTTGTGGTAACATCAAAGGCCCCACTCAGGATCGAGATCCCATGTACCAGATGTTATACAAATACATAAGAAGACACAGTTATGGACTAGAGACAAGTCAAGGAATAGGCTAGCTGTCCACATAAGGAATGGGCTAGGGAAAATAATTCTTTGGGCCCAGATCTCTGTTGTCCTACTATCCCTCTACCCACTGAGGAATATCTCCAATATAGAGGCTATTTGGATGGTAAAGCCAGCTATGCTGGTCCTTATAGTCCATGTCTTAGGGGCTTCTATCTAAAATACTTATATGGCCCCCATCACTGTAGTATCTGAGTGCATTATAATCTTGAATGTATTTATCCTCACAATACTCCTGTGAAGTAGGGAGGTACTATTACCTCCATTTTACAGGTAGAGCACTGAGGCACAGAAAGACTATGCACCTTGCTCAAGGTCACACAGGAAGTCAATGCTAGAGAGGGGAATTGAACCCACATCTCTTAAGTGTTAGGCTGGCATCTGAACTACAGGACCAGCCTTCCTCTCTAGGCATAGCTATGGGTGTGAGTGTGGGCGAAGCACTGTAGAACCCTGTGTACTCTTGGTTGCTGCAGCTGCCTGTAGAGCAGCGGTTCCCAAAGTGTGGGTCGTGCTTTTAAGTGGGGTTGCGGCAATCCTGAGTGTATGGAGGATGGCATTTTACTGCTCTAATGCAGAGGTGAGCAAACTATGGCCCGCGGGCCACATCTGGCCCGCACGACAGTCCTGCCCGGCCCCTGAGCTCCCGGCCAGGGAGGCTAGCCCCCGACCCCTCCCTTGCTGTCCCCCTTCCCCTGCAGCCTCACCTCACTGCACCGCCAGTGCTCTGGCCCACTGCTCCTGCCGGGCAGCACGGCAGCATGGCTGGCTCTGGCCATGTGGCGGGGCTGCAAGCTCCTGCTGCTCTGAGTGACACAGTAAGGGGGCGGGGGGTCCCAAGAGGGGGTGGTGAGGGGACAAGGAGCAGGGGGGGGTTGGATGGGTCGGGAGTTCTGAGGGGGCAGTCAGGGGGTGGGAAGTGGGAGGGGGCAGACAGGGGTGGATAGGGGGCGGGGGCCAGGCTGTGTGGGGAGGCACAGCCTTCCCTACCCGGCCCTCCATACAGTTTCACAACCCCGATGTGGCCCTCAGGCCAAAAAGTTTGCCCACCCCTGTTCTAATGGCTGCCACTGACAGTTCAGGAGGGTTTCATCATTTCATACAGTTTAAGGCCAGAAGGGATAATCAGAGCATCTAGGCTGACCTCCTGTATATCACAGACCATTAAATTTCACCCAGATGCCCCTATGTTAAGTCCAAAGACTTTCATGAGACCAAAGACTTTCAGTCCTCAGGAGACTAAACTATGTGCTACAGGCAGCAAACTGGAGTGACCAAGGTGCTACCAGTGCCTGAGGTCCCTGCAACGGCAAGAAACTGATTAGGTGAGAGATGTCCAGATACCACACCACATGTTATAGAGGAAGGTGAAAAAAACCCAGGTGCCTGCCAACCTGACCTGAGGGAAATTCCTTCCCAACCCCAAACCTAGTGATCAGATGGACCCTGAGCAAGACCCACCACCCAGGCATCTAGAAAGAGGATTCTCTGTATCCCTGACAACACTGGTTCTCCTCATCTGTTGTCCCATCTCCACTGTAGCCAATCTCTGATGCTTCAGAGGAAGGTGGAAAGAGAAAACAAACACAAGCCTAGAATACATCTACCCAGTTGTACATCAGGAAAAAAAATTCCTTCCTTGCTCCTGCAGGCGACCTGCTGAACCCCCTGAAGCATGAAATTTGATTATAGTCTTAATCTTATATTATATATCTTAATGCACAGCTGCAAGTGTTATGAGCATGTGGAGGTAACACTGTTCTCCCCATGGGCCAATGAAGGAAAATGGTGAATGGGGGATACATAGATTCACAGGTTCCAAGGCCAGAAGGGACCACTATGATGAGCCACCCTGACCTCCCACACACAAAGGCCATAGAATTTCTTCCAGAAGCTGGATTAAAGCATATCTTTTAACCAGATGTCTGATCTCATCTTACAGACTCCCAGCCATGGTGAGTCCACCACCTCCCCTGGAAAGCTGTTCCAAAGTTCTTTTACCCTCTCAGCTAGGAAATTGTGTCTTATTTCAAGGCTGAATTTGACTTATGTCAACTTCCAGTCATTGGATCTTGTTATGCCTTTGGCAGCCATGTTGAAAAACCACCAACTACCAGGATCAATAGAGGATCAGGCAGTGTGGAACTCTGCTCCACCACTTCTCCTTCCTTCATCCCCCACATCCTCCCACATCTGTTCCTCAGAATGACCCACCACACATACAGCTGCGGCTGGCATGACTGTGATAAGAGGTAGTGGAGTTGCCTCTGTCAGCCTTCTGCATACAGAGAGTTCCATTATGCAAAAGGAATTCTTCACTGGCTATCTCTAGACATTGTAAGGCCATTTTGTACTACATAAGCAGTTCAAAGTAGTCTTAGCAGACTAGAGAAGCCAAAATATCTATTAAATACTGCTAAGGATAAAACCTTCACTTTACTTTTTTCTAGACATCCAAATGCAAATGGAATTTACAGCACAAAGATATTCTTTCGCTCTGGTTTATTATTTCACTTTCACCACAAGGTGCAGTTGAAACCATACTTTCTGTGTAAATATGAGATCATAAATGATATAGATAAAAAGGAAAAGCTTGAAACTCTTTTATATCATTCTTCCTTGATGACAATTGCTAACAAGCGAAGCAATGATCACACTGCTAAAAAAAATGAAGTTTTTCCTACTGATATTTCATTAATTTATGACACAAAAGTTGAGGATGCACGAGTAGCTATCTGGATTTCTCTTGATTATCACTATTAATGATTGCTAGCACTACTGCATTAAATCTGCCACTGTATTGTACAGGTGACGTTACAAATAAAATAAAAATAAGATATAAGGAATTTTATAGTGGAAATAACATTATGCATCAAATAAAGTTTTAAGGTGTAAACAGTGTGCAGCAATAAATATTTCAGGCTCATGTGACTGAATGTCTCAAATGTCATGAAATTTAAACTTGGCAGCTAACTAAAGGAATTGTTTTGCCATCCTTTCTCACATGAGCTTGTACCTTGCTCTGCAAGAAGTCCCACTGACAAGATTCATTAGAACTATTCATGGAGTAAGGTGCTACTCCACGTGAGTAAGTGTGGCAGAATCAGAACTGCAGTGATGATTGAAGGCTGCATTGTGTGATGCCTCTGGTCTATAAATTCCTCCAGTAATGTGTACTTACAATGGGCAAAATTTTGCTGTCCTTTGCATATGTGTGTATCCACAGTAAAGCTATTGATTTCAAAGGAGTCGCACTGGATTCACACTGGTGTAAAGGACAAAACAAATTGGCTTAGCATGTCCACAAAGGATTGTTCCTTTTAGAGAAACTTCAGGGTACACAAGGTACCGTAATAATTTTAGACAGGTGCCCCTTGTGTAAATATCCATCCAAAGACAATAATGGGTTGTCTGAGATGCAGAGAACCTCAGTTTGTATCTTCTTCTGTTTTTGTATTTTGGACTCTGACATCAGTATGGAATCAAGTGGATTTGCTATTTACTCACTGTTATCAAGGGGAAACAATTAAAACAATAACAAAGAAAAGGCTGCAAAGTTATAGTCTAACCAATAATTTTGAATGTTTGAATTTCTGACACATTTTGACCCAATGAAAGGAAAAGTCATAACATTTGCTCACTGGGTATCATATGGTTTTGTCTATCTTAGCTTTTTTCACAGTTGAAGTTCCTCAACTACAGTACATTGCAGAATATGGGAGCAACGTGACCATGGAATGCAGGTTTCCAGTGGATGGCCAGTTAAATCTTAAAGACTTAAGTGTCAGTTGGGAGCAAAAAGGGTTAAAAGAGCAAAAACCAAAAGAAGTTTACACTCTTCAAAAGGGGGAGGAAGATCTTAAATCCCAGCACAGAGACTATAGGGGAAGAGCAACATTGTTACGTGACAAATTGAATTTGGGATATTCAGTGCTTCAAATCACCAGCGTAAAGCTGATGGACGCAGGGTCTTACCTCTGTCTCATTGATTATAGAGGAGCTGATTACAAGTACATTACTTTGGAAGTAAAAGGTTAGTGGCTATATAAGACATGAATAATATATTAACTCAAATTTAAAATTCCGCTTCGCAAGATCAGCACTAACACTTTCTGGCTCTACTACAAAGACATTGGGCTCAGTCCTCAGGTATACCTAAGCAATGTTTGAGGTAGCTCTTAGAGGGGGAGTAAAAGTGGCTTTATATCACCTTTCTTTTCCTCTGGATTCTGGAGCCTGTTTCGTCCCCAGCACAACTTGGAGCAGCTTTAGGGCTGCTCTAAATTGTACCATCTTGTAACAGACCAAGTGGGGATTGCCCAAGTAATTGTACCTGTCAGGCCAGGGACCTGTTATTTGAAAGAGCCTAACAATATTAAACATAATTTACACTGATGTAACTGAGGGCAGAATTTGGGTCATGGCCTTTTTTGCTGCTCATAGCATGTCAATGAGATTCTATGTTGAAACCTCTCCTGTGCGATCGTTTAGAGGAAGGGTTTTTTGAAAGGCAAAGAATGGAGATGCCAGTTTTAAAGGATCAGCTGTGTCCTTTGGCTTGTGTTTGCAAGCATCTAGTCATTTTCTTTGTTTCATTCCAATACGGTGATAATGCCACAGCTGTAAGCTAGTGTTACACAAACATTCAAAACACCTGTTTTTCCCTTGGGTGGCCTGAATTGTTCTTTATCATATTACCACTGTTGTATTTATTACAGTAGAGCTTGCAGGCCCCATCAGTGAATGGAGGTCCATTGTGCTGGGCACTAGCTTTCTCTAGATCCATGAATTACAAACACATTATCTAGTAAAAACAATGAGGAGTACTTGTGGCACCTTAGAGACAAACAAATTTATTTAGGCATAAACTTTTTTGGGCTAAAACCCACTTCATCAGATGCATAGAGTGGAAAATACAGTAGGCAGAATATATATATATATACAGTACATGAAAAGATGGGAGCTGCCTTACCAACTGGGAGGTCAGTTCTAACTAGACAATTCAATTAAAGTGGAAGTGAGCTATTATCAACAGGAGAAAGAATCACTTTTGTAGTGGTAATCAGGGTGGCCCATTTCAAACAGTTGACAAGAATGTGTGAGTAACAATAGGGGGAAATTATCAGGGGGAAATTAGTTTTTAGTTTTTGTAGTGACCCATCCACTCCCAATCTTTATTCAGGCCTAATTTGATGGTGTCCAGTTTGCAAATTAATTTCAGTTCTGCAGTTTTTCGTTGAATAAATGGACACAAATCAGACATCAAGAATTATAACATTCAAAAACTAGTAGGAGAACACTTCAATCTCCCTGGACACTCAATAACAGACTTAAAAGTGGAATCCTTCAACAAAAAAACTTCAAACGAGAAACTGCAGAACTGGAATTAATTTGCAAACTAACCACCATCAAATTAGACCTGAATAAAGACTGGGAGTGGATGGGTCACTACAAAAATTAAAAACTAATTTCCCCCTGCTACTTTCCCCCTACTGTTACTCACACGTTCTTGTCAACTGTTTGAAATGGGCCACCCTGATTACCACTACAAAAGTGATTTTTCCTCCTGTTGATAATAGCTCACTTCCACTTTAATTGAATTGTCTCATTAGAACTGACCCCCCACTTGGTAAGGCAACTCCCATCTTTTCATGTTCTGTGTATATATATTCTGCCTACTGTATTCTCCACTCCATGCATCTGATGAAGTGGGTTTTAGCCCACAAAAGCTTATGCCCAAATAAATTTGTTAGTCTCTAAGGTGCCACAAGTACTCCTTGTTGTTTTTGCTGATACAGACTAACATGGCTGCCACTCTGAAACATGATCTAGTGTGGCTCTGCAGGAAGTAGACTGAAGAAAGAATAGACATGGTAGGCCTGACCAATGCATACTATATTCTGCTGCAACATGGCCATCATTTCAAATTGTAGAAACAGTTGTAGATAAGTAACAGTGAAAGAAAGAGGGAGAACGGGGAAGGAATAATGGAAAAAAATAATACATATTTAAAAGCAATTGCACTAAACTTGTTCTTATGCAGCATCTTACACGAGAATAAATGTCCAAATAATGAGTGAACCTGCAGAAGAAGAGTTGGTTTTAACTTGCCAGTCAGAAGGGTTTCCTCTAGCTGAAGTGTTCTGGCAAAATGAGAAGAATCTTAAAGTCAACGTATCTGTAAATACCACCTACACATTGACCACAGATGGACTATACAATGTAACTAGTATGCTGACATTCAAGCCAAATGCTAGTGGAAACTACAGCTGCACATTCTGGAGTAAAGAACTTAATGAAGAAACTTCTTACATTTTCACTTTAGGTTCGTATCTCCTTTTGAACTTTTACATAGGGGTTGCCACAATGTGTGCGTGTGAGTGAGAGAGAGAGAGAGCATTTGTAGAAGCTGATTATATGCTTTAATATTATACTATATATCCTAAAATCAATCTCCAAAATTCCTTCCAAGTAAGTAGTATAGTATTGATTTTTTGGAGATAAAACAAATGAAACATTGTATTTGCTTTTGGAAATCTGGCATTTTACTAGCTGTTTCTGAACCCAGATTAGTTTTGCTGTTAATATACACAATCTTCCCCTGTCACATATTTGCATTTCCTCTTCTAAATTCTAGAATAGCTGCCCTTGCTTAGCTGCCAGTACAATGGTACTCCTCAGTGTATATTTGCAATCTGCATGGTTTTCCATTTTCTGGAATTCTATCCAACTAGTCTTCAATCAGTGCACAGATGATTTATAATAATATTCACTGAGCTGTCATGAATACAATGGGCCTAATTCTCATTTGCAGTACACCACTCTGGCAGCTTAAAGGAGTCTTATTGTAAGTGTAAAAATTTATACCCACCCACTTTAAGGACTCTTTGCTCTGCCTGGTGGTGTAAAGAGGCCTTAGTGTAAATGAGAGTAAGGTCCGATAACTTTATAAACTATATTTCTTTTTTTTCTTCTTTTTTTTTTTTTGTAGCTCGACAAACATCAGTTGTTGGAAAAAAATCTCTGAATTTATTTATCATCCCAACCTGTGTAATAGCAGTTGTTCTCATATCTGCATTAATTATCTTTCTAAAGAGAAAATCACTCACAAAGCTCCATGCCAAAAAAGGTACATTTTGACTTTATTTAGTGGGTCCAATCTCCTAATTTGCTCTTCAGGCCTTTCAGAACAACTAGATGATTTCTACCCACAGTCACTTGACATTTGATTCTTTTGTTTTCCAGAAGAACTCTGATCTAAAGATGACTGATTGTTTCATTGGGTTAGGCTTTACTTCCCTCACCATGAGACACAGGAATTTTATGTATGATTTTTGTTCAGATTAAATAGCTAACACCATGGTGTATGCGCCATACTCTTTACTGAACTATTATTAGCTGGGTTTACTTACTTTATTTATTTTGCTTTTTTTCTTAATGTTTTACTATCTGAAAGAAAACAATAGTGGGAAAGTAATAATGGATAATGGCCTATTATTCAACTCTGATATTGGTAATAAATCACTTCTCCAGTAAACTATACATGCACTTTGATTATCTTAATAAAGAATTTGAATGGAAACAAGATTATGGGCCTAATCTTGCAATTAAGGGCTGTAGGATTTGGCCATAGAGTTGTTGGACAGAAGAACTGTGGAGAAATTTGTTACAGTCTCATGCCAAATATAAGAACACAGATGTTTTGGATATTTAAAAATCTGTTGAATTATATTCTTATGTTTTTAAAGTAGAAACTTTTAAAATAAAATTCTCTAAATCAGATTTGTTCACACTTGCTTTAACAGACAAAAAAAGAAAATGTCTCCAGTTACAGAAAGAAGACAAAAGTAAGTCATGGAATTTTAAACTTCCTGCTTATGACGTTTTCTTTTTAACAAGGGCATTGTCAATATATAAAGAATAAGTCAAATGAGAACACTAAAGAACCACTACGTACTTTAGAGTCTAAATTTGACTTTCCTTAACATTGCTACAAGCCTAGTAGGAATGTTCTCCAGATTCTACATGTAATCCTATGACTTTCCAGATAACACAGAAATGTGTAAATAATGAAGAACAGGTCACTTCCTCTCTCCAAGGTATTGCCTGGTCTGCTAGTCTGGTTCTGGGTCCACGTCAGGCCATTGTGTTTCTCCTAGCCATAATCTGGTACAGTACCAGATGATAAACTAACTTTGTTTTGGTGAATGTAGAGTTTTCTGTAGTAGTATGTACTGCATGTGACTTGCTTCTCCTTGGCCTTTGGCTCAAATCTAGTGTAGTATGTTTTTATCAATATATCAACTGATATGTCCTTTGCCTGGGGACTATATCCTGTCCTCATTGAGGATGGAGTTGATAATCAAATGGGTCTTTTCCATCTTTAACTCTTATGAATGTATGACTTTCCTTGTCGTACAGAAATTTGCACAAAGCAAAGAACAGGTAATTTCCAAATGTATCTGAACTTCCACAAACTGTATTACAACACAACTTTCATTTTGTAAAAACAAGATAAATCAAGCAATAAACAAGATGACAGCATAGGTCTGACAACCCTCACCTAAGAATTTTCTGCATTTGGTTCTATTTCGTATTTCAGCTGGGTTAAACCTTGTTATGGGTTGAGATTAAACCTCTCTGAAACTGATGCATGAATATGCCCTTCATTTAAGATACATGGAAGGGACCAATCAGGGGCCTCGCCTCAAACAAGGCCTAATAGAGTCTGCCCAGAAATTAGCAGTCTGTGGGTGGAAGGTTCCACTGAGTATTGTTCTGACCAGTCATGTGTGTGAGAGAGTCCATGAGAGCGTCTGTCTGTCAGTACGGAAAATCCTACCAGGGGGTAGGACAGATAAGAAAATGAGAGAGGGACTCAAACAGCAAGAAAACCAACCAGGAGTCTGTTAGCATGATGTATGACCCTAGAAAAAGCTAGAGAGAGAGGTTTTGGGTCTGGTGCTGGCTAAAGAAGCTTGAGACTGTAAGCAAAGAAGCTATCCTGTTGTTTTGGTTCTTTCTGCATTCAGAGAAGCAGGACTTTGTGCATTTCTTGTAAATAAACAAGATTGAATGAAAGGAAATAATAGACTCCACCATATATTTCTACTTCCAACTAGAGATCCCCAGAGACCAGAATTTTGACTAGCTATTCAGGTCAAAAAGGGATAACAATATTTATATACTTCAGCCTGAGATACTGTAGATAAAAATCTGTATAAAGCTGTTTATCAATAATATGCTGAAGACAGACCCAGAACAAAATCAGTATGGAGAACTGCCAGAGACTAGACTCCATAGGACACAGTTGAAATAATGGGCCAGATTCTGGCCCCTGATAAGCCTGTTTTGCACCATAAAATGCCCTTAAAGCCAGTCTCCTTGGCCAAAGGGAAATTCTCTTGGCATAGGAAGTGGATTCTATTCCACCAACCTTCTCCCTAAACCCAGCACAGGGTATGTGCCAGGGTTGTTGGCAGTAGGAGGGGTTGTGGCCACAGTGTTGCTGTGTCCTGGCAATTCCTAGTTGCCAGAATGGCCCCTTGGGAGTCATCGAAGCGGGACATAATTTAAGCAGTCCCAAAACAGTTTTAAGTTACTACACAGGCCAAACAGACCACCAAAGCCCCAGGGATCAATGAAATACATGGAGCAAAGCCCTGGCACAGTTGAGGTTTTGTTTCAATATTGGGAATGGTCTCTGGAGAAACAACGAATTGTAGTTTATAGGCCAGCTAGTGTTATGTCTTTTCAAAGGATGGGGTTAAATTGAAAATACATCTTCTCTTCTAACTAATAAAAACCAAGTTAGAAGGTGGCCTGGTGACAAGATGACTTTGAGCTTCCAGGGGAGAAGTGTAGATTAGGAATTGGATTGATGAAGATTGGGTTTTTCATGGAAATGATTCACTGAATGTGCTGCAGGATACCTCCGGCTTTCCAGTCCGTTAATAGGTACTTCCAAAAACAGACACTTTCATGCTGTCCCAATTAAGCACTTTAAAAATAAACCTTAATAATCAAAAGCCAAATTCTTTACTCTCACAAACTGATGTAAAACTTCAGTGGAGTTACTGCAGGCACACATGAGAGTAAAATTTGATCCCAACTAAACTAAAGCCATCATGCAAGATAAACTCTGGAGCAGAGCTTCAATGCATGTCCAAACCTAACCCTAATGCATATTGTTTGAGCACATAGCGTGGCTTCTCATGGATTTGATTTCTTAACAGCAGTAGAATTCTTTTCACCATAATGCCCAGCCCCTGCTTACACATCAAGTCTTGTGTTAGAGATTATAATGAAACACATTAAAATGAAGAATTTGAAAGGGAAGATAACAGATCATTGGGATACTCATTGCCTTTTTTGGGTTTTGTTTTACTTCCTCTTTCTAATGACTGAAAATGTCTATGCAGTATGCAGGAAATCATATGACAGCCAATTATATTTCTCAGCATCATGCATTTTTAAGAAACACTGGAAAGAACCTTTATTCTATGCTGTGTGTGTATGTGAAGTCTGAAAGCCACAGATGTTTACTGTAATGCTTTGGAAATGACCTACAGTCCCTCAGGTTGAGGAACAAGATTTTTTTGTGTAAGAAATTCTGAACAGTACAACTTAAGTTATGTCAGCAATGCAGATTTAGAACATTGACCTAATTATTTAGGCCCCACTAGTGTGTATACTTTTGCACATGATATTCACGAGTAATCCCATTGGACTTCATTTCAACTAGGGTAACCAGATGTCCTGATTTTATAGGGACTGTCCCAATTTTTTGGTCTTTTTCTTGTATAGGCTCCTATTATCTCCCCACCCCGTCCCAATTTTTCACACGTGCTGTCTGGTTACCCTAATTTCAACAGGTTGTAGATTTGTTGTTATTCAGCTCATATATACGATGGTCAGTGGGAGTTTTGTCTGAATAAGAAATTCAGGATGCAGCTCATAGATATTAGAGTTGGAAACACAACTCAATGGATAATTCATTATGAATAATCTAGATGACCTTTGACTCTCTTTCTCTCCGCAAATGACTGTATTCATTGTTCTTGGTCCATAGCTTGTTCACAAGCAATTTATTGCCAGTGTTCTAGATTCAAATTTTGAAGTGTTTTGATTGGTCACAAGGGTCTATTTCTGTTCCTTGATTGCATGTGCATTCAAAATCTATATTTTGTTAATATTCTGCAAAATATTCATTAAAATTCATTGCTCTGGGCTGCAGTTCAGAAAAGCACTTATTTGTGTGCTTAACTTTAAGCCTAAGAGTAAATCCTTTGAAGTCAATGGTACTAGTAAAGTTAAGCATCTGCTCACATGTTTTGCTGAATTGGGGCTTTGTCAAACATTCCTGCTGGTAAACCTGTTGCTACACAATTCGCAGACAGAGAACACAAAAGGAGTGTGAACATAATGAAAGCAGATTCATCTAATTTTTTTTAAAAAATCACAGAAAATGTTGTAATTATTTGCCCATCTCTATATGTAAAAGAACTAACAGATAATTTTGCAAATCTTCCACTGTTGGTCATAAGCAAATATTAAAAATATATTACACTATTTTCTAACCACATAGAGCCTGAAATAAAGATTGCAGATTACCCGTTTCACATACTGTTCCCAATAAGTAGGTTTCCGTATCTGCAGTTCAATTAAATCATTGTTACTTGTGCTGCATCATTGGTATGAATGGCACTGCACAGACATTAGTGGCTTTCTTTATGCAAGCCATGTAGGAAGGATGAGGAATTCTGTCAGTACAATTACTCTGACAATGGTCATGATAGATATCAGACAAATCATCTCAGTCTTGTCAGCACACTTCTCCTCATCCCTGATGTGCATGTGCAAACACACACATCTCTGGCAATAAGTAACCTTAAAGTATATAGGCCCAGATAGTGGGACTATTTATGAAAGTAAATGCTCACAAGTTGAATAAGATGTTCATAATCTGACCCACAATTATTAATAGTAATATTCAAGGCTGACTCTCATTAATACTATAGCCTCTTTATGCCACTCTGTCAGTATAAAGCAATCTTAAAATGGGTGTAACTGTAATTTATGCCCACTTTAAGGGCCTTTTGCACCACCAATATGGTGTAAAGGAGCCTGAGTGTAAATGAGAATTAAACTCTCAATATTTAGTGGTTTTAAACAGAAGTGTTTTTTAAATTAGAATTTCCTTTTAAATTTTCCTGTTCTGTTTTTTAAAGGACATTTGAACCATGAAATCCAGGACTTAATCATGACGAATGTCACAGATTCAAGAAACTGCACAGACGTGTGTCCATGAAAACTCTTCATCTGCCATGCTTGCAGTTTGCACTTTTCAGATCCCTTTTTGAAGACTACATAGGGAAATCACAGCACTTTAGGTCTGGAACAAACAATGCAAATTTTTCGTTTTGTCTGTACTATACTACTTAAAGGCTCCCTGTGCCTTTTGCCATGTTGTATCTTAGAGTTACAGAGAACCATACTGTTATTAAACTTGGTTAACAACTATTAAGGGATTATTGGAGTGTATACTATACATTGTATGTTTGGGCATATTTTTTCATCTGAGAGCACTGTGTGCACCAAATATTTTGTGTTCAAGAATCCCCTTACTAGCTGATTTAATTTCAGGAGTAGAGTCAGGATACAAAGCTTCAGTCACGTCTCATGGGACTCTGAGTAGAGGCTGTACGTGCTATCAGATGCCGGAACAATAATCTTTTGTATTAAGAAATTTCTACATATCTATTTTTCATGGGACAGACTTTACAACCCATAAACTGGAAATTACCTAAAGCACCAACAGCAAGGAGACAGATTAAAGAAGTTTCATTTTACAACGCTAACAAGAGCCTGAAGTACACATCAAGCAACAGACCCAAAACTACCCCTGGATCAACATTATGTTATTCAACCAACAGTTCAATGTATGGTTTGTTACACTGATTTCTTTATAGTTATTTCTTATTTGTAGAAGGCATGTAATATTAAAGCTGTTTTACTTTTTTTAGGGGGACAACTAAAAATGTAGACTACAATGCTGTATCTACTAAATGTTTTGTTCTAGCGCTAGTTTACTTAATGGGGAATTGCAAAGCAAAATTGAATTAAGTACAGATTTCTGTGCTGAATGTGTTTACTAGCCAAGGTGGAGTTTTAACCCTCCTTAGGAACAGAAAGTTAATCCTCTCCATGCCAATGACTGGATGGAGTTTCTACATCCCATCAGAGGAATGCCTGAGTCACCTATAAATAACTGAGTACAGGGGACCACCATGTTTTTATATTACTTCTCGGAATTCCATTTTGGAAAGAAGCTATGTCTCCACACTGAGAGCCAAAACCTGTTAGAACTTGGTGTAATCCCCAGAGCAGTGGCTTTTGGGGGCTTTGTCTTCTGGAAAAGGAGCCACTGCTTAGAAGTACCTTGTAGGCTTAAAGAAACAGAGATTCACCCAAGCCAGTGAAACCAACTTCTGTCATATCTCCACTCCCCACAAAACACCTCGGGTTTGGAGTTTCCCAAAATGTTTTGGCCCAGCTATATAAAAATTGTCACAACAGCAAAGTCAACATCTTCCTCTTCCTCCACTAGGTCTGGATTTGGATATTTGGAATCTGGTTTCCAATTGCCCGCATCTTGTGCAGCTATTTACACCAGGGCAAAATGGGTGTACAACACTACTTAATCAGAATGATAGCATTTACACCCACTTTGCATTCATTTTGCCCTGGTGTAAATGACTATACAAGGTGCAGAGTAATAGAAAATTAGGTCCCTGATGTGTGGCAGGAGCTGACTTACAGATTCAGCAGTTGTACTGATTTTATGAATAATCACTGGTTGATGGGGAAAGAACAAATTTAAGAGTCGTGACTTTGGTTTCCATGTATTGCACTTTTAAATGTCCAGGTGCCTGTTGTTTGCTGGAAGCATCTGCCGTTTTCTGTTCAGTTCAAATGTAGCCTGCTGCAGAGGAGAGACACACTGACCCAGATCACACTGGCCCAGATTTTCTGCTGAGTTTAGCAAATCAGTTGGGATGTCAGAGAGTCAGTTATGGCTAGAGCCCTGTGTGCAGGGCCGGCTCCAGGCACCAGCGAAGGAAGCAGGTGCCTGGGGAGGCCAATAGAAAGGGGCGGCACTCTGTCCGTGATTGGGGCGGCACGTCCGTGTCTTCGGTGGCAATTTGGCGGCAGGCCCGTCACTCCCTCTCTCCCTCTTCGGTGGCAATTCGGCGGCGGGTCCTGCTTCTTCTTTTTTTCTTTTTTTTTCCTTTGCCGCTTGGGGCGGCAAAAGCTGGAGCCGGCCCTGCCTGTGTGGATACAAAATTTGTATCCACATCTGATCTGAGATGCGCAAAAATGGTGCACAGATACAAAGCAGATCTCTGCAGATTTGCAGGGCTCTAGTTATGACTCCCTGCCAGGCCTCATGGAGAGTAGAGAAGCCTGGGGACTACTTCAACTTGTATCACCAGTGGAGGATAGCCAAAGTATATCATGCTTCAGCCACTCCTTATCTGTGCTTTGACACATCTGCTGAGCTGGGGGCTGTAGAGAGAGAGAGACATGGGAGTTGGCCCCATACTCATTGGGGACTCCCCTCATGTCAGAGGTATACTAAACTGGAAGTTATGGGCTATCTCCATTCTTTTTGTGCTACCTGACTAGTGCAGAGAATCTGGTCCATTGTGCTCTCACATGGAGACTTTATTTTTGTTCCTTCTTATTCTTTTGTTTTCCATAATCATAAAATAAAAGTAATTCAAGCTGGAAGCACATGTTTGCTCTTTGTGTCTGGAAAAACATAATACATGTGCATTGATGTTCCCTCCTTATTCAAATGAACAGACTGAGGGTGTTCTGTCTGACATTATTATCTTACGCTGGAGATTCAGTTTTGACTTGTCGTGTGTAGGTTCAATAGCGGGGAAGCTGGTCCTGTGGAGAAGCATATATTGTACATTTCACCATCAGGTGTAAAAAGCACTGTACAGCACGCTCCCCGAATGCTCCCCCTAGTGCTCCGTGAAACATGCTGCCTCCATCTGACCTTCAGAGGCAGAATGCCTCAGAGCACCTCATCTTGGAAACTACAGCTCTCTACCTTCAGATGCCAGAGATGAGCAAGACCACAATTCTCCTCAGTATTTTTCTGTCAGAATCATAAATGTATCCTGGTCTGCATTTTTGCACCTTAACCTACGTGGAATGGATCCTGCCTGTGCCACAGTGAAGAGAAGTTTCAGAATAGCAGCCGTGTTAGTCTGTATTCGCAAAAAGAAAAGGAGTACTTGTGGCACCTTAGAGACTAATAAATTTATTTGAGCATAAGCTTTTGTGAGCTACAGCTCACTTCATTGGATGCATTCAGTGGAAAGAAGGGAAACCAAAACAGCTCTGAAATTGCAGCAAATGAAAGTTAGCATGTCAGCTGCTTGGCTAATCTGTATTTGCCTATGCACTCATGCATGAGTTGGCTTTTTTTTCTGTAATCCCCTGAGTATATGATATGTGTGTGATATGATGAGTCTTTATACTTTCTGCTTCATCTACTGCTTCTCACAAGCTGTTATTTTGGAGCAGCTAACGCAGGAATATTCTGGTTTAGAATGGTGAAAGATCAAAGATTTTATGAGCAGTTTCCAAAGTACAGTGGATTAAAAGCTGCTCTTATGCTGGAAATCAAACACTGTAAAGTTTTAAAATGGCATGCAAAGGGAAGTCTGTATTTACAGACTTTCAGACTATCAACCCAGGTTGGCATCACAGGCTGGCACATTGGATACCTCCCATTGTAGGCTCCCATGATTTCTTCTGATACGAACATCCTCTATTCATCTGCATAAATACATTCCAGATGACCACTGTGAGGGTATACTACAGAGGTGGGCCAACTACAACCCGCGGCCGACATCTGGCCCACGGGACCGTCCTGCCCAGCCCTTGAGCTCCTGGCTGGGGAGGCTGCCCCGGCCCCTCCGCCATAGTTTCCCCCTCCCCCGCAGCCTCAGCTCGCCATGCCGCCAGCCCTCTGGGCGGCGGGGCTGCGAGCTCCTGCCAGGCAGCGCAGCTGCGAAAGCTGTTGGCCTGCCCCGATGCTCTAGACTGTGCAGCGGCGTGGCTGGCTCCGGTCGGGCAGCGTGGCTGCCAGTTCTGGTGCTATGAGCAGCATGGCAAGGGGGCGTGGGGCGTGGGGGTTGGATAAGGGGCAGGGGGACAGGGGACAGGGAGCAGGGGGTGGTTGGATTAGGCAGAGGTTCTGGGGGCGGGGGGTGGTCAGGGGACGGGGAACAGTGGGGGTTGGATAGGTGTGGGAGTCCTGGGGGGCCTGTCAGGGGGCGGGGGTGTGGATAGGGGGCGGGGCAGTCAGGGGACAAGGAGCAGGGGGCGGTTGGATGGGGCAGAGTTTCTGGGGGGAGGCAGTCAGGGGATGGGGAACTGGGGGGGGTTGGATAGGTGTGGGAGTCCCAGGGGGCCTGTCAGGGGGAAGGGGTGTGGATAGGGGTCAGGGCAGTCAGGGGACAGGGAGCTGGGGGCAGTTGGATGAGGCGGAGGTAAGGGGTGGGGGTCAGGGTGGTCAGGGGACAGGGAACAGGGAGGGGGTGGGGTCCCGGGGGGGGGGCGGCTAGAGGCGGGGGATGCCGGGAGGGGGTGCTCAGGGTACAAGGAGCAGCGGGGGTTGGATGGGTCGGGAGTTCTGAGTGGGGCAGTCAGGGGCAGGAAGTGGGAGGGGGCAGATGGGGTGGATAGGGGGCGGGGGCCAGGCTGTTTGGGGAGGCACAGCCTTCCCTACCCAGCCATCCATACAGTTTCGGAACCCCGATGTGGCCCTCAGGCCAAAACGTTTGCCCACCCCGATATACTATATCACTATATGCTAGGGCACCGTATTAGGTTTGGGGATTTAATTAAAGCTGGTGAAAATATTTTTGTGAAAATCCAGGCAACGTTTTTCACCAGTTCACTTTCTGTGATTTTGCACTCCCCAAAATGCAGATTATTCTTGAAATTTTGAAATTCATGAAGTGTTTGTATATATAATCTTCCACTCCTCCTATCTGGTTGGGGGCGCTCTTGTGTACCTGCTGCTTGTCAGTAACCAAAGAAATCTGATATTTGCAGTTGAACTGTGGGTCAGGTGGTTGCTTTCTCTGTTCACTCTTCCACTTGTGTTGCCTTCAGGTTTCTGCTCCTGACTTAAAGGCCTAGCTGCAGTTTCAGCTTTTCTGCCACAGCAGCACTGTTCCCTCTAAGCTGTGCGCGCGCACACAGATCCTAAACCCCACGCACACGGCGAAACACTGCACACATAAAAAATGAAATACTACATCAGAGCCAGGCCGAAATATCATTTACGGATGACTTTTGACATTGTTCACCCGCCATCTATCAACACAGCCAGATTCTACTGGCAAGCGGGGGGGAAAGGGAAAGGAGGGCAATGAATCGTACCCCTCCCCGCCAGCATTTCAAAAGTGGAACACTGATCACGTCGGGAGACGGTCAGGACCCACACATCTCCATTTTCCCACGTTTTTTTGCCGCAGATGCATGGACGTGATCGGACCTATGCACAAACTTCCGGTATCCTGATCTGAATGATCCCCTGTTTGCCCTTTTGTCGAGTCACGCTGTTAAGCGCATTGAAATAGTAGCCATATAATAAAAGTATTAATTTTAAATAAACCAATCTGGTAAAAAATCAATCCCAAAATGTCACTGTCTAGAGGTCTAAAGCATAAAAGAACAGCGACTTCATTTAAATCTGGATGGCTGGATGAGACTATAGAGACGGTTACACCGAAGTCACATAGTGTAATGCTTGTTAAACTTCATGAAATATTCACATATGATGAGGACAACGGAGTGGTTTGTGTATATTGTCGAGATGCCAGAGCTTCGGGAGAATTTTCAACAGGAAGAATGTGGAACAACGTATGGAAGTTGGATTTCTTAAAGCATCATCTGTCAAATCCCTATGTTCAAAATATAAAGATTTCTTGCTGAAGAGATTGTTATAGTCAGTCAGTACAATGACTTCAACTTTGCAGTAGCAAAAGAATCAAAAGCCAATTGGTTTTAAGTTTCCCGGATATGGTGACATTTGCTCACCAGAATGAACAGTTTCAGGATCTTACAAAGTTGATGGATACTGGAGGAACATTCCTAGCATCAAATGCAGACTGTGAGCATGACTTTAGCTTAATGAACACTCTAAAAAACAAACTACGGAATCGTTTACAAGTAGATCATTTGGACATGCTGATGTGTATTAAGAGTTACCAGCTGGATGGAGGACTGATAGATCTGGACAGAGTTTATATTGAATGGGCAAATGAAAAAGATTGCAAGGAAAAACAGTAAGGTTAGTTTAGCAGTCTTTGACATTTCGACCAATAAGGAAATTAAAATGCATTTTTAATTACATATCTTATTCTTGACTGATAATCATTTATTGATATGTTTTTGGAAAATTTTAAATTTAAAACACAAACTCTTGCTTTTCTTTTTTTACTTATGATGTCTCTATCTGAAAACCCATATAAATTGACATAATGGCATACTTATTAAATTGTCTTTATTGTATGTTTATCAAAATCTTTTCAGACGTGTATAGAATGAAAGGTGAAAGAGAACACCAATGGGCAGAAGCTTATGGACTGATAATTATCATGATTAATATGTGCTTGATATATGCTCGTGATTGTCTATAAAAAGATCATAAAGCGTAATGCTTAAAACTAACTTCTGCTTCATGAAGAATGGTTAAATTTCCTTTTTCTAAGTATTTAAAAATGACATTTATAAAATAACATGGTGTAATACTATTATTATCACAAATTGCAAATTAAAACTTTGTAAATGTATAAGCATTTTACTTGCTTGGGCGCATTTGCCTCATGGCGCACACATTTGAACTCTGCTTCAAAGATTTGCACAGAAGAAATTTTTTGCGCACATGGCCTGTCAAAAATTAGAGGGAACATTGCACAACAGCATTTTGACTTTACTGAAACTTTACTTAGGAACAAGAGAGAGAAAAATAAAATGGTAGCTGGTCAAAAAAAAAGAAAAAAAAGGGGGTGTTGGCTCAGCATATTAGCATACCAGCTCAATCTAATTCTTTCCCATACTAGAGTGAATCTAGAGTAATCCTATTAGTGGAGTTACTCTGGATTTACATTGGTGTAACTGAAAGCAGTTTTCAGCTCCCAGAAGGTTAATGTCTTTGGAGAAAACCATCATCCCCAGTGAAGACAATCTGCTATAATGGTGAGTGAGAAGATGAAGAAAGGCTGCTCAAAACAGCAGTATGTGTGAAAACATCTATTGCATCTGGATTGAAGGTAGGAGAGAGATTTCAGATATTCACTTTGATGTATGGAGCCTCCACAGTAAAGGAAAACAAGATATATCTAAAATCTGCTAATTGAGAGGCCTAAATACCTAGAGTGGAATATTTTTTCTCCCTGAGATATACCCTAACTGCTAAATCTCCGTAGATCAGTTGATAACTTTGAATTTGGAATGGCCTGAACTTTATTTTATATAGACACAAACATTAAATTTTTGCAAACATGCAAAGTTAGTGAAACTGCTTAAACCAGTGAATTCTTGCACTGCAAAGGAGGACACTCTATGGGCCATATCCTGATCTCATTAAAGTCAACAGTAGAAATCCTATTGACTTCAAAGGGACTGGGATCCGGCCTTGAAGCTTGAAACTTACCTTCCTGGAAAAGTAGCCCCACAGCTTCTCCCCCTTCCTGGAGATGGCTGGGTGTGAACATTTGGAGATACCATCTAAAGACTTGCACAGGTAACAAACAAAAGCAAAACTATTCTTCAGCATTGCAGATTCAGCTCTCTCCCATATTAAATGACTCATGTCACTGTCAGAAACCTGCTTCTTGCCAACAAAAACAAAACAAAAAAGGTCACTAGTTCTTGAAATAGTGTGGGGAAAAAGCATAGCAAACCATATAGTTCAACTCAAGTAAATAATTAAAGTGCAGGATAATGTATTTATGCCCTCAGAAGGTAACCCCACCTCACTTGGAATTTGCTCTCATTAGACTGTGATATAATTGAAGCTTAATAATAATGCTATAGTAATTATATGTTCTGCACTGGACTTTGCTTTTGTTTTCATATTTACTAGTCTCTTCTCTGTATCTTAGACTCAGTAATATACTTTCCCTACTGGGCTTTCCAACTGGGAAATGAAATAACCTTGTTGTGCCAGCTGAAGAGTCTTCCTTTCAGAAAAGTAACAACAATACAACAAACAGTATCTTGAAAATTTCTTAACACAGAGAAGCAAACAAGCCAGAATATGGTACATATTACACAAACTTTTGGGGTGGATTAAATACATTAAGTACATATTGTTATTCCTGCAGAGGAGCAAGAAAATTCTTTGAATCTCAGTTCATGAAGCCAGGGCTCCCAACCTACTCAGAGGGGTGAGTGTAGTGACTGTCTGGCCAGCACCTGAAACAAACCTGAGTCTTTAAAGGGAGGGAGTTGCTTTCATCTTTCCATAGCTGGAGGAAGACTTGTCCAATTTCTGTAGCATGTGAGAGCAAAAGATAGGGAAATGAAGAGCTCCCTAGGAAACTCTGCTCCAAAGAAACATGCAAAATAACGAGCTATCCTCCATTACAGAATGACTGCACTTACATTCTGAAGATGCTAAACAGACATTTTAGACCCATGAGAAGAAGATTGTTGTTTACATGCAGAAGTTTCCCCTGGGGCTTTGATCAGCTGGTATTCACTTGCTTGGGGTTTTCCCAAAATAAACAAAAGCATGTGAAGTGCTCACTGGCCCGGTTGACATGAAAAACCTATTGGGAAAATTTCTTGAAAAATAGATCACTTGTTGCAGTGTCATGCCAGTAAATGCTGCACTAAACCAGCAAGAAGGCTGTTTACAAGAATTGAAACTCTCTCAGCAGCTATGAGGAACAACAGAAATATGGATGTATAGTTAGCTATTTTAGGCTTGGTCTACACTAGCCTTTTTTCCCTGCAGTTTTCCTACATTGGGAGCGCTTGTATAGACAAGATATTTGTGGCTACCGTAATAATAAGTATCGGCTGAATTTTGCACTACACTTATGCAAGTGCTTACCTTCGTGCACATGAATACACTTTTTGAATCCAATGGGACGAAAGCTTATGTGATGAATGTAAAGTTAGGTGTGTGTATAAGTGTTTGCAAGACTTACTCTATCTAGATCTGCTCTGGTAAGTATAAAATAATGGCATATATTCTTAAAAACACCAGCAGCCACATATTATAGCAATAGTAGAAAAAAAGACAAATGTAAATACAGCCTTAAATCCCCTTTGAGTGTGTAGTTATATAACAATCACACTTCCCTGAAATTTAAGCTGTTAAATAAACCACAAAAAACAACAACAGACAAACAAAAAAACCCCAACCCGGTGTGAAATGTTAAGGGAATGAGTTATAGACAGTGCATCAGGCTGCTTTTTCAGTCTAATACTTTGAATTTTGTGGCTTTGGTGGATTTAAGTTAGACACTACTCTAGGTTGTTACTTTAACTTATCTCTGTGTTAGTTTATTTGGTGGTGTCTTTTATCATCTATTTTTATTCAAGAAAAAGAAAGTTTTCCCCTCTGGCTGTAGGAGAGTCAAGACCATAGATTGTTTTTATGATTAAAATTATTATAATTATAATTAAAATTATAATTACATCCTTGCAGAATTTTGAAACTAAGGGCCCAATTCTGCAAGCTGCCCTACAGCCAGGTGGATCCCTACTGAAGTCAGCATGCAAGCTTGGGGGAGATCTTGCAGGACTGGGGCCTTATTGCTTGCTCCCTTGATACTGTTACAGAAAAATATTTCCAAATGCACATTTAATAGATGGTTATTAATAGCTTTTATATACTATCAACCTGAATCAAGTGCCCAATGTATAGTGCTGTCACTTTCAAATAATATTGTGACAGAATGATACAGCCAGGGAACATGGGTGGTGGTGAGGATTCCCCTGGGGAGAGAAGGGTTACGTGGAGGCTCACAGTGAGCCTCTGAGGCTAGCGAAATCCGCCAGGAAACGTGGGACCCATAGAGGCAAGGACAGAGCTTTGCCACACTACACTACCAAGTCCTTTCTGCAGAACTAAAGGGCTTGTAAAGTCGACTTCTGTACTCCACCTCCGCGAGAGGTGTAGCGCTTCAGTCAACATCCATGTGTCGACATGGGGATAGTGTAGACACTGTGCTGTGTAATTCAAATGAATTGGCCTCCAGGAGGTGTCCCACAGTGCTCGAATGTAACCACTCTGGAGAATACTTTCAACGCCACTGCATTTCAGCCAGCTAGACAGGAAACAGCCACCCCCCTGTGAAAGCCCGGGGAACTTTTGAATTTTCATTCCCTGTTTGATTGGTGTGGAGAGCTTGTCAACACAGCTGACAATGGATGCTCAAGGCTGCAAATGTGCTCCAGCATGGAGCACACAGGAGACATTAGATCTTATTGCTGTGTAGGGAGAAGAGTCTGTGAAGGCAGAGCTCTGAACCAGCAGAAGAAATGCTAACATCTGTGCCAAAATCATGCAGGGCATGGGGGAGAAGGGCTACACCAGGGACACACAGCAGTGCCATGTGAAAATAAAGGAGCTTCGGCAAGTGTACCAGAAGACAAGGGAGGCGAACAGTGGCTCTGGTTCTGAGCCACAGACATGCCGCTTCTATGAGGAGCTGCATGCGATTCTAGACGGCAACCCCACCACTGGTCCACTACCTGAAAACACTTTGTGGATACCTTCCAGGAGCCCCGGGTGACCTCAAGCAACAATGAGGAGGACATTGTTGCCGAGAAAGAGGAAGAGGAAGAGGAGAATGTGCGGCAGGCAAGCGGAGGATCCATTCTCCCTGACAAACATGAACTTTTTTAAACTCTGGAACCCGTCCCCTCACAGGACCAATTGTCAGTGGAGCGTGATACTGGGGAAGACACATCTGGTAAGTACACATTTCCAATCAAACTGTAGGGGTTACAAGCTATTATTTTTAATGTTGAATCTGAATAAAAAAATTGGGATAGAAGTTATCAGCGGCCACTCCAGCTACGCAGCGGGTGCTCTCTGAAAAAGACTGTTTATGTGCCCAGAGATGGTCCAGGAATCCTTCCTTGAAATCCCTAGGAAGCTTTCATGGAGGTACTCTGCAATCCTTTGCAGAAGGTTTCTGGGAAGGGCTGCCTTATTTCGTCCACCATGGTAAGACACTTTCCCACGCCCCTCCAATATTAACACTTCTGGCATCATTGTGGCACTCAACACTGCAGCATAAGGACCAGGTCTGTACCCAGACGCCTGCAGCATCTGCTCCCTTCCGCCTCTATTACCCTCAGGAGAGCGATATCGCATATGGTCACCTAGGGGAAATGGGAGAAGTTTTAAATGCTGGCCCTTAAATCTCAAGCAAGTCGATAAGTAATCCATCCCGTTTGGTGAATTCTGGGTCACACAACCACACTTTCCCAAGTGTGCCCTGGTTATGGTTGGAAGGGATCACTGCGTATTGCAGCCAGCATTTAAAAGGGGGATGGGGGATGCTTCCTGTTCGTCTCCTTTCCACCTCAACCCGGTGCTGCTTTTGTAACAATCAAATTATTTGTGGGTCTTTATGCTGGTGCCTGTCCTCAAGCACCATCCAGGTTGCTAGGGAAAAGGGTGCTATTTTGAGGTTACAACAATTAATCCCAAGGATGTCTTAACAAAAGCTGCAGCACAAGACCTCTCACCCATGCCTCGTAGCCTTACTCACCATGGCTGTAGCAGCAAACCGACTCTTGCAATAGCCAGCGGTTCTGCTTAAGTTGTGGCTTGCAGGGAAGTGCATTGTGGGGTGTTTCTTTTATAAAAAGGATTAAGCTTGCACCAGAAACAATGTATGCACTGGGACAGGTTTCAGAGTGGTGGCCGTGTTAGTCTGTATCAGCAAAAACAACGAGGAGTCCTTGTGGCACTTTAGAGACTAACAAATTTATTTGGGCATAAGTTTTCGTGGGCTAAAATCCACTTCATCAGATGCATGGAGTCGAACATACAGTAGGGAGTTATAAATACACAGCATATGAAAAGATGGGAGTTTCATCCAAGTGCGGGGTCAGTGCTAACGAGCCAATTCAATTAAGTTGGAAGTAGGCTACTCTCAACAGTTGACAAGAAGGAGTGGAAATTACTTTTGTAGTGTTAATGAGGCCAATGTAAACAAGGTGGCCCATTTCAAACAGTTGATGAGATGGTGTGAGTATTTAGCAAGGGGAAATTAGTTTTTGAAAAACAACAAGGAGTACTTGTGGCACCTTATAGACTAACAAATTGATGTAGTTTTTGTAGTGACCCATCCACTCCCAGTCTTTATTCAGGCCTAATTTGATGGTGTCCAGTTTGCAAATTAATTCCAGTTCTGCAGTTTCTCACTGGAGTCTGTTTTTTGAAGTTTTTTTGTTGAAGAATTGCCACTTTTAGGTCTGTAATCGAGTGGCCAGGGAGATTGAAGTGTTCTCCTACTGGTTTTTGAATGTTATAATTCCTGATGTCAGATTTGTGTCCATTTATTCTTTTGCGTAGAGACTGTCCGGTTTGGCCAATGTACATGGCAGAGGGGCATTGCTGGCACATGATGGCATATATCACATTGGTAGATGTGCAGGTCAACGAGCCCCTGATGGTGTGGCTGATGTGGTTAGGTCCTATGATGGTGTCCCTTGAATAGATATGCGGACAGAGTTGGCACCAGGGTTTGTTGCAGGGTTTGTTTCCTGGGTTAGTGTTTCTGTTGTGTGGTGTGTAGTTGCTGGTCAGTATTTGTTTCAGGTTGGGGGGCTGTTTGTAAGCGAGGACTGGCCTGTCTCCCAAGGTCTGTGAGAGTGAGGGATCGTCCTTCAGGATAGGTTGTAGATCCTTGATGATGCACTGGAGAGGTTTTATTTGGGGGCACTGTCAGTGCTACCCTTGTGCTTTGTATTCTTTGCAGCTGAAACCTTGTCCATCACTGCATCCTCCACACCAGGACAGAGACTTTTCCAGATTAGAAGGCGGAAAAAGAAGACACGGGAGGACATATTCAATGACTTAATGCGCACCTCTGAATAGTTACCCACATTGCAGCACTCCATGAGTCACCCTGCTAGTGAGGATGCACTCTGCCGACACAACGTGCATAGTGGGGACATGCAGAATCGACTTGCTTAAATCAGAGGCTCAAAGTTGACAAATAAAATCAACCTAATTTTGTAATATAGACATACCCTTAGTCAAGATGACACAGTGAGAGAGAGGGAGAGTGCAATGGTCTCTTGGCCCATACAGCCTTTCCTTTCCCGCTGGGTTGAATACAGAGTTCGCAGGCATCTATAGGAACCATATGAAGCCTGCATTCAAAATGGTGGCAGAGTTTTGACTTCAGGCCTGCCAATTGCCATTTTAAAATATTTGGCGTTTCAAACTAAAAAGCACATAGAAACTCTTGTGCTCTTGTTCAAATATGATTATTTTTAAAAAAGTTTTAAGTGTGAATGGACTAACTGTCCATTCTGTGTTAGGTATTTATAATAATCCTGGTAGTATGGTCATTGCCTTAGGAGAGAATAACACTCAAGATGGTAGTAGGAGTTGCTAATATAGAGCTATTTCAAAGGCTTATTTTTATGTGGAGAAGAGCAGACACATTCACACATGCTGTTCCCCCTCAAAACATGGCAGTTGCCAAAAGGTGCAATCTTCCTGACAGCAGTGTCACTGCGACACCATTGCAGTGCCCACAGCCACATGTTATCCATCTTGATGTCTCAGGCTTATGCAGGTTGGTTACGCTTTTGGTAACCTCCGTTATATGAACAAATATGGTCTCTTTTGGATAAGAAGCAAAACCTTGTAAGCCCCTCTGAGAGGCCCTCTGAGAGCAGCTTCTGGTAGCTGAATGACATGACTGTTCAACTGCTTGTGATGCACAGGAAAAACAATGTGTCCCCCTCCCCGCCCGCCCCCCCTGTCGCTAAATAGGATCTCTTATTCCCGAAGGAGGATTTTTGTGGGAGCCAGCTGTTAAAATATTGTCAGCATGTCACCAAAAGTTCATCTGCACAGCTTGATCTATGGTCCTCAGTCCTGACTTTCAGCACCAACTGCTATTCCAGCCCTGGGCTTCTCTTGAGCAGAGTCTGCCAACTGTGCCAGAAAAAGAAAAAATAATATTATGACATAGCACTTACATTTTCAACTTGCTCTGCAAACATTAACTAACCCTCAGTACCCCTGTGGGGCTGGTAAGTCTGTTATCCCCATTTTACAGCTGGACACGCTTGGAGGGGTTAAGCAGTTGTAGGGCTCACAGAAGGAGACTGTCAGAGCTGGGATTAGAACACAGAGTACATGGTAGCTTAGCAGAGTGCACAACTGAGGGATGCACATTTCTGAACGTTAAGATATTCCATATGGTGTATTTCTATGCTGTTGAAAAGCAGATATTCGTAATAAAATAGAAAAATGAGGATTCCAAGTTCATACGTTCTTGTGATTTTTAAACCGATGTCTGCTCCTGAACTGAAGGTTTAGATTTTGAACCCACGTGCATCCACCCACAGCACCTACCAAATTGGGCAAGTAGACACAATTCTATTCTATATTGGTTCTTAGGCTGCACTCATCACAGTAATATCTGAGTTGCTTTTCTGTTGGGGGAAATCCACAACACAGCTGAGAAAGCTGTTTTTCTCCCCATGTTTTGTTATTCACTGAGTGTCAAAAGCATGCATGGTGTTGTACAATCAGACATGGGGCCCAACCCCACAGGCCTTACAGTCTAAATTAGACCTACAAACCTGTTCCTGAAAGGTGAAATCTTGACCTTATTGAAGTCAATGAGAGTTTTGCTGTTGACTTCAGTGGGGCCAGAATGTCACCCATGATTCATAGGTTAAAAAACTCAACGTCAGGTGATTCTAGTTTGTTTTTCTTTTATAATATTACTAGTATTTTTATCCTGAGCCCAATCCTGTATTCTTTGTGCTTTCCTCTACACCCATTGCCTTGGGGCAAGTTTTCAAAAGAGCTCAGCTCCTATTTAGGCACCAACTCAATATGCTTCAAATATTCCCCCAGCAGCTCCCACCAGGACACACATGGGCAGATTTTCAAGAAAGCTCAGTATCCATTGTGCTGAATTCTCTTGAAAATCTGGACACTTATTTAGTTGCATCAGTGGGAGCTGACTTCCTTTAAAAAATCAGCCCTGTGTTGGGGCGGTGCCAGATTGGGCTACAACAGGCCAGAGCGGCTGCACAAGGTGGTAGCCAATCAGGGAGGGCCTGTTAGAGAGCCAATCAGGGCCAGTATTGGAGCCAGCCCATCAGGGTTAGGCTAGGCCCTATATAAAGGCTGCCCAGGAAGGGAGCAGGCAGTTTCTCCCAGGCCTTGAGAGGGTAAAGGTGTGTCTCCTGTGTGAGGAGACTAGCACCGGTGCGGTGCCTGCGAAAAAGGGCCTAGCCGGTGCAAAGGGGCTGAAGGGGAAACGGCCCAGGGAGAGAGATGGACAAAGGGAGAGAAGGAGGGCAGGCAGGAAGGCTGCCACCAAAGGGTCCCTGGGTCAGGACCCAGAGTAGAGCGTGGGCCTGGGTCCCCCCTTGCACTTCCACCTGGCTGTTAGAGTGGTCATCCCCTGCACCAGACCCCTGCCAAAAGGGGTTAGACTTTGGGGTGCGGTTGGCCATTGTGGCTGGGGCAAAGACAAGGACTGCTGATAACATCAGACCTCTGGAAGGGGGTGAGACCGGAGCAGTGGGCACTGCTGGAGGGCAGTGTCCTGAAGAGGGTCCCACAAGCTGGGAGCAACGTGGGTCAAGATGCCAATCTAGGGCAAGAGATGAATGGGACACCACTGGCAGAGGGTGCTCTACATGATCTGAGCTAATTCCCGGAGTCAACAGCAGGAGGTGCTGCGGTGGTGAGTCCCAACCCCGTCACAGCCCTTAATGGGAATTTGGGTGGAGCCAGGAATGCCAGGTCAGGCCCTTGGCAGGTTATTGTAATAGAAGAAGTGAATTTTAAGGGGGATTTAAAAATGGAGAAGGCAGTTTGGTGGACAGGAACATGCACTCCTCCTCTTCTGTAGTTTCTGGTTTTTTTCATTATGTGCTTATTTTCCCTGCACATACACAAGGCTAAATCCTGAGAGGTGCTGAGCACCTGCAATGGAAGCTGCAGGTGTTGCATAATTCTTGGGACTGGGTCCATACACTTAATTTCTCCAGAAACTTTTGTTATACTCACCCTGAGCTTGCCAGTTTAGAGCATTTCTCTACAGGGGCCCTACAGAGTCAGGTGGTCTTGTCACTTGGTATTAAAACATTACCTGGGACTTCTTGTAACTTTCCACTGTAAGGGAAGGGGAGTCAAATGAGGAAACAAAGGACTCGTGCCTTATGCAAATCCTATTTAAGGGTGGGGAATGACGTAATCCTGGTTGTCAGTTCTCCCCTGCTACCTCACTCAGGATGACTGCTGGAAACAACTAAGACTGAACAGGAGGAAAAACTCGGCCCAAGCTGGAAAGTTGTCTGGCCTGTGAAGAAGATTGGAACCACATTTAGGGTGAGAACACACATGTAACCAGTTTCTTTAGTGTATTAAGCTTAATTTGTATGCTTTGTTTTATTTTCTTGGGGCATGGCTACACTTGCAGATGTAGAGCGCTTTGAGTTAAACCAGTCCTCAGAGAGCGCAGTAGGGAAAGCACTGCAGTCTGTCCACACTGACAGCAACAAGCGCACTGACATGGCCACATTTGCGGCACTTACAGCGGCATTGGGAGCGGTGCATTATGGGCAGCTATCCCACAGAGCACCTCTTCCCATTCTGGCACTGTGGCTTGTGGGAAGGGGATGGGTGGTGTGGGGCATTCTGGGTCCTGGCCCAACACCCTGTGATGCATCAGTTCGCATCCCAGCAATCCCTGTGCTTCTGTCCACACTTGGTGCCATCTTTCAACGTCTTTTGTATTGTGCGCTCTGTCTTCCCTTTCGGTCTGCGGGAATGGAGCCTGAACTGCTGAGGAATATGCTGACGAGTCTCGCCAGCACGTCACATTTGGCAGTCGAGTTACTCCTTAAGATCCAAACTGACAGTGAGAACTCCGACGATATCGACTCGAGTAACGCCTACGACATGAGATTGCATTCACGGACATGCTCACCACTGTGGAACGCTGCTTTTGGACTCGGAAAACAAGCATCAAGTGGTGGGATCACATCGTCATGCAAGTCTGGGATGATGAGCAGTGGCTGCAGAACTTTCGGATGAGAAAAACCACTTTCATGGGACTGTGTGCTGAGCTTGTCCCCACCTTGCGGCGCAAGGACACGAGATTGACAGCTGCCCTGACAGTGGAGAAGCGGGTGGCTATTGCAGCCTGTCAAGGTTCCTCCCCCACTCTGAACGCTAGGGTACAGATGTGGGGACCTGCATGAAAACCTCCTAAGCTTATCTTTACCAGCTTAGGTCAAAAACTTCCCCAAGGTACAAAATATTCCACCCTTTGTCCTTGGATTAGCCGCTACCACCACCAAACAAATACTGGTTACTGGGGAAGAGCTGTTTGGAAACGTCTTTCCCCCCAAAATACTTCCCAAAACCTTGCACCCCACTTCCTGGACAAGGTTTGGTAAAAAGCCTCACCAATTTGCCTAGGTGACTACAGACCCAGACCCTTGGATCTTAAGAACAATGAACAATCCTCCCAACACTTGCACCCCCCCTTTCCTGGGAAATGTTGGATAAAAAGCCTCACCAATTTGCATAGGTGACCACAGACCCAAACCCTTGGATCTGAGAACAATGAAAAAGCATTCAGTTTTCTTACAAGAAGACTTTTAATAGAAATAGGAGTAAATAGAAGTAAAGAAATCCCCTCTGTAAAATCAGGATGGTAGATACCTTACAGGGTAATTAGATTCAAAACATAGAGAATCCCTCTAGGCAAAACCTTAAGTTACAAAAAAAGATACAGACAGAAATAGTTATTCTATTCAGCACAATTCTTTTCTCAGCCATTTAAAGAAATCATAATCTAACGCATACCTAGCTAGATTACTTACTAAAAGTTCTAAGACTCCATTCCTGGTCTGTCCCCGGCAAAAGCAGCATATAGATAGACAGAGACCCTTTGTTTCTCTCCCTCCTCCCAGCTTTTGAAAGTATCTTGTCTCCTCATTGGTCATTTTGGTCAGGTGCCAGCGAGGTTACCTTTAGCTTCTTAACCCTTTACAGGTGAGAGGAGTTTTCCTCTGGCCAGGAGGGATTTTAAAGGGGTTTACCCTTCCCTTTATATTTATGACAGCCATAGATTCATTGGGCCTATTTACCATGAATAGTTAAAGATCAATTAATTGCCAAAATCATGTTATCCCATCATACCATCTCCTCCATAAACTTATCGAGTTTAATCTTGAAACCAGATAGGTCTTTTGTCCCCACTGCTTCCCTTGGAAGGCTATTCCAGAACTTCACTCCTCTGATGGTTAGAAACCTTCATCTAATTTCAAGTCTAAACTTCCCAATGGCTAGTTTATATCCATTTGTTCTTGTGTCCACATTGGTACTGAGCTTAGATAATTCCTCTCCCTCTCCGGTATTTATCCCTCTGATATATTTATAGAGAGCAATCATATCTCCCCTCAACCTTCTTTAGCTTAGGCTAAACAAGCCAAGCTCCTTGATTCCTTTCATAAGATAAAATTTCCATTCCTCAAATCATCCTAGTAGCCCTTCTCTGTACCTCTTCCAGTTTGAATTCATCTTTCTTAAGCATGGGAGACCAGAACTGCACACAGTATTCCAGGTGAGGTCTCACCAGTGCCTTGTATAACGATACTAACACCTCCTTATCTCTACTGGAAGTACCTCACCTGATGCATCCCAAGATTGCATTAGCTTTTTTCTTGGCCATATCATATTGGCAGCTCATAGTCATCCTGTGGTCAACCAATACTCCAAGGTCCTTCTCCTCCTCCGTTACTTCTAATTGATGCGCCCAGTTTATAACTAAAATTCTTGTTATTAATCCCTAAATGCATGACCTTACACTTCTCACTATTAAATTTCATCCTATTACTATTACTCCAGTTTACAAGGTCATCCAGATCCTCCTGTATGATATCCCAGTCCTTCTCTAAATTGGCAATACCTTCCAGCTTTGTATCATCTGCGAACTTTATTAGCACATTTCCACTTTTTGTGCCGATGTCAGTAATAAAAAGATTGGTCCCCAAACCGATCCCTGAGGAACTCCACTGATAACCTCCCTCCAGCCTGACAGGTCACCTTTCAGTATGACCTGCTGTAGTCTCCCTTTCAACCAATTCCTTATCCACCTTTTTATTTTCATATTGATCCCCATCTTTTCCAATTTAATAATTCCCCATGTGGCACCATATCATCTGAAATCTAGGTAAATTAGATCCACTGAATTTCCTTTGTCTAAAAAATCTGTTACTTTCTCAAAGAATGAGATCAGGTTGATTTGGCACGATCTACCTTTTGTAAAACCATGTTGTATTTTGTCCCATTTGCCATTGACCTCAATGTCCTTAACTACTTTCTCCTTCAAAATTTTTTCCAAGACTTTGCAGGCTACGGATGCCAGTCTGGAAGCTGGCAACTCCAGACAGTTACCGATCAGTCACTAACCAGTTTGGAGTGGGGAAAATCGACCATTGGAATCTTGTTGATGCAAGTTTGCAGGGCTATTAATTGCATCCTGCTCAGAAGAACCGTGACTCTGGGTAACTTTCATGACATTGTAGATGGCTTTGCACAAATGGGTTTCCCTAACTGCTGAGGGGCAATAGATGGCACACACATTCCAATTCTGGCACCAGCCCACCTAGCCTCCGAGTACGTTAATTGGAAGGGGTATTTCTCTATGGTTCTTCAAGCGCCTGTGGATCACCATGGGCGTTTCATTGACATTAACCAGGCTGGCCTGGAAAGGTGCATGACGCAAGCATCTTTCGGAACACTGGCCTGTTCAGGAAGCTGCAAACCGGGACTTTCTTCCCAGACCAGAAGATCACCATAGGGAAAGTCGAAATGCCCACTGTGATCCTTGGAGACCCCGCTTACCCTTTAATGCTGTGGCTCATGAAACCCTACACAGGGAGCCTTGGCAGCAGCAAGGAGTGGTTCAACAATGGCTGAACCAGTGCAGAATGACTGTGGAGTGTGCTTTTGGCCTTTTAAAGGGCTGCTGGTGCTCTCTGTAAGGGAAGCTGGACCTGGCCGATAACAGCATCCCTGTGGTTATAGCCGCGTGCTGTACCCTCCATAACATTTGTGAAGGGAAGGGTGAACCCTTCACTCAGGCATGGAACTCAGAGGTTCAACACCTGGAGGCTGAATTTGAACAGCCAGAGAGCAGGGCTATTAGAGGGGCCCAGCGCAGGGCTGCAAGGATTAGGGATGCCTTGAGGGAGCAATTTGAGGCTGAAAGCCACCAATAATGTTTGGTGTCCTGCACAGGAGTAAAGTGCACTGGTTCCAATGTTAGCAGGAATCTGTTTGCTATGCTGACCTGCAGTGCCTGTTGCATTCCTGGGCTAAGATCTTTTACTTTATGCAATAATGAATGTTTTCAAAGCCAAAAAATCCATTTATTGAAAAGAAACACAGCTGCTTGGGAAACAGAAAGGGCAAGGGGGTGGGGTGGGGAACAGTACAATCACAGATTTGTGTATGTCCTGTTATCATACTCAGCCTTCCTGTCTGGAGTGCTGTGCAATGAGTGCTGCACTTCAGGCTGGCTAAAATGCATGGTGATGGGGGTTGAGTGCAGTGGGTAAGGGTCGTAGCTTTCAGGGCTGGGTGGTGACGCTACAGGTGGCAGCTGGTGGCGATAAGAACCTGGATATTGGAGAAAGTGGGTTGGAAGTGACATGGGGCACAAGGGAAAGAGTTTTGGGACAAGGGCTGCAGGTGGGCGAGGTGGGCACAGTTGTGCTCCACCTGCATGGCTACAAGCGCCTGGATCGAGTCCGCTTGGTGCCCCGTGATGCTTGTCAGCCGCTCCGTGCTTTGCTGCTGGAGCTCTGCGCTTTTGTGTCAGCGCTCCCCATTCTGCTGGCGGATCCTCCTTTCATTCTCCCTCCACTCCTGCAGTTTTTGATTCTCATTAAGGGACTGCTGCATGACTTCATGTAGCATGTTTTTTTTTGCTTTTATGTGGCCTCTTCCTAATTCATTGAATTTTTTCGGCTGGTGATAACACGGATGGCTGAGATCTCAAGGTTGCATCTGTAAACGAAATGCAACACTTAACAGAGGTGGCTTTGTTCACACCAGACAGAGCAATGATTCCCCCATACTTAAGGCAAGCACAGTCTACACAATAGCATAATTTGCCCATCCCAAAATGAGCGCACACAACCCACAGGAGCCCCAAAATGGTGAGTAAGCACTGGGTCAAGGGGGACTGATTGTTTCACAGCCATACCGTCCTCTAGATTTGTGCCTTGAGGAGAGCCAACAGCTGCAGGGGGCCCCTCTACTGAACACTGTCCCCACATTTTCCACAAGAGTTCGTCCTGGAAGATATCTCGCTGCTGAGGGTGACCTGGGAAGCAAGGGAGGGTCTTCTAATACAGTGCAGCTACTGCCCTGGCCCATATGCAGCTTGCCTGTGTGCAGCAATGGTTCCCCCGCCCCTGACGGCACAGTGGCGTGGACAAGTTAGCCTGAGTGGGACAAGGACCACAGTGGCTCTCCCAAGAAACCTGCGCAAGCTCATTGCCCAACTTCTGGATGAGATCTTTGAAGAGATCACTGAGGCCCATTACTGTGATGTGAGAGCACATTAACACCCTATTCTGCATCTAAGCATGCATGCAGCCCTAACCCTCCTCGACCCAAGAGCTTGCACCAAAAACTTCATTCCCAAAATAAAAGCCACTTACTGGGAACCTCCTCTGGCGTTTGTCCTTCCCCCAAGCACCGGCTGCTGTGACAGGTTACCTTCCTCCTGGCTTGAGAACAGCTCCTGGCTGCATGCATCTAGGGATGCCGGGGTGTCTCCCTCCTCCTCAGCACCCTCGCTCCCGCTTTCCTCCTCCTGCCTTGTTGAACTGAGCTCTGACGTGTCCATGGTGGTACTTGGAATGGTGGTGGGGTCACCGCCCAATATTGCGTCCAGCTCTTTGTAGAAATGGCAGGTTGCAGAAGCAGCACCGGAGCGGCTGTTTGCCTCGCAGGCTTTGCAGTAGGCATTCTGCAGCTCCTTCACTTTAACCCTGCACTGCAGTGCGTCCCAGTCATGGCCCCTTTCCATCATGTCCCTTGATATCTGCCCGTAGGTATCATAATTCCTACAGCTGGAGTGCAGCTGGGACTGGACAGCTTCCTCCCCCCAAACACTGAGCTCCAGCACCTCCCCATTGCTTCATACTGAGGATCACCTGGCACGTGGAGGCATGGTCACCTGGAAAGATTCGCTGAGAGCACTCCACGCCTGGCTTAGCAAACAGGAAGGGGATTTTTAAAATTCCCAGAGAATTTAAAGGGCAGGTCTGATGGTTGGTCATCTGAGGGCAGGGCAGTAGAGTTCAAAGTGATGACCAGAGTGGCTAGAACAGGCATTGTGGGACACTTCTGGAGGCTGATCCGAGCGCATTAACAGGCCAGGGTGTCCACACTAGCGCTTCAGCGCTCCAGCAGGGTCGCATCAAACGTTATTCCACTTGCCGCGGTGGAGTACCAGTAGGGCTGTAGCCGTGGAGTCGGTGCGCTCTACGTGCCTTGCCAGTGTTGACGTGTCATGGGGGAGGGTGCCCGGGGCTGCTTTAATGCACTCTTAACTCGCAAGTGTAACCAAGCCCTTAGTAATCTGCCTTGTTCTGTCTGCTACCTCAACTATTTAAAATACACCTATTATAGATTTATATTTCTGGTTTACAGTACAAGCCATTTTGTGTGATTTCTAATGGGGGGAGGAAATTGTGCATACCCTCTTCCACATTGAGGGAAGAGGCGAATATATTATATCTTTGGGTCTGCACTCCAAGGGAGGTGGACATCTGAGTTCTGGAGCAAGTCCCTTTAGCTGAGTCTTCCCAACACTGATCTGCAGCTGGGTGTGGCCCTGCCTGTGTGTGTGTTAGGAGGTTTTAAGAGCCTGGCTCAGCAAGACAGGTTAAAGGGGGCCAATGCTGGCAGAACAGATAGACTCGGTGGTATCTTAGCACATCCGATGACTTCCCAAGGGGTCCAACCCGTCACACCTGCCTCTGAGGAAGTTATTGTCGTTCTGTCTAGTGTTTGGACATAGCTGATGGGATAAAAGGATGTTCAAACAAGGAAGAGAAATTATTTGCCCTTGAAATCTGGAGTTTGAGCAACAAACTGTAGGAAAATTGTTGGATTTTCCTACTTAGTTTAATGCTGTGGGCTGGTTTTATGTGATGTGTGCTGTCCTTACCAATTGGAGGAGTTCCTGAAATGGCTGCCTTTTACTCTTGGTGTTTTTACTTTTTTCCTCTTCTGAAGTACTCTCTCTGCTCCTCTCAGGGAACCTCTGACACAAGCTGTCCATCTGATGTTTGGACTGAAATAAGTTCCTAGTGAACAAGTGCCTGCGTCATAAACATTACCATGATTGACACTAACTGGCAGCCTTGCTGGCTACCCATTAGACTTGAGATTATATGGGACTCTTACAAGGTTTTCTGATGTGCCTCCTGACCCATTATAGGAGTGGATGCATTGCAATATGATACGATAAATAACAAAACAAAAACCAACAATGGGACACATTTTTCCTCTTATTTGCTCTAGATTACACCACTGTAACTTCATCTAAATATCTGATATTTCACATTCAGACAAGCAAAATTTGGCCCTGTGATCTCAATTGTGTGAGAGCAGCAGGGGACTTAAGTGGAGGTAGGGTGGATTTGATTTAAATCAAATTGATTTTAAATCACTACTCAGGAAGACTATTTAATCATGGATTTCTATATAAAAGTGCGTTCTTATCGGTTGTTATAACCTTAATACATATTCTTCACAATTCAGAGATGTAGGTTTCATTTTTAGATGGTAAACATTATACATTTTTAAAGTGATTGGTTTTTTTGAAAACTTTTCAGATTAGTTTTACAGTTATGTCAGAAAATGAATGCTTGTTTGGTTATTTCATTTACCAAAGGTATTTGAAGCAGATATTTATTAAGTCATTGGGAGGTGAACTATCTCCAATTCAACAGGTTAATCATTAATATTTGGTGGATTTTCTTGCCATGCTGTATTAGGAGGAGAACATCAACAGACAAACATTAAATTGTTTTATTTAACTAAAGCAACGTTATGTATTCTGATCTTTTTCTTCAACAGCAAACATATCTTAACAAAACAAACATGAATTTTTGAATTTAGTTAAACATTCACATTTTGTAAAATTGTTAACTAAAATAGTTAAATGAAATATTTAAAAAAACAACAACAGAAATCAACTATGTCAGCCAGGTCAACATGAGAAACTTAAAATATTGGCTTCTGCAGCTAACTCAGTCGTCTTCACCTTCATTTTCCTGTTTTCATAATCTGGAAAAGAGAAACAAGCTTTCCTGCTTTTTCAGGTCCCAAACGATTTCTCAGTTTGGAATGAATTAGCCCAAAGGAAGAAAATATTCTTTCTACACCAGCACAAGAAGCTACTGCTGTTAAAAGTGAGATTGTCACTTCAACAGTCTCTGAATCCAAGTGCTTAAGTGACCTCCACCAGTTCATTGTGACTTTCTTTAAAACATCATCCGCAAACATATATTTCTTGAATGGTTCACCCTTAGCTCTGAAGTTTATAGTTGGCATTATGGAGGGATGATTGCTGGATGTCCATGTCATAGTCCACTCCTCTTCTTCAGCAGTTAAGATTTGACCCTGGTACCGAGTATTGAGAATCATTGTAAGAAAATGAGCTGGTGACAGTGCTTGTCCCATTCAGTTTTTTAATGCTTGTAATTTAACTCTGTCATTGCATATTTCTCTTTTTAAGATCTCACTGAGTTCCTTCCAGATTTCAACAGTGTCAGCAATAAAACAGCTATTTCCCTGCATTTTGTTCAAGGCTGCAGAACTAGGCTTCAGGGTACTCAGCATGTGTTCAACATTTCTCTTAAGCCCAATGTTGAGAACTTTGGCTGTGACAGGGGCATCTATTTTTTTCATGGTTTTGTTCACAAACTGTCATCAGATTAGGCCAGTTCTTGATATTGTGCTCAAAACCGTCCACTACTGAGTTCCATCGCACATCTTGTGGGAGTGTTAGCTTGGTTCCCTTTTTTCAGAGCAGCTGCTGCAAAGTGGTTGTTATGGAAGTATTTTGAAATTTCAGCAACATTAGCCTTTATTTCTGGAACACTGAAGTCTTTGGTTAGGAGGTGCATCAAATGAGCACTGCAACTGTATGTTAGCTTGTGACTCTTCACTTTCTTCTAAATTTCTTCTCGTCTTGAATACATTTGCAGCATTGTCTGTGACCAAGCTGCATACTAAACGTTTGAATTTTTTTTCAGTTTGTTATGGCTTTTACTGCTATTTCTTGTAAGTATTCTGCTGTCTGTGCATTTTCCTGATGTATCAATTGTTTCTGTAAGGAAGACATTCCCTTCTTCTGTTGTCACACAAGCACATACAACAGGATCACTGTGGACATTGCTCTCCCCATCAAGACTCGGGTTAACAATTTTACCCTCTAGACCTTTTGCACACTGCTCAATTTCTCTTTCATACACTTTATCCAGCAATTTGCCTGCGACATCTGTTCTGTTGGGTGAACTGTATCCTGGTCTTAACGACTGAACCATGTTAATGAAGTGTGGGTTCTCAATCATACGGAAAGGAGAGTTTGTTGCATAAACAAACAGGACAATTCTTTCATCAATTACCTCGTTTTGTAATATGCTGGTTCTTATAACAAACTTATCTATGGTTGTTTCTGGATGATGAATATTTTTTCTTTTTTCTACAGGTGATAACCACAGTATATGTGACATACATGATGTGACTGAAACACTGTCATTGGCAGATAACTCTGAAACTATAGAAAATGATGGTGATCTTGAAGGTGGATAGTCTTCCGAATCCTGTATGTTGAGGATGGATTCTCCTAAACAAAACAAATCAATGCAGTTATTTAATTATTACCATACTGCTCATTTAGTATTACTCATTGCATTCACTGACACTCAGTACTACTTTAAAAGTGAAATTGTAAAAGGCCTATTTCCGCTATTTATTTTTTCACAACTGCATCTAAAATTATAGTACTATGAAGTACAACTATATTTTTTGCTCAAACATGAGAATTCAAGAATATTCCAGAAAGACAGGCAGTCCTTAAGAAAGAAGTATGAAATAAAGTTTACCGACCTGAAGATCCTGCATGTTCAGACACATTCCTTTCATCATATTTGACGCAGCTTGCTCCTGAGAGGGAACACGTCTCATGATGTTTCATTTGGGCAACCAGGCCTTGCATTTTTTTTTTTTTGCACTGTTTGCATTTTGCACACATGCTTGTCTTACCCACAGGTAGAGGAACTTCATTAAAATATTCCCAGACTGGGTCTTTTTTATGGCCTGCTGCCATTAATGGTTTTCCCTCCTAGTGAGAGAATGGTATGGTAGATCTCAAATCAATGAATGCTACACTCAAAGACCTGAAGACTTCTGGAATATGCTGCTCAAACAGTTCCACTTTTGTTTCTACTGCCTGTCCCCCTCCCTTCTCACATTTATCTCCAGACTTCTTCTCCTTGTCCGGATCTATTCCACCCCCGACAATCCTCTATTCACTGAACTTTTTGAAACTTTGCACTTTTAGAAAGAGGTAAGGGATTGACTCTGTGTACACAAATTTGCAGATGGACAATAGGGTTGAGGTCTGTTATTTCTCACCTCTATGTTTATTTATTTAAAAACATTTTTGCTGTTAACAAGCATGTTCTCTCTAGAAACACAAATCCACAGTTGGAGAACTGCAAAACTAAGCCACGTTGATGGTATCTTCTAGACTGATAACTGAGTCCCATTGGGTAGATAGAAAGACTAACCTAAATCTATACAGAAGCCCCTGGAACCCCATAAGATTGGGTCCCTAATCCATGAACTATTGGAACTCATTTACAAAACTTTTCTTAAACATTATATCACTAATGTCTCATACTATAGAATTAGAATTTATAATCCCTATTCCATTATGAGATATCTTTGAGCTATAATGTATCTTAATTAAAACTCTTTAGATAGGGTTTTTTCCCTCAAAATCCGATTTAAATTAAAAAAATCGTATTTAAATAAAATAGCTGATATTTATTTATTTAAATTGATGTTTATTCACCCTGAGTGGGGGACTAGGGTCCTGTAACTTATATGAAACTGTATGTATGAGAAGAGGTTTGAATTTGAGTACCTTGGTGTATATGTAAAATGTTCAGAGATCCTCAGATGAAACGAGCCATGTAAATGCAAAGTATTTACTATTTGTTGTTCAGTAGTTCTAGGACAATTGCTGTAATCCTTTTCAAGGTTTTCTAACTGATACATTGAGACTTCTAAATGAGTTGAAAAGACCTCTTGTTGGGATTTCTTCTGAGTCCTTTTCCACTTGGCTTATCCGGAACAACTTGTTCAGTTCTGGGAGAACACTTCATCCAGGTTTCTGAGATCCAAAAAACTCAGTTGGACTCCAGATTTTGTCACTCAGGTTCTTTTACTTGGCATACAGTAAAGATACACTGAGTTGATCATACTTAAGTGTACGGGATGGGCAGGGCTGTCCCTAGCCATTTTGGTGCCCTACGCAGCCCCCCAGGCCTCTGCTTAGGGAGGCTGGCCCCAGGCCTCCGGGGGGGGTGCAGGGGGGTAACCCTGCCCCAGCCTGCTCTGCTCTGCTCCCCTGGCTCCCAGTCTTGGGGGGCAGGGAGAACCATCCCCCAGCACTCACTGGCAGTACGGCTGGGAGCCAGGGGAGTGGAGCAGGCTGGGGCCAGGTGGCTCCACTTACCATGGGGTGAGTGCAGGCCCAACTCCTGCAGCAATCCTCAAGGGAGTGGGGGCGGGGCAGGGGCAGGAAGAGGCGGGGCAGATCAGGGGTGGGGAATTGGGGAAGGGGTGGAGTAGGGGCAGGGCTGTGGCAGAGCAGGGGTGGGAAGAGGTAGGGCTGGGGTGGGGCAGGGGCTTGAGGAAGGGGTGGGGGTGGGGCTGGGGCAGAGCAGGAGCAGGGGCAGGGGCCATGGGGAAGAGGCAGAGTAGGGGCTGGAGCAGCACGCAGCTGGGCAGGGCATCAGGAAATGTGGTGCCCCAAATTTCCTGGTGCCCTACACAGCTGCGTACTTTGCATGTGGATAAGGACTGCCCTGGGGATGGGTATAGGGCGTACCACGCATCCAAAGTTACACAGAAACCCTCTCCATTCATATACATTTACACATCTTGTTGCATTTACTATACACTACATCACACATTTTTCGATTGGCTTGGTTACTTTGCAGGAACCAATACCTGTGCAGCATGCTCTGCCCAAGCATTGCCCATACTCCATCTCCTCTTTACATTCCTAACTTATCTTGTTCACTGTTAGCAAACAGTTCCCTGGGTTTCAGAGTGGTAATCGTGTTAGTCTGTATCAGCAAAAAGAACAAGGAGTACTTGTGGCACCTTAGAGACTAACAAATTTATTTGAGCATAAGCTTTCGGTGCCACAAGTACTCCTCATTCCCTGGGTGTTCTACCTCTATCTTAGCTGACTCAGATAGTCAGTCTGTCTTTTAGCCTACTGACCTATTTACTATAATCTGTTTATCTCCCTAATTCTGTCCTCTAAGAAATGAGGCCTCCCTTCATATGTTAATTACTCATGTCAGACCAAACCACAGTTACGCTTCTGAGTTTGTTGCTTCTCATTCTAGCAAACTTGTCTGGAGCTGAGAGCAACCTCGACACATGGTTGACTGTAAGCTTGTCTCTATGCTGCAAAGTTTGAGAGCCTTGTGTGACGTGTCTGACATTTACTTCAAATGCAAGACGGAGACTTGATGGAGACTCTCTTAAACTTGGCTACAGGCTCTTTCAAGATGATAAACACCATGATGACAGATTCAGAAACAAATGCACAAAACGATCAAAACACAACCTAATCCTAAAATCTATGGCAAATAAGGGCCAGATTCTGTTGTTCACAGATGAGACTCCTCTTGCTTTAATGTGGTTGTCTGGACATAATCAAGAACAGAATTTGAACCTCAAGGTTTAATAATCAGCAAAGGAGGCTAATCTCTAATCTCTAATCATTAAGGAAGTATTGAGTTGCCATTTATTAGAAAAAATAATCAGTGATTAACCCTAAATAAGTGCTTGAAGAGTCTGTATGGTAACCCTAATTCAACAAAGCATTTACACATATGCTTAATTTTAAGCATGTTCATAATAATCCCATTCCTATTCAGCTAAACACTTCAAAAAAATGAAGTCAACAAAACTTAAGGAGGCACTTAAAATTAAAGCACGTTTTTTTTTTAACTTGGGCCTATATGAGTTAAACCTTTGCTGAAGATACCTTATGTTAGACAGCTAAATTGTCTCTCATACTGAATCTTTTAATCATCTTTTTTTTTGACATATAAAGTTGACATATAAAAGGAATGGGAGCAATACATAGGAATAATTTTGAAATAAGATTAATTTCAAAATCTAATTTCTTAGGAACTTTTAATGGTCCCATTGCTGTATTTTTTAGGACCACATGAAACAGATGTGAAACATTTATATGTTACCAAAAAAAGATCAACTGTGAGAACCATTTCTGTTTGAGCAAGTCCTTATCTTACATCAGTTGGCCTGTTAGTTTTGTAATTGGAGTAAACAAGTCCTAAAGTAAAATCTGTGCTCTGTAGTCTATTGATACATAACACATTTCTTAGCAAAAATACAAGAAGTGTGTGTGTGTATGTATGTGTGTGTATATATATATATATTTTCTGTTTTGCTATATCTTTATCCAGAGTCCTTCCCAATAAACAGATTTCTGGGTTTGGTACAAGCAAGATTTGAAATGTTTTTTCTCTCTTATATTGAAATCATATTCCAGACGGCAAACTGCCCTGATTATGTGCTGGAGAATATTTGTTTAACTCTGTCAAGGAACTGTCAGAAACTTGGCATGGTTTAGTGATTAACACAAATTGTGACTATTGGAGTGTAGCGGGTATCTCAAAACAGAAGTTCAGATAGCTCTTCTCTTTAGCATCACAGTATCAGCGAGTTCTATTTTCATTTTCTGTCTCCAGAAAATCAAGTTCTATGGCTCCACCCAGTGTTTACATCTGAACTTCAAACCTCTCTCCAAAAGGACAGACTAATGTTGTATCTGCTGTCTTTTGACTGGACTTTGCACAACCTAGACCACTTGCCCAGTCCTCTGCTTATTGTGTATGTGTGTGTCTACACACACAATGATAACTGATTACATAAATTACAATGATAACTTCCTCTCTGATTAGAAAATAGTGATTATGCTGATACACGTGAGAATATAAATGTTATATGTATATAATACTCCGTACATTTACAGCACTCTGTAAAAAGTTTCACCTGATCCTGTATCTTTTATTTGCTCAAAACTTCAATTGAAATAAACAGGTGTTTTGAGGAATGTAAGGTCAGGCTCATTAACTAATTTATCTGCGTTGCACCCCTGTGAAGCAGATAGTTAAGTGTTTGCCAAAGGCCACACAAGTCATTTTATGATCTAGAATCAGAACTAAGGAGTTTTTGGCCCCTAACCTTGTGCTATTGCCTCTCAGCCTCATTATCAAACACATTTTGCTTCATCAGTGAGTACACTAGAAGAAGAGTAACCCACAGATGAACATGGCAAATAAAAAGCGTTGCTTTTTACTGAAGAACATCCATACAGGTAACAACTTGTCATCTTCTGATGTTATCTTCAGGGACAAGTAACACTTTAATCAATGGTGGCTGGGGGATGAGAATGAATTTTTATAACTGGCCACATAGGAAATGACTTCTGCATTCCAGCAATTGTTCCAGCAATTGGGAAATACCTAAAGCCTTAAATAGATCATTTGCAAATAGACAAAGGCAGCCTGGGTGCTTTATTCTACTTTTTCATGGATTTAGTGCTGAGGAAAAATGCTAGCTTGACACTGCCTTAGAAAATTACTGTCTTCAGTTATCTACAGAACAACAATGTAAACCTGCATACTTGTCCCATCAGTATGCTTCAAACCCTCTCCTATATGTGCATGCTAGGACAGTTCATTCACTGTACTCACTGATTCCTGGATCTCTTGGCTAAGGCTACCACAAAGTATCCATAATGATAGTGAGTTCTTTTAGTGATGTGGCCACCTACGCCCCAAGGAACTGAAATGAGACTCCCCCCCCCACCCCAATTTCACAGACACCTGCTCAGCCATCAACTCAGTAGTGATTTTTGCTCATGGACTGAAGACATGGGGTAAAATTCTGGCCCCTTGTAAACAATGAGAGTTTTGCCAGTGACTCCAATAGGGTCTGGATTTCACCCCTGGAGGTGGAAGTCTCCCATTCCCTATTTCATTCAATCCATTGATGCCTCCCATGTTAGCAGTTACATAACAGTATTTTATCTATATAGCTGAGCTACAAGCTATCTTGAGTCACATCACCTTTTTAAATCTTACTTCACAACATAGGCTATTTTCTTTACCTTATTAAGTTTGTCCCTTTATGCTTTGCATGCGAATGGTGTCATAAAAACTGTATTTTCTTGAAGCTCTTTCTCTCGCTGTGTAAAAAGTTCTTCTCTAGCCATTCAAGGCTCCAACTTGTATCATATAAGTAGCTAGAAACTGTTTGAACTATGTATGATTTTATATTTTTTTTCATTTGATTGTATGGCTCTTTGTAATAAAGTGGATTTGTACTATTACATTCTTTGTTTTGTCCCAAGGCAGCCTTGGAAAGAAGTGATGTTTTCCTGACAAAACATTTTGAAAGAAATAACTCAAAAAAACCCCAGTATAAATATGTAATCAAAGAATTAATGAATGTGTTAACACAGCTGCCTGTGCTGATCAGTATATGGGCCAGCAGAGCACGATGTGAACAGTACAGCTGTGCTAATAGACTAAGCATATCAGTCTTCCCTAGGTATTACTGAATGGGAATGTGAGTTAGCCAATCTGCTGTTAATAGGCACTTCACGCTTTCCAGATGGGATAAGACATAGAAATATTGTCTTACGGGGGGGGGAGGAGAAGAATTTTTGTGTCAATTTTTTGCAAATTTTTTTTTGAGTAATTATGTAATGTTTTAAGACCCTAAACCAGCACTCATGGTTTGTAAAATCCTGTTTGTAGGTTTAAAATAAATTGGTTTGGTTTTATTTTTTAAATAAAAAGAAACCAATTCCACTAAAATTCCATTTGAATCTGTCATTCAGAGTTGCAACAGTGACAGACCCTTGTGCTAGACACAGGCAGCTAGTGTGATGTGGCTTTGGTATTTAGCATTTAACCCTTTGGGTACTTCCATGTTTTTTATAAAGTTTAATATCTTTTTAAATAAGGACAGCCAGAACTGGGAGAATGGGAAGAGATTCTGAATCCTTTTTATTATGAAAAAAAAAAATAACAGCTAAAAACTGCAGAAGGGGAACAAAAAATTAAAAAAACAGTGTACCTGTGAAGGAGAGGCAGGGGTAAAATGTACAAAGAATGTCAGAAACACTGAGCCTTGGAGTGGCTCTGGGTAATCGGACTGTCACTTTGGTGCAGATGCATGAGAACTGGGCATGAGGGAGGCAGTTACACCTTGTGTGAAAGTTAATGTGGCTAATATAATGTTGTAGAGTTGAACTATGAAGACGGTGTGCATTTTCCCAAAGCATGTGCAGTGTATATTGTAGAAGGGGTAAAAAAAAAATGCAAACGAAACATGCTACATAATTAAAATCCTATTGGAGCTCCAAAAGGAGCCCCAATAGGTTGTGTTTTCTCTTTCAAATGGTTGTGTTTTAAAAGCAAAAGTTAAAAGTAATCAGAACTCTGATGGAAGTTAATTGTGTCCCTTTTAAAACAGTGTCTTTGAGCTGCTAATAGTTTTGAATCCAAAAGCAAGCCAGAAAACGTCTGTGTAAATGCAAATTACCTAGCTAAGAGGGGAAGAAGAGAATTGCCTATAAATGGCAGCACAAAGGAGCTGCAAATAATAAATTTACCTGGTCAGCAAACAAGCTATTTGTAAGCAAGAGGACTCAGATTATGGCCCTGCAGGAAAGGGAAACAAGTCAAGCCTAAAAATAAGAGGGGAAACTGATATATACCACTTCATAAATGAACAGTAAAATAATTCCCTAGCCTGCCTATAAAACAAGAAAAGAATTAAGGTAATTCTTCTGTTTTTTCCTGCAGTCAGCAGGAAAAGGTATTTTTAAGCAATTATCTGTCCCCACCAAGGGTCTGGGAAATGTTTATTTTGTTTTTCAGATACAGTGGGCAAGCTGGCACCAGTGGAAGAACAACCCAGAACACTGTGGGTCTACTGTCGTGATGAAGATTGTGTTGTGAGTTGTTTGTCTTATTACCTTTATTTTAGTGAATATTGTACAAGGAGGTTAACACATATAAAATCAAAGATCAATGCATGGTGTGACTTACCTAGGTAGGGCAGTTTATCCAAGTTGGAAAATCAAGTGCAAATAAAAAGGCACAAAACAGGGGTTAAAAAGGAAAACGTATAAATTGATACATGCATATTTCAGGTGGACCTACAAAGGGGAAACCAAGGATTCCCTGGCCTGGAATGGAACAACAGTTGTTGCTAATCACAGTTGTTACTATTGGTTTCAGAGTAGCAGCCGTGTTAGTCTGTATCCGCAAAAAGAACAGGAGTATTTGTGGCACCCTCGAGACTAACAAATTTATTAGAGCATAACCTGCTCAAATCCTGCAAGATGAAGTGGCAAAGGGAGGAAACACGTGGACTATTACACCCCCAAGTGGTGGAAATGAAGCAGATGAGAACTTTAAGGATTAACCTGTGGAAAACTGTACTACTAATCCCCCCACGGGAATTTGGCAATTTCAGTATGTGGTATACTGATTGGAAGGGGGAGGGGTCCTAACCCAGTGGAGAATATCAAATTTATCAGGAAATATTGCATGGTATTCCTTAGGATATGTCACGATCAATGACAGTGGGAAAAACAGTCATCCAGACATGTTTATAACAAAGGGCCCAAAAATATAACTCTCTGGCCTCCTGGGGTGTTTGGGTTATGGGGTACCACAACTGGGATGTGGTGTTACCATGTGTAATCATAATGGTACCTCCATAGAGGACAATCCTTAGGCTTGTAGCTATGTACGTACCAGACTGGGCATGAAGTCTCCCCTAGGATGCTGGGAATATGACAATTTAACCGCTTTGCAAAATGTAACCCTACAGGTAATATGGATGCCAAGCTGGAAGGATCCTGATATGAGCTGGCCGCAGCCTGGAGCTGGAAATACTTCCTTGTGGGCGAACGTGTGGGAGCAGGTGCAACCAGAGCTTGTCAGTGTGTCCTTTGAGTCTATTACATGAATGGGTGGTACACCCCAGAGAATGGGGGATGCACTGGGTACACCTCAACTGCAGCACATACACAGAAGGGTTGAAGCAACAATTTAATTGGTGGGTGAGGGAATACACATGAAATTGTCGCTGCAAAACGAATCTGTGGGCAGTAGGAACCACAGGGTTGGGTATATAGAATCTGTGAGGGAAAAAGTGTGTATGGGAATGCAAAATGCTCACTAGGAGGGCTAGCACCTGGGTGGTAATTGCAGTGGTACCTTGAAATGAGACGTCAACTAAAGTGGTCCCCATGAGCCCTATCGGAATAATAAAAAAAGAAAGAAGCTCACTGGGAACCACTGGAAAAATAAATAGGAAAAGTAAAATAAACTATAATTCAGTTAAATATTTTTTTGGACAATTAATTACTTAAATATGCGCCTCCCTGATGGCTATAAAGGAGCAGACTCAATGGCCTGTGCTGGGGTGGACAATTGGGTGTAATGTATATGGGGTATAAAGTGTTCTGCTAGGAGTGTGCACAATTCTGTAATATAACACTTGGGAGTACAAGTGTACCAGTATCTGACACAATTACACACATCTACATGCTGCCATTGGGACTTTGGTGCATAAATGGATCTGTGGAACTCATTGCTGTGGACAATCAAACCAGTGCATTACCCGATTCCATACCAAATGGTCGAGCTGGTTTGGACAATACCCCGTTTCTCTGTAAATATTCAATGAACTCATGATATGGACAAGAGCACATGAACACTTTAAGGACAGCTTGCTGCAACTGCCAACAACTGGACACATTTAAAATATACACTCCAGAATGGTGTTACAGGATTTCAGAGAAGAAGAAGAAGCAGTGTTTCTGGTGGTGGCTGGGATATTGGACTCAAGACTTGGAAGCCCAGGCCCTTCGAGGAATGAATGTGTTCCAACTGGCTACTGAACTGCCTGCTGATTGTACTTGGACTGATGTAGCCTCTGCCCTTCGAACAGGCCTAATGGACACTCATTTGCTTCTTGGTCATATTACTCATGTTGTAGGGATGTTACTCCTATTAATTGTATTATTAATTATATTCATGGGGTGTTTGCAATTATGTGCTGCCTTAGCCTCTCCCCAAAGGCCATGTTTGTAAATTCAGCGGCTTACCCCTTTTTATGACCCGCCTTCTCTCTCTCCTGGTAGCATGATCAGTGGATCAAGGTATTGGGCTAACTGGAGCCAGGGCTTCCAGCCTGAATGCCCTGCCATTCAGTGAATGAGAAGGAAGGGCACCTGGATCCTTCTTTGAAGAGAGTGGGGGAGTGTTGGGAGATGTTAGAGTTAAGTAAAGACCTGGGAAGTTGCTGGTGTGCTGACATGGCATTAGGGAATGAGGCACAGGCAAGCAGTGTTTCTTTGTTTCATAAATAAGTTGCCATCTTTTTCTCTTCCCTGTTGCTTGTTGAGAATTGATAAGCATTGCAGCTGCATGAGAAATTTAGTTGTCTAAAGAATACCCTTTGTGTAAAAGAAGTGCTATCTCCTCCTCCCTTTTTTCCCAGCTACATAACAGAGCCCTGGGTCATGGACCCTTCCTCCTCCCCTGAGAACTGCTCATGGCCTCTCCCTCCCTCCCCTGAGAACTGCTGATTGAGGGAACTTGTAGCAACAAATTACTGTAAAGAAATGTATTTTCAAGGTAAAGATGTGTGTATAATATGCATAATGTTGTAATCAGTCAAGAGGGGTGGGTATGATCATAGTATAGGAGTTTTTATTAATAAGGGTTTTTGGGGTATTGTAGCGGATGTAGGCCTTTACATACTAACTCAGATAAAAAGAGTGTGCTGTAACTAATTCAGTGCTTGCTCGACAAGTGGGTCGAGGGGAACAAGTATCGCAATAAAGAAGCCTATACTCAAATCTGCCTCTGGGTCAACCTGCTCCTTCTTCTAACAAAATCTAATTTATTTTCCTCCTCTGAAAAACAAGGTGAATACCTACCTACCTCAGACACAGGGTATTAGTCTAAAATTCACTAATTTTGAGTAGGTGTGCTATCTATTGCATGATAAGGGGGAAGGGAGGTACCTCAAGCAGTAGCCGCCCAACTACTTTAGGGTTGTACCTATAAAAGAGAAGGAAGTCATGGCTGGGTAGTTGTAAGGAAAGATCTTTGTACGGGTGGGATTGAACTTCCACATTTTGAGGGCAAGGAATCTGGCAGGAAGACGTTCTCAGGTTTACTCTGCTGGAACCTAGTTACTCTTGGGGGAAATCTGCGCAAAAAAATTTTAAATTCTGCGCACCATATTTTAAAATTTTGCAAAATTCTGTATATTTTATTTGTCAAAATAACACAATATAATCACACCAGTTTAAATTATTTTTGGTCATTTAGTTCAAAATACCTGCTAGCAAGTATGTCTGTAACAATACAGACAACAACAAAGATTCAGGAAATGTTTTTTGACAAATAGATTCCTTACTAGGTATATTAATACAGCACTCTGAGGAGTAATTAATTAAAAGTACAATACAGAAGCATATTTTCCACACCTCTCAGAAGCAGTGTAAAGGCTTGGGGGAGTCAGGAGTAACAGAGGAACTGACAGAGAGGGAAGTAAACTGCCGGGAAGGAGCCTGGATATGAACTTGGAGGGTTTTTGGGTATGGGTGGGAAAAGTATGGAACAGGTTTTTTGGGGGGGGGAGGGGAGGGATTGTTAGGGAGCTTCCCCCATGCAGACCCTGGCTAAACCCTCGCTTCTCCCATTCAGTCAGGCACATCTGCCCCGTCCCCATGTATTCCTCCACCCTCACTCAGACACCCACTCCCCCACATCCCCCTGCACCCCCACCCCCTGTCCCTATGTGGCTCTGTGCCCCCACCCAGCCACCCTCTGTCCCTGCACCTCTCTCCTACCTGTGGCCCTGTGCCTCCACTCCCATTCAGCTCTGCCCTAGTCTGTCCTCCCCCACTAGCCCTTATGAGCCCGTCTGTCCACCCCACTAGCCCTTATGAGCCCCTGTCTGACACTCCCCCGCCCCACCCCGGCACCCCATATTGTCTGTCTTCCAACCAGGCCTGACAGGCACTGCGAAGATGGCAGGCTCTTTCTCTTCCCTAGCTGGCCCGGAGCTGCTGCCTTGTTTTATTGCCACAGCGCCCTTTGGTGGGCAAAAGGAGGAACTGCAGCAACATTTCAGCAGAAACTTTTTTCTGTGCAAAAAATTAAAAATATGCATGGCTCATTAATTATGCACACACACAGTAATGCAGAATTCCCCCAGGAGTACCTAGTGTAGGAAATAGCTGTCTCCTCCTTGATATTTTGTTTCTATAATATAGGTGGTTTCAAACTTTATCATAGTTTCAACTATGTTCTAACACAGAGATTCTTAAAAAAACTTTAAAAACTCCTTTGTGTTCAACAGATCCCCTCCCCTCCCAGTCCATCACAATGTCCCTGTGGGTAACTATAGAAATTTCTTACAAGGAAAGGTAATATTAGGAAAGTATTTTATATGTATTTTACTTGTCATTTATTGCAATTTAACATGTGGAAATACAGAGGAAAAATCCGTATGATAAGACCAGCTAATGCTTTGTGGACCAACAGGCATCTGCTGGTCAGTTTATAAATGTTTGCTGTAAACAAAACTCAAATGCAATTTTACTATCAGCTACTTACTGCTCTTAGTTTACCAGCATTGCACCACGTGTTGGTAAAGTGCCTTGAGATCCTTGTATAATACGTTAAAGTATTGTCTTATGAAGACCCAAATATCCAGCTCTGCTTTCTTAGATGTGGTGATGCACCACATGCTTAGAAGGGCTCTCTTGTGCTATAGTTAATGTACTATAGGATATGTTTTGTGTTGCTGTAGGCTAATAAGATTCTTGTGGCAGACAGGCAGCAGAGGGAAAATAGTTTAGGAAACTTGTCTGATGTGTCTGGGTGCCATGTTGGCTGTATCTTGCTAGCATGGGTATTGCCCTGATAGCGTAAGGGAATTATTACTCTGCTTCTCTATAGTCTTGATCTTTTCACTTTTTTTTTTCAATGGCAAAGAAAAACAAACAGTAATTCACTCAGATGAAATTTTCCATATAAATAAAGGTTGGCATGAACAAGGGAACATGATTTGTTAATTTTGAAATAGTCAAATTTAAACTAAGCCTGTATTTATTGCAACTGGAGGACCTATTGGGAAGACTTATTGTAATTAACATAATACTTGTAGCTTCTCTCCGAAAATAATCCTTTCCCCTGTGAGATTCGAATACTTGTGCTTCCCATATCAATAATTGAGAAATTTGTGAAAAGTGTGTAAGGATTTTCACTGTACAGCATCACTTCAGTTGTGCTACTCCCTGATTTCTTTCATCCATTCTCTGCTTTCTTCCCTTTTTTAACTTCCTTGTTTAGTACTGCTTTATCTGGCAGGGTTTTGCTCAGCACCCATCACACTGTGCATTGCCTAGCTAAACCAGATTTCCCTGGGGAGGGCTCCATAAAGTCTTTTGCTCTCTGCCCAACCCTGGTCATAGAAAGCACTGGGATAGCTTAGATGCTCCAAGAAAAGGGGTTTATATTACAGAACTGGCCCTGGGCTGAAATGCAGGATCAGGACGCTACAGTAGTGTTGTGCATTTAGGTTGGATGCATTCCTGGAGAGTTCATCACATGACATAACCTTTAAAGATTAATTTTTAATTTCTGGAGACTCCAGGACAATCCTGGATGGTTGGCAATGCTTTCTCGGACTAGGGGTTATGGTTTCTATTGGTAGGGCACTTGGACCTAGGGTTAGGGTTCCTATGGATAAGGCTTCACACCCTAGGGTTACGATTACCATGAGTAGGGCTCCCACCCCTAAGGTTAGGGTTCCTATGGGTTTGGCACGGTCAGCTAGGGTTATGGTTCATATAGGTAGAGCACCCTGCCCTAGGGTTACGGATCCTATGAGTAGGAAACTTGGAGCTAGGCTTAGGATTCTTTTGCGTAGGGCACTTGGAGCTAGGATTAGTGTTCCTATGGGTAAGGCTCCCCGCCCTAGGGTAAAGGTTTCTGTGGCAAAAGCACTTGGAGCTAGGTTTAGGGTTTGTATGGCTAGGGCACTTGGAGCCTTGGGTAGGGCTCCCCACCCTAGGATTAGGGTTCATCTAAGTAGGGCATGTGGAGTTAGGTTTAGGGTTGCTATGGGTAGGGCACTTTGTGGTAGGGTTAGGATTCCCATGGGTAGGGCTTTCCACTATAAGGTCAGAGTTACTATGTGTAAGGTGCTTGGTGCTAGGGATTGGGTTCTTACGTTTAGCGCAGTTGGAGTTAGGTTTAGGGTTCCTATGGGTAGGGCACTTAGAACTAGGGTTAGGGTTTGTATGGCTAGGGCACTTGGAGCTAGGGTTAGGGTTCCTGTGGGTAGGGCTCCCCAACCTAAGGTTAAGGTTCCTATGGGTAGGGCTTCCTAAGGTTCCTATGGGAAAGGCATGGTGAGCTATGGTTAGGGTTCATATGGGTAAGGCTCCCTGCCCTAGGGTTAGGTTCCTGTGGGTAGGGCACATGGAGCTGGGGTTAGGATTCCTGTGGGTAGCGCTCCACACCTTAGGGTTAGGGTTCCTGTGGGAAGGGTACATGGAGCTAGGGTTAGGGTTCCTGTGGGTAGCACTCCACACCTTAGGGTTAGGGTTCCTGTGGGAAGGGTACATGGAGCTAGGGTTAGGGTTCCTGTGGGTAGGGTTCCCTGACCTAGTGTTATGGTTCCTGTGGGTAGGGCTTCCTGTCCTAGGGCCAGGGCTCCTATGGGAACGGCACGTGGAGCTAAGGTTAGGGTTCCCCTGGGTAGGGCTCCCTACCCTAGTGTTAGGGTTCCTGTGGGTAGGGCACATGGAGTTAGGTTTATGGTTCCTATGGGTAGGTTTCTTGCCCTACGGTTAGGGATCATATGGGTAGCATGACTGGCATTAGGGTTAGGGTTTCTATTGGTAAGGTACTTGCAGCTAGCATTAGGATTCCTATGGGTAATGCACTTGGACCGAAGGTTAGGATATCTATAGGGGCACTTGGACATAAGATTATGGTTTCAAAGCGTAGGGCAGTCGAACTGATTTAGGGTTGGTATGCATAGGGCTCTCTCACCTTAGAGTTACGATGGTTTGGGCACTTGGTACCCCCAGGTACATCCCCCGCCATAGGAACCTTAAGCCGCGTGCAGGAGACGTTCCTATTGGAAGCCTACGTGTCGCTCCAAGGTCCACAGTCAGTGGCATCTGCTATGGGGACAGGGTCAGGCTAGTCCCAGAGCGGCTGCGGTTAACGGCAGGGACGGCGCGAGCGCAGGAACTCGCCCCTGAGTAATCTCAGTGGGTGATTTCCCGAGCTCCGGGGCAGGGCGGGGGACGGATCTACAGCACCCTCCTTTCTCGTGCGCCTGCGCACTCCCCCCCGATCGCCGACGCGAGGAGATTGAGGGCGTTACGACTGCCGCGCAGCGTCACTTCCGGAGTGTTCTGCCGTCAGGCCAATCCACGAGCTCGTCTCTTCTCCCCCCTCCCCGGCAGTGGGCGGAGCTGCCGACGCGCCGTGGCTCTGGTCCCGAGGCCGTGGCGCCGGAGAGAGCCATGGAGGCGGCCGCAGGGGCGACTGGCGCGCGCGGAGGTCGGAGGTCGGAGCAGGCGCCGCCGCCGCCACAGCAGAGCCCGCCATCCCGCCGCTCGGAGCAGTAACCACCGCCGTGTCCCGGCGACGCTGGCCAGGACCGAGCTCCCGGACCCGACCCCTGCCCGCCGCCAGCTTCCGGGACCCTCCTGAGCCCCGCCGGCCTGGCCCGAGCCCCTTCCTCCCTAGTGCCCCCTTGAGCTGCCCGGGGCGGCGGCCGGAGGCGCTCCGGAGTCCCCGGCTCCCCCATCCCGGCGGCTGGCGCCGTTAGTATGCCCGCCTTCCCCGCTGCCCCCCGGGTGCCTTCCCCACGCGGCTCGCGAGACGGGACCGGGCCGGGAGTCTGAGCGGCGTCGCCCGGGCTGGTGCCGGCCCGGCCCAGTGCGTACTGAGCCCCCTCGTCGCCCCGCGGAAAGAGGGGAGTCTCCGGCCATGTATTTCCTGAGCGGCTGGCCCAAGAGGCTGCGGTGCCCTCTGGAGACCCTGGAGCAGCCGCTGCACATCCAGACCGACCCCCAGAGGGCTTTCTTCGCAGTGCTGGCCCCGTCCCAGCTCAGCATCTGGTATAGCAGGGTGAGTATCGCCCTGCCAGCCCAGCCCCCGCTCCGTTTGCAGCCTCACCTGTAGGGAGCATGTGTTCCTCCCCTTCCTGCCCACTCAGCGCTGTGGAGCTGCAGGACTAGCTCCTGTGCATGTACTTCTGTGTTTGCAAAGCAGTCTTGTAAGTCAGACCAGTTGCACAATGCTTCCCTAGTTATTTGTAACAAGTTGCTACTATGCAACTTTTTGAAACCAGGCCCTTTGGTTTAACAGCTTCAGTTACTTAAACGCGAAAAATCCCCCATTAAGCTTCTTGTTCTTCACTTGTCTTGGGCAAGAAATATTGGGAAGTCTACTTTCTTTGCTCACCAGTACAATGTTGCAATCTTGAGTTGTGGATACCCTGTATGGGAATGTTTCCAAGCATTTGTTTACTGAAACTTCCAGCGATGCCTCTTAGCACTTTGTAATGGCTGTTCATAATTCCCTCCCAAAAGTAGAAGGTTAGGCCGAACCTACTTCAAGTCTCTTTCTTGAGCTTCTTTGAACTCAGAATTGGAAATCTGAGGGAGTCCTGAAATACACATCAAATGAAAATCAATTAGGTCCCAATCCTACAGTGGACTGAATGCTGTTGTCCGCTTGCAATCATTTCTGTGATAGGGGATTTTATGCAGACTTTTATTCAAGAGTAACAAGGCTCATAAAAATTAACTTTTGAAACGTTTGCTACTTAACACCTGATATTGAAACTGAAAACTAAAATCATGTAGTTCTGTTGTTTACTTTCTGTACCTCACTCAGTTTGGGCAATGAACATTGTATAATCGGTGTCACATAAGATTTATCTACGCAGAATGAATGGGGAAGTTAGTGTGAAATAATTGGTTCTGAATTTAGATTGTAACAGCTGTTCTGCACTAGTTCCCCTTGTGGAAGCTTATTCTGCATGGAGAGTGCCTTTTTTCAGTTTAGGTTCATCCATTTCCAAAGTAGATTAAACTGGAAAAAGGACTTTTAGTGCAGATTAGGAGTGTCCACATAGGAAGTTAGTGTGGAATAGTTATTCCAGGCTCTTCCCCATACAGACAAGCCCTTACTGTTAACTTCACCATCTGGTTGTCATTTCTCTGACACACAACTGCAGTGTTGGGATTGGAAACACTGCAGGGGAATGCTATTCTTTAAAAGCCGAATTTAAGCAATTATACTAGACTGGCATTCTAAGGAGCCTTAGTTTTTAAAAGTAGTAAAGTCCTTAATATCTTCATCAAATGATGCCAATGAAATTTCATCAGGTCTTGCTGGTACTGGGCGATCTGCATTAGCTTGTGGGTGGAGTGCAGGTGTTGGTTTTTAACCTATAAAGCCCTACGTAGCTGTACTTGGGGCTGCATCTCTGCTCCTGGGATACTGAGTCTAAAGTCTCACTTTCCCAGTTTAATGGGAAAAGGCTGCTTGTAGGGTGCTTTATTTGAAATGTCCATATCTTTAGAATGTTTCTCTCTGGCGCATCAAAGCCCAGATTTGTTAATGTTATGGATGTGGTATAACTGTAATCACTTTACCCCATGCACATTTGGGAAGAGGTGGGCTGAAGCTAGTGAAGCTATTGTTGGTAGTTTTGTTGGCAGGTATTATTATGAGCAGTCACAAATACATATTTTTAATTGGTAATTCTAAGTTTGTTTTGAAATATTAACTGTAGTTATAATCGCGTTACAGAGAATTTGTGGATTTCACAAGATAATGAAAGCTGAGCAACTGAGGAAAAGATACTTTGACTGTTTAAAACTTACTTTTGTTAACACCTGTTTAATGCCAAATAAAACCTTTTGGAGAAAAAGAGTAACTTTCTTAGGGTTACTTGTGGCACCTTAAAGACTAACAAATTTATTTGGATTTTTGCTCATGATTTGTGGATGTTCAACTTTTATTGCATAATCTAATCATGGTCTGAAATATTATGCATTAGTTTAGATCACTTTATAAAAAGCTTTCTGTTATCAACAGCAGAGTCTCAGTGATAGAATCACAGCTTGCATAGAAAGTGTGAGCTGTTTTTCTGTACTACAAAATCAAGAGTAAGGTGAATCAACACATCTGCTTCTGAGAGAACTGCAACCCGTATGTCTCATTGCAGTTGCACATGACTAGATTTGTTTGTGGGCATTCATCACTATGCCTACAAAAGTGTGAAGGGAAAAAAATCTTGTAGTATTTTTCCTATGGTATTGTCACTCCAAGTTTTGCCGCATGCATAAAGTAGACTTTGTGAAGTTGATGCAACTTCCTTTAGAATTTGCTGCATTTTAGAAAAAGAAAACATCAAGCCAGCTTCTGAAGACATGCTAGTCTGGAGCTTTAGTGTTGTCTTTTCACAAGCAGAAATGAAAGGTTTAAAGGTTTGTGTGTAAAATTTGTGCTGCTTGGTGTTGAAGGAGCAAGTTCTGTGAGTTACAGTAGGATTTTTAGGCTCTTTCTGTATAGGCTCTAGGATGTAATTTTAAATAAGCACAAATACAAATTGTAATAAAAGGGAGGGGGCATCTGACAAAAAGGACTATTGGGTTACTCTTACAGTAAACAATCCAACTTTTCTGTTACTATGCATCGTTCTAGGCAAATGCTTTTTAGCAACAGTATGTTCCACAGTTTGTAGATAAGGCCCAGTTCTGCATTGGTAACCACACATGTACTTCTGTTGACATCAGTGGGACTTTGCAAGGATACTCACACAGTTCCTAAAAGCTGTATTGGGGTCTTAGGTTGTAACAGATTGCTTTGGAGATCAAATGGACTGTTCTGTTTGTTCCCAGAGCAGAATAGGGAAGCCAGCTGTTTGTCTTCTGTGATATGTTCAGAGATGTTGTTTTTCTGAGCAACCTGTAAAACTAATTAGTGTAAATATTTATATATCAGGGTTTGTATTACATCCCAGAGTGTCCATTCAAGTTTTTGTTGTGGTAGCCTTGCCAGCTACTTCACCTTGCTTGGTTTAGATGTCAATAGAAAACAATCTAGCTTAGTTTCATCTTTGCAAGTCTATCCACTAGTGTGAACCCTTCCTATAACTTGCACCTCTTTTCATCATCAGTGGAGGCACGCTATTGATTTCAGCACATGAAACCAGGTTGTAACAGTAGCCATTGCACTGCTAAATTCTGTGTCTAGGTAGGCCAACTTGATCACCCATTAATTTGGAACTAAATATTCTAGTAAGGAAAACAGTATCTTCACTTCCAGAAACACCACAGATTTTGCCCAAATAAAATGTACTCTGCTGGCTATGAATCTTTTTAGACATGCCTTTGAATTGCAGCAATGCTATGGAGTAAAATTATTTTGTAAATCGGTATAGTCAAACTTTATTTATGCATCCTGTGACTTACATGCATAGAACAGTTTATTTCAAGTTTTCATAGTGTTCTCATAAAGAAATGTACAATATTACAAAGACTTCATAGTATTAATAAATAGTGTAAAAGTAATCACATATGAACAAATAATTAAAGCTAAGCTAGAATATATTAATGAGACTTTTTTCCACTTGCTACTGAAATGCTCAAAATCAAGTAGCTGGTAATTGGTCTAGCCACTAGTGGAAATTACTGAAATTCTAATGAAGATACAGAAAACACAAAAAGCATGCTGGTAAGATACAAATTAAGGAAATAACGTCATTTTAAATTCATTTGATCTTGGCTTACAACTAATGTGACATTTCATAAGTTTGGTCAAAATGGTTGCTTTTAAGTAGACTAGTGTATGGGTAGCTTGAATTCAGAAGCATTCCTGATCTCGTGTTGAATCTTGATACCTTGTGTGTATGCATTATGATACTGTCTTTAATTACATGAGCATAGGGTGGATAAAAAGCAATGATCTTTTTAAAAAAATCAAAAATTGGATTTTCAAACTTTATATCGGATTCTTTTATAGGTTTTTTCCTCAAAAAGCAATCTAAAGAGAGTTTTAATTAAGATGCATTATAGCTCAAAGATATCTCATGGAATAGGGATTATAAATTCTAATTCTATAGTATGAGACAATATATTCATGTAATGTTTAAGAAATGTTTTGTAAATGAGTTCCAATAGTTTATGGACTAGGGACCCAATTTTATGGGGTTCTAGGGGCTTCTGTATAGATTATTCAGGTTAATCTTCCCATCTACCCAGTGGGACTCAGTGCTCATCTAGAAGATACCATTAGAGATGCTTAGTTTTGCAGTTCTGAAACTGTGGATTTGTGTCTCCAGAGATAACATGCTTGATAACGGCAAAAAAATGTTTTAAAATTAATAATACATAGAGGTGAGAAATAGTTAAATAAAACAATTTAAATGTCTGTCTGGTGGTGATCTCCTCCTAGCATGGCAAGAAAATCCTCCAAATATTAATTAACATGTTGAATTGGAGATAGTTCACTTCCCAGTGGCTTCATAAATATCTGCTTCAATTACCTTTGGTAAATGAAATAATCAAACAATCATTCATTTTCTGATATAGCTGTAAAACTAATCTGAAAAGTTTTCAAAATAAATCACTTTAAAAATGTGTCGTGTGTACCTTCTAAAAATTAAACCTATATCTGTCTCTGAGTTGTGAAGAATATGTATTAAGGTTATAACAACCAACAAGAATACACTTTTACGTAGAAATCTATGATTAAATAGAGTCTTCCTGACTAGTGATTTAAATCCTGATTTAAATCAATTCCATCCTGCATGACCACATACTATTTTTTCTTTAACATATAGTTATCTTGTTTTTAGCTTCCTAGGTATTTTTTAAATAAAACTGAATATACAAATTCCATCATGTGGCATCGTATTGATGCCTACATGATTCTTCATGAGAGTTTGGACTTTTAGATCTACTGCACAGACCTCTGTCATTTGAGCTCATAGAGTAACTGATGGTGGTAGGTTGTCATCCTCTGTATGGACCACCAGTAGAGGGCAGGGGGACACTTTGTCACTGGATTTCACAGGAGTCTTGGGTTGCATTTCAGACACTGGAGGGCTCTAGTGGGCACAGACTTTTTGTTTTCATTACCCCAAGTTTCACCACTTCTGCCCCATGCTGTCCAAACTGTCTCTGTCCTGTCTCTTCCCAGCCTTTGGCTCTTTTTCCAGTCCTGTTCTCCTCACCTAATCATTCGCAGTCTATTTGCCCAGCAAGTTCTAGTCTCACCCTCTGGCTCTTAGTTACAGAAGAGACAGTCGTCTTGCTCTGTTTCAGTGCTTAGCCCCAGCTTGTCCTGCAGCAGGGAAAGTTCTGCTCAAACTTCGTGGAATCAAGCAGCAAAGTTTTAGCATGTCTACTGTGATGTGCAAACTGCAATTTTTGAAAGGTTTTTTTTTTTTGATAACTTGGCCAGATTTATGTGGATTTTCACGCGGAAGGCAAGAAATACATTCTTACTACAGAAGTTACCCCTTGCTAAATTCCAAGTTTCTGACCAAAGTATAGGAGCAAAACATTTTTCCTAAGCCTTGTTCTCAGAAATTTTGGCTGAATTTTTCTCCATAAAATTTAGCCTGAGACAGACACCTGGTATAGAAAAATTTCAGCCCAAATGTTTTTTGGCAAAATTATAAGAACCAAAGATACTGTAGTCTTACAGTGAGCAGTGTCAGGCACTCTTAATAAGTGGTAATACCAGCCCCACCTCTAATATTCATTGCCTGTGTATCATATAATAGCACTTGATCTGGTATCTGAAGCTCATTTATATAGGAAGTGGTCTAGTTTTAAAAGTTGTGAAGTAGGTTTAGTAAGTATATTGAACATCTGTTGCAATGTATGTAATCCCTTTCAAAAGCAGTATGCTATTCTTTATCAACTGTACAGTAATGATGTCCCTGAAATTCTGTTTCTTAGCATCAGAATAACTTGATTTTATTTTGTGGCACAATGATACTGCAGTAAAAACAAAAACAACAAAAAAGCCATATTCCTTTACCATTCAGACATGAAATGTAACTACAGTGTTTTACTCTTTCCTCAGCCCAGTGTATTAATTGTAAGCTACAAGGAATTATCAAAACCAGCTTCTCAGTTTGGACCCTATAAGCAAGCAGAATGGAGGCCTGACAGCACCATGATAGCTGTTTCAGTAAGTAGAGAATTGTTTTCTTTGAAATTGTGATGTTTGTGTGTGAGAGAGTGAGTGTATATATCAATCTTAACTAATGCCAAAAGGCCTTCTGTGCCATAGGTAACAAGTCCCATATAAAGACCAACTATACAAACCGTAATCAATATTGATCATTTGTATAGCACCCAGTTCTCTCATGCATGATATGCATAATAAAAACTTAAAGGAAAGCTAGTTTTGAATTTTGCACAGAGGAATATTGTGGATGTTCATTATTTGTATTACAGTAGTGCTTAGGGGCTCCAGTTAGGAATCAATGCCTCTTGGTCCTAGGCATTTTACAGACATGAAGTACAAAGACAGTCCTTGCCCCAGAGTCTACAGACAAGACTTAATAGATGGTAAAACAAACAGGTGTGGAGAGGGAAGAGGAAGGATAAGTAACAGTGTTTAAAAAAAGAACATCTTGCTTGGTAAGTAGTAGCCATAGCTTTTCAGCTGTATAGACATCACAGTAGGAGTGAATCTTAGAGGATAAAGTAATGGCTTTATGGATATTTTGAGGGAGGTTTTTCCTGTGCATAGGTAATGGCATGAGACTGAGCAATGGAGTGCTTTGAGAGAGAATCTGAGCGATAGGTAATAAATGCTGGGAACACTGGAGCAAGGGCAGCTTTCAACATTATGGCTTCATGCTGCATAGCTACTAAATCAGATTCATTTGTGAAGAACTTTAAAGACAAGAAGCTTGTATCTTATGAATGGAAAAGGCCAGTAGAAAGAAGCTGGCAGTGTGATCAAGCAAATTGCTAGGAAAACTATCTTAGCAGCAGTATATTGCATGGATTTGAGAGGCAAGGTTGCAGCAATAAAGGCTAGAGAGTAGATTTCAGTAGTCAAGATGTAAGATGAGTTTTGGTAGTGTGAAGAGGAGGAAGGCTGTATCTTAATTGTAAAGGAAGAAACATCAAGATTTGGATATGGCCTGGATGTATGGGTCTAGAGAGAAGGCCAAATTGAAGATGACATCTAGATTATGGGCCTGAGTGACTGGGAGGCTGAGGAAGATGGTGTGTGGGTGGGTGGGAATCATAGAACTGGAAGGGATCTCAAGAGGTCATCTAGTGCAGTCCCCTGCACTCAAGGCAGGACTAAATATTCTAGAGGAAGGTTTAAGAAGGATGGTTATCATGAGTTCAGTTTTGGCCATGTTGAGTTTTGTCACTTGACATCCATGAGATGTTAAAGACCAGCGAAGAAGTAGGTTCAAATGGTATGTAGAGGTAGGTTTTTGGGTCATCAGCATAAAGTTGCCTGAAGTTGTACGTGTGTGAGGTTATCCAGTGATGATAAAGAGGGGCACAAAAGAAGGAGCCCAGGTTTAGTCATGTAGGACCCCCACCAAAATTTGGAGATGAGGAGGACCCACTGAAGAGTGATTGGAGAGGGAGACGTTGAAGTCACAAAAGCCAAGGGAGGACAAGATTGCAAGAAGATAAATATTTGAGGTATGGAGTGGGATAGAAAGGAAACTGGAAGAGAACTGCAGAGTCACCAGTCCCATATGGAAAGAGATTCTGTCTTCCTCTCCAATTTTTGTATAAGGACAGTGAGTTCTGGTTTTGCTGTTCTCAGCAGTGGTGTTGCTTGTATGTCTCAGCTGCAGTGAGAGACCAGTACATTAATTTTCAGATGGTTGGAAGGCTTTAAGTACTGAAAGCTTAGCTGTTCATCAGGTATACTGCATCTGAACCACATACACAAATATGTTAGGTATAAATTCTTAAAATATAAATTGTCTTTCATTAGTGGTTGACCTACCATATTAAAAACATAAATCTGTGTAAGATTTTTTTAGTAGAAACTCATCAAATATTGTACAAATCTGATTGTTTACCATGTAGTCATTTTTGCTTTCTTTAGTAAGTCCTGTTTTTGTCTATGTACTATAGTAGCCTTACAAAACTGTCAAGAAAATCTACTCTCTGAAGGCTAATATGGAAGGCTAATAATTATTTACTTATCAAAACCATTATTCTCCCAGATTGACTGGCCAAGTATAACTTTGCAATAATGCTATGTAGCATTCTTCTAGCTTCACTGCTAGAGAAAGAAGGAACTTTAGTTCATCCATATTCTAGCATTACACTTCTGGAAATCAGGTGAATGGCCAGGCATCATTTGACTAAATCAGTCTTTTGTGCTTTTTTCTCTGCTGCAGTCTTTCCTGGACTTAACTAAAGTATCTGATAAATTGCTATCATGGTGCTCAAACTCCTTAAAAACCACTATTTTAACCTACTGAACTCTTGTGAGTAAAAATACAAAATGGTTCAATAAAATATATACAGTAAACATTTATCTCTTCATTTTTTCCCCCTGTGTATATTATGGCATAGTTTGAGCCTAAGGGCTTTACTCTACTGGCCACCTCTATTCCAAGGCAGCACGTTAGCTAGTGATCTTGCCGAAGTGTAACAGCAGAATTTGGTCCAATGACGCTCCCAGGGAGTGTCTAAGCAATGTAACAGGGAAGAGTCTGTGTTCATCAAATGATGTACGTGCTCATGTTTGTACCTAAAAGGGATATCTGGTATTAAGATGAAGTACATATGCATATGCTACAGGTCATGTATTAATACCTGAAGTGGTTTTTCTGACACAAACCATGGTCTTCCAAAATCATTTCAGTTTCAAACTGCCAAATGTGTTGCTGCAATTAGGATTGAAAAAGCTAGCTTCATGAATGTTTAAATTAAGCTAAACTGCTTAAATATGCTGCATAATATTAACAAATATATTTTTGGGGCGTTGAAAAGTGTTAGGACACTTTTGATGTGAGATAGATGTGCTGTATTGTGACTCAGAGTTGATTTTTTAGTAATCGTCTGGATAAGTTACAGTACTTTAGAATGTTTTTATAGGACAGTGCTTAATATATTGCTGATGCAAGGTGGTGGAAATTCTAAACTCCCATGTCTTCAAGACTGAGTTCATGCGAGTTTCAGTTTCATAAACTAAAATAACCTACATTCATAATGAAGGTCAAACCGTTGTTGAAACGTAGCTAGTCATGAGGTTTCTAATATGTTTCATGTTATAAACACAAGCAAATTTGCAAGACACAAATGAACATACTGTAGTTTAAAAAAAAAAAAAAAAAAAAAGAGCGGGGTGATCAGCCTTTGGATAACCTATGCCTGAAATTAAACTTCAGTCAGATAACTGGCATTAGTGAATCTTAGAAGGGTTAGCAGATGTGTGAATTCAGGGTGCAGCTTCAGAGGCTTATTCAGGTGAATAAGGTGCAGCTTCAGAGGCTTAATTACTTCCTGCTCAAGAAAAGTGATAGCACTAGCTCTCAATTAGACAGCCAGAGCTATATACATTCTTGAATTGGAAGATAAATCTGTTGCCCTAATAATATATAAAATTGCTTGGGGGGGGGGGGGGGGGGAAGCTGTGTGCCCTTGTTTGTTTTTTCAGCAAGAGAGAAATTGACTGCATGTACTGAGTTTTACTGTTCCCCAGATGACCACAGGGATGTCAAATGCAGAAATAAATTGAAATTACAGTAGGTAGCAAAAGCTACTTCTCTAGGGACATTATTGTTACTTACATCTATAATGGGCACAAAACTCTTCCACTTCATCGTGCTGTTATTTTCCTCTTCCTTTTTTGACCCTGCCTCAGGCTGTGCTCTAGGCTGAATCAGGACTAGGAACAAATGTTTGTATGGTGTCTAGATTAACATTTATAATCATGTTAATTCTGTTCAATTGCCAGTCAATTACATTATTACAACAGGACCAAAAAGATTTAGTCTAGATCAGGAGTTCTCAAACTTCATTGCAGTGCGACCCCTTTGGACAAAAATTACTACACGACCCCAGGAGGGGGACTGAAGCCTGAGCCCATCTGAGTCCCATCGCCCTGGGCAGGCGGGGACAAAGCCAAAGCCCGAGCCCTACTGCCCCGGGCGAGGGGGCCAAAGCCCAAGGACTTCCACCCCAGACAAGTGGCCTGAAACCTGAGCCCCACCATCCCGGGATTAAGCCCTCGGGCTTCGACCCCAGGCAGTAGGGCTTGGGCTTTGGCCTCGGGCCCCAGCAAGTCTAATACCCGCCCTGGTGACCCCATTAAAATGGGATCACCACCCACTTTGGGGTCCTGACCCACAGTTTGAGAACCACTGGTTTAGATTAAACCAGTGTCTCAAATGTATTTCCAGTCCCTCCCCTTTTCCTATATTTCCCCTCCTGCTGCCTGTCCTCCACAAGTCTTCTAATATGTTTTTCTGTTCAGGACTTAATTCCCAGCGTATGCAGTGGCATTCTGCTGTTAATAAAAAGCTGTAGGAACAGAGTTAATTAGTCATGCACTGTCAAAGGGAAATCATATGGATGAATCCTTTGCAATGCAGCGAATACACTCCTTGATTTATAAGCATATGTATCTCAGATCTCTCAAAGCAAGGAAGGTGGCTGTCCGGGCAGTCTATTGACACAGAGTGACCAGGGCACTGGGGAGCTGTAGAATGTGACATTGAAATAATAGTTTTACACTGAAATGCAGTCCTACCTAGTGTAAAGTAATTGTGCAGTTGAATGATTATAGTGATCTTGAAACAAACTTGTAATAAAATGTTCAGTTCCTTTACTGTTCAAGTAGCTTCATTGATAGCATTTGATGTCCTGTTCAGAAGTAAACCTTCTAAGGATAGCCGCTTGTACTGAGGATGGAATTCAAGAAGGCCTTTTGTTTGTTAATGTCAGTAGGAAGATACTTTACAGTATTGTTTTACTTTTCCTATCTGGATAGGATTCTTATGAGTTTAAATATTTGAACAGGTGCTAAACAATTGAAAGAACTTATACAGATGTAAGAAATAGGTGCATGTTAAGTTTCAGTACTATGTATTATGCATTTCAGTTAATTTTGATGCACAGTGGCTGGAAATAAATGGAAACTTAACTCTCAAGGTCAGAGTGGCACTTTTTTGTCATCTCGAAGGAAGAAAGGTATTTGCCTTAAAGAATCCCATTTATTTTTTATATTCTTGTTTTTTTAGTTTGAAGCTGAAACTCAAATTGAATATATTAAAAAGCGCTAAGTTTTTGATGCAAAAACTCTGTTCAAGCTGATGAAATAAGCGAATGAGCATGTTTCCCTTTCGGTTCCTTAGCTGAAAAACAGGAAACCAGCTCTGGAAAGAAATTTGAAACCTTTCATATTTCTTTGCTTCTTGCCTTCAGTCTTTTTTGCTTTGAGTGCATGCCCATCCAGTTTTAAAACGAATGAGACATAGTTTAGTTTAAATGCATTTGCCCAATTGTCTAGATGATATTGCTAAACATTTGGTAAGAAATTACTGGCTGGCTGACTTGGGACCTTCTTGGTCATTTGCCTCTGCTGTATTTGTGCAGACATTGGATGAATTCTTAGTCTGAACTGTACTTGTTAATGACTGAATAAATATGTCTGCTAGATTAATAAAATATTTTAAAAGTTTGAAACTACTTCTGTTATTTTGAAAGGCAGATTTGTTTCAGTTATGGTGCTATGGTATGCCTAAGCCCATTGCCACCTCTTTCCCATCTCAGAGGTGCTGAGGATATGCTACACTAGTGTTTACTGCAGCAGCTTGGCTTTACTGCACAATTTTGTGGGCATTTCAGGCCAAATTTTTAAAGGTATTTAGATGTTAAAGATTCACATAGGCACCTAGTGGGATTTTCAAAAGTGCTTAGGTCTCTAACTCCCATTCATTTAAATGAAAATCCCACTAGGTGCCTAAATAGCTTTTTAAAAATCAGGCCCATACTCCTACAGTCTGAACTCTGATCTCCCTATTTAAGGAGAAAAATACCTACCAGTGGTATGCTTTTCATATTGTCTTTTACTGTACAAGTGATCCCTATGGTGGATTTTAAGGGGTAGTATGGTTTTTTTTTTTTTTTTACCAGAAATGCATCTTGATTTCCAGGTTGTTCATTATAACTTCCTTGTGTAACATTTTCATATCATTGGCTGATGTAAGGTTTAATTGAAACATCTGGTTTATGATCAACCATATTTTGTCTTAAGTATGCCTGGTGTGGTATCCGTGCTAATGAAACTGGTATATGAAATTAAGGATTTTTTTTACTGGATAGTCTATTTAATTTGTAAAATGTTTGAGATTTCTATACTGGTTTTTATTGGACTTCCTGTAAGTTTTACATATATGCACACACATACAACATTTGTGAAAGCTACAACATATATCTCTTTCAGACTGCAAATGGATACATCTTATTTTTTGATATTCCATCTTCAAGGGACAAGTATCTTTATGAGCCAGTGTATCCCAAGTAAGTAGTCTAAACTTTATTCTTTGCAATGTACACTATAGTAAATAGTTTTACTTAGTTGAATGTACTTCTTTGCAAAGAAATTCTTTAAAAAATGTTATAAAACTAGATTCATATAATGCAAAAATGTGTTCAGAGATATTTTAATGATCACTGAAAACAATTCCTAAAACTTTTGAAGGGCTGTTTAGTGGAAAAGTGATATATACTTGGGTTTTCTATTCATAGATAAGGTACTGTATCTCAGTTTTGCCACCAGAAGAGTTCTAACTTACAGCAATAAAATGTTCTAATTTTAAAACTCATTTAAAAAAACCTGTTCAGTTTCATGAAACCTAATGATATAAGCCTCAGTTCTTAGTTTGGTCCAGATCAGTGGAACAAACCATGCCTGAAAGAAACCACAGTATGTAATTTTGTACATTTGTGCCAAAAAATTAAAACTGTTTAATAACATTTCTATTCTATCTTTAAAGAGGTTTGAAAGTAAAATTCATATGTTACTGTACATAATTTATTTTTAATGTCTGGTATTTATGTAATGCCTCTTATTTCCAAATTGTTACAGACTACAGAATATACTTCACTCTTTTGAAATGCTGCCAATGAAATATGCTGAACTTTTAACAGTGCACTGCAATGTTACTAAAGGGTTTGGTACAGAAGCTGAAGATTACATTTAAAACTGTAGGGAGAAATTTTATGGAGGCAGAATCTGCAGTCTTTTAAATCATAAACTGTCTAAGACAACAGAGTAATAACTATGCTTGAGTGGTCAGAGGCTCCTTTTTACATGTGAGAAAAATGGCACTTCCTTAAAACTATGACGAGCTTTGGTTCCCTATTGATTCTGAAGAAAGAAAACATACATATTTGGGGCCTCTTGACTCCATAGTCACAAAATTTGCCATGGATAACCCCTTCTTCCCCCCACTCTAGAATCTAAGCTTCCATTTTAAAACATGTAGCCTTCATGGTTTTGCTTAAACCTTGGTTAAATTTTTTTGTTCAAAAGCTGGTGAAATGTGGCAGGATGTGTCATCTTAACCTATAATCTTATTAGATAAAATCCTTAAAAGAAATTGCAGAACAGTTAAAAATATTCTGATGTAAACTGAGATTGTATAAACAGATGTGAGTACATAGTTTCAAGGCTTCTGATGATATCCCAGAATTTTTATATCAGCAGACCATTTCTACCATAAAATGAAGTGGCAATATATAAATAAAACTAATGTGAATTAATAGTTTTGATGAGACAGTGTTCACCTCTGAACGCTTCTCAGGTGCTCTGGGCAAGCTAAATAGTTCAGTATGACAGTGAGTAGAAAGTGTGGGAGGGTGCTTTGGAGCATCATTGACCAGCATTGCCATCATAATCACCACTGCTGTCTGCTGAGACCATCCACACTACTTGGCTTCATTTCTCTTGATCCTGTGATGTTCTGGCCAGACCAAATAAGGAGAGGGAACCTGATGAAATTACTATTTTGATGACTCTGTCTTGAGCAACTCCTGAGATGTGAATCTGAGGGCAAGTCTGCACTACTGCGCTGTGTCGGCGTAGCTGCACCAGTGCAGCCGTGCCACTGTAGCACATCTCATGAAGATGCACAATGCTGACGGGAGAGCGCTTTCCCATCGGCATAATAACTCCATCTCTGCGAGAGGCAGAAGCTATGTCTGCGGAGGAGCATCTTCCGCCGTCACAGCATGGTGTGGAGAGAGCTTAAGTCGATGTGACTTACCTCAATCGGAGAGGTCTTTTTCACACCCCTGAGCAACGTAAGTTACATCCACTTAAGTGGTAGTGTAGACCAGCCCTAAGATGCCTACTGCTGCACTGTCCCCTAGTGCAGTGGTCCCCAAACTTTTTATCTCACGCCCTCCCTCACCCCTGTCTGCCCCCGTCCCTCTGAGCCGGGGTCAGGATCATGGCTCCAGGATGGAGGATGTGGACAGGGGTAAGGGAGCTGAGGCTGGGGCCACAGCTTGGGGGAGGGGGCCATGGCCAGGAGTAGAGCTGGATGGTGCTACCTGCCTGCCTGCCCCCAGCCATGTCCCTCTGTATGTTCCTTCATGCCCTACAGTTTGGGGACGTCTGCCCTAGTGGCACTGCTACTTGTACAGCTGTCGAGCCAGGGCTGTTTCCCTTAAAAGACTGTATAAATAGAGGCAATAATGAAGATTTGTTTAAAATGTACAAAATAATTATACGGTAATGTATTTGTTATACCCTAAGATATGTATGAAACATTTCCCAGCTCTTCATTTTGAACCTCAGCAAGTGCTGTTCCTTTTTCATAGATCCTTAGATATTAAGGTCAGAAGGGACCATTATGATCATCTAGTCTGACCTCCTGCATAATGCAGGCCACAGAATCTCACCCACCCACTCCTGTGATAAACCCCTCACCTATGTCTGAGCTATTGAAGTCCTCAAATCAAAGTTTAAACACTTCAAGGTGCAGAGAATCCTCCAGCAAGTGACCCGTGCCCCATGCTACAGAGGAAGGCGAAAACCCCCCAGGGCCTCTTCCAGTCTGCCCTGAAGGAAAATTCCTTCCCGACCCCAAATATGGCGATCAGCTGAACCCTGAGCATGTGGGCAAGACTCACCAGCCAGATACCCAGGAAAGAGTTTTCCTCCCCTTTTTATTATTCCAGCTTCGGTTCTATAGACAGCAGCTGCTTTTTTTGTGTTGCGCATCTTGTGTTGTGGTAGCATGTTTCATTTCAAGAGTGTTTTCTCTTTCAAATAACCCAGGTTAGAAAACAGGATAGATATTGTATATTTTTTTTATACATTTTCTCTTTTGGGTCAATTTTAGACCTGGATTTGGAGTTTCCACTTTTCGATTCTCCTTCTGTAATTTTCTGTCCCTCTAATGATATACCCCATTTCCTAGCCTCATTTGATGAAAGCCTGGCCACTTGTTCCTGCCTGGTTCAATCTTCTGCCAAAGGTGGCATGGATTTGTTTTGGATTGATTCCATTTCAAGTAACCAGCTGTCTCATTTTGCCCACTTCTGTCATCCTCGCTTTACTAATAGTAGCTCTTTATAAGAAGCAAAGCTGATGGTGTGGTGATTATATACGTACTCATATAATTGCATAAATTCGGTATCTAGAATCTTGTATGTAATAGCAAAAGCAAATGAGAAATGTTGTCCTTGTTTGGACCTCTGTCTGTGCTTTAACCAGATGTGAGGTTAGCCATGAAGTTTTAAATCATGGATATCTTTACAAATTTAGCTTTGTAAATATTAGAAGATCTTCACAACATCCAATCTGAAGACTGAGCTGCAGCTCTCTTAACCTCCAGTTAAGACGGGGAAGGGAGATTTTGAATCAGACTGCCTCTTGGATAAAGCCTTCTGTTATACCACCCTGTGGGCCTGGAAAAGATCTTGCTTAGGTCCTTACCCAAAATGATTTAGGGACCTGATATTCCTTGTGTGACACAAACATAAGAACCTCTTGAAAAAACAAAAAAAAACAAAAAAAACCCCAAACCCTTTAAGTCATAAAAGACAGTCAAGAGAGACAAGTTTGATTGAAATTCTGTTTTGAGATGTTTTCTTCTGCTTCCTCCTGGATCCCTGGTCTACCTGAATGCTGCTTTGATATGTCGCAGACTAGAGCAGCTAACAGCATTTTAAGCATTGATAGGAAGTATCCTCTGCTTCTTATTCCATTGAAGATCCGTCATGACTGGCAGAGGGGAGGGAATTGTTATAAGGGTGTTGAGGAGTACTCCTAAACTTTGTGGTTGCTGGGTGTAGAAGTGGCAGAGATGGCATGGGGTTGTGGGAGCTCAGCCACTAATATGCTGGCACTGCAGCTTTTAGAAAGGGAGTGATGTAAACATCTGACTTCTTCCTCAGTAGCACCAAGAGGTTTCTCTGCCCCATTATACCCTACCTGTGGGAAGGAATCTACAGAAGTCTCACCTGTGAAAGAAGATGCAGGGTCTGTTGTATGTCGAATGAAATTGGCATTTGACTACTCTAATAGTTTATTGCAATTCACTTGTAAGATTCTAGAAGGTGTTGTAGGTGGGGATTAAATGGAGATGCACTCTATGATGATGATTCTTTGGTGGTAGAATGATTTTGGAAGCTGTTCTGAAAGTATTGTTAAAATTCCATGGCCTTTTGAGTTTTGAATGCAACATGGAGGCCAGGTGTTTGCTTTTTTTCAAGCACCCATCATATTGGACTGATGTGCAGCATGATCAGTGCCAGTAGGAAAAGGAGCAGAGCTGCAAGTATGTTAAATGATTTCCAAATGAATTTTTGCTTGGTTGAGTGGAAAGTTTACCATGTGGTGCAATTATCAGCCCTTCAGACAGCCCTCAGATGTAAAGAATAAAACTGAATTTACTTTTACGACTAATTGTATATTTTTCTACAGTTTGTTAGAGCTATTTATACACCATAAATAAATGTCAGGTTTATGTAGTTACATGACTTCCCTTTTTATAAAACAGAACAAGAAGCTCCACGCTAGCAAGATCTCAGGAAATTTATTGTACACCTATTTTATTGCCAGAAAAATGGAATGAAGCAGCCCAAAATGCTGAGGGCACGTACTTTTTGAAATATATAAATATACTGAAGGGGCATTGTATCTTGTATACAGTACATGAGACTAATCAGGAATTGAGACTGTGTTCTGTTTTATCTTGTAGGAATTTTTATTTTTAAATATGTCTGTACTAGTAAAGCTAAAACCAGAGGGACAATTTATGTTTAAAGGTACAGTACATGGTAGACTCTGTAAAATCAACTGTTCTAGTCAAGTTGTTAGTGACTATATAATAATTTTAGGTCTGGTCTACATTGCAGACCTATACAGTATTGGTATAACTACTTTGCTCGGGGGTGAGAAAAATCCATACCCCTCTGCAATGCAGTTATATCAGCATAAATCCCCTGTGTAGATAGTGCTATGTCAACAGGAGGGCTTCTCCTGCTGACATATCTATGGTCTCTCGGGGAGGTGGATTAACTACACTGACGGGAGAGCTCTCCTGTCAGCATAGGAGCGCCTTCGCTTAACTACTGTAGCGGCATCGCTGCAACAATACAGCGTTTTAAGGTGTAGAGAGCTGCCCTGAGTAATTTTATACAAAATTTTAGTGATTGTTTGACTTAGTTCTTCTAATAGACATTCAGAAGGTAAATTGGTGAAAGACTTTTTTTTTCTTTGATCAACAGGAGGGTGTTATGCTGAGGAATTGAGATTTTAAATATTTATTTATGTGGCCCCATAGCGTGTGCATGATACGTCTGTGGTCAAATACAAGAGATGCTGTCTGTCTTGGGGCCTGCAACCTATTTCCCAATTCTGCTAAGATTTAGCACATGCTTAACTTTTAATCAGATGAGTAGTTTGAGTTCAGTGAGACCATTTGTGTGTTTAAACTTAACCCTCGATTTTTGCGAACACGTTCCAGTATTTCATTTATAATTAAATAGTAGTGTACTGAAGTTTTTGTATTAGGTTATTAAAAGTCCATCAGCTTAATATATTTCTGAGAATCTTTGATTTATGAGAAGCACTTAAACTACTTCTAGAACTTAATTATCATGAATGTGATCAACATTTTTCTGTTTTCTTATTATTTTTTTGGTTGTTCTTGGCAGGTCCTTATCTAGAGTTGCTTTCTGGTTCTCCTGTATAGTTGGTCAGGATTCTGTTCCTTGAAGGATGGAGATAGAGATCAAAACTTGAATGCTTCTCTGTGATGTGCTTATTTTCCTAGGAGGAATAATTTTATAGGATGCCCACACCTAGATCTTTTGGGTTTATAACAAGAAACAACTTGGTGGAAACACCTAATTATATTGTAGGGTTGTCATAAGAGGAGCGCCTTTTCCATCTCCCCTTTTCCCTCACATGAATCAACTATCCACAAATTAGCTCTCTGGGATTAGAAACAATGTGGTGCTTCCTAGGAACACAGTCTTTTATGTGAAGCAACTTGAATATCTGCTAATAACAGCTTGCTGGTGGGTTGGCTCATAGTGCTATTCTGCACGTTTGCGCTGTATTTTTAATCTTTAAAATGAGTCTATTTCCAAGATCAGTTTTCTTTTTCCTGTTGAGATTTAATTAGCGTGTGTTTAAATAGATTCTAGTTAAATATGACTTCACCAAATTACTTGGATTTTATTTTCAGTAGTCTGAGCAATGCAGATAACCCCGTCTTAGCCCTGAAGCCACCTAGATCTATGGATTCAGACCAGATTCCCACCAAATCTCAGGTCTCTGGGGAAACCTCTGTTATAAAAAGAATTTACTAATCTGTAAATTTCTTGAAATATCAGAAAAGCTGTCTAAACAACTTACATCTTCAAAAGCCTCTTATAGCTGCATTAAAGGAAAAATTATACGAACACTTGCAGTAATAAGTTAGAATGTTTGTATCAGGTCTTCATTTGCATCAGGTAAGTCCTTACATCCTCATACTTCGTGATCTGTGCCAGCTCCTGCTAAATTGTCAGCAACTACAGAGGATTTGGACACCGTTGCAACATGTATTTCTGCCTCCATTTGGGAAACAAACACTTGCTAATGGCCATCAAAGACCAGAGCAGTTGACTCAACTTTAATAAAGTTTCTTTAATTTCAGTCTTTGGAGTGATAATTGAGAGCTTATAGTAGTTTAGAGAACCTTGCATTTAAAAGTAGAATTTCATAAACTTCAACATAAAGATATGACATCCCTATTTGACCCTTATGCAATGGGCCCTAAAGTACTGGTTTTTGATTTTATTCAAAGCCGATAGTTTTTGTGGAAGTGTCTTAATAGAAAACTAGGCTGACCATAGCGCAATTGAAACCCCCTGTTAAAGCCTTGAATTGGAGAAGCCAAATGCCTGGATAAGCGCATCCCATATCTTTCAAAATGCAATTGAATACACTTGGAGAATTAGATAGCTAAATAGAAAGCAATAGGTGCATAAAATTATGGATTCTGTTACTTTGTTACTTATTCCACAAAATCTAACCTTTTTAAAAAAAAACTCTCTCAGTTGAGTAGATACAACTTTTATAAATTGATATTAACTGCTATATGGTAGCCAAGCTTTACAGAAAACTGGGTCCAGACAGATGACATCATATCTGCTAAAGCATATTCTCATTGAAGTATTAATTTTGGTATCTTTGCCCATACTGAAGAATGAGTTTAATCTATCAAATTCTGCTATTAAGGTGCTCTTACTTCTCCGCTCACTTTTTTCCCATTATGGGTTTTTTACCCCCAGATTTTCCAAGGCAGACTTTTCTTGAGAATACAGCCTCTGCTGGAAGGAGTTTGGGCGTAATTGCTTCATCCCCATGTTTCCTTTTAATTTTTCAGCCTTCTCCTACTTTGGAGGTGTGAATATTTAGTCGTAGTTGGAATGGTGTTGAATTACAAACATGGAGAGGAACACCCAGTTTTGTAGACTAATTATAATCATTCTCTCAGGCATTGCATGCAGTTACAGGAAAAAGTCTGCTTATTAAATGAGCATGGGAGGCTTTAAAGATCTGATTTTCTGGGAACTGAATTCATGTTGGTCTCTTAGATTAGCTAAATCAAATGAAAGAAAATGCCGGTGTCATCAGATGGTACTTGGTTTTCCAGCCATTCCAGTGTACAAGTAGATCAACACCAAGGAAGTCCGTCTGAAATTGCTAACTACTGATCAACATCCTATACAGCAAACAGGGAAAGATTAAGAATGAGCTCTCAAAACTGGATACTCTCATAAAAAAAACAACTCTCCACACAAACTTCCTCATGGCTGGATTTTACAAAAACTAGACAAGCCATTTACAACACACTCTTTGCTTCTCTACAAAAGAAAAAGGATGCTAAACTATCTAAACTACTACATGCCACAAGGGGCCACAACTGTGGTTTCCTTAACCCACCCAGCAATATTGTTAATCTGTCCAGCTATCCTCTTAGGACAGATTCTTCTTCTGGGCTATCTCTGGGCCTCTCCTTCTGCCCCTCCACCCCCACGAACATGATACAGTTCTGTGGTGACCTAGAATCCTATTTTCGACATCTCTGACTCAAGGAATATTTCCAACACACCTCTGAACAGCATACTAACCCACAGAGACCTTCCAACCAACACTACAAAAAGAAGGATTCTGTGTGGACTCCTCCTGAAGGTCGAAACAACAGATTGGACTTCTATATAGAGTGCTTCCGCCGACGTGCACGGGCTGAAATTGTGGAAAAGCAGCATCACTTGCCCCATAACCTCAGCCGTGCAGAACACAATGCCATCCACAGCCTCAGAAACAACTCTGACATCATAATCAAAAAGGCTGACAAAGGAGGTGCTGTCGTCATCACGAATACGTCGGAATATGAACAAGAGGCTGCTCGGCAGCTCTCCAACACCACTTTCTACAAGCCATTACCCTCTGATCCCACTGAGGGTTACCAAAAGAAACTACAGCATTTACTCAGGAAACTCCCTGAAAAAGCTCAAGAACAAATCCGCACAGACACACACCCCTAGAACCCTGAGCAGGGGTATTCTATCTGCTACCCAAGATCCATAAACCTGGAAATCCTGGACGCCCCATCATCTCAGGCATTGGCACCCTGACAGCAGGATTGTCTGGCTATGTAGACTCCCTCCTCAGGCCCTATGCTACCAGCACTCCCAGCTGTCTTTGAGACACCACTGACTTCCTGAGGAAACTACAGTCCATTGGTGATCTTCCTGAAAACACCATCCTAGCCACTATGGATGTAGAAGCCCTCTGCACCAACATTCCACACAAAGATGGACTACAAGCCGTCAGGAACACTATCCCCGATAATGTCACGGCAAACCTGGTGGCTGCACTTTGTGACTTTGTCCTCACCCATAACTATTTCACATTTGGGGACAGTGTATATCTTCAAATCAGCGGCACTGCTATGGGTACCCGCATGGCCCCACAGTATGCCAACATTTTTATGGCTGACTTAGAACAACGCTTCCTCAGCTCTCGTCCCCTAATGTCCCTACTCTACTTGCGCTACATTGATGACATCTTCATCATCTGGACCCATGGAAAAGAAGCCGTTGAGGAATTCCGCCATGATTTCAACAATTTCCATCCCACCATCAACCTCAGCTTGGACCAGTCCACACAAGAGATCCACTTCCTGGATGCTACAGTGCTAATAAGCGATGGTCACATAAACACCACCCTATACCAGAAACCTACTGACTACTATACTTACATGCCTCCAGCTTTCATCCAGACCACACCACACAATCCATTGTCTACAGCCAAGCTCTACGATACAACCGCATTTGCTCCAACCCCTCAGACAGAGACAAACACCTACAAGATCTCTATCAAGCATTCTTACAACTACAGTACCCATCTGTTGAAGTGAAGAAACAGATTGACAAAGCCAGAAGAGTACCCAGAAGTTACCTACTACAGGACAGGCCCAACAAAGAAAATAACAGAACGCCACTAGCTATCACCTTCAGCCCCCAACTAAAACCTCTCCAACGCATCATCAGGGATCTACAATCTATCCTGAAGGACGATCCATCACTCTCTCAGATCTTGGGAGACAGGCCAGTCCTTGCTTACAGACAGCCCCCCAACCTGAAGCAAATACTCACCAGCCACCACACAACAGAACCCAGGAACCTATCCTTGCAACAAAGCCTATTGCCAACTGTGTCCACATATCTATTCAGGGGACACCATCATAGGGCCTAATCACATCAGCCATCCTGTCAGAGGCTCGTTCACCTGTGCATCTACCAATGTGATATATGCCATCATGTGCCAGCAATGCCCCTCTGACATGTACATTGGCCAGACCGGACAGTCTCTACGTAAAAGAATAAATGGACACAAATCAGCTGTCAAGAATTATAACATTCAAAAACCAGTCAGAGAACACTTCAGTCTCCCTGGTCACTCGATTACAGACCTAAAAGTGGCAATTCTTCAACAAAAAAAACTTCAAAAACAGACTCCAACGAGAGACTGCTGAATTGGAATTAATTTGCAAACTGGACACCATTACATTAGGCTTGCATAAAGACTGGGAGTGGATGGGTCATTACACAAAGTAAAACTATTTCTCCATGTTTATTCTCTCACTCTCCCCTCCCCCCTGTTCCTCACATGTTCTTGTCAATTGCTGGAAATGGCCCACCTTGAATATCACTACAAAAGGTTTTTTTCCTCTCCTGCTGGTAATAGCTCACCTTACCTGATCTCTCGTTACAGTGTGTATGGTAATACCCATTGTTTCATGTTCTCTGTGTATATAAAATCTCCCCACTGTATTTTCCACTGAATGCATCCGATGAAGTGAGTTGTAGCTCATGAAAGCTTATGCTCAAATACATTTGTTAGTCTCTAAGGTGCCACAAGTACTTCTTTTCTTTTTGCGGATACAGACTAACACGGCTGCTACTCTGAAACCTGATCAGTGTGGTACTTACTGAAAGTTTCTCTTCATGTGAGCTTTATTTCTGAAGGGAAACTATTTTATGGAGTATAGCGTGGAAACTGTAGGGTTAAATGTAAGAGACATTTCTGGGTGGGGAGGTGGGGTGGGGGGGAAGACAGTTCTCAGGGGGGCTCAGTTTGAAGCAAGAAATTGGGATTCTTGCTGTCTCTGTATCTTGAGAACAGAGTTCCCATGAATGGGGGTAGAAGGCTCTTTCCCACCCACCCACACGGAGCATGAGAAGAACTTGGGCAGAGACACTCTCTCTCTGCAGTCTGTGAATCTCTGAAGAGGCTAGGTGTTCCTGGCTGTGATTGGATGGAATTTTAGGGAGAAAGAATTGGTTGGTCTCAGCTTCCACTCTGACCACTGAAGGTTTTTTCCCTGTAAGCCATGGCATGTTTGTGAAACCCCTGTAATCTAGGACTTGTAGTTTATTTTAATAACCAAGAGCAGGATTTATTGATTTTGAAAGGAGATAATTTTACCTCATAAGAGAATCTGAAGGTCCTAATCTTCCTCCTGCACAAGAGGATCCTTGTTTTTAAAACGTGTGTTTGGACCGTAGCCCAATTCATTAGTTGCTACATGCTGCCAGTGATCCATGTGTTATGCACTCATTAATGTCTGGAAGTTTCTTGTGTAGATTAAGGCCAGGAAATTTCTTTAGCTACTTTGGCACGTAGAGCTAAGTGACTCTGATCTATGGAAGCAGATTGTCCTTACCTCTTGTATGAGTAAGGTCTAAAATCTTCAGCTGACTGTCAGATAAGCTTGTCTTGAGCAGTGGCAGATTGGAAAGATTTGGCAGTTCTTTGAGGGGCTTTGTCCTTCAAATAAATGTGTACATTGATATTGACAAATCCAGCTCCTCGGTGCTTTCCAGCAGACTTTTAAGATACCAAGTGGGACCCAGATAACTAGTTGAAAGATGGCATTCTGGATTATTGATTCTATATTTGTCAAATATTGTCAAGATGGTATTAAGATTCAAAGAACTTTCTACTCTGACAGAGTGATAGTCTTGCACATGAGTATGTTGAGATTAAGCATGTTTAGTTGTAGTTAGAACAGAGTTTTACCAGGTTGGGTACAGAACTGTGATCCTCTCTAACAATACTACTTATAACATTAAAGTGTACAGTGGCTACTTTCAACTCTGTAGTGTAAAGCAGATCAATGTAAAAAGGATCAAGGATTATGGGATAGCAGCTGTGTCCTGTATTTCACTCTGTTGCAGATCACTGTTGGATATTTCAACATTTTTAAGGAAAATGAGCATTATTGTGCAGCTTAGACGAATTAAAGTTTAAACAGCTCTTGTATAAACTTAACTTAGATGTAATCAGAGCCATTTGTTGTCGGGTGATGGAAGTTGTGTCTGGCCTGAGGTTGTACTGGAACCTGGTAGTGAAGAAAGTACCCTACTCTTCCTCTGTAGAATCATAGCAATGTAGGGCTGGAAGGGACCTTCAGAGGTCATCAAGCCCAGCCCCTGTGCTGAGGCAGGACCAAGTAAACCTAGACCATCCCTAATGGGTGTTCATTCAACCTGTTCTTAAATGCCTCCATTGGCATAACTTGTTTAGGAATTCTGTGGCAGAACTGGGAATTGAACCCACATCTCCTGAATCCCAGGCTAGTGCATTAACCATGTAGATGTCCTCCTTCTTAGACAAGTGTGTGTCAGGAGCTGCTTCCCGAGTCAGGGCATTAAAGATCTCATACCCAGGAAGTACAGCTGCTGAACACAATTTCTCTTTCAGTGACAGAAATCAGAACTTTTTGTTGATGGGTGTGTGTATGTGGCAGTAGTCGGGGGAGGCGCTTGTAACACCATTTGTTGCATTAATACCTAGGCACCACCCAAGGAGTAACCAGAGCCATTGCTGTTTAACTTTCCTTCCCATTTTCTCCAACTACTCAGGGCTATGTCCTTCTGAATTTCCTATTGTCTCTGTGATGGGTTCCCCCCGGGGTGCCACGTGGAACTGGGGTACCACTGAGCCCTCCGATCCACCAGCCTGGGCTCCCTTTCACACTGTGCTACTGTGATAAGCTGCAGACACGCTCCTGGGTCCAGCACTTCCCCCAGCTCAGTCTTTGTTCCTCAGGTGTTTCCAGGAGTTGTCTTGTATAGGGAGTGAAGAACACCAGATGATGTCACTCCCTGCCTTGTATAGCTTTTGCGTATGGTGGGAACCCTTTGTTTCAAAGCTTGGCTCCCAGACCAGTCTGTGGAAAAATACTGACATCCCAAGATGGAGTCCAGCATCATGTGGTCTGATCACATGTCTGTGTAGAGTAATAGCAGACATTACTCACAGGCTGCTTGGAGTGTTCTCGGGCAGGCTCATCACCAGGTGGGAGATAAGCTTCCCCTAAGGCCTACTGTTTTTTCCTAATGGCCCATTGCCCTGAATAGGCCCTTGCCCACCCATTAAGTCACACATATATGCCTAAAATCACTCTTTAAAATTGGGACTTGAGCCTGTCACCTGTATTCCTGGAAAATTTTACCCACTGCCACTATCTGTTTTTTAGCAAGATTAAATGTATAGAGATTGTTACCTTTATCATTGAGGGGTTTTTTTTCTGTGTTTCAGTAGGATACGGTTAATATGGTCAGAGGTTTGATTATTAAACTCGAATGTCAACATTTACATAAAAGGAATGAAGTGGTATATAGTTACTTGAATACTACATAACTTGTCAAAGTGTCTTTGGAGGGAAATAAGTTTGATACTAGACTGTGCTTTAGCTATATGGTTCAGATAGGTGGTAGTTCTCCATTAGCCAGTTTTATACTATGTACAAAACTAAATCTAGGTCGGTTACACCTTGTTTTGTTGACAACAAAGGAATTATATTAGGGCAGTATTTGCTAGCACATAACAGTTCAAAAAGTTTTATACCATGCATGTTAGTCTATGAAACTCTAGTTGCCTGAGCTTGCGAGGCCATATACTCAGCTTGATGGCATTTGTTTGTATACCATGTGGGATCTTTTGAACATGACATATAATCAATCCCAAACTTTCAGGGAATGTTCTTGGCATCTGTGGTTAGCACTCCACTGATTTGGAAATCAGATTACCAAAAGATTAAAAATGGGGAACATATGGAGCTCCTGCCATCTGTTTAGCACAGCTGGAGTGTCAAGCAGCTTCTCAATTGGCTGTACATCAAACAACTGACTGATAATACCCTTTAACACCTTCCAGCATAATACTGCCCCCATCTCATCTCTGCTCATCCTCCCAATAGAGTTTAACATGTCCACACTCTGAATTCAGGTAAGGTGGGAGGGGAGTAGGGGTCTGCCCACAGTCCTGACATGGGGGTGGGAATGGGGGATCCTAGTAAGGAGACACACAGAATCTCTTGCAAGGAGAGATTGTGAGCGCCTGGTATAGGGAGCGAATGTAAGACAGACCCCATTTCATGGGGGAAAGGTAGCGGGTGGCAGGCAGAGCCCCTTCCATGAGGAGTAAATGGGGACACACACAAACCCCTGCCATGGGAGGGGAAATGGGAGCATGCAAAGCCCCTCATGTGGGGGGTAGGAGAACTCTAGAAGGGAAAGTGGGGGCTCATAGAGCCCTTGCCATGGGTGGGGGAGGGGAGGGCATAGAAATGGGGGTGCACACAGAGCCCTGGTATGGGTGGGGCACAGAAACCCAGGAATGAGGCGCGCACAGAGCTCCAGGCATGAAGGAGCGGGTGGGGGAGTTTAAGGGAGGTCCTGAAATAAAGGGGAATGGGAGCGTGGCTTCTAGGCAGCTTGTGGAGTGGAATGGAGAAATACAGGGAACTCTTGGTGTGTGCAGTGAGCTTGGTCTATGGAAGCTACAAAGTAAACAAACTAGTTGTTGTGTCAGTATTTGATGCTGAAATATACTTGCTTGTACATTTCCCTCAATCTACAGTAAAATCCAGTTCATAGTGATTCAGCGTTACAGGTGGCATCCTGTGGCAGCCACCTAGTCTAGAAAGACGCTGCTAAGAATTCACTTTAAAAGCTTTCAGCCATAGTTTTGCCTGTATTGTGGACGAGGTATCATTGTGTTAAAATGGCTTTTGTGAAAATTAAGTCTAGACAGTGACCTAATCTGGAATTGTTTTAATTGGATTTAACCTGTTTTATTGCTTTTATACCCGTTGAGGCCAAACAGTTTTCAGAACCCTTCATAGAAAGCATGCTACACAATGAAGTGTCAGTGACGACTTTTCTCATGTAGACTCACCAATGAAAACTGATTTAAAATGTGGCTTATAAAAGACTTATGCCTGGTCTATGCTGACCAAACACTGGCTAAACTGTAGGCATGAACCATGTTTAAACATTTCATCTAAAATGGTTTAATTTGTCAGTGCAGCCAGGATCAGTCTCACACGAGTTGCCTTTTGGAGTTTTTTGTCAGTAGCAGAGGCATCACAAGTGGTTTGGTGGAGATTTGTCTTTACATATTGCATAAGCAAATTATGTGATGCAATTTCTTTGTATTCAGAGACAAGCATGATACATTTTTTAATGTCTGAGGCATCAAGCTACCTTGCAAAGGTGTTGTGGAAAGGACATGTTTTGGCAAGCGTGATTTTACATTCCATGAATGGCAAGATCACAAAGATTTAGTCTTTCATGTTGGAGATAAATTTGTTTTTCTGCAGGTATTTGCTGGTTAGCCTTCTGAGGGCAATTCTTTGCATGTTCTTGTGTAAATTGGCTCCAGCATCTGTGGACCAAGAGTGATTTGACAATTATGGAATTTAAATTGTTAAAACTTGCATCTTTCACTTGTTTCACTGACCTCTGGATCTGCCTATATGCAATGCTTGCACTCTGTGCATTTTCTGGTTATGATAACACCTCTCCCGGCTTTCCTAAAAAGGAGTCTGTCCATTATGTGTGAGTGTAGTGGGGTGGTCACCCTGCTCCTGCCTGAATGGGATAAAGCAGCCCTGAAGAGGGCTGCAGTGGGGAAGGCTAAGCTGCCTAGGAAAGCAGCTACAGCTGTGGTCAGCTTAACCAGGGCCCAGCTGGCCCTTATAAGAGGGCAGTGGGCCAGAAGCTGGCATGCACTGTCTAGCTTCCTTGAGGGAGAAGGACTTGGCTGCCTGGGAGCTGAGAAGGGTACCTAGGGAGGAGCAGTGCTGGGGAAGGGCAGAGGGAACTGAGGAGCTCCAGCCTAGCAAAACCCCAGGCTGCAGGCCTAATTAAAGGCCTACAAAAGGTACTGGGGCTGCAAACGGGCAGCCCAAAGGCAGATAATGATAATGAATACAATGCAGTCTGCCCCAGGGAGTGGGGGCTAGATGGTGACTGGCAATAGCCACTGAGGTAAGGTGGGGATAGAGGGTTGGGGATTCCCCTGGGTGGGGAGACCCCCATTGTGGGTTGTTTCTGGGGGGCAGAACCCAGATGTAGAGCAGGCATCAGGGTGCGGGAGGGACACAGGGGCCAGCGGTGGGCGAGACACCGGCCTGCAGAGGGCACTCTGTGCTGAAAGAGCTGATTCCCTAGAAGACCAGCAGGAGGCGCCGTGCTGGTGAGTCCTCGCCCTGCCACAGTGAGCTAGTTTTAAAATAATGAATTCCATACAGCTTCTAATCGTTCCCTTTACTTGACTACGTGCCCGTAAATTATAAATGATACTTGGACAATAAGCTCCCTCTTGGACACCACTCTGTGTTCATCCTTTCTGATACAAACACCATGATATTCTTAAAATGCTGGGTAGTACTGCTTATGTTGTTCAAATATTCTTCAATTAAGGTGTAAATTCACAATAAACATTTGAGACCAATCCCAAAATGAAGTCCTCCAGAAACACCACAGAAGACCACCCTTATTTTTTCTTAATATTTGTAAGCTGAAAATAATTGAGCGAAAGGGGACCATTTCAGGCCTGTCTCACAGATTACAAAGAAGCAAAAAATACATCTAATTTAAAAAAAACAAAACTTTGTAGCTCACCTTTATGGATCCTTGGGTAGCTTCTGAAGCAGGCAGTGTGACCTCTATATAATGCCTTCCCGTGGCACAATACTTGATGTTGGTTAGTTAATAATGGCACTATTTAATGTTCAATAATTTGTAAATATAAAGTAAACCACAAAAGTCCTGGCAGGGTGCAGGTGCCAGCCTGATTAAGGCTGGAAAGGAGGTATATTTCTGTAGTAAGGTGGACTAAAGAAGTAGTGGGAGATTTGTGCAACAGGTTTTTGGATATTAGTTACACATTACCCATATCTCTTCAGTAGAAAAGGAATCCCTGGATTCGTGTTTGCGTCTTCATTTAAAGATAAAATATCTTTTATGTACTGGACTGATGGGGATTCCTGGGAACTCCTTGCTAACATTTTAGCAACACCAAATTGAAAGAAAGGTTAGTATGCTTTCTCTGACTCTGTTGGAATTTACCTCTTTTCTGGTTACTGCTTAATCATTTCTGCTAGCATTGACTTATCACAAAGCTCATTTTAAAAAATTATTCTGAAGGGTGAATTATTTTGCCTTTGGAATGGAGCAGGGTGTATCAAATGGCAGGTATTCAGGTTTTTTCGACATGGAGGTCTTCATGCTCCTTCACCTCCCACTCCAAATTGCACACGTTTGTCACTGAACTATACCATTAGTCTGCTCAGCATATTTTTTAGGAACGGAGTGAAAACATTTCCAGTGAAGTGGAACTCGGTATATTTGCCCAGTGCTGCTGCTGCCTTTGACTAAAACTGAGCATTCTTTTAGTCTAAAACCTATTCCCTTCATCCCTGCATCAGTTTTTTGATGGAAGCCATTGACTTCAGTGGGAGTGGTATCTCATGCTTCCTCTCATACCTTTTCCCCTGCTTATATGCAAGTAAACCTCTTAATTTTGCAAGTCCTATAACAAATTTGTGTGTGTGTTTAGATTTCCTGCCCTTGTTTACAGGATATACCTGCATTGTTCAGAAACAAAATGGAAACCAAGGTATTGGTCTGGGGAGGACAGTGATGCTGACCTACAAGAAGGAATGGGGTTGGAGATGGGAAAAGATGAAGACAAGTGTGAGATTTTGGAGAGAAGAGGTGCAGCAATTAAATGGGAATTATCTTTAAACAGTTTAGTCATTTTACACCAAGTTAAAGTCTTCACTTAAAATATGAATGTCATAATTTGGAAGGTGCTTCTGTTAGCTCTATAATAACCATGTAGTACTCATGATCTTAGCTGTGCAGTGAAATAGATGCATCATAGGTGACATGAGATTGAGTTATAAGTAAAATATCTTTAAGGAATTATTCTGTGGTCTGAAATCTTACCAGGATAAGAATTTGTGCCTCTCTTTGATTCTTTATGATGCATTAAAGGAGGCCTGAAAGTTGCAGTTCCCTTCCCCCATTCTTATATTTTACCATAGAAATATGAGGGACATAAAATTTTGTCTTTCTGAGGGCCTTCCTTGAATCACACAGATGTAATGGGAGTATTCTCAGGTCTTCACTTTTAATGATCAGCCATGTTAAATCTTTAACAGACAGGCAGAGGTGTTTAATGCCTGTTTTCCTTCAGTCTTCAATAAGAGGGTTAATTGTGAGCGGATGTTTAACAAGCTTAGCATTAATAAGAAGAGGAAAGGAACACAAGCCAGAATAGGGAAAGAACAGGCTAAAGAATATTTAGATGAGTTATATTTATTCAAGTTGACAGGGCTTGACAAAATTCAGCCTAGAGTACTTAAGGAACTAGTTGGAGCAGTCTCAGAACCAGTAACAATTATCTTCAAGAGCTCATGGAGTACTAGAGAAGGGCAAACACAATCCTTACCTTTAGAAGGAGGAACAATGAGGACCCAGGGAATTATAAACTAGTTAGCCTAACTTTGATACCTGGAAAGATACTGAAACAAATTATTAAACAATCAGTTTGTAAAAGCTCCTAAAGGATACTAGGTGACACATAATTGCAACATAAATTTGTCAAGAATAAATCAGGCAATACCACCTAATTTTGTTCTTTGACAGGGATGGGGGAAGTGGTAGACATGCTAATCTTTATTTTTAGTGAGGTTTTTGACACGATCCCACATTAAATTCTCATAATAAAACAAGGGAAATGTGATCTAAATGGAATTACTATAAGGTGGGTGCACAGCTGGTTGAAAAATCATACTTAGAGTAGTTATCAATGACTTGTCAGACTGGGAGGGTGAATCTAGTGGGGTCCCTGAGGAGTCTGTCCTGGGTCCAATACTGATCAGTATTTTCATTAATGGAGTGGAGAGAATGCTAATAAAATTTGAAGAGGACACCAAACTGGGAAGGTTTGCAAGCACTTTGGAGGACAGGCTTAGAATTCAGCATAACCTTGGTACATTGGAGAATTGGCCAGTAATCAACAGGATGAAATTCAGTAAAGACAAGTGCAAAGTATTATACTTAGGAAGGAAGAATTGAGTGCACAAATATGAAATGGGGAATAAATGGCTAGGTAGTACTGCAGAAAAGGATCGAGAGGTTATAGTGAATCACAAATTGAATATGAGCCAATAGTGTAGTGCAGTGGCAAAAAAGGCCCAATATCATTATGGTATGTATTAACATAAGGGTCATATGTAAGACATGAGAGGTAACTGACCCATTCTGTCTGAAGTTGGTGAGTCCTTAGCTGGAGTATTGTGTCCAGTTTCAGGCAGTACATTTTAAGACAGATGTGGATAAATTAGAGAGAGTCCAGAGGAGACCAACACAAATGATTTAAAGGTTTAGAAAATCTGACCTATGAGGAAAGATTTAAAAAAACAAAAAACGAAATTTGGGAATGTCCAGTCTTGAGAAAAGACTGGGATGGGGGAGAGACCTGATAAGTCTTCAGATATGTTAAGAGTGGTTATAAAGAGGATGGTGATCAATTGTTCTTCATGTCCACTGAAGGTAGGGCAAGAAGTAATCTTATTTGCTGCAAAGGAGTTTTAGATTAGATATTAGGAAAAACTATCTAACTATAAGTATACTTAGGTACTTGACTGTATTACCAGGGGAGGTTGTGGAATCCCCAGCTTTGGAGGTTTTTAAGAATGGGTTGTCTGGGTTGGTCTAGATATACTTGTTCCTGGCTCAGCTCGGGGGTGGACTCACTAGATGACCTCTGGAGGTCCCTTCTGCTCTTACATTTCTATGATTCTGTACTTATATTAATTAACTAACAAAACCAAAATCAGAGTTTTAAATAGTGAATAAAACCCAATTTTTATCTCTTAGGTTTCTTTCATGGCATCTGACATAATTCTGCCAGGCATTCAGTCATCCAGGGCACTAGTCAAGATGTGAATTCCCAGTGGAGAGGAACAAATGGAGGAAACCTTTTGGGCCTTCTGCTTACCCTATAAAGAAGCAAAAAACAAAACAAAAAAACCCCCCATTGACATATTTCTTCAGCAAGGGTTTTTTTCCTTTACATTTTAATGCAAGTAGAGTTCTGCAGAAAATGTGTTCATAAGCGCTTAGACATCAAGTTCTTTGGCTTTTGGAAAATGTTTTCATCCCTCTTCAGAGCTTGTATGAAATCATTGCAGTTACTTAGAATTTGAATAGAAGTGCAGTAGCTGCTGATGTGGCAACACAGAAACATTCCTTCCTGCTTCTGTCAGCAACATGCATTCATGGTTTAAAGGTCAAAGTAATTTAAATAGTAAAACCGACTCATGAAAATGTCCGTCATTTCTGAACACGGTATACTTCTGGAATTTAATACACCACCTTAAACTGCATTTGTATTACACAAGAAAGAGTATTTATCTTTTAAGACAGAGAATCTGACATGTAAGAATTAGAAATATTTCTTCAATGAACACAAAGAAGAGATTACAATGTTAATTTAAAACATTATAAAATATTTTTGTTTAATTCATCAAACTGCGATCTGTGTGTCCCTTTGTGTTTGGATAATAGGAGATGCATTCTATTTGCAAAATTATAATCAGCAGTTAATTAATGAGAGGTAATTAGTGGTGAATAGAATAGCGGAATTAGTGGTAAATACAGTTCAAAATTATCACTTACCAATGATCACTTATCTTTTTGAAAAAGGTGCTTTGTGGCTTATGAGATTTGTTTGTTTTTCAAAGGAGCTATGTCTGCAAACACCAGCTGAAATTTCTTGTTCCTTTTCCAGCAAGCCATGATGTCGTCAGTGTTTTTTCTTTTAATCTGCATCATTTGTATTCTCTTCTAAGAGATCTGCTGTTCTGCAGAAACAATGCATTCATATTAACTGGCTCCAGATGTCAGTGATTGTATTGTATACTTCTATGGGGGCTGCAAAAGACTTCCTCGCTAAGCAGAGTTAACATTATATAGATAGAAACTGTGTGTACACTAGCTTTTTCTTGAAATTTCCTCTTTACTATAGTTCAGTGGCTCTCAACCTTTCAGACTATTGTACCCCTTTCTGATTTGTCTTGAATACCCATTACAAAATCAGACATAAAAATACAAGAGTCACAGCACACTATTACTGAAAAATCTCTCATTTTTACCATATGTCAAGGTTCCTTCCCCACTCTGAACTCTAGGGTACAGATGTGGGGACCTGCATGAAAAACCCCCTAAGCTTATTTTTACCAGCTTAGGTTAAAACTTCCCCAAGGTACAAACTATTTTACCTTTTGTCCCTGGACCTTATTGCTGCCACCACCAAGCGTCTAACAAATATAACAGGGAAAGAGCCCACTTGGAAACGTCTTTTCCCCCAAAATCCCCCCAAGCCCTACACCCCCTTTCCTGGGGAAGACTTGATTAAAAAAAAATCCTCACCAAGTTGCGTAGGTGAACACAGACCCAAACCTTTGGATCTTAAGAACAATAAAAAAAGCAATCAGGTTCTTAAAAGAAGAATTTTAATTGAAGAAAAAGTAAAAGAATCACTTCTGTAAAATCAGGATGGTAAATACCTTACAGGGTAATCAGATTCAAAACATAGAGAATCCCTCTAGGCAAAACCTCAAGTTACAAAAAGACACAAATAGGAATATACATTCCATTCAGCACATCTTATTTTATCAGCCATTTAAACAAAACAGAATCTAATGCATATCTAACTAGATTGCTTATTAACCCTTTACAGGAGTTCTGACCTGCATTCCTGCTCTGGTCCTGGCCAAAAAAAAAAAAAACAAAAAGACAGAGAACCCTTTGTTCCCCCCCCCTCCAGCTTTGAAAGTATCTTGTCTCCTCATTGGTCATTTTGGTCAGGTGCCAGTGAGGTTGTCTTAGCTTCTTAACCCTTTACAGGTGAAAGGGTTTTTCCTCTGGCCAGGAGAGATTTAAAGGTGTTTACCCTTTCCTTTATATTTATGACACCATATAATTATAAAATAAATCAATTGGAATATAAATATTGAACTTGCATTCCAGTGTATAGTATACAGAGCAGTATAAGCAAGTCATTCTCTGTATAAAACTTTAGCTTGTGCTGACTTCACTACTGCTTTTTCTGTAGCCTTTGGTAAAACTAGGCAGATATCTAGATGAATTGTTGTACCCCCAGGAAGAGCTCTGCATACCCCAGGGGTACGCTAACCCTGGCTGAAAACCAGTGCTGTGCTATAGATGTAGCTCTGCCATTGGAAGACTAATGTAGAATTGCCCTCCTGTGAGTTAACATTACAAGAACAACCAATGGAATGGTAGACAACAGTGAATTATGAGATGGTCTATGCTGTATTTACTACCTTCATTTGTTAAAACACAGCATAATATTTATAAACAAAAGCTGTGAGGTGAATCTAGAGAATGTGGTAATCGAGAGAGTATCGCACCCAAAGGACGACATTTTCTGCAATGCTTAAGCAGTGGAGTAAAGTTTAGGCTGTTGTGGTAATGTTAACCTTGTCTGACAAATTTTCTTCGTCTTGTGACTTTTTTCAAACAAACCTGAGGTTATTTTTTGCGTAGAATTTTGTGTTTATGAATCATAACTATACATTTACTTAACACTTGGCCGTACTTGAATTAGTTTCTGTTGTGATAGCGTCACAAAACTCTGGATTTTGGATGGTTTGCAGAAGTGCTCCTGTAACGTAGTAGATCAATATGAAAATTATAGCATTTTGTGTTGCATTTCATCAGGATTGAGCTGAGGTTTAAAATAACTGCAAGTTTATGGCTAGCAGGGAAGAAGTGGGGATGTGAAACTTGAAAAAAATATTGAAGTATTTCACATCTGGAGGGTGCTAGACCTGATGGTCTGCTGTTTAAAGCAGGGGACTGGTAGTGGGACTGCTTTGTTCTACTAGCTCTGGCACTGACTCATTGTGGGACCTGCATGCTTCATATTTTCCCATGTGTGAAGGAATAAATGCTTTCCTGCTTCTCATGAGGTGTGATGCAGAATTAATGTTGGGATAAATGTTGAGTCCTCTGAAAAGCATTGTTGAAATGCTTGTATCTTGTTAATGTGTTAACCTCTGTAATACAACAGAGACCTGCTAAGTCATTGTTTGCAAAACTGCATTCTTCAGAATCTCCATGAGAATTGGAATCTCTTCACCTCTCAGAAAAGATTTAGTACTAAACTTTATAGAGAAGTTTCGTATGAAAGATACCATTAATTTTTTAAAATATACCACATTGTGTGTGAGATGAATCAAAATTGACGTATGAACAAAGGGTATGGTCACATACTAATAAACAGCATTCAGACAGGTACTCAGGTTATTAATGAAAATTATCAAGGCTCAAGTATCTCTAATATTCAGGCTGGACTAGGATCATATGACTAAGAATAAATCTAGTGTGAATGTATCAAAACTGCATTCAAAACATTTAACTTTGCCGGTGTCAGTTATTCTTAAGTAAGCATCTGTAGTTATACTTCAAGAGAAAAAACTGAGTGAGAAATGTGGATCTGTATAGTCATTACCACTTGGGACACAAGCAGCTTATTTCAATTTAATGTTTGATTTTTCTTGTAGAGGAAGCCCACATGTGAAAGGGACACCACGTTATAAGGAAGAGCAATGTGCTCCTTCTTTAACTCTAGAGATGAAGAAAGTGCTGGATTTGCAAGCATCTATCACCAGGTGTGGTATATAATCATACATGTGTCTGTTTGAGGGGAGGAAGTTGGGGAGAGTGGAACCAGAAAATAGATTAAAAAAAATAGATCAAAGAAAGTAAAATCTAAGTTGCTAATTGGTAGTTGGAAAGTAGAAGCTTATTTGCATGAATATTTCGCCTTGGCGCTTGTCTACAGGTCTTGTCTATGGTGTGGATTTTTTGCCCTGGTGTAGCAGCATCAGTACAAACATCTAATGTAGGCATCCTGCACAGGTGTAAAAAAATTACTCGCACTGCTGCTGCACATCTGCACACCCTTTAGAAACGCTAAGCTATTTTTCAGATAGCTTTTCTGTATTCTATCTGGCTCATGCAAAATACAGAGTAGTGTGGTATATGTAAACGGTGGTACCACTCCTCATACCTGCTAAACCTGCTAGAGCAGAGACAAAGGCTGAGTGGAGAACTTGACCTGTGAAGTGCAGGGAAAGCTTCCTTCTTCCATTGGTGAGCACACTTCCCTCCCTGCCCCCCCCCCCCCCCCCAAACGCTGAAAGGTACTAGATTGAAGTTCCACGCTGTGCTCAGCAGTAATACAAGATGAAAAACCTATTTCCTGCCCTGAGAGGCTCGCAGTCTAAACAAACATCATAAATTTAAGCGCACTGGGTTACTCGGAAAGAAATCCAGTCTGGATTGTTTATAATAGGTGTGACTTTTCTAAAGCTGCACTACTGTGGGGTAGTGTCTGTGGGTTTTATGGAAGTGATTTTTTTCAGATGGGACTTGAAAGAAAAGAGAATGGTTACATGATTCACAGATGTGCAAAAGGAAGTTCCAAGTATAGGGATGGCATGGAAGAAGGCACAAAAATGATAAGTGAAAAGATGGAGAGAGGAAATATAAACACAAATCACAGCTGAGTTTTAACTTCCATTTAGCTTCCCCTTTTCAGGGGTGCTTGTGTGTACTTAACTATATACATAATGTATGCTATATGCATAGTTTTGTAGAAAGAAAACCTCTATTTCTGACTCATTCTGCAAATATTTAAGGAACACAAATCAGTGTTAATTTTTACTAAGTTATGAATCGTGTGTTGTGGAATTAAATAGGTAGCGGTGCTTCAGATGCTTTTTTTTTTTTTCAGTTATAGCAAGCAATGGACCACAGATTTTCTCACGTTGTAGCTTGAATGGTTTTTACCCTCACCACTTAAAATTCTGTGGGAAATCTTGAAAAATATTTACAATAGGTGTAAAAATTAATAATTTTGAACTTTGTATATGTATTACACATTTGAATATAAAACCCACAGTAATTTTGATACACATGATTATGAAAACTCAAAAATAGCCTTAGAAGTCACAATAAATTTAGCAAAAGATTATTTCAGTGTCTCCAGTATAAATTGTGTATTTGGCTTGTGTGCTTCTATGTAGAATTTGGCACTGGGTTCAGAGGGCATATAAAATATTTTGTTTGGGAGAAAATAAACATCTTTGGAGTGATTCTTTGCCTTTATAAGGTGGAATGATATTTTAATTCCACAATGAGAAAGAATCTTTCCAGGCACCCTCACCTTCTGCAGATTTTAGGACTTCATTTGAGAAAATTAAGTTTCTAGGCTGTTGATAGTGAAACACACATAATCAGAGTATACACTGATAAAATGTCTTTCTATGTCTGCATGCAAACAGTTCTGTTACATCTGCCTCAGAGCTTTGCAACTCTGAAGCAGAGTGCAAACTGGTCAGAGTTTTGTTAGTTTTAGCTGCTGCCATTCGATATCCTGTGAGCAGCAGTGAATTTGAAAAGAATCTAGTCACCTTCACTTGGCTGGAGTGCAAGAAAACAGAGCAGTAGCAGAAAAGAGAACCATTCAGTGTGTAGGAGGCTAGGAATGGAGGCTGAGAGATGTAGGGTAGCACATACCCTTTTGCCCACCTTTGTAGAAAGCCAGGAGGTTCTGGATGCAGGGAGGGATGGGCACTCAGCTTTATCAAACACCTACAAGTGCCTAAATAGTCCGTGGACAGCATCTTGGGTCAGAATCCTGGTATTGTATCTTTTCCCAGCAGGAGATTTCTCATTGAATGGGTGTTTGATGTGGGTAAGAGCACCCCTCCAGATTTTTGTGATCTTTTGCATCGTAGCCTCTTGCTATTTAGGTGTCTGGTAAAATTCCTAAATCCTTGTGGAAGGGGGATGAAAATTAAGGGGTGTGCATTGGTAGAAGAATGAGAAGGTTGTAGAGGAAATACAAGATTGAGGGAGATGGGGAGAGAATATAGGTAGGAGATAGGATACATGATTTTGGGAGGAAGATTCATAGATATTTAGGTCAGAAGGGACCATTATGATCATCTAGTCTGACCTCCTGCACAACGCAGGCCACAGAATTTCACCCACCACTCCTAGAGTGATAGGGAGTGAGAAAAGGAGAAGAAGAAAACACTGAAAATAACTTGGGGAGGGGTAGAAAGAGACCATGTTCTGCTATAGGAAAGAAACTGAACTGAAGCCAGACAGGCAAAGAAAGTGTAACAAAAGTTACTTTTTTTTTTAAATGCAAGTGAAAATTCAGTACAGTGTGTAATACAGCAGACAGGTCTTAGCCATTTTAAATTGTAGGGAGCCTGGCTTTTGGGAGGGGTTTAGCAACAACAGATATTTTTCACTCTGGCCACTAGGTTTAGGTCTCAGATTAGCAGCTGTCACATAAAGCCTTAATAAGATAAACGCCTCTTCAAACAGGAATTAATTCAGGGAAGTCCTAGGGCCTTTGTTATACAAGAGCTCAGACGAGATGATCACAGTGGTCCCTTCTGGTTTTATAATTATGAATATCAGTAATCTGGTATTGTTACTTTCAATAATTTTACAGGTTTCAGAGTAACAGCCGTGTTAGTCTGTATTTGCAAAAAGAAAAGGAGTACTTATGGCACCTTAGAGACTAACCAATTTATTTGAGCATAAGCTTTTGTGAGCTACAGCTCACTTCATCGGATGCATACTGTGGAAAGTACAGAAGACGTTTTTATACACACAAACCATGAAAAAATGGGTGATTATCACTACAAAAGGTTTTCTCTCCCCCCACCCCACTCTCCTGCTGGTAATAGCTTATGTAAAGTGATCACTCTCCTTACAATGTGTATGATAATCAAGGTGGGCCATTTCCAGCACAAATCCAGGTTTTCTCCCCCCCTCCCCAGCAAAAACCACTCTGTGTTGGGGGGTGGGAGAGAAAACCTGGATTTGTGCTGGAAATGGCCCACCTTGATTATCATACACATTGTAAGGAGAGTGATCACTTTACATAAGCTATTACCAGCAGGAGAGTGGGGTGGGGGGACAGAAAACCTTTTGTAGTGATGATCACCCATTTTTTCATGGTTTGTGTGTATAAAAACGTCTTCTGTACTTTCCACAGTATGCATCCGATGAAGTGAGCTGTAGCTCACAAAAGCTTATGCTCAAATAAATTGGTTAGTCTCTAAGGTGCCACAAGTACTCCTTTTTCTTTTTGCAAATAATTTTACACATTTTTCACTTTCGCAAAAAGAAAATAGTCTTCATCAGGGGTTCAGATATCAGTAACACTGCTAATTTATCCATTCAGTGTTCATGAACAACTCTGAATTCTTGGAGAAGTGGAAACACTGCTGAATTTGGTTAGTTCAATATCTTGATAAACTTTTTAACTGCATACTACATCTTCCGCAGAGTAACTTACTTGAGTAACTGCTTCCAGACATCTGTTATCTACAGTGTTATAAAGTAGTGTTTTTGTTACATGAATAGTCCTCAGAGTTTGGTTTAGACAACACATCTCTGGAGAGTAACAATTGCTTTTCCTCAGTTTGCAGTCCATGCTGGAGGATCTACTGGTTGCTACTGCTGATGGATTGCTCCATCTTATTCACTGGGATGGCATGACAAATGGAAGGAAGGCCATCAACCTATCTACCGTACCATTTTCTGTGGACCTGCAGTCTTCTCGAGGTACTTTACCATCCCCATCCCCTGTTTATTGGTTAGATACTATGGAAAAAATACCTTCTACGCCAAAAATCGAAGTCTGATATCTTTTTCTGCTCTAACAACTGAAGAGGAGAGAAGTGTTTTTTTTTTTCCCCCCCTTCGGTAAATATAGACAATCTAGCCTATTGTACTGAGATCCTATTACGCACAGAGAGAATACTTCAAAGGTTGCAAACTCTGGCTAGCAATATGATTGTGACGACGGTTCTTAACAATTGCTCTTGTTTCATCAGTAGGTTCATTCTTGGGCTTTGAAGATATACACATTAAAGATATGGAATATTGTGCCACACTTGATGGGTTTGCTGCTGTTTTTAATGATGGCAGAGTTGGTTTCATTACACCAGTATCAAGTAGATTCACTGCTGAGGTACGGTTTACTTACTGCGTTTATGACACATTTTTTCTTAACAGTTTCAGTCTTTGCGACTATTCGTTTTTCCCCTGTCTCTTACGTTCATTTTTCATTTTTAAATGAGTTCTTTACATTCATCTGAATTCTTCAGTATTAGTTGTAGAGCCACTTCCACTAACATAGCTAGTAATATGGACAAATAAAGCTACCGTAGTCCATAAAAATCACTTGAATTAATAATTATTTTTAGGGCAGGAAGTGTGGCCTTGTGGGAAAGCACAGGACAGGATGCTAAGAGATCTGGGGGCAGATAGAGAACAGGTGAAAATTGTCATATTTCTCTTTGTCGATGGAACTGTTACAATTTATAACAGCTCAAGATCTGTCCCTTTGTTTATGTTCCCAGTTCTGGGGTTTTATTCCTGTTTCTGCCACTGGTTTCCTGTTACCAGCTATAAACAGGGAATAATAAAATGGGTGATTTTCCCAGCTGTGCAATACCTCAGAGGTGGTATTGTGCCTAATCACTGATTTAAGTGCTTTGAGAGGTGCCTATCACTTTTTTATAGATATGATTTCTAATGTTTCTATTAGAGAATTATGGTCTCTTCTGAGATGTTTTCTTCACTTTTAATTTAACCTATAAACAATCAATACAGGGGAAAATAATTATTTTCCTTTACATTCAGGTATTTAGGGGCTTTTTACCTATATTCAATAATATATTCAACTTTTGTATTGTTAGATTTCCTTACTTGACTTTTTTATTCTCTACAAAAGGCTTTTTCAGCTTCCTGGATTTTATATAGCTTACATTTTTAGTATTACCTAGATCCATCAGTTTCAGCTTGGATTTGGTAATGCTCTTTATTTGCTTGAGTCCTTTTTTGGTATATTCTACTTATTTTTCTGTAGTGCCATAAAAGCACATGATTTACGATAAATGTTACAAACCTGTTTTACTTTGCTTAACCAGAACTCTCATTAAATTAAAGCCCATAACCCAAAAATTTCACAGGCATTTTTACATTTCATGGCCCTAACCAAATTTTACACCAACCCTACTGTCAAAGTTCCTTCCCCACTCTGAACTCTAGGGTACAGATGTGGGGACCTGCATGAGAAACCCCCTAAGCTTATTTTTACCAGCTTAGGTTAAAACTTCCCCAAGGTACACGCTATTTTACCTTTTGCCACCAAGTGTCTAATAAATATATAACAGGGAAAGAGCCCGCTTGGAAACATCTTTCCCCCCGAAAATCCTCCCAAACCCTACACCCCCTTTCCTGGGGAAGGCTTGATAAAAGTCCTCACCAATTTGCATAGGTGAACACAGACCCAAACCCTTGGATCTTAAGAACAATGAAAAAGCAATCAGGTTCTTAAAAGAGAATTTTAATTAAAGAAAAAGTAAAAGAATCACGTCCGTAAAATCCGGATGGTAAATACCTTACAGGGTAATCGATTCAAAACATAGAGAATCCCTCTACGCAAAACCTTAAGTTACAAAAAGACACAAAAACCGGAATATACATTCCATTCAGCACAGCTTATTTTATCAGCCATTTAAACAAAACAGAATCTAACGCATATCTAACTAGATTGCTTATTAACCCTTTACAGGAGTTCTAACCTACATTCCTGCTCTGGTCTGGGCGAAAAAAACACACAGACAGAGAGAACCCTTTGCTCCCCTGCCCTCCACTCCAGCTTTGAAAGTATCTTGTCTCCTCATTGGTCATTTTGGTCAGGTGCCAGTGAGGTTATCTTTAGCTTCTTAACCCTTTACAGGTGAATGGGTTTTTTCCTCTGGCCAGGAGGGATTTAAAAGTGGTTAGCCTTCCCTTTATATTTGACACCTACAAAAATGGAGAATGTCGTCTGTTTTTGAGGCAAACTGCACTTGTTACATGTGTGATGGGTTGGATCACAGAAACCCCCTTGAACTGCCAACTGATGTGCCAAGACGACTTCTGCCCCTGCTTTCCCTGCCAACGTGAGACTCCAGCACCCTGTCTTGCTGAGCCAGACACGCCAGTCTGCTCCAACACAGACTCAGGGTCTGAACCACATGCCCCAAAGCTGCAGACTTAGCTGAAAGCAACTTAAGAAGTGTTCCTGCCTTTAACACTCAGATGCTTAACTCCCAATGGGGTCCAAACCCTAAATAAATCAGTTTTACCCTGTATAAAGCTTAAACAGGGTAAACTTATAAATTGTTCGCCCTCTATAACACTGATAGAGAGAGATGCACAGCTGTCCGTCGTCTCCCCCGTCCCCCCCCATTAATACATACTCTGGGTTAATAAGTAAAAAGTGATTTTATTAAATACAGAAAGTAGGATTTATGTGGTTCCAGGGAGTAACAGACGGAACAAAGTGAATTACCAAGCAAAATAAAATAAAACACACAAGTCTAAATCTAGTACAGTAATAAAACTGAATACAGATAAAATCTCACCCTCAGAGATGTTTCAATAAGTTTCTTTCACAGACTGAATGCCTTCCTGGTCTGGGCACAATCCTTTCCCCTGGTACAGCCCTTGTTCCAGCTCAGGTGGTAGCTAGGGGATTTTTCATGATGGCCGCCCACTTATATATCTTTTGCATAAGGCGGAAATCCTTTGTCCCTCTGGGTTCCCACCCTCCTTCTCAGTGAAAAAGCACCAGGTTAAAGATGGATTCCAGTTTAGGTGACATGATCACATGTCACTGTAAGACTTCATTACCCACTTGCCAGCCCCCAGGAAGACTCACAGGTAAAGCCATCTATAGGTAATTGTCCTGGTTTATGGGAGCCATTAAGATTCCAAACCACCATTAGTGGCCCACACTTTGCATAATTACAATAGGCCCTCAAAGTTATATTTTATATTTCTAGTTTTAGATACAAGAACGATACATTCATACAAATAGGATGAACACATTCAGTAAATTATAAGCTTTGTAACGATACCTTACAAGAGACCTTTTGCATGAAGCATATTCCAGTTACATTATATTCACACTCATTAACATATTTTTTATAAAATCATATAGAGTGCAATGACACAACGTGGTTTTATAATTTGTGATTCCTGTAATTTAAAATAAAAACTTTTAGAACATCAGTGCCTTCAAAAATAATCTGGGCTCTTCCATTATAGAAGTGTGATTCTATTTTACTAACAGCTGTGGTAAAATAATAGAGATCTGACTTGAGATTTCTGTCAACATCCTCATTTTCTGAAGTGTCTGAATGCCTCCATTAAAATATGGAGACCAACATTTAAAAAAAGTTACAAAACATTCTGTGTCTCAAGTGGTGTAACTCAGAAACTAACGAGTGACGGCTCAGTATGTACTGTTCTTTTGCTATATTTAAAAGAAAAAGACAGATATGCTTTGCTTCAGGCTATCAAGATATAACATACACTTGAAAAGAAATTTATCTGAACATAATTTTTATCTTGAAAAAGAGGGGACATCTTAAAATTTTTTAAAATGTAGGTTTTAATTCCTCTTGGCCTGGTGCAGCAGTCGCTCCTTCACTCTGAGCACCCCTGGTCTTCTGTGGTCATTGGTCACATCTGTGAATTCAGTGGGAGGTCTGTGTATGGAGGGATGCAGGTTGGGCCCACTTAGATGAATTAATGTGCTGCGTAAATACATCTCTTGAAGCCTTCTTTTTTTTTTCCCATTCCCCTTGCAGCAGCTCCATGGTGTTTGGGCACAAGATGTTTTTGATGGAACTTGTGTGGCAGTAAATAACAAATACAGATTAATGGCATTTGGATGTGCCAAGTAAGTTCTATATTGCTACTCCAAAGGTCTGATGGGAAAGGTTTGGGGTTTTTTAATGAAACACAGAGTATAAAGTTGCTTTGGTGGAACTTGTAAACTAATGAATAGGTGTTCCATTGTAGGTGGAACTTTTGCTCTGGCTTGTAAGGAAATTTCAAAATGTCTTAAATTGCAATATAATGAAGCAATTCCCCACAAGTGAAGTATTTTTGCTAATTTTTTTCTATAATAAAAATGAAGCTGTAAGCTTACAGGAGGATACCAGGGGCGTGTTACAAAGTAAACTCTGAAATATAAATACCCCACAGTGATATAGACTAAATATGGGAAATGTTACTGGTTATGGTATTTCTTTAATGTAATATGCTATATAAATGTTTAAATTGAATTCTTGTCCCTTTGGGTGAGACACCAGGGTTCTCCATTTTCTCTGTTCTTACTCTGTTCTCAGAAAATTGTTGTCCTGAGTTGTCACTTGTCAGAACTGCCCTTGGGATTTGAGTGGCATGGCATGTTTTTATTACAGAGTGCGCTGTGACTATTGCTTTCTCCCTGCATCTTAAGAGAAAACATATTTTTACCAATAAAGTTTTTGAAGATAAAAATAGTACCTCATATTTCTGGGATGAGATTTTTTTTTCTTTTATTTAAATGACTGAATTGCCTGTTTTGCTTTTTCAACCTTTGGCTGCTACAGTTAAATAAGCAGTTTTGTGTAGTTGTAGAAAATTTAAGCTAGTTATGGCTTAAAAAAATTATAACCAGCAATGGGACTGCACTTTTGTTACTAACAATGGAAATACAAATATACAAATGAAAGCTATTTAGAGAATTTCTCCAACCTGATTTATTTTTAGCCATGTGGCCTGTACTGCTAAAACTTGAAACAGTATATCCATGTAATAATGTGAAGACAAGGTTTAGAGGGGACAATAAGGACATTATACCATTTTTTTAAACATCCAACGATTCATTTTCATTGTTTTTTTTCCCCCCCCAACTAGAAAAAACACCATGGAAAGCTATAAATAGTGTACCATTTTTCTACTGATCCATTATCTGATCTTGTTAGATGCCCAGCATCCTGGACTGCCACTGAAGTGCTCAATTTTACATATGACAGGATAGTTTCAGTACAGTTGGTGTGTCTATTATTTTTCTCCCAGTAAACATTGAATCATTTTGAAAAGTACACCACTATAAAGAGCCGTAGAGAGACTTATTCCAACTGGCAGCTTCTTTGAGTGAAGGAAGTGTCTTCACTAATGTGGTTCTCGTTTCTGGTATTTTTTTTTAGATTATTTTAGTTTACATTTTTACATGTATTACTATAAATACATCACTTCCTTTGAGGCAACTACCACAGAGTAACACTCTGAGCTGTGCAGCTAATGGACACTAGGATGTACATGCAGATTTGCTCTCGACAAACACTCTGAGATGAAACCGTATGAACCTTTTCCCATCACATCTGAACTCCTGTTTTGATGCTTTTTTTAACCAATATTAAACAATGCTCTTTAAAACGAAAGGGGTTTTGCCACTCCTGTAGTTTTCCTACCATTTATAGACATTTGTCTATTTTCTTCTATACTTATAAATGCAACAGTTTGTAGGATAAGTGTGTGAGGGAAGAGGAGAAGTCACTGACAGTGAACTAGCAGTTGAACTCTGATGTTTGAAACTGCCACTTTACTCCCACTTCATTTCCAATTTTAAAACTTTTTAAATAAGCTTCAGGAGCAGGCTTCCCAATCTCAAACTAGCAGGGTTGGTTTGGAATGAGATAGCCCTACCCATTTTAAAAAGGGGCAACACATGACTAGAGAACACACCTTACCGCTACTATTGACAGAATACTCAGTTCTATAGTATAGAATGTAAGCTAGGAAGAGATACTTAGCAAATTTGCTAGGTGACTGGGCATCTTTTTTCACTGAAAAGCTGAAGATATAGAAACTCTGTTATGCTAAACTACTCTCTCGCCCCTCCGTTTCAGTTCTCCTTGTCGGCTATTAATTTGTCTCACCCATGGGGTAGCTATTTTCAGAGCAGATTATAAGAATTTGGGCCATCTGTGTTTTAGTCTTCCAATTATCTGTCTGCTTTTAGGCATATATTTAATCAAATACTGTTGTATTCTTTTAGTTCTACTCCTTTATGATTTTGTACTTATTTTTTATTTTATTTTTGAATAATAAAGCACCCTTTATTTGCCGCAGGTGGTAGTACAAAACAGACTTCTGGCAACACAGTAAATAGTGCATTAAATCCAAAGGTCTTCCATGGGGATTATTATGGACTTGGAATCCATGTAAACATTTACAACATATAGAATGCTTTTATTGATCCAAATAGTATTCATTGCAGTGGTAGTTTCATAAATCTGTCTTGTTTTAAATGTTAACTGACAGTGTATCAGTCTCCAGTCTTCAAGATAAATTTTAATTCTAAATATCAAGAATTTTTAGTATTAACAAACATTAATCTTTTACTAGTTTAATTGTATAATTTTTGCTTTGTGATAAGAATTTAATTTATTAAATACAATGTAAACTTGAAACTGCCTTTTTTTAATCTTTTAAATACATTGGTGTTTATGAATTATGAGTCAGGCACTTCTGTGAACTGAGGACCCCTTTTATACTACCTATATACCAGTTTTTATGTTGTAAAAGTGTTGTAAGAGTTACTTAGTTTTTTGAAAGTGCTTGAGCATAAAATGTGTCTCATCTCTTCCAGCGGCTCTGTGCAAGTTTACACAATAGATAACTCCACGGGAGCCATGCAGTTGTCTCATAAATTGGAGCTGACACCAAAACAATATCCTGGTGAGTTCTCATATACTAACTTTCTTACCAGAGTTTGCAGTTGTGTTTTATGAAGATCGTGCTGATTCTATGGAATATGTTAAATTGTGTGTTGAGTGTCATGATGTTTCTTGTAAATATTCTGAAAACACAACTTGATGCCCATTAATAATTTTAACGATCTTTATGCTGTGATTTCCAAACACACACAATTTAAAATAGAACATTGATTTTTGGCACAGTGATCTGAAAAAAACCCTCATTTTGTTCTTGCATGTTTTGAATCTACACATTATTGCATTTTTCAGGAATTAAAGAATATTTCCTATACTATCCAATGCTAGTAAACATCTGTTTGTTGTTTACAGTAACAAGTGGTTTTCCTAGTATGCTTTTACTTCTGTGTGCTTACATTGGTCTCCTGGGTGCTTTTAATTGACTGATTTGGATATAGGTGTCTTGTGAAATAAGTCAGAAGTTTGCAAATGAGGTGTGGATCTCTTATTAAATAGCTTACTTTAGTAAAATTTAGATAGGAATGCTTTAGTGCTTTCCTTTAAAAGGTGTAAAGTACCAAGGTTTACATATTACTTTCTTCTTAGGTTTTAAGTCCCTCTGCTGGCCAAGTGAGAAATAACACTGGACTCATTGTAGTAGAAAAGTTACTTTCTGTTCTTAGGTCTTCCTTAATTCTTCCCTATGGATCGTCTGTACAACAGCGCAAGGTGCACTGGCTACGTGATACACAGCCTGAACAATACCAAACTCTAGTCTTGCTTGACCAGTGTATTTGGATGCTGATTTTGAATACGGGAATCAAACTTCCCTTCCCTCTTTCTCCTTTGATATAAATGCAGAACAAAATCCTCTTTTCCATTGCTACTCTGATATATTGTAAGCGGGGCATGAAGTACTCTTCGTCAAAATGCGTAGTGGGTAAATCAAGTGGTAAGAATTTGCATAGTGGACTCAAGACAATTCACAACATTTCTATGTAGTTCTATAGAAAATCTTACAGGCTCTCCCAAATTCTAGCAAAAAATGCTGTAGGAGTCCAGTGCACTTTAGTTGACTGCTCTGTGGTGATACTTGAACATTAGACACTGTAATTTTCCTCACAGTAGACCTAATAAATATGAACGGACCTGGGGGTGAGTGATAGATGAAGAGGTAAATATGCATGCCTTATGTTGAAGAGCACATTTGTACCGGTCCTAGTACAAATGTTTCAAGAACATGTCATCCATGTGAAGATATGAACCTTGTAATACTGCCATGGTCAGGATGATCTAATGAGTTAAGAACTGATTGTATAAGCTAAAGATGCCTAAGGGCAGCTGTAAACTTAGCTTCCCAAGATATTTTTATCAGAGTGTAGGGAATTATATATGTATATTCCTTTGGGGGTAGGTGTATTCCCACCCCTCATGTACTTCAATAGAACTCCCATGATTTTGATCAAATCTTGGGGAAGAATTAATATTGTGTTCTTCATACCAGCTTTTTCATTCCTTTTAACACACTGAGATTTGTGAAGCAGAAAAAGATTCTAACTCAGCAGATTAGAAAAAATAGCACAGCATTCTTGTATTTAATACAAAACTGTGTGTACAACATGGTAAAAGCAGCTAAATCGTTGTTTTGCCGCTTTTCATGTATGTTTTCCTGTCTGTTTATTAACAGATATTTGGAACAAAACAGGACCTGTAAAACTGATGAGATGGTCTCCTGATAACTGTGTTGTTATGGTTACCTGGGATTGTGGAGGCTTGTCCTTATGGAGTGTTTTTGGTGCCCAGCTTATCTGTACTTTGGGAGGAGATTTTGCGTGAGTAAATATACAAGAATGATGTACCTTGACAAAAAAAAATCTCTGCATTCTTTTGTATTTGACTTCAGTCACTGGACAATTCTTTAAGTGATAAATTAGTAGTTTTAGATCATTTTCTCAAGCTATTTTTGCTTCCCTAGAGGCCAGAAAATACTGACACAATTTAAGCAAGGAGGAAGGTTTGAAAATAACAGTACTGCCTTTTTTGAGGTAGTCTTTGTCACCAGCAAAGCTCATCACCCTGAAGAGAAACTATAAGGAAAATAGTAAAAAGTCCCCTTTACTTTCTGTAAATGCCATGCTACATTTTAATAGCATCCAGTATAACCAAAAGCTTGAACTTAGAGAGCTCTTGCATTACAAACAAGTGGCAGTGGCTTTGCATGTAAGCCATAGCATGAATCAAATAGACGGTACGGCTCCATGAGTAAAAATATAAATACTAAGACAGTGCTGACATAGCAAGACTTTTTTTTTACTGTGAATCAATTTAGTTTCAAGTCAATCTTATTGTGTTCTATTTTAGTTATCGGTCTGATGGTACCAAAAAAGACCCTCTAAAAATCAGTTCTATGGTAAGTACAATTGTAAATAGCAACACAGTAAGAAGTCTAGTTGAGTCTCATTTATGTACTTTTGATTAGAAAAAAATTCAGGTAACCTAAACTGTTTTTTCAGTAAATGTAACAAGTAGCTATACTGTTTTTTAAAAAAAACAAAAACAAACACACACAACCCAAAAAACACACACAACTGTTCAGTTTGTCTTAAACTAATTACTGGGCTATTTTTGGTATGCATGCTTAACCATAAGGGGAAGGCTTTCTTTTGGTATTGCTCTTAAAATTAAGGATGAGTAAGATAACTGGATGAGCTCTGTAGCTTAACTTTGCTATTTCATGCAACTTGGAACAATAAATAAGCCTCTCTAGTCAGAATACATTGAGACTGAAAGCTTCATGGCCATAACTTTAATTTTTCCGTTAAAGCTCTTTACAAAACTATCTGTGGTAACTTCTGTAGTTTTAATTTCTGTTTGTGTTAAAACAAGAGCAGTTAAAATAATTCTTGATGTATTTGTATTGTGAATTGGTCTGAAATTCTGTCAGTCTGAGTCAAACATTTGCGAAAAGAAAAGAGCTGATGAAATAGCAAGGCTCCTCTCCACTAACTGTGGAACATCTTGTACAATTTAACTGAAGTATTGAGTTATGTTTAAAGTCTTAACACCATCAAAATTCATATTCCTTTTTGTATGTAGCTTTGGAATATGTACCACAAAATGGTTGGGGAGGAGGATGACTGGCGGCTGGGGCAGGTCACTTAGCCTCTCTCTGCCTCATTCCCATCTATAAAATGGGAGTCCTAGAGAGTAGACCAGCACCATAAGGATGAAAATTGCCCATTGAAAATTCATAAAAATGCCATCCCTACAACTGAGTTGGTCGTGGGATATGTGCAGACATCACAAAATGGTATAAACGTCTATATATTGTTAGGAGGAGATAACATACTAGCTGGGTTTTCTGAAAGTCTAGGATGAAATCCTGAAGTCAGTGGGAGTTTTGTCATTGACTCCGGTGGGTCCAGGTTTTTACCGTTAGTTTTACGTTAGCTTTTATTAGGGATTTAAACCAGTGGGCTAAACAGGGTGGGTTTTTTTTGTTTTGTTTTGGTTTTTTTTTGCCTGTGAAACCTTTAACATGTGGACTTCTTTAATAATTTGTTTTCTATTTAGCAGATGTTACATATATACTTGTTCTTTGAAGTTCTAACTACAGCTTACTATTCATATTTATGAAATAGGAATATAGAACTTAGACACGGAAAAGATCTATACATCTGAGTCCGTCCCCTGTCAATGGAGGAGGTGATCCACTGACAAAGATCATATCGCATCTATATATTTTAGAATTCAAAATGATAAATCTTGAAAATGCGTTGCTTCAAAAGGACCTAACATAACTAGTGCCTAAGATGCCATTCAGAGCAAAGGGGCATTCTGTTTATAGTGCTTAGACAGACTTTTGCAGACTATTGGTTAAGCTAAGTGGGATAAAGATGCTTATGCAAGAGATACTTTCTGTTAATTTTAATATTGGTACCGTTTTTGGCAAGGTGCCCCTTTTTAAAAAAAGCATTTCAGAGTTTGAGAGTAGTTAAAGTGGAGATAAACATTTGTTTCTCCAAAAGTACCTACCTGTAACAGGTTTCCAGTCTTGGGTTTGTGCTTCCTAGCATGACACAAGCAGGAAAACACCCATTGCTCAGTCTTAAAGCCACTGGGTCCAGCAGGTTTTTTCATGCACCATCTCTGTAGTGAAACCATAGCAGCTCTTAGCACTGCCAACTAAGCGTTCCTTTGTTACTGCTGATAATGGGAGATCTTCCATTGGTTGATTGCTGTGATGTGCCTTCTGTCTAGGCACATGTTTACTAATTAACTTGGGCAATGAAAATGTCCAGTCTTCTGTATAGTCTTTCTACTGTCTCCTGCAGAACATTTGAAGTCGGCGTGTATTTTAAATGTAAATAACTAGCATTAATGCAGCACTGAGGTTGAGAAATCAAACACAAGAGCCTGGAAACAATAAAGAAAGATTGCTCTGCACACATTAATCACTGTCTGTATTATATATGCTTTATCATAAAGATCGATAGATAGGTGGTTTACTTTTAACAAAAAAACACCCAAAATCAAATGCTGGTGGTGACTGTCCAGTTATTGACCTTGAGTCATGGTATGTTCCTATGCTGTCTGCTTTTCAGTTGCCTCTTGCAGTACCATTTTTTTAATCTTTACTTTTCTAGAAGTGCTTTTCGTGCTTTTGAAAGGCTTGATCTGCTACAACTAATACTGTGTACAAAATAAAATTACTTACCTATGAATATATAATTCATATTCACAGGAATAAGTTTAACAAATCATTCACCTACATATTCCTCTTAAAGTTATAATTTATGGGTGCTTTAATCTTTTTTTAATTTTTTCAAATTCTATATTTTCTAGCTTTTGCATAGAGAAGAATTTAAACTGGGCACTAAAGTGTCTTCCCTGCCAGGAGTAGCTATGATATATCTGCTGGAGCAGCTGACTTGAAAACTGCAAGCTATGGGAGTTCCCTGCCAGTCTTATGGCTGGCCCGAGACCCTGGGCCCAAAAGGGGTGATCCTCTATAAAGAGAGTTCCTGTATGTTTTTTGTTTTTCTGACGGTCTAAATCAATTAAGTGATTTTTTTTATTTTTTTGTTCTGCATGTGTTCAGAGCTGGGGTTCAGAAGGCTATCACCTATGGGTGATCGATGGGAATTGTTCTCTGAATGCAGGGTGTGATATAGATACCAAGAATGAAGCTCATCAGCTTGGTATTCTGCAATTTCAGTTCATCAAGAGTGCACTCACTGCTAACACTTGCATGGTACGTGTTCATAGATAGATCTTACTATTTTAGAGATTATCCCCAGTTTTCAGAGAACCTTTTTTTGTGTTCCTTCCTTTATCAACTGAAGTCTGATGTGTTTTCCAATAATTAAATTGTCATGTTTGTGTATGTTTCTCTTAAGTGCGTCTTTCTAATTAAGCAAAATCTCCTTGTCAAATAGAAGATATTTTGAAAATACTGCTGTATATGATCATCCACTGTTTGGTATCTCTGCAGTATGTTGGTGCTTCAAAGATGGAAAAACTGCCTTAAATCATATTTTTGTGCTGACTGTTGAAGTTGAACTCTGCGAAATGAAGTGTTTTGTGTTTGTTTTATTTTCTGTGCAGTAATGTCCTTTATTTGTCTTTTTTTTTTTTTAATATAGAGTAACCAGGAGCAGGTCCTCCTGCAAGGGGAAGATCGCTTGTATTTGAACTGTGGGGATGCAACACAGGCCCAGAATCCCAGAAGTGCTTCAGCACACTCTGATCATAAGCCCATCAGGGAAAGAGGCCCATTTTTGGAGGGCAGTTTAGATTCTCAGGGTTTAAGCACTTTATTAGGACACAGGCATTGGCATGTTGTACAGGTAATTCTCCATTTGTTACTCAAATAGTATTTTTGCACTTACTTGCTATCACCTGAACCTGGTGGTGTCTGTTTTTCTTTTCATCCCTTCTGCAAGTATTGTATTTGTTTCGTATAGTGTGAAATCTCTGTGCCCTCCTGTTTCCTATTGCTTTCTCCCACGGTACAGCTTGTTGTTCCCCGAGGGCCAAAAGAATTCCGGTTGTCCTTTTTTCCTCCAGCTGTGGATTCGTATCCTAGACAGTCAAGGGATTAATAGGGCTAAATGCCTTTTTCTAACCTCATGAGAGAGAGCAAGAGAGCTATTTTTTTCCCACATACAAATTTTTCCCTCCTGCCCTGAGGAGCATTGGGGATGTTGGAGGTATGAAATACTCTGTAGAATATACGAAGTTTCTAATGCCCATGTAGACGATTTAAAGATTTGTCTGTTGCAGACAACTTCAGGGTTTTGGCAATATATGCAAGCTGTTTAGATGAGGAGATGAAACCACTTTATAGTATCATATCTTGCAAGAAGGTGGTGTTTCCAGAAGGTGTTAAGTCCAAAGCCATCATGCTTACTCATTCCAGCAGTGAGGAACAATGTAGATAATTTTGAATCCATAATTTTAGACAAAGTTTCCTGCTTACATATCTGCTTTATGGATTTCACTAAAACTGAGGATGACACTTTAGTAAAACTGACATCAGGATTTAACTTATTGTACGTGCAGCGTATGCATCAGCATGATTATTAGGCACGGGCATCTATACCAGGCTCCAGGTGCTGTCAAACCTTAGAGATCCATCTACCAGCATTAGCCCTAGTGTTTTGTTTCATGTGCCATTTTGTATACTATCTTTATGAAAGTTTTTGATGCAGTACTTTCCACAGATTAGAGCATAGGTCTGATTTTAAAAAAAGCCTCTACACCCCTCACATCTTTCCTGGCTTTTTGGCTTTTTATGACTAAGTACAGTCGTTAACCCAGGATATTTTACAAACTGATGCCTTTTAAAACAAATCTACAGAACCTGGAGAGTATTTTTTTTGTGGGTTTCTAATCTAACTCTAATTTAGAATGTATCTGCTTGCCTTTAATGAAAACTACCTCATCTAGGCAAGCAGCTTCATTTGAATTATGGTGGCTGATGGTTTAGTTGCTCATATGATATGTGCAGTAGCGCCAGTCACTGTCCTAACGGACTTTGCACAGAGGAATTTGGACCCACCTTTTCTTCTGTTTCTCCATTGCACTCAAAAATGAAAAGGAATGTTACACAGGAGAAGAACTGTAGGATAAATACCAATCTAGGCTGAGATCTGTTTGATAGGTCTTTACACACAGGTAATGGTAGGAATTCTCAGACAACTGCTGTCTTTACACCCCATTGCCCTAGTTTATATGCTGAGGAATAACTGCCAGTTGGTAATGAGTAGAAAAGAGTGTAAGGAAGACCAGTCCGCATACTTGATATTAGAGAAATGTATCCAACTGACAAAAATCTCTTAATGGTTTCACTTGTTACAAAAATACAGGCCTTGATTCCTTTCAATTGAATGATCTTATTTGGTGCCTCAACCAAATACATTTTTCTCTTGCATAAACTCATCCAAGTTGAAAATTTACAGGAGAAAAGTTCCCTTGAAGTACTGTGTCCTGCAAAATAGCCTTGATTGGTTTCTATTTAAAGAGCTACTATATCTTCTTATGGACAGTAAAAATTAATTTGGTAAGGCTTTGGATCATTCAAGTAACAGAATACTGAGTATGTAAACTCTCTATCTGGAAAGGAGCTGGAGGCTTTTATAAATTGCTTGCATTGAGTCTTTTAGCTTTCGCTGTCATTGGTTGTTATCAATTCAGTATCTTCCTAAGTCCAACCTTTTTCTCATTTCAATGCCAGCCACTTTCCAAACCCTTGGACTTTCATGTCAAAAGAATCAGAAGTTAAAATCTAAGTCTGGAAGACTTGTTCCCTGAAACTTATAATTTACCTCAAACCTAGGTTGAGTAAGTAGTTGTCTTGTGAAATGTTTACCTGATGGGTTACAGTAAACATCCTAAATTTGCCGAAATTTATGGTTAATATCCTTATAAATTGCAGATGGGAATTCTCATCTTTCTCTTCATTCCCCAAGAAGAATAATTTGAGTTTTAGCAAAAAGAAACTTATTGATATTCCATACTGAATCTAATTTTGTCTGTGGCAGAAGTTGATGCCAATTTAAAACAGCTAGGTAACTGACCAAGAAATGTAATCATTGAAACCATAAATCAAACTACAGATATTTTCAGACAACTGTATTGGAGAACAAAATCCTTCCCTTCCCTATAGCCATAGTTCTAGTTACGCTTCTTGCCACTAGTTTGCTGTGCTGCAGTTTGTATACAGACTAATAGAATTTTACCATGTTCATTTCATGAGAAGAACATAACTTAGCAAATACCTTCTGTGCAAAATAAAACCATTAAACAGGAGTGAAAAAAGGCAAATTTAAAAAAAAAAAACTCTTCTGACTCAATTGTTATGTCAGTACAAATCTAAGAAAATTTGATTTCTGGAGTTGAGGACTGAGGAAACCATGCATAACCGATGATTTTACTGAATGGAATCTTCCCTTGACAACTCTTCAATTGATGGAAAAAATCAACTGCTTTAAGGGGGGAAAAAAAAATCTTAAAAAAATAGTATTTTGCCACTGTAACTCCCTATTAGATTTTTACATATTTGAAGCAAAGCAAAGAAAACAGCAAACAAGCTTAAAATATGTTAAAATTGTTTTCTAGGAAACTGATAGAATTGTATAATTCTAATTATCAGACTTTGAATGCAAGTTTCTGAATATCAGGGAGCTTACTGCTTCCAGTGAGTTGCACTCTGGATAGATGGTAGTTAAATGTAGCACATCCAGTCCATTGAAACTTAATGTTTATATAATTCTAAAATGTATTGGAAAGAGTGGAGCGAGGGAAGAATTGTGGTGGTGAAAAAACTCCAATGGCTGTGAACAAACCAAAATGTTCTGGAACTAAAAATAGATAAAAGAAACCGTTTTGACTGTGTGCATGTCCCTTAAAGTGTGTGAATTTTTATCATTTCAATTTGTTCTCAGTATAGTGATCTGTATTATATTACTTTTTTTTAGATTCACAGTACATATCTAGAGAGCAACTGGCCTATAAGGGTGAGTTACTTAAAAATAGCTTGGTGCTTGATGAAAAATGCAAGCATTAGGTTTTTATAATTGTTCTTGGTATAGGATGAGATTGTCACTATGTTAAATCAAAGCAATTTATGTATTTAAAAGAAAAATGTCATTTATTTAAAAGTATGGTAGAGAACATTCGTACTCAGACAATTTTCAAGTTTTAAGTTGAGTATATTAATATTGCTAAAGTATTGATCTTGAATAGAAGTATGCAATTTTTGAACAATAGTTTCTCCCCCCACCCCAATTTTCGTCTGAACAGTTTTCAGCCATTGACAAGCTGGGGCAGAATGTAGCTGTTGTTGGCAAGTTTGGTTTTGCACATTATTCTTTACTCACCAAAAAATGGAAGTTGTTTGGGAATATTACCCAGGTGAGTGCTGACTAGTTTTATAAGCTTGTGTGCAGTTCAAACAGATTTATTATAATCACAATATTTTGGACATATTTTTAGTTTTCTACCAAATCATGTGTTTTCGAATGAATTTCTTGAAGACAGATTAGGGAAGCTGGTTTTGCATGTCTTGACATAAAACACATGAAAAGTAGTGTAGTTTGGAACAAACTTGACAGTAAAATATATGAATGATAGCAAAAAATTGTAAACCTGGATGCCTAAAGTGAGATTCCTAAATCCATGTCTCAGCTCTTATATTGGAGTTGTAGATGCTCAGCACCTCTGAAAATCAAGTATGAAGCCTAACTTTAGGCACCCAGAATTGCAAATTTTGGCCTTTAGTGAAAAAGCAACTATAATTTAAAAAGATGTAGATTTGGTGTGTTCACTGATGAACCATATGTAGAACTTGGCTGTGTTGAATAGTTTTTGAGTATCACATATCCGTCTGAAAACCCTTGAAGACTTATTTTTTAAAAATTGTCATACCCAAATAAGATTGTTCTATTAGTAGTGATGCTGTTTTATATGTAGTCTACAGGAGGCTTATGTATGTATTAAGTGTGTGTATAATTCTCTATGTATTTTATTTTTGTGTATAAGTTATGTGATTTGTGGAAACTTCTAAGCAGCTTATAACCTTGCTGACTTGATTGATCTTCCATTTTATTTTAAGGAGCAAAATATGGTTGTAACAGGTGGCATAGCCTGGTGGAATGATTTCATTGTTCTTGCATGTTATAATTTAAGTGACCGCCAAGAAGAGGTAAGGCATTTGTTTTTTCAAGCAAGCTTATCAGTTGCTATCTTCTTTGTGTTTTCTAAATATTAGGGCTGTCGATTAATCGTAGTTAACTTATGTGATTAACTCAAAAATAATCGTGATTTAAAAATTGAATCCCAGTTTTAATCACAATGTTAAATGATAGAATACCAATTGAAATTTATTACATATTTTGGATGTTTTTCTACTTTTTCATATATTTTCGGTGTTGTAATTGACATCAAAGTGTATATTTTTAGTACAAATATTTGCACTGTAAAAATGACTTTTATATTTTTCAATTCACCTCACACAGATACTGTTGTGAAAGTGCAACTTACAAATGTAGTTTTTGTTACATAACTGCACTCAGAAACAAAACAATGTAAAACTTCAGAGCCTACAAGTCCTCTCAGTCCTACTTCTCGTTCAGCCAATCGCTAAGACAAAGAAGTTTGTTTACATTTACAGGAGATAATGCTGCCCACTTCTTGCTTTCTGGTGACATTGTAAATTAGAACAGGCATTTGCATAGCACTTTTGTAGCCCGCATTGCAAGGTATTTACGTGCCAGATATGCTAAACATTCCTATGCCCTTTCCATGTTTTGGCCACCAAACCAGAGGACATGCTTCCATGCTGATGATGCTCTTTTTTTTTTTTTTTTTCTTTAAATGAGTGTTAATTAAATTTGTGACTGAACTCCTTGGGGGAGAATTATATGTCCCCTGCTCTTTTACACCCGCATTCTGCCATATATTTCATGTTATAGCAGTCTCAGATGATGACCCAGCACCTGCTGTTTTAAGAACACTTTCACTGCAGATTTGACAGAACGCAAAGAAGGTACCAATGTGAGATTTCTAAAGATCACTACAGAACTCGACCCAAGGTTTAAGAATCTGAAGTGCCTTCCAAAATCTGAGAGGGACGAGGTGTGGAGCGTGCTTTGAGAAGTCTTAGAAGAGCAACACTCCGATGTGGAAACTACAGAACCCAAACCACCAAAAAGAAAATGAACTTTCTGCTGGTGGCATCTGACTCAGATAATGAAAATGAACATGTCAGTCTGCACTGCTTTGGATTGTTATCGAGCAGAACCTGTCGTCAGCATGGACGTATGTCCCCTGGAATGGTGGTTGAAGCATGAAGGGACATATGAATCTTTAGCACGTCAGGTATGTAAATATCTTGTGACACCGGCTACAGCAGTGCCATGCGATTGCCTGTTCTCACTTTCAGGTGACATTGTAAACAAGAAGCAGGCAGCATTATCTCCTGCAAATGTAAACAAACTTGTTGGTGTAAGCGATTGGTTGAACGGGAAGTAGGACTGAGTGGACTTGCAGGTTCTAAAATTTTACATTGTTTTATTTTTGAATGCAGTTTTTTATACATAATTCTACATTTGTAAGTTCAACTTTCATGATGGAGATTGTACTACAGTACTTGTATTAGGTGAATTGAAATACTATTTTGGTTTTTTACAGTGCAAATACTTTTAATCAAAAATAAATATAAAGTGAGCACTGTACACTTTGTATTCTGTGTTGTAATTGAAATCAGTGTATTTGAAAATGTAGAAAACATCCAAAAATATTTAAATAAATATTCTATTGTTTAACAGTGCGATTTATTGCACGATTAATTTTTTGAGTCACTGGACAGTCCTACTAAATATAGAGGCAGTTCGGGAGAATCTTGTATAACTCTTCAGTTGGGAGGGGGCTCAGTGTGAATAGGAATTTGGATGAATGACTTTCCCCAGTTTAAAAATTATTTGAGGAAGGTAAAAGAACTGTCCTTTGTTCAAGGTTTGCAGTTTTAGAACTCTCTCTCAATTTTTTTTGTTTTACTTTTGCTGTTGATAACTACAATAGTACTACCAGTTAAGCACTCAGTCAGTTTAGTATACAATTTAAAATTGCTTCCTAAAATGTTTTGCTAGGAATCCAAGATAGTCATAACACAAAAATCCATATGAGGCATTAATGGGTCTGTTGAAGTTTTTAGGTTACATTGATGTTTGCAGCAAGAGAACTCTTGTCTAAACCATTAATTGTCCTTACAGCTAAGAATCTACCTGCGAACATCCAATCTGGACAATGCATTTGCACATGTCACCAAAGTGCAGGCAGAAACATTACTACTCAGTGTCTTCCGGGATATAGTAATATTGTTTAGAGCAGATTGTTCTATTTGCCTTTATAGTATTGAAAGACAGCCTGATGGGTGAGTACGACTGAAGCAAGTCTATGAAATTATTTTACCACATTTTTATAGTAATTAACTTAAAAATATCTCCTCTGTATGGGTAATTTCCTTTGATAAACTGTTAGTCTTAAGATTAATCATAGGCTTTGATAACTTATTGAGACAACTTTTCAAAATGTGGCATCCATTTGTAGCCATTCTATCACCTGTGTGTGCAAATGATAATGCTCAAAATGTGGATACGAGGGTTTGCATATTTGGAAGCTTGCATGCACACATGCTTACCCAGAGAAACTTTTTGAGCACTGTCACTTTCACACAGAATTTGTGTGTGCAGGTGACAGTGCCTGAAATGTGCACATACAAACTTGTGTTTGTGAAAAAGGTGTCGGAATTGAGGCACATTTGAAAACTTGGGCCATTCTAGCTGGTAGGGAAAGTAACCTGGGCTTCTGGTGTTTTCTCTTGGGACTTTTATCACACATTGAGGAGATCACACTTGAGGAAGATTGACTGATTAAATTTGCAATGATTACTGCTTAGCTGATTCTAATAATCTGTATCTCCAGACAGGCTGGGTTCCAGTCCACTTCTTAGATTTTGAAATTGTAGCTTTTAAATGTTGTTGTATTTTTAGCATAAATCTGTATGTGAAAACTGTACACAACTTCCATAATTTATAAAACCTGCATGCAGACCTGTGATTATTTAAACTGGTATCAGTAACTTTACAAAATCTGTAAAGTTCTTTTCTAAATAGAGAATTTAAAAAAATCTAACTGTACCCACCAGCTAATTCTGTCCGTTTAGCTTTCATATTCCATTCACCATGGAAAATTAGAGGAAATGGGCAGGGCCAGAAGTCTGTTGTACATTTTGACACGTAAGCTGCTGGAGAAGCAAGGGTTTGTCACTAATTGGTATAGCACTTAAAGATCAGTCAGAGGAATTTTTTTGTCTTGTTTTCTTACCTAAATACAGCTTTCTAAAGTAAGGCAATAAAGACTTCAGAAGTTGAAGCTACATACCTTATCAGAGATTCTAAGTGCTTGTTTTTAATAGTTTGTCAGAATGGAACTTGCTTCTACACTCCCTAGCAACTGCCTAAGTGAGTGAATATCTGTATTCACAACATTACTTTGCTTTACAGGCTGCAATAGTGATACAAAATCTTTAGAGTACTGGTGTGTCTAGAAATATAATTCTAAGGGTTCTAAATGTTTCTCAAGGAAGGATATGAAATATTTTTTGTGAATGGACATACACTGTTAATAAGAACAGGCTTTAGACAGATTGAGTTTTTATTTATTTTTGCAATGAATTCTATAGTTTGTCCCTGAGGGCACAGTACTGGGTTGCTTTAAGCGGTGGCCTGCTCTTATGTAAAAATCTAGACTCTGTAGAGCTTATGTAGCTGCTACTTCAGGCCACTTGGTATTTTTTCATATAACATGGAATCCCTCTCTTCAGTGCAGACTTTTATTTAGAAGCTTGAACATACTTGAACATCTGTTGAGTCAATAAGTAAATGTAAAGGAGAAAAACTTGTCCTGTTTGTGAATGCTCAGCTGGAGTTGTAGTTTCTGCAACAGATATAGGATTCATAACCTAAAAGTGGGTCCAGAAAAAGATTAGTTAGGCATATTTAAGGCACTACAAGATTTCCATAGAGAAGAGGTTTTCTAACTCTTTGAGCTCCAGTTCATTATTACTTTTCCTGCTCTAATTTCTCACCCTTCCTTATGCAGCCTTGTATGTAAAATGGCCCTGATAGATGTCTGCAGAGCAGTAGAGGTCAGGACTAGTGCCTCCTGTTCCCCAGTCCTGCCGGAGATTCCTAGTGTGAACTAGGAGTGGCTGAGGGATACAGGAAGACTGTTCCAGATGATATGTGAGGCATTTCCATGGTTAGAAGGAGCTGCAGAGAGATATGAGGTACCTGATAGCAAAAGGATGGGGCACTCAGGCAGTATGATGAGTCCATGTGACAGGCAAGAACAGGTCCATGGAGACTTCTAAAAACAACTCAGTGTTTCAGGATTCTGCTAAACAAATGGGAGCTCCTGGAGAATGGAGTTCAGAATTACTCTTTATATGCCCCCAGGCGAAGCTGAGAAATGGGAGGCCATAAAGAAGGTAGCAGTCAGGAGAAGAAAAGATAAAAGGCCATGAAGGTTTTAGAGGAGATGGCATCAAAGTGGTAACAAATGTGGTCAGTGTTATAGAGGTGGTCATATTTACAGCATAGTAAACAGGAATAGGTGAGTTCTGAATCAAGGATGATACGGTTACAGAAAGTGAATAGTAAAAGTATGTTTGTTTTAAATTGAAGAGCAAAATGTCAGAGAATGCCCTTCCTGCCCTGTCTCAGATACTTAGCTGAAGGAACTTGAAATAATGCCTTATATCTTACCAACATGGACAGGAGTCATTAAAGACACTGAAACATATGTGCACTTGAGAATCATAACCATAAAAGTGGAAATTAAGATTAAAGGGAGAGGAAGGATAGGATGACTGAAAAGGAGGAGCGAGGTAAAAAAGAGCAAGGGGATGTGAAAAGTAAACCTTTAAGACTCCGCCTACATGGAGTCTAGTGTAGAGGAGGTTCCAGCACAGAAGTCAGAACCATTTGGTGGGGAAGATTAGAACCAGAACAAGGGAGGGTTCATAATTTATTGAAGTAATCTAGATGGATGGAGTTATCCACAATATTGTAGCCTGCATTGAAATCAAAGAGAAGGAACCTTCATCAGTAGGGAGGGAGATGGCTGTTGTCTAACTTGGAGGAGAATAGTTCCAATGCCTTGTTCAGAGAAACCCGGATTGAAATCACCACCATTGAGAGCTACATTGAGCACTTTGCTCTTTCCTCCTGTGTTCGCATAAATTATCAAGATGGAACAAATCAGGCTAATGGGTTTATTAAATATAACTTTATCAAGTTCAGAGGTGTGGCCTGGGTACAGTTTCACAATTTAAGGGGAAATTGTTCTGGTTTCTTGAAAGAGCTCTGCTTCCTATGGTTAAATTAGTATTTTGCGTCATTAAGCATTTAGAAACTAGCTGTAATTGTCCATTAATTACTGTTAGAGGAGAAATGTTTAGCAACTATTTTTTCCCTCCCCTTACAGTCCTAACCCTACTGCCAGTATTCAAGTTCTTCAGGAGGTATCCATGTCTCGTTACATTCCTCATCCTTTCCTTGTAGTTTCTGTAACTCTGACATCAGTGAGAACAGAGACTGGTATCAGCTTGAAAATGCCACAGCAGGTATGAGTCTATCCAGTGCTTTAGAGTTGTTGAAGTTTAATAAAAAGTAACTGACAATCTTAGAGTTGGCAGTTTAGTCCAGTGGTCTCCAAAGTGGGGTGCGCGCACCCCAGGGGTGCGCCAGAGGATCCCAGGGGGTGCGTGGCAGGAGGAGCACCGCCGGACAGCACTCCGCTGTTTTTTTCTTTCTTTGGCGGCAGCTCTGCACGCCTGCGGCAGCTCTTCCCTCCTTTCTTCGGCGGCTCGCCTGCGGCAGGTCTTCCCGTCGTCTTGCTTTGGCGGCTCGCCTGCGGTAAGCCTTCCCCTCTCCTTTCTTCAGCGGCACAGTGGGGGGTGCACGATCCAAAAACTTTGGAGACCACTGGTTTAGTCTCAGACAGCAGCAATAGAGTGTTCTTTTTGAAGATGCTTTGCAAATATTTATAAAATGCTTCTGTTTAGTATGTGAGCCAAAGCCCAAAGAATCGAAACAAAAACAAGCAAGCAAGCAAACAAAAGACCTGGGTACATTTAACTATTTAAATGCTGTGGGTATGAAATATACATCTTCTGGATCAATGCCCATAAAATTCCAAGCTGTTCTAGAACATGCATAGAACTCTTTTCTATAATGTAGGACCCCTGGACGCACATAAGGTGCATCTTTTTGGTATTACCCACCTAAGTCAATTAGGCAGTGAGTCCATCGAAAGAGCAGCTGATTCCTGGCAAAGGGGCAATATTTGTTTATGTAACATTGTGGCCTAGACCAACTTTTCTATCTTAAGTACTTATTGCCCTGTTACCGTAGTACCGAAGTGTGTCTCAAATGTTTTCTGTACTTATCCTCACAATACCCCTGTGAGGCAGGGAAGCTATTATTCCCATTATACAGATGGGAAACTGATGCACAGATGATATGTCTACATTGCAGCTCAGAGCATGCCTCCCAGCCCAGGTAGATGAAGACACTAGCTCTGCTTGAGCTAGCGCCCTGAATACAGCAATGTGGATGTTGCAGCATGGGCTAGCCACCAGAGTATGGACCCAGAGGATCAGGTGGGTTTGTACTTGGGTGACTAGCCCATGCCACAGCATCCACATTACTATGTTTAGCATGCTAGCTCTCCTTGAACTAGCGCAAGTCTGTCTGCTCGGGCTGGGAGGCATGCTCTCAACTGCAGTGTAGATGTATCTAGAATGGCACAGTATCTTGCGCAAGGTTGCACAAGAATTATGTGGTGGAGCAGGGAATTGGACGACTAGTGCCCTTAACCTCTGGACCATCCTTCCTTTCTGAGGACTGTTACCTATTGGGTTATTTAAGGGAGATTAGTTGCCTGTGAGAAGTGTAATTGATCCAGTGGATGGGGGGTTGGAGCTTTCATTGATTCACTTCCTGCTTCGTTCTGAGATGCGTTTTGCATTCTGTTCTTCCTCTGCACAATGCTGAAGCTACATTAGACTCTAAATCATCATGAGCTGTAGGACACAGTCTTGCCATTCTTAGCTAGCTGCAAGAAAATGCTCATAAGCAAAGGATCAAATTCATTGTCTTCCATCTCAGATGTTGAGAATCTACTATTCGGGTCCTTCTAGCCTGATAGGAAAAACTGGATGTGGGCTTTATACACATAAGCTGTCAGGCAGTTGATTTAAATGTAAAACAAAATAAACATTTTTCAGAGATCCAGGTATCAGTGTAGTATTAGACGTTTAAGGTTTTTAAGTGCACTTTTATTTGGGAGGGGAAAATTTACACTACAGATTGGGTTTCCTGATTGCTTTTACAGAAATTCCATATCCAATTTTTTGAGTTTACAGGTAAAAAGATGTTTACTCTAATTGCCATCTCTGCGAGTCAACCTTGAATATAAAAGTTAAGCTGGGTTCTTTCTGGCCCTAGCATTAACAATTAAGTGCCTGCGATCAATCTTGATTAACCATTCTATTGATGATGCCTGAGCCACAATGGAATCCACCTTCCTCTCCTGTAGCAGTATTGACTCTTCAGTGTCAACAGAACAGAAGCAGAAAAAGCTTACTTTACAATTAAAGTTGTGAGGCAGAACTACGAATAGACATGGAGCAGTTCTGTTGAACGAAGTGGCATTTTTACAGTCACTTTTACAGTAGACCCATTTAAATGTTTCCTTCCATAGGTGCCCAGCCCTGCTTGTTCCTTCCGATTGTTTCCTATACTAAATAGGCTCTTTAAGAGGCTTGACCCTGGCGTAACGAATTCCACCACATGGCACTTGCACAGACTGGCAGCAATGCTAGCTCAAATAAGTGGATTTAAAAGCAAGGGGCACAGGCCAGGCTGGGGCTCAGGCTCGGCTATTGGGCTGTAAAATTCCGGTGTAAATGTTTGGGCTAGTGCTGAAGCCCAAACATGAGGCGGGAGAGTCCCAGAGCCCAGGCTCCAGTCTGAGCCCAAAAGTCTGCACTACAATTTTACAGTGGCTGGCACAGCCCAAGCCCAAGTCAGCCGATGTGGGCCAGCCGCAAGTGTTAAATTGTAATGTAGACATACCCTTAGAAGCTTTTTGAGGAAAGTTGCACACTGAAACCTCTGCTTACAATTAAACTGTTTGATTAAAATGAAGTAGAGCAGGAAAAGGCCAGCACCTCCCTCCAACATATCCCCAGTTTACACGCTTTACTCCTAGACGAGCAAAGCTTTTAGGGAGCTTACTGGGTAGGTCCCTCCCTAAGAACCAGATCAAAGCCATGAGCATTTGCATCTGTCCTCCTTTATATGCAAGCTGGTTTGGAAGAAAGAATTGTATCTAGAGTTCATACGCTAGTATTTACTAGCCTCCTGTAAAGATGTGCTTAGTGGGAGCGCCAGTGTTTTGAATTTACTAGTTTGGTTGTGAGTTTATACAGAAACTGTACTGTACATATCAAAGCAAAAATTATGAATTCAGGAAAGTTTAGAGATAAGTAATTTATACTTTTTTCCCCACAGGCCTGTGAGGCAGAAAGCATTATGTTAAACTTAGCAGGACAACTCATCATGGTACAAAGGGATCGGTCTGGCCCCCAGATAAGAGAGAAGGACAGCAGTCCTAACCAAAGGAAACTTGTGAGTAAACATACTTGGGATTACACAGACTTGTCAAAGGTTGTGAGGACACAGCAAGTTGTGAAGGTGATTGATCTTGGCCTAGAAACGAGTGTTTAGCTACACTTCAATGCCTGTGCTAAAACTGGTTGAATTAATTTGTTGTGAATAAATTACCTGAAAAGTGCAGTCCTCTTTTCTGTTCACAAATCATTTACAAGCCAGTTTTTGTTTCTGCAAGTATCTGTGATAACCAGATTATTTACTACTTGTATTGCTGTAACATAGGGGTCCCAACCATAGATCAGGATCCCCCTGTGGTAGGTGCTGTACATAGGTTGGGCAAACAGTTTTTGACCTGTGGGCTATTCCTAAACTGTTCACTTTGAATACTTGTGGTTTGTCGTCCCCTTCAGGCACATACTGGCATTTTTGACCAACTTCTTAAGAGATAACAGAGAAATTAATGAATGAACTCTTTAATGTATGACTATCCTTGTTCTTATGACAATATGTAGATAGTCATATGAAGAGCAACAATTTCACTATCATTGGTAGTAATGATGTGTGTGTGAATCTTCCGAAATTGCAGAGAAAGATGTGTGAGCGTGAGCATGAGCATGGTTGGATTCAAATGAATGCTTGCAAACATTATTTTTTACAGTAATCCATCAGCCCTAGCCTACACTCTGTGCTAAAAATAGGCAATTTGAACAGCTTTCTGACTGGAATTGTCAGTGGCATCAGCTGGTAGATGAGGAATGAAAGAGATCCCTCTTGGAGGGTTAATTAATACTGGAGCTTTTTCTGGGTGCCCAAAATACAGCTAGACTAAGTTGCATAGGAATTGCACTTCTTAGCAGTCCTCACTTTTAGAAAAGTAATGACCCCAGGGTGACGACAAGCTGTGTTTGTGAAAAAACCTTTAAAATGGATGGAGGCAGTATTTGATAAATATCTCTGGTATACAGTACTTTGCTAGGTTTAGGCTTGTGGGGGTGGAAACACAAGTTGAATTGCTTTCTTGAGTACTTGCACTGACTAGAGTTTTAGAAATGCCTAGTAAAAATACGTACGTCTCTACAATAGTGAATTCCTATCATATACTTGTAGGGAGATGCTGTTGCCCCTTTCAGCTGAAGGAAGGATGCTAGTGAGATGAGGCATAAATAAAAAGGGTATTAAGATTTTTTTTTTCTTTTCTTCCCCAGCTGCCTTTTTGTGCTCCAGTTGTGCTAGCCCAGTCGGTTGAAAATGTTTGGACTACCTGCAGGGCAAACAAACAAAAGCGCCACTTACTGGAGGCACTCTGGCTCAGCTGTGGTGGGTCAGGTATGAAAGTCTGGCTTCCTTTGTTTCCCAGGGATCACCGCAAACCACATTCCTTTTTGTCAAGACGGATCATGCTGCCTTTCCACATCAACATATACCCCTTGGCTGTTCTGTTTGAAGATGCCTTGGTTCTTGGTGCTGTCAATGACACTGTACTCTATGACTGTTTATACACTCACAGCAGTGCTAGACAACATTTGGAGGTCCTCTTTCCTTTCTGTATTGTTGAGAGAACCTCTCAGATCTACCTCCATCACATTTTGCGCCAGCTTTTGGTTAGGAACCTAGGAGAACAAGCCTTGCTTTTGGCCCACTCCTGTGCCACATTACCTTACTTTCCTCATGTGCTAGAACTGATGCTTCATGAAGTGCTGGAAGAAGAAGCTACCTCGCGGGAGCCCATTCCCGACCCTCTGCTTCCCACTGTGGCTAAGTTCATTACAGAGTTCCCCCTTTTCCTGCAGACAGTTGTGCATTGTGCTAGGAAGACAGAATATGCCCTGTGGAATTACCTTTTTGCTGCTGTTGGAAACCCAAAAGACTTATTTGAGGAGTGCTTAATGGCCCAGGACTTAGACACAGCTGCCTCTTACCTTATTATCTTACAGGTAATAGTATCCTACTACTTGATTACAAAAAAGAAGTGAAGTTACTATTTAGTGTCCCTTTTTTATGTTTTATTTAAACAATTTGTTGCATGTTTGTTTGGCATATATTTGTTTTTTTAAAACAGCTAACACTTTTTTTGGTGGGCACCTGACCTCAATTATATCTGTTTAGGGATCAAATTAAATAGGACTAGCTCCCTAAAATAGCACTTAACAAAATGGAAAACTGTGAAATATGCTTTTACCTACAACTCTCATTTTTAAGCGTACTGCTGGGGGAGGGGCTTGACTTTTTCCAAAAGTATTCTTGAGTTTCAGAAGCAAATTATTTTTATATTGTGCATTGTTACTTGTAGAACATGGAAGTTCCAGCAGTTAGTAGGCAGCATGCCACTCTTCTGTTCAACACTGCCCTGGAGCAGGGGAAGTGGGACCTTTGTCGTCACATGATCAGATTTCTTAAAGCCATTGGTTCTGGTGAATCAGAGACTCCTCCGCCTACACCCACAACTCAGGTTTGTTAAGAAAATCCTAAATCTTGTGTATCAGTCACTAAACATAATGAATCTCATTTATACCCAAGATGTAACATGTTTTTACTTTAGTTGGTCATACGCTTCTTTGTTGTAGGAACCCAGCTCAACTGGTGGCTTTGAGTTCTTTAGACATCGCAGCATTAGTTTATCCCAATCAGCAGAGAATCCTCCTAACAAATTTAATCTACAGAAAACACTGAGCATGCCTTCTGGGCCATCTGGGAAAAGGTAACATTTATATCATAGTACAATTCATGATTGATCCCTACTGTGCTGAACCACTGTACAGAGAATAGTCCCTGCCCCACTCATCCAAACTATTTACATTGTAACAAGTTATACAATGGGGCTATATTAAGGCGTGGGCACTCATGACTCCTGGAGTTATGTGAGATCAGGATTTCAGCTTCCATTTAAAAAAAAAAAAAAAAAAAAAAGGTTCTAGCCCTTATGGATGCAAAGACAAGTTGAAAAGTGTGAACCAAGTATAACTGATGCTTGCCTGAAACTACCTCTGGGATGTGAGAGCTGGGCCATTCATCTTCAGTGTGAAACCTGTTGTTAGTCCTGAAAGGGTCTGGGCCATAGCATGGGTGGGGGGGCGGGGAGTGCCCAGGACCCTAGATTGTCTTAATTTGGCCCTGACAGCAACCTTAGAGGTGTTCTGTGTGCTGTGAGATTCCATAGATCCCTGGAGGTTCTGATGGAGCAGAATACAGTGAGCACTCACGTGTCCATCAGCTGTAATAGAGCATCTCACCTAATACTGCAGAAGAAATATTTCTCCCTTTGCTTCTACTGCAGATATTGGCTACTTTGATTTCCATCTATCATAACTTTTTATGTGCATGAGCTGTAACTTTGATATTAAAGTTATTTGTTCTGCTTAGAAGTGGTAAATGAGATAAAATGCAGGGAGCACAAACCAGAATTGTCCACAGGAAGTTACAGTCCAATATTGTATTTTTAAAATGATGAGGAAAACGACCCTTCAGACAATGGTGTGTGTTTTTACTCGGATAAAATGCTGTAAGATAGTACTAAGGTCAAGAACTTAGCAGATGTAATAAAACAGACATTTACATGAATAACAGGAATATCCAGAGTTGTTACAGTAAATATTATAAAATTAAGAAACAAAAGCTTTTGAAGGCCTGGTGTGGTAGGGGTTGGATGCCAGTAAAATTACAAAAAGAAACAAGCAATTAGCAAAATGAATACTTTGGGGAAACAATTAATTAGATGGAATTATTTATCTAATTAATTGCTCCTCACATGACTAGTTCAGGAAAACCAAATCAAAAGCTGGACTTACTGATTATGGTTATTAATGAGACTGCACTGGGGGGTGCATCACCGCAAAACTTAAGATTCTTTTACACATTGCTGCCCCAAAATAAACAATTAACTTGACTTTGAAATAAAGAGTGTTTAAGTAATTAAAAATTATAAAACCAATAAACAAATCATGCAAATGATATATACAACATAAACAAGTAAATAAAATGAATGATACAATGTAGCAACTCTTAAGACAACCTCTAAACAAAACATGAAATTCTGAAATATATAGTTAACCAACCATATTTTAATTAACTTTACTGAATGGCCTAGTTATAAAGCTGAGTATAAAATTCAAAAACCTTTGAGCATTAACCACAGTGGTGTTCACTTTAAGATACTAACAGCATCAATATTAACTAATTAACTAGTAACTAAACATTTTTAACATAATTCAACAATTAAACTGAGACAGAATATCAAATAACCAAGTATAAACTTAATGAAGTAACTGGATTGGAACAACTATAATTCAACTTCTTAGAGCTGTCAAGCAATTAAAAAAGTTAATTGCTTTTAATCGCACGATTAAACAATAGAATACCATTTATTTAAATATTTATGGATGTTTTCTACATTTTCAAATATTGATTTCAATTATAACAATACAAAGTGTATAGTGCTCACTTTATATTTTTATTACAAATATTTGCACTGTAAAAAACAAAAGAAATAGTACTTTTCAATTCACCTACTACAAGTACTGTAGTGCGATCATGAAAGTTGAACTTACAAATGTAGAATTATGTTAAAAAAAAAAAATCTGCATTCAAAAATAAAACAATGTAAAAAATATAAAAGCCTACAGTCCAATCAGTCTTATTTCTTGTTCAGTCAATTGCTCAGACAAACCAGTTTTGTTTACATATGCAGGAGATAATGCTGCCCACTTCTTGCTCACAAAAGTGAGAACAGGTGTTCTCGTGGCACTGTTGTAGCCGGTGTCGCAAGATATTTACATTTCCGATGTGCTAAAGATTCAGATGTCCCCTCATGCTTCAATCCCCATTCCAGAGGACATGTGTCCATGCTGATGACTGGTTCTGCTCGATAACCATCCAAAGCAGTGCGGACCAATGCATATTCCTTTTCATCATCTGTCAGAAGGTTGATTTTCATTTTTCGTGGTTCGGGTCCTATAGTTTCCGCATCGGAGTACATTACTCTTTAAGACTTTTCAAAGCACGCTCCACACCTCATCCGTCTCAGATTTTGGAAGGCACTTCAGAGACTTAAACCTTGTGTCCAGTGCTGTAGCTATCTTTAGAAATCTCACGTTGGTACCTTCTTTGCGTTTTGTCAAATCTGCAGCAAAAGTGTTCTTAAAATGAACATATGCTGAGTCATCTTCTGAGACGACTAAACATGAAATATATGGCAGAATGTGGGAAAAATAGAGCCAGGCATATACAATTCTTCCCCAACGAGTTCAGTCACACATTTAATTAACGCATTATTTTTTTAATGAGCGTCATCAGTATGGAAGAATGTCCTCTGGAATGAATGTTTAGCATATCTGGCACATAAATACCTTGCAATGCCAGCTACAAAAGTGCCATGCAAATGCTGAGATTTAGTTATATACTCATGAAACTAAAGGTTTCAAGTTTAGTCCTTTTAAGCAATACAACAGATAGTAAAGCAAGTTAAGTGAGCTTAGCACTACACAGACAGATGTGAACAATAATTCTGGCAATTACAAGTGAAAGCATGTAGTTCAAATCAATTTTAGTTACAGTGAAGTCAGATTCATGTCCTGCAAACTGAATTCAGTTATGTTCTTAGGAGAATTTTCTCCAATCTTAAGCTATTTTAAAACTTTCTTTTTCCTTGTTTGTACCATTTAAAATTAGGATATTTCTAGTAGTTGGATCGAAGTTGTTAGATTTATGACTTTAGTATTAAGAATTCCTCCCACCCCAACCACAGAAATTCCCTATGGAATTTTTAGCCATAAGCATTGATTTCCTAAATCTTTGTGCTTCTGAGCAGGTGGAATTTGTCACCCTCCCTTCTGTTCAGTGTGCAGTTGTCATCTTCATGGTGGGAGGATTCTGTCCAGGGAAACATCTTTTTCCCTAAGCTGCCAGATCAAAGATTCTTGTAAAAGACTCCTACTTGAAGAAAATCACACTCTCTCAGGGAGTGCTAAACACTTATGTGGAATGGACCAGCTTTCTCTGAATCTGGTGTTGATCTGCCAGAAGAATTCCATCTAAATGTTTCTCCCAAGTATCAGTTTTGATAGTTGTTCTTGTGGTATTTTTATTTTGAAAATTACAGTGTTCAACCTCTTTCAATCACATAAAGGGATAAAAACATTAAGCTTCAGAATTTACTGAAATCTCTAACTATTGGAAGTTAGGACAAACTTTATTGGGAGTAGGTTATGCTATTTTTCTTCTATTCCCTTCCTTTCTGTAAAGGAGCTGGTATTGGCCATTGTTAGAGACCAAGTACTGGACTAGATGGACCCTGGTCTGATCCAGTAAGACATTTATGTTCCAGAGTACAGCACATTTTTGTTTTTAAAGGCAGTGTCCCCCTCCCACGCAGATATGGTTCTTGGTGTAGGAAGGAACAGAGTAGATATCTGCATTGACTGTATATGAAGCACATTTCCTCTGTTATCCTCTTCAGTGGGTTCTTGGACTTCACGGGCCTCTCCTGTTTGAAGATTGCTACTATTCCACCACCAGCACAAAGTCGACTGCCTGGATCAGTATTTAAAGTTCATGTTAGACACTCAGTACCTATATGAAACATTGACCCAGGGAAAAGCTCACCTCTCCCAAAACTTGCAAGACTACCATGATTTTTCATGTATGTCCATCTCCTGAAGAGTCATTTGCTGAAAGCTAGTTATCCTGAATTAACTCCTGGTGCCACAGCACAGTGACATTGCTACTCCTGAGGGAATTCCGAGCCTAAATATTCTGCACCCCCCCCCCCCCCAAAAAAAAAATCTGCAAATTTTAATTTCAGTAAATAAATGTGGAGGCTCCACCATGGCAGTGGAGAGCACAGGTCACTGGCTGCATGAAGATCAGAGATTACCCTACAGTCCCCCACCCCAGGACAGGGACTCGGCGGTGAGGCTGCCCCAGAAACACCCCAGGGCTCTGCCCCTTTGTGGCAGGCACACCAGGTGTGGGCAGGCAGGTTCAGGCTAGCAGGATCCTGGTGTTGGGCAGTCCAGATGTGAGCAGCTTAGTGAGTAATCTAGGTGCATAGGGGCTTACTGGGGGGGGGGAGTTCTGCGTGCAGGGGCAATGGGACTCTGCAGGGGGGTCCAGGTGAAGATGGTTAGGGCTCAGTGGGATGATGCAGAGCGGGTGGGACTCATCCCCCTGCAGAACAGGGGAGCCCCAGCTGAGGGCTTAGAGACTGGCAGGAGTGTTTGTCTGTGAGAGCAATTGCTAGTGCCGCAGTCTTCTGGAGTTTGCTTTCTCTGAGAGGCCACTTTGAAAGGGGTGCTGCTCCTTGCTTCCCTAGTGATGTGTAGCTTTGCCTTTACTGCTAAGACTTTAAGCCCCTGCAGCTGGTGCTGCCTATCTAGTTTCTGGTTTCAGAGTAGCAGCTGTGTTAGTCTATATTCGCAAAAAGAAAAGGAGTATTTGTGGCACCTTAGAGACTAACCAATTTATTTGAGCATAAGCTTTCGGATGCATTCCAATGAAGTGAGCTGTAGCTCACGAAAGCTTATGCTCAAATAAATTGGTTAGTCTCTAAGGTGCCACAAGTACTCCTTTTCTTTTTATCTAGTTTCTATCTGCCACATTCCTATTGTCACATAGATCATCGTGATAGTGAAGGCTCTTGGGTAAAGGACTTTTAAGCTACAGTCTTACTATCACCGCTTCACTTGTGTTGGTCCACAGGTGGAGTAAAGACAGTGACTGTGCTGAGAACATGTACATTGATATGATGCTCTGGCGTCATGCTCGACGCTTGCTGGAGGAAATCAGGCTTAAAGACCTTGGCTGCTTTGCTGCACAACTAGGCTTTGAGCTGATTGGCTGGCTGTGTAAGGAGCGAGCCCGGGCTGCCCGTGTGGAGGATTTTGTGATTGCCTTGAAGAGACTACACAAGGATTTTCTCTGGCCGTTTCCAGTCATACCAGCTTGCTCTGTTAATTCACCTTTCAAGAATGGAAAGTACAAGACAGGTGATGTACCATCTGAGTTATTTTGGTGGACTAGGTTTCTCTCCTGCAATCCTGCCTCCATCAGTTTGAATCTCAGTTCAGCCAAGCAAAGAACAGGTTGACGTTTATCACCTGCACAGTTCCTTACTTTGCATGATTTTGAAGGGGTTCAGAACCCCTTCTGTTTAGCATAGACCTCATGTCTTTGTAGTAGTTATGTTGTAGTTTCCTGTTTTCCTGTTTTCTCTCAGAAGTTATATTTTAGCTGTATTAAATCAGAGAACTAGATCTCTGTTACAGGTCAGTCTGGACACAACCTTTTATACAATTTCAGCCAAAGAAAGTGACTAAAATCAGTACATTATGTGGTTTTATATCTGATTTTTAAAGCTTTGTTTTTCATGTGACCTGATGAAATTTGCTAGCAATGTGGTGGTAGTGAGATGGAAGAGTTAAAATTGTGAGAATGTGCTGCAGTTTTCAAACCTGTATTACAATGTTGCTGTTATATCTTTCCATATATTATTTTGAGAGATTACCACATGGATCTCACTGCAATCTTAAAACATCTTTTAATTCTATAAACTAGACTGAATTTCTGTCTCAAGAGTGCAAGAAAGTGAGTTTACATGGTAGCTCAGCTATGCCAGCAACATATTAGATGGCACTTTCACTGTGTGCCAGTGTCTAGGTACAGTGAGGCTGATCAAAGGGTCTTGCAATAGCCATAAGATCTGCATTCCCTTGCATTTGTTTGTTTGTCAGCGACTTAATTACTTGAATTTTGACTTGGCTATAACTGTAAAAAGTTGTTTGGGAGATAAATGGCTACTTGTATGGTGGGTCTGTTTTTTATAAATGCCTCCTTATTTCTAGCTGTTGGAGAGCAGCTGCTCAAGTCCCAGTCTGCAGACAGTTTTTTAAATGTGGAAATGGACACAGGGGTCTCAAGTGCACCTCAGAGTCACAGCTGGCTTAGCACCATCAATTCCTCCCAGAGAGAGATGGACACAGTTTCATCCCATGGACCTCATATGCAAGATGCATTCCTCTCTCCTTTATTTAATAAAGGTAGGTTATTTCTCATTCTCTCACTCTCATATCCTTTTCTGCATCACCCTCAGAAAACTGCATCTAGGTATTCATCTTCTCTCATGAATGCACATCACTGCTGTATGGTGCTGTCCTGTTATCTGATGATACCTTAATGCAGAAAAGATTGGCTCAGTCAGTGGAAAAGTATACTAAAAACATTTAAAAGTGCATTGACAACTTTGTGGCTGAGTCAAAATTGAAGACTACAACCAAGCAAGCAACAGCTGTATTTAAAAGGAATTGAAAGTAAAAATTCATGCTATTTTTTTTAAAGAAAAGGTCCTTACCTGTGTTGGTAGCACCTGAAACTATTAAAACTGATTATTGTAATAACTAAATTTGACTAAAAGTTTCCTTTCTATATCTATCTTCATTTGGAAAAAGACTAGTCAATTTTAAATCCGTTTCACACATCCCAATCCACTCCTGCTCTGCAGACCTATTTGTATCTTTCATGCCCATTTCATTCACTATATGCTCTAAAACTGACAATACTGATGATCAGATTTTTACACTAAGATGAGCAGGAATCAAAGGCGCACTACTTTGGCTTATAGGTCTGTTGGAAATAACTTTTAACTGGGGGCATGAATCAGCGTTCATGTTGTGCTTCCTGTCAGTGCCCAGGGAAGCTAATGATCCAACCAGCAGATGAAATTTGGTGATGAGTGCTGGTCATGTGCCACCTGGGGCATATGCTAAGAACTGCCTTGTAACCTATTTCCACTGACTTTTTAGTTTTAGGATCAATTTAAGATGTTCACTGTAGTAATTTTGATTACTAATAGTATTTGGGAGATTTTTACATCTGTCCAAGAGCTCAATAGTACTTCACTATTTTCCAAATGATCTGTATGAGTGCCTCGGGGACCTGTTGTGTACATATTACTCTTTCTACCCAGTTTATCCTGCAGGATTGTCTTTACCTGGTACTAACAAGAATTGCTACTGAAGAAATAGCTTGCACCAAGAAAAGCAAGTCTGTCTTTAAGTATATATTAATCCAATGCACCAACAAGGCCCTTAAATCCTTAGAAGGACAATATACCTAAATTCAGATTGCTCCTGGCTAACTACTAGGCATTCAGTACCCAGTAACACTCTTACTGAATCGCAAAGCTAGTTACATTAGTATGTAAATGTTTAACTATTAAATGTCACCAGTCAGTTTCTGGAGGAAGCAGTGCAAAAGAAAACATTGACAGCTGATAAATTAATAGATGGCTTTCCAAATATCCTGTTTAATATATTTTGGTAGGTGATGAATGCAGCATTGGTTCAGCAACAGACCTGACGGAAACAAGTTCTATTGTGGATGGTGACTGGACCATGGTGGATGAAAACATCTCCACTCTAAGTTTAACACAGTCAGAGCTGGAACATATCTCTCTGGAATTGGCTAGTAAAGGGCCACACAAGTCACAGGTCCAACTACGGTAAGTTACATCATCATGAGATGACTTGAGACTAAAATATGTTCAGTCTTGCTTTTAGCGTGTGTATGATCTAGTGTTTTGAATTTTGAGGGGAAAAAGCGTGCACTGCATGAACTGTTTTGTTCTCATAGGTATTTGCTACACATCTTCATGGAAGCAGGATGTCTGGACTGGTGCATTATCATCGGCCTTATTCTCAGAGAATCTTCAATAATCAACCAGGTTTTTACCTTAATGCAGTCTTCTGATGCTGATGGAGAGATCTGGCAGAATATCAAGACTGGGCTACATGCTGTAGACAGATGGGCTTCCACAGATTGGTAAGTGTCATTGCAGCAGATTAGTTTTGATAGATGGCTGAATATAGAATTTGTAAGTAGTTCAATTTGGGGTTTATATTTACTAGTGTGAGGTTTTTCACTAATTTTTTTTTTTTAGATTGCAGTCTCTTTTCTTCCTGTGTGTTTGTACAAGACCTGGAACACTGGGGCCTTGATCCTGTCTGAGGCTTTTCGGTGCCACTGCAATATACTGATTAAATTTTCAATGCAACTAGAAACTTATCACTTTCCATTTTTACTAATTACAGAACACAGTGCTGTGTTTTGCACTATTACTTTGTAAGTTTTAAAATTCTTTTGAATAAATGAAGGGACCCTCCTATTACAATATATAATTTGGTATTTTGACAATGTTCCACTACTTGGGTCTCCATTTACATTGACTTCAGTAAGAGTTTAGGCACTCAGAAGAGAATTTACCTTAGCAGCTTCCCTAAAGAAATCCACAGGGAAGACAGCTCTGTAACAGTCTGTTATAATGCAGAGTCCCCTGAAACAATGGTGTCTATTTGAATTGCTGTCACTGTTTGACCCCATGTGCTTTACGCAAGAGCTCAAATAGGTGTGCCTACAGTAATGATTTACTGCTGAAGCCTAGAGGGCAGAATGTGAATGAAGTGCTATTTTTAGTTCACTGCATAGTTACCTCTTCCTTCTTTGTTCTTTAGCCCTGGGTACAAGCCATTTTTAAATGTCATCAAGCCACAGCTCCAGAAACTAAGCGAGATATCAGAAGAGCAAGTGCAGCCTGAAGCTTTTCAACCAGTGAACCCTTGTAAGGTTACTGAACAAGCCAGCCCAAGGGCAGAGGAAAGCCGGAGTTTGAGCTGCCATAGCACTAGCCCTCAGAGCGATAGTGGAAGTAACAGTGTGAGTCGACATGAAGAGGACATGTCTGGGGCAGAGGAGGAGGATCCTCTCCAGGAGGGAAGTTATGAGTGCACTGTATCCTAACATGATTTTAGTTGCTGGAGAGATGGTAGATAAGTACACAAATTATCAGGATTGTAAGGAAGCAAACCAGCTTTCAGACATGCTTCCCTGGGTTGAACTTTAATGTTTGATTTCTACAAGCGTTGAATAGAGAATGTCAGATCCATGGATGTGTATAAGGTGACCTCAGATAAGCAGCTCACAACACCTACAACTGAAACCAAGAGAATCGTTATGTGAAAAGAGTTGGTCTTATTGTGAAGACGACTTGTTCTTCCTCTGTCCTTCTCTAAATTGAGCTTGCTCTTCTGGTACTGAATATTGATTGCAGAAGGACAGCAATAGGCATCAATGCAGATTTTATTCTATTTTAACATCCGTTTCATGAGTCCCTTTGCCATATGTGTCACCTAATTTGGACAACCTTCTGAATATCTCCTATATAATGAGAGAAAGCAAGAGATGACTTCTGTTTTATAATCATCGACACCTTGCCTGTTTTTCCTGTCAGACTTTAAAATATAAATTGTAAGATGAAGGTAGTTAAAAAGTTATGGCCTGAGTCAACTGGGATCTAAGTGTTTATGCTGTTTGATATCACTAAATATTTTGTATTAAAGAATTGTAAAGTGTATGTTTTTGTGAATATTCTTGTATAAATATTCTCAAGGGTGTGCTGTTCATGCTCTTGGGGTTGTACCATATTTTAAGGTACCTGTGTATTTTGCATGGTTATAGCTAACTGGTAAAATTAAAGCAGAGTTGCACTTCCTTCTGGATGTGGCATACTTTTACTCTGACCTATCATTAGAGTAACATTTTAAAAGTGGCTTGATTTTTTTACCCTTGGCCACTCTGACCTACAATTAATTTTAAGATTACTGAAGGGTCTTATTTATTTCATGTGTAAATTCCTTTCACAAGAATGGATTTTTTTTATGTAAATAGAATCACTTATGTACTGTTACTAAATTTTAGTAATATGTAAGCAGTGCATACTTACATTTTTTCAAACATTTTATAATGTGTAATTAAGATTTTATTATAACTTTCAGCCACTGTTATGAAAGCTGGCTGCGGAAGTCTCATAGCTGCTTTGAGGTGCTTATTTTCCTAGCTGCTGTCCCCCAATATATGTAATATTAAATACCTGTAACAGTATTACAATTTAGATATTAGCTTGTTTGTACTGTGCAATCTGAATAAAATAATGCACCATTACTTATTTTATACAAAATTCCACTAGCTTATTTTTATGCTGTAACTACCACTTGGTAAAAAAACAAAATCAATAGTCTCCCACTGCTGCTGTTCCTATTCAAATTCTGAAAATTTATTCTTCACACTTAAGACAGGTCAAGTTTTTCACAAGGGTGAAGTAAGTGGCTGGTTGCACTTCTTGCTTATTTATGTTTTAAAGAGTTTAATAATGGTGTCTGCTGTAGGTGTAATTTTGATTGCTTTAATTTGTCTTACATGCAGTAAAACTTCAAATCCTGTTTTGGGGGATAGATACCTGCCTAGTAAATAAAGCATACTAATGTCAGTTATCTGAAGTATGTTCTTCCATCCAAATTAGGGGACTTGAACAATAAAACAGTTGTATTAAGCTTTTGGTGAACTTTTAAATCTGTTAAAGAATACAGTCAACTTGCAAATTTAATTTTGTGACTAGGGCCAGTCAAAACTTTCCATAGGCAAGAAAAATCAAATGAAAGCAAGCCTTTAATGCTGCAAGTAAAACAGGCTGAACTAGTATACATTAAGTGAAAAATAAAATCCAACTTACCATCCAGAAATAATTTGTCAATGACAAATTGAGTGCTGCACTAATGGATTGGAAAAAGTCTGAACAGAAGTTCAGACTCTACTCTTGTAACTTTTTCAGAAGTGAAAGGTAGATCTGCCCCCACCTGAAGTGAGCTTGGAACAGGATGACCAGATTTTTGGGTCTGTCTTTTATATAGGCTCCTATTATCCCCTGTCCCAATTTTTCACATTTGCTGTCTGGTCACCCTAGGTTTGAACAGAAGTCCCTTGAAACTATACTCAGGACTTTTCCTACTGTAGGAAAATGGCAGCTACTACTACTATTAGAACTTTGTGCTGTAACTTTTTTCACCATAAGCCAGTGATTCTCAACCATTCAGCAATCTGATATGTCTTGGGTACCCCCAAATTACACCTCACTTTCTTGTTTACCATAGTAAAATACTGTACTGAAATTTCAGTGTCTATAGCTATCCTTCTCTCGGTGTAAATAATACATAGAGCGGTACAAACAAGTCATTGTACTGACTTTTTACTAGTATTTATGTAAAACTAGGCAAATATCTGAGTTGAGGTACCCCTGGTTGAGAATCACTGCCATAAGCCTCCTAAAGTTTTTGATTTCCCCTCACAGCACTAAATTGTAAAGCCCTTCAACATGTACAGAACTGTCCTTATTTACATTCCAGCACTGCTATTCTATATGTAGTTTGAACAGACATTGCAGATGATTATTGCAAGGCAATTTCTTCTGTGATCTCACTAATGCAAAGCATCTTAAACACTTAAAAGCCAACCTGGACACTTTTTTGGAATAGAGCATACAGGTTTTTTCCTTCATACATTTATTTCTTAACCAATGTCATAGCTTTTGCTGAAATGAACAGAGTAAATTACTGTAAAATTGAGCAAGTTAGCTGTCCTGTTAGTAAAAGCAATACTAAAAACTTACAGTATTCTTGGTTAATGCTATATGTGGCTGGGGAAAGGCAAAATAATGAATTGGATCTTAATGTAATTTCAAATAGTATCTTGTAGAGGGAAGTATTAAATGCTATTAGTGGAGGACCCACTTCTAGAGCTTAATTTTGTGCCAAATTGCAGTACTTGCTGAGTGTAGGCTTCTCTCAGGCATGTGATGTGGTACATCATCACTTTTAAGGCTTTTTAAATTTTTAAAGATTTTTAAAGCTACTTAAGCATTGCTATGCTTAATTGATTTAGGAGCCTAGATCTTACTTTCAAAAGCTATTAAAGCAGTCAGTCTGAATTCCATCAGATGACAATGGAATTTAGACTCGTGTGCCTCAATAGTTTTACAAATCTGGGCTTAAAAAGCTAGAGTGGATACCCAATGAACATAGCATATATTAAACTAATGAAGAGTTCTATATAAAGGTTTCCTCTCACCAACAGAAGTTGGTCCAATAAAAGATACTGTCTCATCTACCTTATCCTGGGACTTACACAGCTGCATGTTTGTCTATGAGGTACAGCAGGAAGTGGCTTGATATTTAACATTTTAACTGGAAGAAAAGAATTACTGAGACAGTTTGGGACAGTAAATAGTGACAGTGGGTCAAGATGCAAATGTAAGGTCATACTTACACGATGGGGAATCAATCCGGGGATGCAATGACTCAAGAGTTTGGTAGATAATCAGGTGAACATGAACACTACTGTAGCCAAAAAACCTTATGCAATCCTTGGATCTACAGGCAGGAGGAGGAAATTTATATTACTGCACTGGTGCAGCTGTGTTCAAATTTATCACCATCATTCCTAAACTGTGGAGAGAAGAGCTGAGTTATTGGAAAATGTGCATTATAAGACTCCAAGGTGCTGAGACCGATCAAGTTAAAACCTACACTGTGAACCCAAATTTGATAGCTCTTCAATTTAGCAGAGAAATTTAATCTAATAGCTTGAAGCTAAAGTGCTTCAGACTAAAACTATGAGGAACAGTTTACCATGGGTTGTGGTGGACTCTCCCTCGCTGGAAATCTTAAATCAAAAGGTATGCTTTAGTCCAGTGACTTCCAACATTTTTTCATCTGCAGACCCCTTTGGAAATCTTACGCAGTGTGTGGACCACAGGTTGAAAACCACTGTTGTATAGTAACGACAATCTTTCGTTAACCCCTTAGATATAATCGGCAGACCACAGATTGAAAACCAGTGCTCTTGTCAACCATAGGTTTTGGAATTGAAGCAGGAATTAATTCATGTGACTCCCAGAGCCTGTGTTATGCAGGAGATCAGAGTTTCTAGCCTAACCTGGAAATGCTGAGCAGCAGCATGGATCTCTATTCACAGGTATCAGCCTCCATCTCTGCTGCCCAGTTTGGTCAAGCAGTATTAGTCTTTACTTCAATAGGTTCCCATCTCATGATCTAGAAGAGTTAAGCCTGAGTAATCACCAAGAGCGGAATACATATGGACACATACTCAAAGAAACAATGTTTACTTACCTGACAGTAACTGAGGTTCTTCAAGATGTTCTATACGCAGATGGGGATGCTGCACCCTCAAGAGGGGTGGCATGAAGCCATATAGAGCACATCCACAGCCCCAAATACACACTGCTGGTTAAAAGATTCTGATCACCTGTGTAGAAGAGTGGGATCCATGTGTACAGAATGCACAGATCCACACTTTAACATAATTAACTTATTTTGAAACTTTTGTTTATTTATATAAACATACCACTGGTAAAGGTTTAAATTAATAAGACTTACAGATACTCCTGGAAAGTCTCATGTGGTAAGAGTTAGCCTAAACTAAAGCAATTTTAAAAAGACTAGACCTCTAGAAACTTCTACCACCTCAACTGGAACAATTAATCCACTACTTGCTTACTGCACCACAAAAAGTAAAGAAAGGCTTCCACCACAGTGCACCTTTACCTTTCAACTCAATGCATGAGTGTGACAGCCTTTGGGCATATTGCAATTTAGTTATGAAGCATGTCACAAAGGCAGTCAAGTCCAATACTGTGCTTTATTAGGAGTCTAAGGCAAGAAAACTGCAGTATTAAAAAAGGTAGGTGAGTTCCTGAAATGGTTTACTGAAGGCTGCACTGTTTATAGTGTGAAATGAGTGAGTTGCATGTAGGGCTTGCAGAATTATTTCTAGAATTCAAAGAAAAAACTAATACAGAAGAAACTGCATTGGTATCAGTTTTTATTCAACATAACCAATATACCTGAATCCCACTGCCATTTTGGCATCTCTGATTACCTACACCTGATTTGTATCATTGCAGTTTTTAGATGCCTGTTACCCTGACACCTGCTAAATAATTCAGCAAACCTATGCTGCACTAAGCAGGCTCACCTACTCAGATACACAGAGATGTTGCCCTCTTACTCCATGTCCACACTTCACGGAGAATATTTTTACGCTCTTCATTCATGCCATGTCTTACCAGTAATTGTAATTCCCCAAGTCTCAAGTAAAAGGTTTGGGCTTGCAGTGCTAGAAACAAAAACAATCAATCAATCTCCCAGTAACAGAATTGGCATGTTAATAAGGCAGGAATTCCAGTAAGTCATCCCAGACAATTTAATTCTGTTATTTAATAAAGGGTGATCCTGAGTTAGCAACGCCATTTTACTTTTTCTTTCAGTAACAAAATATAGTTATTGCTTCACTGAAGTTCCAGAAGTTGTCTGCATGCTGCACACTGACATTTTCCCCCTCCCCATGGACTCTTCTTGCACTTGTTTTTTTAAGTTTACAAGTTAGAGGCACAATAAAAATACTAATTTTGGGGAAGACAGTGAATGATTCTGGTACAGCCTTAATCCTTATTTAATTGCCAACTCTAGTGTAAGTGCAGTACAAAATAGTACATTTAATGAGACTTACTATACATTTAAGAAAGCTATTAAGACTCAGATTTCTGCAAAACTATTAACTATAAATAGGGGTGTATTATTAGTAAGTACTCTAAATGAATAGGGATAAGCACTGTACATGAAAGACCAGGTGCTGTTGAGCCAACAGTGTTAGTCTGGTGGTTTTCTTTCCTTTATGCAGTACACAAACCAAAACAATTAGATACTTTAATTGGTCTGTGAGAATCTCACTCATGCAACACCTTTCAAATGTAACCTCATAATATTCTGATTTGTTCCATGCTGGTTAAGTACACTCTAACTGAACAATTAAAAAAAATTAAATTAGCAGCTAATAAACCTGATCATGAGAACCATCATCCCTCAGGGCCAACTGCAAGTCATGAGGAATGTCATCTTAACCATTAATTTCTCACATAGATATCCACAACACTACAGCGTGTTTGCTTTAACTGGTACATACACAAGAACTCCTGTGCATATAATTTGGCAATTTTTATTCAGGTGAAAGTGAGGAGTGGTAGATACACTGGAGGGTATGGCTAGGATACAAAGGGACCTAGACAAATTAGAGGATTGGGCCAAAAGAAAGCTGATGAGGTTCAACAAGGACTAGTGCAGAGTCCTGCACTTAGGACGGAAGAATCCCATGCACTTCTACAGACTAGGGACCAAATGGCTAGGCAGCAGTTCTGCAGAAAAGGACGTAGGGGTTACAGTGGATGAGAAGCTGGATATGAGTCAACAGTGTGCCCTTCTTGCCAAGAAGGCTAACGGTATTTTGGGCTGTATAAGTAGGGGTATTTCCAGCAGGTTGAGGGACATGATCGTTCCCCTCTATTTGACATTGGTGAGGCCTAATCTGGAGTACTGTGTTCCAGTTTTGGGCCCCACACTACAAGAAGGATTTGGAAAAATTGGGAAGAATCCAGCGGAGGGCAACAAAAATGATTAGGGGGCTGGAGCACATGATTTATGAGGAGAGGTTGAGGGAACTGGGATTGTTTAATCTGCAGAAGAGAAGAATGAGGAGGGATTTGATAGCTGCTTTCAACTACCTGAAAGGGGGATCCAAAGAGGATGGATCTAGACTGTTCTCAGTGGTAGCAAATGACAGAACAAGTAGTAATGGTCTCAAGTTGCAGTGGGGGAGGTTTAGGTTGGATGTTAGGAAAAACTTTCAGTAGGAGGGTGGTGAAGCACTGGAATAGGTTACCTAGGGAGGTGGTGGAATCTCCTTCCTTAGAGGTTTTCAAGGTCAGGCTTGACAAAGCCCTGGCTGGGATGATTTAGTTGGGGATTGGTCCTGCTTTGAGCAGGGGGTTGGACTAGATGACCTCCTGAAGTCCCTTCCAACCCTGATATTCTATGAACAAAGCACTAAGTTCATGCCATTGTGCTAGAGAATGATCAGCACAAACAGCTGGAATTAATTTGGAGAAGTTTCCCAACAGTCTAAAAATTTTCCCTACTTCCCCAGCTTACAGACACAGTTTAGGAAAACAAAAATCAAAGATTCCAGTTTTTTTTGGTGGCTGCATTTTTCTAGAGGGGTGGGATTTTTCAAAACACATAGCTAACTTAGGAGCACAAGCCCTGTTGACTTTAAATGGGAGCTGTGTTCCTAAATCACTTGTGCTTTTGAAAATCCCATGCTCTAAGATTAAGTTAAGAACAGTTCTCCACAAATGTCAGATGCTTCATGTGCTTTAAAAGTCTCTTTTCACAATAGTTACATAAATCCTTATGGAAAGCACTTTGTTTAAATTAAACTAAACACGGAACCAAAGTATTAATGAAATGAAGTGAAATGAAATGAATTACGCTTAACCAACCAAGAAAACCTACATAAAAGTACTTATCAAAAATATACAGATAGAAATAATCCAGTATGCTAAATAGAATTTATAATCAACACCAATTTAGAAAATAGCAATCAAGCAGTTACAAGATGCCCACTCAAAAAAAAAAAAGGCCAGAGTGTGTATCAGTGCTCTGATGTACACAACAATGCCACATGCTTGCATCTCATGTACGAGTCTAGTCTTCATGTTGTACTTGAAACAGGCTGCAAGATCCCAACAGGGAAATAAGTAGAAGACTGTATGATTTGGTCAAACCTCCTCCACTCAAAAGTCACTGTGGTAAAGAGTTAGCACAAGGACAGAGAAAGAAAGTGACCAATAAACATCTTTAAACAGAACAGTGGAGGACAGGAAAAGAAAAGTTGTTAGTGATCTAAGTAACAGACTGATCATTAAGTTTCATGGCATGAAATTTCAAGTCTTTGAAATTTTCCAAGGACATAGCATAGCCTAAGTGACTACTTCAAAACTGGTTTCATCCAGAGGTCACAGTAATACTTACTCAGAAAAAGGCTTCTGGCTCCATCACATACATGATCAAAAATCTTTTAGCCAAAACCTTATTTTATTTTAATAGGACAGGTAGGACTAAGTGTTTGTAGGTGATAGCATCCATATGTATTTAAAACCTGATGAGTATTTTACAACATTGTGAGAATTCCTTTACAAAGACCCTCATTAAAGTTACCTCCCCAAATGCAGTCTTCATCTTAGATCCACACTAGTCAAACTGCCACGTCAGTGCGAGAAACAGCTGAATTATAGTTGCATAAATATGGAGGCACTTCTCCCCCCAGCCCGAGAGGGCAAGACCACCCACTCCCAGAGAAAGAGGACAGGAACCCTGCTTATCCTTTAAGCAGTCAAGCTACCACAGAAACAATCTTGTGTCCAATATGTTTGCCACAGATTTGTGAAAACCATCTTGTGCACCTTGCCAGAATGAACTCATGAATGAGAGTTGAATCTTCTGACACAGTGACACTAATCTTTCATCTTTGCATTGCTGCAAGACTAAAAGACAAAGAGGTCATAGGTGCAGACCCAACCAGAAGGAAATGTCCAGTTTGGAAATCTCTCCATTAAGGCATACAGCTGAGGTGACTTTTGATCTTCCCCAAAGAAATAATGTGCTGCTATGGCGAGGGAAACCATTCCATCAGAGTGCTTTTCTGCAGCCTGAAAGTGAGAAAAGGCAATGCCAAATTTACCAAGGATTACTGTTACCTTGGCCTCTTCATAGGTTCTAGATACCGTTTATTCCAGATACCCCTGCTGAGTCTTCCTACAAGCCAGCTAGTGTCCAATATACTACATCAGCCCCATGGTTCACTATTTTTGAAGTTAAAAGCCTTCTTAATGTCTGTTAAGATATACCAGCAGTATTATCTAATGTGAAAGAAAATCAATTTACCATCATGCAGAAGAGACTCTGCAGAATGGAGATCCCTGATAGAAGAGAGAATCAACAGACGTATTGGTATTGACCCGATATCCCAGCTGATCTGTATTCCGCTGCACATGTACAATGCCATTTACTTAAGACTGCACACGTTCAGTTGTGCTCAGGACTTGGCCCATGTATCCTTGAAGAGGTCAGTATGATCAAATCTCCAATACAAACAAGGAAGTGAATCTTCCTGCCTGAAGAGAGTTACTGTGAAAAGCTTCCAAAGGCTGCTCCTTCACCTGTTGGATCAATCTACTTGTCATGATTCTGATGGACCCTGCAGCAGGCTCACTCATCACCAGCACCAGAGTTCCTTTCCTAGCAACTAAATGAAATTAATTTACCTTAAGTTTACTATACAAAGGAGTTCAGCCCCCTGATCATAGCTACCAAGTGGGGCTACAAGTTTTGCGAGCTCTTCCCAACTCCTCAATCTCGTGTTCAGGTAACAAATAAAATTTCTTTGTCCGTCTGGCAGAGCTCCAGTATAAAACAGACTCCTGTTTGGCACAACTGGGTGCAAGGCCACTGGTGAGTATCTCTTTACTCCACCTTGGAAGATCATTTGGCAAGTGATCAGAATACCTTATCCACGAATGAACCCTTGCTGAACCTGTGTGGTTCCCTATAAAAATTTCCAAGGGAATCAGACATCTTAAATTTTATGGCAATAAAAGATTCCAGGTATGCTGTGAATTATTTCTGGGAAACTTTAGGTAAGATGATGAGAGATGACTACCGTGGTCCCATCAACATTCACCTTGGAAAACAAACTGGGAATTGCTCAAAGGGGCACCTTAAAAGGGTAAACGTATCCACAGGAAGTTTACAAAACAAAGCCTGTAACTCCCTCCCTTTCTCAGGGAATGGATTTGCTACTTAAAAGAGTCCTAGTTTCCCAAAGCAAGTAAACATAGTACAGGGGGAGGAATTATTTAGACTACAACAAAACTGCTCTGATTAGGAGCAGTGAGATACTATTAAGAAAAGGTAAATTTGAGCTAAATATAAAAAAATCCTAATGGCAAGACAGAAGACTGTAAAAGAGTCTATCAAAGGAAATAATGGAAGCCCCACCCTTGGGTCATTTAAAATTTGACAAGAGAATGCACTAAAAAATATATATATATATATATATATACACACACACACACACACACAGAGTGAGGAACAGCCTTGTATCAGCCCACAGAGGACAGACTAAAAGACAATTAAATCTCATCTCTACATTCTGTTAATCTATGTAATAAAGCAAGTTGGGTTTATTTTTAAAGTTTTCTCAAACATTTTTCACTCTTACCTTCAACTCTATCCAGAAGCGCCATGCCACAGCCTGCAGCCCATGAGCGTAAAACACAAAATAATCCCCTCCTATATTAGCAACAGGAATTCCATCTCCAAGAGACCAGCTGGACAGTGTTGACCCTTCATGTGGTCGAATGTACAGCGACATGTGACTGGGACCTACATCATCAGACAGGCAAATGTATTTGGATGTATTAGCAGAAGAAGGTGAAGAGAAACACATTTCTACTGCATTCTAGCTACTATGGGTTCTTCTGTGCCCCAATCAGCTGTTTAATTTCATTTTGTATGAGAGATTTCGTCTGTGCGCTGCCGGTTGTCTCTCTCAATATGAGATACAGAACTAAGCAGCTCTCCTGTCTGTAGCAGAAGCCATAGAGGATCCTGTGCAGCAAGACAAATAAAAGGGGGTGGATGGGATAGAGTTATAAAATGGGCTTTAAAAAGTTCTAGCTAACAAAAGTCAATTGTTAATTCAAATGAGCCTTTAAGTTTACAATTGCAATATAGCCACAATTTTTCGAGTGCCTGGGAAGTTGAATTAGTTGATGCCAGGTTCCCAATTATGCATTAGTGCCAATCACTCCACTATCCTAGGGATAGCATAGCCACTTTCAATACCAGAATTTAAGCCTATAATGAGCATAACAATCACAAGAGGCAGATAGACAGATAGCCACTCACCTGATACTTCAAAGGTTAACTTTGTAGAATCCCAGTGCATTTGCTCTTTGGCCAGAAGTTTAAAGTGAACAGGGTTTGTGGGAGAAATTTCTTCAGCAGGAAGATACCAGTTCTTTCTACAATAAAAAGCATTTTTTACCTTATAGTGCTAAAAGATTACAGACTCTGGGCAAAATGCAAGTCTTTGTACAAGGCTGGGTGGCCTTGCTATTACAGAATGTAGTGTTCAAGCGCCATTCACCCTAGAGGTGAAGATTAATGCTTTCACAGTCTGTGGCCACAATCAAAACATTTAAAAGGGACACTCAGTGAACAGCAGGATTGCCTCCACCATGCCTTTATTCCTCACCTCATTCTCTTTGACCCAAGCCATGGTTAACTTAAGATAGAAAAAGCTAAAACAATAACCAAAGTAAGGAATTTTTAGATGTCCAAATTGCTACCCTTTGGGTGGGCACGAGACCATGACATCAGTTATCAAATGTTTTCTCATAAAGTTTCTGTGACAAAACACTTGAAGCCAGGGACATTATAATATGATGAAAGAGAAAGCCTTTTGCAGTGACAGACAAAAACGTTACAAAATGAGTTTTATTCTTCATCCTTCTAAGGATCTTTTGCAAAAGTGTCTGGTGCGTCTTGGAAATTAAGTTCCATGTGGCCCTAACAGGCAGTGGCATTACTGAGAAGAAAGTTACCTGAGAAGAAAGTGCACAGGAAGAATCCAAGGAAAGCCACAGAGAGGGGCTTTGTCCTCACAATTAGTTCTGATAGTGTCATTGAGTTCAGGTACGTAAGGAGTGATGTGAGATATTCCAGCATAGTCCAACCCATTAATCCATATTCCAGAATCACTTTTTACCAAATTTCCATTTAGGCCATAAAATCTTCTGCTCACGTGCTGGAAGAGTGAGGAACAAACAGAAAAACCTTCAGGCATTTGGAATATTTTGTGCAACCTGATAAAGTCAGAACTGATTCTGAAATGCCCACCACAACCGCCTACACATTTTTGGCACAGCGTAAGGTCTTCTATGGCAGCGTTTTTAAAACTGTGGGTTGTGACACACTACTGGGTCGCCGCACGTAAGGCGCTGGTTCGCCTTGCTCTGGTCAACACTGCCAACCAGGATGTTAAAAGTCTCATCGGTGGTGCTGTCCAGCTAAGGCAGTCTAGTGCCTACCTTTTCCAACACCACGCTGCGCCCCGGAAGCGGCCAGCAGCGGGTCCAGATCCTAGGCAGGGGGGCCACGGGACTCTGCACAGGGCTCCGCACACTGCCCCCGCCCTGAGCCCCAGCTCCGCACTCCGATTGGCCAGCAACCAATGGTGGGTGCCTGCAGGCGAGAGTCAAGCAGAGCTGCTTGTGCGCCTTTGCCTAAGAGCCAAACCTGCTGCTGGCTGCTTCCGGGGCACAGCATGGTCCACGGTGCACCCCGATTGCGCCTGACCGGGAGCTGCTGGAGGTAAGTCCGTGCCCATGCCCCAATCCCCTGCCCCAACTCTGAGCCCCCACATACCTGCACCCCAAAATCATCTCCAGCTCCACCCCAGAGCCCTGACCACCCCCCCCCCCCCCGCACTCCAATCCCTTGCACCAGCCCTGAGCCCCCCCCCCAAACCTGGAATCCCTTCCTACACCCCAAACCCCTCATCTCCAGCCCCACCCCAGAGCTCTGACCCCCTCCCACATCCCAACCCCCTGTCCCAGCGCTGAGCCCCCCCCCAACCCCTCATTCCTGGCCCCAGCCCACAGCCCTCACCCCAATCCTCTGCCCCAGCCCTGAGCCCCTCCCACACCCCGAACTCCTCATCCCCAGCTCCGTTGGGTCACAGGCATCAATTTTCTTCAACTAGGTCCCCAGAAAAAAAGTTTGAAAACTACTATTCTCTGGCAGTGGTTGTCAACCAGGGATCTGGGCCCAGGAGCAGGTTTCAGGGAGTCCGCCAAGCAGGGCTGGCATTAGACTTGCTGGGACCCAGGGCAGAAAGCCAAAGCCCCACCACCCGGGTCTGAACTCCGAGGCTCCAACACCCACTACCAGGGGCTGAAGCTGAAGCCTGGGCAACTTAGCTTCACAATGCCTCCTGTGGTGTTGGGTGCTGGGCAACTGCCCTGCTTGCTATCCCCTAACACTGGCCCTGACTTTTATATGCAGAGAAACAGTTCTTGTGGCACAGGTGGGCCATAGAGTTTTTTTCGCATGTTGGGGGGGGGGGGGAGGGGGGGGAGACTCAGAAAGAAAAAGGTTGAGAACCCCGGTTCCACGTTATGTTAGAAAATGTGTTTCTATCAAGCTACTTATATGGTCCCCAGCATCGTGGTACCTGAACACCTGCGCAGATTTGGCCACTAGATATTGCTGTAGGACACAAACAGACCTTCTTAAACATCAATGCTTATTGGACCTAGTACAGAGGTTGAACTCAAGTAAAACAGTTTTACAAAGCAAAGAAACTAAGCCCCACGCACTCAGGGAAGAAAGACTGTCCCAGGTTGCACTTTCCAAATGTTTTATAAGAGGTACTTGCTACTCCCTGAATAAGGTCAGTGTAGCCCAGTGACACTGGCAATAGTCCCAGAGATGTAATGTATAGTTTGCCTGACTGAAGCACTTAGGATATGTCTACGCAGCAAATAAAAACCTGATGCCAGCCCACACCAGGTGACTTGGGCTCGTGGGGCTCAGGCTAAGGGACTGTTTAATTGCTGTGAAGATTTCCGGGCTCAGCTTGGAGCGTGAGCTCTAGGACATTATGGGGTGAGAGGGTCCCAGAGCCAGTGCTCCAACCCAAGCCAACAAGTCTACACAGCAATGAAACAGCCCTGCAGGCTGAGCCCTGTGAGCCTTAGTCAGCTAGCACGGGCCAGCTGCAGGTGTCTAGTTGCTGTGTAGACATAAGCTTAGAGGGGAGATCCTCTGAACTTGTCCCCAGAATGACCAGGGAGGCTGTATGGAGACTTTTAAACTGAGCCTAAGTTTCTAAGAACAGCTCAAGTATGGCAGAAAGTAGAGGACTACTGAATTGGCTGTTATGGACGTCTAAGCAGTTTTTAGCTCTAGTGACAGTAAACAGATGCCTCCAGCTTTGGAAGGGAAAAAGGCAGCAACAGACTTTGGCGAGCAGGAATTTAGGAGGAGTTTACAGGAAATTAACACTCAATGAAACTCAATTAATCTCCCTCTAAAGTACTGAGTCAACCCTTCTTTAGGCCTTGTTTACACAGGAACTTGGTACTACCTTATATTGGTTTCGTTAGACTTGTACCGAACACTTTCTCCCCCCAACCCTGTGAGCATTCTTATTCTCGTATTTTTCAAAGAGCCTTTTTCGGTTTAGGTTAAACCCCTTGCCAGACAAACTACCTCTACCTAGCTTAACAAAGAGAAGGTTATGAGGAGACTTGATTATAGTCTAGAAATATCTACTTGAGGAACTAATATTTGATAACGGGCTCTTCAATCTAGCAGAGAAAGCTATAAGATGATCCAATGTCTAAAAGTTGAAGCTAAACAAATTCAGACGGGAAATAAGGCATAAATTTTTAACAGTGAGGATAATTAGCCATTGGAACAATTTACCAAGGGTCATGGTGGGTTCTCTATCACTGTCAATTTTAAAATCAAGATTAGATGTTTTTCTAAAAGATATGCTAGGAATTTTTGGGGGGCGGAAGTTCTATGGTCTGTGTCACACAGGAGATCAGACTAGATGGTCACAACTGAAAAACACAAAAGTAGTGGACAAGAGTGTCCAAATGGAGCATTACACCAGTTTAATAATTCACACCTTAGATTATACCAAAAAGACTTTCCAATGTAGACAAGGCCTAGTGTGAATCACATATTCCAAAAATCTAGGAATTACAAATCCTGTACTTATACGTTTTTCATACTTCTTTTCTGGGTGACTATAAATGGAAGTTACCTACCTGTAACTGCAGTTCTTTGAGATGTGTGGTCCCTATCTGTATTCCACACATGGGATATGCATGCACACCATGCACGTGAGTAACCTGCATTTCTTCTTTGAGTGAGGTCCCAATGCATATTCCACACATGGGAGATTAACAAGCAGTATGGTGGGTGGAGAGGATACAGAAGTAACAGTTAACTGCAGTACTGCTGTCCCCCCAGCCATATACACAGTTGACGACTGTATCAGGGCATAACGTCTCGTGAAGGTATACAAAGAGCTCCAAGTAGCTGCCCTATATATATCTCTAGAATGAAGTAACCTACCCCCTTGTGCAATGTGTCTCTACCCATCATGGCTAGTTGGTAACAAAAGGGGTAATATAACAAAGATCCATTTTGAAAGTCTCTGCACCAATATAGATGGACCTCTTGATTGCTCTGCTATGGAAACAGTTTAGGTGTCTTTCTAATGTCCTTTGTTCTTTTCTCCAAACGTCCAGAGAATACAGTCTTTTCTTCTCTTCTGAGACATGTGGTTTAGGAAAAAATACAGATAAGTGGATGACCTATGAAACTCCCCGAGGGGGGGGGCATAACAAGATCTTTTCTTTATAGAAAGCAATGTATGGTGGGCCTGCAATAAGCACTCTCAGTTCATTGACTCGTCTCGTCAACGTTTTAGCTATCAGAAAGACCACCTTCACGGACAGATGCATGTGGCCAGCAGTTCAAAGGGAGTCTCACTCAGTGATGATAGAACACAACTGAGATCACACTGAGATTTGATCTTCACCACTGGTGGAAAGGATCTGAGAATCTCATTCAAAAATCTAGCTGTGACAGGGTGCATGAAGGTCATACGATTATTAAGTGGAGGATGGAAAGCGCAGATTGTGGCTACGTGCACCCACAGGGAACCAAATGCAAGACCTGAAGACTTGGGGTAAATGTACACTCTAAGATATCAGGGATTCCTGCGGAATCTGGACGCAAATTGTGTTAATAAGCCCAGGCGGAAAAATGGTTGCAGTTAGGTGAATAAAAGATGGTTACTCACCTTTGTAACTGTTGTTCTTTGAGATGTGTTGCTCATATCCATTCCAATTAGGTGTGTGTGCTCCGCATGCACGATCATTGGAAGATTTTTACCCCAGCAACACTCGGTGGGTCGGCTGATGCGCCCCCTGGAGTGGCACCTTCATGGCGCTGGATATATGCCCCAGCCGACCCAGCGCCTCCTCAGTTCCTTCTTGCTGGCTACTCCGACAGAGGGGAAGGAGGGCGGGTTTGGAATGGATATGAGGAACACATCTCGAAGAACAACAGTTACTCACCTTTATAACCGTCTTTTCTTCTTCGAGTGCTTGCTCATATCGATTCCAATTAGGTGACTCCCAAGCCTTACCTAGGCGGTGGGGTCGGAGTGAGATGTCGCAGAGTAAGGACTGCTGAACCAAATGCAGCATCACCCTGGACTGCTGAATTATCACATAGTGGGCGGCAAAGGTATGCACCAATGACCAAGTCGCTGCCCTACATATCTCCTGTATGGGTACATGTGCCAGGAAAGCAGAAGATGAAGCCTGAGTCCGTATGGAGTGGGCGGTAAGGTGCATAGTTGGGATACCAGCCAAGTCATAGCACGCACGGATGCATGATGTGATCCAGGATGAGATGCACTGGGAGGAGACTGGAAGGCCCTTCATTCCGTCTGCCACAGCAACAAACAGCTGCAACGTTTTCCTGAAAGGTTTCGTTTGCTCAATGTAGAAGGCCAGGGCCCTGCGGACATCCAGGAAGTGCAGCTGTTGTTCCCGTCGAGAGGCATGCGGCTTCGGGTAAAAGTCGGGGAGGAAGATGTCCTGGTTGATATGGAAGGCAGACACCACCTTCGGGAGGAAGGCCGGGTGGGGTCGCATCTGTACCTTGTCCTTAAGGAACACCGTATACAGTGGTCCCAATGTGAGTGCCCTGAGCTCAGACACGTCTCGCCGAAGTGATAGCTATGAGGAAGGCGGTCTTCCAGGAAAAGTACAGGAGCGAGCAGGTGGCCATCTGCTCAAACGGGGCAGCCATGAGTTTGGAGAGGACCAGGTTAAGATCCCACGTAGGGACTGGTTGTCGAATTCATGGGAACAGGCACTCCGATCCCTTGAGAAATCTGCTGACCATGGGATTGGAAAAGACCAAACGCCCATTTTCGCCTGGGTGGAAAGCCGAAATAGCTGCCAGGCGCACTCTGATGGATGTTATTGCCAAGCCCTGCTGTTTTAAGGACAGGAGGTAGTCCAAGATGATAGGTACTGACGCCTGTAGCGGGGCCATATGACTGAGCACACCAGCAGGAAAAATGCTTCCACTTGGCTAAGTATGTGGACCTGATAGAGGGCTTCCTGCTACCCAAAAGGACCTGCTGCACCAGGTGAGAGCAGCGCAGCTCAGATTGAGTTAGCCATGCAGCATCCATGCTGTGAGGTGGAGAGATTGCAGGTTGGGATGACAGAGTTGTCCGTGGTCCGGACTGATCAGATCTGGTCGCAGCGGGAGTGGAATTGGAGTGACCACCGACAGCTCTAGGAAAGTGGTACACCAGTGCTGCCTGGGCCACGCTGGGGAGACCAAAATCAGACGGGCTCTGTCCCTGCGCAGCTTGAGCAGGACCCTGTGGACTAGCAGGAATGGAGGGAAGGCGTAGCACAGGTGAGCCTTCCACTGTATTAGGAAGGCGTCTGACAGGGAACCCGGAGAGCGTCCTTGTAGAAAGCAGAACACTTGGCATTTCCGATTCTCGTGAGAGGCGAATAGGTCTATCAGGGGAAAGCCCCACTTCAGGAAGACAGAGTGGATGATGTCCGGGTGAACCGACCACTCGTGAGTCTGAAATGATCTGCTGAGGTGGTCCGCTAAGGTGTTCTGGACTCCTGGGAGAAACAACACCATCAGATGGATTGAGTGGGCTATACAGAATTCCCACAGACGAGTGGCCTCCTGACAGAGGTGGGATGACCGGGCTCCCCCTTGCTTGTTGATGTAAAACATGGCCTGCAACACAACGGCCCTGAATGCACTCTCGGAATGCCTGACACGCCAGGCGCACAGCTCTGAGTTCCCGTACATTGATGTGCAGGGATAACTCTCCTGCCAACTATAGCCCGTGTTTGCGGAGGTCCCCAAGGTGGGCTCCCCATCCCAGGGATGACGCATCCGTGACTAGGGACACGGAGGGCCGCGGGACGTGAAATGGCACCACTTCGCACACTGATTTGGGGTCCAGCCACCAGTCTAGAGAGGCTAATATCCCTGGCGGGACGGTAACCACTGTGCTCAAGCTGTCCCGACCTGGGCGGTATACTGTTGATAGCTAGGGTTGGAGTGGACATAGCTGCAGCCTGGCATGCATGGTCACATACGTGCAAGAGGCCATATATCCCAGGAGGCATAGGCATGTTTTCACAGTCGAGGTTGGGAAGTTTTGCAGGCTGTGGACAATGTTCACCAGGGATTGGAAGCGTGCTTCCAGCAGAAGTACCCAGGCTAGGCCTGAGTCTAAGACTGCTCCTATGAATTCTATCCTCTGGGTTGGTACCAGAGTAGATTTCGCGACATTGAGCAGGAGGCCCGGTCGATTGAACATGTTCATGGTGAGCTGGACGTGAGACTGCACCTGATCCCTGGAGCAGCCCCGAATAAGCCAGTCGTCGAGGTATGGGAACACTTGTCGAGGTATGGGATCCGTTGTCGACGAAGGGAGGCAGCCACAACAGCCATGCACTTGGTAAACACCCTGGGGACCGCAGATAGGGCAAAAGGACGGACAGTGAATTGAAAGTGCTGTTGATTGACCACAAAGCAAAGGAAGCGTCTGTGCACTGGGTAGATCACGATGTGGAAGTATGCGTCCTTCATGTCGAGGGCATCGTACCAGTTTCCAGGATCTGAGGAAGGAATAATGGTCCCTAGAGAGACCATGCGGAACTTCAACTTTACCATGAATTTGTTGAGTCCGTGTAGGTCCAGGATGGGCCGAAGCCCGCCCTTGGCCTTGGGGATTACGAAGTAGTGGGAGTAAAAACCCCTGTCCCTTGACTCTCTTGGAACCTCCTCTATCACCCCCACATCTGGGAGTGATCGGACCTCCTGTAGAAGGAGGTGCTCGTGAAAAGGGTCCCTGAAGAGAGGTGGGGTAGGAGGGTGGGGGGAGAACCAACTTGAAGGGAGTAACCTCTTTCCACCGCGCAAAGGGCCCAACAGTTTGACGTTATGTGAGACCATGCACGGAGGAAATCGGATAGACTATCTTGGAAAGGCGGGGAAGGATCCTGAATGGAGACTGGTGCTCCGTCCTCGGGTGCATCTTCAAAAAGTTCTGCTTAGGCCCAGCCGATGGGGGAGGGTAGGACCTCTGAGGCTGTGGTCTGAAGGGCTTTCTCTGCATTACTGGGGTATGCATTCCCAGAGAGAGCATAACAGTTCGAGTCCTTCAGACTCTGCAGCCTTGAGTCTGTTTTGTCTGAGAATAGGCCCTGGCCACCAAAGGGTAGGTCCTGGAGGGTCTGCTGTAACTCTAGTGGTAAGCCAGAGACCTGCAGCCATGAGATGCGGCGCATGGCTATGGCTGAGGTTAGGGTCCTAGCCGCGGAGTCCACCGTGTCCAGAGAGGCTTGCAGGGAGGTTCTGGCCACCTTCTTGCCCTCCTCCACTAAAGCCCCAAATTCCTCTCTGGACTCCTGTGGAACAAACTCTTTGAATTTCTCCATAGAGTACCATGAATTATAATCGTATCTGCCCAGGAGTGCCTGATGGTTGGTCACCCTGAGCTGCAACCCTCCGACCGAGTACACCTTGCGCCCAAACAAGTCTAGGCGTCTAGCATCCTTTGATTTGGGCACTGGGGCCTGCTGACCATGCTGTTCCCTCTCGTTAACTGAAGCCACGACAAGGGAACACAGTTTGGGGTGTGGGTAGAGGTACTCATACTCCTTTGAGGGGACAAAGTACTTCCTTTCCACCCCCTTGGTGGAATAGAGGCTGGCGATTGCCAGATTGTCTTGGCATTGGCCTGTATGACTGGGAGAGCCACCCTGGACGGTGCCTCCACGGACAAAATGTCAACCACCTGGTCCTCTACCTGGAGGTTCATATTGCGTGCCACCTTGCGGAGCAACTCCTAGTGGGCGTGGAGGTCCATAGGAGGAGGGCCCGAAACCGTAGTCCCTGCCACTGCCTCATCAGGCGAGGATGAGGAAGATACCCCTGGGACTAAGGGATCCTGCGTGGGGTCCTCATGTGGAGGAACTTGTTGCCCAAGGTCCACCACGCTAGGTGCGTGGGCCTGTGTTGGCGCTGGAGCAGTCCCCTCAGAACCCTCGGGGGGGGGGGGTGGGGGAGGGACGAGACACAGTGGTCTCTGGTACGGGAAGCCCCTGAAGGAACCCCTTGGGCCTGATGGTATGCCCAGGGGGTCCCAAAAGACCACCGTGAGGTCCTTGGCTCAGGTCCTGGCCTTCGTCCAGCCACTGGCCTGCACCATCCTCGCCCTAGTCCTGGGCGTGGTGGCCACCTTGTGATCGTGACGACATGGAGGAGGAATGAGGCGGCCAAAGCAGTGCCGAACGTGTTGGCGCAGAGCCTGATCTGGATCTCGACGGTGAACTTCGACAAGACCGGCATTGGAATTGGCTCTGGGTCGAATGCTGCTCTGACCAGTACCGGGAGCAGTGCCGAGAGTGCGATCAGCACCAGCCGTACTGCGATTCTGATCTCCGCGAGCCGGAGTGACATCACGAGTACAACCGGCGCCGAGAACGGGATCGGTGCCAGGACTGCAAGCGACACTGTGAAAGGTGCCAGGACCAAGATCGCTTCACTTGGTGACGGCGGTCATATCAGGGATGGTTTTCCCTTCGATGGCACCAGCAGGAGTGCCACTGGCTGCAGGGGTGTCGGCTCTGTGAGTGCGATCAAGTCCTGTGCTGTAGAGAAGGTCTATGGCGTGGAGGGCAGCCTTAGCTCGACCACGGTATGCACTGGGGAGCTAACAGGCACCGGACTCGACAGCCCTTGCGGCGCCAGAGTGGACAGTGCAGGAGCCATTACTTGTCCTGTGCGCTCCAGCAATGGACTCGGCTCCGGCGCGGGAAGTGTCGGTGGCTATCAAACTGACAACGAAGAAGCAGTCAGCACCTGCTTGGGCTGCTTCTTCTTCTGGCCAGGAGACAGGGACCGGCGCCACGGTGGTGGAGGTGCCGGGGAGGCCCCGACGCCGCGAGTCCTTAGCAGAGTCCGAATTCGGTGCTGGACCAGTCGGTGCCACAGGGGCACTTCGCACTGAAGACAACGCCAAGTCCCGGTGCGCGGAGGAAGGGACCAGGCTAAGTGCCGCCTCCATAATGAGCTGGTTGAGTCTAAAGTCCCGCTCCTTTTTGGTCCTTGGCTTGAAGGCTTTGCAAATGTGGCACTTGTCCGCTTGGTGGGATTCCCCCAGACACCTTAGGCAAGAGTCGTGGGGGGAGGGGGGTCCACCTGTTGGCATCGGCTTCAGGCAAGCCGAGCAGGGTTTGAAGCACAGAGACCCAGGCAGGGGCCCCAGTACCAGGACGGGGGAGAGAGGAGAAGACCCCGCTCCACCCTATTAAGTACACTAATCTAACTACACTAACTACTAACAACTAATTACAACTGTTAACGGGTACTAAGAGAGAAAGCTAGGGAGAGTGGAGATCAGCTACGCTGCACTCCACAGTTCCAACGACCATCCCGGGCGGTAAGAAGCAACTGAAGGGCACTGGGTCGGCTGGGGCATATATCCAGTGCCATGAAGGCGCCACTCCAGTGGGTGCCTCAGCTGACCCACCAAGTGTTGCTGGGGTAAAAATCTTTCGACGATCGTGCATGCGACGTGCACACACCTAACTGGAATCAATATGAGCAAGCACTCGAACAGCTTATTGTAGAAACTTTTCTCCTTTCATTAAAGATAGATTGCACCCTCTTGAAACGTGAGCATTCTATCTTTGATGCCCAGCCAAATACCAGGCTCTGAGTTGCACCAGCCCTGGACTGGGATGTTTGATCTTGCCCTCATGTCATGTTAGAAGGTCTTGCAACATGCTTTTGAACAGACCCCAAAATCCTTTTATTTACTTATCATCATTATTGTTATTTTTTATTGTTATTTTCTTTGGAGTCTGGACCTTGACTATACCTTGCCCAAGAAATTTGGACCTTGACAAAAAATAATTGACTACCCCGATTATGCTAAACTATACTATAAAAACTCCTAAAGAAACTAGTTATATACAAGTCTTACAGGAATGGTGCAGTAAAAAAGATGCTGAGGACACAGAAGATTCTGACTCAGAGCATGCGGTGGTCAGAAGGAACTGGAGAGGCGTCAGCCCACATCTCCCTTTACGCCATTGGTTGGGAGCACAAGAACTATGGCACATGTGGGCTAATGGAAACGCCTTGCAAGAAACTCCGGACTCAGACACATGGGTGTCCCACATGTGGTATACACATAGGCACCATCGCTGAAAGAAGAACAAGTTGTCAGGAGCAAAATCAATTATCCCAGTTTCCAAATTACTGCCACTACCCACTACTCTGCTAAGAAGGTAATTCCACTACATAATACCAGGATATCATTGATAAACAGGCCTGGTTGTCTTTTAAGTTACTAATAAGTTTTCTTGATGTCAGATCTCTCAACTGGAGATAAACAGAGAAAGAGGCTCCAAGCCCACTGCAACAAGACAATTTGCCTTTATTTTATAACACTTCTTGTTTTTACACTTTGTGGTGTTCCAAAGTCTGGTAAGACTTTTAACCATTGCAAAGCTACACCTGGCACTCCACCCACTCTTTGCACATACATATGCACTCTAAAAATAACTGGGGAAGGCAAATCATTTCACTGCTAAAGATTAAGCCACTATCCTTTCAGGTTGACCATAGCACTCCAACCAAATCAGCATATACAGAGTGCAGCTGAACCAGCCTCCACAGGCAGTAGATGGACTGCTCCACAAGGATCAAAAGAGAGAGAGTCTACCTAGCTTCCTGAATGCTACTTCTAAAAATATTGTTGGTTAGAACAAATACATGTAAGTATTTAAACATGTTTATTGAGCCAAATTCATTCCTGGTGTAACCGAACAGAAGTCAGGGAAGAGTGGCCCATCATGAGCAATGAAAACAAAAAAAGTTACAATAATCTCAAGCAGCTACATTATTTTAACTGCTTGGAAATGAACAATCCTCTTATGAATTGTCCTGTATCCAAGGACAAAATGCCCTTCTTTGAAGGGGGAAAGGAAGGCTGAAGAGAAAAACATCAGTTTAAAAAAATTTTTTTTAAATGTAGGCTATATATTATGTAAGGTTTTTCTTACCTGGAGAAAGACTCGCTTAGGCTTTGGATTAGCAGAATCAGAACTGTATGGGAAGAATACTCCACTGCAAACAAGAATTAGTGTAACTCCAAACACTGTAGTTAAAGTTATCAGTGTCTTCTTTGTACTTTTGGCAAGATAGATGAAGTTAAGCTACAGAATAAAAATATCAGACACTAGTTATGAAATTACTGCACTGAATAGCGAAAGCTAGTGCTAGTATATTTCTAAAGATCTAATTTATGGAATTCAGAGGACATTTTAAAATGTGATTATCTTCACAAGTGTTATTTAATTTGATGCAAGAGATGTTAAGACTTGCAGTCTTAAATAACCAATATGCTAGATCTATGTGCAAACTTCCTAGAGTTTTAAGAACGCACACATAGTTTTTTAAAATGTTCATTAGGAAATGGTACCTGATTATTTTTAATTAGAGGACTGTGTGAGGGCCATTGTTAAAAACAGTGTTGAAACATCATGGTATTTATATATTATTCAGGTCAATTTATACACAATGCCACATTCTTCCTAAATTACACTAAAGTCCTAATTAGTCTCCAGTATTAAAATATCTCAAGAAATTTAAATTATGTTTTTCAATTGAGGATACTCTTCCCTTGTACTGATCTGTGTATCTCCACCCTACAGCAGATATATTCTTGTGTTCTGTCTAAATGGGTTTGCTTCAACTAACAATGTATTGTTTACTGCATTTAAACTCTCTCCTGTACAATGACTCAGTTTAATCTCACCATGAATGCAAAACAATCATCCTGAATACAGGAAGGGAAGTTTATAATGGGATGGACCCCCATCTTCATAGACAGCAGGTTACTTCAAGAGAATATTGACCAAAAAAATGTACTCGTCCTCTCAGGGACTCCTTCACCAATAGAGGAAAGCCACTGAGCTTCCCCATCAGCATCTCGTTTTCATATCATGTATACATCCAACTCTCAAGTCAGATATTGGGCAAAATTCAACCCTGTAATATGTACAACTTCAATCAACTTCACTGAGAGGAGCACACCACTATATGAAGGTAGAATTTGGCTTTCACGTATCCACAAACAGCAGCTCTGAAGAGTCTAGTTTAATTTTAATGTGTTGATTTAGCTACTTTTATGGGAGTTCCTTGTAATACGCTAGCTTTTTAGCCTACAATTAAACCACGATTAATTTCAAATATTCCTTTAAAAAAGTAGCTCACTGTATAGATTACAAGATTTAAAAAAAAAACAAAAAAAACTCCTTACAAAATAGGAAGATAGAATTACAGTGCTGCTAAGGATAAAGGCTGCCAGCACTACATCAGGTGGAATTTCTGTACCACTTCGACCCATGATGGGAATGAACATTTCAAATATCGTCCAGGTGAGGTACATTATATACAGGTATGGAATAAACATTCCCAGCATGTAAATCACGACAAATCTTATTGTGGCACCTACAGGAGAGAGGAAAAAAACAAGCAAGCATTATATTCTGTAGCCTGTAAGATACAGAATTTACAGTTTTAATTAGTTACTGTATATAATATCAAGGCACAAATACAAGCTATTTCCAAGGGCGAGGTCCATCTACATGGACAGAAGGCTCCATTTGGTACAGACCATGCCAATGCAAGACATTTTTAAAGCCACATAATACTATTCTGGTATTGTGAAAAAAGCGAAACAGACTTTTGTCTCAATATCTGTGTCCAACTATAACACTGCTTTAGGTCCCATCTTCCATCTAAATATTTGAACAATGATCAAAAAACTGAAAACACTGATAATTTGCCCCACTGAGTCTATATTGATATATATATTATATTAGTAGCCAAAAGCCGAGGCTCTTTCACATGGGTGTAGCATTTGGGCCAAATAATCCACATCTGTGCAACCTCCCTCACATGGTCAATGAAATTGTTGCATGCAAATTAGTTGTAAAGGAAGGGTGGTGACAGGTTGAGTTACCTCTGATATCACAATGGTCTAGGACTCTTGGCATGGCATAGATGTGTAGCCGTACAACAGACAGGTGTAATTTGTAAAGTCAAAATAGTTGAGAACTTAGAAAGTGGTTGGTAACAGACTGCAAACTCTAGTGATGATTGAACCTTGTGATATGCTGAACAAAGAGACATGCTTGTTGCTGTTTCCATAGCTTCACACTGACAGACATTCTAGGCTTCAGGGTGACAATACTGGAATATTATATATAGAGCCCTGCAAATCCGTGGATATCCGCTTTGTATCTGTGGATATCTGCGTCCACGGAAGAAGATATCCCTGGACCATTTTTGTGGATTGCGGATCGGATGCGGATATAAATTTTGTATCCACACAGGACTCTAATTATATAGATGACTCAAACCACTCCTACATATCTGCTCTATTCTAAAAAGCTGCCTTTGTGTCAAGGTTACAGTTATTCCTAACAAAATGCTACTGGTTTTCTTAAGTTAGAATAGTTCAGAGCTCAGAGAAGTTATTTTTGTTTAAAGAACCACACCACATTAATGGGAATTCTCTTTAGTTTAGTTCAAGCTGGCTGTAATCATGCCTGGACATATAATAATTGAGCTGCCAGGCTGTCAAATAATAAAATCAATTTTTACCTTTTTGTTTGAATTCTCTATAGGTCAATAGTTTTGTGAGTAAAGGAAACGCTACCCACATTGCACAGATGAATGCAGAGCAAAGGCCTAGCTGAGTGATTAGAACCAATGCAATAGACCAAACAAGAAGTGAGACATCAAAGAACATCTCCCCCAGGTACTGCTCATTTGTATTCTGTAAAGAAAAAAGAGAAAAAATACAGAATTAGCCCGCTCAGTGATCAGTATATATCCGATCTCTTAAGACAACTACTGCAAATTTCTGTTGCTTATACACAGCTAAAGTTTTGTTTGGTCACCATCTATCCTTTTATAAACACTGCCACACCAGTTTCTTTCCCTTTATGGAGCTATATAATTAGATGCTACATCAGAGCAGATTCAAAAAAGTAGTTTACAGGAGATTAGTTTGGAAGTTGGAGAGAAGGAAGAGAGAATTAACGGAAAAGGAAGGCAACATTTTCTAGATGTATGTTTTATGCACATTGCTTTTTACTTTCATATGTAGCAAATGGTTTGTAACCACATGAAAACACATTTCACAAACACTTAAGTAGATTCTGAGTTACAGTTTCAGCAGCAGCTGTAACTAAGCCTCTTCCTATATATTCAGTTTTATTACTGCATATACAATTACATTAAAGCCTTTTTTGGGTATAGTATTTTATATTGTCAAATGCAGGGGTTATTTTATTTTTTTCAAAGGAAACACCAGGATCCACAGGCAAGATCAGGCACATTTTTAACATTGGTTAGCGATGTTAGTGAAAACATGTGGTACTTCATCAACTCTAGTTTGTTAAGTTCTAGTACTAGAAACCATTTCATCTTTATTTCTCTTGTAACCATTTCTGATTTTAATATCTTATACTTGTACTCACTTAAAACCTATCTTCTTGTATGTAAATAAACTTGTTTTATTCTTTAATCAAAACTAATCCAATTGTTGTGGTTAAACTGGACTGTGAGATAACTCCATTTAAAATAGCAGGACTTTAGAGGGGCAACAGACCTAAAATATCTGAGCTGTTCAGGAGAGGGTTAGACAGTACAGAACATACATTTTGAGGGAAAATCTGGGACTAGGAGTGTATTGAGATAACCATGCAAGTGGTAATCAAGGCTGGTGGAAACCAGAGTGTGACTGAAGCATGTATAGCTGCAGCCTGCCAGCAGACGCTCAAGGTGTGACTTGCATGCTGTTTTTTTGTTTATTGAGGGGCCAAAGTTGCGAGTTACGGCAGCAAAGCACTGTGAGGCACCCCAGGTTGCAGGACAAAGGTGACACAGCCCTTCAATGTCTGGATTGCACCCCGGAATATCATAGCAACATGATGGCAAATGAAATTCAATGTCAGTAATGCAAAGTAATGCTCATTGGAAGTGAAAATGTAAATTACCAATACACCTTACAGGGTTCTAAATTAATTATAGGAACTCAAGAAAGGGACCTGGACGTCACCGTAGATAGCTCAATAAAGACTTCTACTCAATGTGCAGCTGTGGTCAAAAAACCAAACAAGAAATTAGGATGCGTAAGGAATGGGATGAACACCATGGAAATTATAATGCCATCATATAAATCAACGGTATGGCCTCACCTAGAATACTCTGTGTAGTACTCAAAATGGAAAGTGCAGAATTAGAAATTCACAGAAGAGCAATAAGAGAATGATCAAAGCCAGGGGAAAACTCATATGAAGAGACTGAAGAAAGGAGAAAAGTAAGAGGGCACATGATAAAAGTATATAAAATAATGAATAGTACAGAGAAGGAAAACTGGGAACTTCTGTTCTCTCTGCCTTATAACACAAGACTAAGGGATCATTTAATAAAATTTAAAAGGTGAGAAATTCAAAACGAATAAAAGGAACCACTTTTCCACACAGTCTGTGATTAATCTGTGGAACTCATTGCCACAGGCAGTTATCTGAAGCCAAAAAAATTAACAAGATTCAAAGAATGACTGAATAATTACATAGATAAAGAATATGCAGAGTTATCATAATTAGTGATAACAAGAACGTTGAAACCTCATGCTTCAGGGTTAAACCAATTTAACTACTAGAGACCAGGATGAGACCTAATGCGGTAGAATTATCTTAAATTAGCCTACCATGGGGTTCTTGCCCTTTCTTCTGAAGCATCTAGTATTGGTCACTGTCAGACACAATATTCTGGACTAGATGGGTCTAGGGACTGATCCAGTTTGATAATATGCTTAAAAATATTCAACTTAACACCCCTAAGAGATGTCCTTTAAATACATGTTTGACAGAGATACAAATCTTCATGAAGCTTATGAGCCAACTGAACTGATGGGCTTCCAAGTAGCCAATACTGTATCACAGTTCAGATTATTAAATCCCTGTTCATCATCAGTAATGATCTAATTTTTCTACTCCATGTCACCAACCAGTAAACTACAAAGAATCAGCACTTACCTTATAATAGAACTTTTTGGCTAACGTGTGCACAAGGATTAGTTTAGCTGCAGCTGCAGTTCCATACAAGAAGATGGAGACATAGAAGTGGTTATACCAAGAAAGAGACCGTCCGATGAGAGAGATGAACACTGCCACAATAAGGACAGTCACTAATGTGGAGAACCAACTTAACAATGTGAAGCCAAATGCAATGGAGAGCTCCTTCATGTAGTTAATAGCTAAGGAAGAGAGAAAGAATAGTAAATTCAAATGCAGTGGGCCATTTTATTAGCTACATCTTATAGTTAGGGTGCTATACTGGAACTAAAATTACAACAATGATCACCTTGGTCATTAAAGCAATTAAACAAGACGCAATGTAGGTTTAGGGGTCTGCTGTTGAAGATTCCTTTGCAGCATCAGGGCCTAAGCTACCCAGCCCATGTCCTTATCACTACAAGATCCTTTCTTACTGAACTAGTGATTTGTTCAGGGCATTTCCCTAGAGACAGACTATCCCACAGCCTAGGAAACCTCTTGTTTGTTTTTTTAAGGATTCCAGTTTATGTTTTCCCAGAGAAAGAGGGTAGTTTCCGTGGGTTTTGTTTTATTTATAAAGTTTTGATAAAAGTATTTCTTTATTAAGTTACATTATTATATAATTATTAGTTCTGTGCTCTCTCTCACCTCCCAGTAATTAAAGGAGGCTTAATTGCAGGGCATTTGTGATCCGGAAGGAATTTTCCCCCAGGTCAGATTGGCTGAAACCCAAGGGGGGAGGGGGGGGGGTGTGGGCGGGGGATCACCTTCTTCTGCAGGATGTTGCATGGGTCACTCGCAGGTTTAAACTAGTGTAAAGGGTGGATTCTCTGTAATATGAAGTCTTTAAACCATGATTTGAGTATTTCAGTCACTCAGCCAGGGTTTGGGGGTCTATTTCAGGAGTGGGTGAGGTTCTGTGGCCTGCAATGTGCAGGAGGTCAGACTAGATGATCACGATGGTCCCTTCGGACCTTAAAGTCTATAAGTCTATTTAGCCTACATGAACAAGGTCCTTTAAGTAAGTTTTAGTACCCCTTTTTTCCTTTTAAAGACTGTTTTATTATTTGCTGCTGTATACTGACAAATTTGTATGTAAAAAGATACCCCTTTTTTTAATAAGAAAGAAAAAAGCCCTGCCCGTGTTACTAAAACTAACATAATTTAAACTGGACATTGAATCATTCTGAAATAATTTCAGATGGCTGTTTTTAACTTTTTAAAAAATGCCACTGAAATTTTCATGAAAAGCTGAGCTACAACACATTCTTGATTTTGGGCCTATGATGATATCCCTTTATCACTGTAGTCATTTCATGCTTGAGTGACTTAATACAATGAGCTCCAAAGCAACTGACACAAGCCACTGAGTACACAATATCCATTTTAAAAGTTCATCTATGCAAGTAACTGCATAATCTGCTGATAATTTCCTATCATGTTAGCTCCTGTTTATTTAAAAATTTACAAAGTTCCTCCTCTTCAGAAAAATCACATTTTTCTTAACTGGACTTACCCCTGTTTCTGGGCTGTAATATTTTTTTTCCTAGATAAAGGACAGTAACTGCAGTTATTATATAGTTCATGATGGTGCCAACACGAGCAGGGTAGGCCAGGACAAACAGACCAAATACATCAAAGAAGACCACATTTCCATGCCGATAGTCAAAAGATTTGGCCAATTTATCTGATGTTGCTAAGTATTTTAGCATTCCTAATATATTGTCACCTGTTTAAGGGGGGGGGGAAAAAGACAAATATAATAGGAAAATAGGAAAAACAAGTGCATAGTTCTATATATAGATGTTATAAAAAAAGAAAAACATTACATCTTAAAATTATACTTCTACATCACGTTAGAAATGTGTTTAAGATCTTTCAACTGTCATTTCATATTTGATTACACACAATGCAAAATATTCTTCTAAACCAGGAGTTCTCAAACTTCAATGGACCACGACCCCCTTCTGACAACAAAAATTACTACACAACCCCAGGAGGTGGGACCGAAGCCTAAGTCTGCCTGATTCCCACTGCCCCACGTGGGGTGCCAAAGCCAAAGCCTCACTACCCTGGGCAGGGTAGAGGGTCAAAGCCAAAGCCCAAGGGCTTCAGCTCCAGTCAGAGGGACCTGTAACCTGAGCCCCGCCGTTCAGGGCTGAATGCTTCGGCTTTGGCCCTGGCCCTGGGCAGTGGGGCTTGGGCTTCAGCCCTGAGCCCCAGCAAGCCTAAGCCAGCTCTGGCGATCCCATTAAAATGGGGTCACAACCCACTTTGTGGTCCTGACCCACAGTTTGAGAACCACTGTTCTAAACCTACATAGTGACCCTTAATATAAAAAATCCTTGGGAACCAAGCTCTAAGCAGTGACATGCTCTTGCTGTAACAAATTATCAAAATGAGGAGCATCAGCTTTACAAGGATAGGGGGGGAAAAAACCAGAAGTACACTACGTCTTGCAGCTGTATTACTTTAAAAACAAAACAAAACATGTAAAACTGTTTGATCTCCATGAAAGTTATTCACAGAACTCTACTGCTGAACCAATTCCTTCAACTAAAACTGAATATTAGCTATATAATTTATTCATGACTGCAAGACGACAACTGATGCTTGAGTGCCTATAAAAAGATTGAGAAACAAGCCTGGAAAGAGTAAAACTGATTTAATTCTGCCAGTCAAAGAAAGAAGACACTAATTTTGTTAATATTCCTGGTGGTGGCGAGCACACACTTGGGTGTTGTGGTTTTTCAAAAATCTATTAATAATTTCTTTTACAGATTCTCTTAAGAGTAAATTTAGTGCTTATAAAAAGGTAAAATATTGACAGATCTGGAAAGTGAATTGTTCTCTTTATCCCCGGAAATAATAAAATATGGGCAGTGGCAGCAGCAGAAGCTTGCCCAGATTGTCCTGCCATTTTCATTCTGCCCTGGTTCGGGAAGGACCAGTCCTAGAGGCAGTTCAGTCTCCATGTCACCCATCTAACCCTCAGTCTCCTTGTTGAGAATATTAAACAAGGATTCAAAGTATTGTGCATATTTGCCCATATGAAAATGGCCAGAGACAGATCTTTGAACAGTCATCAGAGGGCAATGAATTTGGTCAACACTGGCCTTGCCAGATTTCAATCTGAAAGAGGCTCCACAGCTTGTTACAAATCAGGAGCCACTGAATTCTGAGAAGTTTCATTTCTTTTGAAATTTACCAAATGTTTAGATTATGCATCACTAATCGTTAAGAAATTTCCAACTTATAGGGGCTATGATAAGGATTAGTGGGAAAAGGAAGCAATTTTCATTTAGCCATATTCTTTATCGAATTTTTGATGGAAGTCTGAATACCAACCTGCTCTCTGAATTGAATCCGTTAGTATTCTGTCTGGTGTGTCATATTTTGTATGGTAAATGTAGCCATTTTCAATAAAAGCCAAGTCTATTCCTATAAAGATAGAAAAGGATTATGATTAAAGTTACCTAAACCTAATCAAAAACACTTGAAAGCTTTCAGAACATTTTACAAAGTAAAAAATAGTTTTGTTCTACCAGTGTAACCCAACAACCACTTTTGACTACTATGACTTGAACAGCTTACCACATGTAGTAAGACTGCTTAAGAACCAATTTTGTAACAGAACCTGGACATATTTAATTAAAGGTATATGAAAATATTTGAACCTTCTGTATTTTACTGCCATGCCTGGTGTTTATACACACAGCTTCCCTCTACTGTAGAAAGTCATGCCTATGCCAATATTCCTGATCACCTGATTCTCTAATGAAGCTAGCCTCTAGCCTCCAAGGACAGCATAAGCCCCCTATCACCTTCCATAGTTTATTTGGTGACTGGTTGTCTGCCTGAAGCAGTGGAATATCACTCTTACCAGCCAACAGCCAAATTCCAGATTTTGTGCTTTCCCAGCATCACCACTAAAGATTCAGTGTGGTTCTATACAGAAAAGCAACTAGAAAATGTAATCCTGAGATTGCATGATTACCACTGCTTAACAATTCTGTGTGGTCAGCTTACAAGTAAAAAGAGATTTTTTGTAATTGCCAGTCCTGCAAAGTCTACTTGGACTCCAAAAATCAAGCTGAGTTCTTTCCTTCCCATGAATCACCACTAGTAGAGATTCTGCAAGCCAAATGATGCCTTCAGTGTACCCCTGTGAAATTCATAGTGTGTACACTCACAGTAGTACCTACATACTCTTAGTGCTGCCACTGATTTTGTACCAGTGTAGCTGATCAAAACAAACAAACAATTTTGTTGGTGCACGAGAAGGAATAGAATCCATTTCTCAGACACAGCTGTTTTCGCTCTGCATGGCTATCAGAAGAAAGGTAATAAAAACTCATTTGCCACCTAATAGAGTAGATACATTTCCAAACACAGATGGACACAGATTAGCTACATCAGAAGGCACTATGCTTACAAAATCCATTTTGAGATTAGCAGTGTGCTTCAGAACAGTTCAGAGCACGCAGTACAATACTTTGCTTTAACCATGTCCTTAAGTGTCACTCTGTGTAGACCACTTTTCTAGAGAAGATACCTCAGTGTTCATTCAAAGCTAGACATATTAAAATACCTGCAATCCTCCTCCTCTAGAAATCGATTTTCCTTTAGCATTTGTGCCAAATGAGATGTCATTTTGTGCCGTCTTCTCCAATTAAACCACCCATTATTTAAGTAGTTAGGAAAAAGGGATTAGTGTGAAATGTAAACTAAGGATTCAAAAGTCCCCATTCCTGACCATCTGGAGCATGAGTACTGCAATGAAAGTAGTAAGACTGCAGCCATAACAGTTACAAATCTAAAAGTGATGCTTTTTTTTTCCCCTGTCTATTCCTTACATAGATAATTTTTCTTTTAATTCTTGGTTACAAGTGGGGGTTTTTCCCCACTTGAATTTAAATGTTTTAAATGTAACTATGCTATAATATATATTTGATTTCCAAGAGATTTTCCTGATTTTTAAGTAAGTAATTTTCCCCATGTGGTTGCCCTCTGTAATAGGCTCTCTTTCTCCCTGGGGTACCCATTGGCTTTATTAACACTGTTTGCAAAAACTGCCATTGCCAACTCATATGCCAGAAACGAGCAAGTTTCTGTAGCCCATATATCTGGATTGCAAAGTGACAAGGGTAGCAGCTTTCCATAACCTATACTTGTGAGGTGGCATTAACCTCAGCTATAACGTGATACTGTGGTCAATGCTGTCATGGAAGAAAGCATTTTATATTTTCAAACCTGCTGTACTTTGACAATGTGGTACCTTTTTGGTTTAATTAAGATCAACTGTAGTTTGCTATATTAATCCACAACTTAAAAGTCAGAGAATTTTCAGTGTGCCATGGCATTTAGCACTAGTGTGCTAGAAGTCAGGGGGCTGACAGAGAATGAAGACACACTGAAACAGAGAACACTCAGGACCTTGAGTATATACACCTAGTCTGTGTGGGACACCAAAAACCATGAGGGTTATTTTCCTAGGGGAGAAACACAGTATGTTCCTCCTAAACTTAAGCAGACACCAAGTCAAGTTTCAGTTTCGAGTTCATGGCCTAGAGCCCAAACCCTAAAACTGTTACATGAATGAGCATTTACAGGATTGGCCCCTTGTTATAAATCTAGATAAGCCCCCCATTGACAGGCTTACTGATAACATACCTGGAATATTCCCGAAGTCCCTGTAGATACGGAAGTCTGTATCTGCAGGGATAATTCCACTCTGAAACACTTCCTGTGCCACCACAGAGGCAAAGGGATGCTTGGCTGCAAAGACATATGCTTGTACCAACCAAGGATTTTCAGGCCCTGCCAATGGAGAACAAGGGATTTACAAAAACTGGAGAATCATATACAAGATCAAAACTAAAGGAGTGAAGACTGCTAAGAGGAGGCATCACTGGGCTTAAATATCTGATCCCTGGGAAACACCTTAATTAAGTGCATCTTGCAGGCAGGTCTACCTGATATGAAGGAGTACATTCTGAATCCACCTACCCCAAAACAAAGCAAATACTCGAAGAACTAGGCACATTCAATTACATCTAACCAGTCTCTGGATTAAGTATCAGTGTTCATGCATAAAAACAGACCTTAATGGGAAACTCTTTTCTTCCGTGTTTCCACAGTTTCTCCCTTAAATAAGTTTCATGCTGCTAATTAGTTAATATCTCAAATATGTTGCTGCGAGAGAGCACAAGATTGAAAGTAAGGACAGTAAACCATATTGGAAGTGGATGGGAAGAGAGAGGAAACTGAAGTTTTATCAGGATTATATCTATATTATGTCGAGTTTGAGAGCCATGACCTCTATGATTAAAAAAAACCTGACTCGTAGGGTTTTTCATGTCATTGTCCTTCATTCCAATCATCCTACTCCTTAGTGCATTCATTTACAAATAATTCTCTATACATCCAGCATAATGGAATATCATCAACTAAGAAGAGGTCATGAAAAATATGGGAAATTTCTCTATTTTTTAAATTTTAAATGTGTGACTTCATTTCCCTGATCACTTTTGTATTGTTTGGCCACAGGGTCTGAAGGGGCTAATTTCTATTATAAGACAGAGGGAAAACAATGTAGTGTCTGCATGTGCATCAGTAGGCATATTCATGATCAAGCAAGAACCATCAACATATAAATGGTGTTACTGTGGAGGTATAATGGAAGACCAACAGCCGACTTCAACTTTTAATGATTGCCAGCCAAGGAAGGCTGAACATGTGAAAGAAGTGTGACTGAAGCTTGAAACAAAGAACTGAGATGTTAGACTATAATAAGAATGCTGCTGTCCAGTGCAGTAGTGTGTGAAGCCCTGGATGTTTGGGCAAGACATGCACTCTATGCTGCAGCACACACATGTAGGTAGGCTTTGCTTTACCATTCTAAACTAAGGACCTAAATATTATATTTCTGTTGACTAATAAAGGATATCTTGTTTTGAAATGGCTGTCCTGTATTGCTGCAAACATTTGCTAGTTGCAGACCTCCCAAGACGGCAAGTCTCCAGTAGGGGTTTGAGCTCTTTGGGACTGCTGAAGGAGCCATGGTGAGAAAAAGAGGTGTTGAAGCCAGGGACCCAGTCTTGGAGTAGCTCAGTGGCAGGGCTGTCCCCTGTAAAAAGGGGAAGCCTAGGGAAAAGACAACTACACTCCCAGAGACACTATATAAAGGTTGCTTGGAGGCATAGAGTGCTTTGTGGATCCATGACACATGGTTATCAATTTTATTGTAAATCCTTCTCTGATCTAATAATTTCCTAAGGGAAATTTATATGCTTTTATGACCTTCTTATTTTTAAACTAAAATGCTTCCCATGACAGGCAACCCGCCTTAATCATAACTATATCAGTGATTAGATACAATGGTTATAGGTTCAACATAAAACAGTAAGGTAGTTCTTGTTTAGATTACTGCACGTCTCCAGTTCACAATGCTCAAATCCTATTTTCCCATGCAACAAACACTAATCTCAGTGTTTAAAAACAAGTTAAAGCCCGTTCATCGTGAGAGATTAAAGTCAATCTCAAATAAACTGTTTGAGAACTGTGAGGATTTAACATAAGATTGCTACTGTCATTCAGTAAATCTCTTAAAACATTACTATACAAAAGATTCAAGTAGTACACAAGTCTTTACCTGTGACAATATTATGAACAAGGATTTTTAAAATTGCACTCATTGCATGTTTAATTTATTTTTCACTATTTAAACCATTTTTACTTTTTATACTTTGTTCAGTTTGAACACTGAAAATAAACTCGCATGGTGTCCTATGTTTTAGCAAAGCACCTAGCCCATTTTAGCCCCGCACTGGGCACAGCCTAGGAAGGAAGTCAGCCAAGGTGGCTTTAAACCTAGGGTTGCCAATACTCCAGGATTGTCCTGGAGTCCCCAGGAATTAAAGATTATATCATGTGATGAAACCTCAAAGAATAAGTCCAACCAATACTGGCTCCCCTATTTAAACCATATTTACACCCCACCCCTATCTTGATGCCAGTTCTGCACCATGCAGATCCCAACATGGATTTGAGCATCCTCAGGGGCTGGCTCCATAGGCCAGGAGCCACTATCATGGCTCTACGTCACATTAGGTTTCCCCAGGCAAGGGGGATTCTTCAATGGCAGGTTTACAGATTCTTCACTCCATCAGAACAGCATATAGCAGACAGAGGTATTAGGGAATTTAGCACTGTGGTCCCTACCACAACTTAAAAAAATCTCTCACTTGATTACAATCAGTTTCATTTTCTGACTCTTGTGCAATAGCACAGTGATGCAGTGTTTGACCTACACATTCTTCTGGAGAGGTTTTAATCCAAGGTGAAAGGATGGTTTGATTAAGGTTTTACAAAAGCCTCCTCCTGCCCCAAAACCAAAATCCTTCCTAATCTGGGCCTAAAATTAACACACAGTCTCTTTATATAATTTTTAAATCTAAGTAACTCTTTAGGACATATTGTTGATCAATAACCATTTATGTGGCAGAAGCACATAGGACCCTAAATTAATTTGGACCCCACGGTGCCAGTCACTGTACAAAAATGACAGTTCCCACCCCAATCCACCTACAAGATTTTTTTTTTTTAAAAGGTATCACAGGCAGAGGAGACAAATAAGTGGGCTAAGATGGGGAAGACAGGATAACAGATAAACATAACATGAGCACAATTAGCCATTTAGTAGCAGTGACTACAGCTCACCACTTTCCTAGCCATTATCAGGCTGTAATTTATTGTATGCATTACATAAGAGGCAAGTTTTGAGGACAAGGTGGCAAGCCGCTTTATAGATTTTGACTCCGAGCTTCCCCCCCCATGAGGTGAAGCATGAGAGAAAACCTGAAAGTGCTCACAGAGTCAGGAAATCCAGGCTGGCATCATGGGCAGAGTGGTGCCAAGAGATGACCTTGTGATAACAACCTGGCTAAGTAAGTTGGGGGAAAGTTGTGGAGAACTTTGAAAGTAAGGACAATATGTTTTTGCTTGATGCACTGGAAGAGGAGATGCCAATCAAGGGACTTCAGATGGGGCTGACAGAGCAGTGAGCCAGGAAGGGTATCTTAGCAGCCACATTCTGAATAGATTTGAGTGGGGGAAGTTGCAGGCTTCAATGCCAGAGAGGTGGTATTAACAGTATTCATGGCAGATGATGATCATGGCATGGAGTTTTAGCAGTGTGAGCAAGGAGGAAATGTAGGATCTTGGAGATGCTGTACAGGAAGAAGCAGCAAGGTTTAGACATCTGTGGCTCAGAGGAGAGGGCTCAGTCAAAGAAGATGCCAAGATTACAGGCTTCAGAGACAGAGAAAAGATGATTGTGTAGTTCACTGCGATAAAGAAACAGGAGAGAGAGAAGGGCTTAGGAGAAGTTCAAGAATTCACTGAAACAGACATGCTTTTTCTGCTCTTCCCCTCAATCAGCTGTTTAAAGCAGTTACAAATTTGATTAAATTTTTTTTTTTATTTTAAATCTACATACTGTTAGGATATAGATATTCAGGCCTGTCTGTAAAGGCCTGTACTCTAAGAATTTAGGTGTATTCTTATCACTTGGCTAGTTATAGAGGTATAAAAGAAAGAATCAAAATCACTGTCTGCTGGTGTAAAAGCCTTCTCTCACTGTGACAGTCTGAGGCTCTGTGCTTAGGCTAAGGCCTTTGGCTAAGCAGCAGAGGCAGCCATCAGCTGGGAAGCGACCGGTCACATCCTCACATTCCAAACTAGTCACTTTGAAAGAAGGTGCTATTGAGCTGTTAGGAATACAATCCTGTCCTGATAGTGCCTATTACCTCCAGAGAAAGGGAAGTGCCTAGAAAATGTAAAAGGAAACTTACTTTGATAGCATCCTGTCTGGCAAGAACTCACTTATCAATAGTAGGATGTGAAATCCTCACTTCTGTATTGTTTTGTCATTATAGTTCCCACTTTGCTATTGAATTATTTGAGCATAAGCTTTCGTGAGCTACAGCTCACTTCATCGGATGCTGTAGCTCACGAAAGCTTATGCTCAAATAAATTGGTTAGTCTCTAAGGTGCCACACGTACTCCTTTTCTTTTTGCGAATACAGACTAACACGGCTGTTACTCTGAAACCTGTCACTTTGCTATTGTTTGTCTGTATAATCTCTGTCTGGTTCTGTGATTGTTCCTGTCTGCTGTATAATTAATTTCACTGGGTGTAAACTAATTAAGGTGGTGCGATATAATTGGTTACATAATCATGTTACACTATGTTAGGATTGGTTAGTTAAATTTCAGGAAAATGACTGGTTAAGGTATAGCTAAGCTGAACTCAAGTTTTATTATATAGTCTGCAGTCAATCAGGAAGTGAGGGGGGTGGGGGATATGGGAACAGGGCATGGGGGGTAAGGAAATTGGAATCATGTTTTGCTAAAGGGGGAAATGGGAACAGGGAATGGGAGTGGGGAAACTGGAATCATGTTTGGCTAAGGGCAGGAATGGGAACAGGGACACAGGTGGAAGGCTCTGTGGTGTCAGAGCTGGGAAGGAGGATACTAAGGAAGAAAACTGGAATCATGCTTGCTGGAAGTTCACCCCAATAAACATCGAATTGTTTGCACCTTTGGACTTTGGGTATTGTTGCTCTCTGTTCATGCGAGAAGGACCAGGGAAGTAAGTGGGTGAAGGAATAAGCCCCCTAACACTTACCACTGACTTTGTGCTACAAACTGTTAGCAACATAGCAACACGTACTGGAAACAGTCAATACCATCGTAAATAGTCACCACTTATTGAAATCCCATGTCATTGTTAATTGAAGAGCCCTGTCAGATCATTCAATCCATCTCTTTCACGTCCAATCAGTTCTGTTCCCTACAGAACAGTCTCAACAGCCATATCTTGCTTGCATTGAAGTCAGTTAGAGTGTTACCATTAGGTTCTACTGGAGGACTGAGAACTAATTTAACGTTTGAATATTTACAGTGACAGGAGCACTTCACTCTCCTTAGAAGTAACATAACAGGGTGAACTAGTGGCACAATAGCACAAGGTTTTTCGAAATGTCCTTCTTGCTTCGTTTTAAAACTCCTTCCAGAAATGCCTCTCTCTGTCTCTCCAGATTAGACTAATAACCTTATACTGAAATCATGGCATTGGTTGTGACAATGGGCCCTCTTGGCTACTCCCAGCACACAGAGCACTTCTGCAGTGATTCACCTGGCTTTTTGCTTGTTGATCTTGTATATACTTTCCCCTTTAGTATAGAAGTTTGTTGATGCCAGCACTTCAGAAGATTAAATTAGTTTAAACAACAGCAACACGTTTTAAATGCTGTGTTGAACATCACTATTATCAAAGGATTAGATTAAGTTAAGCATTTTTTCAAGAACCACATCATTAAATGCATTTATTATCAATTTAATACCTAGAAAGGGAGTAAAAGACATAAATTGTTTGAAAATGCATAACAAAGTAAATCACTTCCCCCTAAAGGGAGTACTTCTTACTTCATCCCAAGGGTAGTAATATATAGCCTTCATTTAGTACTTTAGATCTTTAAAGCAATGTATAAACCAAATCCCCAAAACTCTTGAGGAGGTATTAGCAGTATTAGTCTCCCACTTCACTGATTGGGAAATAGATTAAGTAATATGGTGATGATGACATAGTGAGTCACTGGTAAAGCTGGGAACAGTTCTCAGACATTCCTGACTTCCTGTCTCAGATTCATTACTCTACCCCAGTGGTCCTCAACCACAGGTACCTATACCCCTGGGAGGTATGCAGAGGTCTTCCAGAGGGTACATCAACTCATCTAGATATTTGCGTAGTTTTACAACAGGCTACATGAAAAGCACTAGCGAAGTCAGTACAAACTAAAATTTCATACAGACAATGACTCGTTTATACTGCTCTATATACTACACAGAAATGTAAGTACAATATTTATATTCCAATTGATTTTATATTTATATGGTAAAAATGAGAAAGTAAGCAATTTTTCAGTAGTAGTGTTCTGTAACACTTTTGTATTTTTGCCTGATTTTGTAAACAAGTAGTTATTAAGTGAGGAAACTTTGGGGTACACACGACAAAGCAGACTTCTGAAAGGGGTACAGTGGTCTGGAGAGGTTGAGAACTTCTGTTCCAACCAACACTGAATTCAACAGCTCCTTTAATGTAATAACTGGATATACAGGAGTCATTTATAATGTGTATAGTCATTTAAATGACAATACAGTAACGTGGATTAATGCACTCAAGCACAGCAAGGCCTCTATTGTTCCTTAGGCAGATATTAAGCAATTTTTAGGAAAAATAAATGTCTCATATTTTAGAACTTTGTTTTTACTGTCTCCTTTCCAATGCTTTGGAACCCCTCCTCCCCACTACCTAAGGATATGTTTGGGAGACTCCTCAGCTCCCACATTATTCCTCCAGCAATGTGTCAAATTCATTGTTTTGAAAAACTCTCTACTGAAGTTTTCCATAGAAGCAATAAATAAACTGGAGCAGCAGAGAGAAATCTGCAGCCCAACCAGGATACAACAGAAGTTTATCACCAGCCCATTTATATTTCTGCAGAGTTGTGGTCAGCAGAAAGCTCTGCTTCCAACAGAAAAAACAAAATGCACTCATTTAAGGTGTTAGGAAGTACAGCAGCAGGATTATCCACCATTCCACTGATCTGTTTTGTACCAACTACTTCAACATAAAATGGAACTACAACTGCTGCACTTAAAGCTCCAGCTGTGCTGCAGAGGATTTCCTGCCTGAATGGTGAATTTCACTGCATAAAAGAGAGTTGTTGTTTTTTAAAAGGAGTTAGGTGGAATTTTAAAGGATCCCAAAGTGTATTTTATGGTTAAAAATTTAAGGTTGACAGATGAGAGCCAGGAAACCAAGATTAAGGCCAATATTTCATTTTAAATTCATTATGGAAAAAAGTACCAAAAAATTGGCATTAAGAAGACATGTTGCCTCACTGTCTTCACAATGACTTTGTCTCTGCTTGTGCCAAAGCCTTAGGGTAATTAAACCTGTTCAATAGTTTGTTATCTGCAAGGTAAGGATCTGATGGGGAGTCTGCATGGTGTGAAATTTATTCTCATCGACCTCATGGGCTATTTTCAATATTCTTTAAGAAGTTTGTTTCTAATAAGAAAACTTTAGTTTTTTTGTTTTTTGTTCTAAATAAAACACAACCAACTCATGTGTACAAGTGGGAAATGTAATGCATGATCATACCTGTCTGAAATACAAGTTCTTTCCCTCCTACACCTGCTGCCTCCAGGTTAATAAATGCTCTAATCGACTTGGCCCAGCGGTGTTGTGTAATGAAGCCATGACTAGCCTTGACAGGAAGCAAAGAAGATATAGGTCAAATATCTTTAAGAAAAAGCCTAGAGATTATTTGCCATCAGAGGCACCTGAATTCAGATTTTGACAGGGGAACGATCACAGGTGCACTGCAGGTGAAGCCAGAAGTTTACTTGAGGGCACAGAGAAGAGGAGCCATCAACATAACAAAATTCACTCATCTGCGTCCATGACACCACCACCATGTCTCCTCTTTCTTCATGCCCTCAAAAACCCTTATGTTCACACTCATTGTTTGGTGTCCAATCCAAATATTTAATATGTATGTTATTACATACTAGAGAGTCTAATCAGCTAGGCCCTTTAGAAACACAGACACACAGTGTTTGTCTCAAAAAGCTTACATGCCTACAAACAATAGTTTAGCATAGTTAGGGTGTTTAGAATCTAATTGTTTTTGTAATAACAACAAAACAAAACATATTTAGGTAATTACTATGATGATCAGGAATGCAACAGGTTCCCTACTATGGCCTACTAACCAAATTGTTCTCCCTGAATTATGAATGAAGAACCACATTACAATACAGACTTCCATAACAGTACACTAGTATGGTTAAACTTGTAGTATAAATGTAAACTGAGTACTAAAACCACTTTATACTTCCAGAATGATGTAAAAAAAAGTGACCTTAATCTACGTGAGAATCATGCCTGTAGAGTAGATGACCCTTTAGAGTTACAAGGTCTGTTAACTTTCACTGACAGAAAGTTATACAGCATTAAAATACTTTTTCAGGGGAGGGTAAAGGAGGAAACAAATGTCTATAACATCAGATTGTGACTTGCCAACTGTCACAAAAAACTTTAAAGCAAACAAAATAATCAATTTGCACTTCTGTAACATCTGTCATAGGAAATCAAAACATTTACAAATATTAAGTCTGGGAGTTAAGTATTTCACCCATCTGAAAACAAGTGTAAATGATGCACAGAGAATTGACTTTTTTTTTTTTTTTTTAAACTCAACATCACACAGGTGAGAGGTAGAGCTGGGAGTAGAACCCAAGAGTCAAGATTCTCAGTCCTCTGAGCTGAGCAACACATGATGCTGCATCTTACTTGCAACACTTAGGAACCTGCTCATTAAAGAAACATTGTGAACATTCATAATTCAGGTTAAATTAACTTTATAAATAGCATTAATTATAATTATCCTCAGATAACTGAAAAGCCGATTAACACCTGTAACGGACATTTAGACTTGCAAAATACAAGTCATACCTATAATTACTATTTCCTTTGTCAATCATCTTTAATTCAGGGTTCTGATCATGCATGTTTTATAAATCTGGCATACTAATTAATCTTACCTGCAAGATATTTTCTTCTGCACCGTTGAAAAGGAATATGACAGCATGTTGCAAGGGATCAGATGACTTTGAGAGAGTGTTCAGTATTTCAAGCATCACTGAGCAACTAACAGCATCATCACTGGCACCTTAATAAGGGGAACAGAGCAGCTAATGTGAGATTTTTAACATGGTTAAGACCTGTGCCCTCAACTTGACCCTTTACTACTCAAACATATTTAAAGAGTACATTATCCATCTCATTTTTGAAAACCTAATATTGTTACAAGTGACAAGTTATAACACTACAAAGTTTTTAAAAATTGTAATATTCCTCAGTAATTTTATTCTGACTATACGCAATGTGCAAACAAATGAAGTTTCAGTGTTTGCCCCTGCATAATCCGTTTCCTGTATTTGTACAAGTCTCTTACAGCAATAGATAAGAAAAAAACATTTAAAAGCAAAAACTGCCAACTAGACTCAGGGAGAGATGTAGTATTTAAGATTAAAAAAAAATTAGTTAAAAGTAAACTGAACAGATTTAAAGTCAAGTGTGTTCCTTTAATATTTATGTTGTGATATTTTCATAATAAATTATATTAGTTGTGCCTGCAGTGATATTAGATAAATCGATGCAAAAAATAGTGCTAGAGGAAACAGTGTAAAATGGTTTTAAAATACTGGACCAAATATTCATTCTTCTCTTAAAATAAAAAGTAGTTTCAAATATTATTTTAAAAACACTTGTGTAATAATCCAGCTTCTGGTGAGAGTTAGCTTTTGGCATGTCACCACGCTGCACAAGTAACCTTTAAGTCTATGGGTTGTTTATCTGTAATTATTACACGAACAAACATGGACATAGAGCAGTGGTTCCCAAACTCAGGTTCACGAAATGTATCAGGGGGTTCTCAGAAAAAAAATCTGTAATGGCGGACAGAGCCTCCCTAGGGACCCCAGGCGCAGGGCCGGCAGCCCAAGCCCCGTGGAGCCAGCAGCCAGGACCCCGGGCGCGCAGGCGGCAGCTGGGACAGGGGAAGTTGAGCGGCATGAGGAGCAGAGTGGGAACGGGAGCCGCGCTGTACCTGGGGGTGGGGGGACCGTCCAGGCTAATTTGTCCCTGGCCCCGAACCCCTCTGATGGCGGAGAAAAAGTATTTGTGCGCCAAATCAGCCAGAACCAAGGTCATTGTACCCAATGTGGCGGTAACGACTCTCAATTAGTCCATACTCAGTCATTCTCTGTAGTGTGCCATTTTGCTCCAATGAGACGTGAGTGAATATTCTCATTTTCTAGTTTGTTCATTTGTTAGTGTTCTCAGTGCGTTATTTTTATCTGAACACCCAATATGGACAAGTGGCTGAAAACGGAAAGTGTAAAGACATGAGAAAATGAACGTTCGACATCAGCTAGCGTTTCATCAAGTCCAAAGTGTGGAAAATGTCAGTGATCATGATGGTCCTGGAAAGTTGCTTATGAAGAAAAGAAAATATGACGACGATTATATAAAATATGGGTTTACATGCACTGGTGATCAAAGGTGTCCAAAACCACAGTGCGTAATTTTTGGTGATGTTCTAGCAAACAGCAGCCTCAAACCTTCTCTACTTTGGCACCACTTAGAACCTAGGCACCCCCCACAACTCAACAAGCCTGTTGATTTTTTCAAGCAAAAATTAACCAAGTGGAAAAGTGACATGTTTTGTACCCAAAGCAAGTACTGCTAATGAAAATGCACGTGAAGCGTCATATCAAATGAGCTACCGAGTAGCAAAAGCATCAGAAGCCCATAACATAGCAGAGAGCTTGACTGGTCCATGTATAAAAGACAGTTCATTGCATGCTCAGAGAAAAGGCTGAAAAAGGATTGACGTAGTACCTTTGTCCAATAATACGTTGTCACGAAAAATTAATGTCATGTCAAGTAACGTAGAGACCACAATTGTACACAGAGTGACAAATAGTCCATATTATGTTATATAGTTGGATGAATCAACTGATGTTCCTAATCTATTTTGCTAGTGTTTGTACGTTATGTGAATGAAGGTATGGTTGAAGACGACTTGCTGTTTTGCCGACCATGGAAAGAACATACAACTGGAGAAGATATCTTCTGACTAATGCATATTTTCAAGAAAAGGAAATAGATTAGTCTCATTGCCTAGGCATTTGCACTGAGGGGCCACATCAATGAGGGATTTGTAGTTCGAACAAAAAAAGGCTACATCAAACGTCTCTTGGACTCATTGCAGTATCCAGAGACAAGCCCTCGCAGCAAAACGCATGGCTGAGGGACTGAAGGAAGTGCTGGACAATGCAGTGGTGAATTTAATAAAATCACGGAAAACAAATTGCAGAATATTTCACGTACTTTGTAAAAAACTGGATAATGTACACAATTGCCTGTTGTCCCATAGCAAAGTTAGATGGCTCTCGTGGCAAAATCCTTGTGTGCTTGTTTGAGCTTAGAACAGAAATCCTTCTTTTTTTCAACAGCCACCCTTTCCATCTCACCAGCTGTATGGCAAATCATGTCTGGCTCCAGAGCCTGGCTTACTTAGCAGACATTTTCTCAAGGATTAATGACCTAAATTTCTCTCTTCAAGGCCTCAACATAACAGTTTTCAACGTACAAGACCGAGCTGAATCCATGATAGAGAAGTTGCAGTTCTGGGAAAGGTGTTTGGAAAACAATTAACCTGAGCGTTTCAGTACTCTTCATGACTTCCTGGCAGAAGATAAACTTTAGTTGGATCACTGTACTAAAACCAATATAACTGCACACCTAAAAGGACTTTGCAAACGTTCAGGGAATACTTTCCAGCTACGTCAGGTAATAACGACTGGATTCGCAACCCCTCTGATGATACCACTTTCTCAACACATATATTGCGCCCTAAGGAAAAAGAGAAATTAATTGAGCTCTCCTGTGATTACGAACTACAAAGGAGTTTCAGAAGTCTGTCACTGATCAACTTTTGGCTGAGTTTAAGAAACAAGTACCCCCCTGCTGGCAGAAAAAGCTACTATAGTTTTGTTACCATTTTCAACAACATACTTATGCGAGAAAGCATTTTCCTTGTACGCACATCAGAAAACCAAATATAGCAGCAGACTCAGTGCCGAACCAGACCTGAGACTTTATCTTTCTCCAGTGGTTCCAGACATCCAAGAGCTATTCAGATCAAAGCAAGCGCATCCATTGCACTGAGGAGATTTAAACTCCTTATGAGAAATGGAAAGGGAGGTGGATATTTTTTGCTGTTTCTAAAATTAAATAGGCTGTTAGTGTTATTTTTTAAATTATTATGAAGAACAAGTTTTAAGCTTTGTTATAGTCGTGCGTTGTTTGCCTGGGCTGCTCAAGATCCGAATGTTTGTGGGAGGAACTCTTTATTTGAGCTGACTTCTTAATTACCTTCATGCTGATTCACATCTAGTACTCCTTGATGAAACTGTAGGAGCCTTTTCCTATAACAGGCTTTACTGAAGTGATATGAGCTCCTGTGACATTATGTGTGTAATTTAATATCTCATTGAAAGGTGACGGGGGGGGGGGGGGGGGGGGCAGAAAGAGTTAATTAACTCACAGACTGACCTGATCCATGGCCAAACTTTAGAGACTGGTTAGGAAGATATGTAAATGAACAGAGCTTTGAAATGCAGCCTGCATCATTAGAGATGGAAGGGTAGATGTTTGCTCAGGTCTTGTGCTGTAAACAAACAAGTCTTGTCTATTGCTATAGCTTTGATTCAAAGATCAAAAAAAGGAATATTAACATTTAGGAAGACACTTGAGTGAAATAATATTCTTGTCAATATGTCTCTGAAGGTTCTGGTAACCTGTAGCTGAACTGTTTAATGGATAAATTACCCTGTACTAATTGCCACGATGTTTAGGAGAAGGAAAGTTAAGCCTATTGTTTTCTCAGGCCAAAAGGCTGCTGGAAATGTATAAAGACCTTGGGACATGATCCTTCTTCATCTTAGCTCTGCTTTGGGTTTCAAGAGGGGCAACCTTAAGCCATAAGGATTGAGATCCCCAGCCACTGACTGGAGTCACCCTGAATATGGATATTGGACTATAACCTATGGACTATTTCTAAAAGGACTTTTGGCAACTACAAGCTCATCTCTGCTATATATCTGAGCCTCAAGAATTGAATTCAAGTCTGTACGTATATTTATCTTTTAACCAAAACTCTTCTCTTTTTTAATAAATTTTAGCTTAGTTAATAAGAATTGGCTATAAGTGTGTATTCTGGGTAAGATCTAAGTTATAATTGGACCTGGGTGTGTGGCTGATCCTTTGGGATTGGAAGAACCTTTTCTATGATGAGAAGATTTTCAGTAATCATCATCATATCTGACACGTGTGTCTGGATGGAGGCCTGAGGCTGGGCATTTTAAGGGAACAGCGTTGTTTGGACTTCTGAGTAACCAGTGAGGTAATACAGGAGCAGTTTTGTGCTGGCCTGGTAAATCTAAGTATTGGAATATCCACCAGCTGTTGGGGTTTGTCTGTCCCGCGTTGTTTGCAGTTCATCCTAATTGAGTAACTTCAGCTGGCTCCCACGGGTAGCATTGTTACAGCTACAAAAGTGAAATCTTGGAAGAGTATTGCCATTTTCATAACGTAATAATAGTGTGTAATAAGCATGTTGTAAAAATACCAAATTACTGCTTCAATAATTTATGCTTAGTAAGGGAGAAAAATCCCTGGAAATATTCATTTTTAGGAGGGGGGTTCACGAGATTTGGTATTTTCGTGAAAGGGGTCCGCGGGTTATTAAAGTTTGGGAACCACTGACATTGAGTGTGCTCTGTGTGAAAACTAATAAAAAGCCTCTTCACAGAAGTAAATCAAAGAGAATTCTGTAACATATTTATGCAGCAACATTTAAATAATTACATATAAAAACATACATTAAAACATTATTAGGGTTGCAAATTCAAGCACTCAAAAGTTATGAAATGCCAGAAATAAGGTTGCCTGTGAATATGCATTCATGGTCCTTAATTATATGCTACCTTTTCCATAGGGCCCCTGCCTCATTCAGTGTATAGGATGGACTATTTCCCCTTAATAAGGACCTAGTCAATATTTTATTGTCTCGTCATGGTTCAATATATGGCCACATCCACAGGAAGGAACTCCAGGAAGATGGGAGATTAGCATTTTCAAAGACCCACTGTCTTTCCTAATGGACCATCCAGGCTGATTGCATACTGTCTGGTGGGCGTTCCGCAAGTATGCACAGTTGCAATTGTTACATAGTCAATATTCCTAACTTCAGCTACAGAAATGATACATGCATACAAATTCGATAATTACATTCAGTAAATTATAACCTTTCAAATACCTCACATGACCCATCTTGCATAAAACATATCATAATATTTCTATGAAGAATATGGGGGCATAACATCACACTGGCATTTCCTAACTTTTTGAGTGTTAACTTTGCAATCTTAATCATGTTCTTTTAACATAGTTTGTGTGTGTGCAATTTCCTAGATTTTTTAGAAAAGCAAACTGAAAAAGCAGAAATTCTGTCGTATAGCATCATACTGACACACACATGGTTCCTCGGAACTGGGACCTCTAAATCTACTGCACAGACCTCTTCCCCTTGAGCTAATGGAGTGACTGCTAGCAGTGGTAGGTCGTCGTCGTCGTCTATGTGGACCAACAGTAGAGGCAGGTGAGACACACACTGCCACTGGTTTTCACAGGTATTTGTTGTCGACAAAGAAATAGCAAAGTTCTGGGATCTCAAGCTCCATTTCAGGTTCTGGAGGGTGTGTGCTTGAATGAACACAGACTTTTCTGCCCATTCCTTCCAAACTTGATCCTTCTGCTCCATCCCCTCCAACCTGTCCCTGTTATACCTCTTCCTCCTCCCCTCCCCCGAAACCTTGTCCCAGTCCCATTCTCCTTCACTACCCAAACACAGTCTCCTTGCCCTGCCAGTCCTAGTCTTTGTCCCCACTTCCGCATCTTGGCAGAGAAGGGAGACATCAGACAACACTTGCTCCTAATCCTAGTTTCACTGCCTGGGCTTCTCATCCAGTCTCAGTCTCCCTCTCACACACACACTCCTTGCTCCAATGTCCCCCTCACCCCAGCTCCTAGTCTGACCTCTGTGATCCACCTCTCTAGCTATCTGGCTCCCAGTCCCCCCTTACCTCCACATTTTCCTCCCCAGTTCTCCCCGCCTCCACTTTCCCAGACTCCTTGTCCCCATCTACTCCTTTCCCTCCCCCAGCTCCAGATTTCAGGTCAGCTTCCTACTCTATGCTGCCTTAGTGTCAGCAGGGAAGTCACAGAGCACAGGAGAGAGACAGGCTCCCTGATCTCAGGTCCAGTGCCTAGCCCTAACCATGCCCAGAGCAGCCTGCCATTAAAGGGAAAGCCCAGCTTCATGCCTGTACCCCTAGGCTGGAAGGAACATGCTCAGTCACTCTATGAGGATAGCACATGCACAGTCTGGTCCACACTAGGAGCTAAGACAGAATGGAACTATGCAGTTTCCCCCTCCACCAAGCCACTCCTCACAGCTGATTTAAGCACAGAATTGTGACATTTCCCAAGAATAACCACGGTTGTGAGGCATCTCGCTACCACCGCTCTTAGTGTGAGGAAGTCTTATCTGTGCAGCCATGTCTCAACTTCCTAACTCCACTGGCCACAAAAATACTCCCCACTCAGCCTAGACCAACTTTACTATCCCTCTGCAGGTCAGTGATAGGCACACTCCAATCCCTGAGCCCATAAGAAAGTCTGCAGAAAAGAATCATTACTTTTTCATAGACCTCATGTCCATCAGGACAGGGCTCCTTTTCTGGCAACCTTATTCACCTACTGATGGTCTATACTATTATGTTCACCACTTTTACAAGACTGAGAAATTTTGTACGAAGTATGCCTTGTGAGGTGGTATTTGAAAAGTCAGAATCTGCTGAATGTCATTATCCTGGCGAAATATGCGTAGCAACACTAGATGTGACATTAAGATTCTACTGTATGATTGTTACTGAAATACATAGTGACTCTGGATAGAGCCCACAAACCAGTTTTTTTGAGAGACAAAGACACACTGGCATGGAAAAACTATCACATGCTTAAGTGGCCATTCTGCAGCAGAGGGAAGGTGTGAATAAGAAACGTATATTGCATCATAAGAATGGTTCAAACCTCACATCCACAAAAGACTGCTTGTCGCCTGCACCCCAGCAGGGGTAGTCCTCATAGAGGGGAGGGGGGCATAAGAATGTGAGACAGTAGTCTCCAACTCACTTCTTCTCCAGTCTCTCTGCTCATGACATTAATGAATACCTGAAGGACACTGAACTAAGGGGGGGGGGGGGAGTCTCAGTCTGAACGAAAACCCAGCCTGTGAAATTTACTGCAGCATATGATGAGACAAAACCATCTGCTTTAAAGTTCACTTAGCTTGCATTTTACTTTTTTTTTTTAAACCAATCCTGAAATGTATGCATCACCACCAGTACTCACTTAAAATCTGTCTAAACTTATCTTATTGTTTTATCCTAACCAACATGTTTGGATTAGTATGGAAAACTCCATCAGGGATAACAAGGTTCGTGCATTATCATTTTCCTTTCATGAAGTGACGGACTTCCTATGAGCTTGTACTGTTCAGAAGGGTACCGAGCTATACAAGTCACATTTCTGGGGGGACAAGGCTGGGACGAGGAATCTGAAGGAGTTGCCCTGTATGTAATTCATGAGTGATAGGTCAGAGTGCTCAAGAATTTAGTTAGGAGTGAATTTGCATGCTGAAGGCTGTGTGAGCAGTCCAGGAGTGGATGTTCTGATAGCAATGCAGTGTAAATAGCACCCCAGTCTAGAGAACTAAGGGGACACAGCTGTTCAACAGTCCAGACTGTAGCCTGGGTAATGTCACATCCACCTTAGGTCTGGGAAAAATAATCTCACTTCCCAGAAGTCCCTGACAAGTAAGAGCACCATCCAGATGCACAAAAGCATCAGGTTTTCTGCCTACCAGATAAGCTTCTTCTGTTGTCCTTAGATAGGCTGAGTGAAACCAGGAACAGCAGCACTGAGCTGCCAATCTAAGAGGAAGCTCAGTGAGAATGTAGCGAAGAGGCAAGGAGAAAGAGCTAAGCAGAGCAAATGCAACTCAGTTGCCAGCAAGTGGGAAGGGTGATTGGCCTAGCAGGGAACAGCCAGATGAGTAATAACATGAGAGCAGAGGACCAGGAAGAAGTACACTGCAAAGCATCATCAGTAATCCCTTGATTCGAGGATGATTTCTACCACAGATTTACATATGAGTCCTGAGAGGACTCAGGAGTACGATCCTGGAACCACAGATCTGCTCGCAGTAGGCACAGACATTCTCTCGCTCTTTTTTCAGGTTCAAGGGCAGGGCACTTCTCCTCAAAGCAAGCTACTGCCTAATGTAGGATGTGGCGCCACTGAGGTCACTTGGTGGCTTGCTCCTCCCACCTTATGATGTCCACATCAATTGTCTTGAGATACGCTTTCAATGTGTCTTTGTAGCGTTTCCTCTGACCACCATGGTCATGCTAAACAGGCTTAAGGCCAACCCTCAGTTTGTAAGCATCATCTCTCAGTCCTCCGACTAGAGATCTGTGGTAACTAGTGAGAGAAGAGAATGGGTGGCAGTTTTTCCATAGACAGGAATCCTGATTCAACTGTAGTATCTCTTTGTCTGAAGGTATGAAATAGTTTAATTTTCCAGTCAACTCAGAGTAGGCTGTGTAGAAACTGTTAAAGAAACTTGCAAATTTAGCACCAGCAGAGACTGCAAGATGTTCCGATTTGATTTTAAGAGAGTGAATAGAGCTTGTAAGTTATAGTCTGCAGTCAGGTCTCTCAAAGTAAAACAAAAACTACTTTTGCCTGAAACAAGCAACAATTCATTTTGCGTGCTGAGCCACAGCAGACTTGGTAGTAAAATAGTAACTAGAGTTTGATTACATGCTGCTGCAAACAAAAGTTGATTTGATTTTAGGAGGGAACGGCCTCCACTTAGAAATTTTATAGCCCGTGCAATTGAAGCTTAGCTGCCACCAGGACCAAATCAATCATATTATCTAACACATTTGTATGAAGTACACATGCAGATTTTATTAATTAAAAATATAAAAAAATCTAGTACATCAAACCACCCTGTTGGAGTTGGATAACAAGGGTCAATTTGAATCAGCCGAAAGTAACATTGAAGGATCTGGGCCAAGTAAGTAAAATGCACAATACAGAGGAGTATGCAGAGGAATACGAGAAATTCAGATGTAAATACGCTTTCCAGAATTCACAGGCAGGAAAATACTCATGGTTTCATGTCAGAGACCAAGGGTGAAATCCTGGCCCCACTAACTGCAATGGGATCACAATTTCACCCTAAATGTTTTGTGCAATTTGTTGCAAGAATGAGATACTCTTTGATATGGCTAGTCCTCTTATAAGTGGACGTAAGCGACATTGTGTGTAGAAAAAAAACAGAACAAATTCCCTGCATGAAAAAACAGTTCTGTTGCTCATGTAACATGCATCACTTTGTCCACAAGCAGCTCCTATTACTATACTGCTGTAAAAAGCATCATAAAAAACACCAAAAGCTGTAACAAAACAGAAGCTGCTTACGCTTCATTACGAAAAACTTTTAGAAGCCAAAAAGATATAAGTTGTCATATTAAGACAACAAAAGTTCAACAAAGACAGGTAAATACATGTACCTACCTGGGGTATTTGGTACAGAGTCAAAGTGGCAATTGGATAGCACGGCATGCTTAGCTCCACTTCTGGGCTCCAGCTTAACCACAACATTAGTTATGTTCGCATAGTAACTGGTAAAGCCACCTAAGAAGTCAATGCTGAAGGAGCCTGTTGGCCTCTGTATATCTACAGAAATCTTGTGTGCATCACTGCTTTCTATTTCAATTGCCTTAATTTGTTTTAAGAGGTAGTTAACTGTGAGAATTTCATTTTCTGGACTTCCGACTGTCCTGGGACCAACTGCCGTTATGTTTTCAAGATATTCCCTACAAGAGATAAATTGAAAAATTAACAATGCAGATCTCTTGTAACAAATGCATTCAATATGCAACTTGGCCACAATCTGCACATTTTCAGATACCCTTCCACTCCATAAGCTAAACAGAAGAGGTTTAAATCACCTAGCACATACTGCAACTGACCACTGCTAAAATTCCTAATGGTATTAAGGTCAAAGATCTGGATACACAGCCTTTTGCTCAGTGCCATGTTGCCTATCAGAACCAGGGAGAAGTGTGACAGCACTGAACACCCCCTTTCTGTGTGACAATATGCCAATCCACTGATTTTATCTTTCAAAATAAGAATGTCAGCAGTGAAAATCTGCACAGAAAAAGCATGAAGGGAGAGCAGATTGCCAAGTAAATTCGTTGCTTTTTGATGCATATATATCACACATCCCGACCGCATCCTCCACAGGTCTGAACAAGCACATTCTTAGTAAGATTTACAATGAGCCAAATAATAGATTTATTTTACATTTATTTCAATTTGCTAACCACCTTTCCCAAACACAGAACAATTAAAATTTAAGATATACAACACTAAAAGAAATACACAATTTGATAACCCAAACATTAACACAATATTTATTCATCACAAAAATAAAACCCATGAGAATGCCAAAAGGAAACCATAGCTCTTAAATACTTAGCCCATTTTCTCCCCAGGGTATGTCTACACCACAAGTGAAGATGTTAGTACACGCAGCCATACCCATGCTAACTTTAATTTAGCTAACATGGGTAACAATAGTGTAGATATTGGGGCCAGGGCTAATAGCCAGAGTATGGCCATATCTACACTACCACTTATGTCAGCAAAATTTATGTTGCTCAGTGATGGGAAAGCACCATTTTTCTTCTGCATGGTAAAGTTTCAAAGCTGTATTAAGGCCACGTTCAGTTGTAAACTTTTAAAAGAACCCCGATGTTTTGTACAGAGTTAGGATCAGCCTCCATTACCAATGTGTTGTAATTCTGAGGTTCTACTGCAAGTCCAATTAGCTACACTCTGAAAACTCAGTGAAAGCATTTGGACTGCACAGGAGTCAGTGAGGGCAGAATCTTTATGATGGGGATGGGGATGATGTGCCAGATAGACATCACCTAGTTTGATTCTTAGTGTGTCTCTACACTGCAATTAAACAGCTGGCCCACTTGGCCAGTACCTGACCCAGTAGTGAGATGGGGAGGTCCGGGGGCAGGATTGGGGGGGGGGGTGTTATTTTGGAAGGATGTGGGGGGGCAGGATGGGGGGGACAGGGAGGCCACTGGTAGGGAAGGAGCGGGGGGTCAGGCCGCTGGGAGGGCCACATGCGCTGCCTGTACCTGGCCCAGGGAACGTCGAGGCACTGAGGGGAAGGGGGCAGGATGGGGAGGCGGGGGGCGCCAGGGGGAGGAGGATGGGGGTCGCAGGCACTGCCCGTACCTGGCCTGGGGAATGTCGAGGCGCTGAGGGGAAGGGGGCGGGATGGGGAGGTGGTAGACCTGGGGGGAGGAGGATGGGGGGGGGGGGGTCGCAGGCGCTGCCCGTACCTAGCCCGGGGAATGTCAAGGCACTGAGGGGAAGGGGGCTGGGTGGGGAGGCGCGGGGCACTGGGGAGGGGAAGGATGGGGGGGGGGTCGCAGACGCTGCCCGTACTTGGCCCAGCGAATGTCGAGGCGCTGAGAGGAAGAGGGCAGGATGGGGAGGCGAGAGATCGGGGGGGTGGGGGGGCAGGATGGGGGTTGCAAGCGCTGCCCGTACCTGGCCGGAAAACGTCAAGGCGCTGAGGGGAAGAGGGCGGGATGGGGGGATGAGGGGGGGGTCGCAGGCGCTGCCCGTACCTGGCCGGGGAATGTCGAGGCGCTGAGGGGAAGGGGGCGGGGTGGGGAGGCGGGGAGCGCTGGGGAGGGGAGGATGAGGGGGTCGCAGGCGCTGCCCGTACCTGGCCGGGGAATGTCGAGGCGCTGAGGAGAAGGGGGCGGGGAGGGGAGGCGGGGGGCGTTGGGGGGAGGAGGATGGGGGATGGTCGCAGGCGCTGCCCGTACCTGGCCGGGGAATGTCGAGGCGCTGAGGGGAAGGGGGCGGGGTGGGGAGGCGGGGGGCACTGGGGAGGGGAAGGATGGGGGCGGGGGGTCGCAGACGCTGCCCGTACTTGGCCCAGCGAATGTCGAGGCGCTGAGAGGAAGAGGGCAGGATGGGGAGGCGAGAGATCGGGGGGGGGGGGGGAGGATGGGGGTTGCAAGCGCTGCCCGTACCTGGCCGGGGAATGTCGAGGCGCTGAGGGGAAGGGGGCGGGGTGAGGAGGCGGGGGGCGCTGGGGGGAGGAGGATGGGGGATGGTCGCAGGCGCTGCCCGTACCTGGCCGGGGAATGTCGAGGCGCTGAGGAGAAGGGGGCGGGGTGCGGAGGCGGGGGGCGCTGGGGGGAGGAGGGTGGGGGATGGTCGCAGGCGCTGCCCGTACCTGGCCCGGGGGGCGCTGAAGTCCCGCGGCCCCGGCCGCCGCAGCAGCTGCCGCAGGGAGAGCTGCACCAGGGCCCGCAGTGCCAGCAGGTAGAGCAGCACGAGCAGCGCCCCCCGGGCCTCAGGAAGCAGCCGCCACCGGGAGCCGCCGGCGGGGCAGTCCCGCTTCTTCCCACCTGAGTCCTCTGCCCCGCGCCCCGGCAACGGCGGCTGCTGCGGGGCCCGGGGCTCCCGCTCTCCACCAGCGGCGCGGAGCCGCCTCACAGCCACCGCCGCGCCCCGCTCCATAGAGAGACCGAACCGGCACCGCCCGGCCGATTGCGCCGCAGCTGTTCTGCAAGGACGCTACGGGGTCGGAAACGGCTCAAACCTGCTCTGTGAGGGCCGCCCCACCTGGATTTCGCGGCGGGAGGGGGAGGCGCCGGCTTCCGAGGAGTCACATGGGGAGACGGCGGCAGCCATTTCCCCTTCCCCTGGAAACGGGGAAGATGCCCCGCGCCCCTGGGTGGCCGGACGCGAGAGACCGCGCGCTCCTGAGCCCTGCCTGTGAGGGCTCCCTGCTGACAGGAGCGCTAGAAAAGCAAAGGCTGCCTGTCCGCCAAAGAGTAAAGCACAGGGGTCTGTGTCTATGGAGCCCGTCGTAAACTAGGGTGAGAGGGGCCACTTTTCAGGCATGTTGGTCATTCATAACTTCAGCTGGAAGTTGAAAATGGTGAAGGCAATGGGAGATGCAGAGAATCAGCACCTCTGAAATTCAGCCCCTACCTGCCTCTTTGCACTAACCTCCTTCGAACTAACCTTGTTATCCCTAGCCTGATTCTTGCTTGCATATTTATACCTGCCTCTGGAAATTTCCACTACATGCATCCGACCAAGTGGGTATTCACCCACAAAAGCTTATGCTCCAATACATCTGTTAGTCTATAAGGTGCCACAGGACTCTTTGCAGCTTTTACAGATCCAGACTAACACAGCTACCCCTCTGATGCTCTGTGACTGGGTCCCTGGCTGACACTGATGTTTGGCTCTAGTAGAGCAGGACCACAACCGGGCAAGTCTCTCATAGTATAGAGCCCTAGCCTCTGCTGCACAACTCCCTTCCAGAACTGGTCCACCAGGCACCTTCACTAACTGTCTATTTAGCATACGGTAAAAGACTCTTCTCTTCCAATTAGCCTCTCCCTGACCATCTGGGGCCCTCTGTCATGTTTCTGGTGTCTCCTCTATTAGTACCAAATACCTTTTGTCAAATGGTTTGCCTTGATGGTCACTACTATTCCATCTTTGTCAGTTTCCTTGGCTCTGTTCTTTAACAGATTTTATTTCTTTTAGAGGTTTGCTACTTCATTTTAGTCTAAGATGCATTTGACCTGTGCAAGGCACCCTATTCCTGAATTAGTAAATAAATATGTAATCAATTGGTCCAAAGTTTGAAAGACCTGAATAAGCCCCTGAGGAAGAAATCTAAGCACCTCCATCTGCTTTCCTGCCTGCTTGTATGTTTTTCCATCTGAGTCATAGAATCAGCAGTTGTGACGCCTGGTGGCTAAACAAAGAGGCCTGAAAGAGAAGGGACAGGTTGAAATGCAGTGACTACATTCCCAACAAACTTTAGGTGTTTTTTTTGTAAGTTTCCATATTCTAGTTCAGTGTCTCTTTTTACCTGATGCAATTCACATGTTGAAGTCAGTATGTTTATAAATTTCACTGCAGTCTGTGTCACTACACAACTTTTTTTAAGGCTTCCTGGCATAGTGCTGGAGTTCATGCATTTCTTTCTTTCTTCTTTCCATTTGTTCCTTATTTGTTCTCTCTTCTCCTCCAAGGGAACACTGTTGGGACAAAATTTAGTTTCCATAAAACCAAGATTGATTGAAAGGAAAATTACTGGGAAAAATTATTTTATTTTATTTTTTTAGAAAGTGGAACAGGATTTTCCTTAAAGTAAACAATGTGATCATTCCCACACAAAGCTTGCAACTCATACTCATAACAATTAACTGGAAGAACAAAAATGTGAAATTAAATCAAAATGGAAAAATCTTTGCTTCATCTGTGTAAATATCTGCATTATAATAAGGTGTTGTTAGTAACAAACCAGGAAAAGTGTTTTTTAAAATATATGGGGCCAGATCTTCAACTGGTGTAAATCCATGTAACTTCATTGAAGTCCTTACTCAGTTTTTGAAGTCATTTGGCATTTTGCCTAAGTAAGGACTTTAGGACTAAGCCCTAAGTCCTTTATTTTTACCTGACCTATAATGACAGCAATGCCAAGGTATTGTGCCCACCATTCTAGAGACTAATTTATGAAATAAGAGTTTGGTTCCCCATCCCTTACTCATCTGAGTAATCCAGTAGAAGCCCATTCTTCCCAAAGAGCAGACTCACTTGAATTCAATGATCATTCAAGGAACTACTCTGGTGAGTAAGGGCTGTAGGGACAGGTCTTACATTCTTGGCATGGTAAATGGTATGAAATCTTTTAAAAAGATGAGAAAAGAAAAGAGGAATCTCACAGCCTCCTCCTACCCTGCTTGCTGGCTTCATGGCAAATTCTATGGTCCCTAATCAAGTAAAACTAGTCCCATTCATTTTGTGAATGGGCTAGGGACTGAAATTGCTCAAAATTTGAATCTCCTGCTGCTCACTGGAATGGAGGCAGCAGGGAGAGTAGAGAGACAACACAAGATGCTCAGAAATGCAAGCAACCCACTGTCCCAGGTTTATTATATTCAGGGGACCCTCAGTTTGAAGATTAGAATTTTAATATTGTTTCAGCACTTTAAAAAAAAAAAGAAGTCATATGGGGTTTGTTTGGGCTTTTTTATTATTGGGGATATTTGGAAACCAAATATATTTATTTTTCAGAAGTGAATCTGAGACCTATCAGTGTGGACAGCATGCTTTGTAGGCCAAAGTTCTGTTTTATTATTCTAATAGACAAGGTGGGTGAGATAGTATCTTATTTTGGACCGTCTTCTGTTGGTCCAATGGAAGATATTACCTCATCCACCTTGTGTCTCTACTATCCTTGGACCAAAACAACAACACCACCACCACTGCATACGTTTTATTATTCTGTCAGTTCAAACTTCACAAGTAATTCTCTGCCTTAGTGAAGAGAGTTTTGTGAGACTTCACCAACTGACAACACTCTTATGTGCTCGGAAAAGTTAACACTTAGGATAGCACTTTGTAACCTGTGCCAAGCTGGATGGATGTTGCAGCATGCATCGGTTCCAATATGACCTGAACGTCAGTCAAAAATACCATGGAACACAGCACTTGAGTTATGTTTCTCAGGAAGGAAGCTTGCTTTCTTAACAAAAAGGATTTGACCTAATTTTGGACCAAATGATTCAGCAGTTTTTCAGTTTGACTTTGTTTATGCCAAGTAAATGTGTGCTTATCTTAGGATATAATCCTTTTACTGCCACTCCATTTTCTCACAGGGCAATCTGTCAGGAAAGCCTTGTTCATTGGAGCATTTGATTTAATTTTAAGCATTATTTTAATTGAAGAAAGACTATGAATTCAGTATCGGTTCCTTAGGGACTTGAGGCCTGCTCCTGCTCCTATTGAAATTAACTATAAAATTCCCCAATCCACATCCTTCAAAGGTATTTAGGCACCTATCTCCCACTGAGTTAGCCACCTAAATACCTTTGAAGATCTGGGCCCCGGTGACTTAAATGGGAGCGGGATTGGGCCTTTGGTAAAAATGTAAGTGTTAACAGATTATAAAACCAGAAATGACCATTGTAAACATCTAGTCTGACCCTCTTGCATAACATTGGGCACAGGACTTCCCAGAATTAATTCCTACTTCAAGTCCAACAGTTGTGGTTGAACTACAGCATATCTTTTAGAAAAACATACAATCTTGATTTAAAGATTTCCAATAATGGAGAATCCATCATGACCCTTGGTAATCCAATGGTTAATTATCTTCATGTTTAGAGTCACTGTTTCCCAGGATACAATTCCCCTTCCTGTAAGTATGGTTTACATTCTTTGTTCCTAGATGTATGATCTTACATTTGGCTATCCTGAAAAACACAGTTTGCTTGCATCCAGTTTACCAAATGATCCAGAACACTGTGTATCAGTGATCAGTCCTCTTCATTATTTACTGCCCCCCCAAGTTTTGTGCCATTTGCCAATTTTATCAGTGTTGATTTGGGTTTCTATTTCTTTCATGTATTACATCAGCATCACTCTGTGATGTTGCACTCCATATGTTTATGGAAATATGCTTATGAGTGTAAATATAATATAACTGGAATATGCTTTATGCAAAAGGTCTCTTATAGGGTATCATTACTACGCTTATAATCTAGTGAATATATTCATCCTGTTTGTATGCATGTCTCTTTTTTATATCTGAAGTTACGAGCATTGGCTCTATGCTAGTATTTGAAGTGTTTGCTGTATGAAACACATAAGGGAGGTTTGGCCAATATATTGTGAAGGGGCTATTCAAGTAATTTGGACTACTTAACTAACAATGGACTTTGGGAGACGCCCATCCACATCTGAGCTTTCCTAGGAACATTCAAACGAACATGTAAACAATGGCATTGGCATGCAAAAAACTGAATCATTCATGAACATGTGACTTGCCCAGGTGGCAATCATCTTGTTGCTGTGATTTTGCATAGAAGAACAAAGAGGTTGCCGCCTACAAGAGAGACTATAAAAGGCCCTGGAAGCCTCTCCATTTTGTCTTCAGCTGGCTCAAGAGATGGCTTCTCTACTCCAAAGAGATGCCTGAAACAAACTGGAACAAAGGACTGTAACTACAGGGGTGTGAGTGATTGCTGGACCTAGGCCATAAACTACAGCATTGGTCTGAAAAGGATTGTACCTGAGATAACATCTAGGATGAGAACTTATTATTTTTAACTAGATCCTTAGTGTATTAAGTTAGCCTTGCATATTTTGATTTATTTCTGTTTATTACTTGAAACCACTTAAATCATATTTTTTATACTTAATAAAATCACTTTTGTTTATTATTAACCCAGAGTAAGGGATTAATACCTGGGGGAGCAAACAGCTTTGCATATCTATCAGTGTTCTAGAGGGCGGACAATTTATGAGTTTACCCTGTATAAGCTTTATACAGCGTAAAACAGATTTATTTGGGGTTTAGGCTCCCAGAAAGACTGAATATTGGATGCTGGGAAAGTCCCTGTTAATTGAGAAGCCCGTGGGCTGAGTGAATCTTAGTTTCTGTGAATTGCAGTGGGGCTTGGCCCAACTTCTTGATCTGTGCTGGAGCCGACTGGTTTCTCTGGCTCAGCAAGACAGGATTGGAGAGAAGCCTTTTCTGGCAGGAGGGTTTGTTCTCAGCAGTATCCCAGCACATCTAGTGACAGTCTTGAGGGAGATTCTGTGCCCCAACCCATCCCACTGTCTACCTCAGTTTTATTTTGTCTCTTGATCTGTGCCCACATTGTGAGGCTTGAGTGAAAAGCTAAAAACCTTAAGTCATTAAAAATAATGGCTCAGCAGTTTAGATCTGAACAGACTGAGTCCTACTGATTCTGTAGTTCCCTTAAAAAGAAGGGGAGTACTTGTGGCACCTTAGAGACTAACAAATTTATTTGAGCATAAGCTTTCGTGAGCTACAGCTCACTTCATCGGATGCATGTATATAAAATCGTCCTACTATATTTTCCACTGCATGCATCTGATGAAGTGAGCTGTAGCTCACGAAAGCTTATGCCCAAATAAATTTGTTAGTCTCTAAGGTGCCACAAAGTACTTTTTTTTTTTTTTTTGGAGGATACAGACTAACACGGCTGCTACTCTGAAACCTGTAGTTCTATTGAGGCTGATTATCAAAACAGCTGATACAAAATTGCATTGCCCAAGATATAAAGCCCCCAAAACACATCACTTTTTCATATTGCCTGATCAATAAGTATGATTCTAAGCTGCTGAACAAGGACAACAAGTCTTCTGGCTTTGAACCTGCTGTGAGAACTGTTTGTTTAGTGGGGCTAGGGATTAAGTGCTTTGTCAGATCTGAAGTCAGAGTGCTCAGGAGTTTGTAGGTTCCAGCACTTGATAAGAACACAATGCAATGTTGATACAGCCTTACCCAGTCCAATTTAGCCTCCTGTGACTGTTGGCTTTTAGAAGCTCTCCACAAAGGTATTCCCTATGTCATTTAGGAACTTCCTACACCAATTCTCATTTTTTTGCAGCTCCACAATCGTGCCCCCTTCCCAGGGATGGCATCACATATGGAAATCTAACTTATATCCTTCAGTATGTTAAACTAGAGACAAGAGCTTGTTTGGTGCTCAGCTGGGAAAGATTTTTAACAGGACCCAAACGTGAACTAGAAGGATGACATTAAGGCCCATTTAGCCAAATACTTGCCTTCATCTCCCTCCCCATTCCCCCCAAAATGGTAAGGGGAGAGAGCCCCTCATGCAACATCCCAAAGTGATCCAAGAATTGGGCATCTCCACCATTCTCTAGTGAAAAAAACAGGATCTCTTCCCAATCACCCATCTCAGCAACTGAGAGACGGAGAAGCCTCCACAGATGCTATGATGATGGGGACCAGATAGAGAGAGAGATCCCAAGTAAGCATGTTGCTACAGTCTGCCTTTGTCAGATGTGGCTGTTTTGTTTGTTTAATTTTGGGGAAATGTAATCTGATTACAGAAGCAGTTTAGAAGGTGCTCAAGCTATTTTTTAAAGAAAATAAATGACACGTGAATGCTTGCTGGAAGGACAGGGGAATTAGGGGGTGGAGGAGTGGGGGGAATAGGAGCTTGGGGTTGCAGTGAGGAGAGGGGAATTATAGGGATGGGTGATAGGGGAGAGGCACTAAAGGGCTCAGCTCAGGGACAGGCATTGGAGATTAGGGGGAGTTGGAGGGGAGGGAATGTACACTCGGTTTCAGGAGGGTCTCCATTCCCTGCCATCTCATGTGGGATCTAGGAAGCCCCCTCTTCTGCCACCTCATGTAAGAGCTGGGATCCTTGCCCTTCTCTGAATCCCCATGTGGGTTCTGGGCGGCCCCATGTCTCTGAAAGTGTCTGAGCTCCTCTCCCTGCCCTACACGTGGGCCAGCATCTGGGGAAGCCCTACCCCTCTGGTTGAGAAGCTGAGAACAGACATGCTGGGAGCATGCATCAAAACCCTATTGCTGAGACCAAGGCAAGGAGTTCAGAATGTACATGCTTGAAGCATATCACAGTCTCCGAAGCACTAGTACTGAGGAGGCCGAATGAGAACACCTTGAGATGAATGGAGCAGTTTCCATGTCTCAGAGGTATTGTTTCAGGGTGCATTCATGTTCATAGGGTGTTCTAATTCAAGTCAGAATTTACCATTGCAATGAATGAGTCATTTCAGAGCCTTCTAGGAATTAAGGTTATGCTGTGCTGGGGATCTGGATATAACATAGCAGTTGCGGATGATTAATTCCACATACTATTATAGCAAAGCACTAGCAATAGCTCTGCAACTGCTACTGTGAAGAATGAGAAGACTTTTCTTTTTCAAGGTTGGAGTCATCTTAGCCCGCTAAAATTTGAATGCTAACTTGGATTGTCTTGAAATTTGGTGTGCCTCGGGGTTTTGGGTTAGGGGGAGTGAACTAAATTTGGGGACATATGAGCAAAAGGTTCTTGAGACACAACCCACAGAAAAAAGCATTTCTTAAAGTTCAGAAATACTACCAGCTTTTTTTTCGGTGCACACCCTGCTTCTAAAAGTTAATGGCTTAATGGGATGGGATGAGCCGAAAATGGTACCCCAGCCCGACTGCCATGTGTTGTGAATGGCAGAGAGGGGTGGAGAGAGAGAGAGAGAGAGAGACACACACACACACACACAGACCACTCTTCTCTCACATGCCTAAAATTACTGTAACCAGACTCTGCCACTAGCCTTGTGGGAAACCTTGGCCAAGTCATGTCACTGCCCTGTGTCTCAGTTTCCCCATCTGTACAACAGGGATAATTATGTTTCCCTCCATGGTAAAGTTCTCTACAATCTACTGATGAAAAGAGCTAGGTATTATCATTATTAGTTGGCTACAGTAGCATCTTAACTGCAAATCTACATGATAACAATAACTGCTTAAATAACCACTAATTCCTACCAACATCATTCCTCTTACTGTTTAAAATGCTAGAAAATTCACTTACAAAAAACTTGTGGGTATTTTGTGCCCTTCCAGAATGTGGAGTTCAGCAAAACTTAAACGTCTAAAAAACCAGGAAATGAAGAATTGAGGTATTTCAAACTCAAACTTCCAAAAACCAGGGATAAGGCACATACCCATACAACCTTAATTGTGCCCTCTTAGAGCAATGCTTCAGAAGACCCAGAACATACTCACTCTGCCTTTGAATTGTACTGAACTTGAGCTACTTACATCTGCTCTACACATGAAAATACAGCCTACTCCACGGAAAGACCACCACCACATTTAACACATATAACCTCTTCAACCACTTTTTACAGCCCCTTCCCCCTTATATGTGCACAATGTCATCTAAAATTATATACTTTCACTTATCCTTCATTAAGCCCACAGACCACACTAATCTCCCCCCAATCTACTAACAATCCCCACAGCAAGACGACCCCTATGCCCCACTACTCACACAACCTACTCAATGCAGCACTGAATGAGGCATACTGGATCTCTCAAGGTACCCATGCACCTTTTCCCTTTGATCACACACATCCCACAAGGGGGACAGCCCCCCCATCACCTCCTATCACAATCACAGCTCTGCCAAACTGCTCCAACTAATCCCTCCCTGATTCAATATGGCTACACCTAACACAGTGAATGCATCTGGATTGCATGCAGACAATTCCCAGTGGCCATTGCCAGCCCCAGGGGGTCAGAGTTAAGGTTACCTGGGCATTTACTTAAACTCTGTATTTCCTGGTATTCAAAAGTTTTTACTCAATTGCTGAACTCAATGTTCTGCAAGGGCATGAGACACCACTGGGCAATCTTAGCTCTATAGTAATGTTTTTTGTCAGTGAACAACATCACATACTAAAAAGAAGAAAAGCATCAAAAAGCACTTTTAATTGAGTCATTGTGACAATCACATCCTTAAATTGGGTAACTGTGTGATCTTGTTGTTATGACTTTGCCATTCTTCATACCCTCCCCCACCTCTCCCTAATGTTTCTTACCATCACTTGCTGCAACTTGGTTGGTAAGATCTTGGGAGCAGGGTTTATTTTTACTAGCTGTTCTGTAAAGCTATCAGAACACTTCTGGTCTGGGCACTGTAAAAAGTAATGATGAACAACACTGTGGTGCTCCAACAAATTGGAGGATGCGCATGGAGGTACAGCAGAGGGAGTTGCAGAAGACAGGAAGTGTATTTTATCAGCTTTCCATTCCCCTTCATTAGCCTCACAGCTCCCCATCACCACACAAAAGGCATTTTAGGCAGCAGTGACATGGTTAACACACTAAGAACCCTGTGGTTATTTAAACATGCAGAGCAAAAACTAACTCCTGACATGGTCAGAAGCTGAGCTGGATCTGATCAGAGGTGATTTCTCTTGGAACCAGATGGAGGGCGTTCCCTCCACCTTTCACTTATAAACTGAAACAAGTCATAATCCAAGAAAAGCCTTTTAGTAGAGTACAAAACTCTTACATGCCAAAGGAATTCAAAATGGAATTCATACAAGTTTAAACAGTCTAGGGATTTTTCTTTTATCCCCAACATTTTCTCATGAAAATGTATATTTTGGGCTATGGAATGGACCAGAAGAGGGGAAAAGATAATTCAGGCAGTAGTACCGCACAAAGCTGCCTGTCCAAAAAGCAAATGTTTCATGTGTTTCCATACGTTTTTATAACTGTTAACTTAACTGAATAAACAAACAGCAGAAGCTGTGACACTAATACAGAGCACAGCAAGTCTCTCAGAGGAAAAATAGCTGATGCAAATTCCTGATAAGATTTTTCATCTTAATACTTGGAATGACGGAGTCGATTACGTATATTAGTGTAACTCAGGTCAGGTCATTCTCAAAGCCTTTAGTGCTGCTTTATGATTGAATGATGTTTATTTGGCCCTTTCATTATCTGCATTTCTTCATTGTTTTAGCATTCACCTGGTATATTTAAAAAGATATACAGTACTGGGTGCTAGAATCATTCCAAAACCCATATTGCCAAAGAAAACAACAATGTACAACTTTCATCCAAAGCTCTTCACAAATTACACAGGAAACAAATTCACCTACCATGGAAATGCAGCTCTCTCTGCCATGAATTATATGACACAAACGCTTTTAACAGCACATGGTAACAATTCTCAACAGTTGAAGACAATCATTCCTGTGACTGCAGACATTTAGCTCCCTAGATCTATTATTACTGCATCACCCAGCAACATCACCCAGTCTCCATTTTGACCATGTGCTTCCTTGCTTTGGAAGGCAGAGTTTCAGGATGTCTGCATGTCCTGTTTTTAAATCATGTTCAGCTTTGGACCTCTTCAGACCATGCAGCGTTTCTTTGAACCCAGTTTCTTTCCAACAACTGGATTTTATTTTCAATATGTAACCCTTCTGCCCGTCAGAGTTGGCAGCAACAAGGGCCGGGTTCAATATCTAGGGGATCCATTCCAATAACACAATGCAAACCGGCTCGAGCCCCCACCCAGTGACCTGGGACAAATATATACCACCCCCGCTGGGCGCCTCCAAGAGGCAATACTTCCCTTCTCTCAAGCACCTAGTCTGAGTGTAGCAAAAAGCCTTTTAATAACAGAGAGAAACAATGTGGCATTATGTTGGGGAAACACCACCAACAGGATTCATAACACAACCCATGAGCAAAAAACCCACCCCAAGCAAATTGGGGCATGCCCTTTCCCTTTTGTTCTTGAGTCCAGCAACCCCAAATCACCCCAAGTCCCAAAAGTCCAACAACCCAAAAGTCTCTGTCCCTGGTCAGGGCAGCCCCAGAGTTCAAAAGTTTATCTACAGAGCTTTACCTCCCAACCTGGGTGGAGATGGGGATGGAGGTAAGAGGCACCTTACATGATCTGAAGCTGACCGCCCCACAGCTCCACAGGCCTTCGCTCCGCTCCGCCAGCCGCCCCACAAACTGCTTCACTCAGCGGCCCACACGCAGCTCCCACTGTCCCACGAACTGCTCCGCGTCCCACCAGCAGCTCCCGCCGTCCTATGAACTGCTCCACCAGCCTGTCCACAAGGCACTCCAGCCGTCCCACAAACTGCTCTGCGACATATCTTCAGGCTCCCCCACTACTTAACACAACCCTCAGTGATTTCAGCTCTTAGGTGAATTCAGCTTGTAGTAGGGGAGCCTCAGTGCTGGTGCACTATTAACCCAAAGTGAGCTCAGCAGCCTGTAACTAGACTTCTAATGAAATCAAAATTAGCTCTAATATTCCACAGTGGAGAGAGGAGGAAGTGCAATTAGCATGTAAGGCCCTCACCAAGGGGCCCATGCCACCAAGTATTAATATTTGTCCCCAGCCTCTCTCCATTCACAGAGTTTTGGAACCCATGACCCTTGCCTAGCGAGTGCTACTTAGTTGATGGTGACTCCCTCCACCATAACAAAAGGCCAAGTACAGTTCCAAGCACAGTTCCCATAATAAGGGTAATAACAATTTATTCTTCCTGCCCCAATAACAGAGACACTGGGAATCCCACAGCAGCCAAAGTGACCATTTGGGCAGCTATGGCCTCATTCTAGGCAGGGTGGGTGTGCCTATGCAAATGAGATCGGCCCCTGAAGTTCTTTTCCACAACTTGCCACACCTCACCACCAGATGTCAGGATGGAGCTCATCCTGACACTGCTTACAAATACATTCAGTACAAATATATATCAAATTACTGGCTGATGAACCACCACATACAGGAGTGAGAGACACTCCTGAGGTCACTCCTCTGCCTGCAGAGTCTACTTTCCATGATTAGGAAATGAAGTGTACTCCTAGGAGAATTCTGCACCAAAAAATTAAAAATTCTGCATACAATATTTTAAAATTCTGCATATTTTGTCAAAATTACGCAATATCATCACTCTGGTTTCAATTATTTTGATAATTTATTTAAATTACAATAAAATGGATGGATAGTGGGGCTGGGGAGCATTGGAGGAAATCCCCAAGCCCCTTCTAATAGTAATGTAACTAGTACTGACCCTTTACTTCTAGTTATTAGTTAACAAATAGATGCAGCCATATGCTCAGTGTTACATCATACACAACTGAAGAGCAAATGAGGGCCGGGAACTCAGGCTCACAAATTTATACTGGCTACTGACCATCTCCAGAAAGGTCAGTAGCAAACAGTTCATGAAGCATATTTTGATAGGAAATTTTTTCAGTCCAAAAATTTAGACCAGTTCTAATCACTAAAGCACCATAAACATTTATAAAGCCACACTGTCCTTTGCAATAAGGCTCCTTTACACCACTTTGGCAATTAAAGGAGCCTTAACATTTTTATACCTGTTTTATACTCCTGGGGGAATTCACTAAGAACAATGGAAAATTCACTAAGCAGGCAGGCTGCTACATTCTGCTCTGCCTGAGGGGACAGAGCCTGCCCCGTGCCTACTTCCTCAGAAACACCCCCAAAGCCCTGCACTTCCACACCAAACATGCTGCAATAGCGAGTGAGAGGGACAAAGTGTGTGTCTCTCTCTCTCTCTCACACACACACACACACACGACTGCCCAGCCCTCCCTCTTCATCCCCCCTCCCCCCATACTGATTTATGTCTCTACCAGCTGCTCTGGGTGCCCAGACTGACCTGCCTGCAGTGTAGAGGAGGGGCGCATGACTGCTCTTGTGGCTTCCCTATCAGAAATCATTTTTCTGCAGAGAAGCAAAGAAATTTGTGGGGCCATGAATTCTGTGCAAACGCAGTGATGCACAATTCCCCCAGAAGTAGAAGTGGTATTGTAGCAAAGCGAAGACTCACGGGTGCACAGCCTCCTACTGGTCATCCAGGAATTAGCTCTTTCCAGCCTCAGAGCACCTCCTGCTGGCCGGCGTCTCGCCTGCCTCAGGCCCCATGTCCCTCCCAGACCCTGGTGCCCCTTATACTGGGTTTCTGCCCACGGCAGTCCCCAGGGTCTGGGTCTCCCCTCCCAGGGGAACCCCCAACCCTCTATCCCCACCTTGCCCCAGTGGCTACTGCCAGTCATCACCATCTGCCCCCGTTCTCTGGGGCAGACTGCAGTGTAATGGCCTCTCATCATTTGCAAGGGGGGTTGGACCAGCTGCCTCTGCCTAACCCCGGGCTGCACCTCTGCAACCCCAGTACCTGCTTTGGCCTTTAACAAGGCCTGCAGCCTGGGTGTTTACCAGGCTGGAGTACCCCAGCTCCTCTTGTCTTTCCCCAGCCCTGCTCTGCTTCCAGTACCCTGTCTCCCAGGCAACCTGGTCCTTCTCTCTCCATAGCTAGAGAGAGAACTTGTAGCCCCTAGCCTCCAGCCCTCTTATCAGGGCCAGCTGGGCACTGATTGAGCTGGCCATAGCTCTGGTCAGCTACTCAGTCAGCTTCCCCAAGCTGTTCTCACTCATCTTATTTTAGGATTGAGACAATGAACTGTTCATCATGAATGGTAAACCAACAGAATGAATAACTCTTTCCATATCTCAACTTCAAAGCCTTCTGTCTCCTCCATGTACATTAATCAGAACCAAATCACCACTGAAGAGGCTCTCTCTTAAAGGGTATGTTTACGCTGCAATGTAAGCCCAAGGTTAGTGGGACTTAAGTCAGCAGACCCAGGGTTTGAGAACCCATGGCCTGAGCATTTACATTCATGGCCAACCCTAGGTTAAGAAGTTTTTAACCCAGGGCTCTGGCATCTAAACTGCAGTATGCAGACCCAAGTGCATCCAACTGTATCCCAGACTTCCTACAGAGCTCTTGAAAAGTTGTGCTAGCCCTTTGACCGTGGTGCCCTGTGGGAAAACTTGACTGTCCATACCATCCGTTATAGGAAGTAACATGCCAACACATCCTGCTGAGCCGTCATTTTGGCATGTATACTCCCAGCAACTGGAACCAGCAACATGGAGGAGCTGCCATTTCAAGAACTTCTTGAGCTTGGCCTTTGGCTCCTGTTTCAGAATGCAGACAGAGTTTCCATGAGATACTGGTAAGCAGTTTGGTGGCATTTTCCTACCCACCGTAGGCACCTGACAGAGCTAATGATGGAGGAGGAGGAGGACACAGACATGGCAGACTTGAACTGGCTGATGCTGCTCACAACACTCGGTATAGCTGCTGATGCCCTCTACCTACTCCAGCACTTCTGGAGCAGGGCAACAAGCACAGACTGGTGGGAAGTGGAATGACCCAGCCCCAGCCTGCTCTGCTCCCCTGGCTCCCAGGCTTGGGGGAAGCGGGGAACCGCCCCACAGCACTCACCGGTGGTGTGGCTGGGAGCAGAGCAGGCTGGGGCTGCGTCGCTCTACTTACCAGCGAGGGCAGGCCCGACTGCTTCTGGAGTCCTCAGGGGAGTGGAGGCGGAGTTGGGGCAGAGCAGGAGCAGGGACTTTGGGGAGGGGGCTTTGGAGAAGGGGTGGGAAGAGGCAGGGCTGGGGCTGGAGCTGGAGCAGCACCAGGAAATGTGGTGCCCCATATTTCCTGGTGCCCTACGCAGCTGCGTGCTTTGTGTGTGGGTAAGGACGGCCCTGCTCCCACCCCCTTTCCTTTCCCTTCCTTCCAAGTTTGCTCTGCACTTGAAGCCAGGGCCCAGGGTGGAGGCATATATCCACAAGGCAGGGGTTCAGCACTGGGTTCAACACTGAGGACTCCATGGGGCACGTTTGCCCTGTCCAGCCACTCACAGGGGCAGATTGCATGGGCAATGGAGTTGTCCAAGCTGTTCCTGGAATACAGGCCAGGGTACTCTGTGGTGCAGGCGCAGCAAGAGCCTGAACTCTTGTGGCTATTAGACACAGCAGCTGCTCAAACCAGTCTCTCTATTGTACTCTGTCTTTCTCCCTTAACTGCTGTCCCTGTTCAAGAAACGGCAAAGCGGGTGCCTGCTCCCACGCAGTTACCCTGTCCAAAAGCTGCAAAGGCAGCATGAGCCTTTCCGCTTGTCCCTTGGCATGTCTTTCCTCTTACTGTAAGTCCCTTTGCCTTGGTACCAACCTGCTTGTTGGCCCTGTCCAGAACTTCGATCATACATTAATCACGGAAACACTATGGAATATACTGCCAATCCTTCCTACATCATTCAAACCTTGCAAAGCAGCGAACAGGTGCTCTAGGGAAAAGTAGAATGGCCATATTTTATCACCAGGAACAGAGCCCATCTGGGTAACTGCAATAGGATTCCTACAGTTTCATGGTCAGTGAACATAGCCACCGCTATTGCAATGATGGTTTTGTTTAGCTCAGACACATGTACAGCTGAGCCCACTACTGCATTCTGTAACCACTTGGCTAGATTACTACCTACCTGAACTTACTTCTTTGCAACGATTTTTAGGTTTTATGCCTCTCTCAGGCCTAATAGTCGTTGTTACGCATATAGCTGACAGGATAAAACATCACAACTTCAAACCTCCATTGTTCATGGAGTTTATCCTGAGAGTGACCCTTCCATGCTGTTTTCTGCAGAAGGGTCTCCTAGATCTCCAAAGTGAAGAGAAGAGCCTAGACTACCACAAAAGCCAGAACCACCAGTCCTGTTACATACACCGTCCTGTTACATACACCAGTATGAAAACACTGATTTAAATTCTTTGCTCAAGACCTCTCAGGTTTCTCCGATCATTTAAAATGTTAAGTGAATATGCAATTCTACTAAGATATGCAAATAACAAAAATTTCAGATTCCAATAGCTCTGAACATTGGGAAAACATGGGTTCAGTTCTAGAGCCATATTTCATGATTCAGGTCCATTTCTAGCCTCCACATAAGAGCAATGGGAAACCTAACTCACAGATTTATATGGGTGGTCCCTGCTCATGAGAGGAGGGAGAAATCACCTGGGACCATTGTGAAATAAATCTTCTAGCAATAAACTCCCGGTGTACTAAATATTCCTGCATAGATTACAAGAGGTTTCATAGTTAAAGTCAGTCTCAATGGGTGTTTAGTCAGGATCTTTGCTTCATTCTGTGAAAATACTCAGGGTGTGTACTTCACAGAATACCATGGAAACAGCTTAAATACAGTTTTATTCAGGTGGAGAAACCTGAGTCTTTGTTCAAGGTCAAACAAGTATTGTGCTTTTTAGAGCTTTAAGCTGTTTAGAGCTCTTATCTTTAGAATTCATATTTATCAAGGACACTGAACAGAATTCAAGCGGTAGTAGAATCACCAGTGAGAAAGAAGGAACTGCATTTCACACTAATTTAGCAAAGGCAATGGAAGAAGTAAGTCCAGTGTTCATGTTCTCCCTCCCTGCCTGCCATTCCCTTCTGTTCAGTATGATCAACACATGTCTCTCCCCTGCAGGGGACAATCTAATCTTTCTTTAAGTCAAGAATAAAACTCCCACCAAATTCAATGAGTCTAAAATCTATTATCTTAGGCCTGGTCTACACAGCATTAGGTCGATATATGCCACATTAGGTCAAATTTATAATGTTCATGTCTACACTACCGAGCTCTTTCCGCCGACCCAAACGGTTTGTAAAATCAATGTCTGTACTCCACCTCAGCGAGAGGAGTAGCGCTAGAGTCCACCTTCCCAGGTTGAATTAGGAGTAGTGGAGACACAACACTGTAATTCGATGGGATTGGACTCCGGGAGATGTCCCAGAGTGCTCCAATGTGACCGCTCTGGATTGCACTTTCAACTCCACTGCACTTCATGCAGGTACACAGGAAAAGCCCCAGGAACTTTTGAATTTCATTTCCTGTTTGATCAGTGTGGAGAGCTCACCAGCACAGCTGACCATGCCTGCCCAGGGCCACAAACATGCTCCAGCATGGAGCATACAGGAGACATTGGATCTGATTACTGTGTGTGGAGAAGAGTCTGTGCAGGCAGAGCTCCAAACCAGCAGAAGAAATGCTGATATCTGTGCCAAAATCACACAGGGCATGGGTGACAAAGGCTACACTAGGGACACACAGCAGTGCTGCATGAAAATAAAGGAGCTTAGGCAAGCGTACCAGAAGACAGGGGAGGCAAACAGTTGCTCTGGTTCTGAGCCACAGACATGCCGCTTCTATGAGCAGCTGCATATGATTCTAGGCGGGGACCCCACCAGTACCCCAACACTCTCTGTGGATACCTCCCAGGGGCCCCAGGTGGCTACCGGAACAACAAGGAGACATTGTTGATGATGAGGAGGAGGAGGAGAATGTGCAGCAGATAAGTGAAGGATCCATTCTCCCCAACAGCCAGGACCTTTTCGTAACTCTGGAGCCAATCCCCTCCCAGGACCTACTGTTGTGGGACCGTTATGGTAGGGAAGGCACCCCTGGTGAGTGCACACTTGTAATCACACTACAGGGGTTAAATGCAATTGTGGTTAATGTTTAATCTGAGGTAAACAATTGGGATACAGTGGTGGCCAGTCCAGCTACGCAAAGGGTGCTCCCCGGAAAAGCCTGTTTATGTGCCAAGAGTTTCCACACCAAAAAATGTCCTCAGGTGTGCCCTGACACCACCTACTCTTTCATGTGTGCTTACCATGTCTGCCTGCAAACCAAAATCTGCTGCCCAGCGCTCTGCCATGTATTGTACCTTACTGGTAGGTGCTTCTTTTAAAGGACAAAATGTGTCTGTGTACCTCAGGGAATGTATTTACTGCTGTGAAGTGTTTCATTCACTGTAAGGGTTAACCTGCTGTTTTCAACAATGTATGTTCTGTAAGGCTACCCTTGTGTTTTTTGTTTCCTTGCAGCTGCAACCTTGTCTGTGGGTGCGTCCTCCACACTAGCACAAAGACTGTCCCAGATTAGAAGGTGAAAAAAGCAGACAAGGGAAGACATGTTCTGTGATTTGATGCGTTCCTCCGAGACTGACAGGGCTCAGCTGAATGCATGGAGGCTTACACTGTCGGAGAGCATGCGCACCAACCAAGAGGGGAGGAAAGCATGCAGGGAACAAAAGTGTAACATGCAAGAGGAGATGTTGTGGCTTATGGGGCAGCAAACAGACATGTTGAGGCATCTGGCTGAAGTGCAGGAAAGGCAGCTAGACCTTAGAGTTCTGCTGCACCCAATGATGAACCAGCTGCCCTCCTCACCAAGTTCCATATCCTCCACTCCCAGACATCCTAGAATGCAGGGGGGAGGGGAAGGGAGCTCCGTTAGCCCTTGAATTCAACTCCAGGGGATGGTTCATGGAGCAGAAGGCTCTCATTCCCATAGCTTTGATTGCTAAACAATGCTATTGTAATAAGCTACGTGTCCTTGCCCCTCCCCCCATGTTATCAGGCCCTTAGACCCAGGTTATCTTTGCTATTCATTGCTGTCTCTGTTCAGTGTTTGTTAGCATAATAAAAATGCATAGCTTCAGGACAACAGGCTCTTTATTCTCTGTGCACACTGTGGTTGGTGGAGGTTTAGTTTTCAAGGCAGTACATGCAAAAAAGGGGGCAGCTTGGTAAGGAACAACACACAGAACTGTCACATCAGTGTTGGGTCATTCATGAAACTGGTTTTCAAAGCCTCTCAGAGACGCAGTGCACCTCGATGTGCTCTTTGTATTGCCCTGGGTCCGGCTCCTCATAACTGGCAGCCAGGCGATCTGCCTCAACCCCCAACCCCACCATAAACTTTCCTGCCTTACTTTCACAGATATTATGGAGCACACAGCAAGCAGCAACAACAATGGGAATATTGCTTTTGCTGAGGTAAAATCTAGTGAGTAAACTGCACCAGCACCCCTTTAAACATCCAAAGGCACATTTCTACCACCATTCTGCACTTGCTCAGCCTTTGGTTGAACTGCTCCTTACTGCTGCCCAGGCTGCCTGTATATGGCTTCATGAGCCATGGGAGCAAGGGGTAGGCTGGGTCTCCAAGGATAATTATTGGCATTTCAATGTCACCAACAGTAATTTTCCAGTCTGGGAAGAAAGTTCCTTCTTTCAGCTTTCTGAAGAGACCAGAGTTCCTAAAGATGCATGGGTCATGTACCTTTCCCAACCATCCCACGCTGATATTGGTGAAACAGCCCTTGTGATCCACTAGCACTTGCAACACCATTGAGAAGTACCCATTTCGGTTTATGTACTCTTTAGCAAGGTAGTTTGGTGCCAAGATAGATATGGGTTCCGTCTATCACCCCACCACAACTAGGGAACCCCATCGCGGCAAAGCCATCCACTATGTCCTGCACGTTTCCCAGAGTCACTACCCTTCTTAGCAGAAGTCTATTGATTGCCCTGGCTACTTGGATGACAGCAGTCCCCATGGTAGATTTACTCACTCCAAACTGATTCCCAACTGACTGGTCTGTCAGCGGTCTGGCATTGCAAGTTTCCATAGGGCTATCGCCACTCGCTTCTCAACCGTCAGAGCAGATCTCATTTTAGTATTGCTGTGCTTCAGGGCTGGGGAAAGCAATTGGCAAAGTTCCATGAAAGTGGCCTTACTCATTCGAAAGTTATGTAGCCACTGCTCGTCATCCCATAGCTGCATAACGATGCGGTCCCACCAGTCTGTGCTTGTTTCCCCGACCCAGTACCGGCGTTCCACCGTGTCAACAAGCTCGGCTGCCACCACCAGCATCTGCCACTTGCTCCATTCGAAGGCTTCCAGCATGGCTATTTGCATGGCATCACATTCTTCTGCACGGCGGCTCCTGGCTAGGCTCTGCAAATACCACAGGACGATGCGTGAGGTGTTTGCGACACTCACAACAACAATGTACAGCTGAGCAGGGTCCATGCTTGCCATGCTATGGCATCTACACCAGTAATCCAGGCTTAGGCACGAAAATGATTGTTTGCCGTTGTTTTCAGGGACAGAGGAGGCAAGTGTATCATGGAAGGCTTACGACATGTACCCAAAAAAACCCGCAAAAATGTTTTTGTCACATCAGGCATTGGGAGACTAACCCAGAATTCCAATAGGCAGCAGGAACTGTGGGATAGCTGCCCACAGTGCATTGCTCTGTGAGCCGATGCTAGCCATGGTAGTGAGGATGTGCTCCGTCGATGGAATGTGCATAGTGGGGACATGCAGCATCGACTTTGTAAAATTGGAGGCTAAATGTCGACTTAAATAAATTCAACCTAATTTCATAGTGTAGACATACCCTTAGATTCAGGAATGGGAAGGAGAAGGTTGTGAAATATGGATTCTATTCCCAGCTCTCCTACAGATTTACTAGATCAAATTCAGATGTAATGTGTAGTGGTGGTGTGAGTTGGTAAGTGAGTAGGAGGGAATATAGGCTGGTGTAACATGCACTGAGGAGCCAGAAGAGAAGGGGTAACAGAAAAAGAAAGGAACGGGAGAGTGCAGGTGTAAGTTAAAGTAGCCTCCCCTCACACCCATTTGAATTCTCATCTTCTTTCACCTATTTCTTGCCCTTCACTATTTACCTCATTTTGTATTCCCTCACCCTCATAGACACCCATTTGGGCCCACTAACATTGCCTCTAGATGTGTCTCCAGTTGACGCTGGGCAAATAATTTGGGCGAACATTTTCAAAAGTGACCACTGATTTTGTGTGCCTCAAATTTTGGATTCCCAACTTGAGATACATTGGGCCTGAACATCAATCGCACTGAGCAACAGTTTCCACTGAATTTGTGTGTCTTAATTATTAGGTTTATAAAACACATTGAGACCTTTTGATGGGAGACACTGTAGAAGTGCAAAAGTATTATTAAGGGCTTTTAGGAGAGGGAGATAATTGTCATTTTAGCACTGGCTCCCTAACATCAATAATAATTGTACCAAAACTGCTTGTACACAGTTGAAGAGCTGAAGGGCATCTGCAAATGGTTTTGATATTTGTTGTTTAGTTCAATGATTCATGTACAGACAGTAACACTTATACCTGAGGATGCTGTGTACTGAAGGTGGCAACCCATTCCAGCATATTTTTTCAATCCAGAATTCACATTGCCAATAAAGTATAATGTGGCTGAAGCCTCTGAGTTTATTATTGCATGGGGGGAAAGAAGAGGAAGACACACTGCTACACTGATCCATCCTCCTCCCCTCTTCCTCTGTGGTGCTAAGGAGCTCATCTTATTCCTCCCACAGATTTGAGCTGAGTCCTGAAGCGTCTCAAACATTCCTTTACTCTTCACTCTGCATAGTGGTGTCAATCTGCTGCAGAGCAGAACTGGGTCTATTTTCTCCTCTTAGTCAGCATTGAGAAATGACTCCTATATGCCTGGTGTCACCTCAGACAAAACAGCAAACATTCCCTTCCCCTGCAGTGCACCAGAGGATTAAAAGCTAAATCCAAAAGAAAATATCCATTTTTAATAATATCACTCCTAAAGACTTAATAGTACTTCCCTCCTGGCCAGTGGAACAAACAAACTAATATGCCCCATATTGAATATTGATCAAGTCACTAGCACCTAAATCACCCGATCACTAGGACAAGCAAAACAAACAAGCTACTGCTACAGAACCCTGCACAGAAGTGTCACACTAGCAGACTACCTGTACCACAGTGAAATGTATTCTTACCAAGCACAGAACCAGTAACCAAAAACTAGCAGCGGAAGCTGGGAGATGCAGAGTACAGAGCAAACTCAGGCCCTGATCCAGCAAAGCACTTGATCACAAAAGAAATTGGGCTCCATAAAGAAATTTTTCAACCCTGGGGCAGCTCTAATGTGGTGAAAGGGTCTGATTGTGTATGCAGCAGCTCCAGGATTTGGAGAGCACAAAAGCAAGTTTTGCAGCACCTTTGCAGTCCCCTTGCGCTGACTTGTATTGTGTGCTCCTCAGATGTGGTGAAGGATCTGGCCCATGGCATACACACTCAGAAACCTGAGATGAGCCACAACCAAACCCTAGTTCTCAACAAACATTGGCACGATTCAGATCCAAACTTTCAGGTTGGCCTGATTCTTGGGGTGAACCCAAACTGTCGATCCAAACACCCATGCCTAATACAAATACAACCACACCTATTATGACTTCTTACCCACCTACCTTCCCACCCCACCCTTGCTTTCTCTGGTTTCTTAGTAGTGTCCAACTGCCTCTCTGAGTGTAGGAGGAGCCAAATGACTTAAGAGAAAAAAAGGAGTTCCTATCTCATACTGCTATTTGGGCTAAAAATCCTGTACAATGCACATATCCCAGAGATTGGTTTGTTTGACTAGACTGAACGTGGAGAAGAATGAATAACAGGAACTGGTGGTTTGCAATACAAATCAAGAGCTTATGTGACATTGGAAGGTAGAGGAAGAGCTGCATATCCAGCTCAGACCTGGGCTGCTGTTATCTGAAGAAGGTAAAATAATCCATAACATTGTGTTATACTTTAATTATTTTAGACAAGCTTCTGGACAGCATTCTGCTATTCTCAGTCTTCTTGTTAAGATATGTATGTGAGCTGCCTTATTGCCTATATTAGTTTAGACTGTCCCTCACTTAAATGACATTAACGAAGTAGGCAAGGAAGATTTTATTAAATAAGATGGCTTCTTACTCTTACTCTTCTCTATGCTCCAGGAACAAACATTAGCAGCACCTATGTAACACCTGAAAGTTGTGGGGGCAAAACTGATTTGTAAGGGTGTAATCAGGGCCAATTTATAACCTCAGATAAAGATCAGAAAGTATCTTACTGAATAGTGATTACATGGCACAGACATTATGTGGATTTCAGCATGCATTGCTATTTGTGTCTCCCACCAACCCCCAGACTTTTAATCTGATGACAATTAACAAAGGTTTGTTCTGATGTGTTTGTCACTCACTTATTAAAGAGACACTCAGCAGTTGGCTTCAGTATGAAAATACCTGCAAGTCCAATAATCCCTTTTGTAACTGGTTACGTAATTCTGCTGTAAAGCAGTTTTTATAATGATTGTGTCACAGTCCCAGCCTTTTACATGAAGAGAGATTTGTTCTCCCCCACCCTTTTTTTTTGATACCTCACTCACCTCAGTGGTGTTTCCTTTCCCTTAAGACCAAGGGACAAGGCAAGGTGCCATTGTCGGTGCTTAAATAAAAAGAAAGGAAAAACTGATTAATAAATAATAATAATAATAATAAAATGATATCGCTTTGCTCTTACCTAGTGCCTTTCGTTTAAGCATCACAAAGGTCAGTACTTGAATTTTTCTCCTCTCTGTGAGCCTGATCCTGCTAGGTGCTAAGCATCTCCAACTTCCACTGAATTCACAGGATTAGACTTTGACTGAGAGTGAATTAAATAATTCTGGGGCATTTGTTTATATTGGTTGTATTCAAACAGGAGAGTGGGATTCAGGATTTCTGGATTCTATTCCTGGCTCGTCCACTGACTTGTTACATGACCTGGGGAGAGTCATTTAAACTTGCCGTACCTCAGTTTCTCCATCTGCAGAATGGAGATACTACTATTTGTCTAACACACAACCGAAATGTGTGACTTAATGAATCTTTGAAGGTTATTTAGAGTCCTCAATTGTAGATTGACAAAAGAGTACACATTATTATCTATTACTAGTGCCTGACAAACTTACTGCACATGTCTGACGTGTCCTAAAACTGGTAACAATATTGGAGCTACATTCTGGTTCTGAGAGCCAGGGGAGCACCTTCAGTGCCTGAGCAAGTGATGTGTGAGGGGAACAATGTGCCTTAGTAGCTGGTGAGTTGCAGAGATGTAGCACTGCTCCCAGCACCGCCCTGCTGGTGTGCAGAGGTAGATGGGATCATGGTCATCTGCTCTCTAAGTTGAACAGCACTGGTTGCTTCCCCGATCCACACACAGGGCATGGCTACACTTAGAAGTTAGAGTGCATTAAAGCAGCGCCAGGCGTCTGGCAAGGCATGTAGAGCGCCTGGACTCCATGGCTGCAGCACTCCCGGTAATCCACCTCCATGAGAAGCATAATGCTTGCTGCGCTCCGGCTGGAGTGCCATGGTGCCAGTGTGGATGCCCTGGTCTATTAATGCGCTCTGATCAGCCTCCAGAAGTGTCCCACAATGCCTGTTCTAGCCACTCTGGTCATCACTTTGAACTCTATTGCCCTGTCCTCAGGCGAACAACTGTCAGACCCGCCCTTTAAATTCTCTGGGAATTTTGAAAATCCCCTTCCTGTTTGCTCAGCCAGACATGGAGTGCTCTCAGCGAATCTTTCAAAGTGACCATGCCTCCACGCACCAGGCGATCTGCAGTATTACATACATGTTTGTATGTAAACAAACATGTGGCTGCCTTTTGTGCAGGGGCTCCCTGTGTCCTCTCTTCCTCTGCACCCATGCTGGCAGCCATGAGAGAGCTCTGAACTAGGAAGCAGTCTGATACTAGAAAGGCTGCTTGTACTTGCAACCCAGTTTTTACATTTTAATCAAAAGATCCTTTTGGAAGCCAGCTGCTGGAGAAGGGGAAGTTTCCCTACACATAAAGCATCCCTTTCTTCCTCTCCTTCCATAAGGAAGTCACAGTAACAAGATGGGAACGTGGGGACTTTTGAAATATTCTGCACTTACCACATTTTAGTAGTTAGAGCACACAAGTGAGGTGACAGGGGATCTTGGGTACTACTTCCAGCTGAGTTACTGTCTCACTTGTGTGTCCTTGGATGGGTCAGTTGACTTCCTTGTACCTATGCATGAAGATGGGTAAAAGTAGAATCTTGCTGAAAATGTACTGTCAATAACAACAGATCATTCTAGTACCTGCAGGGCAGGGAAATTTCCCAGAAATCTGGCTACAGTAACATTATTAATTACTCTAATAACTGAGGGTATCTAGTCTAAGTCCATGATTACTAAAACTAACCAGAGCCTGTCAAGGTCCCAGTTGCGTTATTTGAATCCTACCCAGAGGTTTTCTACGTGGAAGGACTACCTGAGGGGGTGCCATTCCGCCGACCATCTACTTTTGGCATTCCAAGATTGGAGAAGATCCTGCAAAACAAATCTAAGATAAAATTTATCAGAGCAGTAACCTAAATTATGATATATTTGCACTCAGGAGGAGGAGAGAGTTAAGTTGCTGTGTATATTATGGGCTAAATCATGCCTCTTATGTGGCAGAGACAGGCTGGGAAGGTTGAGGAGTACAAGGTGATGTCAGGAGGCATTAGATCTTTGTAAGGCTTCATAATTATTTTGTACTGGGTGAGGCATGACAAACAGCAGAGCTTATTCTATCTGTACAAAGGGATAGCTTGCACTCTCTTGTTCAGGCACAGGGATAACACCTCATCATGACCCTGCTCAGGTACGTGCACATATTTGGTCATGACTGCTGCATCCCTAATTGTGCTCCCCAGTGCCTCAGACCAAATTTTGTGACTGCCTCCTTCCAGCACAGCAACCCAGGGCACAGCTGTAACTTTGCCCTAGTCTATATTTTTTACAATATCAGAGCACTTACATATATTTATGGATTTGGCACAAAACCTCAGGTAAGGTATGGGAGCATTAGCCCCTTTTGACAAGTGGGGAAACGCAGGCACACCAAGATTAAGTAACTTGCCCAAGGCCACACAGAAATTCAGTGACAGAAGTGGAAACTGAACCCAATTTTCCTGATTCCCAGTGCGGTGCCTTAACCATAAGACATTCCTTCTTCTCTTGAGTATTTATTTTGTCTGGGAGATTTTTGGACATAGTTCAGTCCCCTTTGCAGCTGATTCACTTGTCTGTCTTTTGCAGCCAGCCCTGTCTCTGTTATGCAAATACATCCAGTTCTACATATATCAGTCAGAAATAAGAGCCAGACATGTGGCAGAAAAGTTCCTTTGCTTCACCCTCTTACAGGGGGGAGCCTCAAGCATTTTTTGCTCTGGCTCAGAAAGTTGCTCAGATGGTTCCTTTTTATTCTGAAGAGTGTTTGGTGCTCACAGAACAACATCATTTGTGCAAGGTTACTTTGGGGCTTACAGCGGGCACTTGGTGCCAGGTGGGTTCTGCAGGTCTGGACTCCACAATTGTCACACCTTCCAGCTGCACGCAGACAAGATAGATACAAGTAACGGGATCATTTTCAGCACACAGCACACATCCTCCCTCTGTGATCAAAACTGTCTTCCACACCATGTCTCTTTTAACCGATGGCATACATGTTTACAGCCAGACCTACAGAAAGTCCCCTCCAGTGCCCACATTGAAAACGGTGGGAGGTAAGAAGCATTTTCCTGTGTCTGATAGAGTTCACCCACTCCAGCCCACTTGTCAATCACCCCTGCAAGGCTGACAATCCCAAGTTCATCATAAGACTTCAGAGGAACAATTCTCTCTCTCAGGAATGTACCAAATGAGACACATCTATTAAAATATCTCCAAAAAGGATAACACCCCAAACCACCACTATTAGGCCTTTACCCACTGCCCCCGTGCAGGTCAAACACTGATTCCCTGATATGTTGTATGTGGACCTAGAATAACACACAGCTCCATGCTGAAAACCATTCTCAGACTTGCTCTCATGCTTCTCATGCAGGTAAGACCACTATTGTCTTCACCTGTTATAGGATCTTATGCAGAATTGTCTCCTATTATGTGGGCTCAGCCCTCCTGCTCATAGAATTTGATGTTATTCTGAAGTACTGAAAAGTTATTTCATTGTTCAGGCTGAGGCAGAATGTTCCTTTTCATTTTCCATATTCCCTCTGTGCATGTCACATTAATGCACAGGATAGTTAGGTTTATCAACAGTTGATGAATCTTACTCCGAATTGCCTCTTCACCATTGTTCAGGATACGAGCAGGAACAAGAGAAGGCTTTGTCTGCAACGATCAAGGCATCTACACAGTGATTAAAAAGACAGTGTCAAGGTTCAGAGGTCCCAAACACAACTTCTCTTACTTGACTTTTTCTGTTTTAAAATGTCCCCCGGGCAATAAGGTAACTCATCATACTTGTTACTGGGGTCTGCAATTGGCTTATAAAGTCAGCTGCTAAACTGGGCGACCCAGCAATGAGAAATCCAACATGTTCAGGGGCTTTGCTGTGCACATGAGGATGCATGAGCAGTGACCTGCTGCTCTCCCTCTTAGTCCCACTCTTGTAGGCTCACAGAAGATTGAAACAGACATCTTTCCTACCCTCTGGAGCTCAGAGACAGCAGGAATCGTCTCAGTTTACATCTCCTACTGAGTCATGCAAACAGCACCAGCCAGACCGAACAGCATGATGTGTATGCTCATGTCTTATGCACACATGACAACAGAGTGGTTGTTTAGCTCAGCCCTGCAGCCACAATTTACAGAGAGCTGTAGTCCTGGTTTTAGAGAGCTGATGGGGATGGGGAAGTTGCTGCCAACGGATATTTTAAATTACATAATGTCAAGGCAGGAATCAAATTTTGGGCTTGGCAGCCTTAACAGCACGGCTTCAAAAACTGGGCAGGCTGGGGCTGCTGAAGGCTCAGTATGAGCTGGGCTCTCTGGTTCCATTCTTTAAGAATATGCCCATCTCTTCCTCTGTCTTTTTCTCTCTCTCTTTTCCATTTCCACTTTCTCATTTGTCTTCTCCTTCCTCATCCTTTTCTCCCTGTCCTCTTGCTCTTTTTATCCCTCTTCTGAGACTCCTGCTTCCCAGCTCAGGGACCCTTCAGTGAATGTTATAAACCAAATTACTGAAGTCCACATTATTCTTTACTTGATCGCTGTACCTGTAGTTAATCACTAGTCATTCCCAGAGAAGTGGATGACATCTCTTTAATGCTGGACCTTTTATTGTTTTGCAGAGCTACTAAAAAAAAATCCTCACACAAAAAAAAAACTAAGAGAAGACTCAAGATACAGAAAAGATGCAGCACAGAGTAAACAGCCCACCAGATGGTGGCTACGGATGGGTGGTGGTGGTGTCAGCCTTCATAGTAATGGGCCTCACCACTGCTGTTCTAAAGACCTTTGGTTTGTTCTTTGTTGAAATTCAACAGCACTTTGATGAACTCGCAAGCACCACTTCCTGGATTACATCAGTAACTATTGCCATGTTTCACTTAGGAGGTGAGTATAAGTGTCCCCTCCTGCCCCCAATGGTCTCTGTGTTTACTGTGTGATTCATATTTCATTAGGTATTTTCACAAACTTGTCAGGTACACAAAGGAAGTCATGTCTATCTAACTATATACAGAAACACATCCCTCCAGGGCACACGCGGTACATAAAGCAACAGAGTAAGTAAATACAGAGCATGTTTACACTAACATTAAACCCACCTGATCCAGTTCCAGAACTACATCCACATATCTACTATCTGCCAAAAATTAAAAGATGAAGGGAAAGGCAGAATGTTCAGTAATAACAAATAGTGGCACTTTGGAAATTAAGAGACCAGGGTTCTCTCCTCGTGATAGGGGCAAGCTGCAAAAAGCTCTGTGTGTCAGTTTTCCCATCTGTAAAATGGGGATGATAATAATTATAATACTGACCCACTTTTGAAGGCATTTTGAGATCTCTGAATGAAATTAAAATCAGGCCTAGATCTCAAGTGTGCAGCATAGCTCTGTGCAAGTGTGACCTTTCCACCCCCTCAGTCTTGAGCTGGCTGCATGCCAAGCCAGTCTCCCCGCATAATTCAATTTAAAGCAGCCTTCTAGCTTATTGAGATTGACAGTAGCAATCAAGGGGCTATTGTACTAGTTGGGAATTGCCAGTGACTAAGGAAGGCCTAGACGTACCCCATTCATGTCTATGACCGTGCTACCATGTAATATGTTAGAGAAGCCTGTACTAAATTACACTTTTTCCATGTCTCTGGCTGCAAACCCTGCCCACTAATCCATATCCCTAATACTTATCCCAAGATCTCAAACCCCCAAGCAATTTCATATATCCGCCATTAAAAAAAACAAACAAACAAAAACAAAACAAAAAAACTGCCAGAGAAATCGTTGCTCCTTCTCAGAAACAAATTCACTTCCTTCCACCAAACAAATGATTGATGGTTCAGTGACAGCTTTTCATTATATACTGTGACAGGGTCAACCCAAATGGCTACAGAAGAGTGATCCTATTGGGATCCAGGAAGTGGGTGGGCGAAGCCTGCCCACTGCTAAAGGACCCACCCGCAGCTTAAGGGGAGGATCCACAGGACCTGGAAGCCAAGTGATTTCGGGCAACTAATAAAATAACAGAGACAGGAGTGCAGTCAAAGGGTCAAACAAAGGAAACCAGACAGGAACACTGGGCAAAGAACCCTGGACAGCGCCCACTGCTCCTCGAAGGCATCAAGGGAGTCAGTGGACGCCGCCCAGAGGAACTGTGCCCGGATACGTGAAAGGACGGAGGACTGGAAATAGGCCCCACAGTCACAGAGAGTGATAGAAGGCAGATATATTAGTCTCAGATTAAGTAGATCCCTTTTCCCTGGGTAAGGTAACAGGCAGTTCCAGAACAAGCAGGAACTTGATGGAACCAGTTAAGGTAGGCAGGCTAATTAGGACACCTGGAGCCAATTAAGAAGAAGCTGCTAGAATCAATTAGGACAGGCTGGCTAATCAGGGCACCTGGGTTTAAGAAGGACCTCACTTCAGTTAGGGAGAGGCATGTAAGGAGCTGGGAGTGAGAGGATGAGCTGCTGGAGGACTGAAGAGTATGAGTGTTATCAGACACCAGGAAGAAGGACTGCCGGGGGTTGTTCTTTTTCCCCATGCTGGCCAGTAATGAGGTTGTCAAGGTTCCTTCCCCACTCTGAACGCTAGGGTACAGATTGGGGACCTCATGAAAACCTCCTAAACTTACTTTTACTAGCTTAGGTTAAAACTTCCCCAAGGTACAAACTATTTTACCCTACTTCCTTTGGACTTCCACTGCCACCACCAAACGTCTGACCAGGTTACCCAGGAAAGCGTTGTTTGGAGACGTCTTTCCCCCCAAAATCCTCCCAACCCTTGCACCCCACTTCCTGGGGAAGGTTTGGTAAAAAGCCTCACCAATTTGCATAGGTGATCACAGACCCAAAACCCTTGGCTCCTAAGAACACTAAAAAAAAAAAAAAAAATTCAGTTCTTACAAAAGAAGAATTTTAATAGGAGAAATAGTAAAAGAAAAAAACCCCTGTAAAATCAGGATGGTAAATACCTTTCAGGGTAATTAGATTCAAAACATAGAGAATCCCTCTAGGCAAAACCTTAAGTTATAAAAAGACACACGGACAGGAATATCCATTCTATTCAGCACAGCTTAATTTCTCAGCCATTTAAAGAAATCATAATCTAACGCATATCTAGCTAGATTACTTACTAAATTCTAAGACTCCATTCCTGTTCTGTCCCTGGCAAAAGCATCACACAGACAGACTCTTTGTTTGTCCCTCCCCCCAGCTTTTGAAAGTATCTTGTCTCGTCATTGGTCATTTTGGTCAGGTGCCAGCGAGGTTATCCTAGCTTCTTAACCCTTTACAGGTGAGAGGATTTTTCCTCTGGCCAGGAGGGATTTTAAAGGGGTTTACCCTTCCCTTTATATTTATGACAGAGGTTATCTGAGTGAATGGCAGATCTGAGCCACGAAAGTGGCCAAACTGAGGGCTGCCGTGAATCCCTGAGGCGAGCAAATCTGCCAATAAGCGCAGGACCCACCAAGGTAGCGGAGGAACTTTGACACAACACTTAGAAATATCACAGCTTGAAAGACTGACATCTCATAACTGCAGCGCTAGAAACTGGAGCTTTATTCCACTGGGAAGGGGAGATGCCCAGCTTCCCAATGGGGGACACAGCACTCACTTCTGGCCATGGAAAGGCCCTAAACATTAGACTTTAAAGTGCTGACATTTTTAGGTATGCAAAGGCCACAAGAGGTCATTTCTGGAGGTATATATCATTTATTAGTTTTCATTTTTCTCTTCTTTAGAGCTCTGTATGCTTGAACTCATGGAGGATGATTCCCCTCTCACTTAGGGTATGGCTACAATGCAATCACAGGTGTGATTGCAGCACATGTAGACATACCCCAGCTAACTTTGATTTAGCTGCCTTGAATAACCATAGCAGTGATGCTATGGCAGCCCAGGCTGGCCGCTCCAGTACATACCCAAGGTCCTGGGTGGGCTTGTGCACACATGCTGCTGCCCATCCTGCCACAGCTTCACTACTATTGTTACTCGAGCTGGCTAAATCAAAGCCAGCTCAGGTATGTCTACTACACATGCTGCAGTAACTCCTCTCATTGCAGCGCAGATATACTCTCAACCCATTGAAGTCTATGGGGATCTTCTCATTGACTTCCAAGGGTCAAGGAACAATCCTTTATGCTGGTTTTAAACACACCAGTGTGACTCCATTGACTTCAGTGGAGTTACTTCTGATTTATACCAGCATAAGTAAGTAACTAAGGGCTCATTGCATCTGATTCTTCACTAACCAACCCCTGGTGTAATCATTAACTGCTCTGCAAAGTGGGTCATTTTTCACCATTTGTAACGCAATAATCCCAAATAAATGCAGATTGAATCTTTAATCATCAAGTAATCCCTACATACACTCATCTATATAGTAAAACAACAGTAATAAGCAGGTAATATGCAACAAGTAGTAGTATAATTTTTTTGTGAAAAAGCTTTATAACAGTTACCCTGTAAATAAATTGCATTCCATAACCTGCTGAAGTCCACCATACAATCTCCCCCAGAAACTCCTTTTAAAGCAGCAGGATTACAAAGAAAGTATCATTGGACAATTCCCATAGAACTCTTTGAATGGCTGCTGTAGCAAATCAGAATAGCAGCATTCAGCAAACCAGGCAAATGCCATCTTCTCATATATGTTCCAATGAATTATTCTTCTCACTGCACAATGTTCAATGTTGTGTGGTTTTTACATTCTGCAAGAACTAATTTATATGCAGCTATCTTGGCTCTTAAAAAACAGTGCACACCCATCCTACCCTTCATTCTACCCCATTGTAAAACTATAATAAGTAATCATAATGGAAATTGTTTAGTCCATGAGGTCAGCACATCAGTGACCAATTGTGATACTGTTTGTGTGACTTGCACACAATCTTGGTCTGAAAAAAAAGTCTATTTGGGAAAACTGTTTTCATAGATCATGACATAACATGGGGTGATGGTAAAGGGACGGATCAGAAAATGTACCAAATACCAAACATACATCTGCTCAGCTAGTCATCTGCTCTGAGGATAGTCAGATTACATGAGTACAAATCAGTTTTCCTCCCAGTACCAGAGTATAGGGATAAGGAAATGAATGTTGTGATTTAATAGTTGGGTAGAAAGTTTCCATTCAGAAACTTGTCGGAATTTATCGGAATCTTTCCAGTGGTTGGGGAATCTCAGCTGGGGTACATAAACACACATATATTAAGTATTACCTCAAAAAAAGGTGTAGGGTTAGTTTCAGTTGTGGGGAAAGTTTCAGGTCAGTTCTTCTTTTATCCCAAACTGTTTTTAACCCAAACTATCCACAACTGTGAAATCCATATTTAGAGAGTTTTAGATGGAGGTGTTTAAGGAGTGGGGGGACAAATGAAATTGTGACAAATGTTTTCCACAATCTGACCCTTTGAGGCAACTTTTCCCCCCAAAACCATCCAACTTTGAAAACGGGCAGTCTTACATAGCCTGGAAAGTATGATGCCCTCTCAAGCTGGTATCAACAGTGCAATAACAGCAATAAACTACACCATCCTAAGGGCTAGCATTGTCTTCTGTCTACAGATGGGCCAGACTCACTGTGTGACCTGAGGCAAATTGTATAAATGGTCTCTCTTCTCAGTTTCCTATCCAAATAGTAGGGGTCACATATCGCCACAGGAGTGTTTTGAGGCTTAATTCATTAATATCTGTTACACACTGTGAGATCTTTGGATGGAACGGACTATAAAAAGGCAAAGTATCTGTAAATATTATACAGTCATCATCCCCCTAGATCAAGTTCACTGCCTCTCATAATTGGTATGGATGATAACTATTCCATCTAAATGTTACCTTTAACCACAGTGAATCAAAGATTCATGAAACGCTGCTGAGTATTTTAGTTAGTGGGTAGAGCACTCAGCCTTGGGTGGAGTAAATGGAAGCTCCCAACTTTCTTGATCAGTTTGCAGTAGGAGGCCACATCTGTACCAGCCATCTCAGCATCTATTATTCATGTGTAAGTGTTCTAACTTGCAAAGAAACTTGGGCTGTTCCATACTCTACACCAGGATTTGCACGTTAGACATGTGCATGAACGAATGGGCAGAGGCCATGAACAATGGCACTCAGGCAAACAGCACAGAACATATCAGTGGTTCCGAACTCTTTTGCCCATTGAAGCTACTGAGGTCAAATACTTTATTCCCCTCCGCACTCTTCCTCTTGCAGCTCCTGTGCTGCCACTATAAACTGATGTTCCCAGTATAGTGGGCAGCACAGGATGTACCCATCACACGCTGTTCATTTCCAGCATGTTTAGTATCGGTCAGCAGGTTGAGACTCCAGTGTAAGAAGCCAGTTGGTCTGTTCAGAACTCATCCTGTTAGCCATGAATTTCTTTGCTTCAGGCTGTACCTTTACTATTACTCTTAGCATAGTTGTGGCTTCATTTTTCCCCCACTCTTTCCCTTTGTTATTCCCCACCCAAGGGTAGAGATTTCCTACTGTAATATGTAAAACAAGATACAGGATAAACAATCTTATTGAAATGTCTGAATGTTAACAACAGAGACCATTTGCAGTTGCTGGGGTTTCAGATAAATAGGTATTTAAACAAGTGGAAAACAATTTGCTCCCAGTCTGACTTTGACCCAGTGAGCTAAATGTCATTCCCTCCTCAGACTCTAATTTCTATGATCTTAGGAACTTCATTTGTATGAAATCTGCTTACTTCTTAAAGTAAAATCAAACGCTGTGAGGTGTTACCTCAGCTCCCTCTAGTGGCCATAGAAATGTCATACAATTTCACACAGTTTCTAGCCATTTCAGTAACTGTACACAGAAGGAAAGGAGTACTTGTGGCACCTTAGAGACTAACCAATTTATTTGAGCATAAGCTTTCGTGAGCTACAGCTCACTTCATCTGTAGCTCACGAAAGCTTATGCTCAAATAAATTGGTTAGTCTCTAAGGTGCCACAAGTACTCCTTTTCTTTTTGCGAATACAGACTCACACGGCTGTTACTCTGAAACCTGTACACAGAAGATAAAACAGTCCGTTAAATGGTAAGCAGTAATCATCTGATCCAATGCCCACTGACATCAATGAACAGATAGTCACTGAGTTCAAAAAGCCCTGGATTATACTCCAAGAGGAGTACCTAAACATTACTGATGCTTCTGAAATGTGATTGGATCACCGGGTCTAAGTTTCTGGAATTTTTGCAGCAAGTTGTGAATGACAAGTGAAAGAACCAACCCTCCCGAAGAACTGCTCAGTACCCAGGGAAACTATATAAGCTGTGCTGTTTATTGTGTGTTGTACAGTTCCCATAGCTCACCAAGAGATGCAGAAGCCCCTAATGTCCAACGAGTTTAGGGACTGAATCTGAGAACACATAGGAAAAATACTTCAAATCAAATATGGATCTCCTGCATCTCCTCAGCACATTACAGCAGATTTGCAACATCAAGAAGGAGTCAGCTTTATCAACTCTCTGCCTGTGGAATTACTGTTTTTTACAGCCCCTTTTGGGTAAGCACTAGAGAGCGTAACAGATAATTGATCACTTTTCTATAGAAGTTTTAAGCCAAACTTTAGCAGATATATAATACTCTAGTATTAAAATCTAATAAATTGACCAAAATATCGTATAGCTGGGATCTCATTCTCTATTAAAAGCTTAGGATCATTTATACAGAACATTATTAGTTTCATTACATTCAGTAGGACTCTTGCACAAAGGAAATGTTGAAAATCTTTTTTTTTTTTTTTTTTGCAGAAAGTCTGCTCTCTACCCCAGAATACCCCTCCCTAAACACATGCTGATTATGCTGCTAGAGCTGCCCTTCCTCAGTAGGGAGTCTTACATTTGCGGGGCAAAATCCTCCTTTCAGATAAGCACAATAGAATTCAGCTCTAATTTTCTCATACACATAGAGACAACAGAATACTGGATCAGACAGATGCTGGGTACAGAAGAGAGGGAAACTTTTCCTTAAATGTTTTCCTTTCTTGTGTAATTGGTTTAGTGAGCTTCATGTCCTAATGTTGCCTTATCCTTATTTTGTTGTTGTTTTAGCACCAGTAGCTAGCAGCCTGTGTGCAAGATACACCCATCGAGCAGTTGTGATAATTGGAGGACTCCTGGCTTTCTCAGGGATGACACTGGGGTCTTTTGGTTTCAACACTATCTGGATGTATACAACTACTGGCTTCCTACAAGGTACAATCAAAATGATGTCTCACACCTGCACTTCTGACCCCTCATTTAGGGTGATTTTTTTCAGTGTTTTTTTTCTTTTAATATATCGAATTTCTGCTGTAACGTTGCTGGTTTTATTTATTTTCGTTTTAAAGCTTTAATGCACACTCCCGTCTCCCCCCATTTAGCTGGGTAAGACTCTGCATCAGAAAATTGCAATGGCAAATAATCATAACAGATAGATAAGCTTCATTTTCACTTGCAACTAACTGCAATCAGAAAATCAGCAGCTTTTCATTTTTAAACTAATGAGGCATTAAGGATTTTGCAGTGCATCTGAGGAGCCTAAAAGTAGCAGAAATGCAAGAAAAATGTGTCCCTAACGCCGCACTTTACGTGGAATAAGTTAAATCACAGGGCCATTACCCTGAGTCACAGGGCCAGATCCTCAGCCTGCTCCAACCCACTGCATTTTTCCAATGATGCAAGTAGGATGGAAAGCTGGTTTAATCAGTCAGCTGGGGATTCCCCTTGATCAGGGAATAAAGCTGACATAGTAACCCATTTCTGGTTCCATCCTGGTTGTGTGAGAGGACATGGCTGAAGCCAGAGCTTCTTGAAATCTGCCAATCCTGGGCCAGCAGAATTGACTCTTGGGAGCTGTTATGGGTGCTCCAGCTTACACCAACTGTAAGGCCAAATCCTTCCAGCCTGTCCTAAGAATGAGGACCACATAAAGATGGCATAATGCCATCTTTGCTCCCTTCCTCAGATCGTGCACTTGAATGCACCTCAGCCTGATGCATGGATATGGCTCAGGACATTTTCACTCTGTGTGTGCTGCCGCAGCAGCATCCCAAGGTGTATCCAGTTTAAGCTGCATGACTTATTTCAGCCAGTAGCAAATTGGTCAATAGTCTTTGGAAAAACAGAAGTTGTGCAGTGAGGAGGACAATAATGCAAAGTTATCTATATGCACTATGTATTTCTGTTTTTCTGGTTAAATGTGTACCTAAATGTCATAAAACACCCGACACAAACATACAGAATGTGTAACACAGCTGAGCTAATGCTGCTGATGGAAGCATAACTTTTTACAATTCCTGATTTTAACTATGCAAATTTAACACAGAAGTAATAGTGTGAAAGCATTTTCTGCTGTAATGGTGTGCTCCTGCCTGGACACAACAGCATGGTCAAATCTAACTTTTCTTCTCTCCCCATGCAGGTCTTGGGATTTCCTTTTCATGGACACCAGCCATTAGCATTGTCAGCCATTATTTCTCTAACAGAAGGGCTTTGGCCAATGCTGTTGCCAGTGCTGGGGAATGTGCCTTTGCATTCACCTTTGGCCCTTTTTTTCAGTGGTTAATTGGTCTATATGGGTGGAAAAGTGCTCTGTTGATCATCGGTGGCATTCAACTCAATATATGTGTCTGTGGAGCACTGATGCGACCCCTGAAGAACCGTTGCATTCCTGAAGCTAGGAGTTCTGAAGCTCAGAGACCATCCGGCAAGGATATGCCTAAGGCTGGCAAGGAACATGCATCTCCCAACACACAAAAAACATTCAACTGGATGCTTGTGAAGAGACTGGAGTTTATGCTTTATGCCATTTTTGGTATTTTAGCTGCTATGAGTTTTTTCATTCCCCCATTATTTTTGGTTCCACTTAGCTACAGCCTAAGGATAGATGAGTCTTGGACTGCATCTCTCCTGTCCATTTTGGCTATAGCAGACTTCATGGGCAGGCTGTTGTGTGGCTGGTATGCTAACCTCAACCTTACCAGGACTATACACTTACTGACAATGACAGTTGTTCTGATCAGCACGTCTTTGATGTTATTGCCACTGGCTAACAATTACTTGTCTCTGGCAATATTCACTGGCTTCTATGGCTTTTTCTTTGGTGCGACAGTGTCCATCCACATCACAGTGCTGGCAGAAGTTGTGGGTATGTCAGATTTTGACAGTGCCTTGGGGCTCTTTATGCTCATTCGAAGCACTGGAGGTTTTCTGGGGCCTCCTCTTGCTGGTAAGTTGAGATGGCACTTTCATAAACACAGCTTATTAGTGAACTGCTTGTTGTTTTGTAGCGATAGACTCAAACTGAGAAGTTTAGATCTGGTCCAAATTTCCTCCAGTATGGATTTTAGCCATGTTTCAAGCCCATCTCTAGTTATCTGAGCTACAAAATTGATAATACAAAGAGCCAGACTAAATCCTATGGAGAAAATTTTGCCCCTTCTCCTCCCTCTGTGTAGAGCCCTCCCAGCAGTGAAACTGGTGGGAGAGTGGCAGGATTCCTGCCGGCATTCATGCCCTCATACAAACCTGCTCCATGGTGTGCAAATTTTTGGTGGTGCCAAGAATGGGTCCAAGTCTCGCCCAGCCCCCCCCCCCACACCTGCCTAAGGCTCTGGGAGGGAGTTTGGATGCAGGAGGGGTGCAGGCTCTGTGAGGGGGTTTGGGGTGCGAGCTCTGGGCTGGGGCAGGGGGTTGGGGTGTGGTAGGGGGTGAGTTTGGGTACAGGAGGGGGTTTGGGCTCTGGGAGAGAGTTTGAGTGCGGGAGGGGTGAGGGGTCGGGGTCTGGGAGGGAGTTTTGATGAAGGCTCTGGGCTGGGGCAGGGGTACAAGAGGGGGTGTGGAGGTCAGGCTCTGGGAGGGAGTTACTTACTATGGGGGGGCGGGCTCTGGGATGAGGCAGGGGGTTGGGTGTGTGTGAGGCGCTTACCTCAGGTGGCTCCCGAAAGCGACTGGCACACCCCTTTAGCAGAGGCTCCTAGGTGGGGGCACCCCTCAGGCACCGCCCCCGCAGCTCCCATTGGCCGCAGTTCCTGGCCAATGGGAGCTGCAGAGTCGGCGCTTGGTTGGGGGGGGGCAGTGCGTGCAGACCCCCCCACCCCCAGGGCTGTTCCAGCTGCTTCCAGGAGTGGTGCGGCGCGAGGCCGGGCAGGAAGCCGCCTTAGCTCCACTGCTCTGCCAGTGGTGGCGGCGGTGGCTGGGGGCCCCCAAGCCCTTTTAAATCATCCAGGGGTGGCAGGTGGGGCTGGGAGATGCTTCGGGGGAGGCACACAGGGCCAGGGGAGAGATCCAGCCCCCAACATTGGTGGAGCCAGGCCCCTGAATATTCCTGGAGCACGGGCACCACAGGCCCATATAACTCACCACCCCTGCCATAGAGTACAATTCTGTAGGACTCCCAGTGTCCCAGCACAGAGATCATGTTTGTGAGAGAAGCAGAGTAGGGGGATATAGCCATGATTACATGGTATGAACTGTGGGGGCTACCGCATCCCTGAGACTGTAGTATTGGCCACAAAGTAGCGGTGGTACTGCTCGGAGGTAATGGCTGTAGGAGGATTCCATCCCCTTCCGGCCTACTGCAGAGAACCTCAGCTCAAAGCTTGGCCACTTAGGGGTGCAACAAGTGCCTCCTCAACATACCAATATGTTTTCTGGCAGCATCTCAGCCTATCAATATATTAAATGGAGAGGTGGCACAAAAAACAGTGGGAAGAAATAGGCCACATAGAGAAAACTTGAGTGAGTAGAAATATAAGCTGGAAAAATTCAAGTGCAAAGACTGCAGAAAAATACAAAACACAAATATCCAAGCAGGATATTAAGCAGTAATGCTGACGGAGACTTTGGTGTTACAGCGGACAGCAAAGTAGATATAATTCTGCAATGTGATACGGCAGAGAAAAGGCCAATATGATTGTAAGCCAATGCATATGAGCCATTGAATTTAGTGGGAGTCTTTTGAATCAGTCCCATGTAACAGCATAATTTCAGAAAGTAAGAAATTTTTACAGCCCTTTTCCATATAGTTCTGGTCTGACTGCCTCCAGTATTCTAGGCACAATTAACTGCATCAGCAACTGCATTCATTGAGCAGTCTAAGCTACCTGACTGCATTAGCAAACCAGGAAGTTGTCTAGATGGATATGAGTGTGGATAAAATTAATTGTGCCTGCGTTTCACTGCCACAGCATGATTGTGCACCCACAATATCCTATCCATCCATTCACGTTCTTACACCATACCTGTCACTGTGGTATCTGCAGGCCATGTTGAAGCCTGGCTAGAAATAAGAGTTTCCTCTCTCTCTAACTTTTATGATTCTTTGAAAAATAACTGTCCCAAAGAGCAGAGAAGCTAAGAATAGAATGGACCTGAAGACAGGACCAACTTCTTGCCCCAGATCAGGGCTGAGGCTCACTAGCAGGGTGCCCGGAGGAAGCTCACACTACCCTTCTGAAAATTACTACAGTTCTACCCAGTGACTGTCCAAAATACAGCACCTAACAACAGCAACACTGCAGTGCACTGGACAACTACAGCACAATACTGTAGGGTTTGTTTTTATGTATATAAATGTGCCACTCTCTGTGCTGTCCTCCTGTTTTGTGGCTAAACAGAGAATTTAATTCTGTAGAGCTGTCAGCCTGGTGGCATCTTTCACTAGCATTAAATTCCTGTACACTGTGCTCTGAACTGTTCCTGTTAAGAATACTCCGATAAGGGTGATCTAATAGTCTCTGCTGCTGTTTGCATGGAGAGTTGCAGCTATATAGTGGCTGATAATATAGCAGATACTTCAAATGAACTCCTCTTCCCAGGACACTCCAACAGAAGAGCTTCATGTTGCCCTAGGATGACTGCATCTGGCACATTGGCATGCTATATCATTGGTCACTATTCGAGATAGGGTATCAGACTTGGTAGTCCACCAATAGAATCTGATATGGCAAAACGTATCCCTGCAGGTCCTTTTCTGTTGGGTGTATAGGGCCTTTGAGACAAGAGTGGAAGAGAATACAGAGGGGCCTCCGCACTCCCTGAGGGGCTCAGAAAATACCATGCACTTAGTTTACAAACTGGTGTCACTGGGCCAACTTCAGCCCTGGTGTGAGCAGATGCAAACTCCATTGACTTCAGGGGAACTGCACTTGCTTGCCCTTGGGTTGAGCTTGGCTCATCATGAATAAAGGGATTTAACAAGTGTTAATGTTTTTCCCATCCCCCGTATTAATCTGAGCTGGTATAGGTCAGGTATAACACCAACATGTGTGTGGGAAGGAAATAGCATTTTCCAACACAATGAAGACCATGAGGCTCCTATCCACTGATCTGGTGGATTTTAGGGGATTTTCCTCTTAGGAGGGTCAGGAAAACACCACAGGATTCACCAGAGATAGCACAAACCCTCCAGTGGCCACTCAATTGTTTGAAAATTCATCCACAGTAAAATCTATCATTTCCCTCTTCCATCCCACAGTGGCCCCCCTTCTATTCTCTGATCACACCGATATAGCTCACCTCTGCTGCCCATGACTTGCCCTCCCTTCTATCCTCTATGGTTCACCCTATGCTCTTCCTTTCCCTACATGGCTTCCTCACAATTTCTGTTCCCTCTACCCTCCCATAGATTGTTCCCTCCTCCCCCCACTCTTTGTTGCCTCCTGCCCTGTTTGTGGTCTCACTAGTACTCTGGACCCTCCAACTCTGCAGTAGTTGCTGCTGCTGAGGGAGAGACAACTTGCAAAAAGCACAGCAGGAGGCCATTACCTGCTGTACAGTTCTTGGAAATTGGGTGGGAAACCAGTTCACTAGGACAGATGCTCAAAACCTGCGATGGTGCTAGCCAAACTGGCACTACTGGCTTCTAAACAACAAGCAGTCAGATACCTCATCGTTCATGTGGCTAAATTTTGTGGCTGATTAAGTTGTTCCCATGCATCTGTCCATTGCACCCCAAATTTGCACCTGCAGAACTGGTGACTGCACCCTCTAACAGATGCTTACCCACACACAATTACCCACTGAGCTTGAACAAGTGCACTTGCAAACAGAGCAATTTAGACAACTAATTTTGTAAAGATGGGCCTAAACCTGTTCTAAATTTGCTGTCATTACAAGTATCTTAAACTGGTGAATTAACCTTTACAAAGCCAGAAGATGAAACAAACTCAAAAAGAAAAGGTGTTCCCCTTCTTAATAAGATATCTCAGCAATTTCCATTAATTTCTTCTTGACAAATCACACCACTATCATTTGCTTTTCCCACCAGGTCTGATTGTGGACATGGCAGAAGATTACAGCGCAGGGTTCTACATAGCAGGAGCCACTCTCATCATATCTATTGTATTTTTGGTCGTTATAGATCAACTCCAGCAGAAGAAAGAGCAAGAGAACGACACAGACACTAAACCAAAGAAGCAAATCCTGCTATTCCCTTCCCTTAATTTCCTGAAACTTAAGACTGGAAAGTGTCAAGAACAAGATATGGGGGTGTGACTATTGCTATTTATCTCTAAGAAAATTTGAGGGCTTATTTAAATGTTTTAGTTTAATACATTCCAAATCCCCTCCCCCTCCAAGGCTATCGAAGTGGTGTTTACAAATTTTTTGCTGATATTCTGTGTAGGGCTATGCGAAATTAAAAAAAAAAGTCACAACAATTTGCCTGCAAAAAAACCCACAAATTTTCACATATTTTAATGTGAAAGTTGCAGTTTCATCTGAACAAAAATTCAAATTTTGAAATGATAAAATGTATATTTTTTAACCCAAAAGATGCAGTGTTTAAGTTGTTTTCTTTTTCTTTTTTGGAGGGAAGGGAGGAGGATAAATGTGGATCATACACACAAAATGGCAATAAAAATCTTAATACAATTCCCACTCCCTAAGTGCCTATTAAAGTCTGATGTTTTATTTATAATTTGGGTCATTTAAGTATTTCTGTCTGGTGATACTCATTGACAATATTTTGAGCACATGCAGCAGGCAGATTAGAGCTGGAGAGCAGTTCTCAAACTTTTTCAGTGTGGACTGTCCCTTGATAGTGAGATGTTTCTTGGACACCTCCCCTCACCCATTCATTATTGTGCAGACCAAGAATTTAATGTATTTTAACGTCTTTTAAAGACTGCTATTATTTAGTGCCCATGGGCCCCAGTCTTAGCTCAGCCCCCCACCAATGTCCCAGATGCAGTTAAGGTGGAGGAACCAGCATCATGCAACCAGACAGGTCTTCTGGGACCATCCCTTTGGGAAACGCTATGCTCAGATGCAACATAAAACACTTGTATGGGGAAGGAGAAAAGGAATTTAATCTCAAAGGGCTGAATCACTCCTACCATGGTAAAACCTGTGAGAGGGAACTCAGGCAAATGAAACTTCTGTGAGGCTCACCTCACAGAAATTACCCCACCGTGTTATTTTGATGGTGGAGATGGGTTAGGTTTACCACAATGTTTGTAAATCAGGACACTGTAATTAAGGTTCTCCCAACAGCCTTAATTCTGACCATATATCAACACTTATGTCCTCCCTATCCATCAACACCCTCCTTACACCAAAACACAATACTTCACCCACATTCCCAACGCTCATCGTGTATGCTAAGCCAGCGTTGCCCAGAGTGTGGGTATACCCCTGGGTGGTGAGCATGAACGACTAGTTGGAAGGGATGGAACAGAGAGACCCTCAATTGTTTTCCAGAATCTCAGATTCAATTTTTTTAAGTTAGTCTTTAGCTGCTAGGACAGTGAAGAGAATTTCCAAACATGAGCTGAGACACATCTGTCTGAATTTGCAGGATAGCCTGAAACTTTAGCTCTGAGGTATGAGAAACCCCATTCATTCCAAAGGGTGCTGACTTAGGTGCCAGTGATGATACTTTAAATGTCAACAGTGTTAACCAGTTCACTGCTCATGAAAGCATGGAAGAAAGAAAAGAAAGAATCATATTATAGTTACAAAATAAAGGACACATTTTAAAAGACAATTTACTTTCATGCAATTAAAACTCTAACATACATATAAGCCTTTAACAATATTTTCCTGAAAGGAGAGCTCATCTTTCAAAAGCTGGAGAAATTTGGTCTAAATCACTGTACTATAAACATGTTAGAGATATAAAGAGCCGAGAACCGCCAGCTAAAAAGTCAACTTCTAAAGTCGATTTTCTAAAAAGAAACCAATGACTACCTCAGTTGCTTCATCCTAGCTGTCAACATCTTCAAAATGCCAGATTTGATTAGCCAAGAGTCTAAACTACCCAATATTCAGGATATCTCAGCTGCATTATACAACCCCTTTCCTTAATTTGAATACTGCCTCTCTCTATTCCAACAAGCATGGGAGGCGATAACATCAGACAAATGGGCATCGGAGGCCATTACATCAAATTATACTATCCAGTTTACCTCCATCTCTCCCTCCACCCCCTTTCCCAGACCCCTTTCACGATCAATTGCTTGCACAGGAGATCACATCACTCAAAAGTCTAGGGGCCATAGAACCATTCGACACAGAGGAAAAGGGTTCTAATTCAAGATATTTTCTGATACTCAAGAAAAATGGGAATTGGAGGCCAATACTAGACCTCAGGGAATTGAATAAACATGTCATACATCTAAAATTCAGGATAGTGTCTCTAGCAGCTATAATTCCCTCCCTGGACTCTGGGGACTGGTTTGTAACTCTCAACCTCAAAGATGACTACTTCCACATAGCAATTCATCCCTCTCTCATAAGATTTCTTTGTTTCACATTCAATCACAACCACAACCAGTACCAGGAATAGGTGATAATTTTTTAATCTGCCAGGGGGTGCTCCCCCCCATCCCCATATCACCCCTTCCCCAAGATCCCACCCCCGCCCTGTTTCTTCCCACCCCTGTTCTGCTCCCACCCCACCTCTTCCTGTCCCCACCCTGCCCTTTCCCCACCCAGTTCCACCCCCTCCCCCGAGCATGCTGTGTCCTCACTCCTCCCCCCCGCCATGCCTCCTGAAACAGCTAATCCACGGCAGGCGGTAGGCACTGGGAGGGAGGGGGAGGCACTGATTTGTGGGGCCCGCCAGTGGGCAGGAGGCACTGGCGGGAGTGGGAGGTTCTGGTAGGGGGGCTGCCGGTGGGTGCTCAGCACCCACCATTTTTTTCCCCCGTGGGTGCTTGTGCTCCAGCCCCAGAGCACCCATGAAGTCAGCACCTATGGTACCTCTAGCCTTTCTTCTGCTCCAAGGGTTTTCTCAAAAATCATAGCAGCTGTAGCTTCCTACCGCTACTGTCTAGGAATAATACAGTCTTTCCTTACCTCGATGACTGGCTCCTCAAAGGCCGGTCTTATCAGGAAGTACAATTGGCAGTTCAAACAAGAATTTTGCTTTTCCGCAGTCTAGAACTACAAATAAATCTCAATAAATTGACCTGTACCCTTACACAGCAAATACTTTTTATAGAAGTGTTTCTGGATTCAATGATGGGCAGAGCTTATGTCCCTCCTAAAGGGTTCCTTGCTCTAAAGAACCTTATTCAAAGAATGCAGCTCTGTCCTTGAGTCCCAGCAAGTACATGTCTGCAGCTTCTGGGGGATAGGGCAGCTTGTGTTTTTATAACACAGAACAGCAATTTACATCTTCAGTGTTTCCAGGGGTGGCTCAGGACAGTTCATGTACACAAACAAACACAATCTGAACAAACTGGTGTCTATACCCAGACAGTTCTACAATCATTCACCTGGTAGAATGATCCTTTCAACATTTGTGCAGGAATCCTGTTTATCCAGAATCTCCTTACAATCATGATAATATCGGATGCATGTCTCCTTGGGTGGGGAGCAGGTTTGGGTCCTCACGCAGCCCAAGGCAAATGGTCACAACAAGAACAGTGCACTTGCACATCAATCTGCTAGAATTGAGGGCACTCAGAAATGTTTGCTTCCACTTTCTTCCCCTAATCAAAAGCAAGTCAATCAAGATCATGATAGACAACGTAGCTTGTATATATTACATCAATCATCACGGAGGAGCATATTCCCCCTCACTCTACACAGAAGCAATAAAGTTTTGGAATTGGCACATAGGCAACCAGAGAGTCATTTCGGTTTCTTACCTTCTGGGTATACAAAACAGCCTGGCATATATCCTCAGCAGACCCTTTTTTCCCTAAATTATGAATGGAAGTTGGACTTGAGTCCTCAACAAAATATTCCTAGCTCGGGGGTTTCCTGAGGTCAACCTTTTCACCACTGCAGCCAACATGAAATGCAGAAAATTCTGTTTCAGAGGAGGAACACAATCTCTAGGAGATGTGTCATAAATATAAAGGGAAGGGTAAACCTCTTTAAAATCCCTCCTGGCCAGAGGAAAACTCCTCTCACCTGTAAAGGGTTAAGAAGCTAAAGGTAACCTCGCTGGCACCTGACCAAAATGACCAAGGAGGAGACAAGATACTTTCAAAAGCTGGGAGGAGGGAGAGAAACAAAGGGTCTCTGTCTGTCTATATGCTGCTTTTGTCAGGGATAGAACAGGAATGGAGTCTTAGAACTTTTAGTAAGTAATCTAGCTAGGTATGCGTTAGATTATGATTTCTTTAAATGGCTGAGAAAAGAATTGTGCTGAATAGAATAACTATTTCTGTCTGTGTATCTTTTTTGTAACTTAAGGTTTTGCCTAGAGGGATTCTCTGTGTTTTGAATCTAATTACCCTGTAAGGTATCTACCATCCTGAGTTTACAGAGGGGATTTCTTTTACTTCTATTTACTCCTATTTCTATTAAAATCTTCTTGTAAGAAAACTGAATGCTTTTTCATTGTTCTCAGATCCAAGGGTTTGGGTCTGTGGTCACCTATGCAAATTGGTGAGGCTTTTTTCCATACCTTGTCCAGGAAGCGGGGTGCAAGGTTTTGGGAAGTATTTGGGGAGAAAGACGTTTCCAAAGAGCTCTTCCCCAGTAACCAGTATTTGTTTGGTGGTGGTAGCGGCCAATCCAAGAACAAAGGGTGGAATATTTTGTACCTTGGGGAAGTTTTGACCTAAGCTGGTAAAGATAAGCTTAGGAGGTTTTCATGCAGGTCCCCACATCTGTACCCTACCGTTCAGACTGGGGGAGGAACCATGCATGTCAAGGTTCCTCCCCCACTCTGAACGCTAGGGTACAGATGTGGGGACCTGCATGAAAACCTCCTAAGCTTATCTTTACCAGCTTAGGTCAAAACTTCCCCAAGGTACAAAATATTCCACCCTTTGTCCTTGGATTGGCCGCTACCACCACCAAACAAATACTGGTTACTGGGGAAGAGCTCTTTGGAAACGTCTTTCTCCCCAAATACTTCCCAAAACCTCGCACCCCGCTTCCTGAACAAGGTATGGAAAAAAGCCTCACCAATTTGCATAGGTGACCACAGACCCAAACCCTTGGATCTGAGAACAATGAAAAAGCATTCAGTTTTCTTACAAGAAGATTTTAATAGAAATAGGAGTAAATAGAAGTAAAAGAAATCCCCTCTGTAAACTCAGGATGGTAGATACCTTACAGGGTAATTAGATTCAAAACACAGAGAATCCCTCTAGGCAAAACCTTAAGTTACAAAAAAGATACACAGACAGAAATAGTTATTCTATTCAGCACAATTCTTTTCTCAGCCATTTAAAGAAATCATAATCTAACGCATACCTAGCTAGATTACTTACTAAAAGTTCTAAGACTCCATTCCTGTTCTATCCCTGACAAAAGCAGCATATAGACAGACAGAGACCCTTTGTTTCTCTCCCTCCTCCCAGCTTTTGAAAGTATCTTGTCTCCTCCTTGGTCATTTTGGTCAGGTGCCAGCGAGGTTACCTTTAGCTTCTTAACCCTTTACAGGTGAGAGGAGTTTTCCTCTGGCCAGGAGGGATTTTAAAGAGGTTTACCCTTCCCTTTATATTTATGACAAGATGCCTCTCTCATTACATGGACAAAGTTTTTGGTCTTTTTTAATGCATATCCACCAACTCCATTTTTTTTTTAAAGTTCTCAACAAGATCAAGTAGGACCAGACCAGGATCATTTTGATTGCACCAACTTGGCCAACACAGGTTTGGTCTCCTTATCTCAGACTCACTCCTCACCCTCCATGGCAGCTCCCCAGAAATTCTTGACTACTATCTGAGAATGCTGGTGGAACACTTCATCACAATCTGAATGTTCTGAAACTTTAGTGTGGCTTCTCAGTAGTTCTCGGGGCTACAGGCATCCTGTTTAATAGGAATACAATACGTCCTGTTAAATAGCAAGAAGGAATCAAGACTCTTACCTCCAGAAATGGAGAAGATATCATCTTTGGTGTAACTGTCATCATCCACCTGTCCAGATGTCTCTTTCCACAATCTTGGATTACCTGTTGGAACTGAAAACTTCAGATCTCTCTCTGAATTCCATCAAGGTTCACTTAGCATCAATAACAGTGCACTCACCAGTAGATGGTTTCTCAATTTTTGCTCATCCCACCACACTGAGGTTCCTGAAAGATCTTATGAGCCTTTCCCCACAGATTAGGGATACTACTCTACTTTGGGATCTCAGCTTTGTTCTTAATGGTCTCATAAAACTGCCTTTTGAGTTGGACTAGCTGTGTGCTCTCTGTGCTCTCCATTTACTGTGTTCTCCAAGGAGAAGATATCATTACGACTCCATCCAAAAATTTTACATTAGATTTCTTCTGAGTTTCATATTAATGAGACAAGTCACCTTCTAGTTTTGATCTTCCTCAAACTAGCCAATAATTTAGGTAAGGAAATATTTTAATTCCTAGATGGGCCACTACTGTCAGGAATTAGGGCTTGCAGCTGAGCCTGGGACCAGCTAGTTCCATCCCCAAGTAAGCAACAAAGGACTCTCAGCTGAATCCCAGTTGGCTTGCAGCAGAAGCACCTGACTGGCCAGATCTCCTGATTGGCTAGAGGAACCAACAGATGTGCTCTTAAGCCCCGCACAGAAGGTCAATGGCTGCTCAATGCTTATACCCACAGCTGCAATTGCTCCTATCTTATTCCAAGCCTTGCTCCAGTCCACTCCAAACATGCTCCCCTGCTCATTGCCTGACTCCTGGTTCGTGACTCCGGCTATGCCCACTAGACCTTGCAGCCCACTGCTCCATCCACTAGGACCAGCTGCCCATACCTTGCTTCATGACAACTACCAGTGTCATACGTTTTGCAAATACCCATGGGGCTGAAGAGAGACCAAAGGACAGCTTTGTATATGGTTTGTTATACACTGTTAACTATGAACTGAAGAAACTGTTTATGGCCAGAATATATTGCCACATGAAAAGAGGCATCCTGTAGGTCAAGAGCAGCATACCAATTTCCAGGGAAGGGATAATAGAAGCAACAGTGATCATCATTAACTTGATTTTCTTAATAAATCTGTTAAGCATTCTGAAGTACAGAATGAGTCAAAGACCACCTCTCTTTTTTGGGAATCAAGAAATAGCGGGAATAGAAACTTTTCCCTCTGTGGTTGATAAGGAACTTCTTCTATTGCTCCCAGTTTTAACAGAGAATGTACTTCTTAAAACAGTCTTGTGAGATGGGTCCCTGAAAAGGAACATGAGAGTATGTTGGAGAAAGAGAGGGAGGTAAATTGGATAACATATCCCTTCTTTACTGTGCTAAGTACCCAACTGTCCAATGTAATCTCTGTTGATGCACTGTAAAAGAGAGAGAGGCATGTTCCAAATGAGGGAAGGGGTATCTGAATGCAAAAGATGAAACAGGGTTGGTATGTTGTCTTGACAGATATATTAAAACACCTGTTTCAAAGTTACTGAAGACTGGTGAGAAGGACCTGCTACAGACGATGCCGGTGGACAATGTTTAGAAGACCTCCATATAGAGGCCTCTGCTGATAGTAGGGTGTGTACCATGTTTGAGGCTTAAACTGTTTCCTCTTTGCTCCGGAAGTGTAAACACCCAGCAAACAAAAGGGTTGCATGAGAATCTTTCAACATGTGCATCATGTTGGTGGTCTTCTGAGAGAACAGTGTAGCACCCCTTCACATGGTAAATCGCCTATTGCAGCAATTCTCCAACTCTGGGTCGGGACCCCAAAGTGGGTCATGACCCCATTTTAATGGGGTCGCCAGGGCTGGCATTAAACTTGCCAGAGCCCGAGCCCCGCCACCTGGGGTCAAAGACCAAGGGCTTCAGCCCTGAGTAGTGGGGCTCAGGTTACAGGCTCCCTGCCTGGGGCTGAAGCCCTTGTGCTTGGGCTTTGGCCCCTTGCATCCAGGGCAGTGGGGCTTGAGTTCTGGCCCACCCCCACACCCGGGGCAGTGGGACTCAGGCAGGCTCAGGCTTCAGTCCCCCTCCTGGGGTCATGTAGTAATTTTTGTTGTCAGAAGGGGGTCACAGTGCAATAAAGTTTGAGAACCCCTGTTCTATTGTATTTTGCAGCAGTCTTGGAATGCTGAAGGCTTGAAACCAAGAAGAGCATCTCATTGAAATGTGATGCAGTATCTGACATGTCAATCGCTGCTTTGAAAGAAGTGCAAATAGTGAGATGACCTTTTGAGGGAATGGCCAAGAATTGATCTTCGTATTTCTTGGGCAGTTTGTTAGTGAATTCTGAAATTGCTGACTAGTTAATAAAAGTATATTTTGACAACAATGCCAGATAATTTGATACTCTCATGGTGGTATATGCCTTTCTGCTATACACATCCAATCTCTGATAATATTTATCTTTCAGGGTAGCTTTGGAGTGAGGCTGCCTCAAATGCTCGTTAGATGCTGTGACCACTAAGAAGTCTGGAATTGGAAGGGTAAAGAAACACTCAGTCTTGCTGAGGAACCTGGTTGCATCTGTCCACCCATTTGTCAGTGGGTGGGTTGGAGGCAGGTATCTGCCAAAGGGTCTTCATAGCTTCCAGTAAGGCATTGTTAATGGGAAGGGCAACCTTGCAGGAGCAGGAGTTTGCAGTATGTCTAATAATTTGTTCAGATTGTCTGGCACAATTTTTGCTTGTATTTCCAAAGACACTGCTACTCTCCTAACCACCTTACCTTAGACCTTTAGTTTATCCTATGCCCATGGGGCACTCCAGTTCCTCAACTGACTGACCGCTCACTAGTTGTGGTATTTCAGTCACCAGGTGATGGCAGCACATTCAATATCTTCTGTCACTGTCTTTGGCCAGTTCTTCCTTGGCCATCCTCACTTTCTCTTTCCTGCCTTGGGTACCCACTTCAATGCTTGTTTAGCATGCCTCCCATCTTTCATACGATGTACACATCCCAACGGCCTGAGCCTTCTTTCTTTGATGATATTTTTCTAACATATCTTGTCCTACCAGCTTTCTTACTCTCACATTTGTTTTGTCTTTCCATGAAATGTGTAATATCTTCCTCAGCCTACTGTGATGGGCAGCCTCTAGTCGCTCTTTTGTTATCCACTGTCATTGGCCAAGTCTCTGCTCCATATAGTAGCATGCTCACTACAGTGGTATAATGGTCTGATCTGACCTTTGGTTTAGTATGGAGACCTCTGTTTGACCAGATGCTGTTCATCCTTCCAAAAATGGTGTTTGCTTTTCCTAATCTTGTATGAATATCTTTATTACAGGCACCTTCAAATGTTATCATACTCCCCAGTAGCAGAACTCTTCTAACTGTTTATTTTCTTTTCCCCCACATACACTTTTGCATCTGTTGTCCAGTTTCCTACTTTCATAATCTTGATTTTCTCTTCATTTACTTTCAATTCAATTCTTGCTGCATCCTGTTCTACCTCTCAAGTAAGGGAAATTATCCCATTCCATGTCACTTAGTAAAGCAATGTCATCAGCAAAGACAATGAGAGCCTGAAAAACTTAAAAATCCTCAGGAGGAGGCAACGGGGACTTTGGAGACAGCCGCACTCAGAGAAGAGGAAGAAAAACTGGGGGTCAGGGGACATCTACACGTCCCTCCCTAGTCTCCTCTTCTTATGTGTGTTCCAGTAAAGAGGGAAACTGTGAGCCTAGATGTGTGTCATCTCTGGGCACTACAGGGGCAGGAGAAGATGACTTTATCCTGGATTTAGTCACTAATGATGGCCTAGACATTCTAGAAGCAGGCCAACAAGCCCAATAAGGCTAGGGAGCACAGTCCCATAGTGGAGGGCACCAAACTGAAGCATCCTTAGAATAAAGACCTTGCTCTAGAGTTTGGGCATCTCTAGAACATTGACAGTATGGAGACCTAAATGACCTTGTTGGAGATACGGGTTTGCCACAGTGAGAGTAAGAAGAGAAGCTATAACTCTTCTCAGTAAAAGGAGGAGTCCCAGTAGACAGCGGGGCAGGTTTTGGCACTGGAGGACACCTGGGGTATTCTCAGAGGAACTGAAGTCAACAGTGTAGCTGCTGGTTGCAGTGGATGAGGCAGTCAAAATGCAGACAAATGGGCCAACATTCGTGGTGCCAGAGGAGCTGATGCTGTATATATTGATGAAGTGGATGGAATTGCCGGTGCTGTGGTAACTGTAGTTGCCAGTGCCAGTGGTGCCACAGATATTGTGAACAGAGAATCCAACAAAGGATTGTCCAGGAGAGGAGGGAGAGAGAGAGAGAAGGGATTTTGCTGTGAAGAATGCCTGCAACGTCAATGGCCCAATAGCAGAGGCAAGTGCTCAGCCACTAAAGCTAGCACTGCTGGACCTGGCAGTGACAGTGACAACAATCTCCCTGGTATGTGTGATGACACCAGCCTTGACAGCTCCTCTGCTACCAGAATCGATAGTGCCACCTCTGATACGGTCAGTGAGTGTCAGTGCTTACAACCAGACCTCTCCTCAGCGCTGGAGGAGCTTTCAGAGCTTTTTCTGTGAGGGGACTTCAAATGTTGATCAGTCTCCGAGGACAAAGAGGGTTTTGAGGAGGCCACTGGAGATGAAGATGAACAACATTTCTCACCTGATTTTGGCTTAGAAACTGGGACTGTCAGAGGGGCACTTCTCGTGGACAAACTCTCCACTGTCTCATGGTTGGGGGTAGTTTCTGAAGAGGGACACCTTGTCTTCTCAAAAAGAGGTTCCTTGAGGTGGAAATCCCTCTTATTTTTTGTTCTTGTTGGGAAGCAGGCACAAATAGGATATTTGTCCCTCACATACCCCTCACCTAAGCAGATTAGGCAACGTTTGTGCCTGTCGCTGACAGGGATCACAGTCCTGCAAGTGGCATGCTGTTTGAAACCTGGGGATTTCTGCATATTAACCCCACTAATTAGTAACTAGCTTTCTCTAACTAAACTAACACTAAGCTACAACTATATACAGAAGGAGAATTTATCTAAGACTGGTTAATGGAGTGTTGAGGAGCTGCAACTCTCACCATGGGCAGCAAGACGGAACTGAAATGGAGGCAGTGATCTTGCCCTGATTATGCCCTCAGCTTGGTGCACAAAGGGAGCAGGGGCACATGTGTTGCCTTCTGATATGGTTGGAAAAAGTTTCCAAGTCAAATGCACATACAACTACACTTCAGGTGTCATTGGCATAGTGTAAGTACCAGAATCCATACCCCCCACCCCCTCAATAAGGCCTCAGTCCTGTATGGGGAGCTGCCCTAATCTAATATTAGCTGGCTATCTGTTGGGCATTGCTGTAGCACAATGCACTTCAATAATGCCACTCTTCACTCTTTACATATCCCTGTGCTGGAAGCTGCAGTGAGGTGCCACAGGATCTGGCTATGACAGCTCAATATCCACTGAAGAGTCCCCCACCCTTGGGAGGCAGGATCCTTAATTGGGGGAGATCTGGCTGCTTTTTGGCCACTTTGTGGCAGCCAAGTAGCACAAAGGGACCAGAATGTAGCCGAGAATCTGTTGCTATTTTTTCCTAAAAACAATGAAACTCTTCTGGTAGGGACAGACTAATGGTAAATACCCTTTGTAAAATTAACAACTCAATCCTGCACAGTGCTGGGGAGTGCTTCCTCGGAGATTCCAAGTGCCTTGAGTTTGAACTGAAATTATGGTGTATCAGGCACACTCAGCACCTCACAGGAGGCACCAAACACCTTGCATTATCAGGTCCCAAGTAAACATTCCTATTTCTTCCTTACCTTGTTGTGGATCTTAAGTTTCAGTGAAAACACAAACAAAAATCACAAGACCTCATCCTAGAGAGATGAAATGACCCTACGAATAACATAAAGACAATGGGTCCACTGTTTAAAAGGTTAGACACCTTTTCAGTGACACAGAAAGCATTCATTCTCCACCTATGGATGGTCAGGATTTGGCAGACTCTCACAATAGTTTGCCAGAGGCTAATGGATGTCAAAAAAGGTCTGGATTGTTGTTTTCTGAACATATTTTAAAATGTTTCTTTCCAAAATGTGATCAGGAGAGAGCTGAATCTCTAGCTCATAGAATGTCTTTAGAAATGTAATGTAGCTGGTGAGGTGGCCAACTTCTGGGCACAACTCCCTCAAGCTGTGGGTCTTTGCCGGTACATTTCTGCCACACCGAGGAGGTCCAGCATAGTAGTGACTTCAGTCCTTTCAGGTTGTTCAAAGGTAATCAGGAAGAAACACACTATTGAAAACTGGTCATCCCACAAACCTTCAGTAGGGCCCCTCCCTGCTATTCAGCACTTGTTTCCAAAACAATCTCTGCTTCCCCTGATTCCCTTCTGATTCTGGCTGTTCCTTCCAGGATGGTTGTCCCGGCTGGCCAGTGACCTCCATCTCAGGGCTGCAACCAGGCTTCTCTTCCACCATGAGACACATGGAGCTGTGTCCTCCCTACTCGTCAACCCTGGACAAGGCTAGGCCCTCTCCTTTTATCTCTTCTCCCCACATTTGAAGTTGAATGCAGGTGTAGCAGAGCAAGGCAAGGGGGTCCACAGACTTTCCCTAACCCTTTCACTGCCAGTGTGGAGCCGGTCAGCTTCCTTAACCCCCTCTCTGCTGGTGTAGGGCCTCTCTGCCCCAACACAGTAATGCTTACAGAGTCTGCGCTTGGTGTTTTAATGATCTCACTGGTATAAATTGGGAGCAATGCCACTGAAGTCAATACAGATACACCGGTTTGACAACAGTATAAATGAGAACATGACTGTGTGTTTCACCTTAACAACTGTTCTACCCCTTAACAGCAGCATTATGCCTCTGTCTTATAAGGCATTATTTGCACATTTTTTTCTATTCATTGCTATTAACGTCAGCCCATTAGCCAAAGGCAAGATAAAAATACACTGGGTTTTGTTATCACATGGTTTTTTTCATGACTGTTGGCACCGATGAAGAAGAAAAAAACATATCTGTTATTTAGCCTTCTTCTAGCAGTGAAACATTTGTTCAAGGGTGGAGAAAATCCATGTAAAGAATTATATGAAATCTGCCATTATATAAAGTTGGGAAGTGGGAAAGATTGAATTTGAGGCCTTACAAACTTGATATTAGCTCTTTAATGCTATACACAGATCTAAAACCTGATCCTGCAATCCTTTCACATTCAAAACTCACACAGGAGTACAAGTGTAACATGCAGAGGAACCACTGCAAGATCAGATAATTATATAGCAGACATTTATTCAAAAGGGGCCAATTCTGCTCTTAGTTACTGTGTGACCCCACTGGATTTGTTTTATTGTTATGGCTCCAGAAAAGAGGATTTCTTAAGTCCCATGGGATAATGGAAATGTTTAAACAAATAAGGCCCTGTCCACACTGGGAGCAGAACCATGCTAGCTTCAAATGTTTGCCCAGAGGAAAGATGTTTTCCAAAAGTAATGAGTCCTAAACACACTCGTGACTATATTAGGAAATATCCAATGCACTGGTACCAACAGTGGAGGAAGCTGTAGTGTAGAGAAGGTTCAGGTGTTTTTACCACCATTTTATCTAATAAGGCAAAAACAGGGGAAAACACAGAGCAGAAGAAATGTCTTGCTCTCCTGAACCCCACACTAACTAAATCATAATGTAGTAGTTATGGCTTAGGTGGTTTCTTTTTACTAGAGCGCTTGCTTACTTACCAGTACCAAATGAGCTACATTGGTGTAAGGGCTCTTTACACTGGTATAACTGCATACACATGAGGGATTTGCACCTATTTAACTATACAGTATCAGTTTCTAAACTGATGTGGCTATAGTGGTCCAAAAACTGTGTGTAGATAAACTTTCAATTAAACTGGTGCAAAAACTTTGTGTAGACAGGCACTAACTCTGAAACAAAAGCAATATAAACAGTTTTAAACAGGTACAAGTGTGTCCACACTTGGAGTTTTCACTGATTTAGGTAAATTGGTGCAAAACCTGTGTGTGGCCCAGCCCTATGCAGTGTATGGGAGAGCATGGAAAAGTAATAGATCTTGTAGCTGTTTACCGAAAAAGATGGGGGGGGGGGCAGGGAGAGAGAAGAAGAAAGGGAAAAAGCTGTCTCTGCTTGGCCTCTTTCATGCTAATTAAAGAAATCAAAGGCTGCACCATTTGGAATTTAAACTCGTGATAGTCATGAGTGTAGAGACCAAAAAAAAAAAAAAAGATTAAGTGCTAGAGAAAAAAGCTGCCTATGCGTCCACCGAGCAGGCAGAGAGTGTGGATCTGCGAAGAAGGTGAGGCTTGCATGCTTTGTATTCTGCTAGAATTTCCCCGTTTTATTTTAAAACTAAGTTTCAGAAGAGGTTTACTGGCTCATTCTGAACTCTCTGAAAAAGTTATTTAATTCGGTCTGATCTGTTTCTAAAAGGGTCATTTTGTCTTAATTGAATTTGGTGAGAGATTATTTTGGGAATATACAGTAGAATTTGCTCTTCTGCTATTTAACTGAGACCAATGTATTTCCTTATGTCTTTTTCTGTGGTTGTGTCAGATAAATTAGATTTAAACTGTTCTGTCTGATCAGATTTGGATGGTTAATTTCCCTCAGGAACCTAAACTAATGGCAATTAAGCATGCACAGATAGCAAATATAAATTGGTGCAGCTCTCTCCAAATCAATGGAGCTGTGCCAGTTTATGCTAGCTAAGGGGTTTATCTAGACATAGACCACTCCAGTGGCTGTAGCACTCCAGTGAAGACACTACCTATGCTGACAGGAGGGGTTCTCCTGCCAGGAAAGGTAATCCATCTCCCCTGCAGGCAGGCTGGGTCAACGGGAAAATTATTCCATCCGCCTAGTGCTGTCTACACCGGGGGTTTGGTAGGTTTAACTGTGTCACTTGTGGTCTGGATTTTTCACCTCCCAGAGTGACATAATTATACCGACCTTATTTCCTAGTGTAAACCGGCCTAAGTATCTGGCTTTGGTTGTTTAAAGGGAATAGAAACAAACACTGTAAGTAAAATATTCACCTTCTCTTTCATCTACTTCTCCCCTACCTCACCCTTAGATAAAGTGCATTATTAACAGATTATTCCTGTTCTCTAAATGGCTTTCTTAAGAACCGATCATTTGGTCATGAATTTACAACAAACAAACAAAAAATGTATGAGTGGTCTAAAGAACAGAGGTCTCCTCCTACATTGTCTTCAGGGCTGGTTTCAAAATACAGTGGCTTTACCTTGGGTTGAAAGGAAAACCCATTCTCATTCTTGAGAAATTTTATTTCAGAACCCTGTAAATATCTAAAGAGAACAAGCCAAATCCTTCTTTCAGTCACTGTGCAAACCCAGAGTAGCTCCACTAAAGTTGGTGGAGTTATACTGATGCAAACCCAAAGTTATGGCAGTGTAACTGACAGCTGAATTTGATCCAATGTGTTTTGTTCTTATTAAGTTACCACAGCCTTGTGTGTAAATGGAGCTATCTTTTTCTAAAAATATTTAAAAGAAACCCAAACTCTCTTTCTTCTGATAATGGAAATGGTGATAATGTATTATGCCTTAGGAGTATTGTAATGGATTACTCTTGTCCTTGTAGGTGTGACCAAAACCAGTCTTACAAAATGCCCAAAGGAGACCACCAAACAGATGGCATCTTCAGCAGAGGGAAGCGATATACTTATCTTGCAGCACAAGAGTAAGTATAAAACAAAACCCATGACAGCTTCAAAGCTAGTGAAAAGAATTGCATTCAAATTCAGATGTGCCATTCTCTGAAAGCCCACTTATAAATGACTCAACTGAGAGGTTTTCCTCTATCCTGGGAACAGAATTTTACAAAGTAGGATTTTTCTTCCAGGTTGCAACAAAGAAAACAGAACCCAAGATAAATTAATCAGAATTTCTGTGTTCGGGGAAAGTAACAAGGCCTTATAAAGATGAATAAAATCTCACAATTCTTTTGTCTCCTGGCTTCTTTAAATGGTACTAGAATCCTAACCGTCTTGAATCCTGTTCATAGAATGGGAAAAGACAGATGTATGTCTACATATACTGTTAAGCCCATGGTCCCCAAACACAATGTAACTCAAAATTCCCACCCTCTAACCACACAGTTCTTTTGCTTAGTGTGTCATGGTACATGACACAAGTTAGGAAATTGTCTGTGCACAGTTTACAGTCTTCTTACCTCTTTTCTGAAGTTGGGTAATCATTTATAAACCCAGTAATCCTTGTGTCTCTGGCATTTGCTATAACATGGTAGATGTTGGACAGAGGTCCCAGTGTTCTTTGCCTGAAGAGATTCAACTAATAAAAATGGGGTGTGTCTCCACAAGTGAGGCATTTCATTGCTTACATAGCTTCCCCATTATGGGAATGCTTTTTTCAGGGATTGGGGTGCGTTCTATAAGTGGTGGTTCTTTGGAGACCAATATTTGAGGCAATGATTGCATTTTCCCAGTTGTTGAAATAGTCAAGCTTTTGGCAAGGACTTTAGCTAGGTCAGTTACAATGGGGAGGTTGGCAGGAATTAGAGACTTAGACAAGAATGTGTAGCTGCCAACTGGAGTGGGTTGAAGCTAAGAACAAATGTTTTGTCAAATTTTGCTGAAAGGTTTTGGCCAATTCTTTTTCTATGGTTCTCTAGTCCTCAAAAAAGTTGTTTAACATGAAATTCTGAAGGTCCAAAAGGCCCACAAATGAGTGGAAGTCTCATTCAGCGGGCCGGTTGTACAGTGTCCAGCAGGTGAGGTTGCTGTTCAATAGCTATTTTTATCTTTGATGGTCACCATGTGATGCCTCATACTCTGTATATCATCGAACCACTGCAGGATTACTCACTGCCCGGTGGTTCAAGAGCTCAACATATTAATAGTTTTATTTTTTAAAAGGCACAGTATAGTTCATTTGTGTTCTCATAGAAGCCTCTTGAAATTGCTGATAAATTTGAATGCTGTAAACACTTGTGCTAAACACACTCACTTATGGAAAAATTCATCTAGTTTTTCTTTTGCAACAGGGCTGCAGGTATTGGAATCCTTGTTGTGGTTCTTGCAGTTTTACTGATCATTGGCTGCTGGTATTACAAAAGGCGATGTGGCTATAAAAACCTCCGGGTAAGTGTGGCAACTCATATTCTGGCATAACATCATTATTATTACAGTAGTGCCTAGGGGACACAACCAAGATCAGGGCACTATTGACCGAGGCACTGTACAAACACATAATATGAGAGCTTTTAAAATAAGACAAAGGACGGGGGAGAGGAAACTAAGGCACAGGGAAGTGAAGTGACTTGTCCAAAAAAAAAAAATTAAAAAAAATATCCACACAGTAGATCAGTGGCAGAGCCAGGTGTAAAACCCTGTCCTGCAGACTTTCAGTCCAGTATGTTTTCAATTATATCATGCTGCCACTAATATATATTGAACACCCCCAGTCTGCTAAGCACTTTAATAGTTTTCATCTAAGTCTTTGATTTGGCTTAGAGGGAGAGACTAAGGGCTTGTCTACATTACCCGCTGGATCGATCCAGCGATCGATCCAGTGGGGGGACCAGGGGTCGATTTATTGCATCTAGTCTAGATGCAATAATCGACCACCGAGCACTCTCCTGTCGACTAGGATACTCCACCAGGGTGAGAGGCACAGGCAGAGTCAACGGGAGAGTGTCAGCCATCAACTTACCACAGTGAAGACACCATGGTAAGTAGACCTAAGTACGTCAACTTCAGCTACGTTATTCACATAGCTGAAGTTGCGTAATTTAGATTGATCCCCACTCCCATGTGTAGACCAGGCCTAAATAACAAATGGAGTGGGGGTAGGGAAGAGAAGGACAAGGGTTACAGTTACAAGCTTATGTGTTTAATATAGTGGTTAAACAGACACCACAGTGCACATGAACATGTAAAAGGTAACCTGCAAAGGGGGTGTCATAAAAATAAAGGGAAGGGTAATCACCTTTCTGTATACAGTGCTATAAAATCCCTCCTGGCCAGAGGCAAAACCTTTTCACCTGTAAAGGGTTAAGAAGCTAAGAACCTCGCTGGCACCTGATCAAAATGACCAATGAGGAGACAAGATACTTTCAAAGCTGGAGGTGGGGAAACAAAGGGCCTGTCTGTGTGATGCTTTTGCTGGGAACAGATCAGGAATGCAGACTCAGAACTTCTGTAAAGTTAGTAAGTAATCTAGCTAGAAATGCTTTAGATTTCCTTTTGTTTAATGGCTGGTAAAATACGCTGTTCTGCGTGGAATGTATATTCCTGTTTTTGTGTCTTTTTGTAACTTAAGGTTCTGCCTTGAGGGATTCTCTATGTTTTGAATCTGATTACCCTGTAAGGTATTTAACACCCTGATTTTACAGAGGTGATTCTTTTACCTTTTCTTTAATTAAAATTCTTTTTTAAGAACCTGATTGATTTTTCATTGTTCTTAAGATCCAAGGGTTTGGGTCTGTGGTCACCTGTACAAATTGGTGAGGATTTTTATCAAGCCTTCCCCAGGAAAGGGGGTGTAGGGCTTGGGGGGATATTTTGGGGGAAGACGTCTCCAAGTGGGCTCTTTCCCTGTTCTTTGTTTAACACGCTTGGTGGTGGCAGCATAGGGTTCAAGGACAAGGCAAATTTTGTACCTTGGGGAAGTTTTTACCCTAAACTGGTAAGAAAAAGCTTAGGGGGTCTTTCATGCAGGTCCCCACATCTGTACCCTAGAGTTCAGAGTGGGGAAGGAACCTTGACAGGGGGAAAATGAATTTGTGCTCTTGTGGGTTTCATGATTATGTATAAAGAAGATCTAAAAAGGTACTTGCCAAGAATTGCAAAGATACTATATTTGGAGTTCTGTCTTCTCTTAGTTGAGCCAGACAGTAATTTTGAATTTTTAACAATGAGAGCTTTTCTCCAAAATATTTTACTTAAATAGGTTGTGTACAATCTGAATAAAAATCTCCTCTCATCCCAATTAATTAGAAGTTGTACTTCATTACTTGTGGTATCATAATCCTATTATCTCTCCCCTCCAATGGGGCATAGTGTCTTCCAAAGTACACATGACCTGAATTTCTACAGTGTTAAAAACCCACCTTTGGAAAACAAAAACAAAAACAAACACTTTTCAGGCTCTCTTTATACATCACAGAAAATGCACAAAGTAATTTTTCCCTTTGAATCTCCCCTTTAAAAATGTTATTATGAAAATATAATTATGATGTTTGTGCTGTTTGTTGGGGGAGAAACTGGACAGAAGAAATGACAATGCAGGTCTGAAATAGGAATGGAAGAAGAGAGGGGAGAGACTTCCCTCTTAGAGGAGAGTCTATTATAGAGATTCTCTAGGTTTTAGTCAGGAGGAGAGGATGGAAAAGGATAAAGTATGGGCCAGATCAGATAAGAAACATTCACATAAAGAATCTGAAACATCAGAAAAGGGCAGACAAATAAACAGTGACAAGTTTTCAAAGTGCTTGTACACAAATGGTAGAAGTCTAAATAATAAGATGGGTGAACCAGAATGCTTCATGTTAAAGGAGGATATTGATATAGTAGGCATTACAGAAACCTGGTGGAGTGAGGACAATCAATGGGATACAATCATTCTGGGGTACAAAATATATCAGAAGGACAGAACAGGTTGTGCGGGGGGTGAGGGGGGGAAGGGCACTATATGTGAAAAAATGTAGAATCAAATGAAATAAAAATCTTAAATGAATCCACATGTTCCACAGAATCTCTATGGATAGTAATTCCATGCTCTAATAAGAATATAACAGTAGGGATCTATTATTGACCACCTGACCAGGACAGTGATAGTGATGATGAAATGCTAAGGGAGATTAGAGATGCTATCAAAATAAAGAACTCAATAATAGTGGGGGATTTCAATTATCCCCATATTGACTGCGTACATGTCAGGTCAAGATGAAATTCAGAGACAAAATTTCTCGATTCTTTAAATGACTGCTTCTTGGAACAGCTGGTACAGGAACCCACAAGGGGAGAGGCAACTCTCAATCTAGTCCTGAGTTGAGTACAGGATCTGGTCCAAGAGGTAACTAACAGGACCGCTTGGAAATAGTGACCATAATATAATAACATTTAACATTCCTGTGGTGGGAAGAAAACCTCAGCAGCCCAACATTTAATTTCAGAGAGGAGGTTAGGTAAACAGAAATTAAAAGGTACAGTGACTAGAATGAAATCCCTGCAAGTTGCATGGATGCTTTTCAAAGACACCATAATAGAGGCTCAACTTAAATGTATATCCCAAATTAAAAAAACACAGTAAAAGAACTAAAAAAGAGCCACCATGGTTTAACAACCATGTAAAAGAAGCAGTGAGAGATAAAAAGGCATCTTTTAAAAAGTGGAAGTCAAATCCTAATGATGTAAATAGAAAGGAGCATAAACACTGCCAAATTAAATGTAAAAATGTAATAAGAAAAGCGAAAAAGGAGTTTTAAGAACAGCTAGCCAAAAACTCAAAGGTAATAAAATGTTTTTTTAAGTACATCAGAAGCAGGAAGCCTGCTAACAATCAGTGGGGCCCCTGGACAATCGAGATACAAAAGGAGCACTTAAAGACGATAAAGTCATCGCAGAGAAACTAAATGAATTCTTTGCTTCAGTCTTCATGGCTGAGGATGTTAGGGAGATTCCCAAACCTGAGCTGTCTTTTGTAGGTGACAAATCTGAGGAACTGTCACAGATTGAAGTGACACGAGAGGAGGTTTTGGAATTAATTGAGAAACTTAGCAGTTACAAGTCACTGGGACCAGATGGCATTCACCCAAGAGTTCTGAAAGAACTCAAATGTGAAATTGTGAAACTATTAACTATGGTTTGTAACCTGTCCTTTAAATCAGCTACTGTACCCAATGACTGGAAGATAGCTAATGTAACGCCAATATTTAAGAAGGGCTCTAGAGGTGATCCTGGCAATTACAGACTGGTAAGTCTAACGTCAGTACCGGGCAAATTAGCTGAAACAATAGTAAAAAATCAAATTATCAGACACAGAGAAGAACATAAAATTGTTCCTCAAAAGTCAATATGGTTTCTGTAAAGGGAGATCACGTCTTACTAATCTATTAGAGTTCTTTGAGGGGGGGGTCAACAAACATGTGGACAAGGGGGATCCAGTGGACATAGTGCACTTAGATTTCCAGAAAGCCTTTGACAAGGTCCCTCACCAAAGGCTCTTATGTAAATTAAGTTGTCCTGGGATAAGAGGGAAGATCCTTTCATGGATTGGGAACTGGTTAAAAGACAGGGAACAAAGGGTAGGAATAAATGGTACATTTTCAGAATGGAGAGGGGTAACTAGTGGTGTTCCCCAGGGGTCAGTCCTAGGACCAATCCTATTCTACTTATTCATAACCGATCTGGAGAAAGGGGTAAACAGTGAGGTGACAAAGTTCGCAGATGATACTAAACTGCTCAAGACAGTTGAGACCAAAGCAGACTGAAGAACTTCAGAAAAGATCTCACAAAACTAAGTGATTGGGCAACAAAATGGCAAATGAAATTTCATGTGGATAAATGTAAAGTAATGCACATTGGAAAAAATAACCCCAATTATACATACAATATGATGGGGGCTAATTTAGCTACAACTAATCAGGAGAAAGATCTTGGAGTCATCGTGGATAGTTTTCTGAAGACGTGCACGCAGTGTGCAACAGCAGTCAAAAAAGCAAATGGGATGTTAGGATTCATTAAAAAAGGGATAGAGAATAAGACGCAGAATATCTTATTGCCCTTATATAAATCCATGGTACGCCCACATCTTGAATACTGCGTACAGATGTGGTCCCCTCATCTCAAAAAAGATCTACTGGCATTAGAAAAGGTTCAGAAAAAGGCAACTAAAATTATTAGGGGTTTGGAACGGGTCCCATATGAGGAGAGATTAAAGAGGCTAGGACTTTTCAGCTTGGAAAAGAGGAGACTAAGGGGGGTATATGATAGAGGTATATATAAAATCATGAGTGAATAAGGAAAAGTTACTTACTTGTTCCCATAATATAAGAACTAGGGGCCACCAAATGAAATTAATGGGCAGGAGGCTTAAAACAAATAAAAGGAAGTTCTTCACTCAGTGCACAGTCAACCTGTGGAACTCCTTGCCTGAGGAGGTTGTGAAGGCTAGGACTCTAACAGGGTTTAATAGAGAACTGGATAAATTCATGGAGGTTAAGTCTATTAATGGCTATTAGCCAGGATGGGTAAGGAATGGTGTCCCTAGCCTCTGTTTGTCAAAGGTGGAGATGGATGGCAGAAGAGAGATCACTTGATCATTACCTGTTAGGTTCACTCCCTCTGGGGCACCTGGCATTGGCCACTGTCAGTAGTATGGCCATTCTTATGTAGGAAGGAATGATTTTTAAAAGTAGGGGACATCAGAGAGAGGCATAGCAGCTGGGGGAGAACAGGATCCAATAGCAACAAGTTAGTACATCTTTGTCCTCATTTTTGATCATCCCATGATTGGACGTCTCTAAAGAGAGATCATGGATTGCATTAGCAGTGACAGAGTAACAAAGCTTGCACAATGCCTGCTGGCATTATATCCACATTCTTATTGACTTTCACACTTTAAGTGATACATTTATAGTCATACTCAAGGTTTCTTTTTCTGTCACTCTCTCACCTTTCCTTATTGTCTATCAGAGTAAAAGCTTGCATGCTGGCACTATGAGAAGAGCGGCAGGTGAAGATGCCCCACTGGATTGCAAAGCACTTTTACAGGAGTACAGCAACTTTAACTCTGTGGTAAGGTGAAGTCCAAGGTTTCATTTACTTACAACGTTTAGTGAATGCTGCAGTTAGTCGGTGAGATGACTGCTGGTGAAGTAGTAATGATGCACTTTTACCTCTGGTCAATGGTTTCTTTTCTGGATTTGCATTATCTAAGCTGGGTCTGCATCTTCCACATGTTGACCCAATCTGTTAAGAAAAGTACTCTCATGTAATTCTTGTAATGAAAGTGATTTGTGAAATCTAATATTAATAGCTTGTCTTAAAAAAAATTCTCTTCTTCCTCCTCGACTTTACGCTACTTTGATTTAGTTGCAACATGATCATTCCTATTTGATCTACTAGCTGTAATAAAATAGTTATATGCTACAATATCCTGCAATAGCAGGGTCTTCATGTCAACAGCTCTACCATTTTTACGGTGTGTGGGATTCCATAATCGGATATTGATTGTTTATGTGCTTCTGACACGCAGTACCAAAATCCACATACTAGCTAATTACCATAGCACTAATTGGGGTCCTCAGCATCAATCAGAACAGAAAGATGCATTATTGTAACCAATGAATGCCCATCCCCCCAAAATAGTTCAACTTCCAGAAAGTGAATATGAAGAGTTAAATATATTGAGTTATGATGGTGTGTAATTAATTTGAAGAAAGGAGAAAGGGTAATGAAATAATTTATGGTCAATATGCAATAAATATGCTGCTAAATATTGTTAATTTTGTAATAAGATATGTACTTACATCTGCCAAGACACTGTAATGTTTTATTATAAACTACCTGAAATATCAACAACATCTCCCTCCCCCACCTCCTCGAAAAAGCCTATCCTTAAAGTACTGCACATTTGTTCTTTGATAGCAGCCGCATGGACAAATGTCTCATCAAAAAATGAACTCAATCTTATGCACAACCAAGAAAGCAATGCTTAATTTTTTTTAAAATAAATTCACAATCAGTTGTTTCAGCTGTTCTGAACTACAGTATTATTTAAGGACAACCAAGTAATCCGATGTGAAATTCTTTAAGAGGAATACAGAGCCGGCTAGAAGATGAGACTATTTCAGCTTTAGTGTGGTTTGCTTGTCCCTCAATGCGTTCACTCTACTTAGCATCTTCACCCCATTTTTCATTCCCACAGGTACCTGATGCTCCACCAGCATATGACAAAATCTCCGCCGACCCATTGCCACCACCTTATTCACCAGGACGTTGAGTCAGTCTTAAACTCTAAGTACACAAATTGATTCTCTTTGTGCTTTTGCTTAAACTCATGTGCAAACCAAGCATTCTTTATGGGTAAACTGTAATAATAAAGTACACATTTCCATGACTAGTTGCTGACTGTTATTGCCTAGTTCAATTTGCCTTTCATCCACAGATGAAACAGATGAAAGGCTTTTGTATTTCTGCCCATTCCTAGATTATTTTTTCCCCAGCACTTGTAGTTGTGGGTGTATGGTGCAGTAGCTCATTGTGATGAAACAGGCTGGTTTGGTAAGGGGCAATTAATGGGGTGATAGAGAGATTGGCATTCCAAGGGGAAGACTTCAGGCTGTCACGATACAAACTTGCTTGCCCCTCCCTCTCACTAATGAGATGTGCGTGTGAACTTCTTCCCAATTAGTCAGGTTTCCATATACTCAGTCTCCCTATCCACCACCTTTCACATTTATGTGGGCCTAATTTACCCCCTCCATCAGTCACACTTGGGTACACTTGCATCACAAAGGACATCAATCAAGCTTGAGTGTACCCAATCCCTCCTGCTAAGGTTTGTAAGCACCTGGGGCTACCCCTTTTGCCCTCCCCCTACTGCCCCAAAATCAAGCTTGTGTGCTCATGTTCCACCAACCACCAGTTTTATGAGCACCGTGCGTCAAAATTTGAGTTGTCATGTGAATAAAGACTAAAAATTACCCTAAACCCAATAATTAAAAAGTATTTGAAAAACAAAAACAAAACAAAACTAGGCATTAGACCAGACCTAGTGAGGACCTACCTCTCCACCAAATCTTGGTATGTAGATGGTGTTCTGAAGAGCTGCTACTCAAGCAATGCCTAGGACAGATTTAAGCCAGACACTAAATCTGGAGATTTCTTATTTAAAAGTTTGTAAAAGAAGTCAAACAGCCACTACATTAAATGTTCAAATAGTATAAAAACAAATTGTGTGTGAATTCTCACCATGATTGTCAATCGGCCTTTAGGGGGAAAACGGGAACATATTCCCAACTGGAAATCCCTTTTCCAATGCAACCGAAAATAGGAGCTTCTGTACCTTCACAGTCAACAGCTGGTGCCACTGCAGAAGCTGTTGCTCATCTTCATCTCCGGGGTTCTCAGACAGTTCATGATGTGGGCCTAATCTTACCAAAATTGTTCTATGGACCATTTCCCCTCCCATTCGAGATCAGGCAACACCTCTGTGGCAGGTATAGCAAATGCTTACAAATAAAAGTAGTACTAGGAACGCATTTATAGTAATTTCAGTCCTGGGAATGTGGGATCTGCCAGTTCGCTGAAGACCACCATCAGGTCCTCCATGTGCCACCACCGATTTACACTTTACACTGATCTACCACTTCTGAAGTATGGATGATCTTATTAAATTATATCTTTAAATTAATGTATCATGAAAAGCCTGTATGTATGTGGATCCACCATGAGTTAACGGGGCTGTGTATTGTCACTTGTGGTCACTTTCACAAAAATACATATTCCTGACCAGCCATTGTACTGGACAGGCAACCTGGCTGAAGGCAAGTTAAAACAGTTGGCCTGTTTTGCACCGTCACTTGAGCCTCTGGGTCAATGAATTTGGGGTCCACCAGGGATTGGTGGATAGCTGACACCTGTGCTCCAGTGTCTATCCACGCAGTAACCTTCCTCCCACCCACACTCGCAGTTCCCCTTCGCTCTGGGGGTATTTGCGAAGCATCTGGGCCTGAAGGCTCTCGGTGGGACCCCAGGGTGATGAGTTGCAGTCGGCTGGTGCTCTTGGGGCAGTTGGCCTTCACATGCCCCAGCTCATTACATTTAAAGCATCACCCAGTTGACTGTGGGCCTGGGTGAGGTGGATAGTTGGAGAATAGGGTGATGGGACAAAAGGGCATTTGGGGGTCTCCCTGGCTGCATGGAGGGCTCCTCCTTGAGAGGTGGGGTCTTGGGCTGACCCTGATGGTGGGGTGTCATCTCGGGTCGCCCCTTCTGGTATCCCCACTGACTGCTACTAGCTTCCTCCTTCTCCGCCACTTCCATGCATTTGGTTCCCATCTGCCCAGCCTCAATTACAGTTTTGGGTTGCCCACCTAGGATGTACCTTTCTATTTCCTCAGGAACACCCTCTAAGACGTGCTCCATTTGCATGAGGAGAGACAGATCTTCCAGAGACTTAACACTTGCTCCCGATATCTAGGCATCCCAATTTTTTACAATCTGGTAGGCGTGTTGGGGAAATGTTTCCACCTTAGGGCTCTGAACCGCTGACGGGCACGCTCGGGGATCAGCCCCATCCCAGTTCTGGCCTTTTAAAACGTTCGGACTCATTCGTGTGTTCTTTAGGCATTTCAACTGCCACCTCTGCTAGGGGTCCGTTGAGTTGTGGCCTCAGCTCCACTATATACTGCTCTGCAGGGATGTTGTACCCAAGGCAGGCCCTTTCAAAATTTTCGAAGAAGGCCTCTGTATCATCGCCTACCTTCTCCAGCTTTAATGTTACAAGCAAAACAAAAGCACCTGGGGTTCGCACAGAGGACTCAACAAGCCAAAAAGAAATAAAAAGAGAAAAATTGAATTGCATCTTCCTACACATTTCCTGGTCCACTTACATATCTGGGGTCTCCCTCAGTTGGGAGAACAGACAAACAAAGGGAGAGTTTTCCCCACATTTTAAAAGGTTCTAGACAGGAGAGCCCTCACTTCCTTTTACCTGTGCATCACAGTGAGACTTTTTATCCCTTTACAGGTAAAGCAAGTAGAGACCAGCTATTAAAAGGGATGTTATAGCTAACTGTCTGGGTGTCCAGAAAAGAGAGCTACCTCCCCTGCTTCATTTAATCACAACAGCTTTATGAAAGGCCTTGCGGCTGCCGGCGGCCCGGCCCCGCTCCGGCCAACAAGAGTGACCAGGAAAGGTGAGCTATTACTAGCAGGAGAGCGAGGGGGGGGAGGGACCTTTTGTAGTGATAATCAAGGTGGGCCATTTCCAGCACTTTACAAGAACAGTAGGAGGGGAAATAAACAAGGGGAAATAGTTTTACTTTGTGTAATGACCCATCCACTCCCAGTCTTTATTCAAGCCTAAGTTAATTGTATCCAGTTTGCAAATTAATTCCAATTCAGCAGTCTCTCATTGGAGTCTGGTTTTGAAGATTTTTTGTTGAAGAATTGCCACTTTTAGGTCTGGAATCGAGTGACCAAAGAGACTGAAGTGTTCTCCGACTGGTTTTTGAATGTTACAATTCTTGACGTCTGATTTGTGTCCATTTATTCTTTTACATAGAGACCATTCAGTTTGGCCAATGTACATGGCAGAGGGGCACTGCTGGCACATGATGGCATATATCACACTGGTAGATGAGCAGGTGAATGAGCCTCTGATAGTGTGGCTGATGTGATTAGGCCCTTTGATGGTGTTCCCTGAATAGATATGTTGGCAATGGGCTATGTTGCAAGGATAGGTTCCTGGGTTAGTGTTTTTGTTGTGTGGTGTGTGGTTGCTGGTGAGTATTTGCTTCAGGTTGGGGGGCTGTCTGTAAGCAAGGACTGGCCTGTCTCCCAAGATCTATGAGAGTGATGGGTCATCCTTCAGGATAGATTGTAAATCCTTGATGATGCATTGGAGAGGTTTTAGTTGGGAGCTGAAGGTCATGGCTAGTGGCGTTCTGTTATTTTCTTTGTTGGGCCTGTCCTGTAGTAAGTAACTTCTGGGTACTCTTCTGGCTCTGTCAATCTGTTTCTTCACTTCAGCAGGTGGGTACTGTAGTTGTAAGAACGCTTGATAGAGATCTTGTAGGCGTTTGTCTCTGTCTGAGGGGTTGGAGCAAATGTGGTTGTATCGTACAGCTTGGCTGTAGACAATGGATTGTGTGGTGTGGTCTGGATGAAAGCTGGAGGCATGTAGGTCTCCTGCTGGTAATAGCTCACCTTTCCTGGTCACTCTTGTTACAGTCTGTATGGTAACACCCATTGTTTTATGTTCTCTGTGTATATACAATCTCCCCACTATATTTTCCATTGTATGCATCCGATGAAGTGAGCTGTAGCTCACGAAAGCTTATGCTCTAATAAATTTGTTAGTCTCTAAGGTGCCATAAGTACTCCTTTTCTTTTTACAAAGAGATTAGGTTCTTCTCTGCTCCTTTCTACAATTTAATTACATTTCCCAGTAGGCTTTTAGCTTGGTTACAAACACAATTAAGGTCCAATTTACACTACAAGTTAGAACCATGTCTGTGACAAAGGGCTCCCTCACTGGATTGTAATGGAAGGGTAACCAAGGCTTTAGTACCTCGCCTATATGCACATTTTTTGGTAACTCTTCCAACACTGCACTGCCCTGCAACTCCTGCAGGAGTTGCTATGGGCTACTGTTGCCAGGACATACGTGTTTAACGCACTGTGTTGTGAAGCTCTGTCCAGAGCAGGTCTGTATGACATGATGGTAAAAATGTTTGTAGTTGTTTTCTATGATAGCTGCTGCTGGTGCAACAGGAGATTTCCCTAAAAATGCTAGTGTAGGCACAGCTGGTTACAAATATATTGGAATACTTATAACTTCACCAGTGCAGCACAACATATGCTATTTCCTATCTACGTTGGTAGAGAAAACCTGTTCCTCTCAACCTGAGTTAAAGACCTCATCCTAGGTGTTGCAACTATTATAATCAAAGTTTGTAAAATGCCTGGTCATTTTGTGTGGGTGGAAGACTTTTTACAGGTGATGAATAGCTCAAGGGGCTTTCTGTAATGCTTTTTTACCTATTGTAGTCTAGGCACCTTTACCTCTTCATCACCACTACAGCTGAATTCCATCCTTCATTATTCCAGCAGAGTTTTTTATATGTAACTAAGAGAAAGGAAGTGATCTCTCTCTCTCTCCTGATTTCAGGTTCTAACTGATAAACACCAATAAAATACCAATTTATTTTTTATAAAGAGGAAATCTGTGTTTATTCAATGAACACCAGAAAAACACCTGATATGGTTACTTGTATCGAAGGGCTTGTCTACATGGAGCAGTAATGGGGACTACAAAGGTGCGATTTCTAAAGTGAACTGACATGTTGTGCATTAACTGATACGTCTAAATCCCACTGGTGCGCACTAAAGGTTCCCTAGTGTGCTTTAACACAGTACTGTTTGACACATGCTATGTTAAAGTGCGTTAGGGAACATCACAAAGAGATTACTCATTACAGTGCATACTATTGTAATGGGTAATGTATATAATATACATCTATACAAACAGAAATCCCCTGATTCTGGAACTGCTACATAAAACTCAAGAATTGCTAAAAATAACCCCCAAAATATGAAATTAATAAGGCCCCAAAACAGAATCCATAGCTATATAGCAAATGATCAAGAGTCCTTTTCCCCTTTATTTTTAGTTGCTCTAGGGAAGGTTGACTCTGGCTATCATCTCAGTTGTTAGAGAACAATGATGAAGAGAGGAACTGTATTCACAAAATTACTGAAATTACTCTTTGCCCAATTTTATCATTTAGTCATAAAGCTTATTAGGCAGTCAGTCAATCTCAGGTTATTTCAGTTATCAAACAGGACTTCAGATATGTGACTATACATTTCCAATAATTCTCTTTATAAAACAGGTTTCAGAGTAACAGCCGTGTTAGTCTGTATTCGTAAAAAGAAAAGGAGTACTTGTGGCACCTTAGAGACTAACCAGTTTATTTGAGCAAAGCTCATGCTCAAATAAACTGGTTAGTCTCTAAGGTGCCACAAGTACTCCTTTTCTTTTTATAAAACAGGACAGTCCACAAAAACTGCAGACTGCTATGTACTTCTCCAAACAAGCACATTTGCAAACACCTCCATTACAAGCTTATACTTGCCAAGTTATTTTTAATGTAGTCATTTGAAGTTTCATTGTAGTGAAAAATAAATCTGCAGAAAAATTCAAGCAGAACTAATTACTATGTAAACAGTATTTTTTAAAATCTGCTAATTGGGTTTCTCCAGTTTTCTTCCATATGGCATAAATCCTCCTATACCAGCAGGACAAAATAAAAGCTTGTGTGACATTCCCTCTTTAAAAGGAGGCTAAATCTGCTCTCTTAAATCCTCCCAAGCAGTAATGAAAGTCATTCTACTAAAAATCTACCAAAACAGTCTTCAGAAGAACAAAATCTTAGAAAGTCAACACCCAGTTCCACCAGCAAAATGAAAACAACATGCAACGAATGGGCTGGCATATGTGGTCTTGGAGAAATTAAATTATCAGATAAGAAATCACCATTCTACAATGTTCCTTTCTGCCTGTCCAGACATGAGGAACTTCACCTGCAGCACTCAGTTCCAGAACACAGTCAGTACCTAAATTTTTTTGAGTTGTACTAAAGTACAGCATGCAGGCCCCATCTCCAAATGGAGGCATCTGAAAAGGCAGCCACAAGCCTGTAATTGTAAAGGTAAGGCACACATGGTTGCTGCTTTCTACAATTCTGAAGAGGAAACAATCCATCTCAACTCAAGAAGCAGACAGCTCTTATAAAATAACACTTCACTGAAGGCAGGGCCTCTTTCTCCAGGAAGGGTAAACTTCCTTAATGCAACATCTTACTCAGTGAACTTGGAAGTCTTATGAGATTAATAAGCCTTTCTTGGGTGTAAAAAACGATAAACCATTGATCCGAATTCCTACTTTCCAGATTTCTTTTAGATAGATATAAAGAGTCCTCTTTATAGCAGGATTGAGATGGTGCTTTAATTTCTCATTTCAAGGTGCTAGACAAATTATGTTGAGAGAGAATTCTTGGGGCAAGTAGAAAGAGAGAAAACCATCTGGGGAAGAAACTGAGAAACAAGCTTGAGCCTTAACTTGATGAAAAACCAGGCTGAGATGGCTGCAGGATAGAGCTTGAAGCTTCCCACTCCCCTGGCTGTACAAATGACCCACAGAAAAGCAGTTTTAATCGTGAGAACTGAAGATATTTCTTAGGGGCTAGGGGTTTATAAGAAACGTGAGCGTGTTCAGCATCATGCTGGCGTTCCGAAGGTCTCATAGATGGTGAAAATTCAACTTTTAACATACTCTAAAGTAACTCCCTTTCTCCAGATGAGAGTTTATGAATGGACAAACTCCTTCCTTGTTTGATAAAGGCCTAATTAAACTCTCACTAATGTTAAGAAGAGTCTTTCCATTCCCTTCAATGGGCACTAGATCAAAGCCTAGTTGCCAGAAACACCCAGGACAGGATTGTAAAATTTAGGACAGTTCCAGCCAAATTTAGACTGCTGACAGCTTAGGCAGGGTGTAATGTGAAACTTTTCCCAGGATTCCTGCATGATTGCCTGAATGGTTTTAAGATGGGTCTGCTCCGAAAAGTGAATCTTAAAAATGGAATAAGGGTTTTTCCTGTTTATGATAACTCAATTTCTTAATCCAATATGATCAGTTTACAGACTCGGCCTGGGATCTTAGAGTCTTTGCAAAAGAAGGAATAGGTGTGTTAATGACAAGGCTAATGGCTGTAAAAAAAAGTAAAAGTGTGTTTTTCTCACCCATGTCAGCAGATACAACTTTGAATACACAGAGGAAGCAGATCTACTGTGTAGGTATATGACATTTTTTACAGTCACTTTTCATAGTCGAGCCAAATGTACTTTTCTGGTAGGCTTTGGGTCCCCCACGGTCCTCCCCAAATAGACATCCCCAAGTTACACAAACAGCTTAAAGGAGGATGTGAAAGACCCCAAAAGCAAATTGTCTGTCTGGTCAGTGTATTTCCCTTTTGAATGGAACTGGAAAGGACCCTGGGTAAATGAAAAAAGAAGGGCTGAACTTCTGGGATTTAGTTATCTAAACAAATATGGTGATTAGCATATCAAGAAATATGTATTTTATATAGCTCTTGTTCAGCCAGTGGCATCTTTAGTCAGAAGGAAGGAGGGAATCCTAGGAATTGTGGTGAACTAAAAGTTTTTGAGGGAAGATGATGGTAAAAGAAGCCAAATGCACTGGTATGAGATCCACACAACACTAGGGACAAGGGGAGAAAAGCACCTTGAATTTGAGAGAGGGGACTTCTTTTCTGATCTGGAGGAAGGTCAAATTCAAGAAAAGGATTAAAGAGGAGTCCAAAGTGAGCAGAACAAAAAGGCCTCCCCTAATGCAATCATACCTGGCACCTGAACTTGTTGTCAGAAGGGCATCTCATGGAAGCTGAAGTGTCTGCCAAGAGCTGAAGCACTCAAGAGACCTCTTCTCTAGAAGCATGAAGGGGTCCACACAACAAGCGGCACAGAAGGCATCATCTGATGAATTGATTCATCCCTGATCCACAGCTGGAGCTCCTTCTTCTCCTGTTTACTAGAGCAGTCAAGAGTTTCAAGAGCTTTACTTGCTTCAAGAGCTTTACTGTACCCATGCCTGTTACTTTCAGAAGAAAAGAAAATACTGGTCTAACGGAAGGGACACAGGAACTCACTACTGAGTATTCTTGATTTTGACTGGATGGCTATATGGTGATACATGGGAAGGAGAAGCAGTCCACTGGATTTGGATCGGTGGAGCCCTAGCCCAAGCAGAAACAAAAATCCATATGAGTTATATTCTATCCATGTTCGTTGTGCAGAACTTCATTTGATGGCATCCGATGTTATCTCAGCAAAGACTGTGGATATTAGATAGTCATATATTTGCATGTCCAAATAACTAAACATGCTGAAGGCTATATCAAAATTACATTAGTAAAAGTTAAGTTTATGTATTGTTTGGTCTGTTGTCCCACCCCCCAACCACATACTGATAAATATTCATATACATACAAAAATATATGAATCTGCTATAGGAAACAGGAAAAAATAGTTCATCATAAACACATGAAAGAAAAGATTTGACAGAAACATCATTTTGAAACTAATGAAAATTATTTCTTCTGCAACATCAAAGAGAGAAAGCAAAAGGTCAAAAATCACTTCATAGTGAGTAAGACTACGATTTAGTCACGGGTATTTTTAGTAAAAGTCACGGACAGGTCACAGGTGCTAAATCACTCACTAAATGTAATGCATATACACTGTAAAGAGGTGCATGTATAAATTGTTCTCCCACGATGCAATAGATACAGTTTTAAACTACTAAATCTTAGGTGCTGGGGACACTTCAGCGGACGCTGCTGCTAGGTGTGGGGGCGGTGCTCCGGCGGTCGCTGCTGCTCCTGAGGGGAGGGGTGGCCCAGGACCCTGCTGGGCTGCTGATCCGGGTTGGAGGTGGGGCAGCCAGTGGCCCTGCCATTGCTGTTCCTCTGGGCAGGAGGTGGCCCGGAGTCCCGCCACTGCTCCTTTGGGCGTGGGGAAGCCCAGGGGCCCTGCCGCCTCCACTCCTGCTCCAGGCAGGGGCGGCCCAGGGCGGCGGTGCTGTTCCCAGACGGCTGCTCTGGGGCAGCACCCAGGACCAGTTGCTTGGGTCAGCCACACCAGCCGCTGCAGCTGCGGAAGTCCTGGAGGTCCTGGAAAGTCACGGAATCAGTGACTTCCATGACCTTCGTGAAAGACTTGAAGCCTTAATAATGAGAGTTTCTTTGAAATATGAAATCTGTAAACAGGAAACCTGTTCCTAATTATTGAAATCCTATATGTAATGCAAATCACAGCTCAAAGCTTGGTGGCTTAAATAATTCTTTTTGGCAAAGTTCCACTCTGCAAGATTTTTCTGTATTAATGCATGTCTACTGTAAAGAGGTGCATGTATAAATTCTTCTCCCACTATGCAATAGATACAGTCTTAAAATACTGTCAAAACAAAGCAGTACAGCAACATGATTTATTACATGTTATTGTTGCTTAACAGTACACTGGTCCAAAATTACTAAAATACTTAAAAAACTATACATTATGTAAACAAAACATAAATAAGACAGCATAGTTCTTTGTACATATAGTTTAGTACAGATTGTTAGGGATCAGGAATATGTACAATTTTACACCATGGACTGGATTTTTACAATGCATAAATATATTTTTTTACAGAAACAAATCAAACAAAAATAAGATTTGACAAAAATAAAAAAGACACATATTGTTATAAACATGCCGTCTAATGGTTCAAATTGTAAAATGAAACATGTCAATGTAAATGTGCAAAATGCTAGATTCCTTTAAACTAAAATCAAATTTTACATTTTGCTATGTATATTAACAAGTTGGTCATTTTGACCATTTTATTAAATAACCCTTTGAAAGCTTAGCTTAGAGGGAAAACAAACAGATCCTCTCACATCTCCCACAAGCAAACTGAAAACAGCTGCAATCTAATATAAAGATTAGATTTAAATAAATCAACTACTTAAAGTATGTTTCAAACAGTGTAAGAAATGTTCAACAGTTATAATGATTTCCAAAGTCCAAAGAATGCCCCAAACATGTGAAATTGGCTCATTCACTCCAAATTCAGGATGCGGCTTTGTCAGATTTACCTAGGCCAGATGACTGAAAAGCAGGGAAGACATTAGTAGGATTTATGCTTTTGGACACTGCAATGGGTGACAGGGAAGAAGACAGAGAAGAAACCACCTTTGATGCTGGAGTATTTATAGCATTCAAAATGGCTCCTTCTGGGCTGACCAACAGTTTCTTGATAGATGTATCTAAGTGAAATACTGAAGTGCTACTTGGTAACTGAGAGTTACCAGCATTTATGGCAGGAACCAAAGAAGTTTTAGCTAAAACATTAACTGGAGGTTTTATCACTGAAGACATAGACAGTGTTGCTGTAGACGGTGGAGCGCTTGATTTAGCAGCAGTGTTTACTATCTGTGGTGTTGCATGTACGATGGGCAGAGTGTTTGCTGTCCCAAGAGAGTTCACAATTTTTGTAGAGCTTTTCAGAGGATGTTTTGATGTCTGCCAACTTAATGAATTACTTGGTGCTAGTGTGATGTTCTGGGAAATATGATTAACAAATGGTAGACCTCGAGCCCCTTGGCCATTGTTAATAAGTAAAGGAGGCCCATGTTTTGGATTAGCAGAGATGAGAAGAACATGGCTGCCTGCTCCAAGGCCTTGCGGTGGAACAATAAATCGAGTGCCATTAATCATGATGTGAGTTCCAGGTGCCAAAGGCGTACATGTGTTAATAACTATCTTCTGTTGAATACAAGTTTCATTCAACTGACCCATTGCCTGGCTAGTTACAGTTGGTGAAGCAGTAGCAGTCTGAATGACAGAGGCACCTGGAGCACAAGAGTAAGCATGAGCTGGTTTTGTTAAACTAGGAGGTATCTGCTGGCATGGGAGAGAAGCAAAGTTGGAAAAACTAATTATTTTACCTGTAGTTGGTGAAGCAAATGGCAATACATTTTGAGGTTTGTGAAAGTTTGCATTAGTTGGCACTGCAGCTGAAATTCCTGGTGACTGAAATTGTACCAGTGTGGGGGGCTGTCCTTTTGGAAGGGGCAGACATTGTGCAGCAGCTGGAACTGCTGTCAAGCGAGGAACTGTTTGAATGACTTTAGTGGAGGCTGCCACAGGTCCAGGCAAGGTAACTGGAAACTGCAAAGCAGACGGTACACTTTGAGAAGATACTCTTGGTTGTGTAGTTGAAATAAGAACAGATGAAGCAAGATGTCCTGTTTTCACAGTTGATATGGCCATAGTATTTCCAATATTTGATGTACATAGTCGACTAGTTACAACTGGCCTTATTGTTGAAGAAGTGTCATTTCCACTAACCAAAACAGTGGGTTGTGTCCCAACAGAAGTCCCACTTGGTGTCACTGAAACTGAATCTAAACATGCATTTGCTGTTGTTACTATAAAAGCTTTTGCTGCAACACTTATAGATTCATTAACAGATGTAATACTTTGATTCACAAAACCTGAACATCCTGGAACCAAACTACCACTTGTTGACAAAGGCAAAATAAAACCCTTGCTGTTTACGTCATCTATTCCTTTGGGAGCTGCAGACTTCAGTATGTTAATTGGTGGAACATGCTGTGTATTGCCTGTGCTATTTACAATGGCTTGACCTATGTTTAGTCCAATTTTAACATCTTTTATTTGAGACACAGTAGGTGATGAACTTGCTTTTATTGGTGCTCCCATTGTAGATGGAATTAGAAGTAACTGAGGTTGTTCTGGGGTGTTAACATATGTTTTGCTTATGGAGGAAGGCAGGGCCTGTTTTAATGATTCTGCAACTAGACTGGCATTTGATGGACTACTGGGAATTGGAGTATTAATGAAAACCAATTTTTGGGCACTAACACCAGTGGATGTTGGTGTAGGTATTATATTTACTCCTGTAGCTCCACAAGGAGAAAGAATAGGTGGATTTGTGACCAACATAAGTTTTTGAATTGGAGTACCACGGATCACATCTCCATTTGTTGCTGTAGCAGTCTCAGGTTGTGTAACAGGATATTTTTTAGTTTTAATATCAACCTGTTGCTGTGTTGAAGGAGTCTGGGTAACGTCTGTGCTACTTTGTTCAATATTTCCTGAAGAAATGCTAACTACATTAACAGTACCGTTTGGAGTTGCTGGCACCAAAGTGCTAGTTGATGAAATGGAGGACAAGAAAGTAGGAGATGATACCTGTTGAGTTTTCTCTATTACTTGATCCAAACTGCCACTAGTGGGAAGCTGCCCTAATGGAAATTTGAGATTTTTCCCTATTATCTGGTTTAAGCCTGCAGGAATGGCTGGAATGGTAACAGAAGATGTTGTTGAGGGGGCAAACCCAGAAACAAAAGACTGACCAAACAGTGGGAGACTAGATGCGGCCGTCGCTACAGATGAAAAAGTAGAGGTTGACAACGTAGTGGATTTTGGAACCAAAAATGCCTGAAGCTGAGGTGCATAAGTGAAAACTGAATTTGGAGATAAAGTATTAGGTGAAATCTGGTCTGGGTTTGTCTGTACTTTAACAATTCCAGTGTTCCCCCCTCGTGTTGTGACAAGAATGGACTGCGATTCTCTTATACACACTGTTTTCAGCTCCTGTTTAGCTTCACAGGAGTCACTAGCCTGCTGTGGTGCTAGACTGTGAATGGAACAAGTAGTATTTGCAGATCCACTTAGTGTTGTTGCTGATGCCAAAGGCTGACCTAATGTGGAAACAGTGGATGAAGGTAAAGGTACAGAGAATGTGTCAGGTGAAACCGTAGTCTTCGTTTTGCCAGCTTCACTTTGGCTAATTTTAACTGCTGATGCTAGTAAGTTACTTGTTGCAGTTACAGAGGACAAAGGTTGTGGTCTGTTCACTGGACTAGTCACTTGTGACAAATGTGTAACACTCTTGTTAAAAACTGTACAAGACAGTTGAGTGGTAGCATTTACAGTTGGGTTTACAAGAACAGGTGCTAAAGAATCGTTAACATGTGCTGCCTGTGGGAAAGATGTACAGTGCAGCTTTGCCACAGCTTTTCCTTCTTTGTGTTGTATGAGAAAATTTTGGGGTAAAATAAGAACTTGCTGCATGACTTTTTCTCCTGTTTTAGGGTCAATCACAGGCTGCATTTGAATCTTCACTGAGCTGTTATGGACATCTATTGGTACACAATGGCCACTTGGCATTTTGTATACCATTTGTAAAGGACTCTTTGAATTGGTCTGGCAGGGCAATGCTGGCTTTAGTGGGGATGATTCCACAGATGACATAACTGCCTTTTCAGAAGCAAATGTGTCCCTACCCATAGGGGGTGTCAGCTGATTTGTTAAGGTCACTTTGTTCCCAGTATTCTTAGCAAGCAAAGCCTGGATGGGTTTGGTCCCTTTCAGAAAGTTTGATACTGACATTGCAGAATCTGTCAGGGCAAATGATTCTGGAGATGATAGCTCGCTTTGTTTCAGTTCACTCAAACAACTGTTAGTCTGCATCTCACTTTTGGCACTCTGGACTGTAGCCTCACTTGTGCTTAATTTAGCTTTCTTCCTTGGTGAAAGGTCTTTTGTGCTATCATCCAGGGAACTATTTTGCTTGGACTGACGTTTAATAGATCTGGATAGTGTCTTCTGTATTTCTTTAGAAGTCAATTCTTTCTTCAGTAGCCTGCTCCTTCCTGCAGGAAAATCCATTTCTAACAGTTTCATTTCATCTGCAGAAAGAATTAAACAAGTAATTGTAAATATACCACAAGTTAAATGTTTGCAACTGACACAGCTATATGATAGTTTATTAGCGTTTAGCTAAAAGCAATGCAGTAGTTTATAAGTATGCTGTCATGTAAAGAATAGTTTCTGATGTGATGACAGTACTAATCATCCCATTAACTACATGCTTAAACATAATTTTAAAAAACCATAATAACTTAGCCTCGAGCCAATTTACATTTCAAATCCTATTGAGGAGGCATAGAATTTCATTTAAAAAATTCATTAAGTCCCAAATTTGTATTTATGAAGGCATTAAATTACAACATTCTAAGTGACAGCATAGTTTCCAGGATTTGATGTTACAATGCTTTAATTTAAAGCAAATTCATGAATTAAAAATAGAAACCCAGAAGTTTTTATACAAAACCAATAGATAGTTATGGCTCCACTGCCTTTCATCCCAATTCATCCCAACTATTTAAAGAGCACAGGGAAAATGCTAGGGATGGATCAGGAGTAGAAGGGTACATGCCCATAACACTGAGGGCAACAGGAATTTGTGGTGTTGTGCTATCCATAGACAGCCCTGTAGTAGATGCTGTCAGTTCTAAGCTCTAATTCACGTTGGGTGCCATTTCAGCACCCACCACAGGCCAGAATCCAGAGGGTACAAATGTAGCACAAAGCCACCTTTGCCCACCCTTTCTCTCAGCTCTGCTTCCAAGAAGGTCAGCACAGAATCTAGACCAATATAATTCACCATAGTAAAAATGACATGTAATACACAGCTACAATCAAAAAACCACAACACCAAGCACAGGAAAACTGTAGGCCTTGTAGCACGTCCATATGGTCACTAAATCCCAGCTAAGGGCTTACCAAACTCTGAACGATCTTTTTGCAGGATCTCCAGATGCTCTGCAGTTTCTGAAGATTTACTGGCTACTGCATTGAAAGATTCTTTTCCATTATCAACTTCACCTTCTTCATTACCCCACAGTTCTCTGGCAAATTTATCATGGTCTGGCTGTCTTTTGAAATCATCATAGTCCTTCTTCAGTCGAGACCTTGAACAGAATATCAGACATAATGACTAACTTCTGCACTCTATTTTAAATATTTTATTAAGGAAATACTTAACTGTTCATACTTGTACCTATACTTACTGCCCAAAAACTTAATTAACATAGTTAAGATTCCCTAGCACAGGCTTGTGCCCTTCCAAACTGAGCACAGTGACTAAACTTAATCCTCTGAAAACCAGGAAATACAGATCTAAGGTAACGGCTCCCTTCTTGCCACAACCAAAATTCTGTCCCCCTGGAGCTGGCAATAGGTACTGGGACCAAATCAAATCTGACCTATTGCTAACAGTATCTGCCACTTTTTGTGTTGTATCCAACACAATTCTATGCCATCATTCCTTTTCATACTCTCTCAGAGACCTTCACTGTATTAGGTGCAGCTGTATTGGTTCAGGAATCAGTTGCAGCAAGTTCCCTGAGCTCACCCTGACATCTGAGTTGAGGCACAGCTGCAGCTAGAGACATGAGGGATCTCTGCTTTTGGTCTGTGTTATATACTAGCTCCAATTAGATGATCATAATGTTTTCTCTTGGCTCTAAAAATCTAAGAATGCCTGAAAGAATTTTTAAAATGTCTCAAGTCTCAGGGCTGCTAGAACAGCTGCTATTTACCTTCAGTGCCTGATATTCCACTAGGTATGTCAATAAGATGGGACCATAAGAGTGCTTCACCCCATTTTAACATAATTTTACATATTCTCAATGCCCACCAGAATTCCACATCTGTCCTAGCATTCACACACTACCAGACACTCTCTTTGTCCTCTGTTCTGCACTACTGCTCTGAGAAGTTCTACAGTTTGTTGGAATATATCAAAGTGAATCAGAAGGATAAGACATCGGTAACTGAAGGTGATGACCGAGAGGGAATCCTTAGTACAAGGTGTTAACAACTAGCAAGTCTTTGGAGATTTGTCTAGAACAGGTAAAGTGGTCAAGTGTAATTTACAGAGCTGGAAAGACCTATTAACAACATTTTAAATACAGCTTCCTTGATGTGGATCTTGGTGCTGATCTGCAGCTGATGTCAAATCTGACACCAGCTGAGGTCAGTCCAATCAGGTAATCTCAGTTTTGTGCAAATCAGTGCCAAAGTTTGAGCAACAAGTGGGTGCAGAAAAATTTGTAAGAACAGGAACATTTTATTCACAGTTAAAAGGTGTTGTATCTCAGGACCCCTGGGTCCAAATGAATCCAACTTTGCATAATTAACTCTACTCTGGACATTGACTTGGCAGAGTAATTCTAAAAACAATTGGAGTATGCATGGGAATTTTAGGGCATTTTGAAAAATCAGTTGTTAAACAGAAAGCTCTGCTTAATCTTATCTATGGAGTCGTTAGCACTCCTGCATAACATTAAAACATCTAGCTCTTTAAACTGAAATACTGTCTATACCTCACACATAACCTTAAAGGATTGTTGTTACTAGGATGTTAGCATCAATTATTACTTTAAAAAATGTAACTTTTGTGTTTTGTTCATCTCTCTCACATTGTTCCAAAGAGTACCCCATTTACCTATTTCTCTGAAAAGCCTTCATTAGTTTTGGTTCCCATGGTAACAATTCATTTAGCAGTCGTACCAATGTACAGTGCAATTCCTTTACTGCTTGTTTCCGATGGTACCATCTTCCCTGCAAACATAAAAACATTTATTTATTATTGCATTATAGCTACATCTAATAAATATATTAATCTGACACCAATGTCAGTGTACTTCCATGCAACATATAAAAAAGAAAATACAAAACTAAACATATATTACATTTGACTTTATCAATGCAGTCCAGTCTCAGCTTTAGTAAGGCAAACTCTAATCTTATTTAGAATACTTTTATTGAAAACAAACCCAGAAACAAAATCCTCATAAATAAAGGTCTCTTACCAAAATGTTTACTTTTTCAGGGACTAAGGTCCACTCCTGCAAACATTTAAACATGTGCTTAACTTTACTTCCATGAGTAACTTTAAACATGTGAGATAATCCCATTGGGCTCAAAGGGACTAGACTCAAATGTGTAAAGTTTCATGTATAAATGTTTACAAGATTAGGACTTAAAATTGTATTACAGCAAACCTAAACACTATTTTTAATTAGAGGTACATATTTTATGAATTATCAGATTGAAATAGACACTTTACAAAAAGAAAAGATATTTTATAATTTTCAAGACTATAAACTTCCCAGAAAATTACTTTTGGGGCTAACGTGTCTTACAATTGTATTTTATCCAAAGGCGAGTTTCTTGGGAAAGTTCTATACGTGGTGAGATTAATCATGATTCATGTTTTTAATTGCACAATTTATCGTGATTCATGTTTTTAATTGCTTGACATCCCTAGAAAAATTGTAAAAATCTGTCACAAAAAGAAAGTGCTCCTCCTTTTATTTTCTGATAACTCAGATATATCCCAGGTATAGAAGGTTTCAGAGTAGCAGCCGTGTTAGTCTGTATTCGCAAAAAGAAAAGGAGTACTAGTGGCACCTTGAGCATAAGCTTTCGTGAGCTACAGCTCACTTCATCGGATGCATGCTCAAATAAATTGATTAGTCTCTAAGGTGCCACTAGTACTCCTTTTCTTTTTGTGAATACAGACTAACACGGCTGCTACTCTGAAACCTTCTATACCTGGGATATATCTGAGTTATCAGAAAATAAAAGGAGGAGCACTTTCTTTCTGTGACAGATTTTTACAATTTTTCTAGGGATGTCAAGCAATTAAAAACATGAATCACGATAAATCGTGCAATTAAAAACATGAATCATGATTAATCTCACTATTAAACAATAATAGCATACCATTTATTTAAATATTTTTGGATGTTTCTACATTTTAAAATATACTGATTTCAATTATAATACAGAATACAAAGTGTACAGTGCTCAGTTTATATTTATTTTTTATTACAAGTATTTGCATTGTAAAAAAACAAAAGAAATAGTATTTTTTAATTCACCTAATATAAGTACTGTAGTGCAATCTCTTTATCATGAAAGTTGAACTTACAAATGAAGAATTATGTACAAAAAAACTGCATTCAAAAATAAAACAATGTAAAATTTTCGAGCCTGTAAGTCCACTCAGTTCTACTTCTTGTTCAGCCAATCGTGCAGACAAACAAGTTTGTTTACATTTGCAAGAGATAATGCAGCCCACTTCTTGTTTCCAATGTCACCTGAAAGTGAGAACAGGCGTTTGCATGGCACTGTTGTAGCCGGTGTCGCAAGATATTTAAGTGCCAGATGCGCTAAAGATTTGTATGTCCCTTCATGCTTCAACTGCCATTCCAGGGGACATGCGTCCATGCTGATGATGGGTTCTGCTCGATAACAATACAAAGCAGTGCGGACTGACACACGTTCATTTTCATTATCTGAGTCAGATGCCACCTGCAGAAGGTTGATTTTCTTTTTTGGTGGTTCGGGTTCTGGAGTTTCCGCATTGGAGTGTTGCGCTTTTAAGACTTCTGAAAACATGCTCCACACCCCATCCCTCTCAGACTTTGGAAGGCTCTTCAGATTCTTAAACCTTGGGTCAAGTGCTGTAGCTGTCTTTAGAAATCTCACATTGGTACCTTCTTTGCATTTTGTCAAATCTGCAGTGAAAGTGTTCTTAAAATGAACATGTGCTAGGTCATCATCCGAGACAGCTATAACATGAAATATATGGCAGAATCCGGGTAAAACAGAGCAGGGGACATACAGTTCTCCCCCAAGGAGTTCAGTCACAAATTTAATTAACGCATCATTTTTTTAACAAGCGTCATCATGGAAGCATGTCCGCTGGAATGGTGGCCGAAGCATGATGGGGCATACGAATGTTTAGTATATCTGACATGTAAATATCTTGCAATGCCAGCTACAAAAGTGTCATGCAAATGCCTGTTCTCACTTTCTGGTGACATTGTAAATAAGAAGAGGGCAGCATTATCGCTCGTAAATGTAAACAAACTTATTTGTCTTAGTAATTGGCTAAACAAGAAGTCGGACTGAGTGGATTTGTAGGCTCTGCAGTTTTACTTTGTTTTGTTTCTGAGTGAAGTTATGTAACCAAAAAAAATCTACATTTGTAAGTTGCACTTTCATGACAAAGCAATTGCACTACAGTACTTGTATGAGGTGAACTGAAAAATACTACTTCTTTTACTATTTTTACAGTGCAAATATTTATAATAAAAATAATATATACTAATTTCAATTACAACACAGAATACAATATATATGAAAATATAGAAAAATATCCAACATATTTAATACATTTCAATTGGTATTCTATTAACAGTGCGATTAAAACTGATTAATCACGATTAATTTTTTTGAGTTAACTGCGATTAATCGACAGCCGTAATTTTTCCAGTTAGATAACTCAAAAACGGTTTTCTTTTCCAAACTGAACCTTAGTTTGTATAATCCTCCACGAAGAATGCATGTTAAACAGAGTAATGTGCATGTACACTACATTATTTTCCTTACTAGTTATTTAAGTGGGCATCGATTGTGATTATTAAAAAAAATTAGTAATTTAACACTATACATTTACATGGCACTTTACAAAGCAGGACATATATGCTTCATATATATTTGCCACAAGAGCTTAATTATTGAGGTAGTCATAAAAATGAGTCTGGATATCCACACTCTGCCCTCATACTTTTGCCACCTCACTAAGTTCAGTGTACTAGAGGAACGAACTGGACTCAGTGGGCCAAATCCTAGATTCGCTCTTGCCATAGATGATGTTGAGACAGGGAAAGACGGCATGGTTCTGCTGCAAAAACAGGGAGAGGAGTTGGTGGGAACTCATCTCCACATTTGATCTGCACCCTTAGTTTGCTGCAGAGCTCTGCTCTATAAGGGCTACCTGTACCCCAGAACGCATGGAATTTTTGCAAGAAGCGTTGCATTAGGGCCTGAAGTTACAGCCCTTCAAGAGTCTGCAGTAGTTTCCATGGCTTGTTGGAAAGATTCCTTTCCACCCATCCCCAGGAGACTTCCCCAGTGCACAGCATGATCACTCAGGTTGCTAGCTTGTTTGAAAACAGTCCACTGTTTTTACTATGATGTGCAATCATTTGCATTTTATACAGCAGAATGAATGACTACTTATTGCTTATTCTTTAATTAAAATTACAAAAAACAAGGTTCTTGAATGAAAAGCTATACATTAATGCCAAATTATGATGAAGATTTAACACACAGAAAAGTCAGGAAATTATGTGTTTTAATTCCCTCATGTGTAAATTGGTCACATTGCTCATATTATATATTGAAGTAAAAAACTGTCAACAGATACTATAATAAAAAGTTATATATGTGCAATATAGCCTAATTAGAATCCTGCTATTGGTTACTCATAAGAGTAGTCAATAGAACTATTTACAGTAGAAAACAATTAGTTTGAGCAGATTTATTTCATTTTAAAGAGTATATTTAAAATTCCACATAGAGAATTACAGACATAAATGCATTTGTATATCATATAGTACTACTGGAATACATAAAATGGATAATACTGAAAACAAAACATTAAAATAAGTAAACAGAATCTGACTGACTTCAGGACACTGAGATATTGTACATGTCTTCAATTCAGCACAGATTAAGACACATAAAAGTAAGATAAAGATGATGGATTAATATGTGAAATGTAGCTTGGGTGGAACAAAGAATGAAGGAATAAACGGATTTTTTTGAGACTCTTTTACCTCTAGAGATGACTGATACTCTGATTTGGGCAGGGAAAGTAGAATTTATCTTAGGTGGATTGGGCCACTGAATAAACTTTAAAGTAAAAAGCTGTAGAATGTGCTGACCAAATTGGCACAAGCATAGGCTTTAGTGTAAGAATGGACTACGAGCTTTTATTAGATTAAAATCACCTGAGGAGGGAACATCAGATGTGTAGAGGTCACATTCCTCTAATTTAAAAAGCAAGATGGGAAATTCTAATTTCAATTTCTTAAGAAAATTCATGTCATCCAGATTAAAATCTCTGGACAATTCCACATTCTGTTTGTTTTCCCAATCATTTCTGTGCGACTATGATACAAAATATCATGGCTTATTTGAAATGTAATTATGTTCTTGAATCCCAACTGTTCATTTTTCTCAGGATCCTGGAGTACAGCTGTTGGAGCTAAACCTACTGGTATTAATGCATAATGACAAGTAGAATAGAATGTGCAGAGTACTCTTTCCTCACATATGTTTAAAGCACACAGTAGATAAGAAAAAAAGGTACAAGGCCATTTGTTTTACTGGGCCAGGTTTTTTATCAGTGCAGTTCAATGTAGCTTTCAAGACAGAGAGTGCGATTTGTGAGAAGACCCTTTGTGGAATAAATGATCTGTTAGCAAACTTCAGACATAAAACTAGTCAAAAACAATGAAAATAGAAAACATGTTTTCTGAGGTACATTACAAACCCCAGCATTTTACTTCCTACACAAGTGCAAAATAACCAGGACTCTATTTCACACCTATGATAGAACATATAGCCTTGTATTCTTTATTACAGAGAAAACTAAATCACAGTTAAAGACAGGGATCGGATTGGGTCAGCTCATGGTATTACGCCTATATAAGCAATTCCTTGGTGGCCCACTAGTTTCTACAGAAATTCAGCATTCATTTAAAAATAATTATTTCTAGTCCCTGTTGTCTCAAAGATAATGTTCTGAATGTGACTTGATGCAGTGCCGAATCTACAGACAAATGGAATGAAAAATTACTGTTACAACCAAATGCTGCTCTTCTTCCGTGGGCACAGAAAGGGCCAAATGCAGTGGACCAATTATGATTCTACTGCACAAAGAAAGAGGGTTTGGCTGCTCAGGGAACTCTACAGAAGCGGTTTCATGGAGTGACTAATAAATCTGTCACTTTATGATTCCATGCACAACTCCTTCCCTCAATGAGGGGCATATTGTGATAAACAAAGTGGGGGAATAGCTCCCTTTGATGGTCACCCACAGCCAGGCTAAACAGGCCTCCACACCTAACTCCATTCCTGAGCCTCCTACAGGAACCCAGCCAGAGGTGTTGAAACCAGACCCCAGACCAGAGTCTATGACAGAGTCTATAACGGATCCAATTCCTGGGACCCAGCCCAAACCAGTCCAAGGATCGGAACTGGTAGAGCAGTCAGCACCAGCGCCCATGCTTGCAACCCCATCAGAGTCAGGGAGCCAGCACCAAGGGGTGCCACAGAGCCTGCACCCGCAGCAGCAGCTAAACCGGCACAAGAGGCTCAACCGGAGCCTGAAATAGCATCTAGTGCACCAGCGGAGAGTGGTTCACAGTCAACAGAAAAACCTGCATCACTTCCAGGGGGACCAAGCCCAAGTCCACAACCCAGCGAGGAACTAATGTCTCCAGCATCAAGGGAGCAGTTCCAGGCAGAGCAGGAAGCGGATGAGAGAATCAAGGGAGCTTGCACAGCAGAATGGAGTGACCCATCGCCTCTCAGCTCTTCTAATAGGTCCAGGTTTGTTATAGAAGGAGGACTCTTATACAAGGAGACTCCTTCTGGTGGCACAAGGAGGACTGGCATCCTCAGACAGTTGGTAGTTCCAACGAAGTACAGGGAAAAGCTCTTGAGCTTAGCCCACGACCACCCTAGTGGCCATGCTGAGGTGAACAGGACCAAAAACCGTTTGGGGGTGTCCTTCCACTGGGAGGGAATGGGCAAGGATGTTTCTACCTATGTCCAGTCTTGTGAGGTGTGCCAGAGGGTGGGAAAGCCCCAAGACCAGGTCAAGGCCCCTCTCCAGCCACTCCCTATCATTGAGGTTCCATTTCAGCATGTAGCTGTGAATATTCTGGGTCCTTTTCCTAAGAAGACACCCAGAGGAAAGCTATACATTCTGATCTTCATGGATTTTGCTACCCGATGGCTGGAAGCAGTAGCTCCAAGCAATACCAGGGCTAAAAGCCTGAGCCAGGCATTGACAGACATTTTTGCCAAGGTAGGCTGGCCCTCTGACATCCCTATGGATTTGGGAACTAACTTCCTGGCAGAGACCATGAAACATCTTTGGGAAGCTCATGGGGTGAACCACTAGGTGGCCACCCCTTACCACCATCAAACAAATGGCCTAGTGGAGAAATATAAAGGGACTTTGGGGGCCATGATACGTAAATTTGGGAACGAGCACTCCAATGACTGGTACGATATCACAGTCTGGGATTTTCACCATTTGAACTCGTTTATGGCCATGAAGTTAAGGGACCATTACAACTGGTGAAGCAGCAATGGGAGGAGGTTACATCTTCTCCAGGAACTAACATTTTGGACTTTGTAACCAACCTACAAAACACCCTCAAAGACTCTCTAGCCCAGTGGCTCTCAAACTTTTTTTTTACTGGTGACCCCTTTCACAGAGCAAACCTCTGAATGTGACCCACACCCCTTATAAATTAAAAACATTTTTTATATATTTAACACCATTATAAATGCTGGAGGCAAAACGGGGTTTGGGGTGGAGGTTGACAGCTCACGACCCCCCATGTAATAGCCTCGCGACCACCTCAGGGGTCCTGACCCCCAATTTGAGAACCCCTACTCTAGCTCTTGCTCGAGAAAACCTACAGGATGCTCAACAAGAGCAAAAGGCCTGGTATGATAAACATGCCAGAGAGCGTTCCTTCAGAGCAGGTGACCAAGTCACAGTCCTGAAAGCACTCTAGGCCAATAAGATGGAAGCGTTGTGGGAGGGGCCATTTATGGTCCGAGAGCACCTGGGAACTGTTAATTACCTCTTGGCATTCCCAGACCCTACCCTAAAACCTAAACTATACCATGTTAATTCTCTAAAGCCCTTTTATTCCCGAAAAATCAAGGATCTCCAGTTTACCACCCAGGAGAGAGACAATGCTGAGTGGCCTGAAGGAGTACACTATGAAGGAAAAAGCAATGGTGGTGTGGAAGAGGCGAGCCTTTCCATGACCTTTGGACATAAGCAGTGACAGCAAATCCAGGAGCTGTGCACCAGCTTCGCGCCAATGTTTTCAGCCACCCCAGGACGGACAGAATGGGTGTACCACTCCAGTGACGCAGGTGATGCTCGCCCAATTAGAGCCCAACCCTACCGGATGGCTCCTCAAGCCAAAACTGCAATAGAAAGGGAGACCAAGGACATGTTACATATGGGTGTAATCTGCCCCTCTGAAAGTGCATGAGCCTTTTCAGTGGTTCTGGTTCCCAAATCAGACTGGGAAATCCGTTTTTGTGCGGACTATCGTAAACTAAATGCTATAACTTGCTTAGAAAACTATCCAATGCCATGCAGAGATAAACTATTGGAGAAACTGGGACGTGCCCAGTTCATCTCCACCTTAGACTTAACTAAGGGGTCCTGGCAAGTGCTGCTAGATGACCCAGCCAAGGAAAGGTCAGCCTTCATCACCCATGTAGGGCTGTATGAATTTAATGTGCTCCCTTTTGGACTGCGAAATGCGCCCGCCACCTTCCACAGACGGGTAGATAACCTTCTGGATAGATTTGGGGAATTTGCAGTTGCCTACCTCAACAGTGTGGCTATATTCTCAGATTCACGGGCAGAACACCTGGAACACCTCCAAGCTGTCTTCCAGCGCATAAGGAAGGTAGGATTAACCGTTAAGGCCAAAAAGTGTCAAATAGGCCTAACCTACCTTGGACCTACCTTGGACACCAGGTGAGTCAAGGTACTATCAACCCCCTACAGGCTAAGGTAAATGCTATCCAAAATTGGCCTGTCCTCACCAGTGGATTTATTGATGTTCACTAATAATAATCCTGGTGGATGCTCCATCACTGACCATTTTTAAATCAAGATTTAAAAGCTCTGCTGTGGGAATTATTTTGGGGCAGTTCCGTGGCCTGTGTTATGCAGGAGGTCAAACTCACTCGATGATCACAATGGTCCCTTCTGGCCTTGGAATCTATGAATGAATAAGCAGGTCCAATCCTTCTTGGGCTTGGCCGGGTATTACCGACGATTTGTACCACACTACAGCCAAATTGCTACCCCTCTGACAGACCTGACCAGGAAAAAACAGTCAAATGCAGTTCCGTGGACTGACAAGTGTCAGAAAGCCTTTAACCAGGTTAAGGTGGCCCTTATGCCTGACCCTGTACTGAGGGCCCCGGACTTCGACCAACTGTTCATCATAACCACAGATGCGTCCGAGCGTAGAGTAGGAGCAGTTTTAATGCAGGAAGGACCAGATCAACAATTCCATCCTGTCGTGTTTCTCCACAAAAAACTTTCTGAGAGGGAAAGCCACTGGTCAGTCTCAGAAAAAGAATGTTACACCATTGTGTATGCTCTGGAGAAGCTACGCCCATACATTTGGGGATGGTGGTTCCACCTGTAGACTGACAATGCTGCACTGAAGCGGCTTCACATAGTCAAAAAAACTAACAAAAAAACTTCTTCGGTGGAGTTTAGCTCTTCAAGACTTTGATTTTGAAATACAACACATTTCAGGAGCCTCTAACAAAGTGGCCGATGCACTCTCTTGGGAAGGTTTCCCAGAATCAGCTGCGTAAAAATGTCCCTGCATTCTAAGTCATTGTAGTCCTTGAAATGTAAAAAGTACTGTTTAGTTCTTCATGTAATTATTAGTAACATTAGAGGTGCATGTATCTTATTAACTCTGTTTTCTAAGCCTCCAGGAAGAAATCTCAGCTGACCTGAGCTAGGCTAGACAGCACCGTATGTGATTTGGGGGGCATGTAACAAATAAAGTGGGGGGATAGCTCCCTTTGATGGACACCCAGCCAGCCAGTTAGCTGTAAAATCCCTCTTGATAGCTGTTCTTTACTTGCTTTACCTGTAAAGGGTTAAAAAGTCCCCGAGGTAAAGAAAAAAAAAAGTGGGCACCTGACGAAAAGAGCCAATGGGAAGGCTAGAACTTTTAAAAATTGGGAAAGAAACTTTCTCTGTCTGTTGTTCTCTGGGCTGCAGGGACATGGAGCAGCAACGCTATAAGCAGAAATGCTGAGTCAGGTTTGAACCAGGTATGAAAAAGTATCTTCCAAACCTAGAAGAAATTATTTGGACAGGGAATGTTTATTTAGACACAATCAGGTTTATTTCTTATTTTGGCTTGTGGATCTCCTCTGTGCTAACCCCTTATGCCTTTGTTTGCTTGAAACCAGTGGCGTATCTAGGTGGAGCGAACAGGACACAAGAAAAGGTGCCACCCACTTGTACTCGCCAAGCGGCGCTCCGGGTTCTCGGCGGCACTGAAGGCCCCCGCCGCAGAAATGCTGCCGAGAACCTGGAGCGAATGAAGGCCCCCGCCGAGGACCCAAAGCATGTGAAGGCCTCTGCCGAGAACCCGAAGAGCGTGAAGGCCCCCACTGCCGAGGAGCTGGAACGCGTGAAGGCCCCCGCCGCCGAAGACCCGGAGCGCTACCAGGTGAGTAAAAATTAAAAAAGGAGCCTATAAATTAAAAAGGCGCCACTTGTGCTCAGAGGGGGAGCAGCCGCCCCCGCCCCCCCTCCCGGCTATGCTACTGCTTGTAACCTTTAAGATGAACCCCCAAGAAAGCTAGTTTGGGTGCTTAATTTTTGGAATTGCTCTTTTAAAATCTAGCAAAAGCCTAAGTTCTAGATGTATTTTGTTCCTTTTTGTTTTTAATAAAATTTACCTTTTTGAAGAACAGGATTGAATTTTTGGTGTCCCAAGAGGTTTGTGCATGTGCTGTTTGATTAGCTGCTGGCAACAGCTAATTTTCTTTGTTGTTGTTTTTTCTCAGCTCTTCCCCGGAGGTGGGGTGAATGGGCTTGAGGGTACCCCACAGGGAGGAATTCCCAAGTGTTCCTTCCTGAGTTCAAGGGGTTTTTTTGCATTTGGGTGGTGCCAGCGTTTACCAAGCCAAGGTCAGAGAAAAGTTGTAACCTTGGGAGTTTAATACAAACCTGGAGTGGCAAATACTAATTTTTAGAATCCTTGCAGGCCCCCAGCTTCTGCACTCGGAGTGCCAGAGTGGGGATTTAGCCTTGACAGATGGGTATATGGGTTTCAACATTACCAAATCCTATGGGTTGTATTAGTGGAAGTGGAGATGCTCCACATCAAGCCACTGTACTGGAGGGGTAAGGATCCTTTCCCCCAAACACTTTTTGAGCAGAGGTCCAACATTTATTCTTAAGAGAAATATGAACTCTTACAATTTGTTTCCTTGAGCTTACTGTAGAGCATGAATATAACACTTTACAATCAACATTCTTAACTATTTCTCTGCTGATCATTTTAACATAAATATCAGCAACTTTGGGATTGTAGGCAGAGCTTTAAACTGGGGCAGAGCTGGAAGAGAGTACCAATACGACTGCTTTTCTCCCCAGTGTGACTCCTAATTATAGGTAGTGGCAAAAAATTAGTATTTTTGTTCTGGTAGCAATAAGTTATGATATTTGGACTTTTGAACAAATGATCAAATATTTGTATAAAAGAAAGTGTAAAATCTGCTCTTTATTGGTGGTTTATAACTATATTAAACAAAAGGAAAATACCATTTACAATTATGTGCTGAATGTTCCCATATGACTATGGTTAGAGAGACAGTCAACAAATTCTGAACTTAAAACTTACCTTTTTAAAAAAAAATTAGGATTCCGACATCCAGAGCAGCCATGGAATGCTGACTCCGCTCTCCGTGATGCCCCAGCATACACTAGTCTGATAATGGCATACTCATCATGGAACCCCAAAGCAGACTGGAGCCAGGATATGTATACAGGGGGTAAGGACTAAACTTTTATTTTTTAAATAAACACACACACACAACCACAATATTATGCAGTTTTATAAGATTTTTAAAAATTCTTATTTTATATCCTACGGGACATAAAATAAAGAATATTAGGAATCTTACAAAACCATGCAATATTGTTCAAAAAGGGTGGTGGTGGAAGGAGAAAACTTACCTTACCCTTATAGGCCTGCTCCATTCTGCAGCGGGGTTCGGTGGAATGTGTGACATCACCAGTCTACCGTGTTCTAGTGATGTTACACGGAGAGGGAGCTGGTGAACTGCAGCTGCTTTGGACATCAGACACCTAAAGAAAAAAATTGGTAACTTTTAAGTTCAGAATGTTTTGAATGCCCTTCTTACCTTAGTTACGGGCAAAATCCTACAACAATTCTTACTCAGTCCCACTGGCTTCAACAGGCATTCTGAGTGACTAAAAATGCAGGATTTGACCTTATGGGGGCATTCAAAATATAAAACACAGGTGCTTCCATTTTAGTTAACAAGAAAAGTGGCTGCATGTCAATGACATGCATTTTAATGTCTGCAACATAATTTCCAAATAAAAATTATGTATAAAATATGTGGCTTTAGTTGTCATCTGAGGAACAGAACTGGAAACAAACAAAAATCTGTGAACGGTCTTTCATATTCAGAAAGGAGAACTTCTAAAAAACTCATTGCACATCTCTGCATTAATTATATAGTTAAGAATTTATTCTGTGGCTATGGAATTGGCAGGGAAATGATCAGACTTCAGCTCAATATGCTTCTTTAAAAATATCTGGTTGGGACTTCAAGACGTGCAGGGAGAGCCTAGAAAACCAAGCTGTTCCTACAAATGAGGCCTCAGCCTTTCAGTGGCTGTCTACTAATATTAACAGTACTTCCTTTAACAGAAAATAAGACTTAATTTCTAATACAAAATAAAAATAATTTGTTTCTCTTAGCTCTCATGCACTCTCTTAACAGGCAAATGTGCCAGACTACAATAAAAAACTTCTGTAGATCCTCACATAATGGTTAACTGTTCTTTTCCCCATCAGTGGCACAGCCCAATTTTACCTGGTTAGTTACAACAATGTTCTCCACATAACAGAATCCTGAGAAGAGTACAACTACCAACAAAGTGATTGCTGGACTATCTGGAACAACCAAACCTCAACAGTGATCTCCTCAGTGAAGATAGCGCTATACATCCAGAGGTTCTCAAACTTCATTGCACTATGACCCACTTCTGATAACAAAATTACTACATGACCCCAGGAGGGGGACCGAAGCCTGAGTCTGCCTGAGCCCCGCCATCCCAGGCCACTGAGGGGAGGAGGGGAAGAGTCAAAGACTAAGCCACACTGTGGGGGAGCAACACCCAAGCCCCATCACCGAGGGCTGGGAGGTGTGGGGGGAAAAGCCCAAAGGCTTCTACCCCAGCTGGGGGGCCTGTAACCTGAGCCCTGCCACCCAGTGCTGAAGCTCTCAGGTTTTGGCCCCAGGAGGTGGGACTCAGGCTTTGGCTTCGGTCTCAGGACCCAGCAAGTCTTAACACCAGCCATGGCGACCCCATTAAATTAGGGTCGCGACCTACTTTGGTGTCCCAACCCACAGTTTGAGAACAGCTGCATGAGACCTTTGCTATACTAAATCCTTAAACAACTACTGCCAATTATGTTTTATCATGAAAGATCAACAAGCTAATATACTTTCAGAAATCATGCAAAATACAACTGATTACATCAGCACTTTTCTTTCAGAAATTGGTCTTAAAAAACAGTATCAATGAAAATAAAGAAATCTTGTTTCTGTTTTCAGAATACTGAGGCATCACAAAATGAAAGCAAATTAGCAATAAGACTTCTAGCTGCTGATAATGTATGTCTTCATTTTGTGGTTTAGTCTTTCTTACAATATGCCTAATCAGAGAGATACTGTCAGCCCATTCAGCCAAGTGTTCTACTTTCCCTTACGGAAACAAAAATTATCATTTCATTAGCTAATTTACAGCATCTTATATTTTAAAGAAAATTTGGAAAAGCTTAATTCAAAAATAGCAGACATTTTTTCTACTCTCAGTATGAGCTCTGTAAATTTTATAAGCCAGTGGCTCTCAACCTTTCCAGACTCCTGTATCCCTTTCAGAAATCTGATTTGTCTTGCGTACCCCCAAGTTTCACCTACTTGCTTACAAAATCAAACACCAAAATACAAAAAAGTGTCACAACACACTATCACCGAAAAATTGCTTTCTTTCTCATTTTTACCATATAATCCTAAAATAAATCAATTGGAATATAAATATTGCACTTACATTTCTGTGTAGTATATAGAGCAGTATAAACAAGTCATTGTCTATATGAAATTTTAGTTTGTATTGACTTTGCTAGTGCTTTTTATGTAGCTTGCTGTAAAACTAGGCAAATATCTAGCTGAGCTGATGTACCCGCTGGAAGATCTCTATGCACCCCTGGTTGAGAACCACTGTTATAAACTAACCTGAGACAGTAAGATTCTTCAACACTGGACTAGTCATTTGTTGCTCTCTGTCAAAAGAAGCTCCTGGTTTTTACCAACATTCATTTTCTTAACACATTACAACATATACTATATGCCATCTCTTGAAGATTTACAGGGTTTTCCTTTATAGATACTAACAAACCTGTTAAATTCCCTTCCAGTAGTTGAATCTTCCACCCTCTTAACTGCTGATAACCAAACATTTCCCTACCTCTTTTCATGCCAATATTTTAAAGAAAAGTTAGATATTTAATTATAACTACTGCTGATGTTTGGATATGTTGTCTTAACTACTTTTGAAGATTAATATATACCTTCAGATACATAAGGCACTTTAGAACAGGTGTGGGCAAACTATGGCCCATGGGCCATATCCAGCCCTTCAGATGTTTTAATCCAGCCCTCAAGCTCCCGTTGGTGAGCGGGGTTGGGGGCTTGCCCTGCTCTGGCACTCCAGTCAGGGAGCAGGGTTGGGGGCTTGCCCCACTCTGTGTGTGCCGTGGCTCCGCACAGCTCCCAGAAACAGCGGCATGTCCCCCCTCCGGCTCCTACACATAGGGGCAGCCAGGGGTCTCTGCACACTGCCCCTGCCCCAAGCACTGCCCCCTCAACTCCCAATGGCTGGGAACCATGGCCAGTGGGAGCTGTAGCAGTGGCACTTACATACGGGGCAGTGTGCAGAGCTGCCTGGCTGTGATTCCACATAGGAGCCGGAGAGGGGACATGCTGCTGCTTCCGGGACATGCTGCTGTAAGCGCCACCTGGAGCCTGCCCCCTGACTCCCTTCCATATCCCAACCCCCTGCCCCAGCCTGATCCCCCTCCTGCCCCAGCCTGATCCCCCTCCTGCCCTCCTAACCCCTTGATCCCAGCCCAGAGCACCCTTCTGCACCCCCAACCCCACTGCAGAGCCCACACCCCCAGCCGGAGCCCCTCACCTCCCTCCCTGCACCCCAACCCTCTGTCCCAGCCCAGAGTCCCCTCCCGCACCCTGAACTCCTCATTTCTGACCCCACCCCAGAGCCTGCATCCCCTCTCACACCCAACCCCAATTTCATGAGCATTCATGGCCAGCCATACAATTTCCATACTCACATGTGGCCCTTGGGCCAAAAAGTTTGCCCACTCCCGAATAAGAGGTTTCTATAGATACATTAGGATATGTCTGTACTGCAATAAAATACCTGTGGCTGGCCCATGTCAGCTGAAAACAAAATGGTGCTTATTGCTAATGTATCTGAGTGCGTCTCAGACATTAACTAGGGATAGATCTGTATGTACAGTGCTGTAGCAGTAGGGTTGCCAGGTTTCTGGTGTTTGACCAGAATGCCTGGTCAAAAAGGGACCCTGGAGGCTCCCGTCAGCTCTAGATGTAGAGTGAAAATAAAATGTTTCAAGGGTGTGATAATTTTTACAGTTTTTTTTATTCTAATGGAAAGTGAGTTGCATGTATAAATCCCTGTACATTAAGAGGAAAACATATTCCTTACTCTCCACCACAATGTAACCCAAAAGCAAGCCCAGATTTTGCCCTTTGTGGTTCTACTTTGTTAGTAGATCATCTTAATTTTCAGTTTGTTACAGCCTGCTATTTTTAAGAGGGATAAAAGTCCATTCACCTTTCCAACTATTTACTTTTCCATATTTATCTCAGGCAATAGCTTTACCTATCTTTTAAGTTTCACAAATAATACAGAAGAAAATTAAGAAATATAACAGGCAACTCCTTATGGCAGTGTTTCTCAAAGTATTGTGCATGTATGACTGGCAACATGTACCACAATCAATAGGTTTATCAAAACGAGAACCTGCTATAACTACATTGACCAAATATTATGGAGGTGGTACTCAAAGAACAACTGTGTTTCATAGGTTATAAATGTTATGACCTAACATGTAATACACAGCTCACAAAAGTAAATCAAAGAGAATGAAACTAAGAGGCAACTGAATGACAACAAAAGTATTCTGACCGCACATTCATAAAAAACAAGCAACAATTCCACGTGTGCTGAATGAGAAGACTCCATAGGCTTCCTTAGTTTATCAGTTAGGGAGCTTCAGTGAATTCACTAAAATTTTGGTAGGACCCCAATCAATTATTTAGGATTCCAAGAATTTCAGCAAGCAAGATGTAGCAAGTTAGTTACAAAACGGAATGTCTTCCCCTCTGTAAAATTTGGTTACTTAAATGTTCCATGTATAAGTGTGATAATACATGGCCTGGTGCTGGAATCAGAGAGGTAGGAAACCCAGTGGTTCTGCTTTTCCCAGTCCTCTCTTCTGGACAGAAACTAGTTATTGTAAATGGACCTGAATTCTGAACACCACATGCTTTACATTAACTGGCCAAAGTAAAATCACAAAATCTACATCAGTCATGTCTGCCCTTTTCATCCTGAGGGACAAACATAGTTTCTGAAAGCTCAAGGGGGCAAAATCAATATTTTGAGGCAGGTGCTTTGCCCTATTCTACTCCCTTTATACCACTCAGACAAAGAAAGTGAGGAGAAACCACCCACTAGCCTCAACCTGGAGATTCCCCTGGAGCTACAGCTAGTATAGCCAGCTCCTGTGCCTCCCTTTTTACATCCCCTGGCACAAAGTGTGTGTTGGAAGTGAGAAGAGGAAATGGGTGGAGTGCACTGTGCTCTTGCTATCCCTAGCTGATGTATGGTCCCTCCTAGAAGATACTGCCAGCTAGCATGAGTCAAAAGCAGCCTCAGGATGCACCAACCTGGGCTGGGGCAGAGAATTAGGGAGCTGTAACTGGTTGATAGTTTTCAGCTTCTCCTCTTTTTACCCTCTCTGGGGCTGCCCTGGCCTATGTGGGGAAGGGGAGCCAACATCCTTTGCTAGCTACTCCCCTAGGCTCAAGCTGATTTGTTCAAGTTCCTTTTCCTGCATCTCTTTGACTCCCACAGCCCAGCAAGAAAGCAAGCAATGAATTAGCCAGATTTATTCCCTGCAGTGCAACAGGTAAGCTAGTAGGGGAGCTGCTGGCCAGCTGCAGCAGGGAAAGGACAGCAGCTGCTCAGGGAGCATCTAGCTCACATCAGAGGTACTGCTGTGAAGGGCTGGGGCAGCAAGGAAAGTGGTGCGCAGCAATTTGGCAGGATGCAGCGATGGGGCTGATTCAACTCCAGTTTAAAAATGAATGGAGTAGCTCATTTGCAATTCATAATCAAATACACATTTTCTTCCTAACAGGTCATCCTCAAAGGCCACATGTTGGACACCAATGATCTATGCCATTAGGCTGCTACAAATCTAGCAGTAATCAGGAGATTGATCTTCTTCTGCACAGTTTTTCTTGATGGAAGAACATTACCCACGACTAAAGCAAAAGATATTAAATTGTACAGAGGAGTCTAGGATCAAGCTGCTTGATATATCCAGACACAGAATGAGTGAAAAACTTTTTCAATAGGTCCATTGTTTTCATTATTGCAGGCGCCGCTGATAGTAACACTGATAGCTAAATTAAGGTTGCCTAACACTTTCCATTATACAAACCCATTTTCAGTTGCTTATAATTTTGTAACACTTAAAAGCATAAGGGCTGAAATTTTCCATGCCACAAGTCTAACTCAGGCTGAACTGTCTTGGAAATTTCAGATACAATTGTTTAGCCATTTCAGAAAATGACATCTGAGTAAAATATGCTGTTTTTCCTATGTTAAAGAAATCTTACAACTGTTTAATTAAGAGGCTCTGGCACCTCCATGTTTTTGAGCAGGGACTTGAAACTTGGCAGCACAGTTACCTTAGTATCAAGGATGTGCTTATTTGCTATTCCTGTGAAAATCCACCCAAATCTGACCAAACTACAAGACTCTAAAAACTGTAGTTTGCATGTGCTCAGAAGTATGCTAGCTTAGCAACTAAATTCTCTGAAGATTTACTCTGCACTGAGCATGCTCCATCTCCTTACAGTTCCTAAGTGCTGACAGGGGGTCAGTTACTAGGAGTACTGAGAGTAGGAGTACTGTCTCTCCTGTGTTCTGAATGCTCCTGTCACTAGCACCCAAGCAGCAAGGAGAGGGAAGATGTATGAATGTATTGATGTATGTATGAAGTATGTAAATATGAAGAAAGAAGTCTGGAATGACTAAATATCAGGAATAAAAATCCCTGGCCTAGTTAGGCTCTGGCATCAATTCTGCAGTTTCTAAGAAGTTAACTTCTTCTGATAACAGTCTCTCATGAAAAAAATCTCTTAAGATATGAGGAAGCTGGTTTTGAACTAGAGGGTGTGCTCCTCCCATCATCAGATAAACTCAAGAACTCTCTGGTCCTAAGAAACATTTCCAAATCTGGCAAAAATGAGGACAGATGGTCCCTAAATGGAAGAATAAGGGTAAGGCTACCAAAGTCCTCTGGTAAATCTTCATACTAGCATTTTAGCCAGCATTACAAAAACCTGATGGCCCTGAGACCAATCAAAAAGATTGTTTATGCCTCCAATAGCCCTTATCTTTTCCAGCTCACTAGCCCTAGATCCTTCGTAAGACTGGAATCCACCTAAGGAGGAAAAGCAACTGATGGAATTGGCCCTTCTGATACACCTTTTCTTCCCTTCAAATAGCAGGCCTATCACCTTTGCCTGCATCTTTATTGACAGACCAGAATTTCATAGTTGTGTGCCTACAAGCAGCATTGATTACAACCAAAAAGAAGTGAGTAGACAAAATCCTAATATTTACAAAAAGCAGTAACCTGCACAACTATGGACTACGCAACACGCTGTAGCAGTGACCAAGTTTTAACAGAGTAAGATAAGAAAAATCTAACTAAATTTAATACAACAACTACACAGGGAGAGAGTTATATTACATGACAGAACAGATTAGTGTAGAGAAACTGAGGGATGACTTGTGGGTAGGAGATTTTATACACTGTTTTAAAACAATGGGTTTGAGGGACATACATCCTCCCCCCAGCAATGTTTCTCTGTGGCAGGAAAAAAACTCCTACAGTGGGGATCAGCAGGGGGAATGTCATGAAGGAGAGAGAAATTCCAGTTGCTTCAAAGGGGTCATAACTCCAAAAAAAGGCCTCTGATAATTCGCTTCTTCCAATGATCCTGCAAGAAGAGTTTCAGTGTCACTCTTTGGACTGCCACACAGAGGGAGGCAAAAACAAAACAGGCCTCAAGAAGAGTACAGCTCATCCCAAGACCATCAGATATAAAAAGCTACTGAACTTTTTTTGGGCAACAAATTAAAAGAGTTTGTTCTAAACTATCAAGACGTGATAACACGCAATATAACATAGGAACTGACATACCATATCAGACAATGGTTCAGGTAGTGCAGTGTGCTGTCTCTGAGAGAACTAGATGTTTTAGAGGAAGTTGCAAGAAACCTCATGGCAAACACTTATGGAATTGCCTCCCAAAAAGGGAATGTTATTCTTAGGGTTTATCCACAGGAAGACTTAGTGGCACTAGCCTGCCATGCAATAACTGTCTCTGTAGATTCTGCTACTGCATATTAGAAGTCCAATAGTACACTTTGACCTACGCACTACAGAACTTTTAGTGCGTGGTAACAGGGTTCACAAGGCCAGTTAGTGCATAGCAGGCCAGTGTGCTGTAGATTTACACTCCAGCTTGCCACTCACTAAGTTTCCATGTGGATAATCCCTTAACTTCTGTCAGACAGAGACTGGCCCATTACCTGAAGAATTAAAATTTATATCAATTCTATTTTTTAAATTTCTTATCTAATTTAACTGTGGATGTTACAACTGTGCCGGTCTTATTAGCAACATAAATCTATTTGACGCCTCCTAACCTCTTAGTTGCAATGACATCTCCTGGCAATAAACTCCACAGGTTAATCATGTGTTGTAAAGAATTACTTCCTTTTATCAGTTTTAAATTTGTTGCCTTATGATTTCACTGAATATCTTTTTGTTCTCGCATAATGAAAAAGAGTAAACAGAGCATATGATTTACCTTTTCTATCGCATTATTTCGTATCATTTCCGCTATTGTTTATTAATTCCCCGTTTAGTAATCTCCTCTTTAAATGAAACTAAATGCAGTCCCAGTCTTTTCATGTTCTTAAATTTTTATTTTATTTTTATGTAACATTTACATTGCTGTAGTCCCTAGAGACCAACCGGATCAGGTCCTCATTATGGCAGACCTTTACAAACATATGGAATGTGATGGTCCCTCCCTCAGAAAGCTTTACATGGAAGTCTTTTCCTGACTCTGTGCATTATTTGTATCGGTACTCCCCAGGATTTATGCTATATTCTTTTAGAGACAGGGCGACCAGAACCGGGCATATATAAAGGCATTGTTACATTTCAGCTTAATGAGCAATTATGAAAAATTTAGATATTTACATACCCTTCTAAAAGCCTTGCTGTTATTAGATAATCCATTATAGGAGGAACATCAGCAGAATTCACATATAGCTATTAATCTGTACTGGTGTACATAGATATTACTTCTATATTACTAATCTCTGCCATTCTGGTAAACCTCTCTCGCATTATTAGTCTTGAAACCAAGCTGCAGTCCTGCAGCTGCAAAATAATTTCAAATGGGGTCCATAACTCCGCTTTGAGTGTTGTTCTAGGCATCATTCTGAATTTTTAAAGTAAAGTCTCTATTTTTCATAGTCCAGGTTAACATTTAATACCTCTTCCATTTCTCTAAACCTACCAAATCCACTTTTTTTCTTTTTTTTGCAAATAGAATATTTGTTGTATCAATAACCTAAGGGGACCTGAACATATGTCTTCAAGCACCTAAAGCAATATAGGCTGAATAGCCTGATTTTCCTTCTAAAATACAGAGACAAAGTCATTTAAAATTGTTAGGCATTTCCGTGGCATTTTTAAGAACTCTATCGATCACAGTTGCCATAGATGAAACTTTTATCAAGAGGCGGAAAGGAGAACAGAGATCAATAGTAGAAGGGGTTTGAGCCAGAGAGTCAAGAAAACAAATGGGTTCCACCACTTATGCTTTTAAAAACATTCATCTTGGTGGGAGACTCTCCCTCTTTGCCACCGCACCCAATATCTGCTGGATTCTTTGGTCCAATGGGTCTGATTTTGGCTTCTTGGCAACAGAGTCTTGGGTTATGTGGCCCAATGTCCGCTAGGTATGAATCTGTCCCTCAATCCCCACTCCAAGGCCAGATGGAATGATCGTGATGCGTTGCCTCCCGTGAATGAACACTTCAGCAGCTGACTATAAATACAAAAGTCAGGCTAAGCTGAATCTGACTACAGATTTGTGGAAGGGGAGGAGTCAGACATCAGCATAGACATTATGTGGCTACATCACAGGGCCCTGTGTAACCATGTATGTGGCTGGAAATCTAAGCATGACCACAAATATGTGAGGATTCCATACACTGAAGTAGTATCAGAATGTGGCCCCAAGAAAAGGTGCTCACAGAATAAGTACAAATAAACCTACTCTGTCTAAGGTACTATTGCCCTGCCCAAGCTTTACTGAATCAAAACCATGAAAAAATATTTAGATTGCTATATACTTATTAATTTCACTGATTCTTGACAGTAATTGTGAACTGAACACTAATATAAAGATATGATGGAAATAAAAAATAAAATCTTTCTAGCTAGTTAACTCTAGAGGCTTCCATACAGCTACTCGTAAGACACACATTCTAACAATTGACAGGCTCCAGAAAATAACTGGAACAATTTTATACCCATAAAAAAGAAAGTTTTTGAACATCACATACCGATTTCTTTCTAATGTTCTCCAGATCTTTGAGTTCATTCTCGATTTTTGTGATTAATTCCCTGAGTTCATCAAGATTAGTGCAAATAAGCTAAAAACAAACAAACAAACAAACAAACAAAAAAAGACTTGGTAATGCATCATTTAAAAACACACACTGAAGTTAAAAAAAAACTCATCTAAAAACACATTTTAATGCTTAAGTTTACCACTTGATCTTTTCTTCACTTCTGCAATTAATATATAACAAACAAGGAAAAAATCCCCATAACTTTTAGAGAAAAATCTTATTAGACAGACGTCAGTCTTCAAGCTTACATAAAGATGGAGTAGCTGAAATTTTGATACCGCTGGCTGCGTCTCCATATGTTCTTACATAATTTACACTTCCCCGCTTGTAAATGCCTGCGTCAGAGTCCAGGTACTTTCTAAAAGACAAACTTGCAGTGCAGAATGACACAGATCAGGAAACTTGCCCTAGTTTTAACTGTGCCTCTGAATACCTTTATGCATGCTCCAAACGATTCCTTAGCACTGAGCTGCAATTGAGCTAGTAAGGTCATTACACCTTATTTTTGTTTGTTTATACAAAGTACCAGTAAATAAGTGTAACTATCATTTAAAATAGAAAGTCAACAAAAGACAATGGGTCAAATTCAGCCTTGGTATAAGGAAGTACAATTTCACTGATTTTAATTGAGTTGCACATGTTTACACCAGACACCTATGAAAGGTAATCCAGAAAACACGGCTGTTTTCACAAAGTAACATGATTTGAACAAAAATAAAGCACTCAATATATCGTCACCGAATATTCTGTATACATTCCTGTTACTAATTTCTTCAACAGATGGCTTGTTTTCTTAATATTTCCTTTCAGACTCTGGCTGTTAACTTCCTGATTAACTGAGCTTGTCTACATTAAAGAGGCTGTGCGCTGCTGAAGTGGCTCTGTAGATACCACCGACACCAATGGGAGGGATTCTCCCACTGGCAGAGGGAACCCGCCTCTCCAAGAGGCAGTAGCTTGCGCTGTCTACATGGGGATTTAGGTAGGTTTAACTATGCTGCTAATTAGCGTGGATTATTCACATCCTAATGTAGTTAAACCAACCTAATTTTCTAGTGTAGACCAGGCCTATGAACACAAACATAATGTGAGCAACTAGCAGAAGAATTCTGGTTTACTAACATTTATGTCAACAATAGGCTTTTAATCTAGAAACCATAAAACTATAATTTTTTTACTCATATAATTGAATTTTAAGAACTCTAGGTCTTGGTGGAGGGGGTGTGTGTGTAAGATATCAGCTGACAACAACTTTTTTCCAGAGGCTATAACCCAGCACGGTTGGTCACTGGATTTAAAATATCAAAATAAGTGATACCAAAAAACATTCAAGTCTGTCTTCAAAATGTTCACTAACGATTACAAACATAATTAAATCTTTTAACAACAGAACACAAAATAAAAAATGACAGAAGACAAATACTAATATTTATGGCAAATCATCAAATTATTCTAACGCACTCTGATTTCAGTTGTTTTAACCCAGGAAATTTTACAATGGGAACAAGTTAAAATAAAATTTATGTACACTGATTTGACTATTTTAGGCTCCAAGTGTCCATATGCCTACTTTCTCCAATACAATTTTTTGTTGTTGTTTCTGATACTTCCCTTCTCCAATTCTATTTTTTTAAAATAGCTTTGTTAATAAAATACAGCATAGACTCTTTTGTCAAGATACCGAGGTTTAAAAGACAGCTAATGCATATAGGCAATAATTACTTTCCATAACATTTTACTGAAAAAAGAGAATTTTTATACACACTTCAGTGGGTCTTTTTAAGAAAGTGGAATAACTCTAACTTTATTAAACAAAGTAGAAATGAAAGAATAAGTGAGCAAATGATCAAGCTATCTTAGGCTTTTTCAAAGTATTCCTTTTTTACTGCAAAAACAAAAAGTATATGTTTGCACAATCTGCTCTTCAGGTAGCTAGCAGCATGAACTATTCTTAAGTTGCCCAACTCTTCCCATTATAAAACTATTTTCAGTTGCTCATAACTTGGCCAAAACTTGAACCATTTGGGCTGAAGTTTCCAATGCCAGGTTTCTGCCTCAGGCTGATGATTTTTTTTTAAGTTTCAACAAAAAGGGTCCAACCATTTCCACAAATGAAAATAGGGAAAATACATTGTTTGGCCCATGCTGAACAAATTAACACAACTGTTTTGTATAAAACTTTGGCACCTCCATGGTTGGGAGCAACAGCTTGAAATTTGGCAAGGAGATTACTTGGAGGAAGATGGACTGTGAGGGAGAAGGGATAACTGGAACTCAGATCAGGAAGTTAGAACTGGGTGGGCATGGAGACTGGAAAAGGGAAAAGTTACCCACAGTTGGAGACTGGGATTAGCTAGATGAGGACACTGGGATGAGGAGCTGTGGAGTTGAGAAAACAGACTGGAATGATGACTGGATGAGGGGAATGGGGCAGAAAAGGTCAGGCTTAGGGAGAACAGGAGCAGAAGGGTCTGTGACTACTAGAGGGCACTCCCCTTTAGAACCTGGAATGGAACCCAAGATTTCTGAGTCTCACCATTACTCAGCTGTCTGAAAATATCTGTGGAACCCATTGGCAAAGTGTGCATCTAATCCCCATCTAGTGCTAGTCCACGTAGAGGATGACAACCTACTACAGCTACTACTACCACCACCAGTTACTATACTAGCTCAAGTAGTGAAGATCTGTGCTGTGGATCCAGGGATGAAAGTAACTTAAAGGACTTACCAGTACTTCTGGGTTGGCTCTGGGCCCCCGGAAGGTGCGGGGCCTCGGGCAGAAGGGGTGGGGCTGGGGCCAGATTCCCCCAGCCAGCTCTTCAGCAACTGCTAGACCCATGCCACCTGGGGCTCCAGTGGTGATTTAAAGGGCCTGGGGCTCCGGCCGCTGCCAGGAGCCCCGGGCTCTTTTAAATTGCTGGGCCCCAGGGCAGCTTCCCCTTCCCCTCTCATCAGAGGCCCTGCCAGCATGGTGCTTAAAGTGCCGTGGCAGCACTTTAATGAAGGCCATGTACCGGCCCATACCGGGAGCCACTTACTTACTGGTACGGCGTACCAGCCCCGTACTGGCTTACTTTCACCTCTGTGTGGATCTAAAGAGAAGGTTACTCACCTTGCAGAACTGAGGTTCTTCGAGATGTGTGTCCCTGTGGGTGTTCCACTCCAGGTGACAGTGCATCCTGGTGCTGTTGATTGGAGATCTTCGGTAGCAGTGCCTGATCGGGACGCACGTGCTCAGCTGCTGTCTCACAGCATCATTAGAGTCTGCCTGAGCACGCACGTCCCGCACCCCCCTCAGTTCCTTCTCTACCGTAGAGATATCAGAATAGTACTCCAAAGTAGAGGGGAGGAGGGTGGGTAGTGGAACACCCACAGGGACACACATCTCAAAGAACCTCAGTTACTGCAAGGTGAGTAACCTTCTCTTCTTCTTCTTTGAGTGCTGTCCCTGTGGATGCTCCACTCCAGGTGAATGTGAAGCAGTTGGTTGGTGGGACTTTGGAGTTGCAGCAGTGACAACTGTAGACAGTACTGTGTGGCCTACTATGGTGTCTGCCGTGGTATCCTGTGTGATAGCATAATGTTTGGCAAATGTGTGGTCAGATGTCCATGTGGCCACTTGGCAGATGTCAGTAATAGGTACGTTATGGAGGAAGGCAACGGATGTTGACATTGCCCGAGTAGAATGAGTTCTGATGCCCTCAGATGGTTGGGCATTCTGAGTTCGATAACAGGATCTGATGCAGTCAGAGATCCACTTGGAAGGTCGTTGCTTAGAGATGGCCACCCATTCGATCTGTCGGTAGTGGAGACAAATAGCTGAGGGGATTTACGAAATATTTTAGTCCTGTCTAGATAAAAGGCGATTGCCAGTCTGACGTCGAGGGTATGTAGTGCCACTTCTTGTGGAGCCTTATCAGGTTTGGGATAGAATGCAGGTAATTATATTGGTTGATTAAGATGGAAGGTAGACACCACCTTAGGGAGAAATTTAGGGTGGGATCGCAAGGCAACCTTATCTTTAGAGAAGGTTGTGTAGGGAGGGTAGGCCATCAGGCAATTATTTCCCTACTCTTCTCGATGACGTTACGGCAACTAGGAAAGCTATCTTCATAGATATCAAAGACCACAAAGGGCTCGAAGACCAGCTAAGGGCTCGAAGACCACAAAGAACTAGGTTGAGATTCCAGGTGGCTGCCGGTGGCTGAATCTCAGGGTAGAGATTTTGCAGGCCCGTGAGAAAGCGTTTTATTGTGGGGTGGGCAAAAAGTGAATATCCGTCCAGTAAGTCACGGAAGGTGGTAAGGGTCACGAGGTGTACTCTCATGGAGCTGAGCAAGAGCCGGTTATGTTTTAGTTTCAAAAGGTAGTCTAGGATGTTAGGGAGGGTCATGGCATGGAACGTCAAGCGTTTATGGGAGCACCAGACAGAGAAGCATTTCCACTTTTGCAGGTAAGTCTTACAAGTGGAGTCTCTTCTACTGTGCAGGAGGACATACGGGACCTGCTCAGAACAGGCTAGTTCGTGGGTTTGGAACCATGAAGGAACCACGCCATCAGATGAAGTTTCTGGAGCTGCGGATGAAGAAGTTGGCCCTTGTCCTGAGACGGCAGATCTGGTCTGTTGGGGAGAGTCCTTGGAGGACGGATGGACATGCATAGCAGGTAAGGGTACCATGTCTGTCTGGGCCAAGCCAGGGCAATAAGTATGACCTGGGCCTTGTTGTTTCTGATCTTGCAGAGAACCATGTGTATCAGAGGGATCAGTGGAAAAGTGTACACAAGTGAGTTGTTCCACAGGATGAGGAACATGTCTCCTAAAGATGCAGTACCAAGTCCCACTCTGGAGCAAAGTAGGTGACATTTGCGATTCTGGGTTGTGGCAAAGAGGTCTATCGACTGGGTGCCACAGCGGGAGAAGAGCTGTCGTAGTATCATGGGATGTAATTCTCATTCATGTTCCTCGGAGAAGTGTCTGCTGAGTGTGTTGGCAGTAGTGTTGTGACAGCCGGGTAGGTATGAAGCGGTATTTTCTATGTGGTGTTGTATGCACCAATACCTAACCGGATGGCCTCCATACATAGGGAGCGCGATTGTGCTCCCCGCTGTCTGTTGATGTAAAACATACATGCTATATTGTCCATTAGGACCTGGATGGATTTGTTCTTTACAAGGGGGAGGAAGTGAAGACAAGCATGTGTGACTGCTCTGAGCTCTAGGAGATGTATGTGCAGACACGTCTCTGACAGGGACCAACGGCCCTGTGCCCTGTGTCCCCACAGGTGCGCTCCCCAACCGATCAGGGAAGTGTCCGTGGTGAGCATGAGTGTCGGGGAGCGTTGCTGGAAGGGAACGCCCATGCATAGGTTGTCTGATTTTGTCCACCATTGTAGGGAGGCTAATACGTTCGCTGGAAGAGTTAGCATCATGCAGAACGTGTGTCTGCTGGGTTTGTAGTTGGAGTTTAGCTAACCCTGAAGACATCTCATGTGCAGCCTGGCATACTTGACCACGAAGGTGGTGGCTGCCATGTGGCCAAGAAGCTGTAGGCAAATACTTGCTTGTATCCTGGGGTGAACGGAAAGCATGTATGTGAGATGTGTAATAGCTAGGAATCTGTTGTGTGGGAGCGAGGCTCTGGTTTGAATTGAGTCCAGGTGAGCTCCGATGAATTTGATCCGCTGTGTGGGTGTCACGGTGGATTTTTGAAAGTTTATTTGTAGATATAAACTGTGGAAGAGGGAGATGGTGAAATGGGTAGCTTGTAATGTCTCGTATGAGCTGCCTTTGATGAGGCAGTAGTCTAGGTAGGAGGAAAGTATAATCCCGTGCCTGCAGAGGTGGGCCACAACTATGGCTAGGGTCTTGGAGAATACCCTCGGTGCTGTGGAGAGTCCCAGTGGGAAGACCCTGTACTGGAAATGGTTGTGTCCGAGTGTGAATCGCAGGAAGCATCTGTGTGCTGGATGAATGGATATGTGAAAATAGGTGTCCTGTAGGTCAAGAGCTGTGAACCAGTCCCCTTGTTCCAGCGTGGGTATTATTGGGCCCATGTGACCATCTTGAATTTCTGGACACGTACAAATTTCTTCAGTCGGCATAGGTCTAGTATAGGTCTTCATCCCCCGCCCTTCTTTTGGGTCAGAAAGTAGTGGGAGTAGAACCCTTTTCCTCAATATTGTGTCGGCATAGGTTCCATTGCACCTATCTGTAGAAGATGAGCCACTTCTATGCGAAGTAGGTGCTCGCGAGAGCGGTCCCTGAAGAGGGACGGGGTAGGAGGAAGGGTGGGCGGGTAGCATAGAAAAGGGATGGAGTAATCTGACTGAACTATTTCCAGGACCCAACGGTCCTGTGTGACCTGCTGCCAAGCATGGTGGAAAACCTGGAGGTGGTGGCCAAATGGGCAAATAAGCAGTGGAGTCAAGGGGTGGTCGCTCAAACCCTCAACCAACACTTCAAAATTGCTATTTGTTTCCCGATGGGTGGGAGGTAGCTGGTTGAGCCTGGTTTTGTCTGCACCTAGGAGGTTTAGCATGATTCCTGGCTATATCATATGGTCTGGGCTGGGGCCGGTGATATTGTTGTGTGTGTGGCCTCTGATAAGGTTGATACCGTTGTCTCCTGGGGAGGGACAAGTATATGCCCAGTGTGCACAGGGTTGCTCTAGAGTCTTTCATAGTGTGAAGGACTTCGTCTGCCTTTTGGAAAAAAGCTTATCTTTATCAAAAGGTAGGTCCTCCACTTTGGTCTGCGGGTCTTTAGGGATACCGGATGCAGACAGCCAGGAAGATCTGCACATAACCACTGCAGTTGCGGTAGTGCGGGCTGCTGTGTCTGCCATGTCCACAGATGCTTCTAGGGCCATCCTGGACACCAATTGGCCCTTTGACAAGAACTGACTTAAAGTCTGCTCTCCTGTCCTCGGGGATACAGGAGGTAAAATCAAAGAGCTTACTGTAATTGTCGAAGTCGTAACTTGCAAATAGCGCTGAATAGTTTCTGATTCTGAATTGCAAAGTGGAGGAGGTATAAACCTTGCAGCCCAAGAGGTCAAGGAGTTTGAGGTCCTTGTCTTGCAGGGTGGGTCGGTATTGTGGCTGTTTTGTCCTGTGTGTCGCTGTACCCACTACAAGAGAATTCGGTTGTGGATGAGAAAATAAGAAGTCTTTAGCAGGAACATAGTATTTACGTTCAGCCTTTTTGCAAGTTGGTGGGATAGAGGCTGGGGTCTGCCAGAGGGTACCAGCTGGTTCTAGGAGCACTTCATTTATGGGGAGCGTGATCTTTGAGGGCACAGAGGGTTGGAGGATTTTGAGGAGTCTGTGTTGTGACTCCTGGACCTCCACTACAGGGATGTCCTGGCTGAGTGCCACCCTTTTGAAAAGTTCCTGGAATTTCTTAAAGTTGTCCACATTTTGTGGAGGAGGAGGCGTGAGGGCTCCGTCTGGAGCTGATGGAGAGTTAGGAGTCAGTGAATCAGGGTATGGTTCATAGCTCACCTCTTTGGGGGGGGGGCGGGGGCGGCTTCAGGCGATCTAGATGAAGATGGAGCTGGAGACAGAGGCACAGAATAAGCTCGTGGTCTGGTGGAAGAGTCATGAGGATGAGTGGCAGGAAGAGCCGGCCAAGGGTACAACTGAGGCCAAGGCATAGGATAAGAGAAGTGAGGTCCCGCCCACGGGGGACGAAGTAGAGAAACTGAGGCTGGTGCTTGTGAGCCATGTCCTGAGGTATAAATGGTTCTGGTGGAGGAGGAGAGGCAGGCTGGGAGAACTCTGCCCGCTGCTGCATATTGGGCTCGCTGTCAGTGAAGGTAGCCAGGTCAGGTGGGGAGAGCGGCTGGTCAAACAGTAAGCACTGGTGTCAAGGAGCGGGGAGTCAGGCTTAGGGGCCACTGAGATGTGGTCCTGATTTAAGAATTGCTGCTGCTCCCTGGGCTGTGATCCAGCTGAGCGAGATATGTGATCAGAAGCACGTTGACTTCCGCTTTGCTTTTGTGGGTACCGCGGGCTACAAACCGTGGGCTGTTTGTAGGCACCCTGCAGGTCTGCTCCTGCTTCTGGAATGATAGGCAGGCTCAGTGCCAACGTTCTTGTTGACACCAGGGCAGAATGCACTGTCGGCACCAGATCTATTTTTGGTGCCAAGGGGACCGGTGCCGAGGAGACCTTCCTGCTACGGGAAATCGGGTCCCTGCCTCTGTGTTCCGCGGGAGCTGTGGCTGAGGTGCTGGGATGGTTGGAGGCGCCTGTCTTCGGCGCTGTCAGCACTGAGGGTAAGGATCTCACAGGAGACCCTTTACCCTTTTGAAAGTCTCTGCAAGGAGACAGTTGGGCTTCCTGCCTCTTCGCCTGAGAGGGTGAAGCCATGCTCCCAAATAGTTCCGACCTGGCCGGGAAGCATGAGGGAGAGGGTTTGCTATTGCCCGTCTCCATAGGCAGCTGTAGGGATTTCTCCATCAGGAGCATTTTCAGCCACAGGTCTCTGCCACGACGAGGCCCTGGTTTTCAGGCTGGTATAATGGACACACTTGGCAGGGACGTGTGTCTCGTCGAGGCACTTCACACAGCGTGAGTGTCCAGCAGACCATGGCATAGGCTCCTGACAGGAGTCACATTTCTTAAATCCTGAAGACCCTGGCATTATTGCACTAGGAATGCTTGGGTAGAGTGTCTCAATTGGAGACAAACTTGAGGAAAAGAATAAAGTTTTTTGTTTTTTTTTTAAACTAATTAACTATTCTAAAGGAAGGGAAATAACTGGGACATTTCTAACTAACTATTTCTATGTCTTTGTACTTACTTCCTTTAGTGACCAGGGAAGAGGATCAGAACTGTCCCGAGTCCTGTCTTCAGCCGAGGACGGTTGAGAAGGAACTGAGGGGGGTGTGGGACGTGCACGCTCAGGCAGACTAATGATGCCGCAAGACAGCAGCTGAGCACGTGCATCCCAACCAGGCACTGCTACCAAAGATCTCCAATCAACACCTCCAGGATGCACCGTCACCTGGAGTGGAGCACCTACAGGGACAGCACTCGAAGGAGAAGTTTCCAACCCTGCTGATGAACCATGTGGGTATCAATATGGTTCCACATGATTAATTCTATTTTTTCAGTTTTCTTTTTAAAAACCTAGGAAATTACACACAAAAAAAACATGTTTAAGGAACACTGAGGTTCCAAATTCAACCATTCAAAAATTAAGAAATGCCATCATTAAGATTGTCCATGCAGCCTCCTTGTGCATATGCACTATGATACAGTTTTTAATTCCCTGATCATGTACTATCTCTTTCACAGGATTCCTGCATCATTCAATGTACAGGATGTACTGTGTTCTCAGGATGAATCAGAGTTATGTAGTGAAGGAGGCTGTAATACCCCTATCTCATTTGTTGCAGAAGTTGAAAGATGTGCAGTGAATGAGGCAAGGAATTGCAGGAAGAGAAAAGATGGTCTCGTGATTAAGGCATGAATGTTACCCTAGAGAACTGGATTCTATCCATGCCTCTGCTGCAGAGTTCTTATGTGATGCTAGTCAAGTCACTTCATCCAAACTTTTCACAGATGTTCACTAACTGTGTGTTCTTGGATGCCCAAACTGAGACCCTGGGGATTGATATACAGAAATACTGAGCATTTATAGCTGCACGCGAAGTCAATGGGAGATGTGCTTTGAATATATAAAGGGCTGTATAAAGCGAAGTAGTCTGAAAAATCATATCTTAGGTGTCAAGTTAGGCACCCAAAGTGGATACTTTTGATTTTAATCTCTAGGTATCTCAGTAAAATTGGGATTATACCATCCCCTCATCTCACAGGTGTACTGAGAAGGTAAATTAGTTAATGCTTGTGAAGCACTCAGATACTATAGTAATAAATGCCTTTAAAAGTCCATGAAAATATCAGTAATTCTGTATTCACAACAGGATTTAAAGAATGTGCAGTAAATAAAGCCTGAGGCTACACACTGAATGAGGATACAACAAAATATTGAAAAGCAGCTCAGTCAGTGAACACCATCAATTCTGTGCACTGAATGAAAACAGGATTCTATGGAGGGAAAAAGTATGTGATGATGTAATTATAGACTGTATCATGATGTATAAGCGCAAGGAGGAAGAATTAAGGTTGCACAGGCTACTTTAATTTTGAAATTTCCTACATTTTGGGTACTTGACTGCATAAACAGCATAAACATCACCGCAGCATTCTCTTTAAAAAAACCTCAGGTGGAAGGGCTAGTAGGCTTAATTCAGTGTTTCATTTTTTGTGATAATATTGCATTTTAAGTTGTTGCAAAGTTTTTGCCACTCAGCTTAAGGGAAAATGCCACTAATGAAACCAGAATACCTATGTTTTGATTCATGTTGTCACATCCTCATAGCTAATTGCTGGTTCTTTTTCAAGAGAGGCATGTAAAACAACACACTTTCTACTACTAAATATTTTGAACAAGAAAAAGAATGTGGGAAAAAAGCTGTGCCCCTTATGGTTTTTGCAGGTGGTGACTGAAGATAAAATTTGGGTCTTTCAGGCACCTGGTCTGCAAATATTTATGTATGTGCTGAAACTTTAAGCGGTGTGAATAGGTCCACTGAAGTCTATGCACACTGAAGTTAAGTATGTACGTAATTTGGATTTGGGATTTGGGTTGGTTAACATATATGGGCCTGATTTTCAGAAGTGTTGACCAATTACTGTGGCACTCTGTACCTCAAAGCAGCACCCTGGAACCCACATATTCACGCCATGTAAGGTTTCATATGAAAGGTCATGATCTGCTGAAACCCATTTTTCTGCCAAAATATGTATATCATTAGTGTATATGAAGTTATGAGATTTTTCTGTATGGTTGTTACTGAAATATGCTATAAGTTTGCTCGTGACATACAGAGGAGGTGACTGTGACATTATATAATTAAAATATGACCATGTAGATCAGCGGTGGGCAAACTTTTTGGCCTGAGGACCATATCGGGTTTCGGAAATTGTATGGAGGGCCAGTTAGGGGAGGCTGTGCCTCCCCAAACAGCCAGGTATGGCCCGGCCCCCGCTCCCTCACCCTGCTTCTCAACCCTGAACGGCCCCCCCTGGGACTCCTGCCCCATCCAAGCTCCCCTGTTTCCTGACAGCCCCCCCGGGACCCCTGCCCCATCCACCGCTCCACCCCCACACTCCCTGTCCCCTGACTGCCCCCAGAACCCTTGCCCCTGACTGCCCCCCACCGCCCCATCCAACCCCCCATCTCCTTCCTGACTGCCCCCATTCAACCCCCTGGTCCCCACACTCTGACAGCTCTGACCCCATCCACACCCCCGCCCCCTGACCACCACCTTGAACTCTCCTGTCCTCTGTCCAACCTCCCCTGCTCCCTGCCCCCTTACCGCGCTGCCTGGAGCACCGGTGGCTGGCGACACGGCTACACCAGGACAGGCAGCCATGCCACGCAGCACAGAGCACGGGGTCAGGCCGGGCTCTGCGGCTGCGCTGCCCCAGGAGCTCGCAGAACATTGAGCTGGCAGCGCAGTGAGGTGAGGCTGCAAGGGAGGGGGAACAGCGGGGGAGGGTCCGGGGGCTAGCCTCCCCGGCCGGGAGCTCAAGAGCTGGACAGGAGGTGGGATGTGGCCCGCGGGCCGTAGTTTGCCCACCTCTGATGTAGATCATTGTTGCTACCACTGTTATATAATTGCAACACATCTTATACAAAGTGTGTCAAGTAAGGTGTTTATGGAAAGGTTCTGATTTGTTGATTATGATTATACTATTTGTATGCATGTATCATTTTGTATTTGAAGTTATGAGTATTGGCTGTATACCTATATTTCAGATACGTTTGCTCCTGTGGTAACACTCATAAGGTATTTATCCTGCACTTCTTGAAGGGACTATACAAGTTAAATGGCTCATCAAGGAACACTTAACTCACAATGGACCATGGAAGATGCCCATCCACACCTGATGGACTTCTAACTAGAGTACCAGTAATGGCTTCTGCTATGACTGAGTGACAACATGCATGGATATGTGACTTGCCCTTGTGACTCCAAACACCATCTTGTTACCTGTAATGTTCCACAGTGAGAACAATGGGTTTCCCTTCAATTGCCAAAAGCTATAAAAGGCCCTGGAAATATCTCCATTTTACATCTTTCCTGCTCAATCCTCTGAACTATGAACTTATGCTAATGGGAGCATTCTAACCAAAGGACTGAGGACCTTCCAATGATTTGGAATCAACCAGAGACTTAACAAGCCAGCAGTTTATTCCATCACTGCTACAAGACTGATCCAAGGACTTGGCAATTATTGTGTGTATTTGATTTCTTTAACCAATTTTAACTCTCACCTCTCTTTCTTTCTTTCTTTCTTTCTTTCTTATAAATAAACCTTTAGATTTTAGATACTAAAGGATTGGTAACAGCGTGATTATTGGGTAAGATCTGAGTTACATATTGACCTGGGTATGTGGCTGGTCCTTTGGGATCAGAAGAACCCTTTTGTTTGATTAAATGGGTTTTAAATAATGATTCATCTTTAAGTCTAGGGTCTGGGTGTTGAATCCAAGACTGGAATGTTTAAAGAGACTGCTTTTTTGACTTATTGTTAGCCAGTGTGGTGACCCAGAAATTTACTTTTGTTGCTGGTTTGTTATATCTTATGGGAGAATAACCAGCGGTTTTGGGGGGGTGTCTGCCCTATTTCTCAGCAGTTTGTCCTGAATTTGGTATTTTCAGTTGTGACCCACGGAGGCATGGTGACAATGACCTCCGCCCAGCTAGGGTTGCCAGGCATCCGGTTTCCGACCGGAAGGCCCAGTCGAAAAGGAACCCTGGTGGCTCCAGTTAGCACTGCTGACTGGGCTGCTAAAAGTCTGGTTAGTGGCGCGGCGGGGCTAAGGCAGGCTCTCTGGCTCCACGCAGCTCCCGGAAGTAGCTGGCATATCTGGCTCCTAGGTGCAGGGGCGGTCGTGGTGGCTCCATACACTGCCCCTGCCCTGAGCTCTGGCTCTGTAGCTGTGGGGGCAGCGCCTGTGGGCGCAGGCAGCATGAAGAGCCCCCTGGCTCCTCTGCCTAGGAACCAGAGCCTGGGACATACTGGCCACTTCCAGGAGCTGTGCAGAGCTGGTCCTATGTTCTTAAAATAAAAAATATTTTATACAAAAAATTGTGTAATGGAAGGTGAACATATTTTATTTACATGAGAAAACAATGTCTCCTTCCTGTTTAAGCTATTTAACTATTGTAATTTCTCTGAAACAAAATTATTCAAGCACAATTTTTACTAGAGTAATTATGAATTTAGGACTCTTGCTCTAAAAGTTGTTGAAAAAAATGGGACATGCAATATCTAACTTTGAATCTCATGATTTATGGCATGTCAAATTTGCTTTATCAGATCTTAATATTCAGAATTCATAAAAGCATGTTAAATAATTGACTTCTATTTATATGCACTATTATGAGAAAACAGCTGAATGCATTCCCCTGCCTACTCTGCTCTTGAAGCTTTTAATTTTTTTTTTAAATCAGCCCTGAGCTCAAATCTTATAAAACAAGTACTGTAACAATCCAGAGCAAATCTTTTCAGGCAAATTAAAAACTTCGTTTATTTCAAACTAATGATAAGAAGATTTATCACTTACACTGTTAAGAAAAATTGAGTTGGCAAATCATTACAGATGAGGATTTATGTTCACTGACTTGAAAGTGTCTTTATGTTCTGTTCTTCATTCTTTTAAATTATATTTACATGTCTGGCAGTAAATTTTATGAAATCTGTGATTTCATACTCACTTTGGTATTAAAACTATGAAGAGAGAGCAGTGAAACTGGGAAACATTTTCTCATGTTGTTCCTCCTCATGGTATTCCCTCCAACTTGATGTTAGAATTATGCTTGAAATATTTACCAATATGTATTTGTAATGTATAGTTTGGGTACTTGTTTGTATTTTGGGCAGGTTGTGGCTTTTACAAGGTATGAATAATAATTTGCTCAGCCACTGAGATTCTTTTTAAAGCATCTCCCCAATAAGATCTATCCTGATAAAATAAAGTTCAATAAATAATACTGTAATTCCTATGTCCACATTATGGTTTTGTACAGCTTGAAGTGTTTCTATATTGCCAGATATGTCTCACGTATATTAAGCAACTTCTGAAAAAAATTCTGAACTTTATGTATTTATTTTACAATAGATCTATGTGCAAGGATAACAATACTCTTATGATTATCAAAGTGCCTCACTTTGCATATTTCATACCCTAAAAACAGGATTGCAGAGCCTCACTTAATTAAAAGACTACCACTATATTAATGAAATGCTATAAATATTTCTTAAGTACATATTTAGAGCACAGGGCACCAAGAGAGCATTATAAAGGCACACTTTACCCTGCCATATCCAAAAACTTTAGCAGTATTTCCACTATACCTCCTTTCATATGTACGTATTCTTGGACAGGACTCCTCTTTTTCAGCCCTGCCTGCATACTGATATTAAAAAAAGATTTCCTAGTAAGGTTGTACTGCCAGTATTGACAGGTCATAACTTAGTTAAAATAGTTTTAAAACTCATTGGGGCTCCACATTATCTGGAAGACATTTTAGATAACTTATGTCTTGTCTACACTGGAATCAAAACTTGACTAGCTGAAACCGTTTTTAAAAAACAATAGCGCAGGCAGGGCCTTATTAATATTTAATTGTGAATTAATATACATGTGGATAATGTGCCAAGAAAATATAATTTTTGTGACATACTTGACATACTCCCCCCCCCGCCCCGGACTTTTATCAGTACCCTTTCCTCCTCCATAATCTAACACTTCTACACATGCTAGTTGCAATTCTAGTACCTAATACTAGGAGCATAACAAAAATGTTTAGATATAGGTAGTGATCTAGCATCTAGGGTTAGTTACTAGGCATTACCATTTAGAAATTCTATCTGTGACCCCTTCTGGGACACTGCATCTTCACAGAAGAAATGGTTCTATTTGTGGGTTTTCCAGAATGATTATAACTTACGTAAGGCCTTAGTGCTAAGAATACTATTGATGCCTTTCTTTAGGTAAGAGATATAAAAGAGTAAAAAGACAGTCTTGTAGTTACAGGAGCACTCCAATCCAAGTGAACATGCATACATAAATCATGATCTATAATAGAAATGCTGAAAGACTTTAGCTGTAGTAGCACAAGAAAACAACACTATTATAGTTAGCATTCTCTTTGAGCTCTCCAGTCTAAAGTTCATGTACAGATAAGAGTTAAAACTTAAAAAAAAAAAAGATTTCACAAGTCTGGCTTTTTTCAGACTCAGAGTAAATCAAGCAAGGTCTCCCTTATACAAGGATATGCAGTGTCACACAACATGTAAAAATGCAACTAATTATACCCATGGAAACTACAGGTTTGTTAATATGTACACAGTATTACCTGTTACATGAATCACTATTAGTTTTTCAAAGCATGTTCTGTATTTTTTCCTTGACAATCTTACTTAAGTATCTCTTGGCAACACTATGTAAGGCTGTACATAATTAAATATATATGAAAACATTTACTGCTACAAAAAGCAGCACACACATTTGAGAATTCTATCAGATTAATTCTTTGGATCTGCTTGTCTGTGGTGGGAAGAAAATAAGAAAGTCACTCCTCATTAATTGCAAGCATAACTTCTAGAGTCACAGCCAATTGCAGTAGGAGATACATGCTCTAAAGACATTTAGATTTCAAGTATATAGAACAAAAATGGAGACATTTACCTGAAATTCTGGCACCGTAGGCTTTGTGACAGCTTTCCTCTTCTTTGTAATTGCTTTTTTAGATATGGATTTTTTTCCTTGTAAGATTAAAAGAGAAAAGCTTCATAATGCTGTTTATTGCACTTCATTAATAAAACCAAATTACATACAACCTTGAAAGTTAAATTATAACTAACAGATGGCTGATGGTGAGTCATGTAAACATAATGAATCAGAACCAGACTCAGCAAAAGCAAACATTAAACTACAAGTACTTGTGTGCGGGGCAGCCTTATTTCAACAATGAACAAAACCACTATAAATGCCAACACACACCAAATGAAAATTAAGGTATTACTGCAAGAACATCAGTAAACTATGAAAGAAACATTCACACTACCATTGTGAAGGGGGGGGGGGGAAATCCATAATTTAAACCAGAAACATAAATCAAAAAACAAAACAAAAAAAACTTACCTACAAAAACTCTTCTCTGATGTTAGTATCCCACATTGATCCACACAGTAGGCCTGGGGCCCTGGCGTGTGATATTAAGTGTGCTCTCAGAGCACAAGTAATTTCTAGAAATCACCTCATGGATACACTGGAGTTACCATACCAGAAGAGACCACTGCTCAGTCTAGTCTAGCAACCTGTACCTGGCAGCAGCCAAAACCTAATCTTGCTTTAGAATAAGGCAAACACATTCCCCACAATGCATTTCCTGCCCAACTGCACAATGTAATGATATGGAAGAAAAATTCCTATTCAACTTTAAAGGCAATCAGTTTACCCTTGAAATATCAGGGATAATATTCCTTGTAACCTCTCAATCTAACAAAATAGCTATAAATGTTACATGTGGGCAAGATACTCAGGGCTAAATTTCTTTATTTCTACAATCACACACAACTGTACATATTTAACATCTCTGACCTCTTCATTTGCACTCTAACCATTAATCCATCTCTGCCAAGACTACTATTACTATTCCAAACCTCAGAGTAATTTCAAAAAGCTGCAAATGAACAAAAATAACCAAATAATTTAAGAACAACCTACCACATAAAGTTCCCTTTTCCCCCCTCTAGTATGGATCAGGTAAAAAATTACCAAATTCTTCTCATTGACTTGCCTGGAGTAAGTGTTTCGGGTTTTATTGTGAGGTGATTAAAATTTCATTACCCATATTTTGGTCCATATTTTTCCAAATTTGGTTTGATAAATTTTAATTACTATTTTAGTGTGCAATATGCTTTGCAGTACAAATACAAAGATATGGCTCCTGTTACGATGTATCCAGAACAGCATAGAAAATAATAGTGAAAATATTATTTATATATATCAATGATAAATTGTCACCTGGAATACTCTGTTAGGGAATATTCTGTTCTCATCACATTATTTCAAAAAAGATATAGCAGAAACAGAAGTGGTCTAGAGATGGGAGACAAAAATAATTGTGGACGTGGAAAGACTTCCATCTGAGAAGCAGCTGAAAACTGCTGGGATATTATAATTTAAAAAGAACATGAATAAAAGAGGACATGACAGACGAACACAGAATAATTAACAGTATAAACAAAGACTAAGCACTCCTACTTGCTATAGCAACATATGAACAAGGGGACATTCAATTAAACTGAAAGGTGACAAATTACACAACTATTAAAAGGAAATCCTTTTTTTCAAAACACATAAAGAATATGTGGAATTCATTGTCACAATGTCTCATCGTGGCCAATTGCTTAATAGGATTCAAAAACAGATTACACATTTATATGGATAATGAGAACATCTACAGTTACATAAAAATTATATATATTTTAATATGAGGGATTTATAAACCTTGTGGAATCACAGAAATGTAACACTAGAGGGACCTCAAGAGGTCATCTAATCCAGTCCCCTGCACTTAGGCAGGACTAAGTATTATCTAGACCATCCCTGTTAGTCTAACTTCTTCTTAAAAACCTCCAATGACAGCCATTGCACAAACTCCCTAGGTAATTTGTTCCAGTGTTTAACTACCCTTACAGCTAAGAAGTTGTTCCTAATGTCTAACATAAACCTCCCTTGATAAAATTTAAACCCATTACTTCTTGTCGTGTCCTCAATGGATAAGGAAAACAATTTATTATCTTCCTGACAACCTTTTATGTAACTGAAGACTGTTATCATGTCCCCCTCAGTCTTTTCTTCTCCAGACTAAACAAATCCAATTTATAAATCTTTCCTCATCGGTCATGTTTTCTAGATCTTTAATTAATTTTGTTGCATTCCTGTGGACTTTCTCCAATTTGTCCACATCTTTCCCAAAGCGTGGTGCCCAAAACTGAACACATTACTCCAGTTGAGGCCTTATCAGTGCTGAGTAGAGTGGAAGAATTATTTCTTGTGTCTTGCTTACAAGACTCCTGCTAATACATCCCAGAATGATGTTTGCTTTTTTTGCAACATTATTACATTGTTACCTCAGATTTAGTTTGTGATCCACTATAACCCCCAGATCCTCCTCTGTAGTACTTGTTTCTAGGTAATCATTTCCCATTTTGTATTTGTGCAACTGATTATTCCTTCTTAAGCAGAGTACTCTTCATTTGTCCTTACTGAATTTTATCCTATTTATTTATTTATGTCCAGATCATTTTGAATTCTAATCCTATCCCCCAAAGTGCTTGCAACCTCTCCAAGCTTGTATTGACCACAGACTTCCATAGCGTATTCTCTATGCCATTATCCCAATTTATGAAGATGTCTAGAACTGGACCCAGGACAAATCCCTGTGGGACCCTATGATGGGTCCCCCCCAGGGTGCCACCTGGAACTGGTGTACCGCTGAGCCCCCTGACCCACCAGCCTGGGCTCCCTCTCACACTGTACTGCTATGACAAGCTGCAAAGCCCTCCAGCCTGCACTTTCACCAGCATACATACAGGTAGGGACACACCCAGCTGCAGTTGGGGCTCTCTGCAGGCTCTCTGACCAGCCCCTGCATAGGAAGGCCACAGCTAAGGCAACTCCCAGCTCCCAGGCACGCACCCCCTCTTGAGTATAAACCCAAAATTATACCGTCTTGTGTTGCAAGGGGAACTGTACAGCTTAAACTCATAAAGTTTGCCCCCTCCCTCAATGTGGAGAGGAATATGCAACAGCATTTACCTCTTCAGCTAAGATTCCCATACACTTCACTCCAACTCACTGGTTAGATAAAGCAAAAACAAGTTTATTAACTAAAAAAGATAGGTTTTAAGTGATTATAAGGTATAGCAAACAGATAAGGAGATTACATAGCAAATAAAAAATGCAAACTAATCTTAATATACTAAATAGATTGCATACGAATTAGCAGATTCTCGCCCTAAGAGATGATACAAGCAGGCTGCAGATTCTTTAGGGGGCAAGCTGCACTTGCTTTACAGCTTGGAATCCCCAGGTGTTTCATTCACAGGCTACAAATCCCTTTAGCTTCGGCCCAGCACTTCCCCAAGTTCAGTTGTTCCTCAGGGGTTTCCAGGAGTCTTCTTCTGTGGGGAGTGAAGAACCCCAGATGATATCACTCCTTGCCTTATATAGCTTTTGCATATGGAGGGAACCTTTTGTTTCAAAGCTTGGTTCCCAGACCAGTCTGGGGAAAAATACTAACATCCCAAGATGGAGTCCAGCATCATGTGGTCTGATCACATGTCCTTGTAGATTCATAGCAGCCATTATTCACAGGCTGTTTGGAGTGTTCTCAGGAAGGCTTATATGGGAGATAAGCTTCTTAATGGCCCATTGCCATGAATAGGCCCTTCCCCACCCACTGTCTACACCAGTGGTTCCCAAACTTGTTCCGCCGCTTGTGCAGGGAAAGCCCCTGCCAAGCCGGTTTGTTTACCTGCCGCGTCCACAGGTTCAGCCAATCACGGCTCCCACTGGCCGCGGTTCACTGCTCCAGGCCAATGGGGGATGCTGAAAGCGGCAGCCAGTACGTCCCTCGGCCCGCGCCACTTCCAGCAGCTCCCATTGGCCTGGAGCAGCAAACCACAGCCAGTGGGAGCCGCGATCGGCCAAACCTTTGGACGCGGCAGGTAAACAAACCGGCCCGGCCCAGCAGGGGCTTTCCCTGCACAAGCAGTGGAACAAGTTTGGGAACCACGGATCTAGACTGAAAGCATCTTGTGTACTGGATATTACCCGGGTTTAACGACATTTGAAATACAGATACATAGTCAATATGCATAACTTTTCCAATGACACCTCACATGACTTCTCTTGCATAAAATCAGGGTGGATAAAAATCAATGATCTTTTATATTTAAATCGGATTTTTTTTTGATAAAATGGTTTTTGAGGAAAAAACCTATCTAAAGAGAGTTTTAATTAAGATACATTATAGCTCAAAGATATCTCATCATGGAATAGGGATTATAAATTCTAATTCTATAGTATGAGACAATATATTCATGTAATGTTTAAGAAAAGTTTTGTAAATGAGTTCCAATAGTTCATGGATTAATTTTACGGCGTTCCAGGAGCTTCTGTATGGATTATTTAGGTTAATCTTTCTATCTACCCAATGGGACTCAGTGCTCAGTCTAGAAGATACCATCAGAGATGCTTAGTTTTGCAGTTCTCAAACTGTAGATTTGTGTCTCCAGAGATAACATGCTTGTTAACAGCAAAAATGTTTTAAATAAATAAATAATACAGAGAGGTGAGAAATAACAGACCTCAACCCTACTGTCCCTCTGCAATTTGTGTACACACAGTCAATCTCTTACCTCTCTCTAAAAGTGCAAAGTTTCAAAAAGTTCAATGAATAGAAGATTGTTGGGGGTGGAATACATGTGGACAAGGAGAAGAAGTCTGAAGATAAATGTGAGAAGGGAAGGACAGGTAGTAGAAACAAAAGTGAAACTGTTTGAGCAGCATATTCCAGAAATCTTGAGGTCTTTCTGAGTGTAGCCTTCATTGATTTGAGATCTACTATACCTTCTCTCACTAGAAGGGAAAACCTATAATGGCAGCAGGCTGTAAAGAGACCCAGTTTGGGAATATTTTAATGAAGTTCCTCTACCTGTGGGTAAGACAGGCATGCATGCAAAATGCAAACAGTGCAACAAAGAAATGCAAGGCCTGGTTGCCCGAACGAAACAATATCATGAGAAGTGTTCCTTCTCAGGAGGAAGCTGCGTTGAAGATGATTCATAGATACTAAGGTCAGAAGGGACCATTATGATCATCTAGTTCAACCTCCTGCACAACGCAGGCCACAGAATCTCACCCACCCACTCCTGCAAAAAACCTCTCACCTATGTCTGAGCTACTGAAGTCCTCAAATCGTGATTTAAAGGCTTCAAGGAGCAGAGAATCCTCCAGCAAGTGACCCGTGCTCCATGCTACAGAGGAAGGCGAAAAACCTCCAGGGCCTCTTCCAATCTGCCCTGGAGGAAAATTCCTTCCCGACCCCAAATATGGCAATCAGCTAAACCCTGAGCATATGGGCAAGATTCACCAGCCAGATACCCAGGAAAGAATTTTCTGTAGTAACTCAGATCCCACTCGATCTAATATCCCATCACAGGCCATTGGGCCTATTTACCATGAATATTTAAAGATCAATTAATTGCCAAAATCATGTTATCCCATCAGACCATCTCCTCCATAAACTTTTCGAGTTTAATCTTAAAGCCAGATAGGTCTTTTGCCCCCACTGCTTCCCTTGGAAGGCTATTCCAAAACTTCACTCCTCTGATGGTTAGAAACCTTCATCTAATTTCAAGTCTAAACTTCCCAATGACCAGTTTATATCCATTTGTTCTTGTGTCCACATTGGTACTGAGCTTAAATAATTCCTCTCCCTCTCCGGTATTCATCCCTCTGATATATTTATAGAGAGCAATCATATCTCCCCCAACCTTCTTTTAGTTAGGCTAAACAAGCCAAGCTCCTTCAGTCTCCTTTCATAAGACAAGTTTTCTATTCCTCGGATCATCCTAGTAGCCCTTATCTGTACCTGTTCCAGTTTGAATTCATCCTTCTTAAACATGGGAGACCAGAACTGCACAAAGTATTCCAGATGAGGTCTCACCAGCGCCTTGTATAACGGTACTAAAACCTCCTTATCTCTACTGGAAGATGATGAAAGGAACGTGTCTGAACATGCAGGATCTTCAGGTTGGTAAACTTTTTTATTTCATACTTCTTTATTAAGGACTGCCTGTATTCCTTCTGGACTATTCTTGAATTCTCATGTTTGAGCAAAAAATATAGTTGGTACTATCTTTTTAAATGCAGTTGTGATAAAAAATGAAGAGCAGATCTTCCTTTCACAATTTCACCTTTAAAGTAGTATTGAGTGTCAGTGAATGCAATGAGTAATACTAAATGAGCAGTATGGTAACAATAATTAAATAACTACATTGACTTATTTTGTTTAGGAGAATCCACCCTCAATATACAGGATTCTAAAGACTATCCACCTTCAAGATCACCATCATTTTCTATAGTTTCAGAGTTATCTGCCAATGATAGTGTTTCAGTCACATCATGTATGTCATATAGCCACAGAATATCACCTGTAGCAAAAAGAAAAAAAAATCATCATCCAGAAACAACCATAGATAAGTTTGTTATAAGACCCAGCAGATTACAAAACGAGGTAATTGATGAAAAAATTGCCTGGTTTGTTTATGCAACAATCTCTCCTTTCTGTATGATTGAGAACCCACACTTCATTAACTTGGTTAAGTCATTAAGACCAGGATACAGTTCACCCAACAGAGCAGATGTTGCAGGCAAATTGCTGGATAAAGTGTATGAAAGAGAAACTGAGCAGTGTGCAAAAGGTCTAGAGGGTAAAATTGTTAACCCGAGTCTTGATGGGGGTAGCAATGTCCACGATGATCCTGTTGTATGTGCTTGTGTGACAACAGAAGAAGGGAATGTCTTCCTTACAGAAACAATTGATACATCAGGAAATGCACAAACAGCAGAATACTTACAAGTAGTAGCAGTAAAAGCCATAACAAACTGTGAAAAAATATTCAAATGTCTAGTACACAGCTTGGTCACAGACAATGCTGCAAATGTATCCAAGATGAGAAGAAATTATTTAGAAGAGAGTGAAGAGAGTCTCAAGCTAATAGCATACGGTTGCAGTGCTTATTTGATGCACCTCCTAGCCAAAGACTTCAGTGTTCCAGAAATAAAGGCTAATGCTGTTGAAATTTCAAAATACTTCCATAACAACCACTTTGCAGCAACTGCTCTGAAAAAAGTGGGAGAAACCAAGCTAACACTCCCACAAGACGTGTGATGGAACTCAGTAGTGGACTGTTTTGAGAACTATATCAAGAACTGGCCTAATCTGATGACAGTTTGTGAACAAAATCGTGAAAAAATAGATGGAACGGTCACAGCCAAAGTTCTCAACATTGGGCGTAAGAGAAATGTTGAACACATGCTGAGTACCCTGAAGCCTAGTTCTGCAGCCTTGAACAAAATGCAGGGAAATAGCTGTTTTATTGCTGACACTGTTGAAATCTGGAAGGAACTCAGTGAGATCTTAAAAAGAGAAATATGCAATGACAGAGTTAAATTACAAGCATTAAAAAACTGAATGGGACAAGCACTGTCACCAGCTCATTTTCTTACAGTGATTCTCAATACTCGGTACCAGGGTCAAACCTTAACTGCTGAAGAAGAGGAGTGGACTATGACATGGACATCCAGCAACCATCCCTCCATAATGGCAACTATAATAAACTTCTGAACTAAGGGTGAACCATTCAAGAAATACATGTTTGCGGATGATGTTTTAAAGAAAGTCACACCAGTGAACTGGTGGAAGTCACTTAAGCACTTGAATTCAGAGACTGCTGAAGTGACAATCTCACTTTTAACAGCAGTAGCTTCTTCTGCTGGTGTAGAAAGAATATTTTCTTCCTTTGGGCTAATTCATTCCAAATTGAGAAATCGTTTGGGACCTGAAAAAGCAGGAAAGCTTGTTTTTCTTTTCCAGATTATGAACAAACAGGAAAATGAAGGTGAAGACGACTGAGTTAGCTGCAGAAGCCAATATTTTAAGTTTCTCATGTTGACCTGGCTGACATAGTTGATTTCTGTTGTTGTTGTTTTTTTAAATATTTCATTTAACTATTTTAGTTAAAAACAATTTTAACAAAAACAAACCTGATTTTTAAAAACTTGAATGTTTAACTAAATTCAGGTTTCAGAGTAGCAGCCGTGTTAGTCTGTATCCACAAAAAGAAAAGGAGTACTTGTGGCACCTTAGAGACTAACAAATTTATTTGAGCATAAGCTTTCGTGAGCTACAGCTCACGTAGCTCACGAAAGCTTATGCTCAAATAAATTTGTTAGTCTCTAAGGTGCCATAAGTACTCCTTTTCTTTTAACTAAATTTAAAATGTTGAATATTTGTTTTGTTAAAATATTATGTTTGCTGTTGAAGAAAAAAATCCGAAATACATAACATTGTTGTTTTAGTTAAATAAAACAATTTAAATGTCTGTCTGGTGATGTTCTCCTCCTAATACACTATGGCAAGAAAATCCTCCAAATATTAATGATTAACCTGTTGAACTGGAGATAGTTCACCTCCCAATGATTTCATAAATATCTGCTTCAATTACCTTTGGGAAATGAAATAACCAAATAATCATTCATTTTCTGATATAGCGTAAAACTAATCTGAAAAGTTTTCAAAATAAATCACTTTAAAAATGTACAGTGTATACCCTCTAAAAATGAAACCTACATCTATCTCTGAGTTGTGAAGAATATGTATTAAGGTTAAAACAACCAACAAGAATGCACTTTTATGTAGAAATCCATGATTAAATCGAGTCTTCCTGATTAGATTTAAATCAATTTGATTTAAATCAAATCAACCCTGCATAAAATGCATCATAATTATGTCATAATCATATCATATCATCTCTGTGAAGAATATGGGGTGCAATGTCACAGACCCCACCCATTATTGCCTTCCACCTTGACTGTGAACCACTAACAATTACTCTGAGTACGGTTTTCCAACCAGTTGTTCACCCACCTTATAATAGCTTTGTCTAAGCTATATTTCCCTAATTCACTTATGAGAAAGTCATGTGAGACACTATCAAAAGCCTTACTAAAGTCAAGATTTATCACATCTACTGCTTTCCGCTTTCCCCTCCTCACCACCCCCTGCCATCCACAAGGCTTGTTGCCCTGTCAAGGAAGGATATTAGGGTAGTCTGACATGATTTATTCTTGACAGATCCATATAGAATGTTACTTATAACTTATATCTTCTAGGTGCTTACAAACTGATTGACTGATTATTTGCTCAATTATCTTTCAGGGTACCGAAGTTAAGCTGATTGGTCTATAATTCCCTGGGTTGTCTTATTTGCCTTTTTATAAACAGGTACAATATTTGCTCTCTTCCTGTCCTATGGGATCTCTCCTGTCCTCCACAAGTTCTCAACAATAATCACTAATGGCTCAGAGCTCTCATCACACTGTTAAGTATTCTAGGATGTATTTTGTCAATCCCTACTGACTTGAAAACATATAAGTTGTCTTAGGCTATGGCTACACTACAGCCTATGTCAGCATAACTTATGTCGCTCGGGGGTGAATAAACCACTCCCCGGAGCAACAGAAATTACACCGATATAACCACTCGTGTGAACAGTACTATGTCAGCAGAAATGCTTCTCCCACCAACATAGCTTCTGCCACTGGCTGAGGTGGGGGTTTTTTTAATGCCGATGGGAGAGCTCTCTCCAGTCGGAATAGAGCGTCTTCACCGGACAGCTGCGTTGCTGCAGCACTGTATGTATAGACATGGCCTAATTAATTCTTAACTTAGTCTTCCCTATTTTAGCCTCAGATCCTACCCCATTTACACTGATGTTCACGATGGTAGTCATCTGATCACTGCTCACCTTTTTAGTGAAAACTGAAAGAAAAAAAAGGCATTTAATACTTCAGCCATTGCTACATAGTCTGTCATTATCTTTCCTTCCTCATTGAGTAATGGGCCTACCCTATCTTTGATCTTCCTCTTGCTTCTAATGTATTTGTAAAATGTTTTCTTGTTACTCTTTATGTCCTCAGCTAGTTTAGTCTCGTTTTGTGCCTTAGCCTCTCTAATTTTGTCCCTACATGCTTGTGTTGTTTTTTTTATATTCACCTTTCATAATTTGACCTAGTTTCCACTTTTTGTATGACTCTTTTTTTATTTTTATTTTTTTTTGAGTTTCCAGTCATTGAAGATCTCCTGGTTAAGCCAGGTGGTCTCTTATTGTACTTTCTGTCTTTCCTATGCATTGGAATACTTTGCTCTTGTGCCCTTAATAATGTCTATTTAAAACACTGCCAACTCTCCTGAACTCTTTTTTCCCTTAAACTTGCTTCCCACGGGATCTTACCTATCAATTCTCTGAGTTTGCTAAAGTCTGCCTTCCTGAAATCCATTGCCTTTATTGTGCTGTTTTTCCTCCTGCCATTCCTTAGAATTATGAACATTATCATTTCACAATCACCTTCACCCACACTGCCTTCCACCTTCAAATTCTCAACCAATTCCTCATTTGTCAGAATGAAATCTAGAACATCCTTTCCCCTAGCCACTTTCTCCAATTGCTGTAATAAAAAGTTGTCTCCAATGCATTCCAAGAGCTTGTTTGATAATCTGTGCCTTGCAGTATTATTTTCCCAATAGATATATGGGTAGTTAAGTCCCCCATCACCATCAAGTCCCGTACTTTGGATGATTTTGTTAGTTGTTTAAAAAAAGCTTCATCCATCTCTTCTTCTGGTTAGATGGTCTACAGGAGACCCTTAATCAACATCACCCTTGTTTTCTACCCCTTTCATCCTTACCCAGAGACTTGCAGCACCTCTGCCTCCCACTTCTATCTGAACCTCAGAGCAAACATATACATCTTTGATATATAAGCAAAGGGTTCCTCCTTTTTTTCCCTGCCTGCCCTTCCTGAATAAGCTGTACCCTTCTATACCAATATTCCAGTCATATAAACTATCCCACCAAGTCTATGTGATGCCAGTTATGTAATACTTGTGATTATTCACTAGTCTCTCTAGTTCTTCCTGTTCTTGCATTGGTATACAGACATATAAGATGTTCATTAGATCTGCCCTCTATATTCTCTCATCTCTCTTTTGTCCCTGCTGTGATTGCCCATGTTGCTCCCAGATTCCGATCCTTCACCTAGGTCTCCATGGGCTCCTGTCTCCTGCTCCTGTCAAACCTAGTTTAAAGCCCACCTCACTAGGTTATCCAGTCTATATCCAAAGATACTCTTCCTCTTCCTTGATAGGTGGACCTCATCTCTGCTCAACAGTCTTTCTTGAAACAGCATCCAAAATTGAAAAAGCCAAAGCCCTCATGGTGACACCACCTGCACAGCCATGCATGCACCTCTAGATGTGCCTGTCTCTGCCTGAGACCTTACCCTTAGCCGGAAGGATCAATGAGAACTCCACCTGCACCTCCAACTCCTTCATCCTCATTCCCAAAGCCCTGTAGTCACTTCTGATTGGCTCAGGATCATACCTTGCATTATCATTAGTACCCACATGGATGAGCACCATGGAGTAATAGTCAGAGGGCCAGAAGATCCTCAGCAATCCTTCTGTAATGTTTTGGATATGGGCCCTGGCAGCAGCATACCTCCCAGAATGCCATGTCAGGCCAGCAGATGGATGCCTCTGTTCCACTTAGAAGGGATTCATCAAACCTTGCCTTTGTTTCCTCTTGGGAGCAGTGGCTGCAATCCCCCCAACCTTGGGGGGTACACAGCTTCTTCTCCTCCACCTTCAGGAAAAATTCCTTATGCCTTATTGTCAGGGCAGCATCCTGTCTCTATGGATGGTAGGTTGGCAGCAGGGTAGAGCACTGCCTGCTGCCAGAAGTAACCAGCAGCCTGCTTCCTCAACCTTTGAAGGAGCCATTTCCTCCTCCAGCTGAATTGCTTCCTCAACCTTGGAGGACTCTGCATGCATATTTTCAATGAATTCCTCATGTGCACAGATGCTCCTCAACCTAGCCACTTCCTCCTGTAGCTCTCCCATCTGCTTCCTGAGAGATTCTACCATTAGGTGCCTCTCACTCTGGTGGTCTCCCCAGCCTGGTTATCTATATGACAAGGAAATGCAGGCCATGGATGCTTCTGGGCAGAAGCATCCACGGTCGGGTTCTGTGTCTGTCTGTGCTGGTGGAGTAGCCAGGAGCAATGTTGGCATTGGCAACGTGGCCTTTCCAAACCATGGTGATTTTATTCTTTCTCCCTCCTACCAACGCCCTCGCAAACTCCCCTGTTCGCTAGTTCCCATAGTCTCTCTCTTCTAGGTCAGCCCTGTCCCCTCTAACACACAGGAGAAAGGTGATCAAGGATCAAAGGACAGGAGGCTAGAAACTTGCTAGTGCACTCTCAGCTAGCAGGCTTCTGGCCCCCACTCCCACACAGCTCTCAAACACACAATCCACAACAGACCATGTAACCACACTATAAACTTTAAGCAAGTCAAAAGAAAAACGAAACAGACAAACTCACCCAAGAATTAGTCCTCTCTCCTTTTTCACCAGGGATTCTCCCTCATGCTTCTGGATATCTGGATATATGCCAACCAACAACTGATAGAGGAAAATTCTTCCTGACAAGTTTAATGAGCCGTTTATTATGTAATTGCCCACTGTACAGTTTCTTGCACCTTCCTCAGTAGCAAACAATAATGGCCACTGTCAGAGACAGGATACTGGACTAAACAGACCACTGGTGTGATCTATTAAAGCTATTCCTAGATCTGAAATTGCACATGCTGAATTTATAGCTACGTTTTAGGAGTCTTACATTACCAAAAGTAGAACTTTGGCTGGCACCTCACCCACCCACCCACAGATATGAAGAGGAGAAATTTTCAAAAGCACAAAGGGCACACAACTCCCACTGAAAATCAGTAGTTAGCATGTTCTCATCAGGAAATTTCCAGGACCAGAAGGGTTTCCCTCAAATTTTTATAAAAATATAGACATTTTAAAAAACCCTAAATATTCTGGATATTCTCCCATAGAATGAAGATAGCACTTCTCTTATTTATCTTTCAAAAAGATAATCCAAGCCTGGGCTGTAGAGTATAGCAGCCCATTTTACTGATTAACATAAAGCCCAATCCTCTGAAATGATGCAACTTGAATGCTGCATACATTATCTAATATACTTAGAAAAAACAGTATTGGAGAATGAAAGATACGCTAACCAAAAGCACAATGAGATTTCTGATATACTGACACTGAGCTAAAAAGGCTTAGCACCCTGCTGTACCCCTTTCCCTTGACATGGAAGGACTGAATAACATGTTCTGGGGTTTCTGAACTATTAATTGGGTTACTCCTCATGTTTCTTTTAAATTAAAACATGTCATGTATGTTCTCTCTTTATTTTATATTTTAGCAGCTATTAAACTGGTTGCTAAAATCTAGATATATGTACATTGAAGGAGTGACTTTTGGCAATTTGCAAAGATTATGCTATAGTTCCCAAACCATAATATTTCAATCTCATGTGTTATAGAAATAATTGAAGATTACTCTAATTTTGAATCCAAAAAAACTGATTTGCTGATATTCAACCCAATGCTGTATAGGGCTTGCCTTCAAGCCATTGTTGCAATGTGACCTCTCTTGGCAATCTGACAAAATTAAAAATGTGGACATTATGATCACTGATGAATAGAGTAACATTGTGAAAGAGAACTTCCTACCCTATTTGATAAGGGCATAAAGCGATAAGAAAGATATGTTTTTATGAGAGAAGCACATGAATACTATTAAAGTGAATAAAAAGACTTAAAAAAAAAATCTACCTAATTAACATGTTGCCTTGTCAATCTCTGAATCAGTCTCTAAAAAGGAAGATAGGTTGTTTATTCATTTCTTTATGGGGCAGAAAGAGATCCTGGATGGCCCTTAACAACATCAACCTCTTCTAGCTCTAGGTGACTTTAACCTACTTGAGCCTAATCCCAGGCTCTCTATTACATTTAATCTGAGGCTACCCATGAAATGCCAAGTGAACTACACCAAACCACTCTAAGATTAAGTCTGTCAAATCCAGTTTCCCTTCAGTACATTTTTACCTGAAATCCATACTAAAAGATCCAACTTTATCATGCACACTTGTAGAAGACTAAGGGTTTCAGCTATAACTACTAAATTTTATGTAAAACTCCCTTTTACTTTAATCCACGTTTGTTTCAGAAAAAAATATCTTCTAGAGTGGGAGTTCTCAACCTTTTTCTTTGTGAGGTTCCCTCCCAAACATGCTATAAAAACTCCACGGCCCACCTGTGCCACCAAAAGTGTTTTTCTGAATACAAAAGCCAAGGCCAACATCAGTGGGTAGCAAGCAGGGCAATTGTCCAGGACCCCACAAAACTCAGTTGCTCAGGCTTCAGCTTCATGCTCCAGGCCCAAGCGGGGAAGCAGGACTCCAAGGGCTTCAGCTCTAAGTCCCAGTGAGTCTAACCATGGCCCTGCTTGGCGGACCCCCTAAAATCTGTTCATGGCTTCCCGGGGGCTGCGGACCCCCAGTTGAAAATAGCTGTTCTAAAGAGCATTGTTTGCTTCAAGCACTTAGACACTGGATGACATAAATACAGGGGTTGGACAAAAAACAGGAGCTAGAATTTACTTTGAGAAACTGACCTAAAAAAATCCCTTAGAAACTGATTAGAATATTATCACTGATAGTAAAATATCAAAGGAAATGCTCTTCTATCTAAAGCTATTCAATATTCTATAAGATTTACTGAACCCCCACTTCAGTACAGAACAAGGGATTATTACCCAAAGACAAATGTTTGGGATGTGGTTAATTATAGGTGGGGCTGGCAGCAACACCTATTGCTAAGGTTGTCCAACACTTGCCATTACCAGACTCTGTTTTCAATTGTTTATAAAACTTTGTTCAACTTTAACCACTTGGGCTGAGGCAGTGGGTTGGGAGCGGAAGGGGGTGAGGGCTCCGGCTGGTGGTACAGGCTTTGGGGTAGGGCCAGAAATGAGGGGTTCAGGGTGCAGGAGAGGGCTCTGGCCTGGGGCAGGAGGTTGGCATAGGGGTGTAGGAACTCTGGCTGGAGGTGCAGACTCTGGGGTGGGGCTGGGGATGAGGGGTTTGGAGTGTAGGAAGGTGCTCTGGGCTGGAATCAAGGGGTTCGGTGGGCGGGAGGGGGGATCAGGGCTGGGGCAGAGAAGTGGAGGGGTGAGAGCTCCGGCTGGGGGTGTGGGCTCTGGAATGGGGATGAGGGGTTTGAGGTACAGGAGGGTGCTCCAGGCTGCGACTGAGGGGTTTGGAGGACAGAAGGTGGATTAGTGCTGGGGCAGGGCGAGCGGCACGGGAGGTGGTACAGGCTCCAGGCAGCACTTACCTGAGGCAGCTCCTGGAAGCAGCAGCATGTCCCCGCACCCAGCTCCTATGCGGAGGGGCGGCCAGATGTCTCTGCGCGCTGCCCGGTCCGCAGGTGTCGCCCCGCAGCTCCCATTGGCGATGGGTTCCCAGCCAACGGGAGCTGCAGAGCTGGTGCTTAGGGTGGGGGCAGAGCACGGAGCCCCCTGGTTGCCCCTACACCTAGGAGCGGGACGGGAGGACATGCTGCTGCTTCCAGGAGCCGTGCAGAGCCAAGGCAGGCAGGGAGCCTGAATTAGCCCCGCTGCGCCGCCGACCGGACTTTAACAGCCCCGTCAGCAGTGCTGACCGGATCCTCCAGGGTCCCTTTTTGACCGGGTGTTCCAGTCAAAAACCGGACACCTGTCAACCCTACTGCTACAGCGCTGTACGTACAGCTCTATCCCTAGTTAATGTCTGAGAAGCACTTAGATACATTAGCAATAAGCACCATTTTGTTTTCAGCTAACACGGGCCAGCCACAGGTATTTAACTGCAGTACAGACATATCCTAATGTATCTACAGAAACCTCATAACTCGGGGTGGGCAAACTTTTTGGCCTGAGGATCACATCTGGGTATGGAAATTGTATGGCGGGCCATGAATGCTCATGAGATTGGGTTGGGGTGTTGGAGGGGGTACGGGCTCTGGGGTGGGGTCAGAAATGAGGAGTTCAGGGTGTGAGAGGGGACTCTGGGCTGGGACAGGGGGTTGGGTTGCAGGGGGGGAGGTGAGGGCTCTGGCTGGAGGTGCGGGCTCTGGGGTGGGGCTGGTGGTGCAGGAGGGTGCTCCAGGCTGGGACCACGGAGTTAGGAGGGCGGAAGGGGGACCAGGCAGGGGCAGGGGGTTGCGTATGGAAGGGGGTTGGGAGGCAGGCTCCAGGTGGCGCTTACCTCAAGCAGCTCCCAGAAGCAGCAGCATGTCCCCTCTCCGGCTCCTATGTGGAATCACAGTCAGGCAGCTCTGCACACTGTCCCGTATGCAGGCGCCACCACTGCAGCTCCCACTGGCCGTGGTTCCTGGCCAACGGGAGCTGCAGGGGCAGTGCTCAGGGCAGGGGCAGTGTGCATAGCCCCTGGCTGCCCCTATGTGTAGGAGCCGGAGGGGGGACATGCCGCTGCTTCTGGGAGCTGTGTGGAGCCACGGCACATGCAGAGTGGGGCAAGCCTCTAATACCATGGGACAGCCTTGCAATTGTGCTGTCAGAGCCAAGATGTTTAATTTGCAAATCACTCCTTGCATTACACACTTATTCAAACACAAGTGTATAAAAATTATATATGGTTTTTGTTTTAAATATCTGAAAAATGTAAACCAATGAGATGACTAGCAGACACATTATTTCAGTAGTGGTCAGACCAGTGCCAAATACAGAAGTAATATAACCTCCTTACTACTCCTATTCGATATTCATCTGTTCATGCACCCAAGGATAGCATCAGATCTTTCGGCTACAACCATAGGCACCGACTCCCTGGGTGCTCCGGGGCTGGAGCACACACGGAAAAAAAATAGGGGGTGCTCTGCACCCACCGGGATGACCAGCTGTTGGCAGCCAGGAATCAACTGTTTTGCGGGTGCCTCGACTTATGAGCTGTTTCCTAGGGGCAGCCTGCACGCAACTGCGATCAGCTTTTTGGTGGGCAGGCTTAGATCAGCTGTTTCTCACCTCCCTGCTCCCACAGGGGCTGAGTGAGTCTCACAAAAAAAAAAAAAAATCTTAAGGGTTAGGTGTGGGTGGGAGTGCTGGGCTATCAATAGCAGCACAGCCAGCCCCTACTCACCTAGGGTTGCCCCACACCTCTTGGGCTGATGGCCATGGCGTCTATGTATATGGTTGCTCCCTACCAGCCAGGCTCCACTCCAGCCACAGCAGGCATCAGGTGACCCAAGGGAGCCCAGCTAGGCTAGGGCTGGGTGCAGTGGTGGATTAGGGGGAGGAGAAGCCTCAACCCCGGCAGGAGCCACGCTGGGGAACAGAGGAGGAGCCCTGACCCCAGCAGGAGCTGCACTGTGAGGGATGGTGGGGGAGGAGAAACCCTAGACCCCGGCAGGAGCCGCACTGGGCGGGGGGCAGGGGAGAAGCCCTGGACCCAAGCAGGAGCCGCACTGGGGGAGGCGGGGGGAGAGAAGCCCCGGACCCCGGCAGGAGCTGCACTGGATGGGGGGCGGGGAGGAGAAGCCCCAGACCCTGCCAGAAGATGTGGGGCTGAAGTCCCCAGCTCGGGAGCCCCAGGCACCCTAGTGGCAGAAGCTGCAGGGCTGAAGCCCCAACCCCCTTCTGTGTGGAGCTGGCCTGAGCTCCTCTCTCCCCCATCCCTCCTGCATGGAGCTAGCTTTCAATCCCAGGCTGTGGAGAAATTCAGCCCAAATCTACCCACCTTTATATCTCCATTTCCCCCAACATTACACAGCCATGAATGGATTTAGCCTAGGAGGCAGGGTTAGCATTAGCCCCATTTGGCAGGTAGGATCTAGGGGACACAGAGGTGAAGTGACTTTTGCACGGCTAAGCAGGGAGTCTGTGGCAAAGCAGACCCAGAACACCTGAGCCCGAGGCCTGTGCCTTAACCACTAGGCAACCTTCCCACCCAAGGAGGGGGAACCTCCTCTGCCACTTTGAGTGTGTGGGTGGGAGCAGGCACTAGACAGAGCCACCAGGAATTGGGGAGGAGAGATGGAAAAAGGGACATGGGTGGGAAGCAAGAATGGGGAAACATCAGGAAGGGGAGCAAGGACTTAGAGAAGAAACAAGAGAAAGGGAAAGGGGCAGGGAGAGTGAAAGAAAGGGAGAGGAGAAAGGGGCAGGGAGAGGGGAAAGACTCTCCACTGCTTGTCCCTCTCATCCACCTTCTTCCCACAGCCAGCAGCGGCCCTCAGCTCCCAAACAGGACCTAAGCAGGTGTGAAGCCCAAAGTGAACATAATGTCTTTAAACTGGGACGTTAGTGAAGACAGCTTGTAGCTGAGTGTAATGATTTTAATATACTGTAATTCATGATAATGTAATGATATATTTCATTACTATTTTAATAATGATTACATTGTTAAGATGCCAATGATAGACACACATTCAATAACAGAATATGGAACAAGTGTATAAATATGCTGAACACTGCCAGTTTTGGGGGGAGGCTGAACCCACCCCCCCCAAACACATACACCTCGCCTTCAAGGCGGGAGAGGGCAGAAAGGAGTGAGCAGTGGATAGGAGATGCTCTGGGGAGAGGACTTAAGGGGAGGGGGCAGAGCAGGGGCAGGAAGAGGTGGACTGGGGCAGAGTGAGGGTAGGGCCTTGGGGAAGGGGGCAGAGCCGGGATGGGGCACCCACTGGCGAAACCGAAACTATGGCTACAACCTCACACTGGGAGCTCATGTTCAGCTATTATCCACCAGGACCCTCCCAAGTCTTTTTCCAGAGTCATAGCTTCTGTGTCCCCCATCCCATAAGTATGGCCTGCATTATTTGTTCCTAAATGTATGATTTTGCACGTGGCCATAATAAAATGGATATTGCTTGCTTGTGCCAAAGCTGACCAAGCGATCCAGATAGGTCACTGATCCAGAACAATCTTCTTCCTTATTTACCATTCCCACAATCTTTGTGTCATCTGCAAACTTTATCAGTAATGATTTTATGTTTTCTTCCAGGTCATTTGTAAAAATAACTAGCATAGGACCAGCACTAGAAGCACAACTGCTTCTTGATGATTCCCCATTTACATTTTGAAACCCTTCCAGTTTAATCCATTTAATGTGTGCCATGTTGATTTTGTATCATTCTAGTTTCTTAATCAAAATGTTGTGCAGTACCAAGCCAGAAGCTTTTCAGAAGTCTAAGCACAGGCAATCCTTGACTTTACGACGTTCAACTGACGACAAACAGCACTTAAGACGCTTCTGAATTGACACACTGATTCAACTTACAGCAGTTGGTTTCAACTTTACAACGCTTGGTCCCACAAGGGAGTGGGTTGCAGTTCTGAGTTACAACGTTTTGACTTACGACGCAATTTTCAGGAACCAATGACTGTGTCCTAAGTCTGAGGACTGCCTGTATATTACATCAACACAGCTATTTTTATCACCCAAACTTTATATCTCAAAGAGTTAGCTTCACAAGATTTACCTTCCCTAAATTCATGTTGACTGGCATTAATTTTATTACCTTTCTTTAATTCTTTATTAATCAAGACCCATATCAGCCATTCCATTATTTTGCCCAGGACTGATGTCAGGCTAACCGATGTATACGTATCCAGTTGGTCCCGTTTACCTTTTAAAAATATTGGCACCACATTAGCTTTCTTCCAATCCTTTGTAACTTCCCAGTGGTAACAATATTTTATTTTATTTGAGAGAATGAGACCAAAGCCCAACAAACGGGAAAAACAACAACAAAAATTCTTGTTGGACTACTAAATTTGAAGTCTGAGGTGCCTGTGGAGAAATCATCAGAATTCACTTTCCCCAGCCTGGAAACATCTAATTGCAGCTCTCTCTTTTCTCCAATAGACAGAGAGAGTTTTCCTTCCTTATTCTGGAGTAATATGTACTATATAAAGTTCCACTCGTCTCTTCTAAAACAAGGACCTTATTTTTTCTTAAGTTTTAGTGCTTAAATTACCATATTGACAGCCCTGGGGACTACTACACAAATCGGGCATTGGCAATAAGAGTACAAGTTTCCTCCGTAATGCCATGTCCATGGGCCTCCACTCTGACCTAGAAGAACACCTTTAAAATGCAAGAATATAGTGTAGTCCTATACTTGATATACCTTGACCTCTCTGCAGAGGTCCAGTAAGACATAGTAACAAGATAAATTTATAGCTAGTCTAAGCAAAAAAAATTTATCAAATACCCAAATAACTTCTACATTCTGTAGGTTTTATATTCTGATATTTTAATCCCTTCCTGAAAGCACTCTTTGATGAGCCAAATTTCCAGGTTTGAAAATGTACATTCTCACTCACTGAATAGATGAGATAGAGCTGACACTAGCCTGGAAGGGAACTTTATCAAGTGATGCACCACTAAAATAATATCTGATAATTAAATCATGTGTTTTTGAAAACCATGATTTATTTTAACAGGGACAATGGAGATCATATTTACCATTCTGACCTATTTTTAAGAAGACTACTTGTATTTGTAAGTTTCACAGTAAGCTGTCACTGATGCAATTCTCTCAAAATCTCTCACAATGGCAAATATAGTAAACATCCCAGAAAGATTTTTTTAACTGAGACTCTTTAACAATGCTCAAAACCTAGCTTTTGGAAAAGGTTTTTAGACAAAATGTTGCAAATGCTATTCACCTGTAACCTGTGAGGAATTCCTCTTGACTTGAAATTGTAATGGTTTACAAGATCTGGAACCTCTTATAATAACAAAGGGTGGGGTGAGGTGAAGGTCTGCTGCATAGAAAAATATGGTTTGAGACCTGAAGTCCAGAAAAGGAGGGACTAAAAACAGGAAGTGTCTTAAATCACGCTAATTTTTGCCATTAGCCATGGCAAAATACAGGCTTATCTACACTTAAAATGCTGCAGCTGAATTCTAGCACTATCTAACCAGGGGTTAGGTAGGTTTAACTGTGTCATTCAGGGGTGTGGATTTTTCACACCCCTGACCAACACAGTTACACCAACCTAATTTCTTAGTGTAGACTAGGTCTAAGGGTGAACTCATACAGCCACCTGGTCCTCAGGCCTCTTTAACTCCACGAATTCTAACATTTTCAACCAAATTCCATCAAAAAATTTGATTTGCCCTACCAGATCTTAAATTGAATTGTAAGCCTGAACTATCTGTTAACAGAAATAGTAACACCCAGTTACCTTTACAAGGGCATAGGACACACTTTATCCCCTCCTGTTGTTCCCTGAAGTTCAGAGGGCAACTGAAATCTCATATTTGTTAGGTGCTTATTTTTAAATGTAGACTATTCTATTCCCACCCAACAGCTCCTCATCTAGAAATACACAAGGTTCAGGAATCCAGCAAATCGCAAGACAGAGTGCACGTCAGGGGTTTCTGTGCTGACATGGTCTGCATCTGCCTTGTCTCAAAACAGCAGAGGTCTTACAACAAATGAATAATTAACTGACTCACAACACAGAATGATGTTAGCAAATAAAATGAAATCTCAGTGACACATATTTCTGAGGACATTGGTGCTGAATGACAAACACAGAGGCCTGATGCTTCAAGAACTCTGTTACAACTTAGAAAAATAAAGTGGTCCTACAGTATTTCATTATATGCTCATAACCTAGTTGACAGGCCTTTCTAAATCTAGACCAGTGGTTTTCAAACTTTTTTTTTGGAGACCCAGTTGAAAAAAACTGTTGATGCCTGCGACCGAATGGAGCTGCGGATGAGGGGTTTGGGGGGTGTGGGGCCTCTGGGCTGGGGCAACAGATTGGGCTGCGGGGGTGAGGGCTGCAGGGTGGGGCGGGAATGAGGGGTTCAGGGTGTGCTCTGGGCTTGGTGCAGGCTCTGGGGTGGGGATGGGGATGAGGGGTTTAGGGTGCAGGAGGGGGCTCCGGGTTTGAGGGGGCTCAGGGCTGGAACAGGGGGTTGGAATGTGGGAGGGGGTCAGGGCTCTAGGCTGGGGGTGCAGGCTCTGGGGTGGGGCTGGGGATGAAGGGTTTGGAGTGCAGGAAGGGGTTCGATGGGGGGCTCAGGCCTAGGGCAGGGGATTGGGGCGTGGACTTACCTCGGGCACTTCCCGGTCAGCAGCACACCGGGGGTGCTAAGGCAGGCTTCCTGCCTGTCCTGGCACCAAGGACTGCGCTGTGCCTCAGAAGCAGTCAGCTGCAGGTCCAGTTCCAAGGCAGAGGTGCGCAAGCAGCTCCGCGCAGCTCTCGCCTGCAGGCACCAGTAACCGGCCAATGGGAATGTGGAACCAATGCTTGGGGTGGGGGTAGCGCGTGGAGCCACATGGCCCCCCCACCTAGGAGCCGGATCTGCTGCTGGCCGCTTCTGGGGCACAGCGCAGTGTCAGAACAGGTAGGGACTACCCTGCCTTAGCTGGGCAGTACCACCAGCGGGACTTTTAATGGCCCAGTAGGTGGTGCTAACCAGAGTCACCATGATCCAGTGCCTTACATTCCGCAACCCACTATTGGGTTGTGACCCACAGTTTGAAAACCACTGATCTAGATGACATCTGATGCTATTGTAACAGAATTTTTACAACTCCGAGAACATAGTTGAGGATGTGGATGGAATTTATACTGAACACCACCAGATTAAGTACATACATGTTAAAAGGAATTAATACTTCAATCTCAGAGTCTGAATTCCATACCAAACACAAACCATCTTTATGTTCTACATAAGTATTTGCAATTTTGACTGCTGTCAGGGTTCCCTCCCCACTCTGAATCTGGGATACAGATGTGGGGACCCGCATGAAAGACCCACTAAGCTTTCTACCACCTCAGGTTCAAACTTCCCCAAGGCACAAATCCTTTCCTTGTCCTTCGACGATATTCCTGCCACCATCAAGTGATTTAGCCAAAGATTTAGGGAAAGGGCCACTTGCAGTCCCTGTTTCCCCAAAATATTCCCCCAAACCCCTTCACCCCCTTTCCCGGGGAGGCTTGAGAATAATATCCCCACCAATTGGTACAATGTGAGCACAGACCAAACTCCTTGGGTTTTAGGACACTGAAAATCAATCAGGTTCTTAAAAGAAGAATTTTATTTAAAAAAAAAAAAAGGTAAAAGAATCACACCTGCAAAAATCAGGATGGAAGGTACTTCTTACAGAGTAATAAAAAGATTTAAAACACAGAAGATTTCCCTATAGGATCAGATTCAAAGTTGCAAAAAAACCAGAAATAAAACTCACTCTTAGCACAGGGAAAATTCACAAGCTAAAACAAAAGATAATGTAACGCATTTCCTTGCCATTACTTACAATTTTTGTAATCTTAGATGCTCATTTCAGGTATGTTTTCAGGAGATATATTTCCTGCCTGGTCTCTCGCTCCCCATTCAGAATAGGGAACAACACAAAGAGAGCACACACAAAACCTACCCTCAGATTTGAAAGCATCTTCTTTCCTCATTGGCCCTTTTGGTCAGGTGCCAACTAGGTTATTTGAGCTTCTTACCCCATACAGGGAAAGATTCAGTACAGCTACCCAGGAGGGATTTTATGCTACCCGTAGCTGTATGTTTATGACAACTACAAAGAAGGGAGAAACAGTGAATACTCAGCAAGTGTATTAGTTTGAAGCTCTTAGAACATTATTACGAGGTTCAGGATTTATATCAAAGCTCCTTTGAAACAAATTATTTCAGGGAATCTCTTGCATTCTGACAGAGCTGCCACACTATCCCAGAATGGGCTTTCTACATCAATGAATCAGATTGACAAGAATCAAAATAACAATTATTTTAATCTCTACTTTAGCAGAGTTGTCACGGTACTGCACCTCTAATCTCTCCTGGTCTCTCTAAGCCCTTCTAGATCTCAAGCCACAGGAGCTGTCACCACTTAATGTGGATTCACACAACTGTCCCACACTCAGACCAGGCCCTGAGTTGCAGTCTCCTGTATGATATATTTTAGCCGGTCTGACTTGTGTGATTATTCGCGCTGTTAAACAATAATAGAATATCGTTTCTATAAATATTTTTGGATGTTCTCCACATTTTCAAAGATACTGATTTCAATTACAACACAGAATACAAAGTGTACAAAGCTCGCTTTATTTTTAATTATATTTTCACTGTAAAAATAAAAAACAGTATTTTTCATATACTGTAGTGCAATCTCTTGATCATGAAAGCTGAACTTACAAATGTAGAGTTATGTACAAAAAATAACTCCATTCAAAAATAAAATATAAAACTTTAGACCCTACAAGTCCACTCAGTCCTCCTTCTTGTTCAGCCAATCGCTCAGACAAACAAGTTTGTTTACATTTGCAGGAGTGTGACAGGGTGCTAAGCAGAAAACTGCTTAGCCAACCCTCTGTCACTCCAGCTCCAATTAAGGGAGGTGAATTGGAGCTGGGCAGACCACCTGGCCCTGATTGAGGAAGCTTGAACAGCTGCTGCCTCATCAAGTTGGGGCTGGATAAGAGCCCCAGGGGAAGGAAGGCCAAAAGAGGAAAGCTGCAGCAGAGGAAAGACAGTGAGGAGAAGCAGAGAGAGATAGCTTGCCCCCTCTCTCCTGCTGGTGGACTGCAAGAAGAGGACTACTTGTAGGTGGTGGGAGCACAGCCTGTAAATAAAAGCACCAGGTGGGCACTGCACCAAAAGGTCTCTTTGTGACTTTCTCAGCCCAGCGGGGGCAGGAGCCAGGAGGACCCTGCAGGGACACTGTTACAAGGAGATAATGCCCACTTCTTGTTTATGTCACCTGAAAGGGAGAACAGGTGTTTGCATGGCACTGTTGCCGGTGGTGTTGAAAGTTATTTATGTGCCAGATGTGCTAAAAATTCATATGTCCTTTCATGCTTCAACCACCACTCCAGAGGACATGCATCCATGCTGATGATGGGTTCTGCTCAATAACGATCCAAAGCAGTGCAGACCAATGCATGTTCATTTTCATCATCTGAGTCAGATCTCACTAGCAGAACGCTGATTTTCTTTTTTTGTGTGTGGTTTGGGTTCTATAGTTTCCGCATTGGAGTGTTGCTCTTTTAAGACTTCTGAAAGCATGCTCCACACTCCGTACCTCTCAGATTTTGGAAGGCACTTCAGATTCTTAAATCTTGGGTCAACTGCTGTAGTTATCTTTAGAAATCTCACACTGGTTCCTTCTCTGAGTTTTGTCAAATCTGCAGTGAAAGTGTTCTTAAAACAAACAACATGCTAGGTCATCATCCGAGACTGCTGTCACATGAAATATACGGCAGAATCCGGGTAAAACACAGAGCAGGAGATATCCAATTTGCCCCCAAGGAGTTCAGTCACAAATTTAATTAACGCATTATTTTTTTAACAACTGTCATCAGCATGGAAGTACGTCCTCTGGAATGGTGGCCAAAACATGAAGGGGCATACGAATGTTTAGCGCATCTGGCACGTAAACACCTTGCAATGCAGACTACAAAAGTACTATGTGAACATCTGTTCTCACTTTCAGGTGACATTGTCAATAAGAAGTGGACAGCATTATCTCCTGTAAATGTAAACAAACTTGTTTCTCTTAGCAATTGGCTGTGTAAGAAGTAGGACTGAGTGGACCTGTAAACTCTAAAGTTTTACATTGGTTTGTTTTTGAGTGCAGTTATGTAAGTGGGGGTGCAATATATGAGTGGGGACACAAGGCCACATGGGGGATGGAATGCAGGGACACATGAGTGGAAGGGATGGCTGAGTGGGGGTGCAAGGACACATGGGGACAAGAGGAGGGGGTGCAGGGCCACCTGGGTATGGGGGAGTAGGAATGGCTGAGTGGCGGTGCAAGGACGCATAGGGACAGGGGAGATGTGCCTGACTGAATGAGAGAGGCTCAGGGCCACCCAGGGTCTGCCTGGTGGAGGCTCCCTAACAATCCCTCTTCCATACTTCTCCCACCCACACGCAACAACCTTCCAAGTTCACATCCAGGCTCCTTCCCAGCTATTACTTCCCTCTTCCTCAGCTCCTACATTATCCCTGACTCCCCCAAGCCTTTTCACTGCTTCTGAGGAGTGCAGGAAACACATTTCTGTATTGTAGTTTAAATGAATTATTACTCAAGAGTTCTGTATTAATATGCCTAGTAAGAAATCTATTTGTCAAAAAACATTTCTTGAATCTTTTTTGCTGTCTGTATTGGTACAGACATAGATGCTGACAAGTATTTTGAAATAAATTACCAAAATAATTGAAATTGGCATGATTATATTGTGTTATTTTGACAAAATATGCAGTATTTTAAAATACTGTACACAGAATTTTTCATTTTGGCACAGAATTTCCCCAGGAGTAAACAAGCCATATCTGAGGCTCATTAAAGGGCTGACAGTCTGAAAGAGCTGTACCAGCAGATTTTACAGATCCACTCTGCATCTGCCTTTACCTACTATTCTCCATTCTTTCTGCCTTGAAGTAGCTACAAAATCTGCTGTGGCAGAGCATCCTGACTGCGTATCTTCACTTCAACAAACCTCGGGTGGTTCATCAGAAGCAGAGCTCTGCAAGGTAGATTTCACCCTACCCTCCCTCTCTCAAGCACCTCTAGTGTTGATGGGGTGAGAGGGATGCCAAATATCTCCTTCACAGTTTATTGTAACCTCTTCTCCCTCCCCTGTTGATGGGGTGAGAATGGGGTAAGTAAGGGCTGTTAGTGCTGGGAGCAGATGGAGAAGAGGGAGCCAGGGAGGTGAGCCTACCAGTGTTGGAAGCCCATGTATCTACCACTCTGGGCCATAAATCCTGAACGGGCTAGGGCAGAAACAGGACAATCTCTCATCTCATTCACTCAAGCTACCTTCCTGATCCTATATGTCCCTCATCATGGCCCGTGGTCATGTATTCCATATTGTGCCATATTCCTAAGGCTAAGGAGAAGGGGTTTTCTTACTGCTTTGAGATCCGTGTTTCATAGAACAGTATCTCCACAGCACCAGTTCCTCTGTTTATGAAGATGAGGATTTTCACCGTACAAGAGAACAAGCTGAGAAAAAATGTAGGTCACATTTCTCCCCAAACCCAGCTAGGATGATCCCTCCCGTCTTTTCCTTCCCTCTTCCCTGCCACGTCAAAATCTGGAATTTAACTTCAGTGAGTATCTCTTCCTCTATGTTTCTGTCAGACACTGGCTGGGGTGAATCTTTTTTTCTCTCTAGGTTCTTACATCAAACACATCAGTATGTGGATGCCTTGATTTGCTCTTGGCCTTGGTCTACACTAGGAGTTGAGGTCGAATTCACCAACGTTAAATCGATTTAACCCTGCACCCGTCCACACGACAAAGCAGGTTTTTTTTCGACTTAAAAGGCTCTTAAAATCGATTTCCTTACTCCACCCCCGACAAGGGGATTAGCACTGAAATCGGGCTTGCCGGGTCAAATTTGGGGTACTGTGGAGCAATTAGACAGTATTGGCCTCCAGGAGCTATGCCAGAGTGCTCCATTGTGACCGCTCTGGACAGCACTCTCAACTCAGATGCACTGGCCAGGTAGACAGGAAAAGGCCCGCGAACTTTTGAATTTCAATTTCCTGCTTGGCCAGCGCGGCAAGCTGCAGGTGAGTGCAGAGCTCATCAGCAGAGGTGACCATGCAGAGCTCATCAGCAGAGGTGACCATGATAGAGTCCCAGAATCGCAAAAGAGCTCCAGCATGGACCGAACGGGAGGTACAGGATCTGATCGCTGTATGCGGAGACGAATCCGTGCTACCAGAACTCCGTTCCAGTTTTCGAAATGCCAAAACCTTTGTCAAAATCTCCAAGGGCATGAAGGACAGAGGCCACAACAGGGACCCGAAGCAGTGCCGCGTGAAACTTAAGGAGCTGAGGCAAGCCTACCAGAAAACCAGAGAGGCAAACGGCCACTCCGGGTCAGAGCCCAAAACATGCCGCTTCTATGATGAGCTGCATGCCATTTTAGGGGGTTCAGCCACCACTACCCCAGCCATGTTGTTTGACTCCTTCAATGGAGATGGAGGCAACACAGAAGCAGGTTTTGGGGACAAGGAAGATGATGATTATGATGATGAAGTTGTGGATAGCTCACAGCAAGCAAGCGGAGAAACCGGTTTTCCCAACAGCCAGAAACTGTTTCTCACCCTGGACCTGGAGCCACTACCCCCCGAACCCACCCAAGGCTGCCTCCCGGACCCACCAGGCGGAGAAGCGACCTCTGGTGAGTGTACCTTTTAAAATAGTATACATGGTTTAAACACATGTTTAATGATTACTTGGCCCTGGCATTCGTGGCTGTCCTGGATGTACTCCCAAATCCTTTGCAAAAGGTTTCTGGGGAGGGCAGCCTTATTCTGTCCACCATGGTAGGACACTTTACCACTCCAGGCCAGTAGAACGTACTCAGGAATCATTGTAGAAGAAAGCATTGCAGTGTATGTTTGCTGGCGTTCAAACATCGGTTCTTTATCTCTCTGTGTTATCCTCAGGAGAGTGATATCATTCATGGTCACCTGGTTGAAATAGGGTGCTTTTCTTAAGGGGACACTCAGAGGTGCCTGTTCCTGCTGGGCTGTTTGCCTGTGGCTGAACAGAAATGTTCCCCGCTGTTAGCCACGGAAAGGGGGGAGGGGGGAGGAGCTAGCCACGTGGTGGGGGGAGGCAAAATGCAACCTTGGAATGAAAGCACATGTGCTATGTATGTAACATTAACAGCAAAGTTTACTGTGAAAGAGTGTACCCATTGTTCTATAAAATGTGTCTTTTTAAATACCACTGTCCCTTTTTTTTCTCCACCAGCTGCATGTGTTTCAAGGATCACAGGATCTTCTCCTTCCCAGAGGCTAGTGAAGATTAGAAGGCGAAAAAAACACACTCGCAATGAAATGTTCTCTGAGCTCATGCTGTCCTCCCACATTGACAGAGCACAGACGAATGTGTGGAGGCAGACAATGTCAGAGTGCAGGAAACCACAAAATGACCGGGAGGAGAGGTGGTGGGCTGAAAAGAGTAAGTGGCGGGCTGAAGAGAGGGCAGAAGCTGAAAGGTGGAGGCAGTGTGATGAGAGGAGGCAGGATTCAATGCTGAGGCTGCTGGAGGATCAAACTAATATGCTCCAGCGTATGGCTGAGCTGCAGGAAAGGCAGCTGGAGCACAGACCGCCGCTACAGCCCCTGTGTAACCAACCACCCTCCTCCCCAAGTTCCATAGCCTCCTCACTCAGACGCTCAAGAACGCGGCGGGGGGGCCTCCGGCCACCCAGCCGCTCCATCCCAGAGAATTGCCCAAGCAACACAAGGCTGGCATTCAATAAGTTTTAAAGTTTTAAACTTTTAAAGTGCTGTGTGGCCTTGTCCTTCCCTCCTCCACCACCCCTCCCGGTGCTTCTCTCCCCCACCACCCCTCCTGGGATACCTTGGCAGTTATCCCCCTATTTGTGTGATGAATTAATAAAGAATGCATGAACGTGAAGCAACAATTACTTTATTGCCTCTGCAAGCAGTGATCGAAGGGAGAGGGGAGGGTGGTTAGCTTACAGGGAAGTAGAGTGAACCAAGGGGCGGGGGGTTTCATCAAGGAGAAACAAACCAGAACTTTCACACCGTAGCCTGGCCAGTCATGAAACTGCTTTTCAAAGCTTCTCTGATGCGCACCGCGCCCTCCTGTGCTCTTCTAACCGCCCTGGTGTCTGGCTGCGCGTAATCAGCAGCCAGGCGATTTGCCTCAACCTCCCACACAGCCATAAACGTCTCCCCCTTACTCTCACAGATATTGTGGAGCGCACAGCAAGCAGTAATAACAGTGGGAATACTGGTTTCGCTGAGGTCTAAGCGAGTCAGTAAACTGCGCCAGCACGCTTTTAAACGTCCAAATGCACATTCTACCACCATTCTGCACTTGCTCAGCCTATAGTTGAACAGCTCCTGACTACTGTCCAGGCTGTCTGTGTATGGCTTCATGAACCACAGCATTAAGGGGTAGGCTGGGTCCCCAAGGATAACTATAGGCATTTCAACATCCCCAACGGTTATTTTCTGGTCTGGGAATAAAGTCCTTTCCTGCAGCTTTTGAAACAGACCAGAGTTCCTGAAGATGCGAGCATCATGTACCTTTCCCGGCCATCCCACGTTGATGTTGGTGAAACGTCCCTTGTGATCCACCAGTGCTTGCAGCACTATTGAAAAGTACCCCTTGCGGTTTATGTACTCGCCGGCTTGGTGCTCCGGTGCCAAGATAGGGATATGGGTTCCGTCTATGGCCCCACCACAGTTAGGGAATCCCATTGCAGCAAAGCCATCCACTATGACCTGCACATTTCCCAGGGTCACTACCCTTGATATCAGCAGATCTTTGATTGCATTGGCTACTTGCATCACAGCAGCTCCCACAGTAGATTTGCCCACTCCAAATTGATTCCTGACTGACCGGTAGCTGTCTGGCATTGCAAGCTTCCAGAGGGCTATTGCCACTCGCTTGTGAGCTGTGAGGGCTGCTCTCATCTTGGTATTCATGCGCTTCAGGGCAGGGGAAACCAAGTCACAAAGTTCCATGAAAGTGCCCTTACGCATGTGAAAGTTTCGCAGCCACTGGGAATCATCCCAGACCTACAACACTATGCAGTCCCACCAGTCTCTGCTTGTTTCCCGGGCCCAGAATCAGTGTTCCACCGCATGAACCTGTCTCATTAGCACCATGATGCCCACATTGCCAGGGCCCGTGCTTTGAGAGAAGTCTGTGTCCATGTCCTCATCAGTCTCGTCACCGCACTGACGTCGCCTACTCGCCCGGTTTCGCTTTGCCAGGTTCTGGTGCTGCATATACTGCTGGATAATGTGCTCCTAACTGCCAAACTGATCTGAGCAGGCTCCATGCTTGCCGTATGGCGTCTGCACAGAAAAAAGGCGTGGAACAATTGTCTGCCGTTGCTCTGACGGAGGGAGGGGCGACTGATGACATGGCTTACAGGGAATTAAAATCAACAAAGGGAGTGGCTTTACATCAGGGAGAAACAAAAACAACTGTCACACAGAATGGCTCCCTCAAGTATTGAACTCAAAACCTGGGTTTAGCAGGCCAATGCTCAACCCACTAAGCTATCCCTCCCTCTGGTATTTCAGGCAGGACTGTATCTCCATTAAAGTTTTCAAGGTGCCCCAACAGACCTCACCCAAACGACTGTCAGCCGTTGATTTCACAGAGGGAGGGAGGGAGGAGCAAATGAATACAAAACAAATCTGATCTATTTCTTGTTTTGATCCACTCCATCTATCTTTTACATCTTTGGCTGGCAGCAGGCGGTGCAGTAGGACTGCAAGCCATCCACATCTCCTGGCTGCTCGGTAGAAGATGGTGCAATCAGACTGCTAGCCATCCTCATCTCCTGCCTGCTCACCATAAGATGGTACAATAGGACTGCCTGCAGGACTAAAGAGAATGACCTGGTCGAGTTACTCCTAATTTAGTCCCTGTGCCCACGTCTGCCCAGGTGCTCCTGACCGACCTTACCGAGGCAGCCAGGAGCACCTTGGACACAATGAGGATGGTTTTCAGGCCTATTGCACCATCTGCTGCCACAAGGCAATGGGTTGCAGCTGCTGTGTAGCAATGTAGTACCGCGTCTGCCAGCACCCAGGAGACATACGGTGACAGTGAGCTGTGCGGGCTCCATGCTTGCCATGGTACGGCGTCTGCACAGGTAACTCAGGAAAAAAGGCGCGAAACGATTGTCTGCAATTGCTTTCACAGAGCAAGGGAGGGCCTGACGACATGTACCCAGAAGCACCCGTGACAATGTTTTTTGCCCCATCAGGCATTGGGATCTCAACCCAGAATTCCAATGGGCAGCGGAGACTGTGGGAACTGTGAGATAGCTACCCACAGTGCAACACTCCGGAAGTTGACGCTAGCCTTGGTACTGTGGAAGCACTCTGCCGAGTTAATTCATTTAATGCACTTACAGCATTTTGTGTGGGGGGACACACAATCGACTATATAAAAACGATTTCTAAAAAACCAACTTCTACAAATTCGACCTAATTTCGTAGTGTAGACATACCCTTAGTCTCTAGGTTCAATCAGGGCAAGGCTGTAGAGAAGTTTCATGTCTGTCTGAGGGTCTCAACTGTGGAAATTCCTCCTAGAAGAGGTCCACAGAGCACCTCACTCACTCTCTTTAGTGCAGGGGTCTCAAACACGCGGCCCATGAGCTGCATACGGCCTGCGGGGTTATTTCCTGCGGCCGCCAAGCTGTCCACCAAGCTCCCCGTGCCCCCCCTGGAGTTATGTCCTGTGGCCAGCCAGGCTCCCCTCCCTCCAGCAAGCCGCATCCCCGCTCCTCTGCCTACCTGCAGGCGCTTCCACCACCAAACAGCTGTTTGGCAGCGCTTAGCGCCTTCCAGGAGGGAGGGGGGAGGAGCAGGGAGCTGCATGCTCAGGGGAGGAGGCGGAGAAGAGGTGGGGCAGGGGCGGGGATTTGGGGAAGGGGTGGAATGGGGGCGGTGAAGGGGTGGGAAGAGGCAGGGCCTCATGGAAGGGGTGAAGTGAGGGCGGGGCCAGGGGCAGCGTGGGGGGCGGGTCAGTGATGCGGCCCTCGGGCCAATGTACTAGTCCTCATGTGGCCCTTTAGTGCATGCTAGAAGTTTCATGTACTTATGTACTTCAGCTGACCCATTCTTTTAGTCTTTGGATTCCTTCCTTGAGCTTTGTTTTTTTTTTTTTTAAATTAACTGTCTACCTTTTATCTATTCCTCTTACCAGTTCGAAACTGATCCTTTGGAGGTGTTCTGTTTTTTGGGGTTTTTTTTTTATGCAGCACATTGTACTCTTAGCTGATTTCGCTTTCGTATTTTTTGTATTTGTCTCCTTTGCATGGTACTCAGATGCCTTGTGATAAGCACATTATAAATGTATTACACAAACAAAACATATGGAGACTCTGTACACTCTCTCCCACATTCCCAACAGTCTCTTTGACACAGGAAATTCTGAAAAACTCTTAATGTGTGAGAGCATTCCCAAGACATCTGCTGGAGCCCACAATTTAAGAGTGGGAATCTATGAAGGGAAAGTGTAGATACTAAACTAGAATTACAGGGAAATGTATTTTTTAACAAATCATTTATATTCTTTAATATTTCCCTTGACGAATTCACCATAACAATTCCAGTGTGAAACTAGGATTCCTTACCACACAAGTGCAATTTGATATAAATAACCAGATACTTCCATTAGCTTACTGCTAGATTTACTACTTAGTTACAGAAGCTCATTTTATGACTAATATAATACAATTTCATTGCCCACTTTTTTTTTTAATTTGCAGCCTAGCATACTTATTTCTGTTATAACAGGCTCTCCCAATATAACATGCTTGGTACCCAAAATATACCTTAATAAAGATTAGTAGAAATAAAGAAGCCCTTAAAATAGAATCAAACAAATTACATCAACTGTCTGCAGACTCATCTGACAGCAGATCCTAGTTCATGAAGTTGCCTTAAGCAAGATAATGTTGTTTATGTTTTAAGCATTAAAATAAAATGAAAAGTTAGTATGTTACAAACATTGGGAATCAAATTACAACTATAGCAGCTAACACAGATGAGGAATTTGTGATAGTAAGATTTTTAATGCTCAATGCACTATATATAAGATATACAAAGTGAACAAACAGAAAATTGCAATTTTTCCCTGATCTCTCTTTTACAGTAATCAAGTAATCATATTAAAAATAGTATTACTTGTAACAATAGTTAGTTAAAAAAAATCAGAGAGAATAATTTTTAAGGGCCTGCTCCTGCTCCCTTTGAAGTCAATAGCACTATTTCCACTGATTTCAATGATGCAAGGTCAGGCACTTTTCTCAGCCCAACAATCTGAATGTTGAAAATGTAAAAAACTTTTCACTATGTACACATGGCAAAATAGTTTGTAAAATCATTTCTTTAAAATACAGTTGGTATTTCTGAGAGCACGGCTAGTGATGACCACCTTGCTAAAGAGTTTGACAAATATAAGTATAGCAGCACCATGTAAAACAGCTTATACAATTTATATCCTGTTTAAATACCACACTGCTATTTTACCTGTGGTAGGGAGCGTGTGGTATCTGTGCTCTACACGCCGCCCTAAGTGTAGATATAGCCTCAGATGCCTTTTGCGTCAAGTAAAAAGTCTCACAGCAAACTACACTGACTAGAGGCTACCCTGAAAACTGTACATGAATCATATTTTGTCAAGTTTTATCAATTGACGGACCTGCTCTGTGCATACCACATATTGGATGTGAAACTCTTCCATCTAAAATTAATATCAGAAACTTAAAAGGCATGATACTGTTCCCATTCACAAAATAAAATATAACAAATACAGCTACAAAGTCTATTTTAAGAACACGCCACTATCACCCTCTCTCTCACTTTTAGTATAATCAAATCAACTTACCAGATTTGTGCTTCTTGTGTTTTGCTTTCTTTTTGATGATAAACAACTTATTCTGGATCTCAGGTTTGTAAGTCTTGAATGGGTGAGGAAGAATCTCACGCTTTCTTTGCAGGTCATCACGTTTTCTCTGCAGATGTGCATTCAAAATGTCTTTCAGTTTCTTTTTTTTCTTTTTCTTCTTTTTTGCTCGCAACTTAGTAAGTTTTAGTTTCTTATTATTCCATAGTGAATTCTCCAGAAACATTTCTCTAGCAACTTTGTGGCAATTCATGTCTGGATTGTTGCTATGACTCCCATTCACATGCACTTGGCAGGTTTTAAGGGTATTTGTTTTTAATGGGCTGGGCTCAGTTTTTATTAGGGAAGCTTCATGACGTTTCTCTCCATTTTCTACAACCCTGATTTCTCCTGGGCTGAGAGGTTCCCCAAAGCCAACAATTTCTCCTGGACTAATTGGCTTCTCCTGGTTCTCTTTACAGCAGCCAGTTTTTTTTATGTCACAGGCTCTATGCATTTTAATTTCACAGTTGGGTTTCATTTCTTTTTCTGTGGTGATACTGAAACTATCCAAGTGAATTTTTGCTGGACAACAAATAAGAGAATCCATACTTTTCCCTGTTTCTATTTTACAATGAGGTAGCAGCTCTTCTCTACCACTAAATCTGACTTCCCCGTTGCTTTTGCTGACATACTCACATTTCACTTTCTCCAATTTAATCCGTGGTACTTTTTTTACTTTGATGGGTGGAGCTGGAAATGCAGGAGCTTGAAAAGGCTTCTGTTTGTAAATCCGTACATCAGCACCACAGAACTGTGGAAAATGAACATAGGCATTCTCCAAGAAATCATAACCAAGGATCACTTCCCTGCACTCATGGATAGGCTGCCCAAGCACAGCATCTTGAACATCTTTTTGTGTTTCATATACAAAGTCACAGAGGCCTTTTAGCAGCCATACTTTTTGGTAGAATGGGAGCTCATGAAATGGTGTTCCCTCCAAAGGATTAACTTCCCCAAGGACTTTAAAAAACTGGGGGCATAGCCCAAGCTTTTCTGCACAGCCATCAGGGTTGTCAGTTTGCCCTACAACAGTGTACCACTGTTGCACTTTCTGTCTAAGTGCTGCTTCCCAAGTCCTGTAAGGAAGAGTTGGTCTTCGATGCAAGGTAGATCTTCGATGAGGAGGACTTAACAAAGAAGTCATTATTTTGGATAAAAAAGCATTACACTGAGGCATTAGAAGACAACGTTCCAACTCATAGAAGACTATTTCAGGCAAGTTTAGAATTTGTTGTGCTAAACAAAGGAAATGACCAATAGCTGGAATTTCCCACATGGTCTCCATCCTTGTAGGTGCTGCTTCAGCTAAAAGTGACTTTTCCCATTCTTCTATTTCTTTCTGACTAGCTTCTTCTGCCTCTTTTCGTTCTTGCTCTCGTAGCCTATTGAAATAAAAGAAATGTCACAAAAATTAAGATATCTGATTTACCTTAAAAAATAGTGAAGGAGAAAAGTCAGAAATACAGAATGAAAAACCAATAGATTTTGTTTAAAGCAACAATAAACACGGCATGTAAAATCAGAATTCAGTTGGTCTTTAAGATGGATTACATAAAACATCAGTACTCAAAATGGGAACGTATAGGTGATTATATCTTACCTACACTTCTTACTGCTGCCACTTGGAAAAAGAGGTGAGGGGATGAGAAAATCTTGGCAGATACCATCAGGTGTTCCCCCAATAACAGCCCTTTTATCAGCAGACACTGTTTTCTCATCAAGTATCCAATTAAAATCCTATTCAACTGCATACCTGTTGAGACTTTACCTTCACACTGCTGTACTGTGACTTCGAACAGCTATCTTGTCTCTTGTTTTCATTTAACATCTTTCTGATTTATACACAAATATACACACTTAACAAAAGGTATTCTAGTGTATACATGCCCTTTTTCCATGTGTGTTTTTCTAATCAATGTGCAATGTGGGTTAAAAAGAGCAAATAAAATGTGAGGACGCATAAAGAATGAGATGGAAAATAACACTGAAAATATAATGATATTACATTTACAAATGGTATGCCCTCAGCTGGAATATTGTATTCAGTTCTGGTGCCACACCAAAAAGGATACAGCAGAAATAGTGCGTATTCACAGACAGGTGATATAAATAGAGACCTACCTAGAAAAATTTCGATAGGTTGAAAAGAGCAAAACTACTTTAAACAACACACTAATAAGAAGGAATTTGATAGATGTATACAAAATAATAACTAGTATAGAGAAGACAGACAGGGCACTTCTATTTACCTTTTTCATAATGCAAGTATATACGTACATTCAATAAAATGCAAAGGCAACACAATTAAAACTGATTGAAGGAAATGTTTTCACTACACACAAAACTGGCCTGAGGAACTAATTGCCACAAGATAGGATAGAGGCCAAAAGGTAGCAGATTTCAAAGAAGAACTGGACATATATATGAATAATGAGAACATCCAGAGTTTCATTAGTAAAGTTTTTTTTTTTTTTTTTTTAATTTGAATGGGGTATAAACCTTCTTGTTTGAGGGCATACACTAGACTAACTCATAGGTTTAGGAATAATTTTTCCCCACGGAAAAGTTATTCCATAACTGCCTACTACAGAGTTTCTTACACTTTCCCCCTGAAGCATCTGGTACTGACCATTGTCAGAAACAAGGATATTGAGCTAGCCCGATCTCTGGTCTGACCCAATATTGCAGTTCCTATTATCTTATTTATTTTCAAACTATTTGCCCCAATTCTCCCTCTTACACACAAATAAATTAATATGAAATATAAATTGAAAGGATAAACTCCTCCCAATTAAGCCAAAAGACCCTAACCAAACACAGACTTCTCCATTTGATGACAGAAAGCTATTAATGAGTACTAGCCTCTAAAACAGTGGTTCTTAACCTTTACTGCAGCCTGCACCCCTTTGGTTCTCAAAATATGTTCTCTGACCTCTTATCAAAAATCATTGAAGTAGGTCAGTTCTTTAAACCTAGATATATTTTTTGTTTGTATATTACAGTAATCGTTAAAAATATATAATGTTAATAAATACATAGTTTTGATGAAACAAAGTAGTTGTACTTAGGTGCCTGTGCTTAATTTGTGTTTTCGATGATTTACCTTCTAAAAAAATCTGGCATGTCTCGCACTCCCAGAAAGAGCATCTTGCACCCCCAGGGGGTATGTGCACCCCAGGTTAAGAACCACTGCTCTAAAATAGACATTACTCTGCCACTTTATACATTTTTATGTATATGTATTGCATTAATAGCCTAGTTTACATTGTATCTTTGTCGCAAAGAGGGAGTAATATACCACAGACCAGCACTTTTCACTGAGTGAGTGTGCTATATGTATTTATGAATGTGCAAGAACTACAGAGAAGTAGCCATGTGACATCAAAATGTAATTCCAATGAAAGTTTAATCTGACACAAATCATGAAGAAAGTCCAAATGGTTTGTAACTGAAACCCCAAGATGAAGTTTCCTAATACTATATTGTTGGGTATTTGTTATTTATTTACCTATTAAATGCAGAAAGATATATTAATGCAACACCAAAAAATTTAAATTAAAAATATCAGTAAATTCAAAAGTTGATGTTTCCACATCAGCGTTAATACAGCCACATTATACATATGAGGTCAAATCTTGCTTGCCTTACTTGGATGATTAAGTCCATTGAAGTAAACAGGACTACTTACATGAGTAGAGTGAGCTGTATCTCTCCTGCATTATATTTCAAGGTTAGCAATTACAGGCAGTCCCTGACTTTACGACGTTCGAATTACAACACTTACAACGTTTCTGAATTGACCCCCTGATTTGACTTACAACAACTGGTTTCGACTTTACAACCCTTGGTCCTGCAATGGAGTGTATTGTGGTTCCAAGTTATGACATTTCGACTTATGACGCAATTTTCAGGAACCAATTGTGTTGTAAGTCCAATGAGTGCCTCTATTAAGTTGTTAAATATATGCCATTAACAAACACACATGTACAAAGGTGTCCGAATTAATTGGGAACCTTCACGTCTACAGTTTCTAACTTTTGTCCACTGAAATGTTATACCTCAATATTGTATTAACATAGGATTTTTTCAGTTAATTTCCTGAGGGTGGGCAGTGGAATAGAAAAAAGAAAGTAAAAAAAGTGACAGGTTTCAGAGTAACAGCAGTGTTAGTCTGTATTCGCAAAACGAAAAGGAATACTTGTGGCACCATAGAGACTAACCAATTTATTTGAGCATAAGCTTTCGTGAGCTACAGCTCACTTCATCGGACGCATACTGTGGAAAGTGTAGAAGATCTTTTTATACACACAAAGCATGAAAAAATACCTCCCCCCACCCCACTCTCCTGCTGGTAATAGCTTATCTAAAGTGACCACTCTCCTTACAATGTGTATAATAATCAAGTTGGGCCATTTCCAGCACAAATCCAGGTTTCCCCCCCACACACGCACAAACCCACTCTCCTGTTAGTAATAGCAACCTGGATTTGTGCTGGAAATGGCCCAACTTGATTATCATATACATTGTAAAGAGAGTGATCACTTTAGATAAGCTATTACCAGCAGGAGAGTGAGGTGGGGGGAGGTATTTTTTCATGCTTTGTGTGTATAAAAAGATCTTCTACACTTTCCACAGTATGTGTCCGATGAAGTGAGCTGTAGCTCACGAAAGCTTATGCTCAAATAAATTGGTTAGTCTCTAAGGTGCCACAAGTACTCCTTTTCTTTTTAAAAAAAGTGAAGTGCTCCCATCCAAACACCCACTCAATTGCCACGCACTACTAAACCTCTCCTCCACCTGCGAGAAGCCTGCTGTTCCTTCGCAACTACATAAGGCGGCTTCCAAATGCCTTATTTCCAAATGCCTTAGGCAGCTAAATACTCTAACCTATGGTAATGTGTTTATTTGAATATACGAACTTTACACTGAAATAAATGTACAGGTAAGTTGTGTATATTAGAGCACTTGGGCTTAAAAAAAGGTAGGACCAAAAGGGTTTCTGCACCTTGGAGATGGGAGGGGAAGGGAATGGTCTGGTTTAGCAGATGGTGAAGGGGGCCAATCACTAAGAATAGCTATTAATAACCAAAACCAATCCTTAATTTATTAAAGATGTTGAAATTACAGCCAAAGATTGCATGCAGGCACACCCATGCAGAGTATAAATAATAAATTTGGCTATATAAATTTTTTTAGTATATCAGTAGGAAAAAGCACATTTAAGGTTTTTTTATTTTACTGTTGTGATTACTAGATTCAACAGAACTTTGAAAATATTTTTGAAAGTAATTAAAGTAATTAGTAAAACATTCATGCAATTAGTACTGCATTGGTGAAATGTATTGGCATCAATATTCCCTCAATTATTATTATTATAATTTTGTACTGAGGGGGCCACAAACTCCATTGAACATTACATTTTTGTCCTCCAGCCAAAAAAAAAAAAAAAAAAACCAAAGCGAGGGGTGAGCATGGGAGGGGGATTGTGTGTGTGCAGTGAGGGGTATGTATAGGAGGGGTTGTGTGTGTCTGAGCTACGGAGTGTTTAGGAGAGGTTCTGGGGGGCAGCCGGGAGAATAGGGTGTAGGGAGGGCTGCTCCAGGGTGGCTCCTCCCCAGTCTCACACACTAGTCTCTATTACCACCATTCATGATGTCCCAGAGGGAAATGATTTGCTATGCAGCAGCTGTCTTAGGAGCCTGGGAGAGGGAGGGACAGGGAGAGACAAACCCACACACCCCCCGCAAGTTCCCTGGGCCAGGGGTTTCAGACATGCCCACTGGGGACTCCCAGGAAGGGGGCTGGGCTGGAGCTCACTCCCCTGCTGCCTCTTGGCAGCAGCAACTGGACACGAACTACTGTGCAGACGAGATGTGGGTATGCGGTCAGGGGTGTGTGCTTCTGCCCCTCAGGCCACAGCTTTGGAACTTCCGCTAACCCAGGCCAGCACTACAGAGCCCAGACAGGCCCCATCTGAGCTCCTGCCCAAGGGGCATCCCAGAGCCACTACCTCCTCTTGGCTCAGCCAAGCATGACACAAAAACAGAAGGGCTTGCATTCCACTGCAGTAAGGAGAGAAGTCCAAACCCACCATCACGGGGGAGGGAACAAGCAGATTCTTAAAAGAGCCACACCACAGCCTTGCTGGGGCCACACAGAGGAGAAACGAGCAGTGTGATTTCTGATCTGCGCTGTATATATAAGATTCCTGCAGGGTTTACACGGAACTATGATGGGTTTTATTAAAACAAACTACAAAAAGTATGCCACCGTGTACTTGTTAGTGCAACGTTTATATTCTAATTCCACTAAACTATATCATTTTTGTCAAAATATTTTCCCTTTATTACTAAAAAAAATCCTAAAGACACCTTTGCTTACTGCTTGGCAAAAACCCACGAAACTAGTGTAAATTTTATTGTTTTTAAAACCTGTTCTTGAGAATGAATCTACATAATTTAATAAATATTTATTGCACACAGTCTTTCCATATTTTCCACCATTGCATGTTATCACACAATATTTTGCTGTGGCCATATTTTATCTCCAGTCTTGCATATCTAGTTTGGAAAGAAAAACATAAAATTAAAACATGATTTCAATACTTGGTGTGTGATTGTGTGTAAAGTAACATTTAAAAAGGAGTCTGTATTTTATATTTTTATTTGCAAATCACATTGGTAACAAAACACTGACATGATGAAATCACTGTAAAGAGTGGCTGCAACAAAACGATACTATTATCTGACAAATAAAAATATCTGATCCAAACATATTTCTCTGAATGACATGTCCGACAAACTGTCAAATAGATTTCCTCATCTTATATTGGAATCCTACATTCCTTAGACAAGCAAAAATTCCCACTGACTTCAACTGGATTTACACTGAATAAGGGCTCTAGCTGAATTTTAGCGGCCATATGAACTTGTCAACTCTGGGTCTTGCACCTATAGATTCCTCTTATGCTTTGTGTGGAGAGAGAACTTTCAAAATTTTAGCTATTTGAAATTAACATAAAAATAACTGCTGGATGGTAAACTGATCTGAAACAAATTAAGAAAGCAAAGCATTAAAACTCTATATGTGGAAAAAAATAATCACACTCTCCCTGAAAATTATTTACCTGATACTTTTAAAAGTAACAAAGTATAACAGAAAGCAATTAAAAAACTATTTATTTTTTTTCTGTTTATTTTGTGCACTTGATTGCACCTTCTGTAGAGTCAGCTAGTGCAGTGGTCCCCAACTTGGTGCCCACGGGTGCTATGGCACCCGCCAGGGCATTTATGCGTGCCTGCCTAGTGACACGGTGTGAAAGGTAATGCCCAGCAAGGGAGAGAAGCCGCGGCCCCGCACCTGCCGGGGACAGAGAACTCTGGGGCTGCAGGTGCTGGTGTTCTCTGTCCCCGGCAGGTGCGGGGCCACGGCCTCTCACTGGCTTCTCCCTGCGCTGCCCAGAACTGCCAAAAAAAAAAAAAAAGTGTCTCGGACTGCCACCGCCCAAACTGCCAAAGCGCAAAAAAACACCGCATCACGCCCGAACTGCTGAAACAGAAAAAAAAAAAAAACGCACTCAGACTCTGCCACCACAAGAATGGACGAAATGCCGCCCCTTAGCATGTGACGCCCCAAGCACGTACTTGCTCTGCTGGTGCCTGGAGCCAGCCCTGTGAGTATTCTTCCGCTGCACTCATACTGCTGTTTTCTTGTGCTTTGCGATTTATTATTGTTTTAACATTTTGCCCCAAAATGAGTGGTTCAAATAAAAGACAACGTACGCATTATTTAAATGCAGAGTGGGAAGAATCCCATTGTTTTATTGAAAATAAAGGGAAATATGTTTGCTTATTGTGCTGTGGTACTGTTGCAGTGCCAAAAAAACAATGTTGAACGCCATTTCCAAACTAATCACGGCTGTTTTGACATTAGACATCCATTTAAATCTGAGTTGAGAAAGAAGAAAATTAATCAACTCAAATCAAACCTATCTGCCCCGCAATCTGTTTTCACTAGACAAGTGGTAAAGTCTAAAAGTGCTACTATTGCTTCCTTTAAAATTGCTCATCTGCTTGCAAGAAGAAAAAACCCTTCGAAGATGGTGAATTGCTGAAGGAAGCATTTTTGACTGGTGCCGATTGCCTGTTTCAAGGATTTCCTAATAAACGTGAGATTTTGTCGGTAATACAAGACTTGCAGTTATCAGACAACACAGTTACGAGGAGGATACATGCAATTTCAAGTGACATGCAAACTCAGCTAAAGGATGACTTGGAAATATGTGACTGGTTTTCACAGCAGTTCAATGAGTCGACAGATATATCAGATACAGCGCAGTTGGCAGTTATGGTGAGGATGGTATTTCGTGACTTTACCATAAAAGAAGAGTTACTCAGATTATTGCCTATGACAGGGCAAACAAAGGGTGAGGACATCTGTAATTTATTCAAATCATATGCAACATCAATTAGTATGCCACTACACAAGCTGTCTGCAATCACCACTGATGGGGCACCAGCAATGATGGACAGCACCAATGGATTCATTGCACTCTGCAAGAAGAATGAATCCTTTCCGAACTTTATGTCCTATCATCGCATTATCCACCAAGAAGCTTTGTGCGTCAAAGTTCTTTCTTTTCAACACGTCATGAATGTCGTTGTTAAAATAATTAACACTATTCGAGCTAAACCTTTGCAACACCGACTTTTTAAGGCCCTGTTGGAAGATGTTGATGATAAACAATCTGATCTTATCTTGTACACAAAAGTATGATGGCTGAGCAAAGGTAAAGGTCTTGCATGTTTTTTAAGCCTAATTGAAGAGATCAAAGAATTTCTGAAGTCCACAGATCAGAACTTTGAGCAACTAGAAGACTCCAGCTGGTTAATGAACTTGGCTTTTCTTGCCGACATCACTGACAAATTGAACATTTTAAATCTTGAGCTCCAGGGAAAAGACAAACGTGGCTCAAATGATAGGTTCTGTAAAATCATTCAAAGCAAAACTGATCTTGTGGATGTCACATATGAAGACGAAGTCTCTCATACATTTCCCAAGTATGAAGAAAGTGGTATGTGACAGTGATTTTAACCCATCACCATTTGTTATCCACATTCAAACACTTCTAGAACAATCTGAAAAGAGATTTCAACAGTTCACCACCATTGAGCCTGTAGTTGCTTTTCTTGTGAATCCTTTTACTTGCCAAATAGAGGTAACAGAAATGGCTACATCAATTGTGAGTCTCATTCAAGAAAGAACAGAAGACGTGGAACGGGAGATTTTGGACCTTCAAAATGATATTGTTCTAAAATCCTGCGCAACAGATGAAAACTTTGACCGAAAAAAGTTTCCTGCCTTAAAAAATGTAGCATACAAAATAAAATCTTATTTCGGTTCCACTTATCTATGCAAAGTTCCGTTTTCAACAATGAACATCATAAAATCAAAATACAGATCTCGGCATACAGATGCCCATCTTGATGATTGCTTACAAATGGGAATATCATCCTACTCTCCCAACTACGAAAAATTGGCTGAAGAAATGCAGTGCCAAAAATCACATTGACTTTATTAGAAAAAAAAAACACACATGAATTAATGATACCTATTTTCCATTAAGTGCTGATGAGCGCATATGATTAACTTGTATTTAACTTTTTTTTAAAATGTTTGTTTATTTAAATCCAGATACAAGTAACAACACAAAGAATATTTTTTAATTAACCATAACTGGCTATCTATGTTAAAGTAAGAATAATAAATATATCTGGACCAGCAGTCAACAATGTTTTATATATAGGACTGAAATATTACTAGCCTCACTTTCTGCTTCAGCTAGTCTAAATTTTTCCAAAAAACTGTCCAATCAAAAATAATTTTACTTTTTTAAAAATAAATAAGATGAAAACTGTTACGGAGTTTTTACAAAATAAATCATAATTTTTTCTTACAGGTACATAAAAAAGAGCAAATTCACATGGTAAGGTGAAAGTAATTGCCGCATAATTTAATTAATACCTTTTACAAGTAAAATTACCTTTTTTATCTTATGGATTCATATATTATGTAATATTAATATATTATTTAATGTACAAATACAAAATAAGCCTTGAAAAATTTTGGCGCCCGCCACACTCTTCTGAAAACATGAATGTGCTATTGGCCACTAAAAGGTTGGGGACCACTGAGCTAGTTTAATGCATGGCCCTTAAACTGGTACATAGTGCAAGTTGGCACAACAAACATGTGCCATGCCCATGCCCCATGCATGTTATAGTTGTACAGAATACATTTTATTGGATGTTTGTTCTTTAAAAATACAAATTAGGAAATTATATTCAATATTACTACGTTAAACGTTGTTTATGTTGCTCAGTCAAGCACTCAATAGTTCTGAAATACTAGAATTATGATTGACCACACCACCTTAATTCCGCCACCTTGTTCACTTACCTTATGATATAGTCTTCAATTATATGATCAAATACAATATTACTCCAGAAGACCCCTGCCTCATTCAGTATACAGAAAGGACATGCGGGCTCAGATTTAAGATTGTCTGAGCAAACCTAATTCCGTCATTCCTGAACTTTTGAGTGCTTGATTTTGCAACCTAAATTATGTTCTCTTAACATAGGGTTGGTATGATGTTGCACCCCATAATGCTTTATGGGAATATGCTCATTAATGTATATATGACATAACTGGCATATGTTTTATGCTACATATGCCATGTAACATATCTCTATAAAGGTTATGATCTACTGCACATATTCATCCTATTTGTATGCATGTATCATTTTTGTATTCAAAGTTATGAATACTGGCTGTTTACTTGTTGATTTTAAGGCATTTGGTCCCCTTCTTTAGAAAGGAATGTGCAAGTTAAGTGCCCAATCAAGAAACACTTAAGCTGACAATAGACCTTGATAGACGCCAATCCACATCTGAGCTTTCCTGGCTATGTGGCTTGGCCTGTAAAGTTCTGAGTCATGCATGGACATGTGACTTGCCCATGTGACTCCAAAACTCCATTTTGTAGCTGTAATTCTGCACAGGTGGAGGAAGGGGTTTAGAGCCACAAGGAGACACTATATAAAGCCTTGGGAGACCCCCTCCATTTTGTCTTCAATTGGCTCAAGAGATATCCTCTCCACCCCAAAGGATCTCTGAAAGAAACTGGAACAAAGGACAGTAACCACAGGGTGTGTGAGTGATTGCTGGACCCAGACTAGGAGACTAGTCTGTAAAAGGAAGCTCACTGGAACACCTCTGAGGGTGAGGTTTTATCTGTATTCAGTTTTCCTAGTGGATTAGGCATAGACTTGCGTGTTTTCTTTGGTAATTTACTTTGTTCTGTCTGTTATCACTTGGAATCACTTAAATCCTACTTTTTGTATTTAATAAAATCACTTTTTACTCATTAAGCCATAATATGTATGGGGGGGGGGGGGCAAACAGCTGTGCATATCTCTCTATCAGTGTTATAGAGGGCGAACAATTTATGAGTTTACCCTGTATAACGCTTATACAGGGTAAAACTGATTGATTTGGGGTTTGGACCACATTGGGAGTTAGGTATCTGAGTGTGAGGGACAAGAACATTTCTTAAGTTGCTTTCAGTTAAGCCTGCAGTTTGTGGGACATGGTTCAGACCGAGGTCTGTGTTTGTAGCCGGCAAGCATGTCTGGCACAACCAGGCAGGGTTTTGGAGTCCCAAACTGGCAGGGAAGGCAGGGGCAGTAGTAGTCGTGGCACATCCGTTGGCAGCCCCAAGGGGGTTTCTGTGATCCAACCTGTCACAGTTGGGTTTTTTAAAAACAATTTTCTATAAAATAGCTAAAGGTCAGATTTTGAAAAAATACTAGGTGTCTAAAATGCAGACAGGTGCCTAGTGGGATTATTCCACTAGGTGCCTAAATACCTTTGAAAATCTGGCTCTACATCTCTAAACCCAGTTTTACAACTTTTATTCTTGTTAATTCTTAATTCAAGCAAGCTGTCAATGGGGTCTTACAAAGCTCCTACAACACGGAGCTGATAATCCACAGAATCAGGAAGATGGGGAAAACTGAACACAAGGAGACTAAAAAAAAAAAATGGTCAGAGGTTATTACATGTATATGCACAATTGAAAACAAAATATAAATTTGATGCTAATGTAACAAGAACACAAAATATCACTTTTAATAAAGTAAAATAAACTACTGTAAATAAACACATTCTATTAAAAATGTTCACATCCATTGGTTCTTCAAGGGTTTCTTTTCAGATTGGGTCCACACTGGTAAACATGCCACTCGGGGGGGGGGGGGGGGAATACATTTCTTGCCTGCTCATTTCTTTTCTTCCTCATGGCTTATCTGTGAATACATTCTAAGTGGGAAGTGACCAAAAAAAAAAAATCACTAAAAGGAATGGTAGTATTGTATGAATAACCTTAGAAAACAAGAGACACATCACAGTCTGGTGTACTCATCTCCCAAAAGATGCATTCAAAGACACTTGTAAAGGCAATTTGTAACATTATTCAAAATCACAAATGGAAAACCAAGCTGCTACTTTATATATTTCTTTCACTGAAGGAAAGGTTCTTACTGCCCAAAATAAGACTGAGTACATTAATGCCTGATTGAGTAGGATTATCCATAGATTATTATACTTCTGACATACAACATCTGATCCATCCTGTGATAACAGATTTTGACAATTTCATTCCTTTTACACCTTTAATGAAATGAAATAATCAGTAACAATGGCTAGCTGAATCCCCCTCGAGTAGACCCTGAGCATTCTTCAGGCATCCAGTTTTATACCATGAATGTTCCTTATTAGCATACTTAACATTGCATGGGGGGAAAGGGATGGCGAACTAATTTTCTGTGATCTGAAAAAGACTGATTAATCTTTTGGTAAAAATATCAATGATCTTTAATGTTATTAAATTGTTCTTAATGTAAGCAGAGTCAGAATGAGCTCTACCCTGACTTCTGGGGGTGAGCTGTGGAAAAGGACTTCAGAGGCTAACCTCATTTCCATGGGCACACCCACCCTGCCTAGCATGATGGGACTGCTTGCCCAAATGGTCACTTTGGCTGCTGTGGGATCCACGATCTCTTTGTTATTAGGGAAACAGAAGTAAAGTGGTGTTATTCTGGTTATGTGAATCCAGGACAGTAGAACTGTACTTAGCATTTTATGAGGGATTTACCCTCAACTAAGTAGCACTCGCTAGGCAAGGGACATGGGTTCCAAAACCCAGTGAATTGAGAGAGGCTGGGAATAGATATGTGTACCTGGTTGTATGGGCCCCAAACAGCACTTTGACCCCTCCTCTCTCCAGGGTCTAACAACAAAGCTAATTTTGACTCCATTAGGATAATCTTGTCACATGCTGCAGAGCTGAAATCACTAACTCCTAGGTCTAAGCCTTCCACCTACTCTGGGCTAGTAGTTCTGAGTGTGCCATCACTAAGGTTCCCCTACTAATAGTGAAATCATTAAGAGCTGAAAGCTGTGTTAAGTGGAAGGGGAGGCTGAAGACATTTTGGTGAGCAGTGAGAGGAATGGCTAGCAGGACAGCTGGCGGAGAGGCGTGGCTGGTGGTGAAGACTGCAGCAGAACCCCACAGAGAGGCATGGCAATCAGCCGGTGACCCAAGCAGTGGAGCGTGTAAGATGCCCCCATACCTCCCCCCCACTTTCACCCAGGCTGGGGGATACATGCTGCAGATGAACTTCTGAACTCTAGGGGCTGCACTGACCAAGGACAGAAACTGTGGGAGGGGTGCCTTTTAGGTTGCTGGACTTAAGACCCTGAGGGGAAAATGCCACTTGTTGGATCATATTAAAGAAGTTCTGTATTAAAATCACAAATGAGTTTGATTCCCCATAGTTTAAATTCCAGGGTATTACTAATTAAGAGGTCTCTTGGTTTTTGGTACTGTTTCTCTCCCTCTCTGTGTGAAACTTGCAAGCTGCTAATTGTGTTAGTACATGCTAAGACAGAGTCTGTTCTCAAAGCAATACTTTGTAACAACTACTCACACAGAGAGAGACTCAAAGCGATACTTTGTAACAACAGAAACAGCACCCAGAGACTCCCCGCCCTTTTGTTGTATTTATCTCGCTTTGTTAACAATTGTGATTAAAATAGAGATAGAGGATGTATGTGGATGGATGCTTGGTGTGGATAATAACTGAATGATCAGGGAGGTGCAGCCTAAGAATCCAGTGTCCATCGGCTGAAGAAGGCATCAAGTGGAAACAACCAGAGGACCCCCGGAGGGCAGACTGGAATCCACCCAACAGCCTCGAGGATGGGAGAACCAAAGAATAAGATAACATCTGGCAGCACGGAGCCATCAGGAATGTGCCATCTGCTGATTGATTCAGCAACAGCATGATGAAGCAATTCCCATAGACTGGCATAGGAAGAAATTCCTATAAAAATGGACTCTAGAAAGTGAGAACTTTGGGGTCTGATTTTGCAAACCAACTTCCAGGAGCATCAGATGAGCATCTGACAAGGCCCTGCTCCCTCCTCATGTCCAGGCCACCTGGGCAGCGGCTTGGCATGAGCAACTCTAAGGCTGGTAACTATGATAACAACCTTGCAGAACTTGTGTGTATATGAATGTGTGAATAAATATGAAATTGAATGGAATGTTATAGCTATAACTGCTTACTATGCTTCTTTCTGTATTCACAAATGTGGCATTTTGCCTTTTCCTCTTTAATAAGATCCTGCTTTTTATTTTATTGGTACAACACATTGCCAAACTTACTTGAGGGCGGATCTTTTGCTCATGGTTTGCGTTATGAATCCTGTTTGTGGTATTTCCCCAGATAATGCCACATTGTTTCCCTCCTCTTTAAAAGGCTTTTGCTACACTCAGACTCACTGCTTGCAAGAGGGGAAGTACTGCCTCTTAGAGGCACCCAGGGGGGTGGTACATAAGCGTCCCAGGTCACTGGGTAGGGGCTCGAGACGGTTTTGCATTGTGTTATTGAAAAGGAATCCCTAGATACTGCACCCAGCCCTTGCTGCTGCCAACTCTGACTGGCCGAAGGGTTACATTAAGATGAATTTTTAGCTTTAAACAAAGTATTTCCCATCTAGCACTTTTTCTTGATGTGATTGCTGTTTACATGGATAAGTAGCAGATGTGGCAATATCCTGGGAAAACCCTACTGAATTAAGTTTTAGTATCTTTGGAGTCCATCCTATTAAATGCAAAGATCATATATTATTGTGGATATGGATTACCAAAAAACTATAATGGGCTTCTGGAGGATAATACACGTGAAGTAGATTTCCTGGGAAATACCTAGAGGGAGTTGAATGCAAATTCCTTCCACCCCATCTTCAGTTAATCAAAAACCCAAAGTTTTTGATACTACACCCTGAAGAACGAACCATTTTCTGCTGGTTACCTGTTCCTGAAGGTTGAAAACAAAGCTCCAAGCTGCATGAACAAACAGGATGATCTGCTTGTTCTGAGCTAAAGCCGTTATTAACTAGTAACCACAGAAAAACTCCATGGTTTGAAGGACTGACTCCTACGAGAGCCCCTACTGGAGCTGGGGAAGGGTAGAATCGCTGGTAAGGTTATTAGCATGCATGCAGGTTTTATTTTTTTTAGTATTTTTTTTCTGTAGTGCTTTCATCTTTAGAGTTAGGTTGACATAAGGCAACTTACATTGACCTAACTCTGTAAGCGTCTACACTAAAATGTAGCTCCAACCGATAAGACTCACCCACTACATTTACTTAACTCCTCCTCCGCAAGAGGCGAAGCGCATAGGTTGATGTGGTTAGGTTGACTCAATGTCAGTGCAGACACTGAGTTGCTTAAATAGACTGTTGCTTCAGAAACCGTTCCACGAATGCCCTACACTGACAGTTAAATCAATCCAAGCACTCCTGGTGAGGCACTGCTGAGACAAAGAGCGTACTGTGGACATGCAGAAGCAATTTAATTACTCCAGTGGCTGTAGGTCGATGTAACTTAGGTCAACTTAATTTTGTAGTGTAGACTTGCCCTCAGATATTTAAGGCCCGAAACTGGTGTTTATAAACAAAACACCCCCATCAACCTTAACTACCCAAGAAGTTAGAGTCAGAGAATAGCCACTTGACACAGCATACTCTACTCCCAAGGAGGCAGAAATGGGGACTAAGCAACCACAGAAGTTAATGTGGTTTGATGTTTGAAGCTTCATTAGTTTCTCCTAATGGTGGTCCCCACTAAAAAGTCATATGCAATAGATGTGAGCCAATTCCAGCATAGATAACCTTAATGGTCATGCTGCCATTGAGGGATCTGGAGAAGAGAATTGGGAACTATGCAGAGGCATCATGAAGGTACATGAGCCAAGATCCTGCAGCTCTCCGGCCTAGTTCCTTTCCAATCTACTGTTTTCACATTTGGAGCAGAATGATAGCGCAGAAATAGGCTCCCTAAGAAGACTTCAGATTTAATAAGTATGTTCTCCCTTTCCTCTATTTTCTTTTAGTGGATACTATGACCTTGAACTACTACACATTATGACAAATGAAAAGGAGAACAAGCGATATGCCCTATCAACATACAGTCCTTTTAAGAATGATCCTCAAACATAGTTCACAGAGCCCCAGAACAGAAAAAGAATTCTGTGGGATAAGTTAGGGATTGATAGGAGACAGTCCATAAGTGGACCTCTTTCAAAATACGCCACAGAATGAAATATTTATTGAATACATTAAAACATCCTATACAGAACACACAAATGGACATACACACACCATACAGAGAGAATAAAAAAAAGGTGATTATATGCTATTGGTATCAGGATGAATATAACTTCTCAAAATGTATTTAATTAAGAAACAACATACTCTTCCATTATAAGGAATGTGTTGTTCTAGACTAAAAATTATATGTAGTATTTTATTTCTACAAACGTGGATTAAGAATGTTTCAAGTTACTTGTTTTCAGTACTTCAGTCGTGACTTCTTATAGTGACTGCTTATAGTCATACAAAAAAAAATGGTCATGGGGAAGTATGGTAAATCAGGATTCAGCAAACAAGGAATATGTCCATAGACTACTACATTCTGGCTTTCAAATGCTATTACAAATTTTCTGATGTTAAAATATCAGAAGTTTTAAAATTATTTACACCATTACGGTGTTTGGGAAATTTTCCAATAACAAAAGTGAATCAAGACTAACTAGAGTTTTGCGGATACCTTCTAATGGTAAAAGCGTGTGTAATTCATTGCACAGTCGCAGTAAAAAAAACCAAACAATTTCACACTATGGTCACAGTAACCTTGTGGACCCTGCTGTCACACATTAACAGTTTGTTAGTTCACTTTGATCTAGTTCTCTTTGAAATGGGACTAGAACAAGGTGAACTAATCAACTGTTAATGCACAGCAGCTGATCAAGGCAAACTTATGACCTGTTGTTGTGCAGCAGCAGGGTCTACATGAACAGCTTATTAGTAAGCACTGACCATCTGCCGTATATGAACTGTATGTTAGTTTACTTGGATCTGGCCCTTTTTCACTGAGAACTAGACTGATTCAAAACTAACAAATTGCTAATGTGTAGCCACAGGGTCCATATAAATGGTCACCATGACAGTGGTGACCTTTTAGAGTCAAGTCCAAATATATGGCAAAATTCATGGGTTCTGTGACAGTAGCAATCACCATGATGTAATTGCATTCTTAACTATATTGTAGTCCAGGGTTCAAAAGTGAACTCTGTATCACAAAACAATAGGTGATGTATTTGGTGTTCCAGAAGAGAAACATTTGAGAAATGGAAAGGCAAGACTACAAAAAAATTAACTTTTTCCTTTTACCTCTTTTCTTCTTTTGCTCTCTGTTGTTCTTCTTGTCTCAGAACCTGAACCATTATGGACTCAAAAATGCCTGTTGCCAAGCCTGCTAAACTGCGAGGTGTGGAACGACGCCTTGTTGAAGTGCATGCTGTTCCTTTCTCATCTTCCAACCCATAGTACCCTTTGGATGTTACTGCTATTGTTGTCTTCTCTCTCAAGTGCCTTGCAAGAAAAAATAGATCAATGCACAATAATTTTTCCTGACCAGCAGTAATCCACTACCTACACCTCTAAAATGTACAACTGGGTTAGGTCAGAAAAAACTGATATTGTTAGAGTGTCATTACGATCCTCAACTGAACTGCCAAATTCTTCAGAGATCAAACGACCACTCCTTTACAAAATATTAAACTTACATGCCAAGACCTACACTATTAAAAATGGTGAATAGCTATCTCCTAAATAAATAATAATTAGATTTTCAAAATTAATTTCTACATTATATATTTTGTAAACATCTAGACACACAAATATTATATACTTGAGCTCAGATAAGGCCATTTTCAGAACACACAAAAGCATTCTGAAACAAAAGATTTGTTGCAAACTCAACATGACAGATTGCCAAAATTTGAAATTTTAGATTACAAAATTGGGAATCTTAGACTTTGAAATATTTACAAAATGAAATAGCTGAAAACAAAAGAATAATCTTTTCTTGTTTTGGATCTCTCTCTTACACTGTGTTAGGAAACTCAAATGAAGTCATGAAGTTTAATGATAAAAAATACTTTTCACAACATTGTATTTTTATTCAATTAGTCATCATCTTAGATTGTCAAAAAATCAAGAAAAATTACACACACTTCCTGGGTTACAAAAGGTAAGAACCCAAACCACCACCAATTTCCCAGACTGGACCTAACAAAATAGAGAATGTCTTTCTCTACTACAAATGAATAGAGAAAATATATACACAAGATATTAGAATTGTTAAAGACTGAAGAGTTAGAGGTTGTTTTGTAATGAGTATTAACAGCAAAACAGAGAAAACAAGCTACAAGTTAATAAGACTAGGCAATTATATTTTGTAAGTTAAGATGTAAATAATAGTAATTCAGGTTGTAAAATTTTATGAAGGCAAAAAATACAGATATTGGCTGCCAACATATTTGAGGACCTTTTATTATTATTAATTTAATATATTCCCTAACATACTGGTGCAGAAGTTTTGAGCAAAAGAATGCACAAAAGGGCGCTATTGTCAACAACAACAAAAATCAAACTTCTCACATTCAGGTTCATAGGGTGTGCAAAAGCCACAATGCCATTCCAACATCACTCATCACACTCAGGATGAACAGGAGAGCAAGAAGCAAAATATAGGTATTTATATAACACTCATGTTAAAGCAATGTCTCCCCACTATCCCGGCCCGAACATGAAGCAATTAAAAGTGTAATCCTGGGAAGTGTCAAGAACGGAACATTCCCATCTGTACTTCTACACTACATTTACTTGTTCCTCTCCACTGTGAGCATAATAAAAAGATCCATATATTGGTCATTTATAGACAATACTGCAATTTACTCGGAGGATGTTGTTAAGGCCCACCTGCAAACAAACTGGATTAGCATGCAGCAGGCAACAACAGGGTACCGCTGGCTGATGCAATCACCATCACACAATGCTTCATAGTCTGCACTGGTTCCCAAATGCATTTCAGGTCCACTTCATGCCCTTGATTCTCATTTAAAATGCCCTAATTTTACTTTTTAGATTGCCATCTCTTTTTTAGGATGTAAGCTCTGCAGAGCAGGGAACTTGTCTTCCTATAGGTCTGTACAAAACCTAGTACATTCTAGGCCAGTGGTCACCAACTGGTTGATTGTGATCAACTGGTCGATCCTGGATGATCTCCAAGCAGGGCTGCCGCTCAGACAGGCTCCCTGCCTGCCCCGGCCCCACGCCGCTCCCGGAAGTGGCCACTGCGGCCCTAGGGGTCGTCCTCCACATGCTGCTCCTGCTTGTAAGCACTGCCCCCGCAGCTCCCATTGGCTGGGAATGGGGAGCCGTGGCCAATGGGATCTGCGGGGGCAGTGCTTGCAGAGAGGGGAATTGCATGGAGCCATGCGCCACCCGCCCCCTCCCCTACAGGGGAGCGTTGGCCCTTTCTGGGAGGGGCGTGGGGCCAAGGTAAGCAGGGAGCCTGCCTTAGTGGCAGCGACACTGCGCTGCCAACTGGGAGCCAAGGGAAGTAAATGCTGCCAGGTAGGAGGCCACACCCCAACCCCGTGCCCTGAGCCCCCTCTCGGAGCCAGCATCCTGAACCCCGATTTGTACCCTGAACTGCCTTCTGCACCCCAAGCTCCAGCCCTGAGCCCCGTCCCAGAGCCAGCACCCCATACCCCCTCCTTCACCCCAACACTCTGCCTCAGCCCTGACCCCCCTCCCAGAGCCAGCACCCTGTACTCCCTCCTGCACCCGAACACTCTGCCCCAGCCCAGAGCGGCCTACTGCACCCAAACTCCCTCCCAGAGCTTGCACCCCTCACCCCCTCCTGCACCCCAATCCCCTGCCCCAGAGCCACCTCCCGCACTGTGAACCCCTTAGCCCCAGCCCAGAGCCCACACCCCCCTCCTGAACCCCAACCCCCTACCCCAGCCTGGTGAAAGCGAGTGACGGTGGGAGAGAGCAAGTGAGGGAGAGAGACAGGGAGGAGCGAGTGGGGCGAGACTTTGGGGGAAGGGGTGGGGTAGATCCTCAGTTGCCCTTAAATTCAAAAAGTGATCCTGGGCTTAAAAAGGTTGGAGACCACTGTTCTAGGCACTGCTGTAACAAAAATAATTTATCAGAATGGTTGCCACTTGCTTTGCAACTCCCACCCCACTTGTTATCCTCAGTAGTAATCCTTTGGCTGCTGGAATCCAAATCTGAGCTCGGGAAATTTGGGACAAGACTATCCTTGGTGAGGAGCCCACGATTATGAAATGCATATATACAGGAGATAAAGCTGAGTCCAATTCTAACCATATTTAGAGTAGTCCCCCAAATTACTCAACACAAAAGGAATGAACCACCAACCCAATAAACTGGCATAAAAAGAGAAGAAAGATTAGCTCTACTTACTACAGGGTAAACATTGTGAGCAACAAAGGAATCATCAGCATTTGTTAATTTGCTCCCTACCCCAACCTTGCCAGAACTTCTGTAGTTTCACCACACAATGTACCATGAGAAAAACCATGTACATTTTGTGGCATAAAAAACAGGTATCATTCTTGAACAATAAATGGTAAAATGAAGGCTGTGCTGCACCATGGGATGTCTATCCAGAATACTGAGTGGTTAACTCTAACAAGCAGAGCTGCATGGACACAATGATTAGCAAGGAAAGTACCTTAATCTGGAATAACACAGTGGTGTGAACACACTTCAATTCAATGGAGTTAAACAGCTTCACTTACAGCAAACAAATTAATTGGATATAACATCCCCATATAGATGTGGCCTAAGAGCTTGTCTACGTGAGAAGCTATGATGACTTAATCAAAACTGAAGTTAAGCTAAGGCACATTAGTTTCAAAACTTTAGTTACTTCATCTTAACTTTCTGGACTGTCCCCATGTACACTAACTCTAATTATAGTCTGATCTAGAGTGGTGAAAGGAAGGAACAGAATTAGGTAGCAACTAGGCTGCCTGGCAATGAGATGAGTGCACAGGTGATTAACACAAGGTAATCTCTGATACTCCACCTTGCACAGGTGCTAGAATGCTTAGCAGAAAAGCAATCCAGCACCTACCGTTTGTATATATTTCACAGCCAATGCAGTACCAGAAGAAGGAACTAGTTATTAGATTTTTAACATCTTTAAATGCAGAGATGTGTGTATAATTTGAGTTGGGGATTGGATTACTGCCCACTGCCCTTATAAAAAGATTGTTCTTTAATCAAAAGTCATGCTTTCATACCCAAAGAATATTTTTACAACACATTGTGTGTTTAGGTTAAAAAACCTTTACTGCACAAGATCTTCACCACCTGTTTATCTGTATATTCACATGCCAGACAACTAGTAGGCAGCCTTCATTTTACCATTTATTGCTAAAGAATGATACCTGCTTTTTATGCCACAAATCTCAACAAAAATCCTTGTTAGTGTGATGGTACTGACAAGTTTTTTCCTCCTTGGTTGCAAATCTTATGAAAATTTTCATATTAAAGCAATATGAATTTTCTTCTTTTACCTTCTTTTGTGTTCCATTCAAATATCTTTTGCAGCTGTGCTGTTTTCTAATATTTTATGACCAGTTTCTTCTCACTTTTACCTGATTTTTTGGGGACAGGGGGCTTTTGTGTTGATTTTAAATGTTTTGTATTTCATCAAGTTCAGCTGAAGCTTTAAAATTATACACATTTTCATCAGCCCCTAACTCTTAAGGATATTAAACAGTATGGTACCTCATTTAGCCAGTTACTGAGTGATTGCCAGTATTCATTTATGTTCAGAAACAGAATTCAAGGTCAACAAATTCACTGCGTCAGTTTGTTTAGGAAGTGGTTTTCAGCGTATCTTTTAGATCTATAGAGAATTTGATTCTAAAATGCAACCTTATATACCAAAGGTTCCCAAAACATTTTTTGCTGAACCACTTTTCCAAGATTAGTGTTCCATGAGTACCCGCTTGTTTATAAGAAACAGATGGCCAAGGGGTCACCGATAGTCATGGGGGCTGGTATGTTGTGCCCCACACTTAGAAAACTTCTGTTACAGAGTCACCTCATTTCTTCACAGATATGAACTAATTTTTCTCTTTTTAGATGTCCCATATCTGACTGGAAAAGCCTTCTAACTGCGGAGAGCTAGACACAGTGCACCCCAAAACCAGTCTCCTGTGTTGTCTAAGGGGAGCTGCTTCAGATAATCACAAGCAACTAAGCCCCAATCCCACTAATGGCATTGGTGCAACCAAGTTCCCAAGCCAAGGGCTGAAATACACCAGTTAAAAAGCAAAAAGGTTTCTGGAGTAAATCATTGTCCCTGTAGTTGACCACCTTCCTACAAGCATTTCTTTCTACATGCTATTTTATCAATCCCAACCAAGCTGACTACAAAAATCCTGTACATATCCCTGCAGTTCAGTCCTGAAATATTTAATACAAAGATTCAACTTAGTGTCTGTTCATACCTGTGCTACTTTTAAAGAGTACAATACGTTAGAAGTTGGCATCTTTCACCACCCAGACAAAACATCTGATTATATTGGTGAGAACACCCTCAATGGGCTTTTTTATTACTTCATCTTCTTGTAAACCTCAGGTCCTATTCTCACACCATTCTCGTGTACACATCACTCAGGCTAGATGTAGTAATCTAAAGGCATTCTTCAATTCCTGTTCTAGAGATGCTCACAGTCCATTGCAGCAGGTGAGAAATCCAGGACTCAGCACTAGAAAAGTTTCTATATAGCTCTGTTAGAGTCTTCTGCTATATTTGCCATTTTGGATTAACTGGGTTCCTATTTTTTCATCAGCAGTTTAGAATATGAATTTAACTAGATGTTGCAGCTATACTTTTATAACAATTATAGAATTAGGTCCCTCTGAGAAATTACTAACGTCCAAGTCTTCACTTATTACCCATATTCAGCTTTCTTGAGGTTCAGTCATCATCATAACAACTCAGATGGCCTAATTTGAAGCTAATGTGATTACTCTTAGTACTAACACTACCTGTTTTTTCAAAATAGAGAAGTATAACATCCCTCATGATAAAACTCATTTGTTATCATTCCATTATTGTGACACTCTGTACCTCAAATTAGCATCCTGGAATGCCCATACTCACAGTGTCATATAACTAATATATGTTTTGTACAATGCATGCCTTGTGAGGTATCATTTTAAAAGTCTTGATCTGTTGAATCTTAATATCCTGTTGAATTGTATGTAATATCATTGTATGTTAAGTTATGAAGTATTGCTGTTTGTATTACTGAAATACTTTATGAGGTTGGGAGATGCCCACAGCTGGCCCTTCATAGGGACAAAGGAGCAACCATCACTGGCCAGACTGGGGTTAATGGCCCATCACGAAGAATCCACGATCCCAGAGAGGATACATATGCAATGGGGACTCCCCCAGGTCAGGGCAAGGATCTTTCTAGCAGCTGGAAGGAAGTATAAAAGAGATACAATGACATCACTTGGCCTCTTCCCTCCCCCCACCCCAAATCTCAACACCTGAAAGATCGTCTAGAAGACAAAGACTCTGAAATAGGAAGATTGGTCCCAGGCTGGAAGGGAGTTCAGTATGAGTATTGAGAAGTGTAAACTGCCTGTAACTTCTACCAGGGTGAGAGATTGTTTGATTCAAATTTTGCTTAGTCTGTTGAAGTTAAAATTTAGACTGAATTTCTAAGATAACCAACTTTGATCTCTATGCCTGCTACTTACAATCACTTAAAATCAGTCTGTTTTATATTTTACCTAAAACAGTGTGGTTTTGGCTGAAGTGCTTGGGGAATCTCAGCTCAGATTACAAAGGCTGGGGCAGGTCCACTTTCCTCTGAAGAAGTGGCAATCTTATTAATGAGCTTGCACTGTCCATGGGAGTCTTGAGCAGTGTAAGACGGTATATTCCTGGGGTGCAAGGCTGAGGTGATTGGCTGGTGCCTCTTTCTGTATGATTCATAAGTGTTTCAAGGAGCATTCATACAATTTAGCTAGGTGTGTGGCTCCAGATGCTAATGGCCGAGTGATTACAGCGCTTGAAGGGGTGTTTCTTCTTGTCACTGGCATAGCTTTGTGAGAGACAAGCCAGGCTACAGAGCTAAGGAGGCACAGTGGTCCCACAGTTCCAGATTGTACCCTGGGAATCCCTGTCACAATTATAAAGCCATTTGTAAAGGTATAACTGTGTAATCTGATTTGGTTAACGGGCCAAGCTTTGAAGGCCATACACTCAACTGGGTGGCATTTCTCTGTTTGTCTATCCACCTCAATGCCACATCTGATCAGTTTTAGGCATCAGTGGCCAGAAGCCTGGAAAAATCAGAAAACTGCAAGAGTGAAAATGGAGGATTCATCTCTGCAATTGCCTATAGATCAAACAAATGGCTGATGGCACTAATGCCTTCCAGCACAACAATACCTATATTTCTTCTATGCCCAGCATCCCAATACAGTTTAACCTTGAATGACGTATCTCCTAGACAAATAATAATGATAGGGGAAGGTGGGATGTGACCGTGTACTCAGCCCCTTTGCATGGGAGAACATGGGGCCCTGAAATAGCAGGAAGAGGGAATGGGAGTCATACAGAACCCCTGGTGAAGAGGAAACTGGGGACTCTTATGGGGTGAGGGGAGAATAGGGAGCACAAGAAGCCTCATGAATGGGAACCTATACAGAGACTTTGGCATGAGGGAATGGGAGGTGCACAGAGTTCCAGGCATAAGGGAAAAGATGAGGGGAAAGTTCCTGAAAGAGGCCAATGGGAGGATGGCACACAAGGACCTTTTGTGTTACAACAGAGGGATGCAAGAAGTCCCTGATGTCCAACGACCTCAGCCTGCAGAAGGTACAAAGTATGTTACACCCAAGTAATGATTTATTTACAAACCATTATTATTCTAAACCATCAATAAATCTGAAGCTAGTCCACACACACAGTCACCAGGAGCTATCCACTTGCACCTATCTGAACTAATACTTGTATTGCAGGAGACACCCATAGATGTTCCCACTAAGGACTGATTCATCTTCCACTGTCTGACCTGCCCAGCAGTTTCAGATACCGATTAGGAAGTCTAGCCTAAACTCTACTTTTGCTGATAAAGAAACTTCTGAGAATGTGAAATGAAGAGGACAAAAAATTATTATTAAATTAAATCACTTTCTTCAGTTGTCTTGACTAAAGAAAGATGCTACTAGGGATATATATGCCTATCAATATTAAAAAGAAATCTGCTAAGGATCTATATGGTTATCGATATCATTGTGTCTGTTTCTCCTCCTTAGATTAGGGACTTCGGAGTAGGTACTGAATCCTCCTCTGCTTTTGTGGCACCAACCACAAAATTTATGGACCAAATGAAGTGAGACAGGAGCAGCGGAAGCACCCTGAAAGTGGGGGGACCAGAGGCACCCGAATGGTGGCCCCGTCCTCACACCACCTCTTCCCTCACCTCCCCCCAAGGTCCCGCCCCACATCTTCCCCCCCCCAGCCCCCGAAGACCCTACCTCTCCACCCCATCCCCATCGCTTGCCCTTACATCCAGTAAAAAGTGCAGGGGCTATGGCACCATCCATTCCAGCACCCCTGAAGTGAGGTCTAATGCAAAGTTTTTATTTTGGTTCTATTCTTTGGCCCAGATCCACAAAGGGACTTAGGTATTGCAGCACCTAACTTTTAGGTACCCAGAAAAAAATCCATGGAACAACAATGGGAGCCACAAAACCTGATTTAGTTGCACCCTAGTCTCCCTACAAAATGCATAAGGAAAGACAGGCACCTAAGAATGAGATCACAAAAGTCAACATGCTAGGCAGAGTGTGCCTAAACTAGCCAACAGGAGACGCCACGGAGAGGGCACTCAATCTCTTCTGTTGAAGATGTTCCACTGCGTATAAATACTTAAGAGTCACTGGGACAGAGAAAGAGTGAGAGTGACTCTAACCCGGTGAAAAGGGCTTCCACCCAGAAGGTAGGAGACACAGGCTCTATTCCCCCTGCTCCAATTACTATCTAAAGTAGAACAGCTTCAACAGGAAAGACTGAGGGGGATTCACATCAGACTATCCTACTGTCCAGTGGCTGAGGCACTCTCCTGAGAGGTGGCAGATCCCTGTTCCAACCCTTTCTCCATCACAGTCCCATCAGGAACTGAACCGGGTCTCTCACATTGAGGTGAGAGCTCTAATCACCGGGATAAAAGATATGAAGTGAGCACCACCACTTCTCCCACCCCCAATTTTGGCTCCACCCCAAGACACCCTCCTGCTTGCCACTTCACCCTTGACCCCAGCCCAGGAAAGCAGATCCTCTTCCAGGAAGACTTGCACTGGGGGGGCCCCCAGGTGCTGGAGCCGTGCTGCCTGGCACTCACGCCACCTAGCACTGGTCTACGGAACCCGGCTCTCCAGGGCTGGGGCCCTGGAGCCTGGAGGCTCTGCGGCTGCCCACCCTGTGCTTCAGGGAGCTGGGGGCACTGGGACTGGGAGCGCTGGGACCGCAGCGCCCAGGGTTGCGGGTGCTTGGGTCACCCAGCAGTGGGGCCATGACACCCCGGGGCTGCAACACCCTGGGTTTGGGACCTAGAGGCACTGGGGTTGCAGCACCTGGCACTCAGGAGTTAGGGGCACTCAAGTGGGGCAGGCAAGGGCTGGGGCAGCATGGCTGGGGAAGCAAGGCCGGTGGGCACAAGGAGCAGGGAGGGGTTCGGGGTTCTGGTGGGAGCAGAAGAAGCAGGGAGGGTGGAGAGGCCTTGGGCTGAAGGGGCGGGCCCAGCCTCCCCCAAAGTTTTCGCACGCACAACCCATGGAATTTTTATAGCAGTAACGTAGGCACTGACTGAATTTAGGTGCCTATCACATTAGACAGCAGCCAGGCAGGGGTTTTGTAGATCGTAGTAGTGCCTAACATTGAAGGTTTATGGATCTTTATGGATCTTTAGCGATATCTGTAAGTAAAATAACATTAGAATGCTTATCACTGCATCCTAAGTGCCAAACAAAATTAAAAGATGCATCATCTACCTCTAGCAGTAAAGCTCTCCTTTCACAAGGAGTTTCTCCAGTGGCTGTGCACTCTTTCTTGGTTCTACCAGTATCAAATATCCAAGAGGAAGTAGCTTGAAGGCAATACTAAAATAAACAAATACATTTTTTAGCTGTCATTAAAGGTGAGAGGCTTGGGCTTAACCCCTCCTTCAGAAACAAGTTTCCTAAGCACAAAGCGTTGAGCCCTAGTGTGCATGTGGTTTTCATTACATATTTGGGTCACAAAAACAAACAATTTAAGGAAAGTGAGGCAGAAAGTGACTTTTCCCAGGAGTTAGTCCTCAAACCCTATAAGGCTCCCACACAGGAGTATACCCCATACCCACATAACTGGCACCTGTTAGAATCTCTTTGGTGTCTCAGGAAGACAGACAAGTGTTTGCTATACTTACCGGGACAGCAACGCCAGCTTCTGTTCTAGCATCATCTCCAGCTTCTGGGCCTGTTTGGAGAGCCAGTGATCCACTCCGTGCAACCGGTAACACGTCTCAAGCATTAGTCGAAAATCGGCGACGAAATCCGTGATCGCAGTGTACTGCCCACTGGAAAATCTCTCTTCCATCTTCAGCAGCCACATCCCGGCCGCTTGCTGTGGAAAGGAGTCGCTGCCGCTGCTACCTGCCAGGGAGGCCGTTCCTCCTTCCTCCGCGACCGCTGCCTGGGGCTTCAGAAAAGGAGCCGTCAGTGGCCGGTGTTTCTCCAGCAAAAAATCACACAGGATCCGGTAACCCTGCTGGAGCTCCGGGCTCAGGTTCTGCTGCCAGCGGTAGCGAGGGCTGCTGTCCCCCGCATTCTCCTCCTCTGGCTGCTGCTCGTTCTCCTCTGGCGGGCCGCCGACTGGAGCTGCAGCCTCTGAAGCATCTCCGGCGGCCGGAGACTCCATGTCCCCCTCCGGCCGCGCAAGGCTCATGCACCCCACACACGCTGGGCCCGGGTTCCGCTGCTACCCGCCGGCGACCGAGCCTGGGAGCGGACTCCTCAGCATCAGCCAGAGCCCCCTCAGGCCAGTCACTCAGCGGCCGGGCGGGAAGGCAGGCTCACCTGTGCACAGACACACCGCTCAGTCCGGCCCTATGCCTTGGGGGCCCGTCCGCCCTCGGTGCCAGCCGGAGGGAAGGTGCTGCCTGCTTCCGGCTGTCTCCCATTCACAGTTCACCGAGAAGTTGCCGCGGTCTGTACCCGCACCAGCCTCCCTCCCTGCCGGGGTCTCCGCCCGCCCTAGTAAGCGCCGAGGCAGCCGCTTTTGCTCTTTGTGCCTGGTTCCGTCGCCCGCCAAAGGGTCCGTGGCCTCCCCTCTCCCGGGTAACACGGGGGCTATGGCACATATCCGGGCATGTCTTCTGCCCGTATCGGCCTCCCTCCGTCGCGGCTCTGTCTTCCCCCAGCCAGCTACGCGGGAAGGGGAAACCGCCCCCGCCAGCAGCCGCTCGGGTCTGGCCGGGCTGACCCTACCTTGGCCCCGCGAGAGAGCCGAGCCGGCCCAGCTCTCCCCTGGGCCCGGCAGAGGCTGCTGCCCCGCTCCCAGGCTGTGTCAGCTCCCACGGGAGCTGGGGAAGCGGCCGCTCTCCGTGCCCGGCCCAGACTCCGCAGCCAAGCCCGGCCGGGGCCCCCTCTCCTCAGCCGCGAGTCGCACGGCGCCTCGGCCAGGCTGCGGGGCCTGGGTGCGCGGCGGCGGCCGGAGCGGAGCCCTGTCTCCGCCTGCAGCTGCCTGCGGGGACCGTGTCTGCGCTCCGGGAGCGGCTCACGGAGCGGCGGGGACCGGCCGAGCGTCCTGTCCCTCTACCCGCGGAAGGACATGGCGGCGGGCGGCGAGGCGGCGGCGGGCGCCGGCAGCGCTGTCAGTTAATGGCCGCGGAGGGCATCGGCTCGGCCCCCCGGGCAGGTTGGGAAGGGGCGAGAGAAAGAGAGGAGCCCCTCCAACACGCATGCGTAATGGCAGCGGCGGCCGCGAAATAGTGCGCTGGTTGTTTTGGATGCCAGCTGAGATGCCGTCATTAAACAGCGACTTATTGTGGGACGGAGTGCGAATCTCAGGCGCATGCGCAGTCTGGGGGCATTACCCACGGGTGGGTAAATCAGTGCGCATGCGCAATCTGAAGACGGCGCTGTGTGATGGCACTTGCCAGGGGAAGTGGGGCTGACCTCAACCTCAGGGTAGAGCAGCTTGGCATCAGCCAGGGTGCTGCTGGAGACAGGTGCACCAGAGCTACCCCTTGCTGAAGTGGTGGTGTTTGCAAGCTACGGGCCAGACGAGTATACTGCTGTCATCATTTTGCAGCTCAGCCACTGCAATGCCCTCTGCTCTGGCTTTGACAAATGCAGCCTTGGCCTGCTCGTCTCGCCTCAGCATGCTGCTGCATCGATCATTGTCGCTTTATATCCCTCCACGAGCTTCCCCCTTTACTAGCTCATCAAACGGAGCTGCTGCTGTTCACTGTCAAGGCCTGTCTCACCCCCAGCCCATCCTCTCTTGTTTGCTGTCAAAGCATCAGCACCCATTTCTGCTCAGCTTGCTAACTTTAATCTTCCACTTGTTGCATTCTCGAACAATTTTGTGCTTCACACTTTGTTCTATAATGGGCCTGAGAACAACAATATGGTCTGCAAACTATATCCGCGGTCTAAATCCTGCTTGTTTCTCTCTGTGTTGCAAGTCTATTTGTTTCTTCATACATTCCAAGATGATGTTGCACATGATTTTCCACGCATTAAGAGTAATCTGATTCCTCTCCAGTTTTTGCAGTTGGTGAGATCAGCCTTCTTTGGCTATTTTACAATACGGCCCTCCCTTCCTGTGGGTTGGGTTCTTTTCTCCATTCCATGTTCTATCCAAAAACACAAGGAAAGTCTGGAGGGTTGTTTTGTCACTTGTCTTGCAAGAGGAGATGCGGATTGGTTGGAAGGGAGATCAGGGTGTACGTCTTAAGCTGCATCAGGTAAGGGTACCAGGTCTGTCTCGGCCAAATAGGAGCAATCGTGAGCTCTGTACTTTTTTATTTTTAGCAGGACCTTCAGTAATAAAGGATTAGGTTTACATGTACTCCCAGTTCTAGTAGCTACTGAAGCACTCCTCTTTGAACATGCTGAACAGTCACCATTTTTTGAATCAGCAATCTGAAGGTTAGCTACAATTACAAGTGTGCTTGTAAAAGCATTTGATTTGATTTTGAGAAACTCCATGAGGAATGAGGAATGTCTATGCTGAAGTCAAGCTAAAAAGGTAAGTCATTTTGTGACTCTGTCAAAGGAACAAGGATTTCATGTTTGACAACCCGATACTAATTTGAGGACATGACTGTGCATTTTGAAAGTCTAATACATTATGATTACTTCTGGGGGAATTCTGCGCCACTGCACAATGCAGAATTTTGCAAAAATTAATGGGTTTTTGCACAGAATTTCCTCCCCCCCCACCCCAGAAATGGGCTGAAGTGCTACTGGCTGCCACTAGGGGCCGCTGGACCCGGCAGAGCACATAGAAGACACTGTCAGGGGGAGGGGGAGGGGGAGGGAGCTACAGGGTTTCTGGCAGCTGCGGTTCCCCACACGCCCTGAGGGAAGGAGGTGGCAGTGCGCAGGAAATGCCACACAAGCCTGGTGCTGAGCATCAGGCTGTTTCTCCCTCTGGATCCCTGGGCCCTGAGGAGTAGGGGGGTGGGTGTCTGGGCTGGGTGTCCTGAAGCTGAGGCTTGGGTGGGAGGGGTGCAGGTGTCTGCGCAAGGCGGGGCCATTTGACTGGGCTCTGGGGGAGAGGGGTTGTGGGTGTCTGCCCCCCCATCTAGGCTCTGGGGGCAGGAGGGGCAGCAAAGCAGTAACTGGGTTTCTTTAACTCTCTACTCCTGGGGGTATTTTTGTGTGTGTCTGTATTGTTACAGACATACTTGCTGACAGGTATTTTGAAATAAATTACCAAAATAATTGAAACTGGCGTGATTATGTAGTGTTATTTTTGACAAATAAAATGTGCAGAATTTTAAAATGTTGTGCGCAGAATTTTTAATTTTTTTATGCAGTATTCCCCCAGGAGTATATGATGTTAGGTTACCTGCTGCTGTCAAGGTTATAGGATCTCACCAACGCGGGGTTCAATTGCCAGTGATTTGAGTTTTATTGACGGAGATGGTTGTCACTCCACAATCAACAGGAGAGATTAGCGGGGGGGTGGGGTGGGAGGATCATCTGGGTGATACTAGGTCTGGCTCAGTCAGATGTCCTTGCGGGAATGGGTAGAGAAGACACTGCCACAGCGTAGGGAGTTTGATTTGTGTGCCAAGATATCAGCTGGACTGAGCTGGGAGCTGCAGTGGAGGGGTTTGATCCAGAGAACAGGTGGACTCAAGTGGCAGGTGAAGACCAACCCAGCAGCAATGAGGATGATGGTTCAGCCAAAAGGAATCAGAACCCAACCCTCTATTACTTTGCAGCACACACAGCATCAATGACTGCAGTAAATGATTAGTTCTTACTCCACAGGGAACAGAAAGGTTGGACAGGGGTTATTGGAACTATTAATTGGGTCAGAAAGCATTAATCTGTACATTTAGGCTGTGGAAAGAAGTTACTCACCTTGTGCAGTAATGATGGTTCTTAGAGATGTGTGTCCCTATGGGTGTTTCGCTGTAGGTGTGTCTGCGTCCCTGCACAGCTGATCAGAGAATTTTGGAAGTACTGTTTGTTGGGCCCACACATTTGCTATCTCGCCTCATGCTGCACCATGAGGCTAGCTAGCGCACATGACCTAACCGTCCTCAGTTCCTTCTCCACCACAGAGTCATAAACAAGAGCTCTGAAATAGAGGGGAGGAGGGAGGGTTGTGGAGCACCCATAGGGACACACATCTCGAAGAACCATTGTTACTGTACAAGGTGAGTAATTTTTTCTTCTTCTTCTTCAAGTAATGTCCCTATGGGTGCTCCGGGATAAGTGACACCTGAGCAGTACCCCTCCTGGACAGCTGGGGCTTCGGAATTGGCATAGATCACATGTGCCAGCAATGCCCCTCTGCCATGTACATTGGTCAAACTGGACAGTCTCTACGTAAAAGAATAAATGGACACAAATCAGATGTCAAGAATTATAACATTCATAAACCAGTCGGAGAACACTTCAATCTCTCTGGTAACGCAATCAGAGACATGAAGGTCGCTATCTTACAACAAAAAAACTTCAAATCCAGAGTCCAGCGAGAAACTGCTGAATTGGAATTCATTTGCAAATTGGATACTATTAATTTAGGCTTAAATAGAGACTGGGAGTGGCTAAGTCATTATGCAAGGTAGCCTATTTCCCCTTGTCCCCCCCCCCCCCCCCCCCGACGTTCTGGTTAAACTTGGATTTATGCTGGAAGTGGCCCACCTTGATTGTCATGCACAGTGTGGGGAGAGTGGTCAGTTTGGATGAGCTATTGCCAGCAGGAGAGTGAGTTTGTGTGTGTATGGGGGTGGGGGAATGAAAAAACCTGGATTTGTGCTGGAAATGGCCCACTTTGATTTTCATGCAGGTTGTAAGGAGAGTGGTCACTTTGGATAGGCTATTACCAGCAGGAGAGTGAGTTTGTGTGTGTGGTTTTTGGAGGGGGGTGAGAGAACCTGGATTTCTGCAGGAAATGGCCCACCTTGATTATCATACACATTGTGAAGACAGTGGTCACTTTGCATGGGCTATTACCAACAAGAGAGTGAGTTTGTCTGTGGGGGGGCGGAGGGTGAGAAAACTTGGATATGTGCTGGAAATGGCCCAACTTGATGATCACTTTAGATAAGCTATTACCAGCAGGAGAGTGGGGTGGGAGGAGGTATTGTTTCATGGTGTCTGTGTATATAATGTCTTCTGCAATTTCCACAGTATGCATCCGATGAAGTGAGCTGTAGCTCACGAAAGCTCATGCTCAAATAAATTGGTTAGTCTCTAAGGTGCCACAAGTTCTCCTTTTCTTTTTGCGAATACAGACTAACACGGCTGTTACTCTGAAACTTGTTTGGAAAGGTTTCAGAGTAACAGCCGTGTTAGTCTGTATTCGCAAAAAGAAAAGGAGTACTTGTGGCACCTTAGAGACTAACCAATTTATTTGAGCATAAGCTTTTGTGAGCTACAGCATCCGATGAAGTGAGCTGTAGCTCACAAAAGCTTATGCTCAAATAAATTGGTTAGTCTCTAAGGTGCCACAAGTACTCCTTTTCTTCTTGTTTGGAAAGAAAACTGCGTAATGGGGATGCGTCATCAAAGCTGCTATCGCCCCTATTCTTCTTGCTGAGGTAATTGCTATCAGGGAGGCCGTTTTCATTGATAGGTTAATGAACAGGTGGCCATGGGTTCAAAGGAGGGGGCCTAGTCAGCACTTTCAGAACCAGGTTTAGGTGCCACAAGGGGGTAGGACGTCGAGGTTGTGGGAAGATGTTTATTATACCCTTAAGGAACCTTTTAGTGGTTGGATGTGATAGTACTGAGTACCCCTCTATGGGTTGGTGAAACGCTGTGATAGCTGCTAGATGGACCCTGAGAGAGCTTAGGAGTAACCCCAATTTTTTAAGGGTCAGAGCATATTCCCAAAACTGTGGAAGATGCTGATACTGGAGCGATTTGTTGGGACGTGCACCAAATCTGAAACCTGGATCATTTCTGCAGAAAGTAAGTCATGTGGAGGACCTTCAACTGTGTAATAGAACCTTTTGTAATTCCCTTGAGTATGAACTTTCTAGGTGCTGGAACCATGCTTTGAGGTAGAGAATCCCCAAGTTGGGATGTAGGGTACACCTTTTGTCTTGCAAGAGGAGATGCGGATTGGTTGGAAGGGAGATCAAGGTATATGTCATAAGCTGTGTCAGGTAAGGGTACCAGGTCTGTCTCGGCCAAATAGGAGCAATCGTGAGCTCTGTACTTTTTTATTTTTAGCAGGACCTTCGGCAATAGAGGAAATGGGGGAAAGATGCAAAGAAGGTCCTTGTCCCAGGGGAGAAGAAGAGCATCACCAACAGAGTGCTATCCCATCCCCGCTCTGGAGCAGTAGAATTGATACTTCTTGTTCTGGTAAGTGGCAAACAGGTCTGTGGACGATGTTCACCATCATGTGAACAAGTCGTGGACTATTGGCGGGTGCATTTCCCCTTCATGATCATATGTGAAAATAGGCGGCACAAAATGGAGGCTGGGGGAGGCTAAGCCTCCCCAAACTTCACACCGTGGGGTGGGTGGGGGCAGTGACAGGTTTGGAGCCCCCTGGAAAAATCTCCCCCGCCACAGCCCTGGGGCTGGAGGAACTCTCGCTCCACACCACAGCCCCAGAGCTTTTCTGGTCTGAGGGCTGCAGCCGGGGGGAGTGAGCCTTGTAGGGGAAGAGGCAGAGTGGGGGTGGAAAAAGGGCAGGGCTGTGGGGGAAGGAGCAGAACAGGGACAGGGCTGTGGGCGGAATGGGGGGTGGGGCCATGGGGGAAGGGGCAGAATGGGTTGGGGCCATGGGCAGGGCCACTGGCAGAAGGGGCAGAACAGGGGAGGGGCTCCAGGCTCAGAGCTCCAGCCAGGGTAGAGAGAGCTCCACCGTGCTCCCAGCCAATGCTGAGAGCTTGACCCTGACCGCGGCTGAGCTCTCAACCCCCGCCTCGCCATGGTCCCAACTGAGCTCTCCGCAACCATGGGGGTGCTGAGAGCAGTAAGCAGGGGTCTGGCCTTGGCCCGAAGAAGCAGGTCAGGGAGCTAGGGTCCCCAAGGGGAAGTTTCACTCACCGCCAGGGTGCGGGAATTTGCAACTGAGCTTGTACAATATTGAGTGCCCGGGACATAAGCCACGGACAAGGTGACGTTGTGAAAGATGCACCAGTTCCATAGCCTCATTGCTTCCATACATAGGAAAAGTGACCTGGCCCCTTCCTGCCAGTTGATGTGGTACATGCAGGCAATGTTGTCTGTTCGGATCTTTGTATGTGATCCTGCTATCAGCTGGAGGAAATGGCCGCAGGCATTCCTGACTGCTCCCAGTTCAAGGAGATTGATGTGTAGAGAGATCTCCTCAGGTGATTATTTGCTTGGCGTTATGAGGCCGTTTAAATGTGTGCCCCATCCTATGAGTAGTACGTCAGTGGTAAGGAGCAACGATGGTGATGTGTGCAAGAAGGGGATCCCTTTGCATATATTGGCTGGGTTCTCCCACCAGTTCAAGGAGTTTTTGATCCTGATAGGTAGTGACAGGGGTTTGTCCGACTGTCTCTGTATGGTCTGTAAACTGAACTGAACCATAGTTGGAAGCATTGCATGTGGCGTCTGGCATGCGGTATCACAGCCGTGCCCACCATCATATGCCCCAGCACTTGGAGGCAGAGTCTGGCTGGTACATGAGGACTGCACTGAGCTGTGTCTATGAGTGAGACCAGGGATAGGAACCTGTGTTGAGGTAGGAAGGCTTTGGCCTATACAGTGTCCAGGTTGGCCCTTATGAATTCCAGCCATTGCACTGGCATAAGGGTTGATTTCTGGGTGTTGATCTGGAGGCCCAGTTCTGTAAACAAATGTATCATGGTGTCGATGGCTCAATCAGCCTCCTGGAGCAACTGCGCTCTGAGGAGACAATCATCCAGGTAAGGGTAGATCATTATCCCTTGTGAGCGTAAGTGAGCGGCTACCAGAGAGAGAACTTTGGAAAATACTCTCTGGGCCTCTCAGGGTTCCCTCCCCACTCTGAACTCTAGGGTACAGATGTGGGGACCCTCATGAAAGACCCGCTAAGCTTATTTCTACCAGGTTAGGTTAAAAATTTCCCCAAGGCACAAATTCCCTTCCTTGTCCTTGGACGATATTGCTGCCAGCACCAAGTGATTTAGACAAAAATTCAGGGAAGGGGCACTTGGAGCCCTATCCCCCCAAAATATCCCCCAAGCTCCTTCACTCCCTTTCTTGGAGAGGCTTGAGAATAATATACCAACCAATTGCCTTTAATATAAGTACAGACCAGACCCTTTATCTTTAGGACACTAAAATCAATCAGGTTCTTAAAAGAAGAACTTTATTATAAAGAAAAAAGTAAAAGAATCACACCTGCAAAATCAGGATGGAAGGTAACTTTACAGGGTAAATAAAAAGATTTAAAACGCAGAGGATTCCCTTCTGACTCTGCTTCCCAGTTACAAAACAGGAATGAAATTACCTCTTAGCATAGGGAAAATTCACAAGCTAAAACAAAAGATAATCTAACGCATTTCCTTGCCTTACTTACAATTTTTGTAATCTTAGATGAATCATTTAAGGTATGTTTTCAGGAGATGTTTTACCTACCTGGTCTCGCCCTCCATCCGGAGAGGGAACAAACAACCCCGCCCCCGATTTGTAAGCATCTTCTTTCCTTATTGGTCCTTTTGGTCAGGTGCCAACCACGTTATTTGAGCTTCTTAACCCCTTACAGGTAAAGATTCAGTACAGCTGCTCAGGAGGGATTTTATGCTACCCTTAGCTGTATGTTTATGACAGGACCAATGAGAGTCCGAAGGACTGTACTGGTAATGGTCGTGTCCCAGAGTGAATCTGAGAAATCGTCTGTGAGTCGGTAGTATTGAAATACGAAAGTCGGCAGCCTTTAGGTCGAGGGCCAAAAACCAGTCTCCCTGTTCCAATCATTGAATGATTGTTGATAAGATGATCATCTTGAACTTCTGAGCTTTGAGGAACTTGTTGAGAGCTCTGAGGTCCAGAATGGGTCTCTAACCTCCCTTTCTTTTGGGTATTAGGAAGTAACAAGAATAGAACCCCTTGCCTCATAGATGATGAGTTACTGGTTCTATAGCGCTTAATTTCAGGAGTCAGTCTATCTCCTGTCGCAGTAAACTCTCGTGAGAAGGGTTCCTGAAGAGGGACGGGGAAGGGTGTTGTGGAGGAGGTAGAGAGGTGAATTGGATGGAGTACCCAGATTGGACAATCTCTAGGACCCATCTGTCTGACATTGCAGAATGCTGCCAAGTGGTGGCCAAATAGGTGCATGGTCATAGATAGCAGTGGGGAGTGGTCTTGTGGTTTCTCAATCTGACCATCAAAAATGGTGCTTAGAGGCAGGGGCTGGGTTGAAGACTGTGGAATAAACGGCTTACGTTTTGGGAATTTTCCCCTTTTTCTTTGGGGTTCATAAATGGATCTGTGATGGGAATTAGGACAAATAAGGCCTGTGTTGGGATTGCGGGCTGAAAATCTCTTTTGTTCCAGTGTATAGATTCCCAGTGACCTGAGGGTGGCCCTAGAATCCTTCAAGGTGTGGAGGAAGGCATCTGTCTTCTCAACAAAGAGCCTCACACCCTCAAAGGGGAGGTCTTCCACCGTGGTCTGCACCTCCTTCTGGAATCCTGATAAGTGGAGCCAGGATACCCGTCTCATCACCACAGCTAGGGACATGGATCTGGCTGCCCTGTCAGTGGCATCAAGGGCCGAGTGATGTTTTTGCCACCAGTTGACCCTCCCAAAAGATGCCTTGAAGGATTCTCACCCTTCCGGCCGCTTACCAGTAAAGTCATTCTGTTTACTGTAATTCATGTAATCGTATTTGCTGTGAGAGCCTTGAGAATTTACAGCATCCAAGAATTGGGTGGCAGGTGGGAGAAAAGGAATTCTGATTCATTGGCGAGAACATAATATTTCTTGTCGGCAGGCTTGCACGTTGGGGCTACCGATGCCAGGATTTGCCACACTGTTGTAGCCGGGTCCCTCGTTGATTGGGAGGGTAGTTTTTGAGGAGGTGGTGTGTGTCTTTGACCTCCTCCAGTATGTGGAGGGTATCTGCTACTCTTTTTGCCAGCTCCTGGAACAGATGAAAATTGTCTGACATGGATGGGGGTAAGGGCATGACTGTTTTGTCTGGGGCAGAGGAGGATATGGCTTTAGGTGTTACCTCCTCCTCTGTGTCCCATTCTTGCTCCTCCGTTTCCCAAGGCTCTGAGGCCCTCGATGCTGTGGCTGAAGGAGCGTGCCTGGAGGGTTGTCAGGCAATGCTTAAAGCTCATGAGGCAGGCTGGCAGTGTGCTACCCAAGGGTCCCAGTATGGTTATTGCGGTGGCATAGCACCTGGTGGAGGTGCCCATGGATGGCTGTACCAAGATGGTGGTGGTGCCACCATCTGCTAGTACATTCCTGGACCCTCTTAGTAGTGGGTCCCATATGGAGCTTGGAAGGAGTACTGTGAAACCTCCTCAGGCTCACTATCCGACCCCTGACTTGACAGTGGAGGGCCGTGGCATGATTGCAGGGATATGCCCCTTGCCCAGCCAAGGCTCAGTGCCATGATCTCGGTACTGAGGGGTGGAGAACTGGGTGTCTCCGTCATGCCCAGGTCACTGGCCTGATGGAATTCCACCGATGCCAATTGTCGTGGTAGTGGTGCTGGGGAAGATGGAGACCTCATTTGTACCAACCTCTGCGGTGCTGGGTGGGCTATTGTCACTGGCAGTACCGATGTGGATTCGCGTACTGGGAGCGTCTCCTTAGGGTGTTTGCCCTTATCTCTCAGTATTGAAGATTCGGTGCCCATGGCCAAAGAGTCTGTGGGCCCATCAGTGGCACCGGATACTGACGATCGCTGTGAGGCATGGGTACCAGATTGTGGTCCCAGTGCCGGCAGTGCTGAGGATACCGAGTTAGATGGTGATCGCTTACGGCTATTCCTGGGCTCACTGAGGGGACTTCCCACTCTATTTTTTTACTTGTGGGAGGAGTCCTCTGTCTGTTTCGTTGTCCCACTGTTCTTCAAAGTTGAAGGCTGAGGGGAAGACTCATACCCACCGGAAAGTTGGGGTCAGAATACTGCCTCCATAAAGACGATTTTTTGGCAAAGCTCTCTGTCTTTGCGGGATCTTGGCTGGAGCTGCTGGAAGAGGGAGCACTTTTGTTGGATGTGGCCCTCGCCAAGGCAGCGGATGCACTTGGAATACTTGTCCGCAGCTGGGATTGCCTCACTTCAAGTGCATCTCTTCTTAAATCCCGAAGAGCTGGGCATACCCTTGTCCAGGGGGGTGTCCCGTCCCCCCCAGCACCGGTGGTTGACAAAGGAATGAAATCCTTCCTTCCTTCTTTTTTTTAGGCAACAGCCAAATAAAAGTAGAATGAGGAAAAGAAAAAAAGAGGCTTCAAAGGAAGCTAAAAATCGAAGTTCTCCGATCAGCAGCACAGGGATGCAGACACACCTACAGTGTAGCACCCATAGGGACACTACTCAAAGGCTACGTCTTCACTACTCGCCGGATCAGCGGGTAGTGATCAATCTATCAGAGATCGATTTATCGCATCTTGTCTAGATGTGATAACTCAATCTCCGAATCAACGCCAATACTCCACCTCGGCAGGAGGAGTAAGCGGAGTTGACGGGGGAGCCGCCCTGGTCAGCTCGCCACCGTGAGGACTGCTAGGTAAGTCGAACTAAGATACTTCGACTTCAGCTACGCAAATAGCGTAGCTGAAGTTGCATATCTTAGTTCGAACCCCCCGTCCCAGTGTAACCCAGGCCAAAGAAGAACACTGTATAACTGTTGGGGACTGTGCATTTGTAACTTCCTGTAGGGTTGCTCCCTGGTATTATCCCTTGATATGGACTGAGCACTTGCCCTACTTCAACAGAATTATCACTTTGTCGGGAGCACTGTCCATTTCTGGGGCTACTTCCGACCTCCCTGGGTCGCTGGGGTAGTTTCAGGTGGATGGGCTGGGACATGGGATCCCCTCAGTCAACACCAGGGTCTCCTGCCTGCCAAATATAGTATTTTGTCCAAAAGAAAACAGCACCAACTTAGTTCAGATTGTTTTATAAGGTACTTTTCATCTGTCCAAGGAAGAGTGAAGTGGCCACACATTTCACTGTAACTGAAAATCATTCACTTTCAAAAATAGGTTTTCTGATGCTAGAACATACATACATGAAAAATATTTCAAAGGTTCCCAGAATCATATCATGGTTCCTAGGTTCTCAGTAAGTTCACTCAGGGAATTAAATTTTATACTAGTCAAGCCAAAGCCAAAGGGCAGCCTGTTGGATAAGTTATAGAATCATAGAAATGTAGGACCGGAAGGGAGATTGAGAGGTCATCTAGGCAAGTCCTCTGAAATGAAGCAGGACCAAGTATACCTAGACCAGGCCTGACAGGTGTTTGTCTAATCTGTTCCAGTAATGGGGATTTCACAACCTCCCTTGGAAGCCTATTACATTGCTTAACTATCCTTGTAGCTAGAAAGTTTTTCCTAATATCTAACCAAAATCTTCCTTGATGCAAATGCAGTAAATTTCTTGTCCTACTTTCAGTGGAAATGGAGAACAATCACCATACTCTTTATAAAATACTTAAAGACTGTTATCAGGTTCCCTCTCAGTTTTCTTTGCTCAAGAAGTTTTATGTATGGTTTAACAAAATATTTCTAAGATGCCTATAATTTTGGAATCTAGAAATTGTCTTGATAATTTTGGTAGACCTTAGTTTGGGAAGAGCTTTTACTCCCTGCTGCATAATCCCTTTGCTCTTCTCAAAACAGCTGTGACTAGAGGACACATTGTGTAGTTCTTGGTGAGGGGAGGCTGTAGAGAGGTTAATCTAGTGTCTGTTTCAGTAGAGGCCTGTATAGCTGCAATAGGCAGTCTTCTGTTGGCACATTTCAGACACCACACACAGTCTCAGCCTCCTAGTCATGGACCCAGACCTCTTATCTCCACTCACACTAGTGATCCCAGTTTACTCACTTTACAGTTGTATAAGTGGCTACACAAGGTTAATGGTGATGGGAAATTAGACCGATGAAATTTTAAAGTTCAAGATTTGGTTCTTTCAAGGACTCTGTTTGTCAGGTATGCATATTGAAACACCTACCATATCTGTTGTATAGGTCTGATTCCTTCCTCCTGAGAACCCAGTCTTCGACAGCTGGACTCAGATCAGTTATTGCAAGATTGGGCTCCGTGTTCACTGGTGCATCTGAGGAAGCATGCAGCCTCTTTTCTATATCTGTCCCTGTGAGGGCACACATAGAAGGGACTGATATATCAATTATTCTGTGAAGATTTATTGAAAGAGACTCCTTCCAGTACTGCCCATCTCTAAAGGAGTATAGTATCATGACAATAGCTCAGAAACCACTTTGTCACTTACTGAAATTAGTGATGTAGCCTGAGACTCAGGAATGCATTTTTATAAATATAAATAAGTCTCAACAGCTTTTGTTGACCTCAGTACAGCCTTAATCACTATTGGCCATTCAGCATCCTAAAAAAGTCTCCATAGCTGTGAAGGCATCTATAATTACTTATAATTGTTTCACAAACAACAAGTCTGTCTCTTTTTCACCCCCATCTGTGCTGGCAGTTCCTCTTGTTCACCATGACCCCTTCCCTAGGAACTAAAACACAAGTTGCATTCTTAACCCTCTGCTCTCTTCTGTGTACCATATCTTCTTCTGACTGGTCATTACTTTTTCTTGTAAGGTTAACTACCACGCTTATGCTGATATTCAGCTATCCAGATCTTTCTCACCCCTTTAATGACACCCCCTGCTCACAGTGACCAAATAAATGTATAGTTTTGTCTCCACTTTCTTCAGATGCAGTAAGAGTCTCTAACATAGAGGTGATTCTTTAATACAAGAGTACAACTCAATCTCTTAAATTGCCTCCATTGTCCATAATCTTGGAGTTTATTCTTGACCCTGAACTTGCTTCTCCTACATCAGTAAATATACTGATAATTATTTCTTCCTTAGCCATTTGTAATGCTGCTTTGCTTACATCTACTGGAACTCTCTTCCATATAAGTACCTACCATACATTTAGGCAAAACCAAAAGTCTCCTGGCTTTGACACTATGAATTCATACACTATGGATTCCCAAGTCCTGGCTCTCCAGAAACACAGAATGCTACTTCTCAACTTCTCATGTATATGAAACAATGCAAACATATAATTCCATCCTCAAAGAACCCTGTAGTAAGATGAGGCCCTGAAACATAAACCCTTGATATCAGAGGCCCGGTATGAGGCCTGAGGCCTGAACTAAAGTAATGGTCAAGACTTTGCTGACATAAAGCAAAGTTAAGCTGTGAGCCACAGGCAGGCCTTGCTCACAGAAGTTGGCAAGAAGAAGGCTGCTAATTGGACGTATACACATATCTAAAGGGTATCAAGTACTAATAGGATAAACATATTCTAGGATGGTACCAGAACACTCCGATACTTGCACATTTCACACAGATAACAAGGAACAGGTTGACCCATCCTAAAGACAGGGGCAAAAGGGTAATATGCTGGATAGAGTTGTTTTGTTCGAACCAACATGTACAAGGTGAGAGGCGGCACCTTACTGCGTAGAGAGCTTGTACCTTGCTATCTAGAGGGGTTGCACCTCGATAAGTCAGGAGTGATGTGTAACTTGTTTGTACCTGCGTAAGAATGCATCCCTGGGGCGGTGTCTTTGTCCAGCCGAGGGGGCAGTGAAGTGTCCCACTACTGACTGAGCTGTGTCCATTGTCAGGGAGCACATGTACTAGCAGAACTGTAGACATCTAATCCGGGTAGCTAGAGACTGTGTTTCATTTTGGCAATAAACCTGGCCAGGTGCCTTCATACCTTATCGGAGTCTGTGGTCATTGGGGGTTCTCTCGGGGTCTACTGTCAGCTATTTGCAGAGCCGGGGCAGCACACAGGGGGAACACGCCCATGCAGCCAACTGTTCTCAACATTGAACGGAGCAGAGCACCACACCGGTGACCTCTGACAACAAACCCTACTGACTTCTCTTCCATTTCACATTCCAATTTACAAACTGTACCAATATGATCGATCTCTCTCTCTCTCTCAATATAAAGGAACAGCCGCCCTCAGCACAGTCCCAGTGATAAAAGAAACAGGCCAACTTCTTTCAGCCTAGCCCAGATTTAAAAAAAAAAAAAGGAAAAAAAGTTGAGTCTCAGCTTCCATCTGGCATATCTTCTCTGAGGAGCAAGGAAGTAAGTTTCAGAGATTTTCTTCCCTGACTCTAAACTAGTTCTTTACTTCAGGAACCCTGCTCCCTAGTTCCCAACCAAACAGGAAGAGGAGAGATTTTGTCCATTCAGAATCCCTCACTGTAACAATCTCATCACTTCTTATGATTTTTCAGCTGAGGCAGCACAACTGTAGACTCTACCTCCCCGCTGCATAATTGGCTCCAACTGTTTATTCCTTTCTCCAGGTTGACACCTCTCTCTGGAAGAGGCTTTACCTCTCCAACAAGTAAGAGGGTTCAACCTCTTCTAGGTTCAATTAATGATAGGGTATATACATCCCAGTACCATCCCGCCTAATTCAGCAATTACTTGCCTCCCTTATGCAATTCCTACCATCTGCAACAGGCTTCTTGTATCTTTCTCTTTCTGCCTTATCAGCTCTTCATCTCTTTTCAAGTATCTGCTGAAAACCCTTTTCTCCCCGCTTACCTACACTTCATTTTCCCTACTTCTGGCATCCTTACTGTCCCTGTTGTATATTTCTAATTCTATTTAGGTCAGTAAATATTAAATCCATAAAACTTGTGATACATCTGTCATAGGTGGAATATGATATGGAGTAAAGATTATTAACATCCTGGGTAGATACCAGCAGTGTGCTATTATCTAACTCAGAGTCCTGATGAGAGGGGCCTGGTTGCTTGTGAAACATGGAATGTGAAGGAGATTCATACTGGTGCTCTTGAAAGCATGTCACCTGTAATCAGTGGAAGCAGGAAGCTTCAGGAAGGAAAGTTTGAAGTAAATATGATTTAGCCATTTGCAAAACAAAAAATGGACAAGCTCAAATGAGTAAAGGGGGAAAAGAGACCTAACTTTACAACAACTTGAGAGAGTAATTCTAGATGGATGGAACCAGCTAACTCCAAGCATAAAACCTTAACGGAACTATAGGGATTGCTTTAGCTCCTGTGGTGTACTGAAATATCATGTCCTCCATCTCTGAGGTATTCTGTAAAAGATGGAACTAATTGCTGATGATTTGAGCTGAAAATGATTCATTGCCTCAATGAAAAGCTGCAGGGAGAGTGAAGATGTGGGTACAACTGCCATTCCTGAGGGACCATACAAAGATAAGGAGTGGGAAAGAGAAGCTGCTGAACCTACCCCTTTGCAGGATGATAAGGCAGGAGGAAGAATAGAAAGAGAAAGTCCCCAGAAGAGAGTTGAACCCCACACTGACCTGTGCCAACAGCTAGGAGGAATGCAAGTACTATCCCCCTTCTAGGGCTGCTCCCCACGTTCTTTAGCAACAGACTGAAATTCTGTAGCATAATTCCGAGTTTTATAATAAAATTCATAGAAAGGTTTTTAATAAAACAAACAAGATTTATTATTAATTTTAGTATTTCTGACTTGTTTCTTCCTGCCACAGAATTCAGTACTGTCTACAAGAGAAAACAGGAACACTTACTGTAGAATTTCAGTCTGGTGTGCTGCAGAAAAACACAGAAGGAGCTGCTCCTATTTCTGTGATCTTAAACACATATATGTGTTTTGTATTACTGCTTATATGTTATGTGACTCCATACCAAGATCCAACTTGGATGCATATACCCAATGGAAGAGTGAAATCTGAATTTCCTGTTTGTAGCAAGGGATAAAAGTTATCAGGTATAGTTAGGAATAAAGGTGAAAAATAAGAATTAATGTTGTAATACTGGGCCAACAGGCCTCAGGCTTGTAAGATATTTAGCTTAGCCAAACAAGGCCTCAGGCCTAAACAGAATCTCACATGAGTAGCTAACTGATAAGTGATCCTATATTAGTCACAGGAATAGAAGTGTTAACTGCTAATATTTAAGAAATACATATCGCAGTGTACCAGTTAAAGTCGTTTAGAGTATTTTGCAAACATAGAGTGTCTACAGTGTGCTAACCACAAGTTGTTATGGTGACTGGGTGATGTAAATGTTAAGAGTATAAAGGGAGATAATAAGAGTCTATGAAAACTGGAGCACCCAAAAAATAGTGCGTGATTCACAAAACTGGGTGACTGGGCAGCAAAATGGCAGATGAAATGCAATGTTGATAAATGCAAAGTAATGCACATTGGAAAACATAATCCCAACTATACATATAAAATGATGGGGGTCTAAATTAGCTGTTGCCACTCAAGAAAGAGATCTTGGAGTCATTGTGGATAGTTCTCTGAAAACATCCACTCAATGTGCAGCAGCAGTCAAAAAAGCAAACAGAATGTTTGGAATTATTAAGACGGGGATAGATAATAAGACAGAAAATATCATGTTGCCTCTATATAAATCCATGGTATGCCCACATCTTGAATACTGCATGCAGATGTGGTTGCCTCATCTCAAAAAAGGTATATTGGAATTGGAAAAGGTTCAGAAAAGGGCAACAGAAATTATTAGGAGTATGGAACGGCTGCCATGTGAGGAGAGATTAATATGACTAGGACTTTTCAGCTTGGAAAAGAGACGATAAAGGGGAGATATGCTAGAAGTCTATAAAATTGTGACTGCTGTAGAAAAAGTAAATAAGGAAGTGGTATTTACTCCTTCTCATAACACAAGAACTAGGGGTCACCAAATGAGATTAATAGGTAGCAGGTTTAAAACAAAAGGAAGTATTTTTTCACAAAACGCACAGTCAACCTGTGAAACTCCTTGCCAGAGGACGTTGTGAAGGCCAAGACTATAATAGGATTAAAAAAGTAACTAGATAAGTTCATGAAGGATAGGTCCATCAGTGGCAATTAGCCAGGATGGGCAGGGATGGTGTCCCTAGCCTCTGTTTGCCAGAAGCTGGGAATGGGCGAAAGGGGATGGATTACTTGATGATTACCTGTTCTGTACATTCCCTCTCAGGTACCTGGCATTGGCCACTGTCAGAAGACAGGATATTGGGCTAGAAGGACCTTTGGTCTGACCCAGTATGGCCGTTCTTATGGGTGTGGAAGTTCAAGTGAGAAAAAGGGGTTAAAGCCTTCCTAAATATGTATGAACCCATAGGGTGTCAGCATACCACATTATAAAAGTTCACACTTCACTCAGATACTTATCCATCCTATACTTATATAATCAATGTGTGATAAATAGATTTAAACTCCATAGGATTATAGATGAAATAGCATATGAATTGACCATAACCCCACATAATATGTTAAATGGATGATAAAATGAACTAACCTGGTTACACTGCCGTTCCTAGGTCTGGATATCTAAAGCGCACTCCCAGCTACAGAATGCCACCGTTCCATGGGATGTGCCACCCTTCCATGGGATGTGGGGCTCTACAGGCCATCCCTGTTTGAATTTCCTAATTTTAATGCACATAGAATGTCACAAATACCTTAATGCCATAACACTTTTTTTTGCTTTCATCCTTCCCGCCCTTTTTGTTTTAAAAGAGACAATTATGCAAGCATATAAATAAAATTTACTCCTGGACAACCAGAGGAAAAATAAGTAAGTAAAAAAAGTGTTCGGCAGCATAATAAATCCAGCTCTTAGTTGTGTTCTCTCTTCTAAAAACAAACAAAGACAAAAAAACACAAGCCAAAGAAACAACAAACCCACAAAAAAAACAAAACACACCCCATACACAGGATAAAAGAAGTGTATTTTGTGCTAAATGCAAAAAATCAAAACAAATATATTTTTTAATGCAATTTGTAAGTCTTACCACAGGAGAGTGATGTTGCATAAAGACCAAATCCTGGTTCCACTGAAGTTAAAGGCAGAATTCTCATCAATTTTAAACGAAACCAGGATGTGGCTCTTACAGCATAAAAACTACTAATGAAATATGAAACAAAGTGATAAGATACCGTTTGTTATACAGAGCCATGAGGGAAAGTATTTGTGACATGCCATGTCCAAGAAGGTGGTATGATATTTTAATACCACAAGTAAAGATCATCCAACTATCAGATTAAATATAATTTATAAATTTAATTCCTTCATAGGCCTTGTGTTAGCTTTCTATATAGGGATGAATTTCACCCATCATCTTTTCAATATGTCAGTATATATTGAGTGTGACTTTTTGGAAAATAAATGTCAGATCATGGTAAACTTTTTCAGCCTATAATTAAACTGAGGTTAAAAAATTCCTGAAGAATGTAACTGTTTAAAAATATTTCAGATCAGGCATTTAGGCATATTTCCATAGAAAATATAGCTGAAAGTATATTATATTTAAGACAATTTTCTACATTTTGGAGGGGAGGAAATATATTATGCTTCTACCTGTGAAGAAGAGGCAATCATTTCATTTTTGGTTTCAGAGTAGCTGCTGTGTTAGTCTGTATTCGCAAAAAGAAAAGGAGTACTTTATAAATTTGTTAGTCTCTAAGGTGCCACAAGTACTCCTTTTATTTTTGGTTGTTAAGATCCTTGTGGCAGTAAATGGAAAGATTAAGTTATAAGAAAGGTACATATTATAGTCCAGTAATATGAAACCCAGGATCTCCCTGTTGCTATTAGTTACATTTATCTTCAGGCACAGAATCATCAGCTGCATAAAACCTTTCAGTTGAGAAAAAATTGGAGCATAGATAAAGTATCACGTACCAACAATTATATTTCATGTTCTGAGTCCATTTGGAAGCTCAGCATAGCCATGAAATTAAATTTTAACCACATTAAAACTTTTCTATCATATGCAGAGGCTTTATCAGACAGATTTTTGTTGCCAGACTTCCTTCCACCACTTTAGAATTTTATATCTTTCCTATTCTATTTAGCATACATTAGCCTTTCTGACAAGTTATCTCCCGGTCTCCTTCTGCTACCTATTATTATGAGTCACACAGAAGGCATCAGCAGTGCCTCTTTGGTAGCTAGTACTTCATAATTTGTTTTTTTCAGATTTATTAAAGACCCTCCTAGCAAGCTGTCATGGTCAAAGTGAGTTTGAGGAGGAGCTCTCACTCCCTAGAAAATGCCTCATGCAGCTAGCAAAATATATTAGCCTCTCACAGCTAAACTCTGACCTTTTGCCTTCTCTTGGCAAAGGTGTTCTGAATTGAAAAATGAGAGTGTGAAAGACGGGTGGTCTGGCACCTTGTAACCAGATTGTTCTGGGCAGGTAGAACTCATTAGCCATGGTAGGCAGTCTACCTAGGAAAAGTGACTGATTTCAATTCAAGAAGGTCAGGGTTGACTAGCCAGTTTGTAAAAATTGCACCAATCACACATGGGTTCTTGTCTTCAGGGAGTGTATCACTACATACAAGGGTGTCCCCTGTAAGCAATGCACAACAGCTTTGCCTGATGGCTGTGGAAAGTGGGAAAAGGCTACCACATTCTGGGTACATGTAGTGAGAACTACATTTGGCTTCTGTGAACATGGGAACAATAATTGGGAAATCAAGAAGTAAAAGATGTTGAAAAGTAGTAAAGTGCCCATTGAATGTATACAAGAGACAAAATGGAAAGGGAGTCAAAAATCCATGAACATAATATAATGAGTCGACATAACAGTTTGCACTTCCCAAGGTTGACAAAGAGTGTTTTGCAACATCAGCGCTGTTCATTAGCTTCATCATAGCTTTGAAATTTCCTCTTATATCATGTTTATAAGATCTCTGAAATTCAGAAGCTAAATGTTGTGCTAAGTCTTCTGTGAAACAGACACCAGCTATACCATCGTCTGTGTTTGTGGCAAGAACACGATATATACCCCTATTTACTTCTATAACTGTCACAGAAAGCGATGCTCCATTCAAGCTTAAAAACCAACACATTGCTTTTCCCAGTGGGTGAATCTTGTCCAATTCCATATGCAAAGAGAGGTGCAGATGACTCATGAATTAATCTCAGAACATTAAATCCAGCTGCCCAAGCTACTTGCCCAAGGGCATTTTTCTGGTTCTCTCCAAACTCAAATGGTACAATCAGGGCTGGTGTAACCATGAGGCGAACTAGGCAGCCGCCTAGGGCACCAAGGTTTGGGGGCACCGAAAAGGGCTCCGGCAGGATGAGCGGCGACGAGCTCGCAGGTGGAAGGCGGCCGGGCGGAGGGGGGGTGGGCTTGGGGTCACCCCCCCATACTGATCACTCTCCCCCCACTTCTCTCCCTGCAGGTGCCAGCCCCGTGCCGGGGGGGAGGAAAGGCGGGGGGGCTGTGTGCTGGGGTGGGAAAAAGCGGAGGGAGGTTGAAGGGGGCTGCATGTCTGGCTGGGCGCTCTGAAGGGGGGGGTTGTGTGCCTGGCTGGGGGGGCTCTTTGTGTGCTGGGCTAGGCTTTGTGGGAGAGGTGGAGGACCAGCGGGCCAAGCCGGCCGAGGAGGGGGCTGTGGAGTGAGGCGGAGTGTGCTGGTTTGGGTTTTGGGGGTTGGTGGGAGGGACACTGTGTGCCTTGCCAGGCTCCGGGGAGAGGTACGGGGGTTGTGTGCCGGGGGGCTCTGGGGAGGGCTGTGATCCTGGGAGAGTGTCGGGGGTGGGTGGGATAAGCGCACTGCTTCACTACGGTACAAAGTGGCAATGACGTCATTTTTCTTGTCACATGCAGCCGTTACCCGTTCTGACAGGCTGTTTATAATGCTAAGTTTACTAGTTTTCGGAGGTTGTCGACTGAGGCTAACTATTTTTGTTGAGTTGTTTCAGATCTAAGACTCTGGCAATTGCTGCTACATCATTTCGCTAATAATTTGTGTCAATTGGTCTGTGAGTCCAGGGGGAGGGGAGAATGGGGAAAGGGGAAGGGCGGCGCAAGGTGGAAGTTTCGCCTAGGGCGCAAAATATCCTTGCACTGGCCCTGGCAGTAATAACCACATCATTGACATTGGAACCCAAAGCAGACTGAGCAATTTCTTTCATTTTACTGAATATGAGTTTTGCAACTTCTTCCGGGCAAACAAGTTTGTTATCTGTTTCATACTGGAGTTTTCCATTCTTCTCAGTGACTGGACATTTGCTTTCTGCAATATATTTCTCAGCTTGTGGGTCACCAGAGCTTCTCCCAAGAATCTTCTTTACTTTCACTACTGTGTTAGCAATATTTCTTCCTTTACTTTGTTTTGCTGTCAAACCAACAACCTCTTTGTTTTTTGAGTAAGCAACAACAGCTGGCGTGACTCTGTCACCTGCATCACTGGGAACCACATCTGCATGGCCATCCCCTGTATAACCTGTGTGCCACAAAAGCATCTTCCAGATGACTCAGGAGGAGTCAACATGGTTTTAGTAAACGGAAATCGTGCCTCACCATCTACTAGAATTCTTTGAGGGGGTCAACAAGCATGTGGACCAAGGGGATCCAGTGGATATAGTGTACTTAGATTTTCAGAAAGCCTTTGACAAGGTCCCTCACCAAAGGCTCTTATGCAAAGTAAGCTGTCACGGGATAAGAGGGAAGGTGCTCTCATTGATTGGTAACCAGTTAAAAGATAGGAAACAAAGGGTAGGTATAACTGGTCAGTTTTCAGAATGGAGAGAGGTAAATCGTGGTGTCCCCCAGGGGTCTGTTCTGGGACCAGTCCTATTCAACATATTCATAAATGATCTGGAAAAAGGGATAAACAGTGAGATGGCAAAATTTGCAGATGATACAAAATTACTAAAGGTAGTTAAGACCCAGGTAGACTGCGAAGAGCTACAAAAGGATCTCTCAAAACCGGGTGACTGGGCAACAAAATGGCAGATGAAATTTAATGCTGATAAATGCAAAGTAATGCCCATTGGAAAGCATAATCCCAACTATACATATAAAATGATGGGGTCTAATTTATCTGTTACCACTCAAGAAAGAGATCTTGGAGTCATTGTGGATAGTTCTCTGAAAACATCCACTCAATGTGCAGCGGCGGTCAGAAAAGCGAACAGAATGCTGGGAATCATTAAGAAAGGGATAGATAATAGATCAGAAAATATCATGTTGCCTCTATATAAATCCATAGTACGCCCACCTTTTGAATCCTGTGTGCAGATGTGGTCGCCCCATCTCAAAAAAGATATACTGGAATTGGAAAAGGTTCAGAAAAGGGCAACAAAAATTATTAGAGGGATGGAATGGCTTCCATATGAGGAGAGATTAATCAGACTCGGACTTTTCAGCTTGGAAAAGAGATGGCTAAGGGGAGATATGATTGAGGTCTATAAAATCATGACTGGCGTAGAGAAAATAAATAAGGAAGAGTTGTTTACCACCCTTAACACAAGAACTGAATGAAATGAAATGACCAAATGAAAATAGGCAGCAGGTTTAAAACAAATCAAAGGAAGTATTTCTTCACACAATGCACAGTCAACCTGTGGAACTCCTTGCCAGAGGATGTTGTGAAGGCCAAGACCATAACAGGTTTTTAAAAAGAACTAGATAAACTCATAGAGGATAGGTCCATCAATGGCTGTTAGCCAGGATGGGCAGGAATGGTGTCCCTAACCTCTGTTTGCCAGAAGCTGGGAATGAGCAACGGGATGGATCACTTGATGATTACCTGTTCTGTTCATTCCCTCTGAGGCACCTGGCACTGGCCACTGTTGGAAGACATGATACTGGGCTGGATGGACCTTTGGACTGATCCAGTCGGTCCACTCTTATGTTCTTATGTTCTCCTCCAGCATTTATAATAGTGTTAAATGTAAAAAAGTTTTTTCAATTTATAAGGGGGGTCGCATTCAGATGCTTGCTATGTGAAAGGGGTCACCAGTACAAATGTTTGAGAACCACTGGCCTATCCCCATGATACATCATACCCTCTGTTGTTCACGTGACCAGGATACATCAATTTTTATGACAAAGTAAAAGTTTTGGGCTGTGTGAGAGAAGATATTTATTTCATATGAGTCTACCATGTAATGACATTTAGTGCCAGTCTAGTGATGTTTTCTATAGAGTTAATCTAGTTGCATTTTTATTTCTCTTTCTTACTTTGGTAGTTGCCAGTAGACGATATTTTTCCATTTAAGACCTATGTCGTTGGGTTTAGAGACTGGTGCTAGGAGCAGTTAATTAGAGAATTTCATGCACAGAATTTTTTCACATGCTAATGTTTTTGCTGGCCTGGCAGCACAATACCTTTCAGCATGCATATGCTTTAGTTGTGCTGTGATTGGCATGTACTGGATTAAAATAGCATATACTTGCAATTTAAAAAAAAAAAAGGCCTGAATCTTTTAAATTAAAAATAAATGAGTTCTGGTTTTAAGAACATTTTAAAGAGAAATTCTTTACCAGATCTTGAACTCTGGTGTAGAGTTAACAACACCATAGTAAGAGTGAAGATTTTGTAATCTTTAGCCACTCTTACTTCAGAACTGGTTTAAGAAAAGAAACTATGATATGCACCAGGCAAAGACCCAAGGAGGAGAACTTGAATCTATCGTATTAGCTGGGAGTAATATTGTTGAATGCTCTTTTTATATAAAACAACAACAAATATTCAATTTGGTGTCAGTTTATGAGTGGACAATGTAGAGAACGTGGGGTGAAAGTATGATCATGGTTGCTGAAGCCAGTGAATAAATATGCTGCTACATTCAAAGCAAGCTGAAAGTATAGGGAAAGCCCTGCTAAAAGGGAGTTACAATAGTTGAGCCTTTTGATCATGGTCTGCTGTAACAGTTTTGTTAGGGGATAAATAAGGGTGCAGCTTGTTCTGTTTTTTAAATAAAAACTTAAACCACTTTCAAATAATGTCCAATCCATGGAGCAGTATCAAACCATGTCCTTTTCCAAGGAAAAAAATTGGCCAAGAGTGATGCAATAATTCTCAAACTGTTTCTCTGCTTCTGAATGAGTCTTTGTCCATAAACTAGGACACTGAGAAAGAGAGTCTCTTCACAGCAAAGGCTTTTACCTAGCAGAAAGACTCCTACTTTTACAGAGTGCAGTACAAGGTGACTCTGAAGCATGAAACTGGCAATATTATCCAGGTATTCTTCCGGATTAGGGACTGAACTTTCAGGTGTCAAAAGTGATTGCAAATGATTGCAATATCTGAGCCTTTAAACAAAGGAGAGGGGAGAATATCTCACACAGAGCGGAGTGCCATTTATAGGAGGAAATATTATAGCTGCTAAATACAGTACATAAGAACATAAGAATGACCATACTGGGTCAGACCAAAGCTCCATCCAGCCCAGTATCCTGACAGTGGCCAATGCTAGGTGCCCCAGACGGAGTGAACCTAACAGGTAATGATCTAGTGATCTCTCTCCTGCCATCCATCTCCACCCTCTGACAAACAGAGGCTAGGGACACCATTCCTTACCCATCCTGGCTAATTGCCATTAATGGACTTAACCTCCATGAATTTATCCAGTTCTCTTTTAAACCCTGTTACAGTCCTAGCCTTCACAGCCTCCTCAGGCAAGGAGTTGCACAGGTTGATTGTGCGCTGAGTGAAGAACTTCCTTTTATTTGTTTTAAACCTGCTACCCATTAATTTCATTTGGTGGCCCCTAGTTCTTGTATTGTGGGAACAAGTAAATAACTTTTCCTTATTCACTTTCTCCACACCACTCATGATTTTATATACCTCTATCATATCCTCCCCTTAGTCTCCGCTTTTCCAAGCTGAAAAGTCCTAGCCTCTTTAATCTCTCCTCATATGGGACCCGTTCCAAACCCCTAATCATTTTAGTTGCCCTTTTCCAAACCTTTTCTAATGCCAGTATATCTTTTCTGAGATGAGGGGACCACATCTGTACGCAGTATTCAAGATGTGGGCGTACCATGGATTTATATAAGGGCAAAAAGATATTGTATGTCTTACTCTCTATCCCTTTTTTAATTATTCCTAACATCCCGTTTGCTTGTTTGACTCCTGCTGCACACTGCGTGGATGTCTTCAGAGAACTATCCACGATGACGCCAAGATCTTTCTCCTGATTAGCTGTAGCTAAATTAGCCCCCATCATATTGTATGTATAATTGGGGTTATTTTTTCCAATGTGCATTACTTTACATTTATCCACATTAAATTTCATTTGCCATTTTGTTGCCCAATCGCTTAGTTCTGTGAGATCTTTTTGAAGTTCTTCAGTCTGCTTTGGTCTCAACTATCTTGAGCAGTTTAGTATCATCTGCAAACTTTGCCACCTCGCTGTTTACCCCTTTCTCCAGATCGTTTATGAATGGCTTGAATAGGATTGGTCCTAGGACTGACCCTTGGGGAACACCACTAGTTACCCCTCTCCATTCTGAAAATTTACCATTTATTCCTACCCTTTGTTCCCTGTCTTTTAACCAGTTCTCAATCCATTAAAGGATCTTCCCTCTTATCCCATGACAACTTAATTTACATAAGAGCCTTTGGTGAGGGACCTTGTCAAAGGCTTTCTGGAAGTCTAAGTACACTATGTCCACTGGATCCCCCTTGTCCACATGTTTGTTGACCCCCACAAAGAACTCTAATAGATTAGTAAGACACGATCTCCCTTTACAGAAACCATGTTGACTTTTGTGCAACAATTTTATGTTCTTCTATGTGTCTGACAATTTTATTCTTTACTATTGTTTCAACTAATTTGCCCGGTACTGACGTTAGACTTACTGGTCTGTAATTGCCAGGATGACCTCTAGAGCCCTTCTTAAATATTGGCATTACTTTAGCTATCTTCCGGTCATTGGGTACAGTAGCTGATTTAAAGGACAGGTTACAAACCATAGTTAATAGTTTCACAATTTCACATCTGAGTTCTTTCAGAACTCTTGGGTGAATGCCATTTGGTCCCGGTGACTTGTTACTGCTAAGTTTCTCAATTAATTCCAAAACCTCCTCTCGTGTCACTTCGATCTGTGACAATTCCTCAGATTTGTCACCTACAAAAGCTCAGGTTTGGGAATCTCCCTAACATCCTCAGCCATGAAGACTGAAGTAAAGAATTCATTTAGTTTCTCTGCAATGACTTTATCGTCTTTAAGTGTTCCTTTTGTATCTCGATCTTTCAGGGGCCCCCCTGGTTGTTTAGCAGGCTTCCTGCTTCTGATGTACTTAAAAAAAACATTTTGTTATTACCTTTTGAGTTTTTGGCTAGCTGTTCTTCAAACTCTTTTTTGACTTTTCTTATTACATTTTTACATTTAATTTGGCAGTGTTTATGCTCCTTTCTATTTACCTCATTAGGATTTGACTTCCACTTTTTAAAAGATGCCTTTTTATCTCTCACTGCTTCTTTTACATGGTTGTTAAGCCACGGTGGCTCTTTTTTAGTTCTTTTACTGTGTTTTTTAATTTGGGGTATACATTTAAGTTGAGCCTCTATTATGGTGTCTTTGAAAAATGTCCACGCAGCTTGCAGGGATTTCACTCTTATCACAGTACCTTTTAATTTCTGTTTAACTAACCTCCTCATTTTTGCATAGTTCCCCTTTCTGAAATTAAATGCCACAGTGTTGGGCTGTTGAGGTGTTCTTCCCACCACAGGAATGTTAAATGTTGTTATATTATGGTCACTATTTCCAAGCGGTCCTGTTATAGTTACCTCTCGGACCAGATCCTGCGCTCCACTCAAGACTAGATCGAGAGTTGCTTCTCCCCTTGTGGGTTCCTGTACCAGCTGCTCCAAGAAGCAGTCATTTAAAGTATCGAGAAATTTTGTCTCTGCATTTCATCCTGAGGTGACATGTACCCAGTCAATATGGGGATAACTGAAATCCCCCACTATTATTGAGTTCTTTCTTTTGATAGCCTCTCTAATCTCCCTTAGTATTTCATCGTCACTATCACTGTGCTGGTCAGGTGGTCGATAATAGATCCCTACTGTTATATTCTTATTAGATCATGGAATTACTATCCATAGAGATTCTATGGAACATGTGGATTCATTTAAGATTTTTATTTCACTTGATTCTGCAGTTTCTTTCACATATAGTGCCACTCCCCCTTCTCCCCTGCATGACCTGTTCTGTCCTTCTGATATATTTTGTACCCCGGAATGATTGTGTCCCATAGATTGTCCTCACTGCACCAGGTTTCTGTGATGCCTATTATATCAATATCCTCCTTTAACACGAGGCACTCTGGTTCACCCATCTTATTATTTAGACTTCTAGCATTTGTGTATAAGCACTTCAAACACTTGTCACTGTTTATTTGTCTGCCCTTTTCTGATGTGTCAGATTCTTTATGTGAATGTTTCTCGTCTGATCTTGCCCATACTTTATCCTCTTCCATCCTCTCCTCCTGACTAAAACCTAGAGAATCTCTATCAATAGACTCTCCTCTAAGAGAAGTCTCTGTCCGATCCACATGCGCCTCTGCAGCAATCGGCTTTCCCCCATCTCTTAGTTTAAAAACTGCTCTGCAACCTTTTTAATGTTAACTGCCAGCCGTCTGGATCCACTTTGGTTTAGGTGGAGCCCATCCTTCCTGTATAGGCTCCCCCTATACCAAAAGTTTCCCCAGTTCCTAATAAATCTAAACCCCCCCTCTCTACACCATTGTCTCATCCATGCATTGAAACTCTGAAGCTCTGCCTGCCTACCTGGCCCTGCGCGTGGAACTGGAAGCATTTCTGAGAATGCCACCATAGAGGTCCGGCATTTCATTCTCTTTCCTAGCAGCCTAAATTTGGCCTCCAGGACATCTCTCCTACCCTTTCCTATGTCATTGGTACCTACATGTACCACGACCACCAGCTCCTCCCCAGCACTACACATAAGTCTATCTAGATGCCTCGAGAGATCCGCAACCTTCGCACCAGGCAGGCAAGTCACCATACGATTCTCCCGATCATCACAGACCCATCTATCTATGTTTCTAATGATCGAATCTCCCATTACTAACACCTGCCTTTTCCTAATGACTGGAGTTCCCTCCCACAGAGAGGTAACGTCAGTGCAAGAGGATACCCCAACATCATCTGGAAGGAGGGTCCCAACGATGGGAAGGTTTCCCTCTGTTCCCGTTGACTGCTCTCCTTCTCTGGGCTTTTCATCCTCCTTAACAGCGCAGGGGCTGTCCGACCAGAGGTGGGACAAATCTACAGTGTCTCGGAAAGCCTCATCAACATACCTCTCTGCCTTCCTTAGCTCCTCCAGTTCCGCCACCCTGGCCTCCAAAGCCTGTACACGGTCTCTGAGGGCCAGGAGCTCCTTGCACTGAATGCACACATACGCCACCCGCCCATAGGGCAGGTAATCAAACGTGCTACACTGAGTGCAATAAACAGAATAGCTCCCACTTTGCTGCTGGGCTTCTGCCTGCATTTTCTCCTACAGTTACCTAGGTTAATGATAGGGTTTTTGTTAAGTCAAGGAGTTTTGATTATAGTTTAGTGTAAAGGTTTTAAAGAATGGCAAGTGTACCTCGCCCCCTTCCCACTCCCCTTCCACACTCCCTCTCCAACCTCCCTGTTAGCGGCCCCTGTTTGCAAAGCTCCCTGGTCGCTTGCTCACTGCTTTATAAAGCCCTGGCCTCCTTGATAGCCCCGCCCCCTGATGAAGGCTCAGCCAATGAACACAGGCTTCTAGATTTCAAACCTTGTTTAGAAGCTCACAGCTTTGGGAGAGATTCCTGGTTCTGAGGAGCTGTTGTATTAGCTGCTTACTACCGCATCTACTTGATATTATGGTGACAGGCACTTCAGAAATATTTACTGATATATTAGCCACCATATCCCAGATTCTGAAAAAGCAGGAATCTGCACTTACAGGAAGTGTGTAAAAACACCACATTGGGCTGTGGAGATCAAGGAGTAGTAAATAGATTTTATTTGCTCTACACAGTGTTTTTTGCTTTGGGAGGGAGAAATTGTCAAGCGGTGTGACAGCTATGACAGCACTCAGCCCGCCGCTTCCCGCAGCTCCCATTGGCCAGGAATGGCAAACTGCAGCCACTGGGAGCTGCAGGGGGGCTGTGCCTGCGGACAGTCAATGTAAACAAAAAGTCTCGCGGCCTGCCAGCGGATTACCCTGATGGGCCGCGTGCCAAAGGTTGCCGAACTCTGGCATTGTGAGAGGTAAACATACGCACCAATGACCAAGTTGCTGCCCTGCAGATCTCTTGTATAGGGACCTAGGCCAGGAACGCAGCTGACAAGGCTTATGCCCTTGTGGAATGTGCCATAAGAGTTGGGACTGGGACCTGGGCTAAGTTATAGTATGTGCAGATGCAGGATGTGATCCAGGAAGACATTCTTCGAGATGAGACCGGGAGTCCTTTCATCTGGTCTGCTACCACCAGAATAGTTGGTTTGACTTACTGAATGGTGTCGTGCGCTCGATGTAGAATGCTAGTGTTCTCCGAACATCCAGTGAGTGCAGCCTCTGCTCTTGGGTACTGGTGTGAGGCTTAAGATAGAAGACGGGTAGAAAAATGTCTTGACCAGTGTAGAATTGTGACACTACTTTGGGAAGGAAGGCTGGGTGAGGCCTGAGCTGCACCTTGTCCTTGTGAAAGACTGTGTAGGGTGGGCCGGAGATCAGAGCCTTTAATTCAGATGTCTGCCTGCCTGATGTCGTGGCTACCAGGAAGGACCCCTTCTATGACAAATAGAGCAGGGAGCAAGTTGCCAGTGGTTTAAAAGGGGGCTCCAGGAGCCTGGTGAGGACCAGGTTAAGGTCCCTTGCAGGAACCGGTCGCCTAATCTGTGGATATAGGCATTCCAAGCCCTTGAGGAAACGGCCTACCATGGGATTAGCGAACATGGAGCATCCAAACGTTCCCGGGTGGAAGGCTGAGATACCAGAAAGGTGCACCTTGATGGATGTCGCAGCTAGGCCCTGCTGTTTGAGATGCAGAAGATACTCCAGGATGAGTGGTATAGATGCCTGGAGTGGAGGTGTGTTGCCGGGCACACAAGCAAGTGAATCTCTTCCACTTGGCTAGAATCGTAGCCCTGGTGGAAGGTTTCCTGCTGCCAAGTAGAACCTCTCTTACCAGCTCCGAACATAGGAGCTCCATGGGGTTTAACCATGAAGCTTCCAGACCGTGAGGTGGAGGGACTAGAGGTCTGGGTGGTGGAGGCAACCGTGGTCCTGAGTGATCAGATCGGTTCAGAGTGGTAGCACGATCGGGGTGTCCACTGACAGCTCTAGAAGCGTGGTGTACCAATGTTGACGGGGGCCACGCTGGGGCCAGCAGAATCACCTCCACTTTGTCCCTGCAGATCTTGAGCAGCATCTTGTATACGAGTGGGACCAGTGGGAACACATACATGAGGCTGTCTCCCCAAGGTAGCAGAAACGCATCCATGATTGAATCCGGGCTGTGTTTCTGGGAGGAGCAGAACATTTGGGCACTTCCTGTTTCTCCAGGTGGTGAACAGGTCGACCTGGGGAAATCCCCACCTTTGGAAGATGGGGTGAAGAACATCTGGACAGACAGACCATTTGTGGTTGCAGAATGATCTGCTGAGGTGATCCACCAGCTCGTTCTGCGCTCCTGGGAGATAGGACGCCTCCAGGTGAATGGAGTGGGCTATGCAGAACTCCCATAGCTGGAGGGCTTCTCAACATAGGGGGAAGGAATGGGCTCCACCCTGCTTGTTGATGTAGAAAATAGCAGTGGTTTTGTCCGTCATCACTGCCACGGTTTGTCCAGCTGGGACTGGAAAGTTTAGCATGCTAGTCGCACTGCTCTGAGTTCCCTGATATTGATATGAAAGGAGAGCTTGTCCTGTGACCACAGGCCCTTTGTTCAGAGATCTCCCAGGTGTGCCCCCAACCCAAATCTGACACGTCCATTACTAGGGACAAGGAGGATGGTGCGCTGTTGAAGGGGACACCTTCACATACCATCTGAGGTTGAGCAACCACTGTAGGGACTCAAGTATGTGTCCTGGCACCATCACTACCAAGTCCAGCCTATCGCGCCCTGGTCGGTATGTCTGTGCGAGCCACGCTTGAAGGGGTCTGAGCCTCATTCTCACATGCCTGACTACATTCGTGCAGGCTGCCATGTGTCCCAGGAGACTCAGGCATCCCCTTGTGGTAGTGGTCAGGTACCGACTGAGGCTTTGAATAATGTCTGTCATGGCCTGGAAACGGGTCTCTGGCAGGAACGCCCTTGCCTGTACCAGGTCCAGCAGCACTCCGATGAATTCTGCTCTTTGGGTCAGTGATAAGGTTGGCTCGTTCACGTTGGGGACGAGTCCCAATCTCTGGAAAGTAGACCTGACCAATCATACATGAGACTCTACATGCTCCCTGGTTTGGCCCCTGAGCAGCCAGTCGTCTAGGTGGGGGTATACCTGCACCTGCCTCCTCCAGAGGAAGGCTGCTACAACCAACATGCACTTGGTGAATACTCGGGGGGCTGTCGACAGACCAAATGGGAGGACTGTGAACTGATAGTGTTTGTGGTTGAGCACAAACCAGAGAAAAGATCTGTGTGCAGGTCAAATGGCTATGTGAAAGTACGCGTCTTCATATCGAGGACAGTATACCAGTCTCCTGGATCCAAGGAAGGGATGATTGTGCTAAGGGAGACCATGTGGAACTTAAACTTTACCATGAACTGGTTGAGTCCTCGCAGGTCTAGAATGGGTCTGAGACTCCCCCACTTTGCCTTAGGGGTAAGGAAGTATCAGGAGTAGAATCCCTTCTACTCTGAGGAACCTCCTCCACTGCCCCTATGGTGAGGAGCACCTGCACCTCCTGGTTAAGGAGTTGTTCATGAGAGGTGTCCCTGAAGAGGGACAGGGAAGGGGGGTGGGAGGGTGGGGAGGAGCAGAATTGGAGAGAATATTCCACTTCTACCATGCGAAGAACCCAGCAGTTCGATGTTATTTGGGAACAAACACGTTAGAAGTGGGATAGAGGATTCAGAAAACATGGGTATGGATCCGACGGTGTGGTGGGTGCACCGTCCTTGGGCGCATCTTCAAAAGGCCTGTTTAGAGCCTGATGGAGGCTGAGATAGGCCATGACCTTGCCCTGAAGGGGATTGGAAGGTTTCTGCCTGCTATTCCTGCCCCTTCATCTATAAAAGTCCCTGCCTCAGCTGAGGAGGATATGAGCGTTGTTGTTGTGGTTGGGACTTAAAGTGCTTGCGTTGGGTTGCTGACATATTCATTCCCAGCGACTTCACGGTCGCTCTGGAGCCTTTCAAGCTGCGCAGCTTGGAGTCCGTCTGCTCCGAAAAGAGCCCCTTTCACTCCAAGGGAGGGTCCTGCAGGGTTTGCTGCACTTCCGGGGGTAGCCCAGATGCTTGAAGCCATGATGTTCTCCTCATGGCTATGCCTGAGGAGAGGGTATGGGCGGCCGAATCTGCTGAGTCTAGAGACGCCTGCAGAGAGGTCCACGCTACCACCTTCCCTTCCTCTATGATGGAGGAGAATTCAGCCCTAGAGTCCGCAGGGATCAGTTCTTTGAACTTGAACATGGAGGACCATGAATTGAAGTTATACCTACTGAGGATAGCTTTCTGGTTAGCAATCCTCAGCTGGAGGCCCCCGTGGCATAGACCTTTCTAGCAAATAGGTCCATCCGTTTTGACTCCTTAGATTTGGGGGCTGATCCTTGCTGTCCCTGACGCTCTTTCTTGTTGAGTGCCGACACTGCCAGAGAGCATGGCTGCAGGTGTGAGAATAAGTATTCATAGCCCTTGGAAGGGTCAAGGTATTTGCGCTCCACGTCCCTGGTGGTCGGCGGAATTGAGGCCGGGGTCTGCCATAGGATCTTTATATTGTTTTGAACAGTTTTGATCAAAGGCAGAGCTACCCGTGATGGACCTTTGGGAGTGAGAATATCCACCATGGGGTCCTCGGCCTCGACCACCTCCTCCGCTTGCAACCCCATGTTGCGGGCAATCTGCCTAAGGAGGTCCCTTATGGTCAATTGGAGGAGGGCCCGAAGCTGATGCCCCTGCCACAGCTTCATCAGGGGAAGAGGACGAGGTGGACAGAGGGTGTACCGGGTCCTCCTGCCCCTCCGGCTCCCTGACCTCCTCTTGGTCAGTGCAAGCCCCTGTGGCGGTTACATCCTGGGACGCTGTAGCCTGACTCTGCAGCTGGTCCCGTGTTGGGGTCGCCTCGGCCATGACTGAAGCCTGAAGGGGAGGTTGGGACAGAGTGACCTCGGATCCCCAAGGCATAGGCCTGTCCCTAGGAGAGTGGAGTAACTGGTCTTCTGAGACTACCAATCTCGACCCCCCCTTGAAAAGGTACCCTTGGCCTGATGGTAAGCCACTGCATCGGGGGTTGCCACTGTGGCTGCCAGGCCAGCAGCGCCCTCCTTTGTTGCCTCTCGGACCTATGTCGACTGCGCCTCGAGTAGTACAAGTCGGCATCAGAATCCGAGGAAGCAGATCCTGATCGCGAGGACCATGGTGGCACCAAGGGCCCATGCACCGACAACCAGTGCCACGAAGAAGCAGGAGACCGGTGCCGGGATGATCTCACTGGGGTGACCGGTGCCCGGGATCCGGCGATGGGGACCAATAGCGGGTATCCAGTGCCGGCGATCAAGAATGAAGGCCCGGTGCCACAGGTCAGTGCTGATCCTCTGATGTCACCGTGGATCGGTGATGGTCCTCTGCTGGCACTGGGGATTGGTGCCAGTCTGGCTTTGGTGCCAGGGAGGGAGAGTGTCATGTCGCCAGTGCTAGAGGGGCTCTTGTGTGGCTTGGTGCCAGGGAGCAGTGACACGGCGAAGGCGACTGAGAGCAGTGCCAAGTATGGTGCTGAGCCGGGGACTGCGAGTGCCGCATCATAGCGGGCTTGCCTCTAGACCAGTGATGTGCAATCTGCGGCCCACGGGCTGCACGCACCCCGTCAGGGTAATCCGCTGGTGGGCTGCCAGACAGTTTGTTTATATTTTCACGGCCGCCCGCAGCTCCCAGTGGCCGCAGTTCGCTGTACCCAACTAATGGAAGCTGCAGGAAGCAGTGCGGGCCACAGGGATGTGCTGGCCACCGCTATCCCTGGGTTCAGTGCCGGGGAGCACCAGTGCCAAGGGTCTCACGTGGTAGAGTCCTTCCTCAGCACCGTGTCACGTATGGATGCCGGAGCACTCCGTACACACGCACCTGGTGCCGGGTTCTGGCAGACTGCAGCCGGCTGTGGGTGGAAAGCGGGTTCCATTAACAGTTGTTTTAGTCGGAAATCACGCTACTTTTTGGTTCTTGGCTGAAAAGCCCTGCAGATTTTGCATCTTTCTGTTTGGTGCGCTTCCCCCAGACACTTTAGACAACAGTTGTGGGGATTACTGAGGGGCATAGGTTTATTACAAGCACTGTAGGGCTTAAAGCCTTGGGCTCACAGGATGCCCCGGAGCCCAGCGGGGGGTTAAGGATTGGGGAGAGACCCTACTCCCAACCTACTATCTAAACTATCTATACTAAATTAACTATAACACTAACTATAAACTGTAATGACTAACAGAAGAACACTAAGGGAGCACTTGCTGAGCAAGTGAGTACTGTTCCAATGGCCGTCATGGACGGTAAGAAGGAACTGAAGGGGGGTCGGGTCAGCAGGGTCATATATTGAGCACCATGAAGGTGCCACTCCAGGGGGCTCCACAGCCATCCCGACCGGAGCTGCTAAGGGAAAACTTTCTGACAACCGTGCATGCAGCACACACACAGCTGATCGGAATTGATATGAACAAGTACTCGAAGAAGAATAAAGGATAGTGACAGAGGCTTGTGGATAAAGAAATTAGTATGAAATTTGAGGATGAGGTTCTATGAAGGTTGAGCAACAACCAAACTGACCACAATAATATCAGTGAGGCTTAGGGGGAAATATCCAAATTTATTACAGAAAGTGCAGCTGTGTCCAAACCAATGGTGGGAAATTTCATGACACGGAAATGTGGTGTAGTCCAACGATGTGTAGGAGGCAATAAAGAATAACTAAATGTTTAAGCAATGGCAGAAAGTAAGAATGGTGGGAAGTTATGAGAAATGCAAGGTAAAGAAGATAGCCAAAAGAGCAGTTGTGGTGTTACTCACATAATTTAGGGCTCTCACCCTCTACCCTCCCTGGGCCCGGGATTCCAATGGCCCTCTACAGGTTAGCAGGACCTTTTCCCAATGAACAAGCCTTCACACAGTGAACATCCTTAAACATGTACATGTATGTATTATCAATTAATCAGCAGAATCCACCCACCAAGCATCTAATGGTCACCACTCCCAGTAAAGCAGCCAGACATCTTCCGATGGCCAATCAGGGTCATATCTCATCTAGGGCTCCAGCCTCTGCACAGTATGGTCATGCAGGGGTTAAGATTTCTAGCAGCTTTGGTCTTGAGCTGTGTCCCGGAGTTAGGTTCCAATGGGCCTCTCTGCTGACCTTCATTATATAGTTAAAATGAGAGTCCTTATTTACACCTTAACCAACTATTTTAATCAAACATAACTATACAGTAATGCTAACCAATCATAACACCTGTTGAGCTAAAACAATATTCCTAGCAACAGCACAACCTCATAATTTCTACTTATCAGCAAAAGCAACTTTTTACAAGAAATTAACACAGACATCCAGTAAGAAACTTGCAGAAACTCACGGTTAGCTGTCCATTCTCCCTGCCATTCCCATCAACCTGTGATTTTACTGAATCTATCCCTGTTGGTAAGCTGCAGCTGATACGTCTCTATCTGTCTAAGCAAAGGCCACATGGCGGCGGGTATAATAGGCTGGGGAAGGCTGTGCCTCCCCAAACAGTCCCTTGTGGCTCTGCCTACGCTCCGCCCTGAGGCCCCCTCCTGCTTGCCCTTCCCCCTTGGCCCCAGCCCAGGGAGGCTGCTCCTCTTCCAGGGAACCTGCTGGGACTGGGGTTAGGGCAGCTGGGACGTGAAGTGCTCGAGGCTTGGGCTGCCCAGTGCTGGGGGAGGTCCTGGTGCTGGGGCTGCACCACCCAGCGCTCCAGGGCTAGGGGCACTGGGGCCATGCAGCCCGACACTCTGGGGCTGGGGGCGGGGCCACACACCGGCCACCAGCCCACCCAGTGCTCCAGGACTGGGGGGGTGGAGGGAGCATGCACTACCCACCCTTGCCACCCACCCTCCTGCCTAGGGTTGCCAGGTGTCCTGGTTTTCAACCAGAACACCTGGTCAAAAAGGGGCCCTGGCAGCTCCAGTAAGCACCGCTGACTGGGCCGTTAAAAGTCTGGTTCGTGGCGCAGGTAGGCTCCCTACCCGGCTCTGCGAAACTCCTGAGAAGCTGCCCACATCTCCCTCTGGCTCCTAGGTGGAGGGATGGCCACAGGGGCTTTGCACGCTGCCCCTGCCCCCAGGAACCGCGGCCAATGGGAAATGAGGAAGCAGTGCCTGCAGGCACGGGCAGTGTGTAGAGCCACGTGGTCGCGCCTCCATCTAGGAGCTGGAGAGAGATGTCGGCAGCTTGCCGGGAGCTGCCTGAGATAAGCACTGCCCAGAGACCACAACCCAAATCCCCTTCTGCACTCCAACCCACTGCCCCAGCCCTGAGCCCCCTCCTTGTAGCCCATAGGATTATTTTGCTAGCTATTATATCCTACTAATCCAGCCAGCTGTATCAAATAATATGTTTCTTTTTCTGAAATTAATCTATTTCATTCTTATATTTTATCAGTATTAATTCCTTGAATTTAGAATGTGTTGAGGCATGTGTTTCCTAATAATAAGTTTTACTGAAATGCTAAAATGCAAGAAGCCTACCGGTCTGTAAGATCCGGTAAGATCTGCTATATAGCAAAAAGTATAATCAGTTAAGAATATGTCAGTATAAAAGCTGGCAACTTTTGGCACAGATAAGAATGGTCCCTGAACTTTGGGGAACCAAAGGGAGGAACTATCCACATCACTTAGCAGATTTATCCGGCATCTACAACCGGTTGGTAACCGCAGGGTACACCACAACTTGGAGGTCACCAAGAGAGCCTAGGTTGGCAGTTTTGGAGTGAGATAATCCTTATTAATATATTTAGAAAATAAGTGTCATAATCCACTAACTAACGTATAGGAGAAGGGTACCCATAAATTTCTTAGGGTACGGAAGTAAGCTAAGGGTACAGTAGGTTGGGCCTGAATTACATAGTCTCAGGATCCTATAAAATACCTTGTAAGGAAGAGTCAGGAGGTTCTTCTAGGCTCTTGGAACTCCTGAAGCTTCATTTTCTTGGAGTGCTTTTTTCAGTTTTCCTATATTCTGTAGACTATCTTCTATCGTACTATCAGCTCAGCTTGTGTAGTATAGTATAACTATTCAACATTCCTAACTATTGGGGAAGCCAGCACCATCGTGTTTTCGGGCATGCCAGGAGTGAGGCTGGTCCTTCACCTCCTATTACAGCTCCTCAAGAAAGGGTGTGAGTATGTTAGGTTAAGGTACTTATAATAGAAATGTTACCACCAGGAGTTTTTGAATTCTTTTACTGTTTTGGAGTTATAAGTTTCATAGCATTTACTGTTCTTATGTTAATTTCAATAAAGTTTTTAATCAATTTGGTATTGTCCTCAGTATATGTGTTCTTGCCAAGCACCCCGAGAGTCCTCTCCCAATATAGAACTCTCTGAGTTCTTGAACTCTGTAGTCTGAATTGGATAAGAACCTATAAATCTTCTGGTCAGATGCGATCAGTGGCGAGCCATAACAACTAACCCATCAAATTCAGGAAAACATCCTGCACCCCAAACCCCGACCCCACCCCAGAGCCCATACCCCCAGACGGAGCCCTCACCCCCTCTCGCATCCCAACCCCCTGCCCCAGCCCAGAGCCCCCTACTGCACCCCAAACCTCTCATCTCTGGCCCCACCCCAGAGCCTTCTCCTGCACCCCAAGCACCAGAGCTCACAGCCGGACCCCTCACCCCCTCACCCGCACTGCCCAAACCCAGTGAAAATGAGTGAGTGAGTGAGGGTGGGGGAGAGCGATTGACGGAGGGAGGGGGGAATGGAGTGAGCTGGGGGCGTGGCCTCAGAGAAGGGGCGGGGCAGGGGCGGGGCAAGGGTGTTTGGTTTTCTGCAAATAGAAAGTTGGCACCCCTACGGCTGCCTGGTGTTCGGAGGCTGATCGCTCCAGGGCTGGAGGTGCTTGGGCGGCCCAGGGCTTGGCGGGGGCTGGCAGCCTTGGGGGTCTCTCGGCTTTGTCAGGGGAAAGGAGCAGGAGGGGCAGGGCCTCAGGTGGAAAGGGTGGGCCGGGCCGGAGGCTAGCCTTCCCGAGCCCATGTTTCACCCACCGCCATGCAAGGCAGAATTCCCTTGACTCTAGTTTTTGATTCCAACTTATGGTGGCTGAGCATACAAGGTGGTTGCAGTTTATGCTAAGTCCGTACACAAGATGGCTGTGTGAGTCAAGTCCAGGCCTCTCGTTACAGTGGAAGCTAAGGGTCAGGCATTTAAAGCCTTTATATGCGTGTGACACTCTGTACCTCGGGGGAACACCCAGCACCCCCATGTTCATCCTTGTAAAATGATTGTGTGGTATCCAGTGAAAAATTTGTCCTGTCAGGTGTCTTTGGAAGGCTCATGATGCACTGAGCATGGTTGTTATAGGAATTGTTACAGTAATTTTATAGCTTATAATTTCATGTATATAGTTATGGGGATGAAAATGTATCCTCATGGCTTAAAGCAAGCCCAGGAAAAATCTCTCCAAGAACAGAGAGGCAGTTCACACCTCATCAGCGGAGGTATGGGACAAATCCAGCTCAGCCTCACAGGAACAAAGGACGCTGGCCTAGGCAGCAACAAAAGAATCTGTTAGACTCTCGAAGGAGTAACCCCCCTTCCTTTGGTCAGTTTGGAACTGTGATGAGGTAATGCTCACCTGACTCTGGGGGGGCAGGGGGCAAAGCCAAGAGGGAAGAAAGGACATGATAAAAGGGAGAGATGTTTGCCATGCTCTTCCTCTCTCTTCCACTGATGTCTACAGACACCACACCAACCGACTGAAGCACTGATCAAAGGGGAGAGCCTGGCTGAAGAGCAACCAGCCAGCCTGTGGTGAGAAGCATCTAAGTTTGTAAGGGCATTGGAAGTATTGAGATCAGCTTAGAATGCATTTTGCTTTTATTTCATTTGACCAAATCTGATTTATGTTTTGACTTAGAATCACTTAAAATCTATCTTTATAGTAATAAATCTGTTTGTTTATTCTACCTGAAACAGTGCGTTTGGTTTGAAGTGTGACAGAGACTCCCCTTGGGATAACAAGCCTGGTACATATCAATTTCTTTATTAAATTATGAACTCATATAAGCTTACAGCGTCCAGCGGGCATAACTGGACACTGCAAGACAGAGGTTCCCAGGGTTGTGTCTGGGACCGGAGATATTGGCTAGTGTCATTCGGTTGCAAGTAGCTGGGAGCAGCTTACATGCCAGAGACTGTGCGTGAACAGCCCAGGAGTGGGGGTTCTCACAGCAGAGCAGGGTAAGGCTGGCTCCCAGAGACAGGGATTGGAGTGACCTAGCAGATCACTGGTCCAGATAACACCAGAGGGGAACGTCACAATGCGGTACTACTACCAGCTGCAACTGTTTTATGTGAGCAGAGCTCACTAAAGGTCCCAGTTGTCTTGCCTGTGGAAAACAAAGATCAGGCCCCAGAAGCAGTTCTGGTCATTTGAGCAGCAGGTAGAGTAAAAGCAGTAGCTGGACCTAGCCACAGCAGGCAGAGCAAAGTGTCATCAGATTCACTCACAGAATTCACAGCTTCTAAACAGGAGGGCAGCAGACCAAACAGCAGATTGAAACCAGTTGCGTGTACTACAGTGGGAGAAGGGGAATTCACAGCAGTTTAGTTTATGTTATGCCCAATTTACTGCATGTTCCTTTTGTTGATATAAATAGCAAGAAATGTCTCCCTCTTTTTGGATTTTGCTGTACAAAACAGATCCTATACAGAGATCTTGTGTATCTCTGATGTGTGGAGAAAACAGGAGTTCCACGTGGATTCTGGCTGACCTCTCCATTTTCTCTCACACTACTCCTCCCCTTCCTGCCATTACTCATACTGTGTTCCCGTTAGGGAGACAGTGTACTTATTACTAATGTCTTCTATTTCTTAAGAAGAGCATCACTGCCAGTGAGTTATGTTAGCTAACTGTGACCAGAGTTCTAGGGTAGAGCCAGCTGTGGTCACTCAATTAGGATGAACTGCAAAGAATGGGGCAGACAGTCCCCATAAAGCTGATGGATATTCCAATACAAGATTTACCAAGACAGCATAAAACAGCTTCTTTATTACCTTACTGGATACTCATAAATCCAGACAACACAGTTCCTTTAAAGTGATCCAGCCTCAGGCCTCCATCCAGGTATCCACGTCAAATACGATGAAAATTTCTGTAAATCTTATTTCATCGTATAAAAGAAAAGGTTCTGCTAATCCCAAAGGATCGGACACATTACCTCCCAGGTTAACGAATGTTCAGATCTTACCCAAATACACGCTACAGCCAATTCTTATTAACTAAAATCTAAAGGTTTATTTATAAAAATAAAGAAAAGGTGAGAGTTCAAATTGGTTAAAGGAATCAATTACACACTAATGGCAAAGTTCTTGGCTCAGGCTTGTAGCAGTGATGGAATAAACTGCTGGCTTACATCAAGTCTACAGCCACATGTACAGCCACAGCTTGGATGGGTCATTCCGTCCTTTGTTCAGAGCTTCAGTTTGTAGCAAAGTTCCTCCAGAGGTAAGAAGCAGGATTGAAGACCAAATGGAGAAGATGCAGCTGCCTTTTATAGTCTCTTGCCATGTGGCCTGTGATTCCTTTGTTTCAAACACAAGCTGCCCAGCACATGGTTTAGAAGTCTTGGAGTTCTTTTAAGAGAAATGCCCCTGCATGCCTTGCTGAGTCATAAGGTGTATCTGCTTTCCCTCAGTGGGTCAGTTGTATAGCTGATGGTCCTTAATGGGCCATCAAGCAGACTAGGCCGTGCTGATGCCAAACTGTCTGGGGTGTTACCCAGAAGCATAGCATGAGTTTGAAATACAGACGTATCTATAACTCATAATACAAAGGTGATACAAACATATAAACAAGATTATCATATCTGGCAAATTATGACATCTTTGCAAATATCTTACATGGCATATCTGGTTGATTACTTTGTGGGCATTACCCCAGGAGCAAACATTTGAAATCCAGGGATAGAGCTGTCAAGGTTCCTTCCCCACTCTGAACTCTGGGGTACAGATGTGGGGACCTGCATGAAAGATCCCCTAAGCTTATTTTTACCAGCTTAGGTTAAAAACTTTCCAAAGGCACAAACTTTGCCTTGTCCTTGAACAGTATGCTGCCACCACCAAGTGATTTAGACAAAGAACAAGGAAAGGACCACTTGGAGTTCCTAGTTCCCCAAAATATTCCCCCAAGCCCTTACACGCCCTTTCCTGGGGAGGCTTGAGAATAAACAAGATGAGCACAAACCAGCCTTGGATTTTTAAGACCCAAAAAACCCAATCAGATTCTTAAAAATCAGAACTTTATTAGAAGAACAAAAAAAAGATAAGAGAACAACTCTGTAAGATCAGAATGGAAGATAATCTTATAGGCAGTCAGATTCAAAACATAGAGAATCCCTCTAGGCAAAATCTGAAGTTACAAAAAGACACAAAAACAGGAATACACATTTCCTCCAGCACAGCGAATTTACAAGCCAAAACAAAGAAAACCTAACGCATTTTCTAGCTAGATTACTTACTAACTTTACAGGAGTTGGAGGGCTTGCATCCTTGATCTGTTCTCGGCAAAGGTATCACACAGACAGACAAAAGCTTTTTTCCTCCACTCCAGATTTGAAAGTATCATGTCCTCTCATTGGTCATTTTGGGTCAGGTGCCAGTGAGGTTACCTTAGCTTCTCAACCCTTTACAGGTGAAAAGATTTTGCCTCTGGCCAGGAAGGATTTTATAGCACTTTAAATACAAAAATGACACATGCATACAGATAGCATAATCATAACCAGCAAAACATAATCTTTTTATAGACACCTCACTAGACAACCTTTGTACAATATTTGCTGCAAATATATAACAGTGGTTGCAAAAATGATCTATATGGTCATATTTTAATCAGATAATGTCACACTAACAAAACAGAAAAAGCACCTGTGTGCTCTGTCCTTTTAGAGCTTTTTCCTTGTTTAAAAATCAGACTCTAAATCAGTGGTTCCCAAACTGGGGTTCGCGAAATGTACCAGGGGGTTCTCAGAAAAAATTCTGTAATGGCGGACAGAGCTGTCGCTAGGGACCCCGGGCGTGCGGGGCAGCAGCTGGGACCCAGGTATGTGGGGCTGCAGCTGGAGCCCCGTAGCCATTGGGGCGGGCAGCTGGAGTCCCGTGGAGTGCAGGTCGGCAGCCCAGGCACCGAGCACCACGGCAGGCAGGGTGGCAGCCGGGACCCTGTCCTTGGCAGACTGGGGAAGTTGGGCAGCATGAGAGGCAGAGTGGGAGGGGGAGCCATGCTGTATCTGGGGGGGCCATCCAGGCTAATTTGACCCTGGCCCCGCACCCTCCTGATGGTGGAAGAAAAAGTATTTGTGCGCCAAATCAACCGGAACCAAGGTCATTGTACCCAATCTGGCGGAAACAACTCTCAGTTAGTCCATACTCCGTCATTCTCTGTAGCGTGCTGTTTTGCTCCAATGAGACGTGAGTGAATCGTCTCATTTTCTAGTTTGTTCTTTGTTAGCGTTCTCAGTGTGTTATTTTTATTTGAACTGTTGTGCACCCAATATGGACTTGTGGCTGAAAACGGAAAGTGTAAAGACACGAGAAAACAAACGTTCGACATCAGCTAGCGTTTCGTCAAGTCCAAAGTGTGGAAAATGTCAATGATCATGATGGTCCTGGAAAGTTGCTTATGAAGAAAAGAAAATAAGACAACGATTATATAAAAAATGGCTTTACATGCTGTGACAAAGTTCCTGCTCTGCCTTGGTGGGTCTTGTGCTTATTGGCGGATTTGCTCTCCTTGGAGCTTCACGGCAGCCCTCGGCCTGGCCGTTTTTCTGAATTCACAGTCCAGGTCAACTCCTCCTGTGTCTGACCAGGAGTTGGGAGGATTTGGGGGGAACCCGGGCCTGCCCTCTACTCCGGGTCCCAGCCCAGGGCCCTGTGGAATGCAGCTGTCTAGAGTGCCTCCTAGAACAGCTGTGCGACAGCTACAACTCCCTGGGCTACTTCCCCATGGCCTCCTCCCAACACCTTCTTTATCCTCACCATAGGACCTTCCTCCTGGTGTCTGATAATGCTTGTACACCTCAGGCCTCCAACAGTTTGAGTTCTCACTCTCAGCTCCTAGCGCCTCTTGCTCCCAGCTCCTCACATGCACACCACAAACTGAAGTGAGCTCCTTTTTTAAAAACCAGGTGCCCTGATTAGCCTGCCTTAATTGATTCTAGCAGCTTCTTGATTGGCTGCAGGTGTTCTAATCAGCCTGTCTTAATTGTCTCCAGCAGGTTCCTGATTGTTCTGGAACCTTCCCTGTTACCTTATCCAGGGGAAAAGGACCTGCTTAGTCTGGGGCTAATATATCTGCCTTCTATCACTCTCCTGTAGCCATCTGGCCCGACCCTGTCACAATGCATTCATGGGCAGCGAGTTCTACGGGCCTGTGGTGCCTGGGCACCAGGAATGTCTGGTACCCAGGTACCACAGGCCCGGCTCCAGCACTGTTTGAAGCTGGGTCTCTCCCTTCGCCCCGCCTTCCACCCCCGCCCCTGCCCCCCCGCTGTGCATCCCCCAGGCCATTTAAAACAGCCCAGGGCCCCCACTCATCACTGGCAGCGCAGCAGAGCTGAGCAGCTTCCTGCCTGCTCACTCCACGTGGCTGCCGGCCCCTCCCTGTGGCCCCTAGGCAGAGTGGGTCTGTGTCCCGCCCCAAACGCCCCTGCGGCCAATGGGAAGCTGCGGGGGCAGTGCCTGGGGAGTAGCAGCACATGGAGACTTCCAGTCCGCCCTACCTAGGAGCGCCAAGTAAGCGCCGCACCCCCCAATCCCCTCCCAGAGCCTGCACCCCCACCGCTTTCCCCCACCTCTTTCCTCCCAGAGCCTGCACCCCCACCCCTTTCCCTCCATCCCCCAAACTCCCTCCCAGAGCCTGCACCCCCTCTCTCCACACCCCCTCCTGCCCCCAAAGTCCCTCCCAGAGCCTGCAACCCCTCCCTCTGCCCCCCTTCCCATCCCCAAATTCCCTCCCAGAGCCTGCACCCCTCACCCCTCCTGCACCCCAGCCCCTCCCCCAGCCTGGAGCCTGCACCCAGTACCCAAACTCCATCCCAGAGCCTGCACCCCCACCCCCTTCCCACACACCCCCTCCTGCCCCCAAACTCCCTCCCAGAGCCTGCACCCCTCACCCCCTCCTACACCCCCACGCCTTGCCCCAGCCCGGAGCCTATACCCAAACTTCGTTCCAGAGCCTGCACCCTCCCTCTGCACCCTCTCCCATCCCCAAACTACCTCCCAGAGCCTGCACCCCCATCCCCAGCCCAGAGCCTGCACCCATACTCTGCCCCAGAGCCTGCACCCCTCCCCCCTTCCTGCACACCCACCCCCTGCCCTAGTCCGGAGCCTGCACCCAAACTCTGTGCCAGAGCCTGCACCCCCACCAAAATTATTATGAAGAACAAGTTTAAGCTTTGTTATAGTTGTGCGTTGTTTGCCTGGACTGCTCATGACCCGAACGCTTGTGGGAGGAACTCTTTATTTGAGTTGGCTTCTTAAATACATACCTTCATGCTGGTTCATGTCTGGTACTCCTTGATGAAAAATGTAGGAGCCTTGTCCTATAACAGCTTAACTGAAGTGATACGAGCTACAAAAGTGAAATCTTGGAAGACTGTTGCCATTTTCATAATGTAATGATAAATAATAATGTAATAATAAATAGTGTGCAATAAATGTGTCATTAAAAAAACCAAATTATTTCCAAGATCATTGCTTCTATAATTTATGCTCAGGTAAGGGAGAAAATCCCTGGAAATATTCATTTTTAGGAGGGGGTTTGCAAGATTTGATATTTTCATGAAAGGGGTTCACAGGTTGTTAAAGTTTGGGAACCACTGCTATATACTAAACCAATTTACCATGGTGCCATGGCGCCGGGCCCATGGTCCAAAGGGGGCCCAGCCCGCTCTTCTCCGCCCCCCAGCTCTCTCCTGTGGGGGCAGAAGCTTGATGCTTCCGGTTCCTGCTGCAGCAGGGCAGGCTCTGTCACCAGCCAAGCTCCTTCCCCGCCTCTTCCCACAGCGTGCTTCCTTCCTTCCCCGCTCCCTCTCCCTGCCGCTGATCAGCTGTTTGCCGGCAGGAGGGAGGGAGAAGAGCAGAGTCTCAGTATGCTCGCCGCTCCAGGGAGGAGGCGGGGATGGGGCCTTGGAGAAGGGGCTGGAATCGGGGCATACCCCCTCAAGCCCCCTGCCGTGAACACCCCACGACCCCAGCCCACACCCCCAGTCCTCTGCCCTGACCCCTGCATCCCTCTCACACACCCCCAGCCCCCTGCCCTGACCCATGCACCCCCCTCACACTTTCCCAGCTCCCTGCCCTGACTTTTGCACCCCCCACACATACCCAGCCCCCCCACACCCGATGCCCTGACTCCTGCACCCCCCACATATCCCCACCTGCATCCTGAGCACCAAACAGGAGCTCCTGCACACACACACATTCACACCTGCACACCTCACACCAAACAGAAGCTGCCCCAGGTAAGCGCTCCACACCCCAACCTCCTGAGCCCCCTCCCTCACCCTAGCTCCTGGCCAGACCCCGCACCTCAATGTTTTTTTTTTACAATATTTGGAAAGATCATTAAGTGTCCGTCGAGACCCTCCGTGATTTTCAAGTGGTCAGTGGAAAAATAAGTTAGACTACAAGAAAATCAAGGTACCACACTTTATTTTCATTTACTTGCTATTACTTATAGGAGGAGGAGAAAGAAAAAAAGAATGAAAAACAGGGGCAGGGGGAGATAAGAGAGAATGTTCTTTTTCTTGGCCTGGTCCCAAGGAGGGGCCCCAAAAATGAAGCTGAGCACAGGGCCGGGGGGCCCCACTAACTCTAAATCCACCACTGGCTGTCACGTCACCTGGGCTGTAGATACTGTGTCAGCTGATCCCCACAGTCTCCAACCTACCTGGGCAGTACAGCAAACATGGCCCTGTGGGAGGAGGGGCAGCTCAGTGCAGAGAGAGACAAAGAGAATGGGCTAGAACCAGGTAGGTACCCACTTTATGTGGGCAGAGGTGGGGAGGATTCTGTTTACCCCCTCCCCAGCTCTGTTGCCCTTGCAGTTTACCCCAGCCCCTCCCTTGCTCCATGGACCAATCCTAGCTCCAGCCCCATGTGCTTTTGCCCTCAGCCCCTTTTACAATCATTTCCCAGGGGGGCACACAAATATGTTTGGCGCCAGGCCCAAAAAAGTTAATCGGGCCCTGTAAACCCCAAATCTTGTTTGAAACATAAACCCTTGTATCAGAGGCACTGTATGAGGCCTAAGGCCTCAGCTAAAGTAATGGTCAAGACTTTGCTAACATAAAGCAAAGTTAAGCTGTGAGCCAGAGGCAGGCCCTGCTCACAGAACCTTTTTGATGCTGCAAAAAGATACATACCTAAAAGGTACTGGACACTAGATATCAGAACACTCCAATACTTGCACATTCCACACACATAACAAGGAACAAGCTTACCCATCCTAAAGACAGGGGCAAAAGGGTAATACGATGGATAGAGTTGTTCGAACCAACATGTGCAAGGTGAGAGGCAGCACCTTTCTGCATAGAGGGGTTGTACCTTGTGGGACGGGGCAAGGCCAGATGGCTATAGAAAAGTAGTGGGAGATAGATATATTAGCTCCAGGCTAAACAAATCCCTGGTACCAGGATAAGTGAAATGGCAGCTGCTCCAGGTCAATTAAGACACCTGGGGCCAATTAAGAACTTTCCAGAAGGCAGGGAGAAGGCTGGGTTGATTGGGACACCTGCAGCCAATCAGGGGCTGGCTGAAACTAGTTAAAAGCCTCCCAGTCAGTCAGGTGGGTGTGCATGTCAGGAGCTGTGGGAGGAAGTTGTGTTGTTGGAGAGGCTGAGTAGTACACACCATATCAGGCACAAGGAAGGAGGCCCTGAGGTAAGGGTGAAGTGGAGCTTGAGGAAGTGAGGGCTGCTATGGGGGAAGTAGCCCAGGGAATTGTACATGTTATGTTTCTGAAAGGTCAGCTACCATAGCTGATACTATTAGGGTCCCTGGGCTAGAGCCCGGAGTAGAGGGTGGGTCTAGGCTCCCCCCCGCACACCTTTGCCCCCTGATTAATCACTGAGACTGGGAGACAACAGAGACTGTGCAAGGAAGGATAACTTCTCCTCACCTCCCTCGCTGGCTTATGATGGAAATGGCTCAGTAGACTGTGACCCTTGTCTCTAGAGAGAGAAGGGTTACATGCAGGGTCACAGTGAGCCTCTGAGGCTAGCGAAATCTGCCAGGAAATGTGGTACCCATGGAGGCAAGGACAGAGCTTTGTCACACTTGTTACATAGAGGGGTTGCACCTCAATAAGTCGAGTGATGTGTAACTTGTTTGTACCCGTGTATAAGAATGCATCCCTGGGGTGGTGTCTTTGCCCAGCCTAGGGGGCAGTGGAGTGTCCCGCCACTGACTGAGCTGTGTCCATTGTCAGGGAGCACATACATACTAGCAGAACTGCAGACATCTAATCCAGGGAGCTAGAGACTGTTTTTCGTTTGGCAATAAACCTGGCCGGGTGCCTTCATACCTTATCGGAGTCTGTGGTCTTTGGTGGTTCTCTCGGGGTCTACTGTGTCAGCTATCTGCAGAGCCGGGGCAGCACACAGGGGGAACACACCCACGCAGCCTACTCTGATCAACATTGAACGGAGCAGAGCACCACACCGGTGGCATCTGACAACACAGCTTAATGTTAAACAATAACAGGGTCATGCTAACACCTTTAACATTTTGGGCCCCTATACTCCATCAAAATTAATACAAGAACTCCCTTGTTCAGGATCCTTTCCCTTCATGTCTGTGGTTTATGTATGGATCAAGCACAATCTGGCTCACAATAAGTAGGAAACAACTGTAATAACATTTGATATAGCTTTTAGAACTCAGAGAAATACACAAGCAGCTAGGCAGCATTATCTTTTACATTTTTTTCCTGTGTATTTTTAAGAAGGAATTGGAAGACTCTAGTACGATTGTTAGCATAGACATGATCACGTTGTGCAGGCCAAATCAATACAGTCATCAGCAATCTCTTCAAAGTTTATTAGTTGTAAAAGGCCAGATTCTATCCTCAGTTGTACCCAGACAACACCTCTGAAATCGAGGAAGTCAAATAGGTGTTAATGAGGCCAAAAGTGTGCCCAAATGCTTTAAAGTGAGGACAGACTACAGTTTTGAATGGCATACAATGCAAGAAAAGAAGAGCTTTATTGCTCAGCAATAAATCAAACTCATTAATGACAGTTTGGAAGTATTGTAAGCAGCAGATAGGACTAAAAATGAGTATGCTATAGCCTATATAGTACAATTGTAGTATCCTATGGAAACAAGAAAAGAAGCATGATAACAATGGATATTAGTTCTTAGAAAAACTGATCCTCAGAACTGCACATTCCAAGAAAAAAAATGCATTGATAGATATGCCATGTCAGACTTTGTCTGCTTCAGGAAGCTGCTGCAAAACAGTCCCTAAAACCAAATATAATTACTAACTTCACCACTTTGAAAAAAAACATGAAGTTGAAGAAATGTATCAGAGGAACTTTTGATGCCAAAACTTCATTGTCACAGCCTAATTTGTATGTTTGCATTGAATTAGGAGTTAGACAATATTTAATCTGCACTCCTTAAAATCCATTGGGATTAGACCCGAAAGATCAGAGCCAAACCCACACTTAACATTTTGGTTCTAAGTGAGATCCAAAATCTAAAGATGCCTGTTTTCCAGGTCCAAGTGAGCTGGAATCCAAGCTGGTAGAAATTTTATGAGATCAGCTGTTCTAGATTTCTACCATCTGTAGGGTTGCCAACTGTCTAATCACACAAACCCAAATACCCAAGCCCGCACCCCACCCCTTCTCTGAGCCCTTTCACCAGGCTGGGGCAGGGGGTTGGATTGTGGGAGGGGGTGTGGGCTGAGCTTGGGGCAGGGGAGGGAGTTTGGGTGCTGGAGGAGCTCAGGGCTGGGTCAGAGGGTATGGGAGGGAGTTTGGGGTGCTGGCTCCAGGAAGGGGCTGAGGGCTGGGACAGCGGCTTGGGGGGCAGGAGGGACTGAGGGATGTGGGCTCTGGCCAGGAGGCGCTTACCTTGGGCAGCAGCCCAGCAGGACTAAGGCAGGCTCCATGCACTGCTCCTGGAAGCGGCCAGCACATCCCTGTGGCCCCCTAGGAGGAGGCTCCACATGTTGCCCGTGCCCACAAGTACTGCCCCCACAGCTCCCATTGGCTGCAGTTGCCAAGTGCAGCCAATGGGAGTTGCGGAATCGGCACTTGGGGCGCAGGTGGAGACTCCCTGTCCCACCCCAGGACCCAGGGACGTGCCGGCCACTTCTGGGAATAGTGCAGGGCCAGGGCAGGGAGGGAGCCTGCCTTGGCTCCACTGTGCCGCTGGACTTTAAGCGCCTAAAATCTCCCTGTTTTGCTTCAGTAGCCTCCAGGAGATGGAGCCTGATTCCAGGAGATTCCTGGCGAAACCGGGAGGGTTGGCAACCCTAACCATTTGTGGACCAGCTCTTCCACCAACATAAAGCTGGCAAGGCATCGGAATCAAATTGTCCATATTTAGATGCTGTATTTTTGTGCTTTAAGTTTTGATTTTTTGCACTTATTTTCCCTCTTTTTTTTCATAAAGTGGGTGGTGCGTTGGCCATGCTCCTGTTATATTACTCTTTCACCCACTGAAAGGCTGTGAATCAGGCCCTAAAACTGTTGCATAATCTTTACAAAGTTTAACAGGCTACTCAAACTGCATTACTAGTATTGACCTTGTTTTCCTCATGTGTTTTTCTTTTTGTACTTACTGGAAGAAAGCCTTATTTCTAGCAGTTGGCCCTGTGGGCCTTTAGAAAAGTGTCTGGCACTAGCAAAACACTGGGCATTTCTTTCCACCATTTGGGTAGATCTACAATAATTGGAATGTGGAAAAGGTTGCCCTGTTTTGATCATTTCCAAACCCCATAGAGTCCTCTTGCACAAAGGCTATTTAACTGGACTTTTGTGGATGTGTGGGAGTATGAATGCAGCAATCACTCATGATTTCATCCTGTGAAAGGACTAGGTCCACATCCAACTTTTTTTCTTTTATGGTCTGGATCTCTGCCACATGTCCACCGAATAAATTGGCTGTAACTGAGCAATTGCTGAACCAAATTACTCCAGCCAAGGCATTAGCCAGCACAATAAGGTAAGCAAGGATAGGCTACAACAGGTTTCTAGAAGTGCTTCCGTTAAAATGGTTTATCAGACAGCAAGTTTAGAAACTAAAAATGATTCTATAACTGGCTTTAAAATGATTTTGTTTTAAGATTATTTTTCACTCTGAATTTCTTTCCCATTTTTAATCTGTGGATTTACTAAAGATTAACTAACTGCAAGATAATTCAGCTGATCAAGACTGTGCTTCAGGTTGGTATAGGTTCTATGTAATCTATTGTTTAATTGTAATATTTAAAGGCTTACATCAAACCCAAAGGAGTTACAGATCACCTTTGCTAAATAGGATTTTTTCAACTTGAGTATAAACTGCTCCTCAATCTCATTTAGTGAAAAATGCCTGTCCCGTCTCATGAAGAGATTTAGTTATGAAGTTACCTTGGGTTTATATATAGACTGAAATAACATTTGGATCATGTTGCATTGGAAGTGAGTTCCAAGGCTTTTAAATTCTGCTTTAATATACAGTATTCTATGTTAGTTTACAATAGAAATACTATCATTTTGTGTGTCGGGGAAATGGGAGCAGCTGCTCAGGGCAAAGGAGAACTGTAGTGGGGATAAGGAAAGCTGCATAATCTGGATCTGTCTTGTCCCCCTCCTTAGATGTGCTGCTGCAGATGCGGCGAATGCATCAGGCAAATTTTTCTAACGCTCTCTTCTTCTGGGATGACCCCGTTGAAATCAGTCAGGGGATCTGTTCAGATTTATTTGGCTGCAAAATCAAACACTTAGGCAGCCCAAGTTAACCTTCTTTGCTCCCTTGATACTCAGCTTATGTTAATATAAACAGAACAGCAGAGGTGGTTTTACTGCTCCTGGAGCAAACTATGTATCAGACTTCCCACCCTAAGCAGTACATAGTTCTCTGGTTAAGGTAGTGTGTGTGTACATCATGGTCTCTCTGAGAGGATTCGGGGTGGGGGAGCGGAGAGGAGAAGGGGAGGAAAAAAGGAGGAGAAAATGGACAGGAAGAACAAAATAACAAGGAAAAAAAGTGTGACAGAAAATAGAAGGCCAAAAAAATTACACAGGAAAAGAGACACAAAATAGATACAAAGGCTAATAAAAGCCAGGAGTAAGAGACAGAAAATAGAAAAATGCAGAGAAGGTGATAACTGCAGGGGGATGTCTTGGTGATAGTGGTGGGGAGATGGGGTTAAGAGTGTGCCCGTCAGTCTGTCTCAATGGGTCTGTGAGCAAGTCTAGTTCCAAAATCCTTGTCATAATCAACAAGAGCTCCTTTTACTACAGTTGTAAAAATGTTTTTTGGGGAAAAGACTTGGTTATTTATTCTACAAGGCCAACAAAAAATGAAGCTCCATCACACAAGCTTTCAGTTCCTCCAGATGCTTATTTAAACAAGGCTCACAACTCAATTAAACAAAAGTGCATGGATTTATAACAGTCTTTCAGTAATTAGGAGTAGTTTTTTCTCTTAGCAACAGCAGCAAATTTCCTAAGAAACTGTCCACTTTATATATTTACTTTTGAAAATTAGTTGCTGTCTCCTCAGGGAATACCTTTGGGTCCTAGTTTCTCACCATGGAGTCAGATGCTAACTTCTTTGACAGGGAGGTTGGGAAATATAAGTATCATGACTTTTTGAGTCCTGAATGGTGTGGGCCACTATTACAGTGGGGCTCCAAAACTAAGTTTGGGAGCCACTGTTCAATTGTATTAAAACATTTGGAACTATTCTAAGGGTAGCTCCAGTATGCTAGTGACTAAGGAGTATTGTTTTTGTAAATTTCTTCATAAGCACAAGTTAACAAGATTATTTGGAAATTCAGATGCAATGCAAATTTTAATCAAATGCATAAATTATGTGGAATGGTTTAATAATTTGGAAATGTGGGTGAATGTTATTGGTCAGAAACATTGTTTTGCTCAAAAATGGCATGTATGACAGTCAAACATTCCCAGGAAAGTTTTCGGATCCTACTCCTTGCAGGCTAACACTGTATACCTCTCTGAAAGTGGAAATATTATTGCTGTGAAGACAAAATACACTGTGTCTTGAACCCCACTTTAGGAATTTAGAGGGGGCAACCCAAGATAGCAGTAGTGTATTGGAAACAAGTTTAAATGAGTGTTTAACTGTACTATAATATCCTACTGGCTTCCATTATAATGTGATCACTAACAATGACAGTGCATAGTATGCAATTAACTAATTCCTCATATTTTCAGCTTTGAAAATTTTCAACTGCATTAATACAATTGAGTTAACTTAATCTGACTGAAAAGCCCCATAAACACACAGGCTAACATGTATGAAGCAGACAGACAAGGTGGGTGAGGGTAATATCTTTTATTTGACCTACTTTTGTTGATCAAATAAAAGATAAGAACATAAGAATGGCTCTCCTGGGTCAGACCAAAGGTCCATCTAGCCCAGTATCCTGTCTTCCAACAGTGGCCAATACCAGGTGCCCCAGAGGGAATGAACAGAACAGGTAATCATCAAGTGATCCATGCCCTGTCGCCCATTCCTACCTTCTGGCAAACAGAGGCTAGGGACACCATCCCTGCCCAGGCTGGCTAATAGCCATTGATGGACCTATTCTCCATGAACTTATCTAGTTCTTGGCCTTCACAACATCCTCTGGCAAAGAGTTCCACAGGTTGACTGTGTGCTGTGTGAAGAAATACTTCCTTTTATTTGTTTTAAACCTGCTGCCTATTAATTTCATTTGGTGACCCCTAGTTCTTGTGTTATGAGAAGTAGTACAAACCATTTCCTTATCTACTTTGTCCACACCAGTCATGATTTTATAGACCTCAATCATATCTCCCCTTAGCCATCTCTTTTACAAGCTGAAAAGTCCCAGTCTTATTATTTTTTCCTCATATGGAAGCCATCCCATCTGTTCAGATTTATTTGGCTGCAAGATTAAACACTTCAGTAGCCCAAGTTAATCTTTGCTCCCTTGATACTCAGTTTATATTAAAACAAACAAAACAGGGGCAGTTGGTTTTACTGCTCCTGGAGCAGTAAAATACCCCTAATCATTTTTGTTGCCCTTTTCTGAACCTTTTCTAATCCCAATATATCTCTTTTGAGATGGGGTGACTACATCTGCACACAGTGTTCAAGATGTGGGCATACCATGGATTTACATGGAGGAAATACAATATTTTCTGTCTTATTATCTATCCCTTTCTTAATTATTCCCAGCATTCTGTTCACTTTTTTGACTGCCGCTGCACATTGAGTGGATGTTTTCAGAGAATGATCCACAATGACTCCAAGATCTCTTTCTTGAGTGGTAACAGATAATTTAGACCCCATCATTTTATACGTATAGTTGGGATTATGCTTTCCAATGAGCATTACTTTGCATGTGTCAACACTGAATTTCATCTGCCATTTTGTTGCCCAGTCACCCAGTTTTGAGAGATCCTTTTGCAGCTCTTCGCAGTCTACGTGGGTTCAACTATCTTTAGTAATTTTGTATCATCTGCAAATTTTGCCACCTCACTGTTTACCCCTTTTTCCAGATCATTTATGAATATGTTGAATAGGACTGGTTCCAGAACAGACCCCTGGGGGACACCACGATTTACTTCTCTCCATTCTGAAAACTGACCAGTTATACCTACCCTTTGTTTCCTATCTTTTAACCAGTTACCAATCCACAAGAGCACCTTCCCTCTTATCCCATGGCAGCTTACTTTGCATAAGAGCCTTTGGTGAGGGATCTTGTCAAAGGCTTTCTGAAAATCTAAGTACACTATATCCACTGGATCCCGTTGGTCCACATGCTTGTTGACCCCCTCAAAGAATTCTGGTAAATTGGTAAGGCATGATTTCCCTTTACTAAAACCATGTTGACTCTTCCTCAACAAAAAGAAAAGGAGTTCTTGTGGCACCTTAGAGACTAACAAATTTATTTGAGCATAAGCTTTCGTAAGCTACAGCTCACTTCATCGGCTGCATCATCTGGCAAAGAATTGCATCTGATGAAGTGAGCTGTAGCTCACAAAAGCTTATGCTCAAATAAATGTTAGTCTCTAAGGTGCCACAAGTACTCCTTTTCTTTTTGCAAATACAGGCTAACACAGCTGCTACTCTGAGTCCTCAACAAAGTATGTCTGACAAGATATTACAACATCCACCCTGTCTCTCTAATATCCTGGGAAAACTACAACTATACTGCATACGTAATTGAATCAGGGATGATTTGAGAGTCCTGACTGCCTTCATCGGAGTAGTTCCAGAGCATCGCCCGGTGACTCAGTGACAACTGGTGGTAGCTCTGGGATCCCCATCCTGGGTCTCCGGTTATGAAGGACACCGGTCATAGCATAGGTGCAGGCAGATGAAGCAGCCTTACCTGCCCCAGAGGTCTCAGCCAAAGTCACACAGCCCTATTCCCACCACGAGATATTGGTGCAGCACACAGGGAAACCAAGGCACACACAAAAAAAGAAAAGGAGTACTTGTGGCACCTTAGAGACTAACCAATTTATTTGAGCAATTGGTTAGTCTCTAAGGTGCCACAAGTACTCCTTTTCTTTTTGCAAATACAGACTAACACGGTTGTTACTCTGAAACAAGGCACACACAGTATTCATGCAAAAATATTAAAACTCACATTGGCTCAACAGTAAGACTCACATACAACACAACAAGGGAAAATCCCCACTTAGTCACAATGTCCATGAAAGCAAAACACTGAAGTAGATCATGCAGAATCAACTTCAGATTATCAATTACATAAAACTGATGAGTTAAACCAGCAACCAGTCCCTCACCTGGAATAAGTAAGGTAGCCCTTCATCTTAAATTAATAAAAAAAATTAATCCAGTATGCAGATAGAATCACCACAACACAATCCTTCTTGCTTTTATGGCTGCAAAAATATCAATCAATTCTGTGAAGTCCAACTGCTTGCCAACTGGACTTTCAACAGAGCTAAAGCACTCAAGCTCTACTGCGGCATTTGAGACTGTAAATATGTCCTTATGGGCATTAACTTGGAGAAAGAGGGTTCAGCTAAAGCCATAGAGCGATGAGGTGTTAAGCCCACACATCAAGAAAAGGTCAGTACATGTCCGAGAAGCCAGATAGCCTGCCTATTTGCACAGGGAGGGTGGGCTAGCCCTAATTAGGGATAAACAGGGGTGGGGAGTTAGATGGGCCCGGGACGGGGGAGCCCGGGCTCCAGGAATATTCAGGGCCGGGGACTCTGCCCCACCAATGTTTGGAGCCGGGTCTCTCCCCCAGCCCCGCCTGGAGCGTCCCCCAGCTCCCGCCCGCCTGCGCGCCTCCCCCGGGCCCCAGAGCGTCCCGGCCTGGTTGAAAGCGGGCGGCTGCCCTGCCGCTCCGCGCTGCTCTCCCTCGCCTGAGCTGCCGGCCGCTGCGGGGCTGCAGCAGGGGAGCAGCGCCGGCGGCAGGCTGAGGCAGCTGGCTGCTGCTGCCGCAGCTGAGGAGCGGGAGGGGGCGCATGATTGGCAGCCCTCCGCTCCCCAGCACCCACCAGGAGGCAACACCAAGGGGGCTTCCAGCTGGGAGACGTCGGGACTGGACCGGACTCACCTGAGCAGCTGCTGGGGCTTGGGTGAGTGTCCGACCCTGTGATCCGCCCTCCCTCCCCCCTCCCCCCGCAGCCCACAGTCACCGCTCCTGTCCCATGCTGAGTAAGGGGCAGCCCCATCCCCCGTGAGGCTACGGTGACAGGCAGCAGGGGAGGAAGCCACATGTAATGGCAGCTGCCTCCCCCCCCCACCCCACTAGCACCCACCCACCACAGGGGAGGCGAGGGAGGGGGCGCCTTCCTGGACCTGAGCAGCTGGGGCTTGGGTGAGTGTTGTGACACCCTACCCTCCCCCCCCCCCCCCCGCCACGCAGCCACCACTCCTGCCCCACACTGGGCAAGGGGCAGCCCCATCCCCCACCCCCCAGTGAGGGGCAGCAGCAGGGGAGGAGGCCACATGTGATGGCAGCCTCCTCTCCCCCCCCCCCCCCGGGCACCCACCATAGCGGGAGGTGAGGGGGCTTCCTGGACCTGAGAGGGGCCCTAGGAGCATGTGCAGTGACAGTGGTGTGAGGTGAGCGTGCTGCCAGGGTGGGGTAGGGGGGAAAATGGGGATTCCTCCTCCGGAGGTGGGAGAGGGTTGGGGGGAGTTCTCCTCTCTGGCCCTAGCCCTGGGGCAGCCTGCCTGCACTTCAAGCTCGTCATCCCCAGCCCCATCCCACCACAAAGCCTGTGCCCCTAGCCAGAGCTGTCACCCCCTGCAGCGCAGCCCCAGCCCTGAGCCCCCTCCTGTACCCCAACCCCCTGCCCCCGCCCAGACCCCGCACACAAACTCTCTCCCAGAGCCTGTCCTCCGCACCCCTCCTCCTGCCCCAGCCTGTCCTCCGCACCCCAATTTCCTCCCAGAGCCTGTCCCCTGCACCCTAACTGCCTGCTCCAGCCCTGACCCCACACCCCAACTCTGCATAACCCTCTCACTCTCAGTCTCCAAGAAAAATGGGAAAAAGAACTTAGCCTTATCATGACAACAGAAACATGGGAATATCTGGCATAATGTGAAAGATTCTTCAAGTTCTTTATCCTTGCAATTCTTCCAGAACAAGATATTAAACAGGCCCTACTGGATTCCAGAACATTTGCTGAAAGCTAGATTGGCAACATACTGAATGTTGAGATGCAAACAGTCCCAAGCCAATCTTTCACACATCCTCTATACCTGTCAAAAAAGTGCATGTGTTTTGGAACACCATATTCAGTGCTCTCTCAAACTTTAACTGTTGCTATCTTTCCTTCTCCAAGCTCATGTATTTTAGGAATGAATGGGTAATACCAAAAAGAAAAGGAGTACTTGTGGCACCTTAGAGACTAACCAATTTATTTGAGCATAAGCTTTTGTGAGCTACAGCTCACTTCATCGGATGCATTCAGTGGAAAATACAGTGAGGAAATTTATATACACACAGAACATGAAAAAATGGGTGTTTATCATGCATACTGTATGGAGAGTGATCACTTAAGATGAGCTATTACCAGCAGGAGAGTGGGGGGGGAGGGGGGAGAGAAAACCCTTTGTAGCGATAATCAAGGTGGGCCACTTCCAGCAGTTAACAAGAACGTCTGAGGAATGGGGGGGGGGGGGGATTAAACAAGGGGAAATAGTTTTACTTTGTGTAATGACTCAACCACTCCCAGTCTCTATTCAAGCCTAAGTTAATTGTATCCAGTTTGCAAATTAATTCCAATTCAGCAGTCTCTCGTTGGAGTCTGTTTCTGAAGTCTTTTTGTTGAAGAATTGCAACTTTTAGGTCTGTAATCGAGTGACCAGAGAGATTGAAGTGTTCTCCGACTGGTTTATGAATGTTATAATTCTTGACATCTGATTTGTCTCCATTTATTCTTTTACGTAGAGACTGTCCAGTTTGACCAACGTACATGGCAGAGGGGCACTGCTGGCACATGATGGCATATATCACATTGGTAGATGTGCAGGTGAACGAGCCTCTGATAGTGTGGCTGATGTGATTAGGCCCTATGATGGTGTCCCCTGAATAGATATGTGGGCACAGTTGGCAACGGGCTTTGTTGCAAGGACAGGTTCCTGGGTTAGTGGTTCTGTTGTGGGGTGAGTGGTTGCTGGTGAGCATTTGCTTCAGGTTGGGGGGCTGTCTGTAGGCAAGGACTGGCCTGTCTCCCAAGATTTGTGAGAGCGATGGGTCGTCCTTCAGGATAGGTTGTAGATCCTTGATGATGAGTTGGAGAGGTTTTAGTTGGGGGCTGAAGGTGATGGCTAGTGGCGTTCTGTTATTTTCTTTGTTGGGCCTGTCCTGTAGTAGGTGACTTCTGGGTACTCTTCTGGCTCTATCAATCTGTTTCTTCTCTTCAGCAGGTGGGTATTGTAGTTGTAAGAATGCTTGATAGAGATCTTTAGGCGTTTGTCTGAGGGGTTGGAGCAAATGCGGTTGTATCGTACAGCTTGGCTGTAGACAATGGATCGTGTGGTGTGGTCTGGGTGAAAGCTGGAGGCATGTAGGTAGGAATAGAGGTCAGTAGGTTTCGGTATAGGGTGGTGTTTATGTGACCATTGCTAATTAGCACTGTAGTGTCCAGGAAGTGGATCTCTTGTGTGGACTGGTCCAGGCTGAGGTTGATGGTGGGATGGAAATTGTTGAAATCATGGTGGAATTCCTCAAGGGCTTCTTTTCCATGGGTCCAGATGATGAAGATGTCATCAATATAGCGCAAGTAGAGTAGGGACATTAGGGGACGAGAGCTGAGGAATCGTTGTTCTAAGTCAGCCATAAAAATGTTGGCATACTTTGGGGCCATGCGGGTACCCATAGCAGTGCCGCTGATTTGAAGGTATACATTGTCCCCAAATGTGAAATAGTTATGGGTGAGGATAAAGTCACAAAGTTCAGCCACCAGGTTTGCCGTGACATTATCGGGGATAGTGTTCCTGACGGCTTGTAGTCCGTCTTTGTGTGGAATGTTGGTGTAGAGGGCTTCTACATCCATAGTGGCCAGGATGGTGTTTTCAGGAAGATCACCAATGGATTGTAGTTTCCTCAGGAAGTCAGTGGTGTCTCGAAGATAGCTGGGAGTGCTGGTAGCGTAGGGCCTGAGGAGGGAGTCTACATAGCCAGACAATCCTGCTGTCAGGGTGCCAATGCCTGAGATGATGGGGCGCCCAGGATTTCCAGGTTTATGGATCTTGGGTAGCAGATAGAATATCCCAGGTCGGGGTTCCAGGGGTGTGTCTGTGCGGATTTGTTCTTGCGCTTTTTCAGGGAGTTTCTTGAGCAAATGCTGTAGTTTCTTTTGGTAACCCTCTGATCCCACTGAGGGTTAATGGCTTGTAGAAAGTGGTGTTGGAGAGCTGCCGCGCAGCCTCTTGTTCATATTCCGACCTATTCATGATGACACAGCACCTCCTTTGTCAGCCTTTTTGATTATGATGTCAGAGTTGTTTCTGAGGCTGTGGATGGCATTGTGTTCTGCACGGCTGAGGTTATGGGGCAAGTGATGCTGCTTTTCCACAATTTCAGCCCGTGCACGTCAGCGGAAGTACTCTATGTAGAAGTCCAATCTGTTATTTCGACCTTCAGGAGGAGTCCACCTAGAATCCTTCTTTTTGTAGTGTTGGTAGGAAGGTCTCCGGATTAGTATGTTGTTCGGAGGTGTGTTGGAAATATTCCTTGAGTCGGAGACGTCGAAAATAGGATTCTAGGTCACCACAGAACTGTATCATGTTCGTGGGGGTGGAGGGGCAGAAGGACAGGCCCCGAGATAGGACAGATTCTTCTACTGGGCTAAGAGTATAGTTGGATAGATTAACAATATTGCTGGGTGGGTTAGGGAACCATTGCTGTGGCCTCTTGTAGTTAACATTAAGAAGTTACAGTAAATTTTTAGTGGCCAAAAGAGTTAATTTGAGAAAATGGAAATCTGCAATTCCTCTCTCTCACACAGATTGGCTTAGTGAGCTCTCTTCTGTTGCAGCAATAGAAAAAATGACTTGGCCTAATAGAAATGCTTGGGAAAAAATGAGGATGTCTGGTCACCTGAACCTGCTGCATACTTTTGCAGTTTAGTATATATTAGTCCCTGATATTCCTAGGGTATGTTCTCATTTTATCTGTTTAGTCACTTTAATAATTGATACCTTGCACCACCACTATGGGTTCAGGGTTTGTTTTGTTTCAGGTTTTACAAATGAACATTGAATTTTGTTATTTATATGGTATTTCATTTAGTTTTGTTTATTTTATATACAAACAATATCACCTTGATCAATTGGGCCATCATCCCTCACCGACAGAGCGCAATCACAACACCCCATTCGTGTTGTTGTAGCCAGTCCTTCAGCCACCCACTGGCCAAGCTGTCAGTGGCACTGGACAGCTGATTGGCATAGCACAGCACAGCCCAGAACCCCTGAGCTCAAGCAATCTGCCAGCCTTAGCCTCCCAAGTAGCTGGGATTACAGGTGTGCGCCACAGCACCCAACACAAAAAATATCAATAAGGTTAAAAAAATGGAGCTTGAAAGTTCATGGGGATGTGGCCACATTGGATCTTGCCCATTCTGTCTTGTGATGAGGTTGCTTTGGACTTCTTCTTGGACACTTTATAAGGAAGCTGAGCTGATACATTCATCATCACCATCATCTTCATGCCAAATAGGAACAGATGGTCATTTAAATTGTCATTGTTTACCTCTCCCAATTTTAGAAGTTGCAGACATGCTCCTCTCTTGTTCAGTAAGACTCTCTTTTAGTGCAGATAGTATACTTTCCAGGCACAGCATTTGCTGTTCTGGCCAATGCTGTGTGAGGCTTAACACTCATCAAGTGGTTTTGTCTATCGATACACAATCCTTACCACTGGGGCAGGTAAGTAAGCATTATTTATCACCAATTTATATATAGGAAAATGAAACTAAGGTCTGGATTTTGCCACTGAATCACATTACATACTTCGCTCTTCAGGAAACCACATTGGCTACAGCATTGTGGCCATGGATGCACTAAATCCTAAATAATCTCTTTCCTTCTGTACCTAGGACAAAAAGCCACCTAGGCTTGCTGATGTTGCATAGTAACAACTCTGGTAACCTGCCATTTTCACTTTTCAGCCCCAACAGACACTTCTGCTTTTTGGATGGCAGTATGGTTGATAGTTTCCAATATTACAGTTAATGAATGCCACCTCACCCCTTACCAACATGATGCCGTGCTTGGTGCCACCAGGGTGGTGCCAGCAGTATACTTCCCTATATACTGTCTGGGATGTTTTCAGTCTGACTCCTAAAACTGAATTTGAGTAATCTACTGCAATACTTCATGCTGGACTTCATGCTAGAATGCATGTCAGCTCTGATGTAATAGGCTCCATGGTAACCACTGATCTCTCAGATTTTAATCCAGACAAGTTTGATTTTACTATTTAGTAGGGCTGTCGATTAATCACATTAATTAACTCATGCAATTAACTCAGAAAAATTAATTGTGATTAAAAAAATTAAATGTGATTAATCGCACTGTTAAACAATAGAATACCAATTGAAATTTATTAAATATTTTGGATGTTTTTCTACATTTTCATATATATCCATTTCAATTACAACACAGAATACAAAGTATACAGTGATCATTTTATATTATTTTGATTACAAATATTTGCAGTGTAAAAATGATAAACAAAAAGAGTGTTTTTCAGTTCACCTCATACAAGTACTGTAGTGCAATCTCTTTATCATGAAAGTTGAATTTACAAATGTAGAATTATGTACAAAAAAATCTGCATTCAAAAATAAAACAGTGTAAAACTTTAGAGCCTACAACTCCACTCAGTCCAACTTCTTGTTCATCCAACCGCTAAGAGAAACAAGTTTGTTTACATTTACAGGAGATAATGCTGTCCACTTCTTATTTACAATGTCACCTGAAAGTGAGAACAGGCGTTCACGTGGCACAATTGTAGCTGGTGTTGCAAGATATTCACGTGCCAGATGCACTAAAGATTCATATGTCCTTTCATGCTTCAACCACCATTCCAGAGGACACGCGTCTATGCTGATGATGGGTTCTGCTCGATAACGATCCAAAGCAGTGCTGACCGATGCGTGTTCAACTTCATTATCTGAGTTAGATGCCACCAGCAGAAGGCTGATTTTCTTTTTTGGTGGTTTGGATTCTGTAGTTTCCACATCAGTGTGTCGCTCTTTTAAGACTTCAAAAAGAAAGCATGCTCCGCACCTCGTCTCTCTCAGATTTTGGAAGGTACTTCAGATTCTTAAATCTTGGGTTGAGTGCTGTGACTATCTTTAGAAATTTCACATTGGTATCTTCTTTGCATTTTTATCAAATTTGCAGTAAAAGTGTTCTTAAAATGAATATGTGCTGGGTCATCATCCGAGACTGCTATCACATGCAATATATGGCAGAATGTGGGTAAAACAAAGCAGGAGACATACAATTCTCCCCCAAGGAGTTCAGTCACAAATTTAATTAACACATTATTTTTTTAACAAGCGTCATCAGCATGGAAGCGTTCCTCTGGAACGATGGCCGAATCATGAAGAGGCACATGAATCTTTAGCGCATCTGGCACTTAAATATCTTGAGTCACCAGCTACAACAGTAGAAAATATAAGCAAGCAACAATTTACTAAATTTACCCCAGCTTTATCTCAATTGTTAAGACTTGAGAAGTCAATATGTTAACAATCTTTGCAACATAAAAACTGGTTCTAATCTCTAATGCAAAGTATTGTGACTGAACTATCATTTATATTTAGGACTAGAAGAGAGTTTCAAGACAGATTACCAGGATTTTCCAGTGTCTTCAACAATGATATTGCGCTCAAGATTCCAAAAGCCTTCTGAGGTGAAGATTAGAAAACGACAAATAAGGTGTGGTAAAAATAAACAGAAAAAATCAACTGCATCTCGGATACCAGTGGACCAGGAAACTACACGTAAATATCAAAACCTAAAGAAATCATCAAGTAAATGTGAAGGTAAACTTTTCTTTACTATAACTAAAGCGTGTGCCTGAGAGAGGTAATGTGCAAAGCAAAATTCAGGACTGAATTCAGTACTGAAATTTGGGCTGAATGGCCTCAGAAAACAGGCTGAGAAGGACATTCAGCACAGAAATACATAAGAACGGCCATACTGGCTCAGACCAAAGGTCCATCCAGCACAGTATCCTGTCTTCCAACAGTGGCCAATACAGGTGCCCCAGAGCGAATGAACAGAACAGGTAATCATCAAGTGATCCATGCCCTGTCGCCCATTCCCACCTTCAGGCAAACAGAGGCTAGGGACACCATCACTGCCCATCCTGGCTAATAGCCATTGATGGACCTATCCTCTATGAACTTATCTAGTTCTTTTTTGAACCCTGTTATAGTCTTGGCCTTCACAACATCCTCTGGCAAAAAGTTCCACAGGTTGACTGTGTGAAGAAATACTTCATTTTGTTTGTTTTAAATCTGCTGCCTATTAATTTCATTTGGTGACTCCTAGTTCTTGTGTTATGAGGAGTAAATAACACTTCCTTATTTACTTTCTCCATATCAGTCATGATTTTATAGACCTCAATCATATATGCTCCCTTAGTCATCTCTTTTCCAAGCTGAAAAGTCCCAGTTTTATTAATCTCTCCTCATACCAAATCCATTCCATACCCCTAATCATTTTTGTTGCCCTTTTCTGAACCTTTTCCAATTCCAATATATCTTTTTTGAGATGGGGCGACCACATCTGCACACAGTGTTCAAGATGTGGGCATGTTATGCTTATAAGAAGCACACGGGATCTTTTATAGGGGGAAAAGGCAATACGCCGTGTTTATTGAAGATACAACAATTAGCATATACATTCAATCACACCACGCACACACACAAACACACTGTCCCACCAGTCGATGTTACAGTTACCAGTCCAGAGTCTGGATCAACCTAGTGGCCAGCTAGGTTGATCACTGGTAGGGAGGAGCTGGGTTCCGCTGGTCGCAACACGATGCTCCGGGGAAGTCTTAGCAGGACGAACCCAAAGTTTCACGGCAAGGCACCCTGTTTATATAGTGATTTTCCTTCACTGTGACCAATGAGTTTTGCACCATTATGCTGTAATCAATTGTAATTTGACGAGTGCTTGTTTTCTTAAATTGTCCTTCTCATTCTTTATCACAGCTATGTTGTCCCCATTGATAGGTGCCTGTCTCATCTTTAGAGTCGTCAGTCTGCCCTCCTCTGACATTTCAATAGGGACATGTTGTGCCTCCTGGCGCCCTTGCGTTTGTTTCTGGTTCCTCCCTCGTACATCTGGCTCAGCGATGGCCTTCACACTTATCTCTTAACACACACATTCCTCATTCACACACAAAACAAAATTAATTTACACAGAACATTTTGAACAGGAACATCAAATTGCAATGCAAAAGAAAAACAATCCTTGCATTCTTTTACTTATTTTAAAATGCTAAACCTACAACAAATTGGTGTCCCTCTTAGGTCTGTTACTGCCTTTGAAATCAGCACAGACACAGATTCTGGCTGATGCATCTTTACCAAATGACCCATTAGGCCATTCCTTTCTGCCATTCAAAAAGGGTGGCTGGCAGAATATGATCAAATCATACACCAATACATTTAATACATGTGTAACGATGCTGGCTTTGGTGGGACACAACTGAGAGCGCCAATTCAGGACAAATTGCTTAAAGCAGGGTAGTTACAGCCCAAGGCTGGGGTTTTTCCACCTCTAAGGCAAACCAAACCAGCCAGACACAGAGGACTTTGGTTTTACCCCACTGGCTAACCACAAGTCACACAAGCAATTCCGTTAGACACTCCAGTTTCCCAGTATCCCCACAAGTGCCACTCGTAATGGGGACAAATGGTTATGAAAACCAATACCCCTGTCATAAATATAAAGGGAAGGCTAACCACCTTTCTGTATACAGTGCTATAAAATCCCTCCTGGCCAGATGCAAAACACTTTCACCTGTACAGGGTTAAGAAGCTAAGATAACCTCACTGGCACCTGACCTAAAATGACCAATGAGAGGACAAGATACTTTCATATCTGGAGTGGGGGGGACAAAGGGTTGGTCTGTCTGTGTGATGCTTTTGCCGGGAACAGATCAGGAATGCAGACTTACAACTCCTGTTAAGTTTGCTCAGATTTGTCCTCTAAAAAGAATGGCTCAGGTGTGGGAATCTTCCTTATATCCTCTGCAGTGAAGACTGACTCAAAGAATTCATTTAGTTTCTCCGCAACTGCCTTATTGTCCTTCAGTGCTCCTTTAGATCTTGATCATCCAGTGGCCCCGCTGGTTGTTTAGCAGGCTTCCTGCTTCTGATGTACTTAGAATTTTTTTTTAATTACTTTTTGAGTCTTTTGGCTAGCTGTTCAAATTCTTTTTTTGGCTTTCCTAATCATATTTGTACACTTAATTTGCCAGAGTTTACGCTCCTGTTTTCCTCCCTAGGATTTAACTTCCACTTTTTAAAGGATACCTTCTTGCCTCTCAGTACTTCTTCTACTTTGTTTAGCCACGGTGGCTCTTTTTTTAGTTATTTTACTGTGTTGTTTTTAATTTGGGGTATACATTTAAGTTGAGCCTCTATTATGGTGTCTTTAAAAAGTTTCCATGCAGGTTGCAGGGATTTCACTTTTGGTGCTGTACCTTTTGAATTTCTGTTTAACTAACCTCCTCATTTTTGCATAGTTCACCTTTCTGAAATTAAATGCCGCCGTGTTGGGCTGTTGAGGTGTTCTTCCCACCACAGGAATGTTAAATGTAATTATATTATGGTCACTATTACCAAGCAGTCCAGCTATATTCACCTCTTGGACCAGATCCTATTTAAGTATCTGGAGCAGCCTAAAAATGACCGGTTCCAGCAACAAACATTTCCCTACACACACCAAAACAAAGCTCACTACTAAAACAACAAGTCTAAATGCACTTCCTGTCATATCAGTGTCCTGAGACCTCTCCCAGAACCAAAAGTAGAACTTGAAATGTCTAGAGCAGGTCAATTCCTTGTGGGAAGAGAAGTGACGGAGGCAGGCACTCACCATATGCTTTCCTAGTCTGTTTATTCACTATGTGTGTACTCAGTTCCTGTTTACCCTAAACAAAGAGGGTAGAAGCATCAGCAAAGGTTCCCAGAAACAATTGTACCTTCACAACTCCAGCAAAAACAGAAGTTTCATTATAGTTAAATCAGTGTATAATTGGAGTAATGCCGTGGTGAATCCAACCCAGTATTCTCAGCACAATTCGTTAATTCCCACTGCATTTCTGGATCCCCTGAAAGTTTCCTGTTTCTACCCTGTTCCTTCAGTTGCATTATGTTCTGGCCAGAGCACTGAAAAATCAATGTTACCTTATGGTACTCATTTACTCTTCATCTTGTGCTGGCTCTGAAGTTACATTTTGTCCAACTTAGTAACACCCCCTTCCTTCTGTATTCCAAAGCATTAAGTCAAGCCCAAGAAGATGCTGCTTAATTCACCCAACCTCGTATTCAATGCCATGGTCCCCCTACACATTAGATATCATTCTCCTGATGTCTCATGGCACAGGAGATCTATTCAGTATAGGGTATGATACAGGACAGATGAGACTTAGTGCCTCTGTCATGAAATGTCTGACTGTCTTGGGGCTGTGTTTAGTATAGACTCGGCCAGTAGTGAGTAAACAAACATCTTACCTTACTAGAGGGTGAGAAAATGCTAGTCACAGACCAGCTGTAAAATCAATAGAGCTCTAAGGTATGTACACAAACTCTTCACAGACCTCTACCCCTTTTTAGTTTGGGTTTTAATATTGGAAACCTATTTTAAAAACTACTTTCCCATTGATTAATGGGATTGGCCCCAGTATTTTCAATCAGTGCTTGCACTCTCCTTTCTGGACGTTATTCTCATTTGTCTGATGTGCTGAGTATCAATATACCCCAAAAGAAAGGTATGACGAGAGACTGAAAGAAGTGTGCATGTTGGACTTTGTTTAGAAATGTAATACATTTCTTTCCCCTGATGCTGGCTGTGTGTATGTCTCTTCATCCTTAATTGACCTTCAAGTCAAGGAGAGCTGGCTGTATTTCAAGGAATCCCTGTTGAGGTTACAGGGACAAACCATCCCGATGAGTCGAAAGAAGAGTAAATATGGCAGGCGACCAGCTTGGCTTAATGGTGAAATCCTAGCGGATCTTAAACATAAAAAAGAAGCTTACAAGAAGTGGAAGGTTGGACATATGACCAGGGAAGAGTATAAAAATATTGCTCGGGCATGTAGGAAAGATATCAGGAGGGCCAAATCGCACCTGGAGCTGCAGCTAGCAAGAGATGTCAAGAGTAACAAGAAGGGTTTCTTCAGGTATGTTGGCAACAAGAAGAAAGCCAAGGAAAGTGTGGGCCCCTTACTGAATGAGGGAGGCAACCTAGTGACAGAGGATGTGGAAAAAGCTAATGTACTCAATGCTTTTTTTGCCTCTGTTTTCACTAACAAGGTCAGCTCCCAGACTGCTGTGCTGGGCATCACAAAATGGGGAAGAGATGGCCAGCCCTCTGTAGAGATAGAGGTGGTTAGGGACTATTTAGAAAAGCTGGACGTGCACAAGTCCATGGGGCCGGACGAATTGCATCCGAGAGTGCTGAAGGAATTGGCGGCTGTGATTGCAGAGCCCTTGGCCATTATCTTTGAAAACTCGTGGCGAACGGGGGAAGTCCCGGATGACTGGAAAAAGGCTAATGTAGTGCCCATCTTTAAAAAAGGGAAGAAGGAGGATCCTGGGAACTACAGGCCAGTCAGCCTCACCTCAGTCCCTGGAAAAATCATGGAGCAGGTCCTCAAAGAATCAATCCTGAAGCACTTACATGAGAGGAAAGTGATCAGGAACAGTCAGCATGGATTCACCAAGGGAAGGTCATGCCTGACTAATCTAATCGCCTTTTATGATGAGATTACTGGTTCTGTGGATGAAGGGAAAGCAGTGGATGTATTGTTTCTTGACTTTAGCAAAGCTTTTGACACGGTCTCCCACAGCATTCTTGTCAGCAAGTTAAGGAAGTATGGGCTGGATGAATGCACTATAAGGTGGGTAGAAAGCTGGCTAGATTGTCGGGCTCAACGGGTAGTGATCAATGGCTCCATGTCTAGTTGGCAGCCGGTGTCAAGTGGAGTGCCCCAGGGGTCGGTCCTGGGGCCGGTTTTGTTCAATATCTTCATAAATGATCTGGAGGATGGTGTGGATTGCACTCTCAGCAAATTTGCGGATGATACTAAACTGGGAGGAGTGGTAGATACGCTGGAGGGGAGGGATAGGATACAGAAGGACCTAGACAAATTGGAGGATTGGGCCAAAAGAAATCTGATGAGGTTCAATAAGGATAAGTGCAGGGTCCTGCACTTAGGATGGAAGAATCCAATGCACCGCTACAGACTAGGGACCGAATGGCTAGGCAGCAGTTCTGCGGAAAAGGACCTAGGGGTGACAGTGGACGAGAAGCTGGATATGAGTCAGCAGTGTGCCCTTGTTGCCAAGAAGGCCAATGGCATTTTGGGATGTATAAGTAGGGGCATAGCGAGCAGATCGAGGGACGTGATCGTTCCCCTCTATTCGACACTGGTGAGGCCTCATCTGGAGTACTGTGTCCAGTTTTGGGCCCCACACTACAAGAAGGATGTGGATAAATTGGAGAGAGTCCAGCGAAGGGCAACAAAAATGATTAGGGGTCTAGAGCACATGAGTTATGAGGAGAGGCTGAGGGAGCTGGGATTGTTTAGTCTGCAGAAGAGAAGAATGAGGGGGGATTTGATAGCTGCTTTCAACTACCTGAAAGGGGGTTCCAAAGAGGATGGCTCTAGACTGTTCTCAATGGTAGCAGATGACAGAACGAGGAGTAATGGTCTCAAGTTGCAATGGGGGAGGTTTAGATTGGATATTAGGAAAAACTTTTTCACTAAGAGGGTGGTGAAACACTGGAATGCGTTACCTAGGGAGGTGGTAGAATCTCCTTCCTTAGAGGTTTTTAAGGTCAGGCTTGACAAAGCCCTGGCTGGGATGATTTAACTGGGACTTGGTCCTGCTTTGAGCAGGGGGTTGGACTAGATGACCTTCTGGGGTCCCTTCCAACCCTGATATTCTATGATTCTGTGATTCTATGAAGTCACCAAGGTGTGAAACTCTGAGGAGGGTAATCAAGTAAAGCACACGCTCTGTGAACTGTTCTGCCTTTTGAGCAGTTTCAGCCATACCTCTATGCTCTTGCCAGTTTCCAGTTTGACCTACTATATCATTGATGCCTCAGATTGAGGATAATCGGGTTTTCCTTGCCATGATCCATTGCATTCTGCTCCTTTCTCTCTTTAAAATAACTGTTTGATTCTAATACTTATTTGCAAAAAGAACAGGAGTACTTGTGGCACAAGTACGCCTTTTCTTTCTGTGGATACAGACTAACATGGTGGCTACTCTGAAACCTAACATTTATTTGTATCCTATTCCCAGGACTAGGGCTTCCTAGGTAAGTGCTACAAGGAAAGGTATTTGAATTCTAGGAAGATTTGGGGTCTTTCACCGGTGGTGGTTGGTCCCCAAAATAAGTGCTGGAGCTGCAGGTAACACCCCAGGCCACTACTTTGCAGATGGATCTTATTTTCAAAGTGCAAAACTGGAGCACTAGGCTCAGGAGGCTACAGGGATGTGTTTTGCTGCAATGGGAAAATGGGAAGAAAGGATAGGTGGTCTCTCTTTCTAGCTCACCTCCTCTCTCTTTCAGAATGGAAAACTGGGACACTTCTCAGGGAAACACAAGGTGGAAGAAAATAGTTCTGTATCCCTCCCTGACCCCTTTGCTGTTTTCTAAATCCAAACCTCTCCCTATCCAATCTAGCTCTTACTTTACTGTCTCTCACCCCAACACACCTGACCAGTTCACCCACACACTCATTCACCAACGGACTCCATTCCACCTGGGATTCAACCCTACTAATGCAACCTCTTTATGCCTCATGCTCCCCAAACTAGGGTGACCAGATGTCCCGATTTGATAGGGACAGTCCCAATTTTTGGGTCTTTTTCTTATATAGGCTCCTATTACCCCATCCCGATTTTTCACATTTGCTGTCTAGTCACCCTACCCAAATCACATCAGCTTCCTGCAACACAGTTATCCACCAGCCCCTTGGGCCTTCAACCTTTGCACAGCTGACACTCGGAGGCTTAGGACACACACACACACACACAAACTTTCAGGACGAGAAACATTCTCCCACCTCCTTCCTGACACCCATCACAACCACCAGGCTCAGAGCCTTCCACATACTTGTTCGCTTCGGAAAAGCTGGAACAGAGTAGGGTTTGCCAACCCTCCAGGATTGTCCTGGACTCTCCAGGAATGAAAGATCAACATTCAATTAAAGATTATGTCATGTGAGAAAATCTCTAGGAATTCGTTCAACTAAAGTTGGCAACTGTAGAGCAGACAGTCATGCTCTGTGCCTCCTCCCACTTTGCCCCTGCAACCTGTATGCTGCAGCACCAGGTGTCTCCCAACATACTCTGGGATAGCCTCTGGGATTGGAGTAGCTCCAGTATCTCCAGTAGCCTGCAATGGCTGCAGGTGGTTCTGCACCCTGAGGTACATCAGCCATTCTATACTGTTGTGTGACATTATTGGTGGGGCTTAGCCCCTACTGACAAGCCATTTCTGTCTTTTACTATTTCCTACAGGTGGTGAATTTAAAACTAAAGTTAGCATTGGGTTTGGTTTTGTCATTACAAAGGCAAAAAAAGATGACTGAAGTTTAGTCAAACCCAAAATCATAGCTGCCTGAGCCTACTCTGTTACATTCATGTTGCCTGTGGTTGTATTTTAAGACTTTGTTTAGTTTTTCCACTTTTCGGGGTTGCCATAGGAATATTCTGTTAGGTAACCTTTCTATTTTTCTGTGACCAGCAAAACTAACTGAAATTCATTTGTGACTAGCATACCAACACTATGACAGAAAGAAATGTTACATACTGACAAGGGACTCAAAAACGCTGCGTTTTGATTTAGACGAGTATGGTCATTGTAAAATATCAATTGAGGATTCACAATCCACTGAAGGTACTGTTTCTCTTTCTATATCAAAATAATATATATTGTCTAACGGGACACTTCCATGTATTTCCATGTACTTGCTTTCACTTACTCTGTATTATCAGTCAGCATTAGAAACATTTGATCCCACTAGTATGATGCTTTGGTAGTTACAGAACAAAAACAACTAGTACAGGCTTAAAGTAAGAACAGTATAATTTTAAATGAAAAGTAGATTATCTTGTTTATTGGCCACTAGAGTAAAAGCATGTTTGTTTCTCCCCCCTCCACCTACTGGATTGCAATCATTTGGGAAGACTGCAGAGAGAAATAAAAGGAGATACAGAAACTTTGATGTGCGGCCATATTTAACTCCTTCCTGACCTGTGACTGGGCTTCTCTAATCAATGCACAAAAATGACACCCCAGCTAGCATTCAAAGAATAGCTACTAGACATTTTGGGGGAGGAAATGGTAGAGGGAGAAAATACAAATAATGATTGAGTTGAGCAGCCCCAATGTGTTGAAGGGAATGGAAGCACTGGTTGCGCTATGTGTGCCTCTAATGTGCTTCACAGGTTAAAAGCAGTAAATACTCAAGACTCCTTTTATTTTACCTTTTTCCTAGGGTAAAACAACCCTCCCCCTGAATGTTTATCCGTTTTGAGGGGTTAAATATAGAGCTAAATGCTACCCTCGACTTCCATGGACAGAGAGGAGCTTACAATCCTAGATCATGGCGGAGGAGGTGTGGAATGGGAATTTGACAGGGTTCCAGAATTGGGATGAGTTTGGGAGGAAGCTGTTCTTCGCTGTATGCCCTCCCCTCCTCAAACTGCAGATCTATACAGTGCAAGACACTGTAGACTTAGGGCCAGCACGTCACCTGAGGTAATTGAGCATAACTCCTCCCTCATGGGAGCTATGTCAATTTACTGCAGCTGAGGATCTGTATCTGATCCTACCTCTGTACAGCAGAAGGCCCCCATTGTCGGGGATCTAGAGGCAGCTGGCAGTTGAAGAATCAGCAATCCCTGCATAGTTAGGGTTAAGTTGTGTCTCCTAGCTACAGCTCTACAATGTCTACTAGAGCTGCACCACTGCAACAGAAGCTCTAAGAGGCATCCAAGTTCACAGGAAGCAGACCTGCTGCACCATGATGGAGAAGGGAGCAGCATGTGCTCCCCTCCACACTGACCGGGTCTGCCACTGCAGAGAGAGGAGCCACAGACTTTTGGAGGGGCTGGTGCAAAGTTTGTAACTCTGAACAGCTGGAGGAGCACAGTGTTGCAACTGTGGCCAGGCCCGGAGTGGGGAATGCAAGGTGGGGCACAAGCTACCTTCCTACCATTATACACTCACATAAGAGTTAGTCACAATTTGTCCCCTTATTACTAGACTGGTGCTTAAAATTCAGATTAGTCTCACACTGCACTACTGACCTCTATCTTCAAGGATTTATTCTGTTATAAAAGAAAATGAATAAATACAATTGTCATACTCTCCTCCTCCCCAATACAGATATCAGGACAAAAATGGTACACAACTCCATTTAGGTAGGCCTACACTTAAGGCAGCATATAGAGTACAGACACTGTATGCCCAGCTAGAACATCAGGGTAGATGGTGAGGCACTGCTTAAGCTAGTGGAGAAAGACCAGGACCTTAGGGTATACATGGCTGCCTACATGCCTAAGGAGGGCTTCCCACCTCTACATTACTTTTAGCAACGTAGTGTCCTACTACCTCCCTGCTGCCAGAGCCCTTCCCCAGAGCCCTTCCCCACTGCAATGAAATGCTCCAGCAGTGGAGAAAGGCTGTGGCAAGGGGGAGGCAGTGGGAAAAGGCCAGCAGCTCCCTACTGCTGAGCCTTTCCCCCACTGCCTTTCCCCTGCCAGAGCCTTTCACTGCTGCATGCAGATACACACTGCAGCCTCGGCACAGCCTGCCTTTTCATTGGCCTGTGTAACTACACCTACTCTGCAAGTGGTTGATAAGGCCATTGTAAGTGTATATGAATTCAAAACCGTGGTTAAGAATTAGAAGGAAATGAAGCCTGACTCCTATTGTTACTGAATATTCCAGGAAAACTGAATGTAGAGTTTTTGCAGAATACTTTTAAAAAATCTTCTTAGTTTGCATCCTATGTATGTTTAATTGCAAAAATATTCTTTATATTTTAGATATTGCATGGTTAGACATATTCACAAGCAACAAACTGAATAACTGTGGTAAGATTTTGGTTACTGTGGCCCTGAGAGCAAAACTATATTTGTTTATGTTAGAGTTTTGGTTTTGAAAAGGTTTTTGATGGACCTTTAAGGGAAATACAGAGGGTTAGTAATGCAACAAGAAGGTGTTGCTGATCTTAGAGATTCCTGTCTATCTTAAGGTTTTCTATAATGCTCATCAGTGTAGTAACAAAGCACTGCTAAGACTAACATTAATATTCAGAACATTAATAATATTTAGCACTTATATAGCACTATACAAATATTAGTTACCAAAACATGCTCGTTAGGTAAGGAAGTCCTTATTAAACCCACTTTATAGGTGGGCTAAGAGAGTTTGAATGATTTAATTCCAGCATTCAATGAGGCAGTGGTATATTTACAACAAGTTCTTGGCTTCCAAGCTCATGCTCAAGCTTCAAACATATTCAAAGGTGATATATAAATTAGACTCCCTTAGATCTACTTACACCAGAATACCAATGTGTATGGGAGTCTTAGGTGGTGTTACAAACATTTGGGCAGCTGGAAGAGGACGAAAAGTGAGGATTAAAGCAGGAGATGGCTTCCTTTAACTTACATCCTCCTATCATCTGCTTTTATTGCTACATTTCTCTCTCCTGGCCTGTAGGAATGTGAATTAGTCTTATGGCTTCCTTACATGCAGTTGAACTCATTGATGTGCAATTTGCACATCACTTCTGAATTTGGCCCATCGAGTGAAAGGGTATAACACAAGGATAAAGAACTTGAAATATCTTGCACATTACAGGGGATATCCTCCCAGGTTTCAAATTAGTATAATTTACCTGCTGAGGTACAACTAAATGGTGTACTTTATACCTTCTTCTTGCAGATTTAGTCCATCTAAATGCCATTATCTTTATTTAGATGTACTTGCATATAAATAGACTGTGCTAGAACGTGCCCCGCAGCCTACCAAGGATTTTAGAGGGATTCCATGTAGTTTAAATACCCAGAAGGCTGACTCAGACATAATTCCTTCCAGGGGTCTCCCATAGAGTGCACACCAGCCAGTCAGAGGTACATTGGATGGCACAAAGGATGAATTTGGTCCACTGACTCCAACTGGTTTTTAAAGAGTACAAAGCTCTCCAGAACAACAACAAAAAAATCTCTTTAATTGCAGTGACTTGTAGAACTTGTAAAGGTATGGGGATACTATGGGGACGGACATATTCTAAACAGAAAAAATACTGCCTGACCTGGTTGGACTTAGCCATACTCTATTTACTACAGGAATTCCTTTTAAAGAAAGAACTGTATTATTTGTGGGACCCCTATTTGGTAATTCCTGCAGCTGGCCTATCAACAACCCTCATTTCAGTCTACCATTTCATATAGATTGGTAGAAGGTATTCTTGGTTCATATCCTTTCTGCTTATGATCCTTATTTATTAGTTTTCCCAGTTTTTTAACCTAAATCTTGTTTTTGGTCTTGAGATGGCCAACAGAAATGGATATTTTTCACTTACTGTTAGAATTAGTTAAAACTTTGCACTGCCCTATTATTTTCCTCGATTTTATGCTGTTTAGAGAATGTCATTTCAAATAGGAGTCAATCCAACCATCCCATGAATGACTCAGAATCCATGGTGTACACATCATTCATTTTTATAAGGAGGATATAAAGCCATGGTTGTTATATATGCTTTTGGTAGACCCCAAAGTACTTTACAAAGGTGGTCAATATCTGGAGTGCTTAGGCGTGTTACTATTCTTGTGTCTATCAGTATACAGTGAAAACTGAATATTGCCTCTGCAGAAGATTTTCTAGTTATGTTTCAATTCACAAAAAGAGTCTGTATTTTAAATTTATACTTTAGCTCCAGTGGCCAGAAACGGAATTAAACGTTGTAAAAATTTGGTGACCATGACCCAGCGATCAAAAAATAACTTTCTCCTATTGGGCAAGAATAAGAAACAACTGTACCTGAAGGTAAGAAGTAGTATATTTGCCCCTCATCTTTTCATCAAACCGTCTTTGCCTTTCTTCATCCTTTTTCAGTTTTCCCAAGTCCCTTTCTGCTCCCGTTAAAGGAAATCAGAGCTCAGCTGCTCTGAGCCTCCTATCTCTTTCACTGCTACTCTTGGTAATGTATTTTAAATCTCAGAGCACACTTATGTATATATGGCATGCTCTGAGATTTAGAATACAAAGTGCATACAAAGCATCGAGTAAGCTAGAAAGCAAATGTTAGTACTTCGTAGCACATCATTAGAGCCCAGTGTGGGAAGCTAGGTTCTAGCTTCCTGTAGAGAGGGAGAGATTGCTGCAACAGGAAGTGATGTGCAGGAAGAGAAGGGAGGAAAAGAGGCATAAGGTACTCCATGTGAAAGAGGACGGCTTGGGAGTGGAATTCTCTTCTCAGGACAAACTGGAGTTTCAATATTCAGACAGGAATATTGATCTAAGAAAAGAAACCACAGATCTGTGTGCTAACATGCTTTTAAATACTCTTACCCTGTGTAATTAGAATTTTTTGTTTTTGTTTTGTTCTCCAAGCCATTGAGGGTTTGTCTAGATTAGGGAAAGCAATCAAGGTTTGGTTACCCTAGTGTTATAAGATAACAACTTTAACCTTGAGTTAACTGGTTCTGATTGACTCCAGGAGGATGTCTAAGATGGATCTCAACCAACTAAATTGAGGCAAAAAGGTGTCAACAGGTATGTATGCTATGGGAAACAGGATCGCTAACCCTGACTGCTTTTCTTAGTGTAGGCAAACCCTGTGTCACTTCCTCATGTTAAATTTGAAAAACCATTTTTTGTTTCTTTTTAATTTACAATTCACTTTCTATGGAAAGCATTTTGTGAGAGAATGAGTAAAGGCATTCCTATTAAAATACAGGAGAGCAAGCACTTAGAAGGGATTTACCTGATTCAGAGATTAAATGCCAAACAATTTTTTTTGTCTGAAATGGGTACTACAGAATCTAGAAAGATTTGAACCTTGTGCTCCAACTGTGGTCACTGGTAAATTAACTGTTTTGAAGTTCCAGATCATAACTCAGCATTCCCTGACATGGTTCCAGCTTTCAATTAATATGTTTTAAGTTTCTCAAAACTGACAACCTTAGAAAGTCCATGGGCCCTATTCTCCTCCAGTAGGATATAAACATTTTCCTTGGGCTCAATGGGCATAATTAGATCCCCATGGCTGTAACATACTATGGGAATATAATAAAAACATGATTCAGTCCCATCTATGCTGCAAGATGAATTATGTTTTGAACCAAGTTGAGGAACTATCTTATTGTAACTGGTCTCCACCCAGTTCATTCTGCAGTATAGGTGGTCACTAAGTCTCTTAAAAATTCTTTAAATTTCCCATAAGAGGGATTGGAATAGTTTTGTTTAGAATTAGTCAGGCATTGACGGTACAACCCATGGTTAATACAATTCAGAATAGGAAGGGAAACACCAATTTTGGTGGCTGTCTTCACAGGTCTTGAATCCAAATGGTAAGACAATGGAGGGTCATATGGTGAAAGAAGACAGCATGGAAGTGATTACAGGTGGAGCTCCTGACCCCAGGCAGGTATGTGGCCAGCCAAATGTGTGTGGTGTGTGTACACACCTATGCAGTGGGTGGAACTGTACAAGGGGCACAACCCTGATGCTTCAATCCCATTTGCTACAAATGATATCATTTACATTTCACCAATTATCTGTACTCCTATTCTTTCTGATTTTTAACATTAAGTGAAAGAGTAATGATGTCTCACCTCTGAATTGGTGGTCATCTTCTAGGAGTGCATCCATCAGTTCAGAGTCAATCTTTAGGCTTAGACGAGAACATAGAAGATACAGAGAAGTTTCTCCACAGTTGTCATAAATATAAAGGGAAGGTTAACCACCTTTCTGTATACAGTGCTATAAAACCCCTCCTGGCCAGAGGCAAAATCCTTTCACCTGTAAAGGGTTAAGAAGCTAAGATAACCTCACTGGCACCTGACCAAAATGACCAATGAGGAGACAAGATACTTTCAAATCTGAAGTGGGTGGGGGGGAACAAAGGGTTCGTCTGTCTGTGTGATGCTTTTACTGGGAACAGATCAGGAATGCAGCCTTACAACTGTTAGTTAGTAAGTAATCTAGCTAGAAATGCGTTAGATTTCCTTTTGTTTAATGGCTGGTAAAATAAGCTGTGCTGGATGGAATGTATATTCCTGTTTTTGTGTCTTTTTGTAACTTAAGGTTTTGCCTAGAGGGATTCTCTAGGTTTTGAATCTGATTTCCCTGTAAGGTATTTACCATCCTGATTTTTACAGAGGTGATTCTTTTACCTTTTCTTTAATTAAAATTCTTCTTTTAAGAACCTGATTGATTTTTCATTGTTTCTTAAGATCCAAGGGTTTGAGTCTGTGTCCACCTGTACAAATTGGTGAGGATTTTTATCAAGTCTTCCCCAGGAAAGGGGGGGGTGTAGGGCTTGGGGGGATATTTTGGGGGAAGATGTTTCCAAGTAGGCTCTTTCCCTGTTCTTTGTTAACACGCTTGGTGGTGGCAGCATACGGTTCAAGGACAAGGCAAAATTTGTACCTTGGGGAAGTTTTTAACCTAAGCTGGTAAGAATAAGCTTAGCAGGTCTTTCGTGCAGGTCCCCACATCTGTACCCTAGAGTTCAGAGTGGGGAAGGAACCTTGACAACAGTAATTCCAGAGGACTGCGGTTGGGCAAGCCCAGACATGTGAGCCAGCAGAGACTTCCAGTACAAAAGCTAAAGTCCACATCACAGCTGGAACAGAAAGAAGAAAAGGGAGGGGACTCTGGCCTGATGGATATACCTCTATGAGAAGACCAACTTACAGGGAAGGCAAAACTGTCCCATTCTCAAGAGCAATGCACTCACCTGAAGTCAGAACTACTGGGAAATAACAAGCAGTAGACCCAGAAAAGGGAGGTTGATAGACACCAAACATAAACCAGAAATTCAGAATGAACTACTCCACTGCAAGACCTTGAGACTTAAATCTGTATCAGTAGAAGACTATGAAACAACATGGTAATGTCTTGTGAATGTATGAACAGGCAATTGGGTGTCAGCTTACCACATTTCAGTGTAGAAAGTCTCGTTTTTAACTGGCCTGTAGGTAGAAATGGATAATGGATATTTTGTGGGCACACAAAAATACATTAGTATGATGGCTTTGACATATTTTCTCTGAACAGACATCCTAATCCAGTGGAAAATGGAAGTTTCAGACAATTTAGTTTATTCTCAAAAGCATTTATATTATGGTAGCACCCTAAGGCACAACAGGTTAACTTAATGGTCTTCAAATTTAAATTGACAAGGTGGTCTTTTATTGGACCAACTTCGATTGGCAAAAAAGACAAGCTTTTGAGCTACACAGTCCTTTTTCAGGTCTAGGCAAATTTAAATGTCAGTCTCTCCACTTAAAGGCAATAAGTTTCAAACTGCATGGGTTCAGGTACAGAACTGATCCCAGAAAAGTTGATCTGGAGAAATTGGAAAAAAACCAAGATGGACAGTTGCCATTTCTAACAAGTGAAGGAGCATGTCTCCTAAGCCAGAAAGGAGTGATAACTTTGACTCGATCTCTCTTGATCTTTCTGGTAACCTGAGAAAACAGAGGAACAGCAGGAAAGGTTGGTTGTGTTTTGTTTATTTCCTCCCCTCTATTTTAAGATGTTCCTGGGAGCACTTTCTCTTTCTAGGACAGAAGTCCTAGAAAATAGTTTCCTTTGCATTTCTGGAACAAGTCTCTGAATCAGAGACAGAGTAAAAAGTGAAGTCCAAGGAGCAGAGGGTGAGAAAAATTTCCCTTTCTGAGAAGGACAAAGCTTTCAGAGGTCTGAAGTCTCTTTGACAATTTTAAGAGTTATCTACTACACTTTAATTTGCTTCTCCACTGGTGTAGATAAGAAATGCCAGGTCAGGATGATCTTAGTCAGAGGGAACTGTTCCCAAGGGAACTACATGGGGTAAAACCAGGGCAGTTGGGATCTCATGGCATGTAGTATAGGGCCAGCCAATTCCAATAATACAGGGTGTCCAATCTGATAGTAGACCCCAGCGTTGCGAGAATGGAGGGTGTTTACAAGGATTGTCTTAAAGGAGTGGGGATGGGAAACCTGAGAGGACTCACTGGAACCAGAGCCTGGAATAGTATGCCATCAGACACTGTGTGTGGTTGGGGGAGGGAGATTGCCAAATCCATACCTGTGTGTTGCTCTTTGTCTTGCTCCTTCTCTTCTCAATGTTATGGTATCAAAAGCATTAAGGGAGGGGTAAGTCTGGCAGTGGTAGGTGTAGCATATGAGTCCCATCTGAGAAGGAGAACTCACTGATGCCGGTGGCATGGTCTTCACCTCTCTTAGAACTTTGGCCTGAAATTAGCAGCTGGAGGCAGTTCTTGAAGGCAGCAGAGGAAGGAAGAGAAGGTAAGAAAAGAATAAGATGAAAACCAGAAAGGGTCTTGAGCAAAGAAATGGCCCTGAGGAAAAATGTTGCTGCTCTTAATGGTGGCAGAAGAGTGCTTTAGGTGTTTGGGCCTACCCAGCTCCAGTGCCTTGGATACCTGGCAGGAAAGTTTTTTCACCGCTATCTCTGTATTGTCCTAAAGGTGAGCAGGTCTTCCCTGAGGTTCAGACTCTGCACTGACAGACGCACTTCACCTGACAAAGGGAAAAATATTACATTTTTTAAAAATGAAATAAGTTAGCAGCATTTCCATTTTAACTTTTCATGGCAGATATCTTTTAGAAACACAGGCCTTACTATACATGCATCACTTTGTGTGTTTTTCGTAGTTGACTGAACAAGACAACCAGCTGTTCATCATGCATAACAACCAAGAAGATTCAGTTAGGTTTCAGTGTTATAAGGATCAGAACTACTACCTTCATGTGAATAAGGACTCCGTTGATCTATGCAAGATGGAAGAAACTGATGGTGATACAGGAAAAGACTTCTATTTCAAGGTGGCATATGTGTGATACATAGTTCCCTAGGCCTTGCAATGTCTCAAGTATGTACGAAGCCCCTAAAATGAGCCAACACAAAATAGAAATGAAGGGAGATTGAGATCATGTGGGGATCAAGTTCCTTAGTTTTGTATAAAGTTTTTCGATAGTCTCTGTTTCGAGATTCACTATTTTTAATGTCTGAGAGAGATCAGTTTGTGTTTTAAATATACTTTACCTGAGTGACATATGTAACTTAAAGGGGGGATGGCTAGCAGTGTTTTAGAAAAAAGCAATTTCTTGGTAACTTTTTTTCTTGACTTTATAATTTAAAGGAGGCTGATTTGGGAAGTGGGAAACACAACAGCAGAGACCCCAAGATAGGAAGCGAGAATCACAGAAAAGATAAAATAGAAAACACTTTTAATATTACATTTTGTAATAAGAAAATTTGTTTCTTAAATGTCCCACATCAATTCACCTGAAAAACATGGAGAGAAATAATTATTCAGCAGCCACTACATGTACGTGAATATGTGTGCACTATGTACTTACTTTACTGAGGCTTTGCTGCAGTAGCCATTCTGCTCCCACCCTGGAGATCTGAAAAAAAAGAGCATAAGGACAGAGGGCTAGTAGTTAAAGGCTAACAGCAAAGCTATTCCACCTTCTTTACCACCCCCCAAGTAAACCCATTTGCATCTTCAGGCTGCTCCAGCCCCAATTCTTCATCTTTCCACCCCCCACCAAAAAAACCAACGGCATGGCCTGAGAATCCCACTGCATTAGCGGGAAGAAGGCAGATTGGACATCATGGAAGGGTGTGCTCCTTGTGAACTTTGGTCTGGTCAACTCCTAACTCTGAATCCTAGAGGGAAATACAATAGAGAAGGAAATCTTTAGCTCAGGTACAGAACAAAGTACAAAACAGTACAAACAAAAATTGAAATAAGTGTCTGAATAAATGAATTCAAAGAATAAACTCACGCTTCTTACCTTGGGCTTGCAGCAGGCCTTGTGCAGGACAGAGCCATCTGAAATAGGCAAAGGAACAAACCAAAAATATGAAGGGGTTGATCTAGACATCAAGGCTCTGATTCTCCATTTCCCAGCACCTTACTTCATTATTTACCCATGTAAAGTGGGTGTAAAACACTACCATTTGATTTCATAACCTCTTAAACTCATTTTGCTCTGGTGTAAATGACTACACAACAGTGAACCAGGCCTTAAATATCAGACATTACACAACTACTCCAGGGTACTATACCTGGAACTGCAGGTTTGGTGAAACAATGCACAGGTCCCACAACATTTGCAGAGAGTGTTCTGTGTGGATATAGTACACTGTGTGCACCTGGAACAGGAAACCTAATGTGGACACTCAATTGTACTAGGCTAAGTTGCAATCAAGCAATTCTCTAGTAGGCTTCAAAGTTGCGTGAGACCATGCAAGAAGAGAAACAGAACTTAATTTTCACACATCGCCATGCATAATGCTACTGCTGGGCTAACATCTCTTATACTCTTTAAATAGTAAGAATGTGTGCAAAGTTGTGAAGAAACCTAACAACTTTTGCTGCTCAATAAACAAGAGATTCTGACATAACCCCTTCATTTTGACTAAAAATTCTTATGGATCCAGGTATCTGATCAGACACCATTTAAATCAGTAAAAGACAGCCATTGACTTCAATGTGCATTGCACTGGATCTTAATGATTTGAAATCTCCATTGGATGAAACAGACTTGAGTGACTTTGATAAATAGAACTATCTGTTATGTTGCTCACCCATTAATTAAACTAAATGTCATTACACAACAGTATCTCACAATACATTTATTTTGAGAAAGAGGGCAGGAGAACAAAGACCCTAATTCAGTTTGAATATTTGAAAAGTGCTTCCAAGTGCAGGTATTTTGGATTCATTCTGTGCTTCTGGAGCAGGGGTGGGCAACCTTTTTGGCCAGAGGGCCACATCGTGGTTGCAAAACTGTATGGAGGGCCAGGTAGGGAAGGCTGTGCCTCCCCACACAGCCTGGCCCCTGCCCTCTATCCACCCCCTCGACTTCCCACCCCCTGACTGCCTGCCTCAGAACCTCCAGCCTATCCAGCTCCCCTGCTCCTTGTCCCCTAACTGCCCCCACCCCAGGACCCCACCCCCTATCCAACCCCCCTCTCCCCCCCCCCCCCCCAAGCCCCTTTCAGAATGCAGCCCTGCGAACATGGGCGGAGGACTCAGGAGGAGCAGGGGCAACTGCGCAGCCGGAGAGAAGCGGCGGTTTCTCCTTCAAAGCACTGCTTCTCTCTGGCCGGCTGCACAGCCGGCTGCTGCTCCTCTAGAGTCCTCCACCTGCGTTTGCAGCACTCCCATCACCCACACCTCCCGCCTGCTCTCCTGAGGCTGTAGGTGAGCCTCCATCCCTGCTCTCCCCTGCCCCCACAGTGCAGCCCCCCCCACCCTGTGGGGAGTGCACCAGTGCTGAGCTGCCCGAGTGCCTGGCCCTGGGGCCCCCTGTTGTTGGGGGACCTGTGTCAGGGCACCTGTGTTTACGGGTAAATCTGCCCCTGAGTCGTGCCGCCTGGCCGGAGCCAGCCACACCGCCATGCTGCCCGGCAGGAGCTCGCAGCCCCGCCACCCAGAGCGCTGACGGCACGGTGAGCTGAGGCTGCCAGGGAGGGCTGGGGGCTAGCCTCCCCGGCTGGGAGTTCAAGGGCCGGGTAGGATGGTCCTGGGGGCTGGATGTGTCCCATGGGCCGTAGTTTGCCCACCTCTGCTCTAGACCCTGTTGTGCCACTGATTAAGATTAGCAATATGATGGTCCTATTCATGTAAAAAACACTCTCTCTAGTGGCTAAATTCCTGGAACTGATCCTTCACTGGTTTTAGGATGAAGCCGGTAGTGAGTTGAAGTCACTGGAAAGATTCTTCCTGACTTCTGTGGCCTTCGGACTGGGCCTGTAGTAAAAGTGTGAATTGTGGTGCCACATGTACAGTATATAGTTATTTTGCACTTGGATTGTTTACATGCACAGCTTCATTTTTTCACTCTCTCCTATTTCAAATTAGGGCTGTCAAACAGTTAAAAAAATTAAACAATAGAATACCATTTATTTTAAATATTTTTGGTTGTTTACTACATTTTCAAATATGTTAATTTCAATTACAACACAGTGTACAGTGCTTAGTTTATATTTATTTTTATTACAAATATTTGCACTGTAAAAAAAATATTTTTCAATTCACCTCATACAAATATCATGAAAGTTGAACTTATAAATGTAGAATTATGTACAAAAAAACCTGCATTCAAAAATAAAACAATGTAAAATTTTAGAGCCTTCAAGTCCACTTGTCCTACTTCTTGGTCAGCCAATCACTCAGACAAACAAGGTTGATTACAATTTGCAGGAGATAATGCTGCCTGCTTCTTGTTTACAATGTCACCTGAAAGTGAGAACAGGTATTTGCATGGCACTGTTGTAGCTGGCTTTGCAAGATATTTACGTGCCAAATGTGCTAAAGATTCATATGTCCCTTCATGCTTCAACCACCATTCCAGAGGACATACTTCCATGCTGCTGATGGGTTCTGCTTGATAATGATCCAAAGCAGTGTGGACTGACGTGTTCATTTTCATCATCTGAGTCAAATACCACCAGCAAAAGGTTGATTTTCTTTTTTGGTGGTTCGGGTTCTGTAGTTTCCACATCAGAGTGTTACTCTTTTAAGACTTCTCAAAGCATGCTCCACACCTCTTTCCTCTCAGATTTTGGGTGGCACTTCAGATTCTTAAACCTTGGGTATAGTGCTGTAGCTATTTTTAGAAGTCTTACATTGGTACCTTGTTTGCGTTTTGTCAAATCTGCTGTGAAAGTGTTCTTAAAACAAACAGACTGCTAAAACATGAAATATATGCAGAATGCGGGTAAAACAGAGCAGGAGACATACAGTTCTCAGCCCCCCCCGCCACCAGGAGTACAGTCACAAATTTAATTGACGCATTATTTTTTAAACAAGCATCATCAGCATGGAAGCATGTCCTCTGGAATGGTGGCTGAAGCATGAAACGGGCACACAAATGTTTAGCATATCTGGCATGTAAAAACCTTGCAATACTAGCTACAAAAGTGCCATTCCAACGTCTGTTCTCGCTTTGAGATGATATTGTAAATAAGAAGAAGCAGGCAGCAGTATCTCCTGTCAATGTAAACAAACTTGTTTGTCTTATTTCAGAGTAGCAGCCGTGTTAGTCTGTATTCGCAAAAAGAATAGGAGTACTTGTGGCACCTTAGAGACTAACCAATTTATTTGAGCATAAGCTTTCGTGAGCTACAGCTCACTTCATCGGATGCATTCAGTGGAAAAAAAACTGAATGCATCCGATGAAGTGAGCTGTAGCTCATGAAAGCTTATGCTCAGATAAATTTGTTAGTCTCTAAGGTGCCACAAGTCCTCCTTTTCTTTTTGTTTGTCTTAGCGATTGACAGAATAAGAAGTAGGACTGAGTGGACTTGTAGTTTTTGCAGAAGTAGGACTGAGTGGTCTTTATAGTTTTACACTTTTGTTTTTGAGTGCAGTTATGTTACCAAAAAAAATCTGCATTTGTAGGTTACACTTTCACAATAAAGAGATTGCACTTCAGTACTCGTATGAGGTGAACTGAAAAATACTATTTCTTTTATCATTTTTACAGTGCATATATTTGTAATAAAAAATAATATAAAGTGAGCACTGTGCATTTTGTATTGTAATTGAAGTCAATATTGAAAATGTAGAAAAACATCCAAAGTATTTTTAAAAACTTCAATTGGTATTCTATTGTTATAAGTGTAATTAATTGCAATTAATTTTTTTGAGTTAATCGTGTAAATTAACTGTGATTAATTGACAGCCCTACTTCAAATATTTAACAAAGGCCTTTTCTTTTTAAATCACATTTTATGTTTAAGGAAATAAACAAGTATAAAACACAGCATTGATAGTTCCTGTGAGGATTTAGATAGATATTGGTTTTGGACATTGTAATTTCACTTATAACCTTCCAGAAAACACAGAGCAAATGGTAAATTCATTAACATAATCTGTAAACAGAATTCATAGAAAAATAGGTGAATTGCTGAAATCTGATCTAATTTATGTATGTAAAAAATGTGAACCAACACTTTCAAAAGTGCCCAGTGATTCTGAGGGCCTAACTTGATTTACTTAGGGTCTGATTTTTCAGATGTGTTGAGGCAGAGCACATGTGAAAATCGGGTAGCTCAAGTTAGGCAACCAGAATTAATGGGAACTTTTGAAAATTTAAGCCCTAACATTTAGCAGTATGAAAAATATATATTTTATGCATTCAGTAGTTAAATAGAGATGTAAAATTTCATATAATTCTGAAAATATTATTGGTAGACCTGTAACAATGTGATATACAACATTTTACTTTGCATGTACTATTACAAACAGATATTTGGTATAAAGTTTGTCATCTAAATCAAAGGTTTTTAATAAACTGGGCACCTTTCATAAGTGTATTGGAACTTCATTTTAAATGCAGGGCCATCCTTAGGATTTATGGGACCCTACGCAGTATTATTAAACTGGTGCCCCTATGCCCGACGGCAGCCCGGGCTCACAGCCCCGCAGGGGAGGGACGAGGCAGCAAAGGATTCCGAGCCGCCCGGCCCACCTCACAGCAGTGGAGAGTCACAGTTCCCTGTAGAGACCCCCGTATCCTCTCCCTCATGCAGAATGTGCAGCGCTGGCACATTCGGCTCTGTGAATATGGCCCCTGCCTAAGGAGACTGCAGTGCGCACTGGGTGGGCAGGAGCCGACCTGTTCTTACCTGCTGTCATGGGCAGTGGGTGAAGCTGCCGCTTTGGAGAGGCTAGCTCCCCAGCCCACCTGTGGCCCTGCCCATACTCCACCCCTGCTCTGCCCAGACCCCACCCTCTCTTCATTGTCTCCCTCCTCCTCCCCGATCACCCACTTCCAGTCAAATTCCTGAACCCAAATGAAGCAAATGACATTTGAAAAAAACACTCTTCTGCAATTTCTTTCTAAAGAAAATGGAGCATGTTTTCCACTGCATGCCAGAAGGTGAAGACTGGACATGCAGAACGTACCTAATTAAAAGCACTAAATTCGGGAATAAAAAATGTCAGTCACAGGTTTTTTTATATACCCTGAAGTTTGTCAGAAATTTATTTGCAAAAACTTTGTACTTAAGGCAAGTCAGCTGTCCTGCTGAATACAACATTAAATATTATGGAATACATGATGCAGCTCTTCTCTGTTTTACATTTTCTTAATCGGTATTTCTAAGCTGATTTTATATTTTAAATACTCTCTTAAGCCTTCATAAAGTAATCATTCCAGATTACTACATATTTAACTCACTGAAACAACAACATTATTTTAAATTAATGAGTCACAGAGGTTTAGTGTATTCATAACAATGTTCATTACTTTTAGAAAAAGGGAACACTAATTTACTTTGTGTGATCTCCATAAAAATAGACGTTTATGAAATTTCACCAACTTTAAAAAATAGGTTTCCAAAGATTTTTAGACATAACAAAGGATTTTATATCTTACTAAGGTACTGATTTTGCTAGACGGTTCTCTTAAAACTAGTTAATCAAATAATCAGAAGTAAAGAAAGGGAAACTCATTTGTCCAGCTATCTGGTAGGAAAGGAGTGTTGTCCCTTTAAGGGCTCTCTTCAAGGATTTTTGAGAGATGTGATTTTATCATCTTCAGCAACACACTAATGAAATATTTTTAAAGCAAGTTTTAAACTAAGGTCCTGTAGACTAACATGTTCTCAGTAAATATTAGAGTAATGCACAACTGTTTTTGTCAGTAAATTCAGAAACTGACAGTATATACCTGAAAAAAGAAAAGGAGTACTTGTGGCACCTTAGAGACTAACCAATTTATTTGAGCATGAGCTTTCGTGAGCTACAGCTCACTTCATCGGAGGCATACTGTGGAAACTGCAGAAGACATTATATACACAGAGACCATGAAACAATACCTCCTTCCACCCCACTCTCCTGCTGGTAATAGCTTATCTAAAGTGATCATCAAGTTGGGCCATTTCCAGCACAAATCCAGGTTTTCTCACCCCCCCCCCCCACATGGGGGTGGGGGGGGTGAGAAAACCTGGATTTGTGCTGGAAATGGCCCACCTTGATTATCATGCACATTGTAGGGGGAGTGGTCACTTTGGATAAGTTATTACCAGCAGGAGAGTGAGTTTGTGTGTGTGGTTTTTGGAGGGGGGTGGGGGGGTGAGAAAACCTGGATTTGTGCTGGAAATGGCCCACCTTGATTATCATACACATTATAAAGAGAGTGGTCACTTTGGATGGGCTATTACCAGCAGGAGAGTGAGTTTGTGTGTGTGGTTTTTGGAGGGGGGTGGGGGAGGGTGAGAAAACCTGGATTTGTGCTGGAAATGGCCCAACTTGGTGATCACTTTAGATAAGCTATTACCAGCAGGAGAGTGGGGTGGGAGGAGGTATTGTTTCATGGTCTCTGTGTATATAATGTCTTCTGCAGTTTCCACAGTATGCATCCGATGAAGTGAGCTGTAGCTCACAAAAGCTCATGCTCAAATAAATTGGTTAGTCTCTAAGGTGCCACAAGTCCTCCTTTTCTTTTTGCGAATACAGACTAACACGGCTGTTACTCTGAAACCAGTATATACCTGGGGGTTGGCAAATGCCTGTTAAATGGCTTCATTACCACTTGAAGGGCTCTTTAACAGTTTCAGTGTTGTGCTAATAGGCCTGGCAGGCTGGAAGGCTTTTACATTTTTAAGTTACTAGATCCCCTCCGGAGTAAGAGTCACCTGGCTGCAACAGCTAGCTGTGGGAGCCTGCAGGAAGGGTCGGAACAGGGATAGGAAGAGGTGGCAGGGTGGACATTAAGACCCAGGGGTGCCCCACATTTTCGGATGCGCTATGCAGCCACGTATGATGTGTATGCCTAAGGATGGCCCTGTTTAAATGTCATGTAAGCAAACACATGAAGTTTCTAATTTTATGTAAGATGCTGTCAGGTATTCTGACAAAACTAGTAATTGACTTGTTATTCTTGTTAGAGGTAATTAGTCATTATGATCTTTACAGTACACTTGTAACTAAAGCATGCTGGAACAAAGAAAAAAGAATAAGAAGTGAATTGGAAAAGGTGTTCTAAAGCCAAATCATCATTTACCATCAAGGCTTTAATTCTTACTTTGATAATTACTTTCTCAAAAGCAAAATAACTATGCCACTGAGAAAAAGGTCTCTTCCCAGTAACAGGCAGCAACTTTTGGAGAGATCCAGATTTTTTCATTCATGGAGAGGAATGATGTAAACCCACTCCATTATATCGACAGGTTTCAGAGTAACAGCCATGTTAGTCTGTATTCGCAAAAAGAAAAGGAGTACTTGTGACACCTTAGAGACTAACCAATTTATTTGAGCATAAGCTTTCGTGAGCTACAGCTCACGTCATCATCCGATGACGTGAGCTGTAGCTCACGAAAGCTTATGCTCAAATAAATTGGTTAGTCTCTAAGGTGCCACAAATACTCCTTTTCTTTTTCCATTATATTGATTCACTGTAAAAAGATCACGCAATGTGGTAGGGAATCACTACATTCAAGCCTCTGTTTAACTGGAAAGGATTAATGTGATCTAGTATTTAGAGCAGGAGCCTGGCAGTCAGGTCTGCTAGAGTCTGTCCCTTAGTCTGCCACTGATTTCATGCACAAGTTTCTTCACCATTTTCTGCTTCAATTTCAAAGTAGGGATTCTCAAATATTGTTGGCAAGTTATATACAAACTTAATTGAGGCCCCCATTCAGCAAAACTCTTAAAGCATATGTTTGACTCCATTGGGACAATTTTAAGCAAGTGCTTAAGTTTTTTGTGGAACAGAGACATACATCTGAGTGTTTCTGGAATAACATTAATAACCAAATATGTTTTTTAAAGGTATACAGTGTATACCATTCAAGTTTTAAGTTTTACTTTCAGATTTATTATGCTTAAACATGAGAGGCAATGAGAAGACTGAGACACTGTTTTAAACCTATTTCCATTTGGATGAAAGTTTTGGTTTAAATGGAAAATGCTAGTGATTTCAAAAAGCCCATAATCATGCAAACTCATACAAAAATAAAGCTTTTCTCTCCCTATTAACATACTATATGACAAAGAATGGTACAACATATTTATTCCATGAAGGCTACAATCATAGGCGCCGACTTCTAATGGCGCCGATGGGTGCTCAACCCCACCTCTGTCCCCAGCCCAGCTTCGCCCCGATTCCACCCCTCCAACCCCCATTCCAATCCCTTCCCCAGAGTCCCTGCCCCAACTCCGCCCCCTCCCTGCCCCTATTCCGACTCCTTCCCCAAATCCCCACCCCAGCTCTGCCTCTTCCCCACCTCCTCCTGTTATACCAATAAAATAAAAACCAGCAGGATCTTATTAAAGGGGAAAAGGCAAAATACCACATTTATTGTCAATACAGAAAGAATCATAGTAAGCAGTTAGTTATAGCTATAACATTCTATTCAATCTCATATTTATTCACACATTCATTCATACACACACACAGGTTCTGTAAGGTTGTTATCATAGTTACCAGCCTTAGAGTTGCTCATGCCAAGCCACCGCCCAGGTGGCCTGGACATGAGGAGGGAGCAGGGCCTTGTCAGATGCTCATCTGATGCTCCTGGAAGTTGGTTTGCAAAATCAGACCCCAAAGTTCTCACTTTCTAGAATCCATTTTTATAGGAATTTCTTCCTATGCCAGTCTATGGGAATTGCTTCATCATGCTGTTCCTGAATCAAACAGCAGATGGCACATTCCTGACGGCTCCGTGCTGCCAGAAGTTATCTTGTTCTTTGATTCTCCCATTCTTGAGGCTGTTCGGTGGATTCCAGTCTGCCCTCCGGGGTTCCTCTGGTTATTTCCACTTGACGCCTTCTTCAGCCGATGGACACTGGATTCTTAGGCTGGCACCTCCCTGATCATTCAGTTATTATCCACACCAAGCATCCATCCACATACATCCTCTATCTCTATTTTAATCACAATTGTTAACAAAGCAAGATGAATACAACAAAAGGGCGAGGAGTCTCTGGGTGCTGTTTCTGTTGTTACAGAGTATTGCTTTGAGACTCTCTCTGTGCGAGTAGTTGTTGTTACAAAGAATTGCTTTGAGAACAGACTCTGTCTTGGCATGTACTAACACAATTAGCAGCTTGCAAATTTCACACATAGCGGGAGAGAAACAGTACCAAAAACCAAGAGACCTCTTAATTAGTAATACCGTGGAATTTAAACTATGGGGAATCAAACTCATTTGTGATTTTAATACAGAACTTCTTTAATATGATCCAACACTCCCCTGACCGTGCCACATCCCCGCTCCTCCCCTCTCCCTCCTGGAGCTTGCTACAGCTGTTTGGCGGCAGCAAGCGCTGGGAGGGAGGGAGGAGCGGGGTCATGGTGCGCTCAGGGGAGGAGGCAGAGGCGGCGGCAGAGGAGGTGAGACAGGGGGACAGGGCGGGGAGCTTGGCTAATTTTTCCCTGTGGGTGCTCCAGCCCTGGAACAGCCATGGAGTAGGCACCTATGGCTGCAATCTTCCCTATACAGATGGAAAAGTGCTTACCTTACATTCCTTTTTATAGGAAAAAGTATTCTATGCTGAGTATTGCTTTTGGTTAAGCTTCAACATGTATTAAAATATAGTTTTGTTTTGTTTGTTTTATCAGGACAGGTAGACCAGGATTTGTACAGGATGAAAGATAGTGTGCACTCCCAATTCTCTGAGAATATGTACCTGATGGATATTGTTCCCATATTCTGTCCTCCAAGACTAGGTGGGAGGAGGTTTCCACTCTAGCTAGCACCTCTATTCATTTTGACTCCCAAGTCACAGTCAAGAGTAACTAATAGGCATGTTAAGTAACCATCTTACGGTGTAGTCCTGAGGGTTGTAATGCTTCTTGCTGTATTTTGAGATGCTTCATACAAAAAGAATTCTGATGTATTACAAACACTTAATATGAATAATATAAATATTAATTACCAAAAACACACAACTCAGACATAAAATATACCTGAATAGCTGCTTCCTTAGGGCCATATAGGAAAAGGTAACAGCTTCCAGCATATCAGGCAAAATTCTTTGAAAAAATATGAGTCTTTCTCTAGCATGATTGGGTGGATTTGAGGGAAACACCTACAAGCTTTACTTTTTTTCAAATCATACAAAATTACTACAGTCTAGAATACATAAATGAGACTTTTCAGGTGAAAAATAAGAATTCTTCCTCTTTTCAAACACAAAGACATATTTGTGTAGGCCTAGGCAAAGAAGAGATGTTACATGGCTACAGCAGTCCAATGAGAACTCTCCCATCCTTGTTCCTTTTATATTTTTTAAATGATCATGCCACAAATGAACAAAAATATTACAGTATACCAAGAATGAACAAAAATAAATAAAAAGGTTCAATCCTGCAAACACATACTACTGAACATTGCCCTTCTGACTTCACACGAACAGGCACTATAATCAGTAGAAGTATTTTCAGGATTGGGCCCAATCAAGCAAAAACTTATTCAATGTAGAGCAAAAGCATGAGTACTGAAAAATTCCCCCGATCCTGAAAAGAAGCAGCTACCTCCAAGTAAACAAGTGATTAAAACATAGAAAATAATTTGAAGATGTTTTTCATATTAACAAAAGGATTATTTTTAAAATCGGACATTTGTAAGTGCAGTACACTCTTCCAGATCAGGAGTTTTAATGTGACACACATTTTAGCTTCTGGTCTCATAAAATTGTCTTTGTTCATAGTAGGGCTGTCAAGCGATTAAAAAAATTAATTGCAATTAATTGTGCGATTAATTACGCTGTTAAACAATAATAGAATACCATTTACATGAATATTTTTGGATGTTTTCACATTTTCAAATACATTGATTTCAATTACAACAGATAATACAGTGTACAGTGATCACTTTATATTTATTTTTTATTATAAATATTTGCACTGTAAAAATAAAATAATATTTTTCAATTCATTTAATACAAATGTAGAGTTATGTACAAAAGATAACTGCATTCAAAAATAAAACAATGTAAAACTGTAGAGCCTACAACTCCACTCAGTCCTGCTTCTTGTTCAGCCAATCGTTCAGACATAGAAGTTTGTTTACATTTGCAGAAGATAATGCCACCCGCTTCTTGTTTACAAAGTCACCTGAAAGTGAAAATGGGCCTTTGTATGGCACTGTTGTAGCAGGCATTGCAAGATACTTACATGCCAGATATGCTAAAGATTCATATGTCCCTTTGCTTCAACCACCACTCCAGAGGACGTGTCCATGCTGATGATGGGTTCTGCTCGATAATGATCCAAAGCAGTGCAGACCAAAGCATGTTCGTTTTCATCATCTGAGTCAGATGCCGCCAGCAGAAGGTCGATTTTCTTTTTTGGTGGTTCGGGTTCTGTAGTTCCCACATGAGAGTGTTGCTCTTATACAGGGCCAGCCTTAAGAGACATGGCACTCTGGGCAAACTTGTATTTTGGCAGCCCCACCCCCATCACTCCTGACCCCCACGGGCTCCCTGGGCTTTCCCGGCCACATCACCTCTGGGCCCCACTGCCTCCCCCAGTGTTTAATTTGTATTGAAAGAGATGCCAGAGCTCAGCCCCAGCATAAATTAAGCACTGGCAGGGTGTCCTGATACTGGCGGGTGCTGGCTGGGCGCCCAACTCTGAAGGCAACACCACCGCCAGCAGCAGCACAGAAATAAGGGTGGCATGGTATATAGCAGGGGTGGGAAAACTACGGCCTGTGGGCCGGATCCAGCCTGCGAGCTGTTTAATGCCGGCCAGCGAGCTCCTGCTGGAGAGTGGGGTCAGAGGCTGCACCAAAAGGTGCAGCCCTGCTCCGGCCGGGGTCCTGGGTCGAGGCCGCACCACCCAGCTTGGCCCCGCTCCAGCACTCTAGCCAGGGCACAGGATCGGGGCTGCACCATGTGACTCCCGGAAGCTGCGGCGTAGCCCCGGTCCGGATCCTACGTGCTCTAATGGTCCCCTCTGGTGCTCCAACGGGAGCTACAGGGGCAGTGCCTGCAGATGGGGCAGCATGCAGAGCCACCTGGCCGTGCCTCTGCATAGGAGCTGGAGAAGGACCATACCACTGCTTCTGGGAGCTGCTTGAGGTAAGCACCATTCAGAGCCTGCACCCCTGAGCCTCTCCCCAAACCCGATCCCACTCCCGCTCTCCAAACCCCTTGATCCCAGCCCGGAGCACCCTCCTGCACCCCAAACCTCTCATCCCCAGCCCCACTCCAGAGCCCAAACCCCCAGCTGGAACCTGCACCCCTTCCCCCACCCCTGCCCCAGCCCTGATCCCCCTCTCCCACCTCCGAACCTCTTGGTCCCAGCCCAGAGCACCCTTCTACACCCCAAACTCCTCATCCCCAGGTCCTCCCCAGAGCCCGCACCCCCAACCAGAGTGCTCACCCCCTCCCACACCCCAACCCCAATTTTGTGAGGATTCATGGCCCGCCATACAATTTCTATTCCCCGATGTGGCCCTTGGCCAAAAAGTTTGCCCACTCCTTGTATATAGTGTACTGCCAACCTTACTTCTGTGCTGCAGGCTTGTGGTGCCTGGTGCTTGGCTTGTGGCTCAAGACGAGCTTCGCACTGTCACAGGAGCTGCATCTTGCCAGAGCCCACGGCCCTCCTGCAGCCATCTGACCACTCCTGGCTCACTGGGGCGGATTTTCAGGGGTGGGAGGAAACTTTAACCATGATTCCAGGGACTATTTAGGCACCTGAAAACTCTAGGGCTTTAGCAGATAATTTAGGAATTAGCTGATGGGAACAATCTAACTGTTATATAAAGAAAGAAAAAATATATACAAACTCCAATTAAAGCCATGTTTAAAGTTTATATGTAAATTTAGAACAATCAGGAGATAATACAGCAAGATATTCCTGATCCCAAACCTTGAGGTATCAATTCTGGAGCTTTAACACAGATATCAGAAACACGTTTGATACTTTGTATACTATCTTTAGTAGCGATAAATATAATCTGCTTACTTTCTCTAACAGGCATATGAATGTTTAATGTATCTGGCACGTAAATACCTTGCAATGCCGGCTACAAAAGTGCCATGCAAACGTCTGTTCTCACTTTCAGGTGACATTGTAAATAAGAAGCAGGCAGCATTATCTCCATAAATGTAAACAAACTTGTTTCTCTTAGCAATTGGCTGCACAAGAAATAGGACTGAGTGGACTTGTAGGCTCTAAAGTTTTACATTGTTTTGGATTTGAGTGCAGTTTATATACATATCAAATATATATTTGAGTGCAGTTTATATACATGTAAAATATATATTTGAGTGCAGTTTTATAAAAATCTACATGTGTAAGTTGCGCTTTCACGATAAAGAGATTGCACTACAGTACTTGTCTGAGGTGAACTGAAAAATACTATTTCTTTTCTCATTTTTACAGTGCAAATAATTGTAATAATAATATAAAGTGAGCACTGTACACTTTGTATTCTGTGTTGTAATTGAAATTAAAATATCTGAAAATGTAGAAAAACATCCAAAATATTTAATAAATTTCAATTGGTATCTATTGTTTAACAGTGCGATTAAAACTGTGATTAATTGCTATTAATTTTTTAATCACGATTCATTTTTCAGTTAATCGTGTGCATTAACTGCGATTGACAGTCCCTTGTTCATATTTCTAAAACATACAGACTATAATGTAAGCACATTCCATTGTATAAAGCACTGAATTCTGCACATCCATGTGTAACACCTATTACAAAATCCGTTGTCAACAGAAAAAATGACTAAATCATGTATTTATGAAAGAAAACAATGCACAGTAGAAATAAGTTATTCCAATAATGTTACAAAATCATCATCTAATATACCTAGTGAAATAAATCAGGTAATACTGTACATGTGAGTTGTGTATATGGTTACAGGGATGGTCAATATGGCTAATGAATAGGTTTTCCTTCACAGGTATCAAAATTCTGGCCCACTGGCTGGGTACATTCTACTTGATCAGTTTAAAATTGTATTGTAATTCAGCCCACCAGCAAGTGCCACAAACAATACTAGCACTTCAGTGCTTTGCATGTACCGGCTGGCTACAAAGTGAAAGTTACTAGGATTTTATTACTCTAGTCAGGTTCTCTAAATAGCGTGCTGTAAGGCAAATTCTGTTTTCAGAGCAAATGCACTCAAGAACTGTTGAGGAAAGCTGACTAAAATGCTGGTTAATGTCCCTCTTCAGCTGTTCCATTGGTAAGTGCACTTCTGCTGTCTTGCAGACACCAAACATGAGGGAGGGGTTGGAAAAAAGGGACTCAAAAAGCAGGAGAGAAAAATGTAAATAATCTGACAAAATTGAGTGAAAAGGGGAAAATGTGAAGAGAGAGGACAGAAACTGAGCAGTCATCAAGAACAAATGCGGAGAGGATGAAATACAAGCAAGGATTGAATGAAGGGGAGAGGCTTCTCAAATTTATTATCTGTGTTCTCAAAGGCAGCCTCAGGAGGTGTGTCTGTGTGGATTTGTTCTTGTGCTTTTTCAGGTCCGCACAGACACACCCCTGGAACCCCGACCTGGGGTATTCTATCTGCTACCCAAGATCCATAAACCTGGAAATCCTGGACGCCCCATCATCTCAGGCATTGGCACCCTGACAGCAGGATTGTCTGGCTATGTAGACTCCCTCCTCAGGCCCTACTCTACCAGCACTCCCAGCTATCTTCGAGACACCACTGACTTCCTGAGGAAACTACAATCCATCGGTGATCTTCCTGAAAACACCATCCTGGCCACTATGGATGTAGAAGCCCTCTACACCAACATTCCACACAAAGATGGACTACAAGCCGTCAGGAACACTATCCCCGATAATGTCACGGCAAACCTGGTGGCTGAACTTTGTGACTTTCTCCTCACCCATAACTATTTCACATTTGGGGAGAATGTATACCTTCAAATCAGTGGCACTGCTATGGGTACCTGCATGGCCCCACAGTATGCCAACATTTTTATGGCTGACTTAGAACAATGCTTCCTCAGCTCTCATCCCCTAATGTCCCTACTCTACTTGCGCTATATTGATGACATCTTCATCATCTGGACCCATGGAAAAGAAGCCCTTGAGGAATTCCACCAAGATTTCAACAATTTCCATCCCACCATCAACCTCAGCCTGGACCAGTCCACACAAGAGATCCACTTCCTGGACACTACGATGCTAATAAGCGATGGTTACATAAACACCACCCTATACCGGAAACCTACTGACCGCTATTCCTACCTACATGCCTCCAGCTTTCACCCAGACCACACCACATGATCCATTGTCTACAGCCAAGCTGTACGATACAACCGCATCTGCTCCAACCCCTCAGACAGAGACAAACACCTACAAGATCTCTATCAAGAATTCTTACAACTACAATACCCACCTGCTGAAGTGAAGAAACAGATTGACAGAGCCAGAAGAGTGCCCAGAAGTCACCTACTACAGGACAGGCCCAACAAAGAAAATAACAGAATGCCAGTAGCCATCACCTTCAGCCCCCAACTAAAACCTCTCCAACGCATCATCATGGATCTACAACCTATCCTGAAGGACGACCCATCGCTCTCACAAATCTTGGGAGACAGGCCAGTCCTTGCCTACAGACAGCCCCCCAACCTGAAGCAAATACTCACCAGCAACCACACACCACACCACAGAACCACTAACCCAGGAACCTATCCTTGCAACAAAGCCTGTTGCTAACTGTATCCACATATCTATTCAGGGAACACCATCATAGGGCCTAATCACATCAGCCACACTGTCAGAGGCTCGTTCACCTGCACATCTACCAATGTGATATATGCCATCATGTGCCAGCAATGCCCCTCTGCCATGTACATTGGTCAAACTGGACAGTCTCTACGTAAAAGAATAAATGGACACGAATCAGATGTCAAGAATCATAACATTCATAAACCAGTCGGAGAACACTTCAATCTCTCTGGTCACTCGATCTCTGACCTAAATGTCGCAATATTACAACAAAAAGACTTCAAAAACAGACTCCAACGAGAGACAGCTGCAGCGGCACAGGAGCTAGCAAACAGAGCTGTAAACAGGGGAGTTTGAGTGGGAGTTCTGTTGGAGGAGAAGGTATTTGTATTTGGTTTTGGTTTTGTAGTATTTGTATGTGTAGGGGCTTTGTGCTGGGAGAGAAGCTGAGCCCTGATTAGGGGGTGGGGCTTCTCTGACTAGGGGTCCTAAAAGGTAGCCAGCTAGTCAGGCAGTGGCACAGGAGTTAGCAAACAGAGCTGTAAACAGTGGAGGTTGAGTGGGAGTTTGAAAGGGGAGTTTGTCTTGGGGTGCTTGTTTGGGGTGTGTTCTTTTTGTTCTGTGGGTGGTGGTGTTTTGGGTGTGGTTTGTGTTTCCCAGATTAATAGGATTTAGGTGGGAAGGCTATGACAGATACAGAGGCAGCAGTGGGAGTGACCCATGTCGTGGAAGACACAATGAGGATGACTGGATGTGGAAGCTGTGGTATGTACATGATCCTGGAGGGGGCACCTGGTAAGTTTTGTCTGTATGAAATGCCATCTGATAGAGCTGATGGAGGAAAAGATCCGAGGTTTGGAGATGCAGGTGGAAAGTCTAGTAGAGTTTAGGAAGGGGTTTGAGCAGATTATGGAGCAAAGACATGAGGAATCTGAAGGGAAAAGCTCAGACTTGCAGATGGAAGCAGGACTGGGGAATTCTGAGGGGAGACTGGGTGAGGAAAGTGGTCAGTGGAAGCATGTGACTAAAAGAACCAGGCAGAGGAAAAGACGGGCTAGTGAGGGAGAAATAGAGCTCAAGAATAGGTTTGCAGAATTGGAAAATGAAGAAGGAGCTCAGCAGGTAGTCACTGAAGGTGGAAGGACAAGGAAGAAGAGAAGAGCAGCTAGTCCTATAGGAAAAGGGCAAGAGTTAATGGAGACTACACCAAATATGAGCCCCAGGAGGATACAGGATGGGTTAAAGAGGATTACAAGGGAGAATAGGAATGGAAAGAACTTGCAGCCAGAGAGAACAGGGGATAGACTGGAGAATAGCACCGTCACCAGGAAAAGGCAGGTCTATGTGATTGGGGACTCTTTACTGAGAAGAATAGATAGGCCTGTAACCAGAGCTGATCCAGAGAATAGGAGGGTGTGCTGTCTTCCAGGTGCTAAGATATGGGATGTAGACCTGAGGTTGAAAAGGATTCTAAAGGGAGCAGGAAAGAATCCCCTAATTATCCTTCATGTGGGAACAAATGATATGGCTAGATTCTCGCTGGAAAGTATTAAGGGAGACTATGCTAGGCTGGGGAAGACGCTTAAGGAAATCGAGGCTCAGGTGATCTTTAGTGGGATTCTGCCTGTTCCTAGAGAAGGGCAACAAAGGTGTGACAAGATTATGACTATCAACAGATGGCTTAGGCAGTGGTGCTATAAGGAGGGCTTTGGGATGTATGGCCACTGGGAGGCATTCATGGACAGAGGACAGTTCTCTCGGGATGGACTTCATCTGAGTAGGGAAGGAAATAGACTTCTAGGATGGAGGCTGGCACAACTGATTAAAAGAGCTTTAAACTAGGAATTTGGGGGAGATGGTTGGGAGATGTCCAGGTAATCTCCACGCCAGATTTTAGCATTGAGAGGAAAAAAAACTAAGTAAGAGAGGATACAGCCGTGGGTAGGAGGAAGGGCAGTGTAGATATCAGTCTAATAGGTTATACTGGCTGTAGAATGACCGTGCCTAATAGGGTACAGAATGTGAGTGAGGCCAAACAGCAAAAATTAAGATGTTTGTACACCAATGCGAGGAGCCTAGGTAACAAAATGGAGGAACTAGAGCTACTGGTGCAGGAAGTGAAACCAGATATTATAGGGATAACAGAAACAAGGTGGAATAGTAGTCGTGACTGGACTATAGGTATTGAAGGGTATGTGCTGTTTAGGAAAGACCGAAATAAAGGTAAAGGTGGTGGAGTAGCATTGTATATCAATGATGAGGTAGAATGTAAAGAAATAAGAAGCGATGAAATGGATAAGACTGAGTCCGTCTGGGCAAAAATTAAACTGGGGAAGAAAACTATTAGAGCCTCCCCTGGGATAGTGCTTGGGGTGTGCTATAGACCGCCGGGATTAATTTGGATATGGATAGAGCCCTTTTTAATGTTTTTAATAAAGTAAATACTAATGGAAACTGTGTGATCATGGGAGACTTTAACTTCCCAGATATAGCCTGGAGGACGAGTGCTAGTAATAATAATAGGGCTCAGATTTTCCTAGATGCGATAGCTGATGGATTCCTTCATCAAGTAGTTGATGAACCGACTAGAGGGGATGCCATTTTAGATTTGGTTTTGGTGAGTAGTGAGGACCTCATAGAAGAAATGGTTGTAGGGGATAATCTTGGCTCAAGTGATCATGAGTTAATTGAGTTCACACTGAACAGAAGGATTAACAAAAATAAATCTGCAACTAGGGTTTTTGATTTCAAAAGGGCTGACTTTCAAAAATTAAGGAAATTAGTTAGGGAAGTGGATTGGACTGAAGAATTTATGGATCTAAAGGTAGAGGAGGCCTGGGATTATTTTAAATCAAAGCTGCAGAAGCTATCGGAAGACTGCATCCCAAGAAAGGGGGAAAAAATTCATAGGCAGGAGCTGTAGACCAAGCTGGATGAGCAAGCATCTCGGAGAGGTGATTAAGAAAAAGCAGAAAGCATACAGGTAGTGGAAGAAGGGAGGGATCAGCAAGGAAAGCTACCTTATTGAGGTCAGAACATGTAGGGATAAAGTGAGACAGGCTAAAAGTCAAGTAGAGTTGGACCTTGCAAAGGGAATTAAAACCAATAGTAAAAGGTTCTATAGCCATATAAATAAGAAGAAAACAAAGAAAGAAGAAGTGGGACCGCTAAACACTGAGGATGGAGTGGAGGTCAAGGATAATCTAGGCATGGCCCAATATCTAAACAAATACTTTGCCTCAGTCTTTAATAAGACTAAAGAGGATCTTAGGGATAATGGTAGCATGACAAATGGGAATGAGGATATGGAGGTAGATATTACCATATCTGAGGTAGAAGAGAAACTCAAACAGCTTAATGGGACTAAATCGGGGGGCCTAGATAATCTTCATCCAAGAATATTAAAGGAATTGGCACATGAAATTGCAAGCCATTAGCAAGAATTTTTAATGAATCTGTGAACTCAGGGGTCGTACCGTATGATTGGAGAACTGCTAACATAGTTCCTACTTTTAAGAAAGGGAAAAAAAGTGATCCAGGTAAATATAGGCCTGTTAGTTTGACATCTGTAGTATGCAAGGTCGTGGAAAAAAAATTTTGAGGGAGAAGGTAGTTAAGGACATTGAAGTCAATGGTAAATGGGACAAAATACAACATGGTTTTACAAACGGTAGATTGTGCCAAACCAACCTGAGCTCCTTCTTTGAGAAAGTAACAGATATTTTAGACAAAGGAAATGCAGTGGATCTAATTTACCTAGATTTCAGTAAGGCATTTGATACCGTGCCACATGGGGAATTAGTTAAATTGGATAAGATGGGGATCAACAGAAAAACTGAAAGGTGGATAAGGAATTGGTTAAAGGGGAGACTACAATGGGTCCTACTGAAAGGTGAACTGTCAGGCCTGAGGGAGGTTACCAGTGGAGTTCCTCAAGGATTGGTTTTGGGACCAATCTTTTTATTACTGACCTCGGCACAAAAAGTGGGAGTGTGCTAATAAAGTTTGCAGATGATATAAAGCTGGGAGGTATTGCCAATTTAGAGAAGGACAGGGATATCCTACAGGAGGATCTGGATGACCTTGTAAACTGGAGTAATAGTAATAGGATGAAATTTAATAGTGAGAAGTGTAAGGTCATGCATTTAGGGATTAATAACAAGAATTTTAGTTATAAGCTAGGGACGCATCAATTAGAAGTAACGGAGGAGGAAAAGGACCTTGGAGTATTGGTTGATCATAGGATGACAATGAGCTGCCAATGTGATATGGCCATGAAAAAAGCTAATGTGGTCTTGGGATGCATCAGGAGAGGTATTTCCAGTAGGGATAAGGAGGTTTTAGTACCGTTATACAAGGCACTGGTGAGATCTCACCTGGAATACTGTGTGCAGTTCTGGTCTCCCATGTTTAAGAAGGATGAATTCAAACTGGAACCAGTACAGAGAAGGGCTACTAGGATGATCCGAGGAATGGAAAACTTGTCTTATGAAAGGAGACTCAAGGAGCTTGGCTTGTTTAGCCTAACTAAAAGAAGGTTGAGGGGAGATATGATTGCTCTCTATAAATATATCAGAGGGATAAATACCGGAGAGGGAGATGAATTATTTAAGCTCAGTACCAATGTGGACACAAGAACAAATGGATATAAACTGGCCACCAGGAAATTTAGACTAGAAATTAGACGAACGTTTCTAACCATCATAGGAGTGAAGTTTTGGAATAGCCTTCCAAGGGAAGCGGGGGGGGCAAAAGATCTATCTGGCTTTAAGATTAAACTCGATAAATTTATGGAGGAGATGGTATGATGGGATAACATGGTTTTGGTAATTAAATATTCATGGTAAATAGGCCCAATGGCCTGTGATGGGATATTAGATGGGGTGGGATCTGAGTTACCAAGGAAAGAATTATCTGTAGTATCTGGTTGATGAATCTTGCCCATATGCTCAGGGTTTAGCTGATCGCCATATTTGGGGTCGGGAAGGAATTTTCCTCCAGGGCAGATTGGAAGAGGCCCTGGAGGTTTTTCGTCTTCCTCCATAGGATGGGGCATGGGTCACTTGCTGGAGGATTCTCTGCTCCTTGAAGTCTTTAAACTACGATTTGAGGACTTCAATAGCACAGATATAGGTGTGAGGGTTTTTGCAGGAGTGGAGGGTGAAATTCTGTGGCCTGCGTTGTGCAGGAGGTCAGACTAGATCATAATGGTCCCTTCTGACCTAAATATCTATGAATCTATGACTGCTAAATTGGAATTAATTTGCAAACTGGATACAATTAATTCAGGCTTGAATAGAGACTGGGAATGGATGAGTCATTTCACAAAGTAAAACTATTTCCCCATGTTTATTCCCCCCCCCCCCCCCACTGTTCCTCAGACGTTCTTGTTAACTGCTGGAAATGGCCCACCTTTATCACTACAAAAGGTTTTCTTTCCCCCCGCCCCCGCTCTCCTGCTGGTAATAGCTCATCTTAAGTGATCACTCTCCTTACAGTGTGTATGATAACACCCATTTTTTCATGTTCTGTGTGTATATAAATCTCCTCACTGTATTTTCCACTGAATGCATCCGATGAAGTGAGCTGTAGCTCACGAAAGCTTATGCTCAAATAAATTGGTTAGTCTCTGTCAAAGTCAGATTCAGGACTCACATAATTTGTCAGACCACTCTGTTTATTAGCAAAATGCTTTGCCAATGCACCCAGATGTGAGCCCCTCTCTGAGACTAAAGATAACTTAATTTATACAGCTAAGCCAAAGCCAATTTAACATAAAAGAGACAAAAGGAAGCAGAAACTGACAAATATACATACATATCTTATTTGCATTCTAACGTTTACCAATCTCCTAGCTCAGTAGGAGCTCTAAGTTAATTAGTTTGAGGACCCATTGTCTCACACGCCTTAATGTTTCTCTTCCTGACAACTATATTTCAACAAACCCTTCAAGTAGCATTTCTTTAATGAATTATAATTTCAATATAATTCATTCTACTTTCACATCTCTGAGGTGCCACTAGTACTCCTTTTCTTTTTGCGAATACAGACTAACACGGCTGCTACTCTGAAACCTATTGGTAGAAAGTTACTAACACAGCTTCCTGCTCTGAGTTGCTTTTTTGCTTCACTTTCAGCTGTGACTTCTAAATGTCAACCAGTTCTACATCAACAGGGATCTACAACTGAAATGTATAGTATTTGAGAAGACTATGGACCCTGATATCTGGACTAAGAGTTCAAAATGGAACCTTTCAACGTGAAAGTCATTGAAAAGGAAATGTTATATATCATATACATTTATCTACTAATAATAGTATTGTGCAAGTATAGAACGCTTTTCATTCAAAGACATCTTCACAAACAATTAGGCAAGCCTCACTACACTGAGGCAAGCATTAGCACCCTTTATAGATACAGAAACTCAGGCACAGAGAGATTAAGCTACTTTCCCAAAGTCACACATGAGTAAATGGTTTCAGAGTAGCAGCCGTGTTAGTCTGTATTCGCAAAAAGAAAAGGAGTACTTGTGGCACCTTCGAGACTAACAAATTTATTAGAGCATAAGCTTTCGTGAGCTACAGCTCACTTCATCCGATGAACATGGCTGCTACTCTGAAATCTAATAAATTTGTTAGTCTCTAAGGTGCCACAAGTACTCCTTTTCTTTTTATGAGTAAATGGCAATCAGTAACAGAACCCAGAATTCCTGATACCCAGTCCTGTCCTAATTACTAGAGAATACTTCTTCCCTGTATCTGAGTCTTTCAGAACACTTATGTTAATGTAATAACTGCCTAATAAAGTAAAAATAAGGGCTAACATTGGCATCCTGATCCTATAACTTCTGTTTTAGACATGTTCTCAGGAGAACATGATCTCATCTCTCTGCTAAGAAGCAGATTTCAAGATGTCACAATCTCAGTTTCTTTCAATACAAGTGATTGTTCCAAGGATACATAACTGCTTCTTACCAGCAGAGTGTCAAAATTCAATGACTCTGGTAAAGAAGAAGGGCTGGAGGCATTGCAGGGGCTGGCCAGTAAACATTTATATGGCACTGAAAAGAGCTTGAAGTTAAAATTAATGTCAGTGTCAACCATAACAGTTGCCAGGGCCAGCTCTAGGATTTTTGCTGCTCCAAGCAAAAATATTTTTGGCTGCCCCCGTGTTTTTCTCGTGCCCCCCTGCCCCCGGCTCCTCCTCAACTCTGCCCCTGCCCCAGATCCCCGCCTCCTCCCCCAGACGTGCTGCATTTCCCCCCACCCATTGCTTCCTGCGGCTCCCCCCCGCAACCCCCAGTCCTAGCTCACCTCCGCTCCGCCTGCTCCCCTGAACATGCCACCGCTCTACTTCTTCCCCCTCCTTCTCAGGCGAGGGAGAAGCAGCACGTGCAGTGGAGCAGGTGGAGCGGAGGTGAGCGGGGGAGTGCAGGAAATAACGGGGGGGGGGGGTTAGAGGAACCGCTCCCCGCCCCAGCTCGCCTCCGCTCCACCACGCCGCCTCCCCCCCAGGCTTGCTGCGCCAAACAACTGTTTTGCGCGCACCAAGTTGGTGGGGGGGGGAGAGAAGCGGAGTGGCGGTGGCATGCTCAGGGGAGCAGGCAGAGGCGGAGCGGAGGCAAGCTGGGACAGCGGGAGAACATTTCTAGGGGTGGCAGGGCCGGCGCTGGAAAGCCACCCCTAGAAATGTGCTGCCCCAAGCACCTGCTTGTTTTGCTGGTGCCTAGAGCTGGCCCTGACAGTTGCTCAATAATTTTGGCAACTAGATCTCACAAAAAGGTAATGTGTACACAGTACAAAAATCAATGCCTGTAGCATGGGTTAAATAAATACAATATATTTAGGGTCAGATGAAGCCCGTGTTCAGCAGTGAATCCGCAGCCGCACAAAAGAAAGTGATGAGGTGCACAGTTGATGGCTGCCATTCTGCCTTCTGCTACAATAAAGTAAGGCTGGTTGGGTTGCCACATTTAGGAAGAACATTAAGAATTCCGGAATGGGAAGAAGAGAAGAGGTCATCCCAAGGAGGAAAAATCCATCTGGTGCAGAGGAAAATGCTAGGCTGGAAGGAAGAATCCATTCAAAAGGGACTGAAGTTTTGGGCTGGACTAAACTGTTTAGTTTAAATTCACTCTGGTCTCATGGGACAGCTGAAAAGAGTCCTGGATTGTCTTCTTTTTCATTCCATGTGTTCTGTACTATTTATGTCCAATGTAGTGTTATCTTTCTCTGTAGAAAAAATTTTAAAATACTTATTCATACATAATACATAAAATACTTATTTCAACAACAGTTGCTGTACCATCCAGAGTCATGTACATGCATCCTCCAGTTCTCATCATGTTTTTTCATGATTTACAGCTTCCCCACATTTCCCTGGATATACACTGTACTTCAAAGTACACTGGCTGGATGAAGAAATGCCACAGTCAATGAGTTATTCCATAGCCTGAGAATTGTGAAAGAAGAATGTGGTTGCAGGCATCATTTTATAGACAATTATGTTGTTATAACACACTGTAATAATAATACACAACATTTTTGGAGCACCTCATAGGGTCAAATCTCTGTAGAATTATTAAATATTAATCCTCACAACACTCTTGTGAGGTCAGTAGGTAAATATTACTATCTTCATTTTAAAAATGGGGTGACTGAGGCAGAAAAGTGAAGTGACTTGTCCAAGGCCAAACAATAAATCACTGGCAGAGCTAGGATTAGAACTCATGCCCTCACAAGCAGAGCTCATTTCTCCAGTACTGTAGTAAAATCTGCTGCAGTATTTCTAATATCCATACACTATCCTTTTGAGTTTGAATAATACTCTGGAATAAGGAAATTACAACTGTTACAGCTTTTATTGCCATCAGGAAAAATAGCTTTTTAGGATTTTTGGCTATTTTGAGCTACTCTAGGTATAAAATAGATACTGAGACTTACCTACATGAAGATAATATTTTGACAGAACAGTAAAAACTGCACACAGAACTTGTATGATAGATAGATAAGGAAATATTTCATGGCCTTTCTTACCAATGGTCTAGTCATTCTGATATTATAGAAATAAAAATAATGAAAATAGCCTAATAACAATTGTCATACTCATGCTGGGAAAATGTACAGTTCTAAATTCTCCAGAACAGATACTGATATTTTGGAATTAATGTGGGCATGCTTTACACTATAGTTATCAGTTCTCTAATAATACTAATGAATAATAAAGCTAATGCATATCCAGATAGTCACTGACACCAAAAAACACAGATATAATAGATCAAATTCATACCTGGAGTAAGTCCATTGTTCGGCCCCATAACACATTAATAGTACATTATGTCACTACATTACTTAGATTTGGCCATCACAAGCGACTAGTTATGCACTAAAATGATAATTTGCAAGTGATTTACGTTAAAGTAATTTTATTGCAAAGTTTATTGGGTACATTATTTGAGTACAGACAAAGGCCATATATTTGGAGGGAGATAGATGGGGCAGAGAAAAGCTATAAACCTGGAAGAAATAAAAGTAGGTAGATATTTCTCTGCTGAATTGCAAAGCTCAGATCTTGAGTGAAATCCTGGCCCTATTGGAATTAGTGAGTTTTGCCATAGACTTCAATGGGGCCAGAATTTCACCCCTCAACTAGCATTAGGATACTACTGCATTTTGTGCTACTCCTGCTCTTATCCAAGTAGGAGAACATTTTAGACGTAGTAGTATCTCCTACTAAACAAAATGCAGAGGTAAATCACAGGTACCTAAGATTAAAAAAAAAAAAAAAAAGAGGTTTAGGAAATACTACCGGTCTCTGTACCAAATGCTTGGTCCAGGACCCAAAGGAGTGGGGCTGGGCTAGGGGAAGAAAAGTGTGTCTGTGCTATTTTTCCACTCACCTGATCCTGGTCCAGGCTGGGGGTATGCTTTGCCCCAGCTGTATCTTAGAGAAGCTTTACGGGTTTCAGAGTAGCAGCCGTGTTAGTCTGTATCCGCAAAAAGAAAAGGAGTACTTGTGGCACCTTAGAGACTAACAAATTTACTTGAGCATAAGCTTTCGTGAGCTACAGCTCACTTCATCGGATGCATGCAGTGGAAAATACAGTGGGGAGATTTTATATACACAGAGAACATGAAACAATGGGTGTTACCATACACACTGTAACGAGAGTGATCAGGTAAGGTGAGCTATTACCAGCAGGAGAGCGGGGGCGGAGGGGACCTTTTGTAGTGATAATCAAGGTGGGCCATTTCCAGCAGTTGACAAATGTGTGAGAAACGGGGGTGGGTAGGGGGTAGGGGAATAAACATGGGGAAATAGTTTTATTTTGTTTCAGAGTAGCAGCCGTGTTAGTCTGTATCCGTAAAAAGAAAAGGGATGAAGTGAGCTGTAGCTCACGAAAACTTATGCTCTAATAAATTTGTTAGTCTCTAAGGTGCCACAAGTACTCCTTTAGTTTTATTTTGTGTAATGACACATTCACTCCCAGTCTTTATTCAAGCCTAAATTAATTGTATCCAGTTTGCAAATTAATCCCGATTCCAAAAACAGACTCCAACGAGAGACTGCTGAATTGGAATTAATTTGCAAACTGGATACAATTAACTTAGGCTTGAATAAAGACTGGGAGTGGATGTGTCATTACATAAAGTAAAACTATTTCCCCATGTTAATTCCCCCCCTCCCCCACTGTTCCTCACACGTTCTTGTCAACTGCTGGAAATGGCCTACCTTGATTATTACTACAAAAGGTTCCCCCTCCCCCACTCTCCTGCTGGTAATAGCTCACCTTACCTGATCACTCTTGTTACAGTGTGTATGGCAACATCCATTGTTTCATGTTCTCTGTGTATATAAAATCTCCCCACTGTATTTTCCACTGCATGCATCCAATGAAGTGAGCTGTAGCTCATGAAAGCTTATGCTCAAATAAATTTATTAGTCTCTAAGGTGCCACAAGTACTCCTTTTCTTTTTACAGAAGCTTTGTGGTTACCCTCAATTATGCCACTAGGAAGGGTCTCCTAAGGACCATTCCACTAGCTAGGGATTGTATGGATTCATGTGTAGGATGGGGATCTTGGTTAGAGTCCCCTGTTGTTTGCATCAGTCTGTCACACAGCAATGGGAGAGAAAAAATCATTTTAAAAGATAGGAAAATGTAATTGTAAAACCACAAAATTTGGGAGAAGGAAGTCAGGGGCAGAGGCAAAATCTGAAAGTGCTTTTAACACGTTTGAAATTGACTAGATTTCAAGTAGATTTGTCCCTTAATCTGAAATATGATTAGGGTTGTCAACACTTCAGGATTGACCTGGCGTTTTTAAAGATTATGTTATATGATGAAACCTCCAGGAATATGTCCAACCAAAACTGACAATCCTAAATATGATCTAACAGACTGAAAATGTAATCTAGGAACAGCATAATGCCTGTCAGTGGTTATATGTGATTTAGGAATGTAATTACCAGACAATATACAGTAACTTTTTATGTAGCATCTGCATTCTTTCATATAGTGTACCAACACTTTACAGTGATAGAATAGAAAGAGAATGATTTACAGTACTGAGAATGCAGTGATTCTCATGCAAGTTTAAACTAGTGTAAATGGTGGATTCTCTGTAACTTGAAGTCTTTAAATCATGATTTGAGGACTTCAGTAACTCAGCCAGAGGTTACAGGTCTATTACAGGAGTGGGTTGGTGATGTTCTGTGGTCTGCAATGTTAAGATTAGATGATCATGAGGGTCCCTTCTGGACTTACAGTCTATGAGCCTATGAGCAGGCAGAAGGGGAAAATGATGTATGGAGATGAAACAAAAGAAAAAAAATGATGAAAGTTAAAAGCAGACAATGATGCAAATATGCTTTCCTGTTTTATGGATTAATTACGGGGAGACAAGACATGTAGTACACAGTTCTGTGGGAAGAGTGAAGAGCAACAAAAGAAAAAGGAGAATGGGCATTTCATGAAATGTCATCTTACCTTTCAGCCTTTCCATTTTACGATTATATATAAGATAGAGATTCAGAAGTACCTGGCTAAATTTCTCTCCGATATCTCAGGAGGAAGAATTGATGTGTAACTGAGAACTTGAGTTGATCTTTACGTTTTCTTGATCTACAAGAAAATCTATAATTATGCAAACCCACCTGTAAAAAATGGATTTTATTGTATGTCTGTCTGAGAGCACACCGTGAAGATGTTTTATAGCAGGTGGATGAGCGAATATATGTGTATAGAAGAAAACTCAAAAGCTGAGCTGAGCTGCACGCTAGGCATTCCTTCCTCTCACTCTTCATTGAAGAAAAATGGAAAACAAATTAAACACAAAAAGGGGAGCAGGAAGTAGGAAGGCAACGCACATACCACGCATCACAGTAGGTTGATTAATGTTAATGTGTATTAAGGGATCAGCTTTCCAAAATGGAGAACATGCTTCAGTGAGTTCTTTAAGTAGGAGGCAGTTCTTAGGAAGTTTTCTTCCTCATCCCACCTGTGTCATGTGACTTGGCAGCTGGGTTGGGCATATAAGAAGCCAATAAGGAAAAAAGAAATGCATCGTGTACTAAGATTAATAAGAGAGCCTGTTGCCCTTAAATATGAAAACAATTTCTGCTCTGTGAGCCAAGCGTTTGAATGAGTAGAGACAGATAAGCAGTGCTTACCTTCCAAGAAAGCCCAGATGATTGATCATTAGATAGTACTATAAATTCACACCTGATAAAAAAGTTAAATTAAGTATACAAATGAATTTTACCATCAGCAACATTATAACCTATGCAAATTATATATGGATGAACCAGTTTGGGCCAGATAAGAACCAGTTCATATTTTTGTCTCTACCCATATTACAAAAACATCAAAGCACTCAGTTTTGATTCTGAGTTACATAACTGAAAATTTCAGGTTTCAGAGTAATAGCCATGTTAGTCTGTATTCGCAAAAAGAAAAGGAGTACTTGTGGCACCTTAGAGACTAACCAATTTATTTGAGCATAAGCTTTTGGGAGCTACAGCTCACTTCATCGGATGCAAATGTGCCATTCAAAGAATACGTTTTTCTTTGGCTGAAGATATTCTGTGATTTTAATTCCAGTCAGCCTCAGAAAGCAAGGATTCTTCAAAGCTGTCAACATGTTCTGTAGTTTTGGATTTACAGAGGGTTGGAAGTAGGAAAGGGTGTAACAGGAATTGTTTTTCATGTACTGTCTGTTATTCCAAGTTTCAGCAACAAACAATCCAAATGTTTTCTCTCATTTCTGAGAAATACTCAGAGCCTCTATGGTTTTTCCATTAACTGGCTTCTTTATTGCCAAAACTGTAATACTTGTTTGCTACCCAAATTTGACACAGACACAGGAACACACACTCTCAGGATCTGCCTCAGACTACTTGTACTACTTCTTGTTGACTAGTCAAGTGTATCTTGATACTCATGACTAGGTAGCTCCACAGTGTATTACTTTGCCCACCTCACCACAGATCTGCAGCAGCTGAGCGGGAAATAGACAGTTCTGCCTGCTGCTCTATTAAGCTTAGAGCCTCCAAGGCTGCTGGACCCATACTATTGAGTAGAATGCTACACAGAAAAGGCCTAAGTTTCAGAGGTGCTGAACTCCTACAGTTCCTATTGACTTTAATTTGCATAAACCCATAAACTCTAAGCAAACCATATAGGTTAGTATTTGTTCATGAACTGAAGCCAGCTATACCTGCTTTGCACCAATCATGGAGTCCCACCATACCAGGGGACTCTTCAGCTGGTTGTTAAAGCCAGCACTATAGGACCTTAGGGCTGCCAAAGCAGTGCAAAGGGGCTGGAGTGGGTCTCTGGACTGAGCCTAAAGTTTGAGGCCTAGAGCACATAGTGACTTTTAAACTCATCTGATGCTTATATATGCTACATGATAATACTCTGTAAAATGGATTACTTTAGTAATAACACTTTGCACTTCTACAACACCTTTTGTGTAAAGATCTCAAAACACTTTACCAATGTTAATACATGAAGCCTCCTAACTCTTCTGTAGGTAAGTATGTTATGGTTTCTCTTCAGAGCAGTGTGGCCTAATAAATAGAGCACTGGACTGGGATTTATGAAATCTAGGTTCTGCTCCTGGCTCTGCCACTGGCCTGATGGGTGACACTGCACAGGTCACATCACTTCTGTGCCTCAGTTTCCCCATCTGTGAAATGGGTCTAGGGATACTTACCTTCTTTGTAAAGTGCTTTGACCTATGCAAAGGAAAAGTGTTACATACGAGATAGGTATTATTATATTGTTATTATTTTAATTTGCCAGTGGGGAAACTCAAGCATAGGGTCACAAAGGATGCCTGTGGCTAATATTTCCTTTAAAAAAAATCATTATATTCGTGAACTGTACAATTAGCATAAAACATTTTATTCCACATGGCCAAATCCCCTAGAATCCAAAGAGGACTTTCATGCATCAAGACAGGTTAGCTTAAGCCTTTGTGTTAACATACCCTGAATTTATTTTGTGCTAGTATGGAAATGTAAAATATATTCTAGCATGTAGTGAGGTGGAGTGGCCTCCCTCCAAGCAGAAGAGTGAGGGACCACTACACTCCCCCTGGTGAGTGGAGCTAAATCCACCCTGACTCACTGGAAGTCCTGGGGTGGGACAGGAAGTACAAAAGGAGAGCCCCGGAGCTCAGTTGGGGCTGGAGCACCAGAGGGAGCAGATGGCTCTTCCAGGAAGCTGGGATCTCAACAGGATCCCGGACTAGGTTTCGAGTGGAGCTGTGCCCTGCAGCCAGAGGAGACAGATGAGTGTCTCAAGGATCTGCCAGGACCGCCATCAGATGAATGCCCTGAGGACCTGTGGGGACTGCTGGCGGCCGAGTACCCTGAGAAGACAGAGAACCTTTGGACTACAGAGCCCTAAACCCAGACTGTGGTAGGATGTAGCCCAAGGGAACCAGACTCTGGCCCGGTTCTGCTGCTGGAGTGTGAGTCAGCATGTTGCGATGGGATTCCCCAATGACCTCGTGGTGGAACACTCCACCACTATTAGGGCCCTGGGCTGGGATCTGGTGGAGTCAGGAGGGGTCCCTTACCATTGTTCCCTCTAAACTGTGCGCATGTGTGCGCGCACACAGATCCTAAACCCTGCACACACAGCAAAACACCGCACGCACAAAAATTTACACAGAAGAAATGCAAAAATTAGAGGGAACACTGCCCCTTACCCCTGCCACTCCACACCTGGGTTGGCAGCCTCCCCACCTTTAGGCCCAGAAGCCTGTGTTTATCAGCCATCCACTAGAGTAAGAACTTCCATCTGTTTGGTGTCCCGCCCTGCCTGAGGGTCTGGTCCCCTAGACTCCTTTGCTACTCTGCCCTGACTGCAGGCCAGAGCTATAGACTGTTTGTGCTCTGCCCCGCCTAGGGGGCTCGAGCTCCCTTATAGACTGTTAAGTACTGTTGGCTCCAGCCAGAAGGTGCTGGGCTATAGACCGGGGTCCCCAACGCGGTGCCCGCAGGCGCAGTGGCGCCCACCGGGGCAGTTGTGTGCACCTGCAGGACACCGTGCCGCCGAAATGCCGCTGCGGAGCGCGGCCGATGGAGAAACACCAGCCGAAATGCTGCCGAGAAACAGCACCACTTCTCGGTGGCATTTCGGCGGCAACACTTCTTTCCGCTGCTGCTTCTTGGTGGCATTTTGGCGGCGGGGCGTTTGGCGCCCACCACAGTCTTTTGGGAATAGGAATGTGCTATTCCCACGAAAGGTTGGGGACCACTGCTATAGTCGGTTTGTGGCATCCCTCCCCACATGAGAGTGAGGGACCACGACATAACAATTATCCTGTTTACAATCCATGGACAAGATTCTCTGCTGTTCCCAGGACCTGCACAGCAGACGATGGACACAGTTGTGGCTTGACACTACTCTAACATGTGCTGGCTGGTAAGAGCCCCCAAAGGAGCCTGTCTTCCAGCAGAAAATGGTTGAACCACAGTAATACTCCGCCACACCCCTTTCTCCCAGCAGCTACTTGGAGGGTGGCATACAAGATGGCTATGGCAGCACTGTGCCAGCTGAGAGCTCCTCCATGCTGAGGTAATTCTTAGCTCTGATCTGGCCAGTTTATTGTCCCCATTCACCATTTGAGGAAACTGAAAGAACTGTACAGGGGGAGAGAATCAGGCCCTATTTTCCTAGCTAGCAGTTTAACTTCTTTAATAGAATTGTTCATACAGTAACTTTGAAACTTGTAACATACTAATATATGTAATATTGTAAAAAATGAAAGGACAATAATCTACCAGAACAGAAAGTACATTTTCAATGTTTGTTTCCTTATCTTCTCCAATCTGCAAACCCAATTTCTTAAACTTCCATGTCCTTTAAGCTCTGTTATTGTCCTTTAAACACAGAAATTTCTTCATCAATCCCCAAAACTTTACAAATAGGTGAGAGAAGTATTGGTTTTGGATTACTTCCTCACAGCTCTCAATTAAGTCAATACAGAGGGTCTATTTGTTGATCTTTCTTCTCCTCCAACACATAAAAACCCAACTTTGGCAACAGATTGTTCTTCTGGTCAATACTACGAAGAAATGAATAAAAAGAGAAAAACAAGCAGCAAGGAGGCCAGAGGACAGAGTTATTATGAGAAAATAAAGTACTAGTAAGTACATTTTCCATTTGGTTTTGGTTAGCAGGAAATGTGGCATACAATATGTACTATATTAGGTGGTGAAAGCCTTACTTCTTGCTGAAGCTTGAATTGTTTGCCACCATCAATTATAGTAACTGCTCAGGGGAATTAAATGCATGTTATTGTTCTTACTTTCTTGACGTTTGATTTAAAAAGTAAAACTCTTGAAGAAAGTACTTCTTAATAAAAATATATTAAAATAAGGAACTTTTATATTGGCCTAAGCAGAAAGAAAAAACAGGGCAGGTAAATGAATGATTAAGAAGTGACGGATGATGATGGGGTGTAATGGGTTAGGAACCGGGGATTGTGTAAATATAAAAACGAGCAGTGGGAACTTACACTTGTTTCTTGTCTTAAAAATCTCTCGACTGCTCGACGATGCCTTTCTAGAGGACCCGGAGGCCCTGGACAGCGTTGCATCAAGCAGCGAAGATGAACTGGGCCCACCTTGTTTTTGCTCAACGCCGATACAAATTGTTGAAGAGGACTCCGAGGATGATGGCTATGAGGAGGCTTGGCATGGAACTAACTGAGCCAGTGCCACATCGTGAGCATAAAAAAGTTATGCGGACTATTGTACGCGTTGCTGTTTATGCTGTCCTTAATCACTGCCTTAGGAAATAGCTTTCTGAAGATTGTGAGAGCTGTGTCATAGATACACCAGCCCAACAGCACCATGACTGTGAGACTTGGACTTCAGTGGATATAAACTGCAAGCTCCAGGGCCTGCGTGCTGAGCTGTGTTTGGAAAGCTTATTTAACACTATTATTGCCATAGGTTATGCTATGCAATGTCTTTGCCTCACCCAAGAACATTTAGCGCAAGGGGTGACTTTGATAAATGCTGTACCATTCAAAGGAGACCCTGACTGTGTTTTAAAGAAAATGACCAAATGGGAAGATGCCTGCTTACAGAGTTATATTGACTGTCTAGTCTGCACAAAAAGTTACAGAACCCTGCTTAAGAAAAAGACTATTTGTAAGAAATCTAAAAAGTATTAAGTTAGAGAATGGTGAGGGGACAAACATGCAATATAAAACTTGGTAGCTGTAAATTAAAAAAAAAAAAAAAAGAACTATTGAAAAGGGCTTTGTGACTATCTATGTTTCTGTCAGAAGGCCTTTGGCCCTTAAGTGAGCTAAAAGTTTAATGACAGGTTTCAGAGTAACAGCCGTGTTAGTCTGTATTCGCAAAAAGAAAAGGAGTACTTGTGGCACCTTAGAGACTAACCAATTTATTTGAGCATGAAGCATCTTGGTTTGTTTTCAAGGAGCTGAATGTCTCTTAAATAAAAAATAAATTGTTTGTGAGAACCTAGCTCTTGTGTTTTTGTGTAAAAGAGACCCATTTACAGCAAAAAGCTGAAATGTATGTTGTGGGAGGGAAAAATATTCCTACAAATGTGTTTACAATAAAACAAACAAAAAACAAACAAACTAGGGATGGTTCAGACATGTGTTTGAGTACAATAGAGCCAACTTATCCTGTTGAACTGAATGGTTTTAACCACACCCCCACTGAATAGCCAGGGTGACTGTGATTACTCACCCTTGTTGCCATAGGGTTAAATTTGATGGGTGTGGACCCACAGAAAGGGAGGTGGGTGGGTGAGGATGGTGAGTTCTGATTAATATGAAATGAAATAAAACCTCAGGAATTCGCAGATGCTATTGGACAATTTAAATAGAACCCCAGGAGTTGGTGGAAAGCTATTGGACTGTTTAAATCCGACCCAGGAGTTGGTTGAATGCTATGGGTCACTCTTTCTAGAAAACACCCTCCACCCCAAACTTTAAACATGAAAGAAACATGTTTAAAAAAAAAAAAAGCCCCAGGACATTCATTGATATCTTCAAAGGGCCCCCACTGCAAGGCTGTGGTATTGCAATCACGCAAACACAACTCCAGTTCCTCAGTGGCCGCCACCACACCAAGCCCTGAGAAAACTGAGAGTGAAAATGTCCACATTCACAAACCTGGAGCACAAGCTCTAGGGGTTGTGAATAAAAAACCAAGGACTGACAAACCATTCTCCCAGCACCATAAGCTCGTCACAGCTCCCCCATATTCTAGTATTTGGGAAAAGTATGATGCTTCATTCAGAAAACTGATGGACGCTGTATCCTCGGGGGTTCTAAAAGAACAGTATTCTAAAAAGATTTGGGGAAAATATGACGCTTCGTTCAGAAAACTGGTGGTTGTTGTATCCTCAGGGGGTCTAAAAGAAAGGAGGACTGGAAAGCACATCAAAAATGCAAAAGGTCTGGCAGGTGACTTTTTGAAAAATACTTCAATTTTTCCAAAAGGTGGCTCTGAGCAGGGGTGACTAGCTGTGGAAAGGGGCCTGGGTAAAAAGGGCAACCTCAAGGATACACATCAGCTCAGGTGTAAACAAAAGGCGGGGACAGCTCTTGGGGGATAAACAGACGGCTGCCAAAAAGTTCCAGGCCAGGGTTGCTGTAAAAATTTTTTAAAAGGCTAAACAGGTTATGAGGAAAAAAACCAAAACAAGATGCCCCCTACTGGAGGCTCTCAAACTGGCTCGTCTGAAAATGGGGAGCCGGAACCCAACTCTCACACAGAGTCTGATTTAGAAAATTCCCCAGAGGGCTCTCTAGATGGGTCCCCGTCTACTCCTGATGACCCTCACGGAGGCCCCTCAGAGTCTGACTCTCAGATAGCCTCTGATGTAGAAGATGCTGCTGATGGTCCCATAGAGGAACCCCCAAGTAACCCTGAAAATGCAGAGGTGTATATCGAGAGAGCGAGAAGCTGGCAACATGAATTACCTAGATTTGGGGGGGTCGGTGTATTGTGAGGAATTTCGTTTTGTCAATCTTGAGCGAATAAATTCAGCTCAGCAGGTTGTTGAAGCCATACACAGGGGGATACAGTTACTTCTCGATGACGTTAATGGTAGGGTAGGCCCTGAGGATTATGTTCAGTTATGTTTAGAGAGCTGAAATTTAACTAACCCTTTATTTTCAGTCAGAACAACTAGGGATGAACTGTCTGCTGAGGATTTCTTATATCAGACCTCAAAGCTGCTACAGAGCAATAGAGAGTTGCATATTGATGGGATGTTGCGCCTTGTTGTGATAGTGGTAAAAAAAGAGAGGTGGGGGCGCGCGCGTAGAGTTTTAAATTCTATCCTCAGCAGTCAAATCACCCATAAAAAGAGACCATGTTTATTAGACCTGACTTACACCAGTACCAATCTATGTTTTGCGGGTGGACTCTTGGCCGTTATGTCCGACCGTAAACCTACGGACGCGGAATTGTTAGCGGGGGTGAGAAAGTTGCATGAGAAACTGGGGCAGTCAGATCAAAAAAAGGTTGTGCTCAGTGATGTAGCAACGTTTGAACAGCATTTATGAGTCAACATACAGGTGGTGCTGTATGCTATGAAAGGCAGAGGGTTTTTTTTTAAAACAAGGGGCCCAGTGTACCCCAAGACTTTTTTCATCTTGTTGCACAATGAGCATTACTATGGGGTTCTGGATGTGAAAAAGTTGTTTGGTGTGAAAAATTATTGTGAGTTTTGCCACACAGTGTACAGTCACAACCACTCTTGCAGGTATCGTTGCTGCCTCTGTTTGAGCATAACGTGCTCAGACAGCATGGGTGTGCAGCTGAGGTGTCCTAGCTGTAGACTGTATTGTTGGTCCAAAGAGTGTTTAGACAGGCATGTCGACTGTGCATCGAAAAAACAAGTCAAATGCCTGTCTAAAATGTTGTGCGATAAGTGTCAGTCTTATGTGGACAAGTGGCACAGGTGTAAAGGGAGGCGCTGTAAGCAGTGTCAAGGTTTGATCGCTGGTGATGTAGACAGCCACCTCTGTTTTGTGGATAGCATTAGAAAGCCCGAATCATCAGAAAAGTATATTTTTTATGATTTTGAATGCACGCAGAAGACTGGGTTGCACATGCCCAATTAAATTTTTGCTTGCTATGTTCCTAAAGCCAGAAAAATCCTGGGAATTTAAGGGTGACGAGTGTCTTTCTATGTTTGTTAAGACCTTTATTGGCAAAGAGTTCCGGGACTACACGTTCCTAGCACACAATTCCAAAGGTTATGATGCGTAATTCATCGTTAGACAGTTACTGAAGGAAAAGATGTGCACAGAACTAATCACTCAGGATAGTAAACTAATGTGTTTGGAAGTTAAGGCCCTGGGCATTTGTTTTATAGACTTTAAACTTCTTGCCCATGAAGCTTAGCAAGCTCCCACAGGCGATAGGGTTTCAAGGGTGCAAGAGATATTTTCCACATTTTTTTAACACTTTAGAAAAATCAAAATTACGTGGGGCCTATGCCCAGTGTGGAGCACTGTGGTGTGGAAAGTATGATGCCCAGGGAGAAAGCAGAGTTTCTCAACTGGTATCGGGACCACAGATACGAGATGTTTGACTTGCAGAAAGAGCTTGCGTATTACTGTCAGCAGGATGTCAAAATTTTGAGACAGGCTTGTATCCTATACAGAAAAGAGATTATGAAAATGACAGAGATGGGAGATATAGTAGAGAAAGAACTTGATAAATTCACTGAGATAAAACTGAGTATAGATCCATTCCGGTACATAATGCTGGCATCTGTCTGCATGGCTATGTACAGGTTTATGTTTTTGGAGCCTAACACGGTAGCTCTTCTCCCTCCAGACAACTATCACAGGCAGAAAAAAGAGATATTTGACCCCATCTATTCAGTGGCTGTTGTATACCTCTCACAAAGAAAATATACAAGTACAGCATGCTTTACAGGGTGGGGAACTACAGGTAAGCCCCTACTTTTTAGACGGTTATGCCAATGTTGACAGGGTATGCAAGTTGAGTTTAACGGGTGTTTTTTCCACGGCTGTGTCACCTGTTATTGTGAAAAAGCACAAAATCCTATGACGGGGACAACTTTAGGGTTTCTTTATTACAAGATGCAGCTCAAGACCGACTATCTGAAAAGACTTGGTTTTGTAGTAAGGACTCCCTGGGAGCACGAGTGGGAGGTGATGTAAGAAACAGACAGGGAGCTTGCAGATTTTTTTAAACCGAGCCCAGTTTCCCCAGCCTCTCATACCTAGGGATGCTCTTTTTGGTGGGGAGGACAAATGCTATCCGCCTGTATTAAAAACCTAACCGTGGGGAAGAAATCCACTATTATGATTTTACCAGCCTGTATCCTTTCGTAAAAAAACCCAAAGAATACACTATCAGATACCCCGATATAGTTTGAGACAAATTTGGACCCCTTGCAAATTATTTTGGAATTGCAAAAGTTAAAGTGTACCCCCCCGCAAGGCCTCTTTTTCCCATTGTTACCTGTCAGAGTGGATGGCAAGCTTATGTTCCCGCTATACTGAACCTGTGCGGAAACCGAGCAGTGGGAGACATGCACCCATACTGACAAGGAGAGGGCTATCCTGGGGACTTGGTGCACGGTGGAATTGAACGTGGCCATAGCGAAGGGGTACGCAGTGGCTAAAATCTATGAAATCTGGCATTTTAATGAAAAATCTGATGAACTCTTTTCAGAGTACATAAAATTACACCTCCGCCAGAAACAAGACAGGGTATCCCAGCTGGTGCACAGACGAAGAAAAACAAAATAAGTACGTCAACAATTTCTACCAGAAAGACAGCATGGGTTTATGCCAACACAATCAGGTCGAACCCTGCTAAACTCCAAATCGATAAACTGTTTTTAAATTCTCTGTGGGATAAATTTGGCCAAAGAACAAACATACCCAACGCCAGCATCGTGAGAGACCCTGACGAACTCTCAGTACCTGTTTCCCCCCAATTACAAGGCTTCATCCTGCGAGTTTATCGATGATAAAACCGCGTGTGTGTCTTGGAAGCACGCAAAAGACCGTTATTCTGTCTCTGGCAATACCAACATCTTCATAGCCTGTTTCACCACCGCTTATGCCCGCTTAGAACTATACAACCTCTTAGACAGGTTGCAAGAGCGGTGCCTGTACCACGACACTGACTCTGTGATATTTGTGAAAAGAGAGTGTGACTGGAATCCCCCTCTGGGGAATGATTTAGGGGACCTCACGAGCGAGATCCCACCAGATCAACACATCACCGAGTTTGTGTTGGCAGACCCGAAAACATATGGGTATAAGCTGTCAGGAGGAAAGGCCTGTATGAAAGTCAAAGCAAACTGTGAAAAGATCAACTTTGACAGTTTGAAAGATCTAGTCCTGGACTATTGCACGGGCCTGCGAGAAAACACCTCAAAAAAGAGAGGTGCAGCAGCCCTCTATCGAAAGGAACAAAAATCAGTGGCAAATAGAGGCAAAAACCCTTAAGAAAACACAGAGTCGTTTACAACAAGAGGGTCCTAAGAGAAGGGTTTAAAACCCTGCCCTACGGCTTTTAAAAATGGATACGAGGTGGAAACATCCCTTTTCTGCAATTCTCGCGGGGCCTAGCAACTGCGGGAAAAGTTACTTTATAAAAAATGTGTTGGATAATGCCAAACAAACACTGTCTGTTATGCTTGAGAATATTGTGTGGTGTTACAGTTGTTGGCAACCTCTGTATAAAGAGCTACTCTGTAAATATCCCTTTATCAATTTTGCGGAGGGGCTGCCTGATGCTTTTGACGATGACTGTTTGTTTCCTACCAATAAAGTAAATATGATTATCATAGACGATCTGATGAACTCTGCTTGTGAAAGTGAAGAAATCAAGAAAGCCTTTACCAAGTACGTGCATCACAGAAACCTGAGCATTATGTATATAGTTCAAAACATATTTTGTCAGGGAAAAAAGAGTCGCACAATTAACCTAAACACGAAGTACATGGTTCTGTTAAAAAACTCCAGGGATAAATTACAAATTGCTACGCTCACTCGGCAAATGTACCCCGGCAAAGCTCAATTCTTTCTAGAAGCTTTTGAGGATGCTACCTAAAGACCTTCTGGCTACCTGGTGGTGTATTTAAATGCTTCCACACCAGAAGCTTATAGACTAAGAACTGATCTTTTCCCTCCAGACTGGCCAGCGGTTTATACTTTGAAAAGAACAGCAGCTGGGTATAAAAAAAGAGATGAATTATTGGCAGGCCCCTTTTTAACAGCCGGGGTTGCTGACCGAAAACATGTCTAGCTGCGTGAAGAGAAACCTGGTCCTTTTAAAATTACTTAGCAAATTGTCCCCGCAGCAAAGGAGGGCTATACTCTGTTCAGCCTCTGACGATTTAGTAGTGCTCAATACCTTTAAAGGAAACGTGCCTTTGACACAAAATCAAGCGTGTGTGCTGAAAGAGAGACGTGCGTCCTCAGGTGAAGGATGCAAAAATGGCTTTTTCTCTCTCCTTATATCTTCCCAAAGTTAATTGGCCCTGCTTCAAAAGCAGGAAGGCTTATTGGGTGGTGCAGTCTCCATCCTCTGTTGAGTCTGTTAAGTAGTCATCTTTCCCCACTTGCTCTCCTGAGGCTTTGTTTACTTTGCATGTACATGTACTTTTCTTAGTCCTTGGTCATACCTTACTTTGGAGACACATTCAAGCAGGCAGAACTACATTCCTTTGTCTGGAACAGGTGTCGCTTTCCAACACACCTTATACATACACCAAAAAATGATTTTCAGGACAAGTGTGTTACCAGTTTGTAGATGATACCTTACATGACACCTTTTAGATACAGATTATGGCAACAGAGTGTTAGGAGTAGTGAGTATGTCAGCCTGTCAAGAGTTGCTGACACAGAACAGTGAACCACCAACAGGCCTCCATGTCACAGCTGCACAACACAGTTTGGATCTTACCTAAAAAGATGGAGGAACCAGGAAGGTTTCACCATGATCAGCTGACCTGATGCTGAATACAACTTCTCTTTGTCTATGTTGACCACAAAGATATTCGTTGTGCTGTCTAATTCAGCTGTTTTTAAATAGGATAAAAACATGTCTAAAGTACACAAGGGATTTTTAGGGCACAATAGCTGGTGAACATGTAATATGGCATATTGCAGCAATTCCAAAACTGTATTGGTTCATGTGCTGCCACCTTAAATAAATTTATGTTCCAAGTACCATATGCAATTTTTTTGTACACATTTGTGTTACACCTCAATAGGTTTAAATTAAGGATTTCTGACCTCTATAGTAAAATAAATGAATATGAAAGTCTAAAATGTTCCATTATAACATCCTTTCAAGAACATCTTATGTTTTCAGACAGTGAATCAAAAGGAAATACAATGAAGTAGCCATTATTATTATTAATGTCTTGTGTTATTCAAATTATAAGAAATAATTAAATATGTCATAAATGACATCTTGTTATATTCTTGGAATGCTGCTAAACTAATGTCAATGGCTTGACTTTTTGATTTGTCTAATTTAAATTCAAAGTTTCTGCTAATTCTATGTGGATTATTATTGAACCTGAGCCAAAGTTCATATTGTTACAAAACATTAAATATCTTGGAGAACGAACAACTAAAACAAAACAAAAAAGAGAGAATGATGTACTTGCTTCACAGCACATTGTTAATTTATGTCAGGTGAGATATTTGTGAGATTCAGCTGAAGATCCAATTCTTTATGGAGTTTCATCCTATACTTGTTTTAATAGTGATCAGGACAGACAAACCAGTCTTGCATAGTATGTAGCACTAAGGGCACCAAAAATTTCAAAGTTCTATTTGATATCAGGGCAAACTCCTCTCTCCTTATCAGCCAAAGGTCACTGAGCTCTACTTTGTTGAGTTTGACCTTGAATCCACCATCACATGATAGTTCAATAAATTCTTCCTTTTCCTTTGCTGAAAAGCCATCTGACAATCTTCTATTGAAAATGGGTCCCTGACCCAATTCTCAATTGCTATGCTGTTGGGAAAGTATTCATTAAACTTGGTGATCAAATTCAGGCAATGATCTCTATGTCAACAACGAGGTCAGGATGAAGAATTTTCAATTAGGACATTTTCCAAGGCAGGGAGTGATTGGCAATTTCCCTTTTCTCTTTCTTGTGCTATAAAAAAAGGTTACTTACCTGCACAGTAACTGTTATATACTGACCACATATATATATTTTCCACTCTTGATGTGCGCGCACCCAGCCACTCAAGCTGGTGACTTTTGGTTGGCAGTATCTAATAGGATGGCACATGTGTCCTCAGGCCTTCAACCAAGGGCTGCTTCAACTGACTCTCAGTTACTTTGCCACCAAAATCTTACTTATAATACTCTCTAATAGATGGAATGGAGGACAGGTCATGGAATATATATATGTGGACAATACATCTCAAAAAACAACAATTACTGTACTGGTAAGTAATCCTTTCTTTCTCCTTCAAGTGACTGTCCACATATATATTCCATTCTTTGTACTCCCAACCAGTACCCAGGATGAAGGTGGGGATGAAAAGTCTATTTCAACAGTGACTGAAGAACTATCTTTCCAAAGTTTGCACTGGCTCTGGAGGCTTCCATGGAGGCATAATGTTTAGTGAATGTATAACCATGTAGCATCTCTACAAAAGTTCTGTATGGGAACATTACTCAGCCATGGATGTGGCCAGAGCTCTAGTTGCATTTGCAATAATTTTTGATGATGGTGTATCATTAGCTAAGTCATAACAAGTTCTGATGCAGAAAGATCCAACTGGATATTTTCTGGGCTGAGACAGAATGACCCTTCATTTTTTCTGCACAAGCCACAAAGAGACTTGAAAAAAAACTCTAAAATGTTTCGTTCTGTCCAAGTATAAGGAGAGTATCCTATGGATATCCAGTGAGTCCTGCTTTTCTTCATCTTTGTAAGCATACAGTTTCAGAAAAAAAATATCAGAAGATGTATGACTTGATTTAGGTGGAATTTTGACACCATCTTTGACAGGAATTTTGAATGAGGCTGTGTCATAAATATAAAGGGAAGGGTAACCACCTTTCTGTATTCAGTGCTATAAAATCCCTCCTGGCTAGAGGCAAAACCCTTTCACCTGTTAAGGGTTAAGAAGCTAAGGTAACTCCGCTGGCACCTGACCCAAAATGGCCAGTGAGGGGACAAGATTCTTTCAAATCTGGAGGGGGGCAACAAAGGTTTTGGTCTGTCTGTGTGATGCTTTTGCTGGGAACAGATCAGGAATGCAGACTTACTTACTAGCTTAACAGGAGTTGTAAGTAATCTAGCTAGAAAATGCGAGAGATTTACCAGCCATTAAACAAAAGGAAAATAAACTATGCTGGATGGAATGTATATTCCTGTTTTTGTGTATTTTTATAACTTAAGGTTTTGCCTAGAGGCAAATGTTTTGAATCTGATTAACCTGTAAGGTATTTACCATCCTGATTTTACAGAGGTGATTCTTTTACCTTTTCTTTAATTAAAATTCTTCTTTTAAGAACCTGATTGATTTTTCATTGTTCTTAAGATTCAAGGGTTTGGGTCTGTGTTCACCTGTACAAATTGGTGAGGACTTTTATCAAGCCTTCCCCAGGAAAGGGGGTGTAGGGCTTAGGGGGGTATTTTGGGGGAAGATGTCTCCAAGTGGGCTCTTTCCTGTTCTTTATTTAAAAACGCTTGGTGGTGGCAGCATACAGTTCAAGGACAAGGCAAAGTTTGTACCTTGGGGAAGTTTTTAACCTAAGCTGGTAAGAATAAGCTTAGGGGGTCTTTCATGCAGGTCCCCACATCTGTACCCTAGAGTTCAGAGTGGGGAAGGAATCTTGACAGGCTGTAATGAGGTCTGGTCCTTATAGAAGACCATATATGGAGGTCCTGCCATCAGAGCATCCAGTAAGGCATAGAAGAGTAAGCATAAGGGGATGGAGGCCAATGTGGAGGACCAAGGACGTATGTCCTTAGTAAGGGACTTGTGCCTGTGGTGGTACGATTCAGCTCTAGAGTCTTGTCCAGGGGTAAGAGGGGGGGACAAAAATCTGGATTCCTGAAATCTAGGCAGAGAAGCCTCAACTGGATCAGTACTGCACCACTTATGAGGTAATTTTTCAGCTGATATACAGTGTTCAGTTCTCACAGGTGTCCAAGGAACCCTTCTTGTGTGTTCAGTTATCCTTATACTCCAAAAACACAGAGGTTTTAGGGCTTCAAGATGGGCCTGGGGATGGAGCTCAGCACCTCTTTTCCACGGAAGTTTTGTGGTACTTCTTTCCTCTGTTAGAGGCAGAATATTTCAGCAAAAGACCGATGAAGAAATCACTGTCAGACTACTTCTGGAGGAGGCATGCTGCAACAGTTGGGAAGTGGGCGGCCAGACCTATCAGTCAGAGCCAAGGTCCATAGTCATGAGCCAGAGTCAAGGATCAACTGAATCAGGACACCAGGATGTCAGAAGCAGAGACAAATTGGAGATCAGAACCATGAGTTGGGAACCAGAGGCAGGTCAGGTCAGGATACCAGGAGGTCAGAGGGAGGAGAAAACTGAAGGTCAAGAACCTCATGTCTGATGCCAGGAGTCAAGCTGACTTGGGATGCCAGAAGATCAAGCTGAGGAACCAGGAATGGGTAGTAGGTAGCAGGAGTGGGTAGCAGAAAGCACAAGGCATGCAGTTCAAAGCAGGGTGGAGCCCAACTGTTCAGACAGCTTCCTGTTCCTGCTGTTGGCTTAAGTAGGGCCAGCGGTCCAATCAGCCACTCTGGAACTCTGCCAGTTGGACTTCAGGGGCAGACCCTGACAATGGAGCTGGGCTTTGTGGCTGCCAGGTGGAGGGTTGGCTGCTCCCATGAACCTTGCAAAACTGTATTTGAGACACATACTCCAACTGGTCAGTCCCAGGCTGGCCAGGATCAGAGGCTGAGAGTATTGACCTCTCCATGAGGTGTATCTTGAGTCAGGACTCTCTAGATATTTGAGTCTACTCAGAGAAGGATTTGCATACAGCACATCTATCAGTGATTCCAAAGCATATTCCAAAGCAGATGAGGCACCTCATCTGCCTGTAATTGAGTTGCATAACTATCCTGCATGATGGGAAGTTCCTGAAGCCTGGGAATTTATGCACAGCCACTTGATACCATACTACCACTTGAGGAGTCAAGCAAAAGAAAACAGTCTCCAACCCCCCCCCCCCAAAAAAAACCCCTGTCAAAAATACAAAAATAACTAACATCCTAACATTCCCATGCCTCACTCCATACCCCTGCCTCTACCTTCTGTGATGTGTCTCCAAGGAGATGCAGTGCAGAATCTAGCCCTTAGATTGTATTACACTGGTTGTTTTCTACTAAAATCACCCAGCAGGGTCCTAAAATGCCTTAATAGTATCTGAAATGGATGTTAGATTTCTACAATTTATTCAATAACCCTTAGGAAACTTGTTTAAACACCACTCTTCTTATCTCAAGTGGCTTCCTTATATATTAGGATACAAAGCAAGTTTTTTAAAGTCACAAGATAAACAATAAGAGAAAAGGACTATTAAGGTCAAAGCTCACAATTATTGTCTTACAAATCCTTCCACCTTAGTTCAAGTCCCTGCCCATATAAAAGGTGCACAGATGTCTGAGTACTGTTTTATTAACTACAGTCTGGCCTATATAACTTTTCACTCTCACTTTTTTATCTTCTGTAGAACCTTGGGTTACATTTATCAGAGAAGCTCCAGGATCCTTTTTACAAAACATTCCCTGCTTTATAGATTTGTTATCTCTGATGACTGGTTTGTAATTAGCACAAAAATTCCTGATAGCGCCTGGCAGGTGGACTGTGAAGAGAGGTTCTGAAGATAGATTATATATAGGACTGATTCAAAGCCCCATTCAAGTCAATTGGAGTCTTTTCATTTACTTTAATTGGCTTTGGCTCAAGCCCTAAGGTAACTAAGGGTACATCTACACGGCAAGCAGAAACCTGTATCAGTGAGTCTCAGAGCCAGGGTCGACATACATGTACTCATGGGGCTGATGCTATAGCACTGAAAAGAGCTGTGTAGATATTCAGGCTTGTGTTCCAAATCCTAGGGACGGGATGGGCTTCACAGCCTAAGCCTGAATGTCTAAGCAGCTATTTTTAGTCCCACAGTGTGAGCCCAAGTCTGTAGATCTGGGTCTGCTGCCACAGGTTTCTGTTTGCCATGCAGGTGTACCTAAAGGGTCCAGTCCTGAAGCTCTTACTCAACCAAAACTCCTACTTAAGTCAGGAGACAGAGGTTTTAGGGCTTTGAACCAAAAGGTAATTCAAAAGAATACTGATTTACACCCTGTGCATCTCCATAGAGATTGCAGATAATGTAGATCAGACCTAAATTGAGCCCAATATGTTCAGAAAGAAGCAAGAAAGAAAATGTTTTCGTTCCCAGAGAAAAATAACTTAGATTAGGAGGAAAAAGAAGGGAGAGGAAGAGAATTATTTGGAGAACATGTGGTTTCTGAAATATAGTTACAGTCTGACCATCCAGATGTGTCAGTGTGTGTGCGCATGTGGATTTTGGAGAAGTACCCTTTTTGCTGAAACTCAAGATAAGTGCCCCTGTTAATTTACAAAGCTTCTCCCCCCACAACATTTGTTTTGCAAAAGGTGATGAACTTGAGTTTGATTTTCTATTTTCCAAAGAATTTTTTTTTTTTTTTTTTTAAAAATGAGGGTGGCTTGTCACATAGAGGATTGATATGCTCCCGTGACTGAGACGATTAGATACACGGTAACTTTACAGTGGAATTATACCTGGCCTATACCGGCTACTTCAGAGGAAGGCAATGCCTCCTGCAGTTTGCTTAGCCACTTGTGTAATACTATATCATGAAGGTAGAGGGGGAATATCTTTCTGTCTCCTAACAGACATTTAATTTATATCTGAAAGTTAAGACTTGCAAGGCCTCAGAATTTTGATCCTAGCTTGAGTAATTGCAGATGTCCCTCTTATTCACACATGTGATATGCAGTAGATTGGTGTCTCTATGTGTCTTGTTTATGGCGTTTGGGTTACACTGTGGTATAGCAAAAAAGGAAATTTTACAAATTTAAAATTAATATGAAGTATCACAGCCTCCCAAAAGGCAAGGCAGAAATGTTCTTGCTGGACTAATGTTTCATTTGTTTGCCCTATGCTTTTTTTTTTTTTTTTTTTTTAAGTTACCTGCAAATACATATCTGCCTCAGTCACATAAAAATTCTCACTAGATTAGTATTTCACTGTTTTATACTATATTTTTCTCTTTCAGTAAGTCAGCTGTTTTTTTCTTCTGGTTGAGGGGCCAAAGTATAACAAAAAACACACAAGTGAACACACATAGTGTCTGTCTCACCTTTTATATGATTGTGCAGGCTTGCAATAGGAGCAGACTGATCCATCTTCTATTAACATCAATGGAAAGACACATATTTTGTCCAGTAGTAAAAAAAATTAACACCTAGTACTCCCAGCCTTCACAATATCCTGTGACATGGGCTAAAATTTACATACACATATATGCACAAACACATTGGACTAGATTCTCCCCTGCATCTGAGCTCTCCTTAACATAGAATGGGGGACCTCAGAGTCAGTCACTACTCCCTGAATCTGGGGTTTGATCTACTCTAACTTACCCCAAAGGCTGAAGTAACTAAGGATTTATTTTTGTGGAGAGTTTCCCTCCTTCAGAGGAATTCTTCGCTTGCTGTTTGTGGCCAGGATCCAGACCATTTATGCTATCTGAATGGTACAAAGGGATTAAATGGTAACAGAGAATCTGTCTTAAGTGCAAATCTCAACACAAATCCAGCAGTTGCTATCCATCACAGTATACACACAATATAACAAGGGTGGCCAAACTGTGGCTCGTGAGCCGCATGCGGCTCTTTTACAGTTAAAGTGTGGCCCCCTCCCATTCTCTGCCTACCAGACTGGAGGGGGAGAGCTTAGGGCTTCTGCCCTGCGATGGGGTGGTGGGACTAGGGGTTCTGCCAGAGACAACTGGTGCCTGCTGAGAGCGGGGGGCACAATTTAAAGGTTTGGACCCCCCCCCACCCAACAGCTTCAGTCATGTCCCCCAGACTCCCCCCTTACCCTCAGTGGTCCCTCACACCTGGGAGCTGCAGATAGCTCTCTGTGGAGAGGCAGTGGGAAACAGCTGGGAGCTGCAGGGAGGGGCTGCTGCTTTAGCTTGGCAGGGAGAGGCAGCAGCAAAAGCAGTGGCTATCACTGCCGTTTACCATTGCCTCTCCCCACAGCCGCAGCTCCCAGCTTGCTGCTCCAGCAGTTGCTGTGCAGGGAGGCATCTGGGCAGCACCATGTGATCAAGCAGGGCTAGCAAACCCTGGCAAAAATCTGGAGGGGCACATGACCCCCTTACCTCCCCATGTTGTCTCTGGCTGCTGTCCAGCAGGGAGTGGGGTCTTGGGACTTGAGCCCGGCAGTGCATGCCTGCCAAGTCTCAGGGCTTCAGCAGGAGCAAGGCTTCAGCCCCAAACCCCAACAGGCACCTCCCTCAGGACTGAAGCCTCAAGACCCTCCTCCCTTAAAGGCTGAAGCCCGAAGCCCTGGCAGGCACATCCTGCAGGGCCGAAGCCCCAAGACCGCCGTCCCCTCAAGGCTGAAGCCACAGCAGGCGTGCCCTGGCTTCCAAAATTCTGAAGATTGTCATATGTGGCTCAGAGGATAGTAAATTTGGCCACTCCTGCAATATAATATCCATTGTTAGGTTGCTAAAAGGCTTCTGTTAAAAGAGGGGAGGGATTTATGATGTTTGTTTGTTATTACTATTAGGGAGGGCTAGAATTATTGTAGCTTTAATTGCAAGTAAATTCATTAAAAAATTGTAAGATACAGCAACTTAAAAATAAGCCCTTCTTTGAATTTTTTAAAATATTCTCTTATTTTCTCATCCTTCTCTGAAAGATGTTAATTATCCATACACCCAAATTCTTGCATTGCCAAATTAATATAAACATTTATGCATGCAATATTTTTGAAGAATTTAGAAAATAGTTATTAGTCTTATTCACCATTAGTGACGGGGGCATTGGTCACCAAAATCACCATTTCAAATGTTCAATCTCAAAAGTTAACAGTGAACATTTTAAATGTGAGCACTTTGAGCAGCCCTGGCACCAGATACTAGTTGTAGAAGGGAAGTCCTGGACAGGCACTTGCAGAGCTATTAAAGTTTAAACCGCGTGGAAGACTTTGTATATTGTCACAAAGAATTTAAAAAACAGACGTAAAGAATATATTTGAAGTCCAACAGTAGCTTGATTTTTAGGTATAATAATCTTGGCAGTGTCCCTTTTAATTAAAGCAAAGACATTTTAACCTGTACTACTGGTCACTTGCTAATTGTAGACACCTGTCCTAATGATCAATGAACTCTCAAGACCCCGTCCGTCATTGCCTTATGGCCCTTATCCCTCTAGAGGAGGGGACATTCTGCTGAGCACAAAGCCAGCTCTGTGTCCCCTGCTCACAACAGAAGCCCTACTGCAGGGAATGTTTCGGGACATCCCCACACCCTGACTCTTCTGTTCTATTGCAACGTATATAAAAGCTACAGCAGTGGGGTGGTGGATGAGGGGGCTTAAGGCTGACCTAGTCTGGGCTGAGGGCCAAAGTGGTGGCTGGCACCAATCAGTCATTTAATTGAAACACATTTTTTAATGCAATGTATTCTTACATTATGAACAACAGTTCCTAATAAAACGATAAGACATACTAGTAAGGAAAATGGAAATACTGCCTTGGGACTTGTGAGGTGCATGTGTTAACCAAGTGAGCCCGGAACTCTCCCCTTCCTGGTGTACATGTGTAGAATATTTTTAACATAACTAATATATGGATTTGCCTCTCTTATTTGATGATGAGGTCTCAAACGTGCACTGTTGCGGGCTATAAATGTCCAATTGTCAAACCAGAATGTTTCTTGTAGTGGATTCTCTATTACTTGAAATTCCTAAATCAGAACTGGATGTCTTTCTAAAAGATATGCTCTATTCTCATCACACATTATTCAGCTTCATACTGGAATGAATGGGTAAAATTCTATGGCCTGTGTTATACAGGAGGTCAGACTAGGTAATAACAATGGCCCTTTCTGACCATAACCTAAATCTGCCCTGATTTAGATAATCAGTGTCCCTAGTCAGACTCTTGTCATTGGGCCTGATCCTGGAAACATATGTAATTTTACTCATGTGAGTAGTCCAGTTGAAATCAATGTGAATGCTCTCATGAGTTATTATTAATTAGGTTACTTATATGTTTGTGGGATTTAGTCCTTTGTTAGTATTCATCCTTTTCCTTATGATTGCTTCAGTGCATGGAAGGTGAATAGCAATGTATGAGTGACAAATTAGTTGTGGCTGAGATTGCAGTTCCATTGTAAACTCTTGTTTTCTGAGGTTTCTGACTGTGAAAAAACAATTATTTCTGGCCTTGGTACACAAAGTCGCACCCTGTAAATGATTTTTTCAATTCTTTTTAACAAATGGTCCAGCCATTGGGAATGTGTATTTCTAGCAGATTCAGAGTTGTTTTTTTGCTTGCGTAACTCAAAAATAGCTGTGTTTTAGAAAACCTAATTTGGCAAGCAAATGATCCTTACTGAGGACTAATCACTTCATGTATTAGGAATATACATTTAAATAACAAAAATATAATTGCTTGAAAAACTACAGTGTGCATTTCACTGTTTTTTCAGTTCTTAGCCAAATGAAATGAAAACTGCATTTAATATCAACGCAGAAACAGGAGATCTGATTTTTAGATGAATCAGTAAACAATTGAGGCCCTTTCTCTGACAGCTACAAACTAAAGTCTTGGTTCTACAAGGGACCCTACCTATGAGCATTACCTCAGTCCTATTTGGACTGAGCTTCAGCCAGTTAGCTCTCATCCATGCCACAATCTCCTTTAGACACTGAGCTAGACGATAATCAGGACTGGCTGGATCAGGAGAGAGACACATAGACCTGAGTGTCATCAGCCTACTGAAAACACTGCAGCCCATATCTTTAAACTAACCCTCCTAACAACTTCAATTACACATTGAACAGGACAGAAGCCAAGATAGATTCCTGCAGGAACTCCAAATAATAGCGCTTCAAATTAAGGTGAACAACCTCCACATATTACCACCCCAGAACGGTACCATCCATTATTGCAGTCTGCAGGTGAATTCACAACCTCTCATGAGCAAAGGTGTTGAAGGCTGCTGACAGATCTAACAGCATCAACATGGACACCTAATTTTATGCATGTGTTTAACGTTAATCCCACAGATTTCAGTGCACAAATATGTAAATCTTTTCAGGATCTAAATTAACAAAACTGCAACAGGTGAACAGATGAACATGTTAGGATTCTCTTAGGAAACGCTGTTGTTGTTACAGTATCTGTTACTTTGACTGGCTGATTTTGGCTTCAGGTCTAAATCATGGTGGACCCCTTCTCTTCAGGGCCTCACACCAGTTATCCTGGTTTCAGACTGAGAGTAACAGGAATACATTCCCTTATCTATACTAGATACCTACCCCATTCTCTTAAAGATGCCTTTGTTTAATTACTGGAGACAGTTAAAAATAAGACAGTTAAAAATTAATTCTGGATAGAGCTACTATACATATAACTTGAATATCCAGTGTTGATTTTTATAAATTCTTTCTTTGGTACTCCAGACAGATTAATATTTAGGATATCTGTGACAAATTCTTCTTTCAGTGCACAATCAGAACAAACAAGTTTTTGTGTATACAAACTACACAATTTGTGCTGGCATATCTAAGTTTTAGATGGCGGACATAAATTTAGATACCAGGTTGAGGCCACTTTGAAAATATGGCCCTTAATGTGCATGAAATTAGCTATATTAGGGGGGGCAAAAAAGATTTGTGTACTATCACTAGATCTCCATCCCAGGGTTCATGAAAAAACGGTTACCTACCTTCTCGTAACTGTTGTTCTTTGAGATGTGCTGCTCATATTCATTCCAATTAGGTGTGTGCACACCATATGCACTGTCACTGGAAGGTTTTTCCCCTAGCAGTACCCGTTGGGTCGGCTGTGGAGCCCCCTGGAGTCATGCCTTCATGACACCGCATGTTGGGTCCTGCCAACCTGCTGGCTCCCCAGTCCCTTCTTGCTGGATTACTCCGACGGGCGGGGGGAGTGGTTGGATTTGGAATGGATATGAGAAACACAACTCGAAAAAACAACAGTTACGAGAAGGAAGGTAACCATTTTTTCCTTCAAGTGCTTGCTCATATCGATTCCAATTAGGGGATTCCCAAGCTTTACCTAGGAGGTAGGATCGGAGTTCATGGAATCGCTGATTGACGTACTGCTCTGCTGAACGCTGCATCGTCCCTGGCATGCTGGGTGATAGTATAATGGGAAGTGAAGGTGTGGACCGAGGACCACATTGCTGCCCTAACAGATCTCCTGGATCGGGACCTAGGCCAGGAAGGTCACCGAAGATGCCTGAGCTCTGGTGGAATGCGCTGTCAGAACGGGGGCAGGGACCTTTGCTAGGTCGTAACATGCCCAGATATAGGACCTGATCCACGATGATATCCTTTGGGTGGACACTGGGAGGCCCTTCATCCTGTCCACCACTGTGACAAACAGCTGGTACAAACTTGCGGAACAGCTTAGTTCGTTCAATATAAAAGGCCAGTGCATGCCAAATGTCCAGGGAGTGGAGCCTCTGCTCGTAGCTATTGGCATGAGGCTTCGGGAAAAAAACTGGAAGGAATATTTCTTGGTTGGCGTGGAAGTTCCTCCCCACCTTCGGGAGGAACGCTGAGTGAGCTTGAAGTTGCACCTTGTCCTTGTAAAGGATGGTATAGGGAGGGTCGGATATGTGGGCCTTGAGCTCAGACACCCTCCTGGATGAATTTATCACGACCAGAAAAGCCACCTTATAAGACAGATAGAGTATTGAGCATGTCGGTAGGGGCTCGAATAGAGGCCCCATCAGTCTAGAGAGTACCAGGTTAAGGTCCCAAGCTGGGGTGGGCTGCCGGATTTGAGGATATAGTCTGTCTAACCCTTTAAGAAACAGTCGCATCATCGGATTAGCAAAGACGGAGCGGCCATGTTCTCCTGGGTGAAAGCCAAGACAACGGCCAAGTGAACCTTTATCAACGAGTGTGACAAGCTCTGCTGTGTCAATTTTAGCAGGTAGTCCAAGATAAAGGGAACAGACAATTGTGTCAGAGGGATATGGCTCTGCGAGCATCAAATCACAAATTTTTTCCACTTGGCTAAGTAGCTAGCTCTGGTCGATGGTGGAGAGACTTGAGATTGGGATGCTGGAAATGGCCATGATGTTGAGTAATAAAGGCCTGAAACTAACAGCTGGGGGATTGGACTATCCAGTGATAGCTCCAGTAGCATGGTGTACCAATTACTTGTGGGGGATTCTGAGTATCTGCAGAATTCATCTGCCTCACATAATTTTGTATTTTGCCACATAAAAAACATTTTGCCTAAGAAGTGATGCAGTTCCACCTTTTGCCCACCAGAGGCTGCTGTGGTGTCAGAACAGCCAACTGCGTTCATGCCGGCTGTTCTAGCGACACAGTGGCCACTGGTGGGCAAAAGGCCAAACTGCAGCACTTAAGCAAAATGTTTTTTAAGCGGGAAAAATACAAAATTCTATGGCCAGAAGTAGAGTTCATCACAGCATCCTGCCCACAGAGCCAGGTTAGGACAGAGTTGGGCACACAGTGCTGCTGGAGTATGTGTGTCACAGACCAGGGTTCAGACTGGCTAGTGGGGGGGTGGTGGTGGGGGATAGACTGGAGCATGGACTTAGGAGCTAGTGGTGTGACAGCGTTGAGCCTGGGGATGGGGGGTGCAGAGACCCATGGGGATGAGGGGTACGGGGACAGGGGCAGATGTGCCTGACTGAATGGGAGAGAGTTGGGGTCAGCCAGGGTCTGCCTGGGGGAGGCTTCCCAACACCATAACAATCTTTCCCCCCCACAAAGAAAAACCTCCCACACACACCCAACACCCTCCAGCTTCACTCCTAGGCTCCTTCGCTCTTCCGTTACCCCTGATTCCCCAAGCCTTTGCACTGCTTCTGACAGATGCAGGAAATACAGTTCTGTATTGTAATTTAAATGAATTACACAAAGTTCTGTATTAATATGTCTAGTAAGGAATCTATTTGTCAAAAAAAAAATCAGATTTTTTTTTTTTGGTCTGTATTGTTACAGACATACTTGCTGACAGATATTTTGAAATAAATTACCAAAATAATTGTAACTGGCATGATTATATTGTTATTTTGACAAATACAATATGCCGAATTTTGCAGACTTTTCAAATATTGTGTGCAGAATTTTTAATTTTTTGCCGCACAATTCCCCCAAGAGTAACCAATGCTGATGTGGCCAGGCTGGTGCCACCAAGATCATGGAGGCTCTGTCACTCCAGATCTTGAGGAGGACCTTGTGAATGAGCGGAATAGGAGGGAACGTGTAGAAGAGGTGGTCCTTCCATGGAAGAAGAAATGCATCTTCCAGTGAACCCAGGCTGTGGTTTAAGAAGGAGCAGAATCACAGGAACTTCCTGTTGTCCTTGTGGCAAACAAGTTGATCTGGGGAACTCCCCACCAGTGGAAGATATTATTTATTACGTCCGGGAGAATGGACCACTCATGATTGTGAAAAGACCTGCTGAGATGGTCCACTAGCTTGTTCTGAGATCTAGGGAGATATAACACTCGATACTCCTGGAAGCGTCCTATGTATAACTCCCAGAGATTGAGGGCTTCCTGAAATAGGGGAGAGGAGCGTGCTCCCTCTGTCTGCTGATATAAAACATCACTGTTGTATTGTCTGTCAGGACTGATATGAATTTGCCCTCCAGGTGAGGCCAAAAGATCTGACACGCCAGATGAACCACTCTCAGCTCCCTGATGTTGATGTGAAGCAGCACCTCCTCTGGAAACCAGAGGCCCTGAGTTCTGTGCTCTCCGAGGTGTGTCTCCCACCCCATGGTTGAGGCATCGGTGGCCAGACATAATGAGGGGCAAGGTTTGGAGAAGGCACCCCTCCACACACCATGTGAGGGTCGAGCCACCACTGAAGAGACTCGAGAACCCACGGTGGAAGAATGACTACTTTGTCACGGCTCTCTCTGCTTGGTCGATACACAGATGCTAGCCAAGCCTGGAAAGGTCTGAGTCTTGCATATTGCACCACATATCTGCAAGATGCCATGTGACCCAGGAATTTCAAGCAACTCCTTGCCGTGGTTGTAGGGAATCGTCTGAGGTCTTGTATGATGTCGTGACTGGCCTGAAAGCAGGACTGAGGTAGGAAAGCTCTTGCCTGTCTTGAGTCTAGCTCCACCCCATGAACTCCATTCTCTGATTAGAGGCGAGTGTTGACTTTTGAATGTTTAGGAGGAGTCAATGAGTCGAAGGTGGATCTTATCAGACTGATCGGTTGATTCATTTGTGTCCTGGACTGGCCCTTCACTAGCCAGTTGTCAAGGTATGGAAACACCTGAACCTGCCTTTTCCGCAGGAAGGCAGTCATGACTCACATGCATTTGGTGAACACCCTAGGTGCCAATGACAGGCTGAACAGTAGCATTGTGAATTGGTAATGCGTGCCTCCCACTACAAACCTTAGGAAGTGCCTGTGGGGCAGAATTATGGAAATGTGGACACATGCATCCTTCAAGTTGAGAGGGGCATACCAATCTCCTGGATCCAGGGATGGGATAATAGCGGCCAAAGAGACCATGCAAAACTTTAGTTTCTTCATGAGGTTGTTGAGGTTGCGCAGGTCCAAGATGGGACTGAGGCCCTCCTTTGCTTTTGGTATTAGGAAATACTGGGAGTAAAACCCCTTGCCCCTGAGCTCCAGCAGAACCTCCTTCACAGCTCCTACTGATAGGAGGCTTTGTACCTCCTGCATAAGGAGTTGCTTGTGAGAAGGGCCCCTGAAGAGGGATGGGGAAGGGAGGTGAGGGGGGCTGAAGAGAATTGGAGAGAGTATCCCATTTCTACCCAATGGTCTGAGTTAATTTGGGACCATGCCCAGTAGAAATGGAACAGATGTGCCGAAAAGGGGAAAGAAGGATCCAGTTGACTGGTTGGTATGTCGCCCTCGGGTGCATCCTCAAAAGGTCTGCCTAGGGCCTGGTGCCTAAACGACGCAGATCCCCAGTTATTCGGCATTTGGGGTTGGTGACAGTGGTTCTGATTTCTGGGTCGCCTGCGATTATGGTCCTGTCGGGGCTGGCTCTGGTATGGCCGTGGCGTGTGAGGAGGCCTAAATTGTCTATGCTGGGTGGCCGGAGTGTGCAGCCCCAGCAATCCTAGAGTGGCTCGGGAGTCTTTTAAGCTATGGCATTTCAAGTCCATCATTTCTGAGATTAGTGTAGCGCCCTCGAATGGGAGATCCTGGATTGTCTGTTGGATCTCCACGGGGAGGCCCCAGGCATACAGCCAGGAGCAATGGCGCATCACGATACCCAAGGACATGGGGCACATTGCAGAGTCTGCCGAGTCCAGCACGTCTTACAGTGATATTCTGGCGACTGTCTTACCCTCATCCACCAGGACCGAGAATTCAGAGTTAGCGTCCACTGGGACAAGGTCCAAGGATTTGGACATTGCGTCCCATGATTTAAAGTTATATCGGCTAAGGATCACCTACTGGTTTACAAGGCGAAGCTGGAGCCCTCCGGTGGAGTATATCTTCCTCCCGAAGAGGTCCAGCTTCTTTGTGTCCTTAGCTCTAGAGGTAGGCCACTGCTGACCTTGCCTCTCAGAAGAATGGCCATACTGGGTCAGAATGGCCAAAGGTCCATCCAGCCCAGTATCCTGTCTATCGACAGTGGCCAATGCCAGGTGCCCCAGACGGAGTGAACCTAACAGGTAATGATCAAGTGATCTCCCTCCTGCCATCCAGCTCAACCCTCTGACAAATAGAGGCTAGGGACACCATTCCTTACCCATTCTGGCTAATAGCCATTTATGGACTTAACCTCCATGAATTTACCTAGTTCTCTTTTAAACCCTGTTACAGTCCTAGCCTTCACAACATCCTCAGGCAAGGAGTTCCACAGGTTGACTGTGTGCTGTGTGAAGAACTTCCTCTTATTTGTTTTAAACCTGCTACCCATTAATTTCATTTGGTGGCCCCTAGTTCTTGTATTATGGGAACAAGTAAATAACTTTTCCTTCTTCACTTTCTCCACACCACTCATGATTTTATATACCTCTATCATATACCCCCCTTAGTCTACTCTTTTCCAAGCTGAAAAGTCCTAGCCTCTTTAATCTCTCCTCATATGGGACCCGTTCCAAACCCCTAATCATTTTAGTTGCCCTTTTCCAAACCTTTTCTAATGCCAGTTTATCTTTTTTGAGATGAGGGGACCACATCTGTATGCAGTATTCAAGATATGGGTGTACCATGGATTTATATAAGAGCAAAAAGATATCGTATGTCTTACTCTCTATCCCTTTTTTAATGATTCCTAACATCCCGTTTGATTTTTTGACTGCTGTTGCACACTGCGTGGACATCTTCAGAGAACTATCCACGATGACTCCAAGATCTTTCTCCTGAATAGTTGTAGCTAAATTAGTCCCCATCATATTGTATGTATAGTTGGGGTTATTTTTTCCAATGTGCATTACTTTACATTTATCCACATGAAATTTCATTTGCCATTTTGTTGCCCAATCACTTAGTTTTGTGAGATCTTTTTTGAAGTTCTTCACAGTCTGCTTTGGTCTTAACTGTCTGCTTTGGTCTTAACTTCCCTCTAGTTAACAGCCACTACCACCAATGAGTCGGGGGGTGGGGGTGGAGAGAGGGGTGAACAAATATTTGTTCACCCTTTGAGGGAACGAACTATTTCCTCTTGACCCCCTTAGCTGTAGGGGCTAGAGAGGCCGGCATTTGCCAGAAGGTCTTTGTGTTCTCCTGAATAATTTTAAATCAGGGGAAGAGCCACCTGCGTAGGCCCCGTGGGGGATAAAATGTCCACCATTGGGTCTCACACCTTGGTGACCTCTTCCATCTGTATCCCCAGATTCTGAGCGACCTACCTCAGGAGTTCAAGGTGGGCTCTACTGTCAGGAGGAGGCAGCCCCAAGGAGGTTCCTGACATTGCCTCATCTGGTGACGATGACAAGGAACCCTGAGCCAGGGAGGGTCTGTCCTGCCCATCCAGCTCTTCAAACTGCTATGGCTCCACCCCCAAATCAGTGTCCACCTCGGTGCCAGTTGCGGTACTGGTCATGGTGCTGGTCGCCGTGCCTTCTGCAGCGCTGGTTGTAGTGCCCATGCCGGGTGCGGTGCCAGGCCTGGTGCCGTTCCTGGGCACAGTACCAGGCACGGTACCGGTGGTAGTCACACTAGCAGTGGCTGATGCCCGAGAGGGGTCCCTGGTCCTAGACGCAGTCCTTCCCTTGGATGTGACAGAAAAGGAGCACCAGGAGACGGACCCCTGGGACTGATGGTATGGCCCACTGGGTCCAGAAGGGCCACTGTGCCAGCATCTGGGCTGGTACCTGCCCCTGTGTTGGCCACAGCACGGAGGGAAGGTCTGCGTCATCCCCGCAGTCTGTGAATGCCGACGGCTACGGTGTCAGCTCCTCTGGGACACAGAGGAGTCTACCACAGATTCGGACTCCAAGGAGTCTGAGCATGGAGACCACAGCAATGCCATGCCCAACGGGTGCTGGGAATATGGAGGTCGGCACCGAGTCATAGCAGGCTTGCCCTTGGACTGCACCAGTGGTCTCTGTGGTTCCTTGGGCATCGGGGCCAGTGAACTCTCATGCTGGTTGGGAGAGTGCAGACTGGTCAGGGCTATATGGTTTGAGGCCACCTCGAAAGTCTCCAGTGTGGAAGGAATGTCCAAGTCTTCCACCTGGGTCTTCTCTGGTGGCACTGGACTCAATGACCCCTGCTAAGGGCCCCGAGTTGACAGTGCTGGCTGTTGAGCCAGAGGGGAGAGGTGGCCTGGCAGAGGTCACACTCCCTGGCAGAGGGTGGCTCCCGTTCTGTTGCTTGAGAGGGGGAGCGCCACCTGTCAGTCTTCCTGTACTTCTTCCTTAGCACAGGTGACTGTGATTGGTGCCGCGATTGCTCCCATACAGCAGACTTCAGTGCCAGGGAGTGCTGGTGCCTAGGGTCTCTGACCCCAGAGCCCTTCCTTGGTGCCGCATCCTGTATTGAAGCCGGTGCGCTGCACACTGATGCCAAGGAGCCTGGTGCCATGTCCATGAGGCTCAACTCAGACTGAGGGCACAGAGCTGCTTCCATTAGCAGCAGCTTCAATCTATGGTCCCTTTCTTTTTTGTGTGGGGGCAAAAACTCCTGCAGAACTTGCTCCTGTCCGTTTGGTGAGACTCCCCCATGCACTTTAGACCAGCCATGTGTGGGTCTCCCTTAGGCAGTCTTTTGGCAAACCCCACATGGTTTAAATCCCGGGGTCTGAGGCATACCCCGGGCCCAGGAGAGGGAAGAGGAAACAGGGTTTGTGGGGGGGGGGGGGGGAGAACCCCCAGTAACCCAAGTTCAAATACCTAAACTAACTGTAAAATTTTACAACTCTCTCTTCAACTATTTACAGAAACTATGCTAGAGGATCGCTCATGAAGACGAGAGACTAAATGTTCCAACTGTCACTGGCTGTAAGAAGGAACTGGAGAGGCAGCGGGTCGGCAGGGCCCTATATGTGGTGCCATGAAGGTGTGTCTCCAGGGGCTTCACAGCCTACCTGGCGGGTACTGCAAGGGGAAAAGCCTTCTGGCACACACCTAATTGGAATCGATATGAGAAAGCACTCGAAGAAGAATCTGAGTTTCTGAGAGGTGAAGGTAACAATGTAGCCACAGTGTATCTTGTTTAATGTGGCTATTTAAATGATTATTTTCTTATTTACCTTTTTCTTAAAGAGATTCCAGCAAAGATGGTAAATAAAGTAGGTTCTTCTTTGCCTCACTGGCAGTGGGAATGATTGCAGGAGATTCTTGTTAAGTAGAAGAAAAGGGTATTGGAACAAATCTATTTCAGCCCACCCTACGGCAGCTCTTACATGTCCTGGAGAAATAGGTAAGACTGGCACTGGATGTCAGTATTACCCAGATAATTACAGTTACATTAATGTTTCTACTATAAATCTGTTTTTGGAGGTTTATTATTTTGCAATAAAGATTCATACTGAACTTAAATTTTCCACATGTTTCAGGAGAAAAAAAAGTGTTTTTAATATTTAAAAAATACTTTAGCAAGGACTTGTTGATATTAACAGGAGTGTTTCCACTGACTAAAATGGGAACTAAACTAGGTCCCAAGTTATTTTAGAAACAGAAATGAGAGTAAAAAAAGCCTCTTTAATGAGTTGCTCTATGCAATTTTGCAGGCTCTAGGACTCTAATCTAAACTAGACATTTGGAGTAATGTTTTAAAACAATTGAAAAATGGATGCTCAGAAGATAGTGTGATGCTGGCAGAAGAGATTCCTGCTCTTGCCAAGGCTTTAGGCCTCAGTTGAGCACTGACAAATTCATTGCTAGAAACCAGTCTGTTTCACTTGTTTGTTAGTATGATTAAGATGGTAATTTAACATATAACAATGTGTTTAGTGTTTAAACCTTATGAAATGCTTGTAATTTGCTACATGCATTACTTTCACTTACAATTTCTTTATCACATGTTATAAGGTACTATTTAAGTTTTTGTTTTGTGACTTTAAAAAAAAGTGTTTGCACTGAAACTGAACCCAGTCAGGAGGGATTGTCTTCTGCCCATCAAGATGGCCTATCAAAACTAAATGGGCCATTGTAGGACATCACAATACAAAGACTTCGTTAATTGCCCCTTATTCCTATGAAGGGACTACATGCAAAAGGGCTCATCCCATCAGCTTGAATTCTGGAAAAAGTAAATAAAAACAGCTGATAAGAAAATGTTTAATTTCTTCTGCTATTTGGACTTTTATAGGGCCGAGCTACAAAAGAGAAGAGGTACCCTGGGTCAACTTGGGTAAAAGACATTCAGAATTGACAGATTACTAAAACTGTCATCTTTTGGATGACTGTAACTCATTTGTATGCATATACTTGCCTGATTTAACCTTGTAATAACTCTCTCATTTTTTTTTTCTTAGCCCTGAGGTTAGCAACCACTGTTGTGAGCCACTCCAGACAGCATGACAGGTAGTTATTACGCATGCCCAGTAAGTAGTAAAATTGGATGTAGGGTTCAGTTACCCCCCCCCCCCCCCAGTATAAAACTGTTAAAATTAAAGATGACCTATAGATTTGCTAGTCGTGCAGATTCAGTAGGATTGTTTCATTGGTTGGAGGATTTTTATCAAATCTTAAATCAAGATGGATGCTTTAGAAATGCTCCACTGATTTTAAATTAGCTTTTCTATCAAATCTTGATTCTGATGCAATACTAATTCTCAATTGAAACTAATAGAAGATTTCTATCACATACAACTAACTTAAGCAACGAGTCCTGCGGCACCTTATAGACTAACAGACGTATTGGAGCATAAGCTTTCGTGGGTGAATACCCACTTCGTCGGATGCATGTAGTGGAAATTTCCAGAGGCAGGTATAAATATGCAAGCAAGAATCAGGCTAGGGATAATGAGGTTAGTTTAATCAGGGAGGATGAGGCCCTCTTCTAGCAGCTGAGGTGTGAACACCAAGGGAGGAGAAACTGCTTTTGTAGTTGGCTAGCCATTCACAGTCTTTGTTTAATCCTCAGCTGGTGGTGTCAAATTTGCAAATGAACTGAAGCTCAGCAGTTTCTCTTTGAAGTCTGGTCCTGAAGTTTTTTTGCTGCAGGATTTAGGATTCACTGGAAAAGTTCCTGCAAAACCAATGGAGGATTTGACTCACAATACTTTTAACAACTTTACATGAGCTGCTTCCAGTAGCTAACACTTCAGAATAAGGTATGTAATCCTCACAATACATTCAACCAGTAGTGCAATGCTGCCATGGCAATGGTGAAGGTTCCTGCCTGGACCCCATCAGCTATCAGTTCTGTTCTGAAGGAAGAGATGCAGTATCTGAACAAAAATTTTTACTGTGGGAATACCACATATTCAGACTGGTATAAAATATGTATTTTAAAAGAAATTATCCTTAAAAGTCAACACTAACATTCTCTCTACATCCTATAAATGTTTAGTATGAATAATACACTAATGCTTTGTCACAATAGCTCAATGTTTAGTTTCAATAGGGCTCCATTAATTAGTATTACTATTTATTTGCAAACCTATAAACACTTTACAGAATTACAAACTACTGTGAAAAAGTGGCCAATGTTCACATGGTGGGTCCTTTGCTTTTCTTGCAGGGGTGGGTGGGGTGGGACTAAGACACCTCCCTTTTCCCCTACTCTTGGGTGCCAAAGGCCCCGCTAGTGGCCCAGGAAGGTGGTAGAGGAGGGAAGCAGGGGAGGGGTCTGGATTTGTTCCTCACTCTGAGTCCCAGCCCCTCTTAACCCCTGCAGGTTTCTTACCCTCTTCCTCCTTGGGTGGGGTTACCTTCAGTCCTTAGATGCAGGGGGGAGGGAGTCTCCCTTACTTAGGTTCTCTGGTCTTTCAACTCTCACAACACCCCTCCAAGCTCCAGTCTTCTCTCCTTCCTCCTCCTCCCCTGACTGCCTGAAGCAGGGGGTTTTTATTAGGTTCCTGACAGGGCCTTGATTGACTACAGGTGCTCCAATTAACCTGTAGCAACCCTCCCTAGTCTACAGGGAACCATGCCTTAATTAGCCTAGGGCTTATATATTTCCCCTCGACCATTCTACCACTGCTCCTTGGCCCTCCTGTATCACACTACATATTAAAATTCACTTTAACTCTCAAAAAAATGCAGCCACATGTGGGAAACAAGATAGCGATATCCTTAATTTCACTCAACTGAGTGATATGCTAACTATGTATTTTATGACCAAACCATGACCTAGACAAGAAAAATGCACAAAGTGCCAAGAAACTTCATGAGCTTCAACTGGCAGAGTTTTGCACAAATCATTCTGTTGTGGAGAGAAAGATGTAAGAGTAGCTGTGAGGAAATCAGGACATTCACAGAGGGTAGATGTGTTTCCTCAGAAGCCCCAGTGCCCCAGTGCTATTCCCTGGATCAGCCCCCCTCCCACACACCATGACAAGGTTCTGAGGGCAGAGTATAATTTTCAATAACATAATGCAGACAGTACTATCCTTTACAGGGAAATCCTTGTAGATTTGGAGGGTAATGATATTGTGGAGAGTGCTTCTCCCTTGGCCCCGCCTCCTCCCTGCTATACCACTTTAAAAAACTTAGGAACCCCAAATGTACAGGAGTTGCTTACAGATGTATCTGTGAGTTAGAGAAAGGAGGACTTCATGGAGCTAAAGCTCAAACATATCCTCCCCTCACCACTGACAACAAAAGTCTGATTTCTGTACTTGAAGCCGGGCGAATGAACTGACCCTTAATGACTCTTAACCCCTAAACTTAATGTTACTTCCATCTATTTCTTAAGTGGTTATTAACAGATCTTTAAATGGATGACCTTATTTTTCTATAATAGGCTGTTATCATGTATAGAAAATGTTTATCTATACTCTAATTTACTATAATTACTATAATCAACACAATGATTTTACTCACAAGTTAGGCCTCTTGATATAAGGGAATCATCTAAAGGATCTATGTGCCATTACATTTGTAAATAAATCTTGAAAGACAATACAGCACCACACATGTGTAAATAGGACTGGGGCCGCAGAATGTATCTGAATGCTAAAATAAAATGATTAAAATCTTGGATAGGCTTCTGAGTTATCACAATGCAATCAGGTTTGTTTATTTCTTGTAATATGTTTTTCAGTGATACCTTCATTGTAGTAAATAGTGCCAGAGACCATTAAAAATTAAGCAAATGGGTCTTAACAACCATACACAGATAAGAAACTGTTATTTTCTGAGCTATTAGTCAATTTTAAGATTGACACCTAAAAAACTAAAATTGACATCCTTATTCACTCTACAGTTAATTAGGTGATTTTTAAAAGAAATGAAAAGCACACTTGGTTAAATTAATTCTTAGTGTAACTCCAATGAAATTAATGTACACAAGGGAATAATTTGGCAATTTGACTCAGTTTTAGTTAAACGTTTATTAAATGATAGTGCCCTTATTTTATGTCTCCCTATCTTTGTGCATTGTCTGATACAACTACTGCATCTTGTTTTAGGCTTGGTCTACACTAGCAACTTACGTTGGCATAACTATGTTTCTCAGGGGTGTGGAAAATCCACACCCATGAGCCACAGTTATACTGAGCTAACCCCCGGTGTAGACAGGGCTTCTCCTGTCAACCTAGCTACCACCTCTCATGGAGGTGGAGTACCTACAGCGACAGAAAAAGCTCTCCTGTTGGTGTAGGTAGCTGGTGCAGCTGGGCCGCTGGAGCACTGTAAGTGTAGACCAGCCCTTAGTCTAGGGCTCTCCTTACTTTCACTGAGTAGCACCTTGTTCCTTGGTAGTCCACTTGATTTCAACCTAAGTAAGGGTGGCAGAATCTGGCTCATAGACTATAATCTTTGCAAGACAGGAACTGTGTCTCACTGTATGTTTATATAGCCTCTTGTTACTACTTTGTTATTCAAAAGCAGTCACTTCTCTATTCCCTGGGCCCTTACTTAAGGGCAGCTCTTCTCACTCCATTCACTGTCATTCTGAAGGGCATGGAATCAACTCGCTCCAACATTTCAGCCCTTCTTGTCTCAATAGCAGCAGAGAGGAAAAGTATATTGTTCCATGTATATCCATTATATATACAGCTGCAGGAGGACACATGTAATGGTGGCTTCTCTTCACAGGCACATCAAAAATACGGAAGGACCACAGGACCAGATGATTGTCAAAACCAGGACCCCTATCATAGTTCTCCTCACGTGATGCAAGAAACAGTCAGCTCTACATAAGTAACACACAAGTATTATTACAAATGCTTGGTGCATCTCTGCAACAAGTGTTTACTTTTACTAGGCTTGATTCTGATCTCTCTTAAACCAGTGTAAATTAAGATTAACTTCAATGTAGTCAAAGGGCCTGATCATTCACACACGTCAGTTTTACACTGGTGTAAGTACATTGGTTTTAAGGGTGTTAAGTATCTGCCAATGTAAACATTTTTGTACAAAATTTAGCTGCTGAGCAGTTCTGTGCACATGCCAGTGGATTTTAGGTTTACTTTTTGGGGGGGGGGGGGGCAGTTTCCCACAGAAAGGAAGGGGGGGAAGCAAAAAAACCCTAAAATACACCAGAATGTTTGCAGTGGCTCTCAGACCTACATCTTGTTTGAAAAAAATCTTTACATCCCTTATAAAGATTTTGTCCCCCTCTCCCTCTCTCTTCCCCCAAGGCTCCCTTATAATTGTCCCCCTTCTCTACAATGGCTCCATGTTCTACCTCAACAGCTCACATTTTCTCCTTTTGCTCTTTCCTTCTGTTAACCCTGTGTCCTCTTAGGCCTCCATCCTTCTATCTCTCCACTCTTGTGTCCCCAGGGCTCATCTATGGCTTCTTTTGTCTGCTCCCATGACTCTGCACATTTTCTCCATCTCTCCCTCTGTCTAACCCCTCAGTGTCTGTCCCCAGCATTACCCAGAAGAGAGTAGAGGCTCCTGCTTGGTGTGAGTCTGTCTGGTTATATGCTCTCCCCTGCTGCTCTCACAGGCCTGTAGCTAGACAAACAAAAATGGAGAGTCTGTGAGATGTTGTAGTGAGGCAATTATTATTTAAATCAGGGATCCTTTCTTGGGAAATTGTAAGATAGGAAGTACAATTTCCTACATTTTTGAAGATTTCAGAAAAAGTTTTAGACACAAATCAAACGACAACAAATTACATTTACTTAACATTCTAGATTAACTTGCCATTGGCAAATTATAGACGATTAAGACACCAATAAGAGTGCACCAAAACCCCTGTGCTCCAGAAGCACTCATGCTGTTCTTAGCAGTCAAAATGTTACATAGAGAGAAAGAGGAAGAATATAACTGAGGAAAACACAATATGTTTGAAATTTGTTTTAAGTGTTTAAAAGAAATTTGTTCAGTAAAATACAGAAAAATCAAGCATTTGTGTACACACACACACACACACACACTCTGTCTCTCTCTCTCAAAACCAGCCTATACTTTTCTTAGTAGGTAATGCAAACACAGTAGCACCGTGCCCACCTTCCATCCATATTCACATATTCCAAAGCCCCCATTTTCCCACAAAAAGTTACCATAAGCCCAAATGCTTGATTTTTTAATATTTTACAATACAACTTTCTTTTAAATACTTAAAACAAATTTCAAACGTATTGTGTCTTCCTCCACTTGACATTTTTCTTCTCTCTTTTCCCTGCGTCTGTGTTTCCTACACCTAGGCTTCCTCATTCTCCCACAGTCCCACCCACGGGCACCGACTTTCCAAAGTGCCAGGGGGTGCTCAACCCCCAGCTCTGCCCCAGGCCCCGCCCCCACTTCACCCCTTCCTCCAAGGCCCCACCCTGCCCCGCTTCTTCCCTCTCATTTCCACCCCCTCCCCTGAGTGCGCCGCATCCTCGCTCCTCCCCTCCTGAACTCCGCAAAACAGCTGATCGCGGCGGGCGGGAGGCACGGGGAGGGAGGTGGAGGTGCTGATCTACAGGGCCCGCTGGCAGGTGGGAGGCTCTGGGGGGGGAGGGCTGATGGGGGGCTGCCAGTGGGTGCTCAGCACCCACCATTTTTTCCTTGTGGGTGCTCCAGCCCCAGAGCACCCACAGAGTCGGCCTTATGTTCCCACCAGTCCAGTCATCTTTTGTTCCTCATAGATCCTCTGGTTTCCCAGTCTAATCAATCCTGTCTCAAACTAATTGTTTGCTGCCACGAGCCCCACCATCTCTTGTCATCCATCTCCAAAGTTTCTGCTCCAATCCATCCTCTGCCCCTACATATCTCTTCCTAGTCCACCTTAAACATTTAACATTAAAAAAGTTGCAGAGCAGTTTTTAAACTAAGAGATGGGGGAAAGCCAATTGCTGCAGAGGAGCATGTGGATCAGGCAGAGATTTCTCTTAAAGGAGAGTCTATTGGTTTTAGTCAGGAGGAGAGGATGGAAGAGGATAAAGTATGGGCCAGATCAGACGAGAAACTTTCACATAAAAAAGAATCTGACACATCAGAAAAGGGCAGACAAATAAACAGTGACAAGTTTTTAAAGTGCTTGTACACAAATGCTAGAAGTCTAAATAATAAGATGGGTGAACTAGAGTGCCTTGTGTTAAAGGAAGATATGGATATAATAGGCATCAGAGAAACCTGGTGGAGTGAGGACAATCAATGGGACACAAACATTCCAGGGTACAAAATATATCGGAAGGACAGAACAGGTCGTGTGTGGGGGGAGTGGCACTATATGTGAAAGAAACTGTAGAATCAAATGAAGTAAAACTCTTAAATAAATCCACATGTTCCACAGAATCTCCATGGATCGTAATTCCATGCTCTAATAAGAATATAATAGTAGGGATCTATTATCGACCACCTGACCAGGACAGTAATAGTGACGATGAAATGCTAAGGGAGATTAGAGAGGCTATCAAAAGAAAGAACTCAATAATAGTGGGGGATTTCAATTATCCCCATATTAACTGCGTACATTTCAGCTCAGGATGAAATGCAGAGACAAAATTTCTAGATACTTTAAATGACTGCTTCTTGGAGCAGCTGGTACAGGAACCGACAAGGGGAGAGGCAATTCTCGATCTAGTCCTGAGTGGAGCGTAAGATCTGGTCCAAGAGGTAACTATAACAGGACCGCCTGGAAATAGTGACCATAATATAATAACATTTAACATAGCTGTGGTGCCCACCAGCCCAACACTGTGGCATTTAATTTCAGAAAGGGGAACTATGCAAAAATGAGGAAGTTAGTAAAACAGAAATTAAAAGGTACAGTGATAAGAGTGAAATCCCTGCAAGCTGCATGGACGCTTTTCAAAGACACCATAATAGAGGCTCAACTTAAATGTATACCCCAAATTAAAAAACACAGTAAAAGAAGTAAAAAAGAGCCACCGTGACTTATCAACCATGTAAAAGAAGCAGTGAGAGATAAAAAGGCATCTTTTAAAAAGTGGAAGTCAAATCCTGGTTAGGTAAATAGCAAGGAGAATAAACACTGCCAAATTAAGTGTAAAAATGTAATAAGAAAAGTCAAAAAAAGAGTTTGAAGAACAGCTAGCCAAAAACTCAAAAGGTAATAACAAAATGTTTTTTAAGTACATCAGAAGCAGGAAGCCTGCTAAACAACCAGTGGGGCCCCTGGATAATCAAGATAGAAAAGGAACACTTAAAGACAACAAAGTCATTGCGGAGAAACTAAATGAATTCTTTGCTTCAGTCTCCACGGCTGAGGATGTTAGGGAGATTCCCAAACCTGAGCTGTCTTTTGTATGCATCCGATGAAGTGAGCTGTAGCTCACGAAAGCTCATGCTCAAATAAATTGGTTAGTCTCTAAGGTGCCACAAGTACTCCTTTTCTTTTTGCGAATACAGACTAACACGGCTGTTACTCTGAAACCTGTCATTTTGTAGGTGACAAATCTGAGGAATTGTCACAGATTGAAGTGACACTAGAGGAGGTTTTGGAATTAATTGAGAAACTTAGCAGTAACAAGTCACCGGGACCAGATGGCATTCACCCAAGACTTCTGAAAGAACTCAAATGTGAAATTGCAGAACCATGGTTTGTAACCTGTCCTTTAAATCAGCTACTGTACCGAATGACTGGAAGATAGCTAATGTAATGCCAATATTTAAAAAAGGCTCTTGAGGTGATCCCGGCAATTTCAGATAGGTAAGTCTAATGTCAGTTCCGGGCAAATTAGCTGAAACAATAGTAAAGAATAAAATTGTCAGACACACAGAAGAACATAAATTGCTGGGCAAAAGTCAACATGGTTTCTGTAAAGGGAAATCATGTCTTACTAATCTATTAGAGTTCTTTGAAGGGATCAACAAACATGTGGACAAGGGGGATCCAGTGGACATAGTGTACTTAGATTTCCAGAAAGCCTTTGACAAGGTCCCTCACTAAAGGCTCTTACGTAAATTAAGTTGTCATGGGATAAGAGGGAAGATCCTTTCATAGACTGAGAACTGGTTAAAAGACAGGGAACAAAGGTTAGGAATAAATGGTAAATTTTCAGAATGGAGAGGGGTAACTAGTGGTGTTCCCCAAGGGTCAAATCCTAGGGCCAATCCTATTCAACCTATTCATAAATGATCTGGAGAAAAGGGTAAACAGTGAGGTGGCAAAGTCTGCAGATGATATTAAACTGCTCAAGACAGTTGAGACCAAAGCAGACTGTGAAGAACTTCAAAAAGATCTCACAAAACTAAGTGATTGGGCAACAAAATGGCAAATGAAATTTAATGTGGATAAATGTAAAGTAATGCATATTGGAAAAAATAACCCCAACAATGAATACAATATGATGGGGACTAATTTAGCTACAACTGATTAGGAAAGAGATCTTGGAGTCATCGTGGATAGTTCTCTGAAGACGTCCACGCAGTGTGCAACAGCAGTCAAAAAAGCAAACGGGATGTTAGGAATCATTAACAAAGGGATAGAGAGTAAGACATACAATATCTTTTTGCGCTTATATAAATCCATGGTACGCCCACATCTTGAATACTGCATACAGATGTGGTCTCCTCATCTCAAAAAGGATATACTGGCAGTAGAAAAGGTTCAGAGAAGGGCAACTAAAATGATTAGGGGTTTGGAACGGGTCCCATATGAGGAGAGATTAAAAAGACTAGGACTTTTCAGCTTGGAAAAGATAAGGTGGGTATATGATAGAGGTACATAAAATCATGAGTGGTGTGGAGAAAGTGAATAAGGAAAAGTTATTTACTTGTTCCCACAATATAAGAACTAGGGGCCACCAAATGACATTAATGAGCAGCAGGTTTAAAACAAAGAAAAGGAAGTTCTTCTTCACACAGCGTACAGTCAACCTGTGGAACTCCTTGCCTGAGGAGGTTGTGAAGGCTAGGACTGTAACGGGGTTTAAAAGAGAACTAGATAAATTCATGGAGGTTAAGTCCATAAATGGCTATTAGCCAGGATGGGTAAGGAATGGTGTCCCTAGCCTTTGTTTGTCAGAGGGTGGAGATGGATGGCAGGAGAGAGATCACTTGATCGTTACCTCTTAGGTTCACTCCGTCTGGGGCACCTGGCATTGGCCACTGTCGGTAGACAGGATACTGGGCTGGATGGACCTTTGGTCAGACCCAGTATGCCCGTTCTTATGTTCACCTTTTGCTTTTGCTTCAGTCCCCAATATATCCTGTACTCCTCAGCCAATTTTTTCCTTCATCAGTACATCATTTGCCAATGAGCACCCACCAGCCCCATCAAGACATTGTGTCCCCAATTAGCTCCCTTCTTCCATTAAACTCCCAAATCAACTGTCTCTTCTCATCTCCCCTCACAGACTCCCAATAAAATCTCTTTACCACTCTTCATCTTCCCTTCCAATGGTTTCTCTCCTTGCATCTAAATCCATCCTGTCACACTAAATCCATCAAGCAATATTCCACACAACAGTCCAATTCATTGTCTGTGAATGACAATTCAGAGATCTGATCCTCCCATCCAGCAACCCTGATACCAACAAACTGATCCTCTATCCCCAACACGTCTGACCAGCCAATGGATCCCCAAGCATGATCTCCAAGCAAATGAATCCTCTGTCACCAGTCTTTCCAGAAAAACTGATCCTATGTTCCCCTCATGAGCAAACTGATCCTGTGATCTCCACAAAGATTTTCCTCAGAATACTGATCCTGTTTCCAACCAACCTAGCTGTTTCACCCTCCTGTTTACCTTCAGGATTCTTTTCCCTCTAATCCGGAGGAGAGAGACACTTATTGCTGGTAGGAGGCAAGCAGTAGCTTCAGGAGGACACAGGGCTGTAACTGCAGAAAAAGAAAATGATGTGGAGGTGTTATACTGGGACTCTGTTGCCTCACACTCCTGGACTGGACTGCTTCTAAGGGTTAGGATGAGAGAATGGTGGCTGTATCTCTTTTTGGTCATAACTATTAAAACAACTGTTCCTACAGTACTTGCACCCTTTACTTCTGGCCTCTCTAGTAAAGAAAACCTGTTACCTGACATGTGGTAGTGTTAATGGGGACTGTAGCAGGATGGTCACCCGCTCCTGCCTGGAAGGGCTTAAAACAGCCCTGGGAGAGGGCTTGGGTATGGGAAAAGCTGGGCTGATTGGGAGACAGCCTCAGTTATGGCCACGCCCTAAACAGACCAAAGCTGGCCCTTATAAAAAGGCTGCGGGCCAGGTGCTGAGAGAGTCTCCTCTAGCTGTAGAGGGAGATGGGCCTGGCTGCTGGGGAGTGTACTATAGCACCTGAGGTGGAGCAGGGCTGGGGGGAAGGCTAGAGGAGCTGGGGAGCTCTGGCCTGGAAACCCCCCAGGCTGCAGGCCTACTAGAAGGCTAAATAGGTACTGGGGTTGCAGAGGGCAGCCCAAGGGGTAGGCTGGGGCAGCAGATCCAAACCCCCCTTGCCTATGATAAGTGGCATTTACACTGCAGTTGGCACCAGGGAATGGGGGCTAGTTGAGGACTGGCAGTGGCCAGAGACTGAAGTGAGGTGGGGATAGAGGCTAGGGGTTCCCTGGGGAGGGGAGACCCAAATCTGTGGGATACTTCAGGGGGCAGCACCCTGGGTAAAGGGGCACTGTGATCCCTGTGATCACTGGGAGGGACACAGGGGGAGCTAGTGGCAGCGGGACACTGGCCTGCAGATGGTTGTCTGGAGGCTGGAAGAGCTACTTCCCAAGGATGACCAGAAGGAGGTGCTGTGCTGCAGGGGTGAGTCCTGACCATTACAGGGACCCCCAGAAAGCTAGAGCTTGATGTGCCTAATGCTTGGACCATGTATGCTGTAGTGGGGTCAGTTACTGAATTATATAATCATAAGCCTTTTCCCCTGTGTGTTGTCATAATCATTTTAGAGATGAAGGCAGAAGGCAAGGGGCTGACTTTCAGAAGTATAGGCACTAGCAGCTCCCAATTATTTCAACTGCAGTTGCAGGTGTTTAGCATTTTTGTAAATCAGGTCCTATGTTACTTGGTCAAGGCCACAGTGGGAGTCCGGTTAGAACTGGAATTAGACATGCAGGAATGTTTGCTTTCATTCCAATGTAAGAGTGCCATAAAAACATCTTTAACACCTGAATCCTATCATAGCTTATTAATTTCTGAGCGCAATCCCCAAATTTTATCACACAGAGTACAAGTAAAGCTGCTCTGAGTCCCTGTAGAATATATGGACCTCAGTGCTTCTATAGTGAACAATATCACAAAATTCTGTATCCTGTTGAATTCAGGTGCCAGATACATTTTTATTGTGCATTGGGCCAGGATACACTAGGATCCAGATTTGTGAAGTAGGAGCAGCTAGCTCTTTACTTAGCTTTCCAGTGAAGCAGGAGAGGCTTGCTCTTTATTTAAATTGTTCTCTTTGGAGCTTTGGGCCCAAAATCTGGCAAGCTGGATCTAGGTGCCAGAATCCTCTTTCTTCTACGCTGTTGTGCTGGGATGAGTCAGGATCTAGATCTTCCCTGTATAACGAGCAGTTAGACTTTTTTTGTGTTTAGTCAGTGGGATTTGTGGGTTCGGGGCACAAAGCTGCCTAACTCCAGGTTTTTGCGGCACTGGGTCCAGATTTAGTGGTGGTCTCACAACTGTTTTATCTGTTCTTTATCTCTGTGATAACGTTGGTGGGTTTGGGTCCACCAGACTCTGGAAGGATCCAGGCAGCGGGTCTGCGTGTTTGAGGTATGGTTTAGTCGTGCCTTGCAGGGGTCTGGAGGAGTTTGGTGTTAGTGTCACGAGGCAACAATTGTTTTCTGTGCTGCTAGCACAGCTTTGGGTGCAGGATCCGTGTAGACCCAGCCCTTACCTCCTTCCTTGAACAATGAAGCTGAGATGCACCCTAACAGGTCTAGGTCCCCCGGACCGAGACAAGTCGCAGGCTCCGAGCGCCCCACAACGCGGAGTCTGCTCCCGCCGTGACAAGGCGAAAGACTCGCTTTTCCCCTTCCCCGCGGAGATGGTTGCAGATCTGCCCTTACACCTCGTCACCGCGCGAACCCTCAGCCCGTCAGACCCAAGGCGGGAAAAGGGGGCCGGCTGAGGGCGGGGCGTAAGGCGGGACCCTGCGGGTGGCGAAGGCGGAGGGGGGGGAGCCAGCCCTGTCTCCTCGATGTTGTTGTTGTGGTCTCTTTAAGGCAGCGGGGCGGGGGGGGAGAGGGAGCGGGAGACTCTCGCGATATCAGCCTTGGCGCCGTGACCTCCATGTGAGAGCGGCAGCTGCTGGTAAACACTCCCCGGGGCTCGGACATGGCTCCCGGCGGTGCCCGTTAGACCTGGCCGCGGCGCTTCGCTCAGGGCGCTTCTGCTCATTGTGCTGCACCAGGGAGCTCGCGGCCTCGCGTACACGTCGCTGCGGGCGCGCTCGGACCGGCGGGGGCGGGGGTGGGGGTCTGGTCTCCTCGCCCCTGTGAGCGAGGCCGCCGGCCCGGGAGGCTCGGGCTGTTCCGCGGGTTTACCATCCTGCCCCACTGAGCCAAAACAAAGAAGCGGCAGAGGCGCTCACGCCCCCGGAGAGCGGGCGGGAGCCGCGACCGGCAGCCTCCCGAGCGGTGGGCGGCCGCGCACCATGTGGATCCAGGTCCGCACCATAGACGGCACCGAGACCCAGACCATCGACGACCTGAGTCGCCTCACCAAGATAGAGTGTCTGCGGGAGAAGATCCAGGAGAGCTTCCGAGTGAGCCCCGAGCGGCAGCGCCTCTTCTACCGGGGCAAGCAGGTGAGGCGGGAGCGCCCCCGAACCTGCCGCCACCCCGCGCGCTCTTTGTGCTCCCCGGAGCGGCGCTCCAGGCTGCCCGGCCATGCGAGCCGCTGGCTGCGGCTTTTGTTTACTCGCTCTCGCTGGGCCTAGGGCAACGTGAGGGGCAGGAGCAGCCCGGCTCCCCCTTCCTGCGGCGCTGCTGACCAAGGGACCAGGCGGCGCCCCCGGCCAGTGCCCCGGAGGAAAGGGTGTCGGACCGACTCCTTTGTGTTTGCTTTCCCAGCTGGACAGCCTCGCGCCTCCCCCCCTGCCGTGCTCGGGGATGGGAGGAGACGCGGCGGCTCCTCCAGGCTTCCCCCTTGGTGTCCCCGTTGGCTTCAGCAGGGGAGGCGCCTCCCCCGGCCGTGTGTAAAAGCGGCTTCCAGGGCGGAGCGCCGCTTTCAGGCCCCGCACGTGTGTATGTGGCGTGGGGAGGGGGGCCGGGGGCGTGTGCCTGAAGCGAGGGGGGTTCTCGTCTCCCCGGCCTCGCGCCAAGGATTAACGGTTTTGTGGAACTATTGGGCCTGGCTACGAACCCTCCCCTCTCCGGGGGGAAGCGGGGGCAGCTCTGCAGAATTGGGGGGGGGGGGGCGCACGTGACTAGACCACGTGGGGGCGGGGGGCTCCAAGAAATCGCCTCTTACCCGCCTTGGCTTTAGCTTCACTTACAGAAACCGAATAAGCCTGAGGATAGCTTGCCCCAGCAGGACTTTTGCACCCTGTTTGCGTTAGCCCTTCTCGTCCCCCACACCCCAAAATTGCCCACAGTCGGGGCTTCTCCAATGGGAGAGCTACCACAGACAATGTACCAGTGCCTACTGGTGTTAGAAAAGTTGCATCAGCTGTCCCTGGATTGAACTGTGCTTAAACATCTTTGTGTGGGCTATGCTGTGGACACAGTGGTACCTAGCATTGCTCTAGCCAAAGAGGACCTCTCCGTGTCTGTGCCTATAGCTATAGATGCTTTCATCATCATATAGACATAGGGTAGTGGCAAATGAGGCATGCAGAATGCTGCAAGAGTAGTAGAGGAAGGGCATAAAAGGCAAAAGGAAAGGGAGGTTGGATGTGATGGCACCAGAGATGCACACTTCAGTGTGGTTGAATCTCCTTTTTTTAATAGGAAGAGTGATCTGGGCTACCACTGGATGCAGTGTGGCTCTAACCAGTATGGCCAGGTTATCTGTCTCTAAGATTAAACCTTAAATTTAACAGATTGGATATATATTGGTGTGAATAATAGAAGCAGTCACAAGGAATGGGATTTAATATTGGTCATCAACAGGTGACCACTAACATAAGTTTTTCTGTATCTAGTGCTCCATAGAGTGAGGAAATGTCTGTGAAAGATGCTATAGAAAGATTGGTTTCAGAGTAACAGCCGTGTTAGTCTGTATTCGCAAAAAGAAAAGGAGTACTTGTGGCACCTTAGAGACTAACCAATTTATCTGAGCATGAGCTTTCGTGAGCTACAGCTCACTTCATCGAGTATGCATCTGATGAAGTGAGCTGTAGCTCACGAAAGCTCATGCTCAAATAAATTGGTTAGTCTCTAAGGTGCCACAAGTACTCCTTTTCTTTTTATAGAAAGATTGCAATTCCTATGGCAGGAGTGTTAATCTGGAAGTTTAAAATTTTACTTGAGGATTAAAGTTATAATAATTGTGAAGCTAGAAGCTGAAGCAGAGTTTTGAGCAGTTAAAAGTGGGCAGAGTTGGTGTCAGTTTGACCTTTCAGTCACATTGATGTCAGTACATCTACGCACTTCCTGAAGGGGAGATTGGGGTCTGGCTTGTTAATTGCAGGGACACAAGGCTGGTTAGAGCTTAAAGTCACTGCTTTTGTTTCCACCTTGATTCTTCCCCCCCTCCCCCCCCCCCCAAAAAAAAAAAAAAAAAAAGAAAAGAAAATCTTCTGTGGCAAAGGTGACATTCTGGCTGACTTAAGCTTGGGTTACTTTCCTTGCAAGACAAAGGAGTGGAAGTTGCAAATTTTTTTTATTGAATGTATGAACTAATTTGAGCTCAAACAAATAGATTCTGGTTCTGAACGCCTTTCCTGCTGGAAGTTAGTCAGCTGTGCATGTGGAACTGAAGATTGAAGAGATTTTTATCCCCTAAAGTATACTCTGTCGTACATGAGGATGTACTGTGCTCAGTTAAAGAGTTAGTATCTCTTCACTTGATTTTAGCAAAAATGAATGAGTGCATCCGCATTCTGAAAGAAACTAGTTCATTACTCCTTGAGACACACATTCTCGGGATAGGTTTCAGAGTAACAGCCGTGTTAGTCTGTATGCGCAAAAAGAAAAGGAGTACTTGTGGCACCTTAGAGACTAACCAATTTATTTGAGCATAAGCTTTCGTGAGCTACAGCTCACTTCATCGGGATAAACTTCCCAATGCTACTGCAGTTCAGGCACATACACTAACATAAGCTTAGCCATTGTAGCTTTTTGACATCTCATTTCCCTTTTGGGCAAGAGCATTAGACCTTTGAGATGTGTAGTAACATAGGGAGTAAAATTAAGCAGGGGACTGACCCTGTATGCAGCTAAAGTTTCACACTAAAACATTTGTGTAGAAACATGAATTTTTACTGCATTCAGGATTGTACCGAAGGACATGTGGCAGTATTCATGGTTGCAGTCTGTCACTTGTGGCTCACTTTATAAAGGCTCTCGGCAATGTGAAAGAGTTAGGATTCCTTAAATTAGATTAATCTGGGAAATATGTCAAGATATTTAGGAAGTCTGTAGTTTCTGCAGACTTGCCTTGTTCTTCCTTAGTTGCTAACTTCCTGTTTTATGAAGTCTTAAGACTTTTTAAAAGCTAGTCCCTTTGTGCCCCTTTTTTAGAAAAGAACCTGAATGAGAGTAAAATTTTTCCTGCTTGTTTAACTGTAAATGTTAGGCCTGTAAAGTCTTGTGTTTCTAGTTTTATTGGAGGACTTCTGTGAGGTCTCAGATGTTTATGGTGAGCTTTCTCTGGTTAATTGACAAGGTTGGGGTGTAAAATCATGAAAGGCCCCCTTAATCCAAAATCTGAAAGGGGGCAGGGAGGAGAACAAGCTTTGAACAATGAGTAATCCTTTCCTTTTGATTACTGAATTTTTACCCTGGGCTCATGATGTCACCATTTTACTTATCCCTGTCAGTTTTTCATCAAAGACAGATCTGAGCTGCTCATGTAAACAGAAAAAAAATTGAAAACCTTTTCAGGCTAGCTTTTTACATAAAAGCCCAGCTTTGGATATTTAAGTAATACTGTTAGGGCTGTATATGTTTTAAACAGCTGCTTTCCCAGAGAGGGTAACGTCCTCTAATTTCTCTGTATAGTACATGTAAATGTACCCTTCAAGGTCATATATGTAGGAGGAATGTAGCATGACAGTTTTCCCTGCAGAAGCAACTCAAAATCCCTACATTTGTTTTGAGTCTGTGGAAGTTGGCCATGGCCATTTATTACAGGTCTCTCTGTAGCTAGCAAGCAATTCAGAAACTGTATTGCAAGAAACATTATCTGAGACTCCTCCCTTTCTGTGGTGAAGTATTCCAGTAGTCTTTTTTTAAAATCACTTGGAGTGACATGGGTAATCTTGTATTTTAAAAGGCATAAATTGCTTCTTTGCTTTAAACAGTAAGATACGCCATATTTGACAAAAAGCTATTTGATTTGTATAGACTGGTTGATTAAGATTCCCCAAATCCTTCTTTTAGTAAACTGGTTGTGGCCTGTGTACACTGAAGTTTATTGTAGATAATTATTGTAACTAAGAGCATGTACTGCAAAAATGCTAAATGTATTTTACAGGAAATGGCAAAATGCTTATATACCCAAGTAAAAGTTTTTGTAAGGGAAGTAAAGGAGATCTTGGTTTGAGTAGACTTACTCTACACACTTTTTTAGAACTAAATACAGTAAACTATTTGCAAAGAACCAAACTCTAATCATTGTGGGATCCCTAGCTTCAGTTACTTTTCTGGAAAAACAAGCAGTAAAAAATGTTGAGGTTTAAGCTTGAAAACTTGCCACAAAACTTAAACTTAAACTGATCCACAAGTCTGCATAGGAATTCAAACAAATTCCTGCTGCAAAGTTGGGTTTGTACAACTGAAACTTACATGGTATCCTGCTTTAACAGTTATTACTTCAGATCACAAAATACAAAAGTTACTTCAGGATGAGAGATTGGTTTGGGGATATGGAATTGTCAGGTTCTTGGTTAAAATCTTATCTTGGCTGGAAACTAACTTGTATCTATCTCACTGTTGCATGAGGAGTTTGGCTCATGAGAGGTTAGTGGGTATCTGTCCATATTACAGAAACAACCAGCAAAACTGGCATCCTTCCTGGCAGTCTTATTAGTGGTCAGATATGGAAGGGAGTTGCAGTCTAAACTGTCCTTTTACACCTCTCCAGTACAGGATTGAGGCAGGTAGTGTGGCAGCATAGGAAACTGTGCATACTACTGTGGCAGTGGTTTTCAAACTTTTTTCTGGTGATGCAGTTGAAGAAAATTGTTGATGCCAGCGACCCAATGGAGCTGGGGATGAGGGGTTTGGGGTGTGGGAGGGGCACAGGGCTGGGGCACACGGATGAGGAGTGGGGGTGAAGGCTGTGGGGTAGGGCTGGGAATGAGGGGTTCAGGGTGTGGGAGGGACACAGGCTTTGGGGTGGGGCCTAGATGAGGGGTTTGGGGGTGCAGGAGGGGGCTCTGGTTTGGGGGGGCTCAGGGCTGGGGCAGGAGATTGGGGTGCAGGTTTACTTTGGGTGGCTCCCGGTCAGCAGCATAGTGGGGGTGCTAAGGCAGGCTTCCTGCATATCTTCGCACCACAGACTGTGCTGCGCCCTGGAAGCGGCCAGTAGTAGGTCAGGCTCCTAGGTGGAGGTGTGCATGTGGCTCTTGCCCATAGCCCCCCGCCTAGGAGCTGGGCCTGATGCTGGCCACTTCCGGGGACAACACAGTGTCAGAATAAGTAGGAACTGGCCTGTGTTAGCCATGCAGCACCGTTGATGGGACTTTTAATCGCCCAATCAGCAGCTGACCAGAGCCACCATGCCGTGGTACCGGGTCGCAACCCACAGTTCGAAAACCGCTGTGCTATGGGATTTGGTGTTTTTGATCAGGACTATAGAATGGAAAAAAATTACAATAAAGTTCAGTTCATAACACTTTCAAAGGAAAGTATTCCAAATGTAAGGCAATACTGTCTTAGTGATTCTGCAGATGCCTACATGCTGTCATTGCTGCTTTGTTGCTCATAACTGTCTCAGCTTCATTCTGATGCTGCTTGAGATCGCAACCTATTGGGTGTTAGTGAAACCATCAACCATGGCAATTTAACCTTGCTGCCATATTGGGGGCGGGGGGTAGGGAGTGGTGGGAAGAACTACACTAGGCCTTGACTTCACTAGGCAGAAAGGCGTGCTAATGCATCAGCTAATATATAACTAATGAGGTAAAATCCCAGCGGGGCAAGGCAGCTTATAGTTAATGAGTTAGAGGTGAGGTTAAAACTAAAGCTCCCTCATAATGTTTGCTCCTGAAAATTAGCAGGTAGAGTTAAAATGGAGACATGGATAGGCTCAGGGCACAAGAGTATATAATCTGTGATCCAGACCCTCCTCTTCTGCTCTCTATACACCCACCTAACCTTCTCATTACACCTCTGGATAAAAAATAAGGCTGCTTCTTCCAGGCAGCCTGGGTTCTATCAGCAGGAGCATGGAGAGTACGGGATAGACTGTCTCCCTGGTCTCAATTTTGTTGCCTGGCACCACAGCAACCCCTTGGTGCCAGAAAGAACAATTCTAGGGAAAGTTGTGCTTAGCCCCTGCTGTGCTGTGCTGGAACATGTACTATGCAGACAAGTTCTCCTGAGATGCTGTCTGTCATACTCTAACAAGTCTACTGAGCATTTGCGAACAAATTTTTCAGACTCGTAACTTGGGTGAATTTTCATGGACAGCATAAAGCTCTTGTCCCAACAACAAGGCAGACTTCTTCCTTTCCAACTTCCAGTCCTCACAGCCGTTTCATTCAGAAGCTCTAGCCCATCCACAGTTTGGAGCAAGAACTATTGTATTTTCCCCTAATTTTGTTTTTGGAAATTACTTGACCATTTTAGCTGAAACTTTAATTTTTTTTTGGCCTCAGGCGGAGAGCCAGCATGGGGAAACTTCAGGTTAAGTAGTTAAAATTTAGTTAAGTTTTTAAGCAACTGAAAACAGGATCTTAAAATGGGAAGTATTTGCCAACTATAACCATAGGTAGCACTATCTGCACCAGCTATAATTTGTTAGATTGTGGTAGTTTGACACTGAATACCTTTGTTGCAAGAGCGCAGAAGTCCAGCAGGATTAGTACTGTACTACAGTATACTTGAAACAAGACTGACAGTGAGCTAATGCTGAGGTTAATGGCCATTTAGGTAGGACAATAGGTTCAAGCTATGCAATTCAGTGGGGGTTACAACGAAAAATCAGTTGCTTCTATGTTAACAAATAACTCTCCAATCAAAATGCAACCTATTTCTCTTGGAAATTGGCCAAACCTTTCTGAAATGTAATTATCCTTAGTGGTATTTGGCATCAGTCTCTATAGGTACCTGAAAATATACTTTGTAAGACACACACATAATAGACACTTGGGCTCTAAGAGTAAAATGTCCGGTAGATGAGAACTTAAGCATGTGGAAAATGTAATGAACATGCCTAATACACTACAAGTACTATTTCTGCTGCAGTTGAAGCTGAGCTGCAGATTTTATTAAACACTCATGGTAATGGTCTTATAAATGAACATTCTTTAGGGGCTGCAATTTGATGAACAGTGAACTCTTAATCACTTTACTTGCACAGTACTAGGTTTTAGGAAGAAATGTCAGTTGTCTCTGAAACATACAATCAGACTTGAAAGTTGCTTTTAAATAAGTATCCAAACCTAGTCTCCCCTTGCTAATTAATTCAAGTTAAATCTAGAACAAACTTATGGGGGTTGCATGGCTCAGTACTGGTAAGTGGATGGTAAGTCTTGTTTCTAGGTCACTGAATTTGGGTCCAGGTTGGTGGTGGTCAGATGTTGCTTTCTCAGAGCTTCTAGAGTGCAGTCGCCACTTGCTTCTCCACTGTGAATGCTGCTCTCATTCTGGTGTCTGGGGAAAGCTTGGCACACAGATCCAGAAATATGGCTTTTCGTATCCAAAAGTTCTGCAGCCACTGCTCACCCCTTCATTATGGTGTGATCCCACCAGTCAGTGATCCTTTCTCAGGCTCAGAAGCAGCATTCCACCGTATGCAACTGCTCTGAACAGCGCCAGTCCCCTGGAATTGTTTTGCTGTGTCGCTCAGCAGGCTGTCCTCGGAGAAATTGTCATGTCTCCCATTGTTGTGATTCTTCCTGTGATCTGCAAATATAGGAGAATCGTGCGTCCTGTGTTTGCAGCAGTCCTGAGAATTGTGTTTAGATCTGTGGGCTCTGTGCCTTAGTCAGATGGGAGACAGCAAAAATGCTGTGGGAGTTAGGGGGTTTTTTAAAAATCCACTCAAATATGGGATATGGATGGCATTATGGGATGGAGAACATTGCATGCTGGGAACTTGACCTTGAGCTTCCAGAGATCCCTGGGTCAGTCATTTCTTTCTAACACATTCCAAAATCTTCTCAAAAGACATTGTACTGGAGTGCAGAATGGTGGCACACTAGGATACCTACCCATGGTGCCACCACACTTGGCATCAACACATCTTCTGTGAAAGAAACCATACACCCCAGCTTATATCACTTACACCTTGGATCAGAGCTCTGCTTAACACACAATTTGCAGCATAGATATGTCCTAAGTCAGTGGGAGATAAAGATCCTCTGCAAGGTGCAGAGTTCCTGTAAGATAATTATTTTGCTTCTGGGCTACAGTTTGAGTGACTTAAGTCACCTATGTACAATAGCTCAATGGCTTTCTTCACTTTGTGTACACGGTTAAAATTAATATTTAAAGAAAAGCAGGCACTCTAGTCTAAAACAGGCACTCCAGGTTGGATAAAGTGAGTTTAGGTCAATTTTATTTAATCTTTAAAATATCCAAAATGATGTGACATCAACCAGATTTGGCCAGTGCAGGGTTTCCTGTACAGAAGCTCTGATGCAGTGCGATCCTTTTGTCCTTGGGATGTTGCTAGCCATTACTTACTGAAACCACTTTCAGTTTTGTACGGTTAATACTATATGTCTTGGAGCACAAACACTTTTCTGGTTTCTAATGCAATAAAAACCAATAGAAGATCAGTGAGAATTTTGAAGCTTTTTCTCAACTTTCACAGACATGTCTAGGGCTCTATCAAATTCACGGTTCATTTTGGTCAATTTCAGTCATAGGATTTTTAAAATTTAATGATTTCAGCTATTTATATCTGAAATTTCATGGTATTGTAATTATAGGGGTCCTGATCCAAAAATGAGTTGTGGGTGGGGTTGCAAGGTTATTGTAGAGGGAGTTGCAGTACTGTTGCCCTTCTGGGCGGCTGCTGGTGGTGGTGGTGCTGTCTTCAGAGCTGGGCAGCTGGAGAGTGGCGGCTGCCGGCTGGGATCCCAGCTCTGAAGGTAGAGCTGCCACCAGCAGTGCAGAAGTAAGGATGATGTGGTGTGGTATTGGCACCCTTACTTCTGTGCTACTGCCTGCAGAGCTGGGCCCTCAGTCAGCAGCTGCCAATCTTGGCCACCCAGCTCTGAAGGCAGCAGTGCAGAAGTAAGGGTGGCATGGTATGGTATTGCTACCCTTACTTCTGCACTGCTGCTGGTGGGGTGCTGCTTTCAGAGCTGGGTGCCCAGCCAACAGCCGCCGCCTCTCTCTGTCAGCCCAGCTCTGAAAGTAGTGCAGGGATAAGGGTGGCAAAACCCTGATCCACTTAAAATAAGTCTGTGACCCTCCCTCCCCCCTCAACTCCCTTTTGGGTCAGGATCCCCAATTTGAGAAATGCTGGTTTTCCCCCTGTGAAATCTGTATAGTATAGGGCAAAAGCACACACAAGACAAGCTTTTCCAGGGGGAGACCAGATTTCACAGTCCATGATGCATTTTTCATGGCTGTGTGTTTGGTAGGGCAGTGTCACAATTATTAAGCGGGGAGGGAAGACTTAATAAACTTAAACCATGTTAAAGTTGGGACCTGGTTGTCAAAAGCCTGATGTGTTAAAGATTAACTGTCTTGATTAACTGTCTGGAGCTGTATCTCTTATAACTTAAAGCATGGAATGCCATCCAATTATGGCTGATTAATTGCAGTTAACTTGTGTGATTAACTCAAATTAATAGCAATTAAAAAAATCATTTAATCCCAGCTTTAATCATGCTGTTAAACAATAGAATACCAATTGCAATTTATTAAACATTTTTGGATGCTTTTCTACATTTTCAAATAGATTGATTTCAGTTACAACACAGAATACAAAGTGTACAGTTCTCACTTTATATTTGTATTAATGTGTGTACTATAATATAGTATTTTTTCAGTTCACCTCATACACGTTCTGTAGTACTTTCTCTTTATGGTGAAAGTGCAATTTAGAAATGGCTTTTCTTTGGGTGGGGTGGGAGTTACATAACTGCACTCAAATGCAAAACTTTAGAGCCTACAAGTATGCTCAGTCCTACTTCTTGTTCAGCCAATCGCTAAGGCAAACAAACTTATTTACATTTTTGGGGGATAATGCTGCCTGCTTCTTACTTAAAATCTCACCTGAAAGTGAGAACAGGCATTCACACTTTCGTAGCTGTTATTACAAGGTATTTACGTGCCAGATATGCTAAACATTTGTATGCCCCTTCATGCTTCAGCACTACAGTACTTGTAATGGGGGAATTGAAAAATACCTTTTTTACAGTACAAATATTTGTAATACAAAGTGTACACTTTGTATTCTGTGTAATTTAAATCAATATATTTGAAAATGTAGAAAACATCTGATTTTTAAATCTATCATTGGTTAACAGCTTGATAAATCACACTATTAATCACTTAATTTTTTTAATCACTTGACAACCCTATATCCAATATTAATCAAATACTATACTTTCTGTTAATCTTAATGCAGTTGGTTTGTTTAATCATCTACTGTTCTTAGTCCTTATAGCTAACAGACACACACAACCATGCTAATATGCATATGTGTAAATTGCTTTGCAGCACTACTTTGCTAGTGGTGCCACTGACTACTGGCAGAGGAAGCAGTAACATATACTGGAATTGTAAGGATGGGAGTTACCTTTTTCTCACCATTATTCCTTAAGTTTATGATAGGGGCATACATTGGTGGCCTACTTGTGAATTACAGTCCTCTTGATTTTTAGTATCCTATGGAATAGCACTAATCAAATTTGTGTTTTGAATGGCTAGTTCTGTGACACTTTCTAGGGGTACGTAAGGTTGTGCGGCACCTTGCTACCACCTTCCCTTAGCATGAGGATGTCAAGTCTGTGCCTGTCGGGTCAGCTCCCTGACTGCACTAGCTATAAGCAACACAAGCATTCTCTCAGCCTACTCCGGCTCCACTGTGCCTTTGCAGGTTAGCAGTAGATGCACTCCAACCCCCAAGTCTTCCAGGTGTGCCACTGCCGCCTCCTCTCCTTCCCCCCCCCCGAGTGGCCACATCCTGATCCACCTGACACACTCAGAATATATAGATCCTCTGCTCTGAAAGGAACAGTACACCACAGCTTACTACTTACACCTTGGATCACAGATCTGCTTAACACACAGCATTTAGATTTGTTTGTTACAAAAACAAGAATACAGTGGAGTTGCATCTTATGCAGGGGTTAGGTTCTAAAGTCAGCGTGTAAGGCGAAAATAGTGTATAGTCAAAAAGAGTCAAAGAATGAAAGAATAAAAAAGGAGACTACTTCAACATAGTTATGCGCAAACTGTAGTGCTGTAGGGTGGCCAGGAGCATTGTCTATGATCAGCAACACTTTAAAGTCAAGTCCTTTCTCTTCGAGGTACTGCTTGACCTCCGGAATGAAACACTTGTGGAACCAATCCAGAAATAATGCTGCTGTCACCCAAGCCTTTTTACTTGATTGCCAGAACATAGGCAGGAGATTTTTTTGTTCTTGCCTTTTAGGGCACAGGGATTTGCAGCCTTGTAGAGCAAGTCCAATTTTATTAAATGCCCAGCCGCATTGCCACAAAACAGTCTTTAGCTGCTTTGAAGCCAGGGGCTTGTCTTTCTGATTTGAAAATGTAAGTGCAGTTGGGCTTTTTTTTTTTTCCAGGAGAGCCCAGTCTCATCAGCATTAAAAACTTGTTCCGGAAGATAGCCCTTTTCTTCTATGATTTTCTTTAATTGTTCGGGGTAGGCTTTTGCTGTCTCTTCATTGGCAGATGCAGCTTCACCAGTAGTCTGCACGTTTTTGAGGTTGAAGCAGTTCCTAAAACTCCCTCCTTCTTCGGCAGGAGGTTTGAACAGCGCATAGAGGCTAAGAGCCTTTTCTCGCAACGTATTGCTATCTATAGGCACATGTTTACGATTCATGTCTTCCAGCCATAAGTTTAATGCCTTTTCAGTCTTCACTAAAGTCTTATCACACACCTGGCTCGTCACCTCAGCAGTTATTGGTGCACTTGATGCCACAGCTTGATGGATTTCTCTCTCTCGGGTCTTGATGGCATGGATGCTGGATTCGTTGAGGCCATATTTACGCACAACGTTGGACATACTGTCTCTCTAAGTCCAACACAGCCAGTTTTTCCTCCAGCGTTGGAACAGATCACCTGGTGCTCAACTGAAGAAACAGCGAAGTAGTTGGCTTGCGTTTAGGGACCATGTTGTACGAAATATGTATCTTTAAACACTAGAATCACATTCAGTGCGGCGAGATGCTCACCGGATCTGCAGGCAGTGATCCATGTAGCGGGGGTTGATTTATTGCGTCTAGAGTAGACACTATAAATCGACCCCCCCCCCCCCGAGCACTCTCCTGTCAACTCCTGTACAGTACTCCACTGCTGTGAGTTATTTTTTTGCTGAGCATGTATAGTTGAATTCTTGTAAGTTAAATGCACATATTATGCGACTCTACTGTAAAATATTTTCAACTAAAAATAAAGGAAACAAATGTTTACATGTAAAAGAAAAACATACTAGAGCCCAGATTTAACTAACAAGGTGCCATCTCATCTAATAAGGCACTGCTTACCCAAAATCCTTCGCCGCATTTTTTCAACCAGGGTGACTGGCAGACCCTCGTTTTGTAAGACAAAGCCTGCTTGAAGAATGTTAGGCTGTCACTGCACCCCTAAATATATTAGATCAATCCTTTTTTAACCTGTAAGTGGCATTTTCCCCCTCTCCTCCCACTGTTCACCTCTTTCTGTTAATTTTGCATCCTGAAGTGCTTGCAATCTCTTCATTAACATTTGACTCCATATGCAAATAGATTATTATAAGACATATAATACACAATAGTTGGTCAGGGAGATAAGTCTCCTATCTCTTGTCTGGAAGAACCTGTTTTAAGGCATGTCATTTCTGGGTGACTTCACTTTAACTTCAAGTCTGTAAGTATGTAATTTCTAGTCTAGATATACATATTTTTACAAAGATTTTGACCATTGTAATACAAGCTTTCATTAGATAGCAGTTCGTCAAAGGTTTCAGAGTAGCAGCTGTGTTAGTCTGTATTTGCAAAAAGAAAAGAAGTACTTGTGGCACCTTAGTCTAGCAAATTTTATTTGAGCATAAGCTTTACTGAGCTACAGCTCACTTCATCAGATGCATTCATCAAAGAATGTCATGTGAGATGTATATACCAGACCCAGGGGATCCCTGTAATCCTTATGCCCCTACCATGTCCTCTGCCTGTTGGCATCAAGATGTCCTTGGGTCACAAAGGCTGTTCTGGTTATTCAGAATATGAACTGTTCTCTGTGAAAGTGTTTCCTGATGAGTATTAACTCCTTTCTTGATATCAGTTTCTCTTGTTTATGATCACTGCTTCTGTTTGTCCAGAAATATCTCTTAATAAACACCATAAAACAATTTCAGGGTTTTTATACGTTAGTAACATGACTGGCTGAATTAACCCTCAAAGTCCTTAAAGGGGAAACTTCCTGGGTTCCCTTTACAGATCTTCCTCCAGACTATTCAAATGGAGGCAGGGACCTCCCACGCAATGAGTCTTTGATCCTTCAACAGCTGCAACTCCCTTGGGATCTGCAGGAGTCTAGGTTCATCTCAGAAACCTTGTGCTTCCATGCCATATGGGGTGTTGGCTTTTTCCTTTCCCTGGTTTCCTAGTAATATGGTTCCAGTGAAGCTGTGCTACAAAACTCTTCCATCAAGGAGGATCCTGGGGATAGTCTTTGGACCAAAGCTATTCCTTCTCTTTCCTTCCAAGGAGTCCTAGTTTTTGAGTGTATAAAATCTGGATAGAATAAGAAATCTGTTTTTGACCTACTGTTAGAAAAACTTACTGAAGAAACAAGCAGTTCTGTTCCCTTTTGTACAATCACTCTAGTATCGGAGCACCTGAAGCTAGTGGTAGTGAGCTTCTCTAGAGTTCTTGAAAGGGCATTTAAAAAGTGATCAGATTTTGAGATTCAGACTTTGTACAGATTTCCAAGCATATTATATTTTAGTCAGGGTGGAGCAATTTAAATCCAGGTGATTCAGGTAAATTTAAAAGTTCCATCGTAGCTTGAAATTATGTTGCTATTACAACTTTAGACTAGTTCCCCATATAATTTTAGATACCCACTGGTAACATGGAAAAGAATATCTCTGAATTTTCCAAAACTGTCATGAGCTGAACAACATCTAATTACTTCTGGGAGAAACCCACTTCCATATATCCAAAATCAAGTGTTCATTCCTGTGTGAAGTGGCATTTGATAAACCCCCACATGCTAGAAAATGACCCGTCATACACTAACATCTAATTGTAGTTGAGTTCTCAGGCTTGAACATTTCAATAGCTTCAGCTGTTGAACATGAATTCCTTCTCTAGAATCAAGTTCTGTTTCTACTAGTTCCTATATTTGAAGGAACTCCTCAGCAAACCTTTCAGAATATTGTTAGCTTATAGCAAATGATCGGCATCCTCTTTTTAATTTAACTGTTTGTTTCTCTCTAAGTACCTCACCATATTAATCGCCCGTGAATTAAACAGTGTTTCAATCTTAACCTATGACCAAGAAGCAGGCTTGCGGTTTAACTAACGAGCATGTGTCTGTGCCTCTCCTGTGGTCATTTTTATTCTAGCATGGAGTTACAAGTTCTTGGTTACCTAAAAATTTGTTTCAGGATTAATCTTCAAAAGCATTCCACTTTCTTACTTGAGACATGAAAAATATACAGCTGTATTTGGCAGGTGCAAAGTGGCTGTTGCAAAAGAAGTTAATCATGTAGGCTCTGATCCCACAAATGGGTTCATGGAGGTCTCATTGGTATCAGTGGGACTTTGTGCCATCTCAGGGGCTCACCCACATACATTACATCACCGGACCAAGGGCAGGGAATAGATAATGTGATTTGTTTCCCTTAAAAGTCTTTAGGCAGTAACTTCTGGAATATATACAGAAAGCCATGCATACTGTGACAAAATTCCTCCTCTGCCTTGGTGGGTCCTGCGCTTATTGGCTGATTTTTCTCCCCTCAGAGGTTCATGGCAGCCCTCAGTGTGGCCACTTTCATGGCTCAAATCTGCCATTCACTCAGTTAGTCTCCACACTGGCCAGTGTGGGGGAAAAGGAAGAACAACAATCCCTGCAGTCTCTGCTGATCCACCTAGTGGATCAGGGAACAGGCCAGAGACCTTCCCCTCTGGTGGAACCCACAGTCCAGTTCAACTCCTCCAGTATCAAGTAGGGAGTTGGGGGGGGGGGGGGGTTGAGGGATGGGGGGACCCCAGGCCCGCCCTCTACTCCGGGTTCCAGCCCAGGGCCCTGTGGATTGCAGCTGTCTACAGTGGCTCCTGTAACAGCTGCGTGACAGCTACAACTCCCTGGGCTACTTCCCCATGGCCTCCTCCCAACACCTTCTTTATTCTCACCACAGGACCTTCCTCCTGATGTCTGATAATGCTTGTACTTCTCAGTCTTCCAGTAGTACGCCTTCTCACTCTCAGCTTCTTGCGCCTAGCTCCTCGCATGCACCACAAACTGAAGTGAGCTCCTTTTAAAACCCAGGTGCCTTGATTAGCCTTCCTGAATTGAATCTAGCCGCTTCTGCCTGTTCTAATCAGCCTGTCTGCCTTAATTGTTTCCAGAAAGTTCCTGATTGTTCTGGAACCATCCGTTACCTTACCCAGGGAAAAGGGATCTAATTAACCTGGGGCTAATATATCTGCCTTCTATCACTCTCCTGTAGCACCCGCCCACTTTCCGGATCCCAATAGGATTACTCTCCTGTAGCCATCTGGCCTGACCCTGTCACAATACCTATACTAATTTTCTTTCAAAACTTTCTCAGCTATATTAGCTGTATTCATCACAAAACTAGTCCCACGTGTATCTTATTTTTTATTAGCGATTGCAGTTGATATCGCTAGTCACTTATATTAATGTATTACAGATAAACGGCTCCCTTCTTGGAAGTTATTGTAGTACATACAGTTAGACTTGTGAATGCTGTGCTACCTGTCTATACTCATATGCACGTAGTTCTGAAGATGGTTAAGGTCTGTCTATATGACGGATATTTATACCGATGTAATGACACTGGTTGGTTGTATATTGATTCAGCACTGGAGGTTTTCACTAGCATAGATATCCATTAAGCAACACTATTATAAATATTTCAAGTGTAGTCCGGTTCAGTCTCCTCCTTTTTAAAATACTTCAAGGTGCCTAGCCACTAACTCAGTTGGAGAACTGGCTAAATCATGTTAATGATAGGATAGGCCCATAGAACTTACTTGGTTTAGATGGATATATTAAATGATGCTCCTTAATAGGAAACCATGTAAATAGAAAGTCTATAGATAATTAGGAAGGCAGATCGCTAATGTGAATGTCTCTTGCTTTTTAAGAGGCAAAATGAGAAGGGAAGAACTAGCAACATGTAAACAAAAATCTGAAAAAGCTTTAAAGAAATCGGTGCTAAATGACTTTATGCACCTTAACTTTGGTACAATTTATAAAATCTCTGCAGATATATTAACTTTCACAAAATACAGCTTGACTGTGCTAACTAGTTGCCTGACAACTCTGAAGAGCTCTGAGTAAGCTCAAACTTCTCTCACCAGCAGAAGTTTATTCAATAAAAGATACTACCTCACCCACCTTGTCTGTCAGTCTGTTAGAATTCTTTTTACATATGACTGCCACTACTGCGTCAGAGTACTACTGATCCCTAAGTCCTACCCCAGGCTGCACAAATTTCTTAAAATTGGGCAGTTGGCTTTCATGGACCACCTTCCCTCCAGCCAGGCATCTCAGGGCTGACATTCTTATGAGTCATAAAAATCAGTATGGACAAGGATTTTCTTTAAATTTAATATAGTTTAGCATCTGGAAACTCAACCACCATGGAACCAGGTGCTCTCCAGATCACCAGCGAGTGTTTTACAGAAAACAGCTCAGGATCCTCAGTCCTTTGTAAACCAAATCTAATGTGCTTTTTGGGACTTGTGTTTCACTTGAATGGTTAAGAGCTTCTGGCTCTCTCCAGGATACTTGCCTCTGTCTCATGCTGTTGTATGCTCTGACTTCAGCTCCTAACTGTCTACATAGGGCATCTCAAGATTTGTATAATTTTAGTTCAAATCATAGCAATTTGTGGGCTACGGTAAGAGCATTGTGGTACTGAATGAGACTGTTTGAGTGAGTCCAGAAGGCATCTGCCACACACTGCCTGTCTTGCTGAATGCAGTTTGGTTTTTGGCGCTCCCCTCCCACGAGAGAAGGTATTGAAGGAAACTAAATGTTTCCTAGTACCAAGCGCACAGTATCAGGTGGCTGCCACTAAGCTGGTGGTGTTCAATACCTAACCTGTAGGCTGGATCTGATCCACTTAATGTGTTATGAGCCATGTGATGGATTCAGCAGAATCTGGGCTTTTGGAAGAAGGTGGTTGACTTGGCATACCAATGGACCAGAATTCTACAGCTGCTATTTTCACTAGAATTGAAGCACCAGAAGTCTTTCCCTTTCCTTTCAGCTAAAAGACGTTTGGAACTACACTACTGCACAGTAACCAGAAGAGTGAGGTAGCTTGATTGAGGTGCAAGATAATTTTGGAGGGGGAAAAAAATTACAGTACTAGAACCCTGCAGATACAGAGGAAACACTTTATAACTTCAGAAATGTTGTACTAAAATTTCATTTGTTTTTAAATTTTCCATGACTTGTTTTAATGTCTAGTACTTGCAGCATAAAATTCTCACTACTATATAATTTTTAGAGGACAGACCAACACTGGGACTGCTTGGAACTGAATAATGTGGTATAGTTGTAGCTGTGTCAATCCCAGAATATTAGCAAGATAAAGTGGGTGAGATAATCTTTTATTGGACCGTATCTCCACTGCTACAGTGATCAACACCTCCCATAACACACCTTTCAAGATCCATGGATCCTACACATGCCTATCACAACATTTGGTGTACCTCATCTCATGCACTAAACACTCCAATAGCAACTATGTGGATGAAACCAGACAATCTGACTACACTTTTGAATGAACTCACATGGGAAAATAAGATGAAAACACCTTATCGCCTCTGGATGAATGCTTCTTACAAAGGGATCATTCTATCACACTATCCTGTCCTCAAAAGAAACCTGCACACGCTTTCAAAAGATGAGCCTGGGAGCTTAAATTCATTACTCTGCAAGACACCACTGTCCATGTTCAGTCCATGATTTGTAGATTTATGGCTTATTACAACAATCTGTAACCCACTAGCCCCTACTTTTTGCCCTAGGACTGCAGACTTTGCCCTTTTAACTGCCCACTGGATGTTGAACGGTGCCTTTGCAATATATGTTAACTATTTATGCTAAACAATCTGTTTCATCTTGCATTTTGCTGTGTATTTGGGAGTACCTTTCCCAGATCTGAAGAAGAGCTCTCTGTGGCTCGAAAGTTTGTCTCTCTCACCAACAGAAGTTTGTCCAAAGATGATATCTCCCCCACTTTGTCTCTCAAAACTGAATAAAGAATTTCAGAAATATTAAGTAAAATCCTTCTAAGGGGACACAACTTCAGCTGAATCATGAACAGCACTTTTAGAGTGCTTTTAATTAAGCAAGCCCTGTTTAAAAAAACTTGGAATAAATGAAACCAGTGTGGTACCGCTGCTATTTTTTTCTTAAAACTTAAGATTACTACTTGAACTGACACTGAATTAAACACCTTGAATTTTCCTTTAGATATCTGAGGAAAATTGCTTTTAATAGGATTACATGGAAGTAACATTACTGAAACTTATGAAGTGGCTTACTTTCAGTTAAAGGGTTATCTTTTCAAAGCTGTATTGAACACACTTACTACAAGGAAAGTTGATGCAGTTTGTGGCTGTAAAAGCAGTCACTTGGAATGACAAGCAGTGCCTTGCTTTTTGCTGAATTCTAGTTGAACTGAATTTTGGTAATGTAACTAGCTCAGTGAACACTCAGATGGGTTTATTTTCCTGAGCCAGAGTAACACAAGCTATTTTGAATCCTAGCTAGTTTTACTGTTTAGGTAGATTAAAGTAAAAGTAATATTAGCTGAAGATATAGTAACTCTGACAGATCTCAAGGGGTTTAAATAATTTTCCAATATGCAACATCTATTACAGGATTAAGAATCAGTGTGGATCTTTGTTTACTCAGTACAGTCTGCTAAGAAATCACTTGTTGAGGTGCTTTGGGTAGAGGAGGAATACAGCAGGATGACTTTTAAATTACCAATTTTAATCATGCCTTAAATTGGCAAGCGGGAAACCATAATGTAGATAATTCACTTCTAATTTTGTTTTTGTGCTCCAGTTCTTTCCCTAATGAGTTGATTTGTCATTTGGTTATTAAAACACTAGAACATTAAATTTGGTACTACTTTTTGCTAACCAGGGGACACATTAGCTATACCTTTGTTTAAGCAATTAAAGCTTAAAATATATTTAGTCAGATTTAATTTTTAGTTGTTTAGAAAACGGTTAACTTTTCTCATGACTTGTATCATTTAGGTAGAAAAATTTTTAAATGCACAAGAATGGCTTTTTATTAAATAAAACTACCTTAAATGTGCTGGACACAAATAAAGTTATTGAAACGTGTCGCATTTAAAACTAAAGAGCAAAACATTATCTGTAGTCTCTCGTTTTTGATTGCAATGTCTTTCAAGACATTTTACTAGTAGATATCATCCTCACACCTTGTTTTCCCCTTCCAATCCATGAATTGGAATAAAAATAAACTTTTTTTTTCTTTTCCCAACTCCCAGTTGGTTTCTCACCTTTGTATGAGCTTGTCATTGAATTGAACTAGTTGAATAAATTGAAAGGAAACATGTTCTGCACCAGCAGGAGAGATTACTGTTGTCAAAAACTGGTTTAAAACTGCAACAAACTCTGTTTCCCAGGTATTTAACTACCGTCTTCCACCAATTCCATGCTTTGACTTTAATTAAAACTTTGACAGTAAATTGATTAAATAAAAACAGTGAATTGAAATGACTAATACATTATAGTAGGGCTGTCAAGGGATTTAAAAAAAAAATCTGTAATTGCACGATTAAATCACGCTGTTAAACAATAGAATACCATATATTTAAATGTTTGGCTATTTTCTACACTTTCAAATATATTTCAATTACAACACAATAGGAATAGTACAGTGCTCGATATATTTCTGATCACAAATATTTGCAGTGTAAAAAACAAGGAGAAATTGTATTTTTCAATTCAGCTAATACAAATACTGTAGTGCAATCTTTATCATGAAAGTTGAACTTACAAATGTAGAATATATACAAAAAAAACTTATTTTTAATGCAATGTAAAACTTTTTAGAGCTTGCAAGCCCGCTCAGTCCTATTACTTGTTCAGCCAATTGCTCAGACAAATAAGTTTGTTTACATTTGCAGGAGATAATGCTGCCTGCTTCTTGTTCAGTGTCACCTGAAAGTGAGAACAGGCATTCACACAGCAGTGTTGTAGTTGGTGTTGCAAGATATTTACATACCAGATGTGCTAAAGGTTCATGTATCGCTTCAGCCACCATACCAGAGGCCATGCGTCCCTGCTGATTACCGGTTCTGCTCGAGAACCATCCAAAGCAGTGCGGAACGATGCATGTTCATTTAATCCTGAGTCAAATGCCGCTAGCAGAGGGTTGATTTTCTTTTTTGGTGGTTCGGGTTCTGTAGTTTCTGCATCAGTGTGTTGCTCTTTTAAGACTTCTGAAAACATGCTCTACAACTTGTCCCTCTCAGATTTTTGGAAGGCACTTCAGATTCTTAAGCCTTGGGTTGAGTGCTGTAGCTATCTTTAGAAACTCACATTGGTACCTTTGCTTTTTGTCAGATCTGCGGTGAAAGTCGTCTTAAAACAAACATAGACTGCTATAACATGAAATATATGCAGAATGCGGGTAAAACAGAGTCAAAGACATACAAATTCTCCCCCAAGGAGTTCAGTCACAAATTTAATTAATGCATTATTTCTTCTTCGAGTGCTTGCTCATATCTATTCCAGTTAGGTGTGTGCATGCACTGTGTGTATGGCTGTTGGAAACTCTTCCCTAGCAGCTACCCATCAGGCCGGCTGTGGAGCCCTTTGGAGTGGGGCTGGTATGGCGCTCTACATACGCCCCCACCATTCATTTCCTTCTTACTACCAGTGACGGTTGTTGGAACAGTGGTCTCTTGCTTACAAGTGTCCCACTAATCCCTGGCTCTTCTGCTAATCTCTGTATATAGTTACCCATTGTTAGTTAATAGTTCTTACTTAGTTGTAGTCTTTAGTGGTTGCGCAGGCTTCCCCTCCAACAGGTGCCTGTGGGGCATGCCATCCCAGGGCTTCAAACCCTGTAGTTCCTGCACTAAGCCTATGCCCACGGGCGACCCCCCCCCCCCAACTCTCCACTCTCTGTTTAGAAGCCCATCATTGGACAAGTGCAAGGTCTGCAAGGTTTTCAAGCCTTGCACCAGGAAAGAGAGGGACATTTGCCTAAAGCAACTCCTTTTGGAGTCAGCTCCTGTCCACAGCAGAACCCGGCCCTGAGCACCTCGGTGCGGAGCGCTCCTCCTGCGGTGCTGTCTGCAGTGCTGAGAAAGGACTTGGCACACCAACCCAGGAGCCGCCAGTGCCCCAGGCCACAGAAGTCTTCTCCCCGGCACCACTCTCAGTCACTGGCTGCCCGTAAGAAACAGGCCAAGGGGAAGTACCCCACCCACCCACAGCGGCCTGCCACGGACACTACACCCCTGGAAAGGGACGGTGCAGGGAATGGGCCTATGGCCGACAGACCCTCAGGCCGGGCATAATTGTCACGGGCTCCTGTCTCCCCAAGAAGCCCTGCTCTCCTGGACTCACTGTGGCTGCATGTGGGGGAAGTTACGATGTCCTCCACTCTGGACACCTTTGAAGCCGCTAGGGGGCTTATGGAGATGACTGCACCCAAGTCTCCAACTACGTGGCCTCCACTCCCTCGAGGCACAGCACTGTCCAGAGGCAAGCCTGCCATGTTCATCCCGTTTGCCCCCTGCTCTGGGTCCCAGCACCGCTCCTGTGCCCCGCACCGGTCTGACTCGCGACTCCAGTCTGACTCGCGGCACTGGTCTTGCAGCCCCGATCATCGGAGCCACTCCCGCTCGAGGTGATCGTCGGTGGATTGGTTGTGGTCCTGCTAGAGGTCCAGGTCCCGCTCTGTGACCTCGCAGCACCGCTCTCAACACCTGCCTCAGCCTGCACCTTCCAGTGTTGCTGCCTGCTCCCAGCACCGCTCTACATCGCAGCACCGCTCCACATCCTGCTGTCGCTCCCTGCAGCGGCACTACCCTGCACTGTGCCACCGCTCAACATCGAAACCCCCGCTACCCCTCACAGTATCCAATCCAGTCCGTTGGAGGAGGATGCCTTTCTGGTGCAGTCTCACACTGTTTCCCCTTGGTCGTCCTGCTCGAGATCCCCCTCCCTCCAATCAGGCAGGGCATCATGGGCGTCTGAGGCACCCAGATCAGGGCCAGGGAGCCTAAGGCAGGACTATTTAGCACCCCAGTGGCAATTCTGGATGCCTTGGGTATACCATCAGGCCCAGGGTGCCCGCCCTTCGCCTTCACATTTGGGATCTTCGCCTCCCAGAGGCGACCTTCAGCCACTCACCCCAGGAACCTTCACAAAACCCAGACCCAGCCCCACATCCGCCTGTGGAGGCTACCCCCAGTGGCCATAAGGACCTGGTCCCTGAGGATCCAGAGGCCACCACGGAACCGGTCTTGCCGGTGGCTTCCTTTTTGCCATCCCCTGATGAGGCGGTGGCAGGCACTTCCATGTCTGGACCACCACCCATGGACTACAGGGCCCTGCAGGAGCTCCTCCGACAGGTGGCCCTCAATATGAACCTCCAGATGAAGGAAGTGGTCAAAGAGGAGGACCCTATGGTGGACATCCTGGCACCAGAGGGGCCACCCTGGGGTGGCCTTACCCCTTATAAAGACTATTCAGTCCAACTCCAAAACTATTTGTCAAACACCTGCCTCCATTCCCCCTACGGCCAAGGGGGCTGAGCATAAATACTTTGTTCCCACTAATGGATATGACTGTCTCTTCACCCACCCTCCCCCATGCTCTCCTGTGGTAGAGGCGGTGAATGAAAGAGAGACAAGGTCAGCAGGCCCCCATGCCCAAATCAAGAGATGCTAAACTGCTTGATTTGTTTGGAAGGGAAATTTACTCCACAGGGCGCGCATCTCTCTCTCTCGCGCTAATCAACTTGCAGTCCTGAGTAGATAAAACTATAACCTGTGGTCCTTGATCTTTAAATTTAAAGAGCTTCTCCCCTTTGAGTCACGAGCAGAGTTGGGGGGGGCCATTGCTGAAGAGGGATAAGCTGTTGTCCGGACTTCCCTCCAAGGCTCCCTGGATGCCATGGACTCGGCAGCACGTACTGTGGCATCCAGGATTGCAGTGAGGCACTCTTGGCTCCAATCCTCTGGTCTTCCCCTGGAAGTTCAGCAGACCATACAGGACCTTCCCTTTGATGGCCAGGGCCAATTTGCTGTACAAACAAATCCAGACTGCATAGCCTAAAGGACTCCCGGAACACACAGTCCCTCGGCATGCACATTCCAGCGGCCCAAAGGAAGCCCTTTAAACCGCAGTCCACCCAGCAGCGGTCTTTTTTCCCCCCCTAGGCCTAGGCAGGACTTCTCCCATAAGAGAAGCAGATACAATTGACGCAAGCTGTCGCGTCTTCCCTCTGGGCAGGGCCAGGGGCAATCCAAACCCTTCCCTAGACCCAGGATATGAAGGACGCTTATTTTCACATATCTATCACCCTGGCTCACAGACAGTTCCTCAGTTTGTGGTGAACAAGGTGCATTATCAGTTCACAGCCCTCCCATTCAGGCTGTGCACAGCACCTCACATCTTCACCAAATGCATGGCGGTTGTAGCAGTTTTTCTCTGCCGCCAACACGTGCATGTCTACCCATACCTGGACGACTGGCTCCTTCGAGGCCATTCCTGTCAGCAGGTAGAATCACAGGTGCAACTAGACATGTTCAAATGATTAGGTATCCTTCTCCATGTCGTCAAATCCGTGCTGACCCCCAGCTCAAAGGATAGAGTTCATCAGAGCAGTTCTGGATGCAACTCAAGCAAGAGCGGTCCTGCCAGAGACTAGTCAACTGGCCTTCTCACACATAATCTGCACCCTTTGCAGCTTCCCCACCACCACGGCAAGGCAGTGTCTCAGGCTGCTAGGCCATATGGCATCCTGCACTTACGTGGTTCAACACACCAGGTTACAACTCAGGTTACAAGCGTGGCTTGCGTCTGTGTATCGCCCAGGCCATGACAGCCTAGACATGGTGCTGACCATCCCTCAGCACACCTTCGATTTCCTACAGTGGTGGCTGGATCCCTGCACTGTGGGCACCACGGTTCCATTTCACTCACCCCAACCCACTTGACTTTGGTCACAGACGTGTCCACATTGGGCTGGGGAGCGCATCTCGAAAACCTGACAACTCAGGGCTTATGGCAGGTAGAGGAACTGGCTCTAGGTATCAACATCAAAGAACTCAGGGCAAGCCGCCTCACCTGCCAAGCCTTTCTGTCTCACTTGCAGGGCCACTGCATAGCGGTATTGATGGACCATACCACTGCCATGTTTTTATGTAAACAGGCAAGGCGGAGCCTGATCTGTCAGGAAGCCCTCCTACTGTGGGAATTTTGTCTAGCCCACTCCATCCTTCTCCAGGCCTCATGCCTGTTGGGCGTTCAGAACGTGCTGGCAGACAGCCTGAGCAGACATTTCCTCACTCACGAGTGGTCGATTCACCCTGATATCATCCATTCCATCTTCTGCAGTTGGGGGTTTCCCTGAATCGACCTGTTTGCCACACAGGCCAACAGGAAGTGCCCAACCTTTTGCTCCTTCAGGAGCCACAGTCCAGGCTTGATCACATATGCATTCATGATTCCATAGGCCGATCAGCTGCTATATGCCTTTCTGCTATTCCTGCTTATCAGCAAGGTGCTTCTCAAAGTCCACAGGGACAAGGTGGATGTCATTCTGGTGGCCCCAGCTTGGCCTCACCAGTGCTGGTACCCCCCCTCATGGATTTGTCAGTCCAGTCACCGATATGGCTACCTCTCACTCCCAACCTCATTACACAGAACCGTGGTCGCCTCCTTCACCCAGACCTTCAGTCTCTTCATCCCATGGTCTGGAGAATCTATGGCTGAACCAGGAAGATCTCGACTGTTTGGATCCGGTGAGACAGGTGCTTCTGTAGAGCTGCAAGCTATCTACTAGAGCCACATACAGGGTGAAATGGAAGTGGTTCTCTAACTGGTGCACCCAAAGGCAGGTGCTCCCGTTCCAGGCTCCCATCCCTTGTATCCTGGACTATCTTCTGTACCTGAAAGACTAGCGTCTGGCATTTGGTGTTCTCAAGGTCCGCCTCGCGGCCATCTCGGCTTTTCACCCAGGCAATTCTGGGCGTTTGGTGTTCGCACACCCCATCATGGGATGTTTCCTGTAAGGAAAAGATACATTTCTCTTCTCTCCTTCCCCCAACCCCCCCCATGAAGCCCCATCCCGGCCTGGGACCTTAACCTGGTCCTCTCCCGCCTCCTGGGCCTTCCCTTCAAGCTGTTAACCACCAGAAAGGGAGCCTTCCAAGAGAGGCAGAGGAATGAACAAGAAGCTATCACCTCAGCACGACGCGTGTTTGAACTATTGTAGGAGCAGGATTTTATATTTGTACTGTAAGAATTAATGTATGTCTTGATTTCATCCTGCTAGCCCTCCCCATTTGAATAACAGAAAGGAATGACCCTCTGGTTCTATGAGATTGTTTTCCCATATGCATTACAATTAGGACCTGTTTATAAAGTTTAGTTAATGAGAGACAGGATTTTTTATTGTCTTGTTAATTAGATTAAAGGAATGTCGAAGGCCTGAACACAATATAAACTGTTTCTGACCACAAGATTTAGTGAAATTTAATTTCTGTCTTCTCTGTGACAGACACTGTGAATGGGGAATGCATGCATCAGGAAAAGATAAGGTGTGAAGGCCATTGTTCTAGCCAGATGGTCAAGGAAGGAGGAGTGAAGAGACTTCATGACACCAGAAAATCATCAATGCGCATCCATAATGGAGGAAGGGCAGATTGACCCTGAGGGGAAGGCTGGCACCCCTAAAGTGAAAGACAATTGATTAAATTGAAACCAGGACAGGATGACCCTCTCAAAGGTGTTTTGAAATGTTAACACCAATCAAAGAGTAACCGGTCAGAAACTGATTCAGCAAAATCCATAGACTTCAACAGAAGAAAAAAAACTATAAGAAGAGGGTGCTTGGCCATGAGACTTCGGGTTCATCTTGCCACACTCCAGGAATATCGGATCGTGACCAACAGAGCCCTGCTCCCTTCTGCGACCAATCTGGCCGGCCACTAGATTGATCCAGACTCTGGACCGGTAACTATAAACATCAACTGGCAGGACTGTGTGTGTGATTGAAAAGCATATGCTAACTGTTGTATTTACAATAAACACGGCATTTTGTCTTATCCCTCTTATAAGATCCTATTGGTATTTTATTAGTGTAACACTACGGGCCCTCACCTCCTGAGCCTCTGTACACTATCTTTCATAAAGACCAGGTACAGCTTAGAGTAGACCTCATCCAGCTTTCCTCCCCAAGGTGGTGTCCTGTTTCCATATTAGCCAGGACATCTTCCTACCAGTCTTCTATCCAAAACCACACAACAGCCCTCACGAACAACAGCTGCACTTGCTGGATGTCAGGAGAGCACTCACCTTCTATATCAACTTCACAAGTCCATTCCGCAAAACAACCCAGTTGTTCGTTGTTATGGCGGAGCGGATGAAAGGTTTGCCAGTCTCTTCCCAGCGGATCTCCTCCCGGATTATGGCATGTATCCGTGCTTGTTATGACTTGACGAAGGTTCCTCCTCCTGCCATCACACCTCACTCCACGAGGGTGCAGGCCTCATCAACAGCCTTCATGGCCCATGTACCTCTCCAGGAGACCTGTAGGGCTGCAACATGGTCTTCAGTGCATACTTTCACATCGCACTACGCCATTGTCCCACAATCTAGGGATGATGCTGCCTTCGGCAGAGCGGTACTTCGGTCAGCAATACGTTGACTCCGACCCCACCTTGGAGCTAAGGCTTGGAAGTCACCTAACTGGAATTGATATGAGCAAGCACACAAAGAAGAAAAAACAGTTATTCGCCCTTTTTGTAACTGTTGTTCTTTGAGATGTGTTGCTTATATCTATTTCATTCCCTCCATCTTCCCCTCTGTTGGAGTAGCCGGCAAGAAGGAACTGAAGGGGGGTTGGGCCAGCAGGGTCGAATATAGAGTGCCATACCAGCGCCACTCCAGGGGGCTCCACAGCTGGCCCAACAGGTAGCTGCTAGGGAAAAGTTTCCAATAGCCATGCGCGCACACCTAACTGGAATAGATATGAGCAACACACCTCGAAGAACAAGTTACAAAAAGGGTGAGTAACTTTTTTTTTTTTTTCCTCCCCTAACAAGCATCTTTAGCATGGAAGCATGTCCTCTGGAATGGTGGCCGAAGCATGAAGGGGCTTAAGAACGTTTAGGAGATCTGGCACGTAAATACCTTGCCATACCGGCTACAGCAGTGCTATGTGAACGTCTGTTCTTGCTTTCAGATGACGTAAATAAAAAGTGGGCAGCATTATCTCCGGTAAATGTAAACAAACTTGTTTTAGTGATTGGGTGAACAAGGACTGGGTGGACTTGTAGGCTCTAAATTTTTTTTGCGTCTTGTATTTTAGTGCAGTTATGTAACACAAAAATAGACATTGGTAAGTTGCACTTTCATGGTAGAGATTGCACAACAGTACTTGTATGAGGTGAATTGAAAAATACTATTTTTACAGTGCAAACATTTGTAATAAAAATATTAAGTGAGCAGTGTACGTCTTGTATTTTGTGTTTGTAATAGAAATCAATATATTTTAACAGTAGGAACACATCCAAAAATATGTAATAAATTTCTTGTGTTCTATTTAACAGTGCGATTAATCATGATTGATTTTTTTTGAGTTAATCACATGAGTTAACTGCGATTAATCAGCAGCCCTAGGTTATAGTAACATTAGGCTTTAATGTAGATTGTCAATTTGAGATTTAGTTCAGGTAGGTTTATTTAGCTAATTAAAATAGAGATTTAAAAAAGAATCGCTTTATTCACCCTGAACTACAAACAACCCCCTCCCCCTTCAAAAAACCCCCAACTATTTGGGAATATGAGGAAATTCAGTCTAAACGTTAAGTAGTTTGCTTTTTCCTGTTCTGCTCCTCTTTATAACCACTTAACTCCTGTTTCCACAGCTATGTCCATGCTACTCTCCCTGGTGCTCTAATAGCAAGAATTAAGGCTCATCTGAACTTGAGTTGAATAAAAACTAAACATACAAGAAATCCTTTGTGAGGAATAAGGACGAAGACATACAGTCGCCATTGTTATCACTCTTTTATATCTATTAGTACTAGTGATCAGAAGTAGTTCATTACTTTTACCTAGTCTGTGTGGAGGGGGAGGAGAGTAGCAGGAATGCTGGCTCAAAAGGGCAGTGATGGCTTTTTTGAGTGCTAATGCCAGTCATGCTCCTGATCTGCCGCTCATAGATTAGTTGACTTTTCTCTCTGGGAAACAGAGTGACTGTCCCTGGCAACAGTCTACAAAACTAATCCTGGATAGTTTGAGAACTTCTTGTGGCCCAGAAAAATAACTAGATAAAGGCTTCTTGTCTGCTACAAAAAACACTAGCTAACTGGCTCAAAGTGCAAGTGTGCTAACTCTCAGATAAAACTTTTTATCTACTTTGCCATAGTGCTTTAGGACTTTTATCTTCAGATTTTTTTTGTGGGGGAGAAAAGGGGGTAAACAATTTTGGTTCACTAAAGTTGACACACATACGTGGGAAAATGTTCAAATATAAAGGAAAGTTATCTTTACACATTTCCGGTCACTCTTTGACTATATTGATAACCCTTAAGAGGGGAATATGGTTCCCCCTAAGGAAGGGCAGTGAAGCTAAAAAAGTTTGATACATTTAACTCCATAGCCTGGGCAGGTGGAGACATGGCACCTAAGAATCATTTAACATTCTGTACCATGAAGCTGTTGTATAGCAATTCTGCAGTTTTGCAGGGTATAGCTTGCAGGTTGTTGCTCTAGTTGGCAAATATTGTTAACCTCATTTACTTCTAGTACTGGCTCACAGAAATTTAGAACTACTTTTAGCTAGTTACTCGAGCTATAAAATTATCCTTATCCAAGAGATGGTGTGGTCAGAAGTAGTAGATATGGCAAGTGGAAGAAGTCTGCTTACCCCCCTGAGGAAATTGAATCCATTGCATCATCAGGGTGCCTAGAAATACAGATGCCTTTCTGTCTTAACAGGTGCATTCAGTTTAACATGCTCTTATACTTGGCTCACCAGTGGGGGCGGGGAGGGGAAGATTCTTCTAGAGAATTCATTACATCTTAACCATTTAGTTCAATATACATCTTCCTTGGGCATGGCTACATTGGAAACTTCAAAGCACTGTTGCAGGAGTGCTTCCACGACAGTGCTTTTGAAGTGTGAGTGTGATAGTGCGCGAGTGCTGGGAGAGAGCACACCCAGCGCTCCTGGTATCCACCTCCACGAGGGAATTAGCTCCGAGCACTGGGAGCACGGCTCCCAGTGCTCAGAGCCTGTTTATAATAGCACTTTAAAGCGCTCTGACTTGTTGCACTCGGGGGTGATTTTTCACACCCCTGAGCCAGCAAGTTAGAGCGCTATAAAATGTAAGTGTAGCCAAGCCCTTTATCTTGGAAAGCACTTAGAAACAGAAACTTGCCAACTTAGTTATAGCAGCCACTGTAGCTATTCACTGAAACATTTGCAGTGAGTTTTGACCCACTGTCTCCATCTCCCCTTGCCTTTGTGTCTTTTGAAATGCTAATAAAGACTTCAGGAAAGGAAGAATCTTCTAAAGGGTAAATCTAATGTGGAACCTCACCTGTAAGGAAGCCTTTACCTCAGGGGTTCTCAAACTGTGGGTTGGGACCTCTCAGGGGGTTGCGAGGTTATTACATGGTGGGTTGCGAGCTGCCAGCTTCCACCCCAAACCCCACTTTGCCTCCAGCATTTATAATGGTGGTAAATATTTTTAAAAAATGTTTTTAATTTCTAAAGGGGGTTGCACTCAGACTTGCTGTGTGAAAGGGGTCACCAGTACAAAAGTTTGAGAACCACTGCTTTACACCAAAGAACAGTTCAACTTTCTACTGAAGTTCATCAATCACAGAAATGTAGGGCTGGAAGGGACCTTGAGAGGTCATCGTGTCCAGCCCCCTATGCTGAGACAAGACCAAATATACTTAGACCATATCCTCTTCATAATAGCCCTTAACGCATTTGTAGACTTATCAGATCTTCTGTCATCTTTTCTCAAGATTAAACATACTAAGTTTGTTTTACTTTCCTCATAGTCAGGTTTTTCTAAACCTTTAATTGTGGTTGCTCTCCTCTGGACTCTCCAATTTATCTACATTTTTCCTAAAGTGTGACACCCAGAACTGGGACCCAGTACTCCAACTGAGGCCTCACTCCTGTTAACATACCACAGAATATTAGCCTTTTTTGCACCTACATCACATCGTTGACTCGCACTTAGTTTGTGATCCATTATAACTCCTACATCCTTTTTAGCAGGACTACCACCTAGTCAGTTATTCCTCTGTTTGTAATAGTGCATTTGATTGCCCCCTTCCCCGCCCCCCCTCCTTAAGTGTAGAACTTTGCATTTGTCATTGTTGAATTTTATCTTGTTCACGTCAGGCCAATTCTCCTCCAATTGATCAAGACTGTTCTGAATTGTAATCCTGTCCTCTAAAGTGCTTGCAACTCATCAGCTTGATGTCGTCCACAAATGTTATAAGTATACTCTCCAGTCCATTATCCAAGTCCATTAATGAAAATACTAAATAATACTAGACCCAGGACAGACCCTTGCGGGACCACACTAGATACACACTCCCAATTTGACAGTAAACCATGAATGATAACGCTGAGCGTGGTCTTTTTCAACCAGTTGTACTAGTAATTTCATCTAGACCATGCTTCCCTAGCTTGAGACTGTCATGTAGGACTATAGTAAGGCTTTTTTAATAAAGTCAAGAAATGGTGCGTCTACTGCTTCCCCATATCCTCTAGGCCAATAACGCTGTTAAAGAAGGAAATTAGATTGATTTGGCATGATTTGTTTGTGGTAAATCCATGCTGGCTATTCCTTAAAATGCTATTACCATGTAGCAGCTTAAATTTGTTTAATAGTTTGTTCCAGTATCCATCCAGGTTCAAAGTTAGGCTGAATGGTTTATAATTCCTAGGTCCTCTTTGTTCTCTTTTTTTTTAAAAGACAGGTTCTGTGTTTGCACTTCTCCAGTCCTTTGGGACCTCACCCATCTTGCATGAATTCTCAAAGATAATTATGGTTCTAAGATTGCTTCAGTTAGTTCCTTAAGTACCATAGGGTGAATTTCTCAGACTCTGCAGATTTGAATACATTAACTTACTTAAATACTCCCCCTCCCCCCCACTTGAGTTTCTTCCCCTTTGTTGTTAATAGTAATTGTGTTAAGCATCTACTCACAACTGACTTTTGTAAAGGAAAAATGAGGCAAAATAGGCATTAAACACCTCTTTTCTTGATATTCATTACTGGCTCTCCTTCCCTGCTAAGTAGAGGACTACACTTTCTTCGTCTTTCTCTTAATGTATTTATAGACGCTCCTCTTATTGCTTTTTATGTCCCTTAGTAGGTGTAACTAATTTTGTGTCTTAAGGCTTGTCTACACTACAAATTAGGTTGACTTAAGTTAGGTCGACTTACAGCCACTGCAGCAATTATATTGGCTGTTGGTGTCCACATTACCCTCTCCTGCCAGTGGTGTACGTCCTTGCTAGGAGCACTTCCTGCGACTGAAGTGAGGCACTGAGAGCTGCGGGGGCTCAAAGCCACTGTTGGAAGACAGGATACTGGGCTAGATGGACCATTGGTCTGATCCAGGTTGGGCGTTCTTGTATTCTTATGGAAATCTTCTTCCCTCACTTTTCTTTGCATGGAAGGAAAGAATACTGATCCCACTCTTGTTTGGTCTTCCAGCATTTCGTATGCTCATACAAGATTACATTTCTGATATAGGATAAGTTTTTTATTTCTCTGACTCACTGGGAGTAGTCCAATGAGGGCAGTGTCCTAAGCCCTGCTTGTCTTAGGACCCTGTGAGACAGGCAGTTCCCCCTGCCCGCCAGGCCAGCCCCCCACCCCTGTGGGGGAGCTGCGTAGGGCCCCAGAATAACTAGGGACGTCCCTGGCCTAGAGAGTCAGCATTGTGTATGCCCAGTGGTGCCTATGGAACTTTTTTAACTTGAAGACTTAGATGCCGAGTTTAGGTGCCTACAGGGCTGGGTGGGAGTTTCGTGGATTGCAGTAGAGGCTAAAACTGGGATTTAGGCATCTAAATCTAAGCTTTAGGCACTTAAATGCCTTTGTAGCTCGGGGGCCATAGTTCCTAACTGGCGAGTTAACAAGACTCGCTTGCTAAATAAACCCATATGTTTAACCACTTCTGGTCTTAAAGAAACCTGGAGTAGCAAGCTTTCTTTTCTAAGCCCAACTTGTGGGTGCTCTTGATACAGATGAGTTCTTTACTAGAACCCCGAAGGCCTAATATGTCATTGCATTCTTTCTCTAATTGTAATCTCTCACAAAAAGTATTTGTTTTTGTTTCAAAAGGTAAACAAATTTTTTTTCCAATTACATTTTTACCCCTTTTTTGGCTGTCTGGATATTTTAGAAAACTGTGATAGTGAAAGATTATTTAAGTCTAAAATATTGACTTGCTGCTTTGAAAAGATTGGGAAAGTGTGAATTACGCGCAATAGAATGGTTGTCAGTAAGACTTCATTTCCCCACACTTAACTACACTGCCTCTGATACTATTATGTGGTTATGGTCTGCATTCTGTGTAGGAAATAACTGGAGTATACCAGATTTAAAAAATTTATTAAAGCTACTGTTAAAATTATATAATGAACAGACACTTTTCTCAACCTGTGTATCTGGGTATAGTGCTAGATTATCCACAAATACAAAGTTTGTTTTTAAAAGTCATGATACATATAGTACATAATCAGCAATAACTCAAATTTAGGTGAATACATTTAAGAGTACAGTTTAGATATTAGTATCCAAGTATTCGGGTACATCACTCATGGAAAAGTTGTAAGGAGACTTGATTGTGGAATGCAAAATATATCAATGAGTGAAGATTGTCCCTCATGCGGTAAGGCCCAAATCCTGCCAAGATGCACAAGTATAGTTTTTATGCCTGTGAGTAATCTCATTGGATGAAATCTTGGTCCCATTGAGCTTAAGGGTTTTTCTGTTCACTTCTAGCAAGAAAACTGTAAAACGAATGACCACATAGAAGTCATTTAATTAGTATTTTAAAAAATGCGTTACCATTTTCTATTCCATGGAATTATTGTGTTAAGAGGAAATTTTAGCAATATTTCTTAAAATGGAGCTTTGCAAAATAAAATCTACTTTTTTGACAGCTGGAAGATGGACATACTTTATTCGATTACAATGTTGGACTAAATGACATAGTTCAGCTTTTGATACGGACTGAGTCTGATGCTCCTACCAGTTCCTTGACTAATAAGGATGGAGAAGTCAACCCGTGTGCTGTTGCCAACTGTAAGAACAAAGTCAAGAGAACAACAGGGAGTGGATCGCCCAATCAGCCATCTACATCTGCTCGGTCATTTCTCATTGATCCTGGCATTGGATTGTATAAGGTATTTGCAAGTTTTGAAATCCTCTTGTTTTGTATTTCTAGGTTCAGTTCTATAGCTTATATAGACCCAGATCCTTGAAACACTCTTATGTGCTTAATGTTAAATTTGAAGTCAATGGGTCTATGCTCATGTTTAAGGTTAAGCATGTGTATAAGTATTAGGAGAATCAGGGCCAGTAATACTGTCTGGATTGTTTTAATTAGAGGTTTAATTTAGAGATTTATTTAAAGTATTTGGGTAAAAATGATGATCATATGCTTCAATTAAAAATATCTGCTACAGCATCCGGGTACAGCAGGTAACTTCATTATGATGGGATTTAGGTGTTTAGTTTATGATGTCTAAGGCTCTGATCAATATACTGAAGGCACATTCTTAAGGTTAGACATGTGTAAGTACCTTGCTGAACTGGGCCTAAAATAATAAGCCGTCTTACAAAAAAAGTGTTTAGATTTAAATTTGCACAGTAAGAGGTCAAATGTATTATTAAAAACTTGGTCTTTTTTCTCCTCATCTGGGCAGATCTAGTCTTGTTACAATGTAGATGGAAAAACTAGAAGTTACAGATTTCATGGTAGGCAGCCACTTTTCTGCTTTGTCCAGCTTCGGTCTACCTTGTGAGAAGTTTGAGAGCAGTCCTGTGTACAGGGTAGCGTTCAAGGCGATAGAAGAAAAGTGTTACATGTACCCGAGCTGAGTCTTACAGTTTGAGTTGCAAGTTGGAGAAACGTCTTCATGAAGCTCACTCTCTTGATATGAAGTCACTTTAATATGTCCTAGAAGTGGTTGTTACAATATCAGTGTAACAGACGGGAGATACTTTTTTTGGTCATACATCACTTGCACTGTCCAACAACATCCCATACAGTTGGCATTATTACACCACCTATTAGGAAGCAAGGAGGCAAAAAACCTGTCAACTATATCTGATGTAAACGACACCAGCTTTCCCACTTCCTATCCACTAACTTCCTTCCTTCCTTTCACTAGAAGCATAAAGCCTGTTCTTCAGCCCCTGTGCTCCCTTTTCACCTTTCATTAGGGCTGTGTCTACCCTACGGAGCTTTTAACGGCATGTCTGTGTTACAGCCGTGCTGCTAAAAGGGGCGCAGCATAGCTGCTGTTTGTCAGCTCTCCTGCTGACAAAAAAACTTCCACCCCCGCTGTTCACACTGGCACTTGTCATCGGCAGAACTTTTGTCTTTCAGAGTTGTTTAAACCCCCCCCCCCCCCCCCCCCCCCCCAACAAAAGTTTTGTCGTTCAGTTGCCAGTGTAGACGTAGCCAAGAAAAAGACAAAGGAAGATACCACAAATCAGAAAGAACATAGAAAAGATGGATTTCTCAAAGAAAAGTGCTAAAATAGGCACTTATCAATAGCCTTAAGAAATTGAGGTAGGGGCTTTAGAAAATAAAATAACTTAAACTCCTTTTTTTTAGAGTGAAAAGGAGAAGGCAAATTATCCTTCTTCTTGCCCAGAAAGGGACCACCTGATTGCTACATCTGCCTCAGTGAACCACCTCCAGGGAGGCAGTTAGAAAATTCTGCCGTCACGACGTTGTTGAGGACTGCCAAATCTTCTGTAAGATTGCCTTAAAGCACTTCAATTTTAGGATATACAGAAAAGTATTTAATATGTGGATACAGGTGTTGTATTCCTTGCAGTTTCTAGATGTCAGGTGCATTCTGTTGACTAGGGATCCTTCCCTAAACACTCCAATTAAATGGTGGTTATAAGATTTTATTCAAGCCAAAAATATAATTTAAAAAAATCCTGCTCAAGGGAAACCAGTGGAAAGGAATGTAAACTATGACATGCTTAGGTATAAGATGGCAAAAAGTATTTTTGTGTGTCTAGCTACTTGCTTTGTAAACATTGAGAAATACTTTATCTAGAAGTAGGAAGCCTGCAAGAGAATCATTGGATCTGCTAGACTGTCGGGTCATAAAGGGATAAATTGTAGAGGATTAAAAACATTGCAGAGAAGCTGAACTCATTGCATCAGTCTCTACAACAAAGGATGTATAGATGGCTGCTGTTCTCAGGTGACTAAAAAGAAGGTGCTCTCAAACTGTAGTATCCAAAGACAAGGTGTTATAAGCAAAGTGATGATTTAATTTGCAGCAAGTCACCAGGACCAAATGCTCAAGAGTTCTGAAGGACCTTAAGAATGAAGTAGCTTAGCTGCTAACAAAAATATACCTGTCATTAAAATCAGCAACTTTGCTGGAGGGTTTTTTAAAGTGCTAGGCGTGATGTTGAAAATTCCAGATCAGTGAACCTAACATCATTACCAGGTATAGTAGTTGAAATAATGTAAAACAGTTATTAAACACTTAGATTAAATATCATAGGGATAAACCAGTGTTACTTCTATACCTCTAACTGAATTCTTGAAGGAGGCAATAAAGATATAATTTACTTGGACTTTCCATGAACCTTTGGCAAAAATCCTTTTATAAGACTTTACGAAGGAAACTGAGTAGTTATTCTTTGAGTGATATCACTGTGGGTGTTCCACTGTAGGTGCAGCAGTGCCCCCTGCACCTGGGATTAGAGATCTTCACTAGCTGTGCCTGTTGGACTGCACATGTGCACCTCCCCTCTCTCGTGGTGTGCGTGGGATGTGTATATACAGTGCTGTGTGGTCCAGCCACCTCCAGTTCTTTCTCTACTGCCTTTGGCCTGGGACGGAATCCACTAGCAGAGCCTGCTTCTCCTATTCCCTCAGAAATATAGTGCCATACCTGATAGTATAGCTAGTTTTTCTTCATTCTCCTTCTAGCTGTATAAACATTTTTTTTTTTTTTTTAACTTTTTTATCTTTACAGTTCTCCTAGATTAGGTTTCTGTTTTCCCCACTTCCCAACTGGAAGCCTTTTCCCCTTCACTCTTATGCCCAGCTCTCCTGGGTTTAAGAAGTTCTTCTCATGCCGGGCTACCTTCTTGATAACGGATGGCCAGCCACAGTGTATCTGCTGTCTGGGAGAGGGACATGTCCCTCAAAAGTGATCCCACTGCCTCGACCTGAAACCCAGAGCCAGAACCTTAGATTGAAACCTCTCATGGAGAAATCACTACTTCGGCAAATCACTACACTAGACCTGGACTCTTCCACAGAGAGGCCCTCATGCTCTATCAGGTCATTTGTTGGCCCCTATTCTTCCACGCCCCGTCAAGAGAGTCCTCCTGTGAGCATGCGGATGACAAGAAATTGGCTTCTTCCTCCTCCTCCTCTCACTCTGAGGCGCAGCCCACCAGAACGCTTTCCCCAGCTAGGTTGGTGGCTTCAGCCTCATTTGACAGGGGACATGGCTCCAGGGCTCGTCTAAGTATCTTTGATGCTGACTTAAAGAAACTGTCTAAAGACCCTATCCAGGCAGACTGTCAGCCCTCAGTGCTGTTTCCCAGTTTTGAGGACTGAGGCGGCTCACTTACAGGAGCTACAGGACTAATTCCATTTCTGGCACCAATGAAGCCATCAGCACCGAGCAAGTCTTTGGCACCAGCTAAATCTGTGGTGTCATCTTCTGAAACTTCAGGAACATAGACCCTCTCTTCAGCACTGGGCATTACAACAGCACCGATGATGCTCCTTCCTCCTTCACAAGACTCTTTAGATAGGAGTGTCAGATACCAGAAGGTCTTTAGGCTGAGTCTCCGCTTCTTTGACTGGACCTCCTCCCGCTTCTACCCTCCTCTCTAGACTCTCAACATTCTTCCCTCTCTCCGCAGAGGATGGCACCTCACTTCCCCAGTGAGGAGGAGGACGAGGGCTCCATTGTTCCCTCTACTATTGGACAAATTGCACCTGGTTATCACTATATGACCCTCAATCCTGTCAGGGACTACCATGGATGCAGCCACATGTGCCACTCCACCAAACTGGCCATATTGGGACCCGTGGGCTATTTATGGGGCACAATTCAGGAACCCTCCCAGAGATTAAAGCTGGAGACCTACTGCTCTCCCTTCTCCATTGGTGTCTTGCCCTCAGGAAGTTGAGCCGCCACCAGTACCAACTGAGGAGGAAGATAAGGAAAAGCAGGCATCTCCAAATTTACATTTTTCTTCCTCCTCACCTGATAAGGTGGTTAGGTCTCCACCCCCTACATCTGCTGATGACTTCAGGCACTTTCAAGATCTGTTCCATAGGATTGCAGACTCCCTACACATGCTGCTGGAGGAAGTCAAAGTCCGGTAGCATAAACTGCTGGATATCCTCCACGCATCCTCTTCCGCAAAGATCACTCTACCAATCAGTGAAGCTCTTCTCGAACCTGCAAAGGTTCTGTGTCAGACCCTGGCTTCCATCCCTCTTACCTGCAAACACGCTGACAGAAAAATATTACATTCCAGCAAAGGATACTAAATGTTTATTTTCGCATCCCACCCCAAATTCTTTGGTAAGTGTGACGAAGGAGAGAGCAACTTTACCAATCTCGAGCTAGTCATCCAGACAGACTGGAAATGCCTGGACCTCTTTGGATGCAAGACGTACTCTTCAGTCACTCTACAGTTGAGGATTTCAAATTATGAAGCTCTCATGGCCAAGTATAATCTGAACTACTTGAAATTGGAAAAACTTGGCCATGATTTACCAGAGTCCAAAAAGGAGCAATTCTAGTCCTTGATAGTGGAGGGATACCACCTAGCCCGTACGGCCCTACAAGCCTCATTAGACTCTCCAATCACCGATCCATTGCGACTGCTATGGTCATGAGATTCTCATCATGGCTACACCTATCAGGCTTTCCTATGGAGGTACAAACCACGGTATAGGACTTACCATTCAAAGGCCAGAAACTATTCTGGGAGCACACAGAACTCATTGCACTCCCTCAAAGACACCCAAGCTACACTTTGTTCTCTCAGGAAAAACACGCCAGAACCAAAGAGACGCTTGGGGAAGTACCAACTCCACTGGTGATCCCGAACCCCTCAGTGACATTGACACCCAATGACGTTGACAAAAACCTCCTACTAAATGTAACCAACCCGCTTCTGAAGGGGCTACATCTCACTCACCCTGCATCAAAACAACTATTTTGAATGTGTGGTTGAGGCCCTGAGACGCCTTCCCTTGTTCAAGTCCTCTCTACCATCTCTGATGTTCCAACAGTTTCGCAACTGATTAGCTCCGTTTTTCCCGTCTTGGAGTCTCTTCACCTCATCACATGGGAGTAGCCACATTTGTGGTCAGACATGCAAGACTGACATGTGATGTCTTCATTCTGTATACCTCCCCCACAAACACAAACTTTTATCCATGCCAAGGTGAGTCAAGGATTCACTACTGTGATGGAAACAGCCCAACAACATCCTACCAATATCACCAACTATGATCCTAACCACCGATGCCTCCCTAATTGGTTGGGGAATGCATCTACACAAACATAGTGCAGAGCAGATGGTCTTCAACCGAATCCACCTTACACATCAACCTCTTAGAGCTACAAGTGGTCTGCAATACCTGCTGACATTTCCTATCTCTTCTCAAGCAGTATACCGTAAGAGTGGTGATGGACAATCTTGCCTTCATGTATTGTATCAACAGGCAGGGAGGAGTGAGGTCCCACATGTTATGCATGGAGACAATCAAACTGTGTGCAACTGGTTTATCCAGAACAGCATCTCTGTTTCAGCTGTGTACTTTCTGGGACATCAGAATACCACTGCAGACACACAAAGCAGGACATTCTCACACGATCACAAGTGGGAGGTGGATATGCGAGCATATTCAACCAATGGGGCCATCCCACCGTAGATCTTTTTGCCATTCAACACAACTCCTGCTGCCCTCAATTCCGTTCCAGAGTGGGATTGGGGTGCGGATTGCTGCGGGACGCATTCCTCATAACATGGGATGCACCTCTCCTATATGCCTTCCCTTCCTTCCCCCTCCTATTCCAAGTACTTTGCAAAATACAGATGGACTGAGCGCAGGTCATACTAATAGCTCCAACCTGGCCATGACAAGTCTGGTATACTTAACTTCCACACGTGATGGTATGCTGACTGACTTCTCTCCACCTAACACTGTGGCTCTTCTCACAGGACTTGGGACACATTCTCCATCCCAATCCAGATGCTCCCACTCAAAGCCTGGCTCCTCTTCTGGTGTCAGGAAATTAACCTTCTCAGATGCAGTCAACAGATACTTTTGAATAGCAGGTGTGACACAACAACCTCCCCCCCGCCACACACAAATGGATGAGATTTTTACTGCTGGTGCACCTCACACCCAGTTGATGCAGCACACTTATTTTTGACTACATTCTACATCTTAAGCAGTCACAGTTGGCCAGTAGCTCTATTAGGGTACAGTTGGCGGCAATCCCTTCTTTTCACTCCTTCGTTGATAGTCACTCCATCTTCGCATACCCGCTCATGAAGCACTACTTGAAGGGTACTGAAAATCTCTTATTCTCATATGAGACCCTACCCCGGCCTGGAACCTAGCCTAGTCCTGCGTTCTTTGTCGAGACCAGTGTGTCTCAAATGCGGCCACGGTGGCTGCATGTGGTCACCAGGGGCTTTTCTTGCAGCCACAAGATTGGGCAGTGGGTTTGGGGGGAGGGTGGGGCAGCAAGAAGTGGTTGGGCCCTACCCCCATTTTGAGCCACAAACGTTGGAGGAGCAGACAGCCATTGTGAATTCCCCACCTTCCGGGGGGTGGTTAGGCTCAGGCCTCTAGCTTCAGTCCTGGTGTGGCGGGCAGCAGGCGCTGGCCACAAGGCGGCGGGCTCTGACCATAGGCTCTGACAGTGGGACTTCAGGCTTTGGCCGCACAGCGGCGGGCCCCATTCTCTGGCCACTGGGCTTCAGGCTACAGCTGCTGGGCTTTGGGCTCACACCCCCTCCCTGTTATCACCCCTGGCCCCCGCTGCCCTTCACCCATTCACCCCACCACCCCCTGGCCTCCATTGCCTCCCTACCCACCTTCCCATCCAAGGATTAGTTTGTCCCCCAGATTGCCAGGGCTGAGTAAATCTGCTGTGAAAAGTGATATTTGCATGTTGGTTAATATCACTTTTCACTGTCTCCCAGCTAGCTAACAGGTCTCTGCTTTGAAAAGTGATATTAACAAACATACAAATATCACTTTTCACAGAAGCAGACTTACTAGCTAGCAAGTCTTTTTTAAAAAAAAAAAAAAAAAAAAAAAAAAAGCAAAGCCCTGCAACCAGAAAAGCAAAAGAAATAACAAAGATAAGAACATGCAAAGCATGTTATTTATTTGTTTCTATTCTGTTTAGGTCCAGTAAAGAATAGAAACAACTGTATGTCGTTGAGTCTGCAAAAACACCCCTACATAAATAGATTACTATGATTGGACATGCATATGTACATATGTATTTGTTTTTCCTAAAGTTAAGTATTTTAGGAAAAATTTTCAAAGCGGCCACCAGCAAGCGACCACCAGCAAAACATTTTGTTGTGAGAACCCTAGGTCTAGGCCCCCCATTTGAACCAGTGGCAACCTGTTCTTACATATACCTACCAATGAAAATGGCCTTTCTTGTTGCCATCACCTCTGCTAGATGGGGAGGGGCGAAATCACGGCCCTCATGCCATCCACCATAAGTGTTTTATAAAGACTATAAAGAAGTGGCAAAGAGTCCTGTGGCACCTTATAGACCATGAAAGCTTGCTCCAATACATCTGTTAGTCTATAAGGTGCTACAGGACTCTTAGTCTGGATCTGTAAAAGCGGCAAACATGGCTACCTTTCTGATACGTAAGACAGTTATGCTACGCCCACACTCAAGATTCTTACCTAAGGTCCCAATGTCTTTTCATCTCAAACAACCGATACATCTCCCCCTTTTTTTTTTCCCCCGGAAGCCTCACAGTAATCACAGAAGTAATCAACAGGAGGCAATGCTACACACCCAAGATGTGTGGCACACAGCCTTCTACTTGGACAGGACTAAACCCTTACGGAGATCACCATGATTATTTCTCTCCACCACCGAAAGATCCAGAGGCACTGCTTTATCTAAACAATCCCTCGCTAAATGGATCTCATTGTGTGTTGATCTTATGAGTTCTACGAGAGACAGCCTACCACAATCAGAACACATTCCACACAATTGCTATCTGCCTTGATTGCCTTCCTTAATAATGTCCCCATGGATGACATTTGTAAGGCTGCCACATGGGCATTGACAGATACTTTCTCCCAGCATTCTATTGTTATGCCCGAGGTCGCAATGAACACACTCTTCGGACATGCTGTCCTATCTACAGTTGGGCACCTTAGTTACCACACAGCGCACTACTACTCCCCTTTCCTTCGGAGCCGAAAACATAAGCTCTGCGGCAGAGAAGGAACTGGGGAGCGGTCTGACTGCACAGCACTATACGTACATCCCGCACACAGTGCAAGAGAGGGGAGGTGCTCATGTGGTCTGATAGGCACTGCTAGTGAAGATCTGAGATCCCAGTTGCAGGGGATGCTGCCGCACCTACAGCCGAGCATCCATAGGGGGACACATCTCTAGTAACCTCAGTTACTGCACAGGGTGAGTAACCCTCTCTCACAGGTTGAGAGGCTACCATTTTGTCATGGGTTAGAAACTGGCAGAGAAAACAAAACAGAAATAAATGATCAGTCTTAATAGTGAGGTGTCCAAAAGATTCTTTCTAGGACTGGTATGCTTTATTACATCTCTTAATGATGGCACATTAATTGTTAATGAGGCAACGATTTGCAGGTGGGATGTGTTTGGTCATGACTAGAGAATGAGAAACTCCAGAAGGACCTAACAACAAAGCTGAGTGGCTGGGCAGCATGTTGGCAAATGAAATTCACTGTAGACTGGTGAAGTTTTCCACACTGGAAGGAGAAAATTGAACTGCTAATAAGGATTGATGGGTTCTGAGTTTACTGTAGCCATTCATGGAAAAGACGTGTGTGTCACTGTGTACTGCTGCTGAATGAAAACAGTAACTCCTTGAGCAACAGTAATCAAAAATGCAAACAAGATGTTGCAGTTTGCTATAAAATGGATAAAAAAATCACTGAAAATATGCCATTATTACCGTAGCACCTCTGGGCCCTAGTCATGGACCCAGGACACCACTATGCTAGGCACTGGGTATGCGCTCAACTAGAATTTTGTATTCCATTCTGTTCTTCCATCTCAAAAGAAACCTAGCAGCAGTGGTAAAAGTCTAGAGAAGATGAGCAAAAAATATTAGCAGGATGGAAATCTTCCCTATGAAGAGAGGTGAAAAGGATTAGGGTTGTTTAGTTGAGTGAGCACCAAGTGCTCCTATTCTTTCTTATAATACAAGAGTGAGACACCCAACAAAATTTAAAAGGCAGCACTGAAAATGAGTAGGGGAAATATTTTACTGTCCATCACACTGACTGGTGATCTCACTGTATGAAACTGTTAGCTAGACAGAGAGCTTAGTAAGTATGAAAGAGTTCACTGAGTGCTAGAGCACTTCCTTGTGGCCAAGTATGGTGTAGCAACTCTCTCCTCATCTTGCATCCCTCAGCTGATTGTTGGTCTGGTGATCTCTTTCCATTGCTTGGCCCTTGAGCCAGGTAATTATGTAGTCCACACAAATAAACAGTCCAGACACCGTCACCAAAAAGTCTTCAGCTGCACCCTTTTCTCAGGGCTCTCTGTTGGTCCCTTTTTCAGAGGCTTCATGCCATTTTCTCTGGTGGCTGGTAGGGGAACCCAGGCCTTCCCTCCATACTGGGTTCCTATAACCAGCATCCACAGTCTGCTCAGTTCAATTCTTTGCTGCTGTTTACCTGGACTTCTTCCTATCCAGGTTTTCTCAGGCCTTCTCTCCCAAAACCTCTCTAGATGCACACTTGCTTCAGGGCTAGGACTGAGGGCCCTCCCCTGGAATCGCCTAATAAAATCCGAGCATTGAAGTATGAACAAAATCCCACTTCTGCTTACCTATGGGGTGGTCTTACGTTTGTCTCAAATAAATGACTCATAAGGCTCCCTCCCTGGGAGTTGCTGTTCTTTTATCAGGGCTTCCCATGAGAGCCGGCTTCACTCTGGTGACTGCCAGCTTCCCCTGCTCATATGAGGATCCCAGAGCTTGGTCTCCCTACTCTCAAATTCTGCAAGTAACTACAGACTTCATTCTGCTCTAATCTTGTCAGTATAATCACCACCCAACCCCTTTCCAGCTGGGCATCCATCTCCAATTAAGTCTGGCTGTCCCTCCAAGTGCAGCTAGGTAATATAGTTGGTCTTTCAGGCCCACATTAACTCTTTCATCACCTGTGTGGAATATGCACCCTATCACAGTAAAATTCAAAAATATTTATACATGCTTTTAGAATAATAAGAGGGTAAAATTTTGTAAGTGCTATAAACATTTAACGCTGAGACCTTAACTTGGAAGAACAAGTTTGAAGGAAACTTCTCCATAATAATTGCATAATTGTCCATTATAGTGGATTTGTATCTTATGAAACATCTGGTACTGACCAGTGTCTGATTAGTCATGCAATTCTATATCCCTTCTCCAACCTACTATATTGGATCCCTACCTCAAGATTTATAACAGTCATGCTTCCATCAGTTTGCATTTTTGCTGGTGAGTAGCTCTCAACAATGCTCCAGCAGATTGGGTTGTTATCAATTTCTCAGTTTTGGCGAGTCCTTTTTACATGTTGTTGCAATCCTCTTCCTGTAGTATCAGGTCCCTTTTAACAGGGTGATAAGAGGTTCTCAATTTTGCCACTTTGGCTTTGTACCCACTATTCATTTCGTTGTGAGAGCACATGTGGCATGGAACTTCAAAGGTGGTCCTCCCTGACCTGTGTGGCGAGGTCTCTTTAACTCTAAGACAGGGGTGGGCAAACTTTTTGGCCCAAGAGCCAGATCTGGGTATGGAAATTGTATGGCGGGCCATGAATGCTCACTAAACTGGGTGTTGGGGTGTGGGAGGGGATGAGGGCTCTGGCTGGGGAAGCAGGCTCTGGGGTGGGGCCAGAAATGATGAGTTCAGGGTGTGGGAGGAGGCTCCGGGCTGTGGCAGGGGGTGGGGGTGGGGGTGCAGGAGGGTGCTCTGGGCTGGGACTGAGAGGTTCAGAGGGTGGAAGAGGCATCAGGGCTGAGGCAGGGGGTTGGGGTCTGGGAGGGGGTCAGGGGTGCAGGCTCCAGGCAGCGCTTACCTCAAGCAGCTCCCCGAAGAAGCGGCATGTTTCCCCTCCAGCTCCTACGCGGAGGCGCAGCCAGGCATTCTGCGCGCTGCCCTGTCCGCAGGTGCCACCCCTGCAGCTCCCATTGGCCATGGTTCCGAGCCCATGGGAGCTGCGGGGACGGTGCTTGGGGAGGGGGCAGCGGGTGGAGCCCCCTGGCTGTCCCTATGTGCAGGAGCCAGAGCGGGGACCTGCTACTGCTTCCTGAAGCCCGTGGAGCCACAGCACGCACATGGTGGAGCAAGCCCCAGACCCTGCTTCCCACCGAGAGTGCTGGAGCGGGATGAGCCCTGGATTAAAATGTCTGAAGGGCCTGATGTGGTCCCCAGGCCGTAGTTTGCCCACCCCCGCTCTAAGAGGTACTTTGGGCATGCCATCTGCATTCCTCATGGATGCTAGTACCGTTGGGTGACCTATTCTTTTTGGAGTTCAAAGACTCTTTAGATCCAGGAAAAAGAGTTCTAGAGTGTCTTTCTTTTGGCATTTCCTGATAATTTTGGAAAACATTTCTACTGGTCTTGAATCTTTATTGCTGTCAAATTATCTTGTCTCAATTTTTAAAATCAAATTCTACTTAATTATTTTAGAACATTCAGTAAACTTTTGTATTTTTATGTTTACAATATTGGCAATAATAAAAGCTCCTTTATTCTTGGTACAACTGTATGCCCACAGCTTGAATTGCCATGATTTCTATTCTGAAATACGGGATTCTCTAATCAGTATTTACCTGAATATTCCAGCGCTGTGTTACACACTTCGTTGCTTTTTTCATATATAGGCTTGGAAGGATTAGGTATCGGTAAATGTCAATTTTACTATATGCATACGAAAACCCCTGCCATTAATATTAATATACAGATACGCAAAGTAAGAAAGATGCTGCTTGAGAGCTTATTATCGTGATTTAATGCTATTTACTTTGCATATTTTGACATGTGATGTTGATAATTATTTAACAGGAGAAATTGAGAAAAAAATTAAAGCTTTATAATACAAATTATCAGATTTTCCCCCTCCCCATAATTTCTCACAACTGTGAAAATGTAAATTGATACAAATAGAAGAATAATGCTTAAAAATAAACATTGATATTATCCATCACAATTATTATAAAAATTGAATTCTGGCAAGACTATAGATGTAGTATTTATTGCAAGCTTGGCTCTGCTATTGAAATCTCCTTCAGTTTGTGGTTTATTTCTTCAGATTAAAACCAATGATTTTGTTAGTTCCTGATTACTGTAGACTAAATTCGCTAACGTTGTCCGCATGGGGTATGCCAGTGTAAATGGTCCACTGTGATTAAGGATCATGGTTGGTTTTTTTGTTTTTTATTTTATTTTTTTAAAGGCCACATTTGCATTAGCAAGTGGCAAAGGAGGAGAGTAGACACAAGAGGTCAGCATAGCAACTAAAGTGAGCAGAACAGGCCCAAAAAAATGGGAGGTAGCCAGAACAGCTGTTGTGTGGTGATTCTATAGGTTTAAGATGCATGCTCTGGCTAGAACCTCATAGAGTTCTGTTGTAAATTGAAGTCGCCCTTCCACCAGCCTCCCCTAGTGTAATTCTGGACAAGGGCAGTATCCTGTCTGGGGCGTGAAGTACTTTGTTAGTACAGGCTAGATCAAATCATGCAACTTTCTATTCCTTGCACCATCTTTGCAAAATTTGACCCTGTACGCTGCTTATTGTGCTTTTTTAGGTCTCTTAAACAAGTATTTTACTTGTGCATATTTCTTAAATTGCTTTATTGCCATGGCTCTTCACATATTAACAATTAGAGTGACGCAGGAATTTGCTTCTCTTCCCTGCAGCTGTTAAATCCTTCTAATATCAGGTTCAGATGTGGTAAGAAATACAGTGGAATTTGTTCTGTTCCCTCTTGCTGATTATATATGTTACCTGATAAATGCATGTACCTTTCTTTGACTTTTGAAGTCATAGCAGAACATTTTCTTCCATGATTTTTTGCTCTGTATTCATAGCTACTCAGTGAGCTTGCAGTGGTGGTTACATTTGTCTGAAAAAACTAGAGGCCTTTTCATGTCTCATTTAATATTCAGTTACCATGGAAACTTGCTGATACTGAACTGCATACCACTGCAGCTGGAGTGTAGAGGCATTGCTAATGGTTCGTTTCTTACAGGCTTATTATCAGTCTTCAGAGTGCAACGGAAATAATAAAATTGCTCACCTGAGTGTTGCAGAGCAGAGGTAACACAATGGAGTGAAGTAGGTCATAGCATTGCAGATTAGTGAAAGGGGCAAACGTAGGCCCATTTACATAACTAATGAAGTCAGTTTTACCACTGTCCTTAAGAGGTGTGGGGATCTTACTCATACCTTTTCCAGTTCTCACCCTTTTTTCTTATCCAAATTTTTAAAATTGGGGTAATTTTATTTTTATTAGTTTTATATGATATATTTTCTTTTTCTAGTGGTCTTAATTTCTAACAGCTGCTCCTCTTCTTTGTGTACCTGTAACTTCGTAACATTTAGGAAATCTTAAATATTTATGAATTTTAATACCCTTAAGAAGAGACACATAATGGACTCGAAATTACTTGAATTTCACTGATATTTTTAATTGTCTCAGGTGGATGTCATCCCTCAAACAAAGGTAATCTGTACATGAAAAATTGATCAAATACCTTTAACTGGTAAATTATGTATGTGATGTTGCACTCCATATGTTTATGGAAATATGCTTCGGAGTTCAGAGTAGCAGCCATGTTAGTCTGTATCCGCATAAAGAAAAGGAGTACTTGTGGCACCTTAAAGACTAACAAATTTATTTGAGCATAAGCTTTCGTGAGCTACAGCTCGCTTCATCAGTGAGCTGTAGCTCACGAAAGCTTATGCTCAAATAAATTTGTTAGTCTCTAAGGTGCCACAAGTACTCCTTTTCTTTATGCTTAGTGTAAATATAATGTAGCTGGAATATGCTTTATGAAAAGGTCTCTTGTAAGGTATCATAACTCTGAGGTCCTATTGTAATTATGCAAAGTGTGGGCCATTAATGGTGGGTTAAAATCTTGATGGCATCCACTGACTAGGACAATTGGCTGTAGGTGGTTTATTTACCTGCAAGTCGTCTTGTGGACATTGGGGAGCCAGCCTGTGGGTAATAAAGAATGAGGTCTCACAGGACATGTGACCATGTCACCTGATACTGGAATCTATTTTAAACCTGGTACTTTTTCCATTTAGAAGGAGGGGTGGGAACCTAGAGAGACAAAGGATTCCCGCCTTATGCAAAAGATATATAAGTGGGTGGAACAGACCAAGGGGGGCCAGTTATGAGAAATCCCCTAGTTACCACCTGAGCTGGAACAAGGACAGTACCAGGGGAAAGGATTGGGCCCAGACTAGGAAGGAGTTTGGTCTGTGAAAGAAGCTTATTGGAATATCTCTAAGGGTGAGATTTACCTGTATTCAGTTTCTTAAATGTATTAGGCTTAGACTTGTGTGTTTTTGTTTTTTAACTTGGTAACTTACTTTGTTCTGTCTGTTATTACTTGAAGCCACTTAAATCCTACTTTTTATTCTTAATAAAATCACTGTTCATTATTGAACCCAGAGTAAGTGATTTGATACCTGGGGGAGCAAACAGCTGTGCATATCTCTCCATCGGTGTAGCAGAGGGCGGACAGTTCATGAATTTACCCTGTATAAGCTTTATGGATTTATTTGGGGTTTGGATCCCACTGGGAACTGAGTGTCTGGGTGCTGGAGACAGGACTACCTACTGAGTAGTTTTCAGTTAAAGCCTGCAGCTTTGGAGATGTGGTTCAAACCCTGGGTCTGTGTTGCAGCAGGCTTGCGTGTCTGGCTCAACAAGACAGGGTTCTGAAGCCGCAAGCTGACAGGGAAAACGGGCTCAGAGGTAGTTTCAGCATGTCAGGTGACAGTCCCAAGGGGATCTCTGTGGGCGAACCTATCACAATGTAGATCCCTGAATTTAGATTCTACACAAAATATATATTCAGCACAGATCAGAAAAGGAAGATTTTGTGCTATTACACAAATTGACTCTCTTCTTCCTCACCACAGAAATTGAAATAGCGTCCAAATCTTACCACTTTTTGCTTGTGCAACTTGCATTTCTATGATCCAACTTTTTCTTTCTGGCTACATATCTAAAGCCTTTCTTTGGGTCTTCATCACACCTCTTGATTACTGTAACCAGCACCACCACCTCCTCACAGGCCATCCTAATAGCTATGTAATTTCCTTCAATCCATACAAAATGCAGCTGCTAAGATCATCTTCCTTGCATGTGAATCTGACCATCTCACTCCTTCTTTGGATCCCCGCACTGGCTTACCCATCTTCATTGCATCAAGTGCATGCTTTTTGTGATTGCTTTTTTCAGTACATTTTGTGCATGGAATGCCCTTCTGTAGCTGTCCCACAAAGCCATTATACTTTTTAAAAATCTTTTGTAAGTAGTTACCTTTTCTGCAGTTTCCACAAGAGGTGAGCTAAGGCTGGGATTCTCCCTTCCACACAGAAGGTGGGCTGAGTCACCCTTGCCTTCCATCTCCCTCTCCTCCAAACCCAGTGGAGGTTGTGCAGGTGTAGGGCACGGAGTTCCCTCTAAGCTGTGCGGGCACACAGCAGGCTATCAAGGACTGCACAGGCTGGGAGAGGCACTGCTTCCCCGGCCCTGGAGCTTCCCTGGCCCCAGAGGGGAGAGACGCTGCTGCCCTGGGCTGCTGTGGCAGGGAGAGACTGGGAGGGCTGGGCAGCCTGCACCCTAGAGCCTGCACTCCCAGCCAGAACCCCTACCCTAAACCTCTGCCCTGGCCCTGAGCCCCCTCCTACTCCCCCAAATCCCTCATCCCTAGCCCCACCCCAGAGCCCACACCCCAACTCTCTGCCTTAGCCCTGAGTCCCCTCCCAAACCCCTTGGCCCCACCCCCGCCACACATCACCTCCATATTGGTGCACATAACAAAATTCATTCCACACATGGACGTAAAAAATTAAAGGGAACATTGGTGGGGGCTACTTTGAGACAGAGGAATGTGTTTGGGACTCTCACTGTCTTCCTTATCTTTTTGCTGATTTTTTTTTTTTTTTTTTTTTTTTAAACTTGGAAAATTTCTACAATCTGGAACTATATTACAACTTCCATGGAATCCTCTCATAGAGAATTCCAGGAGTAGCTGCAGTTGGGTAATCTATGGTACTGTCATTCCCTCACAGCTTTGTTGTCAGGAAGATGAAAGTGGGGAAGTGCACTATAATGCAGACTCAGAGTGATGTAGAAAGGTTGCCTCCATAGCTACCTCTCCATGTGTTTTTAAAATCAGGACCTAAGCCATCTACTGATCTTTTATTTATCTCATGTAAGAACTATTGAATGTTGGGAGGAGAGTGGAACCTGGGAATTTACATTATAGAAAGATGAGGGTTAAATCGTAGAAGATGGTTGGGAGTGAGAAGAGAAGGGGGACTAGTGATCTATTAACTTATTTATTTGAACTCCAAAACCATGTAACTACTATGATACCTGTTTTCACCATGGTCTTTTGTATTTTGTGTCTTTATCCTCCATTCTTCATCTGTTATGCTCTTTACAGTAGGATCTATACCTTCGTTTGTGCTTGCAAAGTACTTAAATTCTCTCACATCTGAAATAATAGTAGTAATTACTACCACTACTAAAATTTTTTTGCACCTTTCTTATATAAACAGGTTGTTTGCATGGGTTCAGAAAGATTACTCCTTGAGGCAGTATTGTTGAGTGGGTAGTTAAGGGCTGTTTCTGTCATTGCTTGTTAGCTTCAGTGTCCCTACTTGTAAAATGGGGATAATATTCACTTCGAGATTTTTTTTTTAATTTTTTTTTTTTTTTGGAAAGGGGAGGGAAATCTTTTATATAGGGAATGTATTATTACAGAAGAAGAAAGGGGTGTAAGTGTAGTTTCTTTTAAAAAAGTTTTTTGGCAAGATAACTAAAACTAAATAAAGCCCTGGAAAACATCTGTTAAAGTATTAATAGTTGATGTGGGCTCAGCAGGAACAAAAAGCCACATCTTAGAAATTTGTTTTAAATAACTTGAACCTGGTCTGAGCAGTAGTAGAATGTACTTTTAATTTGGTAGTATATATTTCTCCTTTATTTGTCATTTCTTCTTTTGGTACAGCTCCATTCTATCAGACTGCAACAATATTTCTATGCTCAGAGTATAGAGTGGATGGAGGTGTTACAGTATTAAGAGTGATAGATTTTTGTAGATACGGTTTTGAATCCAGGTTCATGTTTCAAATATCTGTACTTATTTGTTCAGAAATCAAGTTTAAAAAAAAAACAACCTAACCCTAAGTAACTGATGTCTTCTACGTAAGTGGTCTTGTAACTTTAATCATAGAGAAAACATTGCACTGTCAAAGTAACATTTTTAGTCAACAGAAGAACTTAGGCAAACTATACTTTAAGTGAAATGTATTATGGAATAGCCTAGTTGCCTGGTGGTGGTGCAATTTCTGAGCTGTTGTACTTCATTTCCAGGTTCAAGTTGACAGAAGCTAGGAATGTTGTTGTGACCAGAGTTGTGTTTCTGAGGGCAAGTCTACCCTACAGTGCTACATTGGCACAGCTGCATTGATACAGTTGTGCTGCTGTAAACACACTATGCCGACAGAGTGCTCTCCGGTTGGCATAATAGCTTCTGCCTCTGGTGGAGGTGAAATAATGTCGGCGGGAGAGTGTTTCCTGCTGACATAGTACTGGTGTGGACAGCGCTTAGGTTGATGTAACTTAAAGGGGGAGGGGGGGGTGTCGTCTTTTTTTCACACCCCAAGTGACATACGTTGCATGGACTTAAGCGGTAGTGTAGACCAGCCGTTAGAGGTGTAAGATGCATGGAAATTTCAGTCTTGGTTAGCTGTGGTAATAGCTTTGGTAGGTTTGGAGAGCCTTTTCTTCTGCTCTTGGCTGGAGGAATCGGGGGCAGTGCAGGATTAAAGGAAACATCTGGGGAAAAATAACTATTCCAATATTGAGGAACCGTTGAAGTCAAAAAACTCTGTAGGTTGTGAGCTAATATTCTGAGTTCCTGCCCTTGGGAAGGCAGCTCCTAAAGGCATAAATCTTGATTGGGAACAATATTGTGGAGGAGGAGAACGATAGATTACTATTCTAATTTATCTTATAGAAACCTAACAGTAGTTTTTGTTTACTTATAAATGATATTCATGATAAGTATTATTACAGCTGAGTCAAATATTAAAATAAAAAAAAATATATCCTAAAAGCACAAAATACCCTACATTTATATTTTGTGCTTTTAGGATATATATTTTTAAATTTAGTGGATGCATGAATATTGTTTTGTTACACAAACTGAGAGCACAGGTTAGCTCAGAATGACCAAGTTATTTAGCCAGTTGTTCTCTTCCCCATTTAACCTGATTTATAGGAAATAAACATTAACTCCTTGTTAAACTTTTATTTTTAGATAAATGAATTGGTGGATGCCCGTGATGTCAGCATTGGAGCCTGGTTTGAAGCTCACATAGAAAATGTAACCCGAGCAACAAAAGGACATAAGAATGGTAAAGCTCAAGCAAAAAGTGGCAATACTTACAGAAGGACTAATGGAAACTTAAGCCAAGATCGTTCTAGAGAGAATACAAATAATTTGGACAGTGCACCTTCAACATCTTATTCAGACTGTATGGACACTGAAGATGCTATTTATCATATCAAGTATGATGAGTAAGTGCTCCTGATATTGTTATGAGGACACAATGTGAATTTATTGGTTTGTGTAAACCAAGAATATTGTTGAAGAAACTTGGATCCTAGAGAGAGCAAGTTCAAAATTACAACCAAAAAGCGGTATTAAGAAGCCATAATACTTTTCTTTTGGATGTAATGACTAATCGGGGTGTGACAAGAATTTTTTTCTTACTCCTGAATTCCTATGAAATATTTAACTTTTATGGCTCACCTTTATGAAACTTAAAACCCTCCCCTTAACAAGGAAGTGACATTAAAAATCAGATTTGCTGTATCTGTTTTGCTGCATAAGATATAAGTATAAGTAAAGCATAACTTTTTAAAATTTATATTACTCCCATTGAAGTCCAAATGGAGAGACAAAACTCTCATGGGAGCAAAATCTGGTGCTTGAATTGGATGAATCTGACTCAAGGGTAATATTGATACACAGAGTTACCAGTCTGCCTTTCATGTAAATCTTTATAGCCAATGCCCCAATTGAGGGATTGAAAGCAATTCCATCATTTCAGTATGGAATGAGAATATTGGGTGAAGAAATAAAGATTCAAACCTGCACTGAAAGTGCCAGTGCAGACTCCTGTGTCAGAGTCCCATAGAGTTTAATGGGATTTCACAACACAGAAGTCCTCACTGGTGCATCAGCTTACAGAATTGGGACCAAGAAAATAAAAGCATCCTTCCGTTTAAACAGACTTTTAGCAACTAAAGGAATAATGTTGAATATTCCGTTACATTGCTGAGACTAAAATACATGGTGCTTTTGTGTTTTGAGTCTTCATAGTAGAAGATGATGCATGTACCCTTGTACAGGAGTATAAATGAGGTATATCTTGCTGAGGGTAAATTAATTATAATATGTTCTTTATCAGAGTTTCAAAAGAAACTTTAAATCAGCACTGTCTGTTAAATTTTAAGTTTATTTTTCCAATATAATACAATAAAACAATTATTAATAGGAGAAGTAAAAATTGATTTGCTATTTGTTGGGGACCTGAACATAACTTTTTAACTACTCCTGATAGCTGGTTTTTTAATGTGCTCATGCTTGAGGATCATACAAGTTTGGTCTTTGTGCACCATCTGTTAGTTAGTTTTTTACATATGCATCTATATAAGCAAGTCATGTATCCTTATATGTAAAATACAATTCCCCCCCCCCCAATATAATAAAATATCAGTAAAATTAAAAAGTTACAAGAAAATCCTGCAAAGTACCTTAAAAGCCCTCGATATAATTAAAATATCACTATAGTGTGACAGTGAATCATTCTGTGATTTTAAAGATCCAGTTTTAAGACTGACCTTTTTAAGGTAGAACAGAGTTGTTTAAAGGAGAGATGGTGGCACAAGAAAAAGTATAAAAAAATTTGTGGAAATGGCTTTTGTGACCAATGGAAGGAAATTGTTTAATCCACTCAGCTATTGTCAATTCGTATAAGTCAGAGAATTACTGTAGAGGTGAAGCAACCCTGGAGTTAGAAGATATAGGATGCATGATGTCACTTGCGCAGACATACAACAAACAGTTTCAATTCTGTTCCTCTATTGTCTGTACCTTAAGGCTTAGCTGGGCATTTCTAGCAGGCGGAGACAATCAACTTTTTTGGCTTCCTTTAATATGATCTGCAGCAGGTTTGTATTCTTAGCTAGTGACCATCATAACTGCATTGTTTTCTTTTTTTTAACTGTCTGAAATTGCCTGGAAGTCATGATTACCTACTTTCACTGGAATGAACTTGCTAAATATTTAAAGTGTGAGCTTCTGAGAAAACAGTTATTCTGAGGCTGTCTGGAGAGCAAGATCTCTGCATTTTTCAGTTAGTAGTGAGAGCTTCAGATATAAAGTTATCCCCTGGCAGACAAAACAGCTAGCTAGCAATCAGGACGAGTGGTGCAAATCCACCAAGGTCCAACTTTAATCAAATGATGTGGTCTTATTCTTCTGTGTGGAAAAACACAGAGCATTTTAAGTAATTAGAGAGTTTAGTAAGATTTCTGTTCCTCTTTAAATGACAGCTTCTTCTGAATCTAGACAAACCACAGATTGTGTCCACATGTATCTTTATTATTTATTTGCATTGTGGTAGCACCTATTAACCCAGGTATGGACTAGGTTCCTGTTGTGCTAGGTGGACTGTACAAACACATAACAAAAATGTCCCTCTCTCTCAAAGACCTTTATTAAAGACAAATTTGAAATATTGTGCAAATGCCACCACTATCCAAGAGTAAATCCCTATAGAAGAAATAAAAAGCAGCACTCAGTATTTTTCCAAGAATTGTTATATCAGCCTCCATCCTTTTTTAGTAGAACAGTCAAACAAATGAAATTTGTAGGAAAAAATTACACAGTCTGACAGTGTTGTATCAGAGGGTATATCTTCACACTAATTGAACTTGCCTTAAAATATAAATGGAGTTAGCACAGTCATATCCATCTCCCAGTGGATAGTCTTTTGAGGCACGTGAAAGTCTCACCATTAGACACCATTGAAAATTAGTTTTATCTTGCCAATAACTTTCTCCAAGTGGGCATCAGCTGTTCTGTTAGGCCAGTACTCCTGGTCTCTCAGCCTTCTTTTCATACTTTTGAGGTAGACTCAAGATCCCTCTTATCTTCCCCCATCCCAATTGATTGTCAGCTCCCACATTTCTCTCAGCGGGGACCATTATATATATAATTATATATATAATTTTATAAAAAGATTAACAATTGAAGTGCTTCACTAAAAACACTTTCTCTTACTCACTCTCTAGATGTCCTCCTATCAAACCAGAAATGTTTATTCCTGTGCTCTTTCAAGTCATTGAGGCTTAGAACAACAAATATATAAGCACAGGGTGGGTTCTAATGGAACAGTGGGAACACTACAGGTAAGGAAACTAATTTTACCTTTCTCCTATGTGGGTACCCACTGTTCCATTAGTCTAGTACTGATGGGAAATAGCAAGCAGTAATAAAAATCCTGCAAGAAAAATTGGGGAGGGGGAGGAGAATAGACATGAGAACCAAAACAAAATTTTATCTACCAGCCCACTTTTTTTCTTTTTTAAAGGATTTATTGCAGAACACAGAATTGAAACTAGAAAGCCCTTTATTCAAAAAGTGTGCCAGATGAGGCCAAAAATACTATCTTGTGTGAACCAAGTAAAGGAAGTTGGCTTAAGACCATGTTAGCTGCAAGGCAGTTTTTATTTTATGGTCCTGCTGTACCCCTGAAGTAGCCATTGCACCTGGCCAAATGAGCCCGATCTGCCCCTGGGGGTCTTCAGTAGACAAAATATTTCCTGGGTGGAAAATATTAGCTGTGTACTCTGTCCCAATATAAAATGAGCATTATCATTATTTGTGTGTTTGTAGTGTCTAGCAGCTCTAGTCAGGGACCAGGACCCTTTTGTGCTAGGCACTGTTAATTTGTTTTGAGTTAATCACGATTAATCACGCGGTTAAACAATAATAGAATACCAATTCAAATGTATTTATAATATAAATAAATATTTTTGGATTTTTTTACATTTTCAAATATTGATTTGTTACAACACAATACAAAGTGTACAATCCTTCATATTTTTATTGTGAATATTTACACTCTAAAAAAGATAAGCAAAAGGAATAGTATTTTTCAAATCACCTCATACAAGTGCTATTGTGTAATCTTTCTTCTTACGTTGCAATTTACAATTGCAGATTTTTTTTTTAAACTGCACTCAAAAATAAAACAATAAAAACTTTAGAGCCTACAAGTCCACTCAGTTCTCCTTCTTGGTCAGCCAAATGCTAAGACAGATAAGTTTGTTTACATTTATGGGAGATGCTGCTGCTTGCTTCTTATTTACAGTGTCACTTGAAAGTGAGAACAGACATTCACATGGTACTGTTATAGCCAGTGTTGCACGGTATTTATGTGCCGGATATGCTAAACATTTGTGGGCTTCGATCACCATTCCAGAGGGTGTGCTTCCATGACTGATTCTGCTCTATAATGATCCACAGCAGTGGGGACTGATGCATGTTCATTTTCATCATCTGAGTCAGATGCCACCAACAGAAATTTTCATTTTTCTTTTTTGGTGGTTCAGGTTCAGTAGTTTCTGCATCGCAGTGTTGCTCTTAAGACTTCTGACAACATGTTCCACACCTCGTCCCTCTTCAGATTTTGGAAGGTACCTTCAGATTCTTAAACCTTGGGTCAAGTGCTGTAGCTATCATTAGAAATCTCACATTAGTACCTTTTTTGCGTTTTGTCAAGTCTGCAGTGAAAGCGTTCTTAAATCGAGAAACATATGCTGGGTCATCATCCGAGACTGCTATAACATGAAATTTATGGCAGATTTTTATGGCAGAAATTTATGCGGGTAAAACCACAGAGCAGGAGACATACAATTCCCCCGCCAAAGGGTTCAGTCACAGATTTAATTAACACTTTTTTTAATGCGTGTCATCCACATGGAAACATGTCCTGTGGAATGGTGGCTGAAGCATGAACAGACTTATGAGAGTTTAGCATATCTGATACATAAATATCTTGCAACTTTGGCTACAACAGTGCCGTGTGAATGCCTGTTTTCACTCTCAGGTGACACCGTAAATAAGAAGCAGGCAGCATTATCTCACATAAATGTAAACAAACATGTTTGTCTTAGCATTTGGCTGACCAAGAAGTAGGACTGAGTGGACTTGTTGGCTCTAAAGTTTTTATTTTTGAGTGCAGTTTAAAAAAAAAAAATCTACATTTGTAAATTGCAGTTTCACAAGAAAGATGCACTCTAGCACTTGGACAAGTTGACTTGAAAAATACTGTTTGTTTTATCTTTTTTACAGTGCAAATATTTGTAATAAAAACAATATAAAGTGAGCAGTGTACACTGTTGTAATTGAAATCAATATATTTGAAAATTCAGGAAAAACATCCAAAATATTTTAAAGAAATGGTATTCTATTGTTTAACAGTGTGATTAAAACGGCAGTTAATTGTGATTATTTTTTAATCTCATGATTAATCAAATTAATTTTAATTGACAGCCCTAAATTATACTACCTTGATCAGATATCAATCGTGCAACTGTTTCTTTAGGTTGTGGGACAGAGTATAAGGAAAAGGATTGATCCAAGTGAAAAGCCATATTCCCCTTAGGAACAAACGCAGGAAGTGGCATAAAGACTATCCTGTCAAGGAAAATGGTAGATAAGGGCTTTTTGATTAGTGTCCCAAGTTTGCCCACTCTTCTAGCTGAAGAGACTGCTAAGAGGAAAACCATCTTGACATGGATGCTTCTCCCATTGGCTGAGAGAGAGGGTTAGCGGGGATTGGCAATACAAAGTTGAGGTTCCTGAATAGTGGATGGGGTAGATGTCTTTGAGAAACTTACTTATGAAATCTGGAAATGTACAGCTGAAGCAGTATGTTGGAATTTGATTAGTGAGACCTCAAAGTTTCCAGAGCTGAGACTTGCACTTTCTGATAAATTGGACTTGGAACCAAACCAAAGTAATCTTGAAATTTCTCCTAGATCTCTTTAGTGAAGAGATGTAGGAAATGTACCTTCTTTCCCACATAACAGTGGGACTGTTCCCCAAATCCTCTGTAAACTTACTTAATTGATGTGTTTCTGGTTTTAATAAGAAATCTAGATTCTGGGAATAATCCTTATAAAGGAGGTGAGACCACTCAGGTTCCAGGCAGTATGTCTCAAATTGTGCAAAGATCTGTTAGTAAGATTGCTTTGGTGAGTGAAATCTCCAGAAGGATCCATGGTTGATGAGACTTCTTCAGATGTCTATTTAGGAACCACAGACCTCTAGGTCAGTATGAATGATGATTGTCTTTACTTGGCACTAGTCATCTTGGCAGTCAGAAAAGGGCGGGGGAGGCATGAGCCAGACATCATGTCCAGGAGAATGACAATATGCCTTCTCTGCAGACCTTGGGGTATGGGGGGAGATGGCCTGGGACCCCGTTGGTGCTGGGTAAGGGGAGGGTTGGCAGGACTGGCAGGGGCTCCCTACCTGGCACCGCATGTCCCTGCAGCTCCGAGGCGGCAGAGGCTGGGCCGAGGGGCTTCTTGTGCTGCTCCCGCCACAACCACCAGCTGCACAGCTCTGATTGGCTGGGACCTGAAGCCAATGGGAGCTGCCAGCACGGGCAGCTCCAAGTCCTTTGGCCCCTCTGCCTAGGAGCTGCAGGGCCTTGCCAGTGGGAGCCGGGAGCCCCCCACCCCAAGGTAAGTGCCCCTCTGCCCACTCCAACCTCCTGCCCCTAGTCCTGAACCCCTTCCTACACACCCAAACTGCCGCTGCTGCAGAAGTAACGGGAAGTCACGGAATCTGTGATTTCTGTGATCTCCATGACAGACTCGCAGCCTTACTTATGAACTCCAGTACCTGTATACAATAGTACAGCTTGAACTCTCCTGTTAATAGCATTTTTCTGGGTTCAATCAGTAAGGGCTTTGTCTATATGAACATTTAGATCATGGCAAGTTGTGGTGTAAATCTACCCTGCACTAGCCTCCTGTGCACTGTGTGTGTGTGTTGGGGGGACACCCTGCTGCCACCACTCAGTAAATGTTCCATAGTGCACTTTGATTTGCTCCCTTTCAAAGTGGGATAGACGAGCCCTAGGAGCCCACATTCTGCATTATTTAGAGAAAAATGAATTAGATTTTTTACCAAATCCCCCTGTTTGAATGAATGAATTTTTTTTCTTTTGCTCCTCTTTCTTGCCCAATTTATTGAGGGGTGAGCGAAGCATGACTTTGCAGAAGCCTCTAAAGAGAAGGAAGAGTCAGCTATGTCTTTTAGATCAGTGATTCTAAACGTTTTTGGGCTCAGGATCCATTTGTAAATGTTTATGGCCTGTCGTGACCAGTAAACAGTTTGGGAGTGCAGCCCCTAGGGTGGGTCCTACCTACGGGGAGGGGAGGGGAGTTGGTTGCTGCCTGGCATTCACCCCACAGTTGCAGCTCCTGTGCTGTGGGACTGGCTGGACTTGGCTCTCTGCTTTGGGCATTGCAACCTCGGGGGTTGCAGTGCCAGTCAGGTTTGGCCCTGCCCCCCCGACTGGATCAAATTTATCTGAGTGGAGTTTTGACCTGGCTCAGGGAGTACAGTGCCACTCACTCAAATTTGGCTTACCTGGACTCCTGTCCTCATGAAGCTGGGCCAAACCTAAGTGGCTCTGGGACACCGGAGGTTGCAGTGCCTGGAGCAGGGAAGCGAGCCCAGCCAGCCCTGTGGGACAGGACCCACAGGAGCTGCCACGTAACCCTCTGAAACATTGTGTTGACCCAGTTTTGGGTCCCAACCCAGAGGCTGGGAAACCCTGTTTTAGATTACCATAATGGTGAATGGCTGAACTGGTAAAGAGGAACAGATCCAAAGGGTTGGGTTTGTGGGGGGTGATGTCTCTGCCTGTGGTTGGTGAAAAAGATACTTGTAAGTCCAAATTCACATAATGGCAGACAGACCAAGAACCAAAATTCCTTTCCATTTTGATAGTGTTAATGTGAAGTAATAGCACATTTAACATTTATTTTTAAAGAGGAAATGATTAAGAAAAACGTTAGTTAGGTCTGTGGTAAGATACTGTAGAATACACCCTTAATTTAGAAGTTGCAAAGATCTTTAATTTTTGAAGATTTGCTGTAATGTTGTTGTTCAGTTAGGTGTGTTACACATTTCTGATTGTGTATTTAAAAACTCTTTTTTTTAAAAAAAAAAAAATTGTAATGAGCTTGGGTTTTGTTTAAATTACAAATATGGGGAAAATTAAATAGGAGTTGTAACAACTTGAGTCTTAGGACTGACATTATATATCGTTGTAGCAAAAAAAAGTCCTGACGTCCTATTTTGGTTCCAGTATGTGAATTTAGAGTCTTCTCTTCTGTTACATCAGCTTCTGATGGTGGATGGGAAAAGGATTAAAGGATGCTCTGGAATTCCCTGGTACCAGGAAAAGATTTTTGTATAGTGACATAGGGTTAATACATTTCTCTGTATCACATGTTAGGAATGCTCAAATACCGCCTGTGGCCAAGGAAGACTGGAAACTTTCTTTATAGGCAACCAGGGCTTTGGAGCTGTGCTCCAGCTCCAGGCAAAACCTGCAGCTCCAGAGCTGCTCCATGCTCCAGCTCTGGGCTCCACCCCAAAGCCCCATGGGCAACTGATTGCTAAGAAAGGTTTCCATAGAGATGTGAGACCACATGAGAACTTTGCTATGTTAGTATTAAGATTTAAAATTAGAAGTAGGTTCAGTAAGGATACAGCTAAAAAAGAAAAGGTTTCTTTTTGCAATATCTGTTAATCATTATTCCTTTTTTGTCTTTCTCCTTTTTAAATATTATATGCTTAAGTTTATAACTTAAAAAAACCCATACTGGAGCCCTTTGTGAATATAATTTCTAAAGAACTTTTGTAGCTTGTGGTTACTATATCAGATTTTCTAGAGCTGTGGTAAACCAAACTTAGTGGTACAACTAAGGGTATGTCTACCTGAAATTAAACATCCATGACCAGCCCATATCAGCTGATTTGTGTGTGTGGGGGGGGGCCTCAGTCTACAAGGCTGTTTAATTATAGTTCAGACTTGGGCTGGTGCTGGGCTCTGGGACTCTTCCCTGCTCGTGTAGTCCCATGGTTCAGGCTGGAGCTCAAGACCAAACATCTACACTGCAATTAAACAGCCTGGTATCTCGAGCCTTATAAGCCTGAGTCAGCTGACGCAGCCAGCCACAGGTGTTTAATTGCAGAGTGAATGTACTCTTAAGAGCAGAATTTAGCCCATTGTCAATTTATTTACTTATGGGGGAATTTTGTGCCACTGTGCATGCACAGAATTTGTCCCCCGCAGATTTCTTTGCTTCCCTGCAGAAAAATGACTTTCTGATTGGGAAGTAAAGGGAAGCCACAAGACCGGTCATGCAGCGCTCCCCAGCAGTATGTTTTTGGTGCCCAAGGCAGCTGGCAGAGGTGTAAATCGCTGTGGAGTGGGTGGTGGGAGTGGGGAAGATCTAGCTGGTGACTACCACCGTTCGCTGGGCTCAGCTTAGTCCTGGCTGGGCTGGGGAGGACGGGACTTCCTCTTTCCGTGCATAGTATCCGGGCTTATGTCAGACCCACCCCCAGATTTCTCCCCCAGCTATAGGAAGCTCTGCAAACTCTTCCCCCGGTGCTTCCTGCACCGACCGAGCCTCACCCCCCCACACACACACACACACACCCAGAACCCCCCTGGTGAGCCCCACTCCCGCTGCACCTGGACCACCCCAACAAGCCACCTGCACCTGGATCCCCATTGTACTGAGCACCAACCAGCTGCACCTGGATCCCCACTGCACTGAGCCCCCCACATCCAGACCCAGTAATCTCCCACCTCTGTGCAGCCAGTGGCCTGTGCACCCAAATGCCATGCTGGAGTCTCCACATTTATTTGACAAATAAAATTTGAAAAAATATTGTGTGCAGAATTTTTAATTTTTTGGTGCAGAATGCTCTCAGGAGTATGTATTATATAGGTAGGAAATCTGCTGAAGAGCACACAACTTCAGTTTTCTCCTGTAGGTTATGACAGAAGCTTTAAAAAGAAGAAAGGCAATAAAGAAGAAAATACCTTTTACTAGCCTCATTTGAGTCTATGAATAGTTCTAGTATTAGGATTCTGTTAGTCTACTTTCTTTAGTGAAAATAATTGAGAAAATTTTGTAATGTTTTCATAGTTTCGGTGTTCTCAAAAGATTTTCTTTTGTTCCTTTGTATATCTGCTCATTTACACTGCCCTACATTTTTTCTTTTCCTAACGCTGTAGTGGCATATTTTACCACAGTAATTGAGGTCTAGATTTTATAGTCTTGTGTTTAGAGGTGTATAAATAAGCTGAATTTTTTTTTTAAAAGTAAAGCCAGATAAAAGTAGGCATACAGTCTGAGGTCTGATCTAAACCTGAAATGGGTATGATTTGTTTTATCCTTTCTCTTCCTATCTCTTCTGTTTTGTTTTTTGTTTTTCTGGGGAAGGAGATTTTTGAGGGTTAGGATAGGGAACTTACTGGTTGGTAGAATTCCATCATTCTTCATATTAGAAGTCAGACTTTACTATAGAAGTACAAATTATTATTATTTATTATTATTCTCAATAATTAGCCCTGTGCCTGATAGTATTTTCAGAAGCAGGCCTTTGGGATTGTAAACCTCAATGCAGCTGAAATTTTTTTGGCCCTATGGGAGGCAGATCTATTTAATAGACCCAACTTTTATAAAACTAGAGCAATCCACTGCTAAAAAGTTGCATAATAACTTGGGAGGTGGCAAATGGAAATAACCTTATTCTTCTGCAGTACGCATCACTGGTCTTGTTTAATTTTATCCCAACCCTTGCCTACACAACAAACGAGTTAATCTACCTTGAACACATGAAAAGTGGATTGATTTCACATGTCCATTCCACTGTAGGTGTTTGTGTGCTCTAGTGCACAGTTGTTGGAGAATTTTTACCCTTAACAATACCCATTGGGGCAGCCCAAACACCATCTGCTGTCTTGCACGCACTATGCAGGCATAAAAGGCAGAGCTGCCCCAGTGCCCCGTCAGTTCCTTCCTACCGCCCGTAATGATTGTTGGAACTCCTGGTCCTTGCTTCTGCAGGTCTTTACCTGCTATGTGTAAACAGTACCTTGTATAGTTTAGTTTAGTTTAAAAATAATTTGTGGTTGTGGTGGTTTTTGTTTTATGTAGTTCTGCTATCCAGTTTGGGTACTAGCCCCAGTGTCAGATATATGTTGTGGTCTCTGCGTTTCAAACGCTGTCACTCTTGTGGCATGGCAGTGCTTAATAGTGACCCTCACCACAGCTGCCCTAAGAGCTTGGGGAGGCTCATGTAAGTGACAAGTGTGGCATTTGTAAGGGCGGGAGAGGAGGAGACAAAGCAATCAGATTAAAAAGTCTGTTGATGGAGTTGTTGCTATGGCCTCCATCTGAGCCCTCTATCTTGGTCCAAATACTGACGAACTCAGCATTAGTCAGTAGCACACTACTGCAGTCTTCAAGGAGGAAGCATTCCCAAAAGTGCACATTCCCAGAGCCCAGAGTGGGCCTGCTGAGACTGGCTCCCGAAGCATCTCCTCCTGCCACAGTACTGTCGAGTATGTTCCCAGTACCGTCTACTCCTGAGGCATTTGAGGCTGCAAGAGAATTGAGGTTGTCACCATCACCAGGGGTTCAAGAGACTCTTGGCACTGGTGCCTGAGGTGTGTCTCCTGCGCCATCACCTCCATACTAAGTAGCTCCATCGGATGTGGCTATCAGGGTGGCAGATAGGTCGAGACCATCTCGGGGAAAGCCATAGATGATCTCTCTGGCTCACCTTTCTTCAGAGACTGCCTTCTTTACTGGTGCCAACGTGTACGGTACCACCTTGGTCTCAGCAATAAAGTTCTTACTCATCACACACTGAAGTGGATTCCTGTGTATCCCAACCTAGCCAGTCCCATCAGGAGGAATGGCCACCCTGATTTCTGCCTCAGTACCAGTAGGGAGGGATTGTTGGGCTATGCATAGTTGGGGACTTGGGCTGTGCCAGTGGCCCTTTTGGAATCCATGGGCTCCCCCATCAAACAAGAGCATCCCCACAACCATCTCAGCCAACTCCATCTACTGGGAGTCAGGAGCATTGTCTCTGCAACCACCACAGCATTGGTACCAAGCAGAGTCAGGGTCTCTCACACAATCAGCCAGAAGAGGAGCAGGAACTGGACCTGCTCCTAGTACTGGTAGCACCCTCTTCCTCATCCCCAGATGAACCTATTTCTTCACCTAGGGACAATTTTAAGACTCATTAGGAGGAGTTGAGGAGAATGGCTATGGCCCTAGATATCCAACCAGAGGAGGTCAAGGAAAAATCTCTCAAACTGGTGGACATTTTGACATCTGCAGCTCCAGCTTGAATAGCTCTACTGATTAATTGAGTCTGTCTTACAATCTACCAGAGTCCTCTGGCAGACTCCAGCTTCCCTGCCTCCAACTCCAAAAATAGTGGAGAGATGTGGTGGTGGTGGTAGCATTCCTCTGGAGGTTGTGTCACTGGTGGTGGTCAGCATTCACATAATCTGATCCACCTTTGACATGCTAGGCCTCCTGATCAAATCAGACAAGTCAGTCATGTCTCCAGTGTAGAAAATAGAATTTATTGGTATGGTCCTGGATTTGACAGATGCCAGGGCTTTATGGCTTTAGACAAGATTTTGTACAATTCAAAGCCTTATTCTGGACTTGAAGGCTTATCCTCTCACTGTGGTGAGAAGCTGTTTAAGGGGATGGGGCACGTGGCAGTGTGTACTTATGTGGTCCAGTACACCAGACTGAGCCTGGGACTCCATCAGGACTGGGTGGCAGAGGTATATTCTACAAGAAAGAACCACATAGACATGTTAGTGCACATATCAAGTCACATCTTACCCTCTCTAGATGGGTGGACACATCTGCTCAGTGTATGCAAGGGAGTTACTTTTGCCCCACCTCAGCACTCTTGCCTTTGTCACAGATGCCTCAGACATGGGGTTGGGGGGCTCATCTGGGACACTTGCAGACATAGGGTCTCTGGTCACCCCAAGATCTCAGTCTACACACAAATATCCGGGAGCTGTGGGCCATCTGTTTAGCTTGCATGGAGTTCCTTTCTCAACACCAATACATCCATTTGCCTGATGTGATCGACAATATAATTGCTGTGTTTTATGTAAACGAGCAGGGAGAAGCCTGGTCCTCACTGCTCTGTTGGGAAGCAATCCTGTCTGTATATTTTTGAAAGTGACCCAGGGCCTGGGGGTTCAAAATACCCTGGCAGATTACCTGAGCAGGTTGTTTTTCAATCATCACAAATGGTCCTGTCACTCAGACATAGGAACATCCATTTTCCAGTTCTGGGCAGCTCCCCAAGTGGAGTTGTTTGCAACAAGGAATAACACAACACCTTAGGTTTGCTGACAGATGCGTTTTTACTACTGTGGTCAGAAGGGCTGCTGTATGCTTCTCTCCTCCCCCCACGTTCCTCTTCTGCCCAGAGTTCTGTGCAAGAATGGATCTATACAGAGGATTTAAGGAGAGTATGTTCTTATACTAAGTAGTTGGCTCCTCCAAAAGTCTGAGCACACTCTATGCTCGTGCCATTTTACTGTAACTATCTTTCAAATAGATATCACTACATTACTCCTGCTAAATAGGTATTGCCCAATTTAAAGGAATGGAGCTCAATTAGAAGTATTTACAGTACGATTCTAGTGTGGTGTATGTCTGTGCTGGAATAATATAATTCCACCACTTAGAGGAAAATAAGATTGATTGCTTGTAAAAACCTAGCAATTCACGTGTCTCCTTAAAATAACTTAATAAAAAATGGAAAAACTCTGTGATTTAATAGATCTTTAATTCTTCAGGAAGCCTTTTTTACAATATTGCAATCCTTACTAAATGGTTGGTGAGAGAAATTCTTAAATATAGTACTGTGTAGTTTTTTAGATTTTATCATTTACTAAAGTGCTAATCACTAAAATAAAAGGAGAAATAGTTTTAAAACTATCAGCCATTTTATATGATAGGGAGTCCAAGAAACATTCTTTCTGTGATTAGTGGTGTTTATTTGCTTGTCTCTGGAATTTGTCTACTTACTGTTTGTTTGAACAAATGTATACTTTTTTTCCTATGCTATCTTCATCTTGCATAATTTTGTTGGTAAATGCTGTACACGTAGGGCTGGATTTTCAAAAACGGTGTTGCCATTGAAGTCAAGGGGAATTTCCCCATTGACTTTAATGGGGGTAGAATTAGATTAGTATCTTGAAAATCCCATTTCTAATCTTTGTTTCTTTTCATTGTGGGAATGTTTGGGCATTTTGCTATTGACCCTAGTAGGAGGAAGACTGGGACAGGTTAATACTCAGATCTGAAATTTTTTTAGCATCTTTCTAGCAAAAACCTTACATAAACATGATTCTTTATGTGGTTTTGATTAAAACTGTTTTTCAAATCTGAGGTAGTCAGGACCGTAGTCAGAGAACAGGCAAAAATGTCAAAATAACAGAAATCCTATTTTCAAAAGTAATTTAGGAGTCCAAAACACTTTTGAAAATGGGGCTCAGGCTCTTAAGTCAGTTGAGGCACTTTTTAAAATTTTACCCTTTGATTCATTTCATATAATAGTGGAAGTACTAATTTGTAACTTTTTTCCCCCCCAAGGTATCCAGAGAATGGTATAGTAGAAATGGGTGCCAATAATCTTCGACCACGAGCAAGAACCATTTTGAAGTGGAGTGAACTCAGTGTGGGTGATATGGTGATGGTTAACTACAATGTAGAGACTCCAGAAGAGAGAGGATTCTGGTTTGATGCAGAAATTACCTCTCTGAGGGAAATCTCAAGGACTAACAAAGAAGTTCATGCCAAAATTCTTCTGGGGTAAGATTATATTGACCAGTTTTGAAAGCATGCAGTATGCAGGAAAAAAAAAAATCAGAGCTTTCAGTTTTGGCCATTACATTTCATTAGATTAAAAATTTAACTTTCCGTTTTACCTCTGTATCTGTCTGGATCCTGGAATTACTTGAATTTTTTAGCAGATGGAAACTTTTTAGGATCAATGCATTTAGAATGTGGTTGTCTTCTCTTGTGCCCCTCCTGCCATGTTTTTTTTGTTTGTGGGGTTTTTTTTCTATTGGTTGATTGAATTGCCAGGGCTAATCTTATTGCGTGATCTGTTATCTGTGATCCCATTGGATCAGACTAGTAACATGTTTTCCTTCAATACTACCAAGGCTGAAGCATCTATTTTCAGTGGATTTTTTTGTTCAGGCCCTTTGGGAATTTCCAGATCCTAATGGGTGACAGTTATCTTTGGTACTCTAGACAGACTTCTCAGTCTGCTAGTAGAATGTTCGGGGCCAGATGGTTCGTAGGTTAATGGTGGAATGGAAGAAAACAAATTCTTTGAGATTTCTGTATAGACAAATTCAGCTATTTCACTGAATCTTATACAAGGTGCTTGAGGACAGCTCTTCAGAGGCTGAATTTACTTCAAGTCTGTAGTACAGAATTTTGAGGTACGCAATGAGATTGCCTTTTTCCCCCTCTGTCATTTTCTCTTAGTGCTATAATTGAGGATATCTGAGTTCTATGTTGACTTCATGGTGAATTTTGGGCAGATAAGCATCCTTTCCTTCACCCTAGAGTATTTTTGCTAACAAGTCTGCTTCAGCGTTTAGCAATGAAGGCTGTAAAGCCTTTGGAATACATTTAGAACATTTTTCTCAACACAGGACTCTTCATGTGAATCAAAGTTACATATTTTAATCTGGATATAGAAATTTCTCTGTTTCAATAGTCCTTCATAGTATGCCTATTTAATGTAAATATCCTTGATCTTAAATTTGAAGTATTATCTGTCTGTTTCAAAATCTTCCCCTCTTGGATGTGCTAACCAAGACAGTCAAATAACTTTCTTTTTGTCCATTTTATTAGGAGATAAAAGGTTATTACCTTCAGTATCTTCTGCTGAACTATAACTTAATGGGCGGAAATCTATGATTTGTAGACATGGCCAAAATCTAGTTTGATGCTAACTATATTCTCTGTATAGTTCTCAATTATAGTGCTTCAAGTAATTGTCCACATAGATTCTGCTTTTGGTGCACATGGATTACACGTGTGTGTGCGATCTGATTTATTTTTGGGTAGCAGCGTTCATTAGGGCCACACCGGTACCCTGGATGGTCTCATGCCCTCCACCGAGAACATAAAGGGCGGAGTAGTCCCAGCAACCCTGTAGGTCCTTCTTACTACCCATTGCTGGAAATTGCAACCCTTGGCAGTATCCACTTTTCTTGCACACTGTGCCTTTCACTTTAGATTTTAGGACTAGTTGATTAGTTAGTTTTAGTTCATAAACTAAATTTCCTTTTGCATGTTGGCATATATATTTTTTTTAAAAATAGTTGTTTAGGTCAATTAAGTATCATTTAGCTTTGACAGCCTCTGTATAAGGGTTCTAGGATCATAGCAGAGGCTGAGTTACCAATCTACAAGAGCTGTTACTTGTGTGACTCCACTATGCCTGTAAATGATGGGCACTCTTAGTGTTTCATTTGCCTTGTGGAAGAACACATTATGCATTATTCCTTTTCCAAGCATACCTGGAATGTGAGAGAGATGAAACTGAAACTCTTCCTGCCAGAGAAGTTGTTGATGCAGGCCTCCTCGGATCACATACCTCTGGCATGTTTTGCCTTGCTGTGTAGACAAGCTCTTAATTTAGCAGTCATCTTTGAAGCAGGAGTTCTCTCTCTTCCCCACATTATTTCCAGCAGTAAGATGACAGAAAGAGTAGAGAGCAAGTACAAGGCCAAAAAATGCACTAATTGTTCTTCCGTATTTTCAGCCCTGAATAGAGCAGTTCTGCTTGTTTTGCCATCCACAGGAGTAGGATGAGGCCTCAGTTTTATGAGGAAAGGCGAATCCTCCTACAGCAATCCAGAGGATTTCTTGTATCCACTCCCAGCTGTCATGCAGTTAAGGTCTGTGGTGAGTTGGTTGAGCAGAGCGTGGAAACTTGCATTTTTTTTTTCTGGAAACAGTCGCCATAGGATTTTTAGACAATGCCACAGCAACACGTGATCAATAGAGTAAAATAACTAGTCCTATGACTTTATAAACCCAGCTAATATTCCCTCTTTAGCAGAGTGAACAATCACTTGCTTAATGACTTCTTCAGGTGGCATTTAAAGCAGAAGTTGTTCTTCTACAGAATGCCTTATTCAGCAGCCTGCTTCCAGCTTGGTGGTGGTGATAATTTCCAGGGGCTGAATGTCTTTACAACCTTCCCCCACATGATCTCCATATCCATTTATTCCATAGACCCAGACCCACTCTTCAGGAATCCCATAAGACTATTAAATGGCCATATCTCTAAGAAAACAAGTGGGCTACTTACTTTCAATCCCTATTATTTAATGAATTGTTGAGTGGGTATTATTCTTTTAGACACTTCTCCAAACAAGGATTGAGTCTGTGCTTAATACAATACATAATTTCAGTGAGTGACAGTCCTTGTATAATAAATATGAGATGTATTTGTGGGCTTTTTGTTTGTTTGCTTTTGACTTGTGGTGTTTTTTCCCAATATTTCAAGTGTTTGTTTCCATCTACAAGTTACCCTTCTTTGGGGATTTATGTTGTATTATTGCCAATTCGTATTTGTAACAGTAGTCCATAAACTTAATTTAGTTCTTCTTACTCTTTTCCGTTTTGAATATTTTGAGGGCAGCACAACTTCTTCTCACTTATATATTAAGATTCTTTAGGAAATTTTTACTTAGTTACCGTCTTGAAAGCTAAGTGTGATGTGCTTTTTGGAAATGCTTTTCGAGAACTATCTTATATTAGACAGGTAACTGAATTAATGGCATTTTCTTTACTTCTTCATTTCTTTAATTTCTAACAGACAGAACATTCCTGACAACAAGTGCTTGGATTCCATCTAAAAGTGCACAGGAATTGTCAATCAAAAAACAAGTGATAGTGGTAATAACAATACCACTATAAATATAGTTGATCCAGAATTATTCCAGAGTATTTCATAGAATCTCTATATAGGATGACTTCATCCATCTCTTAGGAAAAATGTGGTATTCTTGGCTAGAATTTTAAAATTAAGATGCTCAGGACTGTGGGCTACTGTTGTGTATACAAATTGAATAATTACACGTCCAAAAAGATTAGGTGGGTAGCTAACTAGTAATTTGCACGTACATTTATCTTCTTTGTACGCACAGTAGAAATAACAAGATGTGCCAGTGGAGGTGTACTTTTCTGCATAGCTTTTTTTGCACTGACATCAGACCTCTACTTTTTGAATATTTGATCCCAATATTACGCAGTATTTTTTGGGGAAAGGAAGTGAAAATACCAGTTGATAGTACAGGCTATATTTTAGGGCTGTCGAGCGATTAATTTTGGTGTTAACGATAGAATACCATTTGTTTTAAATATTTTTGGATGTTTACTACATTTTCAAATATATTAATTTCAGTTACAACACAGAATACAAAGTGTACAGTGCTCTTTATATTTTTTGATTACAAGTATTTGCACTGTAAACAAAAAAATTGTATTTTTTTAATTTACCTCATACAAGTACTGTAGTGCGATCTCTTTATCATGAAAGTTGAACTTACAAATGTAGAATTATGTCCAAAAAAACCCTGCATTCAAAAATAAAACAATGTAAAACTTTAGCGCCTACAAGTCCACTCGTCCTACTTCTTGGTCAGCCAATCACTCAGACAAACAAGGTTGGTTACAATTTTCAGGAGATAATGCTGCCCGCTTCTTGTTTACAATGTCACCTGAAAGTGAGAACAGGCGTTAGTATGGCACTGTTGTAGCTGGCGTTGCAAGATATTTACATGCCAAATGCTCTGAAGATTCATATATCCCTTCATGCTTCAACCACCATTCCAGAGGACATGCTTCCATGCTGATGATGGGTTCTGCTTGATAACAATCCGAAGTAGTGTGGACTGATGCATGTTCATTTTCATCATCTGAGTCAGATGCCACCAACAGAAGATTAATTTTCTTTTTTGGTGGTTTGGGTTCTGTAGTTTCCGCATCAGTGTGTTGCTCTTTTAAGACTTCTCAAAGCATGCTGCACACCTTGTCCCTCTCAGATTTTTGGACGGCACTTCAGATTCTTAAACCTTGGGTATAGTGCTGTAGCTATTTTTAGAAATCTCACATCGGTACCTTCTTTGCGTTTTGTCAAATCTGCTATGAAAGTGTTCTTAAAACGAAAATGTGCTGGGTCATCATCCAAGACTGCTAAGCTAACATGAAATTATATGCAGAATGCAGGTAAAACAGAGCAGGAGACATACAATTCTTCCCCGAAGGAGTACAGTCACAAATTTAATTGACACATTTTTTTTAACAAGCTTCATCAGCATGGAAGCATGTCCTTTGGAATGGTGGCCGAAGCATGTCCTTTGGAAGGTGGCCAAAGCATGGAAGGGGCATACGAATGTTTAGCATATCTGGCATGTAAATACCTTGCAACTCTGACTACAAAAGTGCCATGCAAAAGCCTGTTCTCACTTTCAGGTGACACTGTAGAAAAGAAGCAGGCAGCAGTATCTCCTGTCAATGTAAACAAACTTGTTTATCGTAGCGATTGACAGAATAAGAAGTAGGACTGAGTGGACTTGTAGGCTTTAAAGTTTTACACTGTGTTGTTTTTGAGTGCAGTTATGTAACCAAAAAAAAAATCTGTCTTTGTAAGTTTCACTTTCACGATAAAGAGATTGCACTTCAGCACTTTTATGAGGTGAATTGAAAACTACTATTTCTTTTGTTTATCATTTTTACAGTGCATATATTTGTAATACAAATAATAAAAAGTGAGCACTGTACATTTTGTATTCTCTGTAATTGAAATCAATATTGAAAATGTAGAAAAACATCCAAAAATATTTATTAAATTTCAATTGGCATTCTATTGTTAGAAGTGCGTCTAATCGCCATTAATTTTTTTGAGTTAATTGCATGAGTTAACTGCGATTGACAGCCCTACTATATTTTGATAGTATGGAAATAAACAAGTATTTAGAGTTCAAATAGGGCTGTCATTTTGACGAAAAAAAACCACCAGGATCTTTAATATCTTTGTGGTCCCTCCTGAGATCATGTAAGGGTGCTGCTATCCTGACCCCCTTCAGTTCCTTCTTCCACCCACACTCTGAGTTAGAATGTCCTGTAGCATTTTCCTCTGCCCTTTTTGGACACTCACCTACTCAGCATCTATTGCTCTGTAAACAGTTGGCAGTTACTACCCTGTACTTCGCTTTTCCTTTAAAATTTAATTTTTGTTCTGTTTTTGTTCTTTCTTAGTTGGTGGTGCTGGGCACCAAGGGTACGCAGCACTTTCTAAGCTTCAAGCACTATCTATCACATGGGGCTTCTTTTCCCAATAGTACCGCGGACCCCCCCACCCCTCCCACACTTTTTTTATGTTGTGCCTTGGTGAGGGGGACACTAAAGAGAGATGTGCATCTGCCTATCCTTCGGCAAGCATATGCAGATTTCCAGGGATCTGCACCTCAAATAGCACCTTATGGAGCAAACTATGAGGCCTGCCTCGGCAGCGGTCCTAGCTCCCAATCGTCTTGTTAGCACTCATTCAACCACTGCCCCCTTCCACAGCTTCACTCAGGCCTCTGGACTCTGATTCCTTTCCAAGAAGGAGAGGCCAATCCTCCTCAGATGTTCCTCTCAAGGGGATCCATAAGACTGACTGAGGCCATTCTAGCTCCAAGAGAGGTTCATTGTCATCCTTGAAAAGGGGTTTCCTACAACATTGTGACTCACTACATACCTAAGGTAGAGCTGAACCATCCACCTCTGTCTCCCCGGTGCTCAGGTGAGAAGATCCAGGTACCATACTGTGGACTGCGGAACAGTCCATGCAACTGCCTTCGAGTCCAGTACTGACAGACATTGTTTCAGTGGCGTTAATCTCTCTACATATCAACCCGTAGGCATACATGGTGGCAAGGGACCTGCTGTACCTGTCTGACCCCAGTTTGCCCTTAGTACAAGAGTTTACTGGTCCCTTGGTGCCACCTGTTGCTCCTGGTCAATTGACCACTTTGGCACCTGGGCAGTCACTGACCTTAGTATGGGCTAAGAGACAATTTAAGGGCTCCACCTCAGCACAGTCCGCTGTGCAGCCTCGCTCCTCAATACTGGGACACGCTTCCATTCTGGCGTGGATGCTCTAAACTTTGGTGCCTATTGCTTTGGTACCAGGGAATTGTTACAGTTTATTCCTCAGCATTGACTATGAAGCTTGTTTGTGGTACCTTATTTGGATGTGAGACCTTTTATGTCTCATGGACTGTTTGGGCACAGATCACTGTGCATCGTCAGTACTGACTTGTCTCTATCCTGCTGGGTGCGAGACAAATCGGATCATCCAGTAGCTCCACCAGGTTGCGCACCACCTAGGCTGACTCAAAATTCCGAGGCCCCCTTCAAGATGAGAGCTGTCTAGCTCCTCACCATCCCCAGCTAGGTGCACTGTCCAGTAAGTCATCCAGACTGCCTCTGGACGGGGACCGTCATACTATGATTAGTACTGATCATATTGTAAGAACAGATCAGCATGGCCTGACACCTTTTTGTCTCCCTATGCCCTACTCCCTTCTCAGAGACTCCCCAGGGATTACACAATCTGCCAGGTTGTGGTCTCCACCTCATTCAAAAAGTCGCTGGACCTTGGTGATGAGCTGAGCTACTGCACAAGAATACCTATAAGCTACTGGATAGCCTTCAGGGGGCAATCCCAGGAAGAGTAGCCCTTTTAATTAGTGAGGTCCTTTTGGAACCAGAAAAGGTCCTGTTGAACACACCAGCTTTGTTCGCTCACACAGACAAGCACTCCCATGTCCCTGCATGTGGATTAGTGTGTTTTTATTCTCATTTGGGTCTGAAGTCCCTGGTGGTTATGGTTGCCAACAAGACATTGAGGCAGGGGAGAAACAAGTCTGCCCCCAAAGAGAGCCCAAATGACTGGACATCTTGGGCAGAAAAATGTATTCCACTTTGTCTCTCCAGATTTTTTAGCTAATCTGCAAGTGCTGGGAAGCTTTGTCAAAATAACCAGAGAAACTTCCTGAAGACACAGTGGAAGACTTCAAGGCTTAATGGTAGAGGGCCATATGGCCAGCAAAAAGTCTTTTGGTCTGCACTGGATGTGGTGGATTGTTCCTCCAGTATTATGGCCTGTGTTTATAATAATGAAAAAAGTCATGGCTATATAATTCTGATATAGCACCCGATGTAAAACAGACTATAGAGGACCACCTTTTCATGGTGTTTTTTTTAGTCTTGGACAAAAATAAGTTAGATTAATTTAAAGACTCCCAGGCAACTGTCTAATCCTTAGGTGTAAATGCCCCTGAGCCCAAGAGATGACAGCAAATACTGCCACACACCCAGTACTGCCCATAATACTTTAGGCAACCTCTATATCTGCCCAGGCAATTTGATTTTCTTTTTGGAAAAAATCATAGACCTCAGAGAAGGTTCTCTAGCTCTGGCATCAATCAACAGGCCCATACCCAGCCATCTCTGGGGAAATCCCCCTTCTTCTTCGAGTGCTTGTTCATGTCTATTTCATTCTAGGTATGTGCCCGTCCATGTGCATGGTCATTGGAGACTTTTGCCTTAGTTTCAGAGTAACAGCCGTGTTAGTCTGTATTCGTAAAAAGAAAAGGAGTACTTGTGGCACCTTAGAGACTAAGCAGTTTATTTGAGCATGAGCTTTCGTGAGCTACAGCTCACTTCATCGGATGCATAGCATATCGTGGAAACTGCAGAAGACATTATATACACACAGAGACCATGAAACAAAACTTCCTCCCACCTCACTCCCCCGCTGGCAACAGCTTATCTAAAGTGATCCTCAAGTAGAGCCATTATCACTTTAGATAAGCTGTTGCCAGCGGGGGAGTGAGGTGGGAGGAAGTTTTGTTTCATGGTCTCTGTGTGTATATAATGTCTTCTGCAGTTTCCACGATATGCTATGCATCCGATGAAGTGAGCTGTAGCTCACGAAAGCTCATGCTCAAATAAACTGGTTAGTCTCTAGGTGCCACAAGTACTCCTTTTCTTTTTGCCTTAGTGGTATCCATAGGGTTGGCTGTGGTGTCCTCTGGAGTGCCGCACGCATGCCGCATGCATGCCATGGTATATCAAGCACTGCTGGCCCTATGCCCTCTCAGTTCCTTCTTACCACCCGTGGTGGTTAGTTGGAGCGCCTCTCTCCCTTGCCTTGCGATTTTCTCACCTTGTTAAGAGCCATTCAGCCTTAGGGCTTTGTACATAGTTTTAATTGTTCTTGATAGTTATTGTCGTAGTTAGAGTCCCCAGTGGGACTTTGCCCCAGGTGGGGCATGACCCAGTCCCCCGGGTTCAAGCACTGCACCGACTGTAATAGGCCTATGCCTGTTAGCGGTCTCCATGGCTGTTGTCTCAAGTACTTGGACGAATCACCCACCAAAGAGAAGAGTTTGTAAAAACTTTCGGCCACAAACTCAGAAGGAGCAGGATATCGAACTCTGAGCCCTTCTAATGGAGTCGGCCCTTCACCCGATGTTCGAGCCCTCCCACCAAGAATCGGCGAGCACCTCAGCATTGGTGCGTTGTGCACCACCAGCGCTGGGCTCTGCCTGGCACCGATCAACATCTCTGGCGCCTAAGAAGAAGGCGCAGAAGCACAGCTCCCCAGCATTGGGCAAAAAGGCCCAAGGGTCTTCGGGCAAGGGACCTAGTTCAGCCCGTCCAGCCACTCCGGAGCTGCGAATGCGAGCCTCTCCTGTTGGGGCTCTGAGCCCCTCAAAAAGTCTGTCACCGACTCAAAGGAGTGGTATGGGACCGAAACCCTTGCTGGCACCTTCCCAGGCCTCCCCGGCCCGGAGAGAGTAGAGACCTCCACCGGTGCCCTTGAGGTAGCAGGATGCAGCAAAGGCTCCCCAGGAGGGCAAGCCAGCCGCCGTGACTCCTGGGGGAGATAGCTGACTATCCTCTGATAAAAAGACGGCACTCCCCACCCAAGCGACGCAATTCCCCAAATCCACAGCCCTGATCATCTGGTGCTCACCCCTGGCCACTGGCACTGCAATTGTGGTCACCGCCACTCAGGCGATTCACCTAGAGATCAACATCCGATCTCCATATAACTAGCACTGCTCGCCCGCCTACTGGTCGGCTTCCTGTCGAAGATCCCCATTGCTTACCACATGAGAACGATCCCCATCCAGGCTCCGGACTCCTGGGCGCCAGTACCATTCGCCTCAGTACCAACACTGCTCATCCTGCTCCGATCACCGTTTCCGACTGCAACCGTTAGCAGGTACACCCAGTCATTGACGGCTCCTCTGTGGTCACCAGAAGGGGACTCCTCCAGCACAGAGGGCAGGTTTAGCCACTTGCCCAGGTCCCACAAGTGCGATTGGAGCCCTGACACTACATCGACTGTGACGGTGCAGCAGTGGCATCAAAGCCAGTGGCCTTATTGGGGTTCATGGTGAATGACAGTCATGGCAATGCCCCCTTCCCAGCAATCGGCTGCTGCCTCAGAGCAACAGCAGGCGGCATCGGGTGCATTAACAGCACTGGGCTCAGTGCGTGCAGATCGCTCGGAGGTTGGGATAGAGGAAACAGAACCCAGCCCTAAATCTCCCCTCCCTGATGGTGGCTGAAGCTCTGGAACCTCCTCCGGTAACCCAGTCATCCTCGTCCTTGGACAAGGCAGTCTCCGGTCTTTCAAGAGCCAGACCACCAGATGAATCAATTCTGAAGCACTTAGATGAGAGGAAAGTGATCATGAACAGTCAGCATGGATTCACCAAGGGCAAGTCGTGCCTGACAAAACTATTTGCCTTCTATGACGAGATAACTGGTTCTGTGGATGAAGGGAAAGCAGTGGACGTGGTGTTCCTTGACTTTAGCAAAGCTTTTGACACTGTCTCCCACAGTATTCTTGTCGGCAAGTTGAAGTATGGGCTGGATGAATGCACTATAAGGTGGGTAGATAATTGGCTAGATTGTCGGGCTCAATGGGTAGTTGATCACTGGCTGCCAACTAGACATGGAGCCATTATCAAACGGAGTGCTCCAAGGGTCGGTCCTGGGGCCGGTTTTGTTCAATATCTTCATTAATGATCTGGAGGATGGTGTGGATTGCACCCTCAGCAAGTTTGCAGACGACACTAAACTGGGAGGAGTGGTAGATACACTGGAGGGTAGGGATAGGATAGAGACTTAGACAAATTGGAGGATTGAGCCAAAAGAAATCTGATGAGGTTCAACAAGGACAAGTGCAGAGTCCTGCACTTAGGACGGAAGAATCCAATGCACCGCTACAGACTAGGGACCGAATGGCTAGGCAGAAGTTCTGCAGAAAAGGACCTAGGGGTTACAGTGGACGAGAAGCTGGATATGAGTCAACAATGTGCCCTTGTAGCCGAGAAGGCCAATGGCATTTTGGGCTGTATAGGTAGGGGCATTGCCTGCAGATTGAGGGATGTGATCGTTCCCTTCTATTCAGCATTGGTGAGGCTCATCTGGAGTACTGTGTCCAGTTTTGGGCCCCACACTATAAGAAGGATGTGGAGAAATTGGGGAGAGTCCAGCGGAGGGCAACAAAAATGATTAGGGGACTGGAACACATGACTTACGAGGAGAGGCTGAGGGAACTGGGATTGTTTAGTCTGCAGAAGAGAAGAATGAGGGGAGATTTGACAGCTGCTTTCAACTACCTTGAAAGGTGGTTCCCAAGAGGATGGATCTAGACTATTCTCAGTGGTAGCGGATGACAGGACAAGGAGTAATGGTCTCAAGTTGCAGTGGGGGAGATTTAGGTTGGATATTAGGAAAAACTTTTTCACTAGGAGGGTGGTGAAACACTGGAATGCGTTACCTAGGGAGGTGGTGGAATCTCCTTCCTTAGAAGTTTTTAAGGTCAGGCTTAACAAAGCCCTGGCTGGGATGATTTAATTGGGGATTGGTCCTGCTTTGAGCAGGGGTTTGGACTAGATGACCTCCAGAGGTCCCTTCCAACCCTGATATTCTATGATTCTATGACTTCAGGGAGCATCAGGCTCTGCTCCAAAGAGTGGCAGAAAATCTGGGCTTGGAAGTGGAGGAAATGGCAGAGCAGAGGGACTCCTCTCAGTTTCTACCCCTGCCCGCGTTGCTTTGCCATCCCACATAGGGGTCTTCAAGTTCGCCAAAGCCCTATGGCACACCCTCTCGTCCATCCCTCCCACTTCCAACAGGACAGAGGAAAAAATGCTTGTTCTGGCCAAAGGATAAGAGTATCTGTATACCCACCCTCCCCTGGGCTCGTTGGTCATCTCTGCTGCCAGTGAAAAAGATAAGCAACTCCATTCCTCCTGTACCCCCAAGAATAAAGAGGCCAAAAGACTGCATCTCTTTGGGAGAAAGACTTAGTTGATTGCCAACCTGCAATTCCAGGTGACAAACCACCAAGCCCTCTTGGGCAGGTACAATTTCAACTGTGCAAGTTCCTGGAGTCTTTGCCACAGGGATTAGCCCAGAAATTCAGCATCTTGGTGGAGGAGGGCACAGCGGCAGCCACGTGTTCTCTGCAAATGGCCTGGGATGAGGTGGACTGTGTGGCTTGGGCAGTCGCGTCTTCTGTGGTCATGAGTAAGACTACATTTTAGTCACAGGTATTTTTAGTAAAAGTCATGGACAGGTCACGGGCACTAAACAAAAATTCAAGGCCCGTGACCTGTCCATGACTTTTACTAATAATACCCCTGACTAAAACTGGGGCGGGGGGGGGGGGCGCTCAGGGTGCCACAGGTGCTGCGGAGGGGAGTGTAGTGGCCCAGAGGGGCACGGGGGGGGTGGGGTGCTGGGGGCTGGGCAGGCTCCTTACCCAGCTCCTGGAAAGCAGTGGCCCTAGCTCCACGTGCTGCCTCCGCTCCACCCCACCCGAGCCCTGGTTCTGCAGCTCCCATTGGCTGGAAACCATGGCCAATCGGAGCTGCAGGGGCAGTACCTGGTTGCCAGCAGAGGCAGCATGTGGAGCTAGGGGAGCCGAGGGAGAGGAGCCCTCCCAGGTAAGCCGAGGCCCTCAGGCCCCCTCCCCAACTCCTGCTGCTGCTGGGGGGCTCTGAGACTGACCCAGCAGCAGCCAGTGTGACTGCCCCGGGGGCTGCCCGAGCTGCTTAGGTGGCTCCTGGGCTAGCCACGTGGGGCTGCTGCAGAAGTCATAGAAAGTCACAGAATCCGTGACCTCCATGACAAACACGGAGCCTTAGTTATGAGGCATAGCTCCTGGCTCCAGGTAGCAGGCCTCTCGCAGGACATGCAGACCGCAAGCCAAGACCTTCCTTTTGATGGGGTGGGTCTTCTCTCGGAGCAGACAGACGCCAGATTGCATGGCGTGAAGGATACCAAGGCCACCCTTCGCTCATTGGGCATACATACGCCACAGTCTGCTTGGAAGCTCTTCCAGCTGCCCCCACCACCAAGGCCTTGGCAGCCCTGCCAGAGTTCCTCAAGAAGAAGGGACAATAGCTTCAGCTGGCATCACCCTTCTTCATCCCTCTCATCTGCGCAGCCTGGGCCTGCCAAACACCTTGGGGGCTAGAAGCGTACATTTTAAGGGTGCACTCAAGAGCAATTCCCCAGTCATTTCCCCAGATCCTTCTTGCCTTTTCCTGGACTGTCTCAGCCCTTTCCATTTGGCTCGGTTAAGGGTAGCCTCGTACCACTGGGTCCTGGATAGAGTATTCCGGGGCTATACCCTGCAATGCATGGCTGCTCCTCCCTCCCACTCCCACTCCCCCTCTTCCCTGTCCCTCTTCAGGGATCCTTCTCACAAGCAACTCCTCATTCAGGAGGCTGAAAAGCTCCTGTGCCTGGGGGCGGTGGGGGAGGTTCCTTGGGGCATGCCTGGAAGAGGATTCTGTACTCCTGTTATTTTCTAATCCCAAAGGCCAAAGCGGTCCTAAGACCCATCTTGGACCTGCATTGCCTCAACATGTTGAAGTTCCGCATGGTTTCCCTGGTCTCCATTATCCCTTTCCTGGATCCGGGAGACAGGTACGCCTCTTTCAACTTGAAGGATGCTTATTTCCATGTCTCCATATTCCTGGTGCCCAGGCGCTTCCTCAGTTTCATAGCGGGAGGACACCATTTCCAGTTCATGGCACTCCCTTTTGGCCTATCTTCGTCCCCAAGGATGTTCACCAAGTGCATGGCGCCAGTGGCGGCTTACCTCAGACAGCAGAGGGTCCACCTGTTCCCGTACCTCAGTGACTGGCTCATCAAGGGCAAGTGTCCAGGGCAGGTGCAAAGAAGCTTCAATCCGGTGCGTTCTACCTGCATCAACCTGAGCCTGTTGTTAAACACAGAAAAGTCTGTTAACGTCAGTCCAACTCTAGTTTATTGGAGCAGTTCTCAACTCCACGCGGGCCAGGACCTTCTTTCCGGAAGCGTGGCTTCAGGCCATGGCGGACTTGATCTCCCACAGAAAAAGCCACCAACTTACCACAGCCCACACATGTTTGCGACTGATGGGCCACATGACCGCGTGCATGTACGTGGTCAGCCATGCCCGGCTTCATCTGAGGCCTCTGCAAATGTGACTAGCCTTGGTTTAAATTCCCAGCAGGCACCCCCTAGGCTGAGTGCTCCTGGTGCCGAGCCATGTCCTACTGTCTTTGGACTGGTGGTGGAAAGGCAAGATGGTGCAAGTCCTGATGGACAATACTGCTGCGATGTAGTACGTCTACCCGCAGGGCGGCACCAGGTCTTCGGCCCTTTGTCAGGAAGCGCTCAGCCTCTAGGACTTGTGTGCGACATGCCATTCACCTGGTAGCTGCCCATCTGCCCGGAACCAAGAGCGTTCTTGCGGATAGCTTCAGCAGGACCTTCTCATCTTGCCACGAGTGGTTGCTCCATCGAGAAGTGGTCAGTCTAATCTTCCACACGTGGGGAACTCTCCAGGTGGACCTGTTCACATCCTGGTAGAACAGAAAGTGCCACATGTTCTGCTCTCTGCAGGACAAGGACAAGGGCTCCCTGTCTGACGCCTTCCTGATTCTGTTGTCAGGAGTGCTGATGTACACCTTCCCACCAGTGCCGTTAATCGATAAGGTCCTGCTAAAGGTGAAGCAAGACAAAGCAACTGTCATCCTCATAGCTGCAGCGTGGCCTTGTCAACACTGGTTTGGTACGCTGCTGCGTCTGTTGGCAGCCACCCCCCTGCAGCTGCCTCTTCGGCCAGATCTGCTGTCCCAGGGCCACGTCAATCTGCTGCACCTGAACTTGGCAGCACTGCACTTGTCAGCCTGGCTGTTGCTAAGTGACTAAGTAGCTAAGCCTGACTAAGTGGGGATGAACGATGGTGTTGTGTTGATGTCCATCAGGTCCTGCTGGGCAGCAGGAAACACTCCACCAGAGCTACCTATGTGGCAAAGTGGAGTGGGTTCACGTTTTGGGCCTTGGATCGTCACATCTGTGCAGCAGAGGCCCCACTGCAAGACATCCTGGACTATTTGCTGCACCTTAAGCTCCAGGGCCTGTCCCTGTCTTAGGTCAAGGTGCACCTGGTGGCCATTTCGGCATTCCCTTTCAAGGCTGGTCAGTCTTTGCCCATCCCATGACAGTGTGGTTCCTGGAAGGCCTGGAGTGCCTTTATCTGCATGGCAGGGATCCGGTTTCCACTTGGGACCTGAGTCTTGTGCTGTCAAGGCTCTTGGGTCCCCACTTCAAGCCCCTGGCTTCCTGTTTCTCTCCTGGAAGGTGGTCGTCTTAGTCGCTATTACTTCGGCTCATAGGGTGTCCGAGATCAGGGCACTCACATCAGAGCCACCTTACACAATCTTCTATAAAGACAAGGTCCAGCTGAGTCTGCACCCAGCCTTTCTACCCAAGGTTGTCTCCCATACTGGTTAAGACATATACTTGCTGGTCCTTTGTCCAAAGCCTCTCACAACAGATGCATACCCTGGACGTCAGGTGGGCCCTAGCCTTCTACATAGATAGAATGAAGCCATTCCGTAAGTCTACACAGTTGTTTGTTTTGTGGTCACAGACAGGATGAAGAGTGGCCTGGTGTCTGCCCAGAGGATAGCATCATGGATCACAGCTTGCATCTGCTGCTGTTACGAGCTGGCGAAGGTGACCCTGCCGGCGATCGTGATGACTCACTTGTTTGTTAATTGAGCAAGGTGGCACTTATGGTTGTATTTACTTTGTCAAGGAGAATTTCTGAACTGGAGAGTGCTATCAACTGAAAATTAATTCTATGCCTATTGCAAGGATAAGGTAGTCTTATGAATTTACCCAGACTTATTTTCACTATTTCTTAGGTGTAGGGAATGCTGCTGCTTTTTGGCCCCCATAAGAATTACATAAAAAGAAAATGTAAATAAGCTTGGTCGTTAAAAATCACTAATTTTAAAAAGACAATAGGGTTCAGGAGGATATCCCATTGGTTTTATTGGTTTTAACCCTGCAAACACTTACGAATGTGCTTACGTTTATTCATGTGAGTAGTCCTATTGAAGTCAACTACTGAAGTGCTCAGAGTTAAGCATGTGCGCAAGTGTTATGCAATGATATGTTTATTTTCACCTTTAAAAAGTATTTGATGGGTTAGTATTAAATTTGATAACCTTTTTTATTTCCACTTAAGGAAAACAGTAGAAAAAAAAATTCTAATTGTTAATTTTTAAAGTACAGGAGACTCATACCACTGCGTGGAAGGGACTCCTGTCTGGGAGCGTGACCAGCTGCCAGTGAGCCTGGTGCCCGCCCCAATGGGCAGGCTGGGGGAAGTACAGCCATGCCGGAGGAGCTGCCCAGTCTTGGTGCTGGCTCCTGCGAGCAGTTGCTTTTGCCTCTGAGGTTCCTGATAGAGGCCTGCAGCTCCGCTGATATCCACTCTATATCCACGGATATAAATTTTGTATCTGCACAGGGCTCTGATATACATTGTTGTATGAACTATAGGTAGTTACTTTGTTAGAAATCGTATCCTGTTTCCTCTATATATTTTCAAGTACACCAGAAACCAGAGAGCACATAAGTGTTGACAGATAAATGGTTTGACATGAGTTCTTTAGTTTGTGACTGACTGCACTGCTGATTATCATCAGATTAATTTACTTGTTACAATGTTGAGATGAGCTATACAAGACTCTTCAGAACCCTTAGAAGAAAATAACTGTCAGTTTCACCATAGACTAAGTGCTCGCTCCTAAGGTTTCTTTAAGAAACCACCTATTACAAAAAAAAATCTAACATGGCTATATAGTAACACATGACTACAACAACTTTTTAGATTGAAATTTTACTGATCATCATGCAATAAAATCATTGAATAACAAATATGTCCGTTAAAATGTTGTCAAGTTATTCACACTAAATCATGTTGATTGTTTTTAGCTAAATAATTTGAACAGGCAAAAGTCCACTTTTTAAAGAGAACTGGGCAGAGGAGTCTGGCTGTAAAGCTTGTGCAAATGTTTGAGGTCCTTCCCAATGTCCTAGTTAGCTGCTTTTCAGTATCATGTAAGCTTATATACTAGGGTCTGCAAACTGAGTATTTTGAGTTTACTGCATAACTCTTTGCGTTCACGTTTTTTTGGCACAAGGAGATCTTAACTGAGTACTAAAGATCACTAATGATTACATTCTAGTGAATAAAATACAGTGTAATCTCTTAATATACAATTTGATTCTAGAATACTTTTAAAATTCTGGGCCATAGTCTAACCTTGCAGACACTTGCCAAAGGGGTCCTTTTGGAGAAAAAAGTTTGGAAACCATTGTACTAGGCAATTTTTGTTTGTAGGTTGTCTAAAATATAGGTTAGGCTAAGTTTTTAGTTTTACCTATAACTGGAATAGCAACTAGATAGTGATTACATCTTACCTTAAACTTTACGTTGCTGATGCATTATCTTTTTTTATGTTTGTTTGTTTGATCTTATTTTCCTTTTAGGTTCTTAGACTTCTTACTCAAGATTAGAATACACCCAAAAATGACTTTCAATGAATGTGGTAAAGATAAGGGTGATATTTTCTTTTTATTTTGGGAACTGTATTCCTGGATAACTGTAAAGATTGTTTAGCAGTAATAGCATGGTTTGAGCGGTCTACCAACTATTTTCATGGAATAAGTCATTCTCTGGCCAATTTACACAGTACAAAAGAGAGGCTAGTTAATATTAATAATTTATATTATAGTATTACCTGGGAGCCCTAGTCATGGACCAGCACCTGTTGTGTTAGGCACTGTACTACATACACAGAATAAAAAGACTGCCCTTGCCCCTAAGAGTTTACAATCTAAGTATAAGACAAGAAACAACTTGAGGATACAGACAAACAAGATGTAGGTGTACAAGGAAACTGTGCAACAGTATTGGTCAGTAAGCATGATAGGTAATGATCTCCAAGCACTAGCAGCCCAGCTGTTGTCAAGTGAGGGGGGACATGGTCAAAGTAAGGAGCTAGGAGAAAGATCTTTGTAGCAGCATCATTAATGGGGCGAGATTATATTTGTCAGTCAGAGAAAAGGATGTTGCAGTAATCAGGATGCAACATGAGATCCTGAACGAGAGTTTGAGCTGTATGAAGGGATAGGAAGTGCCTTATCTTAGAATTGTTATGCAGAAAGAATCAACAAGATTTAGTTATAGCCTGGGCATGAGGACTACAGAGAGGTCTGAATGGAAGATGAGTCCTAGGTTACAGGTCTGAGTGACAGGCTGGGTAGTACTGTTGTCCACAGGGATTGAGATGGAAGGTAGAGAAGGAAGCCTGGGAAGGGAAGATTGAGCTCTGTTTTAGCCATGCTGGTCTTTAGTTGATGGCTAGACATCCATGAGATGTCACAGCAACAGGCTGTTCGTTATAGTTATATACTATACAGGGAGACAAGCTTGGTAAAGAGCAGAAGTGTTCACTCATCCTCTTAGCAATATGTCTGGTTTCCAAAAATTCTTAAAATATTCCTCATCCATTCCATTTCTAAATTGACTTTGGATATGGAAGAATTGTAGGACCAAGCTTTTAAAAGGAGCATCAACTCAGCATTAAATTTTGAAGATGTAAATGAGACTGCTGGGTATCTAACTAGTTGACGTGCAATATCAAAGTAGTAAGATATCTAAATGTTATAACTTGGGCCTGTGTTTAATTTTTCTCCCCAAATGGTGGCTGTTTACAAAAAACAAACAAAAAAAACTGCAAAAAAACCCCACCCCTGGCTGATAATGTCTTTTAAGGTGATGATACTACGGAGAATAAAACAGAACGGTGGATTTTTGCTTATACATTTTATTCCTGAAGGATTACTCACTTCATTTTGGTCCATTCATGCCCATGCCTTCTCCTGGGTTGTGGCATTTAATATAACAGAAAAACTTAGTTTTCAAGCCGTATTTTGATTTACTATAGAGCAGGTGCACTTTTCATTTCAAGACAGATGAAATAATAATTAGTAAAATTAAGCTTCAGATTTCAAGCACTTTCTGAAAGCCCTTCTGCACTTTGCAGGGATCAGGAACATTTTATTTCATCCAGACTATTTTTACATGAATGTAAAAATAAAAAAAAATGCATACCCTGTTTGGCTCTTGCCAATATATATATATTTGAACTTTATTACAGTACAAAGTAGATTTTGTATAAATTAATAAATCATTTGTGTCACAGATTTGCTAATAACACATAACCAACAATGACTGATCTCTTATCTTGTATGAATTTCACACTTCTGGCCTTTGGTGTTTCTTTGCTGACCTTGAGGAAGCTCTCTGACAGTAACTATAGCAACTGCCAAAGTAATTAGTTTGTTGTAGCAAACATAGGTCTAAATGTGGTTTCATTGCCAGAAGGCCTATAAATTGAAATTTCATAGTAAACTGTGATCGGGAGATTTTCCTTTTTTATTGTGATCCAGTTTGTTTATATCCTTCACATGTATTTATTTGTTTAGAATAGTAGAATTTTTACTGTGTTGATTCAGCAGTTTTACTTCAAATTATCATGCCTGTAGAAGTAATTTTTTATTGGAACATGAAGTGGTAAAAAAAAAAAATTTGGGATGTGATAATTGTGATTAAATCTCCTGAACGACAGTGAAAACCAGCAGAGTTTTTGCATTGCAGTAACTGATATCTAGCAGCAGCTAATATTTCTCTATGTAGCATGAACCTGACCTTCCACACACCAAAGATAATGGCCACAGGTGGAGTTTCTAGTCAACTTGTGTTTGGCAAGTCTCCTTGCGGCCTGAAGGTATAAATGGAGAGTGCGGAGAGTACTAGCACGTTTCTCTGTGTGACTGACCTGCTGCAGTGGATAAACTGCCATTAGCATTTCTTTCGTGTGGCCTGGGTCGCTGTCTAGGAACTCAATTCAATTTTATAATTCTATGTTCATTTTTTAACTTTCCATAAAATAAATGGCATGTACTGTATATACAGTATAGTAAATGATGAAAGGAAGCAAAATAGAAAGTGATATGGATATCATCTTGATTTTAAGCAATATATGGAACTGAGGAATGAGAGAGTTGTTTAATGTTTACCTTTTTTTGTTTTAAGAATATTGTGACAGAATTATATGAATACGCATTTTCATTGTGTACATTAATCACAAATTTCTAAGCAAGTTGACCGTATAGCCCGATAACTCTTTAATCTGTTGCTTTTACAGAAGTGATATCCTTTCAGGGATAACTAGCTGAGCAGAGTTCTTCTACTTTGGTAGGACTCAAGCATTTAAAAAGTCTGCGTTTACCAGTGTACCAATGACAGCCATTGATTGTATTTGTTTGCAACTAATATTACGCATAATAGGACACTTTAAATACAAAATTTCCAGTAATTTAAACAGAATATTCTTTCAAGGTAAATTTATTTCAAAAATTATGCCGACGCTATCTTCAGTATGACTATATTCCAGTAATTTCTATTGCAATAATAAATAAATTGTCTGTATTTATGAATTATCCAGAAGGGAACAACCCTATCCATTCAAAGTACAGCTCCGTTTTCTGTGTTGACATTACTATTGTTCTTTGAGATGTGATGCAGGTGTATATTTCATGACTTGCCCTCTGCATTGTAGTCTGTACTTCTGCCTTTTGGTGCAAAGGAACTGAGGAGGGCTGGGGTGGCTCTACCCTTATATGGCCAGGGGAGGGGCTGTTGCTGCAAGGCGTGAGCATCGCCCTGCATGTACTGCTAGGTAAAGCTCTTCAGCTCTAGTGTGCAGGGCATGCACACCCATGTAGAATGCATGTCTGTATCACATTTAAAAGAAGAACAGCTACAGGTAGTTAACAGATTTTTTTTTTTTCCCCATTCCACACAGTTTATATAAACTTCCTGCCACTACTATCCTTTTGGTCACTCACCCAAACAAAGCTGAGTAGAATATTTATTAGGAGCGAACTCCACTGGCACCTACTTTCACCATTGAAGTGACTTTCCTGTTTTTGTAACTGCAGCTCTTATTACAGTGCTGTCATGAAAGTACCACAAGGAGATTTACATGCTCTCTAAAGATACAGATGGCACATATCACTACTATATATGGTAGTACAAGGTTCTATTCATTAGTGAGCACAGACTTACATAGGGTGGTGTTTTCCTCCTCTCGTCTTGTTTAAAAGCTCTACACAAGACACCTGTCTGGTGTGAGCTGCTTTTTCTTTAATATTCTCTAAATTTCTGGAGACTACAGAATATAATGAAGATGATATATCAGTTCTTTGCAGTGATTATATTCTATCACCAGAGAAGAACATACAGATTCTTTTAATTGGATACTGTTTTATTAGTGAATACTACTCTTTGAATGATCTCTCACTCACACTTGCCAAAGTATAAAAATTTGCCCAGAATCGCCCTCATAAACAAGAAGTAAGACTATTAAACCCACCAGTTAGTAAATTTGACTGCTTGTTCAAGAGCTGCACCAGGAGTAGTCTCTGGAGCACTTCTTTTGGAAGCAGTATTGCCCCATTTCACTGGGCCTGATCAGACATTATGACTGACAGATGGATGTGGGAGATGAGAACTGGAAGTGACTTTCCTTACCCCTTCCCCATTGCTCTGCCCTGTCCCTCTTTCACAAGACCTTTTACAAACCAAACAAGTGGCTTTGTTGTGCTATTTAGGAGCCATAGAGGAGATTTCTCAGGAATACAGGCTCGGCAAGACCAAGATAGCCCTAGAGGAAGTCCTCTCCCTGGTCTCTCAGTTAGGATTCCAGATGAACTACAAAAATGGTCTGCCACATCATCCTGGCCAGTAGAATTTACTGGGGCCCTATTTGACGTAGTCAGCATGAGCATATCTGCTAGAGGATAGAGTCAGGTTCCTTCAGTCACTCATACATGACATAAGGATGAAACTTTCCACAATGGTTTGCATGTGTCTGGGATTACTAGAACACATGTATGTATATATGTGTGACATTGCTTGCCAGACTTTGCCTGTGGTGATTATGATGCTGGCTAATTACAGTGTATTCCTCCATCCAAATATCATATGAACAGATTTGTGTCTCTCCTGTTCCAAGACCTGTGAGAACTTACGTGGTGGCTGCAACCCTTTAATGTGAGGAAGGGTCTTTTTCAAGCTCCTTCCTCGTAATGACACCTGTTTATTGGTGCTTCAGGAAAAGGTTGGGTTGACCACCTGAATCACCTCCAAATACAAGGGTTTATGAGTCTCTGGACAACCTGAGGTTACACATTAACATCCTAGAGCAGAAGACCATCAGGTTAGCCTGCATAACATTCCTGCTTGTTTTGTGGAATGCTGTAGTGCAGATTCTGCTGGACAATATGCCAGGAATGCACTATATCAAAAAATGGGGGATGCCATCAAGTTATGGAAATATCACTGCTGACACAGGGTGATACCACCGGCTCTTCGTTCACCAGGGATCAGGAAAGACCTTGCTGACTTCTAGAGCAGAAAAATGGTAACTAACCATGAGTGGTTGCTGTGGAAATCCATATCAGATACAGTATTCTAACAATGGCGGACCCCATCCATAAATTTGTTTGCCATGGTAGAGAATGCCAAATGCAAGGCTGTCTGCTCCAGGGGAGGCATGAGCCTACAATCTCTGCCAGATGCTTTTCTTTGGTGATCTCGAGTCCTCCTATGCCTTTCCACCCGTCCCCCTCACCCGCGGAATAATATCCAAGATTAGGCAGGACAAAGCTACTGTTACCATGTGGCTGGATACCTATCATAGGTCTGTCACCCACACACCTTCCCTTTTGCTCAGACAACAGTGACTCAGAACCAGGGTCAGATACTGCATCCAGACCTGCAGTCACTGCACCCGATGGCCTGGATGCTATCTGGATGAGCATCGCTGACCGGGAGTGCTCCCAACAGGTGCAAGAGACCACTGAATGCATCCGATGAAATGAGCTGTAGCTCACGAAAGCTTATGCTCAAATAAATTTGTTAGTCTCTAAGGTGCCACAAGTCCTCCTTTTCTTTTTGTGGATACAGACTAACACGGCTGCTACTCTGAAACCTGTCCTTATACAGGGCAGGAAGGCTTCTAGTAGAAATGCCAATTCTTCAGAATGGAAAATGTTTTTCATATGGGCAGCCCAAAATAATGTGAGTCCAGTTAAAGCCCAGATTTCAAACATTCTGGCCTGTGTGTTGCTCCTGAAAGAGGGTACTGCAGGACTGGCATTTAGCTCTCTCTAAGTTCACCTGGCAGCAGGTGATCACATTCAGGTTTCTTACATGCTACAGAATCAAGTTTAATGAAGGGCCTTTTTCATGCCTGCTTCCCACTTAGAGATCTGACTCCCACCTGGCACTTTTGATTCTTCTGTGGTTTATTGAGTCTGCCTGCGAACAATTGCGGTGTTGTTTATACCACCTTACTATAATGCCAGCATGGAATCATAGAATATCAGGGTTGGAAGGGACCTCAGGAGGTCATCTAGTCCAACCCCCTGCTCAAAGCAGGACCGATCCCCAATTTTTGCCCCAAATGGCCCCCTCAAGGATTGAACTCACAACCCTGGGTTTAGCAGGCCAATGCTCAAACCACTGAGCTATCACTCCCCCCAGAGAATCAGCAAGCCTATATGCCACTGTACATGTAATTTCACAGGGACAAAGTGGTGATGAGACTGCAATCCAAGTTCATCCCCAAGGGAGTCTTGGAATTCCATCTACATCAGTCTTCATGTTACCAGTTGTCTTCCTGAAACCACAGTCTTCCCCAAGAGAAATACTTCACTCTCTGGCCATCTCCAGAGGTAAATTTATATCCTTGACAAGGATCTCTTCCTCTCTCTTTTTGGCCATGTTGAATGTATCAAAAATCCAAGCAACTTCTTCCTCGAGGGAGGATGGGCTCCACCTAAACCAAAATGGAATCAGATTGCTGGCATGTAAAATTAAAAAGGGTGTAGAGGAGTTTTTAAACTAAGGGCTGGGGCAAAGCTGAAAGGTGAAAGATCACATGGGTCAGACAGGATATTCTCTTAGGGGAATGATCTATTAACAGGATTCTCTGTATCCTGGGAAAGAGGAAATGATAGAAATTGATAAAATACAGGAAGAAAGTGAAGAGACAAGTCAAATAAGAGTCCCATTCAATTAACTCACATGAAGGTAGACAATTAAAAAATTAAATTTTATGGGTGCATGTATACGAATGCTAGAAGTCTAAATATTAAGATGGGTGAACTTGAGTGCCTGGTATTAAATGAGGATATTGATATAATAGGCATCACAGAAATTAGTGCTGTTCAACATATTCATTAATTATCTGGAAAAAGGGATAAACAGTGAGGTGGCAAAGTCTGGAGATTATACAAGATTACTCAGAATAGTTAAATCCAAAGAAGACTGTGAAGAGTTACAAAGGGATCTCACAGAACTGGGTGACTGGGCGACAGAATGGCGGATGAAATGCAGTGTTGATGAATGCAAAGTAATGCATGTTGGCAAACATATAATCCCAACTATACAAACAAAATTGAGGGCTGTTACCACTCAAGAGCGAGATCTTGGAGTCATCATGGATAATTCTCAGAAAACAGCTCAGTGTGCCACGGCAGTCAAAAAAGCTAACAGAATATTAGGAACCATTAGGAAGTATAATGAGTAAGGATAAGATTAGGTCATGGATTCTGTGACTTTCAGAGACTTCTGTGACATTTTCTGCTTAGCTGTCAGCCAGCCGAAGCGCACAGCTGCTGGGGCTGCAGTGGGGACCCCTGGAGCTCCCAGCTGCGGTAGCAGGTGCTGGACACCCCACCCCTTTTTTCCTCTAGTGGGGCTGGGGCTCTCATCCCTCCTTTCCCACTTGCACTTAAGTCATCTCCCTTTCAGGCCTCCCCCTCTACCCCCAGTTATTTTTACTAAAAGTCACAGACATGTCATGGGTTTCCATGAATTTTTGTTTATTGCCCACAGCCTGCCCATGACTTTTACTAAAAATAACTGACAAAATCTATGGTATGCCCACATCTTGAATACTGCATATAGTTCTAGTGCCACCATCTGAAAAAGATATATTAAAAATATAAAAGGTACAGAGAAGGGCAACAAAAATGATTAATGATATTGAATATCTTCCATATAAGGAGAGAGTGAAAATAGTGGGACTATTCAGTTTAGAAAAGAGATGACTAAGGATAGAGGTGTGTAAAATCATGAACGGTGTGGAGAAAGCAAATAAGGAATTTATTTACCCCTTTACGTAACACGAGAACCAGGAGTCACCCATGAAATTAATAGGCAGCAGATTTAAAACAAATAGGGAAGTATTTCTTCACACAACACACTGTCAACCTCTGGAACTTGTTGCCAGGGGATGTTGTGGAGATCAAAACTATTTGGATTAAAAAAGAATTAGGTAAATTCATGGAGAATAGGTCCATCAGTGGCTATTAGCCAAGATGGTCATGGATGTAACCCCATGGTCTTGGTGGCCCTGGGCCTCTGACTGCTGGATGCTGGGACGGATCGTTTGATGATTGCCCTGTTCTATTAATTCCCTTTGAAGGATCTGACAGTGGCCGCTGTCAGAAGATCAGATACTGGGCTAGATGGACCATTGGTCTGACCCAGTATGGCCATTCTTATGTTCTAATAGAAGGTTAATGTTTACTGGACTATTTGGACCTCTTCTCCTTTCTCCCATCACCTAGGAACCCTGCTGTCCTATTAATAACAGTTTTCATACAGATACATTCACTGTTGTAGACCTTATTTGTGGTTTAGATATGCTCATTCCACCACAATAGAGGCAGGTTTCCTTCCCTCCCCCACAAACCTAACCTCAATCTGAGAAATCTGGGATTCGTTTTCGTTCGTGCAAATACTGGAGGTAGGTCAAACGCTTCCATGAAACCTCTGGGGCTTGGGTCAAAGCACTTTCACCTTCGGGCCAGAGGTTCTGCCTCTGGTAGTGTAATTAGAGCACTAACTCAGCGCTGTCCACTCATCCATTGTAGTCCTAGCTTTACGTTCTACCTGAAGGATCATCTCTTTCCCTGTGCTATATTACCACAACTATAGTCGGCAGGGGCACCTGAGCTGGATCCCACTCACTATAAAAGAGGTTCTCTGTCAGGGCTGTGAAACTTTCTCTCCTCTTGGTCTGAAATAGCCTGAATTTAGTGACCTTAATTGGGATGCTGCAAAAGAGTGCGTGTGTGTGTGTGTGAGAGAGAGAGAGAGAGAGAAAAGAGTTGCTGTGTGTGTGTGTGAGAGTACCTGCTGAAATGATTACATAGATGCTGCTAGGATTTTATTGTATCACTAATGACTTACTAGGGCACCTAGATCCTTGGGAAAGCTTCTCTTATTTTAAATCTAAATACATAAAAATGTTTAAAAAAAATGGGGGGCAGCAATGAGAGAAATCTTTCTCCCTCTAAGGGAATCAGCTTCCAGGTCGTTATTTCTTTTCCAAATGAAGCTACCCACTGAGCTGCTTCTCTCTGATTGTTGTACTGCATTATGGTGATGAGTAAATGGACTAAATTGCATGTTAAAAGGTGTTCCATGTGCATGGAGACCTTCTGAGGAGCCACAAAATTGGAGCTCTGCTACAATTACAGGTGAGATGACACATATGCGCATTTAACTTATGCAGATTCAACTATACGCGCTCGGCAGAAAAAAAGAAAAATAACAGGATACCTGTAAATAGTGCAGGTGATTCCACCCACCATTCCACTCAGTGAGTGTATGCCCTGGAGTGAGCGTGAGATGGACAACATGAATCTGCTGTTCCCTCAGTCGGACTCAGTTCCCGCATGCCTCTCATAGTGTGATCATCTTGCTGCACTGACTGTGATTCTAGTGTTTAAAGATACGTATTTTTCGTACAACATGGTCCCTAAGCGCAAGCCAACTACTTCATCTGGTGCTCAGCCGAAGAAACAGCGATCTGTTCTAACGCTGGAGGAAAAACTGGCTGTGTTGGACTTATCGGGAGATGGTATGTCGGTCTCCAACATGGTGTGTAAATATGGCCACAACGAATCTAGCATCCATGCCATCAGGATTCGAGAGAGAGAAATTCGTCAAGCCGTGGTATTAAGTGCTCCAATAACTGCTAAGGTGATGAGCCAGGTGCGTGATAAGACTTTAGTGAAGACTGAAAAGGCATTAAACTTATGGCTGGAAGACACGAACCATAAACATGTGCCTATCAATGGCAACACGTTGTGAGAAAAGGCTCTTAGCCTCTACGTGCTGTTCAAACCTCCCACCAAAGAGGGACAGGCTTCTGATGAGAAGGAATTCAAAGCCAGCCAAGGTTGGCTTAACAGTTTTAGGAACCGCTTCAACCTTAAAAACGTGTAGACTACTGGGGAAGCTGCATCTGCCAATGAAGAGGCAGCAAAAGCCTACCCCGAACAATTAAAGAAAATCATAGAAGAAAAGGGCTATCTTCCGGAACAAGTTTTTAATGCTGACGAGACTGGAAAAAAATGCCCAACTGCACTTACATTTTCAAATCAGAAAGACAAGCCCCTGGCTTCAAAACAGCTAAAGACCGTGTGACTGTGTTGTTTTGTGGCAATGCGGTGGGGCATTTAATAAAGCCGGGCTTGCTCTACAAGGCTGCAAATCCCCATGCCCTAAAAGGCAAGAACAAAAATCTCCTGCCTGCGTTCTGGCAATCAAATAAAAAGGCTTGGGTGACGGCAGCATTATTTCTGGATTGGTTCCACAAGTCTTTCATTCCGGAGGTCAGGCGGTACCTCGAAGAGGAAAGGTCTTGACTTTAAAGTGTTGCTGATCATAGACAATGCTCCTGGCCACCCTGCGGCACTCCAGTTTGTGCATAACGACGTTGAAGTCGTCTTTCTCCCCCCCCAATAGCCCCTCCATCTTGCAACCTCTTGACCAAGGCGTGATTCCCTGTTTCAAGGCCACGTACACGAGGCTTACGTTATCACAGATACGTAACGTTATGGATGCCAATCCCAGTCTTAATGTGATGGAGTGTTGGAAGTCCTTCAACATTGCTGATTGCATCACTTACATTAAACAGACAGTGGATGCAGTCAAGCCTGAAACAGTCAATGCATGTTGGCGAAACCTATGGAAACAATGGTGTGAATGATTTTAAGGGTTTCCCGACCATTGACAAAGAAGTGAAAGGCATTGTTCAGTTGGCCAGGCAAGTGGGTGGTGATGGCTTTTTTGACATCCTTGAGGAAGAAATTAAAGAATTAATTGAGAGCCATAGAGAAACACTGACTAACGAAAAGTTAGAGGAACTAATAAAATCGTCTACAGAAGCCGAAGATGATGACGAAGAACAGGAAGAGCCAGCAAGTTGGAATCAGAAAATTTATGAAGAAGTATTCCAAGCAGCGAAATACTTGAATGATTTAACTTCCGAGTACGGTCCCCCTATGGAACGAAGCCTCAAAAAATCACACGTAGTATTATGGACTATTTGAGACCTTATCAAGAAATGTTTGAGCAGCTCAAGAGACAACAGTGACAGTTGCCGATCACCATGTTTTTCAAGGAAAAACAACCAGCAGCAGATGAGCGTACACAATCAACTTCTTGAGCTGAACCAGAGCCAACCACTTTGTCTACGACTCGGTCTTCGTCACCCAAGCTGTCCGTCACCTCTGTCTCCTGGATCGACATCAAGCCCTGATGGCCCCCTTTATTTACCCCCGTAATTAAAAATACAGTATTGTAAAATTATATTTTGCATATGTACTCTTTATTAGATACTGTACATTACTGTATACATATTACTATACAGGGTTGTATACACAAAACCATGTACAGTATACTGTATTTTATGGGCGATTTAAGGGATTTTAAAGGGTAATTTTGACTATACGCGATTTTCGCCTTATGCGCTGACTTTAGAACCTAATCCCCGTGTAAGATGCGACTTCCACTGTACCTTTGCTGTGGCACTTTCAGCCTGGTTCAGTAGAACCCTACAAAACCCCCTTTTAATCTAGACTGGAAGCCTCTCCTTGTTTCCTCATAGCAATTACTTTCAGGCAGGAGAGTTTTTGAACTGGGAGTTTTTTCAATTAAAAAACCCATTTTCAATTCTTCCTTGAAAAGATGGTACTTAATCCATTTCCTGATCTTGTACAAAACCAAAAATGAACAGAATTCAAATTAAATCCATCTGTTTCATTCCTCTTTTTTTTCCCCCTACACTTAAGCATCAGTAAGAAAAGCAATGTCACACTTTTGGCATGAAATGGGCTTTAAAATCTGTCTATGGCAGTGATGAAAGTCCGCTACTATTGTTTGTTTTTCATAGGAGGTCTCAAACAGTGTTTCAGTGCCTCAGTCTTCAGTCTCTATTTGGCTCAGATTGAATGTATACCAGACATGCAAAATAGCCACTGAGATGCCTCCTGGAAGCATTAAAGTTACTCTGCAAAAGGTTCTGCAGAGTTTTGGACAGAGAACCATAAAACTTTATACTTTGACACTTGCAGTGCGGCTTCTTGAAATTTGCAATTCCTTTCCTAAACACTATCATAATGATTTTTTTCTCTGTCATTGAGCTTTTGGTATTTTGGGCTTCATTCAAGCTAAACCATGCGATCAAATACAATTGAAATTCATAAAATTATATGAATACATACATTGTCCATTGCTATGAATCCTTCTAGAAAAATGTCATGTTGTATTTGTTTCTTTTGCTCCACAGGAAGTAGAAACAGTAAGAGATAATTCCTATAGGTAATGTCTAGCCAGTGTATGAGAGAGAAAATTTAGTTTCCTTTCATGGAAAGGACCTTCCCATGTCTGGATAGACTCTCCTTACACACATCACAATGTTCTTGATTAAAAGGTGGTATTTTTTTAATTCTAATAATCCTGTCTACAGTGTTGTTAAAATTTTCTACCAGGTTGTTTGTGTAGTTTCATTTTGGATGCCCTCTTCTGGGGTCAGAATATGGTACTGCAGCAGTCCAACAGAGGGAGTTTAAATTCTGATGGGGATAGGGAGCACAGATTTCCTCCACAGTGATGGAATGAGCAGGTTTAATATAAAGTCATGTCCAGATCAGTGGATGCCCTCAATAATGAGAAATAAAAATTACAATTAGGAAACTAATTTGCCTTCTTGGGTATAACAGCTTGATCCTGTAACCACTTAATAGCTGTAGCCCATTGAAGTCAATGAGACTATGCTAAGTAGTAAGTACTTGCAGGATTTGGCTCTAAATTGGTAATACTGTGAACAATTCCTAATTTAGTTTTATATTGTAAAATTGAAAGTGGCAAGAGATCCACAAATAGCAGCTGAAAAGACAACTTGGCACAGTGAGGGACTAAAGTTTTCTGTCAGTCACCCGTCGCAGTTAAAATCAGTTGGGAGAGCGGGAGGAAAATTAAGTGGAGTAGGGGGTATGAGATTAAAATCTTTATCTTTACTCATTAATGGCCTCCATCACCCATTTAATATGAATGTTTTGTTCTTTGAAGTACTAGCTGTGCACCATTGGGAGTTTGTGCACTGTGACACCTGTCAAAAAAAAGTCCCTCTGTGGTCAAGGGTGTAAGAATATGTACTATAATATGTACTAGAATATTGTATCTGTTCTTGCTGGATCTGGGGCCTTAGTTTTCTGAAACATTTAGAAATCCAAGAAAGTCAGCGTTAAAGTGAAACTTAAAAGAAAGCTGAACATTTAGACACTGAAAACGTTTGAAAGGATTTTTGTACAATGAGAATTTAAACTATTTACCATATTATTTTTTCTTTCTGTTTAAGTTCAGTAGTGCATATTATAACACAGTTATAAGTCACTATTCATTGTCATTGCTAACAGTATAATTCTGTTATATCATTGCCAATAAGAATTCTTTTAGGTTTGCTATAATGTATAGTGCCTCTTGAGTGTTTTGCATTTTGTCTGGTCTGCCATTGCTAGCTTTTGATTTTGTCTGGTCTGCTGTTGCTAACTTTGGATAACAAAACAGTATTTTCATGTTTGAGAAACAACTTAAAAAAATACTTTCAATGAATGAACTATCAGTTGGTGTCTTTGATATTTGCACTAGCTGATCTGCAATATGATAATACTCCTTAGCTTGTTATTTAATTTACCTTGTGCTGATGTAAATTATTTATTGTTTTGGCTTTGTTAAAAGTTATATCGTTATGTTGAATTTTTATTGTCAGTTTAGACCAAATTATTCAGTGCTGCATGTAATGGTTGTGACGGCTTAAAATGAGCAATAAGTAAATATAGCTACAGTCCAAAATTCTATGGATTTTAAAAATCAAAACTGGCACTGATTATTAGCTATAGCTCTTCCTCAAGGTTTATCAATTACAGCAACAGGAATCAAAGAAACAAAGTTAAATATACTTTTCTTTTCCCCTCCCCACTCCAGAGGCCCAGAAGACGTAATAAATGATTGCAAAATCCTTTTTATAGAAGAAATGTACAAGATTGAAAAGCCCGGAGCTTATCCACTGACATTTGGTGATGGAGATTTCAAAAGTATGCTTCTTTCATTATATGTTTGAGAATGGTATTTAAACATGTGAATATGTAATTTTAAAAATCATAGTTGATAAGAATGATACAACAATGTAGATTCAATAATTTTAATGAAAGTGTGTTTTATATGTTGTCAATAATATAGTAATTATTAGATAGCCCTTTGACTCTGTTGCCACTTTTTTGTTGAGCCATGCATTATAGGGAACTACTGAGAAATGGATATTTGATGTAATATATCTGCATATTAAATCATCAGTTCAAAATGTTACAAGCAGGGAAATAGGGAACAACCACTGATAGCTCTTAGATGATTCCTAGTGGACTGGTATCCAAATCACAAAAACTACCATCACAATTGGCATCTTTGTTTATATTCTGAGCAGAGGCCAAGGATTGAATGGGCCTATTGTGTGAGCTACAGTTCAGTCCTGACATCCTCTAAGGGTGAAAGAACATTAGCAGGTAGTCTGAGGAAGCTTACATGGGCACTGCTTGTGTTGTACTTATTCTGTGAATAAACAGAGGACTTCAGTCTCCAGGGCCATCACTTGGCCACCTGTAATCTTCCTGGCACTAAATACCCCTTACCAGAAAAGACACTGGCTTCTTATCTCAAAGCTTGAAACAAAGTTTCACCCAAAATCAAAATTTCTACCCAAATGAAAACGGTATTGATAAAATGGTGTTTCTAATGGAAATGCGAATGAGAGGCAGAGGACATCATCATTAGTGGATGCTGCTGAATTATGTTTGTCAGAGTTGTGACAAAAAGCAGCCACATTTTGGGGTCCTTTGCACAGCTGTTCTTTAATGCAAGAGACAGTGTGCCCATTGTTTCTTTGTCCCTTTCACAGTACACTACAGTGTTAGATATCACTGTTTTAAAAAAGCAAATTTCCTTTCCTACTCTTAACTTTTATAAATGAAAGGATTTAAAATAATTTACGTTTTACTTCTTATGCTATGGGTTTTTTCATTTTTCTCAAGATTGGCAAATGAAAATACAGTCACTTTCACTTTTGTTCATAGTTAATTTCTAGTCAGTTTCATTTTAAGATTATTTTTATGCAACAGAAAATATTAAAAAAAATATTTTCATTGTGAACTGACAATTTGAGGAACAATTTTATGGTGCCCCCAAAACTGCACATGTAAAATTAAGTTATATTTGCTTTGCATTTGTTCATCTAATTATTTGTTTTACGAGTATATTTGCAGGTTTTGTAGAACAGTTTTGAGGCCATGGGAAATGTGACACACATTTAACTCAGAGACATATACCTACTGGTGTGCAGTGAAATAAATTAACATTAGTGTATCTGCTGAATTAATTCTTAATTTATCACAGTCTTTAGCATATATAATCATCAGATGAGCTTATAATCCTTTTGCGCAATACAAATTGCTAATCTGGATGCCAACTTTATATTCTTCTCCCACAGCCACTTCCGTACTTTTTTTCATGCTGCCCCCCATGCGTTCGTTCCTCTCAAGACCATCTCAGAACAAAGTTCCTCAAGCTCTTTTATAAAGCTATAGCGCTAAACATATGAAAATGATTAATAACTTAAAGATGTTAACCACCAAGACTCCAATGCTAGCTTCCCATGTGGCCCATATAACACTCTTGTCATCCTAAATTCAAACATTCCCTCTTGTTCCTCTGTTCTTTATATTGTAAGCTTTTCTGGACATGGAATCTCTCTCTTTGTTCTGTGAATCACCATGCACATCTATTGAGCTATATAAATAAGTAATAATAAAGTATACTTCCTCCATATGTAACCCTCTAGCTTCCACCTGCACTTGAACATTGCCAGTTAAACATGTATAGCTAAATGCTGTTTGATGCTTGCACCCATATGTATGCTCAGAAGAGCCATGACCTTAGGTAACCTAATAGGCAGCAGATTCAGGCCCCAAAATCCAGAAAGGGGCTATCCCACATGTGTTCCATGAAATGAATTAAATTTGATGTTCTGGAGACAGTGTCAAGGAATGTATTCCTTATGTGTTACTATATATACATCCAGACCAGCCACAGTCCCTATCCTTTCCAAAAGTGATAATGTAGAGAGCAGAAATATTCTTCTCAAGCTGCACAGTTAATTCTACTTTTGATGGAAAACCAAAGAATGCCAGAATTTTTCCATTTAATAGATGCTTATTAAATTTTCCCTGACACATTTATTAAGTATCAAAATAAAAATTCTGTGCTGAAAAAAGTCTTGTGCATGAAAGTCCTATAATAGAAATCTGAAACTTACCTACCAAAAAAGAGGAATAAAACTGTTAATAATAGGAGGATTCACACTGTCTCAAACATTTCCACAAAATCCTAAAAAAACAGATGTTGTCAGACGGCCATCCTGGGGCCAGGATGGCTGATCAGGGAGAGTCCACCCCTTTGAGACTAGATAAAATTATGGACTGCCTAAACCTTTTGGTCATGATGTCCATTCTCTTGGAATTTGTATCACAAGATATAACTGAGATCAAACATATTACTAGTACACATCAAGCTAATTTGCAAAGCTTGGCATCAAGACTATGGGGAAGCTGCTAATAGACTCTCCTTGCTAGAAGACACGGTGAGTACCATGAATATAATCTTAAAGCAACAGGAAATGGCTATTAAAGCACTGTAGGAGAAGGTTAATGATCTGGAAGGAAGATCAAGGAGAAACAATCGGAGAATGGTGGGTCTTCCAGAGGAGATGGAAAAAGGGAGGCCTCTGGAATTTTTATCCACCATGCTGCTAGGGCTTTTGTGTCTTCCCCTGGATCAGAATGTAGATATGGAGAGAGCCCACACCTCTCTTGCACCAAAACCCCCTCCAAATGCGAAGGCCCAGGCCTTAACTGTAAGATGTTTAAAATATAGTATTAAGGAACTCATTCTTTAAAAAGCCCATGAACTCAAAAATCTAACATGGAAAGGAAAAGCTGATGATTTTTCCATATTACACCAAAAATGTGGTGGGAAAGACGGCTAAATTCAATAGATCAAGAACCTTAGACAAAAGGTTGGGTTAGACTACTTTCCTTCCTTCCCTAATAGTTTGAAAGTTAAAAGGGAGGGTAAGATGCTTAGCTTTTTAATAGCAGAGAAAGTTGAAAAGTGTCCGATCTCACTACTGCAGAAGACCCCCACAGAAGGTAGAGATGGGATACAGTAAATTTGCTTTAATGTATTCAGTCACTGTGGTGTTGGAATTTAGCTCTTAAGTTTGGCAACACTGTAAGAAGTTAGCACATCTGCTTTACTTGCATTTACCCTACACCACTGCCCCCTTCATAATTCTCATGTACCGGAACCACATCTATCTTTGGGATCCTGACACCAAGCAAATCACTTAACTGGACCTGGAGACTTTTTGCACTCTTGAAATGGCAAAGTTCAATAGAGAAGTGTGACTTTGTTTTCTGTCTGAGGCACTATCAGTCCTGATACCTTCTCTAGCACCCTCAGCTCAGCCCTCTTTTTCATCTTCTTCCCCATCCCCTCCATCAATTATTTTACTTTGTTTCATCCCCATTTAGTTTCCCAGATTTTGCGTTTATAGTAAACCTGGAAATACTCAATCCATTTGTCCTAAATATACACTTATAAGACATACCACATCTAAACAATGTAATGAAGATTTCAGTTTAATGATGTATCCTTTCAGTCCCCCAGCTGTGTGGAGTTCGCCCCAGCACTACAGTGCAAGGACACCAAAATGAGAATTGCCCTCTTAGTGGAGAAGCACATGGCGATCGCTGTGTGGAAGCTGGTGACTCCAGACTGCTACCCATTGGTCGCAAATCAGTTTGGAGTCAGGAAGTACACTGTTGAGGCAGAGTCAATGCAAGTGTGAGAGAACATCTTGCTGTGAAGGACAGTAACTCTTGGCAATGTGCGTGAAATAGTGGATGGCTTTGCAGCAATGGGATTCCCTAATTGTGGAGGGGCAATAGATGGCACGCATATTCCCATTTTGGCCACAGAGCATCTTGTGGTGGAGTAATCAATAGAAAGGGATACTTCCCTATGGTGTGCAGGTGCTTGAGTATCACCATAGGCATTTCACTGATATCAACGCGGGGTGGTTCGGGAAGGTACATGACACACGCATCTTAAGGAATACTGGCTTGTACAGAAAGCTGCAAGCAGGGACTTTATTTCCAGACCAGAAGATTCCAGTAGGGGATGTTGAAATGCCCATAGTGATTCTGGGAGACCCAGCGTACTCCTTTCTCCCATGGCACAGGAAGCCTTACCCGGCAAACCTGGACAGCAGCAAGGAGTGCTTCAACAACAGGCTGAGCAGGTGCAGAATGACTGTGGAATGTGCCTTTCGCAGATTAAAAGCGTGCTGGCACTGCCTTTATGACAGATTAGGCCTGACTGAGGAAAACATTCCTATGATCATAGCAGCCTGCTGCACACTCCATAATATTTATGAGTCTAAGGCTATGTCTACACTACGAAATTAGGTCGAATTTATAGAATTCGGTTTTGTAGAAAGCGTTTTTATACAGTCAATTGTGCGTGTCCCTACACAAATGGTCTTACTACATTTATCCAGCATTTAGTCGGCGGCGTGCGTCCACAGTACTGAGGGAACCGTCGACTTCCGGAGTGTTGCACTGTGGGTATCCCACAGTTCCCACCGTCTCCGCCGCCCATTTGAATTCTGGGTAGAAATCCCAATGCCTGATGGGGGCAAAAACATTGTTGCGGGAGGTTCTGGGTACAAATCATCAGGCCCCCCTTCCCTCCCTCCCTCCCTCCGTGAAAGCAATGGCAGACAACCGTTTTGTGCCTTTTTTCCTGGGTTACCCGAGCAGACGCCATACCACGGCAAGCGTGGAGCCCGCTCAGCTCACCGTCACCGTATGTCTCCTGGGTGTTGGCAGACGCGGTACTGCATTGCTACATAGCAGCCGCTCATTGCCTTTTGGCAGCAGACAGTGCAGTATGACTGGTAGCCATCGTCGACGTACTCCAGGGTGCTCTTTTAACCGACCTCGGAGAGGTCAGGGGCACTTGGGCAAACATGGGAGTGACTCAGCCAGGTCATTACCCTTTTAAGTTTCATCTCATGGCGATTCAGTCCTGCCGGCAGTCCTACTGCATCGTCTTTTAATGAGCAGCCAGGAGACAACGATGGCCAGCAGTCATACTGCACGGTCTGCTGCCCGCAAGATATATAAAGATAGATGAAGTGGATCAAAACAAGAAATAGACCAGATTTGTGTTGTTTTTATTTTCTCCTCCCTCCCTCCATGAAATCAACAGCCTGCTAAACCCAGGTTTTGAGTTCTATCCTTGAGGGGGCCATTCTGTTTTTCCTTTGATGCAAAGCCACGCCCTTTGTTGATTTTAATTCCCTGAAAGCCATGTTGTCAGTCGCCCCTCCCTCCATCAGAGCAATGGCAGACAATCGTTTCGCGCCTTTTTTCAGCGCAGACTCCATAGCACTGGGAACATGGAGCCCGCTCAGATCACCGCGGCAAGTATGAGCACTGTAAACGCTGCACACGTTATCCAGCAGGATATGCAGGACTAAAACCTGCAAGAAAAGCGAAACCAGCTGAGGAAGTAGCTACTGCAGCATGGTGACGAGTGATGAGGACATGGACATAGACTTCTCACAAAGTACGGACCCCTGCAGTGTGCACATCCGGGTGTCAATTGGGCTGGTTCATGGCATGGAACACCGATTCTGGGCCTGGGAAACAAGCACAGAGTGGTGGGACCGCGTAGTGTTGCAAGTCTGGGATGATTCCCAGTGGCTGCGAAACTTTCTCATGCGTAAGGGCACTTTTATGGACCTTTGTGACTTGCTTTCCCCGCCCTGAAGCGCAAGAATACCAAGATGAGAGCAGCCCTCACACAACTCTGCAAACAGCCTAAACATGGTGAGTTCTGCCCGGGTGGGGTGTAGGTGATGTTTTCAGGGGATCAGTGAAGGCAAATAGGGACAATATTGTAAATTCTGCCACCATTTTCCACAGGCCAGGCAATGGTTATCGAAGCTGATATCTGACTCCTGAGGGTAAGCAAGGATGCAGGGGTGCATCTACTGCACGTTTGCAGGTTCAGACCCAATCCATATGCTGCTCACCTGCGTGCCACTTTGGTCCCTGCACAAGTGATTGCCGAGTGGTGCTGGAAAGTTTCCTACAATGGGGGAAGGAACAAAGCAGCTCTGCCAAGGAACCTTTGGCAGAGGATCGGCGAGTACCTCCAGGAAAGATTCCTAGAGATCTCTGGAGGATTCCTGTGAAATCTTGGTGTGCATTAACACACTGTTCTGTCACACTGCTTAGCTTCACTGTGGAATGGGGAGCACACTCAAACACAGCTAGTCTTGTGCATTTCTATCCCTTCACCCACTTCTACAATGTACAGAGGAAAGGGCAGCTGTACCTCATACTGAGCAGCATCAACTCAAAAAGATCACTTATGAGGGCTCTCATCGTCTGCATCATGTGCGCCAGAGACAGACCACTGGGATTGGCTAGATCCCTCCGGAATGTATTTCTCTTAACCCTTCCAAAGAGATCTCCAATACTTTAGTTTTAAATGCCTTGCTAGCTTCATTAAACTTCCACCACTTGGTTTTCTGTACTGCTTTGGACTCTTTTCTTCTCATGAATGATATGTACCCATAGTCAAGAACCAGCATTCTGTGCTGAGTTACAATGCTTTCTCTGGGAATGACCTTACAGATTTTGATGTTCTTCAGCTCAGTTCAGTTTATTAGGAAACAGTTCATCTGTGCCCCTATGCTACCACTTTTAAAGGTAATTATTTTTCTTCCTTAGTGAAAAAAAGTATTCACTGTCAAATCATATATCTGAGCATACTGTTACCTTTCCTTGTTCCTGTGTCCATATCCACAACTGCCATTGTACCTTTTGAAGCTTTACCTTCTCTCTCATGTGACCATTACGGTTGGCACTAGTGATGACTCTTTCATTCTTTATCACTTTCTGTATAATAGTGTCTGTTTTCCCACTTGTGATGCATATGAACATATAACTTTTAGGGGGACATTTTCAAGAGCTAGCTTAACCAAAGTCACCTTGTGTCTTATCCTCTCCACATCCACTACACATTCCCACATTACTTTGTCTAAAACTGTACCAACTATTTCTCATATTAGATATGTCACATTATAGTAGCTTATAGCCTTCCCCAATATCTTTTGCCTTTGCTCCTTTCCATTTGGTTTCTTGAATTCAGGCAATCTGTACTTTCCTTTTCATTAATGTTTGAAGCAGCCCCTCACATTTCCCAGTTAATGTCTGTGTTCCAAGACGCCAGTCTTATTTTTTGGATTCCCGTCTTTGATCGTATCTGTCCAGAATGGTTTATGTAAAAATGATCCTGCATTTAACCAAATGAAAATGAAACTTTAAGTTCCTCTTTATTTGATCTTGTAAAAAAAAATTTCCCCACTAGAGTTCCATTAAAGTTGACTATGGCTAAAGTTTGCAATTTTGTTCATGTTCTTCTGCAGAAACTTTTTTGGTCTAATCCTGCAAAGACTTATACATGAATATCTTTTCTCATGTGAGCAGTTCCATCAGATTGGATAAGGTTACTCACAGGAGTGGTTACTCACTGAAGTCTTCATGGAATTAGGGAATTAGTCCATTGTCCTGTAATAAGCTCCATGTGGGCAGACTCTCTTTGAAATCAGTGGAGCTTGTCATGGGTGTAGGAATTGAGGCCTTTTTTGATGGAGTAAAAGTAAAATATCTTTTTGCTTTTTCATCACCATCCTGATGGCAAGGGGATTGAGAAGATTTTGCGCCTGGGCTGGTAAATGGTAATGACTATTTTGCAAGTCTGTCATACAAGACCACAAATTGACATGGCATTAGTATTATATATGTAACATTATTATATATGTAGTTTTGTAAATAAATGGTTCTCAATAGTTATCATTATGCCTGACTTTTTTTTTTTTTTTTTTTTTTTTAAAAACAGACAATAGGAAAGTTCCTGCACTCACAGCATTACAGTACATTTTCCCCTTCACCTTTTCCCTCCCCGTAATGGCATATTTATGAATCTGAAATCACTTCTCTGAGGCTTAATGTTTTCTAATTTATCTTCACAGGAAAGAGTGGCCCTGAGTGCAAGCACTGTAGGGCAGACCCAGATACGGAATGTCGCTTTTGCTCCTGCTATTTGTGTGGTGGAAAACAGGATGCTCACATGCAACTTCTGTGCGATGAATGTAATATGGCCTACCATATATACTGCCTGAATCCACCTTTAAGCAAGATACCAGAAGATGAGGACTGGTAAATATAAAAGGATGATACTTTATGCAAAATTCATGCGGGTCTTTAGTCGTGCCTAAAGAGAGCGACCCCAAAAAATTAGACTTTTTTGCAGAAATGTATGCTCTTTTGCTTCTTCGTAGATGTGTATCTCAAACTACTAACATATCTGGGATTTTGTCATCCTTTATTGACAAGTTTCCCTAAGAACAAAAATTGGCGCTCAAAAGAGATTAGCTCTGAAGGTCAGCTCTTAGCAAAGCATTCTCTCCAGGTTGTCCTAGAAATCTCGGCTACACCATCTCATTCAGTGTTCACTGCAGTAACTTACCAGATGTTCTCAAGGGATACCTAAATAGGTCCAAGCCACTATGGGGATCTGCCTTTTTGAAGGTTCAGATCCTTTTAGTTCAAAAACTAATGAATATGTTTGCTCCCTTAAAGGACTCCAGAGCAGTATTTTAGTCTCTTGGACTATATGTGTAATAGCAGAGAGAGCCCTTTGGGTTCTAAAAGCAACCTCAATAAAGACTGAAACAAAGACATATCAGTATTCCAGTGACTCTCCTTCTCTGCCACGCCCAGAAGAAGAGATCTTTTTTTCTCTCTGTCAGCTCCATTTCTTCCTCAAACAAGCAGCAGACTTGATGAGCATGTTGGGAGCCCCAGCATAACACTAAGAGCCCTACTTAGTGTTTCTTCAGTTTGGCAACCATCTATCCCTATTCTCCCAGCCTTGAACTGAGTATTAGTTCATACTTTTAGGCCCAGGAGGTAATTTCCACAGGATATGGAATTCAGTTCACGTCCTTCCCACACCCCAGTCACCTTCCCTGTCCTCCTTCATGGACTTCTGTCATGAGAGACTCTTAAGAGAGAAAGTTCTTCAAGAGTATGAAGACAATGGTTTGGTGCCACTATTAGAGGGCAGTCCATTTCCACTCCAAGATTAAGTGGGTAAGAGTGCATACATATAAGATATCAGATGGCAGGCCTAAAACCCTGTAGAGTGGATAGCGCTCATTCTATTAGAGCTAAGGTACCCTGCTCAGCCGTATTTAGGAACATTGCCGTACTGGAGAATTGGAAAGACACCACCTGGAACTCCATTCATATCTTTGTAAAACATCAATCCTTGGACTTGGACAGTCCAGATATGATGCCAATTTTGGCCAAGTATTGCAATCCCTATTCAATTAGGACTCCTCAGACCCTCTACCAGTCTTATGGAGGCTGCTTCTTAGTCACCAGAAGTGGAATCCACACGGACAATACATAAAGAAGAAAAACAAGTTACTCACCTTGTCAATAACTAGTTTTTCAATATAGTTTGGGTGTTTGGATCCTGCCTTCCTCTGCTCTACTCTGGAGTCCTATGTATCTTTGGAACTCTGGACTGGAGGGGAACTGAGTGGCAATCGGGACCATTAGGCGATATATTCCCTCAGATGGGACATCTAGGGCATATTTACAGCTCCCCAGACACTCCTGGCCAAAAGATTCTGAACTTACACCCGTACCAGAAGTGGGATCCACATGTACAAAACATCTAGAATAACCACAGTGACTGATGAGGTATATAACTTTTCTTCCATTTTAAAATTTAACTTTGTTTTGTTTGCAGTATAGGCGTATGCGTTCTGAGTTTTATTCATAAAGGTAGATGAACTGTTCTGGCCAGGGAAGCCATTGTCATGGAATGGCACAGCTATGGCCTTGCTGCTTGTCCATTTCTTGTAGGTTATGTAGCAGTGCTAATCCTATGAGGTCCTTGCACTCACTTTTGTGTAAAGGATTGCAGTTCTGCAATGTAATGCCGCTGCACAGAAATGTAAAAGAAGCGTTCTTCCTTTTCTCTTCCTGCCTTGCATACTAATTTAGGTTCATGGCAGAGTTTGACCCTTAGTTGAATACCAGATATTTGTTTGTTTTAAAAGTAGAAAATTGTCCATTTTAAATTTTAATAATTTAAACTTGGCAGCCCCCAGTTCCACCCCACAGTTTGGGAAATACTGATAAGGCATTTTCATACAGATCAGAACCAGTCTATTTATATGATAAACAGTATTTAATATTCCATACAAAGCTCAGTTAAGGAAACATTAAGATTGCTTGGTTAAGCAATCTTAAAGCAGGAAATGCCATAGTTAAAGCTGCATGCACACTTCCAAATTTGCCTTACTGTGAATATGCATTTATTCCACAGTCCTTTTTATTGCATACTACTTTTCAAATAATAGAACGTAACTTCATACAGTTTTGGGATAACCTTAGATACGGATGGCTACCTCTGTTTTTTCATTCCTTACTTACACTAATTTCACTGTCCTAGTGAAGTACCTTTATTGACTTTAGTGTGAAATACTGGCCCCATTTAATAGGAGTCTTGCTATTGACTTCAATTCTACCAGAATCTCACCCTTAAACTTCTTGTAATAGTTTGTCTGTCACCATCTATGAACTCTTTACATTTTATTTTTTAACCAGCAGCACAGCCTGTCTTGTGTGTAATTCAAGGAATAAGTCAATTGACTAAGAAATTAACTGTTCATACATACATAGCACAACCTTCTTAAGCTGCTCACTGTAAAAATGTTGCCAAAAATGCAGGACAAAATGTGCTGTATATGCATAGCAAGAGATGTTAGAAGACTCCTAACTAGGTCAAATCCACACCCATTTTCCATGGAACACTCAAAGGTATTTCTGATTAAGGGGCTTGATCCTACAAGATGCTGAGCACTCTGGCCCTGATGCAGCAAAGCACTTTAACATTCGGTTAGCTTTAAGCAAATGAGTAGTCCTACTGCCTAATTTCAGCAATTTCTAGTTGAATGGGACTGCTCATGCTAAAGTACCGTGCTTTGGATCAGGGCCAGAGTGCTCAGCATATTACTAGATCTTGCCCAAAATGAAATATTTCTACGTCAAATGTGAAAACTTTCAAATCCTTGCTCTTTTGCTGTATGATCTTGGGAAATGAACTTACCATCTTTGTACCTCAATATATATGTGACACTTCCTGGGGGTACCCAGGGTTGTGAGACATCTCACTACCACCTTCCATTAGTGTGAGGAAGCCTTTTCTGTGCCTGCCAGGGTCAGCTCCCTCACAAGCACTCTCCTCTCAGCCTAGGCAGGCTCTGCGGTCCTCTGCAAGTTCGCCATAGGCTCTTCCCCAGGCCCTCTTAGCATCTCTTTAGAGTGTCCAGGCCCAATCCGTTGAATACTCACACAGTTCCCAAAGAAGTAGTATACTTCTGATTACCAGCTTCACCTAAGATCACCACTGCACACAGCAGTTAGGTAAGTTTATAGTAAAACCAAGAAGTATATTTAACAAAATACAGAGATTCAAATGAGAGCAAGTAGAAATATTTGGTAACAACTGATTACTTGTAAAATGAAATTATAACCTGCTTTCTAGAGCCTAGAGTTAACTAACAAGACATTTTCCTATCTAATGAAGTTTAGCTTACCAAAGTCTTTCTCCCAGCATTTAACAGCCAGCTTGGCTGTGACCCTCTCTTCATAAGACAGGTACACTGTCAGCTTGTCCTTTAGGTGACGGATGCAGAATCTTTCTCTTTACCTCCAGTTATAGTTCCAACGTTCCTTTGTCTTTGTTCATAAACAGGACACCCCCGTTACTTGTTTTTCCTGTGGGGAACCTCCTTGTAGTTTTCACAATTTCCTGATTAGTATTTTGCTTAGTCTGTAAATAGACAACCATTGTGAACTACACAATACTCAATTTACCTATAGCCAGGCAGATGTCTTCTGCCTGAAAGCAACTTATTAACACTTCCTGGTAACCAGCCCTAATTCACAGGCATTAAGAACATAATTTTCACTATGTATACATAACTTCTTGCATATTATCTGTACATACATTTCTCAGTGATTGTGATGACCAGTATGACACAGGCTTTCAGCAAAAACCTTAAATGCCACTCTTTGGCAAACTATTATGTAGATACCAGATCCAGGGGATCCCAGTAACCCTTATGCGCTCTTGTGCCCTCTTCCAGTTGGCATAAAGAGATTCCTGTTTCATAACATAATAGGTTTGTTATAATATATACCTCATAAGTATGTTGTCAGTTTTTCTTACAGTGTGGTTGGCAGCCTCTTATTCTTATTATTTTTAGTCAGCCATGCAGAACTCACACAGCTAAAGTCTAATCTGGCTCATGCCTCACTGTTCAGTAAGATCCAATCTCAAGGTCAAAATCAGAGCCTTGAGTTACACCTGTATATCCATATTGAAGACAATGAGATGGCACAAATTTGAATTGGAGGTGGAATTAGGAGTTACTTTTTAGTTAGAACTCTGCTTTAATGTATACTTTAAGTATTTTGAGAATTTAGGAGGAAAAGTACAGTATAAATGCAAAGCATTATTATCAGTTATATTACACTGGAATTGTTTGAGGTTGGCAAAACCTTGAAAATATGGATTAATCAACACCATTCTGGCTACAGTAAATATGTTGCCATTAGGTTAAGTGATTTAAAAATCTGTCAACTTTTTTTTAAGGTACTGTCCTTCCTGCAAAAATGATTCTAATGAAGTTGTAAAGGCTGGGGAAAAGCTCAAGCAGAGTAAAAAGAAAGCAAAGATGCCATCTGCCAGTACTGAGAGTCAGCGAGACTGGGGCAAGGTAAAGTGTATTTCAAGAATAAATATAACTCTGTGTATGTGCGTGAGTGTGTGTGTCATATCTGTGACTATACATATAAATTAACTGTGCAAAGTTCAGTACTAAATTTACACATCATGCAATCTTCAGTGGAGTTGCACAGTGTGTAAACCAATGCTGAATTTTTCCCATCGTCTCCAAAAGTTAAAACAGTCAAAATCCGTTTTTTAAAGTTGACTGGAGACAAGTATTATAAATAAAAACTAGAATTTACATAAAATTGATTGAAAAAATGTATATAAAACATTTTTATAATAATAGTCAGAGATCCTTGTGTCTGCATCAACTTTGAAAAGAAACTTTAAATATAATAAAATTAGTTTCTTCTCTCTGATATGTTGGTAGGGTATGGCTTGTGTTGGTCGTACTAAGGAATGCACTATTGTTCCTTCTAACCACTATGGACCTATACCTGGCGTTCCTGTTGGAACAACCTGGAAATTCAGAGTTCAGGTATGTTGCTTTAGAATTCTCTATTGGGTATAGATTGGGTACAAGAATGGTTTTGGTATTGATTGCTGTCATTTTCAGTAGAATAAAGTACAGTGGGCACAATTAAGAGTTCATTCTGGGTTTAGAGCTACTACTAGTTGTAGTCATCAGTACTATACTTAAAATGGGGAATAGCACTGGAATTGGTAATACCTCCAAAACTCAAATGAACTTTTGAAGTGCACCCACTGTAATTAGGATTCATTTTCAGTCTTTCATATCAAGATCCTGAATGGAACACTCAGTGTGCTATCGGGTTAGACTTTAGAAAACGTTTAATGGCTTTATCACAAAGTGGCACAAATCTTTCCCAGGTGAGACATAACTGATACCAGTACCTTCAGTTGTTGTTTCCTCTTTTCCCCTGCCTCATCTGACATTGAGAAATACTAAGACTAATCAACATAATTGATTTTTGTTTTTCTAGTTAGGAAAGTGGTCATTTTTTATTTTCAAAACTGGCTAATTCTTTTTCTCCTGCTTTGACTCTACTGATTTGGACAGAAATAATAATAATTATCCAATCCATCTTAATAGAGGATAACTCCTTTTTTGAGGGTGGAGGGGCTGGCTTGGAGAATGAAGACATCTGAAAGCCCCTCCTTCTGGCATGTTTGCTGAACTGACTGTCCTCCCATTATCTCTTCCTACAAAGAGGAGACCAGATATTTCCTTTTCTAAGTTGAATGAAGTTTGTTTAGCAAGGGACACTTTTTTTTTTTTACTAATGGAAAACAAGTTTCTCTTGTATTTTTTTAGAGGAATTTTATATTTTGGAATGGTATATGGGTCTTGGGGCAAATTTCCATGGCATCAGAAATTTTCTCTTGTGCTGATCACTTAGCAGCAATGTTCTCGTTTCCTCACCTAATCATTCAGCCACCAGTTTAGCTGCTTCTTACTTAGCTGCAGAACAGATTAAGGACTCTCTTGGTGGTTCAGCAAAGTGGGTTTGACACCTGACACTAGTTTGTCTTCCTTTTAGAATCATCGTTTTGCTTCTAGAACTTGCTAGCTTTGTATTTTTGCTAGAAGGTTGTTTGGAATCACATGGGAGATGATAACAGAGTAGTTGGAAACAGAAGTTATGGTCCTTCCAGAGTCCCTGAAAACCAACAAAAGGATGAACTTGAGTTCCAGCTCCAATTTCCCAGATTGCAGAGATCCGTCAAATTGTCCTCCAAAGTTAAGTCCAGAGCTCTGGTGCTAAAATAAAATAAAAATCAGATAAAAGCAGTTATTCTCCTTGAAGGAATCCCATCGCAACAAAGGGAAGAAAGCGTAAATCTAATAAGAAAATAGCTCCTAAAATTCAGAAACACAAGCATTCATCTTAAATGTTGACCTTCTCAGAGGATTTGTAAACTATTCAGAACATATTGTCTGTATTTGTGTTTTTACAGCGACTGGCACAGAGGACCCTAATATAATTGAGGCCTCTGGTGTTACTGTAGTACAAATAATAACGAGGAAGGATCTGTACTCAAAATGTAGGAAGGGCTCTTTTTTTCCTTCAGAAGCCTTTGAGATGATACTGCAGTAGATGATTAACTTCATAGGTTTACTCCTTAATATTTGAGTGCCTAATCTGTTAAATCAATGTCTTCTGCATCATGCAGACACATTCCACTTAGCTGCATGGATTTGAAGAGATATAATATCAAAAAGCTACTTTGTCCAAGTGATAAACATCCTGTTGTTTTCCAATAACTAATTTAGGACTATAGAATATACCAAAATATGGGGGAAATTCAGTGCATGGAGCAGAACAAAAATGCTTAAATTTAAATCATCCAATATTGCCCTAATCCTGTATTTCTTGTAGGATGGATTTTAGCTAGAGCAACTGAAGATGCTTTGTAAACATGCTTCTACTCTTCTCAGTATTCGAGGAGTGGACAAGACAAAGTTGAGCTCTTCACATCCCTATTGTGAGACATTTCTCGGAGTTTCAAACCTTCTTAACCCAAAAGCCTGTTGGAGACTGAATTTGGTTTTCTAGACTCTTAGGCCATGTCTACACTATGAAATTAGGTCGAATTTATAGAAGTCGGTTTTGTAGAAAGCGTTTTTATGCAGTCAATTGTGTGTGTCCCCACACAAATGCTCTAAGTGCATTTAATCAGCAGAGTGCATCCACAGTACCGAGGCAACCGTCGACTTCTGGTGCATTGCACTGTGAGTAGCTATCCCACGGTTCCCGCAGTCTCCGCCACCCATTTGAATTCTGGGTAGAAATCCCAATGCCTGATGGGGCAAAAACATTGTTGCGGGTGATTCTGGGTACAAATCATCAGGCCCCCCCCCTTTCCCTCTCTCCCTCTGTGAAAGCAAAGGCAGACAATTGTTTCGTGCCTTTTTTCCTGGGTTACCCGAGCAGACGCCATACCATGGCAAGCGTGGAGCCCCCTCAGCTCACCGTCACCGTATGTCTCCTGGGTGTAGGCAGACGCAGTACTCCATTGCTACACAGCAGCCGCTCATTGCCTTTTGGCAGCAGACAGTGCAGTATGACTGGTAGCCATCGTCAACGTACTCCAGGGTGCTCTTTTAACTGACCTCGGAGAGGTCAGGGGCACTTGTGCAAACATGGGAGTGACTCAGCCAGGCCATTACCCTTTTAAGTTTCATCTCATGGCGATTCAGTCCTGCCGGCAGTCCTACTGCACCGTCTTTTAATGAGCAGCCAGGAGACAACGATGGCCAGCAGTCATACTGCACGGTCTGCTGCCAGCAGGATGTATAAAGGTAGATGAAGTGGATCAAAACAAGAAATAGACCAGATTTGTGTTATTCATTTTCTCCTCCCTTCTTCTGTGAAATCAACGGCCTGCTAAGCCCAGGGTTTTGAGTTCTATCCTTGAGGGGGCCATTCTGTTTCTCCTTGATGCAAAGCCACCCCCTTTGTTGATTTTAATTCCCCGTAAGCCAACCCTGTAAGCTGTGTTGTCAGTAGCCTCTCCCTCTGTCAGAGCAACGGTAGACAATCGTTTCGTGCCCTTTTCCATGGATTGCCCGAGCAGACACCATAGCACAGCAAGCATGGAGCCCGTTCAGCTCACCGCAGCAGTTATGACCATTGTAAACACCTCGCACATTATAATGCAGTTTATGCAGAACCAGCACCTGAAAAACCAGGCGAGGAGGTGACGGAAGCGCAGTGATGAGGACATGAACACAGATTTCTGTTCTGTAAAACCGCGGTCCCCAGCAATTTGGAGATCATGGTGTTCCTGGGGCAGGCTCATGCCGTGGAATGCCAATTTTGGGCCTGAGAAACGAGCACAGACTGGTGGGGCCGCATAGTGTTGCAGGTTTGGGATGATTCCCAGTGGCTCCAAAACTTTCGCATGCGTAAGAGCACTTTTATGGACCTTTGTGACTTGCTTTCCCCTGCCCTGAAGTGCAAGAATACCAAGATGAGAGCAGCCCTCACAGTTGAGAAGCAAGGGGAGATAGCCCTGTGGAAGCTTGCACCGCCAGACAGCTACCGGTCAGTCAAAATCAGTTTGGAGTGGGCAAATCTACTGTGGGGGTTGCTGTGATGCAAGTAGCCAACGCAATCATTGAGCTGCTGCTATCAAAGGTAGTGACTCTGGGAAATGTGCAGGTCATAGTGGATGGCTTTGCTGCAATGGGATTCCCTAACTGTGGTGGGGCCATAGACGGAACCCATATCCCTATCTTGGCACCGGACCACCAGGGCAGCCAGTACGTAAACCGCAAGGGGTACTTTTCAATGGTGCTGCAAGCACTGGTGGATCACAAGGGACGTTTCACCAACATCAACGTGGGGTGGCCGGGAAAGGTACATGACGCTCGCATCTTCAGGAACTCTGGTCTGTTTCAAAAACTGCAGGAAGGGACTTTATTCCCAGACCAGAAAATAACTGTTGGGGATGTTGAAATGCCTATAGTTATCCTTGGGGACCCAGCCTACCCCTTAATGCCGTGGTTCATGAAGCCATACACAGACAGCCTGGACAGTAGTCAGGAGCTGTTCAGCTATAGGCTGAGCAAGTGCCGAACGGTGGTAGAATGTGCATTTGGGCGTTTAAAAGCGCGCTGGCGCAGTTTACTGACTCAATTAGACCTCAGCGAAACCAATATTCCCATTGTTATTACTGCTTGCTGTGCGCTCCACAATATCTGTGAGAGTAAGGGGGAGACGTTTATGGCGGGGTGGGAGGTTGAGGCAAATTGCCTGGCTGCTGATTATGCGCAGCCAGACACCAGGGCGGTTAGAAGAGTACAGGAGGGTGCAGTGCGCATCAGAGAAGCTTTGAAAAGCAGTTTCATGACTGGCCAGGCTACGGTGTGAAAGTTCTGTTTGTTTCTCCTTGGTGGAACCCCCTCCCCTCCCCTCCTTTCCCTTCCCCCCCAGTTTCACTCTACTTTCCAGTAAGCTAAGCACCCTCCCCTCCCCCCTTCGATCACCGCTTGCAGAGGCAATAGAGTAATTGTTGCTTCTTCATTCATGCATTCTTTATTTATTCATCACATAAATAGGGGGATAACTGCCAAGGTAGCCCCAGGGGGTGGTGGAGGAGGGAAGCACCGGGTGGGGTGGTGAAGGAGGGAAGGACAAGGCCACACAGCACTTTAAAACTTACTGAATGCAAGCCTCCTTTTGTTTGGGCACTCCTCTGGGGTGGCATGGCTGAGTGGCCAGAGGCCCCTCACTGCGTTCTTGGGCGTCTGGGTGAGGAGGCTATGGAACTTGGGGAGGAGGGCGATTGGTTACACAGGGGCTGTAGCGGCAGTCTTTTCTCCTGCTGCCTTTCCTGCAGCTCAACCATACGCTGGAGCATATGAGTTTGATCCTGCAGAAGCCCCAGCGTTGCTGCATGCCTTCTCTGATCTGCCTGCCGCCACCTCTCCTCACGTTCATCAGCCACTTTCCTGTACTCTGCTATTGTGTCCCTCCCCACATTCTGCTGAGCTCTGTCAGTCCCGGACGACTGCATGAGCTCAGAGAACATTTAATCGCACGTGCGTTTTTTTGCCTCCTTGTCGGAGATAGCCCTTTGGGACGGAGGAGGGAGGCTTGAAACATTTGCAGCTGCTGGAGGAAAAAAAGGGAGTGAAGTATTTTAAAAGACACATTTTACAGAAGAATGGCTATACTCTTTCACAGTGAACAACACTATTCACATTACATAGCACATGTGATTTTGGTACAAGGTCGCATTTTGCATCTTCTATTGAGTGCCTGCGGCTTTGGTGTTAGAGATCACACACGCAATGACAGGCAACAGAATTCAGCTTTTAGGTGGCCATGGTAAGCCATGGTCTTTCGGCCTCTGCAACCTTCACAACAGCAGCGCCCTCCTCTCCCATACCAAGCAAAGCACGTTGAGTTGGCCATTTAGTGCTGCGGTTTTCCTGTTAACATGCAGCAGCAGAAACCAAACTAACCCCCCCGTCCCATCCAGTTCTCTGGGATGATCACTTTACCCCTCCCTCCACCACATGGCTGGTATCAGGGAAGATCCCTGCTAGTCAAATGCAAACAGCTCAGCGCCAATGACCCCCCTCCCTGCTGCGTGGCTAACTGCGGGGAGGATTTCTTTTCAGGCACAGGCAAACAGCCCAGCAGGAACGGGCACCTCTGAATGTCCACTTACTGAAACCACCCTATTTCAACCAGGTGAGCATGAATGATATCACTTTCCTGAGGGTAATACAGAGAGATAAAGAACGGATGTTGTTTGAATGCCAGCAAACACCAGGACCGTATGCTGCAATGCGTTGTTCCGCAATGATTCCCGATTACGTGCTACTGGCCTGGCGTGGTAAAATGTCCTACCATGGAGGACGGAATAAGGCTGCCCTCCCCAGAAACCTTTTGCAAAGGCTTTGGGAGTACATCCAGGAGAGCTTTATGGAGATGTCCCTGGAGGATTTCTGCTCCATCCCCAGACACGTTAACAGACTTTTCCAGTCGCTGTACTGGCTGTGAATGCCAGGGCAAATTAATCATTAAACACGCTTGCTTTTAAACGATGTATAATATTTACAAAGGTACACTCACCAGAGGTCCCTTCTCCGCCTTCAGGGTCTGGGAGCCTGCCTTGGGTGGGTTCGTGGGGTACTGGCTCCAGGTCCAGGGTGAGAAACAGATCCTGGCTGTTGGGGAAACCAGTTTCTCAGCTTCCTTGCTGTGAGCTATCTACAACCTCTTTCTCATCATCGTCTTCCTCGCCCCAAAACCCGCTTCCGTGTTGCCTGCCACTTCTTGGATGGAGTCAAAGCACAGGGTTGGGGTAGTGGTGGCTGCACCCCCTAGAATGGCATGCAGCTCATCATAAAAGCGGCATGTCTGGGGCTCTGAACCGGAGCGGCCGTTTGCCTCTCTGGTTTTTTGGTAGGCTTGCCTGAGCTCCTTAATTTTCACGCGGCACTGCTGCGGGTCCCTGTTATAGCCTTTGTCCTTCATGCCATTGGAGACTTTTTCAAATATTTTGGCATTTTGTCTTTTTGAACGGAGTTCTGCCAGCATGGATTCGTCTCCCCATACAGCGATCAGAAACCGTACCTCCCGTTCGGTCCATGCTGGAGCGCTTTTTCGATTCTGGGACTGCATGGTCTCCTGTGATGATGAGCTCGCCTGGCCAAACAGGAAATGAGATTCAAATGGAAATGAGTAGCTGTACTAACCATGAATGCATCCCAAGTCCTCAGGGCTACTTAATCATTAAAAAACACTTGCTTTTATAACGTGTATTATATTTTAAAAGGTACATTCACCAGAGGTCCCTTCTCTGGCTTCGTTGGGTTGGGAGGGTATTTCAGTCAGGGTGAGCAAAAGATCCTGGCTGTTGAGGAGAACGGTGTGCTGTGTGCTCTTCTCAAGTTCGTCCTCTTCCTCATCATCTTCCCCATCTGCAAAATTCTCAGGCATGGCGGAGAGTACCCCATCATCGGAGTCCACGGACAGGGGTGGGGTGGCAGCCCCCCCCCCAGAAATGCATGCAGCTCAGCGTAGAAGTGGCATGTCTGGGGCTCTGTCCCAGCGCGTCCGTTTGATTCTTTGGTTTTCTGGTACGCTTGTCTGAGCTCCTTAAGTTTCACGCGGCACTGTGTTGCATCCTTGCTGTAGCCTCTGTCCCTCATGGCCTCGGAGATTTTTTTGAAATGTTTTGGCATTTCGTCTTTTGGAACGTAGTTCTGATAGCATGGATTTCTCTCCCCATACAGCGATCAGATCCAGTACCTTCCCTTCGGTTCATGCTGGAGCTCTTTTTTGATTCTGGGACTGCAGGATCACCTGTGCTGATGAGCTCTGCATGGTCACCTGTGCTGATGAGCTCGCCTGGCCAAACAGGAAATGAGATTCAAATGTTCCCGGGGCTTTTCCTGTACACGTGGCCAATGCATCCGAGCTCAGAGTGCTGTCCAGAGCGTCACAATGGTGCACTGTGGGATGGCTCCCGGAGGCCAATACCTTCGAATTGCGTCCACACTAACCCTAATTCAAAACGGCGATGTTGATTTTAGCGCTAATCCCCTCATTCGGGTGAAGTACAGAAATCTGTTTTAAGAACTCTTTATGTCGAAAAAAATGGCTTTGTTGTGTGGAGGGCTGCAGAGTTAATTCAATGTAACGCTTCTAAATCTGACATAAACTCGTAGTGTAGACCAGGCCTTACAAAATCACAGTTTGAGCATCTACAGTGTGTAAGAGAGAGCCTATTATCTCGCGTTTCCTTTTAGAAGATATTTAGATAATATGCTTTTTATTAGTGAAATATATACCTTTTATGCACAGCCACAAACCTGCAAAAAATTCTAGGCACCAAGAATAGGGATTTATCCTAAATACAAATTATCTAACTTTAATTATTTGCTGTACAGACAAGTAAAGTGTTTTGTAAAAGGAAGAACAAATCCAGGGTAACATAACCTACTTTCTTGGTGGAATCAAGGATCTTTTGCCCTGATTTTTCACTCCTTTGCACTGATTTTATACTGATGTCAATAGAGTTACACCAGCATAAAACTAATGTAAGAGGGTTAAATCAAGCTCTTATGCCACATTTAGGAACATGATCTGTTTTACAAATTCTATTTTGAAAAAAGAGAACTTACAGTTGAGAATGTTGTTTCAGTGTTGTGCGCACGGAATTTTCATAGATTACAAGAGCAGAAGGGATCATTTTGATGATCTGATTTGATCTCTGGTATAACACAGGCCGCACGACATCCCCAAAATAATTCCTAGAGGATATCATTTAGAAAAACATCCAATCTTGATTTTAAAATTGTTAATGATGGAGAATCCACTACATCCCTTGATAAATTGTTCTTATGGTTAATAGCTATCACCATGTCTGAATTTGTTCAGCTTCAATTTTCAGCCACTGGATTGTGTCATACCTTTCTCTGCTATATTGAAGAGCCAGTTATTAAATATTTGTTCCCCATGTAGATACTTATAGACTGGAATCAAGTCAACCCTTAACCTTCTGTTTGTTAAGCTTAACTAGATTGAGCTCGTGGAATCTGTCACTATACATCATGTTTTCTAATCTTCTGATCCTTCTCGTGGTTCTTCTCTGAACTTTCTCCAGTTTATCAGCATCCTCCTTGAATTGTGGACACCAGAGCAACATTCTCCCAGTGCCAAAAACAGAGATGTAATATCCTCTCTACTGCTATTCAGGATTCCCCTGTTTATGCATCCCAGGATCACGTTAGCTCTGTGTCACACTGGGAGCTCCTGTTCAACTGATTTTTTCCCCCAGGGCCCCCAAATCTTTTTCAGAGTCACTGCTTCCCAGGATAAAGTCCCATCCTGTAAGTATGGCCTGCGTTCTTTGTTCCAAGATGTACACATATTTACATTTAGCTGTGTTAAAATACATATTATTTGCTTGCACCCAGTTTACCAAGCAATTCAGATCTCTCTGACTCAGTCCTTTATCTGCTTCATTATTTACCACTCCCCCAATTTTGTGTCATCTTCGAACATTATCAAGGATGATTTATGTTTTTTTCCTAGGTTATTGATGAAACACACCCACTCAGTGATGATTCCCTATTTACAGTTACATTTTGAGCCCTATCAGTTAGCCAATTTTTAATCCATTTAATGTGTGCAATATTAATTTTATATTCTCGTTTTTAATCAAAATATTGTGCCGTACCAAGTTCAAACACCTTACAGAAATCTAAGTATATTACATCAACCCTATTACCTTTATCAACCAAACCTGTAATCTCATAAAAAAAATTAATTAAAGCTATTTACCATTTACTTATATGTTATCTGAAAATTCATTCAGTACTCAGTGTAACCTGTTAGTTTAGGAAGGATTCAGTGTATTAATCATAATAAAGAGGTTGAATTCCTTTTTAAGGGCAAAAGTCAACCTTAACTATGCAGTTGTGACAGTTCCTCTGTGGTAGCAGTGAGGCAGTTGAATTCCAGTCTAGTTCTACAGACCCTTCCTGACTGTGACACTGAGGTGAGCTGTACCATAGACACAGCCATCTGAGAATGACAAGGTTAAGTAATTTCTGTTTAGTCTAAAATTACGCTATGGCTCTCCATCTCTGTGTATTTTTCACAAAAATACTTGTTGCATTTGAGTAACCACTTAAAACTTTTGTTAGAAAAAGTGTAATTTCCATTATAGAATGTTTTGTGATATTTTGACAGACTTTCAGGCTATCAGAGTTCTCTATTTAGGACGGAAGAATCCCATGCACTGCTACAGACTAGGGACCAAATGGCTAGGCAGCAGTTCTGCAGAAAAGGACCTAGGGGTTACAGTGGACAAGAAGCTGGATATGAGTCAACAGTGTGCCCGTGTTGCCATGAAGACTAACGGCATTTTTGGCTGTATAAGTAGAAGCATTGCCTGCAGATCGAGGGACGTGATCATTCCTCTCTATTCGACATTGGTGAGGCCTCATCTGGAGTACTGTGTCCAGTTTTGGGCCCCACACTACAAGAAGGATGTGGAAAAATTGGGGAGAGTCCAGCGGAGGGCAACAAAAATGATTAGGGGACTGGAACACATGACTTATGAGGAGTGGCTGAGGGAACTGGGATTGTTTAATCTGCAGAAGATAAGAATGAGGGGGGATTTGATAGCTGCTTTCAACTACCTGAAAGGGGGTTCCAAAGAGGATGGATCTAGACTGTTCTCAGTGGTAGCAGATGACAGAACAAGGATTAATGGTCTCAAGTTGCAGTGTGGGAGGTTTAGGTTGGATATTAGGAAAAACTTTTTCATTAGGAGGGTTGTGAAGCACTGGAATGCGTTACCTAGGGAGGTGATGGAATCTTCTTCCTTTGAGGTTTTTAAGGCTTGACAAAGCCCTGGCTGGGATGATTTAGTTGGGGATTGGTCCTGCTTTGAGCAGGGGGTTGGACTAGATGACCTCCTGAGGTCCCTTCCAACCCTGATATTCTATGATCATCATGTCCTATTCAAAACACACATTTATGAAGAGAATGAAAATAAGTAGTTCAAAGTCCAATTGTATTCTGAAAAGTTGATCTATAAAAATGGAATTGCAGAGTTCTGTGTTTAATATCTCTCGTTGACTTCCAGATCAAATATTCTCAAGTTATAAATAAAAAAACAACTTTTCTAAGGGTATGTCTATACTATGAAATTAGGTCAATTTTATAGAAGTCGATCTTTAGAAAGCGATTTTGTACAGTCGATTGTATATGTCCCCACTAAGTGCAGTGGGTCGGCGGAGTGCGTTCTTAATACCGTGGCTAGCATCGACTCAAATAACTAACTATGAAATCCAATGGCAAATTGTATGACTTTATTCCTCCACTAGTGGCAAGTCCACATAGAAAATTCTTCTAAAGCTACCAGTTACTTCATTGGCTCCAGTGGTGAAGGACTGTGCTATGGAGCTAAAAATCCTAACCCTGCTGATAACCCCACATGATTCCACAGGATGAAATTTAAGTTTTTTCAAGTTTTAAGTTTTTAAAAAACATATAAAATAACATTATTTTAACATAGTTTATTAGACGTTAAGGTTGAAAAGTCAAATACTCAGAAGTTAGGAAATGCCCATGCAACTGTTGATGTGGTCTGTAGGACCCCTGTTTTGTGCTTCATTTTTGCAGAAGTTGAAAAAGTGTGGAGAATAAGGAAGGGAACTGCAGGAAGAAAAAGAACAATCTCATATTTAAAGGCATTTAGTGCTACTCTGGAAAACTGGATTTTATCCCTGCCTTTGCCACAGAGTTCCTATTGAAAGCTGGGCAAGTCACGTAAACCAAAATTTTCACAAGTGAGCATTGTGTGTTCCTCATTTTCTGGGTACTCAGGCTGAGGTACTCATTCCTGGGGTGAGATTTGCAAAAGTGCTGTTCACTGACAAAAGGAACTGAGGTCAATGGGAGCAGCGCTCTAAATATACAAAGTGCTAAGTACTCTGCTAGCTCAGACTAATGGCTTCTCAAGTTGTGAAACTAACAGTTGACAATTTTGGCCTTAAAATCTGTGCCTCAGTTCCTCATGGGTAAAATGAGGATAATAAAACCACCTCAACACACAGGGTGTTGTGAAGAAAAATTTCATAAATGTTTGTAAAGACCAAGATGATATCAAGAGTACCATAGAAAACCCCCAAGGAACTTAATAATTTTTCTTCTAGTGATGGTCCCTATTGTATTCCACTATGGGTTACATGTGTGCAGCATGTGTCCAGAGCGGGAAAATTTGAAAATAACATCCAACCACCTCACATGTTCCTCCTCACTGCTGCATGATCCAGGTCGGAACCTGTTGCTTCATCTTCACCACCCGGAGAGTCACTGCTCAGAGAAGTTAATCTCCTGATCCCTTCTCAAGATATATGTTCCCTCCAGCAGCACCAATGATACCGCCTCTGGAACAGGAATCAGCTTTCTCATGGGGAGACTCTGATCAAGAGGAGCCTTTGCTTCCTTACCCCTGCTCGGGGTTCTAGGGGTGTGTCTGTGCAGATTTACTCTTGTGCTTTTTCAGGGAGTTTCTTGCACAGATGGTGTAGTTTCCGCACAGACACACCCCTAGAACCCTGAGCAGGGGTATTCTTTCTGCTACCCAAGATCCATAAACCTGGAAATCCTGGACGCCCCATCATCTCAGGCATTGGCACCCTGACAGCAGGATTGTCTGGCTATGTAGACTCCCTCCTCAGGCCCTACGCTACCAGCACTCCTAGCTGTCTTCGAGACACCACTGACTTCCTGAGGATACTACAGTCCATCGGTGATCTTCCTGATAACACCATCCTGGCCACTATGGATGTAGAAGCCCTCTACACCAACATTCCACACACAGATGGACTACAAGCCGTCAGAAACAGTATCCCCGATAATGTCACGGCAAACCTGGTGGCTGAACTTTGTGACTTTGTCCTCACCCATAACTGTTTCACATTTGGGGAGAATGTATACCTTCAAATCAGCGGCACTGCTATGGGTACCCACATGTCCCCACAGTATGCCAACATTTTTATGGCTGACTTAGAACAACGCTTCCTCAGCTCTCGTCCTCTAATGCCCCTAATCTACATGCGCTACATTGATGACATCATCATCTGGACCCATGGAAAAGAAGCCCTTGAGGAATTCCACCATGATTTCAACAATTTCCATCCCACCATCAACCTCAGCCTGGACCAGTCCACACAAGAGATCCACTTCCTGGACACTACAGTGCTAATAAGCGATGGTCACATAAAAACCACCCTATACCAGAAACCTACTGACTGCTATGCTTACCTACATGTCTCCAGCTTTCACCCAGACCACACCACGCAATCCATTGTCTACAGCCAAGCTCTATGATACAACCACATTTGCTCCAACCCCTCAGACAGAGACAAACACCTACAAAATCTCTATCAAGCGTTCTTACAACTACAGTACCCACCTGCTGAAGTGAAGAAACAGATTGACAGAGCCAGAAGAGTACCCAGAAGTCACCTACTACAGGACAGGCCCAACAAAGAAAGTAACAGAATGCCACTAGCCATCACCTTCAGCCCCCAACTAAAACTTCTCCAACGCATCATCAAGGATCTACAACGTATCCTGAAGGACGACCCATCACTCTCACAGATCTTGGGAGATAGGCCAGTCCTTGATTATAGACAGCCCCCCAACCTGAAGCAAATACTCACCAGCAACCACACGCCATACAACAAAAGCACTAACCCAGGAAGCTATCCTTGCAACAAAGCCCGTTGCCAACTGTGTCCACATATCTATTCAGGGGACACCATCATAGGGCCTAATCACATCAGCCACCCTATCAGAGGCTCGTTCACCTGCACATCTACCAATGTGATATATGCCATCATGTGCCATCAGTGCCCCTCTGCCATATACATTGGCCAGACCAGACAGTCTCTACGCAAAAGAATAAATGGACACAAATCAGATGTCAAGAATTATAACATTCAAAAACCAGTTGGAGAACACTTCAGTCTCCCTGGTCACTCGATTACAGACCTAAAAGTCGCAATATTACAACAAAAAACTTCAGAAACAGACTCCAGCGAGAGACTGCTGAATTGGAATTAATTTGCAAACTGGATACAATTAACTTAGGCCTGAATAAAGACTGGGAGTGGATGTGTCATTACACAAAGTAAAACTATTTCCCCATGTTTATTTTTCCCCCCTACCGTTCCTCACACGTTTTTGTCAACTGCTAGAAATGGCCCATCTTGATTATCACTACAGAAGGTTTTCCCCTCCCCCCTCCTACTGGTAATAGCTCACCTTAACTGATCACTCTCGTTATAGTGTGCATGATAACATCCATTGTTTCATGTTCTCTGTGTGTGTGTGTGTGTGTGTGTGTGTGTGTGTGTGTGTATCTTCCTAGTGTATTTTCCACTGCAAGTCTCCGATGAAGTGGGTTTTAGCCCATGAAAGCTTATGCTTAAATAAATTTGTTAGTCTCTAAGGTGCCACAAGTACTTCTGTTCTTTTTACGGATACAGACTAAGACGGCTGCTACTCTGAAACGTGCCCCCACGAGGAAGATCCATCGACAGTCATCTAGACCTAGACCCATGGCTCAGCAATTTTTGTATCCAAGACCCTTCAAACCACCAGGCAAAAGGCAAAGGATTCAAAGGACCCATTTCCCTACATCTGAGGCAACAGGCTTGGTATCCCAATCTCAGTGACCATGTGCTATTTTTTAATGGGACCTTGAGGCTGTGAGTCCCTAAGTCCAACATCGCCTGACCTTCACATGCCATTTGGAGGTTGTCTAGCACTGTTTCTCAACACCTAGAGTGCATTAACCACAGACCAGTGGGTGCTGAATGACATCTGCTTTGGCTGTGCGATCAAGTTTGCATCTCTACCTCCTCTTCTTGATTGAGAAGTGATAGAACATGTCCCTCCTCAGTACCAAGAGAGTGACTTTTACTCAACTTATTTCCTTATACCCAAAAAAGAAGGGTGCATGGAGACCAATTCTCAACCTGTGCCACCTCAACCGCTTCATTTGCAAACTCAAGTTTTATATGGTCACACTGGCCTCTCTAATAGCATCCCTGGAGAAGGACATGTGATTTACAGTTCTCGATATGAAGAATGCCAACTTTCATGTATATATTCATCCCACCCACAGACATTTCCTCAGATTTGTAGTAGGCCCAGACCATTTCAGTACAGATTACTTCCCTTTGGCCTAGCGACCGCCCCCATGGTCTTCACCAAAGTATTTGCTGTACTGGCAGCTCACGTCAGACACCTCGGTCTCATTGTCTTCCCCTACCTTGACAACTGGCTCCTTGTTGCCAAGTCACAATAGGAGGCCCATATGTCAACTCTTAATGATGCTATACCTCCTCTCTTCCCTGAAAAATCTGTTCTGACACCTAGGAAGTCCCTGGACTTCATTGGCGCCACCCTGGATTTGGTCACTGCAAGAGCTTACTTCCCCAAAGGCAGTTTCAGACCATGAACAGCATTATAGCCCAGATCACAAACAGCCCTTGAGTACCAATTAGGACTTGCCTTTCTCTCTCCTGGGGCATTTGGTCTCCAGCACTCAGATCACTCCTTTCACAAGACTTTACCTTTGTTGCCTCCAAGCATGGCTTGAGTCAGTATACTCTCCAAACTGCCACCCCATGAGCTTCTGCTATCAACTGTCGAAACCCTATCCCTCCATGGGGTTAGAGCTCATTGTAGTGACTGTGGCATTGCTTTAGGAGATAGCTGCTTTACAGATATGAAGGAGGGACATGTGCAGCTCCGTTCACACCTTTAGAAGACACTTTGACCTAGTCCAGTGCTCCTCTGCTGATGCCTCCTTTGGAACACCTGTCCTTTGCACAGACCTCCCTGTCTGTATTTCAGTATCTACCCTCCTTCCCCTCTTCTTTGGATCTTCTTTTATCTACAGTGGAGAAGGAATTGGAGAGGCAGTTGGTCCGCCCTCCCCTTTATCCCTTGGATCAGAGGCACAGGGTGATCCAGGAAGCATGCATGGAAACAACGGACACTACTTTCAAATTCTCTGGCTCCTGACGCATTTTGCACATATGGAACCCACAGTGGAATACAGATAGGGACCACACATCTTGAAGAACCTGAAGTTACAGGTAAGTAACCTCCTCTTCTGTATTCAGTTCAGAGTTTTGATGATATGTGGTGAATAAAGTATGGGGGCCACACATTCAATTTTGAGGATAAAAACAAATATTGAATTTCTATTCAGTGAGCACTATCCATCCTGTGCACTGAAAGAGGAAGATAGCCTCTGAAATAAATAGTACATGATCGTGCAATTAAAGATTGTATTACAGTGCATATGTATAATGGTATTGAATTAAGGTTGTAACTGGCATACTTAATTCTGACATTTGCTACCTTTTCAGTACTTGACTTTTCAGCCTCTGTGGTTTTTTAATGTAGTTTTTAAATGTAATTTTATAGATCTAAATCAGGTATGAAACAATCAGCAATTAAAAGATGGCTAAAATGCAACGCTTAAATTTCCTTAAGTAAATGGTAAATATTTTCTTAGGTGCGTAATCCACCAAGCCTTTAGGTTTGTGCCCATTTATGGTACAATTTAACAACCATTTTAGTTAGAAAGTTTTTCCTAATATCTATCCTAAATCTCCGTTTCTGCAGATTAAGCCCATTACTACTTATCCTAACTTTAGTGAACATGGAAAGCAATCAGTTGTCGTCTTTATAACAGCCCTTAACGTATGTAAAAGCTGTTATCAAGTCCTCCTTCAGTAATCTTTTCTCAAGCATAAACATGCCAATTTTTAGCTTTTCTCATAGGTCAGGTTTTCTAAACCCTATATTTATTTTTTGCTCTCCTCTGGACTCTCTCCAATTTGTCCACATCTTTCCTAAAATGTGGTGCCCAGAATTGGATGCAGTATGTGAGCTGAGACCTCCACAGTGCCAAATAGAGTTATAGAATCACAGAACTGGAAGGGACCTCGAGAGGTCATCTAGTCCAGATCCCTACACTCATATCAGGGGACTAAGTATTATCTAGATCATCCCTGACGGGTGTTTGTCCAACCTGCTCTTAAAAATCCCCAGTGATGGAGATTCCACAACCTCCCTAGGCAATTTATTCCAGTGTTTAACCACTGACAGTTAGGAAGTTTTTCCTAATGTTCAACCTAAAACTCCCTTGCTGTAATTTAAGCCCACTGCTTCTTGTCCTATCCTCAGAGGTTAAGAAGAGCAGTTTCTCTCCCTCCTCCTTTTAACAACCTTTTATGTACTTGAAAACTGTTATCGTGTCCCCTCTCAGTCTTTTCTTCTCCAGGTTAAACAAACCCCGTGTTTTCAATCTTCCCTCACAGGTCATGTTTTCTAGACCTCTAATCATTTTTGTTGCTCTTCTCTGGACTTTCTCCAGTTTGTCCACATCTTTCCTGAAATGTGGCACCCAGAACTGGGCACAATACTCCAGTTGAGGCCTAATCAGTGTGGAGTTGAGCGGAAGAAATACTTCTCATGTCTTGCTTACAATACTCCTGCTAATACATCTCAGAATGATGTTTGCTTTTTTTTTTTTTTTTTTTTTTGCAACAGCGTTACACTGTTGACTCATATTTAGCTTGTGATCCTCTGTGACCCCCAGATCCCTTTCCCCAGTACTCCTTCCTAGGCAGTCGTTTCCCATTTTGTATGTGTGCAACTGATTGTTCCTTCCTAAGTGGAGTACTTTGCATTTGTCCTTATTGAATTTAATCCTATTTACTTCAGACCATTTCTCCAGTTTGTCCAGATCCTTTAGAATGTTAATCTTATCCTCCAAGGCACTTACAACCCCTCCCAGCTTGGTATTGTCCGCGGACTTTATAGGTGTACTCTCTATGCCATTATCTAAATCATTGATGAAGATATTGAACAGAACTGGACCCAGAACTGATCCCTGCGGGACCCCACTCGTTATGCCCTTCCAGCATGACTGTGAACCACTGATAACTACTCTCTGGGAATGATTTTCCAACCAGTTATGCACCCACCTTATAGTAGCTCCATCTAGGTTGTATTTCCGTAGTTTGTTTATGAGAAGGTCATGTGAGACAGTATCAAAATCCTTACTAAAGTCAAGATATACCACATTTGCTACTTCCCCCCCTATCCACAAGGCTTGTTACCCTGTCAAAGGAGGCTATCAGGTTGGTTTGACACTATTTGTTCTTGACAAATCCATGCTGACTGTTATTTATCACCTTATTATCTTCTAGGTGTTTGGAAATTGATTGCTGAATTATTTCCTCCATTATCTTTCCGGGTACAGAAGTTAAGCTGACTGGTCTGTAGTTCCCTGGGTTGTCTTTATTTCCCTTTTTATAGATGAACACTATATTTGCCCTTTTCCAGTCTTCTGGAATGTCTCCCGTCTTCCATGACTTTTCAAAGATAATTTCTAATGGCTCAGATATCTCCTCAGTCAGCTCCTTGAGTATTCTAGGATGCATTTCATCAGGCCGTGGTGATCTGAAGACATCTAACTTGTCTAAGTAATTTTTGACTTGTTCTTTCCCTATTTTAGACTCTGATCCTACCTCATTTTCACTGGCATTCACTATGTTAGATGTCCAATCGCCACCAACCTTCTTGGTGAAAACCGAAACAAAGAATTCATTAAGCACCTCTACCATTTCCACATTTTCTGTTATTGTCTTTCCCCCCTCATTGAGTAACGGGCCTACTCTGTCCTTGGTCTTCCTCTTGCTTCTAATGTATTTGTATAATGCTTTCTTGTTTCCTTTTATGTCTCTAGCTAGTTTGATCTCGTTTTGTGCATTGGCTTTTCTAATTTTGTCCCTACATAACTATGTAATTTGTAATTCTGGCTGAGTTTCCACTTTTTGTAGGACTCTTTTTTTGAGTTTTAGATCATTGAAGGTCTCCTGGTTGAGCCAGGCTGGTCTCTGGACATACTTCCTTTCTTTCCTACGCAGTGGGATAGTTTGCTCTTGTGCCTTTAATAATGTCTCTTTGAAAAACTGCCAGTTGTCTTCAATTAAGAAAGATGAATTTATAGAAGCTCCTCTTATTGGGTGTAGTTCATTTTGTGTCTTAACCTGTCTGCTTTTGTCCCTATGTGCTTGTGTTGTTCTTTTTCAGTGACCCTTAGCACTTTGTTCATGTTTCTGTTTTTTATAGGATTCCTTTTTGATTAAAGAGTTCCTCTTGGAGCCACATTGACCTCTTATTATCTTGCCTTTGCATTGGAATAGCTTGCTGTTATGCCTTTATATTGTCTGTTTGTGAATTGCCAGCTCTCTTGAACTCATTTTTCCCTTAGATTTTCTTTATAGGACCTCTCTGATTTTGTTAAAAGTGTGTTTTTTTGAAGTCCATTGTCCTTATTCTGCTGCTCTAGTTCCTTTCTTTCCTTAGAATCATGAAATCTGTCATGATCCCTGTCACCCAAAGTGCCTTCCACCTTAAAATTCACAAGAAATTCTTCTGTGTTGGTCAGAATCAAGTCTACAATGGCTGTCCTCCTGGTTACCTCCTACACTTTCTGAAACAAAAGTTTTTCCTCAATACATTCCAAGAACTTACTGGAAAGTGTGTGTTTTGCTGTGTTACTTTTCCAGCAGATGTCTAGAATTACTGCCAAGGCTTGTGTTTTGGATATTTCTGTTGTTTGTTCTAGAAATGCCTCCATCTCCTTTTCCTGATTTGGTGGTCTATAGTAACCCGTTATCTTGACCTCACTCCTATTTTTGCCTATTTTATCTTTACCCAGAGATTTTCAACCGGTCTGTTTCTCACCTCCTTCTGGACCTCAGAATAAATGTATATGTTTTTGATGTTTAATGCAACACCACTTCTCTTTTTTTCTCAGCCTGTTCTTCCCGAACAAGTTATACCCCTCTATACCAATATTTCATTCGAGATTTATCCCAAGTCCCTGTGATGCCAATTATGTCATAATTTAGCTTATTTATAAATACTTCCAGTTCTTGTTCTTGTTTATTCCCCATACTCTTTGCATTTGTGTATAGACATCCTAAGATATTGAGCAGATTCCCTCACTGATCTCATTCTTGCTCCTGTGACCCTATTGTAATTTTCCATGTTCCCCCTGCCCCAATATCTGACTGTCCATTAGGGTTGTTTTTCCTACGCTTACTCGTGGGCTTTTGTCACTTCCAACCTTTGAACTTAGTTTAAAGCCCTCCTCAGTAGGTTGGCAGGTTGGTATATGAAGATCCTTTCCCCCTTATTGGTCAGTTGGACCCCATCTCTTCCTAGCAGTCCTTCCTAGAACAGCTACCTGTGGTTGAGGTAGCCAAAGCCTTCCCATTGATGCCATCTATGCAGCCATGCATTCATCTCCATGATATGTCTCTCTACTTCGATCCTTAATCTCAACTGTGTGGATGGATGAGAACACAACCTGTGTCCCCGACTCCTTCATCCTCAATTCCAGAGTCCTGTATTCACTGCTGATCTGCTCAGGATTATACCTGGTAGCATTCTTAGTGCCCATGTGGATGAGCAGCATGGGATAGAGTCAGGGGGATGAATTAGTCTTGGCAACCTTTTTGTGACATCTCTGATATTGGCTCCAGGCAGACAGCACACCTCTGGGACGCTATATCAGATTGGCAGATGGATGTCTGTCTCCCTCAGAAGGGAATCCCCGACTACCAGCACCCTATGCTTTCTTCTCTGGGGTGTGGTGAAGGTGAGCCTCCCAGTCTTGGGAGAAGATGGCTCCTCCTCCTCAGTTATTGGGGTCTGCTCCTTACCTCCTATGGCCAGTACTGCATACTGGTTCTTGACCATGATGGATGGGGGACCTGCATGGGGGTGAAGCACTGTCTGCTGCCCGAGGTGACCAGCAACCAATCTCCTCCCTGTAGAGGTGCCAATTCTCCTTCCTCCTCTAGTGATGCTGTAGTCATCTGAAGTTGGTTAGTATTCTCTGTCCCAGGTGTTTCCATGTGTGCCCTGTCAATGAAGTGCTCATGCTCCTAGATGCTACCCAAATGAGTCACTTCTACCTGCTGCTCACCTACCTGAGGGACTCCCAGAAGACACCCAACACACTAGTGGGTTCTCCCGCCAGGCCATGTTCCGAGCAAGTCAAGACAGGGCCAGGGTGGAAGCCTCCAGAGTCAAGATGCCTGTCTGGCAGTGGCCCCAATAGGTACAGACAGAGTTAGAGCTAGCTAGCAGTGGTGTTGGTGACACATTATTTCTGTCCAGTTGTGGGCTCTTCCGTATAGAGTAGCTGCAGGTTAGGGTTCTGTGGTTTTCCTTTCCTTATCTCCCTACTGTCCTTTTGCTGGCAAACTCAACTAGCTAATTGCCTTAGTCTCACCAGCCACATGTCTTACCAGTCATTGGGAGCCTGCATGCTTTTTAAAGCTGGGTCCCACATACAGCTGGAATGGGTGATTCAATCCCCTCACTCAGCCACCTCTAATCACTGTTCAGTGAATTGGGCCCTAGACCAGAGGTGGGCAAACTATGGCCCACGGGACCGTCCTGCCCGGCCCTTGAGCTCCCGGCTGGGGAGCCTAGCCCCCGGCCCCTCCCCCGCAGCCTCAGCTCACCATGCTGCCAGCGCAGAAGGGGGCTGCACTGTGGGAGCAGGGGAGAGCAGGAAGGGAGGCTCACCAGCAGCCGCAGGGGACAGGTGGCAAGAGCGCGGCGAACGCGGGTGGATGACTCAGGAGGAGCACCAGGCCACCAGAGAGAAGCGGCGCTTTGAAAGGGAAACCGCCGCATCTCTCCGGCTGTGTGGCTGCCCCTGCTCCTCCTGAGTCCTCCGCCCATGTTCACAGGGCCACATTCTGAAAGGAAGCTTTAGAGGGAGGCCTGTCGGGGTGGGGGTGTGGATAGGGGTCAGGGAGCGGGGGATTGGATAGGGGTGGGGTCCCAGGGGGGCGCTTAGGGGAAGGGGGTCCCAGGAGGGGGTGGTCAGGAAACAAGGAGTGGCGGGGGGTGGATGGGTTGGGGATTCTGAGGGGGGCAGTTAGGGGGCGGGAAGTGGGAGGGGGCGGATAGGGTTAGGGTTTGGGGAGGCACAGCCATCTCTACCCAGCCCCCCATACAGTTTTGGAACCCCGATGTGGCCCTCAGGGCAAAATGTTTGCTCACCGCAGACTGCCTTTGTGACTTTGTTCCTCCTAAAAGTACATAAAATCCTCTCTTCCTTAGGCAGTTTCATATTAACCTTTTATGCAGACTGCCTCTTCACATAGAATTATACTTCGTTAAACAATAAATGAATTGTTAAAAATTAATATAGTTGGCCAGTTGCTTCAAGAAGTTATCTTAAAGATTTCCTCTATTAATTTTATTACCCAAGGTGAGTGAAGCAGGCGTTCACAGACCCCATGTTGGTGGAATCCATGGACGCAGTAATGATGGAGCTTATTCACTTGTGCTGGCTGGAGGATTTGAAGATGAAGTGGTATGTTTTTATCCAAACCAATGCAAAGATTTTTTTTTTATGAATGTTAGAGTTAAGTTCATTGCTGCTCCTAAAATTAACCCTCATAAACAAGGTGTGAGCTCACAGAATAATAAAAATTAACTATTATTTAACTTATTTGTTTTAATTTAAACAAAAATATATGTTTAAAAAAAATCTATCCTTAAAGTATATGGTTATTGATGACAGAAGACAACTTTGTGTTTTAACGTAAAGTACTTTAATTACAGCTGAATTTTAGTTTACTCACAAATGCTAATTGTTAATATTCTTATATAGTCTGGATTTATTATCGGCATGTAAAATCTGATGAGCCTGTGACAGTGGGCTTTGGAAATGATGCATTTTAGATCCTGCACTGACCATCATGTTTATTGCTCCCAAGTTAATGAAACTGATTGTCCAGCCGATAATCTTGAACTTTTGGCAGTGATGCCTGTAAAATCACCACAGATCTTAATTTTAGTGAGGCTAGGATAAAAGATACAAGGTCTGATCCTGAGATGTGCAGAAGGTCCTCGTCTCCCATTGATTTAACTGAGAGCTGAGGGCCCTCAGTACTACACAGGAAAATGTTATCACTTTGGATCATCGTGCTCAAAAAAAGATGTTGGGAAATTTCTACATTGGTGACCAATACATATCAACATCTAAATAGAGTAAATATGAAGTATTAGTCTTGTTTGTCCTTTCTTTTCCTGAGCCTGACCAAGATAAGTGTGTGAATAGATTGTTTTCCGTAATCAAAATAATGTTTACACAGGGTACCCCCCCCTCCTGCAGTTCTATGCCATCAGGTGGAATTCTGAATCATGCAACAGGTGAACATAAAGCAGTAAGCATCCTGTTTTTTTAAAAAAAACATAGGCAGCTGTTAATTGCAGGGGAAAAGGCATTAGACAAGGAAATGAAATAAACATCCTAAATAGCATCAGAATGTTATGTATTCTTTGCCAACAGCGCTTACCCAGCTGCTGCCGCTGCGGGAGTTTGCCTCCGAAGGCATCAATGTGTCTCTGTTGGAGAAGTCACATGAGGAGGTACTTGGTGTTGGAACATTACTACATCCCTGGAGTCAACCCCAACCCAAGCCCCAGGGCACATGGCCATGGCATCCTATTGAGTCAGCTGCTATATGGTCAAAGCTGGGTAGCTGGGGGATGCTGTTACTTCTGTTCTTTATTTTTGGCAGTGGTATTGATGTTTTGAAGCCTTGGTATCCCCGGCCCTATCCCCAAACTGATGGTGTGGCCAGGTGCTACTGCAGATACTGATACTCAAGTAAAGTCATACTCTTGTGGGCTTTATATTTTGGAGCAGAGAGGGAGAAGGGAGGGGAAGAAATATTGCAGCTGCTATTCTCAAATGTTTGTATGGCTGCCCGACTTGGTGCCTTTAGGCTTAATTCCTGTAGCTCTTTAATTAAGAATACAGAGGGAAAAAAAGCTTATTTAGGCGCATGTTTAGTAATAATGGTAATTTTCCCTTCAGTAACTGCTCGCTGGCATCAACCTACACAAACCAACTTTCTGTGGATTTCTAGATGACTTCCACCTTCCCATTTTTCTTGGAGAGGGTTAAAGGAGAAAGCTCTCTAACACACACAGAAAAATTCAAACTCCTTTCTTGTCACTCTTCTACATACACCAACCGTTCCCCCACAAAACATTTCCTTAAAAATTGGTGTAGAGGCTTGGACTCCTACCCCAGCCAGTTCACTAAACAGGACCAAGGAAAGGGGGATTAAGAATCCAACAAGACTTATCACTTGAGCGTAGTTACTTGTGTGTAAGTGTTTGCAAAATTGAGTGATAAATTAATATTAGAGGCTATTTTATGGCTTGTGTTTATAGTGTTTTTCAAATGGTTTCTACTTACCTTCAAGATTCTTCTCCACGCTCTCCTTGTGGGTATGAGCAACTGCTTATCACATGAGTGAGATTTGTCTTGCAAAAACTTGTTGCAGGAAGGGGAAATTACCCTTTGGCTTTCCGTTCTTATCCTTTTATGCAGCACAACTGAAAGTGCCCAATTTGCAAGCAAGCAAACAAACAAACGTGTGTAACTGTGGTCACATAAATCCAGTTGAGTTTAGTGAATGAAGTTACTCAGTTGCATCAATGCGGGACCAGATTCCAAATTTAGAAAGGGATTCCATCCATTGCAAAATGAGCAGTAAGCTGAAACTTAACAGTCTTGCTGCTTATGCTGAATTTCCATGAAGTTACATGCATCTAAAGTGTTTGCATATTAATATTTTTCTTGTGATTGTCTATCCTCATAATTTAATGGAGAGGAGTTGCTTTAGTTATCCAATTTAAGATGCACTAATTCTAGGTTCATCTGATTCAGATTGTTGGATTTGTTAAAAATGAGAATCTTTGGGTATGTCTACACTACGGAATAAGGTCGAATTTATAGAAGTCGGTTTTTTAGAAATCGGTTTTATATATTCGAGTGTGTGTGTCCCCACAGAAAATGCTCTAAGTGCATTAAGTGCATTAACTCGGCGCAGTGCTTCCACAGTACCGAGGCTAGCGTCGACTTCTGGAGCGTTGCACTGTGGGTAGCTATCCCACAGTTCCCGCAGTCTCCGCTGCCCATTGGAATTCTGGGTTGAGATCCCAATGCCTGATGGGGCTAAAACATTGTCGCGGGTGGTTCTGGGTACATATCGTCAGGCCCCCCTTCCCTCCCTCCCTCCGTGAAAGCAAGGGCAGACAATCGTTTCGCGCCTTTTTTCCTGAGTTACCTGTGCAGACGCCATACCACCGCAAGCATGGAGCCCGCTCAGGTAACCATCACCGTATGTCTCCTGGGTGCTGGTAGATGCGGTACGGCATTGCTACATAGTAGCAGCAACCCATTGCCTTCTGGCAGCAGACGGTACAGTACGACTGGTAGCCGTCCTCGTCATGTCTGAGGTGCTCCTGGCCACGTCGGCTGGGAGCGCCTGGGCAGACATGGGCACAGGGACTAAATTTGGAGTGACTTGACCAGGTCATTCTCTTTAGTCCTGCAGTCAGTCCTATTGAACCGTCTTACGGTGAGCAGGCAGGCAATACGGATTGCTAGCAGTCGTACTGTACCATCTTCTGCCGGGCAGGCAAGAGATGATGATGGCTAGCAGTCGTACTGTACCATCTTCTGCCGAGCAGCCATGAGATGTGGATGGCATGCAGTCCTTCTGCACCGTCTGCTGCCAGCCAAAGATGTAAAAGATAGATGGAGTGGATCAAAACAAGAAATAGACCAGATTTGTTTTGTACTCATTTGCCTCCTCCCCCATCTAGGGGACTCATTCCTCTAGGTCACACTGCAGTCACTCACAGAGAAGGTGCAGCGAGGTAAATCTAGCCATGTATCAATCAGAGGCCAGGCTAACCTCCTTGTTCCAATAAGAACAATAACTTAGGTGCACCATTTCTTATTGGAACCCTCCTTGAAGTCCTGCCTGAAATACTCCTTGATGTAAAGCCATCCCCTTTGTTGATTTTAGCTCCCTGAAGCCAACCCTGTAAGCCGTGTTGTCAGTCGCCCCTCCCTCCGTCAGAGCAACGGCAGACAATCATTCCGCGCCTTTTTTCTGTGTGGACGCCATACCAAGGCAAGCATGGAGGCCGCTCAGCTCACTTTGGCAATTAGGAGCACATTAAACACCACATGCATTATCCAGCAGTATATGCAGCACCAGAACCTGGCAAAGCGATACTGGGCGAGGAGGCGACGTCAGCGCGGTCACGTGAGTGATCAGGACATGGACACAGATTTCTCTGAAAGCATGGGCCCAGACAATGCATGCATCATGGTGCTAATGGGGCAGGTTCATGCTGTGGAACGCCGATTCTGGGCTCGGGAAACAAGCACAGACTGGTGGGACCGCATAGTGTTGCAGGTCTGGGACGATTCCCAGTGGCTGCGAAACTTTCGCATGCGTAAGGGCACTTTCATGGAACTTTGTGACTTGCTTTCCCCTGCCCTGAAGCGCATGAATACCAAGATGAGAGCAGCCCTCACAGTTGAGAAGCGAGTGGCAATAGCCCTGTGGAAGCTTGCAACGCCAGACAGCTACCGGTCAGTTGGGAATCAATTTGGAGTGGGCAAATCTACTGTGGGGGCTGCTGTGATGCAAGTAGCCCACGCAATGAAAGATCTGCTGATATCAAGGGTAGTGACCCTGGGAAATGTGCAGGTCATAGTGGATGGCTTTGCTGCAATGGGATTCCCTAACTGTGGTGGGGCCATAGACGGAACCCATATCCCTATCTTGGCACCGGAGCACCAAGCCGGCGAGTACATAAACCGCAAGGGGTACTTTTCAATAGTGCTGCAAGCTCTGGTGGATCACAAGGGACGTTTCACCAACATTAACGTGGGATGTCCGGGAAAGGTACATGACGCTCGCATCTTCAGGAACTCTGGTCTGTTTCAAAAGCTGCAAGAAGGGACTTTATTCCCAGACCAGAAAATAACTGTTGGGGATGTTGAAATGCCTATATGTATCCTTGGGGACCCAGCCTACCCCTTAATGCCATGGCTCATGAAGCCGTACACAGGCAACCTGGACAGTAGTCAGGAGCTGTTCAACTACAGGCTGAGCAAGTGCAGAATGGTGGTAGAATGTGCATTTGGACGTATAAAGGCGCGCTGGCGCAGTTTACTGACTTGCTTAGACCTCAGCGAAACCAATATTCCCACTGTTATTACTGCTTGCTGTGTGCTCCACAATATCTGTGAGAGTAAGGGGGAGACGTTTATGGCGGGGTGGGAGGTTGAGGCAAATCGCCTGGCTGCTGGTTACGCGCAGCCAGACACCAGGGCGGTTAGAAGAGCACAGCAGGGCGCGGTACGCATCAGAGAAGCTTTGAAAAGCAGTTTCATGACTGGCCAGGCTACGGTGTGAAAGTTCTGTTTGTTTCTCCTTGATGAAACCCCCCGCCCCTTGGTTCACTCTACTTCCCTGTAAGCTAACCACCCTCTCCTCCTCCCTTCGATCACTGCTTGCAGAGGCAATAAAGTCATTGTTGCTTCACATTCATGCATTCTTTATTCATTCATCACACAAATAGGGGGATGACTACCAAGGTAGCCCAGGAGGGGTGGTGGAGGAGGGAAGGAAAATACCACACAGCACTTTAAAAGTTTACAACTTTAAAATTTATTGAATGACAGCCTTCTTTTTTTTTGGGCAATCCTCTGTGGCGGAGTGGCTGGTTGGCCGGTGGCCCCCCCACCGCGTTCTTGGGCGTCTGGGTGTGGAGGCTATGGAACTTGGGGAGGAGGGTGGCTGGTTACACAGGGGCTGTAGTGGCAGTCTGTGCTCCAGCTGCCTTTGCTGCAGCTCAACCATACACTGGAGCATACTGGTTTGGTCCTCCAGCAGCCTCAGCATTGAATCCTGCCTCCTCTCATCACGCTGCCGCCACATTCGAGCTTCAGCCCTCTCTTCAGCCCGCCACTTACTCTCTTCAGCCCGCCACCTCTCCTCCCGGTCATTTTGTGCTTTCCTGCAGTCTGACATTATTTGCCTCCACGCATTCGGCTGTGCTCTGTCAGTGTGGGAGGATAGCATGAGCTCGGAGAACATTTCATCTCGAGTGCGTTTTTTTTTCTTTCTAATCTTCACTAGCCTCTGGGAAGGAGAAGATCCTGTGATCATTGAAACACATGCAGCTGGTGGAGAAAAAAAAAGGGACAGCGGTATTTAAAAAGACACATTTTATAAAACACTGGCTACACTCTTTCAGGGTAAACCTTGCTGTTAACATTACATACATAGCACATGTGCTTTCGTTACAAGGTCGCATTTTGCCTCCCCCCACCGCGTGGCTACCCCCTCAACCCTCCCCCCTCCCTGTGGCTAACAGCGGGGAACATTTCTGTTCAGCCGCAGGCAAACAGCCCAGCAGGAATGGGCTCCTCTGAGTGTCCCCTGAAGAAAAGCACCCTATTTCAACCAGGTGACCATGGATTATATCTCACTCTCCTGAGGATAACACAGAGAGATAAAGAACGGATGTTGTTTGAACGCCAGCAAACATACACTGCAATGCTTTGTTGTACAATGATTCCCGAGTGCGTGTTACTGGCCTGGAGTGGTAAAGTGTCCTACCATGAAGGACGCAATAAGTCTGCCCTCCCCAGAAACCTTTTGCAAAGGCTTTGGGAGTATATCCAGGAGAGCCGCGAATGCCAGGGCAAATTAATCCTTTCACATGCTTTTAAACCATGTATAGTATTTTAAAAGGTACACTCACCGGAGGTCCCTTCTCCGCCTGCTGGGTCCAGGAGGCAGCCTTGGGTGGGTTCGGGGGGCACTGGCTCCAGGTCCAGGGTGAGAAACAGTTCCTGGCTGTCGGGAAAAGCGGTTTCTCCGCTTGCTTGCTGTGAGCTATCTACAACCTCATCATCATCATCTTCTTCTTCGTCCCCAAAACCTGCTTCTGTATTGCCTCCATCTCCATTGAAGGAGTCAAACAACACGGCTGGGGTAGTGGTGGCTGAACCCCCTAAAATGGCATGCAGCTCATCATAGAAGCGACATGTTTGGGGCTCTGACCCGGAGCGGCCGTTCGCGCCTCTGGTTTTCTGGTAGGCTTGCCTCAGCTCCTTCAGTTTCACGCGGCACTGCTTCGGGTCCCTGTTATGGCCTCTGTCCTTCATGCCCTGGGAGATTTTGACAAAGGTTTTGGCATTTCGAAAACTGGAACGGAGTTCTGATAGCACGGATTCCTCTCCCCATAAAGCGATCAGATCCCGTACCTCCCGTTCGGTCCAGGCTGGAGCTCTTTTGCGATTCTGAGACTCCATCATGGTCACCTCTGCTTATGAGCTCTGCATGGTCACCTGCAGCTTGCCACGCTGGCCAAACAGGAAATGAGATTCAAAAGGTTCTTTTCCTGTCTACCTGGCCAGTGCACCTGACTTGAGAGTGCTGTCCAGAGCGGTCAAAATGGAGCACTCTGGGATAGCTCCCGGAGGCCAATCCCGTCGAATTGTGTCCACAGTACCCCAAATTCGACCCGGCAAGGCCGATATTTAAGCGCTAATCCACTTGTCAGGGGTGGAGTAAGGAAATCGATTTTAAGAGCCCTTTAAGTCGAAATAAAGGTCTTCATCGTGTGGACGGGTGCAGGTTTACATCGATTTAATGCTGCTAAATTCGACCTAAAGTCCTAGTGTAGACCAGGGCTTTCAGTCCTGTTCTTGATATTTTAAGGGCTCTAGAACACTAGAAATCATTGAAGAAATCATTGCAGAATTTTTTTTTATGAATTTTAGCAGTCTAAGGCCATGTCTACACTAAAAGGAAAAGTCGATCTAAGCTACGTAATTTGAGTTACGTGAATAATGTAATTCAAACCGACATAGCTTAGATCTACTTACCATGGGGTCCACACTACGCAATGTCGACGGGAGACACTCTCCCGTTGACTCCCCTTACTTGTCTCGATCTGATGGAGTACAGGAGTCTATGGGAGGGCGATCTGCAGTCGATTTAGCGGGTCTTCACTAGACCCGCTAAATTGACCGCTAATGCATCGATCGTTGCTCATCGATTCCCAGTAAGTGTAGACAAACCCTGAGAACTGTGTTCTTTATGGACCAGTGCTTGTCAGGAGCCAATGTGACCGATTTTAGACATTCCTAATTACTGTGAAGTTTGGGATCAGAATCTTCATGATTTATTCCTTTTTGAAGCATCTGTGTATCCAATTCAAACTATTAAAGAAGATTCAAAATTCTCTCCTTTGAGATGCCAAATTGTCAATCTGTAGTTTTTGCAGTCAGTTTTTGTGACTTCATTGAAAGTTTAAATACTTTTTGAGTTAGGATTAAAACTGATGTTTGCTTCCTCTCAGTGAATGGACTTGAAGGTGTATTGTTCAGATGGTTTGAGGAAGTATTAATCAAGGTGGTTAACTTAAGTACTGATTCTGTGTCAATAGTTTAATCTGAATGAATGTTGTTTTTTCCTCAAGTGTCCTCTGCTTATTTCCATTTGTGGGATTGGCAGTTCCCATTGTTGAGTTACAGAATCTTCTGAAGAGCGGTGTTCATTGAGGTCAGTTATCCCTCCCTCTGCCTCCTCGGTGGGCAATTCTCAGGTTATTGGAGGAATGCACCCAACTGCTCCTGGGTTCCTTCTTAACTGCCAAAGGTTCAGTGAGCTCATTTCACACACGGTGTCCTCAGTTCATTCCTTGTCAGTTTTTTCTTTTCTTCTGCCTTCTCAGGGCTATTTTTATTTTAGTTAGATTCTCAGTTAATTAACACAGGTTTCTTAATTTAAGAACAAAATAGAAATGATACCCATTTGTCATATGTCATCTGGACCCACGTGGAGCAGGAGGGCTGCCACACCCTGCTGATGGGAAGCTCTTCAAGTCCCAGAAACTAAGTCTGACAATGTGTAAGTCCATCATTGACTTTAGAGATTCGCTAGGCAAGTGACTCTATTTCCAGATCATGCAACATTCAGGTCCATGGTCTTAACCTGACTGACAAAGCCCGGTACTGAGATTCCAGCACAGTAGATACAGCAGCTAGGTCCCTGGATCTGTCCAGGTCAACCTAATCCAGCACTGAAATTCCAGCATTGTTGATATGACACCAAAGCCCCAGGGTGTGACTGGGTAGAGCTAATCCAGCGCAGAGGTTCTGGCACAATCAGCATGTTGCTGAGGTCCGGAATCCCTGTAGGTAGACCCAGTTCATTGCTGAGGTCCTGAAACTGTTGACATGCTGCCATGGGAGAATCAGAAGTAGTTTGGTGCCCACTGTAAGAGGCACTAGGGCCCCAGATCCCTCTAGGTCAGCCAAGTCAATTGCCTAGGATCTGGCACCATAGAATGTGGTGAAGTACTTGATGAAGTCATCGGGTACCCCCTTTGTACATGGCATTAACATCCCCACAACAGTCTGAATCATGCAAGTCCAGTTCTAAGGATTTGGCACTATTGGCTGGTGTACCACTTGTTTGAAGTGATCTAGCACAAGTGTAAGTGGTGTTTGATCTCTGGATCCATCTGGATTGACAGTCTGGTGTTGAGGATCTGGCACAATTGACTCTGATAAAACACTTGCATGAAATGATTCGGTGAACAGTGTAAGCAGTGTTGGATTAAGAGTCACTCAACAGATGGGTCTAACAAATATTTTTTAAGACCAAACACTCAGCGAGTAGTGATCAGTTACTCACAAGAGGGAAGTTGATCAGGATGGTCTCATTACAGTCACCTCCAGCACTGGACAGCTTCAATCTTCCTTTGTTACACAAACTCATTTATAACTTTTTGTTGTCTTTTCTTATACATATGTATTATTAGTGTCTCATTTCCATATTAACTCTCCTCCCCCAGCAGCCTTAGTGTTAGTTCAAATCAGTCTTCTAGCTTTTTAGTTACTTTATCTTTTCTTATTTGAGCATAAGCTTTCGTGCGTAAAAAAACCCACTTCTTCAGATGCATGGAGTGAAAATTACAGATGCAGACATAAATATACTGACACATGAAGAGAAGGGAGTTACCTCACAAGTGGAGAACCAGTGTTGACAGGGCCAATTCGATCAGGGTGGATGTAGTCCACTCCCAAACAATTCCAGGAGAGGCGAAGATGCTTCTGTAATGAGCCAGTCTCTATTCAAGCCCAAATTAATGGTGTTAAATTTGCAAATGAATTTTAGTTCTGCTGTTTCTCTTTGAAGTCTGTTTCTGAAATTTTTTTGTTCAAGTATAGCTACTTTCAAATCTGTTAGAGAATGTCCAAGAAGATTGAAGTGTTCTCCCACTGACTTTTGTATGTTACCATTCCTGATGTCCGATTTGTGTCCATTTATTCTTTTACGTAGGGACTGTCCGGTTTGGGCAGTGTACATGGCAGAAGGGCATTGCTAGCACATGATGGCATATATAACATTAGTATACGTGCAGGTGAATGAGCCTTTGATGGTGTGGCTGATGTGGTTGGGTCCTCCGATGGTGTCACTAGAGTAGATACGGGGACAGAGTGGGCAACAAGGTTTGCTACAGGGATTAGGTCCTTGGTTAGCGTTTCTGTGGTGTGGTGTGTAGTTGCTGGTGAGTATTTGCTTCAGGTTGGGGGGCTGACTGTAAGCGAGGACTGGCCTGTCTCTGAAGGTCTGGGAGAGTGAGGGATCGTTTTCCAGGATAGGTTGTAGATCGTTGATAATGCGCTGGAGAGGTTTTAGCTGGGGGCCATACGTGATGGCCAGTAGTGTTCTGTTATTTTCCTTGTGGGGCCTGTCCTGTAGTAGGTGATTTCTGGGTACCTGTCTCACTCTGTCGATCTGTTTCCTCACTTCCCCAGCCCAGTGCTGAGATCCTGCACCACAGGTTCAGAAGAATCACATGCAATGAGGCTCTGTGTCGAGCGTAAGTGATTAAAGATTCCCAGATCTGTCTAAATAGATTGAGGGTGGTGCTGAGAACTGGACACCGTTGACTCTTCATTGTTAGAGATGGTATAGCCCCATGATCCTTGGGAGTATACTGAATCAGCATCCTTACATCTGTGTCTCCTTTTCTGGAATCTTTCCAGTGTCAGACACTTAGTTTGTGTAATTTCAGTAGTCAAGTGATACCTACCTGTGGTTAATTCCCAGGATCTGCAGAGATAGTCAACTGAGGCAATAGATAGACATTCCTTCTGTGGGAGTTCCTCCAGATGAAATCAGTAGAACTGTTCACTTTTCCAGGCTAGGGTTCTGAGAAGAAACTGAAGTGCCTTTTGTCATCTCTGAAACACGTCACCTAACCAAGGTATCCTTGAATGCAGACACCTTCATCACTGAAACCTTGGAAGCCCATTCTTAGGCCTAGATTGAGGACAATTTGGTAGCTAGTGGGTTTCATTCAGTGCCACACTCCTTATTGATTCAAAAAATAAACTAAGACTTTGACTTTGAAACTACCTGAAGCCATTACTGCCTGGAAACATCAAGATTCCAAACATCAGTGTCCGTGCTTTGTTTATGAAGACGGGCCGTAATGAGGTTTCCTTGAGTCGACTGCACGAGCATCTGCTGATGCTGGATCACTGGATCTTCTTATTCTTCTATTTATGTGCAATCAACTGTACATTGAGATTTCCTAAAGCAACACTTTAAAGTTTTAAAAAAGGACAGCCAATCCTGCGAGCACCGTGTCTTGGCCCTGAAAGTCTATTAGTGGACTGAGCCTTTTGGTGCCACGTTTCTGATGCTTTAGTCCTGGAACTTATCCTGCTGTAGTGCCAGAAAGACTTTGGATTTTCCTCCTCTGTTTAAGCCTAGTAGGCAATCTGCTTCAAAGTTTTGGTGTTAAGTGCTGTTCCTTGGCCGCAAAGCACATGAAAAATCGCTCCTACCTTTAAGGTGACATTGGCATTAAATTGCTTCTTTTCTGAGGATAATTTGCAGCTCTATGTCATGTCCTGACATTGTCTGTTTCAGACATCAGGACATTCATGTCTGCATCTAGACTTTGATCCACAAACCGGTTCCTTACAGTGTAATTGGGTTATACCTTTATTCAAACTACATCTGTAGCCTCCATAAGACTGATTACTAAGGTACCATCCATTCTTGACATTATTTACACTTGAGCCAAAGTGTGTCCAGGCAGATTCTTTGGAAGATCTTTCTACAACAGCACAAATATCTTAGATCGCTGTCTGGCATTATGTATATGCAAGGGGAGGTACCATCCATTCTTGACGTTATTTACACTTGAGCCAAAGTGTGTCCAGGCAGATTCTTTGGAAGGTCTTTCTAGAACAGCACAAATATCTTAGATCGCTGTCTGGCATTATGTATATGCAAGGGGAGTAGGTCCTGATTAATCCATTTATTACCATTGAGAACATCCATCATCTCCGGTTCTGCTTCAGGGTCAGACGAGACTTACTGTGATGGGCAGTGTCGCAGGGCAACGACTCACTGGTGCAGTGCCTCCTGTCGGTCATCCTGGGAATTAGCTCTTCCAGCCAGGAGTGCCCTCTGCTGGCTGATGTCTCGCCTGCCACTGGCCTCCGTGTCCCTCCCAGACCCCGGTGCCCTTTACCCAGGGGTTCTGCCCACCACAGCAACCCACAGTCTGGGTCTCCCCATTCAGGGGAACCCCCAACTCTCTATCCCCACCTTACCTCAGTGGCGACTGCCAGTCATCATCTAGCCCCCAACCTCTGGGGCAGACTGCAGTTTGTAAACCATTCATCATCGGCAAGGAGGTTGCATCATCAGCTGCCTCTGTCTGTCTAGAGGCTGCCCCTTTGCAGCCCCAGTACCCTTTTGTAGGCCTTTGACAAGGCCTGCAGTCTGGGACTTTGCTAGGCTGGAGCTCCCAGCTCCCTCTGCCCTTCCTCAGCACTGCTTCACCCTAGGTACCTTCCTCAGCTTCCCAGGCAGCCTGGTCCTTCCGTCTCTAGAGCCAGAGAGAGAGTGTGTCAGCTTCTGGTCCACTGCCCTCTTATAAGGGCCAGCTGGGCCCCGATTAAGCTGACTACAGCTATGGCTGTTTTCCTGATCAGCCTAGCTTTCCCTCTCTGCAGCCCTTTGTAGGGCTGCTTTATCCCCTTCAGGCAGGAGCGGTGTGACCAACCCGCTACAGGCAGACTCCCCTTTTTGGGACAGAAAACAGGAATTACTCTGAGTGCTCCCTGATTCTGTTGGTTAAGATCTGTAAGCTGGTCAGTCAGGATGGAGGCCAGGTATGAATACTTCTAACCAGGTCTTGGCAGTTTTGAATTGAGACATCTTAGGTCTGATGTTAGCATCACTTTCAAGTTTACTGGATCTCTTCCTTAAGGTTGATGTAGAAATCGCCATCTGAGCCTGAATCTTCTTGGATTGATGCACTGATTTCTTGATTGCTGAGATGCTTGATGACGTTTTTCAGAAGTCTAGTGGATTCTGTCGAGAAGCAGAAAAACAAACCTTGACCAAACAAACCTTTCTTGCTTTTAATGTTGTCATGTATTATGCTTTGAACATTAAGAACAATTTTTGAGTTATCTCAGGCTGCATGGGTTGTGATATCAGCTGCCATCCTTACATGTTCAGGACAACAGTCCCTGTAAGCCTTATAATAACCAAGTTTATGGAATGGTTGCTCCATGTACCACTAGGGTTGATAGAGGTAATAACTTTGTCTTGATGGCTGCACCAAAGGAAATAAAGATTTGCTTCATATCAATACACTTGGCTGTGCTGTGGGTGCCATGAGAAGGACGCATTCATTTAACTACTGTGTAGGTTTTCCTCCTGTGCATGCATCTTTTTTGCTTTGGCATTGGTCTTGTATCACAAAGCTTGTGGGACTTCTGGCCTGCTAATGCTCAGAGTATCATCTGTACCATAAACCTGTGAAAAAGTCATTCCTCAGAGCCGTAGTTACATCCCACAAATTTAGTGAGATAAAAACCAAATGGCCAGTCCTTTATAAATTGCACTCCATATGCCACATGTGATTTCCTCATCCCCATTTCTAGTCTAAAGTCATCTCTGTTTATATCTCATACAGGCCACTAACCTGTCTGTATTTCCCCAAGTCTCTTGGACACTCTTATGATGTCTCACTAGGTGTTTACATACCTGGAGATATCAAAACATGTTCAAATAATCTGAAGGTAGCATCCATTCTATGCCTTTGATTTACCATTTTCATAGATTTTGTAAAGCTGTTCTTTGAAGCTCTGTAGATATTTTAAGCAGAAATATGTCCTTTGCTAAGATCTGATCTGGGAGAGGGAAATTGCAATCTAATCTGTCTTGAGCTGCCATCCAGAGTTGATGCTTGTATTGGCAGTTTTGCAGTCCTTATTCACTTAAAACCCCTTCGTTCACTTTCGTAGGTGCCTGCCAGTCTCCTACAAATGGGACTGTGCAGAGGCCACTCACAGAAGAGAGATTACTTACTGGTAACTGTTGTTCTTCAATAGTGTCACCTCTGCATATTCATGCTCTCCACCCACCTTTCCCACTTGTTTAAAGTCTTGGATCAACAAGCATGAAATTAGGGAAGGAACTTGTCAGTGGTTGGGGCCATTTCCCTTTTTATACCTTCATATTACTCCATGAGGAAAGGGAGAGGGGTGAGCAAATTAATCCAAATGGAAATTGCTCTCTTGACGATTTTGCAGGTCAATGCCAGGGGACACCAATCCCACAAGTGAGACCATGTAGAGGACACTCTTGAAGAACAAGTTTACAGTAAGTAACCTCTCTTCATGGATGATTACAAACAGCTTGTGCACTTCCTTTCTTTAGGGGAAAAAATTAGCTCCTCATAGGTTCCACAAGAAAGAGGGAGATTTGTTCTTTGTTTGTCTTTTGCTGTCTTATGGATGTTTCATATTAAATGGGGAAACTAGTTTGAGGATTCGAAAGTTTGGTTTGATGATTTTTTTAGGTCTCTCAAAACACTAGTTGGCCAAATTTCAGGGCTTCTATTTGTCTTGATCCTCCTTGACCTCACCTACCATATCTGTGCAGATTATTCAAATTTGTCTTTCCACTCCTGACTTGTTGACATCCATCCGTCCTACATCTAAACTTGTCTATCTGACATCTACCTTTGAATGTCTAATCATCAGCATAAATTTACAAGGAGAAAAACTGAATTTTTCTCTTCTGTTGACCACCCTCTTTTTCTATCACAGTCAACAATATGGTTATCCTCCTTGTCACCTAAGCCTATAATCTGGCCCTTCGCCTTTGACATGTGGGGCATATCTAAATCCTGCCATTTTTAGGATCCATCCTTTCTATCCTTACAAGTGTCTAAAACTCTCAGGCTGTCAGCATTTACAGTCTCACTACTGCAACATCCTCCTCTCCAACCTCCCTAACACATTGCTTTCTTCCAGTCCATACAAAATGTTGGCAATAAAATCATCTTGCTTTCCTCTTGTTTTGATGAAATCTTCCCCATATCTGAATTCCGCCTCTGGCTCCTCGTGTGCATAAGAATGGCCATACTGCGTCAGACCAATGGTCCATGTAGCCCAGTATCCTGTCTTTCGACAATGGCTAATGCTAGGTGTTTCAGAGGGAATGAACAGAACAGGCAAAGAGTGTTCCATCCCCTATCATCCATTCCTGGCTTCTGGCAGTCAGAGGCTAGGGACACTCAGAGCATGGGCTTGCATTCCTGACCATGTTGGCTAATAGCTACTGATGAACGTGTGATCCCTGAATTTATCTAATATTCTTTTTTAGCCCCTTTATAGTTTTGGCCTTCACAATATCTCTTAGTAACAGTGTGTTGTGTGAAGAAGTGCTTCCTTTTGTTTGTTTTAAACCTCCTGCCTATTAATTTCTCTGGGTGACCCCTGGTTCTTGAGTTATGTGAAGGAATAAATAGCACTTCCTTATTCACTTTCTCCACCCCATTCAGGATTTTATAAACCTTTATCATATTGTGCCCCGTCCCCCCTTAGCTGTCCCTTTTCCAAGATGAAAAGTCATTTTTTAAGCTCTCCTCATATGGAAGCTCTTCCTTACCCCTAATCACTTTTGTTGCCCTTCTTTTAGCCTTTTCCATTTCTAATATATATTTTTTGAGATGGGGCAACGAGAATTGCACACAGTATTGAAGGTATGGGCATACCATGAATTTATATAGTGGCATTGTGATATTTTCTGTCTTATTATCTATCCCTTTTCCAGTGGTTCCTAACATTCTGTTCGCTTTTTTGACTGCCGTGGCACATTGAGTGGATGTTTTCATGGGACTATCCACAATGACTCCCAAGATCTTTTTCTTGAGTGGTAATAGTGAATTTAGAGCCCATCATTTTGTATGTATAGTTAGGATTATGTTTTCCAATGTGCATTACTTGGCAGATGAAATTCAATGTTGATAAATGCAATTTTCTTACCCAGTCACCTGTTTTTTGAGATCCCTTTGTAACTCTTCGCAGTCTGCTTTGGACTTACAGTCTTGAGTAATTTTATATCATCTGCAAATTTTGCCTCCTCACTGTTTACCCCTTTTTCCAGATTGCTTATGAATATGTTGAAAAGCACTGGTCCCAGTACAGATCCCTAGGGAAAACCACTATTTACCTCTCTCCATTCTGAAAACTGACCATTTATTCCTGCTCTTTGTTTCCTATCTTTTAACCAGTTACTGATCCATGAGAGGACCTTCCCTCTTATCCTATGACTGCTTACTTTGCTTAAGAGCCTTTGGTGAGGGACCTTGTGAAAGGCTTTCTGAAGGTCCAAGTACACTGTATGCACTGGATTGCCATTGTCCACATGTTTATTGACCCCCCCTCAAAGAATTCTAATAGGTTGGTGAGGCGTGATTTCCCTTTACAAAAACCATGTTGACTCTTTCCCAACAAATCGTGTTCATCTGTGTGCCTGATAATTCTGTTCGTTATTATAGTTTCAACCAGTTTGCCTGGTACTGAAGTTAGGCTTACTAGCCTGTAATTGCCAGGTTCGCCTCCGTAGCCTTTTGTAAAAAGTGGGGTCATATTAGCTATCGTCCAGCCATCTGGAACAGAAGTTGATTTAAGTGATAGGTTACCTACCACATTCAGTAGTTCTGCAATTTCATATTTTTTAGTTCCTTCAGAACTCTTGGGTGAATACCATCTGGTCCTGGTGACTTATTACTGTTTAATGTATGAGTTTGTTCCACAACTTCCTTACTGACACCTGAATTTGGGACAGTTCCTCAGATATGTCCTCTAAAAAGAACGGCTCAGGTGTGGGAATCTCCCTTACATCCTCTGCAGTGAAGACTGATGAAAAGAATTCATTTAGGTTCTGCGCAATGGTCTTATCATCCTTGAGTGCTCCTTTAGCACCTTGATTGTCCAATGGCCCCATGATTGTTTGGCAGGCTTCCTGCTTCTGATGTATTTTTAAAAAATTACTGTTAGTTTTTCAGTCTTTAGCTAATTGCTCTTCAAATTCTTTTTGGGGCCTGCCTAATTACGTTTTTACGCTTGACTTGCTAGAGGTTATGCTCCTTTCTGTTTTCCTCAGTAGGATTTAATTTCCAAACTTCCAAAAGATATCTTTTTGCTTTTAACCACTTTGTTGTTTAGCCATTGTGGTACTTTTTTCACCCTCTCACTATTTTTTTTATTTTCGGGTGTACATTTAATTTGAGCCTCTATTGTGATGTTTTAAAGAGGTTCCTTGCAGCTTGCCATTATTTCACTTTTGTGACTGTATCTTATAATTGCCATTTGATGCAACTGCATCGAATTCAAGCTTTTTTCCCCACAGTCTTCAGAGTTCTGCCTAACTCTGTCCCACCCTACTTACTTGTCTTATTTTGTGTGACTCCCTGTCACCTTTGTTCCACCAGTGAGGTCTGTCCCACCTGCCCATTTCTCAGCTTGTTGCATAAATATCTCCTTGCCTTCTTCCACAGTGCTCTTATGCATGGAATGCCCTTCCTGAGTTCATTCATAAGGTGCCTCCCTCTGTACGCTTGAGTCCCTCCTGAAGAATGTCAGCGGCCAGCCCAGCCCAGCTGCTGGCCTGCTCCCTGACTACTTTTGCTGCTAGACATCCAGAGAGCTAATTGCACTGCCTTGGAATTCACTTAGGTAGCCACAGCACCTGATTGGCTGCTGATAGGACTGGCACCCACAGACAATCAATGGCTGCTCAATGTGTACCATGTCCAGAGCTGCGCTTGCCTGCTCCTTCCAGCCCTTGTTCCAATCCCTGCTCTGCCCTGCTCTATCCTGCTTCCAGCCTGTCCTGCTGCCTTGTTCCCATCCTGTTTCAGCTTTGTTTTCATACCAGCTCTTGCTCGTGCTCCAGCCTCTGTTCCCAACCATGGCTTCTGACTTTGATCCTCAGCTCTGCTTTTTGCTTATGACTTTGGGTTACCCTCTGGTTCTGGTATTCAGCTTCTGTCCTTCTGGTATTGACCCCCGGCTCATTCCTGGACTCTGTCCCTCTAGACCAGGCTCTAACTCAGGGGTTCTCAAACTGGGGATCGGGACCCCTCAGGGGGTCGCAAGCTGTCAGCCTCCACCCCAAACCCCGCTTTGCCTCTAGCATTTATAATGGTGTTAAATATATAAACAAGTGTTTTTAATTTATAAGGGGGAGTCGCACTCAGAGGCTTGCTCTGTGAAAGGGTTCACCAGTACAATAGTTTGAGAAACGCTGCTCTGACTTGTAGGTTGAACTATCATTTGAACCATTAATCCTGACTGCCCACAGCCTGGGTCACAAAGAGTCACTTCTGTTGTGTGGAATCTAGCTGACATATTGACAAAGTACACCATTTAAAAAAAAAATATTAACTTTACATTGCCAGTACTAACAAGCCCTGCCTTGACTGCTCTACTTCTATATTGCACACTTTCCCCTTAAGCTCTCTGTCTTTAGATGGTGAACTCCTCAGGTCAAGTACTTTGCCATATTTGCTGTTTGGAGAATGCCTAGCACATTGTGGGTGCTACCAAAATCAAAGAAATTTCAATTTCAGGGAAAAGTTAGTCAAAACTTTACTGCCACATGTAATCATTATATTATTTATTTTTTTGCTTCTAGATGTATGTGTATGTTTATGCTTGTCATCCCTTTTCCACAATGCTGACTTAGCATAAGCCAGCAACTTCTTGTGAACAAAATAAGTCTGGATTTTGTAGATTGTTCAGAAGAGCACTGATTAATATCTATCTCTCAATTCTGGTAATGAATATTTGCTCTAAGTATTAGGGAAGTTTAAGGATAAATCTACTTCCACTTTTTTGGTGTGGAAGTTCATGAATATCAAATAGTGGCTATATTTTCCCATCAGGTAGACAGTGCTTTCATCGTCTAACAATATGCTGCATGCAGAGCAGAAGGTCTGTTACTGTCAGTAAATGGGGATGCCAACAGGCTCCAGCAAATGTTATACATTAACAAGGTGATCCAGACTTGCTGGTCTGGATCATTTGAAATGTAGAATTATCAGTTTTCTTTTTAGAAAAGCACTCCATTTATGAAATAGATATTTGAACTGAAAAAGATGTTGAAGTTATAGTGTCTTTTTGATAGTTATAGTGTCTTTCTGAAAATGGCACGTCTATATTTTTATTACATGGTTTATTTGTTAAAGGGGCTCCAACCCAGCACCCCTGAACTTTAGGGAAGTTGGATCCAAATTCTGATCTTGAACTTTTGGGGAAGGATAGGACATAAGGAATCAAAATTGTTGAATTGCTTGGATTCATGTGAAAACTGATTCCAGTTTTAGCGATGTGATGACTCCTCTTTAAAACAACTTCCAGTCAGAAAAATAAGAAAAATCTCAAGGAGAGCGCAATCTACAGTTGTCTACTTCTTTCACTTAAGCTATGTCTACACTGCGCACCTTACAATGATGTGGCTGTGCTGCTGCAGCTGCGCCATTGTAAGGTCACTGTGTAGACATTCTTTATCGCCAGGTGAGAGCTCTCCCGGCAACAAAATAAAACCACCTCCAACGAGGGGCGGTCACTTCATCCCCAGGAGTGCGGTTCCCACCGGCAAAGTGTTGTCCACACCAGCACTTTTCATTGTTACAACATTTGTCCTTCAGGCATGTGGTTTTTTTCACACCCCTGAGTGACCAAAGTTTTAACGATGAAAATGACAGTGTAGACAAAGCCTTAGTCAACGTTTTCAGAATTTATTGTCACCTCCTCACCAGCCAATAATCATTTTCCTGTTCTGAAGCCTTCGTTTTAGCTGAATGTGTCCAATCTTTTGTATGCAGTGTTGTAACTGTGTCAGCCTCAGGCTATTTGAGGGACAAGGTGGGTGATATCTTTTATTGGACCAACTTCTGTTTGAGTTTACACAGAGTTTACACAGAGCTCTTCTTCAGGTTCCCATTCCTTATGCTGGGTGGAAATCTTGGGCTTGATTCACCACTTTCTTGCTAGTGTAAAACTGGTGAATCTGGTTCGTGTATTGAACCTAAGAAGGCTGGTAGAACCAAGTTTTTGTTCTAGATTAGGTCTGAGTTTTTGTTAGGAAATCTGTTACTCGGCTTTGGTAATCAAGAAGAATATTTTAAAATTACCTCTACTAAATTCTGCTTATTTATCTAGTTCTGTGTCTAGATTAAAGACCAAACTGAAATTTGGGCAAACTATACAAGAGAAAAATTGGAGGGAGTAACAAGAAAGAGTCTAACATCTGAGTCTTGAGAGTTAAAAAGTAAAAGAATCAAAATTAGGTATATAACAGGAACAAGATTGAAATAATAAGGTTTGATTTAATATATGCCATGATATAGTAAGAGATAATCAGATCATCTGAAGTTCTGAATGCCTCTCATAAGGTGCTGGTACCTTCAGTTCCCAATTCAGTAAGGGTTGTACGAGCTTATTCTTCACTGAACCTGTTCAGCATCTCACAGGATTGTGCCCAAATTAAGACAATTCAGAATTTATGTGGTGCAGAGGTGAATTGAATTTAAAATGTGTGTTATATCTTATAATCAGGACAATTAAGTGGTAACTTTACAGAGACAATATAAGGGGAGAGAGAGAGAAGGCTTAAAGAGAAGAGAGGGAGATGCCAAAAAGAACTTAGAGTCAGTGGCAGAAAGTGCTACTTGAAGAAAGCCGTTTCAGGCACTGGAAAATAAGACTGTCCAATATTTTTGGTCCTATTAGAGTACATCCAGAATACATAATATAGAAAATACATTTTCTATATTAGGACTTCAGGCCTCCCACCCACAGGTTTGTAATGTAAAACTGCTAAAGAGCTCCCTTTTGACATCTGTCGTCTTCAGAATCTTTTCTTCTTCTTCTTCGAATAGTGTCCCTATGGGTGCTCCATTCTAGGCATCTTTGGATCCCTACTCCTCAGATTGGAGTTGTGGTAGCAGTGTCCATTTGGCCTGCACATGCAGTCTCCCTGTCTCATACTCTACTTTGTTGCTATATAGCACTGCGCATGCAAACTGCTCTCAGTTCCTTCTCAACTGCCTTTGGCTTGAGATGGAGCCTTAAGCAGAGCTCATTACATAGATTTTTCTTAGTGTTTTTTCTTACTAGTTTTTCCTTAGTAGTAATAGTATTTCAGTTAGTGTTAATACTTTATTCTCTTTTCATTAAAAAAAAAATTATTTCGCTTACAGAATAGTTATCTCCTTAGCATAAATTAGATTTCCCTAGCTCTTCCAATTCAGGAAGTGAACCCTGAAAGGAGTATACCTGGCTCCCATGGGTTTAAACATTGCCTCTCCTGTTCGGAAGCCATTCCTGTCAGCAATGGCCATTCTTGCTGCATTCGCTGCCTAAGAGAGGCACAAATGCCTCACAAGTGCATGTTTTGTCTTAAATTAAAATCCAGAACCAAAGAGCTGTGAGCTGAAATTAAGGCTGCTCATAATCGAAAGCTCACTCCAACAAGCCCCAGGGCCCGGGACCTCCCCTGGACAGCCGTCCCTGTTGAGACCATTGCCATCAATATTGTCTGATCAAAATTCTTCAGTGACTTCAAAGAGGAAATCCTTAGATTCCTCTCAGAAAGTCTCGAAAAAGCAGGCCACAAGTTCCCCAGGCAGGGAATTGGCCAAGAGAAAGAGGACCCGTTAGTCAATAAGCTCACTACTGACTGACCCATGACTAGGTACCTATGAGTTTGCAGGATCCTCCCGATACCACTGGTAAGCCCAAAGACTCTTAAGTGGGCAGGCTTGGGCAGAATGGTACCCTCAGGGGAAAGGAACGGCAAAGAAAGACCCAGCTCCTCTAAAACTGTACCTATGAAGTCTTGTAGACAATTGGTATCTACTATGCTGGCACTGCAAAAGGCTACAGCAACACCTGTTGGCCATTCCTCAGAATGCAGAGGTCCTGAAGTACTGACAGCTGTGTCCACTTCAACAGTGCCTACTCAGCTGGCCTCAACGATACTGATGGCTGTTCCGGTACCACAGGAATTTCGGTTTCTCAAAGACTTGATGGTATTGGAGACAGATTCCTGAATCACCCTTAGTAGGCACTGACATAACTGCAGTATGGGTTATGCCCGGATGTCCATGACTGCTCCACCCCTGTCAAGTGACAAGGAAGAGGATGGGGATGAGCTATACTCAGTGCCTCTCCAGTGGTCTCCATTACAACACCAGGGAGCTAGCCAGGTAGAAACTCATGTGCCTTCAGTCTACCACCAGATTAGAAGAGACCGACCTAGTTGGTATGGACACTACTGGATACTCCCATCCCTGCCCTTTCCACCACCTCAGTGGCCAAATTGGGACCCATGGGTGGCATATGGACAACAATTTTTGAGGGCCTCTAGCTTACCCAAAGAGTTAAAGGAAGGTGATTTCCTGCAGCTTCAATAATCAGACCTCCTGATCCTCAAGAGGAGACCTTTGAGGAACAGAAGGAGAGACTAGACAAGGAAGCCACTCCTGTGACCAACATTTTCTCATCTCCTGATAAGTCAGTTATGCCTCCCCCACCAACTGTGGCAGACAACTTCAAAAAATTTTAGGATCTCTTTAAGAGGGTACCGGATTCTCTGCAAAACCCGCTTGAGGAAGTCAGTGTCAAAGCACAAACTGCTTGACATCCTACAGATGTCATCAGCAAAGATGGCACTCCCCATCAATGAGCGCTGCTTGATTTGGTGAAAACTGTATGGCAGACACCAGACACGATACCTACCCCCAACATGCAAAATGGCATACAAAAAATATTATGTGTCCTTTAAAGTAGGGGGCTTTTTATTTTCTCATCCCCTAATTCACTGGTCGTTGACACGGTTAATGAACATGGCAGACTGTACTATGCTAAAACGACACCATACAATAAGGACTGAAAATGACTGGATTTATTTGAGCGTAAATAATATTCTTCAATAAATATTCTACATTTTAGGATTGCTAATTATCAAGCCCTCATGGCAAAATAAAACCATACCAATTAACTGAAATTAAATACCTTTATTGAACACATCCCTTTGGATGAGAGAGAGGAATTCCAGGCTATCGTTGCTGAGGGTCAGCTCCTTGCAAGGACAGCAATGCAGGCTTCTCTGGTTGCTGTCGATAGAGTTGCACTTTCCAACTTCACAGCGGTTGTCATGAAGAGAACATCTTGGCGTCATCTCTGCGGCTTTCTAAAGAAGGTACACATCATGGTGGAGGACCTCCCTTTTGAGAGATCTAAATTGTTTGCAGAAAGAATGGAAGAATCACTCCACACATTGAAAGATTCTAGGGCTACGTTATATTCTCTGGGTGTTTATACTCCTGTCCAGAAAAGAAGACTCAGTAAGTACCAGACGGCACAGAGATCCCGGCCTACTCACTTTCCTTCTCCCCAGAGACATTAGGATCCTCAAAGGAAGAGGCAGAGATTACAAAAACAGAGACCAACTGCTCCCCAGTTATTGACATTGCACCCTTTTACATCCAATTTTGATGTGTTGTTCGAGGCCTCAAGTTACCTCTCGCAGTCTCATTTGCTCAAACAATCCAAACATCTCCACCAATTTGGTACTGTCTTACTCCTTTTTATCAAAACTGGAAGCATTATAACCTCAGACAAGTGGATACTAGAGATTATCTCCAAGGGATATTCAATCCACTTCACCTTCCTCCCTGCCTCTCTTCAGGGACCTTTCTCACAAGCATTGTAACACGAAGAAATGTACCACCTCCTAAAACTAGGTGCCAGAGAACCTGTTTCCACCCAACACAGAGGGAAGGGTTTCTATTTCAAATACTTTCTGATACAGAAAAAGAACAGCAGTTAGAGACCCATTCTGGATTTAAGGTCACTTGACAGTTTCAATACAATACAGTAAAATACAATACAGTGTTTCAAGACGGTTACCTTGGCAGCAATAATCCCATCTCTGGACCAAGGGGACTGGTTCTCGGCCCTCAGCCTACAAGATGCTTACTTTCATAACACAAACCACCCATCATACAGGAGGTTCCTAAGATTCACTCTGTGTCAAGATCATTTCCAGTACAAAGTGCTCCCATTTGGTCTATCATCAGCACTTAGGGTATTCTTGAAAGTCCTTTCTGTGGTAGCAGCACATCCTCACAAACAAGGCATCATGATATTTCCATATCTAGATGATTGCTAGCTCAAAGTACATACATTCACCTACACCTTGAGAGACACACGAAAAACTATAGATCTATTCCTACAACTAGGTCTATAACTAAATACCCAAAAGTCCACTGCAACAGCTGGAATTCATAGGAACCTGCTTAGATGCAATAGAGATCAAAGCCTTTGTCCCATCACATTGTTCAACATCTTAGCCAGCTTAATCTTGACAGTTCAGGCCAATCTGCGGATTTCAGCCAGAACCTGTCTGCAACTACTGGGGCACATGGCAGGTGGGCACCTTTGTAATAAAGCATACAAGACTATACATGCATTGTCTTCAAGGGTGGCTCAAAATGGTATATATCCCGAGAAGACAAATTTAAACAAACTTCTGTCAGTTTCCTCAAGAGTCAAAAACTCACTCAACTGGTGGGCAGATCCTCACAAGCGATGTACGGGAGTCCCCTTCACTCAGTCAACCCTGTCGTTGACGATGGATGGCATCCCTAATGGGATGGGGAGCCCACTTGGACACCGATACCTACACCATTCAGGGCAAATGGTCCCCTCTCGAATCCATACTACGTATCAACTTACTAGAGCTCAGAGTAGTCAAGAATGTATGACACTCTTCCTACCAATGATCAAAGGCAAACGTAAAGATTATGACAGACAACATTGCATGCATGTTCTATATAAACTGCCACGGAGGAGCAAGATCACATTCCCTATGTGCCAAGGCAGTGAAAATATGGAACTGATGCATTTGTTACCAGATCAGTATCTCAGCAACTTCATGTCCTGAGCATACAGAACACTATGGCGGATATTCTCAGCAGAAAAGTTTCCAAGATTACGAATGGGAAGTAGACAATACCATCCTTCACAACATATTCATACATTGGGGAACTCCAAAGATAGACCTGATCACCCCACCCAAGAACAAGAAATGCTCTCAATTCTGCTCCAGAGAATGCCTGGGTCACCATTCTCTTGGAGATGCTTTTCTCCCCAGATGGAACAGACATGTGTTATATGCATTTTCACCAATTCCACTAATATCCAAAGTGATATTAAAGATAAAGAAAGAAAAGGCCAGAGTTGTTGTTATAGTTCCAGTGTGGCCAAGACAGACTTGGTTTCCATACCTTTTTCAGCTGGCGGTCTGTCCACCATTTACTCTCCACCCTGTTCCTCTTCTTTCTCAAGATTTGGGCCAGATCCGTCACGCAAATCTGCAAGTTCTCCTGCTCAAAGCATGGCTCCTCAATAGTTCCAAAACTTAGAAATGAACTGTTCTGAGGATGTGAAGGAAGTACTGTTACATAGCAGAAAAATAATTACTTGTCACACATACAAGAAATAACTGTTTTTTTTTAAAAATCTGCTAATTGTGACATTTCATAGATACTTACAGAAATGTCATTCAACTTGCTCACAAAAATCCATTGTTTTTAAAAATGTGGTCAATAGCACCAAATCATTCTTCCTGCTTAAACCATAGAGCTCTTAAATTGTATTTACCAATTCTTTATCAGCTTATCAATAAAATTCATTCAGATTTCACAGAATGGTAGGGTTAAATTCACTGAAGTTTGGAAACTGCTTTGAGGTCCTTGGATAGAAGGTGATATATCAGTGCAAAATATTACTGTTTAAAAAATTGAGAATATGATTCCTCTCCAAATGCATTTTTAATTGATAATACATTACTACATTTAAAATTTAGTTGATATTCTCCTTTTTAAAAATTCAAGTATATTAGAAGCTCTCTGAGATACAATCTAGGACAACGTTTTCCATCAGCCAAACAAAGGACCAAGTTAGAATGCTAAAATAACCTACGCAACAAAATGGTCTAATCTGTAGTTGAAAAGATATTTTGCTTTCTTTTCAAACAAGACATGCTTTTTATATCTTTAAATAGTTTTTGTGCATCTACTGGATATTAAATACAAGAAGTTACCATTATTATTATATATTATTTTGGGCATCCCAAAGTGTGTTAAGGATCGTACAGAAACAAGTAAAGACACATCCCCTGCCTTGAAGATCCTTTGAGCTAAATTCAGACATGACACTACAACTTAGGGTAATAAACTAAAGATAGGAAAGGGGAGAAGTAGGACGAGAGGGGTAATAGTAGGATTATGCAGTTACTCAATTGAGGCATGTATAAAACTTTTGGTTTCACTGATTTGTGTTATTAAAAATGCTTTTGGAGAGGAATCATATACTGTACTTAAAAAAGCGAATGCAAATAAATGTCTCCATTCATATAATAGTGAGTTCATAACACCTATCTGACGATGTGTATGAAAAACTTCTCTTACAACGGTAAATATAGCTAGAGCTGCATTTTAGTAATGTTCTAGTTAATGAAGTTCTGTTTACCAATCCCAGCCCAGTATGGGCTGGATCCTAGAAGGTGCTGAGTGTTCTGGCCTTGATCCAGCAGTGCCTTTTTGCACATTCTTAACATTAAGCACAAGTGTCATTGAAGTATAGTTAAGAAAATGCTTAAGTGCGCCACTGGATCAGGGCCAGTGTGCTCAGTACCTTGCAGAATAGAACCCTGTTTATCAGTGATGGTAATACATATTTTGAAAATATGATTTCCTACTAAACTAAACTTTCATTGTTCTATCTTAATAACACTATAATTATGATCAGTGTATGTTCCCCACCCTCCACAGTTTTTAGAAGCTAAGGGTTTAGTAGTCAAAGGTCTGACGATCATGGAACCAGTAGCTTTGTGTTAGTATAATTTCTAGAAGGAGAGTCATGTATGAACAGAGCACAAATTCATAGTTGTGTGTTAGGGAAATGTTCTTGTTTGAGAAACAGGACCAATGAAGCACTGGTGTTTTCAGTTCAGGTGCTTTAATTTGGAATGTTAAAACAGAGGATAATCTTCTCCCACAGGATCGAGGCGATGAATTCACTTACACTGGGAGTGGTGGTAGAGATCTTTCTGGTAATAAAAGGATTGGAGAACATTCATTTGATCAAACATTAACACACATGAACAGGTAAGTTTTTTGAAGTATAAATTAAATTAAGGTCTTTCAAAGAACAATACTGTTAGATTCCATTAATTTAAAACTAATTTTTGATATGTTCCTTTTATCTCATAAAACCTTGTAAATGATGGTACCTCTGGCTATCCACTGGCATTTTATCCATGTCCTGTTATATTGATTTAAAACAGTAATTGTAGCTGAATAAAACATATTGCTGTATTATAGGTTGAGCTGGTAGCTATGCCTTTGGTTAATGTTGCTTAACACTTTCCACTATAAGAGCCTGTTTTCAGTGGCATAACTTTGCGAAACTTTGAGTGTTCATGCTGAAATTTTCCATGCCAAGTGTCTGGCTAAGGCAGACTTAGTTATTTAGCTAAAATGGTTAACCATTTGCAAGAAATAAGTTAGGGGGAATATGTTTTACCCAGGTTAAAAAAAAATGTGATTTGTTTCACTGAAGTGCTAGTGCATCCATGTATTGGAGCAGTGCATGAAATTAGGGGTTGTCCTGATGTCAAGGATATTTCTTTTGCTGTCCCCTTGAAAATCTGCCTAATTTTTGTCAAGTTGTAAGCCTCTTGAAAAATTGCAGTTCAGACATGCGCAGTAAAGGCTTCGTAAAGTTTGGCAGCCATATTCTCTGAAGATTCTGCTTGCAGTGGGCATGTTTCATCATCGTCACAACTCCTAGATGCTGAACAGACTGCGCATGCATTATTCCCATAGATCGACTGAGCATAGTGCAGTGCAGAGTTGCAAAGACCGAGTAGGACTTTCCCTGCAATCTCTCCTTCTGGCAGCACAGTTCCACTGTAATGCCAGGCATCAGAACTGAGAGATGGGAGACTCCCATACTCTCAGTGCTCCACCTGCTGGTGCCAAGCAGTGATGAAGAAGAGAAGGAATAGCCTCACTTGAATACAGAGGGATGTGAAAGGGGGCAACAAGAACTAAGGTGGGAGTGTTGAGAACATAGGGACAGAGACAGGTTTGGGTGACAGTGTTAGCGGAGTTTTGCACGGGCAGCCTTAATGCAGGCATTTCTTATTATTTGCATCCTTGACTTTGTAACCTTACTGTTCTTTTAATGTAGTTTTTTGTGTTTAATTGTTACATAGTTCCTGTAGATATAAAACACAGTTTTATCTCAAATGAGGATATAAGTAATCTGGATAAAAGGTAGTAGATACGTTTTATGATTTAGTGCATTAATGTTTTTGCAGTCTAGTGCTGGACCTCGGTCATGTCAGTGTTCAAAATTAATTTTTCGATCTTTGCTATAGCAGACATGGCATTCAGCCTTCTTATTACAGGAAGCCACTCAGTGAGTAGGCATGGATTGAAGCATTTCCCCACCTTTCAAGCATGAGTCTACTGCTGTCTTAAAGTGGTCCCTCAAAAAGAGCTGTGGTTGCTTTGTTTGTCACCTTTATTTCTAGTTATCAGATGATTTGGTTGCAAGACTAGTATACATAACAGCACTTCAAAGATGCTATGTGGTTGGGGGTTTTGTTGTACTCACAGAATTCCTTAGAATTCACAACCGTTCTCTACCTTGTTTACATAGGATTCCAGGCAACATGATAATGCTTTCCCCAACCAGCATAGGATAAAAAAGGAATTTCTGATGACATCATCTCTGATGGAGCGCATCAGTGCCCTGTCAGTTGATTTTCATTCGCAAGCAGCAGAACAGATCTGTTATAGCTCTCCTGAGCTATTTCATTAAATGCTTTCACTTGTTGTTTAACTGCACCTTTTCACATTAGCTTTTTCATATCTCCACCAAAACTCAATGTGAAGGATCTCTGTCATTTAAGCAGTACATGCAGAAACATTTATTTTTGCATTGAAGAAGAAAGAGAAGCCTACTCTGATTTTAACAAAAAACATTTCTGCTTTTTGATGATTCATCAGTTTTTCGACTGTATAGGAATGCATTTAAATGGTCAGCCCTTACCCCTGGACTCTTCACTAAAGCGATGATGATCCAGATATTTTCATAAAGAGGGAATTTCATCTATCTGTGTGTTGCTAGTCGGTGTTCATATAGGTAGATTTCTTTTAAGTATTCCAGGTTGCCAAACTGAAGTATTGCAATTTTTCACAGAACATGGCTGCATTTTTATTATGTGCAGAAGAAAGTCAAATAACATATATTACCAATTTTTGGGACAAGATTAAGCAGAGTTCTTCAGGAAAGGTGATCAGTATCCAATCCTGTACTTAGCCTGTATATGAATAAATGACATCTTATACTGACCTAAAGTCATTGAGAAGCTTCATTTTGCATCTCCTCAAAAGGCATCTTCTGAATTTAATAAGGTAGTAGTTCACATGGGAAATTCCACCATATTCCTTTTCTGAGTGTTAACCTGACTCCTCTGGTGATTAAACATAAGGGACCAAATTTTCAGAACAAGAAGACTTATCTAATTTGCCTAATGCATGAATCTGAACAGCCACCGTTTGATCACAAACTTTCTGTATGCACAGCAGTGCATGATTTTTTTGCACATAGACCTTAGTACTTTTTTAAAACTTGGCCTCAAGAATTTGATATAGTTCAGCTACAGTGGCTTGCAATTATGACAGATAGTAGTCTTCAAGGTTAGGGTCCACTTAGATGATGATAATAATGATAATAATTAATAATTAATGAACAGGCTGCTAATAGGTTACAAACTATTTAAAAAAAAGATATTCTAAGTGAGTTGTGCTCTTCAACATTAACCTCATACTATGACAATTGATACAGTTTTGTCACAGTAAAATAATGCATAATTAATGGCACAGGCAAAGTAAAAAAAATATAATTTCTCACTATGGTCACAGCAATGTTATGGACTCTGTTGCCATTCATTAACAATTCATTAGTTTGCTTTGATCTAGTCCTCTTTGAAATGAGACTTCACCAAAGCAAACTAATAAAGTGTTAATGCATAGCCGCTGATCAGACCAAATAAATAAACTGTGAATGCGTGGCCAAGAAGTCCTGGGCAAACATCTATTAGTAAACTTTGTTAGAGTTCAGACAGTGATGAATTCTTTCCCGGAAAACTAGTTTATTTTCTATAGGTTCTCACCCTGAGATAATGGAAAAATTTTCAAAGCATTATTCATTGGGTACATTTGCACAGGAAAAAAAAACAACCCATGGCAGCGAGTTGCAGAGCCTGGGTCAACTGACTTGGGTGGTACAGAGCTAAAAATAGCAGTACAGACATTCCCGCTTGGTCTGGAGCCTGAGCTCTGAAATCCAGTAGGTGGTTAGTGGCCTAATCTTAAAATTGTTATTGCTCACACAGTACCTATTCTTTGACAGTTTCACAGGCAAAGTAAAGTAATGCTTTAGCTATTGAGATCTGTTGGACAATTATTGCATACCTTTTCCAGATATGACTGTTTGGCTGGTTTTATATCTTCACACGTGTTTATTGGCTAAAATACTAATTCCTGTATACAGTTTACTTTTTCCCATACTTTTTATTTTTGTAAAGATGACACTTTAGAAAACCTGATAACCTGAAATGATGTGGAAGGAAGAAGAGGGAGATATAAACTTTGCCTTAGCTGATGCTGGTCATTTAGATTTTATCATTCCTGCCACATTTTTTGAGAAATAACTACTCTAAGATACGAATAATCAGCTTTTTGCATGCTGTCATGTTTTGCCTGTTAGCATCCCTAAGGTTTTCTACTTGAACACTTAAAACAAAATTCCACGTGGTTCCATTTTTTTTCCCTGTCATGCATGGCAGAGCTGTTACTGATACGGATGCTAGAAAACTCCTATTGTCACTTCTGGCCCCAGTCCACTTTCTTGGGGAGGACTTTACTAGAAATCTGGTTATCTATCCCTTTGCTAGTTGGTGAAAGCATAATCTGGCAAGGCAAATAAAGTGTGACCTAGTCACATTCATGCTGAGCATTATATTTTATGATGCATTATATTACATGAAGACTTTTTAATATGTTTTTAGGGCACTGGCCCTAAACTGTGATGCTCCATTGGATGATAAAAATGGAGCAGAGTCTAAGAATTGGAGAGCTGGTAAGCCAGTTCGAGTGGTGCGCAGTTCTAAAGGACGAAGGATCAGCAAATATGCCCCTGAGGAAGGCAATAGATATGATGGCATTTATAAGGTACACAGTCTTCTGCTATCTACTTTATTGCATTTTAAGAGGAAAATGCTGTTTAGATTCTTAGTGTTTCATAGCTTTTATTATTACATTGGAAGAAAGTGATCATGATGTCTTAGTAAAGATTATGTAGCTTAGCTTATTCTGTATTGAAGACCATTTGAAATGAAAGTATTCAAAGCAACAGTAACAGAACATAGTCCATAACAAGGATATATCAATCTGAGTAGATAAGCTGTCTTTACAAACATGGACAGAACCAAACTGATCCCTGGGAATCCATTGATTTTAATGCCACGCCTCCCAAAAAAATCTTTCACACGCTTCTTAAAATCCTAGCATCTACCATAAGGACGTATATCACTGAACATACTGTTCTACATTTATTGAAACAGCCATTTGACAGTGGAGGGAAGAGAAGATTTAAAACTGTAGTGTATATAATATGATTCAAGTCTGCTTTGTTCTCCTTGATCTATATACAGTATGACTATTTATGTGTATTTGATGGTTTATGGTAAAATAATGAAAATCCAGTGAAGTGAGAACATTCAGCTTCTGGCAGGATTTGCTTGAATTTGATTTGGGGACCTAGTATGACACAATTTTATAAGCTGTTGGAGAAAATGCATAAACTCGTACTGGAACTGTTGTGATTTAGGTGGTGAAATATTGGCCAGAAATTGGAAAATGTGGATTCTTAGTTTGGCGTTATCTTCTGAGAAGAGATGACGTTGAACCTGCGCCTTGGACCTCAGAAGGAATAGAACGGTCAAAGAAATTGGGTCTGAATGTACAGGTTAGAATCTAAATTCACAAACTTGTTTCAATGTTTTAATCAAATAAGTTGAGTCTAACTTAAATTCTAATTGTAAAAAAGTCAGTTAAATTCCATCCCCATTCTTCACATACTCATTGTGGTAGGGCCTAAGGTCACAAAATATTTAAGATTTCCAGCAGTTTAGAAAACATTGCAATATTTAGGCAAAGCAGGATGAATTATGGCTGGAGCTTTGGGCCTGAATTACCTTGCTTTTATGTGTTTGTCACTCTTTGAGAGCCCAATAGGACAACTATTACTCACTTCGAATAGTACTCATATGAGTTGTTTCATGGTTACTAAATGGAGCTGTAAATGTATCTTCCCTGATAACTTTGAAAAAATATGTACCTGTGTCTGTTATTTTTCCCAACTTTGTACCCAGTGACTGTGGAGCTCCCACAGAGAGGCCAATCTCTCAGCATTGCAGAACCTCTGAGCAACTGGAAACTCATTTCACATGAGTTCCCCCCTCCCCGCCCCCCCGAGTAGCTTTGCCAACTCCCTGTTCTGGAGCTGGGAAGATTCAAGGCAGTATTGCCTTTCTCTACAGGCCAACCTTTTCCTTGGATGGATTACCTTGCCACAGAATCAGCATCTTCAGCTTTAAGTCTGTGGTTTGTGGAGTTTGGAAGGCCATGGATATCTTTCACTGGATTGGTTCCTTTTACATCAAGCTTCATCAGATCTTTATGACTGAATTACAATTCCCTAAAAATAGATGTTACACATGTAACTTCATTTTCTTGCTTATGTGAGTCCTTTGAAATTATTTCAATGTGTAGGTTTTGTGGTTGAAGTTTTCTTTGGAAATGGACATCCCCATATTCCAGCAGGTTTTGTTTTATCTTTAAAAAAAATAAATCTTTGTTTTTCTGTTTAGTATCCAGAAGGTTATCTGGAAGCCATGGCTAGTAAAGAGAAGAAAGATAAGGTTAAAAAGCAAACTGTGAAACAGGAGCCAACCAGACAGAGCAATGGAAACCAGAAAAGGTCAATTGATAATGGTATGTCTTTTTATTTTTTTGAGATTAGGTAGAGTTCTATCAAGTTGTATATATTTAAAGTCAATAATATGAAAACTGTTAAGAAAACAGGAAGTCATTTGGTATGAGAATGTGAAACAAGAAAAAATGTTAGTGAAGCAAGTATTCAACTAAATGTAAAGGAAAGGTTTGTTCTCATAGTATCCTGTTCAGTGCTGGGAAGGGGAAAAAGGATAAAACTGTACGAGAAAAGAAAATACTGTATAGTTTTTCTCTCCATTCCTAACACTTTTTCTATTTTTTCAGAAAGAAAAAATGAACAGTCTTATGTGTAGCCTTGTGCTGCAGTCCAGAATAAAGCTGAACAATAGGAAGAATTTATTACAGTTTTTCACAAATAAGATTGCTGTTTATTGTGTTACCTTCTTAACAGTTCAAACTAATACTCTGCTCTTATTGTGTCTGCTGATAATATTTTTCAGTAGGTATAGAGGAGCCTAAAAAGACACCCAAAACCATGAGAATGGGAGATGGAGGGAAAGGAGAGGCTTTCCAGCTAACCCAGCAACAGCAGTGGCTGATAAGAGAAGACTGTCTGAACCAGAAACTGTGGGATGAAGTGCTTGCTTCACTTAAGGAAGGACCAGTATGTTTGCAGCTTGCTTATATTATTCTGCATTTTTATGCCAGCGGGAATTTTAGCCTACGTAGATTGAGAGATTTTATTAACTCTTGTCTCATACTTGAAACACTAATGCTAATGAAAAAAAAGATTTATTTATGATTTTGCAAAAAAAAAAAAAAGCCCAAACAGTAGTAATACAGTTGCTATCTATGTCGTCTTTTACATTGTGAATATATGTCCTCTGGTGTGATGTGGGCATGAGAAATAAGACATAAAAAGAAAGATAATGCTTCTCAGTAATACTGTCTTTACTTAAAGTAATAGACAGGAAATTTAATTTTGTGCTCTAACTCAAGAAGGAGATGGTAGAGAAACGCTGGGAAGGCCAGATGTGGATAGTCATATCAAAAGGTTCAGATACCAAGTTAGTTTAAAAAGCACACCCATTATCCTGAGAGATGAAAACATACACTACTGCACATAAAGATGGTTTAAGGGCCCAATCCTGCAGCTGTTAGTTGAGGGCAAACCCTATTCACATGACTGGGGGCAGCCAGATCAGTCCCTAAGAAAGCAAGGGTGTATGTAAAACACAGTGTACAGTATATGTACATAAAATGTTAAGGAAACAACAAGGGATAGTCCAAGGTGGAGGAGACAAAACCTCAGTATAAAAATTCCAAAGACCGTATATTCCTTCAAAAGGGTAAGTGCAATAAAACCTCCTCCCTGCCCAAAATATACTATATGTGAACATTAATTAATCTTCATGACACTCTGGGTGGTAGTTATTTTACCCAATTTACAGATGGAGAAACCAAAGCACAGAGAGTGTAAAGCTGAAGGTCAAAAATCAAGTCATGAAAAACTAAGAAATGTTATGCCTTCCCCAGAACAACTCTCTGCCTCTCCAATTACAGATTCTTTAAATATTAAAAATACCAACATGCTTGGCTGTAATACTATATGAGTAGCTAGTGATAGTCCATGGATAAGTGAGTTTTATATCATCGTCAGTAGTAGTTTCTCCCCACCTTCTCATTCACCTTTGCCCTCTTCTCTTCCTCCCCCCTTTCCTCCTCATAACTCTTTGCATCTTATTTTTTCTTTTTCCCATCCCAGTCTCCCTTTTTCTTTCCATCTCACCTCCCTCTTCATATCTCTCCCTCTTTGTCCTCCTTATTATTCTCTGAGCTGCAGTCATCAGAGGATAACATGAGCACAACTGAGTAGATATGGCTGATGTAATGTCCAGTAGAGGACAATATTTAGGGGAATAGACACCCAAAGCAAATGTTTTGGTAGTAATTAGTTGATTATGTAAATCACTTTGAATGTGTAGATTGATGAAGAAATAGTAGTAGAAGTAGTAGTATATATATTTATCCTAGAGAGGAAAAAAAAAACCCTACTGTTAATAGAGTACACAAACACTTTGCAGGGCCATTGCTCCAACAGCCAGCTCTCAGCAACTATGTTAAATGCCTGCATCAGTATTTGGTACCAATCAGTCCACAGTATCTATACTTGTCTTCTTCAGGAAAGTCTAAACTCCTTATGATCGCCTGTAACTAGCTGGTCCTTCCAGACACACAGAGGGAACGGGGAGAACAAAAAACACTAGCAAAACTCTAAAGAAAAGGGACTTCAGAAAAATCCAAAGCAGGAAAATAGGATGCCTAAAATGAACACCATAAAAATTCCATTTATTTGGGAAGTAGCAGGACCAATTTACTTCTTATTAACAGGAATTCTCTGAAAGTAGAAGCACCTGTAGTTCCCTGTTCTTCCACTTAAGATACCTCTCCACTACACTGCTGCTAGACTAGTAGCTATAAGGGAGTGGAGATAAAGTTATGAGCCATTTTCTTGTGTTCCCTCCAAGGCATATGTATTAACTTTTTTTAAATGACCGGAGAGGTATAAATCCTAAAGTTATACATAACACAAGGGTATAGTGACATGTATGTGTAACAATAGAAAATACTAGCTTGTGGGAAATCCAGTTGCTGGGAAGTAGTTTTCCTCTAGAGTCCTACCTGTAATTTTGACACTACCTGATACTATATACATTTCCATACAGCTCCCACTAATGCTAATAGGAGTCAGCTAGATCGCTGCACTGCAAATGGACCTCTTGACCATTAACGCATACTGATGTCCCTTGTTTTCACTTGTACTATATATATGGTTCAGTTTGAATCAAACAATTCTGATATTTAAAAAATATTTTAAAGGTCTATATTTTGTGTAATCATAATTCCAGTTTTACTTTTATATGGAGTGAGGAGCTCTTGAGCAACTAAAATATCAGAGTTAGAATCTGCATAAGGCCTACTATGCTTCTAAAATACCCAGTACAAATTTGCCCTGTCCTGATGGGTTGCTTTGGGAAGACTGAGATGTAAGGATGAACGTTTACATTTGCAGAGTGGTCTTTTCATTTGTTTTTGCAGCATAGAGCAGTAGTTCTCAAACTTTTGTACTGGTGGCCCTTTTCACATAGGAAGCCTCTGAGTGTGACCTCCCTTTATAAATTAAAAACACTTTTTTATACATTTAACACCATTATAAATGCTGGAGGCAAATCGGGATTTGGGGTGGAGACTGACAGCTTGCGATCCCCCATGTAATACCCTCACGACCCCCTGAAGGATCCTGACCCCCAATTTGAGAACCCCTGGCATAGAGGAAAGTGATTAAACTAGCCACAGTCCTTGTGTGAGTACAATAGCAGGTGCAGAGGTGACTTGCTCCAGGAAAGGGTTAGGTGCTTTGTTCCCCTCTATGTAGAGAAGTAGAGATCACTTTTCTAGAATACTGCACATCTATGACAAAGGCAACTTCAGAAGGGAAGAATGATCACTTGATACAGGTACATAACTTCCCATGTTTTCTGACCCCTGCTGAGAATCCCTAGGTCTTACTGTTTTAACAAACATAAATGTGGAACTAGTACTTTTTCATAACCTTGGTTCTCTGGATTCTCAGGAGGACTTGGAGAAGCAGGAAATTTAGCACGGCCATGGACCAGCTTCCTGGCCACTCCCTCGGGTTGTATTTGTCATGGGTATGAAGGATTGAGGAAGACTGAACCCAACCAAATATCCAAAATCTCGAATTTAAAGCCAATTGAAAAAACAATGGTATAACAAGTTCAGTGTTTATTATTTATTATTAATGTGCTTAGCATTGTTCTTCCCTAAGAAGTCTACAAGCTAAGAAGAAATGGTAAACAACAGTTGAGTCATGTAAACATGAGGTGAGCAGAATATAGAAATAGATAACATTGACACAAGTTGAGTGCATGGCTATATTAGAGACAATATTTCTGTAGGCATGGGAGCAATACCAGTGGGCTTTTTGGAAGAAATGTGCAATTCAGACTGTCTGATATGAAAAAAGGAAGCTAGAATATAAACAAGCCAACTATGCTTACCCTCAAAATCAAGCTGTCATGTAATCATATTTGGAGAAGTGTAGTGTGTGTGGATTTTCCAACTCTTGGCACTTGTGCAAAATTATTAATCAGCACTAACTCGGGAACTCCTGGCCTGCTTCGAACCCAAGGCTTAGGAAAAGAATAACATTTATGTAAAATATGGATTAACCTAGAAGCTGTCATGAGAAAGGGCTGGTCTTTGTGCTTTTTCCAAAGACTTATGGGGCCCATTCTATTCTCAGTTACTTTGGATTTACAGCTGTGTAAATGAAAGCAAAATTTGGCTCACCAGGTTTAAATTTGTACATATTTTAAGTAAGTGTGATTACTACAGTAGTTGGGCAAATGATTTGCCCCTGTTAAAAACTGCATTAGCTACAGTAATTTTAGACAATCCGCACAAGGGTATTATTCATTCTTATATGTTTGCTATGTTCATGGATGTGCCCTTAGTAGAACGTTCTCATCCCATTTTTTCTTTCCTTTGCCCTACACTAGAATTTTCTGAAGAAACTGGAACAATCCTTTATGTGTGTCTGCTGCCAGGAGCTGGTTTACCAGCCAGTGACAACAGAGTGCCTCCATAATGTCTGCAAAGTAAGTACAAACTCTGTCCTGCTCTGGGTTGAGTTTCTGGCACTGAGGCACCAGTCAACTGAGCCAGTCTATATTTTAGCAAGACAATAATTATACCAAGCATTCTGACCAAGGAATGCAACAAGTTTGCTCCCAATTTGGTGTGATTATGGTTTATTTTAATTGAGTAATCTGTATTTTCTTCCATTTTATATTTTTTTAAAAAATAGAAATGCATTAGTTTTACCTTTTTATTTATTTATTTATTTTTTTTATTTTAAACAGATGTGTTAAACTTCACTTAGTGTCGCTCCATTGAAATCAATGGAATTAAGCTAGGGACTGACTTGGTCCAATAGCTAGACTTCGGCACAGTAACACAGAGCTCATTTCATCTATTTAGGAAAGACCACAGCATATCAAATTCTAGAACAAATGATTAGATAAAACAATGCTATACAACTTATATTGGTTCACTACCTGAATAAGTTGTGTCTTAACACTATTTGCTGGGCACCCATTGGGACATTATATTAAATTTGCAGATTTCAGCGCCAGAAGGAACCATTGTGATAATCTAATCTGACCTCCTGTATAACACAGGCCATAGAATTTCCCCCAAATAATTCCTAGACTAATGCATATCTTTTAGAAAAAATCCAATCTTGATTAAAATTTTCTGGTGACAGAGAATCCACCATGACCCTTGTTAAATTGTTCCAGTGGTTAATCACCTCAGTGTTAAAAATGTACATCTTATTTCCAGTCTGAATTTGTCTAGCTTCAACTTCCAGTCATTGGATCGTGTTATATCTTTCTCTGGTAGATTGAAGAGCCCATTTATCAAGTAGGGGCTTATAGACTGTAATCAAGTCAGCCCTTAACCTTCCCTTTGTTAAGCTAAGTTGAGCTGCTTGAGTCTATCGCCATAAGACTTCATATTTTCAAACTTGAAGACTTGGATACCAGACAGTTTATGGAATCCAATGTTTACTAGAATCAGTAAAGACTTTGCATATATATGTACACACACACACACACACACACATAGAAAGAGAGAGTGCATTTATGTGTAGGGATGCGTATATACACACACACACACACACACTAAACTGTACATGTCACATCTGCTTCTGTTATCTCAGTTATCTCTGTTTTATGCATTTTCTCTGCCAATATGTTTTTACATGTTAACTATATGGTCACAGTTCAAGGGATGTGCGTGCCTGAGAATAGCTCTGCCATTGTATTGGAGGTATATTGATTTACTAGTTCCGTAGAAGAACAACAATTTGGTTTAACTGTACTTGGATCATTAGGTCTTCCAAGTACAAAATCTACCCATAGAAGTTTAATTTTTAAGACTAGTGTTAGCACCTCGTACAACACAAATCACTCATTTATTAAAAAAAGAAAAGGAGTACTTGTGGCACCTTAGAGACTAACAAATTTATTTGAGCATAAGCTTTCGTGAGCTACAGCTCACTTCATTGGATGCATTCAGTGGAAAATACAGTGGTGAGATTTATATACACAGAGAACATGAAACAATGGGTGTTACCATACACAATGTAACGAGAGTGATCAGGTAAGGTGAGCTATTACCAGCAGGAGAGCAGGGGGGAAAAAACCTTTTGTAGTGATAATCAAGGTGGGCCATTTCCAGCAGTTGACAAGAATGTCTGAGGAACAGTCGGGGGGAGGGGAATAAACATGGGGAAATAGTTTTACTTTGTGTAATGACTCATCCACTCCCAGTCTTTATTCAAGCCTAAGTTAATTGTATCCAGTTTTCAAATTAATTCCAATTCAGCAGTCTCTCATTGGAGTCTGTTTTTGAAGTTTTTTTGTTGAAGAATTGCCACTTTTATGTCTGTGATCGAGTGACCAAAGAGATTGAAGTGTTCTCCGACTGGTTTTTGAATATTATAATTCTTGATGTCTGATTTGTGTTCTTTTATTCTTTTACGTAGAGACTGTCCAGTTTGGCCAATGTACATGGCAGAGGGGTATTGCTGGCACATGATGACATATATCACATTGGTAGACCCACTAACCCAGGAACCTATCCTTGCAGCAAAGCCCGTTGCCAGCTGTGTCCACAAATCTATTCAGGGGACACCATCATATGGCCTAATCACATCAGCCACGCTATCAGAGGCTCGTTCACCTGCACATCTACCAATGTGATATATGCCATCATGTGCCAGCAATGCCCTTCTGCCATGTACATTGGCCAAACTGGACAATTAGAGGGAACACTGGCCAGGACTATCATGATGGGGTGAATAAACAGAAGTAAGGGAGTGGAAAAAACAAGGGAAAGAGAGGAAGGGAATGAAGAATGCTGGATAGATGGTGAGGATCCAAGAGGGTAAGGATAATGAGGGTGGCAACAGAATGACCACGAGGGAAGAAAACAATGTCCAGCGTTCAAATTGTAAAGAATTGTCTGTTGTTATAACTGCTGCCCAGGAGCTGAGATTCTCTTTGCCCCTGCTGCTGCGCTTAGCTAAGTCCAAGCTGTTCCCATAGGCTCTGTTCCATGAGATTCTGCTCTGCCTTCTCCACCCATGTGCCTAGGGAAGGACAAAAAGGGGCACTTGGAGACCTGGGGACAACAGAGAAGGGAATGGGATATTTATTTGTAAATGTCTGATAAAGATTTTGTGGAATACCATGTATATGAATATTCTACACATCCCCCTTGAGGATTGACTATTGGGATCTTTCATAAAGATGGAGTAGATGTGGATTGCATGTTTGTGGTTTTGTTTAGTGCTTACTCCATTAGACATTTGCCTTGGGTTCTTTTCTCTTATATACAATTAGTAAGCTTAATTTATTTATGTAGCATGTGCATAGTAAGCTTAATAAAAATAAGTTTTAAAAAAATATTTAAATAATTTTTTTTTTTAAAGTAGAAAGGAAGAATTAGGGAAGAATTTGCAAAGCCCTAGCAAGTTCATAAAAGTTTAGATATAAACTACAACTGCATATTCAGAGTCATAGCTTGAAATGAAATGCTGGAATGTTTGAGAAGTTTAGCAGGAATGCTAGAAAGAATCTGCAGACGGAGCTCTCCTACCCACAGAGAGGCGGGGGGAAGTGGAGTCCTTCACTGGTGACACTGTACTTTCATTCATGCCAAACTTACTGCTTGTACTGTAGCCAAGAACAGAGTTCTTTGTTGTCTTCCTCTGTGTAATGGCAAAAATGTGTATCAGAAGACTTAGTAATAGCTTAGTAACAGTTCTAGCTATGCTGAGCACTACGTTTGCTCTCTAGTAGTTGCTTAGCTAGTTTTTCAGTACAAAGCAAAAACCGTAATTTTTCTTTCCTTGCATTTCTTAGAGCTGTTTACAGCGCTCCTTCCGAGCTGAAGTCTTCACCTGCCCTGCCTGCCGCTATGACCTTGGGAAGGGCTACACGATGGTTCCCAACAAGATACTGCAGACACTACTTGACCAGTTCTTCCCTGGTTACAGCAAAGGACGATGATATGTTCAGCTCCTACCTGACTTCTCCCAGTGACTTTATAGACAATAAAGGAGAATAAACATGGGAAATTCAACAGTGGACCAGCCAACTCGATGGGACTCAACATATTGTCACATTCTGAAGCAGCTAACTCTCTTCCCCCTACAGCCATCTCTTTTGTGTAGTGAGAACTCAAATTCTCAGCTCTCTTTCACCATCAAAGGTAGTTTTGGCCAGTTGACAACTAGTTTTTAAAACAGAAAAACAAAAGCCTCAGCTCTGACTGGTCAGCTGTAGCTGATGCTTAAATTGTTTGTTTTTTGTAACTACCTCAGGACAGAAGAAGATAATTTGTGGGGATTAAAGAAAGTTTGGTGAAGTTTAGCTACACACTGCCTCCTGAATATTAGTTGTGCCTGGTCCAGGCAGTTTGATTTACAAAAAAACAAAACAAAACAAAAAAGCAGCACTTAAACCAGTTTGATTAAAGAACAAAAAATTCTGTGGTGTGCATAATCCTTTTTTCTTTTTTTCCCATTATGCTGCATTTTTTTTCTTCTTCTTTTTTTTTTTTCCCTCAAGAACAGGCTGATTTTTAGTCTATTTTTGTGAGCTTCATTGTGCTTTTTCTCGTATCTTATGCAAGTTGACTACTAATGACTAATGAGAACAATATGAATGCATTGTTGCTACATTAGTGTAAAGTGATCTGTGTTTTTTGCACTTAAGGAGGGTATTCAAGACACTCTAGTTGTGTAAAAAAGAATTCATATGAAACAAGCCACTTTTGTATTAGTTAAAACTGTATGCTTTTAGTAGAACTTGTATCCGTGGCAATACATCTACACAGCATTGAAGGCAGTGCTAGCTTGGAGAGGGTTCAAATCGCTTCATATTGTGATCTGAAATTTTATATACAGTATATTCCCCCAAAATATACATTAAATATTTTATGATTCAGAAAAAGTTGCTAATTTTTGTTGCTTTGTATTGTAACAACCATGTAGCCTAAATCATATTTAACAAACAAGTACTTTTTTGTGGTAAATGTTTTCTTCAATTGGGTTTTATACTTAAAATGGGGTATTATATGACCTTCCATTTCAAAAGTTGGTAATGAGGATAAATAGTGAATATATTGGGCCACAGTCTGCTTTAAGGATAGAAGAATCTATTCTATCTTAATCTGTTCTTGGTACGTTTAACAGATATCTAATGGTCTCAACATGTAATCTAAGGTTTGCGCTAGTGGGGAGTTTTTACTCTTAGAGATTTCAGACCATGGGGATTTAAAATAAACCCAAACCCTACTTTGATTGGGGTCTTCTTTTTATACCTTAGCAGCAATGAGTTCAGGCATTTAACATGTTTGCTTACCAGAGTCATAACAGAAGAAATATAAATGTGAGAGAGCACTCAGTTTATCTTATGAAAAGTGGAGGAGAAACAAATCACCTAACCCTTCTATTCTTAGTCTTGGTATAGGTATCTGACAAGCTTGGAATAGCATTACTTTTAACTTTCAGCAGGAAAGTAGTAATATGTTTGACCTTTTATCTGTTAAAGCCTTCTGTCTAAAGTAACATTTCTCTTTCATTCCAGGAGATAGAATTTCCACTGCAAGTTTACTAATGCAAAATGTACAGGCGCCAATGTTAGATATCCCGACCCACTCTCACTGCCCAAAAGGCTTCTGTTGAGCAAAAATTTAAGGAAATAGGATAATTCTCCCTTTGGCTTTTTCCTGTACTTAACACAGAATGAAACTGGTTCCAATGTCATTCTTCAAACAGACCTGTGAACATTGAGGCTCAGACTTTCAAAGAAACCTTAGACCGTTACATGCCCAGATTCCTTTGATATTGACTGAGTTTCTTTCTTTAGGTTCTTTGAAAATGGTAGCCTGACTATTCTTCTGGTTAAAACCTTCACTGATTTGTAATATGTTTTCATTGTAGACAGCATGCCCACTATAGTGAAGCAGCCTACGATAGCTTGACATGTGCAAGATGCACGCACTGAATTCTGCACTATTTCCAAGTGATATTTAGGTCCTGTAAAGTCTTTATGGTACCTTTTATGATAGCCTTACCTGTTTGATAATTAGTAGCAATTAACACTCATTTGACAGTCTCTGAATCTCTGTTATGACTAACGTAACATACTCAGAGACTGAGTAATAATATACCATTTTAATATTAAAATCTTCTCAAAGCCATAAAACTTTTCAATGGAGAAAGAGAAATTTTCAGTAATAGTCTGACTTCTTAACTGTAGCTTGTTACCATTGTTCCTAAAGCTTTTCCTGAATGTTCATATTGTGCCTCAAATTTAGATGTATAAGGTGAACAATACTTCTTCAACTCTGAAGTGTTTTAAATTTAATCTCAATCTGAAATTGTGCATTGTGCCAAAGCACTTAATATTATGTTCCAAGTTAGGCTGTTTGTGTGTAAATGCCAGTGATTTCAAATAAGAACCACACAGAATCCAGTTCTATAAATAATTGGAGTGCCTAACTATGTTCAGCAAAAAGCAGTTCTTAAATTTCAATTTAACATTTATTTTCCTAATTCAGAATAGTGTAGGGTTTCATTAGCACTTCTCCCATTATCATCAATTCAGTGTAGTGGCTGGTTTAAGGGAGCGCATACCTTACAACGCCAGGCCTAGGAAGTTCTGCCGTTTAATTAGTTTTGGCACCAGCAGTTAGCCGGAGGCGAACCTACCACTAAAATTGTTAACGTGGTACATTTCTAATGTTTTTATAAGATTGACTGTGGGAGGAAATCACACCAAGAACACCCATGTCTTGTGTCCATATTGGACAGAACAAAGCCCACTTGATTGGAAGAAACAGTGACGCACTCAGCGTGACAAGAAGGGCGGTGCAAAGCAACTGAACAAGGCCCTCCAGAGCTGGAATTTGCTTTCAACCATAGTTATAGGCCAATGTGCAGTGGTATTTCATGTGCTTTTTATAATAATTAAACATGATTTCATTTTGGTGCAAGTGGCTTTTACAGCAACTAACTTTGGAATTAAGAGTTAGAATTTTCAGACACCCACTTCTAATGTGTCAGGCTGTCAGCAGAGAAGCACCTGCGAGACTGATTTTGGTGTCTCTGGATTTAATAAATGCAGAAACTGTTTGACTATTTAATAGGAATTTCTTAATGTGCCACTTAGTTTTAGCAACACGTACTCCTTAGTGGCAATAAAACCTAGAACTGAATTTACTCACATTTTACACAACATATTCTTTCTATTTCAGTTGTCAACACCAAAATAACCCCTGCAAGGTTGGTGCAACAGCCAGAGCTTTTAGTTATGTGCCTCTTGTAGAGACACTGTTCAAGTGCAACTGAAGGTTTCCATACAACTGTTTGCTTCTATTCCAGTAACAGTTAGAGTTGTCAGCCCTACTGTGCTCTGCAACGTGCAGACACTTGGCAAAAGTCTCTGTCCTCAACTTTGCAACGTAAGTAAGCTCTATCATCATTTAGAGGCACTATTAGGAAGGCTTAAACGTCTTTACTGGTTGCTGTTACAAGAGATGTACTCAATTAGATGTTAATGTATCAAAGGTATAACTTACGGTGTTTTCCAAATTATAGCACTGCAATCCAATTCTTGCAAAAGTAATGGAATAATGGTACTACTAATGCACCTTTTGATATTGAGGATCAGCTTTAGTAAATCAGATCAGAAAAGATGCAGTTGGCTGTACAGCCTAAGATGATGGTGGATGTCTGGAGCTCATGCATGGGCCAAACGGACACTACCACTGAAAAATCTCCCATCAAAGGCAAGAAGGGTTGCATGGGCACCCGCTGTGGAGCACCAATAGCTATAGTACTTGAAGAACTATGGGTAAGCTGTTTTCATAAGAATCTATATAGATTAAGGATCCATAATTACAATTTAGTAATCACTAGTACTCAAATACCTAGGAAAGCTGAAATTTTCCTGTGGTTTACAAGTCACCCCTTTCTATTCTTTGCCCTCAGCTGGGCTCTCCAAATATTCTCCACATTTTCCCAACATTTAACATTCCAATTTCCTCTCCCTGTGTCTTACTCAGGCATCTGTAAACCTTTCCCTTGATCCCACAGATTTCTGTAGCTGGTGTGGTACAGGCATTCCTTCTGTGACTCCAACATCCAGACCTTCTGTTTCAGCACTCTTCCACTTCACCCTCTTATACTGTTAGGCTGCCAGAGAAGCCATGATTCTTCACGTCTGCAGAAGTTGATGAGATTTACAAAGTGAAAGCATTGCACACCTTTTATGGCAGGCACAGTGGATTGCTGTTGGTTGGAAGGTAAGGGAGGCACTCACAGGAGGGGAGGGGAAGAGAGAAAGGGTCCCTGCTCCTGTCTTAGCTAAGCAATACCTTTCTTTCACTGCCACCATGTGCCCTTAATTCTCTGTGAGGAAAGTACTGGCTTAACGAACTGTGTGGAGGCAGGAAGCCACAATCATGAGGCCTGTAGACATGTCTAAAAACAAGGACAATGGGTTTAGAGACTGGAACAAGTCCTGAGATAGGGATATTGCCACCGTTTGAGGACAGACTGTCACCTTGTAAATTGCCTAAGTTGCCTTAGCTCATACTTGGTCCCACCAATGGGTTGCTAACTCTGACTGAAGCTATCCTGGGACATTTTTTTCCCCAACATGACAATGTCATTTTCTTAAAATATCCTATTAAAATCTCCCAGATTGCTTTCAATAGTCACCAGGAGATCAGTGCCGACTCCAGGAGACTCCCAGCCAACCCTGGAGGGTTGACAACCCTAGTTAACCTACTTGAAAAGTTCTGGCTTTCTGTGAATTGCTGGGTGGGGGAGAAGGAGCTGAGGAATGTTGCATGCTGAGAATGTAGGAAGTAACCTGAAGAATCAAGTTGAAATGGATAAAAATGAAACATCATTTTTCTCCCTGTCACAGCAAAATGGGAACTCCCACGTAATAACTTAAGCTTTATCTGCAGTGAGGATTCAGACCAGTTACATCCATTAGTGCCCAGCCATAGCTGTTGCTGCAGTGATGCAATTCCTAGTGCAGACAGACAAAGACACGGCTTTCACCTGTGGGGTTTGTGCCTGCTTCAAACGGTGCAGTGGTGCAATCTACAGTAGAGCGTTTTCATCAGGGCAGTTTCTTAAGTGGCTGTGAGTAGGTTTTTTTCCCTGAAGCAGACAAGGCCTGAGTTATAGCTCTTCTTTACTAACTATGTTAATTTTAATAAGAGCCACTTCTATTATTCTTGTTGGAAAAAGATGATTCTGAAATTTAACAGAGCTGAGTTCCCCCTTAATGGACTTGTGGGAACATCTTCCCTTGCTGCTCACATGGGAGCAGCTGTTGCAGTTTGCTAGCAGTCATTTCCTTTCTTCAGCCTCTCCCTCCTGGCAAACACCAGCCAAAAAAAAAAAAAAAAAAAAAGTGGGTGGGGAAGTCATTTTCCAAAAATCCAAACAGGCGCTGTACTTATCCACTTCATTTGCTAAGCAGTGGCATTTAAAAAACCCGCTGCTCCGGTCACTACAGTGACCACTGGCCAAGTTTTTGCGTATAGTCCTATACAACCTCTCCCATTATTCCATGGAAAGTATTTGCTGCACTGTGAATGAAACAGCTCCTCTTACCAGTAAACTTTAAACTCACAGCTGTCTGAGTGAACTGTAGCTTAGTATTAGTTAGGTAAATCTTGTCTATAATGTAAGTAGATGGCATATTTTTCTCCATCCTGTGTGCCAGACATGCTGGGCCTCTTGTTTTGAGGCAGCACCTTGCTAGCAGCAGTGTTACATGAAAAAGGTATCTATTTGCATTGATTCAGCTTTGCTCATTAAAACAGTTAGGGTACTGCAGATCAGGAGTGAGGTACTGTGGCAGAGTTGGGTGGGGAAGCCTGTACAGCTCATGTATGCACTATGCAGAACTCTACCTACTGCGGTCACTCTTACTGCTATAGATAAGACGTTTCATCCAGTTTGCTTACAGAGGGGGGCAAGTGTTGCAATTTGCATTTTGTACCCTGGAGATTTGAGACTATTTTCATTTTACAAATCGTGTACTGAATTTAAATACAGTAGAACTTATACCACTTAAAGCAAACATTTTCAGTGCTATGTAAATTATAAGTCTGAAATTTAGAAACAACATTTGTGTTAGAGGCATTTAAAAATAAAGTTCCCCCTGAGCCGCAATTCTAGCATCACGACTGGAGGGTTATAAATAATAATTTGCTTCATGGTGGATGGGATGGTGCAGAGTTTTTTGTAAAGATGCTCGGGCATATATAAGTAATTCACTTATTTAGAATTCCTTGGTTATTTTCTTTTATCTTGAATACATGCAGATAATATAGAATTTCTTTTTAGCTAAGTTAGTTGCAAAGCTTGTATTTCTGCAGTGTTTCATTTGTGTATTTGAATACAAAAATCAAGAAATGCAAAACAGTCCCCACAGTACCATTAACTTCTCCACTGAAGATCAAGTTGCACATTTCAGGAGGAACAATAAGAATGCTGCCTGTATGCAACGTGGCCAAGTTGGCAGTACAATAGAAGCAAGTTTTACATTTCTTGATTTCAAATATGCAACCTGAGCACTGCATTACTATAGGTAAGAAACTAGTAGTTAAAGCACAGTACAAAATAAGTATTTCTGGATTCTGTTCCCTGTTGTGCCACAGACTCATTTCCATTTGAGAGATGCACTTAACTCCCTGTCTACTTCACAGGAGTGTTAGATGCTTAATACTTGTAAAACTACTAGAAAGCCTAAAAAATTCAAGTGGTGGAATCTATTTAGCTTGGATTTTCCAAAGACTCCTTGAAGCAATGACCAAGTTTGGAAAGTTTCAGCACAAAGGGACAATCTGAAAAAACAGAGTAAATAGAGTTGAAATGCACCTTTTCATTAGGGCTGTCAAGTGATGAAAATTAATTACGATTAATTGTGCGATTTAAAAATTAAAAGCACTGTTAATAATAGAATACCATGTATTTAAATATTTTTGGATGTTTTCTACATTTTCAAATGTATTGATTTAAATTATAACAGGAGTACAAAGTGTACCATGCTCACTTTATATTTTTTTGATAACAAATATTTGCACTGTAAAAAACAAAAATAGTACTTTTCAATTCACCTAATACAAGCACTGTAGTGCAATCTCTTTATCATGAAAGTTGACCTTACAAATGTAGAATTATGTACCACCCCCCCCCTCCCCCCCGCATTCTAAAACAAAACAATGTAAAACTTTAGAGCCTACAAGTCCAATCAGTCCTACTTCCTGTTCAGTCAATCGCGAAGAGAAACAAGTTTGTTTACATTTGCAGAAGATAATGCTGATGACTGGTTCTGCTCGATAATTATCCAAAGCAGTGCGGACTGATGCATGTTCATTTTTGAAATCTGACTCAGATGCCATCAGCGGAAGGTTGATTTTCTTTTTTGGTGGTTCAGGTTCTGTAGTTTCTGCATCAGAATGTTGCTCTTTTAAGAATTCTGAAAGCATGAACCACACCTCATACTTCTCAGATTTTGGAAGGCACTTCAGATGCTTAAACCTTGGGTTGAGTGCTGTAGCTATCTTTAGAAATTCCACACTGGTATCTTCTTTGCATTGTGTCAAATGTGCAGTGAAAGTGTTCTTAAAACAAACAAACGTGTTATAACAAGACTGCTATAACATGAAATATATGGCAGAATGCGGGTAAAAAAAGATCAGGAGACATACAATTCTCCCTCAAGAGTTCAGTCACAAATGTAATTAATGCATTTTTTTTTTTTTTAAACGAGCATCATCAGCATGAAGAGGCATATGAATCTTTAGCGCATCTGGCACATAAATATCTTGCGACACCCAGCTTCAACAGTGCTATGTGAACGCCTGTTCTCTCTTTCAAGTGACATTGTAATTAAGAAGTGGGCTGCATTATCTATTGTAAATATAAACAAATGTCTTTCTCTTTGCGATTGGCTGAACAAGAAGTAGGACTGAGTGGACTTGTAGGTTGTAAAGTTTTACATTGTTTTGTTTTTGAGTGTAGTTATGTAACAAAAAACCCTACATTTGTAAGTTGAATTTTCATGATAAAGAGATTGCACTACAGTACTTGTATGAGGTGAACTGAAAAATACTATCATTTTTACAGTGTAACCATTTGTAATACAAATATAAAGTGAGCACTGTACACTTTGTATTCTTTATTGTAATTGAAATCTATACATTTGAAAATGTAGAACATCCAAAAATAATTTAATACATGTCAATTGGTATGCTATTTAAAAATGTGATTAATCACATTTTTTTTAATCACAATTAATAATTGAGTTAATCGTGTGAGTTAACTGTGATGAGTGAAAAGTAGGGCTGTTGATTAATCTACAGTAACCTGATCATTACAACCACCGCACTTTCATTGCACTAAGATGTACAACAGTGACTTCAAAATGTAAATTCACCTCTTGGCACTTCACATCCCCATGGAATATGTTATGGAGTTACCGTTTTAGACAAGTTGAAATATTTTTAAAGGAAGGCAGTCTATATTGATAACCTAACCTATGTATATTGGCACTATAATAGCAAAGAAATCTAGGTTCAATTGCAGGACTCTATCCTCTACATTGAACTACCACTATTCACGTTGGATCTTTCTACAGTTGACATAAAGGCATCCTTAAAAACAAGTTAGTATTTGCAAATATGGCTGGCTAGCTATTTTCCTATTCTAGACATGGCTAGAGAGAACAGCTTATACTAGTTTGGAGGAAATAACGATATAGAGAATATGGTGCCTCACCTATTGAGAATAATCGGTCTCCATGGCTTAATTCCAAATAATTAGCACATGTCTATCTGGTTGTAGTTCTACTCATGAGCTGGAGTGACTCCAACATTTTGGTTTCTACAGTTGGCTACTGTACAATTGAATATAAAGTGCTAGGAGCTCTGATTCAGGAGGAGGGGGTGAGAATTATAAGCACCATTTTTAACTAACAACATTTCCAGAACACAGTTTCTGGGGATCCTTTCCATCATCAACAGAATACCTTGCCCTAATATTTTGTGGAAAAAGGGGCATCTCCCTAACTAAAATGGAAATTCAATTGTGAAGAGAGCTCAGCTCTTTCATAGATCCACACCCAGAAGTCCAAAGCCAGGAAGTGATCTCACTTTCAGGTAATGGCAGCCAAACTTGATGTGCATTTTTTTTCATTTAAAAAATCATCACTCCAGTGGTTAGAGAAGCTAACAATGCATTAATAAGTAGAGTGAAGTGCTTCTAGGCTGTGTCAAACAACTAAACATCTGTGCACAAAAAGCAGCAGCCCCAAATTCAGAGGGCGGATGCAAGATTAAAATCCAATGGGGATTCTGCACGCTTCTATTATAAGAACAATCCCTTTGCCCACTGAAGTCACACCTAGTTTGGCTTCAGTGGTTTTAATAGTTTGGGATACATCTTTGCACACTACTCTGAGACTAGGGAATCTATGGAGACATTTCAGAGCAAGAGCAGACTAACTTGTAAAAGGGATAGTGAGTAAAAGTTGAGGTCTAAGATACAGGATGGAGACCCTTTAGCAGATCTAGTGTCTATTGTAAGACATTTCAAGTGAAGGTTATTTTTAGTTCTGCTGTCAGTTTTTCATAGTTTCATGTTGAGGCGAAACTAGCTCAGTTATAGCACCTAATCACATCTTCCAGTGGGAAAAAAAATCTGGAAAACATTTATTTTGCACCTCAAAAGTATGTTTTATTTGAATGTCACATTGTAAAGGGACTAAGATAAAAAAGCTTTCCTTCCTCCACCCCTCAGTCTTTCTTTAACTGTAATGTTTCATTTGCCAGATACAAGTAATTATATGTATGACCCAGTGTAACATGATTTTATAGAGGGCACTGAAATTGTGAAAATGCTCCCAAACACTGATCTTTTAATGTTTTGGGGTTTTTTTTTTAAAAAGGAAGCTTGCAAGGATGGAATAAATTTTACAAGTAACTTGAGTCAATTTTAGTCAGTCAGTGTCATTCCAGCCTTGCAATTGACTATTTGTACAGTTCATTCTGTGGAAATGCCATGAAACTCAATACTTTGCCATTTTGTCATGATTTTTTTTTTTTTTAAAGATTACACAAGGCCCTAATTATATGGCTCCCATCACCATAGTACCCAAGGAATAGTTCAAGTTGCAACTCTTCAGCACCTACATAAAAGCTTGATTTTAATTTATTTAAGGGATTTACTAGTGTGTGACTTTTCATTATGAAGGACCTGAGGAGAGGAACGGGACTGAAAGAAGGCACTTTCATTAAAGGTAGGAAGGCACAGAAGTTAAGTAAATTACTTTGTGATACTACTAAAAAACCCATCAAACAGATTTGACAGCAGCTTTCACTTCTTGTAGGATCTACATCTCTACTGGCATTTTTACAACTCAATACCAAAGAAAAATTAGATTGGGAAACACCAGACCCCCCAAAAAGCCATTCTTAAAACTCAAGTGGACTTTATTAGAATACAAGCATTGACAGGTAAAAAACAAAAATACCACAGTTTAATATTAAACAATTACCACCACCACAGTCAGTGGTAACAGATTAAGTACATTAATAACAAAATCTACTGCCTTTACTTATACAAAATGTAAACAATTACTGTGGCAGTTAATATTTAATTATTACTGTCATGTGAAATACCTGGAATAAAAATTATTCATCTTTCCTTACAACCTTGAAAAATTCTATATTAATAGTTAAAGCCCTTACCGCACAAAGAGGAGGTCATCACTCTGAACAGAAGAAGACAAAAGGAGCTGTAACTGTTTTAGATACTGAGGCACTGAATCAACTCAATATAGTGATTGTATTTACATTTTAACTGAGCAGTGGTTCAATTAACAGTATGGAGATTACAAAAATATACATAGTATATAAATCCCCTCATCGGTGCAGGGAAAAGAACGCCATTGTGGTGGATTGAAATGCAGTGGTAAGGCATGAATCCAGCCACCTGGAAATAAAGGGATAAGACCTAGGAGGCGGCTCTCTTCTGTTCAGAAACAGGAGATTCATAGACTTCCATTGGTGGGCAGGTACAAACCAGATGCTGATCTCCATAGATGTCATCGATTCGAGCAATTGTGGGCCAAAATTTGCTTTCAGGCTTCACAAATGGCTAAATACAGAAAAAGTGTTTAGAATTGGTGAAGTGCCATCCATTAGCTCAGCGTCTACCCAGGATGCACTAGCATCATTTAGGTATCAAAACATAAGGGTCTGCCTACTCCTTTGAAAGACTCCAGAGTGCCCTATAGCAGTATTCGCTTGCATTCCTCATCTCAGAAGGGCCTCAGATGGTGACAGTAAAGCAAACAACTTCCCCCTCCCCATCAGTCAGCATCTTGTCAGAAGCTAAACAGTTCTTTGCGATGGAGTCTGTGTAGTGCCGAACTCCGATCTTTTATTAGGGATCCTAGCACTACTGTAATACAGATAACCTTGCACAGAAGGAATGGAACTGAGGGGATTCCTACCTAGCTTCTCTCAGGGGCCAGGGTAAGGTAGGTAGAGAGCAAGTTTGGCAGAATGCAGAAGTCAAACAGTACCCATCTCCCTGTTTGGTGAAAGGAAAATAGTACCCAATTTGCTATAGATCATATCTAAACCATTAAATGAAAGTATGTAAATGGGATAAGTATTTTAATTAGATTAGTTGGTCTTACTAAAATATTCTCCATTTCTAGGCTCAAGAGATACTGCCAGCAACAGACTAACAACCAACCAAGAACAGAGCCACGTTTACCTTTTGTCACAAACTAATGAACATTGGTAATTAAGAGGTGCTAAGATTAAATAGCTACTTACTAGTGGGAAAGCTGCTACTTCTCTGGAATAAGGACGATCCCAGTTAGGGGATGTAATGCAAGTCAGAGTGTGTGGCGACATCTACAACAGAATAAAAGCTAGTTAAAACATGCAGGAGAATAGGATTCAATGAAATATTTCAGTCTGCGAACCCTCACAAATCCATATATTGCTGATACAACATGTATTCCTTCAATAGTTCAGATTAGTGCTCAGGGGATCTCTCTTGTGGCTACAGCATGTTTAATTAACAAAATGAAAGACTGATTTAAAAAAGGGAAATGGACTGAAGTGATTCAGAATATCCATATATAATTTTTTTTCAGCTTTGCTATAGGTATTATTTCAGAGATGAAAATAAAATAGGAAAGTGGAGAGAGGATGGAGCATGAGGCAGCTGGTTATAGTTGTGGCCATGAATTTTTGTTCCTTCTGCCTTGCTAGATTTCTGAATACAAGAACCGTAGCAGTAATCTGATTCTTCTCCACCCTGTAACTTTGGTGTTGGGCAACTGTATTCCTCATCACTATACGAGTTCCAACCCATTTGGCTTGGGGGTGGAGGGGCGGACTTCAAGCTACATCGAGTCTTTTTCACGTCTAACAGCTCCGTGCAGCTCAAAAGCTGCTCTTTCACCAACCAGAGCTGATCCATAGGGGATATTACCTTGTGTCTCATCTCCTGGAACCAATGTGGTTACAACCCCAATACAAAGAAAAAATAAATCAGGTATTTAAAAACCCAGTGCAACATTAGAGAAGGTGCAGTGAACTTGAACACAGAATGAGTTTCCAAAGATGAGTTACAAGTAGTTTTGGGTACTACATGTGCTCAAGTGCCTCTTCCAATTTTTATGTTTTTACAAACAAGTTTTGGGGTTGGTTCCCTCTTCTGAATAAGTCAGTGTCATTCACCCATTACTAGGTAAAAGACCAAGAAAATACAAACATGAAAAACTAAAATTATATAAACACTGTTCACAAACTTTTCAGAATTTTTTTCTCCGGTCTATCAGATAGTCACCATAGACAGGACTTCTGACTAGGTCAAGTCTAAAAGATTTCAGGGAAAAGCATTTAAGTTGGGGGAACCCCCTAAACGCCCCAAAGATCTGTGAAATTTAGACCAATATTCACTCAAATTTGCACATCAATGAATGTTTTATTCCTTAGCTGTTTCATATTCTCATTTGCATACAGTAAGTTTCCTACAGTACTGAAAATTTCAGAAAGGAAACCTTTGGTAGCACTACAAATAAGATGACTTCAAACAGCAGCAATGGAGACACTAGCGTTGTGAAGTTGGTCTGCATGTCAACTCACCTTTAACGGATTAACCGTGGAGTCCATTCTGCCTTCCTCTATTTCAGCAATTTCTTGACGAATGTTGATCATTGCATCACAGAATCTGTCCAGCTCTGCCTTGTCTTCAGATTCTGTTGGTTCAATCATAAGGGTCCCTGCCACTGGCCAGGACATTGTTGGAGCATGGAAGCCTGCATAAAAAGCAATCCCACCACTGATTACAGGGTGCTTGTGAGCTACTAAAGTATTAACCAGCAACTGATGTGCTTGGTTTTCATAAAAGCTGAAAAAGCAAGTTTCTTAATTACAGCTGCTTTACATAGACCTTCACTCGTTAGAGTCAACAGACTTCCCCAGCAGCCAGACAGAGAGAGAGAGAAAAAGTCTCTTCGCAGAGTGGGGAAGGGTGGACATGGTTCAGGAGGGGAGCTTTCAGTGAGTGCCTTAAAGAGACAGTGGACAGGCAGCTCCCAAAACTTCCCCAGCAGTCAGCACACAGTGTCTGTCTCTCGCACACACCTCCCAACACAGTTGTTGTTACTTCTTGGTACTTCCTGCAATGCACATATACTCTCTGTAATTTTATTCTTTCAAAGTGCTGTTATTTTAGTTTTTTTGACTGGTCTATGCATTTCATAATTTTTATTGCTCTCTTACATTTAAACTTAATTCTTTGAGTAGCGAGTTCTAAAATGCCTAATTTGTCCTGGCTAGAGTAATTATCCCTATTGGTAACTTTTAAAAATATATATATATTACAGTAAAAGCTGTTTTATCAGGCACGTTGGAGGAATGCGGGGTGCCGGTAAGTGAAAAATGCTGGTTAACTAAGAGGGAGGGAGTTTGGGTGCAGGAGCGAGCTCGGGGAAGCGGGCTGGGGCATGGGATCCGGGGGTGGGGTGCTCACCTCAGGCAGCTCCTATCCTGGTTGCTCATAGGCGGAGGCACAGCAGACAAACTCTGCCTCCACCTGCAGATGCTGCTCCCGCAGCTCCCATTGGCTGTGGTTCCCAGCCAATGGGAGCTGAAGAGCTAGTGGTCAGGGCAGCGTGGAGCCACCTGCTGCGCTTCTGCCTAGGGGCAGCCAGGACAGGTCGCTGCTTGTGGGGAGCCACCCCAGCTGAGCGCCCCCTGGATCCTGCACCCCGACCTGTTGCCCCAAGCCCCATCCTGCATCCAAACTCCCTCCCAGAGCCCACGCTCCCACCCCCCACCGGCCCCACACCAACCAGACTATAAACTGGAATTTCAATGAAGATCAGAAATGCCAGTTTATAGAGCTTTATCCGGAACTTCACCAACCGGAAAACAGCTTTTACTTTATCTAAGTTTTCTGTTGCTACTGGTGGTGCACATTCACACATTACTTTGGTGCCCATAACAAAATTTATTCCGCACATGGCTGGAAAAAATTAGAGGGAACATTGGTGCAGACATGGGGCATCTAGGGAAAGGAAGATAGCAGCACTGTAGGAAGGATAGGGTGAGGTAAAGGGAGTAAACTAGTAACTGTCCTGTTGTCACTATTTTTAAGTAAGCCAGGTCTATAAGCCACCCTGGAAGAAGCTCAACTGGAACCTCTACCAATCAGATGGATCCACATCATAAATACTGAAGCCATTACCTAACTATTTTTAAATGGTATGATGTGCCCTCTCCTGGACAGAAGCAGATCACTACAGAGAGCAGGGAGGATTTTCTCTCTGATTTTAGGATTATTTATTTTATTGAGAATCTCTTACTGGATGGCATTTTAGTGACAGCTGCCCATGTTAACTTAGGAATATAACAGTTGCTATAGAGGATCAATCCAGTGATAGCGGTCCATGTAGTCCAGTATCCTGTCTGACAGTAGCCAGTTGTGGATGCTTCAGGAAGGTGCAAGAAATTGCATAATGGCTAATTAAGGAATACTTTGCCCGCAGTGGAAGTTTCTTCCTAACCTCCATCAATGGCTGACCTATGCCATGAAGCATAAGAAAATTTAACAATGTAAGGATTTAAACTATTTAACATAACTATAGATTCTCTCATTTTCCATTCAGATGTTTAATTTTGTTTGAATCCCACAAAGTTCTTGGACTAAGCCAGATCGTCAGATCCTGTCTGCATGTGCCTTGCACAGCCCAGGAGGGGGTTGCAAAGTTAACATTAAGTCCCTTTTGCTCTTGCCTGGTGCAACAAAGAACAGCATCTGTGCTGGATGCCTATAGCCCCAAGGCATCATTCCAGTATCTGGAGATTGTCCAAACACAGTGGATTATGAGGGTGGTGGTATGAGCCACTATGTTGCTATAGGTTTCAGAGTGGTAGCTGTGTTGTTCTTTTTGCTGATACAGACTAAGGAGTACTTGTGGCACCGTAGAGACTAAATTTATTTGGGCATAAGCTTTCGTGGGCTAATGGATTTGTGTCCATTTATTATTTTGCGTAGAGACTGTCCGGTTTGGCCAATGTACATGGCAGAGGGGAATTGCTGGCGCATGATGGCATATATCACATTGGTAGATGTGCAGGGGAACGAGCCCTTGATGGTGTGGCTGATGTGATTAGGTCCTATGATGGTGCTAATAAGCGATGGTGACATAACCACCACCCTACACCGGAAACCTACTGACCACTATACTTACCTACATGCCTCCAACTTTCATCCAAACCACATCACGTGATCCATTGTCTACAGCCAAGCTCTAAGATACAACCGAATTTGCTCCAATCCCTCAGACAGAGACAAACACCTAAAGGATCTCTGTCAAGAGTTCTTAAACCTACAATACCCACCTACTGAAGTGACAAAACAGATTGACACAGCCAGAAGAGTACCTAGAAGTCACCTCTACAGGACAGGCCCAACAAAGAAAGTAACAGAACGCCACTAGCCATCACCTTCAATCCCCAACTAAAACCTCTCCAGCGATCTACAACCTATCCTGAAGGACGATCCCTCACTCTCACAGATCTTGGGAGACAGGCCAGTCCTTGCTTACAGACAGCCCCCCAACCTGAAGCAGATATTCACCAGCAACCACAGACCACACAACAAAAACACTAACCCAGCAATGCCCCTCTGCCACGTACATTGGCCAAACCGGACAGTCTCTACGCAAAAGAATAAATGGACACAAATCAGACGTCAAGAATTATAACCTTCAAAAACCAGTCGGAGAACACTTCAACCTCCCTGGACACTCGATTACAGACCTAAAAGTAGCAATTCTCCAACAAAAAAACTTTAAAACCAGACTCTAACGAGAAACTGTAGAACTGGAATTAATTTGCAAATTGGACACCATTAAATTAGGCTTGAATAAAGACTGGGAGTGGATGAGTCATTACACAAACTAAAAACTATTTCCTCATGCTAATTTTTCCCCTACTGTTACTCACACCTTCTTGTCAACTGTTTGAAATGGGCCATCCTGATTATCACTACAGAAGTTTTTTTTCTCCTGCTGACAATAGCCCACCTTAATTGATTAGTCTCAGAGTTGGTATGGCAACTCCCATTTTTTCATGTTCTCTGTGTGTGTGTATAATCTTCCTACTGTATTTTCCACTGCATGGATCCGATGAAGTGGGTTTTAGCCCATGAAATCTTATGCCCAAATAAATTTGTTGGTCTCTAAGGTGCCACAAGTACTCCTCGTTCTTTATGTTGCTACAGAACACTAGAGGACTAGACTATTTCTGTAGCCCTTGAAGGTAGGGTTTAAGAAATTCTAGTCTTTACTGTGGTAAATGACATGGTTTTTTTGGACTCTCTCACCATAGTCCTGAAGTCTCTTTGCAACATCCACAGCTTCTACATTTGCTGTTTTCTTGAAGGGTCTGGCATCCAAAATAAATTCATGAGCTACATAACCTGTAAGTGAACAAAGGTTACATACTGATCTCACTTGTTGAAGAACAGAGCAGAACTGCAGATTGGCCTCAATTTTAATACCACATTTCTGTTCCACTGGCTTGGTGGAGAACTCATCTCCGGGATGTGCAAGGACTCTCCAGTTGGAGACTATAGTTTCACAAGTGCACATTTAAGAGACTATGTGAACTACAAGTGTATTTGAATACTTATTTGCCCTCCCCATATCTCTCCATTGCCACACTTTTAAACGATTACTTTTAAAAACAAAATTTCCGTGGTACACATACAGAAACACTTTGTGTTGGAGCGCATTAGATTTAACCAGAGCACAATCAGACAAATGCTCAAAGCAGCTTCTCTTAAATGTGAGCATATCCTCCCAAGATATATTCTTATTATCTACATGCCTTTCCTCCTGTACAATTTAGGTTAAGTACATTTTCAGACCTGTCCAATAATGCAGCAGTACTGTACTGCCACATGATGATTAGTGTTTGGGTCACTAGCTCCCCAGATCAGCAGGTCCTGAGAAAGGAGCATGCTCAAATTGTGCAAGAAAACAGTAGCTCATTTTTTTGAATGACCCCCTCTGACCAATCTTGAGAGTTGCTAATGGGCTGAGGAAGAAAACTGTATTCAGCCTTGCCAGAAAAGCAGGATTAATATCATCTCAGGCCCTTGGGTGAGTAACAAGGGAAAGATCATGGATTCTCCAGAGGAAAATACTTTCTTCCAGGCTTTTTATGCAAGCGTGACCCGAGAGACCCAAATACATTGCCATCACCACTCCAGATGAATAGGGTTACTCTTGAATAGAAGATTGAACATTTCACTTCTGAACCTTTCAAAAACTTGAGATTTAGCTTTGTATTTCTGTGAACTAAGGTTCTAATTTTTAAAATACTGTCAGCAACTTTAATCAATCTTTACTTGCTTTAAAGTAAAGTATTTACATATCTACACACCAAGGTTGAAGAGTATATGGAATGCATTTTGGATATTTTTAATGCCATTCAATTGAAAGAGGGAAGAGGCAGTCCTCAAAATAAGATCTTTCTTCTACTGACTTGAAACTTGCAATCTGATATTCTTCATAAATTTCTGCCCTGCCTTAAGGGGGATCAAAAGAGGGGGTAGGCAATAGCTGAACCATTCCCCAAAGGGGTTACATTTCATAACAAAAATGTTAGGGAACTGAAACAGATCTGGATTAGTCTCCTAAACCATTCATGCATCACTGCAGGCATTTTTTAGGGTGGTAATATGTGGTATTGAACAAGAAATCATTTAAACTGCTCTTTGCTTACTGTGCTTCATATTATATTGAATTACTACAGTCTCACCTCAATGATGTACTATTTAAGTTTTTTTCCCCACTATTTAAATTAAAATAAGACTTACTTGCCAATTTGATGAGAACAATCTTTGGTTCAAAGACAGGCAGAAGACTCATTTTACAACTTTTAACATCGTTGCAACTAGTTACCAAAAGTGCACTTTTCACCTCTGCCAATACCTTAGCTTCATTTTGGCTCCTGTCTAGGATTAGCACTAAATATTTCCCTCTGCCTAGTTATTTGCCTGTGTATGCACTGTTTTACAATATGTGCTGGGACTGAAAACCCTCACATCAGTTTAAAGCAAACACCGCATCTACAATCGAAAGTGCTGTAGGAGATGCTGGGAGAAACTAGAATGTCAGGAGACAAAGTAAGCTCAATACTTGCCTCTTGCCCCTCTGAAAAGGACTTTGTAGTGTTTCTCTAGTCTTTTTGCCATGTAGTTAGCATTTAATATAGCAATCTCGGAAGCGTGTTTAAGACCCTTTCCACCCATCATCTGAAAAGAGCAAAAACACTATAGTAACACAGGTCTGAAACAACCTCTTACCCATAAACAGTGAACATATTCTCATAGCTGAACGCGTCAGTTCATAAACTCACTGACACACAAGGCATTTCCTGTTTCACCTACCCCTCTTTTGGAAGGGCTGAACCCAAGATTCACTAAAAGCTAGGATGCTTTTCAGTTATTAGTGTGGGCAGCTCTAGCACCACACTCAGATAATACTTAGTTTTCTTTCACATTAAATTGACAAAAACAGACTGGGCACGTTCCTTCATATGAAGGAATTTTGGTAGACAAAGATTTGTTTTCTGTTTAGCAAACAGGCTAATGCACAAAACAAGGAACTTTCCACAGCCCTTAAATAGTGTTAAAATGTGTAGAAGAGGGTTGCTTGGTGTGACACAGGGTCAAATGCACCCCTGGATTTCCAAAATGCTGTTCACAGCCTTTCTCACTTCACTTGGAGGAGCAGCCCATGGAGGCTTCTGGTTTATTATCTATGCTCAGTATGAAAGAGCAGGGAGATGCCTAGACTTAAAATAATATGCTCCAGTGTGAATATTTCAAAATTGGAATCAGCTTACAATACCAAGGATCATTACACATCTTTAGGATAAAGATGGGGATTAGGCTTATCTTAAACTTGAGGATCTGAGGCACATTTTTAATAGTGTTTACCAAATAAGTGTCAAATTAGCCCATGAATCTAACCACATGTCAACAGGTTCATCAGTACATTTCACAGTGTTCCAAAGTATTTAAATACAGACAAACACTAAAGCCAAGTTCTCATGTGCCTTAGCCAAAACTAATCAGATTTGATTGTCTCCTGAAGAAAGATGTTTCAGGAAAGTTGCATTTACTAGCTGTGGAGTGTTTGATATTTTTGAACCCAATACTGCAGCATACTGAGACAAAGTAGGTAAGAAATTCTGTAAATAAGAAATTAATTTACTATTGCCAAGAAGCTCCCTGAAGAACATGAAAACCGGATGATTCTGAGAAACAGTGGGAGGACAAACGTCTTTCTTGGATACAGTCTAATTATACATGTGGTTATAACTCTGGCCTCAAGAAATATTAAAAGGCAACAAACAAGGACATTAAACAAGTTGCATATGTTCATTTATGGCAACAGTTCATTGTACTGCCCTCACTATCTATAGAAGCAGCACCCCCAAAGATAGCAAGGATCTCAACATGAAATTTATTCCTGAAATCTGCTCTAGGACTTTTAACAGAGGCACTGGTTGTTTTGTTTATGGTGTGCACGTCTTCTTGGGGGAAAACTGCATTAAACAGCCTTATAACATTCTACTTGCCGAGGTGAAATAATTTTTTGCCTTTGACATGTGAGTAAAGTATAACTCCTTGAGGTGAAGGGAAAGTAATCTGATCTTGTACTTGGGAAAGTTTTCCTGGGCATTTTGCAAGACTGCCATATGCTATATCTGAAATTAGAACGTGAGAATCAATGCCACCATTTTCAGTGACCTTGTGAACCCATTTGAAAGTGTGAATGTTGGATAGGTCTAAAATACTCAATTTCACCTTCCCAAAATTAGAAATGCCACACTGGGAAAAATAAACAGATCCTTAACTGATGCTGGGGGAAAAAAATCCACACACCTTGATATAGGCCCATGAAATGGGCAATATAGCACTGGAGCCCCAAGGGGCAGCGCTGATTGTACCCAAAGGGCACGCATCCTTATCAAGCTGTAGTGCAAGGACGGGATGGCTAGGCAGGTAGGGCACCAGATGATTCTTCCTGAAACACAGATACACTGATTTTAAAACAAACACATCGCTGTATCATTTTGGCTAGCTTCAGAAGAGGATTCCCACTTCTTTTTTAATCTATCAGGAACAAATACCCAAGTACAGAAATCCACTCTAACCATTTCCATACCAGTCTACGCTTCCTTTATCATTCACTCCAAATAGAATCAATTGTTGTGGTGAGTTTTACAAGAGGGACACTAGTCCATTAAAGATTAGACTGAAGACAGCTTACTTCAAAAATAAATCTGAGCTGGTAATCTAGTGAGAGGTTCCATATTGAATTGCCAGTTACTTACCCATGCCTATTTACTGTTGCAAATGTAAGTCCAACACACATCCTTTCTTTCCTGGCTTGGTTATAAAAAACTGTCTTGCACAGATCTGAGCACAGATTATCAAGACTACAGTATGCAAAATTGTGCTGTTCCCCATGCTACTCCATTATTGCAGTGGTTTTCCTTATCCTATCTGTTTTGCCTATTGGGTGTAAATATAATCAGGACCAAATGTTTAATACCCTTCATATTGCAAGAAGTCAACAGGTTTAACAAGCAGGATGATCGTCTACACACACTTGCTTACACACTACACATTTCCCAGGTGGAGCACGGCCTAGGTTTTCATTAGTTGCAAACTAAACACCAGGTCATCGCCCATGTTATTCTAGAATGATGGAATTCTCCCCCTTCACCATCTCTGTAGACTAGTATTTCCCAACCTGAGGAACGTTAGACTAGTCATTGGGGATGGGTGAAAGGAGAAGAAATGTAGAACAGAGAGATGCAGTAAGGGATGGGGTAGGTTTCGGGTTAGAAGAAAGACTGGGAAAGCTGTACAACTCCAGATGTGCACCCACAATCAACTTTATATAGCAGCTGTGGGTAAAGTATCCAGTTTCTCCTTGAAAGCCACCAGCCTTTCCTCCCTAAGTAGGCCCTTTACTGCAGCTGACCACGGCTGCAACTTGCATAGGCAGACTCCAGGATCAATTTCAGCCCACCCGCACAAGCTTCTCTTCCCTACTGCTGGGACATTCCTTATAGCTAGTCAAGTAGTCACCAGTAAAAGACTCCCATCTACCCAGAGCAGCATGTAGCCTTCTAGGGAGTGAGAGAAAACAAAACAAAATAATGAAGTGAATAAGAAGTCTACAAAAGAAACTTCCAGGATACTGGATTGTGCAAGGGGACTATGGGAGCTTCCATCACAAAGAGATGGAGAACCACTATCACAATGAGGCAGATTTGTTAGCACCATTCAACTAAAAATGAACTTCTGATATGCCTGGCTCCAGAGTCACAAAGGGGTGGTTGCTTGTCAAGACTCTAGTGCACTGGCTGAGGGATATGTGAGCAGAGTAGTGATATCAAGACGACAATACAATGGTATTCAAATGCCAGTCTTAAGTGCCTTAGAATAGAAACATACACAACTCCTCCCAAAACAAAGCCTCTCCCAATCAGTGCTAGTGGCCCTTACTCTCAATAGAATTATTATGTACAACTAGGGTCTCTTCTCCTCCAAAGTAAATTTAAGAGCTAGAGCCTGATACTCACACTCCGATTGGGCCCATTCCCGGTCCTCCTCCTCCATGGGGAATGCAAAAGGTTTTGTGAAGGTTTAAATGAGAGACATCAGATCCATAGTCTCCAGGGCGACACAGACCCACCTGTCGGAGAATCACCACCAAAAGTTCAAATGCTATCTCGGAAAATATATTTTTCATATACAAATGGATCTCATCACTGAAATTTGACACTCTAGGAGAAGTCACCATTGTAGAAAGTTGCATCTGTTAATCACCTATCAACATGCTTTAGTGTCATTTCTTCAATTTGTGCTGGTTTTCTATGCAAAAATTAGTCTAAAATTATTAGATTAATTTTGTTTTCCTTTACAAGGTCATATCCATTAAATATAGGAAGGTTTAGCATCTTTTACAAATGTTAAATTCTTAACTAAATGTGTAAAAGACAGACACCTAGATCAGATAAAGGACTTTAAACTTAAAATTCAATTGATTATTCTGGCCTTCCAGATACTTTTTATAAACATCTTTCAGACAAATAAGAACATTACGAATAATTCTACTCACTAGACTTCTGGTCATTCAGCATGCAGCCTGTTTTAAATTATATTTGTGACATATAGCAATTTCCTGCATATCTCTGGGAAACCTTAGTGAACTAAGTTTAAATATCTTTGGGGTCCATTGTTTTAAGTTAATGGTTTTGTATGATTGTGTTCTACTCCATGGGGGAGGGATACCACAACTCTATCAGGAACTAAAAACAATAGGTTGTGATTAAGACAAACCAGCCACATTGAAGCCCTTTCTGAGAGGTATCACCTCCTGGGAAGCCTTGCATATACTAGTTCAAACTGGATTCCCAGAGCTAACAGACAAAGAAATGACTTTTGGATAAAAAGCTTGAGTTTTAACTTTCTCATGGCCTTCCTTTTGATCCAACAAGTAAACAGGACCATCCAAGAGGGAACAATACTTGCAGAAGTGATGGAAGGACTTGACCTGTGAGGGCCCCATAAGACTGATGGGTGACCTCTGGTAAGCTTTTTTGCATGTATGTAGGTTCTTTTATTGTTTTGAATATGTTCTCTCTCCAATACTTTCACCTTAATAAGTGTGCTTGCTTATAAAGAGCTGTGTGATAACTTGTAACTGCAGGCAACGATGCTGTTCACAGCCTCTGAAGAGAAAGCAAAGCTGGGCTGTTTAGGCAGCCTGGCTTTCTGGAAATATCACATGTAAGGCAGGGAACTGTGCACCCTTGAAAACTCTGGGTCAGGAAGGAGAGAGATGCTCATCTCTGCCATGAACGGTGACAATATTTTTTACCATCCAATTTCTACTGGTGTTTTTGGTAACCTCAGTTTCTTTCCAAACATTTATGGTATATCAGTCTTACAGTGAAGCTGTGGTAAAGTTGAAAACGTGAGAACTGACATTTGTTGTTTCTCTGGAAGTTACCACCATTTAATAGTTAAAATCTGTTTAACAGATGCACACCTGGGCATTCATGTTTGCACCATCTAGGTAAACCTGGCCTCCATGTTTGTGAATCAGGTCACACACATCACTGATATTCTCTTCAAACACACCATTGGTGGAAGGGTACGTGATCATGATAGCTGCCAAGTTATCTTTGTGCTTATCCACCTTTAAAAAAGGAGGGAATATAGAAGGTCACTGGAGGGTCACAAATTTCTCTTCAGCAAAAACCTTTATAAAAATCAAGTCGTTACTGTCACCACCACAAGTGTTTTACATGCTGAAAACAAGTTTACCCATCTCATCCCGCAAAGTTGTAACTGCCAATCACCCTCCCTGGCGCACGATTTTGGTGCTAAGTTTTAGACTTTGGGGAAATTTAATGATCTCTAAGTCAAAAAATGTGTATGCATTTCTATCATGACAAATGTCTGGTTACTTAAGTGAAAGCTGTTGAGTTCTACTTTTCCTTCAGAAGCATCTATGTAGAGATGTCTGTTCTTCACCAAGACTAATTTAAAACAACGATAGTGAGGGAAAAGTAGTATGAAAAATGGTTACTTGTCTGTACAGTAATGGCCATTTGAAATATATGGCACACACATCCATTCCACCACACAAGTATGTGTGCACTCAATGCAGTAGAGTCAGAGACTTTGCCGGCAGTACCGTGAGGCAGCACATGTGCCCCTACCATCCTTGTGTGTGGAGCCAAGGGCATAAAAAGGGGCATGGCATCTTTCACATAAATGTCTAATACCCACAATACCAGGGAAGGTGGGACAGTTGTGGAATGTATATGTGCACAATACACCTCAAAGAACAACAGTTAGTTACTATGCACTACTACAAAGACGTAAACAGGTGGGTTTTTTCCCCCACCCCCTTTGAGTGATTATTCACAGATACATTCCACTGCAGGTGATTCACGAGCCGTTTCCTTACAGGTGATAGGACTTGAAAAGAGACTGCAGCACTGACTTTCCAAAGATGGTATTGCCCTGGGAAGCTTGAGTGATAGTGTAGTGTCTGAAAAAGATATGTACCAACGACCATGTTATTGCTGCTTTGCAAATGTCTACTGTCGGTTTGTTACTCAAGAAGGCTGATGAAGTGTAACGAACCCTAGTGGAATGGGCTCTTGTTCTCTGAGGAGAGGAAACCTTGATACAGTCAGAAATCCAGTGAGAAGTATGCTGGGCTGTAACTGGTTGCCCTTTCATCAAATATCCTAAACTTTTTGTAGCCTCATCTGAAAGATTTTGTTGCTGTCCAGATAAGGATAGAGCCCTCCAAATGGCCAGAGTATGAAGCTTCTCTTCAGTTTTGCTAGAATGAGGTTTTGGTTTTGTTTTGTTTGGGGGCGGAGGGGAGAACACCATTGGAATATGAATGTTCTGAGGTGAAATGCAGATACAACCGTAGACATAAGCTTCAGGTGTGGCCTAAGAAAAACAGGACAAAACTAAATCCAGGTCCCATGAGGGTACTTGATCAGAGACTGGAAAGTACATACGAATAAGACCCGTTAAAAGTTCTCAGTAAGACCATATTAAAGGCAAAATAGCCAAGTATGCCAATGGAGAGGCAGTATTGGGCACCACATTTTAAGAAAAATGTGGACAAACTGGAGGGAACCCGACTTATAAGAAAGGTTAAAAAATTAGGCTTGCTTACTCTTGAGAAAACATGACTGAGCAGGGACCCGATAACAGTCTTCAAATGTATTATGGGCTGTTATAAAGAGGATGATGATCAATGGTTTTCCATGTCCATTGAAGGTCGGACAAGTAGCAAGAGGCTTAATTTGCAGCAAGGGAGATTTAAGTTAAATATTAGAAAAAAAATTAATTCTAGGGATAAGTTATGGAATAGGCTTCCAAGAGAGGCTGTGAAATCCCCTTCACAGAAGATTTTTTAAAAACAGGTTAGACATACACCTGCCAGGGATGGTCTAGGTATATTTGGTGCTGCCTTAGTGCAGGGGGCTGGACTAGATAACCGCTCAAGATCCCTTCCAGCCCTATACTTCTGTGAGCTCTAAGGCAGAAATCCCTGTTTCTTTGTCCTCAGAGAATGAGGTACAGATAGGACATTTGTCTCTCACACATCCCTTGCCTAAACAAATGAGGCAACTCTTGTGCCTATCAGTGACATGGATAATAGTCCTGAACGTGGTACATTTTTTCAATCCAGGAGATTTCTGCATGGCAATCTCCCCTCCCCCAACACCCCACACCACCCTACACACACACACCCACAAAGAGCTATTAACAAACTAAACTGAAGTGAACTACAACTATACACAGGAGAAAATCTCCTTCAAAGCTAACTGAGCCTCAAGACTGGTGGGGAGCCCCAACTCTTTCCAAAGGTAGTAAGAAGGAACTGAGAGGAAGGTGGCGACCATGCCCTTTTTGTGCCCTCCGTTCTGCATACAAGGATAGCGGGGCACATGTGCTGCTGGCAAAAATCTCTACCTCGAATGCATTGGGCATGCGCACATCTACAGTGGAACGTACACGTGCACAATTGAATGAGAAACGTAAGTTTAATCACATTTGAGAGATTTTAAACAAGCTGCATTCATTGGTTAACAAAATTGGTCTTTCACATTTTCTAGGAAATTGGCTGTCAGTCTTTTTTTTCCTTTCAATGGCAATGATAATTTTAATACCTAACAGCTCCAAAATATATTTTAAATATATTCTGCTACTTGAGCTTCATCTGCAGCCAATCTATTCAGAGATGCAGAGGCAGTTGCCTAGCAACATCTTACCCAGCTGTGGAACTGCTCTTCAGTAGATGAAGGTTAAAGTGCAGCTACAAATGTTTGAGAATCACATGAATATGCTTCATTCACTTCAGATACTGAACGGGGGGGGGGGGGGGGGGGGGGCCAACAACTCTGCCATGAAAGAAGCTACAATGTACACTCTTTCAACCATTTCTACACAAAGGATCCCCAAATTTAAAGAGGGCTTGCAAGTTTAATGGCTTGTTTCTCAGATAGCAAGAAAAGGAAGAATGATTTATTCTTCTTTTAAAGCAGGTATCCATTATTTATTTGCACCATTTTCCTTCATAACAGAAAATCTGATACAGCTGCTAACAATCCATTACCCAGAGGGAAAGAGGAAAGTTCCCACCCCCCCAAAATAAACAGCAGATGTAACACTCACCATTGCCTTTAGATGGGCAATATCAATGTTTCCATTTTTATCCACCTCCACTGGCTGAATCTTCATGCCTGCCATCTGGGCACTTGCTGGGTTGGTACCATGAGCAGATTTAGGAATAAGACAAACCTGAGTGGGGAGAAATGTAAGTTCTAATTACACTGACCAACCATGAAATCCCAATGCAGTAAAACCCATCAAAAGGTGCATTTCATTATCAGACCTCCAGAAAAGGTACAAACAGAAGTACTACCTGTATTACAATAATTCAAACACAATTTTCATACAACAAAATGTTTACATAAAATTGTAGCATCCAAAACCCATTTCCATATTAACTGTTCATTTACTGAGTATTCCTCACACTTGAGGGCCACTTTTGAAGAACACTTCCATTATAAGTTTCTACTTGCATGTGGTTTGTATTTCATCTCAGAAGGAATGATTTATTACACACTAATTTTGAGATAGTCAAATATCTATACACACACACACACACAAAACCTGGAGTGAACATATCCTAATTTCAGTTTCGTCTGAAGATTGAAAAGCTATCCACTGTACCTCCCAACTCTCGCTTCCTAGTCACTTCTACATTTGATCTCTGGATGCAAGATAGAGCTTCTAAAGAATCATGGTATCTGAATGTAACAGAGAAATCTTTGGAAAACTGCTCATACTGACAATAAAACTCAATTAAAAAAAATGCAAGCTAGGAATAATTTGAAGATTAAACTACCTACACTGAAAGTGTTTTCATCTCTTGTTATTGAATGTACATGAGCATAGTAAAACTCAGCTGCTTTTACACATTTATGAATTTAGTTGACAAATTTGTTGGTGGAGTTTTAGTAAAACTCCACCACTTTGTAGAAGAATTAGACAAAAACATTTTTCAAATTCATTACCAACATCAGGGGTAGGCGAACATTTTGGCCTGAGGGCCACATCTGGGAATAGAAATTGTATGGCAGGCCATGAATGCTCACAAAATTGGGGTTGGGGTGTGGGAGGGGGTGAGGGCTCTGGTTGGGGGTGTGGGCTCTGGGATGGGGCCAGAAATGAGGAGTGCAGGGTGTGGGAGGGGGCTTTGGGCTAGGGTGGAGGAATGGAATGCGGGGTGGGGGGAAGGGCTCTGGCTGGGGGGGTGCAGGCTCTGGGGTGGGGCTGAGGAGTTTGGGGTGTAGGAGGATGCTCTGGGATGGGACCAAGGGGTTCAGAGGGTGGGAGGGAGAATCAGGGTTGGGGCAGGGGTACGGGAAGGGGTGCAGGCTCTGTCTGGGGGTGCAGGCTCTGGGGTAGTGCTGGAGATGAGAGCTTTGGGGTACAGGAGGGTGCTCTGGGCTGGGATCGAGGGATTTGGAGAGCGAGAGGGGGATCAGGGCTGGGTAGGAGGTTGGAGCATGGGGAGAAGCTCAGGGGTGCAGGTACCTCAAACAGCTCCTGGAAGCAGCGGCATGTCCCTTCTCCGGCTCCTACATGGAGGCGCGATCAGGCAGCTCTGCACGCTGCCCTGCACCACCGCTACAGCTTCCATTGGAGCAAGTAGGAGCCGGAGCGGGGCCATGCCATGGTTTCTGGGAGCCCCGTGGTGCAGCCCCCAACCCTGCATCCTGGCTGGCACACTGGAGCGGGGCCATGCTGCGGCTTCCGGGAGCCACGTGGTACGCACCCTGACCCTGCTCCCCAGCCGGAGTGGGGCAAGCCCCAGACCCTGCTCCTCAGTGGGAGCTCGCAGGCCAGCTTAAAATAGCTCCGGCCCACAGGTCGTAGTTTGCCCACCTCAACCAACATCCACTGATGCTGTGTTAGTATTCTCTGCAAATCATGAAACCAAGTCTTCTTTTATACACAGTGATGCCTCTCTTGTAAACCTCAACTCTGGATTAAACATTTTAAGTTTATAATTAAAATGAGTATGTAAATAAAGCTACTTAATTTAAATTGAGTTGAAGTAGCTTATAATGAAGTGCCTTACAGTCAACAAGTAACATGCTTTCAAATTAAATGAAGTGCTGCAATATTTAAGATTTCTGCTTTTACACCATATAATTACAAAACAAATGTTCATAAAAATATCCAATTTTTAAAAGTGAAATCAGAAAAACTTAATAAAAATAGAATCTACTATGGCACCAAGATAACTGCCCTGTTTGCAGCGACATATAAAATGTTACATTTAACATCTCCACAGGTGTACTGAAAAGAATGTAAGGGGGCCAATTCTCCACTGGATTGCACCTTATATAGTCATTTGCAATTGTGCTGCATAATTACAGAGTGGGTACAGAATGTTACGTTTTGGCCAGGTAGTGTTTTACAACCACTTGGTGTAAAGTGTAAATGACTAGATGGATGGCTGCTTGCACCTCTCACAATACTTTCCCCACAAGGGGGCACCAAATCAAAAGGAGGCTTAGTCTGAAGAGAGCTTTTGGTCAGGGTTCATTTGCTTTCATATTCAGCCACTGCAAAAAGCCAGATACCCCATGCCTGTGCACATCACATTTGAACTTCAGGACAGCCGTAGATAACAAGATACAGCGCCAGCTTTTACAGAAACTGGGAAAGAGACCAAGCACACCAGATTATGTAGAAAGAACAAAACTTGTGTGTACGTTTAAGTGAAATGCCTATCTTAGGCTCGCTGGAGAAATGTAAGCATTGAAGTACCTTTATATAAAAAAAGAAAATGTGAGACTGACACTGCTGCGTAACAAGTTTCAAAGAAGCCCAAGTGTTAATTTCAATTGACAAAGTTTTCTAATCTTAACAAACTCTTCCTTCCTCATCCTCCTAAAGTTTGTAAGAACATGTAGTAGGCATCCTGCGGCCAGGGAGCTGACCCTGACAACCTGTCTCTTCTCCTCTTGAACTCTGTTCTACCCTTGAAAACCTGCCACGGGCTATCTTTGAATATTGAACTCCACACAGATTGTACCTAGCTGCTTTCCAGACACAGAAAGAAAAAAAATTTTATCCCTCACTGAGGGATCCATTATCAAGTAACAAGAACATTAACATTACTTTACAATGGTCTGACTTAAACTCATGGAAATCCTAAGAAAGAAAAGAAGTAGGTGAATATTCTGTCCAACCAAGACCAAAGACAATTTTTGCTGTCAAGTTATCACTGCCCCAAAACAGCAATTCTGCATTAAAGCTATCACACTATGAACTGCATCATAGACTGAGCTATACCAAGTGAAAAAACATTAGTATATTCCACAATGTAATGTACTACCAGAGTCATCTTATTGCAAAATTATTTTGATTTCACTAATACTTGGCACCTGCTGATCCGAATAACTTTAGAAAGGAAGCTCCTTCAAAAGGCTGTCTGCACAATTATCATCCTTCCTGGATACTTATGAGCACAGTGGAAGTCAGAGATACAGAGAACTGGCTTGGGTATATTCTCTAATAGAAAGCAGGCCAGAAGAAAAGAAAGGAGAGCAGAAAAAAAGCAACGGATAACAGCAAGATAGCAATCTTAAAACTCACATTTCATTTTAACTTCAGCTCCTGTTGAGTAAGTTCTCTTGTAAATAAAACCTGAAACTGCAGTACATGATTGTCTCCTCTGGGGACATGCTGATATTAGATCTATCCATGCTGATATTAGATTTATCAGCTGCCTTCAGTATCCATGGTGATATTAGATCTATCCATGCTGATATTAGATTTATCAGCTGCCTTCAGTACCACTGGTCATGAGGCACAGTTCACTCACTTGCAAGCCTGAACAATAGATGACTGACTATTGCTCTGTGGTGATTTCATTGTTTTATCTAGGAAGATCCCAGAGGGTAGCCGTTGGCTCTGTGGGCTCTCTAGCATGGGATTCCACCTTACCACCCCTCCTGTTGGAGGTTGGGCTAGTTAGGCATGAGTTGAAATGTTTTCAAATATGATTATACTGTTCTCTCCATGTCATCTCACTCAGTCTGTATGATTACCATATCAGTGCATGGTAGCAATTGAGGCCTAGAGGAGAGTGAGCTGGCTGAGGCTCCATTTGGGGGTTTCTGAGGTGATTGGTTAGGATGGGGAAACTGCCACAGGGTAAAGCAAGGACTGAGGGCACATCTACTATCAGTCAAATTCACAATGGTGGGGGTAGGAAAGTGTCTTGTTAGACTTCCAGCTGCTCTTAGAAGTCATAGTATACAGCAGGGGTCGGCAACCTTTCAGAAGTGGTGTGCCGAGTCTTCATTTATTCACTCTAATTTAAGGTTTCGCGTGCCAGTAATACAGTTTAGCGTTTTTGGAAGGTCTCTTTCTATAAGTTTATAATATATAACTAAACTATTGTTGTATGTAAAGTAAATAAGGTTTTTAAAATGTTTAAGAAGCTTCATTTAAAAAAATTAAATTAAAATACAGAGACCCCCGGACCGGTGGCCAGGACCCAGGCAGCGTGAGTGCCACTGAAAATCAGCTCGCCTGCCGCCTTTGGCACACGTGCCATAGGTTGCCTACCCCGGTATACAGCTTCTCAGCCTGTGGATTAAGACCAAGTTCAAAGTCCACCTGCCGCTTTTGTTATGGCTTGATACGAGGGAAGTCCCCAAAAATGTTCTATTTTAAGATGGGGTCACAGTATGGAAAAGGCTGAGAACCACAGATACCTTAGGAATGAGCAGGACAGCTTTTTCTGCCCTCATCTACATCTGGTCAGGCAGTTGCAACCCTCTCAGATGTGGACTTCATTACCACCATCCTGTCTTTTGTCTACTGAAAAATCTATACTACCCAATGAAGTTCATACCTGACGCTATAGACAGACATGACATTCCCTCCAAAATGAACCAGACGTTACAATTTTTTTTTTCAGTCTGTTCAGAGAATGATGCTACCCTTTACTGCCTGTTCTAGTCGGTAGCATAATGGTTAAATACAATGAGAAAATGTTCTTCTAGAGGCCTGCTACGTTGGTTAAGCTGTTTTTTCATGTTCTTCCATGTGCACCTTAGGAGATCTGAGGTACCATTGTAACTTGCTTATTATTAGGATTTATTTTACAGATAAATAATTGCCCACTATTTAAAGCAAAAGGTATTTTCTTTAAGAAGTACGGATTTTTCGCTCTATGAAAGAAACATTATTATATCAATTTAAGGGTGTCTGTTGACAGGAAGGAATTCGTTTTGGGGGTAGATTACATTTATGTTATATTATCAAGCTTTAGAATGCTCAATTTCAGTAGTGTTAAGACAGTAAGGCTAACAAGTTGTGTTCCAGGAATCTGGAAGTTTCAGATTGAGGACATACAGGTATTAATCCACTCCCGTCCTGTGCCCCCCTTCACCCCTGACCCTGGCCTCCCGTACCCCCCTTCACCCCAACACCTGCCCTCCCCTCCTGCACCTCCTTTCTCCCCTAACTCCTGCAGTCCCCTCCCGGACCCCCCTTCAGCCCAACACCTGCCCTCCCCTTCCCCCTAACTCCTGCAGTCCCCTCCCGCACCCTTCTTCCCCCCTAACCCCTGCACTCCCTTGTGGTATTGGCCCCATGAACCCCCTCCAGGCACTTGGTGCAGCCGAGCTCCTGCCTCCACTACGCTGCTGTGTGTAGTGTGCAGCCCTTCCTCCTTCTGCCCTTTCCACCAGCCAGGGCACTTAGAGGCCTGTCGCTGCATTCCTCGCACCAAGGAGAGCCTGCTCCGGCTAGGGTCACAGGGCAGTGATCCTGTGGGGAGGTGGGGCCCTGGGCTCTGGCAGGATGCTGCTGTGCCTGATCCCGCAAGGGGAGAACCTGATGCTGCTGGACCCAATCCTGTGCTCCGCCCTTGGGTGGCCTATATAAGAGGTTTGGGGAGCCTAAGCCTCCCCAAAAAAGGCTGGCCATGCAGGAGAGCAAATGCTATGGATACAGCATAGATCACCTCCCTTTGGAGGTGTGCCGGCCCACTGCCTCTGCGGCGGAGAGGGGTCGGCCTGTGGGGAGAGGAAGAATGGGAGCAGGGCCACGGTCTGGCTCCTCCCATTTCTAGGGAGCTTTCAGCGCTCGCATGTAAGCCTCTCTAAAAACGGAAGACTCATGCACCGCTTATGGTGCCCCCATTATTGCAGCCAGGGCGGCTCGGGGCTGTGGGCAGCTGCCCCACTCGCCCCGCCCTAGTTACGGCCCTGGTCAAACCTGACCTTACCTTTGGTACTTATATGGCTTCTATTCTCGTAGTATTTGATCAATACATCAAATAATTGAGGGACTGTCACCACAACACTGCGAGGTAGAGAAGTGCCGTTACCCTTTGTTCTATATAGGGAACTAAGGCACAGCCTAAGTGACTTGGCCAGGGTCACATATGAAGTCTTTGGCACTCTAGGTTTCCCAAATCTCAGGCTACCAACCTAACCACTGGACCATTCTTCCTCGAGAACATATTCTCCAAACCATTTGCTCCACAAAGTCATGTCTCAGATACATTTTCACACTTACATTTCTCTGACGTTCTCCTTTTGCATTTAAGTAAGCCTTGATTGTAGTCAATCCAGCATATTCACCCTGGGCCCCACTGCAAGAACACAAAGTCCATTATAAATGTCCATGTAGTACTGTATGTCACATTTAAACCATTCTTGCTCAAGCCATTCTTGGTGGGTGAGCAAGTTTAAGTAGTTTATAAAGAACAAATACAATCTATGTTTTAAGCTGCACATGCATAGGAGATACAAGACAAGTGCACACACTTTATCAGGCGTACTGGGTAAAACATATTATAGTGACGTCACTAGCTTATATTCTATCAGAACTAGGACTGCAACAACGTTGTAGGTATTGAATAGATCCCCCATTTCTAACCACATAATATTAATTTAACTAGCAAAATAAATAAATAAATAAATAAAATAAAATAAAATACAGCTAGTAGAGAGATGCTGTTCCATCAAGAATAGAAGGCCTGGATAAAGCATTACAACATAACAGACATCCAACAACTGGAATACCTTTACAGTCATTTAAAGAGGCAGAAGACATCATTTCAGTATATTTGGCATGAAATGAGTGATTATAGTTCCACTACATAGGATCATAACAGTACTCACTGACTACTACAGTAAAACCCTAGAGATTCTCTAGCCTCATACAACCTTGCATATTAATGAAGAGCATTTTCAACAAGAATTTAAGTTATGTAGCTGCTGGCTTCTCCAACACTATTCAAAATAGCACTATTCCAAGAGCTTTGCTGATGTGCTTTTCAGAACTTCCTCAACATACCTAGTTCCCAAAAGCCCAAACCCGTGGCTGTGGGCTCTGCCCTATGCCCTGCATGGCAGCTTGTTGCACTATTAGACAGTAAAATCAGCCCAGAGTGATTTTGTCAGTGGACAGAAATTAAGGGATGTTATACTTCAGTGCTCAGCTCAGGTAGGTTGTAAGGAATTAAAACACTTCATATTACTCAATCAATGCCTCCACCCAACTGAGGGAAGAATCACATCCAACTAGCTTCTCAGAAGGGATGGTTATAGGCCATTGTGTGGCATTTGGAATGGGGGACCAAATGCTCATCAAGATCACCTGTGAAGTGAAAAGAAATGTTCATGTATCTTCTAAACACTGAGAAAGAATTCACCATAGCGTGTATGCCTGATGTTACACCTTAATTTCAATGAACAAAGTATTCGGGTGTGTCTGACATTTACTTACCTTTAAGAGGAGAGGGCCAGTTTGAGTGGCAAGTCAACCTTTGTCTTTGTTTATTTTAGATCATTTGGGGGCCCCAATTTAAGTCTCTCTCTCTATGTATACTTTACTGATTCTAGAAAGAGCCTTCCTCCTGCTAATGCTATCTGGAATGATAGCAGCATGGAGGCAGTATTTGCTTGAGAACATGGCTGATTCAAAGAGCAACAGTGATCATGGGGCTGAGGGAAAACAGAATAAAGCACTCCAAGTAGGCCCCAAAGAAATCCAAAGAGGTTCAGGAAAGGGGTAGGATAGTACACCTGGAGCGATCAGCTGGCCAGTACACACATGTCACTGTGCTCCCCTGCTCTCATTCCACCAAAGCAACACAATCACCCCTGTGCTCACCTCTAGTTATTGCCAGCAGGGCAGATTAAATGGCTCACCAACCCCTCAAAGATGAGATTTGGCAAACCACCCTTGCCCGCTTGAAAAGGGGATGGTGAGATTCGTTTAGCCCTGTATGATAGAGTCTCTCCCAAGCACCACCAGCACCCCACAGATTTCTCTGTTTGAAGCAGCACTTGTCTAGCCAAAGGCTGCCTCATCCATATGACAAGCTCTACCTTGAAAATGGAGAAGAGCATTAAAAACAAAGAAGAGACTCCAAACATCAAAGTGAACTTGAAAGGGGTGAGGGAAGGACAAGATTGGTCTGTCACTCATCCTGACCCTCAAACTTTTAGAAGAAAACATTGCCAGATTAAGATTCTCTAACATTATTACCACAATCAAGCCTCAATGCCCCAGTCTTGCATTCAGGCAGTACAGCTGCAGAAGAAGCTAACCTTTAGATCCCCTCCAATCAGGGATGCCCACAGCCACACTCACAGTACATATCATTGGCAGTGGTGAGGAGCAGCAGCCCTGGCAATTCCCCTGCCCACTCAGGTTTGGCCTTCCATCATGATGGGGTGGAGGGGGTACAAAACTGAGTGAGTGATATAATGAACTGGTACATGGGGGCTGCAGCACTGCTCAGGTTGTCCCCACAGCCCCTGTCATGATGGAGGTCCAGTGGGGCCAGACCTGAGTGGATAGTGCTTCTCCTTGATGCTGCCATAGGGCCGGATCCTTCACTAGGGCTCTCTTCAGGAGACCTCACCCCATTTCCAGCAGCTTTTCCACCCTCTTAGGAATTCAGAGTGACAGTGCCTGGGTGGGACCAGCTGAAAGACGGGGGCGGAGTATGGCACAGACTCCGCAGGAGAGGTGCTAGGGCCAGCGGCTGAAGCAGAGATGCCTCCACAGGGATGGATGGTGTGTACCATGTCAAAGATGTCTGGGAGCACCCTTGCCTCCAATCCTTTGACAGCAAACCATTTTCTAGAAGCAGAGATTAATTTTTTGTTAAGCCACGTCAGGGAGTGGATGTCGAGTGAAGAGCCCCTACCTGTTTGGTTGGAAGGAGATTTTGTCATAGCCTGTGATCTCACACAGATCCCTCTCGAGCTCCCTGAAAAGTTGCTGGTACCCTTGAGCCTGGTCTAGAGGCACAAAGGGATGGATATTAGCAAATTCTTTCCATGTGATAGGCTAAAGGTGGGGAGAAAAAAAAGAAAAATACTGAGCTATAACAAGAGATTGAGTTTGTAAACAATGTGTTTGGTGTAAAAAGGGTTAATGGTGAGGGAGAAGACCAGAGATACTTAAGTCTCTGAGTAATGACTTTCTGCTGTTAATCAGAGTTTAGAGGCCCAAATTAAGTGGTGCTGATATAGTGTTTTACTCCCAGAACGTCATAGGCAAGCACTGTATGGGGCTCCATTATGCCAGGCACTGTACAAACAAGTAGCCGACAGTCTTCACCCCAAAGAATTTATAATCCAAACAAACAGCGTGGGGAAAAGGAATATAATAGAGTGAGCTATGCAACAGAAACAAATGTCATGTTAGTTTCACAATTTACTGGGGGGCGGGGAGGGTTAATTAGGAGGGGATAAGCTAAATGGAAGGAGAAGGGATGGGGGCAGAGCAGGGAGAAGAGGGTAAGAGGAGAAGATGTGGAGTGCAGCCAAGGTAAAGAGACTGAGGGAGGGGAAGGAAGAGGGTTGGAACAAACAGCTAATCAGTGCAAGGCGGAGAAAGTCCAGTCAAAACTAGAGAAAGTTCTCTGAATGCCTGAAGTGCCCTGCTTTGGCTGCAGCTACTCCTACCAGCAGGAGTTTCTGGCTGGTTTCATTGACTGGTTTCAGAAATTGAACTGAAAGGAGACTATCCTGTCATATGGTGACTAGGTAACAAATAGGAGATTTGGATTATTTTTATTTATTATTATTATTGAGTGCTTTCATTACAGTCGTGTCTAAAGACCCCAATCAGGACCAAGATCCATTGTGCTGGGCACTATACAAACAGTACAGACAGACCCTTCCTCAGAGAGCTAAAAAAAATCCAATTCTTTAATTCCACCCATGTTATTAACACCATATTCATAACATTTTAGGGTAGGATTTTCAAGAGGCCTTAAGAAGTGTTAGGTGCCCAAATGCTATGGAAATTCAATAGGAGCTGGATACTTAACTCTTAAGCATCTTTGAAATTCCCAAACATAAATCAGTAAGCAGGTAGAAATATGTTCAATTTAAACAAGACATAAGTTGTCATCTTTACCTTCTCCCCACCCCAACAAAATTACTTGGAATGGAATTTTTAAAAAATCCCTCAGTGTTAGCTCAACTCTGCTCCAATTGAAAATCCCACCCAAAAACATTGAAGTTTAGGATGTTTAAGACAATAAAATTCAGTGTTTACATGTACAATAATAGGGACTAACACATTTATTTGGGCATAAGCTTTTGTGGGTAAAAAACCCACTTCTTCATGCATCTGAAGAATGCGAAATAACTCTGTTAGTCTTTAAGGTGCCACCGGACTCCTCGTTGTTTTTGTGGATACAGACTAACATGGCTACCCCTCTGATACTTAATAATAGGGACTGTGTCTGTTTGGCTGATTAGACAGTTTACTCTGGGCTGGTCTCAAACAAGGAATAATTCTGTCAGATGAACTTACTGCAAGTTCAGATGAACTATTAAGCTTCATTGTGCAGGATCCCTGAAAAATAATAAGAATGTATTCAGTCACTATTCCTTCAAAGAGAGACTAATCACCTGATTTTATTTATTTTTTAAGGAAATACCTACCAAAGGAATCATGCTGTGAACAAGGGAAATATCTTTGTTTTCTAATCTTTTCATATACCGGACAATATTCGTTTCAGAGTGATAGCTGGAGGGAAACAAAATGTAGTGTTAGGGCAAGCAGTTTAACCCATACAGAAGTGCTCCACTACAGGAGCTGACAAAGACTGCACAATGGATAACAGCCATTTTCTTTTTGTATTTAATTTTAGTCTTTCATAAATAAGATATGCAGACAAGTAGCTAATAAAATACACCAGTATTTCCTGGCTAGCCAGTCAGACCAGAATATTTAGTTCTGATTAAAAGAATTTAGTACATCTCTCTTACTGCCATTAGAAATATACCATCACCATGAATGAAATTGTTCAAATCTTCTGACAAGACTAAGTCTTCAAATATTACTCCTGGGGGAATTCTGCACCAAAAAATTAAAAAATTCTGCACACAATATTTTAAAATTTTGCAAAATTCTGCAAATGCTATTTGTCAGAACACCAAGATATAATCATGCCAGTTTGAATTATTTTGGTAATTTATTTCAAAATACCGGTCAGCAAGTATGTCCGTAACAACACAGACACACACAAAAATTCCCCCAGGAGTAGAGAGTTAAAGAAATCCCTATGACAACCCAGTTCCTGCTTCTCTGCCCCCTCCCCTGCAGAGCACAGCCAGGGGGTCAGACACTCAGACCCCTCTTCTCCCCCACCCCCGCTCCCAAGCCTAGCCACTCAGACCGCCTCTCCCCCAGAGGCCAGCTGCAAGGACCCCCCAGCCCAGACACTCACATACCCTACCCTCCTAGAGCCCAGGGATCCAGAGGGAGAAACAACCTGATGCTGGGTCCCGGGCTTGCATGCTGCCACCTCCTTCCTTCAGGGGGTGCTGTGAACCCTCCAGTTCCCTCCCCCTCCCCCAGCCTTGTCTTCTATTTGTGAGCTGGGCTCTGCCAGGTACAGGAGCCCCTAGTGGCAGCCAGCAGCACTTCAGCCCATTTCTGTGGGGGAAAAAAGGAAATTCTGTCTGTACCACATTAATTTCTGCAAAATTCTGCATTGCGCAGTGGTGCAGAATTCCCCCAGGAGTAATTAAATATGAAAATAAGAAGTGTGCTTGTTTGGTAGACAAACACAAGATGGACACAAACATCTATGGAAACCAAGCTGGTACGAACACATGCATTTTGTCCACAAAAGGACAAAAATATATTGTTTAGCTTGGTTCAGACCAGAGCAAGAAGGGTTTGAACAATGCTTCCAAAAAAAAAATAAAATTTAGTCACTTGTATCTTCCTCCAAAAAATAGACATTTAGTATTGAAGTGCTATCTCAGGATGAACACTGGAATATACGTAAATGGATGCTATAAGGCAGGGGTGGGCAAACTACGACCCGGCCCACGAGCCATTTTAAGCTGGCCCATGAGCCGCACCATGCAGCTTGGCCCTGCTCCGGCCACGGTGTGGGGGCCGCACCACGTGAATCGGCCACGCTCCAGCCAGGGCACAGGGTCGGGGGCCACTCTGGCGCTCCAGCCAGGGTGCAGGGTCAGGGGCCATACCGCGCCACTCCCGGAAGCCGCAGCATGGCCCCACTCTGGCTCCTATCCACCCCAATGGGAGTTGCTGGGGTGGTGTCTGCGGACGGGGCAGCATGCAGTGCTGCCTGGCCACACTTCTGCATAGGAGCCGGAGAAGGGACATGCCGCTGCTTCCAGGAGCCACTTGAGATAAGCGCTGCTCAGAGCCTGCACGCCCTGAGCCTCTCCCCACGCCCCAACCCCCTGCCCCAGCCCTGATCCCCCTCCTGTTCTCCAAACCCCTCGATCCCAGGCCGGAGTACCCTCCTGCACCCGAAACCTCTCATCCCCAGCCCCACCCCAGAGTCTGCACCCCTGATCCCCCTCCAACCCTCTGAACCCCAGCCCAGAGCACCCTCCTACACCCCAAACTCCTCATCCCCAGCCCCACTCCAGAGCCTGCACCCCCTCCCCAATTTTGTGAGCATTCATGGCCCACCATACAATTTCTATTCCCCGATGTGGCGCTCTGGACAAAAAGTTTTCCCACCCCTGCTATAAGGTGACAATCTTCAGTACAACCTTCTCAGAGTACAAAAGAGGGAAGGGGCAGGGGCAGGAAATGTGCCAAATCTCTATACAAACTGAAAATCTGCAGTGGGAATAAACTTCACAAACCTGTTGAATACTTGATGTGTCAAGAATTTGGAAGTCCTCTTAAATGCCGTACTCAGAATGCCCCTGGTTTCTTCTCCCATACTCTCAGCAACCAATTCCTTTGACAAGTAGAGAAATATTAAGTGATTAAATAAGACATCTTCACAGAAAAAGAATTAAATTTCTTCTCTCAAGAAGTTATGCAGTTATCAGAGTCAGCTGAAATACACTGCCATCTTATTACCAATATTGACAGGTTCTTTGAAGCACGTACTTTTATCAACGTACATTCTTGTAAAGCATCCATAACACTTCTGGCATTATACAAAATAAAAAATTTACAGAAGCCTCACTAATTCACACTAGAGGAGCACTATTGCTAATTACCAAGTACTGTGGGTGGAGTCAGTGTGACATACTTCCTGCAGGCCACTGAGGGATTACTGCCAAACCTGAGGTTTCAATCCCAAAAATAATTAGTGCCCCGAAACACAGGATGTTCAAGTTAAACAAGTGGATTAAGCGGCATACTCCCAGAGCATGGCATTACCCGGTAACGCTCATCCTGATCTCTTCAGTAAAGAGAAATCTGAAATTACCATTGTATTGTGCACTGACAATGTGTTCAATCCTGTACAACATACAAAATACAAACAGTCCCTGCCCCAGAGAGCTCACTATCTAAGCCAAAGTAGCAGAGTTCACAGGAGGAATGAGGAAGTCAAACCAATTGAGTGACTAGGTTTTTTTATTAATATTCTTGACCTGAATATAGTTTAATACATTTTTGTAGCTCTTTGAAGTTCAGTAACACTTCTAAATATTTCTAAATTATCTATATTGTACTTACAGATGAAGATTCACACCCAAAAATCCACAACAAGTCATCCAGGTCTCTCTCAGTTACAGTTTCATCAAGTGACACTCCAATCTATGGAGGGGAAAAAAGTAGCAGCAGTTACTCATAGTTCCCAAAACCAGGAATTACATTACATATATTGTGTTTTTGCACATCACAATATACGATCTTCATTCCATTTTAAGTACCTGAACCATTAATATTTCATTTACAAATCACTTCAGTTCCTAAAACTACAATATAATTAAGTTATATTTGTATTATTTCTTGCTTATTTTATTCTCCTTTTTCTTCCTAAACCATCCCAGGTTCACTTTACGGTTTCAGGGCTTGAGACTGCTATCCTGAATTAAAAAAATAATTGGATTACATATTTAATTCTATTATGGCTATGCAGTTACATTTTATACGTCACAAAGGGGACATGGCTTCATTAGGCTTGGTGTTCCTACTGAGCATGTTGAATGATTTGCAATCAACTTCTGTTTATAATTATCTTTAAATATAGCTACAACAAAAATAGCTGGGAGTTTGGAACTTATTTATATAGTACCCACATCATGTGAGTGATAGGTTTTAAGAGTCTCTCCACGAAGTCCTCAATAAGTATAGCAAGTTCCCACCACTGGTGGGGGAAAAAAAACAGTATTAGAAAGACATGAAGCAAAAGACCCAGGAATTTTGGAAAAATTAATTAATATTCAGTATGCTGCCAAGCAATTCCATGTTTTTATACACCATTTTAAAGTATTTTATGGAAAAAATTGTGGAGTAACATATCTGACCTGGTTAGAAAGACAACTTCTTTAAAAAAGCTTTTTCCGTTCTTCATAGCCATCATACTACTTAATGACCGAAAACTCTCAATGCACAAAAACCATGCTGTAAGATTTTGTGAAAGGTTCTGTGACTTACTGTGCCATCACTATAAATCCGAAAGTTTATCTGCCGCTGACTTGCCCTGTCAAAGACCTCCTTGACTGCACAGCCACACTGGATCTTCAAGGTATCAAAGAACAGGTCATGCTGCAATGTGTGACCTGCTTGCTTAAGACCTAAAGGAAATAAGTTAATTCCATATATTCCATGCTTCATTGGTTCCCTCTTCCCACCCTCCACATCTGCCTCTTACGTAAGTACTATTTTAACAAGCAGCATTACACTGAATGCATGGGACAGTAAAATCTAGCAGCATTTCTACCCAAGTGCAATTCTGCATGTAATATTTCATGTCTGAGCTTTCTTTATAATGCACATAGATGCTAAGAGAACTGTTGCTGAACAAGACATTATTAAATTCAATATAAGAGATAGGTCTTTGTATTTGCTCCCCCACTGTCAATATAAAAAAAAGTGTAGACAAATCTTTACATCAATACACCTCTACCCTGACATAACACGACCCGATATAACACAAATTCAGATAAAACACGATAAAGCAGCGCTCTGGGGCGCGGGGCTGCACGCTCCGGCAGATCAGCGTGTCAGGCTCCAACACGCTGCTCTGAGTGGCATGTTAAGGGTGCTGGGCCGGGGCGGAGGGGTTGGATAAGGGGCAGAGGATCTCGGGGGGCAGTCAGGGGTCGGGGGGGTTGGATGGTTTGGAGGTTCTGGGGGTGGGGTGGTCAGGGGATGGGGGTGTTGGATAGGGCGTGGGAGTCTCAGCTTTCCTCCTCCTCCGTATAATCAGGTTAACACTGCACGGGTTCTGTTCTATGAGTTGCTATCACTGATTCAGAGACAGGGGACTGCAGCACGGCAAGCTGGCAGCGCTTCCCCGACTTCCCCACCTCGCTCTCTGGCTCAGACACTAACACCCGTACTTTCGAGGCCGGGGAGGGAGGCTGCACTAGCTGCGACTAATGAGCCTCCCTCGCCCTCTCCCCTTTACAGCAGCTGCTTATCTGCCGCTGCCTGACACTCAGCGGGGCTCCGGGAACCACATCTGTCCCCAGCAGTGGTGGCGGCAGTGAAGCCAGCAGGCTGGTGGCAGAGCACGAGCCGATCCCACCACCGCGCTGCCCTGCGCCACGGCCAATCACAGCAACTGCTGTGAGCCTGCAGCCCCACGGTGAGCGGCGCAGCCTGGCCACGAGAACGGCCCCAGCAGCTCCGTGACACCCCGAGCTCCCTGCTAGCCCAGCCCGGGGCACCGCACACCTGCTGTCACCCCCGAGAGGCGCCCACAGAAAATGCTTTTGCTCAAGGCCAAAAGTAAGTTCGATATAACGCGGTTTCACCTATAACGCGGTAAGATTTTTTGGCTCCCGAGGACCACATTATATCGGGGTAGAAGTGTATAAAGATGCAAGTATTCCTGGAGTTTGGCTTGGAACAGGAGAATTCCAAAAGCTTAGACCCTTCCTGTGATCGCACAAGTCTTAAGAGTAGGGACGGGCTGCAAGTGCAGAGCATTTTACATTGTTGCTCTAGCACCAGCACAGCTCTTTCTGTATTAGCAGCGGTAGCAGCTCTTGTGTAAGGTGGCAGTCATAATTTTACCACAGGATTATCTAAATTTGATCAGAACAGCTCTAGACCACATGGCAGTAAGAATGTTAATGGGCAGCCTACCCTAGTACTCCTACTGGTCCAGCACAGGTGAAGCTGTCCCATACACAACAGCAGCAGAAACTATTACAACCTATTGATTGCTAATAGGAAGAGCTAGCATTCACTTTCTGAGATCGCAGATGTCTACAGAGAGCAAGGCCAGTCAAGCAAGATGAGCAGAACCTTGTTGGGAGAGAGTGATCTGAGCCCTCCAGTATTTTATAGACAGCTGGGCCATCAGGGGCAACTGGACAACTGTGATCAATTCATAGGGTGCATTGCTCTTATTACGAGTTGAAATCTTCTGCCAACATCAGTTACAGAAGGGTTAGTTATGACCTCCTAAATGCCTACATCAATAGCAATAGTTGCACTAGACATATGCAGCCAATATAGAATCATAGATTTTAAGGTCAGAAGGGACCATTATGATCATCTAGTCTGACCTCCTGCATAATGCACGCCACGAAATCTCACCCACCAACTCTGTAACAAACCCCTAACTTATGTCTGAGCTATTGAAGTCCTCAAATCGTGGTTTAAAGACTTCAAGGTGCAGAGAATCCTCCAGCAAGTGACCCATGCCCCACGCTGCAGAGGAAGGAGAAAAACCCCCAGGGCCTCTGCCAATTTGCCCTGGGGGGAAATTCCTTCCCGACCCCAAATATGGTGATCAGCTAAACCCTGAGCATGTGGGCAAGACTCATCAGCCAGACATCCAGGAAAGAATTCTCTGTAGTAACTCAAATCCCACCCCAGGCCATTGGGCATATCTACCGCTAATAGTTGAAGATCAATTAATCCCATCATATCATCTCCTCCATAAAAACTTTTTGAGCTTAGTCTTGAAGCCAAACAGGTCTTTTGCCCCCACTGCTTCCCTTGGAAGGCTGTTCCAGAACTTCACTCCTCTGATGGTTAGAAACCTTCGTCTAATTTCAAGTCTAAACTTTCTGATGGCCAGTTTATATCCATTTGTTCTTGTGTCCACGTTGGTACTGAGCTGAAATAATTCTTCTCCCTCTGTGGTATTTATCCCTCTGACATATTTATAGATAGCAATCATATCTCCTCTCAGCCTTCTTTTGGTTAGGCTAAACAAGCAAAGCTCTTTGAGTCTCCTTTCATAAGACAGGTTTTCCATTCCTCGGATCATCCTAGTAACCCTTCTCTGTACCTGTTCCAGTTTGAATTCATCCTTCCTAAACATGGGAGACCAGAACTGAATATTCCAGATGAGGTCTCACCAGTGCCTTGTATAACGGTACTAACACCTCCTTATCTCCACTGGAAATACCTCGCCTGATGCATCCCAAGACTGCATTAGCTTTTTTCATGGCTATATCACATTGACAGCTCACAGTCATCCTGTGATCAACCAATACTCTGAGGTCCTTCTCCTCCTCTGTTACTTCCAAGTGACGCGTCCCCAGTTTATAACAAAACTTCTTGTTATTAATCCCTAAATGCATGACCTTGCACTTTTAACTATTAAATTTCATCCTATTACTATTACTCCAGTTTACAAGGTCGTCCAGATCTTCCTGTATGATATCCCGGTCCTTCTCTCTATTGGCAATACCTCCCAGCTGTGTGTCATCCGCAAACTTTATTAGCTCATTCCCGTTTTTTGTGCCAAGGTCAGTAATAAAAAGATTATCTCCTAAATGCAGACATTCTACAGAAACAGAACTGCAGATTTTTGGATGAGATTCAAATAAAAAAATATTTCAATATCCTTTTGATTTGGACAATCAAGAAGTTCCTGTTGTTCTTAATAATCAGAGTACAAGTCATGTTCATAATGCAGTCAGCCAATACATTTTGGGATTTCAGTGTTTATAGCAGTGCGGTGTTCTATATAATTTGATTACACTGAACAGCCTTCACTTCAGCTAATCTAATCTAATCTATTCAATCTGTAAATTTAAACTATATTTTAGTCAACTCATTGAGTTTTCTCATCCAGTATAGATTAATGAAATGGGCAGGTAATAGTAGGAAAGCATAAGCCTTTCAAGAAGTTCTGCAGATATTGCTAAAACTCCGTGTAGATTTCTATTTGAGAGACAGCATGGTATAGTTACTAAAGCACAATATTGGTAGTTGGGAGACCAGGATTTGAGTCTTGGCTCTATTAATGGCTAGCAAATCAAACCTCTGTGCCTCAGCTTCCCAATCTAAAACCAAAATGATAATATTTGCATATGTACATCATAGTGGTACTGTTGGGCTTAATACATACCTTTGTATACAAAACACTAAATATTATTATTATAATGACCCGGTGGTGTACACTCAGTGCAGAAATTTTGGATTTCTTCTGCTACTTAAAACCGTTGGTGGGCAAAAAATGGAAGGTCAGCGTTTTTAAGAGGTGTGAAGATGTAAGATCTACCCCTTTATAATTTCTAAATACTCACCTTCAGCTAAGATTAGAGTGGCATTGTGCACCCTTCTTGCAATGTGCTTTAATCCATTCGAACCATGATAGACTCCATACATGGCAGCCATGTTAGCCAGAAGCGCCTAAAATGTCCAAACATATTTTAGGAACAATCACTTAAGGTTGATTGCTGGCAGTTTAGTATAACTAGCTTCTTTAGTGTCCCAAGGCAACAATATAACCACAATATTAAAAAAAGCTATCAATAAAAGGTAAACTCTTGAGTTCTAGGTAATCTACAAAGTTAAGAGATAGGAAAGCTACATATCTTTTTCTTAGTAAATTATGCATTTACAAACATTTTAAATAGTAACATTGTTCATGAATTCAAGATCCTTTGGTGTTTAAGTGGTTCAGTGACTAAAAAAAATAATACCGTGACTTGTAAGCTTAATCTTTGTAGCCAGCCATACGTATAAAAGTTCTGCAGATATTGCTAAAACTCCATGTAGATTTCTATTTGAGAGACAGCATGGTATAGTTACTAAAGCACAATATTGGTAGTTGGGAGACCAGGATTTGAGCCTTGGCTCTATTAATGGCTAGCAAGTCAAATCTCTGTTCCTCAGTTTACCCAATATAAAACCAAAAGGGTTATACTTGCACATGTACATCACAGTAGTACTGTTGGGCTTAGTTAATACCTTTATATATAAAACACTAAATATTATTATAATGACCCCGGTGGTGTATACTCAGTGCAGGAAAATAGTGTTGTTCTAGTCGTGTCAGTCCCAGCATATCAGAGAGAGAGAAGGTGTGTGAGGTAATATCTTTTATTAGGCCAGCTTCTGTTGGAGAGACGCTTTCGAGCTTGTCTCTCTCTCCAACAGAAGCTGGTCCAATAAAAAAAAAAAAATTACCTCATCCACCTTGTCTCTCTAATATATATGTATAGGGAAGGTGGGCATTAGTGTAACTCCATTTAAAAGATGATACCCATCCTGTGGAAAGCGAGATACATAGTCATCAGGTACATGTATTCCAATATGCAGATCATGTCACCTCTTTCAGGATTCCTCATAAGGGATGATGTGAGTAATGCAAGTGCCTGACATTCTGTATTGGCTCTATCTCCTTTGCTACATTACTGTATTTGTGATGGTTTGTTTTGTTAATAAAGTTTATAACATTACTAATCAGAGAACACACAATGGATTGTTTCTCATGTGCTCATTGAGGCCCTCATTCTAAGGACAACCTCACCACTGTAGTTGATCTGGAGGCAGAATCCTCTCAGACCACTAGATGGTAGATAAAATTAAATATACCCTTATACATCACACCACATCTTCCAATAGTCTCCATATCCTGGGTAGAATGCTTGAGTTTTTGGTTTGAATCTCACAAACCCCTAAATATAACTTTCAACAGAATCATTGTTTATGGTCTGTGCTCAAGAGAATGAACTGTTTTCTACCATAACATCTCTAATGAGTGCTAAAGATTTAAAACTCTCAATATCTAGTATTAATCTAAAAAGAGAAATTGTGGCAAAACACATTAAGAGCATGAATACAGCCTGCATAGGGACCAAAAGTTTTTTTAATACATCTAATTATAAAGATGTTTGTCATAATCACAGCTGCGAAAAGTACCAAAGAAGTTCTCAAAATCTCATGCAAAAAGTTATTACTTTGTTCCTGGGCACTTCTCAACCTACAAATTTCATTTATCATTCCATTTTGATTTGAAAATAGCTATTTTATAATAGTAAGAATTTAATAGCTATTTGCACATCAGAAACCTATAAAGTTCACATTTTCACTGTTTGAATTCTGAAATTACTTCTGCACAAATACAAAGCGGAACTCTTCATTCTGAAGTGTTAAAATTCTACTTCTCCAAAAAGGGACCATCCAGTTTATAGGAACTCAGCACAACTCAGTGGAGTTCCCCCTCCATGACAAGTGGCTGCAAGATTAACTTTTTGAATGAAAACAGATCATTAAGATGATCCTCTTTTTCCAAGCAAAAATTCCAAGTTTCACGGGATTGAAAATTCACTCACACACACAGATTTTTAACATAGAGGTCACCTGTGCTGTACAGATGTTGCTGGTGGCCTTGTCCCTTCTAATATGCTGCTCTCGAGTTTGCAATGCAAGCCGATATACTTCCTTTCCGTTTGCATCTCTGGACCATAAAAGAAAATATTTTTTTGTTAGTTTACAATGATACAGGCTCTGCATTAACTGAACTGTTAGGCTTAGTTTGCTGACTTGAAGCTAACTGGTGGAATTTCTTTGGGGTGAAGAACTGCGATAGATACCCATTCTGAGTAAAGTAAAAAGTGACCCAAACCTTAGCCTATCCCTGAACAGATGTTCATGTTAAGAAAACAAACACTTAAGAGAACACTAAAGGGAACCAGATCTGCCCACTTCCTTTTCACTACCCCTCAAATGACAGATACTCTGGATTGGGAATTTTTTTTCTTTTCTTTTTTTTTTTTTTTTAATAAAAATAATAGTCAGTAGAAGGTTCTGAAATATCCAAAACTTCTATATTTATCCAAATCACATCTGTCAAGAGCCTCTGTCTCTAGGGGAAGTTTAGAGAATCTAGCTAGTCTTCTCTAATCCTGTACAGTAAAAATAAAAATAATAAATAATAATAATTCAAAAAAAATATTTTCCTGGTTTTATAGTTGTATGAAAGCACTGGTGTTTATCAAGGGCTACAAAAATTTTCCACTGATTTTTAAACTGAACACTCCCAGGGGCAGAGTTCAGACACTGCAAGAAAGAAGGAACATTCTGCATATGTAATACCTGCTACCTTAAAAAAGTACTGCTTAATACATGTAATATTAGTTGAGTAATCCATTGATACTAGCACAAGATGATGCTAAGTGTCCGTACCAATCCATCAATCTGTGCAGCTCAGTTAGTTTCTTAAAGAATTCCTAATATTTAAAGACTTTCAGAACTAGAGAGGAAAATTTGACAGCAACAATCTTGTATACAATGAAATGTTTCAGAACAGGTTTCAGAGTAACAGCCGTGTTAGTCTGTATTCGCAAAAAGAAAAGGAGTACTTGTGGCACCTTAGAGACTAACCAATTTATTTGAGCATAAGCTTTCCTGAGCTACAGCTCACTTCATCAGATGCATACTGTGGAAACTTCAAATCCAGACTCCAGCGAGAAACTGTTGAACTGGAATTCATTTGCAAATTGGATACAATTAACTTAGGCTTGAATAGAGACTGGAAGTGGCTAAGTCATTATGCAAGGTAACCTATTTCCCCTTGTTTTTTCATACCTCTTCCCCCCCCCCCCCCCGAGACGTTCTTGTTAAACCCTGGATTTGTGCTGGAAATGGCCCACCTTGATTATCATACACATTGTAAGGAGAGTGGTCACTTTAGATAAGCTATTACCAGCAGGAGAGTGGGTTTGTGTGTGTGTGTGGGGGGGGGGGGGGTTGTGTGTTTGTGTGTATAAAAAGATCTTCTACACTTTTGTTTGTGTTTGTGTGTATAAAAAGATCTTCTACACTTTCCACAGTATGCATCCGATGAAGTGAGCTGTAACTCACGAAAGCTTATGCTCAAATAAATTGGTTAGTCTCTAAGATGCCACAAGTACTCCTTTTCTTGTTTCAGAACAGACATTTCTAAGACTTCAGGGAACTCAGTAAACTAAACTATTCACAAACAGTATTTTCTCAGCTGCTGTATGGTGTCCAAGATAAAGACAATTGAATCCTGCAATTGTCCTAGGGTTCCAACGACACAGCTTGGTTCCTTCATCAATTAAAAGGCCTCCACCAAACACAACAAAAACAATTTGAAGGTCATAGCATAAATTGCCTTTGGGAAATATTATAGTTTTGACCGTAGCTTTACATTTTAATGTTTTTTCCCCAAAATGTTCTGGTGACACTGTGTGAGATGAGAACACACTTAAAATGTAAGGCATACCCTAAGGTACTATAATAGCACATAGCTTTAGTAAATAAAATGAACTTTCTTTCCCCCTGAGATACACAACTCTTTAAACTGATCATAGTTTGAAATAAGCGTGCTAGGATATGCCACAAGCTTGATTCATGATTCTGAAGTCTAATGCCAAGTATGACAGGGTGTACTGGGCCCTTTGATGCCCCCTGCTGGAGGCCTTGCAGTCCTACTACAACCCACCCCCGAAAATGGAGCAGTAAAGGTCAATCCTCCTGCTCTGCCTAGAAAGTCTGTAAGGAAGCAGCCAATCAAAGCCCAGCAGGCTCAGTTAAAAGGAACTGCAGTGCAGGGCTTACGTAGATCATTTCCTGGCAGTGGCCAGAGCTGCAAAGAATATACTCCTTGCTGGAGCTCAAGAGTGAACCAGAAGATGGGTTCTGCCCTGAGGTAAGGGTGAAGTGGAAGTGGCTATGTGGGAAGTGTCCCAGGGAATAGCAGTAGCAATTATTAAAGGAAGCAGCATGTGGCTGCTATTTGTAGGGTCCTTGGGTCAGGACCCAGAGTAGTTGGTGGGCCCAGGTTACCCCCTCCCCTGCCACTGGCAGAGTGGCCAAATCCCCAAAGAGGGGACAAGTGTTGTTTAGAAGCCCAAAAAGGGGCTAGAATTTAAAGGGCTCAAGGATGGAGCTGAAGACCCTAGAAAGGGCCAACCATTTGTTGAACTTTGTTACTCCCCTGGAAGGGGACTCAGTGTGAGAGGTGACCTGGCTGGACAGCTTGGTCAGCGAGAACCTCTGAGAACAAAGTCTCCCGTGATGAAGCCCTGGGGCCAGGGGTGAAAGTGAGCCGGTACGGCCTACCGGTAAGAACCCGCACCGGCCCATACCCAGCCCGCATTAAAGTGTTGCCGCGGCAGCCCTTTAATGTCCCTGCCCCTTTTGCCTCCCCTGTCAGCAGGGTCTGTCCCAGCAGGGCCGCCGACAGGGGAGGCAAAAGGGGCAGGGACATTAAAGGGCTGCTGCAGCGGTGCTTTAAGGATGGCCCTTTGACGCCACGGTGCTTTAATGTTGCTGCACCCACCCCGTTGGCGGGGCCGCGGCAAAGGACCCTGCAGCGCTTTAACGTTCCTGCCCCTTTTGGCCCCCCCTGGCCGCCGATGGGCACCAGCGGCGTCCGGAGCCCCGGGCCCTTTAAATCAACACGGGAGCCCCGGGCCAGCCGGACTGCAAGGGCTGGCTGGGGGATGCTGACCCCCCCCAGTCCCGCCCCTTCCACCTGAGGCCCCGCCCCTTCCGGGGGCCAGAGCCGCCCCGTCCCAGTAAGTGGCCTCAGTTACTTTCACCCCTGCCTGGGGCACTGCTCTATAACAGGGCAGGGATGGACTTAGAGCTAGCCCAGAAGGGGCTGAGAACTGAGCCCAGAGACAGGACTATAGACACCAACAAGGGAAGAGAAATAGTCCTTGTTGGACCTTTGTTACCCTGGAAGGGGTTCCTTCATGTGTTTGTGTGAGACTTGGCCAAAGGGCTGAGCCACTGAAGACCTGCCTGATGAGGGTGACGGGGAAGCAGGAAAAGGGATGAGTGCAGGATTATACATGGCCCAACAGGAGGTGCTCATAAGAGGTGAGTGAACTCAGTCACACCAAGCATATTGTTCTTTGGGATAAATGTGAGAAGCAGTGTGGGAAAAAAAAAATTCATAAACATGCTAGTGGTAAGGGGTCAGTTCTGGGGCTGGTTTTGTTCAACATCTTTAATGATCTGGATGATGGGATAGGTTGCACCCTCAGCAAGTTTGCAGATGACACTAAGCTAGGGCAGAGGTAAGATATGCTGGAGGGTAGGGATAGTGTCCAGAGTGACCTAGACAAATTGGAGGATTGGGCCAAAGGAAATCTGATGAGGTTCAACAAGGACAAGTGCAGAGTCCTGCACTTAGGATGGGGACCGACTGACTAAGCAGGAGTTCTGCGGAAAAGGACCTGGAGATTACAGTGGATGAGAAGCTGGATAGGAGTCAGCAGTGTGCCCTTCTTGCCAAGAAGGCTAACAGCATACTGGGCTGCATTAGTAGAAGCACTGCCAGCAGATCGAGGTGATTATTCCCCTCTATTTGGCACTGGTGAGGCCACATCTGGAGTACTGTGTCCAGTTTTGGGCCCCCCACTACAGAAGGGATGTGGACAAATTGGAGAGAGTCCAGCGGAGGATAATGAAAATGATCAGGGGGCTGGGGAACATGAATTACGAGGAGAGGCTGAGGGAACTGGGCTTGATTAGTCTGCAGAAGAGAAGAGCAAGGGGGGATTTGATAGCAGCCTTCAACTATCTGAAAGGGGGTTCCAAAGAGGATGGAGCTCAGCTGTTCTCAGTGGTGGCAGATGACCAAACAAGGAGCAATGGTCTCAAGTTGCAGTGGGGGAGGTCTAAGTTGGATATTGGGAAACACTATTTCACTACGAGGATGGTGAAGCACTGGAATAGGTTACCTAGGGAGGTGGTGGAATCTCCATCCTTAGAGGCCTGGCTTGACAAAGCTCTGGCTGGGATGATTTAGTTGGTGTTGGTCCTGCTTCGAGCAAGGGGTTGGACTAGATGACCTCCTGAGATCTCTTCCAACCCTAATCTTCTATGACTCTAAGTACATTAAAACTTATTAATTTTACAAGTTATATTGTTTCAGAAGCATGTGTAGCGTTTGTTGTTCCAATATGGACAATTTGTAACTGACAGTTATAGTGTACTCCATTAAGCGTGTTCTCAATATTTCAAAACACTACTATACTATACTGGGTATAAAATGGGTATTTTGTTCAGTGTTCCCACCCCTCCAATCATTAAGGTTTTCCCCACCTTCAGTGCATTATGTAGTTCGTTTCCTTCACTTAAATTTCTTGATACTTTAACAGGTTTTCAGGAAGCAGACAGAAAATTCAGAAGTTTATCTGAACTTTTACTGACATTCACTCCTCACTACCATAAACATTTTAAAGTCTGGTAAGCTCAGAATTAGTAAAGTAAGTGAAATACTGCTAATTCAGATGGCCTGGATGTCCCACAAAGTGAGATGCCCCTTCAGTGGGGGGAACGGGACCCATGAGGACAGCTCTCCTGGCCACTTTTGTTGTTGTTGTTGTTGTTGTTTTTTAAATCATTATTGGGCTTTTAAATTGTTGCCTGAAAGGCTCACTTCTTTAACAGAAATGAACTTAGATACTTCTGCTCCTGAATTCTCACAGTGGAGAATTTCATTCTCTTAAGTCTTCTCTGTAAACAGTGTTTTACTTTACCCAATTTTTTTTTTGTTGATTATAATCTTGGGGAAAATTTCAACCATGCTTCATTCTCCTAATTTATGAGAAGGATAGTGGAATAGTTAGGACACTGGACTGGGGGTCCCAGGTTTAGTTCCTCTATAGAGCTGTGTGACCTTGGGAATGTCACAGTCTGTGTCACAGCTCACCATATATAAAATGAAGATAATTGTGCTTTCTCTACCTGAAAGAGGTGTTGTAAGGACAAGTTTATTAAAGATTATGAGATGCTTAGATACTATGATTTGGGGGGGCCATATCAGACATTTCCAGCTGAGAAATTATGGAAAAATGTCCCAACTTTACCTTGTAACTCCAACCATTCTCCCAGGCATCATTCTCACCAGGTTTTCTTTGACCGCAAAGAAGGCAGCATGTGGTCCCCCATAACAGAGTGGTACCCCAAACCTCTGGGAGTTACCCAGAGCAACATCCACCCCAAACTCTCCTGGAGGCCTCAAAATACACAGAGCCAAGAGGTCAGTAGCACAGCAGACAAGAGTCTGAAAACATAAGAGCATAGAGTTGTTAGCCTCTTCTCTGAAAGCACACACATAGTATAGATTTGGGGAACCAAGATTCTACTTCAAACTGTTTTATAGCATTCATGTGAAACTGAAGCATAAAAGTAGTCTTTGCTCTGTACATCCTCTATAAAGACAATTGCAATGCCTACAGTTATAGCCAAGTTAAATGTCAGACGTAGTCCGGGGGGAGGAGAGACACTGTGATAGTACTTTATCTTACCCCATTTTGGTGGGCTCTGTCAACTAGTTCAGTGAAGTCTTCCACCTTCCCCTCGGTATCTGGGTACTGAAATAGCACTCCACTGACCTCCTTACCACTGAAATCCATCTCATGGGGCAATTTCAGCTCAATGACAACACTACTGTAACTGCAAAGCAAGAGATATGGAACGCAAAAGTTATTGAAGCCATTTCATACTTTGGGATAACTTTTAACAGATTTGACTTCACTGATTTAGGGAATATTTTCTTGAAAGTATAGCTGATTGAACATGCTTCACACTGGTACACAGTTAAGGAAGTGTGAGCATCTATGGTGGTGAAAGCTATATTGTGCCATAAAAATAGCATGTGATCATGAAAGTAAAGATTATCATATTGCATATGCAGAAGGGAGCAGAATTAACTTATATTTTGCATTTCCTAACTTCGGAGGGCTTGGCTTTGCAACCTCTATTTACAATCTCTTAATAAAGGATTTTTGTATATAACTATGAATTTATTAAGTTTGTTTCACTAAACCTTATTGACTTCCTTCAAAGTAATGCATCATTTGCTAGGTAAGAGAATATTCAAATGGAGTTCAATGCTCAGATGTGCACAGGTATGTTAACAGCGTAGACAGGGGAAATATATTCTTGTTTCTATACTTTTACCTCAATTTTAAAAATTGTGAATGAGTTCACGTCTGTTTATTTGGAAGATAAGTTAGTTACAAACAAGGTTGCATGATACAAAATTACTGTATTTGCTTTATACATGGACTAACGAAATATTGAACCAGCAAGACGTTTAGCTGCAGCTGAACGTGGTAGAACTTTAGGTATCAGTTACTGGAAATGGATCTAATCAGTTAGTTCAGCCCCTGAACGGGATACGAAAGAAAGATATTTTACAAGGTTTGCATGAATTATTCTAGGAAAAATCCTCAGTATCATGAAGTACTTACAGTATCGTCAAAGTCAGTCCCAAACTAGCTACTGTAGATTCTCATACATTTCCCAAAGCGCACCTAGTTACCAATATAATCAGTGTCCTGTACACAAAGGGGAGCCAGATACTTGTAATATTCAGTTTTTGATCAATGTAGAATGAGAGGTGTGATAGGATGGGACAATATTTCATGTGTCTGTTTGTGCTACTTATTAAGCAAGATGGAGATCAGCATTACTTTGCTCTAGTTTGGACTACTGCTATCGTTTGAGGGTGGCATCGGACATCAACATAGAACTTTCTCCTCTTGTTGTGCCTGTTTAAAAGAAGGGGGGAAAAAAGGTTAAGTGGATCAGGGAACAAACTAAAACTCAAGAACAGTCTACAATGGAATAGTTGCTTCTCTCACCCACATACACGTATTTATTAGAATATATATTTCACACCGAGAACATTGAGTTCTGAAAAATGTAATTCATAAACAAGGTAAGAAGTATTATATACAGTTAACTTTGCTTGTGGAAAATACTAGACTAGCATGCCATAAGACTGATTCACTGTGAGGTACAGTGTCATTTTTAGTCCACTGAACGACTCAGACCCACATAAGGAAATAAAGCAAAACAGTTCACAATTCTTTGAGTCTAAATTAACCATCCATTTAAGTGTGTTACCTGTGACATAGTTGCATAGCCTCTGCTGCAGCAGTCCCCTCATCCAGTAAAGATGCATTGGCCACATCCATTCCTGTGATGTCACATACCATTGTCTGGTAATTTAACAGGCTCTCCAGTCTACCCTGGGAAACTTCAGGTTGGTAAGGGGTATACTGGGTAACCCTGTTAGATAAACACATTTCATATATCAGGTCCCTAGCACTTCATTGCAAATGGATTTAAACATAAGTATTTCCACACACACTCTCACACACACACTTTTACATGAATATAAACAGGGAAATCTGTTCAAAAGCACACTACTGTGTGTTTTAGTAGTTCTGTGCTCTTAATACCCTCCTGGAAATTGAGAACATTTATCCTGCCAAAATTAATTTGGTTCTTTACCTGGCAAATAGATTTGTGTTTTCTCATTTTGAACAGAATTTAAGTTAAGTTACTGTTTTTGAGATCATGAAATTATTAGAATATTTATCTGTAATTACAGAGGCAAAGGAGCTAACACTTCGAGTTGGGTCAGCAGAACTTAATTCTCAACAACTGAAGGGTGGAGAAAGTCTATCGGGTCATAAAATATTTAGATCTAATACAACTTCAACATCTTGGTGTTGTGCTTTTAACTGATCTGTTTTTAGAAATCTGATGTTTGCAGCCAATGCATTATTGAAACTGTCAAGACATTTAAAAATCTAAGCCTAAGACACTTATGTCTGACTACATAACTTTATGAAGTATACAAGTGCACAAACGGTTAGTGCCTTCTTCTGAGGATAGAGGGCTCAATTCTGCAAGACTGTAAGCATTCTCAGCCCCAATAGGAGTTGAGGGCACTCAGACTTCCCAGAATCCCTTCCCATGGGATGGTGTTCCATGAAGGAGGAGTGCTGGGGAGAGACGGGCTCCATCTTACGAAGAGAGGGAAGAGCATCTTTGCCAGCAGGCTGGCTAACCTAGTGAGGAGGGCTTTAAACTAGGTTCACCGGGGGAAGGAGACCAAAGCCCTGAGGTAAGTGGGAAAGCAGGATACCGGGAGGAAGCACAGGCAGGAATGTCTGTGAGGGGAGGGCTCCTGCCTCATACTGGGAATGAGGGGCGATCAACAGGTTATCTCAAGTGCTTATATACAAATGCACAAAGCCTTGGAAACAAGCAGGGAGAACTGGAGGTCCTGGTGATGTCAAGGAACTATGACGTGATTGGAATAACAGAGACTTGGTGGGATAACTCACATGACTGGAGTACAGTCATGGATGGTTATAAACTGTTCAGGAAGGACAGGCAGGGCAGAAAAGGTGGGGGAGTAGCACTGTATGTAAGGGAGCAGTATGACTGCTCAGAGCTCCGGTACGAAACTGTGGAAAAACCTGAGTGTCTCTGGATTAAGTTTAGAAGTGTGTGCAACAAGAGTGATGTAGTGGTGGGAGTCTGCTATAGACCACCGGACCAGGGGGATGAGGTGGATGAGGCTTTCTTCCGGCAACTCACGGAAGCTACTAGATCGCATGCCCTGATTCTCATGGGTGACTTTAATTTTCCTGATATCTGCTGGGAGAGCAATACAGCGGTGCATAGACAATCCAGGAAGTTTTTGGAAAGCGTAGGGGACAATTTCCTGGTGCAAGTGCTAGGGGAGCCAACTAGGGGGGGCGCTTTTCTTGACCTGCTGCTCACAAACCGGGTAGAATTAGTGGGGGAAGCAAAAGTGGATGGGAATCTGGGAGGCAGTGACCATGAGTTGGTTGAGTTCAGGATCCTGACGCAGGGAAGAAAGGTAAGCAGCAGGATACGGACCCTGGACTTCAGGAAAGCAGACTTTGACTCCCTCAGGGAACAGATGGCCAGGATCCCCTGGGGGACTAACATGAAGGGGAAGGGAGTCCAGGAGAGCTGGCTGTATTTCAAGGAATCCCTGTTGAGGTTACAGGGACAAACCATCCCGATGAGTCGAAAGAATAGTAAATATGGCAGGCGACCAGCTTGGCTTAATGGTGAAATCCTAGCGGATCTTAAACATAAAAAAGAAGCTTACAAGGAGTGGAAGGTTGGACATATGACCAGGGAAGAGTATAAAAATATTGCTCGGGCATGTAGGAAAGATATCAGGAGGGCCAAATCGCACCTGGAGCTGCAGCTAGCAAGAGATGTCAAGAGTAACAAGAAGGGTTTCTTCAGGTATGTTGGCAACAAGAAGAAAGCCAAGGAAAGTGTGGGCCCCTTACTGAATGAGGGAGGCAACCTAGTGACAGAGGATGTGGAAAAAGCTAATGTACTCAATGCTTTTTTTGCCTCTGTTTTCACTAACAAGGTCAGCTCCCAGACTGCTGTGCTGGGCATCACAAAATGGGGAAGAGATGGCCAGCCCTCTGTAGAGATAGAGGTGGTTAGGGACTATTTAGAAAAGCTGGACGTGCACAAGTCCATGGGGCCGGACGAATTGCATCCGCGAGTGCTGAAGGAATTGGCGGCTGTGATTGCAGAGCCCTTGGCCATTATCTTTGAAAACTCGTGGCGAACGGGGGAAGTCCTGGATGACTGGAAAAAGGCTAATGTAGTGCCCATCTTTAAAAAAGGGAAGAAGGAGGATCCTGGGAACTACAGGCCAGTCAGCCTCACCTCAGTCCCTGGAAAAATCATGGAGCAGGTCCTCAAAGAATCAATCCTGAAGCACTTACATGAGAGGAAAGTGATCAGGAACAGTCAGCATGGATTCACCAAGGGAAGGTCATGCCTGACTAATCTAATCGCCTTTTATGATGAGATTACTGGTTCTGTGGATGAAGGGAAAGCAGTGGATGTATTGTTTCTTGACTTTAGCAAAGCTTTTGACACGGTCTCCCACAGCATTCTTGTCAGCAAGTTAAGGACGTATGGGCTGGATGAATGCACTATAAGGTGGGTAGAAAGCTGGCTAGATTGTCGGGCACAACGGGTAGTGATCAATGGCTCCATGTCTAGTTGGCAGCCGGTGTCAAGTGGAGTGCCCCAGGGGTCGGTCCTGGGGCCCGTTTTGTTCAATATCTTCATAAATGATCTGGAGGATGGTGTGGATTGCACTCTGAGCAAATTTGCGGATGATACTAAACTGGGAGGAGTGGTAGATACGCTGGAGGGGAGGGATAGGATACAGAAGGACCTAGACAAATTGGAGGATTGGGCCAAAAGAAATCTGATGAGGTTCAATAAGGATAAGTGCAGGGTCCTGCACTTAGGATGGAAGAATCCAATGCACCGCTACAGACTAGGGACCGAATGGCTAGGCAGCAGTTCTGCGGAAAAGGACCTAGGGGTGACAGTGGACGAGAAGCTGGATATGAGTCAGCAGTGTGCCCTTGTTGCCAAGAAGGCCAATGGCATTTTGGGATGTATAAGTAGGGGCATAGCGAGCAGATCGAGGGACGTGATCGTTCCCCTCTATTCGACACTGGTGAGGCCTCATCTGGAGTACTGTGTCCAGTTTTGGGCCCCACACTACAAGAAGGATGTGGATAAATTGGAAAGAGTCCAGCGAAGGGCAACAAAAATGATTAGGGGTCTAGAGCACATGACTTATGAGGAGAGGCTGAGGGAGCTGGGATTGTTTAGTCTGCAGAAGAGAAGAATGAGGGGGGATTTGATAGCTGCTTTCAACTACCTGAAAGGGGGTTCCAAAGAGGATGGCTCTAGACTGTTCTCAATGGTAGCAGATGACAGAACGAGGAGTAATGGTCTCAAGTTGCAATGGGGGAGGTTTAGATTGGATATTAGGAAAAACTTTTTCACTAAGAGGGTGGTGAAACACTGGAATGCGTTACCTAGGGAGGTGGTAGAATCTCCTTCCTTACAGGTTTTTAAGGTCAGGCTTGACAAAGCCCTGGCTGGGATGATTTAACTGGGACTTGGTCCTGCTTTGAGCAGGGGGTTGGACTAGATGACCTTCTGGGGTCCCTTCCAACCCTGATATTCTATGATTCTATGATTCTATGAATCAAGCCCACAGACTGCCACTTTCCAAATGTGGCATATCATATGCTCCAGATATTAAAATAAATTTTGCTGGTGGGCAGCAGTAAAACTGACATCAGATCAATTTTATTCTGCTGCAACTTGGAGAAACTCTGCGTAACAGAGGAATATTCAGATGTGAAGCTTAAGTAGAAGCAGAGTAGCAGAAACACCACCATGGTAGAAGCCAGGAGGCCTGGGGCAGTGTAAAGCAGCAGAGACCCAAAATAGCAGCCAGGAGGCTGTGGGGCAGGAGGGAAAGAACAGCAGGATCAATGCTCCTCTTCCCTTCCAGCAGTGGGAAAACTCAAATTTATCAGACACCTACAATCCAGAGATTGATATGAAAACTGGAGCTGCTGAGCAGGGAAAACACACTAGCAGGAAACCAAATTCCCCTCCATTCTCCCCGCAATTGGAGAGAATGGTAGTTTGCTTCTCACCTGTGCGCTGTCCCTCACCACTGAAGCCCTTATGTACAATTTTCAAAAGCGCTTTTGTGACTTAGGAGCCCAAGTCCCATTTTCAAGAGATACTTAAGCACTTAGGGGCTAAATCCATAAAGGAGACTTAAGACTCAGCATTGCAATGGCTAACATTTAGGTGCCTGTCACACAGTGGAATCCCTGAGTTAGGTGCCCAGTCTCTCTATACATGCATGTTGAGGGACAGGAGCCTAAGAATAGAGCTAACTGAAGCCAGCACATGGATGTAAAAAAATCAGAGGGAGGGACGCCTCTCCCCACCACCGCAGGTCTGCGCTGGGGCTGGGCCGAGGGAGGGGCGCCTCTCCCCACCACAGCCCCGAGACCCTGCACGGGGCTTAATAGGCAGCTGGGCAGTGGCGCAGCTTAGAGGGAATTTAGGTGCCACCATTCAGGTGAACATTCTACCAATAAAACCCTTTTTGCCAATTAACTGAAGCTAGTTTTATCTGCTTTGAAAACCTCAGTTTTCATTCATTTTAATGCTTTTGTTATGGGATTACTTGATATGACAAAGAAGTTGCTGCTATAATTAACATAAGTGCTGTTTCCAATCCAAAGCATCCTCTCCCAGTTGTTCATGACTTTTGTTAAACTAATTCTCTTTAGGATTCCCCCCCTTCCCCCCCCCCATGATTAGCCTCAACTTTAAGATAACATTATGGTTTGAGCACAATCATTTCAGCTGTATGACTTACAGATGAGTGCCAAAAAAATACTTCCTCGTATGTTTGGGTGAGAAGTTGTGCAAGTATAATTCAGGTGGTGGAAGCTAGAAATTCTGACCTTGGTTGATTTAATCTACCATGAAATTAGATGAGTAGTTTTTAAGTTTACTCATTTTAAGGCAACCCCCACCCCCCCCATGTATGCATAAATTGCAAAACTTTACTATCTCCTTAATGGCTACTTCAAAGCTATAATGGTTCAGAATACTGAGGTGCTATGAAGAAATTGGCTCTGTAATAAACTTCTCATTGAGGCAGCTGGTACCCAGCTCATTCAATTTCACATCAAGGAATTTACCAATCCACTGGCAATTGTCAGTCTTTTTTAATGGAAGAAATCCCACTCAAGAACCCCCTAGTGTTTAAATGCAAAATAAGGGTTGAAAAGTCAACTAGCATTAAGTCTACACGCTCAGCCTCAATGGTAAGCCCTTAAAATATAGTCTCTTGAAAATCAAACTTCGTCAAGTACAATAAATTATGATGGGGAACACATAACTGACTGGAATCTCATGTAGCCTTACATACTGTAAATTACATCAGAGTATGTAACCTTCAGGATTGGTTTGATCTTGAAGTCTCAATAAGATCCACAAAATAAGTCAAGTGTGGGTAAGGGGAAATCTATTCGGTAGTTTTAATACTATTTATGTTTGAAGTTGTACAATCCAGGATTTGAGATACTTCAGAGATTACACTGCAAAAGGAATATGCACCAAGAGAAAGATTAAGATTCTTCCCTGAACAAAGATGCAGCACTGCTGAGGACTCTGCTGCATTTTTGATCACAGATGCAGTCAGTCTCTGTAGGCACCAAAAATACACCACACGACGCACCAGAAAAAGATGCGGCTATTGTACAACTTCTCCCTTCTAAATTAAAATCCTGGAAAAAGTCTATATTGTTAAACTAAGTTTCCCTTCTTCAGGAACTCAAAAGCAGTTAGATTCACAATTTAAAAACCTTTTCAGAGTATTTATCAAAACTGAAGTCTGATGGAAACTTAGTTTAAAGCAACCATGAAGAAAAAATTGGGGCTGGGGAGGGGGATATGGGGGTTTTTAAGCAGTTTTCTTTGGTTTTCCTAGTAGCCTGAATAAGGTGGGGGGGGACGGAGGGGGAGAAGATCTAGATACCATTGTTTGCCTCTCACAGTAAGCTAGAGAATTTCATGGACAGAAAAAACACTATACAAAAGAAACCACAATTATATTGAAAAAGTAACCACTCTCTTGTTTCCATAGGATACTTCAATGTATTAAAGTGGAGATAAATAGGATGAGATAAAAGTTACAATGAAAGGTTCAGAATATGCAACTCTAAACAGATGTCGAGCAAGCTGAAGGTATTTTCCAGTGTCCCAACACACAATAGAAAGCAAATAGCTTCAAGGAAACAGTTAAACATTTTTCCATTTAGAATGTTGTCTGATGATGATTTTCGTATTAGACATTTGCTCCGTTGAACATACAACCTGTGCTGAAGTTTCTCCATAAGGAATTTATTATCTTAAGGCTTCCCAATTCTGCTCCCTGCTGCTATGGTTTACAATAAGGTTTGATGCATGTGACAGAAAATACTGCAGAACTGGACATAATCACTAATACAGCTCAGCTTAGCGATATCCATGTTATGACTTTGAATTGCAAAAATATTTACAACGAAAATTTTTTTAATCAGGTCTGTGAAGGAGACAAAGTTTATACACACCACAAAAATCAAGGAAGTATGGCCCTCCATGTTAGTACAGAAGTTATCATTCATGAAGTTCAACAGTTCTCCTGTCTGTAGTATAACCACTTATTCTATGCTGAGCTTGTTTTAACACAGGTCATTTTGAAAGCTAGTTCACCCTAGAAGATGGCTAGAGACACTGCCAAAATCCTGGATTTGAACAATTCTAATTTCAAATTATTAGTTCAAATAAAGTGGCCTTTTTTTTTTTTTTTTTTGGTCCAGGGCAACAGATTTGTCTGAATTTCCCTGAAATCTGTTTTGTACTAACAAGGCAAATATTTGAAGTTTATATACGTCAATTTTGTCATAGCAGATAAAATAGGGTTCCTACTAAAGGAACTTTGGCTTAGTAGTAGATCTGCATAATAGCAACTACAATAAATCAAATGAAAAGGAATAATTAGCATAATGACAAGGAACACAAATAGCCTCTTGTGGAAATAAATTGGAGGAAAACATATGGCCGTCACTCACTCTCTTTTCTGATCAAAGGGAGTTTCTACAAATTAACATTCCCAAACTGATTTCAGCAGTCTGGCTGTGATTTAAAGGAAGCACTCCAAGTGGCAAGGAGATGCTTTTTTTTACTTAAACAAGCCAGTATGTTCTAGAGCTGTCTGGAGGCACGTGCTATGAAAGTTCAGTACTTTATCTTAAAGAAACGATACAAAGATGTCTACGTTAAAACTAGAAGTAGTATGTGTGATGAATATTGATTTTTTTTTTTACTCTGCTTCTCTATGCTTGTTTTTCTGTCACTGGGCTTAGACTTGTTCATCTGTATGAATATAAGCTTTAAGACGTGGTTGAAAGTTCTGAAGGTGCACTCTAAGGGTATGTGTCTACACAGCAAAGAAAAACCCATGGCTGGTCCGTGCCAGGCAACTCGGGCTTGGGCTGCGAGACTGTTTCATTGCTATGTAGACTTCCAGGCTCTGAGACCCTTCCACCCCGCACGTTTTATTTTGCTGGGCAGACATATCCTATGCATGCCTCACAAGAAACAAGCTTAAAAGAATTGTGAAGTAGCAGTAACTATCCCCTGAAGCAGGGCAGGCAGACATTGGCAGAAAACATGGGTTTCCTAGTCAAAGGTTGGGCTACTGACCAAAAGAACTGGCTTAGAAAGTAGTGGAAATCAGAATGTTTCAAAGACAGGTATATTTTATTTTGTTAATAATGAATTTGAGTCCTTATTACAACTCTGAAAATGTTTATTGCTTCCAAAGCCAACTCTTTTGGTTCTACTTTGCCTCAAATTAGATCTCTGCTGGGAAGTATTGATGAAATGGCAGATCCCACAAAGACACAGAAAACTCTATTCTCTAAAAGTACAGAACAATTTATTGTATTTATGAAAGACTTTTAAATAGTTTATGTATATACTTATGGATGTTTATTACAAGGTCTAAGAACTTATCTAGAGTTTTCATTTAGTGCTACTGTATTTTGTTTTCAAATGGTTAGAGAAACGGCAGTTAAGCTGATTTACCCAGCATCTGTATGATTTCTTGAATCATAGGACTGGAAGGGACCTCAAGAGGTCATCCAGTCCATTCCCCTGCACTCACTTGAAGGCTTATATGAAGTCTGATTCTTGAGAATACAGTAAGCCTTAGGAAGACTGTCCAAGAGTATACTTTCTATAGTCTTACTTTTTCTAGCCTGTATCACTGAACATTATGTGCCCAAGAATTACTATTTCCAGTCAAGGATCAGTGCTAATTGTTTTCTTCCCTGTTGGTTTATATTAACCTTTTAATATAAGGGACCTTGAAATTTGAGAATCCAGTCTCATGTACCACCAGGGCCAGAAATATACACTATCTACCACTACATGGATTCCCAGTGATACACAGCATTTTGAAATCTTAACAGGTAAATAAAAAAAGTCAGAGCACCTTTAAAAATGAGGATATTAAAGTTACCAGAACCCCACCACCGCTACCAGGCTTTGTGACAATATCTTCATGAGCCACAAGGTGTGAGATATTCTGCTTTATAATAGAAAGCCAAGACTCCCAGTATTTAAATTATTGTTTGAATTATCTGGCTTTTTTCATTTTGAGTAACAGGTGTTTACTATTAAATCAAGATTGTGGCAATAAGTGTTCTATGTAATATAGACAGCAGTATTTATCTACATAAATTAAGGCATAAAGACACCATGAAGAATGCCTCTCTGAGAAACACACATGCAGAATATTCTCAGTATTACAGACACAATTATGTTGAGAACTTTAACGTTGCAGAGTCAAACGCTCAAATGTTCAGAAGTGCCAGATTTAAGTTAACCTGTGCAACCTTCATTCTTCCCCCTTGTGTATATGCATGATGATACAGTCTTTAATTATATGGTTGCATACTATATTTTTTTCTTTCAGTGCTTAAAAAAAAACTACACTGGTCCTGAAATATTTTTATGGGTCCATCTGAAGCTCTATTAAGGATCCCCACTTGGTTGAACCCTATTTTGGCCTCAATCAACAGTGCCTTCCCAACCCATGTAAACTAAACAGGGATTTTTACTGCACATCCATAACCTAATGTTGCTGTGCACTAAGCACAGCAGCCATCAACATGCAGAGCTCATGAAAAGAGAGCTTTGTTCCCCGCACCCCCAAAAACCACTTAAGTTGCTTTTAAAAACAAGTTACGCAACTATACTCAGCATAGTATCACATGAATTGTGATAACATACTGGGTTTCAAGAGTTCCTAAGTGACTTTGGAGCCCAATTTCAGTTGGGACTAAGGCCCTTTGAAAATTTTACCCTTTTGCTTGTGTGTTTTCCCTGAGTATGCACTCTTGCTGACTTCAACCTCATGTAGATGCTTTTTTTTTTTTGTTTTAAATGAGCCTTATTCTTATAAAGTGCAGTTTTGTAGCTGAAGTGCACAAAAGTCCAACGACTCAGTCTCTAATATGCTGTGATATAGACAATGAGTATTACTCTACATACTAACATAAAAGATGAACAAGATTAAGTCTAGACTTGTTGTAAACTTATTTATGAAGCCAAATATTCTTTGGTGATTAGTTTACATTCATGTCACATCACAGGAATTAATTAACTCTGTTTCTAGGGAAACAGCTCAATGCAATGATAATCTGAAGACTATCAGGAATCATGTGCACATAAGTGTGTGGTGTTTACACAGTTCTGCTCTGCTGTGAAGCTTACACCATACTACAGGGTTTTGAGGCAGGTAACATTGAATACCCAGAGAGCAGAAGCTTTTTTATTTAAAAAAAAAAAAAATACTGATTGGATTGGAGCTTACAACCTTAAGACTCTCATTGCTTACTAACTTTGACTGCCCCCTCTCTGCCCCAAAAAAGCAAGCCTCCTTTTGGACTGAAAATTCTCATCTTGTCTCAATTTTTTTGTTTTTAAATAAGTTTAATTTCTGAAGCAGATTGATCAAGGTGACTTTTTGAAGAGTCTGAAAGATGTTGTTTTCTGTACTCAAACAAGCACTTTTCTGGAAAGTGACTCAAACAGCTGCTATTTATAAGAACTGGTGCATAGCCTTCTGACCATTTTTATTTAAAAATAATTAAGCTGTTTAGTCTTTCATTGTGAAACAAAGTTGTTCATCATTGTCTTGATAAGTCACCTTGTTCTGAGACTCCTACAGAGATGCTTATTTTCCTAGCAGATCTAACTTCCCTGGAAGACTGTTCTCTAGCAAATCTTCTAAAAACAGACAATATTCCCATCTGAAAAACATTCTGATAAATGAAAATCCCTAATCCCTTCCCCCTCACTTCCTCACAGTGCCACACCCAGTTATTTTAACAGAAGACAATGCATTGGCCATATGTCTCAAACTGAGATGTACGCACGTAAAGTGAACAATTCCTTTCTACCCTAACCCACTTTCCAGGGCCATGCTATATTTCAATATAAAAAATCATCCTGAAGCGTGCATATCTTCTGTATTAGGGTACTCAGAAGCTGGGAAGGAAAGAGCTGCTATTGTCAGAGTGCATAACTGAGCAGAAAAGGTAAGCACAGCCTCATGGGAAATACTAGGCTCAGTGGCATAGCTAGGGGATGCAGCGGTCATTCCCCCACTGAACACAAGTGGTGCCTTTTTAATTTTTTGGCGCCTTTTTTAATTTTTACTCACCCAGCAGTGCTCCGGGTCTTCAGCAGCAGGTCCGGCACTGCGGCGGCCTTCACTCTCTCCGGGGGTCCTCAGCTGCATTTCAGCGCTGGGGGCCTTCAGTGCCACTGAGGACCTGGGGCGCCACCAGGTGCGTACAAACAGCTGGCACTTTTTTTTTATGTCCGCTCCCCCTGTTCGCTTCCCCTAGCTACGGCACTGGCTAGGCTATGAAACATGGGGCTGCAATATTTCAGCACCTAGCATTTAAAATTCAAGACTTGCTAGGGAAGTTTGATTTCTTAAAACCATAAATTTTGCAGAGATTTATAATGGCGCTTTTTGCGCTCTCCAGCATAAAACATAATCCTAGGACTCAAAATCTTACGCTCTACAAATCTACGCTCTACAAATCAAGCTCAGAACTTAGTTACCAGTGCTTTTTATAGTGATTAATTTAACTGTGCTTATAGTCTACTTTTTTTTTTAAATTGCAAGCACTGTCTTTACCTTTTTAAAACTTTGCTTTTATTTAAGACAAAGCTGATTTAGAGGTGAAGACTTAAGCTGAGGTCTTCACTTTTGCACAGAGGGGAGGAGAGAATATCTATGGCAGAGGTCCCCAAACTCTGTGTGTGGGGCACCCCCTAGGGAGGTGCAGAGGAAAGTTCAGGGGGCATGATGGGGCCCAGGCCAGGCCTCATGGCGGGTGGAGAGAGAGTGCCAGCCATTCCCACTCTACGACCAGCTCTGCTCCGGCCCTGCCCCCACAGCTCCACACCCAGACCTGCAGCTCCGCTCCCAGACCCAGCCTCAGCCACCTTATCCCTGGCCACATCCCTCACCCCCAAGCCACAGCCCTGCTCCCAGCCCCAGCACCAGGGGTTGCAGACGGGTAAGGAGGGGGTGAAATCCTGAAAAGTTTGGGGACCATTGATCTAGGAATAAGGGATTTCAGATGTGCATATGGAGGGTGAGTCAGAATATTGGATGTCTTCAGTCTTTGTCCAGAGTGGGTGGAGATACGGAGGCAACAATTACAATTGGCATTAGAGCATTAACGTGCCAATGTTTTTCCATATTTTAATTTTGCATGTTAAATATTCTGTCCAAATTTGTGGTTAGGGAATATTTAACATTTTGACCATGCTGTCTTCATCAAGAAATGTCTTTAAAGAGGTAAAGGGCCATGACTGTCACTGTAGTGAAGCACATGGTATAAAGATAATCCAAGAAATAACTAAAGGAAACTTATCCTCTTCAGATTCTTGGAAAATGAAAAGTCAAAAGTTCTAGTTTGACAGTACTCTAAGGCCTTTCACATAGGAGCATTGCTGTTGCATGAGCTCTGAGAATAAACTGAATGAGACACTCAGTGCATTCAAAAATTCTTAACAGTGGGTAAACTTTATTTATTCATCTACTTCAGTGACTGGTAAACTAAGAGAAGCATCCAAATTCTGACTATGCATTCAAGACATCTAAGCTTCTTGTTTTGAAAAACTGAGCTAGAGAAATCTAATGGGGAAGGGCTAAAGATTTCTGCGGCTTTCTACTTCCTTCCAGTCAGTAAATAACCATCATTGTTTCTCATGATAGTCAGAATATCCACCTGGAACTGCAGATGCCAGTGAGAATAAGTATTTTGAACCTCAAAGCTTAAATTTTGGGCAGAACATAGTTATTTTAGTCTGGGGTCTTGCTTTACATTTTTCTCAAAGTAATTGAAGTTATGAATGTTTCCATTCATGTCAAAGTATGGGTTCAGTGAACAAGAGGTGTGAACTTTCCATTCATAAAATTCATCTTGAGCAGGGTGACCAGATAGCAAGTGTGAAATGGGGACAAGGGGAGTGGGGTAATAGGCGTCTATATAAGAAAAAGCTCCAAATATCAGGACTGTCCGTATGAAATCAGGACATCTGGTCACCCTAATCTTAAGTAACCATATCTCTTTAATGCCACCTGTTTAGCTAATACTCTGCATTAGGCACCAGATCTTTCAAACTATAGAGATGCTCTATTCGTGAAAGTGTAAGCTACAATACCTTTCTACTGCCACATTATGGATTAAACTCCTGCTAAAGTCAGGATCAATATTTTTTTAAGATTCCCTTAATCAAGTTTCAATCTGACCAGCACATCATCTGTATCAAGAATGGGAACGTCTTGGCAAACAGCATTATTATATATCTGTCTATGCATCACACTTAGAAACATTTCATATATATTGTTCTTTTTATATGTTTGTAATCAGGAAGCAATGTACATTACCATCCTGCATTCTCCAACAAATTCCGCACAATCGCCTGAGGTACTGAGGAGTTGTAATAACCCATGCCCATGTAGGACCTCCAGATTTTGTTCTTGCTTGCAATATTGTGTAGAGTTTCAAGGATTTCATTTTCACCTGATTGAAAAGAAAATGTGATAGCATAAAATGTTATACAGGAACAAATGTTAATAGTTTTGACTAAACTGCCTTGCTTGACTCTGTGTAGAAATGGGCAGCTGTCAACAGTTTTAGAACAAACTAAGGGAAGAGACAGTAGTAAGTGAGGTATTAATCTAGTAAAACGTTTAGGGAGAATAAGTCTACAAGATCAAAATATTTTCCAAAAAGCAACAGATTTGAGTAACGCTGACATTAACTTCAGTTTCTCCCCCTCCGCCCTTATAGGTTGTCTTTGTGAATAGCTACATCCCACTGATCTCTTAACATGAAAGATTTAGTTGTAGGAAACTATTCTTTTCTTGCTTTAGTCTTACAATACTAACACAGTGTAAGTTATTTAAATAAAAGTAAATGCCACTACCAAAGGATAAACCATTACCTAAATCTTCATTAGATTCCAAACACTTTCCATACTACAGAGGGAGAATGTTGGGGATTTTCACATCCCACATGCTTTCTGAGGCAGTTGTGTATGCATGAATACAGGCCCTCTAGGAAGGGATCTTTACTCACCTGAAACTGGCAGAATCAACAGCTAGATGAAGCTGTACATCATTCATAATTAAGGTTTAGTGAAGAGGTCATAAATAGATCTCAAACTTTCCCAGCTTCCTACCCAGGAAGATTGATGTCAGGTGCCTAAACATCAGAGGCCAGAATGCTAAGGAACTTTATATTACTGGGAATAAGGTAAAATATAATGCCATGTGCAGTAGTAATACAAAAGATTTCTCCCCTCAATTCTGATGCAGTTTATTCCAGAAGCAATTATAGGATTCAAGACAGGGCAAATCAGGTCAGTTTCGTAGTAGAATAGGCTTTAGAATGGACCTCTCCACCTACGTGAAATCTTACAGGGCCATTGGCAGAAGACACCTTGACCAGTGAGAGTTGCACAACAGGATAACGAAAATGTTTAAGTTATGGTGCAGATGAGTAATGGTTTCCCCCCACCACCACTATTGTATTCGTAAAGTCACATTCACTGCAACTGGTTCCCAGAGATTAATGGCTTGAGGGATACTACTTGCCTCTGCTTGGGAAGTTGTTTTCCCAACTACTTCAGACTAGATTGATCAAATCTGAATGGGATGGCCCACTGTAATTGGAATTTTCACATAAGGTGGCATGTCATGGTGTCTTCTGTTTTACATGGCTATAGCCAAGGGGAAATTTATGTGCAGGAAGTGTAGCATTTGTTCAATGCAGTCACAGAATGTGGTGGCCTGGATATCAGCCCATGACAGTGTTTGTAATGACTAGAGGTTGCCCTCAAAACATCAACTCTTTTCACAGATCAAGCTATATGATACTTGACTACCATACTAACTGCCCTGCATTGTATCTGAACTGGTGATCTAAGTGTGATTTCGCCCCCCCCCCCCATCACTACCACTACCTTGAGGGGTCCCTTTCTTGCAAGTACCCTCTTAAAGTGTATGGGTTTATCCAGCCCTGAGTCATGTTTCCTTTCTGATAAAGGAAGGGAGGGAGGGGTAGCTCAGTGGTTTGAGCATTGGCCTGCTAAATCCAGGGTTGTGAGTTCAATGCTTGAGGGGGCCATTTAGGGATCTGGGGCAAAAATTGGGGATTGGTCCTGCTTTGAGCAGGGGGTTGGACTAGATGATCTCCTGAGGTCCCTTCCAGCCCTGATAGTCTATGATTCTAAGACGAGAGCAACTCAAACTTTAAAGCCAGAAGGGATCATTGTGATCACCTAGTCTGACTTCCTGCACATTGCAAGCCACTGAACTTCATCCACCCACTCCTATACTTGGCCCATAATCACTGGCTGAGTTACTGAAGTCCTCCAATCAGGATTTAAAGACCTCAAGGTACAGAGAATCCACCTTTTTTTCTCTAGTTCAAACTAACAAGTGACCCATGCTCCATGCTGGAGAAAGAGGCCCAAAAAACAAAAGCCACCCAAGGTCTCTCCCCATCTGACCTGGGGTGGGGAGAATTCCTTCTTGACACCAAATATAGTTATCAATTAGACCCCGAGCATGTGGGCAAGATGCACACACCCCCACCCCAGCCACCTTGGAAAGAATTTTCTATAGTAACTCAGAACCCTCCCCATCTAGCCCATCACTGGCCATTGGAGGTATTTACTTCTACCAGTCACAGGTAAGCTATGTGCCATTATAGGCAACCTCATCACACCATCTCTTTCCATAAATTTAGGAAGTTCAGTCTTGAAACAAGTTAGATTTTTTGCCCCCACTGCTCCCCTTGGGAGGTTGTTCCAGAATTTCACTCCTCTGATGGTTAGAAATCTTCATCTAATTTCAAGCCTAAACTTGTTGATGGCCAGTTTAAATCCATTTGTTCTTGTGCCATCATTGACCCTTAATGTAAATAACTTCTCTGCCTCTCCAGTGTTAATCCCTCTAAAGTATTTAGAGACCAATCATATCTCCTGTCACCCTTTGTTTGGTTAGGCTAAACAAGCCAAGCTCCTTAAATCTTCTCTCATAAAAGATAGGTTCTCCATTCCTGTGATCATCCTAGTAGCTCTTCTCTGCACTTAGTCCAGTTTGAATTCATCTTTCTTAAACATGGGAGACCAGAATTGTATACACTATTCCAGATGAGGTCTTACCAGTGCCTTATATAATGGTATTAACACTTTCCTGTTTCTACTGGAAATACCTCGCCCGATGCATCCTAGAACTGCATTAGCTTTTTTCATGGCCACACCACATTTGTGGCTCAATCATCCTGTGATCAACCAATCCATCCAGATCTTTCTCCTCTGTCACTTCTGATATGTCCCCAGCTTATAAAGAAAATTCTTGTTGTTAGTCTCTAAGTGCACTCTGCACTATTAAATTTCTATTATTCCAGTTTTCAAAATCCTCCAGATCTTCTTGTACAATATCCCAGGCCTCCTCCATATTGGCAATACCTCCCAACTTTGTGTCATCCGCAAACTTTATTAATGCACTCCCGCATTTGTTACCAAGGTTATTAATGAAAACGTTAAATAAGATGGGTCCCAAAACTGATCCCTGAGGAACTCCTCCTTTAATAAACTCCCCCCAGCCTGACAGTTCACCTTTCAGTATGACCCACTGTAGTCTCCCTTTTAACCAGTTCCTTACCCACATTTCAATTCTCATATTAATCCTCATCTTCAATTTAATAAATTTCCCATGTGGAACTGTATCAAATACCTTACTGAAATCCAGGTAGATAAATCCTGTTTATGCAGTATATCCAATTTTTAGATAAAGGAAATCTTCTCAAAGAAAGATCAGGTTGGTCTGGCACAATCAACCCTTTGTAAAACCATGTTGTAATTTATCCTAATTTCTCTCTATGGTCTAACTACTTTCTCTTTCAAAATTTGTTCCAAGACCCTGAATACAATTTAGGTCAAGCTAAGGGGTCCTGGAGTTTCCTGGATCATTGCTAATATAGTAGCAGTTTTAAAGAAGGTCTGGGGGACAATTTGCCAGTCAGAAGTAACAGCCCCCAAGTTGACAGATTCATTAAAAGTCCTTGCCATTGGTCTTGCAATTTCATGTACCAGTTCATTTAATATTCTTGGATGGAGATTATCTGGGCCCCCTGACTTGGTCCCATTAAGCTGTTTGAGTTTGACTTCTACCTCAAATGTAGTAATTTCTACTTCTATATCTTCCTTCCTATTAGCCACCCTGAAGCTACCCTTAAGTTCCTCATTAACTTTATTAAAACCAGAGGCAAAGTATTCCTTTGTGTTGGGCCATGCCTAGATTATCTTTAATCACTACTCCATCCTCAGTGTTTAGCAGTTCCACTTTTTTCATTGTTTTCTTTTTATTATATATGGCAGAAGTGGCCAAACCACAACTCTTCTACAGTTAAAGTGCAGCTCGCAGAGCCGCCCACATTTCTCCACCCCCCCCATGCCCATTCTCCACCTACCATACTGAGGGATGGGAGCTTGCGGCTTCTGCCCTGCAGCAGGGTGGTGGGGCTAGGGACTTCTCAGAGCTTCAGTCCTGCAGGATGTGCTTTCAGCAGGGCTGAAGCCCTGAGCCCCAGCTCACAAACTTCTGACAATTGTCTTATTCGGCTCAGAGGTTAAGTAAGCTTCGCCACCCCTGTTACAGAACTAAAGAAACTTTACTATTGCAAGGTCCAGTTCTGCTTGGCTTTTGGCAGTTCTCACTTTTTCCTCTATGCTTTCTGACCTCCAAGAGGTAGCTTTCCTGGCTGATCCATCCCATCTTCCATTCCTTGTAGGCTCTCTCTCAACCCATTTGAGAAGCTTGGTCTGCAATCTTTCCCTAGGAATTTTTCCCCCTTGCTTAAGGTGCAGGCTTCAGATAGCTTCTGCAACTTTGACAAAGTAATTCCAAGCCTCTTCCACATTCAGATCCTTCAGTCCAGTCTACTTCCCTTAATTCTTCCAGGTCTGCCCTTTTGACATCATGGACCCTATTTGCAGATGTATTTTTATTTATCCTTCCATTTTGTTTAAACCAAATTATATCATGATCATTCAAACCAAGGTTGTGCTCTACAACCGTTTCTTCTATGTGGTGCTAGTTACTTGCCACTATTAGATCTAAAATGGCATCACCTCTTGTTGGTTCAGTGACTATTTGGTGAAGAACTCTGTCAGCTAGGAATATCTGGGCCCTACCATTATTAGTAGCATTTGTCCTCAAATCTATATTTGTGAAATTGAAGTCTGTTGGAAATTGTGGGATTATTTCATTAAAAATACTGAAGAGGTTTCTATTCATATCAAAATCTGATTCTGGCAGTCTGTAGCAGACTTCCAACCAGTATCCCAGTGGAACCTCTGTTTGATTCAAAAATCACTCTGGGGAAGAAAGCTAACAGATTTGGTTTTATCTATTCCATCACTTCTAACTTCTTTAGAATCTACCTCATCATTGACGCTGTGATTTAATCATGGGTATTTTTAGCAAAAGTCATGGATGGGTCATGGCAAGAAACAAACAAACAAAAAATCACAGCCCATGACCTACCCCGACTGAATCTTAAGGAGGGGTGTTGCTGTGGGGGTGGGGGTAGTGGAGACTGTGGCACTAGCTGCCAGAGGGGGAGTCCTGGGGGCCCACAACACCAGCTGCCAGGGGGAAGCCCTGGGGGGCCAGTGGCTGCCGGGGGAGGCCCAGGGCCAGCCACTGCTTAGGCAGTCCCCAGGTCCAGCTGCCCAGGGCTGCCAAAGCAGCAGCCAGTGTGGATGGCCCTGGGGCCGCTCCACCACTGGTGGGGCCAGTTGCTTGGGTGGCCCTGGGGTCAGCCACACTGGCCTCTGCAGAAGTTACGGAGGTCACAGGAAGTCAAGGAATCTGTTACTTCTGCAACCTCTGTGACAAACACTGAGCTCTACTCATCATTAATATACAGTGCTACTCCACCACCTTTACCTTTATTCCTGTCTTTCCTGAGCAGCACATACCCTTCAATACCTGTACTCCAATCATGACTGCTGTTCAACCATGTTTCTGTTATCCCTATATCTGGTTTCACTTCCTGTACCAGTAATTCTGGTTCCTCCATTTTGTTACTGAGGTGCCTTATATTGGTGTATAGACATCTTAGTAGTTTCTGCTTGGCTTCCCCCCGATTCCTTGCTCAATTAGGTAGTCATTCTGCTGCCAATATCACCTCCCTGACCATTACTGTCAGTGGTCTTGGCATTATCTTTTCTCTTGGATGACCATTCTCCTAGTTTCTGATGTTCCTTTCTCCATTGCTGTATCCTCTTACTTGATTTTCCTCCTGCTCAGTATTTAGAAGCAGGAATGATGATTATATGAGCATTTCTCAGCTGTGTTCCCTGAATTCCTAGTTTTAAAGCTCTTTGGCACAACTGATTAAATCTCCATCCCAGGAGTCTATTTCCCTCCTAATCAGGTAGAGTCCGTCCCATGAGAACGGTCCTCTGTCCATGAATGCCTCTCAATGGTTGAACATCCCAAATCTCTCCTTTATAGTACCATTGCCTAAGCCATCTGTTGAGCATCATAATTGTGTCTTCCCTTCACTCTCCTCTTCCAGGGACAGGTTGAATCCCAATGATTGAATTCCTGAACTTCCATTTCTTTATGCATCATCCACAGCCTGGTAGATTCTGGCTGGAATGCATCAAGGGAGACTATCAGTATTATTTGTTCCCACATGAAGAACAAAATCAGTAGATTGTCTCCTGCTCCCATTAGGATCCTCTTCAGACTCAGATCTACATCCTGTATCTTGGCTCTGGGCAACCAGCAAGCACTTCTGTTCCCCAAATCCACTCTAGCAACAGGCCTCTATGTAATTGAAGACTCCCTACTAAGAAGAACAGATGGGCTGCTTGCCTGCCCTTCTGAGTAGGGAGTCCCCAATTACACAGACCTTACTCTTCCTGGTGTTTGGTGCAATTCTCCAGCCATCCCCATTCTTGTCTTCTGTTTTCACTAAGAATTCAAGTGTCAATATTGTAGCTCTTACACTACAGACTATTTTTTAGGAGAAACCACCCACAAATTGTCAAAATCCCTAAAAGTTTTCTTCCCAGCTCTCAGTCTTCAGCTTCTCCACTCCACCTCTCAATTTCTCATGCCGTTATGTCTTGTCAATTTTTTTATGGCATATCAAGAACTCTCTGGCTTCAGATGCTGCTACTGCCTTAGTATCCCTTCTTCCACAGTTAATCAGACTTCATAATGTGGGTGTTTACATAATAGTTCTCCCCCTTCTAGAAGTCTGGTTTATTAGCAAAATTCAAACACCACAGTTCTTCCACTCAGCCTTCTTTTGGATCACAATCCTGGTTGCAGAGTTCTCATGTCTGTTCCTGCTGAAGCTTCACTCCTAGCAAACTTGCTCCCCGTAGTCTTCTGCTTCAGAACTAAGGAGAGCTTCAGTATAAAGTTCAAAAACCGCTGCTTTTTTCCTGGCAACCCAGTTGAAGAAAATTGTTGATGCTGGTGATGAGGGGTTTGCGGTGTGGGAGTGGCTCAGAGCTGGGGCAGATGGTTGGGGTGCAGGGGGTGAGGGCTGTGGGGTGGGGCTGGGAATGAGGGGTTCAAGGTGTGGGAGGTGGCTCAGGGCTGGGGCAGAGGGTTGGGGGTGCAGGCTCTGGGGTGGGGCCAGGGATGAGGGGTTTGTGGTGCAGGAAGGGGCTCCAGTATAGGGGGCACTCAGGGCTGGGGCAGGGGATTGGAGAGCAGGGTTGGGGCACAGGCTTACCTTAGGCAGCTCCCAGTCAGCAGCGCAGCAGGGGTGCTAAGGCAGGCTTCCTATCTGTCCTGGCACCATGGGCCACATTGCGCCCCAGAAGCGGCCAGCAGCAGGTCTGGCTCCTAGGCGGAGGCATTCAAGCCAATGGGAACTGGCCAATGGGAGTGCAGAGCTTGGGGTAGAGGCAGCATGCGGAGCCTTGGAGCCCCCCCCGACCCGTCTAGGAGCCGGAACTGCTGCTGGCTGCTTCTGGGGCACAGCACTGTGTCAGAACAGGTAAGGACTAGCCGGCCTTAGCCAGACAACACCACCGACCGGACTTTTAACGGTCCGGTCAGCACCACAACCCCATCCCTTACGTTCCATAACCCAGTACTGGGTCACGACCTGCAGTTTTAAAGCCATTGGTATAAAGCAGCTCAGAAAGACCACCTGCTCCTTTGAGTCACTCCCCTGACTGGACTCAGGCTCCAGTTCTTTTATATCCTGCAGCAAGCCTGATTCCTAGTCAGATGTTCCCATTATATGGTCCTGAACTGAAAGGTAAACTAGTTGCAGGTGAGGCTGAAACCTAACCTCTCAATGTGCCAGCTCACCCTGTGAATGGCAAATACTGAATTTAAGAGATAAATAAGGTTACTGCAGTAGTTTAAAAAATTTAAATTTATATAATGGAGTTTTTAAACTTAAGGAGTCAGAGAATTTCAAGTTTGCTACCCCCGAGTGCTGCCAAATCCAGGGACCTTGTTGCAGAATAGGGGTCCAATTTGCCCCTGAATACACAGGCCTTAAACAAATTGAACTCCTGCATATTACTGGTCTCTGAAGACAGGCAGTATGAACAAGACTACTGACACTGGTCACAATATACAACATTTGTATGTATTATTTATTCATATTGTAAACACTCTGGTTTTAGATCACAGATTTAATTATTTTTAACTTTTCCCCTCCAGTTTGTGAAATAAGAAAGCATCATACCAAACTGGGCAAAATAAAATTGATAAATGAATACAGATTAAGAAACACGTGGAAGTCAGCCATCACACTCAATCTCCTGCTGCCAGTTTTCTAGGGCAGCACAGATTAAATGCTTAATCTTCACTTTCTTCGCTGAAAATAGTCCAGTAATCCTTCACATACCTTAGCTGACAAATCTTTTCTTGCTGAATAAATAAGTGCAGTTGACCTTGTTTTTTTTTTAATTCAGTGTATAACATTATCAGAGGCACTACTACTCACAGACGAGAACACTGCAGATTCTGCCAAGAGTTCAATGTTAACGTTTACAGATTTCACAACTTCTTCAACAAACAAGTTGCTGCTTTTTAGCAGAAAGAGCCCCCACTGCTACCTTGCAGTATGTAAATTTGCAATTTTTTCCCCCTCTTCCCCTCTGTCTCTCACAGACACACACACGCATGCATCCACCTGCTCATGCACCCACACACACTTACTATGATGCTTTCTAGAAGCTATAAGACAGTTTAGTTCTGTGTGATCTATGTTTCTTTCACAGCTTTGCTTAGATGACCTGATTTTACTTGTTTGAGACCCACTAATCTATGTAAGATGGCAGTCTGAAACCAGAGCTCTGCATCTTTCCACTCCCATCCCACACAGTTCTATTTATCTGAATTTTGTTCTCCCACTTTGTCACTAAGGAACAGGTAACACACATATCTTAGATGACAAATCATGCTAGAACACTCTCACAATAGGTCAATAAGAATGCCCAGTTCTGGAATGTTTTAAATGAACAGGCCCCAGTCCATGAAAATATAGTTCCGGGTTCATTTAATCAATAACACTGGAGTGGCAAAACCCTCTGTCCATCTTGGATGGAGAAGCACCAGAGTAGGCAGGGAAGGGCCCTGCTGGCAGTAAAGATGTGGCCACTGGTCAAATGACACTGAAAGGCAGGGACAGAGGACAGCAGTAACACATCACAGAACAGACAGCAGAAGAGTGAGAATTGTAGCTGCTCACAGCATGGATCTGAGGTTGAGCCATAACCAAAATCAAATGCCAACTAATTTAATCTGTTTTGGTGAATATATAACACTCATATAACTCCTGTGATGCAATGACAATCACACACACCTCAGTGGAATTATACCACCTTAATTCACAATTAATTTATACCAAGTCAAATAATGTTTTATTGGTTAGTAGTTAAAACTTCCTAGACCTGGTCCCTCACCCACTAAACACTGACAGAAGAGAAATACTGCACGGAACAAACAAAAAGGTAAAGAGTGTTCAATTTTTATTTATTTATTTTTACTTAATGGATATGGAACATCACAGGTGCCAGGAGGAGAGAGGGAACTGTCAAGGACATCTTGTGTACCCTGAATTCTGGTTGGGAAGGGAAGCCAGTGCCAGCATCTTTTTCTTCTGGAAAGAATCTCTATTCTTTTATAATAAAGATCAATGACATTTCCTTCCCCCTCTTCTGTCCACCCATTGCCCCTATCTACACTAAGGCCATGTGCCATCAATACTATGAACACTTTACTAGTATGGGAATACCAGGATACTATACCAGAAAAGCTCTCCTAGCATTGATGCAACTTATATTGGCAAAGCTGGGCTTTTACCTGTATACCTTATTCCACTCGCCCAAAGTGAAAGAGCTATAATTGTAAAAGTGCAGGTTTGCTGATACAACTGCATCGCCAGGGACTTCCGTCAGCACAGTTATATTGGTTAGGGAAGGGACCATATCTCTCACCACTCCGACCTAGCTATTCTAACAAAAGCCTATCGTGTGGATGTCGCCTATGAAATTTAGAACTTCTATCTCACTTCTAGAGTACTTTCACTGATGATAACAGTGGAAGCTATAATGCAGACAAGTCTTCTGCATCTTTGCTACTGCCACTTCTAACTTGGGCTTGAAAGTGTACTTCACATTTAACCACAGGTGCCCAAAGCCACATATCCCTCCAGAGCTATACCACTCCCCTACACCCATTTCCTCATTAGGAGATCATCTTTATTGCTGGATCAGTTACACTTAGCTAATATCAAGGCCTTGTCTACACATGAAAGTTTTATCAGTTATATGGATATAAACTCCTGTGTTAACACTCTTGTTGCCGTATGAGTGGCTTTTTTGAGGTTAGTTTAAACCCTTTGCTAAGTAAAAAAGCTAAATATAAAGCACCACTCATATTAGAATAAGTGTTCACATGGGGGGGGGTAGTTATACTGGTATAATTATATTGGCTTAAATTCACATTCTTATTCTGAAAAAAACAAAACAAAAAACCTCCCACATAGACAAAGTCCAAGAACATATACCACTACCACAATCTTAAATAAGGCAGAAGTTGAAAGCACTCAATTCCTGCTTATTCTGGGTGAGTGGATATAATTTAAATGTGTATCCAACCCAAACTTTGACTTCAGTTGGACTTGAGCACATGCTTGAGTTCTTTCCTGAACTGATCTCTATTCTCTGGAATAAAAATATTCTATGTATATATTTTAAAAGCCCTGTTACACAAAAACCATTGATCTATTCCCAAAAGTCATGTTAGGAAAGGGTTAGCTATTTAAATTTACCAGGTTTAACAAAAACACTAGTAGAGATTGCTTGCTCCACTCCCACATAAAATGTGAAAATGCTGTGTACATTTTATGAATTGTTGGGAAAAGGAATTTTTTAAAAGAGTTTATCTAACATGTTTTAAATAAAGTGTAATTCTCAAACAAACGTGACTTTCCCTTTAATCTATAAGTGTGGAAATAATATACATACGTACCACATTTCTATAAGAAATTCTGCTTGAGAGCTAGAAAGACAACCTTCCCTACATTGGATAGGAGGCAAGTTTGATCCAGCTCTTCTGGGTACAAGATGTTCAGTACAAAGTCACACATTTTTAGACAGCTTTCTAGTAGATCTTTAAACAAATATAGTCTTCCACCAGCAATACAAAAGGAAGACATGGAATAGACATGGAATGCTTGCCACATTCCAAAAGTGTGCAAATTTGAATACTGCCCAATCATAACACAAGGGGGGGGAGGGGCGGGAAGGGAAGTAGGACAAAAAAGTGGCAATGCACAACTGGAAAAAGCTATTTCTGAATTCCATGTGAGGCCTGGATCAAAACAGTAATTCAAACAATGGGAAATAAGAACAACATAGAAGGCATAAATGAAAGTTTTGTGCTCTAATGAACTGGAGAATATATGCAGATATGTTTGAAGGAGATGGGATTAACTGAGGAAAAGAATGGCAACTTTAACATGAGTCTTTTGCAGAGCTCCTCAAATTCTGATTTTCAATTAACATAGTAGTTACTATTTCCTCCAAATCACATTTTATTGTTTCCTCATCCCAGAGAGGACACATTCAGTGCATTTGGGTACAAAGTTAAAGAACATCTAGACTTTTTTTTATATGTAAACATGCTGACATATCGGGTTTGTTACTCATATGTTTAAACCACACAATTAGAACAAGGAATAAATTACACAACCAAAATCCCCTTCTGCTTCCCAGTTTGGCTTTTGGAGTGCTTGAAATTTCCAGTTCCCAAGCATAAACCTAAACTAAATCTGAACTGTCTAGGTTTTTAAGGGTCACTGTTTAACAAAAAGTAGCATGCAATAGTCAATTGTATTCCTCTAAAGTTTATTTTTCAAGTATCTCTTTTTCAGTATAATAGAAAAGATAAAATAGAGTAACAGCTGGATCAGTTTCCAGTTAACTAAATGGGATGTTAGCAAAGGAGATCTTATGAAGAAAATATTTCCAACAGTTACCTGCCTGCCTCAGACAGCGAGTAGAAAGTAGTTAGGATAGAAAGTCACTAACTCATGCTAGTGATTGGGAGACCCATGATAAATTAATTATACAAATTAGCATGTGAGCACATTATAGAAAGGATAATGCATCAAAATGCACTTTAGTTTATTTTGACAACAGTACTTTAGTGTTTAATTATTTATGATCACTTACAATGTATCAGTAAATACTGTAGCATATTCAGTAAGTCTTAACAGATGCTGTAATGAAGTTTTCTATTACTATTAAGTCTTTGAGAAGTGGGGAGAGACTGCCTTGTATGTGAGTTATTTTAAGAAGTGTACATTAGTGAAGTTCTACTTCAGTTCACTTACAGTTTTAAAATGATCTGACAAGTTTGATGAAAACACCATTTACAAATATGCTTTGACTTTTAATAGAGACATTCCAATCCTAGAATATACTGTCTAGCTAGGTCACCATTAGGGAGATATTAAATTATCCCTACTTATGCAAATCATGAAGATAGTGAGGAGAAGGAGTTTAAGATCACCCCCACTCTTTTTGAGAGGCGGGAAAAAGTTATTTAAAAGTAAAATACACCAATGCATCAAAGATTTAAATAAAATATTTGAAATAATAAAGACTTTTCATCATATTGTGTTATTCCTGGCTAGAAGTAGTTTTTTCAGGTTATAGTTTTCCTAGCTGTTCATTCTGGCTGCTGCTTCTGTTTTGTGATGTCATCTCAAACTAACCAGATTGAACTGGCCAGGAACCTTAAAGAAGCTGAGGGGCCTGAAGTTTACACTCAAATTACAATTTGCTGATGAGCAATATTAAAAGGGAGCAAGAGGAATCAAAATAATTTGTCCTATTTGCTAATATGTTAAACACTAACATAAGCTAAAAGAGGATACTGATGTAGTGATTTTCAGAATGCTAGGCACCTCTTAAGCTTTATGTTTCAGTGCAATTATTTAGTCAATAAGACTTCTAAAATGTTTTTTGGCACCAGTGTGTTTTCCAGGAAGATATTGGCAAGCACATTTATTATGGTCTTTATGTACTAATGTAATTGTATATTTTTAAAATGTTCCCTCTAATTAAATGTTTGAGACCTCCTTAGTTTTAAGGAACTGAAATCCAGAAGTTCCCCCAGCATACTAACAGCACCTGTAGGCTTGGATTTACCACAAGAATAATTTGCTAAACTATACTAGTGCCCATTAGTACTATTATAGTTGAGATTCAGGCTACTATCAAAAGTAACCTCTATACCCAAGTTAAATCCCATTTTCTGATGACTAATTCAACTAGAAAAAAAATTCTGCTGGGTAGAAATACTGCAAACAGGTTTTCATCAAAATAGGTTCTACATTTATTAAAATACAAAAAGAGCACCTTTGTTTCTCATGATGTGCTGAATTTTGATGCCAGTTTTAAAATTTATGCACATCATTGATCCATACACTGGGATCAATTAATTTTTTTTTAAAAAATCAGACTAAACTTCAAAACATAAGTAGTTATTTTATCTATGGTACAGAAGCGGTCTAGCCCTTTTTAGTATTTTATTTAAAGATGCAAATTCTGAGCAACAGGCCTCAAAGTGTCACTCAGCATAGGAGGTAACAATTTTAGAGGTGCAGTTTGCCTGTAACTTGTACTAGGGTGACTCAGATTTATGAACAGCAATTTTCAATACATATTACAGTGCTTTCAGGGCATGCCAAGGTTGACTGCACTTTAGTTAACTCAAAACACATCTTCAGGTAGTCTCATCCTGTCCTAAAAGTTTTATTTGTTTCAAATGTGAAAACAACAGCTAATTTTATGCAGCCAACATACTGCTACAACTAGGCACAACATCACAGATTGAAGAGCAATACAGTAGAGTACTGGCATGATTGTTTTTGCTTCTTTGTGATAAGTCCTGTTGCTTTTTACTTGAAATGGGTGGGTTTTCTGTTACAGTTTTTACACAATTTTAGTCATTAGACTAATTACTGGGATACAGAAAAGCAAAACCGTAACTCCTCCGCTGAGCTATTTTAATGCAGATTAATTAGACCAGAAGCAAGGGGGGCAAGGAGGGGGAGATTTTACACAAAGCTCCTACTGGCGTCCAGCGTGAAATGGTCACTTACAAATATGGTCATCCATCTCCAGAGGCCTTCTCAGGCGGATGCTGGCAGGGACGGTTCTATCAATCAGCTCATCGATACTCTGAAAAAGGACATCCATGTAAGTACCGCGCGTTCCCCGGCACCCGGCAGCTTTCTGTTTGATAGCCTGCACTAACGCGCACACAAACTTTAAAAGAGTCTCTCCTCTTCACAGTCTCTCATCACATCTCTCAGTGGGACCTTTGTTGAGACCCGTTTCGTTGTTACCGGAGTCTCGGCGAGTCCCCACTTCTTGCTCTTGTGCACCTCGCTCCGGAACTTCCCGGCGGGCGGAGGGTGAGGCAGAGACGGGAGGACGCGACGGGGAAGTGGTTTTAGGGGGATGCAAAGATGCACGAGAGAGTAGGAGAGGGGGAGGGAAAGCGAGCAGGAAAACACGGGGGGGCACCAGACTGAGGGGGGGGGGGAGATGGGGGCAGAGCGGGCAGCACAGGGGGCAAGGAGCCCGCAGGGACTTACCGCCAGACCCACACTTTGCAGCATTTCCCGCTTCTCTTTGTCCCGGGGCCCGATATGCCGCTGGGAGAAGTCATCGTGCCGGGGCAGGAGCTGCTCGATGTACCGGGAGGACTCGGAAGCGGCGGCGCTGGTGTTGGGGGCGCTGCCCCCCGCCGCCGCCGCCGCGCTCTGCTGCCCCCGCCATCCCCATCTGCCCGGCGGCTTCTTCCCCGCCAGGGCGGCCCCCCGGCCCACGAGCCGCCCCCACCAGCGGGCACAGGTCTGCATGCTGCTGCCGCCGCGCCCGGCCAACTCCCCAGCCCGCCAGCCAGCCGGCGGCACCTGCCGGGCACTTTGTGGGGAGGCCCTGAGGCGCCCCCACCCCCAGACCCCGCGCCAATGGTAGCCCGAGGGGAGGGGCCGCCTTGCCCCGCCCCACACAACCCGGCCCGGCGGGCCACCTGCCGGTGCGCCCACTGCCACCGACAGGGCAAGTTTCCCTTCGGCCCCGCGGCCCTTTCCAGCCGCCCAGTCCCGCTTCTCCATCCCCAGCCCCGCCCAGCCCCCTTCCCACCCCCAGAGCCCTTCCTCAGTCCCCCTTCTCCATCCCCAGCCCCCTTCCCACCCGCAGAGCCCTTCCTCAGTCCCCCTTCTCCATCCCCAGCCCCCTTCCCACCCACAGAGCCCCTTCCCCAGTTCCCCTTCTCCTTCTCCATCCCCAGCCCCCTTCCCACCCACAGAGCCCCTTCCCCAGTTCCCCTTCTCCTTCTCCATCCCCAGCCCCCCTCAGCCCCCTTCCCACCCCCAGAGCCCTTCCTCAGTCCCCCTTCTCCATCCCCAGCCCCCTTCCCACCCGCAGAGCCCCTTCCCCAGTCCCCCTTCTCCATCCCCAGCCTCCTTCCCACTCACAGAGCCCCTTCCTCAGTCCTCCTTCTCCACCCCCAGCCCCCTTTCCACCTGCAGAGCCCCTTCCTCAGTCCCCCTTCTCCATCCCCAGCCCCCTTCCCACCCGCAGAGCCCCTTCCTCAGTCCCCCTTCTCCATCCCCAGCCTCCTTCCCACTCACAGAGCCCCTTCCTCTGTCCTCCTTCTCCACCCCCCAGCCCCCTTCCCACCCACAGAGCCCCTTCCTCAGTCCCCCTTCTCTACCCCCCAGCCCCCTTTCCACCTGCAGAGCCCCTTCCTCAGTCCCCCTTCTCCATCCCCAGCCTCCTTCCCACTCACAGAGCCCCTTCCTCTGTCCTCCTTCACCCCCCAGCCCCCTTCCCACCCACAGAGCCCCTTCCTCAGTCCCCCTTCTCTACCCCCCAACCCCCTTTCCACCTGCAGAGCCCCTTCCTCAGTCCCCCTTCTCCATCCCCAGCTCCCTTCCCACCCGCAGAGCCCCTTCCTCAATCCCCCTTCTCCATCCCCAGCCCCCTTCCCACCCACAGAGCCCCTTCCTCAGTCCCCCTTCTCCATCCCCAGATCCCCTCAGCCCCCTTCCCATGCACAGAGCCCCTTCCCCAGTCTTCTCTCTCCATCCCCAGCCCCCCTCAGCCCCCTTCCCACCCGCAGACCCCTTCCCCAGTCCCCCTTCTCCATCCCCAGTCACCTCAGCCGCCTTCCCACCCACAGACCCCTTCCCCAGTCCCCCTTCTCCATCTCCAGCCCCCCCTCAGCTCCCTTCTCACCCACAGACCCCTTCTCCAGCCCCCCTTCTCCATCTCCAGCCCCCCTCAGCTCCCTTCCCACCCGCAGACCCCTTCCCCAGTCCCCCTTCTCCATCTCCAGCCCCCTTCCCACCCGCAGACCCCTTCTCCATCCCCAGATCCCCTCAGCCCCCTTCCCCCATGCAGAGCCCCCTCCTCAGTCCCCCTTCTCCATCCCCAATCCCCTCAGCCCCCTTCCCACCTGCAGAGCCCCATCCCCAGTCCCCTTCTCCATCCCCAGCCCCCCTCAGCCCCATTCCCACCCACAGAGCCTTTTCCCCAGTCCCCCTTCTTCATCTCCAGCATCCCCTTCCCACCAGCTCTTCCCCAGTCTCCCTTCTCCATCCCCAGTCCTCTCAGCCCCCTTCCCATCCACAGAGCCCCTTCCCCAGTCCCCCTTCTCCATCCCCAGACCCCCTCAGCCCCCTTCCCACCCGCAGAGCCCCTTCTCCAGTCCTCCTTCTCCATCCCCAGACCCCCAATAGCCCCCTTCCCACCTGCAGAGCCCCTTCCCCAGTCCTCCTTCTCCATCCCCAGACCCCCAATAGCCCCCTTCCCACCCGCAGAGCCCCTTCCCCAGTCCACCTTCTCCATCCCCAGACCCCCTCACTTCCATCCTCCCCAAAAACACTCCCCTCCCAGACCCCCTCATCCCTATCGACCCCACTCCCTCCCTATTCCCTGATCCTCTCATCCCCCTCTACTGTCCATCCCACTCCCATACCTCATCCGTCATCCTCCTCCCCATCCCCAGATCCCCCTCCTCACCCTCAGACCTTCCTCATCCCCAGCCCCAGCCAACCCCCAGCCCTCTCCATCCCCACTCCTAGCCCTCCCCTCATCATCCTCAGCTAGGGTGACCAGATGTCCCATTTTTAAAGGGACAGTCCCGTTTTTTGGGACTTTTTCTTATATTGGCGCCTATCACCCCCCACCCCCTGTCCTATATTTTCATAGTTGCTATCTGGTAACCCTATCCTCAGCCCCCCTCACCACTCCTGCTCCCTCATCCCTATCGACCCGTATCTTGAGTAACCCCACTTCCCCTGCACTTATGGTCCCCATCTCCCATCTTTCCTCTTCTAGCTCCTCAATCCAGGCTCTTACTGGACTCTCTCTAGCTTTGCCTTCTGCCTTCCAGCCCCTCCACCCCCATGATCCGCCCTTCCACTGCCCCGCATTAAGCCCTCACCCTACAGCTCCTTTTCTCCTCATGTTTCCACTGCCCCTCATCCTTCAGTTCTAGATCTCCCTACCCCAGCCTCCCCTGTTCCCCTGCTCTCACCCCTCTCCCTCTCAAGCAACTCAAAAGTTTCAGGTCTATTTCAATAATTATATTGGCATGACAAAGCACGGAAGTATTGGCAAGCATAACACATCAAGTGTCTGTCACCATTTACATAATATCCTCTTGTAAACACATCTCAATGCCGAAGTGTAAGCTAAATTCAGATCTGAAAGAGGGGGAAATAGTGGCTGAAGATTAACAGTAACAATATGTTGTACTTCTGTAGCACACTTTTTGTTCCCCTCCTCTGCACCCCAAACTATTAAGAGGATACTGCTACTGTATTTGATTTACAGCCAGCAACTTTGATGGGAAGGTTTATATAAGTGCCAAATACAGTTACTGTTCAACTGCAGTTCTGTTCAGGAACTAGCATCTGAAGAATAAAAGTTTTTTTTTTTTTTAAAAGTGCTGCTTTTTCATAGTAGTGAAATAATATCAGCCATAAATATAATATTTTTATCAGAAAATCCTCATTGTCTAAATTCAGGTAATGTTTGGCTATTTAGGTGTCCATTATTAGGATATCTGACTGCCTACCAAGAAATTGAAAAAGACTTATCCCCCACACTCAACATCCATCATCTGTATGAACCTCTTCCCCCCCCCCCCCCAAAAAAAAACTGCTCTTGTCTCAAACCCTTTATGATCTGAATAAATTCTGACCTATTCCATTTAAGAAGATGAAATTCTGCTGTATTTGTAAACTTATCTTTTCCATTCTGTAGGCATGGTACAGATTTTGACAATTCTATTCCTAAAGTATACTTACCAGAATTGCAAGTGATTTTCTTTAACCTAAAAAGGAAGTTAGGCTATACAATCTTGTATGTGTTTGATTATTAGCATTTGAGATACTGGCATATAGCCAGTTGTGGGAGCAGGGAGGAGTGGAGGAAAAAGATAAAAGAAATTCACTGTAAACTAAATGCCTATGAACAGATTCTCAATTGGTATAAATTAGCATAACTCCACTGACTTCAGTGGAGCTATGCTCTTTTACGTCAGCTGAGAATCTGGCCCTTAGGTCTCTAATTTTGTCTTCTATCTCTAAGGAAACCTTTAGTTTTAATCTTTATTTTTATTTTATTTCATCTAGTAATTGGGGATTCCCCTCCTTCTCATCCTTACTGCAGACAGTAGCAGCAAGCTTTAATGTAAGTAAACTGGAACATGGATATCTGTCTCACAAGCATAAGAGAGCAGTTATTTCTTTGATGTCAGAACTCTGAAGGCTGTTTGCCAGCACATCTTTCAAAGATGCTCCCAGAATGCAGCATTACAAGATATATCTAATTGTATCATAAATGATAATTGCACCCTGATAGAAAAACTTGTAGTGATTCTCCTTCTTTAGAGCTCTCACCAGGCAAAATAATCAGCCTTTGAGTTCATGCAATCCCCATATTGTGGTGGTGCAGTGGAGTGGCTTATCTATGACACACATCAGCCTGCTGTGCAAGGGCATAAAGAAAACAAAGAACCCTGCATGCCTGGGAATTGCAGAGTTGAGTTGGAATGGTGAATTCTTGTAAATTTCCTCTTAGGGATCCACTACATGCTTGTAGTAACTCCCCTAAATGGGCCACAGTGGGTAGCATATTCACTCCAACTTGTCTGGACACTTAAAATGCAGGAGAAGTTTCTGAAGATTGCCTTATTTAGTAGGTCTGACCAACAATCAGGGCTGAAAGGGCTCACTCAAACCCATATGTCTGCATTTATTTATATCAATCTGCAAACTCCATTTTGTTTTTGGGAGGGCCATTTTGACTGTAAAACTCTTCTTTGCCTGCACCTTAGCTCCACAGCATACATAATGAACTGAAAAAAAGGGTCAGGAGGGATAAATTCTTACACTTAGCAGAAGGTTACCCAGGGAGGGTCATTAAACTTTGATGCAAACACCCTTTGACAAAGAACTGTCTATTGCCCAGGGAAACCTGTTCTACCAGGTGGGCTAGTGACCAAGCAACAGATCATCTGATAGGGTGCTTTGATCAGTTGATGGGGGTTTGAGGCTGATCAGGGAAGTCACCAGACAGGACTGGAAGTTATAAAAGGAAAAGGTCTGCTGAGTAGCTCTTGCTCACTGACTAGAACAAGAAGATTGAGAGATAGGAAGGAAGGAATAAGGGAGGCAAGAGGATGGGATGCAGCAGAATCCTGGACTCCCTGAACAGATTCCCAATTCCCAAAGGACTTTTGGAGTGGTGAGGAAACTGAGGCAGGGATTTGCATGCAAATTTTGTCTGCAAATAAACTGGTTAGTCTCTAAGGTGCCACAAGTACTCCTTTTAATTTTGTCTCCCTCCATTGATCTGTATCTCTCTTGTGTTGTCTATGAGTAAAGTGGAATTGGTTTGGAATTCTTTTTCAAAGTCTGTGTGTTCTTGCTTAAACAGTCCGGTGTCCCTGAAAGTTAAACTAAAAACCAGCATAAACCAGATGGAGCTCTGGGGAGAGTGTGCTTGAGCAACTAGGGCACTTGGGGCAGGGGGGAGGAATCAGCACTGGTGCTGGGGACCTAGGGTAGTTTAACCACAGGATCCCATTCCCTGGAAGTGTTAACAGACAGTCTATGCCCTAGAAATATGGCCAAAGACTGCGGAAGTCTGCTGAGACCTAGGGGAGCTCAGAAGCATGCTGGATCCAGGGTTTGGATCGAAGCACAGCAGCCTGTTCCAGCAGAGGAAGCTTGACCAGATCTACAACAGTGGGGTTTAGTTGTTCTGTTTTTTAACATGATTTATAATTCTCTTATTATACTTCATTATAATAGGTTAGTTCTCTTTCAAAATTGTCAGCCAGAGAAATGCTTTGGATAGGGTTTCCAACTTTCTAATTGCACAAAACCAAACAGCCTTGCCCCGTCCCACCCCACCCCTTCTCTGAGGCCCCGCCTGCACTCACTCCATCCCCCCTCCTGCCATCGCTTGCTCTCCCCTGCCCTCACTCACTTTCACTGGGCTGGGGGTGGGGTAAGGCCTCTGACTGGGGGTGTGGGCTCTGGGATGGGGCCAGAAATGAGGGATTCAGGGTACAGAAGGGGGCTTCAGGCTGGGGCAGGGAGTTGGGGTACAGGAGGGGGTGTGGGCTCTGGCTGGGGGTGTAGGCTCTGGGGTGCAGGAGAGGGCTCAGAGCTGGGGAAGGGGGTTGGGGTGCAGGCTCTGGGAGGGAGTTAGGGTGTGGGAGGGGGTTCCAATCTGGGGCAGGGGTTTGGGGTGCAGGAGGGGGATTGAGGCACAGGCTCCAGCTGGGTGGCACTTACCCGTCAGCAGTGCAGTGGGGCTTAGGCATGCTCCATGTAGCTCCCGGAAGCGTCGGCATGTCCCTGCGGCCCCTAGGCAGAGGGGCCAGGGGGCTGTGCGTGCTGCCCCTCAGCTCTCATTGGTCATGGTTCCAGGCCAATGGGAGCTGCAGAGCCTGCGCTGGGGGTGGGGGCAGTGCGTGGAGCTTCCCTGATCGCCCCTCTGCCTATGCGCCACAGGGACATGCTGACCACTTCCGGGAGCTGCATGGAGGCAGGGCAGGCAGGAGGGAGTGCTGACTGGAACCGCCAGGATCCCTTTTTGGCTGGGCATTCAAGTTGAAAACCGGATGCCTGGCAACTCTACTCAGCAGGCTAATGATGCTGAGTGGGGGTTAAAGTAACATGGAGCATAGGTCCCTATAGTTTGCCAAAAGCAGATGGAGAATTTCCCCTCCTGGCTTTTTCTCTCTTGGGCTTTGGAGACCTGACCTCCCGCTCCTTTGCTTCTTCACTGGTTGGTAAAAATCAGGATTCATCAAGCAGGAGAAACAGTTGCCTGGCTGAGGAGTTTATCAGGTTACAACCTTTCCTGATAGTAAACGGAGCAGTACCAGCACCTGATGGGAGAAGAATTATCCAAGCTGCTTTTGTAATCAGCAGGAAGACTAAGTGTCAGAAGCAAAACAGAGTAAATCTATTGATCAGTTACAGTTATCGAGCATATAACTCTCATGTTTTTAAGTAGTCTGGCTGTGATGGTGTCTCCTGCTTACTACCTAATCTGTTCAGGTTTCAGAGTAACAGCCGTGCTAGTCTGTATTTGCAAAAAGAAAAGGAGTACTTGTGGCACCTTAGAGACTAACCAATTTATTTGAGCATAAGCATTCGTGAGCTACAGCTCACTTCATTGAATGCATCCCATGAAGTGAGCTGTAGCTCACGAAAGCTTATGCTCAAATAAATTGGTTAGTCTCTAAGGTGCCACAAGTACTCCTTTTCTTTTTGCTAATCTATTCAGTTACCTCCCCTTTCCCTTTCTTTCACTTCCAATGGCCAATCCATAGCTGCCAAGTTTTTTCCTGTTCCATGTGTTCCTGTTCTCATGCACTCATGAGAAAATGTCACTGATTTTTCCCCCTCAGAGTTCTCCTGCCATCCCCCACCATCAATGAGAGTATATGTATGGGGAGTAGTAGGGTATTGCTGGTGGGGGATAGGGGAACTTGGGGTAAATCCTCTCATTTTGCCCCTCTCCTTATTAGCCTCATCAGTATCATCCTCCATTCTTTTCACCCCACTCCATCCCAACTCGCCCAGGGGCTCTTGGTACCTCCTCTACCTCTCAAGGGGCTTCACACTAGCAAGCCAGCAGGGGAACAAATGGATGGGAGGCACAGAGGCTGCCTGAAATTGGGTGCAAAAGTAGAGATCAACAGGAGCAACTGCAGTTATTTGCATGCAGACCAGCTGAATGAAGGAGATCTCTAGAGCCAGGCTGCTGGAAGTTGTGACAGGGCTGCCAAATACATTAAATGGGTGACACCTGATAGCCCTGCCAAGCTCCTAAACCTACAAAACTGCTGACAACAGCAAGGTTTAAGAGACTGTTACTGGGCCATATGCTCCCGAAGTCCTGCCTCTGTAGGGAAGCAGAGCGTTTAGCTAGTCCCCTCCCCTTGTTGCTGCTGAGTTTCTCTCTTGGAGAACACTGGGTCTTTTTAAAAGGCCTGCCCCCCACTCCCCATGAAATTCTGTGTAAGACACCAGCCTACATGCTAATAAGGCCAGATGCCTCTATAGTCCTACATTAGGGAGGTATTAATGATATCAAACTGACTACAGTACCCTTACTTCCTGCTTGATTTTAATAGATGTGCAGGACACCTGCTGCTCACAAACCAGGTAGAATTAGTGGGGGAAGCAAAAGTGGATGGGAATCTGGGAGGCAGTGACCATGAGTTGGTTGAGTTCAGGATCCTGACGCAGGGAAGGAAGGTAAGCAGCAGGATACGGACCCTGGACTTCAGGAAAGCAGACTTCGACTCCCTCAGGGAACAGATGGCCAGGATCCCCTGGGGGACTAACATGAAGGGGAAGGGAGTCCAGGAGAGCTGGCTGTATTTCAAGGAATCCCTGTTGAGGTTACAGGGACAAACCATCCCGATGAGTCGAAAGAATAGTAAATATGGCAGGCGACCAGCTTGGCTTAATGGTGAAATCCTAGCGGATCTTAAACATAAAAAAGAAGCTTACAAGAAGTGGAAGGTTGGACATATGACCAGGGAAGAGTATAAAAATATTGCTCGGGCATGTAGGAAAGATATCAGGAGGGCCAAATCGCACCTGGAGCTGCAGCTAGCAAGAGATGTCAAGAGTAACAAGAAGGGTTTCTTCAGGTATGTTGGCAACAAGAAGAAAGCCAAGGAAAGTGTGGGCCCCTTACTGAATGAGGGAGGCAACCTAGTGACAGAGGATGTGGAAAAAGCTAATGTACTCAATGCTTTTTTTGCCTCTGTTTTCACTAACAAGGTCAGCTCCCAGACTGCTGTGCTGGGCATCACAAAATGGGGAAGAGATGGCCAGCCCTCTGTAGAGATAGAGGTGGTTAGGGACTATTTAGAAAAGCTGGACGTGCACAAGTCCATGGGGCCGGACGAATTGCATCCGAGAGTGCTGAAGGAATTGGCGGCTGTGATTGCAGAGCCCTTGGCCATTATCTTTGAAAACTCGTGGCGAACGGGGGAAGTCCCGGATGACTGGAAAAAGGCTAATGTAGTGCCCATCTTTAAAAAAGGGAAGAAGGAGGATCCTGGGAACTACAGGCCAGTCAGCCTCACCTCAGTCCCTGGAAAAATCATGGAGCAGGTCCTCAAAGAATCAATCCTGAAGCACTTAGAGGAGAGGAAAGTGATCAGGAACAGTCAGCATGGATTCACTAAGGGAAGGTCATGCCTGACTAATCTAATCGCCTTTTATGATGAGATTACTGGTTCTGTGGATGAAGGGAAAGCAGTGGATGTATTGTTTCTTGACTTTAGCAAAGCTTTTGACACGGTCTCCCACAGCATTCTTGTCAGCAAGTTAAGGAAGTATGGGCTGGATGAATGCACTATAAGGTGGGTAGAAAGCTGGCTATATTGTCGGGCTCAACGGGTAGTGATCAATGGCTCCATGTCTAGTTGGCAGCCGGTGTCAAGTGGAGTGCCCCAGGGGTCGGTCCTGGGGCCGGTTTTGTTCAATATCTTCATAAATGATCTGGAGAATGGTGTGGATTGCACTCTCAGCAAATTTGCGGATGATACTAAACTGGGAGGAGTGGTAGATACGCTGGAGGAGAGGGATAGGATACAGAAGGACCTAGACAAATTGGAGGATTGGGCCAAAAGAAATCTGATGAGGTTCAATAAGGATAAGTGCAGGGTCCTGCACTTAGGACGGAAGAACCCAATGCACCGCTACAGACTAGGGACCGAATGGCTAGGCAGCAGTTCTGCGGAAAAGGACCTAGGGGTGACAGTGGACGAGAAGCTGGATATGAGTCAGCAGTGTGCCCTTGTTGCCAAGAAGGCCAATGGCATTTTGGGATGTATAAGTAGGGGCATAGCGAGCAGATCGAGGGACGTGATCGTTCCCCTCTATTCGACACTGGTGAGGCCTCATCTGGAGTACTGTGTCCAGTTTTGGGCCCCACACTACAAGAAGGATGTGGATAAATTGGAAAGAGTCCAGCGAAGGGCAACAAAAATGATTAGGGGTCTAGAGCACATGACTTATGAGGAGAGGCTGAGGGAGCTGGGATTGTTTAGTCTGCAGAAGAGAAGAATGAGGGGGGATTTGATAGCTGCTTTCAACTACCTGAAAGGGGGTTCCAAAGAGGATGGCTCTAGACTGTTCTCAATGGTAGCAGATGACAGAACGAGGAGTAATGGTCTCAAGTTGCAATGGGGGAGGTTTAGATTGGATATTAGGAAAAACTTTTTCACTAAGAGGGTGGTGAAACACTGGAATGCGTTACCTAGGGAGGTGGTAGAATCTCCTTCCTTACAGGTTTTTAAGGTCAGGCTTGACAAAGCCCTGGCTGGGATGATTTAACGGGGACTTGGTCCTGCTTTGAGCAGGGGGTTGGACTAGATGACCTTCTGGGGTCCCTTCCAACCCTGATATTCTATGATTCTATGATTCTATGACATAGGTCCCACAAACAAAGAGCAGCCTCAAGCACCCTTAGCTCATCAAAGAGTTTAGTAAATGACACTGGTTGAAACTCAACTAAAGTAAACATGACATGTCCTCTTCAGGCACAGTTCTGCTCCCCTGAAAGTAATGTACTCTGAATATCTGCAAAAAAAAAAAAGATAAAAAATGCCTCACAATGAAAAATATGCAATTTCATTCCAAACTGTCCAGTGCCAGGAACAGTTTCACTGGAGGATACTCTGCAGAAGTGAGGGTGAAAAATAAACAATAAGGATTAAAACTGCTGTATGTGGTCCACACTGTTTTGAATAGTTTACTGGAAACAATTTACAAGAAAATAAATTTCTTGAAACGATAATAAAAAGGTTTCCTATAAATGAATAATATCAATTCCTTCACTGTAGTAAAAATTAACAATAGAACTTTGCATTTCTATAGAGTCTTCCACCAAACAATCACAAAGCACTTTATAAACATTAAAAAACCGAAACCTCATAGCACTTCTCTGAGGCAGTATTATTCTTATTTTATGGATAGGGCATCCTGATGCACCACAAATTGAAGTGGTTTGCCTAGGGGGAAACACAAAGTTTATGGCAGAGCTAAGAATAGAACCAATATTTCTGGAGTCACATGCCTGAATCACAGATCATCCTTCCCCATTCCCCTGGTTTTTGGGGGAGCAAAACGAAACAGGCTACTTTATAGAAAATGTTTCAGTTGGAGTCTTCAAACCAGACAAACTCCTTGGTTCTACATTCTCCCTCCCAAATTGTATAATCCCACCACTGCAATCTAGTCTGTTTTTACAGTTACCATGGGTGTTTAGTTACAAAATGCCTACCCTCATTAGTCCGATATTTTTTAAAAATAACCTGTTTACAAACCCCTGGTTATTTTTTTAAACACAAAATGTAACAATATCCACACTCTAGACTAGGGGTGGGAAAGCTTTTTGGCCTGAAGGCCACATCGGGGTTGCAAAACTGTAAGGAGGGCCGGGTAGGGAAGGCTGTGTCTCCCCAAACAGCCTAGCCCCTGCCCTCTATCTGCCCCCTCCCACTTTCCACCCCTGACTGCCCCCCTCAGAACCTCCGCCCCATCCAACCGCCCCCTGCTCCTTGTCCCCTGACTGCCCCCCATGACTCCCGGCCCTCTTACCATGCCGCTCAGAGCAGCATGTCTGGCAGCCACACTGCCTGGCTGGAGCCAGACATGCTGCCCTGCAGGAGCACGCAGCCCCGCTACCCGCGTAACGGCATGGCTGCGGGGGACGGGGAGCAGCAGGGGAGGGGCCTCCCTGGCCAGGACCGGGCAGGACGGTCCCGCAGGCCGTAGTTTGCCCACCTCTGCTCTAGACTGTAGTTCTACAGTTCCTTGATTTTCTTTGCATAATGACAGGTTTCAGAGTAACAGCCGTGTTAGTCTGTATTCGCAAAAAGAAAAGGAGTACTTGTGGCACCTTAGAGACTAACCAATTTATTTGAGCATAAGTTTTCGTGAGCTACAGCTCACTTCATCGGTTTCTTTGTGGTGAGTGAAACCTCTATTTCATTTGAATAATGCGTTTCAAAATCTCTCTATATATCATGGATGTAACAATAGTATGCTATTCTAGGCCAGTCACATTAGACTCCTTCCCTCTCTAATTTATTGTTCCTCATAGCTATAAATAGCAGTCATAAGAGCAAGGAAATTAAAACAATTATTCTTAAAGAGCCTGAGTGGTCTAGTGGAGTGATCCGTAGAACTGGGATAATACCTGCCTCACAGGGCTGTGTGAGAATTGATTTGATAATATTTGTACTGTGCTCTGAACATGAAAAACACTGTATGTGAGGAGTTACTATTAGTATTGGAGAGGAGATGTATCAATTTAAGTCCACCACCTTTTTCCAAGATACTATTCAGGCTATCCCAGCTTTTTTCCAAACACTCTTTCAATGATCCAGTGGCTGAGTGCACTCTCTCCGACTTGCTGCGCACAATCGATGGTTTGGTGTCCAGCTCTAAATACAGAAAAATCACTTCTTTGGTCTGAAGCAGGGGTGGCCAACCTGTGGCTTTGGAGTCACATGCGGCTCTTCAAAAGTTAATGTGCAGTTCCTTGTATAGGCACCGACTCTGGGGCTGGAGCTACAGGCGCCAACTTTCCAGTGTGCTCGGGGGGTGCTCACTGCTCAACCCCTGGTTCTGCCACAGGCCCTGCCCCCACCCCTTCCCGTCCCATCCCCATAGCCTGCAATGCCCTCGCTTCTCCCCCTCCCCCACAGAGCCTCCTGCATGCCAGGAAACAGCTGATTGGGAGGTGCAGGGAGGGAGGGGGAGGTGCTGATTGGCAGGGCTGCCAGTGGGTGGGAGGCGCTGGGAGTGGGGTGGGGGAGCTGATGGGTGGAGCGGCTGCTGACATATTACTGTGGCTCTTTGGCAATGTACATTATTAAATTCTGGCTCCTTCTCAGGCTCAGGTTGGCCCCCCTTGGTCTGAAGTCTAATGCTGATGTTTGGGCCCATAAATCCATCTAAAAGATAGGCAGTTAAAGTTTGGATTTTGATGCCCTGGGAAACTTTATGATGCAAGTTTCTCCGAATTCTGTCTGGAATCTTCCTACATTATTCTAATTAGTTAGTTACAGAATGCATGCATGAGCTTGTGCTTTTTGTATTTTGGATCTTTCAATAATTATTCAGCCGGCAGACCTTTAAAACAAACTTTATCCTAAGTGCTTTCATCTCACTGGGGCTTTGCAGGAACTATGAGACATACAGAATATCAACTCCCTTCTTTGGAGCCCAACTCAAAATGCCTGCCTACAGACTGCCTCCAAATGTCTTTCAAGAGTTTCCCCAGTCATCAGTTCACCTCCTCATTCTTGCATTCCCCCACTCTAATCAGACATGTAATTGGGGAGTTCCCCTACTATGACAACTCTTGATGTCACCTCTAAATTATTTGAGGGTGGTAAAGACCATTTGTATCTACTCAAACAATTTGCATTGTTAAATTGCAGCATTTCCTGTGCGCTTGTTTTAATCCTGTAAAATATTCCTAGAAGGTTTATCTTCTGATTTTGGATTCAGACAGCATCCTCTTCCCTAGACTCTAAAACATGCTTATTATTTAAAAAGCTATGTAGGTACATAGGTGACCTAGCTATCGTTTTGAGAAATATTTGTCAAGTCCCCTCCACAGAAATATAAATGGATAATGTACTGAGACATTGCATTCCACATTCCTTATGAAAATATGCTTATGATATGAATATGACATAACTGAGATATATTTTATGCCAGATGGCTCATGTGAGATATCATTGGAAAGGTTATGATTTACTGAATGCAATTATCCAATTTGTATGCCTGTACCATTTCTGTATCTGAAGATAGGAACATTGACTATGTATCTTTATTTCAACTATGCTACTGTGGATGGCACCCACTGGTAACACTTCAGGTACAACAACGGAAAAGCCAGACAGGGCGGATGGCCCATCAGCAAGAGACAATGGACTGTAAAAGAGCTTAGTCTTCCTGTGAACATGTGGGTAAGCCTGTGAAGAATGGCTACAGGGGCCCTATAGAGGCATTTTACCATGTCACCCGATACTGGAACCCATCTTGAATTCTGTACTTTTCCACGAGAAGCTGGAGGGTGGGAGTCAAACTAGGAAACAAAGGACTCCCGTCTTATGCAAATCCTATTTAAGGGTGGGGAGTGAGGTAATCCTGGTTGTCAGTTCTCCCCTGCTACCCCACCCAAGATGACTGCTGGAAACAACTAAGACTGAACTGGGGGAAAGAGCTGGACCCAGGTTGGAAGGGCATCTGACCTGTGAAGAAGATTATCAGAATCACATTTAGGGTGAGAACTTACATGTAATTAGTTTCCTTAGTGTATTAAGCTTAGTTTGCATGCTCTGTTTTATTTTCTTAGTAATCTGCCTTGTTCTGTCTGCTACCTCCTTAACTACTTAAAATAGACCTGTTATAGTTAATGCATTTATTTCTGGTTTACAATATAACCCAGTTTATGTGATTTCTTATTCCTGAAGTTGTGCATACCCTCCTCCATATTGAGGGAGGAGGCAAATTTCATATAATTTTGGGTTTGTAATCCAAGGGGGGTGGACATCTGGGTGCTGTGGCAAGCCCCTTAAGCTGAGCCTTCTCAGAGTGGATCTCTGTGTCTCTGTGCAGCTGGGTGTGGCCCTGCCTGTGTGCTTGGCTGGAAAAGGCTGGGGAGCCTAGCCCAGCAAGACCAGGTAAAAGGGGGCCTAGGCTGGCAGAACAGCCTGCCTCAGCGGCGTCCCAGCACACCAGGTGACATCCCAGAGGGTCCAACCCATCACAGGTACTCCTATTAAAAATGGGAAGGTCTTGGTACAGATTACCCGTGTCTATTCTGGCTTCTGAAGAGTAGGACAGAGGCCCCTGCAATGGCAAGTCCTTGGGAGAAAGAGGAAAGGCTCCAGCAGCTGAAAATGGCTACCTTGTACACTGCTAAGAAAAGTGCAGAAGTCAGCACTTCAGTGACTTGGCCGGGGTATGTGCTGAATCAGAATATCCCCAAAACAACACCCAAAGGCAGGGTTTTGTTTTTGTTTTTTAACAGAACTTTAACCTAAGAGGCAGGACATGCACAGTACCACCTGCCCTTCTTTGGGGTGAATCCTTCCTTGGATGCATGGGCACAGAGAGATGTAGTGTACTTTTATAGCTGGGGTGAATCTAGCCCAGTGTTGAAGATTCTTCACACTTTCTTGCAGCTTTACTTTTATAATGGCTACTGCTTCCAGGTAGAAGGTTTTTCCCACCGCCAAGTCTTATAAACAAGCGGCAAGGGTGAATTAACAAATTCTGGTTTTTTTAAATGTATTTACAGTACAGATGATTGTTAGCAAATAAAAGATCTTAACCCTTAGAAAATAAAAAGCACACCATAACGTTGTTACTGGATCTTGTCTTATTGCTACATATTAATTTTGAGAGGTCACTGCCTAAACACACAAACAGCTTATTTTCTCATAAAATATTCAAGCTCTATCCTAAGTCTCCACACTGTCTGTTTTAAGTACTGTGAAAATCCCATTACATAAATAAGTAATTTGAAAATTTACATAGTACGATATACCAGGCAAGATGTGTGTCATCTTTCTGTGTTTACCACTTCACAGGAAGTGGCATCACATTGTATTTCTGTCATCAGGAGCTGGTAGCAAATTTTATTACTGGGGGAAAAAATTACTTCCCAAAGTTCCCTTAGCACGAAATCTGTATCTCCCCTTTCCCCCCAGCACATATACAAGTACTTAGACTGTGGGCTGTATTCCCCCTTCTGCTGTGTTCCTTTTACACCATGCTGGCAGTATAGAGGGGCCATAAAGCCAGTGGAAAATCATTCCCAGGGAAGAGTCCCTGAATTCCCTGGATAGAACAGAATGGCTCTACGCCATGCCCCTTGAAGCCCCATCTGTAGGAGGCATGCCTAGTGAAGAAAGGGATGTGGCCCAATCACTCTGTTCCACATCTATTCTTGGCTATAGAATAGCCCCTAGAGATTGTTGCATAAAGAATAAGTCTCAAGGCTGCTCTAACTTATGTTAGAGGGCCAAAAGTCACCTTTGCCCTGCTGTACCCATCAGTGCTACACGGAGCACATGATGCAAATACAGATGATTTTTCTTAGTGCCTGCTGATATGGGTTTAGATCTGCCACCATCCAGAAATATAAGTTCATATTAAAATAGTACATCACAATGACACTGTCACAACTCTTGTCAAGTTTCCTCTTCTGAACACTTAACAGGCTGCTGCATTTGTGTCCCACACACTGGCCACATGTCCCTAAGTTTATTTGAGTAATGTCCAGTCGCTGCCTCTGGCTCCTCAGAGTACTTCTTTCTAGCACCCCTTTCTGAGAGCTGAGACACCATAGTCCAGATGCTTAGGCTCTGAGACTGGTGCCAGCTCTCCTAGACTCTCCAGTTGCTTATGCACATGCTTTCTAAGAACTTCAACCTTGTGGTCTCTCTGGTTTGCAGTTTACTTCTTCAAGGGCACCAGATAGTTAAGGCAAAGAGATGCAAGCTTTGCAGAAGGATTCTAACAATTATTTTTACTTTAGACAGCACAAGAGATGTACACACCTATACAAAATACCTATATATCATTCCCTGCCTCAGTTTCCACATCACTTAAGAGTCCTTTGGGGTTTGGTCAAATTCTTCTAACAAGTTCAGGATCCTTTTCCTGATGGTCATGACTTCTCCTACTAACTGAGTCTGTCTCTCGTTGACCCCTTGCAGTTGGTGTCCTTAAGCTCCTGACTGGCATATTAGCCAAAAGATCCCCGGTGCTACAAGAGCCTACCTCTTTGTTCCTCTCTCATGCCCCAAGCTTCCTTTGTCTGTCCAACTAACCCAGTCTGTTTTCAGAGGGCTGCACCAGACATCTCATCTCTTTGTTACCTTTTCTGGGGAAATTCCATTCCTTCAAACCCTAGTCCTCTGCAGAGAAGTTGGAGAAAACTGGTTTTATCTAGATTGCAGTGACTCCTTTGCTCACCCTGGGCAAGATCTACACAGGTCCTGATCATCTTTAGTGACCAACCATTGCTAGCCCTGTTTCAATGTCCTTTGGAATTTCAGTCCAAGATGGAAGTAAAAAGACAAGAGAGAAGGCGCAGACCAGACTGATAATCAAAAGGGAGCTTGTCATTTGATATAGAGACATAGAGTGTTCATAATACCAAACAGAATTCATCAATTGTCTCTAGACAGATTGTCAGAGACACACTCTAACATCTGGCCTGCCCAAGCCTTATCCATTTGCCCCTCACTGGTCCTCTTGTATATTGGGCTTTCTGTACCCATATAAAGGGAGCGAGGCAGCATTTGCCCTATGTGCATAAGTGAGGTTAGATTTTGTTTCCTTTACAGAATACTCTATTGGATTTTATCTCCATGACCTCAACCTGTCCTTCCTACAGTGACATAATGTCTCTTATCTACTACCAGATACATAGTATCTCTTGTACTATTGCAATCTCTAACAGATATTTGTATGGTATTAAGTTTTTACTTTTGAAAATCTATCAGCAAACCTAAAAATACCTGAAAATGAACTCTGCAAACATTGCAAAATGAGAATGGAGAAAACGAAGAATGTCAAGGTTGCAACTTCTAGGAGGACAGGATTATTTGTTACTGAGCGGATAGTTTTCTGATCTCGCTCTTGCTCTTCCTCTAACTCGGTACAAAGGTAAACTAGACAGACCTTGAATACTAAGTCAAAGATACAATTGTACTTGGCTTATTGGATACACTGTACCTGATATCAGATTTATAATATCTAATGATTTTAAAATACTAACTATGGATATATGTATACTAAGCTGACTAAGGGCATTACCTGTTACCAATACTTGATATCAATTCATGTTATCTATTGTGAATAACTATGCAGTAAGTATAAGAACTTCCCTGGCCCAATCTTGTTTTATTAGGCAATAAAATAAATTGCTCTCCAGCAGATCCAAACCTTTCCAGTTTATTCCTTAGTGGCAACAGGGTGTTAAGTCATCTTTTGGGAAAGTGCACACCTGCACTTTTACTTTTATTATCATCTGGGAGTTAAAGGTGATTTGCAAAAGAAAGAGTGTTTGTGCCCTTTTAAGGAAAATATTCATTGATGTATATATAAAGACTTTTAAAAGGTCGTTTGTTTTTAATTAGTACTTTCTGCCCTCCCCACCCCCTTTTTAAAACATCTTAGAAATATCGAGTCTTATCTTCCCTGTTTATGCTGGCAGATTCCTTGGGACACAAAGAACTGGGATGAGAGCTTCCTCAACACTCAGCTGAATCTATGAAAGGAGGTCATTGCTCCCAATAATCGGGTGTTAACAAAACCAATCAAGACACAGAGTTTAAAAGAGTCTGGTTAAAAATCCTTTTCCCTCTCAGCCTCCCATCTCTCATAATTCTGTTGTTTCTCCAGTTGTCCCAGGAGTTTCCCAGCAATAAGTAGGCAGCTAAGACATATTTCTAGTGTAAATAGAACAAACATGGGGGAGAGGAGAGAATCTCAAAAATTTAAAGCTCTCTGTATAAATCATAAAGCCAAAAAAGGGGCATAAGCATTTTTTTCTTTTGCAGGCCACCTTCAAAACAAAGTGTTTTTGTTTAATTTGTTGTGGGGTTTTTTTTTGTGGGTGTGAGGGGGTGTTCACATCTATTATTGTTTGAGTCAGGACTGCAGGATTTGGCCCGCTTTTAGAACTCAGAGCTGAATACACTACTTTCATGTTTTATTATGCATTAGTTAAGATATATTTTATATACAGATGTCATATATTCAGGTGTCATGGCCAAGTGATAGTACTGTATTTAAACCAAATGTAACACATCACTATTATTATATATTTATATTACTACTTTGCCCAGAGAGCTTAATCAGGATAAGGGCCCCTTAGTCCTAGGCAGAGATGATAGCACCATCTAAAGTTAAAGATGCCCAAAACTTCCCATTTATAAGAATATTTTCAGTTGTTTATAACTTTGCCAAAACTTGAACTGTTTGAGCTGAAATTTTTCATGCAGGGTGTCTTGTCTGCCTCAAGCTGCCCTTTTCTTTTTAAGTTTCTAGTGAAAAAATGGTTGAGCCATGGTTCTCATGGCAAAATTTTAAACTAAAAGAGATGCAAGAGTGTGACATGTTTTTTTCATGACCCAAAATGGAAAAGTGTATTGTCCTTATGTTACAGACTCTTTTATATACTTCTAAAACAATATCCTCATTACTTTTGATTCTATGGGTAATATGTGTACTGTGATACTCCCCACAGAGACAACAAGTAATTAACAGCACTCTGTTAACTGAATACTACAGCAAAGACAATATTAGAAAATTTTATCTTCTGGCACTGCTAATATTTTAGTCTTCCTGAGTGCAAATATTTAGAAAGCAGATCATCAATATTGATGTGATGCAATACTGTACCTTTCTAACAGTTTTTCCAAAGCTGAAACAAAGAAAGTAGGATAAATGCATCCCTGGTTTATACCTGCTCAAATTGGCATAAACCAGGGTGCAGAGCCTGCTGTGAAGTCTCCACAGCAAATGGATCGCTCAGCAGGATCATATGGTGTCTCTGATGGAAACTAAGGCCCTGATTCTGCAAGTGGCTTTATGCATGTGGACCTCTGCACTCATGCAGAGCCCTCTTTAACTGCAGGAGTTCACCTCGGGTCAACCTGCAAAATTAGGGTGTAAATCTGCCTCTCCAAATGGCAACCCCAAGTAAAAAGGGAGTAGACACATTGCATGATGGGGGACAGGGAGGTGTAATTTGTATCTCCTTGTCCAATCCAGGCCAAGGTGTACAACATATATTATAAAATGGAACTTATTACCTCAGTAGTTCTTTAAAAAACACAGTGTAGTAATGGCAATAAGAACAGAGGAGGCAGATTCTCCTCTCAGCTGCACTGGCACAAACAACCCCATTGACTTGAATTAGACTGGTGAGAGGAGAATTTAGCTCAGCGTGACTGGGTGTAAACCTCACACTGGCACCAAAAGGGTTAAAGGAGCCAGAGAGTGATGCAACTTCACAGCTTGTACCTGGGAAGGGTGTGATCAGGTGAATGGGATGGATTTAAAAGAGGAGAGAGGACATCAGATGGGAGGAAGTCTCTGGTCCTGTCTTGTAGGAAGCAGCCCCAAGGAAAGCTGAAAAGCAGAAAGTGGGAGAAGAGTAGACAGGCTATTTCCAGTGTGAGATGGATGCCTGAATGGAGGTAGGAACTTAGATGAGCCTGTCTGAACCCCTGAGTGAGGGGAGGGGTGTACTACCCCCTGGACAACGGGGTTGTTTGAGATCTAGGAGCCAGAGGACAAAGGGTGGGGAAAAAATTATAGGAGGGCAAAAGTATGGCTGTGAGAGAGAGGTAGCTACTGAGCTCAGCTGGGTTTAAGGTTTAGTTGTTTTTACTTTCTGTTGGATTTTGGTAAAAAGCTCTGCCCTGGAAGCGGATGGACTCTGTAAAGTGGTGTGGCTGGAGGACTAGGATACTCCTATAGGTAGAGAAGGCTAAAGGACAGTGGGGAAAACTGAGGCAAGGTGCTGAAATGCCATATATAGCCAAGAGCAGTGTGAGTGGGGGTGGCAACTTTGCTACACACAGTATCCCTAACAACCAGAAAGAAAGGAAAAGTGAAAGGACTACTTCATCCCTATTTTGAGACTCTTTTTACCAATAAATATCAAACGTGTTAGTCTACACTGACAACGAGCAGTGACAAGCTGAAGTATTATAGTTAGTACTGAGCAGTAAATATTTGTCTAAAAATGGAACTGGATAGGATGATCTAAAAGACTCAAATATAAAATAAGGAGACTCAAGGAGTTTTCCTCTATACAAAATTACATTTTTTCAGAATTGAAGCCTTGATCCTACAGCAGCTCAATGTGGGCAGATCCCTAATGGGGATCTCCTGTTGCTCTGCTAGGGTGCCTGGGCACATCTGTGTGAGGCAGCTTTCAGGATTCAAGCCTAAATTATGTTAAGTAAATCTACACTCACTGCTGGAACAGTGAAAAGCTGTCATCTTTCTCCCCCCACCCTCCTTTGGATGCTCGTACCAGCAACTGCTCATGCTCTGTCTGCCTGAGAGAATCCCTACACACACCACCATGCTAATAGTAATATTAATACATTAGCAGACTGTAAAAATAAACTTAAAATCCCATGTGCTCTCACTGTACAACAATATACAAGAGATTTGGATATTTAACCATCCCTAAATTCTGCATTACAGCAAGAGGCTTGCATCCCTGTGGACCCCAGATTACATAGCGTTTCAAATGTTACAAGCAATCTGCAGCCTATATGGTATTATGCTATCCTGTGGATGCCTAACAGGCTACAGATTCTGGTTCAGTGAGAGGATGACCTATTTTACAGACAGGTCAGCTTGCCATGGCAACCCAATACAAAAGAGTCACAAGATGCAGAGCTGACCAGGAGGTAAAAAGTTCATGTAAATCATCTCCTCCTTCTCTCATTCCTCACAGCACTTAATTCAATAGGATTTTAGCTCTAGTGTGAACCCTGCAGAGCTTGGCTTGTAACATAGATTCAGAAACTGAATGGTTTTGTTGGCATTGCCCAGGCTGGACGTGAGTGACTTCTTGCAGATTTGCTTGGCGGTTCAACAAACAACCTTCTCCCCTCCACCCCACCCCCAAACAGCTGGCCCTTGCTCTCTAGTAAGCCACAGGACTCCTCTTTCTGAGCTTAGATGTCTTCAGGAAGCCAAAGGGTGTCTGTTGGCCAGGAGAGAGGGAAGCTGGCTGGTGGGGAAGGACTTGCCAGATTTCCAGATGGGTAAACAACATCAGCTTACATTTTCACTTTAGTGAGCATCTGCTGAGATTTGGGAAAGGAAAGAATGTCAGACCTGAGGATCAGTTTGAGTGGATTTAAAGATCTATACAAATACTTAACACATCTGTAATGCATGCCCTGCCCACACAGCCTACGTCTAAGATAATTAATGATTCAACAATATTAAGAAATACTTCAGTTCATAGAAATGTCCAATAATCTGAGCTGGATATTTTGTTAGAATAAGTTTTTCCAGGTATGGTATCTGAGGTTCTGGGCCCGGCTAAAGTGCAAAGATGTACAAACAAAAAAGGATCTTTCCAACGACTTTTTCTTATATGCCCCAAAATTGTTCAGTTCATTCTAAGGTTTGGGCAAAGATTGTAACTAATTTTTTTTCTCCAAGGTCATTGACAAATCCCTACCTTTAGCCATCTAAATATACAATTAGAGACATTGTTGCAAAATGCTGTATTTGCATTGGTTAAGTGCCCCTCATCAGAACATAGGGGGTTCTCAATTCCATCTTCTATGGCCCAGTTGTCAGATACATTTCCCCCATGGCTTACTTTCGCAATTTCAGCCTAATTGACCTCTCTCATATATCTGTTAAACTACAGTGCAGTAACCTTTGCCCTTTGCTTTGGATGTGACCACACATCTGTTGTTCATATTCTTTTTTTCCTTTGTGCAGTGGTGCCACATTTTCTTTACTCAAGTAGTGGGCTGAGTATTTTCCTCTCCTTCCCAGCATGTCTTCACATTCCTTCTGCCCATGGTTTCCCATGTCTTTTACAACTATCCCCACCTCTTCAGTAGGGTGACCAGATGTCCCAATTTTATAGGGACGGTCCTGATATTTGGGGCTTTTTCTTATATAGGCACCTAGTTTCCCCCACCCCTTGTCCCAATTTTTCACACTTGCTATCTGGTCACCCTGCTCTTCAGTGAACAACAGCTGAATCAAGCTGCTTCCATTTTAAATGCCCATATAAGATGGGATGCAATGGATTCTGGGGTGCACCATATAGGAAAGCATGTTATAATTCAAAAGGTAAGCGTCCAAGACTCAGTAAAGAGGCAGATGTAGCCAGTTACCCAAAGCTCAGAAGAAAGGTTGTTGCCAAAGCCCACAGTTGTCTTGGTATGTGAGGTTGTATGTATTTCATTTTCCCATGAAGCACCAGGTGACCAGTGCTGGAGGTGGAATACCAGACTTGCTGAACCAGTGGCATGGTAAGGTAATTCTGTGTTCCTATGACAAGGACTTGTCTGTACTCCAGAACGGATGGAGCTGCAGAAAGTGAGCAAAGGTGTAGCTAGGTAAAAGTTTTTCAATTTGCAGTGAATTAAAAGGAAATGATGGGATAAAAGACAGGGTCAGTTCCCAGGAAACTGGATAATGTTCTCCGGTGCTGTGTTAGTACCCTTTGGTCCCGGCCCATGGAAAGAACTGGATACAGAACTGTGGGGCAGAGAATGGCATCAAATAATCTTATAAAAATGTTGTCTGAATTTATGCAGACATTGCAGGGAATTATTCTGGAAATGCATCCCCTGGGTGCATTAATGTATAAAATAGTGCATTTTGGAGGTTCGCACCAGCTTTTATCCTCATTCCATGCACCTCCTTCTTCCTTCCAACTTTGTTTTCTTTCCCTTTTTATTTCTCTCTCTGCTTGAATAAATACTTGTATCCCTTTTTCAATTCTTTTGTCCTTTTTCCCTTCCCATTTCTCCGCATATAACTTGTTCACTCTCCTGCTCTATTCTGTCCCCTCTTGCTCTCCCCAGTTTTTATCATTCCTCTCCTTCTCCTCCCGCTCATATCTCTCCTCACTAATAAGATCCATCTTCCTCCTCCATGCTCCCTCTCCCTGCCCATCCCCCTCATCCTTTCTCTTCTCCTTCACTATCAGTTTCCTTTCTAGTCATGTGTTGTTTCAGAACATGTAGCCAGATGTTGCTTCAGAATGTGTTAAAGCCCCTTTTTTCACCTCCTCAGGGCAAGGGAGACTCAGTTTAATGCCCAAGGTAACTTAAGAAATAACTTCATTTTCTTTAGGGGTCATGGTGTGTGTGTGTGCGTGTGTGTGAAGTTTGGATCCCACATTTTTGGTCAGCCACACTATTCCCGTCTTCTGCTATACCCTGTAACATTAGAAGAATCCACTAATGGCTTGCCTTATGCAGGGAAAAGCGTGGCTCATACACTGTATAGTATGAGAATGTTTCATCAATATAAAATCAAATATTAAAGTCACTTTCAAAGTTCAGATAGCTTTCAATCTCCTGTTCACACAGCATGGTAACGACAACAGACTATTTCCAAACTTCAGGGACTGATTCTCAGTTACATAAAGCCCTTTTATATTAGTCTGGCAGTGTAAAGAAGCCTCAGGGTTTGTAATTGTATTTGCCAGAGTACTGTGTAAAGGGGCCTTATTGTAAATGAGAATCAGCTCCACAGACTCTGGAACTTTCATAGTCAAACCTTTTATAAACTAACATGAGAATCCTGGCCTTATAACTTTCTGTAGGTTATTTATAGGCTTGGAAGGATTACTTTTTAATCTATAAAAATTGACAAATATCAATTTCATCATACACACACAATGATAAAATTTACTGCATGAGAACATCAGAGTTTGATTTAGGGATATTTATTTTGTATATTTTGAGAATTTGTGTTTGAATGGTTAAAGTTTTAACTTTATGAATCTCAATCATTGTCTTTAAATAACTGTCTGACCCCCCATAATTTCCCATAGCTGTGAAACTATACACTGATTAAAAAATGCTTAAATAAACATCACTATCAGTAAAAATCATTTCAAAAATGAATTTTGCAAAGCATAAATATACCTGATGCTTCATTAAAAACATTCACACAAGATAAAATAGCATCATAGCAACTCCTCCCCGCAAAAAAGAGGGAAGCATTGGCAGACTTGTGACAACATATCTGCTTGATTTTACAATATAAAACAGTGTCATGGACTCATTAAAATGTAAATTAAATTATGTATATACATATGTTGAGTGCCTACATATTGTCAGGTTTCAGAGTGGTAGCTAGAAGAAAAGGAGTACTTGTGGCACCTTAGAGACTAACCAATTTATTTGAGCATAAGCTTTCGTGAGCTACAGCTCACTTCATCGGATGCATACTGTGGAAAGTATAGAAGATCTTTTTATACACACAAAGCATGAAAAAATGGGTGTTTACCACTACAAAAGGTTTTCTCCTTTTTCATGCTTTGTGTGTATAAAAAGATCTTCTATACTTTCCACAGTATGCATCCGATGAAGTGAGCTGTAGCTCACGAAAGCTTATGCTCAAATAAATTGGTTAGTCTCTCAAGTAGTCCTTTTCTTTTTGCGAATACAGACTAACATGGCTGTTACTCTGAAACCTGTCATTATGCAAGAGTGGTAGCTGTGTTAGTCTGTATTAGCAAAAATGACGAGGTGTCCTTGTGGCGTAGAGGCTAACAAATTTATTTGGGCATAAGCTTCCGTGGCCTAGAACCCACTTCATCAGATGCATGGAGTGGAAAATACAGGCCAAGGTATAAATACATGAAAAGATGGGAGTTGCCTTACCAAGTGTGAGGTCAGTCTAATGAGAAATTCAATTAACAGTAAGATACCACGGGAGGAAAAATAACCTTTGTAGTGGTAATAAGAGTGGCCCATTTCAAACAGTTGACAAGAAGGTGTGAGTAACAGTTGGGGCAAATTAGTATTGGGGAAATTAGGTTTAGGTTTTGTAATGACCCAACCACTCCCAGTCTTTATTCAGGCCTAATTTGATGGTGTCCAGTTTGCAAATTAATTCCAGTTCTGCAGTTTCATGTTGGAGTCTGTTTTTGAAGGTTTTTTGTTGAAGAATTGCCACTTTCAGGTCCGTTATTGAGAGAACAGGGAGATTGAAGTGTTCTCCTACTGGTTTTTGAATGTTATAATTCCTAATGTCAGATTTGTGTCCATTTATTCTTTTGCGTAGAGACTGTCTGGTTTGGCCAATGTACATGACAGAGGGGCATTGCTGGCACTTGATGGCATATATCACATTGGTAGGTGTGCAGGTGAATGAGCCCCTGATCGTGTGGCTGATGTGGTTAGGTCCTATGATGGTGTCCCTTGAATAGATATGTGGACAGAATTGGCACCAGGGTTTGTTGCAGGATTTGGTTCCTGGGTTAGTGTTTCTATTGAGTGGGGTGTAGTTGCTGGTGAGTATTTGCTTCAGGTCGGGGGGCTGTCTGTAAGCGAGGACTGGCCTGTCTCCCAAGGTCTGTGAGAGCGAGGGATCGTCCTTCAGGATAGGTTGTAGATCCTTGATGATATGCTGGAGAGGTGTTAGTTGGGGGCTGTAGGTGACGGCTAGTGGAATTCTGTTACTTTCTTTGTTGGGCCTGTCTTGTTGTAGGTGACTTCTGGGTACCCTTCTGGCTCTGTCAATCTGTCTCTTCACCTCACCAGGTGGGTAGTGTAGTTTTAAGAACGCTTGATAGAGATACTATAGGTGTTTGTCTCTGTCTGAGAGATCGGAGCAAATGCGGTTGTATCTTAGAGCTTGGCTGTAGACAATGGATTGTGTGGCGTGGTCTGGATGAAAGCTGGAAGCATGTAGGTAAATATAGCGGTCCATAGGTTTCCGGTATAGGGTGGTGTTTATGTGACCATCGCTTATTAGCACTGTAGTGTCTAGGAAGTAAACCTCTTGTGTGGACTGGTCCAGGCTGAGGTTGATGGTGGGGTGGAAATTGTTGAAATCCTGCAGTTACTGCAGTTTGACTGTGACTCACAGGCCAGTGATTGAACCACAGACTCCACACAAGCTAGCAGTGGGATTCAGCTGCCGTAACTGTCAGAGCTCTCATGAAACATACCTGAGCTGCTCCTGGAAATGTTGGGGCTCAGTCCTGGAATAAATCAATGGTTTGAGTAAACTTTATAAAGCATCACTGAATGTTACCAAAGCCTCATCAAATTGCTATATACTACTTTGAGTTTGATTACCAAGATATTTATGTGCTCTACTCTTTGGGCAGAGGGACTTAGGAGGAATTAAAGCTCCTGCATTAAGAGGGAGTGTAAAAATAACAGTGAGTCAAAGGCAGCCCAGCAGGACATGGTGCTGTTCACAGCTGAGTGTTTCCAGCAATTCCAGCAAGAACAGAGGAGGGGCAGAGCTGGAAGTCAGGGAGGACTGAAAGAATCAATCTGCCTGGGCAGGAAGACTAAGTCCAACACTCCGCACAAGAGTGCCCCAAAATATTGTTAGAACCCGGCCACCCATAGCTTTAATCTACGACCGGCAGTACACCTTTTGGTAGGCTCATTTATCTTGCTGCTTAAAAATTGAAATGGCTGAGGCTTCCTCACAATTGACGCACCAGGGGATGTAAAATTTTGGGGTGTGCAAGATTCTTTCTATTCTTCCAGGAATGGGAGGCAAGGAAGGATCTTGCATATCATGGTTTTATAATACCAGCCTGTGTTCTGGGGTATAAATTAGGTAGAAAGCCTCAAGATGCCTCAAAGTGATGAGATCAGCTGCCCCAGTGTAAAGGTGACTGCTAGGTCCTCTTTGGCTTGAGGCAAGGGAGTAGTCCACAGGAAAAGAACATCTTGTACTAGAAGAGGAAAAAGCAAGTTGCTCTCAACAGGAGACTCAACAGGGAGCAGCAGGACACCGCCCCATCCACAGGGTCAATTTTAGGCATAAACTCTGTCTACAGCACCATATGTAGGGGGCACTGTAACAGGAAATAGCTGGCAGAGCTGTTACTCTCTTCATCACAATGCTGCTTTGCTGGGAACTAAAGTTTGGGTGCAGCCCAGAAGTGGGACCAGTATGTGTGAAGCCAAGCTATCTACATGGTGTTATTTTATATTAGATCACTCCACCAATACTGCTGTTAAGCCTAGAGATAGAGTCCCAGTCTCATCCTATTTTCACAAGCTCATACTTTTCTGAACATTTTTCTAATGGGGCTGAAATGCTAAATATTTGGTCTGATGGGGAACTTTAGAACAGTTATAGTAATGCCATATAGTGTTTTCTACATTTGTGTTCTTCTCACTAAGGTTCTCATGTGCATGTGTGCGCTCTCTCTCTCTCTCTCTGTTATTCAGCCTGTTTGTCTCTCTTCCCCTTTGCCCCATATACCTAAGGGTATCACAGCCAGAGTTTAAATAGCTGTCTGCACAAATATACTGTCTGTCTGCTCAAATATACTGTCCTCTAGTGTATACAATACAATTCCCTTACATGTCTTTTCCTTTGTTTAATATTCTGATTTCAATAACTTTACCCTCTCAAACTGTGGTTCATCTGCACCTCTCCAACCCTGATAAAGTCAGTGGGGTAGCATGGATATAACCAGAATAACTTGTCCTGATGACTTTGGTCTCCAGCTATTAAGATCTGCTTTGTTTACTTCTGCCAAAACTATCTTAAACCAAAAGAGATTGAGTGCATAGAATTTACCACAGAAAAAATTGGGAATCAGCAGGCACCAGCAGCTCACGGTAGTACTGACAGCTGATACTGCATGACCCAGAGCATTTTACTGACTGTACTTCACAGCTCAGGGAAAGATCACTGAAGAGTGATAAAAGGGACATAAAAGAAAAAGCTCTAACTCAGCTAGAACAAGATGTTATGACACTACCAGCAACACTGCACTATCAGATCAAATAATGAATTCTCTTCTTTCAAAATCAAAAGCTATGGACACAGGTACTGAGCTAGCATTGAGAATTTAGAAAAACCAGCCCACTGAGCAGGTTTGTTCCTTTTAATAGGAGCTCTCCAAGATTGTGATCCTGGTGCCACCATAATTAATTCTCCACTACCCTAGGGTCTGGCCAAAATATTACAGGCTACTCAAACTGTGCAAGCCATATTTGTGGCTTCTGTCCCCACAGAAGGCAGACATTCACTAGATAGGTCTGCTTCAACAGAAAGAATAACCTCAGGTTTCTGTGACTTCTGCAAATCTGGAGCTAGAGGAGATGTCATGTGAGTAAGATCCACATTTCCCCTCACCACACAATGCTTGAGTCTCGGTCTCTTCCAACTCTCCTTCCGCAACCATGAAGACCACAGAAATTATTCCAACTCTACACTATAGTAATATTTCTGTGTATCTGTAAGTGAGTTACTATCTTCTGTTTTCAATAAACATTACCTGGGAGTAGAGCCCTGAGAGGCTTTCTTTCCCCAGATTTCCAAAGTATGGTACTCTGTGAAACTTCAGTGCATTTGGAGGGGGAGGGAAGTAAGTGAGAGAGAGAGAGAGAGAGAGTGTGTGTGTGTGAGAGAGAGAGAGAGAGGTGAGGGATCTTCATTTGTGACGTATTCATGGCCCTTTCTTGCTATTCCCTAGCTGACCTTTGGATTGGTGTTGCCATTCAGGTAAGATCCTTGGATTGTTGCCTGTCAAAAATTCTTTTCTAACATTTATGCAGGGCATCAGGGAGTTTCCCAATGTCTCTTCCAAGTGTTCAATCAGATCTAGAAACAAGGCACAGCAGAATCAAGGGGTAAGGAGGCAAAATGAAATGCCTGACTGAGCATTCTGCATCACCAGAAAAGGAAAGTTTGGATATTAGCCGTTAGGTAGATATTAGCTTCCACATCTATAGGGCTCAAGAAGCCAATGGCATTTTCATGGGCCGGCAGACAAAGTGGCTACTATCAGCACAATTTAGGCCTAAGGTTATATAGTATGTATCACTCACATCAGCATCCAGAGGATATGGGCTGGAGTGTCCTGTCACTAGAATAGGGGGGAAAAAAGTTTTGGCCCTAAGGAAACTTGCCTGCATGTCAGCACTACACTTGGCACCCAAAGGTTTACAGTTAGTTACCAAGATCAGCAATAGAGGGTGGAAATATGGAAGTAGACACAAAAGTAGATACTGAAAATAGTCACCTTCTCTTATTGACCTCACAACTGAAATTAAATAAAATCTTAAAGGTGGGGCTAGACACCTTTTGAGTATAATATTTACACAGCACACTATCATAATGGCTACATCTCCCCTCCCCATTTCTTGTAATTCAAATTTATAAGATTGCAACTAATATTTATTCCATTACTGATTTTATGCTCCTCCATCAGACAAACATTACTTTCCCTTGTATGTTCTGAATAAGGTCAAATGTACTAATGATGATAATACTTAAACTTTTCATCCACAAAGAACCTTGCTAACATTAATTAATCCCCATTATACCCTTATGAATTAAGTATTATTACTGTCTCCCCTTACTGTAATGAATAGTTTTTTGAGAAAATATGAAGGGCTGTTTAAAGGGGGGAATTTTCTTTCTTTGTTTTCTTCACTTGCACCATTCAGGGAAGTTATTTCAGCCTGTAACTGGAGTACCTCCTGTTTCCTGTGTAGCTGCACATGGGGGCTTAAAAAAGAATCAGGAATGAACAATACAGGAAATGGAAAGTTCATGTGCATAATCTTTTTCATGTATTCTTTTTTTCCTGGTCAATTATTACTTCACAGCTTATTGGCATGGAGGTATTGGACTTCTGTACAGGCTGACCTTCCTTTCGAATATGTCCATCTGTGGCAGAGCCAGGATCCATCATATTCTGGGACTTACTCAACTTGAGAAGCCAAGGATAGATAATTTTGTCTGAATTAGGCTCATCAGTGGAAAGTTGCACAATTCACAGAAATGCATATACAAATTAGAGCTCTGCATATCAAACTGAGACCTCATGATTAGGAAGAAGGGATTTGCAGTTATACAATAAATACATGCATCACAAAATGAGTGCTGTTTGCTGATAGTCCCATCTGTCTTGGGCTATTTTTGTCCCCCCTCGCCCCCATTGCTCAAATAATAGTCATTTGGAAAATATATAGAATTATGTTTTTACAACATAATGCAAAGCTCCTAGGTGCTATTCCTCCTTCTACAGGAACTATTTTTAATTTTAAAATTCTAGAAAGGCCAACTTTTAAAGGCATTTATTTTACAGGCCCTGTGTACTATCCCGAACCAGCCATAGTAAGATGCCGTTTGTATTATCCCTAACCAGCCACAGGAAAATGAAGGTGCTGTGTGTTTATGGGAGAAGATACTGTAAGGACTTAGTTTAAGTGAGTCTACAGTAATGGAGCCTGATGACATCTAAAAGTGGTAGGCAAAAGTGTGTTCAGAATCTTTTACCAGCAATGGGATAAAGAACATACTGGAGGTGTCACAAAACAGGGCAGATAATGACTACAAGGAGGCCCCTCCATTCATTTGCAGCTTATTTGCCAGTTTGGCTATTTAGTGAACAGTTAACTGCAGCTCTAAATTAAACCTTTGTAGAGGCAGTAAGATTACTGGCAGAGATGGTCTCCCTTGGTTCCCTGCTGTTTTACAGCCTGAGCAGATTAGTCATTTTTAGTATGCCGGAAAATGCTCATTAGCAGTTAGTTGACATGAGAAATGTAAGATAAAGACTGCCACCTAGTGTGCACTGACAAACCCCACAGATTCAATACATAACAAAAGAACATATTGCCCATGGTGAAGAGAGGGGTCAAAATAAGGAGTCAGAAGGCTGGACTTACTATCCTGAGATCTATGTAATGGACTCAGAGACAGCTCTGTGGCTCCTGCTGCCCTGACCAGAGAGGCAAATATCTATCCAGTCTCCTCACAGACCACAATCACTTTCACAATAAAGCAACTAAGTTGCTAAGTTGGAAAACAATGAGGAGTCCTTGTGGCATCTTAGAAACTAACAAATTTATTTGGGCATAAGCTTTCATGGGCTAGAACCCACTTCATCAGATCCATGGAGTGAAAAATACAGTAAGCAGGTATAAATATACAGCACATGAAAAGATGGGAGTTGCCTTTCCAAGTGAGGGATCAGTGCTAACAAGGCCAATTCAATCATGTGGATGTGGCCCATTCGCAACAGTTAACAAGAAGGTGTGAGTATAAACAGAGGGAAAATTATTTTTTGTAGTGACCCAGCCACTCCCAGTCGTTAAGCAGGCCTAATTTGATGGTGTCAAGTTTGCAAATTAATTCCAGTTCTGCAGTTTCTCGCGGAAGTCAGTTTTTGAAGGTTTTTTTTTGTTGAAGAATAGCCACTTTTAAGTCTGTTATTGAGTGTTCAGGGAGATTGAAGTGCTCTCCTACTGGTTTTTGAATGTTACATTTCTTGATGTCTGAATAGTGTCCATTTATTCTTTTGCGTAAACTGTCCATTTTGGCCACTGTATATGGCAAAGGGGCATTGCTGGCACATGATGGCATATATCACATTGGTAGATGTGCAGGTGAAGGAGTCCGATGGTGTGGCTGATGTCGTTAGGTCCTATGATGGTGTCCGTTGAATAGATATGCGGACAGAGTTGGCAATGGGGTTGTGACGGGTTGGGTCACAGAAACCCCTTGGGACTGCCACCTGATGTGCTGAGACTACCTCTGAGCCCGTTTTCCCTTCAGTATCCTGGGACTTCAGTATCCTGTCTTGTTGAGCCAGACATGCTAGCTTGCTGCAAACACAGACCCAGGTCTGAACCACGTCCCCCAAAAGCTGCAGGCTTAACTGAAAACAGCTTGAGAAGTGCTCCTGTCTCTAGCACCCAGACACTCAGTTCCCAATGGGATCCAAACCGCAAATATATCTGTTTTACTCTGTATAAAGCTGAGACAGGGTAAACTCATAAATTGTCCGCCCTCTTTAACACTGATAGAGAGATATGCACAGCTGTTTGCTCCCCCAGGAATCAATTACTTGCTCTGACTTAATCAGTGAGCAAAAAGTGATTTTTATTAAATATAAAAAGTAGGATTTAAGTGGTTCCAAGTAATAACAGCCAGAACAAAGTAAATTACCAAGCAAAATAAAACAAAAACACACGAGTCTAAGTCTAATACAGTAAGAAACTGATTACAGATGAAACCTCACCCTGAGAGATGTTCCAATAAGCTTCTTTCACAGACTAGACTCCTTTCTAGCCTGGGCCCAATCCTTTCCCCAGTACAGTTCTTGTTCCAGCTCAGTGGTAACTAGGGGATTTCTCATGACTGCAGCCCCCTTTGTTCTGTTCCACCCCCTTACATACCAGTTGCACAAGGAGGGAATTCTTTGTCCCTCTCTGGGTTCTCACCCCTCCTTCTTAATGGAAAAGTACCAGGTTAAAGATGGATTTCAGTTTCGGTGATACAGTCACGTCACTGTAAGACTTAATTACCCACTTGCCAGCACACAGTATACAGGAAGGCTTACAAGTAAACAAAGCCATTTACAACCAATTGTCCTGGTTAATGGGAGCCATCAAGATTTCAAGCCACCATTAATGGCCCACACTTTGCATAATTACAATAGGACCTTAGAGTTATATTTCATATTTCTCGTTTCAGATATAAGAACGATACATTTATACAGATTGGATGCCCATGCTCAATAGATTATAAGCTTTGTAATGATACCTTACAAGAGACCTTTTGCATGAAGCATATTACAGTTACATTATATTCACACTCATGACCATATTTACATATAATCATATAGAGTGTAATATCACAGGCGTTTATTACAGGGATTGGTTCCTGGGTTAGTGTTTAGTTGAGTGGTGTGTAGTTGCTGGTGAGTATTTGCTTCAGGTTGGGGGGCGGTCTGTAAGCAAGGACTGGCCTGTCTCCCAAGGTCTGTGAGAGTGAGGGACTGACCTTCAGGATAGGTTGTAGATCCTTGATGATGCGCTGGAGAGATTTTAGTTGGGGGCTGTAGGTGATGGTTAGTGGCATTCTGTTTAGGCACCACTGCCATTCTCAAAACCCCCGCTCAGTTGCCATCTAACCCTGTAAGCACCTAAATCCCCAGCACCTAAATTTCTGCCATTTAAGTCCAGATGCTAATGAGCTGCTTGAAGCCCTTAGTGAAGCTAAAGCCCTGGTGGGATTCTTTGGCATTCCCCTGCGTTTCTCTCCAGTGGGGCCTGAGCCATTCGGTGTATGCAGAGCATGCCTAACCTGCACAAAAGACAACCAGGAGTGAGTAGGTTGGGAATTTTTCAGGGGTGCATGGGTAGAGTGTGTGTATGTCCAACCCAGAATACCTCAATAACTCAATCATTAGTGCACTCACCTGGGTTGTGGATGACCCAGATTCAAATAATTGCTTTGTCTGATTCAGAGCAGAGACTTAGGTGCAAGTCCAATTTAGGCAGAGCAGGGATTCTGGTTCTCCTGCAGCCCTCATGCACTAACCAGTAGGCTATTGGCTATAATGGGGTGAGGTCAGTCTCTCTCTCTCTCTCTCTCTCCCTCCTCTCCTCTCCCATCAGCCTAGACACCTAACTCCAGGAGAAGGTTCACACTTGAGAATCCCACACAGAGAGAGATGCCTGCCTCCAGCCTGTCAAGCGCCTAAGGCCCAGATCAATGGGAGTTAGGTGCTTAATTACCTTTGAGGATCTGGCCTAAGCCCCACCCCTTTCTTCTGCATTTCACTTCTGGGTAGCTTAGGTGGCTCTGTGCTCAGTTTACTGGCTTTGGAGAATCCATTTCCTAGTGCCCTATCTCTCCCTATACAATTAATGGGGAATCTGGGCATCTAACTCAGGGTACAGAATTACTCTAATCACAGGGTGCCTACAAATTAGGCATTACAACACTAAGTACTCTTGTGACTCTAGCTTTTAGGACCTCTAACATTTTGTTGCCATAAGCAACCTGCTAGGACTACAGTAAAGATGTTCTTGACTCCACTCCTGTTTTCTTATATTTTAACATATATTGTATAAAACAAAAAACAAGGAGCTTGTAGCATGTCATGGAAAGGGATTTGGTGTCTGTACAGAAATGCTTAAGGTAGCTGAATGTACTGTTGCACTTTCTCAGGCTGCAATTACAAACTTCTCCCTCTTCCCTACTCCTATAGGAAGAAACAAAAGAATAATTTCAACCCCTTCCCTCCACTTGAGCATTCACACATCCACACTCATCATGGTCCTGATTATCTTGTCAGTTGTGCAGGTACAACTGCCAGTGAAGTCACTAGGAGTCACATGGGTAGAACCCACAGAATAATCAGGTCCTATTGTTGCCAACCCATCAGCAACAACAGCCTCTTAATGGCAGTGCTCTTGTGAATGATATTACTGTAGTTTAGTAAATAACTTACCTAAGCAGCTACACATAAGTGAGTGAAAAAACCTACAGGAATGGAATACATTTTACTGATTTTAATAAATACTAGAGATGGACTCAAGCTGCAATTTACAGCTCTAGCATTAAATAAAGGGTCTTTGAATGCAGAGTTTGACCTATTAACAAACAAAGGCTTTTTGCAAAAGTGAGTCAGATCTTGATTTGGATAATTTTAATGCCCTCAAACTTTGGGGTGTTCAGAAGAAAGTTTTTGGTTTGGGATCAAGTCTTAATAAACCCCATTTAGATCAAACAGTTATATAAAGAACTCTGGTTAGTAAGACAACAAAAAGGTTCTTGGTGGGTGATTTTTTTCACCCCACTATGCAGAATGTATATGTTAAAACAGAGTGAAAAGGAGAATAAATACATTTTACCTCCTTATTTTTCTTTTGTAAATTAATCAGGTCATTACCAGTCTATTGGCCATGTCTGTGCCAATCACACACAGTTTTAATTTATATAATCCATTCAGTTTCAATCTATTTTGTGTCCATTGAGATGTAAAATGCTTCTGGCTTTTAGTTTAGATCAATGTATTTTAATAATATTAGAATACATTTTTTAATAGGAAAAATACATACAAAGAACAAGTGTATCCCTGGCAATATTTAATTTTTATTGAAAATACAGGATCAAAGTTATAACTGGTATGAGCTGGCACCATTCATTACTTCAATGCACAGTTGAATTTGGCCTACAGAGCGCAGAGGGCATAAGCACATACCAATGGTGCCATATACTTCTGTTGGCTAAACAATGGCTTTGATCCATACACTTCATTCTCTAGGTTGCTATTTTTGTACTGGGACTTTCCAAATAGATACATTAGTTTTAGATGTGGAGGTTGACATACCTCAAAGAGACAATGTCTTGTGACAGCTTCCCGCCCACAGGGTTCCTTGAAAAGAACTAATGTAGTAGTTGTACTACAGAAATTACTATTAATGAGAAATCATATTGTGCCATTGATTTATTAGTTAGAGCTGCTCACTGAAAGCAATTAATTCTGCATGGCACAGTATAGTCCCAGCTGGTCAGTGATATTCTCATTAAGTGCTGCTGTTTCTGGGGTGAAGGAGAACATATTTAGTGATGATTTCCAGTTACTGACCTCTTCCTTTGCCGATGCGGCAGCAGAGAGACATGTGAAAGAAGCACCACTCCGAGCATTCTAGAAGACAGAGGTGGATACATCTCAGCTATTGCTTATTCATGTTAAATTTACATAAATGTTTTTTTAATCTTCAGTAATACAAAGAATTTGTTAGCTTGATTACATACACAAATCCCAACTCACTTCATCGGATGCATACTGTGGAAAATACAGAAGATGTTTTTATACACACATACCATGAAAAAATGGGTGTTTATCACTACAAAAGGTTTTCTCTCCCCCCACCCCACTCTCCTGCTGGTAATAGCTTATCTAAGAATCACTCTCCTTACAATGTGTATGATAATCAAGGTGGGCCATTTCCAGCACAAATCCAGGGTTTAACAAGAACGTCTGAGGAAGGGGAGGGGGGTGTAGGAAAAAACAAGGGGAAATAGGTTACCTTGCATAATGACTTCCTACAACCTATCCTGAAGGATGACCCAACACTCTCACAAATCTTGGGAGACAGGCCAGTCCTTGCCTACAGACAGCCCCCAACCTGAAGCGAATACTCACCAGCAACCACACACCACACAACAGAACCACTAACCCAGGAACATATCCTTGCAACAAAGCCCGTTGCCAACTGTGCCCACATATCTATTCAGGGGACACCATCATAGGGCCAGCCACATTATCAGAGGCTCGTTCACCTGCACATCTACCAATGTGATATATGCCATCATGTGCCAGCAATGCCCCTCTGCCATGTTCACTGGCCAAACCAGACAGTCTCTACGTAAAAGAAGAAATGGACACAAATCAGATGTCAAGAATTATAACATTCATAAACCAGTCAGAGAACACTTCAATCTCTCTGGTCACACAATTACAGATATGAAAGGTGCGATATTACAACAAAAACTTCAGAACCAGACTCCAGCGAGAGACTGCCGAATTGGAATTCATTTGCAAATTGGATACAATTAACTTAGGCTTGAATAGAGACTGGGAGTGGCTAAGTCATTATGCAAGGTAACCTATTTCCCCTTGTTTTTTCCTACACCCCCCCCCCCCCCCCCCAGACGTTCTTGTTAAACCCTGGATTTGTGCTGGAAATGACCCACCTTGATTATCATACACATTGTAAGGAGAGTGATCACTTTAGATAAGCTATTACCAGCAGGAGAGTAGGGTGGGGGGAGAGAAAACCTTTTGTAGTGATAAACACCCATTTTTTCATGGTATGTGTGTATAAAAACATCTTCTGTATTTTCCACAGTATGCATCCGATGAAGTGAGCTGTAGCTCACGAAAGCTTATGCTCAAATAAATTGGTTAGTCTCTAAGGTGCTACAAGTACTCCTTTTCTTTTTGCGAATACAGACTAACATGGCTGTTACTCTGAAACCCCAACTGTTTTGCATGTACTGTTGCTATGTCATGCATGACCAAGAAGCATGCACACTGCGGGGTGGAGGGGAGGGCGAAACAGAGGGGGCAGGAGTAAAAAAGAAAAAGAAAGAAAAACTTGACGTCTGAGCATAACTACATGCCTATATTTGTGTGTGTAGCTGTTTGCATGCACAAATTGGCAGAGTTGCATGTGAAAATGTCTGTTTGGGTTAATGTTATCTGTACCCAGTAAGTCTGATAAAAACAGCTGAACCAGAACAGTACCCAGACAGGTCTGGCTTTTTAAGTAAAACCCTCCTGGTTACCATTTCGAGCCCACCTCTTGTCTCTTCTTCATGATTAAGGGGTTATATGATAAATGACTATCAGAACACTATTTAAAGGGTACAAACCGCAACAGGGTAGATGATTTGATAGAAGTGATCAAAAAAGATACTGTTAAGAATGATGTCATATTCAGTGAAGTGAAATTTAAGATGTATAGCTAGGGAAAAAAAGCCTGTCTGAATGCTAATGGCTGTTTTTTTCTTAGATCTGCTGCATTGTTTGCTACCTCAGCACTGCCATCTGGTGTTTTCACATAATATGACAAGGAAATTCAACAGAGTGGAGTTCACCGTATGTTAAAAAGACGCCTCTCTTCATGTAAACCATTATATTAGTGAATCTGCTTAGTATAAATTAGGCACCCAAGTATTTACATTGGGAAGCTTCACAAGGTCAAGCTTATGATGATGACAGATTAAGCAAATTGGTTTGGTAGTGTTTCTCAAGACATTCGATATAGCTGCACCCACCAGTTAATAGGCAGACTACATATTTGACAGCCCCGTGCTATTGCCACAAGATACAGAAATCACCTATAATCAAGAACAAAAATGAATTCTGGGCCATATTAGAACTAATCCCAAGTGTGAGACTGCAAGGTGCTACCATGTTGGGGGTCTGATTTAGACTCCTGGGGAGTGCTTCAAACTGGCAGAAAAACTTATTCCAGGCAAAAGAAAGATATGAGTTATTGTAGCAGATATTCCTAACCTCTAGAGAAAGGGCACAGGGATTATTACAGGGCCTGAAAGAGGGAAGGTGGGAACATTGTCATAGAAAGGCTAATTTTATATCCTGTTATGGTAGCAGATATTCCTAACCTCTAGAGAAAGGGCACAGGGATTATTACAGGGCCTGAAAGAGGGAAGGTGGGAACATTGTCACAGAAAGGCTAATTTTATATCCTGTTATGCTGGAGCATTTATCTGTTCTGGGTGGCACATGCAGTACTACTGAGCTGAAAACAGAGACCTGTGCTTTCACATCTGTCCAGCAAATCAGGTTTGATGAGCCAGTAATCTCACTAAGGCCTTTACATTACACCAGCAAGGTAGAGGTATAGAGCCCGAGATTCCTCAGAAATCTTGGCCTTTCCATAAACCCCATAAGTGAGAGATGATGATCCAATAACCCCAGAGGCCTTGACATCAGACCAACACATTAGAATGCCTAAGCCAGTGAACTCGCAGATACACATGCTGAGAGCAACCCAGCAAGCTAGAGGTGCTGAGCCAGTGAGTTCAGAAAGCCCTCTGCCATAGTATCAGCCCACAAGCTAAAAGTACTGATCCAATGACTCAAAGAGACTTGTGCCCTGAAATCAAGATTCGCTAATCCAGTATCCTCAAGAAGGCCTGTGCCCTGATGTCAGGTCAGCGAGCTAGAAGTGCTGAGCCAGTGACTTCATAGAAGTCTGTACTTGGACATCATTAATCATCTCAGCAGGAAAGAAGTCCTGAGTCAGTGAACTCAGTGCCCTTTCTCTTAATAATCAGCCAATCAAGCTAAAAGTGCTCAGCCAGTGACATCACAGAGCCATGTCCCTTCACATCACCCTAGTATGCAAGAAGTGCTTATTCAATGACCTCCCAAAGGCCTATGCCTTGACATAAACCCAGAACACTGAGTCATAGACTCATGGAAAAGCATGACTAGAGGGCATCTCAACAGGTCATCTAGTCCAGTTCCCTGCACTGAGTCAGTAACTTTCAAAGGTCTATAGCCTTGCCTTCAGTCCAGCAAGCTATAGTTGTTCAGCCTGTTAACCTCAGAGAGAGCTGTCACTTGATATCAGTCCAGCAATCTAGAGTTCCAGAGCTAGTGATCTCTTTTGCCTTGGCATCACTCTAACAAGCTAGAAATGGTGGGCAGGGGTTAAATTAAGGGAGACATTGTTCCTCTTGTCTCTCTCTGCTCCCTTTCCTCCCAGCCTTGGGGGGTTGAGGGGAGGAGAAAGCTCCTGCCCCCTCCTTCACTGTTGGTGAAATTAGAACACATCAGGAAGGAAAGTCCATTGTGGGAACAGCTGGAGGAGCTAGTGTTCAGCTAAACTGTTTTATACAAGTGGATCCCTGTTTGCAGGATTGAGGCCTTAATTTATACCAGTACTGTACCACTATCCCTTATTGATCGTAAATAATACTTTCCATAACTTCAATCTTATGAGATAGTATTCCCAGTAATAATGTTTTACAATAGAAGTGAGAACCCAATCTTTACATGGGCAGAGATAATTTTGTATCTAAAATAAGAGACATCTTTTGCAGTGAGGGATATATCTTAAAGACCACTTCCAACAGGAGGCTTGTCTTTTGCTATCCATCTCTAACAATGCTTCAGTCTCCATTTCCTTACTGAGGAAAAACAAAGTCAAATAGACGAGCTTTACGTTTAGTCCCAAGACTCAGATAGAGGTAGCACCAAAAGTGCTTCTCATTTGTTAGTAAGGAAACATTTGTCTCAGGCAAATGACCAGGCCACACTAGTAGATCATGTGTTCATCACAGTACTTCATCCTTTGTAAGTATGGGCCTGACTTGCTAAGGGACTCAATCTTTTTCCAGGACCCACTTCATCAATTATAGTAATCTGGTACATGACCAGAACTGACTTACAAATTCAGATATTGGTTGGAGAGCCTTCTCAACAGCATGCAGAAAGTTTTGGAAGAGTCCTACCCTTATCGTCAGATTATGCTGCAAGACTCACCTCTTTGTCACAGCAGTCTCTAAAGAAGTATAATAGAAAATGACTCACTAGCACACTAAAAGGCAGAAGTCTATATCACAAGAAAGATGTAGAGAAGTCCTCACTGCTTTCCATAATCCATGTATAGTGACTAGATAATACAAGGAGATACTACAGAAATGCCAGTTGATGCAGACAATGAATTCAGATAATAGGGCACATCACACATCGAGGAGGAAAAAAAGACTAATTACAGCAATGCCTTGAAAATAAAATTATATATTGTAGTAGTGCTTTCGAAGCTAAATCAAGAAGAGTACAGCTAAATTAATAAAACTACACTATATGGCAGGGCTTAATAAGTTGAATAAAAAAAGTGGCACATACAACATAACAAATTGCTTGCTAGAGATACATCAGAGATGAATTTCTCACTGTAACTGCACTGACCAGGGTGAGAGAAATATGTGGCAGAAAAATCAGTTTCTTTGGTGCACTTTCATTTTAGAGGCAAAGAAATGTTGCCTCCTTCATACCACCATTTGGACTGTATAGAGTTGTCCTAACATATCTTGTGGCTTCCTGCCTAGATTTGGCAGTTCCATGGGCCAAACTTCATAGGCATCCTCCTCACAGTGGACAGGCCTATGGTTGTAACCTTATTGTATCAAAGTGGTTGACTGCCTGACTTAGCTTTGACTTAACAAAACCTTTCCAGTTATGTGCGATAAACGTTTAAGCCGCATCAGATTAAAACGATGTATTTGTTCTAACAGCAGGAAAGTGGAAACTGCCATCTGTTGCTACACCACACAAATTGTCAAGCAGTAGCTTCAGCAATAGATAAACCAGTAGCGTGACTGCGAGTGTGCACACCTGCACGACTGCATGACGGAGAGCCATACTATTGTGGAAAGCCACAACAGAGAGACGACTTCTGCATTTGGTTTCAACACTCAAATAAAGTCAGTCACCAATTTCAGCCAGGAGCCCTGTCTGGAGAACAAGTACGTGGATCCCAAACGGGTGGGCTCTTTCGCACGAAGACGCAGACAAGAAAAAACAAGGATTCTCACAAAAATAATTGCCCTATTTCTATTTCAGCTCTAGCTGTGGACAGCAGGCGCGGCAGGGGGGTTGTCTGGGAGGCCACACCGCGGAATGGGTCGCACTTGCGAGGGTTTCTCCACAAGCACAAGAGCTTTTTATTTAAGACCCAGGCGCCTCGCTGGTGCAGAAATCCATGTGTGCAGCTAGCACAGCTCCTTCATCTGCCCTCGGGGCTTGGTAAAGTGGGCCCTGCCCACGGCGAGCGCCAGCCAGCTCTACCAGGGCTGCTGGCACAGTTTTTATGGGGGGGGGGGGGGGCAGGCTGAGAGCCACTGGACCACTCTATAAACCCTCTATCCAATGGAAACCACTTTAACTCAGGGGGTGCTACAGGACCCCCCCGCATCCCTAACTCCAGCATCTGTGATGAGCTCTACAGGCAGGGCCGGGCTCCTGTTCGAGGTCCCGAGGTGCCCTGGGGGCGGGCGCAGCCCCACCTGCCCCTCCTGGAGAGGCCGGCGGGCTGCCGGCGGCAGCAGGGCAAGGCGCCTGGCCGGGCTGCCTACCCCCACTAGGGGCGCTGCGGCCCCAGGGGCCCGCGCGCGCGGCTTCTATTGGCCGAACAGAGATCCGCTAGCTGCTTCTCCCGCTCATCGCCCAGCAGCAGATCAGGCTCACGTGACCTTCTCTATGCTGTCACACAGGCAGTTTCAGTTATTGTCCAGGGTTCCTTCATGTCGGTCCTCACCCCCCCAGCCAGAAACATGTTCTTACACATGCGCAGTGCTCTTCCCGGAAATACGGTTAAGGGGTCCGTGATCACCTGACACTGCCCTCCATACTAGTGGGCGGGGTTCCCGTGTCACGTGACGCCCCCGGTTAGCCTCCGTTCTCGCCGTGCCTACAGCAGGGTCTGCGCATGCGCAAAAAACAGCTGTCATCCGCGCACGGAAGAAGCCCGGAAAGCAAAGCAAAGCAGGGAGCGAGTGAGGGGGAGTGTGGCCGCTCCCCCGACCCTGCCGGGCCGTTAACTTCCCTGTCCAGGTACAGTCCGTGGGGCCGGGCCGGAGCGCACAGACCCCCGCTGGGGGCAGAGGCCGGGCCCGGGGGTGCGGCTGTGGGAGCCCGCAGGGGAGGCCCCTGAGGGGAGCAGGCAGGGGCTGGAGCCCGCTGCGGGAGCGCGGTGGCGCAGGGAGCGGTGGGGCTGCCTGGGGCGGGGAGGCCGGAGCACGCAGCACTTAGGTGGGGATGCCGCTGCCACCTGCTCGCGGGAGGGGCCGGGAGTACGTGTGGCCCGGGCTGTGTTTGTGGTGAAGCAGGGATGAGTGGGGACCAGGGCACGGCTTGTGCGTGTGGGGAGGGGCCGGTGGTGGCTTCCTGTGAGCAGCCCTGGCCCCGCGGAGAGGCGGGCCGGGGGGGGGGGTGCGTGTGGGTCCCGGCTCTCTCTGCCATGTTCACTCTCTGCACCCCCAAACCGCCCCGCGGTACGGTGCTGCACTTGCTGAACAGGACGTGGGGGGATCACACAGGAAACCAGCCCGCTTGCCCCAGCTGTCACTGTGGCTGCTGCCCTTGTGCGCGCTGCAGCTGGGCTGCGTGCATCTGCTAGTTCGGCGGATAAATGGAGGGAAGCGAGGGGCAAATGCAGTTCTTGTGGCGCATGTTGAGTTGTTTGGATTTTGTATTCACGAACATGCTATTGTATTTTAAAACCAGTGTTTTCATAACATAAACGTGAAAAACCAATCAGACTGCGTGTGTGACTTGTCAGTGTGTCTCTCACTTCTTGTGTGATTGCACTTCCGAGTTGGATATGGGCGTGTGTGTAGACCTGGATAAGCTACTGTTGGGAAAAATCCCATTTAAAAACACGTAGTGAAATGAATACAGCAGGTGTATCACTTTGGTCCCAATTCTACAATGAGCTCAGCATGGGTTGGCCCCCTCCTGAAGTCGGTGGTGCTACATGTGGACACAGATGTCTGTCCAAATAATATCCGTACCTTTTATAGAGTGGTTTTCATTCGTAGATCTCAAAGTGCTTTACAAAGGAAGTAAACGTTGTTATTCCCATTTTACAGATGGGGGAAACTGAGACACAGAGAGCTGAAATGACTTGCCCAAGGTCACCCTGCAGGCCAGTGTCTGAGCCAGGAATAGAATCTGGCTCTCCTGAGTGCTAATTGGTTACTCTATCCACTGGGCCATACTGAATCCCTTACAGGATTGGAACCTTCAGGAAGTGTTTTGGATTCTCTATTATGGGATGTGTTGTGGATTCTATTGCTTTTCATTGTGAAATAGCAATATTTTTATAGAAAAAGATAATTTTTAAAATCAGGCTTGGTAAATGAAACTAGCAGGTGTCAGATAAAAATAATCAATTAGTTTAACAGTGCATAGTATTAGGAGGTGCTGTTTTGACTTGAACTGTGACACTTTTTTTAAAAAAAAGCCATGTAATTTCACAGATTTTTCATGTATGGATTTGAATACAGTTTTCTGACTGTCCTATTCTCTCCATCATATTCTTTGGATTTTTTTTTCAAATGGTGCATTTTTCTGTTCTTGCAGTTTCTGTAAACTATAGGTGCAGTAGTACAATATATACATTTCTTGTTGTTGATATTTCAGTGAAAGTTAACCAATACAAGACCACAGTGACACCTGTGTGATAGTACTAAGCTAAGTGGTTGACAGGAGATTGTAGTTCAGAGGTAGGGTTCCTGTTATCATTGTCAAAAAAAATCATAAGCAAACTTTCAACAGAATGTAGCAAGGGGTTTTCTGTGTAATAACTGCAAAAACTAGAAAGAAAATGATTACTATATTCTGAATTAATAATCATTTTAGGCCCCAGTCCTACAGCTGGCTCTGTGTGGGTACATGGATTCACCTATGCAGAGCAAATTGCACAATTGGGACCTTAAATTCTACATTATCAATCTACTTGAAAGTCAGAAAATAAAGGTGAAATGTTCCTCTCCTCACTAGTTCAAGTAATCCTGTTAGGCTCATTTGGATTACTCACATGAGTGAAATGAGTGGGATTTGATCCTAAATCAGTAAAAGCATCATTGGTGTCAAGGTCTGGTTAAAATTAACATTTTTTATTTTGAACATTTCTGCTAGTTTGTAATGCATTTGAATGAAGATAACTGATCTTGTTTTTTTATGTAAAGAAAAAATTCTTCTTGTTGATTGATTTTCAATGTTTATATCATTTCAGAGACTGAAGGATCCACCTTCGATGTTCTTAAATAAGTAGTTTTAAATGTGTAATTTCTGTCCCTACTTTTAAAAATTAGTTTCTTCCATTATTGCTGCTATCAGGTAGCTGACATAACTATAATTTGTAAGCTGATATATTTTATGCAAAGCAAAGGGTTTGGTAGTGATAGCTTAGTGGCTTGATTAAAAAAAAAAAAAAAAAAGAAACAAAATGGCACAGTGACCTTTTTCTTGGATGCATTTTTTACTAAGATATTGAGTATGATGACATACATATTTGTAAAATTGTTTCTCTGTCAGTGTCTATACTTTGGTAACCAGTAAATGGTTCTACTGCAATAACACAACCCCCAAGTGTAGACAGAAATGTGATTTGCAAAGTTTATTTTCCTTTGCTTAAAATTGGGGTAAACTGAACTGGTGTGATTCATGGCTACCCTTGTCTCCACTTGAATTTGTGCTGGGATAGCTATGCCAGGTGCTGGCCACTGGTGACTGAACTGTGGCTAATCCCTGGTAATAAAACCTATGCTACATAACCGGGATCTGCTTTTTTGGGATGTCTCCCAGGAAATGATTTTAGCTTAATAATAAAGAATGGTAATGATTAAGCCATAATCGGGTCAGATTTAGCATACATTGCACTTAATGGGGAAACATTTAGCCAGTATGAAGAGATGCTAAAATATGAAATTCTAAGATTTGGCCTTCTAAACATAGATTGCAGTGTAAATATTAAAAGAACAAAATGAAGTGTAGTGAGTTAGTTTTTTGTCTTGCGTCTCTGTTTAATACAGTATTTTGTCATTAAGGGTCTGACTTGTTTAAAATTCAGACCCTTAATGACAAAATACTGTATTTAAACATAAATATACAATTACCACAGTTATACATTCAAATCAGTAAATTACGCAGGCAAATGCTAATTATTATTTTAGATGGTTTAAAATGTGTCCTCTTTCAACTGGGGCAGCTGCTTAATTGTACTGTTTCATGTTTCTTTAATGAATTAATTCAAGTTGTCTTCTATTGGGATTTGACTGTACTTCCTGAATCTGATGGTGAACATAGCTTGGTATTAGCTACATGAGGTGGCTAACTGTATTCAAATGTAGTTTAAATAAAAATGATGTTTGAAAACAGTTTTCAGTTTTGGCTGAGGTATATATAGAACTTTAGAGTAGTTAACATTTTTTGTTATAATTTTCTTACTATTTGATTAAAATCTTTGAAGTTCATCTCGATGAAAGCGAATAAGAATTGTTCTTGGGACAACCATAACACTTTTTCGAAAACAAAAATGTAAACAGTATAACAGTGAGGAACTTGTTATTGCTTTTTGGTATTTTTATGTTCATTTCATGTCTACAACAAAACAGTAAACAACTGACAGAAAATAACTCTTTAATATGCTGTTGCATTTTAAAAAAATGCCCCCCCTTCCCTTCCATAGAATCAGAAATTAGCAAGCTTAAATACTGGATATTCTAGAACAAGAACTTAATTAGTTATTCTTGCATATTTCAAACATGCAATAAAGGGATTTTATAAGCAGTTTCATACTGATGGGTCTAAAGTGCACTATAAAACTGTGCTGCTTTTTTGGAGCAGCAAACTATTATGGAGCTCTGTAGGTTTCTTAGATGGTATTACATTTAGAACATAAGAACGGCCATACTGGGTCAGACAAAAGGTCCATCCAGCCCAGTATCCTGTCTACCGACAGTGGCCAATGCCAGGTGCCCCAGAGGGAGTGAACCTAACAGGTAATGATCAAGTGATCTCTCTCCTGCCATCCATCTCCACCCTCTGACAAACAGAGGCTAGGGACACCATTCGTTACCCATCCTGGCTAATAGCCATTAGTGGACTTAACCTTCGTGCATTTATCCAGTTCTCTTTTAAACCCTGTTATAGTCTTAGCCTTCACAACCTCCTCAGGCAAGGAGTTCCACAGGTTGACTGTGCGCTGAGTGAAGAGGAACTTCCTTTTATTTGTTTTAAACCTGCTGCCATTAATTTCATTTGGTGGCCCCTAGTTTTTATATTATGGGAACAAATAAATAACTTTTCCTAATTCACTTTCTCCAAACCACGCATGATTTTATATACCTCTTAATCTCCTCTTTTCCAAGCTGAAAAGTCCTAGTCTCTTTAATCTCTCCTATGGGACCCGTTCCAAACCCCTAATCATTTTAGTTGCCTTTCTCTGAACCTTTTCTAATGCCAGTATATCTTTTTTTGAGATGAGGAGACCACATCTGTACGGAGTATTCAAGATGTGGGTGTACCGTGGATTTATATAAGGGCAATAAGATATTCTCCATCTTATTCTCTATCTCTTTTTTAATGATTCCTAACATCCTATTTGCTTTTTTGACTGCCGCTGCACATTGCGTGGACGTCTTCAGAGAACTATCCACGATGACGCCAAGATCTTTTTCCTGATTAGTTGTAGCTAAATTAGCCCCCACCATATTGTATGTGTAGTTGGGGTTATTTTTTCCAATGTGCATTACTTTACATTTATCCACATGAAATTTCATTTGCCATTTTGTTGCCCAATCACTTAGTTTTGTGAGATCTTTTTGAAGTTCTTCACAGTCTGCTTTGGTCTTAACTATCTTGAGCAGTTTAGTATCATCTGCAAACTTTGTCACCTTGCTGTTTACCCCTTTCTCCAGATCATTTATGAATAAGTAGAATAGGATTGGTCCTAGGACTGACCCCTGGGGAACATCACTAGTTACCGCTCTCCATTCTGAAAATGTACCATTTATTCCTACCCTTTGTTCCCTGTCTTTTAACCAGTTCTCAATCCATAAAAGGATCTTCCCTCTTATCCCATGACAACTTAATTTATATAAGAGCCTTTGGTGAGGGACCTTGTCAAGGCTTTCTGGAAATCTAAGTACACTATGTCCACTGGATCCCCCTTGTCCACGTGTTTTTTGACCCCCTCAAAGAAGTCTGATAGTTTAGTCAGACATGATCTCCCTTTACAGAAACCATGTTGACTTTTGCACAACAATTTTATGTTCTTCTATGTGTCTGACAATTTTATTCTTTACTATTGTTTCAACTAATTTGCCCGGTATTGACGTTAGACTTACCAGTCTGTAATTGCCAGGATTGCCTTTAGAGCCCTTTTTAAATATTGGTGTTACATTAGCTATCTTCCAGTCATTGGGTACAGTAGCTGATTTAAAGGACAGGTTACAAACCATAGTTAATAGTTTCACAATTTCACATTTGAGTTTTTTCCGAAGTCTTGGGTGAATGCCATCTGGTCCCGGTGTCTTGTTACTGCTAAGTTTCTCAATTAATTCCAAAACCACTTCTAGTGACACTTCAGTCTGTGACAATTCCTCAGAATTGTCACCTACAAAAGACAGCTCAGGTTTGGGAATCTACCTAACATCCTCAGCTGTGAAGACTGAAGCAAAGAATTCATTTAGTTTCTCTGTGATGTCTTTATCGTCTTTAAGTGCTTCTTTTGTATCTCGATCGTCCAGGGGCCCCTCTGATTGTTTAGCAGGCTTCCTGCTTCTGATGCACTTAAAAAACATTTTGTTATTACCTTTTGAGGTTTTGGCTAGCTGTTCTTCAAACTTCTTTTTCGCTTTTCTTATTACATTTTTACATTTAATTTGGCAGTGTTTATGCTCCTTTCTATTTACCTCACTAGGATTTGATTTTCACTTTTTAAAAGATGCCTTTTTATCTCTCACTGCTTCTTTTACATGGTTGTTAAGCCACGGTGGCTCTTTTTTAGTTTTTTACTGTGTTTTTTTTTTTGGGGGGGTATACATTTAAGTTGAGCCTCTATTATGGTGTCTTTGAAAAGCATCCATGCAACTTGCTGGGATTTCACTCTTATCACTGTACCTTTTAACTTCTGTTTTACTAACCTCCTCATTTTTGCATAGTTCCCCTTTCTGAAATTAAATGCCACAGTGTTGGGCTGTTCTTCCCCCCCACAGGAATGCTAAATGTTATTATATTATGGTCACTATTGCCAAGCGGTCCTGTTATAGTTATCTCTTGGACCAGATCCTGCACTCCATTCAGGACTAAATCGAGAGTTGTCTCTCCCCTTGTGGGTTCCTGTACCAGCTGCTCCAAGAAGCAGTCATATAAAGTATCGACAAATTTTGTCTCTGTATTTCATCCTGACATGACATGTACCCAGTCAATATGGGGATATTGAAATCCCCCACTATTATCGAGTTCTTTGTTTTGATAGCCTCTCTAATCTCCCTTAGCTTTTCATTGTCACTATCACTGTCCTGGTCAGGTGGTCAGTAATAGGTCCCTACTGTTATAGTCTTATTTGAGCATGGAATTATTATTCATAGAGATTCTATGGAACATGTGGATTCGTTTAACATTTTTATTTCATTTGAGTCTACATTTTCTTTCACGTATAGTGCCACTCCCCCCCTCCCCTGCATGACCTGATCTGTCCTTAGTTTTAGTTGTACTTTCATAGATTTATATATTAATCTAGGCCTTATTTCATTGGTTAAAAGATGTGTAATTATAAATGCGAAATAAAGTCCTGATGCTGCATACTTAAATGCTTAACTTTATACATGAGTAGCTCCAATGACTTCAAAGGAACTTCTCATGTACTTAAAGATAAGAGCATGGATAAAAGAAAAGGAGTACTAGTGGCACCTTAGAGAATAACCAATTTATTTGACCATAAGCTTTCGTGAGCTACAGCTCCCTTCATCAGATGCATTCAGTGGAAAATACAGTGAGGAGATTTATATACACACAGAACGTGAAAAAATGGGTGTTTATCATACACATTGTAAGGAGAGTGATCACTCTCCCTACCCCCCTCCCCCCCCCCCCGCTGGTAATAGCTCATCTTAAGTGATCACTCTCCTTACAATGTGTATGACAACACCCATTTTTTCATGTTCTGTGTGTATATAAATCTCCTCACTGTATTTTCCACTGAATGCATCCGATGAAGTGAGCTGTAGCTCACGAAAGCTTATGCTCAAATAAATTGGTTAGTCTCTAAGGTGCCACTAGTACTCCTTTTCTTTTTGCGAATACAGACTAACACGGCTGCTACTCTGAAACCGAGCATGGATAAGTTTTTGCAGGAGTTGAGCCTAACTTTTGGGTAAAAATAAAGAAACATTCTCAGGTTAAAATAATATTAAAAGCAAATTTTCCTGTCAGTAATTTAAGATGTTAAAATATGAGAGAGTTTGAATTTTGAATGTATTTGTTCAGGTTAAAACAACTGCATAATGCAAAAAATAGAAAGTGAAAGTAAATTTACTTCTCTCTATAGTTCTCATCAGTTTCACTTTCTGGTTCTCAAACACTGGCAGAATGCTACAATTGCAAATCCAAAAACAACTTTTTTAAAAAAAGAAAAGAGAATGAAGTGTAAAAATACAATTAGGAAGGCCAAAAAAGAATTTGAAGAACAAATTCTAGCCAAAGACTCAAAAAGTAATGGCAATTTTTTTTTAAAGTACATCAGTCAGAAACAGGAAGCCTGCCAAACAACCAGTGGGGCCACTGGATGATTGAGATGCTAAAGGAGCACTCACGGACAATAAGGCTGTTGCGGCAAAACTAAATGAATTCTTTGCGTCGGTCTTCACGGTTAAGGATGTGAGGGAGATTCCCAAACTGTTTATTTTTTTTAGGTGACAAATTGAGGTGTCATTAGAGGAAGTTTTGGAACAAATTGATAAACTAAACAGTAATAAGTCACCAGGACCAGATGGTATTCACCCAAGAGTTCTGAAGGAACTCAAATGTGAAATTGCAGAGCTACTAACTGTTGTCTGTAACCTATCATTTAAATCAGCTTCTGTACCAAATGACTGGAGGATAGCTAATGTGATGCCAATTTTTAAAAAAGGCTCCAGATAGGATTGCCAATCTTGGTTGGACATATTCCTGGAGACTTAATCACATGACATAATGTTTAATTAATGATAGAGGTCTATAAAATCATGACTGGTGTGGAAAAAGTTAATAAGGAAGTGTTATTTACTCCTTCTCATTATACAAAAACTAGGGGTCACCAAATGAAATTAATGGGCAGCAGATTTAAAACAAATAAAAGGAAGTATTTCTTCACACAACGCACAGTAAACCTGTGGAACTTTTTGCCAGAGGATATTGTGAAGGCCAAGACTAACAGCGTTCAAAAAAGAACTAGGTAAGTTCATGGAGGATAGATCCATCAATGTCTATTAGCCAGGATGGATAGGGATGGTGTCCCTAGCCTCTGTTTGCAGAAGCTGGGAAGGGCAACAGGGGATGGATCACTTGATGATTGCCTGTTCTGTTCATTCCCTCTGGGGCACCTGGCATTGGCCACTGTTCAAAGACAGGATACTGAGCTAGATGGACCTTTGGTCTGACCCAGTATGGCCGCTCTTATGTAAAAAGAAAATAAAAATTTCTGCCAGTAAAAAGTGAAATCCCATCCCCATCGGGCAAAACAACCGTCAACGTCAGTGTGGCTAGGATTTCACCCAAACTTTTTTTTGGAAATTTCGTTTTCTATCAAAACTTAAAAATAGAGTCTATGACTTGATAGTGTCCATTTTTAAAAGAACCTAGATAATTATTGTAAAAGCACCTGCGGAGAAGGAAAGTAAAGAGACTGACGTTGTGGGAGCGGTGAGGTTCAGTTAATTTTCACCATTTATTTCGTTCATGTAGAAGTGACCTTACAGTGTACTCAAAATTACAAATGTATTCGATATTTTGGAGCCAGATAAATTGTTTATACCCGTGTAGCGGTTAAGAAAAGGTTTTTAAAGTAAAATGCCGAACATGAATTAGAAATTGGGTGGAAATACAGGGAATAAAGCAACAGAAATGAAAGTACGTTTAAGGAATAATTGGATATTTTGTAAAGGGGGGAGGATGGAGTGGCAAAACTAGGAGGTTTATGACAAATCCCAAGAGATTTCGTTTTTAACAATTCTTTTATTCTGTGTTCTGCAATTACAACTCTGCTAAACCCTATTATTAGGGTTGCTTAATATTTCCCTGTACTCCATGTTTCTAGTTTCTTGTAACTTAGACAAACATTAACCTTTTGGGCTGAAACTGTCCAGCTTGGTCTCAGTCTCAAGCTGATTTTTTTAAAAATGTTTAATCAAAAGCAATGTTCTAACTTTTGAGAGTAGGTCAGTGAAAAGGAGATAACATATATATTTTTTTAAATCTTTTTTTATGACAGGTCTAGTGTCCCAGGGATTTTGCGTATGGATTTGAAATTTTGGCAGGGCGATAGTTCCAAGCTCAGATTTTCCTTTTGTTGTCCCCGTGAAAATCCCTCTAAGTTTGACTGAGTTGTGAGCCAGGGAAATTAGTTAAAAGCATGCATGCTCCTGGGCCAGACTGAGCCTCAAGTATCACTTCTAAATAGCTATATGGAGATATAGCTTCAAACCCAACACGGGCAAAATGAATGTAGCTGGTTCTTTTCCCCCCATCAAGATGCCTGTTGGCTTGGGGGATGGAACACTGGGCTCGGACTCAGGAGACCTTTTTTTGGGTCTTGTCTCTTCCATTTATTAGAATAATAATTATTTGTGTTTCTCAACTCTTATTATTGCACAAGACTTTATATCTCTTCACTAGGAGGGAGGCATATATCATTCCTCCCATTTTACAAGAGGAATAACCGAGGACTAGAGAGGTTGCACATGTCCCTTCTAGCAGAAGTTGGAATAGAACCCAGATCTCTAATATGGTGGACCCAAGTCTCTTTCTCTAAAGTACACTACCTTTCAGCAAGAATATGCCAAATCTGTGTGCTTGGCTGTGCTGTAAAATGGGGCCCTTCTTGCATACAAAATGCTTTGAGACCCACTGAGAATTTGCAGTATGTAAATGCAAAGTATAATTAACCCAGGATTCCTAATTCTCAATCCCCTGCTTTAATCACTCCTTTCCCAGAGACAGGAATTCTGCTATCTAACCTTCTAACTGTTTAGCAAAGACCTGCATATGATAGAATTATTTTCTCCATTTTTCTTTCAAAAAGTCCATTTAAAAGCATATTAGGGTGTAAAATTTAGGAAATATCAGAATTAAGCTATACCACGCAACCTAATTCTGCTTCTTTGTGCATATGTATTATGACATAGTCTTTAACTTCAACTCTGATCGTGTATAATTGTTTTCCCACTGCTTCGTTCAGTGCACGGGACGCACAGTGCGTGAGGCAGGGACTGAAGGAAGAGAAAGAAGAGTTTTGTGGTCAAGATTCTGGCCTGGGATCTGTGATAACTGGGTTTTATTCCCGGCTCTGCCGTACACTTCCTACATGATAAATGAAAACTTTTGGACATGATCACTAATTATGTGATTCTCTTTTGTTGGGTGCCCTATTTGAGACTCCAGGGATTGATTTTTTTTGTCTGAAGTTCTCAACACTCTCAATTCCAGTTGAAATTAGTGGGACCTGTGAGATGATCACCTCTGAAAAAATCAAGAATTAAGTTGAGCATTCAGTTACTGAGTGTGATGTTCCTCAAGGTGCAGCCTGTACTGCTGAACTGCTGCGTCCCTTTAGCTCTCCAGCCTAGGATCCCTTTACACTGCTTTGCTAGTGATCAGCAGACCCCTCCAGGCTCTGCTCACTCACAGCCATCAGCATGTAAAGTCACTCCCAGCTGAATATATGAATGCTGCGATATATGGATGGTATGCCCAGCCATCCATGAATAGATACAGGGCGATATCCGCCCTCCCTCAGTCCCAACCTTGCCCCCCCAGAAATGTGCATCTTGTATCGTTCAGTAGCCCCCTGGACCATACAAGATCATGAATTAGTCTCATTCCAACAAATGGAATGAATATGCACCAGCCCTGTTGATCTGAATATAGATTTTCCAAACACTTGAATCAAACACGCTGATTTAGATAAAACAGTAAAAACAAGTTTATTCACGAGAGAGAGAGATTTAAGTGATTTACAAGTGGTAAGGAATAAAAGTCAGTGGTGGTTACAAAAGAAATAAAAAGGTAAACATGCAAGCTAATTCCTAAACTTTACTAAGAAGTTTAAAAACAAAAAGGTTTCTCTACAAAAGCTTGCAACAGTTTGTACTGGTGGGAAAAACCTCCATGCCAGGACCACTCCCCCACTTCAGTGGAGTCTTTCAAGCAGTCTTGCTGCCATGTAGAGAAGAGGGAAGAGAGGTGATGAGGCGGTCACTGCCTCTCCTTTTTATACTCTGACCCTTTGTACTGGAAAAGTCTTTGATGGGTCATGGGATCAGGCAGTTCCATGGTGTACGTGAACTGCCAACTGTCCTTGAAATGAATTGTAAATTTCTTGTTTACAACTCCTCTGCTGGTGAATCTCTGATTAAGCATGTAATGGCCGTTTAGCACTTAACTGGCGTGCTATTGTGCCTTTGTCTTTGAGGAAATGGTCTAAGGGCGTTACCCAGAATTACAATATATTTCAATAACAAACTTATAACAGGGTCTCACAATTTTACGTGCAGTGATGTTACACACATTTCATCAGGATAATAATATTCAGCAGATTTCAGTTTTCAAACAGTACCTCACAAGGCATGCTTTGTACACAATATATCATAACCATATAAAAGTGGGGTATGTGGGTGTACAGGGTGTCACAGTGAGGTACCCAAAATAGGTGGTCACTTACAAGTTTTGGCTTTAATCTTCCTGTGCCTCGGCTCCTCACCTGTAAAATGTGGTATTAATTCTCTAAAGAAGTATTTTGAAGATAAATTCATCAATGTTCCTGAGGCACTCTTATGTACAATGTGGTGGTGAGTGTTATAGAAAAGCTCATGAAGACATTCTTGAAAAAATTCTTATTCAGTGAAAGGTTTAGATGGTGTGCAGTAAATAAGATGAGTCCCCTTTTGAATGGAAAGGATAAAAATAAATATTGACCAGCTGCCTCATTCACTGAGCATTGCCCATCCTGTGTGGTGAGTGAAGTGTCCACGCAGGGGAAAATACATCATGTGATCATATAAGGAAAGACTATATCATAATGCATACTTACAAAAAGGCAGAATTAAGGTTATGTGTGCTACCTGGATTCTGGCCTTTCCTAACTTTTGAATGGTTCACTCTGCAACCTTAAGAATGCTTTTTAATATAGTTTTTTTTGTGTGGAAATAATATTTATTTTGTTTTTCCCTTTTGGTAGGGCTTGAAAAATCCATTCACAATTGGCTAGTAGGCAACTTTTTCCTTAATGATGTGTGGGGAGTAGGGTGTTTGCCAGCGCTTAAAAAATGTACAAGGTACCTACTAGCTACAGGGAGATACAAAAGACAAAGTATACGTGTGTATGGAGTGTCTTTCCATCGGCGATGCTCAGGGCAGTGCCCTGGTGAAAAGGCCAGTCTCTGGGAGAACCATCATGTAAGTGACTTAGCAGAAATAAGACAACAGTAATCAGCAAGAGCAAAACTTTTTCAGCATAAATTAAAGACAAACAACAAGAATTCTCCAATCTGGGGTTCGCTGATCCCTGGATCTAGACCTCTGCCTTTTTATGGGTACTTTTTTCCACATGGCTGACAAGCAGCCATTTTTATAAGTCCTTATCAAATCATGTGTATAAGGGGAGAAGAAAGGAAAGCCAGAGATTATGACCTTTTGCTTACTGAGAACTAGGTGTTGCCTCTGCATCCTGTCACAACCAATGTCTGGCTACGTGGTTCTGATAAATTTCTCACTCCCTCCCCTCCCACCCCCCAACTTTACCTGGTAGAAGGGAGAAGGTGTTTTCTGCATCTTCTCCCTCCTCCTGGGGACTACAAAAGGGATTAGTAAGGAAGATTACTGCTAGTCTATCCCAGAGCCTGCCATCAGAGGCGTAGACTTTCTAATATGCTGGGGGGTGGGGGAGCTCCACCCTTGCCCCCACTCCACCCCTTACCCCAAGGTCTTAAGAACCTAGTAAAAAATAAAAGGAATACTGAAGAATGTTTCTTATGAAAGTAGGGAATTGCTAGCATTAACTTGGGGAGCAGGTGCTGTGTGTGTTTTCCGAACTCTGCTTTGCTAACACACCCAAGTCCTGCTTTTCATTGAGTTCTCCAGCAGATTGTCAATCATGGCAGTTCTGCAATGGCTCTGAGACACAATCAAATTTGACTAAATAAGACAGTGGTGGCCAACCTGAGCCTGAGGAGGAGCCAGAATTTACCAATGTACATTGCCAAAGAGCCGCAGTAATACTTCAGCAGCTCCCCCCACCCCTCCGCTCCGCTCCCAGCGCCTCCCTCCGTGCACCTGCCGATCAGCTGTTTCGTGGCGTGCAGGAGGCTCGGGGGAGGAGTGAGGGCACGACAGGCTCAGGAAAGGGGCGGAATGGGGGCAGGGCCTGTGGCAGAGCCAGGGATTGAGCAGTGACCGCTCCCCCAGCACATTGGAAACTTGGTGCCTGTAGTGCCAGCCCCGGAGTCTGTGCCTATGCAAGAAGCAGCATGTTAACTTCTGAAGAGTGGCCACCCCGATATAAGACATAGCCCAGATCTGCAGAAGTTTATGATTAATGCATTAAACCAGTGCAGAACTCAGCCTGTTCTTTTGGTATGTCATTCAGCAGCTCCATATGTTCAATGCAAGTGGCATACTGTGATGTTTGTAATGACTTTCCTTCTGTAAAGTCCATCCAGTTCTCATAATAAAGGGCAGTCTCTGCTGGTTTTGCCATTTTCCCTTTCTCTTTTTTCTGGCAGTTTTCTCCCATATTGGACAGGAGAAAAAAAAATTGATGTTGTATAAATGGTTCCACAGGAACAGTTGTTTTGATCATCAAAAAATAGAGGAAAATCACCTTGTGTGCAATCTATTATTGCAATAGGTTCTCCAGGCTGAAGTTTTTCCTATTTCAGCTTCTTTCCCAAAGATCAACTCTTCTGAACTGTTGCTAACCTGAATTGGGCACAACAGATAGACAAATAAAATAAAAATGCTCTTGCTTCAGTATTATAGTGTACTCCTCTGACTATGGTTATACGTAATGGAAACAGTAGGGTTTTTTTTGGAGCACAAAAAACAGGTTTTCCATATCAAACATAACATTTGGTAAATTTTTCATCCATAGTGTGGATAAAAATGTTTGCTGTAATAAACACTTTCTAGCATTTTGGGTGCTCTGATTTTGTACAGAGAAAACAATCAAGCATTTCTTGCTATTGAGCTTTGGTATCTGGTAACAGGGTCTGCTTTGCAGCAATGAGTTGTAGAGAAATGTCAGGGAAAATAGGATGGATAAAATATGATTTTCATTTAAATAAGAAATTTAAATAATTTTTCTTTAAATCAAATTTTTATTCACCCTATTTGCTCTAGCCTTCTCTGCAATTAATTGCTACAGGATTTACATACCTCTGTCTCGAGAGTTAAAATCACTCTAACTTAAATACTAATGTCAGGAAAAAGAGAAAAAAAATCACTGGGTTGAAATGGATCAATATTATGGAATGTCATACTTCACCCTCTCCCAACTTCCCAGATAATATAGTCTTCCTAAAACAAAACTTCTAACCTGGGATGAAATGCAGCATGAGAATTTTTCTGTTAAGTATAGGAAAAAGTATAAAAGGAGTGTCAAAGTTATGGTATTTTGAAAATTTACCTGAAATTCAGTTTTTAAAATTAAAAAAAAAATTTTTTTGGCTCATTCTATCTCCAAAACAGCATGGCTTACGAACTCCAATTTAATTTTGTTTTGTTGGCCTTTCTGAGAGGTGTTAACAGAAAGATTTCAATGAGTCAGGCAGGGACACAGGAGACTGGCAAGGCGTGAACATGGAGGCATGGGGAGGATAGAGAGAGACTCGTTCTTGTTAAACTTTAAACGCTTCCAATGTCTAAATATAAAGCTTTAAGAAATTGGGTTCTGATTCTTATTTACCTTAACACGCTTAATTTTTGCCCACTGAAAGGACCTTTTACACTGCCAAGCAGTGTGAGTGGTTCTCAGTGTGAGAATCAGGCCTTTAAAAATTTTCTATGTGGATAGTTGTGTAACTGCTTCTCAAATATCCCATCCAGGAACAGCTCTTTCCTTTCCACCCAACCTGTAATTTTGCTAAAGTCTGCAGCAGGGAGCACTGCTTAGATGGGCCTCATAAAATCTGTCAGAACAGCGCTCTCTCCCTGTGCATCTTGTGTGCCAATCGAGTTTAAAAAGTTGGTGCTCATTTAAAAAACTTGAAGCAGTAATAAAGCAAATAACTTTATTTAAAAAGAATCACATTTGGAAGTGTGTATTAGTGGAATCCAGCTAACAGCCAAAACCATTGTTACATTTCCTCTAGGTTTCAGAGTAGCAGCCGTATTAGTCTGTATTCGCAAAAAGAAAAGGAGTACTTGTGGCACCTTAGAGACTAACCAATTTATTTGAGCATAAGCTTTCGTGAGCTACAGCTCACTTCACTTCATCGGGTGCATCAACTAACCATTGATAACAGGTCCCTAAGGAAAGTAGTGCAGATGCTGAACCCAGTTGGGTACTCCTTCTAAGAGTGGGAAGATGGTATGATTCCATTCCAGAAAACATAAAGGCACAAGGTCTTTTACCTCAGGGGGTGTGTTCAGAGAGACCAGAGAAGGGTTAGAGTTTACCTAGCCCTGTAACCATGAGAGGGTCCACAGGGTCTTCTGTAGTACCAACCACAGGGGCCTTGGGCGGAGATAATGCCATTCTTTTTTCCCACCTCCCACAGACTCCCATGGATTTCCTTATGCCTAATCTATTTGAGTTTGGTGGTAGATTTGCATTATAGCATCTGTTTGTGGAAAATCTTTTCTCTTGGTTACTGTTTAGCTGTAAAGAAAGTATATTAGGACCTCAGAAAATCCTAAAACCCAACATATTGGAATTTATCATGCCTTTTGGGAGAAATATATTACAAAGTTGTGCTCTTTTTAATTAGTAGTAATGGAGTAAAGGCACTTTGTGGAGAGGAAAGTCATGTCATTAAGGAGGAACATAGTTATTTTTTTATATTAATTTTGCAGGAAAGCTTTCAGTTTTATTTTTACCCTGTTACTTTATTACATCAGTCAGCTGATGTACTAGATTTTTTGAAGGTATGGGAAACTCACAGTATCTCCAGGTTGTCCAATAAATAAATAAGGCCTAATTTGGAAATACTGTGGGGGAAAAAAAAAGTTCACATAATTGTTGGCCTTGTCAAAAAAGATCAAGTGCCAAAAGTATGAAGTGTATCAGAGATGTACAGTCTGGTCACAACAAGGAAGCAACATTTCTGAAAAATGTGCTGTTGATGGTAATATACTTTTGAACACCAGGTTCTTTCATATAGTGTTAGTTTCACAGCAAGTTTCTTATGGCCATCGCCGCACGTGGTCATGTGACATCCATATGCTAAATACAGCTATTTCTTATGTAAAAATTTGAGCAGTAGGGAAGTATTTTATTTGTCTTTTGATGCAGTTTAGCAGCTGGAAACAGGGAAGAGAAGATAGAACCTTGTGACTTGTCAGTTTCCCATGTACCACTTAGAGTTAGAAGACTAATGTGACTGAAAGATACTGTTGTACTCGACCAGCTTGATATATTGGATCTATCATTTAGTGGTATTTCATTTGTAAGAAGAAAACATACAAGAGGATTGCCAGAAAGGCTGTCATGTTGATGTCTAAATAAATATAATCATATTTTTAAGAGGGCTGTCAAACAATTAAAAATAATTGCAATTAATCATGAGATTAAAAAAATTAATAGCAATTAATTGCAGTTTTAATTGCACTGTTAAACAACAATAGAATACCAATTTAAATTTATTATAAATATTTGTGGAAGTTTTTCTACATTTTCAAAGGTATTTATTTCAATTGCAACAAAGACACAGTGTAGAGTGCTCACTTTATATTATTATTTTTTATTACAAATATTTGCACTGTAAAAAAGGACAATCTACAAGCCCAAGCATGAAGGGGTATACAAATGTTTAGCATAGCTGGCTTGATTAATACCTTGCAACCTTGCTACAACAGTGCCATGTGAATGCCTGTTCTCACTTTCAGGTGACATTGTAAATAAGAAGAGGGCAGCATTATCTCCCATAAATGTAAATAAACTTGTTTGTCTTAGCGATTGGCTGAATAAGAAGTAGGACTGAGTGGACTTGTAGGCTCTACGGTTTTACATTGTTTTTGTTTTTGAGTGCAATTATGTTAAAAAAAATTCTACATTTGTAAGTTGCACTTTCATGATTAAAAAAAAAACTTTGCACTACAGCAGGAGCTCTCAGCCTTTTTCTTGCTGAGGCCCGCCTCAACATACTATAAAAATGCCAGGGCCTAGTGTGTGTGGGGGGACCTCTGGGCATAGGCATAGTTTTACTTCTGTTCCTAGAGGGGTGGGGGGCAAGGGCTGGTGGGGCTCGAGCCAGCTCCGCACAGCAGGGTCCAGGGAGGGAGCACCCCCCTAACTCACTCAGGAGGCCACCCAGCCTGTCTGAGTTGTAGGGGGACACAACCAAAAAATATAATTCAAAGGGGGGACTCAGTTAAGAAGTTTGAAAACCGCTCAGGGTGCAGGGAGAGGGGTAGCTAGGGTCTGTGTGCTGGTACAGGGGTAGCTCAGGGTGCAGGCAGGGGGTAGATAGGGCTGTGTGCAGGCAGGGGGGTAGCTCAGGATGTAGGAAGGGGATAGCTAAGGGCTGTGTGAAGTGAGGGGGAGTAGCCCAGGGTGCAGGGGGGTAACTAGGGGCTGTGTGCAGGCAGAGAAGTAGCTCAGGGTGCAGGCAATGGGTAGGTAGGGACTGTGTACAGGTTGGGGGGAGGCTCCAGGTGCGGCTTTCAGCTTTGGGTCGGGGCGGGAGGCTGGGGCTCCTGGCTTCAGCCCCCCGTTGCTCCTGGTTTGGTGGGGTGGGAGGAGGTTTACTGGCTTCCTCCCCGAAGCCGGGAGCGGCATGGGGCTGGAGTGCCTGCTGGCTTCAGCCCTGCGCTGCTCCTGGCTTGGGGACAGCAGGTGGGGTAGGGGCGCTGCCTTCATCCCCGCGCCGCTCCTGGCTTCAGCGCTGAGGCTCGGGGCACCAGGTTTCAGCCCTCGGGCTCCATGGCCCCCCTGAACCACTGCATTACAGTATTTGTAAGAGGTAAATTGAAAAATACTATTTCTTTGTTTATCTTTTTTACAGAGCAAATATATATACTTAAAAAATAATAATGTAAAGTGAACACTGTACACTGTATTCTGGGTTGTAATTGAAATCAATACATTTGAAAATGTAGAAAACATCAAAATATTTATAATTTAATTTGGTAAATTCTATTATTTTTAATAGTGTGATTAAAACTGCAATTGTGATTAAGTTTTTTAATCAAGTTAATTTGTTTTGAGTTAAATGCTTGAGTTAACTGTGATTGATTGACAATCCTAATTTTTAAATAACATACTTTTTTTTTTTTTTTTTTTTTTTACTGTTTGTATATTGTATCCCAGTATACAATTTAGACCTAGTTCAGCATGCTATTTGTGCTACCAGCATTATTAGACTGGTAGCTCTGGCAATGAACCTTCTCTGAAATTTCAGGGGTGGGTTTGGTTGTTCAGAGCTAAAGTTTTCAGCAGTATTTATGTAGCAGGGCACTCACAGTAAAGTTAATGAGTTCCACATGTAAGTCTGCATGGGGAAAAAAAAATCCCTCTTAAAGTTAGGTGTAGGAAGAAAAAATAAAAATGATTACTTTTGATTTTTTTTTTCTTTTCTTGCCCATTTCCAAAATCATCTGTTTTAAAATGTCTTTTCACGCTATTAGTAAAAGGTGTAGAGGAATAATGTTTATGGGTTTAATTCTGCTCATGTTGAAATCAATTAACTTTCATGGATCATTTGTAAATTGTTTTTTAAAAATATTATTTTTCCAATCAAGATAAGGAAATCAAACCTGAAAATAAGTTTGCTGCCTATTCAAATTTTTACAAACAAAAATTGAGAAATGCTCAAATAGTCTAAAATGCATTTTTTAAAGCAATTTTGGATCTGTATTTCTATTTAGCCATGTAGGTCAACCACTAAAACCCCATACATTCAGATTTTATATTAAAATTCCTGATTGAATCTTTGTATATCAGAGTAAGAGTAAAATAATTTTAGACCTTAACATTTTTAGGAATGTGCAAACTTTTTAACTGACAGCTATTACATTTCTGATGGGTGTCAACCAAACCATGATATTTATTTTAGAAGGAGTTTACATTTTTTAAAAGAAAATATTTGAAGATTTAACAAGATCAAATATGTATGTGTGGCAGCCAAATACAATAAATAGTGACTTTTAGAATTCCTAATCAGTTCATAAGTTCTGGTTTTACTGTTTCAAAGTCAGGTGCACAGACTTCATGCACTTAATTTTCATGCGAGCATTTAGTTCCATAATTAAAAATTTTCAAAAAAATGTTGAAGTTGTTTCCATTTTGCAGAGTTTAAGATGGACCCGTTTTTTCCAATTTTTGGCAGAATTGTTCATGTTAATCAACATTTTAAATCAAAATCATTTGGACCAACTCTGTTCACAAATCTGTATTTATATGCCTCCCTCTGTGCATGGAAGAACTTCCTGTTTTCTGTCTGCCAGTTCCAGTCCCACTTCTCTCCTTCCTATCCCTTCCCACCCCAAATTAATACTTTCTTGGGCTATGTCTACTCCACAGCGGCACAGCTGCACCAGTGCTTCTGGTGAAGATGCTCTAAGCCGACAGGAGAGAGCTCTTCTGTCAACTTAATTCCTGCCTCCACGAGAGGTGGTAGCCATATCAGTGAGAGAAGCTCTCCCCCCACATAGCGCTGTCCACACTGGTGCTTAGATTGGTATAATTTAGGTTGCTCAGGATTGTGGATTATTCACACCCCTGAGTGAAGTAAGTTATACCAAAATCATTTGTGGTGTAGACGTAGCCTTTGTAAACTCCCAGCCATAATTGCTGTTCTGTTGTCATATGTGCCCTGCAAACATCAGTAATAAGGAGAAGATGGAAAGAAGATGGGGAAACTGCTACTAAATAATCTGAGAGCTATATGAATTGAAGTGATGGTTTGCTAAGAGCCATTGTCTCTGTCTCTCATGCCTTCCTTCCTTTTCTCATCCACTCTGGAATTTACTGCTTTGTAGTGTGGCTAATTTAGATTGTAAAATATTTAGCACATAAACCATTTTGTGTGTCCTTGGGTGTTAAGTGCTGTAGATGTAATGATGAAATCATCTGGATCTCATTAACAAAACTGTGGTGTCATTATGGTATTGCTATGAAAGCTGCAGCTTAATCTTTGCCTCGCAGTACACTAGCTGGTGGCTGTGTGTGTGGAGCATGGCAGCAGTGGTGGGCCAGGCTCTCTCTATTTTTGCATGTCTTGCACAGTGCTCTCTCAAATCCAGAAGCCAAGCCCAGCCTCACGTACCCATGAAAGGAAAATTGCAACTGATAGCATTTTGGGAAGAGTGCTGACTTCCAGACTTGCATAGGGTAGGCAGCAAAATTCTACGGATGTGCTGGTGGAAGCTGGGATGAGAGTAGCAATCAGTTCATTGTACCGAAGGGGAGAGAGAAAAGTGATAGACCCTAGAGAAGAAATGGGGGAGCTTGGAAGAAAGTGGGGGAGAGGGAATATTGTGAGGGGGTAATCTTTTTCTGGAGTTCAAGATTATAGGTTTTGTGCAACTTAAATTCCAGAATAAACTGTTCAGTGGTATCACTGTTGTTCATTCAACTTAATAGGGCACATGACAGATGTTAGGTGACATTGGTGTCTGGTGCATTATGTGCAGTTTGTTTTAAAATGACTGTCAAAATCGATTTCCAAATTTGAGTTTTACTAAGTTAACTTTTGAAGTCATATTATCCTGTTTTGGTTTCCAAAACGCAAAACAAGTTACCATGGGGGGGAGGGGAAAGCTGTGATTAGCAAAACAAAACGGTTGCACCAGTAGATGCTATTTAATAGCTTGACAGCTTTGAGTGTGTGGCAAAGGAGTGTGCATAACAAAAGGTGATCCTCCTGGCTCCCTTTGTTAGAGAGAAATCACAGCTGGCTCACAGTAATTTGGACAAGTGAGATTCAGGTAACTATGGCTGAATGTAGAGGCCCTTTCTTTTTGTTATGATATAAAAAAAGAAATGTAACTGTAGATTCTTCTCTTGCTCTGTTTTTCATGACTGATGAATGTATGTGTGTGATTAAGTGCACAATATGGTACACTTCTGTTCTAAGATATAAGTAATTATCCTCATTTAACAGGCTGGACCCTGATTTTTGTCAAGAAATTCAGTTATTACTGTGTTTCCCTTCCCTCTTTTTTTTTTCTTTGGCAGTTTCCCTTTAGTTTGATATAGGCAGATTTCATCACCTGTTTAATTTGCTAATTAATATATGTATCAACATGAAGCAAATCACTTAAAAAAAAACTCAAAAAGAAAAGGAGTACTTGTGGCACCTTAGAGACTAACAAATTTATTTCAGCATAAGCTTTCGTGAGCTACAGCTCACTTCATCGGATGCATTCAGTGGAAAATACAGTGGGGAGATTAAAATACACAGAGAACGTGAAACAATGGGTGTTACCATACACACTGTAAGGTGAGCTATTACCAGCAGGAGATCGGAGGGGGCGGGGAACTTTTTGAAGTGATAATCAAGGTGGGCCATTTCCAGCACTTTACAAGAACAGTAGGAGGGGAAGTAAACAAGGGGAAATAGTTTTACTTTGTGTAATGACCCATCCACTCCCAGTCTTTATTCAAGCCTAAGTTAATTGTATCCAGTTTGCAAATTAATTCCTATTCAGCAGTCTCTCCTTGAAGTCTGTTTTTGAAGATTTTTTTGTTGAAGAATTGCCACTTTTAGGTCTGTAATCGAGTGACCAAAGAGACTGAAGTGTTCTCCGACTGGTTTTTGAATGTTACAATTCTTGACGTTTGATTTGTGTCCATTTCTTCTTTTACGTAGAGACTGTCTGGTTTGGCCAATGAACATGGCAGAGGGGCATTGCTGGCACATGATGGCATATATCACATTGGTAGATGTGCAAGTGAACGAGCCTCTGATAGTGTGGCTGATGTGATTCGGTCCTATGATAGTGTCCCCTGAATAGATATGTGGACACAGTTGGCAACAGGCTTTGTTGCAAGGATAGGTTCCTGAGTTAGTGGTTCTGTTGTGTGGTGTGTGGTTGCTGGTGAGTATTTGCTTCAGGTTGGGGGCTGTCTGTAAGCAAGGACTGGCCTGTCTCCCAAGATCTGTGAGAGTGATGGGTCGTCCTTCAGGATAGGCTGTAGATCCTTGATGATGCGTTGGAGAGGTTTTAGTTGGGGGCTGAAGGTGACGGCTAGTGGTGTTGTTATTTTCTTTGTTGGGCCTGTCCTGTAGTAGGTAACTTCTGGATCCTCTTCTGGCTCTGTCAATTTGTTTCTTCACTTCAGCAGGTGGGTATTGTAGTTGTAAGAATGCTTGATAGAGATCTTGTAGGTGTTTGTCTCTGTCTGAGGGGTTGGAGCAAATGCGGTTGTGTTGTAGAGCTTGGCTGTAGATAATAGATCGTGTGGTGTGGTCTGGATGAAAACTGGAGACATGTAGTAGGCATAGCGGTCGGTAGGTTTCCGGTATTGAGTGGTGTTTATGTGACCATCGCTTATTAGCACCGTAGTGTCCAGGAAGTGGATCTCTTGTGTGGACTGGTCCAGGCTGAGGTTGATGGTGGGATGGAAATTGTTGAAATCATGGTGGAATTCCTCAAGGGCAGCTTTTCCATGGGTCCAGATGATGTCATCAATGTAGCACATGTAGAGTAGGGGCATTAGGGGACAAGAGCTGAGGAAGCGTTGTTGTATGTCAGCCATAAAAATGTTGGGATAGTATAGGTCCATGCGGGTACCCATAGCAGTGCCACTGATTTGAAGGTATACATTGTCCCCAAATGTGCAATAGTTACGGGTGAGGACAAAGGCACAAAGTTCAGCAATGAGGTTTGCCATGACATTATCGGGGATATTGTTCCTGACATCTTTGTGTGGAATGTTGGTGTAGAGGGCTTCTACAGCCATAGTGGCTAAGATGGTGTTTTCAGGAAGATCACCGATGGATTGTAGTTTCCTCAGGAAGTCAGTGGTGTGTGATTATCACTACAAAAGGTTTTTTCCGCCCCTGCTCTCCAGCTGGTAATAGCTCAGCTTACCTGATCACTCTCGTTACAGTGTGCATGGTAACACCCATTGTTTCATGTTCTCTGTTTATATAAATCTACCCACTGTATTTTCCACTGAATGCATCCGATGAAGTGAGCTGTAGCTCACGAAAGCTTGTGCTCAAATACATTTGTTGGTTGCTAAGGTGCCACAAGTACTCCTTTTCTTTTTGCGGATACAGACTAACCCGGCTGCTACTCTGAAACCTAAAAAAACTCAGTCTGTCAGTCCTGTACACACCAGTTACTTCTGCACTCAAACAGGGTGACTTTGTAAAAACACACACACAAAAATTCCCACTGCCAGCAAAACAGGTGAAAGATCATTTTTGTATCTTAGATTATGTTAAAATTGGTAGTATTCACCCTAAAATTTTTTTCTTCTTGCTTTGGATGAATGTTTGTTTCAAGTGCTGTAGTTAATATCGACATTTTAAAATATTCATCATTAGGCTTCAGAGTCAACATTTTGAGCTTAATGTGAGCAGCTCATACTTCCTTGAGCTATCATTTCAGGCTGTCCCTAGACAGGCGAACATTGCTTTATTGATTTACTCTTGGCTGAAGTTTTGAAGATTTCCTTTGCAACTACAAGGGCTAGAAACTTCTTAAGTTTAGATTCTGGACCACAATTATTCAGTAACTCAAAAATTATCAGCAGTTGTGGAGCAAATTTACATGCTTGCATAATCACACTATACGTGGCGCTCTTGTATGTGATTTTTAAGGCTCAAAGTATGGGCAATCATTGGAGCATCAAAGTTGGCAGACAAACTTCACAGTTAGTTGAAGCATGGCAATTGTTAGCTTGAGGCTCAGTCTGAATGAGAGAACCAAATCTTTATGCTTTCCTATTGCTTGTCAAAAACCTTCCATGTCTTTGTTATGGAAATCGTTACGATACTTGGATTTGAGTGTAGCCATCTCACTAACATTGCCTAAGAGTACCTGTAAAAGTAGGCGACATTCTGGTCTTTGCAGATGGGGCAACAAAGGTTCCGTTGCAGTTTAATATTCGTGATGGATAAAAATAACAATTTAAAGACAGTTTGTTTAAATCATGAGTTACAAAAAGAGATTTTATTTACATATGCTAGTTCTTTACTGTCTTTCCATTTTGTAGTCTTAAATTGTTAAAGTGGATGTGTTGTACTTGTTTTCTTAATTGTTAATAGACTTTCAGATTTTACATAGAGATTTTTTTCTATTAAATTGGCCTACTCTGTGGCATACGTATGTCAGTAACTGGTGTTAACTTCTGTTCATTTTGTTTTGCTTTACCAACATAGTTGTTCCAGTAAAAGCCATACAGTAGATATGTTATACTGGTACAAGGTGCTTTTTACCAGGATAGCTTATTTTGCTTTGCCAAACAAGTGTAAGCTATAGTGGTATAAGTGCATCTATACTAGGGAGATTTTGACACGTTAACTATGCTGGCAAAGCCTGAAACTAAGAAGTCACTCCACTCTGGCTGTAAAGCAGTTAAATAATTCATAAATCATAAAATGAGCATGTTAGCGGGCTTATTCCTTCACCCACTTACTTCCCTGGTCCTTTTCGCATGAACAGAGAGCAACAATACCCGAAGTCCAAAGGTGCAAACAATTCGATGTTTATTGGGGTGAACTTCCAGCAAGCACGATTCCAGTTTCCTTCCTTAGTGTCCTCCTTCCCAGCTCTGACACCACAGAGCCTTACACCTGTGTCCCTGTTCCCATTCCTGCCCTTAGCCAAACATGATTCCAGTTCCCCCCCCATTTCTCCCCCCCACACTCACTTTCTGACTGACTGCAGACTATATAGTAAAACTTGAGTTCTTCTTAGCTATACCTTAACCAATCATTTTACTGAAATTTAACTAATTAACTAATATATTGAGTTATTTGTGAGATAAATTGAGATTATGTAAATGAAAACTGTTGGATTATGCACACACTCAAGGAGGTAGTTATGTTTCCATTACCTGTGTTATGAGTGCTTGCTTGTGCAACTGAAACATCTTATTAACACATTTGTTTATGTGCAATACTGTATATAATTTAGCTGAAATAGATGCTCTACTGCAGTGGTTCTCAATTCTGGTCCACCGCTTGTTCAGGGAAAGTCCCTGGCGGGCTGGGTCGGTTTGTTTACCTGCCACGTCTGCAAGTTCGGCCGTCGCGGCTCCCATTGGCTACGGTTTGCTGCTCCAGGCCAGTGGGGGCTGTGGGAAGGGTGGCCAGCACGTCCCTCGGCCCGCGCCGCTTTCTGCAGCCCCCATTGGCCTGGAGCGGTGAGCTATGGCCAGTTGGAGCTGCGATCGGCCGAACCTGCGGACGTGGCAGGTAAACAAACCGACCCAACCCGCCAGGAGCTTTCCCTGAACAAGCGGTGGACCAGAGTTGAGAACCACTGCTCTACTCACTAAGTGTACTTAGATGAAGTTGCATATTTGACTACTCTAGAGTGAGACAGCAAATAATTACCTGGCAAACTCCAGCTCTTCCTAATTTAGTTTATTACAAAACTCATTTCAGGCTGATACCTCAGTAGGAGGGTTTGGGGCAATGCTTAGTCAACAGATAAATGAACAAGAAGAAGCTATACTTTATAGTAGCAGAAAAGTCTTTTTCCATATAGAAGGAAAAAATTGCAATGATTTTTAAAATGTATAGCTGTAAAATAACATATGAAGTCATTTGTGCTTTTTTGTATAAGTTGAAGGAAAACAACTGTTTAACAGTATACAGGAATGCTATACAACAATCTAGGATAGGATGTAATGAATTTATGGGTGTGGCTACGCTGCAGTAAAACACCTGCGGCTGGCCCATGTCAGTTGACTCGGGCTTATGGAACTCTGGCTGTATGGCTATACAATTGCAGTGCAGACAGTCAGGGCTGGAGCCCAGGCTCTGGGACCCTCCCCTCTTGTGAGCCCAAACATCTACGCAATTTAAAGCCGCATAGCCAGAGACCCATGAGCCTGAGTCAGCTGACAGGGCCCAGCTGCGGATTTTTCATTGCCTGTAGACATATCGTATATGTTACACTGAAGTTACTAGTTATTATTAGGGCTGTCGATTTAATCACAGTTAACTCATGCGATTAACTCAAAGTAATCACAATTAATTGCAGTTTTAATCGCACTGTTAAACAATAGAATACCAATTGAAATTTATTAAATATTTTGGATGTTTTTGTACATTTTCATATATATATTGTATTCTGTGTTGTAATTGAAATCAAAGTGTATATATTTTTATTACAAATATTTGCACTGTAAAAATGACAAACAAAAGAAATAGTATTTTTCAATTCACCTCATACAAGTACTGTAGTGCAATCTCTTTGTCCTGAAAGTGCAATTTACAAATGTGGATTTTTTTGGGGGGGTAACATAACTGCACTCAAAAACAAAACAATGTAAAACTTCAGAGCCTACAAGTCCACTCAGCCCTCCCTACTTCTTCTTCATCCAATTGCTAAGACAAACAAGTTTGTGTACATTTACAGGAGATAATACTGCCCTTGTCTTGCTTTCTGGTGACACTGTAAATAGGAACAGGCATTTTCATGGCACTTTTGTAGATGGCATTGCAAGGTATTTACCTGCCAGATATGCTAAACATTTGTATGCCCCTTCACACTTCGGCCACCATTCTAGAGGACGTGCTTCCATGCTGATGACGCTCGTTAAAAAAATAATGTGTTAATTAAATTTGTGATTGAACTTTTTGGGGGAGAATTGTATGTATGCTCTGTTTTACCTGCATTCTGCCATATATTTCATGTTATAGCAGTCTTGGATGATGACTCAACACATGTGGTTCATTCTAAGAACACTTTCACTGCAGGTTTGACAAAACACAAAGAAGATACCAATGTGAGATTTCTAAAAATGGCTACAGCACTTGACCCAAGGTTTAAGAATCTGAAGTGCATTCCAAAATTTGAGAGGGACGAGGTATGGAGCAGAAGTCTTTAAAAGAGCAGTACTCCGCAGCCAAAACTACAGAACCTGAACCACCAAAAAAGAAAATCAACCTTCTGCTGGTGCTCTCTGACTCAGATAATGAAAATGAACATGCATTGGTCTGCACTGCTTTGGATTGTTATCGAGTAGAACCCATCATCAGCATGGATGCATGTCCCCTACAGTGGTGGTTGAAGCATGAGGGGACATAAGAATCTTTAGCAAATCTGGCGAGTAAATATCTTGAGATGCTAGCTATAACAGTGCCATGAAAACGCCAGTTCTCATTTTCAGGTGACATTGTAAACTAGAAGCGGGCAGCATTATCTCCTACAAATGTACGCAAACTTGTTTGTCGGAGGGATTGGCTGAACAAGAAGTAGGACTGAGTGGATTTGCAGGCTCTAAAATTTTAGAATGTTTTATTTTTGAATGCAGGTTTTTTGTACATAATTCTTCATTTGTAGGTTCAACTTTTGTGATAAAGAGATTGCACTACAGTACTTGTGTTAGGTGAATTGAAAAATACTATTTTTGTTTTTTTTACGGTGCAAATACTTGTAATCAAAAATATATATATAAGATGAGCACTGTACGCTTTGTATTCTGTGTTGTAATTGAAATCAATGTATTTGAAAATGTAGAAAACACCCAAATATTTAAATAAATGATATTCTGTTATTGTTTAACTGTGCGATTAATTGCGATTAAAAAAAATAATCACTTGACAGTCCTAGTTGTTATATGATGTCTCATAATTTGCCTGGAATGAAGCCACACCATTTTAATTTCCAGAGCTGTTCATAGGATCTCTCTGTATGTAGTACAGTTAGGTAGCATATGTACTCTTAGGTAACATATGCATTTACAATAGATTTCAGACTGTTTGAGAAAGTATAGAATGATGAGTAAGGAGGGAATATTAATTTTCCTTTGGGCTTGGGGGAATAGAGTAGAGTGGATCTGTATTCTGTAGAGGTAATCTGTAAGCCATGTTAAGGAGACCAGTGTACTTTTTAAAAATTGTCTGAAGGTGAAGGCTTGAAAATCAAATACATACACAGAGATCAAATATCCTGTATGACCTCTTTCCAGTGATACTTTGCTGCCAGTACGGGCTTATAAATAGCAAATATCCACCATTATGTATATATTGCAATGGTGGGCATGAACACACATCAGGCCATATGTGCATGTCATTTAGCATAGTTGTATGTAGCTTTTTAAATTCAGTTATCTGCACTAGAATGTGGGTTATATATATATATATATATATATAATATAATATAAAGTTAATAATTGACATCAGATATAATTTCTTTTTTCCTTCGGCCACCTTCTACAACAGCTCTGACAAATGAGCTTATTTTCTCCTATTGTTACTAATAGAAGCGGGAGATCAGAAGTCAGAATGGTGGGGCTGTTGCTCCTTATATGTTAAAGATTTACAATGCCACTACTCACTTGTTTCCAATCTTCATTGGGTGGAAGCAACCTTTTTGCTGGCAGTTAAATTTTTCCTGTTGGGATTGCAACAATGTGTACTGATGGTCAAAGAAATTTTGTGTTTTTCTGAATTTCTCTTGGATTCCACCATCTGAAAATCCACTTCCCCAAGAATCTCTCTTCCTCTTGTCTTTATCCATTACCTCCACAGCCTCCCTTTCATGAGCCACAGTCTCATGTTTCACCTCGTCATTGTTTTAATTTTATGGAAGAATTGATCCCGAAAACTCTGGAGATTAAATGAAATGCTCGTATGAGTAAAATAACTCCATGCTTAAGTGCTTGCAGGATCAGGCCAGTAGATTGGAAACTTTTTGTATGTTATATCATTTGAGGCACTTTGTAAATATCTGGTATTATATAACTGGTTTTAATCTCTCTCTCTCTCTCTCTCTGTCTATATCTAATTATTTTTGTCTACACTTGTTGGTAGGAGGAAGTAAAAGAAGGAATTGAAGACACTAATTCACAGGTAACAAATTACACTTTTTTTTTTCTATAGCATTCTTTCTCTTGCCCTGCAATACAGAGATTTTTATTTTATGTGAAGTGATTGATTTTGCTCTGTGTGTGTGTCTCTCTGTCTGTCTGTCTCCGATTCTGAGTTAAGATACTGATTCTGAGGACAAATTCCGGTGCTGACTTTTTAGTAAATTTTCCCCTCATTGAGTAAACTGGGCATTAACATTCTGGTCTTAGATTCCTGTGTCCATCCTTTCACTGTATCTGTTTGGCCAGTAAAGTAGGAAGATACCAGCAAACTAAAAGTTAATTCTTCAAGGCAGCCATAGGAACGTCTAGAAGGCAGTGCTCACATGGGGCTTAACTTTTGAGTCCTTGACTTTGAAACCTTACTATGCTTTTAATGTGTTGTGGATTGGTTTTGGATATAATTGTATGTACATGCTATTTTGCTTGGATAGCAAAGATTGCGGAGAATGAAATCCCATCTGCAGTATATCCACCAAGACACCATCTGGGGGGATAGAGGAAGAAGTGCTGTGCCTGCAAACAACTGTAACAATGGCTGTTGCTACTGCTCTAGCTATAATATGCATCAGCACATGCATAGAACACGTGATCGTGCCGAGTGGTACAAAGACATCAGTGTAAGTTTTTAGGATAGGTGCATTACCCATGAGTGATGAGTAGCCATCTCAAAGTGCAATTAGGACCTCTTACATTGAATCATTTGTTGCCTTGTTTATGCCACATTCTAAAACAGTCTTTCTATAGAGAAAGTTTTTAGTGGTTTTAAAAGTTAGGTTGGTAGTATCTTTTTGTCGTCTTCTACTTGTAAAGCCACGCTGCCTTACTACCATGAATCCAACTGTATAGGCAGAGGAAGAGGATAGTATAAGCATAAAAAGGAAAATCACCTTTTTTCCCTCCCCAATGGTACACATGCATGCTGAATGAGGACAAAGCTTAAAGATAAATGAATTTGAAATATTTGCTGACTACAGGTGTGTTCTAACTATGTGAATGACCTGTAAACTGAAAATATCTAAAACATAGAATCACAATAGAAGCAGAGTATAAGTTTGCAGAGAGTCCAGTTATTGAGAAATTTTTTATCCCAGCAGTGAAGGACTAGTAAACGCATTCTTAACATATCAAAATACTAGATTCTTTGTATGTAGTATAGTATGACATAACCAAATATATTTTTCTAGTCTCAACCTGCTCCTTGAAATATTTCCAAACTCTCAAAAATGTATAATTACTGCTTGATAAGTTATCATAATGATTGCAATTAACGGATTAACGTCTGCTCACTAGCTGAGACTTGAATATTGGTTTCCTTCCCCTACAGAAGATAAACTTAGAAGCAACTTCTGAAAGGAAGAGAAGCGGTTCTCAAGCCACAGACACTGAATAAAGATGAAAAAGATTAATGCATGAACTAGCTAGCAAGGGAAATGAATGAACAAAGCCCCCATAACTTTTGTATCATCTGAACTTTAGGAGCAATTTTCTCTTTACTACAGACGTAGAAGAGGACATGAAAGAGATGCAGTCTTTAGCTCTAATGGTAGAGGTCTGTTAATAGCTTTTAACAATTGACAGATAATCAATAAAACATTGTTCTGGTGTCACTTGTTAACATCTATATTTGTTTCAGGGATTTGTATTATCTTTTGCACTAAGATGATATCTGTGTAGGGAATTCATACTATGTAGGTAGTATTTATTTATTTTTTTACATAGCACCTCTCCAAAGTATCAGTGGGCCTGATCCCAATTTCAATTGACTTCAATTGGAATTGGACCAAGTCCAAGATGCTGCACAGTTTTATGGAGCTGTTGGTAATGACACCATACTTAAGGCTGACCTTGGTCTCCCATATTAAGCCCTGATTTTCTTTCCCCCTCCCCTCCCCTTCTGACTTTCGTTTGCAGTAACTGATTTGTTTGCAAACTAGGATGCTGAAAATAAGGGTGAGAAGAATTTTTTCCAAGGATTGAGGAAATTCAGGATTAAAGATGTTTATATGTTGCTTAATCAAAAGTAATACAAGTCTTAAATTTATTCCCAGCGTCATGACTCTTCGACCCATGTGTTCTCAATAGAGGCACGCAGTTGCACAGCAGCTCTTCATGTGCAGAGCCCAGGATGACTCTTCCATATTTGGGTATTTCCTAGGAGAAAACTCTTTAGGAATTTTCATTCTTACAGGCTGGCCAATGATCCAACTGGGGAAAGGAATCTGCTGATCATGTTGAGCCAGTCTTGCCCCTGAAGCTACAAGCGAAGATAAGCACTGAGAATGGGCACAAATTGAGGAGTGACACCATGGTCAGCTCTGCTGGCTGACAAATAGGAAGCCACATCTGACCAGATACATGTTCTAAAGCAGACAGAGCACCATCTATCCAATTCCTGAACCTGGGATTAGGTGATGTTGAATGAGGGGGAAAAAGTCCCTTTGTATGACCAGAAAGCTTTTACTCAAAGGTTGCCAAAGGGAATAGGATGACAAAACAGCTATCGAACAGGCCAAATAACCTAGACACGCATCTCAGGCCCAGCTCAGGTCTGGTTCTAACTACTCAGGCTTATAGAAAGGGATTTGAATGTCAATATCTTTTGTGTTACTCCAGTCTTCTCTTGGAATGTGCTAGAATTGGCCTCCCTCAGCCCCTACTGCAAACTTTCTTACCAGGAGCAAGCCGAAAGGCTACCCTGAACAACAGGGCCTCGTGCCTGATGCTGGTAGCTTTGGGCAAGGAAGCCGTAATGGTATACAGCATAGTGAGTGTGAGTGTGTGGTTCATGCTCCTCTGGGGGTTTCCAAGACCTAGCCAAATCTCCCATTGTTCAGCATACCATGAAACCTCTTTACAGATCAGGGCATCTGGCCAGTAGCGTAGCCAGCTGGAGAAAACGGGGGGAGCAGAGATAAAAAAAAAGGCACCACCTGCTAGTACTCACCCAGCGGGGCTCCAGGTCTTCGGCGGCGGGTCAGGCTGTGCTCTGGGTCTTCAGCAGCACTTCGGCATGGGGTCCTTCGCTCGCTCCGGTCTTCGGCGGCACTGAAGGACCCCCTCCACCTCAATGCCGCCGAAGACCGGAGCGAGTGAAGGACCCAATGCCAAAGTGCTGCTGAAAACCCAGAGCGCCGTCTGACCCACCGCCGAAGACCCGGAGCGCCGCTGGGTGAGTAAAAATTAAAAAGACAGCAAAGAATTAAAAAGGCACCACTTCTGCTCGGTGGGGGAGTGGCCGCTACCCCACTCCCCCCCAGCTACGCTACTGCATCTGGCAGCCTGTGCACTGAATGAAGATGGCCACTGGGTATGAGGTCTCAGTAGAATGAGTGGAACCTGCTCCCTAGTGCATTGGCCCACATGTTTCAATGAATGGGTCACAAGTCATGGAATTTAGCAACTTTCTTACAAGACAAAACAGGTGAAAGCAGCCTGGTGGTATCACAAGGTAGCTGGGAGCATAGACTGATTCACCAATGCCAAACCTCTTGGGTTACTCCTATTCATAGATGCTTCAGCAGCATCATAGGCTCCCACTCTGTCCTTCAGTGCCCGGCATGCAATATTACCTGCAGGAACATGCACATGACTGATGATAATATTGCTGACACACACTCATTTTCAGTTGAAATTTTGCTGTTATGACCCTACTACAAAGGCCCTTACTAACTTCTTAAGTCCTGGCTGTCAGAGTTCATGCTATACATCACTGCCAATTATCCTCCCCAAAATTGTCCAGAACAGGGCAGGGGTGATATAACCTACTGGAGGGGGAGTTGTAAATTGCATGAGATCTTTCTTCTCCCTTTATTTTTCCCTACCTTAAAGCCCCAATTAAAGAGGGCTTGGAAGAAAGGACGAAGCAGGGGGCGGGGTGTGGATCTGGGGGGAAAAGGCTCTAAATGTAAAAAGTCCATCTTAAAAAACAAAACTTTAAAGAAAAATCCTCTGTTTTTCAGATAAATATAGGAGAAAAATCAAACGGCATTTCAGGAATAAGGAAAATTACACTTAAATCCCTTAAATAAATAAGGGAAGAAACCACCTTGTCTCCTAGATAACTGTAGGTAAGTGGACATCCATAAATATAGCGGGGGTTCCAGCCTCAATCCCCATCACAGTTCAGGGGAAAACTAATAAAATAGAAACAGCACTGTAGGTCAAGTAAGGCAATCATGTGAGACTAAGGGTGGGGAAAATACCATAAATACTATTTTTAAAAAATAGTGGGAAAATATTCCTCCCTTAAGTGCCACTACACTCTCTCTCACTTGTTACCCTCTCCTCTATTCTTCCTTCCCTCTTGTCCTCCCTCATGTCCTGACAATCAAATTAAGACCTGCACATGAAATGAAGGGGAGGTTGTCCTAGCAGAAAGCCCATTGGCTTCGGTGTGAGTGTATGTGGTAGGAATTGCACCAGTGGAACATTCCCAGCCTCCAGAGGCTCACTCATAAAAGCTGTTGGATGTGGTCTTTCTGTTGCTGTTGAGGAAATATGCCTTTTGGCTATCATGGTTATGAAGTAATTATCTTGTTAAGACGTCTGAGTTCTTCTTTATTTATCCATAAGGCTGTGAGTTTGTCATGGAAGTCATGGATTCCATGACTTTCTGGGACCTCCGTGACTTCTGCAGTGGCTGATGCGGCTAGTCCGGGGGCCGCCTGAGCAGCTTTGGGTGCGTGTGGGAGAGAGCTCAGGGTTGGGGTGTGGGAGAGGGTGAGGGTTCTGGGCAGCGCTTACCTTGGGGGGCTCCCCAGAAGTGGTGACATGTCTCTCCCTCAGCTCCTAGCTCTGCATGCTGCCTCTGCCTGCAGGCACTGCCCCCGCAGCTCCTATTGGCTGCGGTTCCCGGCCAATGGGAGCTATGGAGCTGATGCTCGGGGCGGGGGCAGTGGGTGGAGTTAGAGCTGATGGAGGCACATGTTGCTGCTTCTGGGAAGCTGCGAGGAGCCAAGTAGGGAGCATGCCAGTCCCACCACCCTCCCTCCCCCGAGCACCCATGGCACCCCCTGGACCTTCCCCCCCCCGCCCCAAGCACCTGTAGCACCCCCGGGCTGCCCCCTCACCTCCAAGATTTAGTCAGGGGTATATAGTACGAGTCATGGACAGGGCACGAGCCGTGAATTTTTGTTTACTGCCTATGACCTGTCCATGACTTTTACTAAAAATGCTTGTGACTAAAACATAGCCTTAGTTATCTGCAATCCGTGAAACAGATGTATAACCTCTTGGCAAATGAACAGTAGTAATTAGTTTGTATTGGTTGGTCAGCATGCTTGAATCTTTAGTGCTGCTGTACATTTACTTTGGTAATGTAGCCTGTCTTGGAGGAAATGGCTTGTAAGGAAGAAAATGTGTAAACTTGATTTGCCATTCTTGCTGAATCAGTAGTGGGTGAGAAGAATAGGAACACCGCGCCACGCTCCTAGCCTGAAATAGCAGGTATGGATTATGGACGGTGGCAATGGACGGAGGCCTCTTAATGTTGTTCATTGCTTGCTAGAAAGCCTGGCACTTGGCCACCATACCATGTGGACACCTGGCTTTCATACAGTGTCCCCCATTCAATAACCTTCAAGCACGTCACAAAAGGCAAGTATCACTATGCCCAGGTCTCATGGATCCAGTTCCATATTCCCTGGACCAGTGATTGTAGCAGGATCAGATAGGCATCCAGAAGTGGAGATGAAAGGAAAGGGGCAGTCTTGGTGGAAATGACTCCAAGGATCCTTTATGCAAGGTATATCAGGCGTACCTCAATTGCCATTAAGAAAACTATTGAATGTCCCAACTGTGTACTCCCTCTCTCCCCAGAATGCCCCAACCATGTATACACATATCCACACCACCCTTCCCCTCTCCCCATTAAAAAGCCACTATATAAAAAAAATCCAGAAATCTGAATAGTCCAATTCACCGGTCTAAGCCAAACATCTCTACCCGACACCTTAACAACTGTTTCCCAGGAAAAGGGAAAGGAATATGAATGAAACCAGTAAAAATAGGTGAATGGCCGAACTATGTCAGCCACCCTGTCCCGCAGCCCTTGCAGGCTTAAACAGAGAAACAGTTTAAAAAAAAAAATCCACTCAACTAAAGCCAAGGTTTCAGCTCAAACAACTTCCTAGGTACAAAGAAAAAGTATATGGAGGGGAGAGGGACTTATTGAAGGTGGGGTCAGGAAAACATATCAAGCTGATTAGTTCTCCCAAACATGCATACACCTGACTCCTTCTCTTGGCACTTAAGATTGAATATAAGGGAAAAATAAAGGCACAAAAGCAGACTAAGTGCAGGGACACTAATAGGGGAGTGAGAGGGAGAGTGACGTAAAAGAATCTTTCACAGGCAGATTTGCAGAGCAGCAGTTCACACAAAACTAAACCAACAAAGGCAGGATACTGTGGCCAAGCTAGTGGTGTGTGCTCTCTCACCCCCCCCCTCCCACACAGACAGAGAGAAAGTGAGGCCTGGGTTAAGGGCACACACACGTGGAGAAAATGAGGCCTGGGTTAAGGGACTTGCCTAAGGGCACAGACGAGGTTGCTGGAGCAGATGACATTAAAAATTCAGAAGTTCCCACTTTATCCTCAACCACTATTTGCTGTGCCACAGTCCTTCCCAAGCAGTGGCCATAAAGAGCGATTTGTGGGGTGGAGAGGAGAGGATACCACAGCTGACGATGGAGAAGGCGAGGAAGGAAAAGCAAAGATGTCCCTGAGGTTTGCAATAAGCAGCAGGCATGAAGCCACTGTGGCAGTGGCAGCAAGACTGGAAAGAGTGGGGAGGATTATCCAAGGAGTGACTGTAGAGTACTAGGAGTATCTTGCTGAAGTGGAGGGCAGAGCAGGGAAGGGCCTTCATGTGCTTTGCTTGCCAATACCAACTGCTCTGTGCCCCCAGCCAGCCAGCCAGCCAGCCAACCTACGTGCTTGTTGAAGGCTCCAAGACTACCCAATAAGAGCCCTCCTCTTAGAGGTTCTGCCCCATTCTCTTAAAGTTGCAACATGGTAACCGCAGAGTTCGTGGCCTGCCTTTGGGTCCTTGCCCACAATCCCATAACGGTGATTCTTAATTGCCTTAATTCCAATTAATTTCAATATTCATTATTTGTTTTTTCATGACAGATTCCAGTGCATTAGAACAGATATTTCCTGCTCATGGAAGCCACACATTTAGCACAGCATGTTTAAAAATGCTAACAAATTGAGCTAAGATGTTTTAATATGTAAACTGGTTTAACTTTCTCTTTCATAGCTGTGATCACATATATTGTTACACTTTGAGCGAGAATTGGATTATGTGGCTGGTATTGAATGATGATGCTTTAAAATAGTATTTTACAGAGCAAAAAGGGTGACAATCTTGAATTATAACATGGTGTAATTTTTTTTCCTGGCTATGCTTTTGCATAGGGCAAAAGAGGAATGATGACCTACAGTGAACTGACCTTGCTAATAACAGTTCAGTTCCTTTTTGTGCTCTACAATGCAAATTCTCTAGAAAGTCAATCAAAGATTGAATTATTTTATTACGTTCTGCCATGAGGTATGCAACATGCCTCAGTTGCAAACCCAGAAAGTATTGCCTTTGATCCCACAAGTGCTCTGTACGGGTACTAGCCGATCTAATTGCAGGACTGGTGTTAGTTTCTGTTGCAGAAGCATACATATGTGAAAACCACATAAGTGGCTACTCATTTCATGAGTATTATATCTTTGTATGAGAGACAAGAATATATTTTTTGTTGCTTTTAATGAAATAAATTAATTCCTCTTTTTAGTGACAAAACATATGGGGGTAGGGGAAGAGGACTTGTCCTGTTTCTCTCTGCCTTTGATATAGATATATATATACTTTAAAACCTATTAAAAGAAACAATGAGGGGAAGGAAAGTCTAGTGGTTAAAGAGTCAGGCAATCTGGGTTCAGTTCTTGACTGTGCAATAAATTTCTGGTGTGACCTCGGACATGTCACTTAATCTCTCTGTGTCTCAATTCCCCATGTGTAAAATGGGAATAATGAGACTTCACTGCCAAACAGGAGTATTGTGAGGTGCTTGGGGTCTGTGGTGATGGGGGTGCCATGTAAGTACCTAAGACAGAGAAAGTTACATTGTACCAGAAATGAATCATCACAAGCAGCTGCTGCTATAATATTGAGGGATAAGTTTAGAAAGTATATTGTTATAAAGACAAACAATGAGGGGCTAGATTGTGCAACTGTTACTCATGATTGGGTTCACCAGGGTGGATAATGGCTGAACAACCTAGTCCTACTTTTATATTATGTTCTTGTAACCAGCCTGGGAGATAGCATTTCAAAAGCATTCATTCCAGTTAGGAGCAGATATATTGATATATTTTTGGAAGCTATTTTCATTGAAGGATTTTTCATTTCAATATACATTATACTTATTAATAACTTATTTAATTTTTAGCAGGACTGATATTGAGCCACAATGGCAGCTGTAGTCTCGGACAGTCCTCCAAACCCAAGCTGCAAAATTATGACGTTTAGGCCTTCAATGGATGAATTCAGGGAGTTCAACAAATACTTAGCGTACATGGAATCAAAAGGTGCTCATCGTGCTGGACTTGCAAAGGTAAACATCTTTTACATAAAAGAACAACTATTTTCTTAAACATTTGCCTTTTGCAAAACTGATGTGTTAAATTTTAATAATTTTTCAAATGGTTCTCCTGTGGTAGCTGTTGATATGTCCCTCTTTAACAAAGTTAAATGGAATAGCTCACGTTGCATGTAAACAAAGAAAAAAGAAAATGTATATTGTCCTCCACATACTCTCAAATTATCATCTATTTGCTATTATCATCACATGGAATGTGAAAAGAAAGTCTCTGTTTGAGGCTGACTAAGTTAGTGCTTAGCAGCGCAGTCCAAAATAGAGAATTCATAATATAAATCAGGGGATCCAGTATTCCAAATATAGGAATCTACCGTGCAAACACATAAAGGTGTGTGTAACTTTACTGACCATGAATCATTTCACTGAAGTCAGTGGGTCTACTTATGAATAAAATGAAGCACATTCTTAAATGTTTACAGAATCTGGGCCATCATAGGATTTCAAATTGTTGATTTTTTTTTTTTTTTTTAAATTGTAATCATTCTACCTCCTGGTTAACAAAAGTAAGGCATGGAAACCATGCAAAAGCTACTGTAGCATTGCCTCTTAGCTGAGCAATGGTTGATTCCGGGCCATGTAGCTAGTCAGTTTCCATTAATGGAGAGAAACTGTCACAACTTCAGTTTGGTGTAACTTATTTACATGATGAATATGTTCTTATCTATGCTATATACATTAGTCTTGTTACTCTTTATGTAGTCCTGTGGTCTGAGGATCATAGGGGAGGAAACACAACCATGTACATGCAGATCTGGGAACCTCAGCTCGGTCATTCGGAGTAGTCACTAGGAACAGCTACCTTAATCACTGGGTCTCCAACCCTGTGTTGCAAACCGAGAACATTCAAAAACCATCAGAATGGCTTAAAATGAGATTTATAAAGAAAAAATAACAAACTTTGGGTTCTTATTTGCTTTCTGTGTTTTGAGCATTGAGGATGCATTTGGGTCACGTCTCCAAACTTTTCTCCGCGAGCATGAAGGCTAGAAACTTTTCTTTTTTTTAAATGAAAATCCCAATTACTAGATTGGGCAACTCATTCATTACAGACATAGATAAGTATATGACATAAAAGTACACATTGATGTTATATTGTCCCCACCACCTTCTGTGCTCATTTTGTTTTGAAACAGATGGGGACCTACTCTGAGGGTTTGCTGCATAGTACTAATCACTGCAATTGGACTGCTTATATGCTTAACATTTAAGCATGTGTTAAACACTGCTTCAGTGTTTGCTGGACCAAAGCCAGAGCACTCAACACCTTGCAGCATCAAGTCCTAAGATGGCTGGGGAACAGGAAGCTTTCTGATTAGCAATAATTGAGCTAGCAGAGAGTGAAGGGATCGTGCAACTTGTTTTGGATTGTTCAGTATATTGACTTTCCTCCTTGATCCCCAAAATCTTAGCATCTTAGGTTTGCTGATGGTAGAATGTCCAGGGGTATGATAAACTCTTCTTGGAGCCATGAGGCCACCTGACTTTTTCGCACCATCAAAGGATCCACATTGTGGTGATCTTTCTTCCAGTCACCATGGGCTAGATACAGAGTTTTCCGAGGCCTTTCATTGCTTCCCTCACAGTGAAGGCAAGACCTGGTTACTAGAGAGTAAAGGAAGATGCCCTCTTTCCTCAATGTGCTTTGTACTGCCTTGTCAATGCTTTCAGTCCCTGTCGGGGAGCAAGAAGGTACTGGGGTTCAGGGGTGATTGCACTTCTCATTCAGTTTTTGGGCGGGCTGATTGGGATGGTTTTTCTACTCTCAGTGAAGAATTTCTAAAGAGTGAAAAAATATTTTTTTTAAAAAAATCAAACTCGCTTTGCCTTTCAACTGTAAATAAAACTGAGCTGTCATTTACAGTACGAGTTTCTATGTTAAAATCCTGAATTAATATTCTTAAAGACATTAAATGAAAGTGTAAGCCACTCGCTAAAACCTATCAGGAGATAAGGACTTTTTCTGTTTTGATTGTGCTCTAAACATAATCCTTGCTTCCCTGGGTAAATCTCTTTCTCAGTGAATTGTTTTACTCGATGTCACATTTAGATTAATGTTATGTCTGATAGCAGGGTTGTGTATTTAGTGATAGTCGTTAGAGTAACATCTGTAGTGGCTCTCAGGAGGGAGGCTGTCACACAGGGAGACTGCAGACACTGAGGCTGTGGTGAGGCTGGAGGTGTGTAACAGGAGAAAGTTAATGAGATCTGGAACTGGTGAGCTAATGTAACAAACAAAGAAAATTAACAGATTAAAGAGACCTGAGTGCTTTGTGTTTGTGGACTGGGGATCAGGGAGAATGTCAGTAATTTTATGACTTTCAATTCCAGGATCTGTTACAAAGATAGCAGCAGCTGAGAGCATGCTGGGTACAGCAACTTTTCTCATGTCAGCTATAAGAAAAGAGTCACTCTGTGTTTCTGAAAATATTAACATTTTTCTTTCAAGACACGCAAACTCAATATTAACTGTTTTTAATTTTGCACTGAAATTCCCAATGGCAGCAGTCTGGCTGGTCTCTCATTTTCATTTCTTCGACCGCTTAAGGGAAGGGAGTGATGACACTGAGAACCTTTGTTAATTTTAATATGGTAGTGCCTCCCTGTGTTCAGGTGTTCTGCATTTAAGAAAACATCCTACCATAATAATGGATAGATTGTGAGCTTTGATCAGTCAAGCACATTATGTGACAAGAAATATGGTCCCAGGCATCAATTCTTTGTTTCTTTCCAGATTCTTTCCTGGCCTAATTTACTCCCATCCAGGGTTTGGATCTCACTCTGGAGCCACAGTCGGAAATGCTGGTGTCCCATCCTACGTATGACATATTAAAATATCTTTCCCTGCTTGTCCAACTCTTTTTTGAGGGGTGGAGAGAGTTCTGTGCTTTTCAACATTAAAATACCCTGTTGAAAAATAGAGGGAGCCCTGAGAAACAGGACTGACATATTTGAAATGAGCGGAGAGGGTGGAAGAACAGAGAGTAAGAGCAAGCTGTGTCATTTTGTGTTCTTTCAAACGATTGTGCACATAATATATATTCTACTTCCGGGTTTCATGAACCCTGAGTATGCGAGTCAGAGACCTTCAGCTAGCAGTACCCATTGGGGTGGCGCATGTGCTCTGCACATTCTTGTGCCTTGAATTGAGGGCAAAAAGGGAAGGGCCACACTGATCCATCTCTCACTGCCTATGATTACAAGTTTGAGCACTCTGCAATGCCCCAAGCTCATGGTCCCTGTTTCCAGCTTATCAGTGGGGAAGTTTTCTTTTGTTCTTGGGAGGTGCCTAAGTACTGCATTAATGTACAGAAATCACCGGATTGAAGCATGAGGCCTTGCTTATTTTGAACTATCAGGCACTCTTGTTGAAATATGACTTTATTAATTTGGACTCCAGGGCAAAATTCTTGCAAAAGGTTCCTCAGGACTAGAGAAATGCGTTTAACTCCCTAGTTACAGAGGGCCTCCTGGTTGCTGGCATTTCTTTATGGCAGCTCTTGACTTGGTGGATACAGCTCCAGGTTGATTGCAACAGTCATCACTATGTGGTAAATAATTCTGCCACCATGCGTCTGGCATCTCAAGGGAGGCACAAAACATGGTGGAAGACTTGCCACTTAAGGGCTGCAACTTATTCACAGACAAAATGGATGAGACATTACACTCACTTGAAGACTCCAGAGCAACACTTTGTTCCCGAGGATGTCCCCCAACCCCAAGAAGAAGTCATTATAGGCCTCAAATGCACATATATGGCACCAGCTCCTCAGTTTCCCAAGAGATGTTTTCACCTATACCCTCTGTGGGTTCTTGCCATCCAGGCCCCTGTACTTCAAAGCAGCAGTTTTGACGGGTTTGTCAAGAGCAGAGTGGCAATCGTTGAGGATCTTTCCATCTTGTGCTCTGTCACCGGGTCTGTGCCGGCACTCCCACTTTTATGCCTGCACCCTTTGTTTAGGCTGGTATAATAAAGAGTCCCACCACCTTCTTCAGTGGTTTCACCTTTTGTGTCTTTATTTACAGAGTTCTTGTGCAGTCCCAATTTCCCCAACAACAACCATACCACAGACCCCTCCCAGGGTCTTCTGGCCCTTGAGGTTCCTTCCAGTAGGTAAGGAGACGGAGACAGAGAAACAGCCCTCCTGTCTCCTCCCAGGCCACCCCCTCTCTGAGGTTTTCCCAGGGCTTTTATAGCCCTCCCAGTCTTTAGCCCAGCTGTTTCCACTCGGCCCAGCTTGTTGCTCTGAGCTAGCCCTCATTAGGGCTTACAGCTGGGCTCCCTGCTGCATACCCATATCTCTCTACATGGCCTTTTGACCAGAGAGCCATCTGCAGCCAGCATTTTGGCAGGGCTTTAAAGTGGGTTTTACCCCTGCCCTGCCACATGCCCCCTCTTGGCAACCAGCTGTTCCACTTCCTCAGTGTCTCCATAACTATAGTCCAGTGAGTTTGACACTGTGAGACTGGGTTACAGCATTCAACTCTAGTCCTTGCTCTACCCTACCCATCTTTGCTGTCCTTGTTCAGGAACTTCTTTCATAAGACCATACTGCTTCAGGAGGTACAGTATCTTTTAAATCTTGGAGCTAGAGAGGAGGTCCCTTTACTGCACAGGAGAAGGGAGTTCTACTCCTGATATTTCATCATACACAGAGGGAGACCTATCTTGGGCTTAAGGAAGTTAAGCACTTTTATCAGGAACATAAAATTCAGGGTGGTGTCTCTTGTTTCTGGTTTGGGGCCAGTTCAACCAACAGGTGATGGACCACATCCACCAGACTCAACCCTATTTGCTCAGCTGGCTCTAAAAATAAAACAGAGCAGTAGATTTTGTCACCAATGCAAAAAATCAAGTTCATTGGGGCCATTCTTGATTTTATGACTGCAACAACCTACCTGCTCCAAGAAAAGTTCTGGTCCATTTTGAACCTCTGCACAAGACTAAAAACCAACCTCAAGACAGCAGTGAGGGCTAATTTGAGGCTGTTGGGACACACAGCATCCAGCACATATGTGACTCAGCCTGCCAGACTTCATCTTAGATGCATACAAAGCTGGTTGAAGTTTGTCTGTTGACGAAACAGACAGCTTCTGGACATGCTTGTTCATGCATCTGTTTAGGTTCTAGCATCCTTAGACTGGTGGATGAATCTGGACCAGATGGCATTTCTGGCCATCTGTGAGGGGATAGCACTAGTCTCTCAGTGGCCCCCGAGCACTGGGCTTTGATATTGGCACTATATTTGATGGGGCAGTCAGTCTATCACAACCAGGACTAAGAACAGGCCAAGGACAACAAGCAAGAGAAAGCTGCTATCTAGACTATTTAGATATCAATGAAGAGATGCATCTTTGACACTGGTAAACCAGGTTTCAAATCTTGCCAAGGCTGTAGGCATCAGCTGAGCACTGACAAATTCATAACTGGAAACAGACCAGCTCACCTGTATGTTAATATTGTTCAAGATGGGTTTTAGGTCCCATCTGACCAATTAAAGGGAGGCATGAGATATGTACACTAAGCCGTAACACCTGCTTGTGAGGAGCCACATTTAGAAGTTCCCTCCAGGAGTGCCAAGCTGCCTGCTCAATCAGGGGCAGCCCTGGGAGAACAATGGGATAGGGATAGGGTGAGCTCTGCTCAAGCATCTGTCCTATACATCAGTCGTCTGAAACAGGTTCCTCAGGGAGATTCTAGTGCCATATTGTGACCAAATCTACCTCCAACAAAGAAAGATGCCCCTGAGGCCAGCACAGTGACCTGTTAACTCCTGTGGGCAGCAAGGACATATAAGGAAAGAATACCCCCTCATGGAATCTCAATATGCCTAATGCTGGACTGGTGAGAACATGCTCATGAATAAAACTCCCCACAAATTGACAGTACCAGTCTGAGTACCAGGGAAGGGAGTATAAGGACTCGTAGATTCTGGGTGCAGCCAGATAGTAGTTCAAGCCTAGCTGGCTGGGTAAGATGGTGTTCCAAGAGAGACAATCTGTGTACAGCTCATACGTGGTGATGGTTACAATTAACTGTGGGAGCGCACACTGAAATCCTCACAGTGGCTCTGGCTGGTGAGTTGATGTACCCAGTAATAATAGGATGTGGTTTGCAAGTGTGTCACTTTTATTTACCAACATTAAATATATCTGATCTGAATATTCACTCTTTGTCTGGAAGGCAAAAACTACATAAATACCGTAAAACGTAGCGTGCTGTGACTGTCATTTGAGAATGAGTGACAGTCAATGTATCCATTAAGATGCCCTAATTCATAGATTTGTAACTTGTCTGTGAACACTGTTTTGGTGTTGAAGGAGCTTGGCCCACAGCAATATAATTTAAAAAAAAAAATCTATGTAATCTTTTTTTAATGTGTATGAATGATTTAAAAATAAGACATGGCTTTTTTTCCCCCCAGCTTCTGAATGTACCAAAGCATTATATCAACATATAAATGGTATCCAGGTAGAATATCAATATCTTGAAGAGTATGGTTACAGGTTAGAGGGTGTGTGCATACTGTATCCTCTAATTTTTACATTAGCCTAAAGTGCATCTATGGGTACAAAGATGATGAATAAGGTGGAGGGGCAGGAGTTGGGCACTGGGTCGTCATCACTCTGTTTCTCTTATTTGCCATGATGTAATGAAGCGTAGTTGCAGAGTGTCATTACACAGAAAGATTGAACATGGGTAGGGAGTCCACATTGCTATCTAATTTAAATGCCAGTTTGTGGTTCAGAGCTACAGTTGTTTGCAGGGATTGGGAGAGAAGCAGACAGGCTTCAGGATCCCCACACCCTCCCCCCCCCCCACACCTTGTAAGCTGTTAAAACTTCTAAATTGTCAAGCAAGACTCTTTTGAAATTTACTTAAATACAAATCAAAACCAGTTCCCTTCCACAGAAGGCCATTTATTCCTTCCCTCAGCAAGGAATGTCTCCATGCCAAAGTGCCATTTTCAAACTTCAGCCACTTACAGCCCTGCTCCAAAAAGTCAGATTTTTTTTTTTTTTATTATGGGGGAAAGTGCATTTTTTTCCTCACTCTCTTTTCACATAGAAATGTTTGAACTGTTTTGAGAGAAAGGATGGTCTAGTGATTGGGGCGCTATCTTAGACTTTGGGAGACCTTTTCAGTTTCCCAGCTCCTGTGTGATTTTGGGCAAGTCATTTAGTCCATCTGTGTGCCCCAGTTCCCTATCTGTAAAAATGGGGATAAAAATATTTCCGTACCTCACAGAGGTATTGTGAGGATAAATACATTAAAAAGATTGTGAAGCATTTGGAGATCTACTCATGAAGAGTGCAATACAAGCGCTAAAAAAGAAAAGGAGTACTTGTGGCACCTTAGAGATGCCACAAGTACTCCTTTTCTTTTTTCGAATACAGACTAACACGGCTGCTAATGTGAAACCATACAAGTGCTAGATATTATTATTATTTTGCTCAATAATGGAACAGATACTAAGCATAGAGAATTTCAGATCCAAAGGGGTGGTTTAACAACGTTATGCATATAAGTAAAGAATGCAGGACCGTTTCCATTCTAATCCAATCTTAATATAAAGATTATCAGGTACCTGCTAATGGTATTTGGGAGGGGGGTCTGATCTTGCTTCTGTTGAAGTCATTGGAAAAACTCTTGTTGCCTCCCGTGGGAGTAGGATTTTCTCTGATGGTAACACTAGTCAGTGATTGGGACATTTGCACGCTGTAAATTAGTTCATTTGAAGTTTAATGTTCCAAGGGTATGTTTGTACCTCAATTGTTTGTTGGCAAGACAACCCTACTGCAATTTACTTACAGAAAAAACAATACACGTAGGATGAAGTGGAAGTACATTATGTTCCCTGGCTTTTCCACTCTTGCATGTCACTCCTCCCTTGCGCACACATGCAGGCATGCGCTCTCTTGCTTTCTCTCCCCCATTTAAAGTAAGTTAAAGGATACATTTTCCAGCTCAACTTTGTTCATCTGATAGTCTCCAGAGTTTTTCTGAACACACCTCAAATCTCTCTTTGTATGTCATTCCAGAGCTGCTGCCAGCAGCAGTGAAGAAATAAGGATGGCATGGTATGGTATTGCCACCCTTACTTCTGCGCTGCTGCCTGGAGAGCTTGGGTCCTCAGTCAGCAGCTGCCACTCTCCGGCTGCCCAGTTCTAAAGGCAGCGGAGAAGTAAGGGTGGCAATATCATACCAGGCCGTCCTTATTTCTGTGCTGCTGCTGGCGGGGCGCCGCCTTCAGAGCTGGCGCTCCTGGCCAACAGCTGCCGCTCTCTAGCCACCCAGCTCTGAAAGCAATGCAGAAGTAAGGACGGCAATACTACTAACCTAAAATAACCTTGCGACCTTCCTGCAACTCCCTTTTGAGTCAGGACCCCCAGTTTGAGAAACACTGGTCTCCCCTGTGAAATCTGTATAGTAAGGGTAAAAGCACGCAAAAGGCCAGATTTCACGGTCAATGACATGTTTCTTATGGCCATGAATTTGGTAGAGCCTTCCGAATAATCAGTATTCAGGGTTGGCCCCCTTCAGCTTAACATCCAGGATGCAGTCCACTTCCAAATATTCTCACCCTTCCCCACAAGAAGGAATAAAAGGTACACTTGAAGGATATTTGAGAGTATGAAGACTTAAGGTCTCCCCTTCTTCCTGTAGGCTATTGGGTCCATCATTCACCTTCCAGGTCTCTCTGATTCCTGGGAACTGGCCCTTTTGAGGCTCTAGCCATAAATTGTGACAAAATTACAAACTCCTGTAATACTCGCTTATAGAAATTGAAGGATTTATTGGAATATTGCAAGTAAGAACATCAGCGCACACAGGCAGTATTTAATTTAGGGGTTTGAAAACAACAACTAAAATTTTATCGTCATTGTAATTCCTAGGAATCCAGGTAGTCTGCCGTCCTGACAGGTTTCCCTGTTAGGCTGCCTCCTTGAGTCCTGCATTCAGTCATGGAGATGTCACTTGTAAATTAATCTAGAGATTATCAGCAAGTATAGGGTTCATGTTCTCCAGGTTAGGCATATCTGGTGGGTGTAGATAGTCCTTTGAAGACTGCAGTGTGGTGAAGTCGTGAGGGCCTACTCCTCCACAACCAGTTTCCCTTTACAAGTTATAGAAATCTGCTGGTGAATTTCTAAATCCTCCTCTGATGTTGTTGAATAACCTCAGTGTTTGCCCTCCCCTTTCTTTCAATAAATTGTGCTTCAATTCTCCGTGTACTACAAAGGGGTAAGCTCTTACATTGTGTATCAGCAAAGATAAACTGTTTATTTTCTTAAGTGTTGTGTAAGGTTGTCCTGAAAAGGAGGACATTTGAGGGGGTTTTTTCCTGGCTGATTTTTCCTGGTGCATAGCCACGTTTTTTCTTCCTGGATGGGCACATGGGAACTTTTTCCTGGCACCTTCCTTCTGGCTTATCCATTCCTCCACCTTCTGAAATGCTGTGTGTGCTCAAGTCACTGGTATAAGACTCTGCCTGTGTAGGTGCAGGAGGCCTTGCTGTTTCTTGCTGAACATCAAGTCATATGCAAGCATGGTTTTGCGAGTCCAAAAATAATCTGAGAGAGAGTGGTGAATAGCTGAGTGTCAGCTGGTGGTGTATGCAAAGACAAGAAGTGTCTGTATATCCCAGTCTCATTGATCTTCAGTAAGAGTATGAGCATGGAACCAATGGTGCTGTTTACTCCCTCCATTCTTCCATTACCTGCAGGGCAGGCAACACCAGACCTCACTTTAGGTATGTTATCTGGAGTTGTCAGCAAACCTCATGTAATAACAGTGATTGAAATTCCTTCCCTGATCATTGAAAGGCAGCTGACGGGTTGGGGTGGGGGCGGCAGGCAATCTGAAACATTGTGTTTTATTAATGCAGTTGTGACTGCCTCAGGCCTTTTATCCTTTAGTGGCTCTGCCACCACATTCTTTTACATGGTGTCATATGCTATCAGCAAATATCGATTTCAACTGGTGTTTCTGGTTGTGGTCCTTCTAAGACAATCATTATGAACTTCCAGGGCTTACTAGATTGGAGCATATCCCCTAAAAGGAATTCTGCCTCTCCTTGCTGATGCTTGCCTGTCACAGGTAAGCCAGGAAAGTACCAAATCCTTAACATCTGCAGCCAAAAAAAAAAAATCTGTCGAATACCTGGTTCAGAATCTTTTCTCACCCCAGGCAGCCTGCTGCTTTGATGTCGTGAAGACACTCCAGTACTGCTCTCTGCAAGCTTGCTGACAAGACAACCCTGACAGACCTGGAAAATCATACACCAGCAAGTGGGTAGCTGGATCAATGGATAATTGTTCCTGAATTGCTTTGAACCTCTCCAGTCTGCATCTCATTTGGTAGATCTTTTAGCACACCAGAATAACTCAGGGTCCTTAGACTGTTCTTGCTAGATGTCATCACACAATCAGTCTGAGTCTATTCTCACTGTCCTCATCCAGCTTTGAGCATCCACAGCCATATATTTCTTTCCATGTTTATGGTGTACTATATGAATTCTGAACCTAGTAAATATGGATGATTGGCCCAAAGGGCCTCCACAATAACCAGACATTCCAGTACTCACGGTGTCTGCTATGTGGAGAAGTGGGTAGCTATCTTGAACTCTTTAGTTATGTCTCTTGTATTCAATACATATTCTTAAGTCTCCATTAGGCTTTTTCATGATTATAATTGGGGATCTCAAGGTGATATAGATGGTCCAAGCAGGACATCCTCCAGCATGCAATTTAGCATTCTTTAGGATTTGCCTCACAGGAACAGTCCCTTCCTTAATCTGATCATATCTCCCAAGCCTCCCATTATTCTTGGAGAACACACCAGCATACTGTAAGAATAGCTGTTTTAATTACTTCTTTCCATTGTCTTCTGTGGATGCTTCTGTCAGCAACTTCTGGTTTCCCTGGTGTGGCTTCCCTCTGCTTGGGCAATTCTGTCTCCCATGGGCTTTGCCTCCTCATTACCTGCAAATGTCATATGGGAACTACTTGGGAGACTGTTGCTCTTATTTGACTCATGGGACTTCTGCAAATACCTGGCACTACTCTAAGTTTTTAGCAACTTCACTAGCAAGCATTTCTTGAAGCATAGCATTTGTTATAAAGGAATCACCCTGGGTCTGAGAATTAATAGCTGATACCTTTAAGGAGATCCCAGCTTCTGCTTCCACATTTGTAACTGCACATAATCTGGTCCATACATTTATCCAGTATGTTATCTTCCTTCACCAGCGGGTTATGAAGTTCCTTTGTTTATAAACTGACTTTTCACACAGGATTCTCTCATGTTCTGTCACTGGACATAGTCCCTCTCTGCTTTGCCAGTTCCAGATCCACTGCGGATGGTTCTGCTTTACTCAAGCTATCTCTCAGACTGTGAGGGGGCAGGGAAAGCCTATTAAACAGGCTCCTCCATGCAAATAAAGTATGCAGGGGTTCCCCTTCCTCTTACTCCAATCTTGTCATTCCCTCCAGTATTTCAAAAACAGATCTCTCCTAGAAGTCATATAAGTGTTTGTGTAATTGTCTGTAAGATCCACGATTCACACTGGGAAGCTTCTGGTAAAAAGCTTTGGCATCATCATTCAAAAACACTGCTATGTTCTGTGGTGCTTTCTCATCAGTCCACTCATTCACAGAGAGCAGCAGTTCAAAGTCTATCAGGTACTCGCAGATTCCAGTTTCATCTGCATGACCACTGAGAAGAAACTTAGGCAAACGTGTTTTTGCCATCTTGAAGCTGCTACCACTAATTGCAACACCAGCTTATAAAAATCAAAGGATTTTTTGGGAACACTGCAAGTAACAACTCCAGGCTTCCCAGCAGTCCCAGGTTTGACTATCCTGCTTTGACCTCCAAAGCCCTCTGCTGGTTGAAGCAGAACATTTCTTTCATTCAGGGTCATCCAGAGAAGGGGAGTTCAAAGAGGTGGTTTGCTCTAGACTCACCTATTTGAGAGTTTTCCCAAGCTGAGTGGTGTTGTGACTGCCACACAAGGCCGTAGCTCCACTCATATTTGGCCCCACTGCCTCTGTCTACTCAGGGGCAGACAGGCCAAACCTGAATGGTGCTGCGTCCCACTTTAGCCATTTGAAAGGTTGCGAGGTGTGCCACTCCAACACATGGAGGCAGGACTTTACTTCTCTTAGTCCTCTCCCCCCCCCACAAAAGACAACAACAAAGCCTAAATAGAGATATTTGTGGAAGTGATATACTGATCATTCTTTTTTTTTGATTCCTGTCCATCAGCCCAGCATTGTCGATGGGATCAAATGAAGTTTTTTCCATTCTTCATTCAGTTTCTATGCTCTGATGTTTGCCAAGAATTCGACCAGGAATCCTTGGCATGCACTTGGAGAGCCAGATGTACCCTTCACTCGTGGTTGCTGCCACTAGCTATCCTCACTAGATTTTGCATGCCAGCTGAGGCCAGGTCCTGAGGTCTGGCCCTGTGGTACACATGCAGCTACTTGGAGCCTCTAATGAGAGTTAAGTGATGTGCTAGGACCATCTGTAAGCAAACTAACCTTTACGGGTGTGGCTGTCTACTATGTAGAGGAACTACCTGTTGAACTCACCCCATATACCTTGCACTTATCATTACAATCCACTTATATACATACAGCTGTAACTTCCTGTTCTTACTTTTATTAACTCAAAACTGCACCTCCGGGAATGGGATGCTATGATGAATGTGAATTCCCCTCCCCATCCCAGATGCCTGGTTATTCTTGCCCCCAAGGGAAAAATCCTTTCCACTACCAAGAGGTAGTGATTGATCAGACTCACAGTGTCTTAGGAACAATTTTTTTTGACTATATCTCCCTTCTAGGGCAGGCCAGCAACCACAGCAGAATGGCTGCTGGATGCCGCGAGTGCTTCATGTAGCGTCAGATGCAGGGAGGAAGAGGGGCAGCAGCAGCATGAGAGACAATCCGCTTGTTCTTGCCCATCCCCTAAAATAGGGTCTTACCTCATCCAGTGAGATCCTACTGCTGCCTCAGTTTCCTTCCTTCCTTCCTTCCTTTCCCCAGGAAAAGAAAACTCCCCAACTCTTATGCTTTCAAATTACTCTCCTTTTTTGGAGTCCGGTTTGTTAACATAAACGAACAGTTGAACTCAAAGACACAATCGCCTCGCCTTCTTCTCCAGGCTCACCAGTCCATTATGCCTCTCCTGAGCTCCTAATTCCCACTTCAGGGTTTTGCTCGTCCCCCTCTCTGCACACAGCTCCAGCAAAGCCTTTTTCTCTGGCTGCTAAGTAGAGTCAACGCCACACCCCATCCTCTCTGACCCTGGCTCTTTTCTGGATCCCCTGCAGGTGGGGCTTACTTTTTTCTCCCTCATCTTTACCCTTTTATCAGGACATCAGGCCCTCTCCAGAGAGCCATCCCATGATTTTCCTCTCTCTGGGGGAGAAGACTCCCGCTTATAGATAGCCAACCTCAGCTACCCTTATGCAATGTCCAGTCACCTGACCCTACCATCAATCCAAGCTCAAACCCATCGCCTGAGAGTCAAGTAATTAGGCACAGCTCCCACTAATGGGGCAGCACACCCTGTAACATACCTGCCCCATATAGTCTTGCCCATTTCTTGGGAAAGCTGTACAGAATATTCTTAATCACGAGGAGAACTCCTTTTTGGCCTTAACAAGTAACATCACATCAAACATCATAATAACCAACCCTTAGCTATCTCCTCTTTGTAACATCCCACTTTCTTGCTGCTTCAGTCATGTTCAGTAAAACTGGACTTTTACCAGAACATAGCAGGCGTAAGGACTTTTTGTTCCTTAGAGAGCAGACTCTAGTCCAAGCATACACTTCAGAATCAAGCGTGCTCCTTACTGAAATCAATTTTTTTTTCTCCCACATATACCAAAGCCTGCACCTTTGTACTTGTGGCCCCTAACAAATTCTGTAGACCAGCATGCTTCTGTTCTTCAACCACCCACAGAATTCTTTCAAAGGCATTCTCCCTCTGGATTTCTTTCTCCTCTATCGTGGACTTTTGGTCCTTTGCCTTGACCCACTTATGCAGGTGTTCTATTTCTGGATCTCCTGACAGTCTAATGAAACATCCCTCCTGCAGAGGCATGTTTCACTTTAAATGTCAGCACTGTATTATTGGTCATCATTTTATCAGATGCGATGAGGAAGTGGAGGGTAGTGATGCTCACAGAGAGGGGGAGCTGTGAGTTGCTTTAGGGAAGAAAATGCAGAGGGATTAAAGGAGGAGAGAGAAAAAGGTAGGGGAGGGGGAGAGAAACTGTGAAAAGAAGAGACACAAAGGCCTGATAGTGTGGTGATCCTAACAGTGAGCCTGTTTTTTCCAGTGAGTGATGCTGAATGTGATAAGTTCGTGAGGAAATAATACGCAATGATAACTAAAAGTTTAATTACTAAATAAAGGCCATATTCTACCTTTGATCTTTTTGCAAACTGATTATTAAAATAATCTCTGTTACGATAGATAGCTACCCAAAAAAGGAGAGCCATACTGTAATTATATATAGGAATGAGAACTCTGCTTTCAGGAAGTGCTAGATGAGAGAGCACAGTACATCCTGAAGGAGGAATAAAGCCTGAATGTTGCACTGTCTTGGTTTTAGTCCAGTGTTTTTCAAATGCGGCCACCAAAGCCTTTTCTTGTGGCCACAGGCTCTTGGACTGTGATTTGGGGGGAGGCAGGCTGCATGACCTAGTGGAAAGAGTACTTTACTGAGAATCAAGAGACTTTAAGGTTCTGTCCTCAGGTCTGCCATTGAACTACTTATCTTAGGCAAGTCACTTAATTTCTGTCTCTGTTCCCTGTCTCTAACCTTTGTCGGTCATGTCTATTTAGATGATAGTCTTCAGAGCAGGGACTCTCTCACTACAGTGAGAGCGCATAGCGCAGTGAGGTCCCAATCTCAGGTGGGCTCGCTAAGCACCACTGTAATACAATTAAACAATAAATGTGCTCCAGTTTGCTGAAGGAGGATACTTTGTACATTTTTCACAAAAATATTTCATGCTGCATATTGCTAAAAACAAAACACTATTGACCTTGAATTAAACAAAAGAATGCAAATGCTGGTTTTTAATATTCATGTTGTGGAGCCAAACCTACAAGTTCATGCCTAATAGTAATGAAAATGGAAATCTCTGTGGACATACTTGATTTTTATGCATACATTTTGAATGCACGGCTTCTCTGCTTCCAAAGCAGTGTTTTGTGTATTTTGTGCATGTAACTTGTTAAGACTTGTGTGAAAACATTAATGGAAACTACAAGACTAGCCAGTTGAACACTCTTGTTTCTTTAAGAAGAGGAAACATTGGGCCCAATGTTGCAGTCCCTAGATGGCCAAAGGTCACATGAAAGATAATAATAATTAATTTAAAAAAAAAAAGGAAAGAAAATAAAATGTGAGTTTTAACCATGTAGGAAGTGCAGGATTAAACTATTACATTTTAATTAAAAATATTAACTATGCCTTTAACAGGAAATGGTTATCTGATAAAAACATTTTCTTTGATTGTCTAAATTTGTATTTCCTACATGTTCTAGGTTTGTGCAGTTCAAGTGGGTTAGGTTTAAAATTTGACCATGTTGTTATCTGGAGACGATGAATGATCTTCAGGTCTCAAATGCATTCTAAAATTCCATATTCTCACTAAGGTGTTTTAAAGATAAACAAAAATGCAATAGCCACTTTTATATATAACCCTAAAATGTTTGCATTTTGAAGAAACAGCCTGCTATCAGAGGGAATACAGATTAACTCTTATAAACTCATCCAAGATTTTTGTTAGCTGATGCTAATGCACATATATAGAAATAACGAACAATGCCATGCTTGCTGTGTGCTGCTTACAAAAACTAAACAAATACTTCCAATGTTTGTAGCATATAAAAAGACAAAACTAAAAGTGAGGGGAAAGAGGAGGAAATGTCTTCAGTCTTTAAATAATAACAATAATACAAATATATGAAGTTTATATATAAAGAATTCTACATAAACAATAGGTATTGTTGCAGTGTTTTAAAAAATGTCTTGTTGGCAAAGTAGTGAATTAAAAGATAAATAGACAATATTTGGAATGTAGAGATATTTCCATTTGGGATGTAATAATATATAAAACATCTTTTCAAAACTACCTAATACCCTAAAACAAGACACTTGAATGAGACCATTTGGTTGAACTCCAGTTTCTGTAAAATTCCTGATGGCTTGAATAGCATGGTGCATGCTTGAGAGTAATAGCAGAACTTGGAATCAGATGGTGTGAATCAGGGAAACCTGAAACGAAAAAAGCCCAAAACTTTACAATCAATTGGAGCTTGTATACACACAGTTTTTGTACTTAGTTTTATTACATAAATTTATGGGACTAAACTCTGTTTAAGACAACCCAATATATCTGCATCCACATGAGGGGTTGTACCAATTTAACAAATTTGGTTTAAAAAAAAAATCATGCCCCTAAATGAAATAGTTTGAATTGGAATAAAAATTGTGTATAGATCAGACTTTGTAAGATTTACTGAATAACCCAGATAGGAAGATAGAGAGAGGCATTCAGCAAATAACTCTATACTTCTATTTAGTTTTTAAAAACATTGAAGAGGTTATGTTTAAATTAGATGGTACACAATGTTCATGGACAACAAGATTTTTTAACTTAATTAAATCTTTAAATCTTTCGGTCAGATCTGCTAAGTTTTCTGTATTAGATTTACTTGTTTCTTCATCCACTTCAAAAGTATTTTTGACATCAGCAGTAGCTATGCTGATTTGTGTATTGCTGCTCTGACTTTTCAGGTGATCCCACCCAAGGAGTGGAAGCCGAGAAAACATTACGACGACATTGATGATTTAGTGATTCCAGCTCCAATTCAGCAGATGGTCACTGGTCAGTCAGGGCTTTTCACTCAATACAACATTCAGAAAAAGCCAATGACTGTGAAAGAGTTCAGGCAACTGGCCAACAGTGACAAGTATGTATATTCAGTATTCTGTTTGGAAAGGAGAATGTGTAAACTTTTCCCCTCACTGTGATTTTTTTTTACCTTTTTAGGTACCAGGTGATTTTTATGTTTTCGCTTACTTACTGAAGGCCATCCTTGTTCCTCTTCTAGGAGCTGGTAGAAGGCACTACTCAGTGCTTAGAGTGGTCTGAAAAAAATGGAGAGTCTGTCATCACCTCAACATCTGTCCATCCCCCTGTCCTCAAATCAGTTTTTCTCCCATTCCTCACATCTGTTCTGTCCCATTTCTGCCAGCAATTCTGCCCCCACCATGCCCCAAGTCAATTTTACCCCCATATTTCTACTGTCCCCTTTAGTGCCCACATCAGTTCTGCCCCCCGCCTCACCTTTGCTTCTCTTGCAGCACTTGGAATTCTTCAGCCCCTCCCACAGGCCTAAGGGAAGGGAGACTGCAACGGAGACCCTTCCCTGCCTTCCCAGACCAGATGCTGCTGCTGTACGGAGGGAGAGCAGAGGGGGAAGGAGCAGAGGAGCTGTCTTATTGCTCTTATGAGGGTGGGGAAATCACTCCTCCCCCACCGCCATGAATGGTGTGGGCTCCTGAGGGGAAGGGAAATAACTGTCTGCCTCTTGCAGCATCCCTGATTGGCTGCTCCTCCCCAGGAGGCAGACAAGTGGGTAAAGTAGCCAACTAGAAGGCTTTTCCTCCAAGGCGATACTAAAAGAGTGCACCTCTGCAACTGGGTTCATTTTTTAGAAATTTAATTTCCTGTGTCTGTGACCCCTTATGATCCAGCATACTTTAAATCCTGGTGATAATGACATCTGTTTAGATTGCTATGATCATTTGTTTTATGTCCTCACATCTGCATAGGGGGATATAAAATATAACATATACATATAAAAATTATAGAATATAAAATGCCATGTGGTCATATAAAGGTCTTATAGACATAGTTTGGATTCTTTCTTTTACTCACAAGTGGTGAAATAGGGTGACCAGATGTCCTGATTTTTAGGGACAGTCCCGATATTTGGGGCTTTGTCTTATATAGGCGCCTGTTATCCCCCACCCCCTGTCCTGATTTTTCACACTTGCTGTCTGGTCACCCTATGAAATAATGAGTAACCATGCACTTACATAGGATATCCCACCAGTGCCAACAGAACCATAATTCTGCACACACCATAATAGAAAATGTTTCAGAAATATTTGTAGTTACAATTGTTTTATCCCGCTACCTATAAAATCATATTGCTATGTTATATTTAATAAGGTTATATGAGTTAGGAGTACTTAAAAAGCCTCCTAGGTTCTTCCATTCTTCTTAAACAATGTAATAGCAGAAGCTCCTAAGCTTTCTTTAAAGAAGATTTTCCCTCTCTTCAAAGAAGTCAGGTTTCTGTGGAGGCCAGCTTCCTTTCTGTGGGCATATCTCTGTGACACTAAATTGCTTTCCCCTTCATTTGGGATACCCGGATGAGCATACCCTGAACATTGGTGTCATCTTAACATGGCTGAAGGGCTCTAGTCTGAGTGATAAACAGCATTTAAGAGAAGCCCTGGTCTGTAGTTCTGGTTACTCATAGATTGCTGGGGTCCAACTCCTGTTTGCTGAGAGACAGTCAGCTCACCATGAGGCTCTTCCTCCATCCTTCTTAATAGAGGCTGTGTCAGCTGCATGACCTCCTGCTTCCTGTACTTCCAAGTTTTCTTCCAAGCAGTCTGAACAGAAAGAGCTTGCAGAGTTGATCTGAAACTCTCTCCCCTCTCCCAAGTTGCTGCATTTATGGAAGCAATTTTCCCTTCCTAAAGACTTTCTAAATAAGGGAGTACTGTGGCCAGACACCCTGAGGAAAAGGTTTGGCAGAGTAGTCTGCAGGCAATAGCAATAGAGGCATGCTCCCTCTATGGGAAGTTAGAAGAATCTTCCCAGGCCACAGAAAAGGATGTTAAAATGCCCCATGCATCTGGGACAACCAAAGGGATGAAGACAAGATCCTCCAAAGATTTCTGACAACTGGAAGAACTGGTCCACTTCTCCTAAAAAAGCTTTATCTGGGAGAGGGAGAAAGGAAAGCAAGGTCCACAGGAGCATTGGGATTCCTCCCCTTGCTTCTGGCCAGGGATACTAAATGGCAGAACACTTGCCTTTTGGACCTGTTGGGGATAATCTGCAGGACCCACTTCTGCTAGGTCCAGCAGGTGTGTGCAGACTCCTTGGTGTCTATGCTCCTGCAGTACAAGGGTAGGAACTGGTGACCATATTGTCTATTAACAGTAGTGCCTCTTCACCAGCCCAGGAAATGTGGTAGGCTAAAATGGAGGATGGGGTGGTGAAGAGAGACTGTGAGGACTACCAACTAGTAGTGTATTGGCTCTTTCAAGTGCCTTGGGTGACAACAATCACACTTATCGGCCTAAAACTCAGAACAGGCAGTAGAAGGTCCTTCCATCTATTGAGACAGGAACAAATGATCTGGGTGGCACAGGACTAATAGCGACATAAATACTGTGAAAGAAATTACCCAGTGTTACTTTGAAAGCATTGCTACTATGAAACCTGTAGGTTTAGGACTGTTGAATATGAGAAAGGACTAAAGAGTGTGAAACTGATATATTTGTCTAAAAGTACTTGGTCTGCAAAATCAAATATAAAGCACATCATGAACGTGGATGTTGGGAGACATCAAAACCATGAAAGTGAAAGGACAACTTGTCAATTAAGATCCTCTGAAATGTTGCCTTTAATTTCATTCTCCCTCTGCAGATACTGCACTCCAAGGTATATAGATTATGAAGATCTGGAGCGTAAATACTGGAAGAATTTAACCTTTGTGGCACCGATCTATGGAGCAGATATCAATGGGAGCATTTATGATGAAGTATGTGTAGTTTTATACATGTCATTCCCCCCTCCCCAACCCTGGCCAAAAGGTTAGTTAATGTTGCACTCTTGTATTGCAGCTGAGAACCAGGTATCTCTTGAAAATTGTCTCTCAAGAGCCCCACTGTTGAGTTGCGCATGCCCTTAGTATGATGTGCTTTAGACACTCTTGGGAAGCGGTGTGCCCCCTTATGAATCTGAACACTGATAGAGGGGTATATGGTCTCATGGGCTCAACAACCCTTCGCTAAGCATGTCTGGTGTCTGCAAGGCCTTGCTGCAGCAGCTTTCTTTCTTTCTTTCTTTCTTTCTTTTTTTTTTTTGGATAAACTAGTTTGTCTAGTTACAATCTTTAAAAAGTATAGTCCTATTTTTGTTTATTTGTGCAGTTTTCAGCTCCATTACACATTTCCAGCCCCCTCAGCGCTTTTTGTTGTTGGTTCTGCCCTGTTGATTTCCAGTGAGTGGGATTGTGGGCATTCAAATCGAAGTCTACCCTAATTGATAGCCTGCCAGATTGGGAGAAAAAAAATCAGGTTGTAAGTGGCACACATCATGCGGTGGGGAGGTGTCTAGGGCAGGCCGGCACTCTGATGTTGTATGCCCCCCATCGCTGTGGTATTTGAATGTCTGATATGTTGTGAAGATGGACATTCCCTGAAAAGGTGTTCTGCATGTGCATGCTTCTGCCATCTTCAGATATGAGTGCTACCTGAAATTTCTTCTCTGTGAGGAGGTATCAGAACTCACCTGAACTAGTCCTTCTCCACATCAGTGCGAAAGAAAATTATTTCCTGTAGTGATTCTGTTGCTGGTTTGTTGCCCCTTGACTTTGAGTTCTGAGATGAGTGTGGTGCTTTAGACGTGGTGGGCCTGGGATGATTGAGTTCACACTTCATTCTTCTAGACTTGTTAATTTCTCTTCTGTCTTTCTCTTCTTGGCTCTGAGCTGCTTGGATTCGCTCACCTTGTCACTCAGAAGCAATCTTAGTCTGAGGAAGGGGCTTGGATCTGAGGACTGTCAAGGTCAACTTTGATTTCATTGGAATGGGATCAGAGGTTCACCCCAAAGTCCTCTGGACTTGTGACTTTCCTAGAAAGTTTACGATTGACCCTAGGTCTGAGGAACCTGCACGAGTCGGATCATTCTCTTCCGAGATGGCTATGTACCAATCCCCTTACTGGCCTCAGGAATCATTCTACCCTCTGGACCTCTCCAGTTCTTGAGGTTCCTTCTTTTTACCCCCTCAGGTGTTATCCTACCTCTGTGCTTCTCTTGTGAGGAAAGTAAACACAGTTTTAACTAACATTCTTCAGCTTTGGATTAAAAAAACAACCCAGTCTTGAAATAGCTTCATTTTTCCAAATGCTTCACCTTAGTAGATTAGTTGCAATACTGTTTACACAGCTGGACAGGTCTCTGGCTGCATAGAAGTTCCCTTAGAGTTACTACCTATTTCTGATTGAAATAGTGGAGAAAGGAAATTTCTAGAGGAAGTAGGATTTTGCTGGTTGTTGACACAGGTGACTATGGGTAACAAGTGACTGATAGTACAGCTCTCATTGTACACTCAGAGAAATGTGAAATATCTATCAGAATCAATTTTGCTACTTAGAGAACCATCCAAGAAATTGCATAATATCCTAAGGGAGTAGTTAAGCAATGAGACCGTCAAGAAAGGAGAAGCAAAATTATCTTTGTAAGAATACATGCACTTCTCCAATTTACTGGATGAATCCTTCCTTCATAAAGGTCTGCTCTGAGAGAGGGGTGGAACCCTGGTCTTTCTTGTATGCCATGTGGGGAGCTTCCGGGAAACAGTTCTGTGTTCTCTCTCCTTTTTGGTGGTTCTGCTTAGTACTTCTTGCTATGCTCTCTGCTGTCTTTGTAATCACTAGGAGAAGTAGTGTGTAACTTGGGCCTTGTCTACACTAAAGGAAAAAGTCAATCTCAGCTATGCAATTTGAGTTATGTGAATAGCGTAACTCAAATCGACGTAGTTTAAATCTACTTACTGCAGGGTCCACACTATGCGGTGTCTACAGGAGATGCTCTCCCATTGACTCCCCTTACTCTTTTCGATCAGGTGGAGTACAGGAGTCGACGGGAGAGTGATTGGTTGTCGATTTAGCGCAGTGGTTCTCAAACTTTTGTACTGGTGACCGCTTTCACATAACAAGCCTCTGAGTGCGACCCCCCCCATATAAATTAAAAACATATTAACACCATTATAAATGCTGGAGGAAAAGTGGGGTTTAGGGTGGAGGCTTACAGCTTGCAACCCCCCAAGTAATAACCTTATGACCCCCTGAGAGGTCCCAACCTCCAGTTTGAGGATCCCTAATTTAGCGGGTCTTCACTAGACCCACTAAATCGACCGCTGATGCATCGATCGCCACAATACTGGTCCTCCGGGAAGTGTAGACAAGCCATGTGACAGAGGGTTTGTCAAAAAACAAATTGCTTAAGGGAGTTTAATGAGAGCCCTGACCAAAATTAGAATACAACCAGCCAAGGTGGTCTGAAAGTCGGTATTTGAACTAGGTAGTTGAGTCTTTGAAAGCTATTCATCATTAGTGAAAGATATTTGTATCCCCAGTGGTCCATCTCATGGAGAAAGCAGTGCATGTAAACCGTATTATGTATGCACATAACTGGAGAAAACTGGTTTTGAAAGTTAGGGTAGCAGCACTGGATCGGGGAGGATTTGATAAGAGAGCTCTCTAGACACATAAAGAGTTTGTTGTTCTCTGGACAGCAAGAGATGCAGACAATCTGACCAAAAGGGGGCAGAGAGAAAGGATTGCTTTCAAAAGTTAGAAGCTTTCACTTTTTTCTTATTTTCATCTCTAACTAAACTGGGAACGATTTCTCTAGTTTTTCTTTGAGAAGTGTGAATCTATTACATGAACCATTTTTTTTGTTTTTAATTCCATTTTCTCTGTGGTTTTAATAAATCTGGTTATCGTTAAAATAACTGTCACATGGGTAACATCACACAAGCATCTCCAGAGTGAAATGAACCCCATCATGTCTAAGGGAGAGGTGCAGAAGGGAAAAGAGTTTCTGGAACCTGTACCGCCTCTCAGCTTTGGTCGAGACACGTGGACAAAGATCTCCTGTCCCAATGAGTTGTGTTTTCATGACACTGCAACAAGTGAATACAAGGGGAGAGGCCAGAAGGCCAAGGAGGAGATGAGAATTATGAAAACACAGAAATAGAATTGGTGGAGACTGGTAGTGGGAAGATGATTAGAAGTGGGGACAAATGGCCAGGGAGGAAAAGAAGTAAAATAGCAGCCTGTGGAATAAAAACAATTCCATTTAAAAAAAAAAAAAAAAAAAAAAAGCAGGGGAGGAGTAGTGGTTGAAGGAATAGACGGGGGCGGGGAGGGGGAACGAGAGAGAGGAGGGGCTGACACATGGTGTAATGGGGCATCCATGCCAGGACAAGGCTCAAGGGGATCTGGAGGAAAGTGAGAGGTGATGCCTGGCACCAAGTCATTGCTGGGAGGAGGTTCCAACAAGAAAAGCTGGGGAAACATTGATAAAAGTAGAAATTATTTTTTTAGACAGAACTTTTATTTCCCAAATTACTCTTTGTCCGCCAGATGGTGCTCTTGGGCAACTAATGTGCTGAAGGCCGACCTAGGGGAGAAACCTCTTGGCTAGATTTAGAATCTAGAGATTGCTTTTGCATATTTGTCCATTTCAGAGATTTTTATTTATGCAGAAAGAATGGATGTAGTACCCCTACCTACAATTGTGGGCAAACAGTGAAAGAAAGGGGAAGGTACAATTAATTTCTCATAACAAACTATTTGTGACAATGGAAACAAATGTTTGTATTTTGTAAAGTTAGGGAAACTATTGCAGACAACATGCTGCAAGCATTGAATTTACTGTAAAACAATAAGGCAAATATCTCAAAGCATTTCCATTTAAAAAAAAAAAAAGCCAGCTGAAGGCGCATATTAATTCATGGATTTAGTGTTGCATCTCTGCTTTACTGATGTTTCCATGCCCTGTAAACATGCACTCCGATCTTCAAAATTAGTGGCAAAAGCTGCAGCAATGCAGCTCCTTGTTCTTTTGTTTATAAAACAAAAAAATAAAAACAGTTGCCATCTTGTTGTCTGGTTTTGAATAGGATTTGTCTGTTTTGCACAATGACTTTCATTTTCTATTAGCAAAGCTATCTCTGAAGCCATGTACACCCCCAATTTTTAACTTTTAAAAATTAATTAAAAACTGGCAATTTGTTGTATTTCTGAAATCCAAGACCTTGCTGGTGTTATGGGAGAGAACAATTGAAATGACATTGCAGTGTATTAACAAGTGGTGGTTTTTTTTCGTTTTTAACTCAAAGGATAATGAGGGTTTAGAAGAAGGGACACAACTGTAAAATCTGTGTTACATGGAATAAAAAATAGGAAAGGGAACAAAGCGATAAACCATTTTTTGAGTTCTGGCAACCAACCTAAAGGAAGCAAACTTTGCTCTCGTGATTTATTATATTACCAGAACCCCTTGAATGTATTTATAGCGTTGTATTTCATGGTTAACTGTCTCTGTTTTGTTCACAGATTAAATTATTTATAAATTAGGAAATATCCTAAAGTAGTAACTGTTATGAAAACACACTGGGTTTATAGAAAAGAAATTCAACGTAGACGGCTTAGTGTTAGGTCGAAGTATTATGCCATACTGTACACATCTTTTATTGTTTTTATATTTAATTACAGGACTTTGTAAGATAAGGACAACCCAGTTGACTCAAGAAATAATTTAGGGAGGCATTCCACTAAAGGATAGATTACAAGGACTGTATTTATGTTAAGGTCACCACTGTCTGTACTTTTATAGGTGAATTGGGAAACTTTTTTACATTTCATAGACAAGAGTTCAAGGTTCTGTTTTTCTGTGGCCACCATGTCATCTGACCTTGATAAAAATGCTTGTCTGGTCTACACAAGAGTTTACACTGTTAATAATTAATAAATGGCTAGTTGCAGTTTTACTGAAAATTGAATAAGACATTTTCTACTGTGGACACACCTATGGGGAAAAAGAGGCATGGGAGAGAGGGAATCAACATCACCAATCATGCCTCTCCTGGGATTAAATTAGCTAAATATTTATACTCTGTGATTGGCTGTCACGGCTGTCACAAGTGCTTTACCAATTATTAGAGGGTGGGACAGAAAGAAATCCCTAAAACAAGAATAGAAAGGTAGATGAAAGACTGGGGCAGAACATCACTGATTGGCTCATGGTAGAACATACTTCCAGCTGGTGTGTGTATTTATTTGTTAAGGTAATATAAGCCTTAATATACAGGCTGTCACAATTTAGGGATTGTAAACAGTTAAAATATTTGTTTCAAAGGCTACATTTTAAGGGGCCTTTTGTTATGATTTACTGTAATTATTTCAAGGAGACTGGGACATAAACTTTTATTAATGGTTTAGGGGATGCTAAGGGTATTACAGTAGCTCTGTAAACATGATGTTAGTGGGTTCATAAATGAAACTGAAAGTTGGCTCTCTTTTTTGGCCCAATCCAATAAAATTAAATCTTGGGATACCATGTAAAGTCCAACACCCTCCCTATTCATTACATCACCCTGCTTCCTCTTATCAGGAGAGTTGAGACTGGCATTGTTGGGAGAGAAAAGTAGGTGTAGGACATCTCTAAAAGAAATGAAATCTGAGATGTAGGTTGGAACAGAATTGTGCAAGGCCTTGAAAATATGAAGTTTGAATATGATACAGAGAGCAAGGTAGAGCCAGTGGATAGATTCGAAGGGGGAACTGACATGGTCAAACAATGGGTGAGGAAGACAATTTGTTCAATAGCATTTTGTAGGAAATTAAGAGACAGAAAAATGTATATCAAAGAGTGTAGATTATTATTTATTTATTTATTTGTATTATTGTAGCACCTAGGAGCCGCAGTCATGGATCAGGTTTCAGAGTAACAGCCATGTTAGTCTGTATTCGCAAAAAGAAAAGGAGTACTTGTGGCACCTTAGAGACTAACCAATTTATTTGAGCATAAGCTTTTGTGAGCTACAGCTCACTTCATCGGATGCATACTGTGGAAAGTGTAGAAGATCTTTTATACACACAAAGCATGAAAAAATACCTCCCCCGACCCCACTCTCAAATGTGTTAGGCACTGTACATACAGAGAACAAAAAAGACAGTCCCTGTCTAAAAGATCTTACAATTTAAGAAAGGAAATTGTGTTGTCGTATACCCTGGGTCTGCAGGGTGTAAAGAAAGGGGTTCTTTGTTTGCATGATAGTGTTTGCAAAGACTTGCATGGTTCAACTGTTCTTAACAGTTGACAGTTTGATGAATCCTTTCTGTCTCCGTTTAGTTAGTGAATTGAGTTATTCTTATTGTGAAGAATTTTCATGTTGCTTTCCATGCAAAATTTGCTCATATTGGGGCTGAGCACTTTGCTGTATTGAGGGGCCAAATGCTGTGTGATCTCTGTTTTATTTTCAGCCACTGTTGCATACTAAGGTGGTGGAGATGCGTGCCACAACCTGCAACTTAGACCTTTGTCCTTTCTGACTGTAGAAAGCTAGCAGGGATGTATTTGGTTAATTTTTAGTTGCATTCCTTAGCATTTCCCTGCATGGGGAAAGGGAACGGTTTCAGTGTCTCTTAAAGACAGAACAAGGAGTAATGGTTTCAAGTTGTAGTGAAGGAGGTTTAGGTTGGATATTAGGAAAAACTTTTTCACTAGGAGGGTGGTGAAGCACTGGAATGCGTTACCTAGGGAGGTGGTGGAATCTCCTTCCTTTGAGGTTTTTAAGGTCAGGCTTGACAAAGCCCTGGCTGGGATGATTTAGTTGGGGATTGGTCCTGCTTTGAGCAGGGGGTTGGACTAGATGACCTCCTGAGGTCCCTTCCAACCCTGATATTCTATGATTCTGTGATAAAGAAGCTAGTGTGTGGCCCAGGCTCAAGAAATCTACTCTTGATGCCAACAGTGTGGCTATCAACCTGTGTCCCATCTCTAGTTTTTGGGGAAGGTCACTGAAAAGGTTATGGCAGGGCAACTGTAGCAGTTTGTTGATTCTACAGACTTCCTTGACTCCCAGTCAGTCTGGTTATAGGCCTGGATCTGGAGTAGAAATTGTACTAATTGCAGTTTGTTGATGATCTCGTAGTAGTGGTCTATACTGATTGTTCTAGATTAGTCAACAACCTTTAACTGCACTTAACCATGAGATTTTGTTGTTTTATTTGCAGACACAATCAGGGATGGATGCTCCAGCTCTTCAATGGTTCCGTTCCTATCTTTTTGAGAGAATACAAAGTGTATTTATGGGTAATTGTTTCTCTACTTTGAGGGTTCTCTCTTGCCGAATGAGTGCCACAAAGGCTATGTTGTCAGATCTCTTGTTCAATGTGTACCTGAGGAGACTGGCAGGTTTAGTGGGGAGACATGAACTGTAATACATTCAGTAAGCTGATGATGCTCAACTCTGTCTCCATTACACCTGACATGGCCAGAGAAGTAGAGTGAATGACAGAGGGAGTAGATGAACTTGGGGCTTGAATGAGAGCTAGCTGGCTGTGAGAGACAGACTTTCATGCCACACACCGCTCTTCTTCTGGTCTGAAAAAGGAACCCCGAGTGTCACAGCTAAATGCAAGGTGGAACAGATTGTTTACATAAGTATAATATCATCCTGGGACTGAAGTGGCTACAACTACACTGCATGCAGCTAGCTGGCAACAATTCAGTCCACACTAAGATATTGTTGGAGGGTTAGGAGAAGCAGCTGGAACAGTGGTGGTGAACCGCCACGGCAAACCGCAGCCACTGGGAGCTGTGGGCAGCCGTGCCTGTGGATGGTCAATGTAAACACTATCTCATGGCCTGCCAGCAGATTACCCTGATGGGCTGCAGGTTGCCCACCATTGAGCTGGAAGAACTGACAGAACTTATATCAGCACCCCTCTTTTAAGGGAGTGTAATTGCCATTTGTTAAGCAAGTGTGAAACTTGGGGGTCTTGTTAGATCCTGGGCTGCTCTTAAAAGCCTGAGTAGTGGTTTTAGACAAGAGTGCTGTTTCCATCTCTGTCTGGTAACACAGAAGCAACATTTTCTCACCAACACGGAGACATTGCCACAGTTATTCGTGTCTTTGTCATTTCAAGATTAGAATCCTGTAATAAACTCTACATAGGGCTACACCTTCAGACTATTCAGAGGCTGAAGCTCATGCAGAATGTTGCAGCCTGCATATTGGCAGAGTTGTGCAATGGGAGCACATTAAACCAGTGATCTGTGATCTGCATTGACTCCTAAAAAGCTTCCAGGTGGGATTCAGAAGTTTGCTTTCAACCTAGAAAGTCCTAAATGGTTTGGGACCTGGTTACATGAGAGAAGACCTTTCTTCCTGTGATATACCATTTAACATTTGAAATCAGCAGAGACATTTGAGCAGGACGTTGGGCATACCTGGAAGGATGAGAAATACTTGGAAGGATGTGGCAGATGAAGGATGGGAGCAATGTTCCCTCTAATTTTTGACAGGCTGTGTGTGGGGAAAAAATGTCTTCTGTGCAAATTTTTGTGCGCGTGGTCTTTCGCCGTGAATGCAGGGTTTAGGATCTGTGTGTGCGTGCACACGTGCACAGCTTAGAGGGAACAATGGATGGGAATGAGTTCCAAAGCAGAGGCTAATACTGATTTCTCATCCTTTCAGGCTTGCTGCAAAGCTGGCCTTTTTGCTCTCTTTTTCTCAAGCTATTGAGGAGGGCGGATGCTGATGGAAGGGGTTCGTTATATTTCTGTATTATGTGTGTTTTAACCTATGGAATTGGTGCACATGTCACAGAATATATCCATAACTCTATTTTGTAAATGTGAAGAAATAATAAAATACCCCAGTACAACTGTATGTATACTGTAAGTGGCTATGTATACTGTAAGTGGGTCATTCTGAGTATCTTTCCTTTACTGCTCTACTTGTATGTTTTTGAGTGCGCAACCTTTTAGTCCCTCCCTTCATTTTTATTTGAGCTGTTTCAACCAAAGTCATACTTTAAAAAAAAAAATGGTGGAGGGAGGTACAACAAATTTCTCAGATTGTAAGCTCTTTGGGGGCAGAGACTGTCTTGTTGTTCTGTTTGTACAGTGCCTATCATAATGGGCCCTTGTCCATTTCTGGGGCTCCTATAATGATTAATAATAAATTATCGTCCAGATTAATAATGGAATTAATCAACATACTAGAAGTAAAAATGCAGCACCAAAACAGCACAGACCATAATAATACATGCAAAGAGAAATTGCTCTTTAAAAAGAGTCGTCGTCTTTGTATGGCTGATGTAAATGTAGAGCAACATCTACAATTTTATATTTAGATGGTTAAGCCAGATAATTGCGTCTGGAGCAGCAGAGTATATTGCTGTGATATCTCATTCATATTTGTGAATCAGGCGTTAAGTTGTTATATGTTCCATGGTCTGCTCTGGGTGATCACCGTCGCACGCTGGAGAGTCTTTAATTTTCCATTTGTGCAGCACGTATCCACATCTTCCGTGGTTTGTGTGGATACAGTTTAGGGTTACCCATGAACTTTGTGGAAGATCGAAGTCATGAACCCTCTGTGTCAGGTCTTTCACGAGGTGTTTATTTGTGATTTCTTGTGGACTCCATTCAACTTTCCAAGTTTCATCAGGGTTGAAGTTGCATTGTTGAAGGTTAAATGCATGGGTCCAAAAGAGCTTACTTGACTTCAGGTGGTGGTGAGGGATGTTGTTAAGGTCCTGGGGGATGGAAAGACGTTCATTCTCCACAATCCTCTGAAATCCCCGAAGGGTTGTGGCATCATGGCAAATGGATGGGGGAGCAATGTGTGACAGCATGGGCAGCCAGGGTGTTGGGGTCAACTTGAGGGTTCCAGTGATGCACCGCATTGTAGTGTTCAGTTGGAATCAACAAGTCGAATGTGGCTACTTCTGGTCCATACTGTTACACTGTTCTTGGCTATGGAGTACACAAGGGCCATCGCTGATGTCTGTAACTTTGCAGGTGCTTCCCAGCTTGTGTTTGCCGGTTTTTGGACCAGGCTGACCCTTGTCTTCATCTTGGCAGCTACCTTCTTCAGATGGTTATGGAAGGTTAGCCTGCTATCCAGCTTCATTCCAAGATAGGTCAGAGTGGGATCATGTTGCACAGTGGCCACAGAAGGTCACTTTTAGGACGTGCTTAGCATTCCTGTTATCAAGATGGAATGCAGTGACTGTTGTTTTGTGAGGATTTTGCTTGAGCCTCCATTTCTGGAACTATTCCTCCCTGGTGTTTAGGTCCCTGTTCAAGGTGGACTCAATGTCACTGAAGGTGGATGCTTATTTTGCCAGGCAAGGTCATCCGCCTGTGCAAATTTGCATGACTTTGTTGGAGGCACGTTGCTTGCTTGTGCAAACATTAAAGCATTGGCTCAAGTACTGAACCTTGCGGCAGTTCATAGTTGAGGAACCAAGGCGAACTGACTTCGTTGCCCAAGTGGACACGTAGCTGCCTGTCGCTCAGCATCGTCCATAGCAGGCGTAGTGTTTTGCGGCAGGGGATGATCTTTGCGAGCTTCAGCATCAAGCCTTAAATCCAGACTCTATCATAGGCTGATGACAGGTCTACAAAGGTTGTGTTGGTCTTAAATTTCCTCTGGAATCTGGCCTCAATGTTAAAAAAAGACTACAGGAAACTGTTAGTTGTTCTGTAGAGAGGAGAAGCAAAGAATGGTATCATACCGCTAATGATAATTACCCTTTAAAAAAACCAAAATGAATGGAAGTTAGTTTTACATGGGACCCATTTTTACTCTTATCATGGAAAGTTACAGAAGAGCTCCTGAGCCTACTTTAAATCTGGAGCTAGACCTTTCACTTGAGCTACTGAAAGCTACAATATTCTTTGCTCCTTGAGAAAGAAGAGAGTCAGTTTTTCCAGGACTCTGTGAGTTTTCAAACCTTTGCTAGAGTTGGCATCTAGCTTTCCCCTTCCATCTCCACACTGAGTTGAAAGCTGATTCAAATGCTATTAACAGAGCCATATGAACACGGGACAGTCGTTAACAGTAACAAACAGGGTTTCTACACACTAGCGCTTACTTTGATATAACATAAGTTGCTCAGGGGTGTGGAAAAGCCACCTCCCTGGGCAACGTAAGTTACACCGACCTAAGCACTGATGTGGACAGTGCTGTATTGGTGGGAGAAGTTCTCCCGCTGAGATAGTGAATGCCACTCGGGGAGGTGGAGTAATTATGCTGACGAGAGAGCGCTCTCCTGTCAGCATAGAGCGTCTGCACGAGCAGTGCTACAGCAGTGCACCTACATCGGTACAGCTGAGCCACCGTAGCGATTCTAGAGTAGCCTAACCCGGTCACCCAACACGTTAGGAAAAAGGGAACTAATGATCTTTCATTTGAACTGTTACCTGTAGTTCAGGCAGCACTTCTCAGAGGAAATAAAAGGTAAGTCTAATGTGCTGCAACAAGGGCCATAGATAATTAGTCACTATAGGTATGAAACTTGTAAAAAAAAAAAATAAATAAATAAAAAATTTGCTTCTTTGTTACCTTTTCTCCCTGGTTATCTTATTCTGTATTTCATCTTTTAAATAAAAAATAATCTGTTACTGCACATCTTTGTCCCTTAGGTCAGACTGCCTGATGTGTTTTCTGAAAAAAACAGCCATTACATTTGACAAATATGCTCCTAAAATATATGTAGAAATTAGAAATATTTTCATATAAATTTTTATTGGAATTAAAGAACAGTTTTATAATCTAGGTTAGCTCCAGAAAGATGTTAAATAAAAATATTAACTCTCAGTTTTCCCCAAATGCCCAGAATAATTATTGATTGTATTCTTTCCACATGCTAAGGATGACAACTAAATGGATTCTAACTGCCTTTCTACAATCCAGTGGCTGTCTACTAAACATTACATATGAATGAGCCTGGGTACTATTAATTTAATGCTGGATATTAAATATAAAATAGCCAGTTGAATTTTGAGAGGTATTCTTATTAAGCGTTGAGATGTTGGAGCTGAGCGACACTTTTAGAGCTCCGGTTTTCTTTGCTGTCAATGTTGCAATTGTGAGAATTAAACACAGTTACATTGTTGTCAATGAGACTTGACTCCATATTATACTGAGCGAATGTTTTGCTTTGAAATGTTTGGAATACCAAAACAGTATTTTCCATTTTATAAAGTAACATCTTGCAACATTACAGTTGCAGAAATAAAACTGATTTTCTTATATAGTCAAAGAGGATTAAAAAAGAATTTAAAACTGGCAAAAATATTTTTAGATCATCATTTGCTAATAACCAGCTAAAATGTTTTTGTCCAAACTCTATCAACATGTCCTCCCTGGCTGAGAACTTTCATGCTATGCATGAAGTTAACTTGAGTAAATGCAAATAGATCATGTATAGGCTGAAGGAGTTGTGTATTTTGTGTATTCCGTACTCATTTGGTTTTCTATGTTCATATGGAAATTTGGCCTTGTTTTTGGAAGAAAACTGGCAGTGTGTTGATTGGTAGTGGTGAGGAAAGTGCTAGAAAGCTATAGATACAGTAAATTAGTATCAGATAAATTGGTGACTCAGAATGGTATGAGGAATTAAGATAGGGCTATAAAAAGAGTAGACCTTAATGCTTTGTTGGTTATTTGTAAGAAAGCAACATTATGGAAGCACAATGGAATCTCCATGATTAAGGTTGTTTTCAGTTTTCCACTTAAAGCAGATATTCAGTGCCTTTGTTCCTTAGAAAGAACACAGTGCATCTTCCCTAAATTTACAACACATAATCTGTGAGCAAAGATTGAATTTTCTAGGGATTTTCAAGTAAATCTGTTAATTAATTTGAGTAAAAAATAATTACATTTGGTCTTTTAAGTTTATTTTGAGTCTCATAATGTTTATATTCTGCATACAATTACTAATTTGAAAGGGGCATTTTTTTGTAGCATCTAAGGGAAAAGCTATTTCTTAAGTTTACAGCTAGGTTAATTTTTGCAATATTGACAATACTCCTTATAACTCACTGTTTCTTCATCACATATATTTTTATGTCACATTTATACGCCAGAATCTGGGCTTTTGTTTAAAATAATTTTATTTGTAGCCTTTGTGGTTTTGAAGAAAATCTTGAAAACCTGAACTGAGAGTTTTATTTGCTGGCTGGCCCTGTAATTTATTTTTTAAATTTTTTTATTTTCTGGCTGGCATAAACTCATTTAATAAAAACCAGGATCTTTGTGAATGTGCACCTCCAGCTTAGCGGCCCATGCTGTTCTTCATTAAAGTAGCCATTGTGGTCAGAGATCCTTCCTAAAACTAAGAAGCTCAGAAGTTTATACACAGAATCACTACTTTGTGTATCAGTTAAGGTTGCTGCACATGTCACACACAACCTCCAAAGCAAGGGAATGAAAATGAAGACACTTAATGATTCATACCCTCTCCTCCTCTACTCAGAGATGCTGCCTCGCTGACTGCATGACCACCAGACATCACAGACAATGTATCACAACCTCAGTTCTGCACAGAAGGGATGCTGGCATTTCAGCACTCCTTTCCCCAAACTTGAGTGAGATTTCCCAGAATTGTGCAGATCTTCAGACCAAAAATCTGGTCTTGCTTAACTGTGAGCATGTGTTTAAGTCCTGTTATTGTCAGGGAGCCTTAAACGCATGTTTAAGTGCTGTTCTAAATAGGGATGCGTTCTTGAGTTGGGGCCTAAATTATTTTGCTTGAATGTCCTGGTGTTCTGTATCTCTATATATCTAGTAATTTCTACCTTACTGGTACTCCTGATTGCTGTTATAATAAAATGTGATTTCCTTCTCTTAACTTTTAGGGAACAGCTCTGATTTCAGTTATTTTACATCACACACAGTGATGCATATCTTAGCATCTGAGATTAGAATTGCTCTTAATGGATAAATATAAAATACAGCAAAAACACCACGTAGGACTTTAAATACAGAATTCCTATAGGTTATAATGATGGTAAAATGATTGAAATTCCATGCAGTTCTTCAGAAGATTTCCCCTTAAGTATTTTATTGTCCAATATTTTATTATAATTAAAAATGTTTCTCAAGTGACTTAGTGATTTTATTTTTTTCCTCCTTTACAGAGCAATGTTAAACTTTCAGAGGTAAATAAAATAATGTATGTTTTAAGATACTGTTTGTTAAACACTTTCATATTGCATGATTTTACTTTGGAACCGAATAAAATGTGCATCCATATCTTTTTGAACAGGGTCCTACCTTGTAGGTATATACCTACAAAAGAGTTTTATTCTCTTTGGCTATTATTTTTAATGTAGCTGCACTTATAGTTCCTGTCAGGATCGGGATCCCAACGAATGAGATGCTGTACAAACCTCTAGGACAATGTTTTCTCTGCTCTGAAGATCTTGCAATCTTAGGGCCTGATCCAAAGCCCATTCTATTCAATAGGAGTCTTTCAGTTGACTTCAGCAGGCCCCCTAAGTGCTTATAATATTGTACTTGTGTATTAATATATTGCAGCATTAGATCAGGTTTATACCACTTAATTAGTAATGTTAAGTGTATGTATTGTACCGTTGAAATTTCTTGATAATTGATTGTGTTCTTTTTCATTCCTCTCTTCAATTAAAATACCTTTTGGAATCATTTCAGCAGATTGTGTTTTCATTTGGTAGTCATATTATTTCTAGTATTTATTAATGTATTTTATGTCTTTGTTTCAGGATATTGATGAATGGAATATTGCCCATCTCAATACAATATTGGACGTTGTGGGTGAAGACTGTGGAATTTCTATTGAGGGTGTAAATACCCCCTATCTCTATTTTGGCATGTGGAAAACAACATTCGCATGGCACACTGAAGATATGGATCTCTACAGTATTAATTATCTCCACTTTGGAGAGCCGAAGTCATGGCAAGTTTAATTTTTTTTAATGAAAGCTCATTTTGAAAGATGTTTCTTTTTTGTTTCAGCTGACTAAAGCAAACAGATGAGGTAGAATTACTTTGTGGTGAGGAGCTCCATTTAAACAAGATAAGAGCAATCTGGTGGGCAGCTCAGAAAGTAATGAAATTTGGGTCTTGTGATTGAAGGAGAATGGCCTTAATAATATAAACTTCTCCTTTTAAAGGAAATGGCTAAAAAGAAAAAGAATCTGAGACTCAAAAGAAAAAACAGTAGTTAAATAACAGGCATTACTTGAATCAGGAAACCCAGGATACTATTTGAGAGAACTCTTATTAGGGCCTCATTGAAATCATTGGGACAGATTTGGTGTCTTAAGTCCACGTCAGCAAAGTACTTAAGCATGTAGTTCATTTAAATGTATAACCAGACCTCTGAAGTCAATGAGATTGCTTAAGTGCTTAACATTAAGCATGTGCTTAAGTGTTTTATTGAATTGGGTCTGTATTATCCACTGCTACACAGCAAACTCCACGTAAGTGGAGATTGAATGATCAAGGTACATCTTAACTGTGATGCCCACAGCCAGAGAGGTTCTCTCTCCTGGACTGTTAACTGGATAGCCTTTTGGTAGTGTGAGGAGACAACTAGGGGTGGGGGTGTGTGTGTGTGTGTGTGTGTGGAGAGAGAGACTTTACATTTTTCATTCTGATGGAGATAATTCATATTATGGTATGTTGGTTGCTTTATCATATGCTAAAGCTGTACATAGTGCATGTCATCCCTATGTAGGTGCCGATTTATTTCTGGTCATCCAGTTATGATGATGGGAATGTTTGCAGGTGATGTTCACTAATGGTGTTATTCAAATTATGTCCATGCATTCAGTCACTTCTGGATTAGGAGAAAGAACTCTGACATTTTAAATATGTAAGCTGGCAAACTGATCAACATACTAAAGATATTGCAAAAGCACAGTAGGAAAAGCAATGTTTTCTAGATTCTAGTTCTAGTCTAAATGCTTTGCATTTAAATACAAGACAGTGGAGCTCTTGTTACTGAGAACGTAAAGAGGACCAAGACCATAACTTCAAATCATCTGCGTAGAATATATCTGAGTTTTGCATCATTGAACAGTACATTTTGTTTGAAATGATTGGTTTAATAAATTCAAGTATATTATGACTTCATTGTAGAAAAGAAAGATGGACTTTTCAGATACAACATTGATGGATGGATATATGAAAAACTACCTAAATAGGCAACTCTCCTTTAAACACAAAGTTTTTATGTTCGATCCCAAGAAATATGAAAGTAATTCAGAAAGCAGTTTTGAAAAACACTTAATATTGTAAAATTCCAACCAGCAAAGACACTTACTTAATCCTAATAGAACATGGACATGTTCTGGCAAGAGTTTAGTAAAGTTCTGATTAGTGCGTTTTAAAGTATTTTAAAGCAAGTTTTAAGATTTGTGCTGAATGCCCCTCTAGTCTACAAATAGGTTTTGAGTCTTCCAAATAACTAAATAAAATTTTAAAAGAAATGGGAGCTGGGCACTCAACTCCCATTGATTTTTTTCAATGAGAGATGAATACGTAACTGCCCTTTGTGACTTTGAAAATCTCCCCTCCAAAACACATTGTGTATTGCTATTATATAGTAAATGGAGACTCTTTATAAATAATAGAAAAATATTTAGTTTCTTTATCATTCTTTGAGCATAAGTACTTAATAGAGCTACATTAATTTTATAAATTTAATGTATTTACATTACATTTAAGTACAGTTGAGTTCAGTAAATATTAAAAGCTAAAGGCATTTTGACAGTCATAATTAGATGATGCTCAGCTGCATCAAAAGTACTACAAAATGAACTGTAATGACAGTTGACTCACTTGGTTGCCGAGCAACTGAAGGCACAGATCATGACACTGACAAAAGCCTGTGTTAGTGTAATGGTTTAGAATGGAAGCCATGAAATGGAGGAAGCAGATGGGCCTAGAATGAAGGGGTCACAGTTTAGAGGGCCACTGCACCTGTATTCCCCCCCTGAGGTCCTTCAAGGGTATTCACTCAAAGGTTACTGGTTCCTAGCCATCTTCTCTCTTGGGCTAACACTCATCTCTCTCTCTCCATCCTGACTGGAGGTTTTGAAGGCTGCTCAAAGTTTTGAACATAATTTTAAGGGTTCTGTTAAATCTCTCAAGAGCTGTTAAGTCTGGGGGTGGTAAGAATCTGACCGAAATTGTTGAACTCCACATTTCTCTCATAGTCCTTCATGTAGATCTGACATAAAGTTTGCCCCCTGATCAGTCAGAATCTCACAGGGAAACACCGTCTGGCTGAATAATGCTGGCAAAGCCACTTTGTCTATCTCCATAAAGGAGAGAACTACTAGTTCTGGGTATTGGGTGGCACAATCTGTTATCATCAGAATATATTTTATCCTGTCCAGGTAATTTTGCTAAGGAGCCCTTCTCCAGCCCACCACTTAATTCAGAGATCACTAGCAAATGCTACTTTGGTGAATCTAAGATTGAAAAATAATTTACTAAGATGAAGTATCTTGGCTTTTAATTGTGATGAGAGCCTTCTATCTCTTCCAAGGGCCAAGACTGACAGATGACGGAACTAGCATGCCTCAAATATGCTGACCACAATGGCAGCAATTGGGGAACGTGGAGCTAATTTCTGAAAGTATCCTGTGGATAAATAGTGCACCCCATTCATTATACAGTTCAATTCTCAATATTTATGCGAATAAGAGTGTCTGTGTAAATTGTATATCTTGATTCCACAACTGCAATTGCCATACCCACATGGAGCCCAGTGGAGCTCTGTGCAGGAAAGGTGTGCCCCGCATCTAGTCAGGTGCCAGATCAGTGCCATAAGGAATGTGTGTGAGTGTTTAAATGTGTAATATTTCTTTTTGGAGTTATTTTTTTGCTTTAGGATCTGTAATGCCTGAAAATTATTGTCTAACGCAGAAAATAATTTGAAGGGGAACGGGGAAAGAATGGAAAATTAAAGAAAACATGGGAAACAGTACAGGAGCTGGGGGAAGGAGAAAAAGATACAGTGAGAGGACAGTTACTAGATTTGAGGGTACGATTTATTATTATAATTGATTTTTTTTGCTAGTAGTTATCATTTTTATTACCATAAGTTTTCCTTTGCATTCTTTTCTGAAAAAATGTGGAATTCTATAAAATAGTTATTTTACTATAAATTTATATTCATGACAATTATTTCAATGGTGCTTTGTTATATTCTTTGATTTCCTTATAGAACATTCTTAGTTACCTAGCAAAGTTGTTTGAATGATTAATGGTTTACTTAGCCGGTATATTTAAGGGAGTGGCTTGGTGACTTGGAGTTCACAACAGTTTGTGTTGGATACTTGTTCACATTACAAAAGGCCTTTTCTGCTGGCTGTTGTAAGGTGTTTTTCTCTCTCTCTTCCCCCCCGAGTCTGGTTAATATTTTTAGGTCACAGGATAAAGCTGATGCACAGGATGGTATGCTGGGAGAATTTGTGTCTTGACTAATAAATTGAGAAATTTTGCTCATGGCCTAAGTATTAAACTGCACTTGGAGCTAAACCCAAGTTTTGGAAAACATTCCTAGAGAGCAGACACTAGCATCTGTATAATACGATTCTAAGAATAAAAGGAGTACTTGTGGCACCTTAGAGACTAACCAGCTGTGCACATTGTAAGATGAGCTATTGCCAGCAGGAGAGTGAGTTTGTGTGTGTGGTTTTTGGAGGGGGGTGTGTGTGGGGGGGGTGAGAAAACCTGGATTAGTGCTGGAAATGACCCACCTTGGTTATCATGCGCATTATAAAGAGAGGTTTCAAAGAGGGATGGGCTATTACCAGCAGAAGAGTGAGTTTGTGTGTGTGTGGGGGGGGGGGGGGAAGGGTGAGAAAACCTGGATTTGTGCTGGAAATGGCCCTACTTGATGATCACTTTAGATAAGCTGTTACCAGCAGGAGAGTGGGGTGGGAGGAAGTTTTGTTTCATGGTCTCTGTGTGTATATAATGTCTTCTGCAGTTTCCACGATATGCTATGCATCCGATGAAGTGAGCTGTAGCTCACGAAAGCTCATGCTCAAATAAACTGGTTAGTCTCTAAGGTGCCACAAGTACTCCTTTTCTTTTTACGAATACAGACTAATACGGCTGATTCTAAGAATGTCACTCTGTGTGTCACTCTGAAGCCTAAACCATCTCTTGAGTTAGTATGATGTGGTGGAAACAGCTACATGTATGGTTGAGAATTCTTTTTGTTCAGAATATCACCAAGTTCAATCACTGGGCTTCATGGTCTGTTCCAGTCCAGTTTTTAAGTTTCAGAACATTTTGACTTCACAAATTATCCTTGTATGGTGTACAGCTGCAGTAATGCATGTATCTGTATTGTGCCGTGAGTCCTAGGCCATTGTGATATCAGAGGTAACTCAAGCAATCACTCATACTCTACTGCTACTTTGCATGCAACAGTTTAATTGGTTGTATGAGGGATACTGCACAGAGGGTGGACTACTTGGCCCAGCTGCCACACTTGTGCACCTAATTGCCACCTGCACAAATCAACACGCAAAAACATAACCAGCATACAGAACCGCAAACATACATAGCCCCTAACTGCAGCACTGCCCCATTTGCCGCCTGCACAAATCCATACAACTCTCCCAGCACAACACAACCAGCATGCACAATAATCCCAAACACAAACAGCCCCCTCACTGCAGCATACTCTCCTCGTTTGCTACCTGCACAAATCTCCCAACACAACTCTGCCCCAAACAGATCAACAGTACCACCCACACAACTGCACAATCAACACACACTAAACCCAAACATCACTCTGAAGCCTAGAATGTCTGCTGAATCAGTGTGAAGCAATGGAAACAGCTACCTGCATGGTTTAGAGCTCTTTTTGTTCATAGAATCACCAGGTTCAATCATCACTGGTATTCATTGTCTGTCACTGTCCAGTTTTTAAATTCTCTGCCATTTTTGGCTTTTTTACACACATGACTTTGAGTTATGCCTGTGTGACAGCATGGGCTTCCAGTTACTAGACTAGTATAATAATAAAGGCAGAATACTGAACAGCATATGTAGATTGGAGCCATGTAGAAGATGCATATGATGCTCCAAGGTATAATATATGTCCATAAATCCAAAAAATTTGAATAGGACCTTTAAATTTTGGAAAACATTCTAGGCACATTAGGTATCTGAAATCAGTTTATTATTGCTGCTGTTATCTGACTCATGTAAAATAGTGGTGAAGGTAGATACTTCTCAGATCTGGAAGGATTAAAATGATATAAATGTCGCTGAAGAATATTAGTGAAGGATACATGAAAGTGTTGATTAAACAGGAGCAAAGCAATTATTTTCATGGCAGTCTGGATATTTTGAATTCTGTTGTAGCAAGACTAGTTTAATTTTTATTTGTTAGAGAAAAGCCTGTGTGTAAGGTGTATTTAAGATTGTTGTTTAGACAGGACTATTTTTGGAATTGTACTCATTTTGTCTGTGTTTGTGTTTTACGATTGGGATTTGGAATTTTTGTCATATATATGGAGTCAAATCCTTTATTTTCTGTTAAAAGGAACACGGCATAAACTAACATGACAATGTACATAGATAAATACAGAATGAATGGGTCCTCAATTTGTAGCAAGGCATTTTCAGTGGAAGTCCTACTGGTCTTCACACTGTGACTCCTGTGAATGAACTGGGAATGGCAGGATAATACATTACTATATGATTTGTTCTATATATCACAAAACACTCTGGAGAGAGGGTCAGTCATAAGATAAAGAGAAGGGTAAGCTTCAGAAAGGGAAAGTGACTCCATAACTTTGAGAGAGCAGGGAAAATAGACCAGAGAGCTGAATGGAGGGAACATAGGAAGCCAGGATTGGAGGAGCAGGTGAATGAGTCTTAGCTCAGAAGTAAATGCATGGGAGGTCAGAGGAGTAGAATGAAGCAAGTCCACGAGGAAGTTTGAAAGAAAGAATTTGAATTGGATTCTTAGATGACTAAAAGCCAATGAAGATGACCAAGAACTCAGAGATATTGGGCAGCCCTTCTTTCTTGAGCAAGAGAGTATTCTGATTGCAAGTATTCTGATCCTCTGAAGATAGCATGAGATTCTGCCATGCACACAAAAGGAGAGTGGAGAGGGACTGGGTTGTGGCTGGAGCCACACCCTTTCCTGCTGCCCCTCTTCTCACACAGCTAGAATCTGCATCTCCTAATAGGAATTGTGCTCCCCGGTGATTGCTGGTGTCCCCAACAATTGCTGGCCAGCCCCTGTTAGGGTGATAAGGTGAGGGAAGCTCCTCTGCCCTTGTGGATTAGGGAAGGCTTCAGATTTAAGGTATGAATATCTATTTCAGGGGAAGCATTGTTCAGATCATCGTTCTGGAATTGGTGATTCTTACAAAGAAGAAGTAGGAGAGAGAAGGGCATCATCTTGAATGAGCTAAGATTTCTGGCCTAGGGAGCAAAGTTGTCTGAGTTAAGGAGAAAGATGGTGGAGTTAGGCATAGGGGAGCAGATGTGGGCATGTCTCAGAAAGAGAGTAAAAGTCCCTGCAGGACATTTCAGTCCTTCAGGAATAGGATGCTTTGGTGTAACCGGCAGTTGACAGAGTCAAGGCAAGAAAGTGGGGAATCATCATCATCATCAAACCTCTCTTATGTAGTGCTTTTCGTCAGTAGATCTCAAAGGACTTCACAAAGGAGTTAAGTAACGTTATTCCCATTTTACACATGGGGAAACGGAGAGACAGAAAGGTGACATGGGGGTAGGAGCTGGGAGTCATCCATACAGAATTGATATACACAACTGATAGCAATGACATGTCAAATAGAGCAAAGACAGATGTAGCATCTGTTCATTAGTCAACTTTTATAGCTAGCAAAAAAATGTACGTGGGAGCCAATAGAGCGAAGAAGGATAGAGCCTTGAGACACTCTTTAGCATGTAGAGTGGAAGTAACATGTACATCTTTCATCAATGAAGGAAATGGTTGAATTCAAATTAGAGAAGGAGATTATTAGACATACTGGTTTCTCGTTAGAATTTTTAGGAAGATGTGTGATAAGTAACACCAAAAGTCGCAACCATCAAGTGGGAAGGGAACCATCATAAGCAAAAGTGTTGGTTTACTAATTTATCTGGAGAAGGGCAGTCTTACTATGAAAGGTTCAGTGCCCAGTTTGAAGTCAATCAGACATGTTGTGCTGGAGAAGGTGGCTGGAATGGTGAAAGAGGGTCACCTTCTCCCAAACTTTGCTGAGGAATTGAGTTTGGAAACTGGATATCTTTTGATGAGCAAGGAATGATCCAATGAAGTATTTTTGTTTAAAGAGCTAATAGCAGTTTTGAGAAAGACCTGAAAAGTTACAGAAAGTGTAGTGCTTTTTAAGTACGGTGATTATAAGGAATCAGAAGACAAAACTTGAGGTTGGAAGGGAGTCCAATAACGAGGTAGGCTTTTGCTCATGGATCAGATTTTATTGAGGACAGTATTGGGATGGATGGGAAAAGATACATGAAATGAAAGGATGTCTCTTTGTAGGTGACTCAAGAGACAATGAGGTGCCTGGGCTCAAAGAAGTACGATGGGTGATATTGATTTTCTAAAGGAATAGCATAGCAAACTGTTCATATTGCTCAGTGGACAGAGAGAGCTTGGGAGTGGGTATTGGGCCAGTGATCTAGAATTAGACTGAATCAACTGCTTTGATAAAATGTGGAGGATGATGAACTAAGCTAATCATCAACCAATGACTTTAAAGTTAGTTTAACAATTTTTTACTGGCTTAAAGCTTTGGAATTTTTTAATGCTAATCATACCCAGGAAATCCTCAGCTGTTTTATTCCCCCAACCCTCCATCATCACATAAACTAGTATTACAGTGCAGTAGCTTGGTAAAATGTCACATTGAATTAGCTTGAATCTAATGGCATTTTCCACTATCTGTGGAAATACCTGCTTTAGTAACCATGGAACCATACTGTTTATATCCAGTTTCTTGTTACAAAGATAAGAATAATTGGGTGAATACAAAAGGCTGTTTCACATCAGCCTGATGCCCATATTGTCATTTAGTTGTTACATTTTTTTATGTAGTAAAGCACATTTTGAAAATTTGATCATTCTTTGTTTTATCTGTTTGTTTGCATTATTACTATGAATAGTTCTATTTTTAAAAACTGTGTTACGCTTAAACCTGATATACAGCTTCTCTGTAGTTTTTATTTAAAACAATTACAATTATCTGGGCACTCTGCACAGATCAACAGTTTTCCATCCATATGTATAGTCACCAGATGGTGGTATGCAATATGTTGACATTTGTTTTAATACTAAATCAATACAAATTTAATTTCCAATTTAGTGACCGCCTATACTTGTATAACTTGCAGTGCTAGATAAAGTACTTATCACACATCACAGAAATTGACATGAGTGACATCCCTCCATTTTGTTAATTGGTTGGGTATAATTTGTAAAATGGAAGTAATGAAGAACACTGTCCAATAAATGAAAATTCACTATAAAGATATTTAATGTTAAGACTATTTTAACATTTTTAATTGCATAAAAACTATCCATGCAAGGCATTCTGTTTTCTCATTTGCTACATAGGGACTTACCAAAGTGTCCTGGATTCCTACAAAATGTTTAACCTGCATTTGTAGGTTTATTATTACCAGTACATAAGATTGCCCAACTATTATTATTAGGATCTGGGTTAAAACTTGTAATACAAAAGTACTTCACTGATGTCCCTCTACTCTGGCTCAGAGTGACTTAAAGGGGTAGTGCAGTCTATGTTGCCCGTTCAGCTTATGGCTTTTTTTGGTGAGAGCGCCAAACAAACTGCTGGCTAAAGTTGTTTAATATAATCTCTTATACCGACTCTTTTTGGGTTCTGCTAACTCACAAGTGAAGTTAAGTTCGTCATTTTGTTTTTGTTAGGAGCTGCATAATCTTCGGAATTTGCTGTTTTTTAAAAACTTTTTCCTCAAAATACATTGCTAAAATAGCAGTCTCCTCTTAGTTTAGTATAGAATTAAGTATTGGGGCCTGAGTCGTTTACGTAAGACTTTCTTCTTCTAATCATGGATAACTTCAGCAAGTTCATTTATTGTAGTTTATATAATACCTTTCAGCCTTTGCGATATAGTTTTATAAAGGTTCTTTCATGCTAGTGCCCATATAATGAATTTGAGTGGGTGGTGCAGAATATATGATGATGATGCAGACTTTCCCACACAGAAGCCCCATACATACTTAAATCTTTTTTTTAGTGGTGCATACTGCGTAAACAGCTAACATTGCTTTGAATTCCTTCTCTGGGACTTTCCCAACCCTATGGAATACTCTCCTGAGGACTGATCTACTTTTTTGGGATGTCAAAACTTTCTCCTTTTAAATTTTTCATGCTGAACTTAATTCTTGTAAAAACAGAAAAGGTAACAATACTGACAAGCACAGAATGATGCTTATTGCCAAGCACAGGCAAGCTGCAGGCAAAAGAATGAAAATTCTCTACACTGGCCTTAAGGGCAAATCATCTGTGACTTGGAAAAGCAAGCTTTTGGTCAGCTGATAGTTACATGCACAGAGTAGTTGGCTTCTGAGTTTCCATAAAGGTTACTAAAGGTATGGGTTCTGAATTGCAAATAAAGTGTTAACACTGAAATTTTGTTAGTTGGGCAATGTGTGGAATTCTGAACCATTTCAGGAACACATTTTATAGCAAGGTTAAGACAAGTATGTGGAAGCCTTTACTTTCTAGAAGATTAAGGACTGGGCTCCCTAGTTGTCTATGATTCATCAGCTATTAACTGAACTTGTGGCACCTTAGAGACTAACCAATTTATTTGAGCATAAGCTTTCGTGAGCTATAGCTCACTTCATCGGATGCATAAAGTGGAAAATACAGTGAGGATGTTTTTATACACACAGACCATGGGGGAAAAAAAAAAACATCCTCACTCTATTTTCCACTTTATGCATCCAATGAAGTGAGCTGTAGCTCACGAAAGCTTATGCTCAAATAAATTGGTTAGTCTCTAAGGTGCCACAAGTACTCCTTTTCTTTTTGTGAATGCAGACTAACACGGCTGTTACTCTGAAACCTGTTATTAACTGCACTGCCATTTATTACAGTTCCTAGAGTCTAGAATTTGAGTAGAGTCTAAAACTCCACAATTTCAGCCAGCTGTTTTCCTCCTCCATATACTTGTCAAAATGTAATGCCCATGAAAATGCTGTATTGGCAGTACTGAAGCGTGAAGTCCTCATTTTATCCATAAAACAGATACAGCGCAGACAGCAGCAATGGAGGCTTTCTCCCCATCCTGTAAACAGACCTCAGTGCTGACCTTGAGGGGCAAGAGGTTTTCCAATCTCCATGAAAAGTCATTCTTTGGCTATTCTGTTGATAATCCTAATAATATGGACCAGTTGGTGGTAGCTCTTTGGTTGTTTGAAGAAGTAATGAAATCCCCCTCTCGTTTTACATAGGCCTCTAGGCACACATCATGTGTGAACAACTCTCCCTCTCTAAGCATGACTGTATTGGAAATGATGAACTAGAGCTGAAAGCCTCCAAATACTAATTACCTGTCCCCTGAGCAATCACGTTCGCTGATCAGTGGGCTATGGAAAAATTAATGAAAGGTTCTGAACAAACATAGTGCCTCCAAAATAATCAGTTTTAGAGTTACAGTAGCACTACAAGTTAAGGTAAAAAATGGTACTAGTAATATTCAATATATATTACAAAAGTATGTTCTTTGGCTATAATATCTGGAACAATTAAAGCTCATTTCTTTGTTTGTTAGTGCATATAATTACATCCCAAAACATAAAGAAACATTAACCTTAAATTGCAAAAATCTGCCTAGCTTCTTACACTGTCACCCACCATTCCTATAAAAATATTTTATGGTCACTATTAGTTTTGGCATTTTAAAAATAAAACTTATCTTATAAGCTGAACTGCTCTGCCATTTTTTTCCTTTTTCATGTAATAACTTTGTACTTCTCAGTGCAAAACCCCATCTGTTTATTCTAACTGCCTGAGCTGTCTTACCTTATTTGAGTTGCAGCCTAGTTAAACTGCATTCCTGGTGTCTTGTTTTTCTGCCTGTGGTGTCTGGGATAAAGGAGAGGTAAGCAAGTTGGGAAGCCAGTTCAGTACATGGAAATGAAAGGATGCACCAGTCTCATGTTCTCAGAAACTGTTTTGAATTTTGCACTTGTTTGCCTCTCCTTTTGTTTGTTGCTGAAGATCTCTGGGTTCCTCAGTACAGTAGAACCTCAGAGTTATGGACACCTCGGGAATGGAGGTTGTCCATAACTCTGAAATGGTCCATAACTCTGAACAAGACTGTAGGTACTTCAGCCACAGGGGAATTGGTGCTGCAGCTTCGAGGTCAGGGCTCCTGGCAGAGGCCTCAGGGCTTCTGTCCCCTGGGAGCATGAGAGCTCAGGGCTTTAGATCTGGGGGGAGTGCTGGGGCTTGGGGCTTCAGCCCCATGGCTCCGTTCCCAGCTTCTGCCCCGTGGGAGGTACTGGGGATCAGGACTTGAGTTACGGGGGGAGCACTGAGGCTGAAAACAGTGCTCTCCTCATAGGTAAAGCCCCGGTGACCCCTGTGGGGCTGAAGCTGGAACGGATCCATGGGGCTGAAACCCTGAGCCTGGGCACCCCCATGGGGCTGAAGCCCAAGCCCCAGTGCTCCCCCTGGTCTTGCTCCTAAGGGTTAGAAGTCCCCAGCTGCACTCCTCCTCCCCCCCACCCCCCAGAACCCTGACACCCCCCCTCCTGCCGCTGCAGCCTCATCCGCCCCGTGGCTGAAGCCGTGAGCCCCAGGGCTAAAGCCCTGAGGCAGTACAGTATTTGCTGGGGGGTGGGGCGGTGGGGAAGGAGATTTGTCTCCACTGCTGCCTGATTGATGACTTCTGGGTTTTACAGCATGTCTGGTTGAACGCTAAGTCTGTAACTCTGAGGTTCTACTGTACATTGTTAGTTTGTAGAATACTGCAAGCGGTCAGCTCAAAATTCATGGGAAGCATGTTTTCCTAACTAAACTACCATATTTTTAAAGCCTCTGTATTTGCAACTACAGCTCATATCCTGATCTTTGTGCATGAAAATGAGGGACTTGGCATCATAGAGCTGTGGCTTTGAGGAGAGGTAAAATATACTGCAAGTTTCCTTCTTGGGACACACAGACTAAAGATCTGTTGGAAAATTTGACCTAAATCTCAGTGATGTTGGTACATCTGTCCATTACGTGGTATTGGCAGCGTGGCTTAGCTGGTTGCTATGCTGCCATTGGCTCCTTGTTTGCAGCTGCAGTCTGACAGCTGTCATTGGGTTTACAGATAATGTAGGGGAAGGTAAATGATTTCCATGCTATGGAAGTGAAATATGCCAGTTTTTCAAGGGCATAATGCAGCATAGACTGAGTGGATATACCTCACTATCGCATGCATCCCATGATTGCTACAGCAGGAGCTACCAGTGGTTAAGCAGTGGCCAGAGCACTTTGTAGAACCATCTTTGCCCTCTGCTCTGACTTCTGGGATGATTTTCGTTCAATTAGTGAATGTTTACTGCCCTACATGTCACTGTTCCTCTGAATAATGACATCCGATGAAGTGAGCTGTAGTTCACGAAAGTTTATGCTGAAATAAATTGGTTGGTCTGTAAGGTGCCACAAGTACTCCTTTTCTTTTTGTTCCTCTGAATAAACTCTTCCTTTGTTGGGATTTCTCACTTTTTCTTTTTAATCAGAATTTTCAATTTGGAGCAAACTTGGATATAGAAACTTTATACAAACTGTGTCTTGGAGAGTAGATTTTCCAACAGTTTTTTTGCTATTATCAAATAACTTTTCTCTAGTTTCTTTTAGCACTTACACTTTTTATAAGGGCCTTATCTTCAACATGTTTTAACATATTCTAAAATTCTAGTGTAGACAAGGCAGTGTAATCTTTAACATGTGCTAAACTGGACAGGCTGAAGCCTGCTAATATTCCGCTACACTACAATTTTAGAAAGTATTAGTTAGAACGTGTTAAATAACATACTCTAACAACATACCTCTAAATCTTTCTCCAGACTGAACCCAAATGGATGCAGACTAAGGTTTCTGCAGACTCATCTTGGTGCCTTTGTTTAATAAAAGCTAGAACAGGGATATAGTAAATGTCATAAGCATTATGGAAAGCTAAGGAGCCTAGGTTTGATTTATACAAAAATAGCACCACTAATTTTTAACCTAAATATTGCTGAATATATAGGGCATTAATTATGCTGCAAAACAGAATACAAGTGTCATTGCAGAAAGTAAAAGAATGTATATTACATTACATTTTATTTCCCCAAATCAATATTTTCATTTTATAACCTTTAACATAAGTTAGAAAACGACATGCCTTCAAGTTAAGAAGAAATTAAAGTAACTTGTGTTATATAATTACAAACATTAATGGTTGGGCTGAATAAATGTATTCAATTTAAAGCAAATTGATTTTATGGCAGAAAACATTAGGACTTGTTAATCAACATCCAAAATAATGGGAAGATGTATTTTAAAAACATAGATGACATCTACATTTGCATTGCTTTATAGATAAATTTAGTTTTATTCTGTGGAAGAGCTAAAAATGGATGAAAAAGGAGTGTGACGTAATGCAAGGCAAGGTAAAGTTGCTGGAGGTGCTGCCTTCTGACCTAACTGTCCTTATTAAATAAATAATGTAACCTAGAGCTAAAGATCAAATGGAACACAGGAAAATTTACTTCAGTGTCTGGAGCATGTCCAGTATTTGAAAAGAGCACACAAAAGGGATTGTGAGAGGATTGTGGTAGGTTCTTTCTTGGCCTAGTCAGCATTGCAGTTGGCTTGGGTGAGCAGTGGTGTTCCTTCTCCTTGCTTTCCCTGATGGGTCCTGGGGAGAACAGCAGGAAAAAGAAAATTGACAAAATCCAAAAGAGTCACAGGCAAATACATAAGCATTTCTATAAAGCATCTATTACTATACACTAAACAAGGACTGGAGATCTGATGTCAGACCCTTAAGAAACCCAGAAATTAAGTGAAAGAGCCCAAGATTTTTTGCCTTCCTCTCTCACGAATGGTAGACTGCACGCAAAGGTAATTTACAGAAAGCTGAGGGCTGTGGTTCCAGTGGTCTATCCCCATTTCTGTTCTATTTTTTTCCCCCTCAATGCAGTCTTGCTTTCTGATTAATCAGTTCTTCTAAATGTTGCAGTGTGATCCTTACTCTGTTATTAGGCATTCTAAAAAAGGAAGAGACTACCTCAGGAGCCAGGGATACCAGATGTCCCTGGCTCCTAAACACAGTGGCACAACTATGGATTGCCTCTTACACAGGGTGAAACATAAAGTCTCAGTCTTACCATGTGGTATTGCACTAGCTATCAATGCATTTTTAGTTCATTTTGAAAAAAATCTATATACCTTTCATTTGAGAGCTTCCTCAGATACTTTCCCAGCTTTCTTTGAAAGACTGAATATTCCCAACACTAGATCCTGGACTCCAGGCTGAGATGAATGAGCCAGATCTTGGATTACATAACACACATGGTATTTTTCTCTTCCCTAAGTGGATGACTTAAGTAACAAACAGGCATAGCAGAAATATTATAATTGTTTATTGCAAAGTAGAACTCAGACTTATATTGGGCAGAGGGTTGTGTGGGCAGAGGGCAAAGTTATAAATTCACTCATATAAAAAATAAAAACTATCTAGAAGGGGACACTGTGACACATTTTCAGGGTTATCCCGGTTATCCTGGGTGAATTACTGCCACCTGTTTACAGTGGGAGGGAGCTCTGTTTGTGCACCACCAGAGTTACTAGGGTCCCCAGTTACTAGGACCACAGGCACTCTCCTCCAGGCTCTGCGAGCCCCTGTCTTTTCCCTGTGGAAGCTAGCAATTTACACACTCTACTGGGTTACATTTAAGTGTCCAGTTCCCTACCTTCTGGGCACGTGCAATATACACATTTGTTGGCTCTGTGGCAACAGTGCACTTTGGGTTCACTGGTTTAGTAAAGGAATGCTTAACTGTATTATGCTGTTTAGAACACAAGAATGGCCTTACTGTGCAGACCAAAGGTCCATGTAGCCCAGTATCCTGTCTTCTGAAAGTAACCAATGCCAGGTGCCCCAGAGGGAATGAACAGAACAGGTAATCATCAAGTGATACATCCCCTGTCGCCCATTCCCAGCTTCTGGCAAACAGAGGCTAGGGACATCCCTGCCCATGCTGGCTAATAGCCATTGATGGACCTATCCTCCATGAATTTATCTAGTTCTTTTTTTGAATGCTTGGCCTTTACAACATCCTCTGGCAAAGAGTTCCACAGGTTGACTGTGTGTTGTGTAAAAAAATACTTCCTTTTGTTTGTTTTAAACCTGCTGCCTATTAATCTCATATAGTGGCCTCTAGTTCTTATGTTATGAGAAAGAGTAAACAACACTCCCTTATCTACTTTCTCTACACCAGTTATGATTTTATAGACCTCAATCATATAACTGCAGGATGGAGCAGCGTGGGGGGAGGGCACCTGAACACATGCTGCCGGCTGTGCGGACTCTGCTAATCAGCTGGACAGCATTTGAATCTCTCCTGGGCAGCCTCCCAAGCATGCAGCTTACAGGGAACACAGCCCAAGAGATAATGCATGTCCACCCAGAGGTGCATGGTGTAATAATTGCGCGAAATATGGACATTTTGCTGCTGTTTGCCGCACCAAAGCGGTCAGGGAATTGATTCATATTACAGACAATGAAGAGCCATTTCTTCTAGGATCTATCACTTGTGATGACATGGAGTCTGCCTGGAGAGTGAAATTGAATATTCATGGCAAGACTTAACTTAAAACTGACTTAGGTGCTGAAGGGATTAGAAGGGACTGAAAATCACCTTCAACACTTCCCAGAGCTGAAGTCACCTGATACAGCTCCAACTAGCTCTGGAGGTTTCTGATCTGTATGGGCCAGTTCACCACAGAAAAAATTTACAAAGTCAAAAGCTGTGTATTCAGTGTGTATGTGATCAAAGGACCACAGAACAGCAGCGTTTGCAGCTTGGCAGCCATGATGGGCCTGGTGAGAAAGGTGGAAGAACTCGATGGAATATTTGGTGATACTGGAGTTTTGAAAGGAGATCCAGTACAAATAACCTTAAGAGAGAATGCTGAATGATCTAGTGTACATACACCTTGTGGGATTTCTACCTCATTACTTTATAAAATGGAAACTGATTTAGAGAATGGAGTGGATCGGTTTAACTGAGAAAATCTCTGAGCCAACAGCGTGGTGTTCCCAAATGGTACCAGTTGTTATAAAGAAAAATGATAAAAATATGAATCTGTGTGGATCTTAAAAGACTTAATGAAGCTGTTGTGAGAGAAAAATATATCCCTTTCAATATTTGATGATTTCCTCTCCAAAGTGAAAGAAGCTACAGTATTCTCCAAGTTGGATGCCTTGAAATGATTCTAGCAGATTCCTTTAGAATTTGGTTTCAAAGATTGCCTTCTGGGGCACGTGAAATGTTCCAAAGAAACATGGCAGAACTGGTAACAAACACAAATGAAGTTGTAGTTTTCATAGATGATATTCTGATATATCTGATTCGATGGAAGAACGTAACAAAATCCTCAATGAAGTCCTAAACCTAATTAGTCCGTCTGGAAAAATACCCCAAATCGAGTTTTGGGGGCACACAACCAAAAATGGAACCAGCCATAATCCTGAGAAAGTAAAAGCAATTTGAGAATTGAAGACACCAGCTAATATATCAGAATTGAGACATATATTGGGGATGTTAATTACCTTGGTCGATACCCAGAAGACCTTTCTACTATGACAGAACCACCGAATGAATTGTTAAAGTCCAGCACATCTTGTCTGTGGGGGGCAACAGCTCCCACCTTTTCACCACTAGAATAAGAGTATGGTTGGGTGTTTTGAGGGGCCTGCTGTGAGTATTGTGCTAGCCACCTCTTGGAGGATGGAAAAGAATTCTTTCAGCGGCATATTGGCCTGGGCTGAATGTTTTCTTTTAACCTTTCCCACAGCAACCCAGTGATTGGCTAGGACATAAAGTTCATGTTATCTCAGCTTGGCAGGTATGAGGCAAATACTCATTCAGTAGGGGGCCTGGTTCCCTGATATACCAGAATTTAGGGAAAGGCATCCCCTAAAGAAGCTGGGGCATAGGGTTGGGGCTCCTGTGAGGAGACAACCCCATTTCCCCTGCCTCTTAGCTTTCATATGAAGGGAGGATGGTAGGGTCCCAGCAATGGTGCTAAGACAAGGTTATCAGGGTGGAGGAATGGGGAGCGGATGGTAGCCCTCTGCCAAGTGGAAGAGATTATGGAAGGAAGGACGACTTGCTCTGGAAAATTTATTGTTGGATAGATCTCACATGCATTTAAGTTAATAAAGTTACAGCCTAGTTAAACCACTTCCCTTGAGTCTTGTCTGTCTTTCTGAATGTCTGGGACAATTGACCTCAAGTCAATGGGCAAATACAGTTTTGCAGTATTGATGTGTTACTGATATGCACCTAACGTTATCCACATGTTAATGCAAGTGGTTAGATGCTGTGTTTCATGTTGTACACCAGTCACTTCACAAATATGATCTTCCTGTCTGAGTATACTGTATGGGTGAATGGATTTTCCAGGAATGGTCTTAGTCTAATTAGAGAATCTTTTCTTTAATAGGGGCTTTAGTTTTCTGTGGAGTACCAACACTTTTGGTTGTACTTTATGGAGTTGTGTAGTTTAATGATTTACAGTACACTACACAGCACTATATACAGCAATTTGTCTGCCTTGGGCTGTGAAAGATGTGAGCATATATTTTAAATTATAGTGTACACACTGCTGTGTGTGTAATATGGGATAGAGGACAGAGAGACATATAAGCAGTTTGCAAGGACAAACATGGAGAGAAAGAGATTCAATTTTAGGAAGGTAATGAGATGCTACTAAAGCTGCAGTAAGTGAGCAGAATAAAGTTGGAAGTCTCCCCACAGTCATTTCCATTTACAGTACCTCTGAAGTGGGCATGAGCTCTGTTGCAATTGTTGTAACTTGAGGATGCTGGTTATCTTGATGGAAGAATTGTCTTATATTCGAATGGGGCCCACTGAGCAGTGGTTAAGTGTGTATGTGAATGAGGGGTTGTGGTTGGGAGAAATCAGGAATAGGCCTCTTGTTATAGCTTGTGGTTAGGAGAAGTCAGGAATTGAACCTCTTGTTATAGCTTGTTCACTTACTGTGCTTTTTCAATTAAACTATAATAGTTTTCAATTCCTTAACATTTAGAAATAGAAATTAAACTGTTAAAATATGGTATAGAGGTGAATGTGGCTAGGATGGGGCTTAAGGGGTTTTAAGATCTCCAAACTAGAAAAAAATCATTAGTTTGGCAGATAGGCGGACTGTGGGGAGGGGAGAAGAATCTTAGATGTGAGTCACATTTACCATGCGCAGAATAGTAAAATGTCCAAAGTATCACAGACATGTTTTTTTCTATGCTTACCACTTGGCATTTGAAACCAAAAACAATTCAAGGTGCACTGATCATTTGAATGGTGATATTTGTGCATGTATGAGCAGAGACTGAAAATTACATATGTCATTGGTCTAGTACTCTATATTTAGTCTGAGAACATCGCCAAAAAGGAACTTCTGGCCTAAGAGACCAATAATCGAATCCAGATCCAGTATCGTATGAACCACTGGGGCTAGAAATGAATACTGTATCCCAGAGTGTACTCTGCTTCCCAGTAGTCAGCCTCATTATTTTCTTGTCCTGGCAGGTCATGAGAAACTGAATCATAAATTCACACAATTCTGATTACCATCTTGACTGTAGGCATCCAGGCCAATTCTGACTTGATTTTAGTGATTGCCATTTTGAGAAATGTCCCACAGTATCACAGGGGCACTGATTGGAGTCATCTGGGGAGGACTGTCTGGTCTCATTGCTGACTGGACAGTTATGGGCCATTGTCTTAAAGTAAGCCTTTTGACTTGTTGATTATACTACCGCTGCACAGACCACTTACTGGACCTCTGTCTGTGGGGATGCTATTTGATGCCCCAATTTAGCAAAGCACTTAAGTATAGTTTAAATTTACCATGAGAACTTGAGTCATTTCACTGAGTTTGTGGAATTAAGAGAGGTAATTTTAAATTGGAATCCATGTAATTTTATTTGAAAAATTACTATATATATTTGGTTTAGAGAAACAAGAAATGGTAGGGCAGCTCTTACTAATCGTTTACCTGCGGACGTGGTTGGTAAACAAACTGGCCCGGCCCGCCAGTTCCCTGAACAAGTGGCGGCCCAGGTTTGAGAAACACTGCATTAGAAGAAGCCATTTAAGGAACTGTCTTGAGGTAGGCCAATTAATCAATATTCAGAATGTCAAATACCATTATTTCTCTGTTTCTCTGTTGACCAGTTTTTAACCCCTTGTCCTCTCCGGGGTACATGGCCTAACCATATGGTGATTAATGGGAGAAACTGTTAGTCTTTTAAGTTACAACAGCATTTCAGTATTCCAACAAAATCATTCCAAGAGTTTTAAATATAATTCATTGGCATGGTCTTAGTTAACCTCCTCTTAGTTAACCAATTCATGCTGACGTTTTGGGGAGGTTTCCTTAGGTTGGTTTCTTCTTGAGTCTTCTCTGTTTTTCTTATCTGTCTGGAGCAGCTTGCTTGTAGTGAAGAACAGGATTAGTTGTGGAGTGCTTGCTCTCTAAGCAGAGTAGGACGGGGTGTGAGTTTGGGGTCACTTCAGAATTATTTAAAACCTTCTCCTTATTTTCATGAAGTTATAGGTAAATACTCTTCTTTTCAGACTTGTTTAGATTCATATTGGTTGCTGTCACTCTTTCATTGGCTCCATGCCTTTGGGGTTGGTTTAGGTGACACTTACAGCTCCTGAACAAGCATTGTTTTATGCATATGCAAAGTTTCTTTAATTGCCTTTATTCTTTAGGCAGGACAGATTCAGATAACTTGTAAAGTTAGTGTTAAGTATTTCTTTTTATAAGTCTTTTTTCTGAGATATTCTTTTAATTTTATCAGAGATTGACAGGAAATGAAATTCTGTTTCTAAAAAGTCCACGCCGTCCTCCTGTTCTCTATATGAGAGTTAATAGTTCTCAAAACAGTTTTTAAAATTAAATAACTTGTATAAGGACTTGAGCTTAAGATGTTGCTTCTATGTGATAATTTTTGGAAAGATGATCTTTCTCATCTTCCTGAGTGGATTGAAAAAATTTTGAGCACTGCCAGTAACTAACTAATTCCCCATTAATATACGTATTCTATACTTAAATAGCTGTTTACATTAATAATTAGTTTAGCATCAAATAGCACTCCTATATTTGTACATAAAGCACCTTATTATTCCTATAACAATGATATCAGGCAGTTACTATAAGAAGCCTGCATTTAGATACAAAATATTTGCAAATGTTCATATTAAAAGAAGCTTAGGCCATCAGCATTTGAGAAAAAACACACGTTTTCACCTTTAAATGGAACATGAGTTGAACGTAACCAGTATTTTCTGTAAAACATTTCCTACCAGAAATATTTTCCAAGTTTGAAGAACATTTATGGTGGGAAATATTTTACAGAAGATACTGGAGCAATATTTAGTTAAAATAGGTAGTGATGTAAATTTTGTAACTTGGTTATCTGTTATTTGTGAGATTGTGAAGCTTTTTAATTATTTGCTGTGTGTGGTTCTGTTCTCTTTCTGTATTAGGGAATGTTGAATTATTGTGTCAGGGGCTTGTTGGTTTTCATTTGTGGTGTGGATAGTCCTTTCACAGGATCATTAAATGATAAAGCTAATTTAAGTATCAGTTGAGGAAGGAAGTTGGATGGTTTGGAGTTGGGCGGATTATTTTATTATACCACAAGTATTGGTGAAACTCAGTGAGAGGTTGCCTTGATTTTGCTTGGGTTTGGCTCTAACTAATTACATGGGAACAGAGCTTTAACAACTCATGACCTGAGTCAGATGGACAGATGCTGTGAGGCTGAGAGCTGATTTAGTCTGGGAACAGTGCAACACACCTTTGATATTGAAATCAGGTGATTTATGTTTAATTTGGGTTTAGGGGTTACCTGTGGTCGGGTGAGCAATGCTTTTTCCTCTTTGCTATGGGCTGCTGACTTTTTTTGTTTTATGGTGGCTGTTTCCAATAAAGTTGAAGCCACTGTGCCATATTCTCTGGAATTGTTGTCATTCTACTTGACAGACGTACCCATAGCTGAATTATTTTATGGAAGTAAGTGACGCCCACATTTTATGATCCAATATATTGACTGATCGTGGCTAGGAAAGCTTAAGTGAACCATTGTGTGTACTTCCATGGTTAATTAACTTTTCCAAGAGATGATCTTGGACCAGTGATCAGAAAGTCAACTGCCAGTTCAAAATTTTTTCTATTATTTGCCAGTTTAACTCCTACTTTCAAAGTACTTCTCATATAGTTTGGCTGTTGGACCAATCTGAAAACATTTGTATATGGAATAGGCTGATAAATACATACTTGATGATTTTCACCTGATCAAAGCCGCATGTTTATTCTGTATAGAGGATATCAGACGCAACCAAACTCTGCCGTAAACATGTAAAGTGAAATAGAAGCTGATTGTGCACACACATCACATATGCTATTAAATCCAAAAATTACAAGCTAATTAACATCTATGGTAAATCTGTGAAGTAAATAACAAAATGCTAATTCATTTTTATATTATACCATGTGCTGCTAAATTAGGAAAGGAAGAATAATCTTTCTGCATTAAAGTAATCTTAAATTTTCAAGCTGCAATTAACACTAAAAAAGAATGGGTTACTACCAATGCTTTTTCTTCTCACAGATCTGTTGTGACTAGACTTTAATAAAATTTTTTTAAAAAGTTTCTTGAAATCAAAGATTGAAATATTTCCAAATACAGTATTTTCATAAATGAGATAAATATTGCATTTATGAATGCATATTTCTTTGAATTATAAACTGATTTAAGTGTAATGATATATGACTAAAATAAACTGTCTCATTCCTGCAACTCAACGCAAATATGAAAAATGCATCTTAAACTCATATTTTTCAGTTGAACTCTTGTTTTGTGAAACAATCAAAGAAAATAATCCTACATGAAAGTTATGTTGCTTTGGTGTATGTGTTAGTCTTATTTGGAAATAAAAGTAGAAATCAATATCTGCATTTCTTTTAACTGGAATAACTCTATACAGATATAATTACATACAGGTATTGCCAAACTCTAGAAATTCAAAAGAGTATTGGTGACTAAAACATTCTTAAACTACAATTTATATTATATTAATTGGTTTTTAAAACTAAAAGTAAAATAAAGCACTTTCTTTTCTTAAAAGTAAATAAACTCCTAATTTTTCCTCATGTTGTTTTACAGTGTACTTTATATTAATAACCATATAACCATTCAGCTATTTTGTCCATGCAGAATTATTATTGTTTCATAATTGTAGCGCTAAACATTAATCCATTTCTTTGCGTACATTTTAGGTATGCTATCCCTCCAGAACATGGAAAACGGCTTGAAAGACTAGCTCAAGGTAATATTTTCAACATTTCTAATCAAAGATGTTTGTTTCAAAGGTCCTTGATTTTCAGGAGTTTCTTTGATTTCAGGTAAAATAATTTTACAATCTCAGCTCTCCTGTTTTAATATGGTTTCATCCTCCTTAAAATGGTGGCATCTAAAATGCCTGAAACATGGTAGATGAATATTATTCAAAATGTTTGTGTGTGTGTGTGGGGGGGCGGAATTTAAAAGCAATTGAAGCTTGGTTTTTAAAACTTAATCTTTTTCTTGACTTATTTTTTTTACTATATTATAGATACTTGTTTTGTCTCCAGATTAAAATTGAGAATTATGGATAAACAAATAATTAGACCCATTTCTGGGACTGGTACCACATGAGCTGTAGCTCTTTGAGATGATATTTTCACCAATTACATCTGAAATATGGTTAAGCATGTTTTAGTCAGGTGCTGTAGGCCAAAGATATTTCTAGGTTTATAGGTTTAAATATTTATAGGTTTATAGGTTTAAATATTTGGTTTAAAGAGCATGATGAGATGCAAATTTCCAAAAGTATATGTACGTTTTTGTTTATACACAAACTGTGTGTGCAAAAGAATCTGATGCATACGTGCAAGTAGGGCATTTGCGCACACACATACAATTATGCATACATTTGGGTTTTATTCGCCCTTGAGTTAATTCTACACTAGCCCCTGAGAACAGTAATATGTGGCATAGGTGAACTGAATTATTGACACATAATACTAATGTCCTGTGTATTTGTGATCATTAAACTATGGTACCATGGCCAAATTCCATCTTGGCTAATTACTTTCTACCTACTTAAATTCCCCTTGTAGTTCCAGTTGAGAGAGCTTTCCTCATTTTCTCCTTTTCAAATCCCATTTAGCCTTATTGCTGGTGCAGGAGGCCTGCTATTTACCACCATAGAGTTCACTGCAGTTCATTTGTGAAGTGAGTGATCCTTAGTATAGGAAGGACCGGCAGCGTCGCCTGTTATTGAGGTTGCCTGACACTTACCATTATAAGCCCTTGTGTTCAGTTACTTATAATTTGGCAAAACTTTTACCATTTGATCTGAATTTTTCCATTTTTGGTGTCTGCCTCAGGCTGGTTGTAGGGTTTTTATTGTTTGAAATTAAAAAACAAAACAAGCAAAAAGGTTGAGCCATTTGCAAGAATGAGGCTAGGGAATTATATGTTGTTTTGCCATGTTAAAAAAGTCCTGAGACTTTTTTTTTTAAATTCTCTAGTGCATCCAGATGTTTGAGCAGAGACAGGAAATTTGGTAGGGTGTGGGGGAGTGGCCTTTGTGACAGGGATGTGCCTTTTGCAGTCCATGTGAAAATTTGCCCAAGTCATAAGCTTTTATAAAAAATAAAATAAAATTGCAGCTTGCACATGCTCAGTAGAGACTTCTTCAATTTAAACAGGTAAAATCTTTGAAGATTCCATCCACATGAGAGACAAGCTTTCGAGCTACGCAGAGTATGACTGGAGAGTCAATCTCACTCTCTTTCCCTGGCCCAATGACTATTCATTGCCATTATGAATGACTAGCAATGGCCACCATGAATGTCAATAATTGTTGTTTGCTGTGTGATAGCTGTGCTGGTGTCAGGATATTGGAGAGACGAGGTGGGTGTGGTGATTATATTTTATTGAACCAACGCCTGTTGGTCTCTTTCACCAACAGAAATTGGTTCCATAAAAGATGTTAGTTCATCCACCTTGTCTCTCTAATAAATAGTCATTGAGCCAGTAAAAGAGAACGAGAATGATTCTGTAGCTGGTTGTTGGGGCACTTACGTAGGTTGTTGGAGACGCAGGTTCAGGCTCCAATGATTTTATTAAATTACTTGTACACAGCTGAACAGCTTCAACAGGAGAGACTGAGAATGACTGATACCGGAATACTCTATAGACCTGTGGCTAGGGCACTCACCTGAGAGATGAGACCCATGTTCAAATCCCGTTTTTCTCATCAGGCAGAGGAGGGAATTGAACCCAGGTCTTCCACTTGGCTAAAGGTTATAAGGGAGGCTGCTGTTGCTGCCTCCTCCTGCTCAACATGAATTCACAAATAGTTTTGGGTTGCCAAAACTGCATTTTTCAGTGAATAGTTTATTCACTGAAAAAGTTTCGCCCAGCTCTACTTCTGTCAGGATTATCCTTTAAAATGGAAAATGCAGCTTTTTGAATGGCTGAAACAGGGCAGGTAAAGACTTTGCACTTTTCCCCTCTTGCGTTGGGCTTTCTCTTAAGGCTTAAGCCAAAGCCTATTGAAGATGCTGGGAAGACTCTTGTTGACTTCAGTGGTCTTTGGATTAGGTCCTAAGAGATACCGGTCCTGTAGACTACATAAGAAGTTTATTCATCCCAACATAAAATTTGGTATTGGCTACTAGTTTAGCAGACATTAAAGGTGACTATCCCACCACATTTTTTCACTTGTTTCAGTTCGTTCAATTCTCCATCAAATTTAAAAATGAACTCCAAGAATTACTTTCTTTTAAAATCATATGAACAATTATAGAGACTAGTTAGTTTGACACTTGTAGTTTTATTATGAAAGTTTTGGCATACTAATAACTATAAAGCAAGTATGTTCTAGTAGCCCAATACATTACATTAATAATACCAACATAATTATAATCTTGAACTTCTGGCAGGAACGAACTATTCTCGTGAATGTTAAAGTGGATGAGTCCCTGGGTCTGGATAGTAGATTAGAGTACGACATGGAAGGTGATTACATGTGTATGTAAGGATTATAGTAATGAACTTTTTACTCCCTCTGACTATATATTCCCATATTTTCTTTAATAATTGCTCCATAATTCCTTATTATTTTGTTGCTAGTAGAGTTTGAGAAAGAGGCATCTGTGATCTTCATGATGTAGTTACTGCCCATTAAAACATGGTCAAAGTTTTAAAGTAAGCTGTTTTAAAATGATGAAAATGTCATGTCAGCCACATGGCTGCAATTTATCTAATCAGTAAAGGTTAATAAACTTAGAGGATGATGAGGACTTCAGACTTAATTACATGTTTATTCAAAACTCTTCTTGTGGCATAATTTTTGTGGAAATGCAACAGCTAAAAAGCTGCATGATTCAGAGGTTTAGTCTTGCTGACCAGATGCTTACTGAATTAATTAAATTCTCTTAAATAATTAAAATAAAATAATGCATTAAATGTGATGAAGCATTACAGGTTGTCTAGGTCAAGGCAGTACTGGATACATAAGATTGAAGAAAGGCTAGGATATTTTCCATTATCTTGTCTGCACATCCTAATTATCACACTTGCCTTTTATGCATGAATGCTTTCGTCTTTGGTTTCCGTTGAAATCTTGATTGACTGTGGCACCTACAAATATTTTATCTGAAAGACATTAGACTTGCATCTAATAAAGGCAGCAGTTTGATTTCGCCCTTCAGCTGCTTTCTCATTATGTAGTTTTTTTTCAATTTTATGTAGACCTAAATGTAATAAAAATCTCGAGTGAGCTGTTACTGCAATTTTTAAACTTGTTGTTATGTTCATCTGTAATACCACAGCATTCATAAGGATTTTTGGTTGACAAAGTTGGTTGGAAAATAGAGGCAGAGCAGCAAATCATAAGTGACAGTATGGAAGATTTTCAGATTCTTTAAATAGATTCCTTAATTGTATAGGCTATTTTAGAAAAGAGATGACATCTATCTGTGATGTTCAGTTATGTTACGCAAAGGGACTAAAGCAGAGTGTAATATACTGTAAGTAGTTTGTGAAGAATGTTTCAAAACTACAGTGTATATAGTATAAGCTGATCTATTTAATACAGAAGTTCATAGCTATCATTTATGAATAAAATTATAAATAGTTCTTGACATGCAACTTAATGCAGAACTTGATATATCTGTATCTGTCCATGTCTTTCTATCTGTCTGTCACCTCATGCTTGCAAAAACTGAATTTGTGGCTGCTGAAGAGTTAAAGCTTTTGTCAAATGACAATTTTATTTTAGTCAAAGTTAGTAGAGATGGAAATGAATAGATAACAAACTTTAGATTATTACATATACATCTGGGTATAATAACACTCATTTCATTGCAAGCAGCACTTGCCATCTTCTGTGACTGTAATAGTCTGTACTTATACGTAGTTACTGTCTTCCAGAGGTCACTATGACCATACGTGCTCATCCTCCTAATGCTTCATTTTTCTTGCAGTCTGGAAAATATCAACCTTCAAAGGCTTAATACATTACGAATCGATTATGTGTTAACATTATAACTTAAACCCACCAAGAAAAAATAATCATAGCTATGTCTGTCTTTCTTTCCTTAACTGACATTGACAGAGGAGCACTAGATGGGGAATGCAGGCCATAAGTAAAGTTAGTTGAGCTAAAGATGGGGAGACCATCTTTATTCTGAATTTCCTTTCTTTAGTCACTTTAAATTTTGAACTTTGCCACTATGATGATATAATTTTTGTATTTCCTATTTAAATCAATAAAACTAATCATAGAAATACTGCAAGTCCATATAAAGTATCAGGCTAAAGCAGAATATATGTGTATTAATGTGCAGTAAGGTTCCTAAGTGTTTGCTAATTAATCCACAGGTCAGAATGGTTAAAAAATTGACCTGGTTTACACGGAAAGTCAAGACAGCTATATAAAATTAAAAAATAATATACAGATGCTCCCTGACTTATGCAATCATTCCATTCCAGAAAGCCTTGCGTAACTTGAATTTTGCGTAAGTCGGAAATGTATACCCGTACGTTACGCAAAAATTTCCGCAACTCAAAAACCCTATTTCTGGTTTACGGAGATTTTTCTGTAAATGTGAATTTGCATGCATTGGGTCTTGTGTAACCCGGGGAGCATCTGTTTAATAAATGAGAGAAAGGGGAAGTTGATAGTAAAGAATACAAATCAGAAATTAGGCATTGTAGAAAATTGATAAGGGAAGCAAAGACACACGTGGAGAAATCTATGTTCAACAGAGGTAAGAACAATAAGGAACAAAAAGAATCCTGACAATGGCATTGGTCCATTGCTAGATGGAAATGTCAGAATTATCAATAATAAAGCAGAAAAGGCAGAAGCGTTCAATAAATATTTTGTGTTTGGGGAAAAACAGATGATATAGTCTCATCATATAGTAATGATAACACTCCTTCCATTCCACTATTATCTATGGAGGACGTTAAACAGAAGCTACTAAAGTTGGACACTTTTAAATCAGCAGCTCCAGATAATTGGCACCCCGGAGTTTTAAAAGAGCTGGCTGAAGAGCTAACTGGACCATTAATCTTGATTTTTCAGTAAGTCTGAGGAAGTTCCAGAAGACTGGGAGAAAGCTAATGTACCAATTTTTAAAAATGGTAAACAGGAAGACCTGGGTAATTATAGGCTTGTCAGTCTATCATCTATCCTGGGCAAGATAAGGGAGTGGCTGATATGGGACATCTTTAATAAAGAATTAAAGGAGAATAACATAATTAATTCAAATCAACATGGGTTTGTGGAAGATAAACCCTGTCAAACCAACATCTTGTTTTGATGAGATTACGAGTGTGGTTGCTAAAGGTAATAGTGTTGCCATAATATACGTAGGCATTGTAAAGCATTTGACATTGGTCTGCATAACATTTTGATTAAAAATTAACATAATATAAATTAAGTGGATTAAAAGCTAGCTAAAATTGTAAATGGGGAAATGTCATTGAGTGGGTGTATTTCCAGGCAGTGGCACTGGGACTGAGGGGGCCTGTGGGTGGGGCCTGTCCTGTCCACTTTTTGCCAGGGTGGACCCTGCCCTCTTCCCCTCCTCCTCACCTTAGGCCCCACCCTCCCCAGCCAGGCCTCTGTGGAGCCCAGCCAGAGAGCCCAGGCAGCTGTGGGGAGCCGCGTGGACCCTCCAACTCCCCAGTATGCAGGGAGCTGAGAGCAGCCACTGTCCCGTGTCCTTGCTCCCTGGGCTCCCCCTCCTCCATGACTCCATGCCGGCTCCCCACAACTGCCCGCTTGGCTCTCCCTGATCCAGCTCCGGGTTGAGGGAGGGGCAGGGGCTTGGAGCTGTAGCCCGGCCACAGTAAGAGCTGCATGTGCAGCTGTGAGGAGCCATAGACCCTCCACCTTCCTTGGGCTGGGAACCTGGGGGGCAGGGACATGGGCCAGGGGTTGCTTGGGCCCCTCACATCGTCTGCTGTGGCTCTCCACGGTTGCCTGCGTGGCTTTTATCATGGCTGGGCTGTGGCTCTGAGCACTGCCCCCCCCCGGCCAGAGTTGGGTTGGGGAGAGCTACACAGGCAGTTGTGGTGCAACTGTTGCTGGAGTAGTGTCCCCTTCTGGTGGCCACAATTCAAGAAGGTTGTTGGTAAATTGAAGAGGGTACAGAAAATAGCCACAATAATGAGTAAAGGATTAGAAAACATGCCTTAGAGTTAGACTCCAGGAGCTCAATCTATTTAGCTTAACAAAGAGAAGGTTAAGGGTTGATTTGATTGCTGTCGATAAGTATCTATATGTCGAACAAATATTCAATTATGGGCTCTTCAATCTAGCAGAGAAAGATGTAACCCGATCCAATGGTTGGAAGTTGAAACTAGACTGGAAATAAAGTGTAAATTTTTAACAGCGAGACAGCTTTTAAGTAAAGATTGGAAGTTTTTGTAAAAGATATGCGCCAGGAATCTTTTGGCAAAGTTCTATGGCCTGTGTTATGCAGGAGGTCAGAGTAGATGATCACTGTGGTCCCTTCTGGCCTTGGATTATATGGATCTGTTAACCTAGGAATCTGTATTTGAGATTGCTTTCAGAAGACATTTCAGTTCTGTTGTAAAGCCACAACTTTATTATGGGCCAGGTTGTTGTATTCTTACCCATATTGAATAGTACTTTATACCACTAATAGTCTTGTTGGAGTCAGTGGGGCTGCTACTGGAGTAAGGCACTACTCTTTTTGAGGTAGGCATATCACAATCTGGCTCTCTATCGGGGTGGGCAAACCTTTTGGCCCGAGGGACGCATTGGGGTGCGAAACTGTATGGAGGGCCGGGTAGGGAAGGCTGTGCCCCCAAAACAGCCTGGCCCCCCCCCCCCACTTCCCACCCGCTGATTGTCCCCCTCAGAACCACCGACCCATCCAACCCCCACCCTGCTCCTTGTCCCCTGACTGCCCTCTCCTGGGACCCCTCGCCCCAAACCGCCCCTCCCCCCAGGATTTCACCCCCTATCCAACCCGCCCTGCTCCCTGTCCCCTGGCTGCCCCGACCTATCCACACCCCCGCACCCTGACAGGCCCCCTCGGACCCCACCCCCTATCCAACTCTCCCTGTTTCCCGACCCCTGACTGCCCCAGAACCTCCACCCCATCCAACTGTTCCCTGGGACCTCCTATCTAACCCCCCGCCTGCGTGCGCACCGCTGCCCCCTTGCCATGCAGCTCTGAGCGGCAGGAGCTTGCAGTGCAGCTGCCGGCGCGGCAGCGTGGCTGCTGGAGAGGGGGAACAGTTGGGGGGAGGAGGGGAGCGGGGGCAAGCCTCCCGGGCCAGGAGCTCAGGGGCAGGGCAGGACGGTCTTGGGGGCCGGATGTGGCCTGCGGGCCGTAGTTTGCCTATCTCTGCTCTATACGATCACAACAATACAATTTAACTGAAGATCCTGTGCAAGTGTTCCTTGTACTATGGATGTGTTTTCCAGTTGTCCCTGACAAAAAAAACAAACAAATCGTAAACCATTTGAGAGACTGCCTGATTCCCAGTTGTTAGACTGAGACTTTGCCATCAGAGCCCTGTGCTATGTGGGTCACCATTTCTAAAATGAAAAATTGGGCCCTACAGCTGATAACGTTCATTGTTCCCTAATGGTTTAGCTTTCCTATGAAGCAGGAGGTGAATACAACCTTTGTCTCAGCTGAATCTAGTTGAGATTGCTCTCCCTCAATGTTTGAAACCTTTTGTGGTCTTAAGGTCCTCAGTGCCATACTGTCCTGTATACATGTGTACTGCCTGCCCTCAGATGCAGCTAGTAATCTGCTTAGCAAATTGTCATTTATGTTTTGCTGCTCATTGCCCCATCCACCTAAGTCACAAAGATGTTGAGCCAAGTCTGGACCAAGGATAACTATACTGGAAGTGATGTTGGAGAGACGCAGCCCATCCAAATAAAACAGCCCTAACTTGTGGAGAATCCAGTCATACCCGAAGGTCTGGCCACCAACAGTGCAAGTGAAATTCTTGTCTAATGGGCAATATTACTGCTGCTCTGGTACATCTTACTGTGGATGTTGGTGTCCCTTTACCCCTGCCATTAGAGAAGTTTTGAATACACCAGTCTGGTTCTTGAGAACATAGGAAACAATGCAACTCAATCCTGTTGCACTCTAACTTTCAATTATACACTTATCCATTCCACCAAATCATTGTGCTAAATTTGTCTGTCCTTGATGCCTTAACCTCTTTAGGTATGTGCACTCAGTCACTGCCCACTGGTTTTTTCCCTACCCTTGTGTCCTGAGCTGATTATGCTTTTACTGTCGTGGGTCTCAGTGTAGAGTTTACTTTTTTATTATTATTATTGTTCACGAGAGTTTTTGATTTGATCACTCTCGGTCCCAATAGATTTCTTCTCCCCCCGCCCCCCAAACCTTAATATCACCTTTTGACAGTTTTTTGTTAATCTTTTACGGGGTTCATGTCAATGTATTGTAAATTACTTTATTATGTTGTACAACACCCAGGGCATTATAGCAGGTAGTAAGTGGGGCTTTTAAAATCAGGATTATTACGCTTGTATTATATTGTCATGTTTGCATCATGACAACTGAAATGCATGTGCTGAGGCTCATTGGTATTTATCTGAGTAGCTCACCAGTAGTTTGCTAGGCAGCGTGCCCAATAAATTGTTGAAACTGCATTGTAAGGGCTGCTGTTAAAAAAGGTCTTTGGGTTTTATTTACAATTCCAAAAGGGAGAAAAAATTATATGGCTGTTGGAAAAAATTAGTCAGCACTAAATTTTAATAAAATGTGACACAATAATTAGTCCCTTCAGATTCAAAGGAATCTTAATAGACTTCCTAGTCCTTGTGTAGTGAAAGATCTGTATGACAACTTCACATCTTAATTGAACCTCATATCCTTTATCTAAGAAACTTTTTGTTGTTGGGGTTGGGGAGTCAGCTAGAAAGGAATGCACAATTGATATGCTTACCAGAACCTGCCCAGGCAGACATGTTAAAGATGATTGTTCTGTAGTCTTTAAGAGACCCCAATAGACCTTCATGTGAGAATGGACATGGAGAATAAAACAGGTTGAGGGTGTAGATTGGGGGCGGGGGCTGGTTATTCTGAGAGAATGTTGCCCTAAATTTGTTCATTATTTTTAAGACATGAAGAGTATTAAGACAGCTGAATTGGATGATTGGAAATGTCTTTATTGTTAAAGAGTGAACATGATCCAAGGAAATAAGCATCTTTTTGAATGGCAAAAGAATCTCTGCATGTGCTCTCTCTCTCTCATATAGTGTTGACAGAAGAGTCCAGATATTTCAATGTCTTGTACCTAAGTTTTTAGTGCCGGTCCAGTAATGCTTTCTATAGTATTTTTAAGCATGTATGCTTATTTTTACCTATCCTTTCATTTAATGACTTTTTCGCTCTGTTTTTATGCAGTTGCCAATAAAACATTATTTTGTTTAAGACAAAGGGAATTCAGTTTGGACATTGTAATTTTTGGGCGGTTTTTAGTTGGTGACCCACAGAGGGCAAAAGTTCTCTAACCTCGCAAGAGGCCTGGAGTATAGAGTTCTAAGCCTACTCATCTGAATCCCCCCCGATTTTCCAGCTCCCCATATTTTCCCCATAGATTCCTAAGGTTGTGCAGACATAAACTGTCACTCTCTGTATAAACAAAATCTAGTATTTGTTCTGAATCGATATAGTTTGTTATAAAGACTTGTTTTTACTCTGTAAAATAATATTGCTGATATACTCTTGTACACTGAAAACAAGACGTTTTCAAATGGCTTTACGTTTAACATGTGACTGGAAATTATTTTGGAGGACCTATTAGGAGTCCTTGATGGAGCAGAATAGCAATTGAGGACAAGATTTAAAAAAATAAGAGTCTGAAGTTAATCATCTACATTTATTTTTAGATACCTAAACAGGGCTGGGCATCTTGGTCCCATTAGGTGCTCAGCATTTTTTTTTTTTTTTTTTTTTTTTGAAAATTGGGTCTCATATTTAGATGCCCAAATATGGATATATCCTATTTATGAAAATATTGCCTTTAGTTTCCAACCCATTTAAATTTGAACTATTTTACATTGTACACAATGATTTTGGTGAAATGACAGAGGGCATAATTTTAGAGGTTCATGATAAATATAACTTATAAACTGATACAGAGTACGTAATGCACTGCACATTACCTTCCTTCAGTGGTTTTCCAATTTAAGTTACTTTATGGCCAGTCACCACATTTGTTTGGGCCCTGATTACAAATCCATATAGAAAGAGAATTAAATAGATTCTTCTTTCATCATTGATTTTAATTTAAAAAGTAATTCATGTAATGTAGTACAAACCTACAGATTTTAAAAGTTTGATGGGTTCATTTAAAATGAACTGCTAAGAAATAGCTTTTATTATTGGCATATCTGTTGACAATCTTCTCATTAATGATATAGTCCCTTAAAGAAAAATGTGGAGTGTTACATAGGAGTTTAGTGGATGAATAAAATGGACTTTTATTGGCATTCATTTTCCTTTCTCTTTCATGCACTGGTGTGGTGAGCAGATTTTTGTAATTAAATGGTAACTTGTCCTAATTCACTTATCTATCGTTTCCTTTGTGTTCGTATATGAGAGAAAACAGATCAGAATGTGGTTATCAGTGGGGGAAAATAACAATTACTTTTGTTATGTGAATATGACAAAGGGAAAATGTGTTTTGTCCCTGTAAGCCAGTTATATCATAAAATACAGATTGCTTTTTATTTGTTTATGTAAGTATCACATTATGACAAAATTTACAAACTGTAATATTTTACCAACCCCTTCCATCCTGTTTCATTGTCATATACTTTTTTCTTTGCAGTAGAGCCTTCCTAATTCATGATTCCCTAGTTAACAAACCCATTAATTTTCATAAAACAGCAAACATTTCACCTTATATCTAATAGCAGGGTGCTTAGTAAAATCTTCTATACTTAACATGAGACGGAACAGTCTCTTGGTTAAAGCAGATGTGTGGAAGGTAGGACTTCTGGATTCTGCTCCTGAATTGGCCCCAAAATTTGCTGTGTGACCATTGGAAAGTAGTGTAACTTTTCTGTGCCTGTTTCCCTTTCTGCAAAAACAGGGAGATCTTTATAAAGTGCTTTGGGATAGTTATATGATAGATGCTATATAAGTGCAATTAATTAATGTTACTAAGATATCAATAATTTTGCAAAACATACTCTATTATGAAGGTAGTATAAATAATAAACTAAATTGAAATGGCCAAAATGAATGATTTTGAAATGATCTGCCTTAGGTATTTTAAAATAATATACATTTTTTTGATTGCTAACCATGTGAATTTCAGTGATCCTCAGTAGATTTCAGTCATTAGTGCGATGTACTTTTCTGCTGTAAAGACTTTCTCATAATTGCTGATCACTGAGTAACTAGGGGGTAAACAGAATTGTCTTCTTTATAATTTGCCTACTCCTCTCACCTGGTTCATTCCGTGGTAATGTTACAATCCAGTCTGTGTAGCACTATATTTTATTTCCATTATGTCACATTTTGATGTCACAAATCAGTTTCTACCATTGCTGAATGAACTGAGCAGGACGACTAGACTGATTATAAACAATGAAGATGGTATTTAACATTTAAATAGCTCTCTCTGTCTGTAGAACTCAAAGAACTTTCCATTTTACATGTGGGGAAAGTGAGGTGCAGAGAGATAAGTGACTTGTCTAAGATTAAAGAGGAAGTAGGTAGAGGGTCTTGGAACAAAACCCAGACCTTGAGAAAGGAGGGTGACTTTGTTTTTAGTGATGGAAGCCAACCTCTTTCTCCTCCCGCTAGAGCAGGGGTGGGCAAACTTTTTAGCCCAAGGGCCACATCTGGGTATGGAAATTGTATGGCGGGCCATGAATGTTCATGAAATTAGGGGTTGGGGTGCAGGACGGTGTGAGGGGTCTGGTGGGGGTGCGGGCTCTGGGGTGGGGCCATAAATGAGGAGTTCAGGATGCAGGAGGAGGCTCCTGGCTGGGGCAGGGGGTTGGGGTGTGAGGGGGGGCTCCAACTTGGGATGTGGGCTCTGGGACAGGGCTAAGGATGAGGGGTTGGGGGTGCAGGAGGGTGCTCCGGGCTGGGACTGAGGGGTTCGGAGGGTGGGAAGGGGATCAGGGATGGGGGTTGGGGCACAGGAAAGGGTCAGGGGTGCAGGCTCCGGGCAGCGCTTACCTCAAGCAGCTCTCGGAAGCAGCAGCATGTCCCTCTTCTGGCTCCTACGTGGAGGTGCGACCAGGCGGCTCTGTGCTGCCCCGTCCACAGGTGCCGCCCCTGCAGCTCCCGTTGGCTGTGGTTCCCAGCCAATGGGAGCTACGGGGATGGTGCTTGGGGTGGGGGGAATGTGTGGGGCCCCCTGGCTTCCCCAATGCATAAGAGCCAGAGGGGGGACATGCCTTTGCTTCTGGGAGCCGTGCAGAGCCCCGGAACACGTGGAGCGGGGCAAGCCCCACACCCCGCTCTCCAGCGGGAGCTCGAGGGCCAGATTAAAATGTCTGAAGGGCTGGATGTGGCCTCCGGGCCATAGTTTGCCCACCCCCACTCTAGCGCAACGTTGCTATCTGATCTATCTACATTTCATATTTGGGGGTGAGGTTTGAATTAACCTTAATTTTTAAACAAAATATTGTCATGTGCTGAGCCACCATATTACATCAGTTGTTTGCTGATGACATTTGCCCTATTGGGAGGCATGTGGCACAAATATTCAGTCTTGGCTGTCAGCCAGATTGGGAGGAAACACTTCAGCTAACCATTGAGCATCAACCATTATCACGGTAAAGAAATGGCTTGAACTACTGCTTCCATAACCTCCAAGCTGTATATAAATATAGTTGAAAAATTAGGGTTAGCCTTGAACAAAGCAACATCAGGGAGTAAGACTTGAAGATTCAAGAAATGATGCGTCAACTTGTTTGAGATGGAAAAATATTTTATTTTAATATTTTAATTCCTTGGAGTAATTGTCTTCCCTCAATAAACTGGAAACACTGTAAAAACATAAAATCCAACAAGTGAGGCCCAAATTATTATTGAAGTATTTCTTTCTCTCATTTTAAACCTAAATTCTAGCAAAAAATAAGATCTGAAAATCAGGCTAATTTATATAGCTTTGTTTTTTCTGTAGATATCGCCGTTAATTGACAATGATGAGAAAGGAATTTCAACAAAAGTATGCAACTATATAGTTTATTGTGCTTTAAACAAAATACTGTTAAAGTTTCCTGTTCTTGTTTTAATTGAAGAAAACTGACGTTGCTTATTTTGTCTTATTAGGATTCTTCCCAAGCAGCTCTCAAGGGTGTGATGCTTTTCTTCGTCACAAGATGACACTGATTTCTCCCTCAATATTGAAAAAATATGGAATTCCTTTTGACAAGGTACAGTAGAATTTATTTTAATGACGTGCCTCTGTGCGTAGTATCCAGATATGGGTAGCTACAAAGGCAAAGCAAAACAGTATCTTTTTATTCAGGCCCAGATTCCAAATTACTGTTGTTAAAACAAGCTTCTGGGCTGTTGGGTTGTTTCCTTGGTTTGGTCGCGGATTTTCAAAGAAGCCTAAGGGGGAGTTAGGTTGCCAAATCCCGTTGAAATGCAATATAATTATATTAATATGAAACAGCTTGGAAAAATTAAAACCTTTTATGTTCCAAACTCATTTAGTAATATCTTAATTTTTGAAGCCATCAACAGTCCATTATGTAATATATTTTGATATTTGGTAAATACAAATTTATTTAGATTGGTGCTACTACATTAATTCATACCTCTCTTAAATAGTGGTAATAGATCATGTTTTGTTGGGATCAAACTTTTTAAAGAAATGTTTATATGGACCATGCTTTATTGTTTTCTTTGTATGTAATGCAGTATAATTTTTATTGGCATTTTGTGATCATAAATTTCAGATGAAAATACACGATGGAATAAATGTTTGAAAATTTATTTATTATGAAACTTTTTAATGCAACTTAGTAGATGTAGTTAGAAATACCGAAAAAAATAATAATCAGATGCTCCTTTTCTGGGTGACAGATTATTTTCTACAAAATTTAGTGCATATATTATTCTTTTGCTTTGTGCTGGTTGATAGTGACTGAGTGAAAAAGGGTATACAGCATGAACATTTTATATAAAGCAGGAGAAGTGAAAAAAAGAACTTTGGCTTGATTAAAAAAAAATCTCCTTTTGGGTTTGAGAAGGATTAAGTGCTTAGCTGCTTGAAAAACATTTAAAATACTCTGTGTATCCTCCTCTCCACTTGATTTTTTCTTTCCATGATCCTAGCTCTTCTCTACCTAAAAGCCTTTTTACTTGTGACTAGGTGTGTACTTCATGTGGGTGTGAGGCAGTGAAAGTGTATTGTTTTTTTACAGTGGCATCAACTTATGCCAAGATTCATTCAGCAGCTTGGTGAGCCTGACTTAGCTCCCCTTGGACATTTGTTTGTCTGATATTTAAATTTAGCAGCCTCTGATCATTATACAGTTATGATCATTTTATAGATTCTTGATTTCCCACCTCTACGTTTTTCTAAAGTGTATAGAGGAGTCCAACAATAAGCCTGTATATTTTTCTCACACAAAATCCACTTGCAGAATAAGCCCATCACTTTTTGTTTGATTGTTGTCTCTATTTTCACATATGTGATTTATTTACATATAGGTAGCAGAATATGTATATATGCTCAGCTGCTCAATTTTTCACTCTCTAGATCAGGGGTAGGCAGACTTTTTGGGCCAAGGGCCACATCTGGGAGGGGAAATTGTATGCAGGGCCGGGGCAGGGGGGTTGGGGTGCAGGAGGGAGTGCGGGGTGTGGGAGGGGGTGCGGTGTGCAAGAACAGGCTCAGGGCAAGGGATTGGGGCAAAGGAGGGATGTGGGGTATTTGAGGGGGCTCAGGGCAGGGGGTTGGGATGCAGGAGGGGTGCAGGTGCGACGGGGCTGAGGGCAGGGAATTGGGGTGCAGGAGGGGTGCGAGGTGCAGACAGGGGGCTTAGGGCAGGGAATTTGGGGGGCAGGGTGCAGGAGGGGTTCGGGCTCCGACCCAGTGCTGCTTACCTAAAGCGGCTCCGGGGTGAGAGCGGCGCCCCTCGGGGCCAGGGCAGGCTCCCTGCATGCCTGCCCTGGCCCCACGCCGTGCCGCTCTGGGAAGCGTCCGGAACCACTTCCCTGTGCGGCCCCTGGGGGAGGAGGGGGCACAGGGCTCCGCGTGCTGCCCTTGCCACGCCTCCAGGTCCCTCCCCCAAAGCTCCCATTGGCCACGGTTCCCCGTTCCCAGCCAATGGGAGCTGCAGAGGGCGGTGCCTGGAGGCAAAGGCAACACACGGAGCCCTCTGCGCCCCGGGGCCCCAGGGACGTGGTGCTGGCCTCTTCTGAGAGCGGCATGGGGCCTGCGGTACCACGGGGGGCAATCCCACGGGCCGGATCCAAAGCCCTGAGGGGCCGGATCCAGCCTGCGAGCCGTAGTTTGCCCACCCCTGCTCTAGACTGTATGGCTATGTAGGGCCTCCTATCTCATTCAGTTTAGATTTATGGGATATTATTAAGTGAGGTCAAGAGAAATAATGTAACTACTGATTCTTTTCATACCCTTGTAATTTATCACTAATGTGTCAAATAAAATCACGGAATTTAGATCTGTTGTTTTGGATTTAATGAACATTAATTTAAGCAGTATATTTTTCAGCATATGGGAATGGTGGAAGCATAAAGTTTAATAACTTGCTGGCAGATTTGTTTTTAACATTGTCAGGCTTGTGTTTGGCGTAGGTAGGCGAGTCCAGAGCAATAAGGTCGGTTGCTTTATTTCAGTGTCTTGGACTTTCTCATTTTCTATTTTTAAAAATGTGTTAGAAATAGTTAAATGGAATAAATTTAGTTCTGTCACCTACTGCTAGGAAGAAGCAGCCTGTACCCGAGTGCAGTTTTAATTAATGGGAATCAGTGAGAATGTGAATAGAAAGAATCAGGCTGTGATCTCTCGTGGCTTGCTGTGATAGAACTGGAAACGTGCTGAACACTGATAAGCCAGCCTACGCCTACCAGGTGACAGCTGAACTGCCGCTTATTGCAATAGAACACCTGCTAAACTGTCATCAGTAGGGGGGGTGCATGACAAGATAAATTTGGGAATTGCTGGCACTGAGAATGTTCTTTCTTATACATCCCTGCAACACGATCTGAAAACTCCAATTACAGTCGCTGTGTGTGTTTGTGTGCTATATATTTACACACATGCTTATGCATATATAAAGCATCCAATTGCTTCACATTTGTGCTGGAACCATAAGATGGTTTATATATTTGTATATAAAGTATGACTTTTTTCATTCTCCCTCCCCCCGCCCATTCTGGCCCAAAATATGGTGGTGATGTCAAGAACATGCCAATATCTGGAGTGCCATTCCTTTGGGTTTCTTGTTGCATACAGAGAATGCACACACGACATTCATATGATTGTGAGAACAGAGTTTTGTGTATTTGTGGGGTCCAAATGAGGAAATTAAATACAAAAACTGTTATTATTATGCTTGAGAGCTTAAGACATTAAAGGTAATATAAATTTCTACAGAGGTGTAGTGTGACCTCTAGTTATATTGCTTGCTGTTCACTATCTGGCATTCAACTTTAACTGTTCATATGAAAATGACTATACTGTACAAAATATAGTTGTATCTTTTGTGGTGTCATTGTTTTTTTCCCTAGCTATAACTTAATCTACTGAATCACTGGGCTGCTGTCTCTTTCCACTGAATCACTCTTCATTGTATTTTGTAAGGAAAAGTGATCCTTTGGATAAATCCTTGTTTACTGCATAAAGTGGTGTTAAAGCTTCACTGCCCAGTGCTATTTGAGTACTGTTTCCCAGACCTGAGGCTTTCCATGCTAAGCCATTCCCCACACCCTCCGAGTAGAGTTGTAGTAGTGTGCTGTAGCAACATCCTTTCAAAACCCCGCAGTAAAATAAGTGTTAATGGAGTGTTAAGAAGGAGATTTTAATGTCACAAAGTTTAGGGCAGTCATTACATCATTTAGAATGCAAAGAGTCTTCAGCATTATTAGTTATTGTAAAGTTGTAGTAGTGATGTTACACAAAAAGTGTGGTTCTGCTTCCTTGAAAAAGACTTTGAAGAAATGACACCTATTCTTGTATTATTCAGTAATAGAAGGTGTGAAAACTAAATTAGCTCCTCATTTATACATGTATAGTCCCACTGTCTTCAGAATAGGTTGTCAGTGACACCTATGGAACCTAATTAGCATTAAATGGGTCAGGCACTGAAAAGTTGTGTGGGGATGGGAAAGGGAGGGGAAAAGAAATCCCCCTCTAACCTAGCTCAATTACATGGAGCATCTGTGGCACCATTCCAGAGAAGCTACTTAAGGTGAAGTGAGCTGTAGCTCATGAAAGCTTATGCTCAAATAAATTGGTTAGTCTCTAAGGTGCCACAAGTACTCCTTTTCTTTTTGCGAATACAGACTAACACGGCTGTTACTCTGAAACCTACTTAAGGCCTGTGGATGAAGTAGCCTTCCCAGCCATTACAGTATGCCCCCTCTATTGGGGAAGGTAGCAGCAGATATTTGGCCCACACCCTCCCCTGCTGGCTGCCACCCTGCCTTGTCTTCCCACTTCAAATCTTATGCTCTCTACTCATTGCCCCCCCATGTATTGTTAATAGGGGTCGTCTGGTTTTGTAGAAGAGGAACATGATTTGCTCCCTTGTGAACACTTTCTGAATTTGTGGCCTACTCTAATGTGGGGATACTGATGGGCCAGAAGTTTGTTATTTCAAAATGTAGTCAGTAATGTCTCTTCAGGTCTGCCTATATTTAATCCAAATTGGATGCCATGTGCAAATATCTATTTTGACATCAGCAAATATAATTTTCATTTCTTTAATAAGAGAAGGTCTTTTTAAATAGGTTATTTGTGGTTTTTTCTTATGTAGATCACACAGGAGGCAGGGGAATTTATGATAACCTTCCCATATGGATACCATGCAGGATTTAACCATGGTTTCAACTGCGCAGAATCAACAAACTTTGCCACAATCAGATGGATTGATTATGGAAAAGTAGCTAAATTGGTAAGTAATACTACAAAAATAATGCCTGAATTCAATGTCTCCTTTGGTTATTCCTTAATGATAAGCTTAGGAAAAAGAGAAGATGAAGAGGGAGAAGAACAATTAAGTCATCTTGTACATCATCCTGTCAGTGCAGTAATATTCCATATTGTGCATTTACTAGCATGTTATAACACTTGCAGTACATGTATTATTTGTTGTAGTGGATTTTATATATGACTTAATGTGTATATTGTATGTTAATAATCTTTATTTTTCAGGAGATATTTTTATGTAGGTTTATATGAGGCCATATAAATCGAGACTGATGTTTAGAAGGGGGAGACAGAATTTATTTCTGTTCTTCTAAAACCCTATGCATTTTAGTCATGGAGGCAGCTTGGAAATCCCCTTATTCAAGTCACATACAGTGATTCTGCTCCCTTATAGAATTTTATATGTATCTTGGAAAACATGCCACAGACTTGAGGGGTAATGTGCCTGTTCAAAAGAGGACAAAGATCAATAAGAGGACTGAACTAAATGAGCAAATTAAACTTTAATCTGTAATGTTTTTTTTAAATGTTGGCAATATTTTGTGATAAATTAAATATGCTCCCAGAGTGGGAATGTTTCATAATTTAGAATCACTAATATATTTTACAAAAAAGCAGTTTCGTGTCACTGTTTTAGTCTATGCAGCTATAGTGTTGTAGCTACATCAAGGATATTATAGAGTCAAGGTGGGAGAGGTAATATCTTTTATTGGACCAAGTTCTGTTTGTGTGAGAGAGACAAACTTTTGAGCTATGCAGTGTAGCTCAAAAGCCTCTCTCTGACCAACAGAAATTGGTCCAATAAAAGATATTGCCTCTCCCACCTTGTTTCTACTATTTTAGTCTGAAATTTTGCATATGTTGCATATATTTTACATTCTGTTCACATACAGCACTTGTGTAATATACTGAATCAAATGTGTGTATTTTGTTCAGCAAAAGGTCATTAATGTTGTACAGTATTTTATATGATCTCTCCACTATTAAAAAGTATAGATTATAAGAGCATTTTTTAGGAAGCTTTGATAACTATGTAATGTGGAGCCACTTTCCAGACTGAGATATTCTGTACTGACAACAGCAGCATCTACAAATTGTGTACGTGTTACATTAGCTAATGAGATGACAAGTGAATTCACTTCAAAAGCAAACATGGGAGGAGGCGGGGTTGCAACAATGTAATCCAGGAAGAGTACAGGGTTAAATACTTGGAATTGGAAGAAGACCTTGAGAATATTTTCTATTAGCAGAACTTCTTGATTTTAGGCACTATTGACTATAATTGTGAATGAGATTGATGAGTGGGTTTCAAGAGGTAAAAGGCCTGAAAATGATCCATTGTTTCATGTAGCCTATACATAGACATTTACTGTAATGAAAGTAATAAAAACATCAATAAGAATTTAAAATGTTCAGCTAGGTCTTCACTTTTAATGCAAAACTTACATTCATGGTGGTAATTAATAAGGCCCTGATTTTTAATACTGATTTTTAAGAATCTATATATTTAGTAGCTCAGTGGTTCAAAAGATAGTAAAATGAACCACCATGTAGAAGACTTGAGTTTAACATAACTCTGGGGGGGTCAAATTCAAATGTGGGGTAAGCTGAGCCTTTGAAAAGTTAGTGGAGTTTCTCTCTCTTAGTCCGGAATTTGGTTCTAATTTTTGGTTAGGAGGTCTTGGTTCATTCAGTCCATTTTGAGTATTCTTTGTCCATGGAAAAACAGTCATTGAAATACAGTGACTTCCATGCTATGTACTGAAGGTGTAATACCATGTTCATGTATTGTATAAGAAGGTAAAATGGCTTCAGGGTGTTTGTAATCAATTCAAAGTGTCTGAAATCTTCCAAATACTATTTGAATCAAGAGTAATAAGAATATCTGCTATAGAGAAATCTTAAGGATTGTAGCTGAGTGTGAATCCCAGTTCCTGTGACTAGAGGCCACAGTCATGAATTGCACTCTTCGTTTTACTATAGATAATAAAAAATGTCAGAATTAAAGCCTGGCTCGTTGAACATTTTGCTTCATTTTTTAATTAATCTGGAAAAAGACTTGGAAGCAGTATTAGCCAAATAAAACATATCTCAGGGTATTGCACACCTTTCAACAGCAGTTACATAATTATTCAAAGCTAATGGAAACAAAACAATTAAATAATTATTTATAATAATGACATTTGTTGGTATTTGTTCATGCCATACAAATAAGATACAAATACAAGTTGATGGAATGTTAAGGAAATGCATGTTACTGCTTTAATGTTCCAATATTAATTGTAAAACAAGATACATTAGGGAAATATCAAGTTACAATTTTACCTGTTATATCTGATATTTAAAGTCATCATATTTGAAACAAAGGCATGTGGGAAACAGGTGTAGAGGAGCACACCGTTTATTAAAGGGGATACTTTCTGTCCTAGTAAAGAGGAGAGGATAGAAGTTGATGAAGTACAGGTTGTAACTGAAGAGAAACAGCCAAATGAAAAAGAGTCCCATTCAATGAAGGGAGACAACTAAATATTGACAGATTTTCTAAGTGTTCATATACAAATGCTAGAAGACTAATACTAAGATGGGAGAAGTTGAGCTCCTGGTATTAAATGAGGATATTGATATAATAGGTATCATAGAAATTTGGTGGAATGATGATAATCAATGGGACACAGTAATATCACGGTACAAAATATATAGGAATGACAGAGTAGGGTGTGCTGGTGGGGGAGTGGCACTGTATGTGAAAAAAAGCATAGAGTAAAAATCTTAAATGAATCAAACTGTGCCATAAAGTCTCTATGAATAGAAATTACATGCTTGAACAATAAAACTATAGCAGCATGACGGTAATTGTGAAATGCTCAGGGATATTAGAGAGGCTACAAAAACAGAAAACCCAATAATAAAAAGGGAAGAGGGAAGGACCTCTCATAGATTGGTAACTGATTAAAAGATAGGAAGCAAAGGGTAGGAATACATTGTAAGTTTTTACAATGTAAAGAGGTAAATAGTGGGATCTCCTAAGGATCTGTACTGAAACCTGTGCTGTTGGATGTATTCATAAATGATCTTGAAAAAGAGGTATACAGTGAGGTAAAATTTACAGATGATACAAATTTACTCAAGATAGTTAAGTACAAAGCTGACTGCGAAGAGTTACAAAGGGATCTCACAAAACTGGACAACAAAATGGCAGATGAAATTCAGTGTTGATAAGTGCAAAGTAATACACATTGGGAAAAATAATTCCAACTATGTTTAAAAAATGGATGGGGTCTAAATTAGCTGTTATCACTCAAGAAAGGAATTTTGGAGTCGTCATGGATAGTTCTCAGAAAAGTTCTGCTCAATGTGCCGCTCCAGTCAAAAAAAAAAAAAAAAAGAAAAAAAAAAGCTAACCGAACCTTAGGAACCATTAGGAAAGGGATAGTTAATAAGAGAGAGAATATAATACCACTATATAAATCTCTGGTTTGCCCACACCTTGAATGCTGTGTGCAGTTCTGGTTGCCCCATCTCAAAAAAGACACATTAGAATTGGAAAAGGTACAGAGAAGGGCAACAAAAATGATTTTAGGAGTCTGGAACAGCTTCCGGAATGGATAGATTAAAAAGACTGGGACTATTCTTCTTAGAAAAGAGATGAGTGTACGTGGGGGTGGGGTGGGTATGATAGAAATCTATAAAATCATGACTGGTGTGGAGAAAGTGAATAGGGAAGTGTTATTTACCCCTTCACATAACACAAGAACCGAGATCATTCAATGAAATTAATAGGCGGCAGGTTTAAAACAAACATAAGAAAGTACTTATTTGCACAATGTACAGTCAACCTGGGGAACTCATTGCCATGTGTTGTGAAGACCAAAAGTATAAATGGTTTTAAAAAAGAATTAGATAAGTTCATAGTGGATAGGTTCATCAATGGCTATTAGCCAAGGTGCTTAGGGAAGCAACCCCCTGCTCCAGGTGTCTCTAAACCTCGGACTGCCAGAAGCTGGAACTAGATGACAGAGGATGGATCTCTTGATTTGTTGTCGTCTTTGCTTCATTCCCTCTGTAGCATCTGGCACTGTCCACTGTCAGAAGACCCTGTGTGGCCATTCTTATGTTCTTATATAAATAAAAATAGAGAAAACAGTACATGTTGTTAACTGTTTTTGCATTATATTTGTATAACAGTTTTAAAGCATGCATGAAATACCAGAGCTTTTGCAAACTGAAAAATACTGTTTCTTGGTCTTCTGTTAGGCAGGAAATGGAAAACAGGGGAAAATCTATAGTTGCTTGTACTGGAACTCCAGACAAATTTTCCAAAAATGTCAATTCATTTAAAAAGGATAAGAAATCCTCTCTGCTTCAGAAGGCTATTGTCATGTTAGTAGGTTATAACCACTATTATAATATTAGTATAGCATTTAATAAAACAAGCCACACAGTTCTATGTTGCAATTTATGGTTCTCCAGGCTGGCATGGCTCACTGATGTTGAAGTTTAATCTGTTGCTTCTTCTCTGTCTGTACATGATACGTGCATGATTTTTAATTGGGGAAAAAAGTTTTAGATCTAAATACAATTTTCAGACTACTGTTACATTTTTTGCTTTAATATGTATTATATTGGAGATGCCTTTCTGGTGTAAGTGAAATGCAGTAATCTAGGTCAGTAGAATGTATTGTTCGCCTGCAAGGTTTTTGTGTACTGAAGACTGATTATTTTCCCAAGAAGGCAGTTCTGAGTTACTTACAGCTATATTATTGTCTATGCCACTTCCCCTCTAAAAAACCCAAAATGAAACAGAAAAACCAGCAAATGAGCTACAGCCTTCCTCTCTTTTTTGTCTGAAGAATAGTTAGATATGTAATAGCATACAGTTTTTTTTATTGATGCTACAGTAAATACTAAAGTTAAAGAACAGTACTATTGTCCTAAAGAAAATGCCATGAGGTTGAGGGCCCAATGAAATAAATTGCCTACATAAATTGCAGTTTTAAATGGGTCATGCCTTTAAAGAGGGAGGCATGTTTTGAACACAGAACTAGAGGAGACAAACTCCTGAATTCCAGTTCTTGCTCTGAAACGGACTCATTCTGTGGCCTTGGGGAAATCCCTGAACTCACTGTCTCAGTTTCCCCATATGTACACCTACCTCCAACAACCCTGTTTTAGCTGGGGCTGTCTTTACTAAAGTCCTGGGGAATATGGTAGCTGCACCTCTTTCCCAAAGGCTGTAGTGCTGCATGAGGGCTGCATGTGAGAAGGCAGGAGGCCAGGTGGAGAGGCTGCACCCTTTGCTGTCTCAGGTACTTCTTTCTACTGTAGTCTCAGTGCAATGAACAGAGTGGTAATATCTGTGGAGACAGGCATGGGGTCTGGCACAGGTAAGAGAGACAAGTGGTTTGAGGGGCACAGTTGACACATGGTAGAGTGCACAGATTTGGACAGGGGACAGAGAAGATGGTTAAAGGGGATAAAGGAAAATAGATAGAGATAGAGAAAAGGGTGGAGCATTCCAAACCTCCCCCTGCCCTAGAAGAGAGAAGACAGAAACCACATTAACCTCTCCCCACTGATCCTCTGGGAGGAGAGAAAGATGCCAGAGTTGGAAGTGGGCCTGGCATCCATCTTGATGGTGCTTGGAGGAGTGTGAGGGGAGCAGGCTGTCTGTGAAATGGGTTTAAGTGTTCAGATACTATAGTGACAGGAGCTAGAGAAAACCCTAAGATTAGATAAAACTTACTGTATTTATCTCATGGCAGGTCACGTAGGTTAGTTAGTTATGTTTGTAATGTGCTGTGAAGATGAGAGGTGTACCATACATTTTAAGTATTACTAATAGTCATCCTATAGCTTCAGTTTCTGGAATTTAATTTATTTATACCAAAATTTAAAGGGTATGAAAGAAGGCAGATGGGACATTTCTTCTGACTAATGTCTTATTATTTACCTAATGGAGCTTACGTTTATCTGAGTAGGCTGGAACTCCTTGCTGTTCTGCAAACAACATTTTAAGCTATCATACTCCAGTGCATTTTGTTAATGTTGGTAAAACAGATGAACCAGTGTCAATTAGTTTGTATGTTTTGCTGGGATCTACTTTAATTTGTGCTGAGTAGGCAACTTGTGTGCTGAAGTAGGGGCAATGTTCAAGTGTTAAAGTTGCTGAATATAAATGTTTACACACCATTTTGATTAATTTTTTTGTATTCTACAAAATAAAATCCCTTCTGGAGTGATTGGATAAAAGATATTCACTTTAATCCAAGAATGAATTTGTGTGTCTCTCTTTAGCCAAGATTTAATGATATGTAGCTGTGCGGGGGAAACAATTCTAGGTAATCCATATGCAGTCAACTAACATTCAAACCTTTTGCAGTCTTCACCATCACATATTTTGGTTTTCCTTATTTATCACAGTTTAAAGATATTTGAATTTTTTTCTGACTCCTGCAAGTGAGGGATTGCTTTTCCCCAAAACAGTTATTAATTATAGGCAGCTATTTTCAGGACTGTTGTGGAAAACAATTACTTAAAACACCTTTTACCTATTTAAGTATTTATTCCATGCTCATCACTGTGGTATTTGAGAACCTTATCTATATAATTCATTCATGATTCTCTTGTGCGCCTGTCAGTGTTAGTTGCACTCACCTCTGGACATGTTAGCATTTTTATAACCCTTTCTGTGTATTAGTTTTTGAGCTGTCATGTTACTCATGTGACCTTGGGTATGAAAGGATAACTTGGAATTAAACAGAAAGAGCTCAGATGGCAAATTGAGTGACATCTTCTGGAATTACATACTGTAGTTTGACTTGTCTTGCAGTAAGGCTGATTCGGGAGTTTGTATGATGATCTGGCACTGATAGTATGTTACTGAAATATATTTATAAGAAGCTGTCTTGGCTTGTATTGATCCCATCATTTTTTCCGTATTACTTCCCCATTAAATAATGTATTGAAAAATGGACATTTTTATCAGAATTAATTGACTTTTAGAGTGAATTCCATGGTTGCCCTCATTAAAAAAAAATTTAGGTGGAGTCCTTTCATTTTCTTTGTGTGAATGTGCTTTAGGAAATTATGTAAAATTTACCCAGAAAAATGCATCATCCATTTAATTGTAATGGAAAGGTGATTAGGTGATATGCTAAAATCTGGAGAATCAGTCATGATTTCCACCTTCTCTCCAAATGAAAATACTCATGGAGAGGACCAGTAAATGCTACCTGTCATACTGAGGTGCTAGAGTTTAGAAGCAGACTGAAAAAAAGTTCAAAACAAGATTGTGTACTTTTATCCACTGATGTATTTTCTCTACATTGCTTTTCTCGTCACTGCTGTTTATTAGTGTTGTTAATTGAAAAACGAGCCCAGGAACAAAGAAACTCTTTCCCTTTCTTTTTCCTGTTTGCAGAGCCAGGGGGGTTGGCAGGTGAGCTAAGCTTGGAACTCTCTAGACCCTGCAGGGAGGACACTCTTAAGGAGAAAAGGTTCCGTGTAGCTCCTCCTTAACTCAACCACATGGGCTAAGATAGAAGAAAGGTTGCAGGACAGAGCCAGTCCCAGGATAAAAGGACTCTGGCCTTCTCCCTGGCAAGAGCAGAGAGAGGTGGAGAGTAAAAACCTTTGTCGTATTGCTTCTGAATACAGGTGATTTCATCAGACTTTCCTTCCTTCAGTTTGGACATTTTTTCTTCTCCGCTGTTTACTCCAATCTCCTCCTCCACTGTCCTTCCACTGCAACTTCATTCTCCATGGCCTCCATGCACCTCTTCATCTCTTCTCAACCCTTTCCTCTGTCATTCCATACCCTCAACTTCCCAAATCAATATCTCCACCACCAACCCCTCCCCCCCAAAGGTGGAGAAAACATGACATTTGCCAACCATTACCCATATCATGCTGCTTGGTGCATCCCTTTCCCTTACCCCTCCTCTATCTAGTCTATTTAAATTATATAGTCCTTGCGGCAGGATGATCTCTTCCTATTTTATAGCACAGTGGGAACCCAATTTGAGTGGGACCTTCAGTTGTCACTATAGTACAAAAAATAATAATAATAAATATGTGTAAAATGCAAGGGTTTGTCATGGTCCTTCCTTAGGGCCCAATCCTGCAAACAGTGAAGCCAATGGGACTACTCATGTGATTAGTGTGTTTGCAGGACTGAGTGCTTAAGTGTGAAATCCCATATAACGGTAATTTGAAACTGGGGCCGGTGCATGCCTGTGATGGAATGGATCAGAGCTATTGAAAAAGAGAAATATAGGGTCATTGGCTTCAGTGGAGATTCGTCGTCTTACATCTGGTCTCATTTTGGCTCTTAGTGATGGTGGCTTTTTTTTAAAGAGCATATCTGGAACATAAATTGTTTTTAAGAAAACAAAATACCTATTTTAAATTCCCAGCTGGAGATACTCATAGATCTTATCTTGGAAATTTCCTCTTCCTGAGAGCAAGGGCCTGCAGCCACCTTTGAAGCTTAGTTTACTGTTTAAAAATTATATTTGAACACAGCCAAAGTGCAAATGAATTAATTCCAAAATGGTGGATTTGAGCATTTCTGAACCAAACGTGGAAAATAAGTGTTTTGAGGGAAGAAAACACTTGGTAATAAATCAACATACAGTATTTATATAATAGTTATTATAGCCTGTGTATAAATGTGCTGTCAAACACTTATGACTTTAAAGAAAGAAAACAGCATACTTTGCCAGTACCTTTCTTCATTGCTTTTGCTATTGAAGTAGGTATTTTGAAAAAAAAAATTGTTCCTGTCACTTCCGAATGCTACCACCTCCTCCTCAATCAAGAAGCGAGAACCTAGTTTCTTTATTTATGATCTCAGTGTTTTGCTATGAAAATGATTGTGCTGGCACAAATTCAACATTCTGACTTTGCAGTGAGGTGCTGGAGTAGGCTGTAAAAGAGAAACACCTTAGCTGAATTAAATCTTTTTTAATCAGGAAAGGGGGAAGGAGAAGTGTAAAAATATGTAACAGATGACTATCCTGTGTGATTTTATTTTCAAGGTTGTCCCCAGCGTGAAAGTTGTCCTTTAAAATTTACTCCCATTTTTAATGCCTTCATATTGGCAGAAATGCTTCTTGTCACCTTATAGGAAGAACAGATGTAGCTAGATATCTAGCTTTTGTGATGTGTTATCCCATGGTAGTTATAGGTGTACTATGCTTTTTAAAAGTACAACTCTGTCTCTCTGTTAATGTGAACTTTCTCTTTTACGGTTGTTCTACAGTTCTCATTTGATCTTATAATAAATGCCATAATAGAAAAGGAGTACTTTTGGCACCTTAGAGACTAACAAATTTATTTGAGCATAAGCTTTTGTGATCTACAGCTCACTTCCTTGGATGCATTTGAAAGCTTATGCTCAAATAAATTTGTTAGTCTTGAGGGTGCCACAAGTACTCCTTTTCTTTTTGCGAATACAGACTAACACGGCTGCTACTCTGAAAAATGCCATAATATAATTGCATCACAACTCATCAGCATGGAAATGTAACTGTTGTCATTTGGGTGACGCTCACCCATTCTTCAACCTGAAACAAACCTGAAAGCATTTTTTTCAGTTTTGAAGAGACATTACAGGAGCATAGGAATGGTAATGTTTAGCGTAGACCCGTGGTTCTCAACCTGTGGTTCTCAGTATGCAGCTGCAGCCCATGTGACATCCTCACGGCCACACATATTCTGTGGATGTGGCCCACATAACCCATAGAGAGCTTCATATGTGGCCCGCAATGGTAAATAGGTTGAGAACCACGGTCATAGACAGTACTTCCACCAGTAGATGGTGTCATATCCTTATCTTAGTGGTAAGTTATCTTCCCTGTCATTATGTTGTTGATCTTACCTAGGGGATAACTGGAAGGTCAGTCCTGCCTTTGTGTTCTGGAGTTGGTTCTTGCAATAAATGTCTGTGGTTCTTTTAGTGAGTGTTACAAAATCCTGTGAGGGCACATCAGTGGGGTATCATGAGAGAACTTGCACTATTACTGCTGTGCTGTACCTCTTCAGTGGGAGAAAAGATAATGCCATTTTCCAGGGCTGTCAATTCCACACTTTTCAATCATTAAACCCTCTTTAAACAAGAATTGGAAGAACTTTACTAATGATATGAAAAGAAGATAAAGGGACATCGTCATGGTGGACAAACCCTAATTTCAACTTACATCAATCCACCTACCCAAAAATTCCCTGTTCCTTTAAAACATACTGTTGAAGAAAGTGTGCTTTACACTTAAAAGTTCGGTCGACATAGGCTTCAGCTACACTATGAGCTAGGGATGTGATTTACAGGTTGCATATACATACTTGCGCTAGTTCTCATCAAGCTAACATGAGTATACAAAGCAGTATGGCCATGGTAGCATGGGCAATGTCAGCATGCACAAACCTGCCTGAAATCAACGGGTATGTAATTGGCACAGCTAAACTGCCCATGCTACCGTGATTAAGTTCATATTTATACTTGTGCTAAAGAAGTGAAAACTAGCATGAGTACGTGTACATGAGCTGGGAATCTTGCCCCTTGCTCACGGTGTAGACATAGATATAGATAGCTACATTGGTCAGGGGTTTAAAAATCCACACCCTGACTGACATAGCTATGCTGGCCCAACCCCCATGTAGGTGTTGGTGTGTCAATGGGAGAATGCTTCCATCGATGTATCTAACTTTGTTCCAGAAGGTGGTGTTCCTACAATCATGGAAAAACCCCTTTCGTTGCTGTAGGCTGCATCTGCACTACGGGGTTATGCCGACCTAGCTGCGTCAACAGAGGTATGCCAGACTAGTCCCCGGAGAGTAGACACAGCCTGACTCTGACATAGTTTTGTGTAAACTTCATATCACTTTTCTTTGTTTTAAAGTAACATGAGGAAAAATGTTAAGGTTGCTATAGTTCATCTTTATATTTAGTGTCTTTTGAGTATGTGTTGAAAGGGTCAGTGTAGGGGTCTTTTGTATTTTTTTTTAACTGACTGTAGCACATCAAAGAAAAACTCTGCAAACCTTTTCTACTGGAGTCACAGGCTCCTTAAATACTATTCCTTCATTTCCTGAAATTAAGTTCATCATTACTCATGCATATTCTGCAGCAGTAGCTGTTTAGAGACCTGCTTTCTGTGGATAGGTTGGATCAAAGGGCTGGCCTGCAGGTTGTATTTCATTTTTTCCCTTTGGTGGGATGAAGTGCAGTTGTTTTGATGTTAGGTTTGATGGATTTGTTTGCCACTGCATTCATTAGCTTCACATCAAAAAACTGACAGGCTGTTAAATGAAACTTTGGCTTAGATTTTCAGCTTGACTGTTTGGAGACATTTGTGAAGATATTTTTGTTTTTGTGTTGCAGCAGCCTCAAGCACTTATGAGTGTCTCAAAGGGAAGAAAAGTTATTTACTGTACTGCTTTCATTGAGTAAAAAAAATCATTGTCTTGAGGACAGTCATATCTAGCATACGCTATCCAAAATATTATATGATTATGTTATATAAATTGAGAGACGTATATGTGTGGATAAATATATCCATACATTTGTAAGAGAGGAAAGAAAGAATGTAGTCACTACCACACAATAGGCATTTTTCCAGCCCTAACATTATTATTAGTTTTTATCCTGTGACATTAAGGCAAAAGATGCAATGGTTCAGTGTAGTTTTTAAAAAAAAAAAAAAAAAGTACTTTACATACAGATCACCCAAACTGATGCAGTTCTAATATTTGACGGTCAATATTCTCTACTGAAGCAGGTTCATGAATGATTAATCTGTCATCTACTTTTTATAGTTTGAATAGTTAGACATCTGAGCTAGGTAACTTTTCTTTCTTGTTTAGTTTTTGTTTTTGTTTTTTTTTTTTTGGTTTGGTGCTGGATCTTGGTACATCTAATACTCATAACAGTGGTGTCAGGGATAATTTAGGATTTATGCAATTTAAGATGTCCACTTTTCCAAAAATCAGAGCTAGGCTCTGTATGACTCGGTGACTTGGTTTCTGTGGAACATGATGAAGATTCAGGAGCCACTGACATGGGGAAGGCTCTAGGGAGCCCCCATGCATTCCTCTATGGCAGTATTTAGGTATTTTGCCTTAGAATGAATAATGTTTCCACGAATATATGGTTAGCTGGCACTAATGTTGCATTGCTGGCACAGAGCAAAAAAATATACATAGTATTTAACCCTACTATGGGGGCAACTGTGTTTTAGTGAAACTAGCATGCCACCTTATGCTAACTTGATATTGTGCTTGCTCATAAGTGCCTGCAGCTAAAACATCATATGTGTGCATCAGCTGTGTGTCATAGGACAGCTAAGTGCAGAATTTCAAGCAGGAAACATTGAAATTAATGGCTTACATTGGTTGCCTAACAGTTACGCAGGAAGTGCTGTTGCTGTATCTTCTTAATTCAGGATTAGCATTGAAAAGTACCTTCACTTTTTCTGCTATCTAAAGCAAGTTGAGCAGGGATGGAGATATTGTAGTAAGGTCTCCAGTCCCCTTTCTCTCTCCATGTGACAGCTAAGCAGTACTTTGGGATAGCTGACTTCCTGATGGACAGTGTGAAATGGTGGGAAGGTTCCTTTCATGGGGTTCCTTTCACAGGTAACACATTAAACATTTCTTTGTCATTTCTACATCAGAACAGTGCTGGTCCGTACAAAACAATTATGTAATATAACCTCCTCTCCACTCTCCCACAATTTGAATAAAAATATGGGTAGCTTAGGTTTGAAAAAAATTGAGAAAGTAAGTATGAGTGAGTGAAAAGTATTATGCCTGCCTAGTTTAAGGAAACACCATGTGGACTCATCCATAGTTGTGGATATCTACATACTGAAATAAACGCACCTGTTTTTATTGTAAGAACTGATCCTAGAAATAAAAATGTGACTCTGTACATAGGGAACAGTCAAATAAATGTTTTTACACCATATATTCAAATAAATACCCTATATATAAAAGTAAAGAAAGGTGGGAAAGTGAAAAGAGCTAGCATTGCTGGATTGCTCATCTAATTGTACATAATTTAGCCTGATTTTATGCATGAACATGGGAATGCACATGTATATGATAAGTGAAAGTGATATTTCTATGATACACTGGTGAGTGATTAATTTATCATGCACCTTTGACCACCTCCACTGCTGTCTGCTTTCTAATCCACCTTCCCTTTTTCATCCTCACCACAAACTTGGATTTCCTTCCAAAATTTGCACCTGTCCAAGGCCCATGATGGGTAAGACTGGAGATTTTCTCTATATACAAATATCATGACTTTAAAGTCTGTTACCTTGTCACCCTGCAGGGCTAGAAACAGGAGTGTTATACCACTGAAAAGTGGAGACGGCCAATTTCCCAATGGGACACACTTCACTCACTTCTAGCTCTGGAATGGCTTGGTATATTGGACTTGAAAATTATTATAGTTTTAGGTACAAAAAAGCTATTTTAGGTCATTTATATGTGATTTTATGGCTCCCTCTGGTTCCTGTATAGTTTAGCTCATGATAACTAAGGCACTTGTCTTTATAAATCGAGGGATTTAAAGAAAATAGTCTCCATAATTTTTTTTAAAACACCATAGATTTCCAAAATAGATTTTCTCTAACATATGTGGTATATACAGCATACATGACGGAATGGTGTGATATAAATGTTTTATCTGCACTCGTTTGGGATGATCTGTCTTGCTTGTCACTGCCATTCGTGGTTTAATTCCTTAAAGAGGCTTATGAAGGGAAACATTAACATATGCCTTTATAAAATACAGAATTTTTTTGTGTGTAAATCTGAATAAGAAATAATGAGATAGTATACTCTTGAAAGTGGATTTTACATTTTGGAGTACATTCACGGAAGTATGAATGAGCAGAAGTGATAGAATCTGGGTTTTGTTGTTGTTTTTTTTTAGTTGGTGTAAAATACTGTGGAAGTTTCATTTATCGATGTAACAAATGCACTGAGGTGACAGATTTTGTGCAAAACTAACAGACTTTCAGGAGCTATTGTTTTATGGCAGTACTAAGCAAAGAATAGAGTTTTTTTCTTACAATAAGTCAATAGTTTGCAATAAACTTGTCTTTTCAGAATACCATTTGTATGAAATGTTGGGAAAAATCAATGTAATTTTTCTCTACTTCCACTCCTACAGCATGTAAATTGTAGTTATCCTTGACTTCGTTGAGAGAAACTATTTTGAATGATTGGTCTTTTCTCCATACATTAATGTCACAGCTGTAAAGAGATATTCTTCATAGCCTACTATTTTTCAAAGAAATAGAATTAGAGCTCCAAAAATTCTTCTTTGATAAATTTATTTGAACTCAGCAAAAAAGGTATGACAGTGCAATTAGAGTGTATATCTACATCCATTTGCTTTGGAGTGAAAGTTGTTTTAATACCTATTTACTACATTCTCCTATCTTAAGGGTTGCAGAAATTTCCATCCCTGTTAGAGTTACTCCATGTTAATCACTTCTATTATGTGGTCATCTGTTCTAAAGGACAAAAATGGAGTTTGCAATCTTAATGTTCTTCTAACTTTTTTTGGTTCTGATTTCCTAATTATATTAAAAAAAAAAATCCCCAAAACAAACCAAAAAACCTGACCCCCACCCCCCGAAAAACTAGAAATTCCCATCATGTGGAACCATGTTGACCAAACCCTCAACTTCAGTCATCGGCAGAGTTCAGATCTTTAGATTCATAGTATAGACATCTGTCACTTGAGCTAACTCAGTAATTGGTAGTAGGAGTAGGCTGCTTTTCTTATTTTTTTCAGAGTAACAGCCGTGTTAGTCTGTATTCGCAAAAAGAAAAGGAGTACTTGTGGCACCTTAGAGACTAACCAATTTATTTGAGCATAAGCTTTCGTGAGCCACAGCTCACTTCATCGGATGCATACTGTGGAAAGTGTAGAAGATCTTTTTATACACACAAAGCATGAAAAAATACCTCCCCCCCACCCCACTCTCCTGCTGGTAATAGCTTATCTAAAGTGACCACTCTCCTTACAATGTGTATGATAATCAAGGTGGGCCATTTCGAGCACAAATCCAGAGTTTAACAAGAATGTCTGGGGGGGGGTAGGAAAAAAGAAGGGGAAATAGCAAAAAGAAAAGGAGTACTTGTGGCACCTTAGAGACTAACCAATTTATTTGAGCATGAGCTTTCGTGAGCTACAGCTCACTTCATCAGATGCATACTGTGGAAAGTGTAGAAGATCTTTTTATACACACAAAGTATGAAAAAATACCTCCCCCCACCCCACTCTCTTGCTGGTAATAGCTTAGTTGTAGATCCTTAGTTGTAGATCCTTAATAATGCAGCAATTATTAATAACGCATTATTAAGGATCTACAACCTATCCTAAAGGATGACCCAACACTCTCACAAATCTTGGGAGACAGGCCAGTCCTTGCCTACAGACAGCCCCCCAACCTGAAGTAAATACTCACCAGCAACCACATACCACACAACAGAACCACTAACCCAGGAACCTATCCTTGCAACAAAGCCCGTTGCCAACTGTGCCCACATATCTATTCAGGGGACACCATCACAGGGCCTAATAACATCAGCCACACTATCAGAGGCTCGTTCACCTGCACATCCACCAATGTGATATATGCCATCATGTGCCAGCAATGCCCCTCTGCCATGTACATTGGTCAAACTGGACAGTCTCTATGTAAAAGAATAAATGGACACAAATCAGATGTCAAGAATTATAACATTCATAAACCAGTCGGAGAACACTTCAATCTCTCTGGTCACGCGATTACAGACATGAAAGTTGCGATATTACAACAAAAAAACTTCAAATCCAGACTCCAGCGAGAGACTGCTGAATTGGAATTCATTTGCAAATTGGATACAATTAACTTAGGCTTGAATAGAGACTGGGAGTGGCTAAGTCATTATGCAAGATAACCTATTTCCCCTTGTTTTTTCCTACCCCCCCCCCCCAGACGTTCTTGTTAAACTCTGGATTTGTGCTGGAAATGGCCCACCTTGATTATCATACACATTGTAAGGAGAGTGGTCACTTTAGATAAGCTATTACCAGCAGGAGAGTGGGGTGGGGGGAGGTATTTTTTCATGCTTTGTGTGTATAAAAAATCTTCTACACTTTCCACAGTATGCATCCGATGAAGTGAGCTGTGGCTCATGAAAGCTTATGCTCAAATAAATTGGTTAGTCTCTAAGGTGCCACAAGTACTCCTTTTCTTTTTTCTTATTTTTGTTCACTAGACACACTAGAGGAAAATGAGACACACACTTTGCCATGGGCTCACCAGGAATTTTCTGACAGCAGAGGAATGTTAGAGACTCCGTGTTAGAGGACTCCATGTCCATGGGGACTGTTATGCCTCTGTGCCTCCTGAAGACCTCAATTGCTCTTTGTGCCTATCCTCTCCAAACCTACCTCCTGTCTCTATCACTCTCTCCTCCCATTCACTCTCCTTCTCTACTGAAATCCTCTGCAACCATCCAATCACTGCCCCCATCCCTCTCTGCTCTTGTCCAACCTCCCACAGCCCAGGTTTTGCCCCCTCCCATTTTGCTTCTTTCCACCATCTTCAGCTTTGGCTACAGGTGCCCTCCTCTTCTGTTCCTCCCAACCTCCGAGGAACTCAAGTCCATGTTCCCCCGAATTTCCCATCTCTCTGCACACTATCTAGACTGCTGCTTCCTTCTCTTTCTTGCTGTCTGTGGACCAGCTGGGGGAGCACTGAAAGCACAGATGAGAGAGTCTCCGTGCTCTCAGTTCATGGGACTGATGCCACGGCACCCTTTCCTGCCTGGAAGAGTAATTGTAAGGAACGTTCTGCTCACCCCTACAGCCCTGGGCTGGAGCATGCCCAGTTCGGACAGCATCTGTGGAGAAGTTAGCTGTCAAACTCTAACAAATCTCTACTGAGCATGAACAAACAGATTTTTTTGAGGCTAATAAATTGGCAAAGCAAAATGCACCCAAGGTGAATCTCTGCCAAATACCAAGCCATTGCTCTAGAGCATGGAGGCTTTAGAGCTTCTCAACCAAATGCTGTAAAAAAATTTTTTAACATGAGCAAAACAAAGTATTTTCACCTGCTCTTGTTCTACAAAACAGGTGAGTTCTTTTAGCTGAAACTTTCACTCCCCACAAAAAACAAACAGACAAAAAAACCTCCAAAACTTCAGCATCAGGCAGACACCTGCCATGAGAAGTTTCAGCTGGAAGAGCTAAAGTTTGGCAAAGTTATAAGGAACTGAAATCAGGATCTTATAGTGGAAAGTGTCAGGCAACCTTAACTGTAAGGTGTGCTCCCGCTCTGCCTATAAAAAAAAAATCACTAATTTATTCAAAAAATCTCTTCTCATTTTTGTATGATCAGGATTTTTGAATAGTCTTTAGTCCTCATTGCATTACAAATCCCCTCACACCCTTAAAATAAACACAAGCCTTCTGGTCTATTGGGAGAAATGGGGTTCTGTTTTTTTATCTGATAATGTTAATGTACAATGAATACTTTAGTCCAGATGATTGAATTGCTTCTCATTTATACTACTGTGAATCTGAACTAACTAAATCCTTTGGAGTCACTGGAGTTGTACCAACGTAAAACTGGTGTATCTGAAAGAAGCTTCAGGTGCAAGATTAAGTTCCAGTTTCCATTTTATCTCTTCTTTCTACTTTATAGTTCATAATTCTTCAAATTATAGCAAATTTTTCCATGCTTGAAATAACAGAGAAGCAAATTGTTTGGGGTTGAAGGGCAAAGGGGTTTGAACAAGAATCATAAAGCCCTTTTAATTTTTTTTAACCATGGAAAAAATTCCCTTATTCATAACTACAAGCATCAAACTTTAAGCTTGACTTGTTTTATAGCATAGTCAATTTGGAATGATATAAATCTGAAAAAACAAAAAAATTAGCATGCTATTGAAAGGTGGCACATTTGTGTACATGAGTTAGAATGTGTTTTATTCCTTTACCTCAAAGAGTTCAGAATTCTGGTCACGCAGTTATGATTGAGCAAAGCACTTAAGGATGTATAACTTTAAGCATGTGAGTAAGCCCATTTACTTCACTCAGATAAAGACTAACAACAAAAGTCCTAACCCACATGAATGAATGTGGGTTCTTAAAACTTGATGGGTTTTTCTCCTCAAAAATTATATCCTTTGTTGTTTTTGAATCATTGATTTTGATTGGAATACTTAGGTGCTTAAAGTTACACACATGCTTAAGTGCTTTTCTCGACTGGAAATTTAATGCTACCTTTTTCTATGGTCTCCTGATATCAGATATCTCTGTTTCATTTCCTTTTCCTTTTTTTTTCTCTAAGGGGAGATGTCTTTTCCATTAAAATTATTTTCATTACCAATATGTAAGCAACAGAAATGATCAGAAATAGTATGTCAAGGGAAGTGTTAAAAGGTAGTTTCAGTATCACTAAAAAATAACTCAGATGGCAAACAGAATTTTAATGTTAAGAAAGTGATTTATAAAAATAGGAGAATTCAGTCATTTTTCTTAGGGGAAACACTTGGCTGAAATTACAAAACAATTTTCAATTAGCAGTAGACTGAGTAAAGTTAGAGAGGACTCAAAAGAAAGGCAGTGTACAAATGTATCTACTGTGTAAAACTGAGTAGTGCTAATCACATTTTTCACCCTGATGTATTAATGAAGGACAGCTGAACTTTGCTTTCGCTCTGTGTTAGTGGAGAAAATAGTGTTTACATCAAAGTTTTTTTTTAGTTCTTCAGTACATCCTGCATGGTCAGAAATTGCCATGAAATGACAGGAAAAGTCAAAGTAGAAAATAATGTGGAAAATCATTTGTTTGTATTGCTGTAAAAAGCAGAATATTTTGCTTCAAAATTTCCAGTATTTCTTGAAAATAAAAGGTAGTAGAAAAGGAAAAACTGTTGGTGCTTTGGAAACATTTACTTTTTTTTGCCAAAAAAAAGTATGTGTTGCTTGGAGTGCATTTGTGAAAGTTTATGGTTTATTCCTTTAGGAATTTCACCAGTTTTGCTGCAGAAATGGTGAAACTTCAGTCTTGACCAAATTAAAAGATCTCCGTTTTTTCTTTGTGAGAATCGATAGTTTGCATAATTCGAGGTCCAGAAACAAGAGCATTTCATATGGTGCAAAATAGCCAACCTATTAAATGCTAAGAGACAATATTCAGATGATCATTTTATGTTAGGAACAATTTAATGATCACTCCGGCCTGCCCTAGAAGATTATCTTGTTGATAATGTCTTCATAAAGTCGGTCTCACTTCTACTTATGGATGTTATAAATGTTCTTGTTTTGGAATCTGAGGACCAACATTTGGATTCTCTTTAAATCTCTTGATTTAAATGAAGCATTTAAATCAAGATTGGACGTCTTTCCAAAAGACGTACTTCAGCTAGAAGTTACAGGCTTGATACAGGACTTACTGGGTGAAACTTTTTGGATTTGTTTATGCAGGAGGTCAGGCTAGATGATCATTGTGGTCCTTTCTCACCTAAAAATCATGAAATGTATTTCCTGCTTTGTTTAATCTGATAGTGAGACTGGAACTGGATAGCCAGTAACTCCTTAGTTTGCATTACTTATCAACAGTTGGTGCTATGCAATTCCTCATGCAGAACATCTGATAGGCAACCAATCAACAGGGATGCCAGAGCATGAGGCGCAGCTTGACTGACCTGTGATTGGCTAAGAATAATCCTCAATAATACAAAGCCTTGCTGAATGTGCTGCTAAGGAAGCAACCAGGTAATTTTTTTGGTCCATTTAGAATAGTTAAACCTGTACTAATTTATGCCAAAAGCTGGAACTTCCACATTAGGGAATTATGATAATAGGTACTGTTCCCTTTCTGTTTTGCCCTGCATAAAGCCAGAAATGCTGAGACTGACCTCAGAGAGTGAGTGAGAGAGAGAGAGAGAGAGCAGTGATTCACCAAGCTGATACGGTTCAAGATAGCAGATCTTCTAGGAGAGTGATACTTAGACTGAGGCTTGGGAGCTGCAAGTGGCTCTTGAATGTGTTTTGTGCAGCTCTTTGCAGCACATGATATTAAAACACTGTGTGTTTTAATTATTAACCGGTCTGTGTTATGAACCAATCGGAATGCTTTCACTATGCTGTTAACCAATTTTAGCTGATAAAATAATACTTGATCAGTCATCTTGCAGTGAGAATAATATATATAAAATAATAAATAAAATGATGAATTCACGCTACTCTTTTGGGTAATGTTGATTGCTAATTTGGTTCCTGAACCACTGTGGTCTGAGTATCACTCTTATAGGACCGCTGGTTTGTAGTGCCCCTCTCCCATTGAGAGAGCACCGAAGAATATATGAGAGTGAGGAGGTAATGTTGACCAGAAACTTTAAATATCCATGAATTGGGGATGAAGGGTGTGTGTGTGTGTGTTACAGAAGGCCAAATCAAATGCAGATAGTTACTCTCAGCGCAAAGTATCTCTTTCCGTGAAGTCTCTCAGAGCCCACCAAGGAGTCTGAACAGGGGATAGGAGGGCAAAGAGCACCTATTTGCATATCGGCTGTCCTATTGAAAATGGGTTCCAGACAACTGTCTTCGATTAGTAGTGTAGCTCATACTGGCTAGCAAAGAGTCTCAGACATTCAGGGTAGCTGATTTCAGTCAAAAGGACATACTTTTATAGAGTATATACAAAAATTAGGTACATGGGCCATTCAATGAGCTAAACTCCATTTCCTAAAAATCTCACAAATCCAAAGAAAATATTTTTAACCTAAAAGTATTCCTCAAGCATCGGAGACTTTAGTGTAAAATTTATTCTCTACGTGTACCCTCATTTAAACTTAAAAAATATCAGTAATGAACAGAACTTCTTAATTTTGAACCTAGAATTATGTGGAAGAATATATAAAGAGCAGTCTGTGTTGTACAGTTTGAGTAATTCTGATAAAATGGAGTGGAATGTGTGACTAAAGTTCTGTGGAATTGACAGTTGTGAATATGCATCATTGTAATCAGGAATTCCTGATGTGCCTCCTTTTAAGTATAAACCACTGTAAAACATACTAGTATTTTCAAAGGAGGCGAAATAGAAATATATTGAAATTATTTTCTGGAATATAATATAACAAGAAGAATCCTGATATAAGTCTGACAGATTTTCCCGTACCTTCGGGCCTTTGTTCCTAGGGTCCATTTCTAACATTCGTCTTTATGTCTAAAGCATTAACTAGTTTCAAATGGTTGAGGAATGATTTTGAAATCAATCACTTGGAATGCCTGGTCCCTCGCTGAGGATATATGTAGCCTTCTTCTCACTCAGTTACAGTATTAATACTGAAGAAAGAGGTGTATGATTATATGAAGACTTGCAAGCAATTTTTAAAGATCCGTTCCTTAGGAGAATTAAAGTCGATGTCTTTTCTGAGTTCTGAAAAAATAAGTCACTCGAGCATCCAGTAATTCTGAAATAGAAGTCATGCTCAAGTACAGTTCAGTGCCTGAATAGAATATATCCTTGCCTTTCCAGTGTGAAGTAAGGTATTTTAAGTTTCTAATGCATTAGAGATACCAAATCCTCAAATTTGGTCTCTGTCTAAGGTTGTTCCTCTGCACATGATGAGGTCTCAGGTACTGAGAATCCTCATCGGATAGGTTATAATACATTCGTACTTAGAATGTTAAGAAAAGAAAAAGGAACTGGTATGTATGCCTGGCAACGTGTACATTCTGCTCCAGTTGACTTAGAGAATGAGATATGTCATGTTGTTGAAATCAGATGAACTGCTCAAGAAGAGAAAATTGCAAGGAAAATCGTGAAAGGAGGCTAGAGAATAATAAAAGCAAGGTAGATAGAAGAGGTGGGGCAAGGGGTAGGGCAATAAAATAAAGTGGAGGAGAAAGATACAAACTGGAGTAGTTCCCATACGTAGAAGAGTCAGTCCTCTTTCTGTGGATATGTGGAGACCTCATACTATAGCAGCCTCACTTGATTTTCGCCGTTCATCATTCGACATCATTTAAGCCTGGGGTTCTAAGAAGAGTTTCTGTTCAGATACCTTCATAGAATTCAGGTTTGTTGTTTAGTCTGAAACACAGGTTGCTCAAAGGGAGCTATCACATCTCAGCCTCACAACTATTTTAAAATAGTGGTTTGGGCTGATATTTTCCCACCATCTTTCAGTTAAACATGTAGCACTGATGGTAGCTACTTTTAGGCATTTATAGACTGCTTGTTTAGTCATGCTCACATAAATGATGAGGAAGGAGCAGCCCCGGGGGATTTCAGGTCTTGTGTTTCAATATGGACCACGTACAAACCCTGAAAAGACCCCTCTCTCCCTCCTCTCTTCCCCTTCTCCCCTGGATACAGACTAGAGATGCAGTGAGCTGCTCAGCAAAGATTTGAACCTGGCCAACAAACATCTGTTAATGAGAAGTGAAGGTTTATTTGATCTACTTACCCATTCTGCTTGTTTCTGTCATGCCTTGCTTATTCAGGTTGAGTTTATATGATTATTTCACCTGGATTCAGCGGTGACAGATACCTGATGTCATTGACAAATGCTCGGGTTGCTTTCTCAAACCATGTGAAAGAAAACAATAGCATGGAAACCAACAGAGAAATTTGACCTTTTCTGACATACTGTTGTGAAGTGGGGCTAAAATTTTTTTCATGGGCATGAATCTGCAGCTGAGATGGGGAAGCGGAAGGAGAATTTTTTTTTTTTTCAAATCACTGCAATTTTAAACTCTTTGGGTTCAGAATGGATTTAAAAATTGGGTCTGGAATTACAAGATAATGAGATACTGCTCTAAGATGTGATGCAATTTAAAATATTCCATGAACTTTATTGGACACGTGCCCAAATGAAGAATTGGGCTTGAGTCAACAACTGATACTGGAGGCATTCAGAAGATATGCAGGACAACAGGCTTGTGTTTTGGGAGTGACAAACTATAAAACATTTGGGCAAAAGTCTTCACAGATGCTGTGATTAAACAAAACTTAGGATACACCTGCAAGCCAAAAAAAAAAAAAAAAGGTTTTTGCTAGGAAACCATTTACAGGCAGTTTTAGAAATAATGTGGATTCAAATGGGTTTAAAAAATATTTGCAAACAAATCATGTCACATCTAAACTGGGGGCAAAACTACTAGTTGAAACAATTTTTTAAAAAATGGTTTCCGAGCATGTTCTTCTTTTCTGTAGATGACTTGTTCAAGGAGACTCGCCTGCATTAGGGTGACCACCTGTCCCTAATTGGGTGGGACAGGCCCGAAATGTACATTTCAAGTTCCAGTCCCTTAGCTCTCCCTCGCCACAAGGCCCTGCCCCCAGCTCCTCCTCCCCTCTGAGGCCCTGCCCCTGGCCAGGCCACTAGCTGGAGCCGGGCAGTAGTAAAAGCTGCCCAGGGAGCCAGGGATGCTGGGGGGAGCCTAGATCCTCCACTTGCCCTGGGTGGTGCACCCCAGGGGTCAGGGAAACAGGCTGGGGGCTGCACTAGGGCACCTTGGCCCCCTGCCCAAGGCAGGTAAGGGGTCTGGGGTTCCCCACAGTGGCCCAGGCTCCCTGGGCAGCACTTATTGATGCCTGGCTCTGGCTTCTGGCCTGGTCAGGGGACAGGGCCTCTGGAGGGAGAGATCATGGAGGGGGGCCGTGCTCCTGCATGTGTCCGGTTTTTGCATTTGAAAAGGTGGTCACCCTAAGCTGCAGGTATGTTACAAGATGTGTCTAAAATGTGGAGTTCCATGGGATAGCAATTGAAGGGAGATCCTTTTTGGATATCTTCTCATTACCAAAGGACAAGAACAGTTCAGCTATGAAGGACTTTATTACACGAACAGTAATGACAGCATGAGGTGAAAGATATGGATAGAGGACTTTGGAAAAATATTAGTTAATTTTTGAAAATATACAGGGAGCATTTTTAAGATTTGTAGAGGAAAAAGTAGCTTCCCATATAAGAATCCTTAATAAACAATAATACTAAGTGCAAATATGTGTTGGGGTTGGGAGTGAGATGTCATCAGTAGGTAGCGCAGGGAGAAAATAAGTCAAAGGTAAAGAAACAACGTATAATGTTTGTAGGGCATTAAGGGGAGGAGTATTTTTTGTTAGCTTGGAGTAATTTTTCTTATGAATTGGGTGAAATTCTGTTCTGTTACAGTGGTGTCAAATTTATTCCAATGTGGTCTTTGTGTGCGCCTCCTAATCTTCAGTGGAAGCAGGTTGTGGCCTTCTATTTCCAATATATATTCTTGAAATTTTATTTTAGCTATGTTTATTATATCTTGTAGACAAAGACAAAAACATTAAATATAGCTTAAAACGGTGTGTGTGTGTGTGTGTGTGGGTGTCATAGCTGAGAAACTGTTACTGGAAGAGGAAAGGCAAATATTGTCTTTTTATTGGGTTTTTATTTTGTACTGATACTCACTGTAGAAACCAGGACTCTCAATTTTGCAGCTGGGAATGAGGAATAGTACAGAAGCAGAATGTGATTTCTTAGACTTATAACTTTTAAAATCTGCTGGCAGCACTTTGGTGGAGAGTTGGAGAGGAAATATTTTGAGGTATTATTGAAGCTGAAGTAAGCGTATTTTAAATAATAGCAAATACTTTAAAGTTTTCCATTAGGCTTGGAAGGAGAGAGAGAAGGAACTCAATTGCCAGGTGTGTTACTCTAACCCTGTGGTTCTCAAACTTCGTTGCACCACAACCCCCTTCTGACCACAAAAATTACTACATGACCCCAGGAGAGGGACTGAAATCTGAACCCATCCAAGCTCTGCTGCCCTGGGTGGGGTGGGGGACAAAACCGAAGCCCCGCCACCCCATGCTCAGGGGCCAAAGCCAAAACCCAAGGGCTTCAGCTCTGGGTGGTGGGGTCAGGCTTCAGCTTCAGCCCTGGGCACCAGCAAGTCTAACGCGAGCCCTGGTCACCCCATTAAGATGGGGTCGTGACCCACAGTTTGAGAACCGCTGGTCTAACCTCTCCTGTTTTTAGTGAAGATCTAAATTTGGCATGATCAAATGGTAGGTAATTGCAATCAAGTAAATAAATAGCTATACATTTATGTTTTATTGCTAATAACAATTATCAATCACATAGGGCCGTAGCTTGTATCTGTTATTGAGGTGACTAGTTCTCATCCCAGTAGTCCCTTTGATTGTAATAGATTCCTTACCTGAATAAAGATTGCAGGATCGGGCCCTTTGTATATAAAATCAGAAATGTATCAAACATTCCAGTTGCATGGTGGATTTATTTGGGTCTCACATTATGCCCTATGATTAGACTGGGAGAGTTGTATGTGCTGTCCCCCCACCCTCCAGGTATTTTCCTGGAAATTTCTTCTGCTTTTCAGGTTGCAATGCTGCTAGCAATGTTGCTTGAATGTACGTACGTAGGCTCAGGGAGAATTCACTGGGATCAGATTTATGTGCTTTTCAGGTTTGGAACAAATCATACCTTCATTTCAGTTTATTTTCTGATTTCCAGCTCTTGGGTTGTCCAGATTATTCTGTGTCACTGCTCTGGTCCTATCCCCAGCTAGCTTTGATGAGAGCTGATGCAAACATACAAAGCTTCTTGATTACCAGATTCAGACCCATTTAACTGGCATTCATTTGAGAACTGGGTTACTCTGAGCCTCTCTATTGATAATTGGTATCCTCTCTTCATCATGTTCTGGTTTCCCAAAGTCTGAAGTGCAGCCTCTACAGTGTTGGTCAGCATCTAGAATGCCATTTTAGCTGGAGTATAGCTCTGTTAAAGCTCTTTGTTCTGCAAACCTTTTTTAGCACTGTGGAGGCAGTTCTTTGGCCTTGGGGAACCCAGAGCACAGTGAAAAGACAATACTGTCTGGCTTTGGACAAGCCAGCTTATGTCCTCTACAGTCAGGAAACAAACTCTGCAGATTCTGAAGTCTGCACCCAGGAAGTGGGGGTTTCTGAGGACAGACCTCAAGGCCCACAGGGCCTCTTTCCTAGAGGTTTTAAATGCAAGCCTTTTGGAAAATTGGATGTGTACTGTATGTAATTTGTAGCTGCCATTCTTTAAAGCTTGTAATTTTATTTGGGAGTTTTCTAGATGAAATCCCCTGTGTTAATATAAGATCATTACCATTTAGCTTATTTGTAAATACCAACAACATTTTGGTTGACATAATGATTGTACTTGTTATGCTTTTCTGGATCTTTATATTCTCAAAACAATACAATTTCTCTAAAGGAAAGTAATTGCATATCTGTGTCTTTGGTGGAAATGTTTAGAGTGAAAATCCAACGATATCTTGCCATTTGTCACCAAAATTTTCCATAATCTGCTTAATGAAAATTAAATGCTGTATGTGACTATAACAATGGTTAGGAGTAGGCGTACACACAGAGGAAGGGAAGGAGGAGAAGGAAGACTATTACTATTCATCAATAGTAATCTTGCATAAATATCTGTAATGAGTGATAAGTGAAATCTTGACAGCATTTTGAAAGCAGGGCAGATTCACAGCTCTAAATCCAGAGCATTCTGCAAAGGAGATAAAATATGATATGGTATCTTGTAAGGAAATTTTTGTTTATGGATGTTCTACACCAGTTTTCCTGCTTAGGACCTATTACTACAATTCACATTGTTGGCATATATGTCAGGGAGAGGCCAATTTTATATTCAGAAATGGAGAAGTCTTAGCACTAAATTGATTTTAAAATCTTGAGAAAACCCTAACCCATACATTGAGGTTCCTGGCAGAAGCAGCTATAGTTGTAACAGTAAAAGAGCTAACAGCAGGATGGGCAGATGGATTGCTTTACATATTTCCTCGGATCCCTCACATTCATTCAGTCTTAACTCCAACAAAAACAGAGGCTGCAAGAATAAAAAGAGGGAAGCTAATTTACAACATTCAGCAGTTCCTTCTGGCCAGATTGCTGAGAGGAGGATTCTAAGGAGTTGTTGCTTATCTCTAACGATACATACTGTAACACTTGGGTTTCTGCAAAGAAAGATACCACTACACCATATGTTGCAGCAGGGAGCCAAATTTGCAAACTTCTGAACAGAAAGCGATCAGTAGTGTGGTACATGTAGATGATTTCTTTTAAAGGTCAACTAGTGTCTCATTTTTCAATCTGATAAACAGTTCAAAATAGTCAAAGTGCATATTTCAGACATTTCAGAATTTTTTCCACCGGTGTACATTAGAATCTGGTGATAAGTATTCATGCTGAAACTAGCATGATTTGTATGTTATGTTAGGGATCCTGCTGATTCTCTGGGAACCTTATTGTTTTGCAGATTCACCATGTTGTGAGTTGATCTTCCGTTGCTCTGATTTTATTGAAAAATAAAATAAGTCAACCAACTTTTACCTACAGTATAAACATTGGTGATATCTGACACAGTGTAAAAATACTTCTTTTGTGACATATATTTGAGACGTTCAGAGGGTACAGTTTCTCAAAATAGTGTTGGTTTATGTACTAGAGAGCTTTTTAAGGGATGTTGCCTACATCACCACAATGGGTCCTGTGCCTGGAGCAGAAAAAAACTGGTATTCTGGGGCTCTTCTGTACTGTGGCGTTACATACTGTTTCAGGCAGGTTCTCCCCTTTTTCCTCCTTTCCCCTTTGGATGGCCATGACAAGTATGTTTGCGGTCTGCCTAGCGACTGATAGGTCCTATAACTCTGGCCCCTGGGAGTTCATATAGGAAGCTGCTGCTGGATGTTGTCATGGTTTACCCGTGTCCCATCCTTACCCTAATTGTCACGTGGTCAATTTATTTGGGGCTGTTGCATGTTATGAGGGCTGCTGTTTTGTTTTGTATCTAAGCAGGTCACCTATTGGGTTGGGAAGGAATTTTCTCCTACTGAAGATTGGTCAAGCAGTTGTGTTTTTGGTTTTGGTGTTTTTGCTTTCTGCAAAGCATTTTGTAGTACTGGCTGGGAGTTTAATGCGTTTTGCATGTTGTGTGGTGGGTGGCCAGTGTGGTCAAGGTAGTTGCAGAAGCCATTTCTCAATCCCGAGGATATCTTTGGGGACTAGATTTTGATTGCATTTGTGGTTGGTTGGGCACAAGGGTGGAGGGCTTCAAAGTCAATTGTATACTGGCCCATCCCTTAAATAGCCCTCAACTATCATACAGGAGAAAGGTGGGTGGTAAAGATTATGGCATCAGTCATAATTCCATGATATGGTTAAGGGGTTGGCTGTAATGGTAGCCTCTCCTGTTTGTGGTGCCATGGGTGCCATTAGGTTATGCTGTTCTAGGCCAGTTGATTGACAAATTGAATGCTTATTAACCCTATTTTTTCTTCACAGTATATATTCTGTAAAACATAAACAAAATTGTGGTGGTCACTATAATCATGCTAATTGTGTCTGCATCTTATTCCCAGCAGTGTCTAGGCAATCTAGTTATGCTTGGAAGCTTGTTTAGAGTGGGTTTCTGTCCCGAGGTAGCCCATGATCATTCTGGTGATTGAGTTCAGTGTACGGATGCTATTAACAAAGGGCAACTTGGAGAATGATCTACTGGTTTTACTGCTTATTTATTCTTCTATGCATCACATGTGTCCAGGTGAATTACATCCACTATCCTCTAATTGGCATTATTTCTTCATTACAGAGAAGTAATAGCTATTTCTGTGTTCTTGTCTGAAAACAATTAGGAACGGGTCATACAGAAATGTTAAAAGAAATTATGTACCCTAAGTTCCGCAGCAACTGGGACAAATGAGGGAAGTGTATTTGCAATACTGAGGGAAATATTCAGATTTACCAAGTCTGGGTGGATTTATTAGTTAACATAAAGTTGGAACTAGCCCACATTTTTTCAAGGTTGGTGGACCATATTTTGTTTAATCACATGCCTCTGGGTTTCCTGGATCAGCTGGGACAAGAAGCAGAAATACCAGGAGAGAATCTATTCCTGCAGCCTTTCTGACCTGGCCAAAACAAAATCCTAATATTCTAATGTGAGAGTTTGTTTTTTCAAGATACTTTAGAGAAAACATATTTTGATAAGCATCCAAGCTTAACCAAACCCAGATCTTAAGCTGAGCCCTGCTTTTTCAAAGATACTGAGCATTCACAATTGCTACTGAATTCATAGGGACCTGTGAGTGCTTCAGGTTCAGAGAGTTTTTTTTTTTTTATATCCTAAGCATTAGTTTGCTGATAACTAGCTGAACTGCACTTCTTCTAAAATCTGTGGCCCTTGAACGGTACATTTAAGTGTTCAAGGAAAGTGCCAAATATATTTTTGTAGGCAAGTCGGTATTTTCCGTGAGATATATTTTTCTGTCATGTACACCCCAAAAGAGCTTGTCTCTGCAAGTGGAGAGAAGTAATATCTTCAGTAGAGCCATTCAGTCACTTTGAACAGCATGGCACACAATAATGAGATGTGCTATAGATAAGCTGATGCATTTGTACAGAACCAGCACTTAGACCAAACTTCACTTGATTTTTCCTTGTGTTGTAACTGAACTCCTACATGCAACAGAAGCTATACTTTGTTCTATAAAGATAATGTAGCTAACATATAATTGCTCATTTGGAATAATGTGAAATTATATTTCACAGCTGTGCTGCTCATAAAATTTGTTACAAAACATTTTGAGTTTGGAAAGCTTTGAATTCACCGAAAACAAATGTAATGTGAAATCTTTCATTAAATCTTGCCATATTTAAATAATGTAATTTGTATTGATTATACTGCTGCAGTTCAGTTGGGTTTTTATATTTAATTAGGATTTGATAATTTTGTTTTACCTTCCAGAGCTATTCAGAAAATGACTGTGGAGAAAATTCATGTTAATTAAATTAGCATTTTATGTATATTTATTAAAACCAAAATCAGACCATAATTTTATTTTTCTTTGGGAAGGGTAGGATGAAGGGTAAATAAAATAACATTCCTTACAAACAACTCAATATAGTTTCCATCTCACTGGAAGGATCTTTGGAGCAGCCCGCTGCCCAGCTAGGCCCCTCATGCTGCAGGGATCATCCTGGGTATGACTGCCTCTATAGTAGTGGTGGATGCCCACCACTGCTCTACAGGCTAGCAGCACTTGCTTCCAAAATGGCTCCAGTGATTAGCATTACAGGTGAGTCACATCATATGCGCATTTAACTTACGCGAATTCAACTATACACGCTCGTCAAAAAAAAAAAGAAAAATAACAAGATACCTGTAAATAGCGCAGGTGATTCCGCCCACCATTCCACTCCACTGGAGTGAGCATGAGATGGGAGACATGAATCTGCTGTTCCCTCAGTCGGTCTCAGTTCCCGCGTGCCTCTCACAGTGTGAGCATCTCGCTGCGCTAAGTGTGATTCTTGTGTTTAAAGATACTGTACGTATTTTTCGTACCATATGGCTCCTAAACGCAAACCAACTACTTCATCTGGTGCTCAGCCGAAGAAACAGCGATCTGTTCCAATGCTGGAGGAAAAACTGGCTGTATTGGACTTATTGAGAGACGGTATGTTAGTCTCCAATGTGGCGCGTAAATATGGCCTCAACGAATCTAGCATCTGTGCCATCAAGATTCAGGAGAGAGAAATTCGTGAAGCCGTGGCATCAAGTGCTCCAGTAACTGCTAAGGTGACAAGCCAGGTGCATGATAAGACTTTAGTGAAGACTGAAAAGGCATTAAACTTATGGCTGGAAGACGTGAACCGTAAACGTGTGCCTATTGATGGCAACACGTTGTGAGAAAAGGCTGTTAGCCTCTACGTGCTGTTCAAACCTCCCGCCGAAGAGGGACAGGCTTCTGATGAGAAGGAATTCAAAGCCAGCCAAGGTTGGCTTAACAGTTTTAGGAACCGCTTCAACCTCAAAAACTGCATCTGCCAATGAAGAGGCAGCAAAAGCCTACCCCGAACAATTAAAGAAAATCATAGAAGAAAAGGGCTATCTTCCAGAACAAGTTTTTAATGCTGACGAGACTGGGCTCTCCTGGACAAAAATGCCCAACTACACTTACACTTCGAAATCAGAAAGACAAGCCCGTGGCTTCAAAGCAGCTAAAAACCGTGTGACTGTGTTGTTTTGTGGCAATGTGGCTGGGCATTTAATAAAACCGGGCTTGCTCTACAGAGCTGCAAATCCTCATGCCCTAAAAGGCAAGAACAAAAATCTCCTGCCTGCGTTCTGGCAATCAAATAAAAAGGCTTGGGTGACGGCAGCATTATTTCTGGATTGGTTCCACAAGTGTTTCATTCCGGAGATCAAGCGGTACCTCAAAGAGAAAGGACTTGACTTTAAAGTGTTATTGATCATAGATAATGCTCCTGGCCACCCTGTGGCACTACAGTTTGCGCATAACGACGTTGAAGTCATCTTTCTTCCCCCCCAATACCACCTCCAACCTCTCGACCAAGGCGTGATTCGCTGTTTCAAGGCCATGTACACGAGGCTTACGTTCTCACGGATATGTAGCGCTATGGATGCTGATCCCAATCTTAATGTGATGGAGTGTTGGAAGTGCTTCAACATTGCGAATTGCGTTACTTGTATTAAACAGGCAGTGGATGCAATCAAGCCTGAAACAGTCAATGCATGTTGGCGAAACCTATGGAAAGAATGTGTGAATGATTTTGAGGGTTTCCTGACCATTGACACAGAAGTGAAACACATTGTTCAGGTGGCTAGGCAAGTGGGTGGTGGTGGCTTTGTTGACATCCTTGAGGAAGAAATTGAAGAATTAATTGAGAGCCACAGAGAAACATTGACTAACGAAGAGTGAGAGGAACTAATAAAATCATCTACACGGGATGAAGATGATGATGACGACAAACAGGAAGAACCAGCAAATTGGAATCTTCATAAATTTGCTGAAGTGTTCCAAGCAGTGAAACACTTGAATGATTTAATTTCTGAATATGATCCGTCTATGGAACAAAGCCTCAAAATCACACGTAGTATTACGGACGATTTGAGACCGTATCAAGAAATGTTTGAGCAGCTCGAGACAACAGCTACAGTTGCCGATCACCATGTTTTTCAAGGAAAAACAACCAGCAGCAGATGAGCCTATGCAATCAACTTCTCGAGCTGAACCAGAGCCAACCATTTCGTCTACGACTCGCTCTCCGTCACCCAAGCTCTCAGTCACCTCCGTCTCCTGGATCGACATCAAGCCCTGATGGCCCCCTGTATTTACCCCCTGTAATTAAAAATACAGTACTGTAAAATTATATTTTGCATATGCTTTATTAGATACTGTACATTACTGTATACATATTACCGTACAGGGTTGTATACACAAAACCATGTACAGTATACTGTACTTTATGGGCAATTTAAGGGATTTTCAAGGGTAATTTTGACTATACACGATTTTCACCTTACACACTGACTTTAGAACCTAACCCCTGTGTAAGATGCGACTCCGCTGTACATTACACTTAGAAATCTTTCCCGATCTCTCCCAGGGACTGTGTGTGCTAGAGCTGTAGAGCTCTTAGTCATTGTCTTCCAGGGCAGGGTTGAAGGCTGGAATTCAGCCTTGGACTTGGTTGCCCTCGTAAGAGTTTCTCTGGCTAATACTAGGCCACCTCATAATACTATAGCCATAGTACTATAGCATGCAGAAAACCATTCCAGAATGAAAAATTCATTGTATTATGTCAAAATCACCAAGTAACATTTGTATTCCATAATCTTTGGACCTTTTAGAGTTTATATACGATTATAGCTTGTTTTTCTTTTGTAGTTGTATTATTAGCTAGGTAAACTATTATAAGAGATTAAGAAAAACTAAATACATATATCTGTGTACAGATATAGGTGGGTAGACCGAGGGTAGACTCCTGGGTCTGTTTGGGGGTGGGGGATGGGAAGAGGGTATAGGGTAAAGTGGGGTTGGTTACATTTATGGACTACTGTGGAAGGGAGAACCTCTGTAAAACGAAGGGCTGCTGAAGGGAATTGAGCTACTAACTTGACAGATAGATGCCGTGGCATTAGCACAGCAAGCTACAGATGCTGAATAAATGACCTTACAGAAGCCTGTGGCTAGGCATCATCCCAGCAAGACAGAATTGTTGAGGCAGTTGCCTCAAAGGGTTTGGGTAAAATCTGGTCCCACTGACGTCAATGGGAGTTTCGCCATTGACTTCAAGTGAGGCCAGGATTTCATCCCGTGTAGCTTGCCATCAGTCCGGCCAGATAGAAATGCTGAGCCAGGAACTTCAAGGAGGCCTCTGTTCTGACATGATTAGTGCAAGCTGGTGGTACTTAGCCAATAATTTAGAGAGGCCCGTGACTTGACATCAACCCATCAATGTAGAGATGCTGAGCCAGTGAGGCCTCGGTTTTATTGTTGAAAATAATTTGCATCAGAATGGTCATGTCCGTTCTCTCTGTGCTCATGGCACTATGTGCGATATATGGGTGAGGAAGATGGTTAGTAGCAAAAGAATGTTCATCTCCACAGGTCTGTACTCTGTGTGCTTGTTCACAAACATACTTATTTGGCTGGCTATGAGTCTGCTTGGGTCCCTCAGCTCCCTTCAGACACATTCATGTCTAACTTATGCCATGTATCATCTTACAAAGTAATATTTCACCATGTGACACAATGTCTGTGATGACATATGCTCACAGGAAGTGGTGAACTCCCTCTGTTGTTTTGATTTTCATTAAGCACTGCCTAAGATAGATAGGTTAATCTAAACGGGGGTGTTATGCTACGGCCCATTACTATAGTATCTGAGTGTCTGCCACATAAAATCAATAGTAGTAGTGATAGCGTGCTCAAATACTGCAATGATCTGGGCCATATCAGTCTCTAGATTGATTAGATTTAGGAGCACAGTATTGTAGTGAGGATTTGTATTAAGATTTTTTTTTACTAAATATACTACAGTCTATTTAGTTGCACGTTATAAAATATTAACATAAATAAAACTAAATTACCATACAATTCTCAAAATAAATGAGCAAAGTACCTGTGATGCATTATTCTTGCTTATTTGCTGCTTTTGTTCACTTATTTATTAATGCCTCCCAAAAAACTAATTCACAATGGGTCTTCCAGTCATTAGTGTGAATTAATGATGATCTAATGTATTTTTCATCCAGTGTAGACATTAACTGTGGTACTACCATTTGAAACACCTAAAAATTATATTAAAAATACAGTCTGTGTACAATTTTTAAAAATGTTATTTAAGGCTCGTACATTTTTTTAATTCTGAAAGAGCATTGGCCTATTGCATTAACAGCCTGCAAATTTTCATGTTAAAAATGTAATTCATAGTGCAAACGAAACAAAAAATGCAGCAGAGGTTGTTCCCCTTTACCTACTTTTCACTCTTTTATCATTTATAAATGGAATAAGAGATTGTTTTGAATATTTTAAAAGCAATTTGGCCTTAGATTACAACTTCTGTGTCAGGTTTTAGCCCCAAGCAAATTGTTATAGCCAAGTTACAAACTCTTGACAACAGAAGCGTATGATGAAAAGACTGATGGATTCCTCTTTATTTTTTTATTTTTTTGCACTTTTTATGTGACACCATTTTTGAGCTTTATTGATCCACAAAGAAAGAAAATACTATATTTAAAGTTGACAAGGTTAAACATATTGCAATATAGGGCATTAAAAATCTTATGAAGTAAGTTACGAGAGGGACACAGCCACCCTAAGAACTTTCTCATAACAGGAGACATTCCTGAACAAGTTTAAAATAGATGTAGGTGCTGCTGATGTCTTCTTACAAGTTGTTGCATCTGAGAATGTTGATGTTAATTTGTCAGTTAATTTAATGGGATTTTTTTTAATACTTCTCTTATTTTAATTTCCTCCATGAAGAGTCTGATCATTGATGTTTTGCAGTTGGACAAAGCAGATGTACAGAGATCTGCTGACAGTACTGTATATGCGCCAATAAATCTAATGGCAGGAAGAGTCTGCATCAGCCTGAGTGTTTGTATCTATCATGTTCCCTAGTTGCTTGGTAAATTTACAGCAAGCAAAAAGATAAATATGGCCCATTTCAAGTCATTTCTTACATCACCGTTTTAGTTCACATGTAGATTAATCACTGGAGTTGAATTTAGTATAGTGGAAAGTCTGAAAGCTTTTGACAAATAGCTTTGAAGAAGGAAGAGCACAAGGTCAGGCTACATACATAATTGTTATTTCTCAAGGGCTGTCCAATATGTAAGGCCTCATATGATTTCTTGTCATTTGGAATTGTAACTGAAGTAGAATGAGAGATGTTGGATTCTAAGTTTTACTTTTGTTCAGTGTGTTCTAAGTTTCTTACAGCACCATTGTTTAACTTATGTCACTGTCTTATAAATTTTATTTCTACTTCATGATAACCTATTCCAGACAAAAACTTTGCATACAAGATTTCTGCTGGGTTTGGCTGGACCATTTTTAAATTACAAAAAGTGGGACTAAAAACTGCTTTGACACTACTGTTTTTTTTTCCCTATATAAAAATACATTCATTTTGAAGCTAATATTTTATAATCTATTTGGTTCTCCGTTTGCTCATATGTCCAGAGCACATGCGATTTGTATTCCGTGGTCACCAGGGCCAAGCAGAGTTGATGTCAGGTGTGCTGAGACAGCAGTCTTTCACTCTTAAAGAAAGTGTTTTGGGAGTCAGAATATCAGGTGATCTATGTAGTTGAGCAAGTCCCTTAATTGTATCCACCTTTATAAAGTTCGTTGAGATCATCAGTTAAAATGTGCTATATATCTGCAAATTATAATTAACACAGTCTTTGAGGAAGGACAGTTCGGGCATTGTGGGGAGGGGAACCTGTTCAAAGATGCAGGGAAGGTGCTAAGATCATGAAAGAGGGAGGGAGGAGTTGCGGATCTGTATTCAGCCTAATCCGAAACTAAAAAATGATTTGAGGATGGGTGAATGGTCAGTTTGATTTTCATTTTTTATGAACTAGGATGGCTATTGCTTATTATAAATTTGTGTTGGTGGCCTACTGTGGAAGTATCTTCTTGCAATGTTGACAATTTTAAAAATAAAAGAGATTGCTGTTAGGACAGGAAAACCTGTGGCAAGCTTTGTGATGGGGTGTTTACCCCACACCAGAAAGGAGGGGGTTAAAAGCAGCCCAAGGAGGCTGTGCAGGGAACAGCCAGTCAGGCTGCTCGGAGCTCAAGGAGTGGGCACTGTCTCTAGAATGCTGAGAGACCTGCAGGACCTTGGACAGAGCAACTGCTGTCAGAGATGGGGGAGCAAAAGGAGCTGCTGGGACTGCGTAATTGTGTGCCTTGAGGAAAGACGGGGAAGTGGCCCAGGGAGACATAGCAGCAGTGAGAGGAATAAGAGGCAGGAGGAGGCTGCTATTTACAGGGTCCCTGGGCCAGAACCCACAGTAGTGGGTGGGCCTGGGTCCATCCCCCCCCCACCCCCATTTGCCAACTGGGGAAGTGGCTGGACTATAAAACTGGGAAATACTTCCCCCCAGAAGGGGAAAAACATGGATGGTGCCACAGCTGGACGGCCAAGTCATGAAGAGGACACTGTGGGACTTAGACTGAGGCGGGTCTGCAGGTGGAGAGGACAATGGGAGAGGTACTACCAGGAAAGGGAGCGCTGGCTGAGAGAGCCAATCCCAGAGAAGGCCAGTAGGAGGCACTGTTCTAGTGAGTGGACTCCATAACAGGCAATTCATAGTATGCCTTAGACTGGACACCATGGAACTTTCAAACTACGGGAAGTTATCTTATGTTGTTTTTTTTCTTATGTACCAGCGTACAGGTAAATGGCTTTGTGTTATGCACTGTCAACAGTGTAATCTTTAACAATGTCCATGGTGCTCACACACCCAGTGTGCCAAGCTCTGCCAAGACAGACCTTCACAAACAGCAATATGACAGGTCTTCCCTTTCTTTCTGACTAATTTTGTGAAGCATTCTGACTTTGTGACAGTAAAAAACTTCAAAGATACGGACACCCGAGTTACAGCTTGACCAGTCAACCGGACACCAAGTGACACCTGAAGTAACCAATCAGGCGGCGGTGGCAGCAGCAGCAGCAGAGACCAAAAAAAAAAAAAAAAAAGAAGAAATACTCTACTGTACATGTATTGCATCTTAAAGATAGGCACATCTGGGCTGCCTGTCCCCACCTCCACGTGTAGGGCAGCCACTTACTGCTGCCAGCACAAGGCAGGCAGAGCCAGCCAGCTGAGCAGGAGCAGTGCTGCGGTCTGCACTGCTTTCACCCCTCCCCCCACCGGGAGGGGGCTGTGCTGTTTTTAGGGGAGAGTGACACACTGTTCTCTCTCACACGCACACACACACTCGTCTGCCAGGACTGGGACAAGCTTGCAAACTCATGTCTGAACTGAGTAGGGAGGTCAGCTGCTGCTGAAGCCTGGCCTGGAGATTAAGCTGCTGGATCTGGAGCCCAAACTGCGCTTTGTTCAGTGTTACGAACATTTCAGAGTTACGGACATCCTCCATTCCCAAGGAGTCCATAACTCTGAGGTTCTACTGTAATTATCAAGAGAAATTCATGGTCTCTTGGTCAGTGTTGGTTTTGACTTCTCTACTTACTTCCTATTGTTAAATACTAAAGACAGCTGCTTCAAACACAGAGAAGAGACCATTGACAACTATGTTGGATCTCACTGTTTTATAAAGGCCTCCAGCCAAGAAATATTTAAGCAAAGTTGGATCGTTTGAAATAATGAAGAGAAGATTAACAGTGATTGATTGATTGATTTAAGACACAATTGAAACTGGCACCATCTGACTAAGAACTGTTGAAAGTTAGGTATGAGAAAAGGTCAGTAATGATTACTTCACTTAAGTGTTAACAACATGCTCAAGACTCTGGCTGAGTGTATTCTTAAACTTTTGATTTATCATATCAGCTTTGGACTAGCTGGATGCCCTGCCCATAGAGACTTTAAAAGTAGGGAGTCCCTATCTTTACTTAAAATTGAAATGCGTTTATGTGGTCTGGGACACTTTTCCAGGTAAATTCCTTGATTGCAATTTGTAGCAAAATGAATAAGTTTCATTTTTAAGTCATTTATTTGAAAATATTTTTCTGGAGTGTTCTCCATATGTTTCTACAGAAAGGAGGACCACTACCACACTCCAGTCTCCTCCCACCCATACCCTCATGCTTCAAGTCCCCACATTGAGGCAATCTTATTTCTCGTTTGAGTCTCATTTAGAGCCTTCAAATATCACTTACAGTTAGCTAGAGGGATCACTTTGGACCAACTGGAGGCACATCATGCCCAGCCACTTCTTCACCTGGGGGATGAGTGTGGTAACTTTGTTGTTTTCTCATATAGATAGCTAAATAGTTTTAACCAGGCCCATCTGCAACATGTCCAGAATTTACCTTGATGATTATTTGTAGTTTCTGAACTCATTTTGCTCTGACAACTAGTAAATACTGCTGGGTCCTGGGAAAGATAGGTTTTCAGTATCTTGGGATAAAAGCTGCATGGATATGTATGATGAGAAGCTGTCTCTTTTAGGTCTACAGTTGTTCATTATGGGAGGGAAATGAGGTTAACGATAGTCTGTCTCCTTTCTAGTATATACGAAGGTTTTATTATTTAAAGGTATGAAGTGCTATTAGAAAAGACTTCTGGAAATGGCTTAAAAATAGAGACCTGAAATCCTTAAATTCACTGATGCCGGAGGGTGCTGTAACTGCTTGTTAGTAATTTTCTCATTGTTATTGATTGGTTTGTTGGGTTGAAGGCCTTGGAAGCCAGTTGTCTAGGTGTAGAACTTGGCACTGGAAGCCAGATAACTTTATCTAATATCACACTTCAGGATCTCAGAATTTCCTGATTGACTGTGTAGATTACAGATCTCTTTCACTTACCTCTGAAGATTCAGATATTGGCCAGTTTGGGAAACTGGATATTAGATTAGATGGATCTGCTGTCTAATCCAGTATGAAATATATTGTGTTCCCAAGCCAGTGCCTTCTCGTAACTCATCTCTGAGGCCTAGGGGAAAAGGAGTAGGTTTAGTTAGGGGACTGCTTCCCATTTTGATCTAGTATATATTTGGTTTAAGTTGGGTAAGATTGAAGTGATGCTGGTTGGCAGAGAGAAGAGTTTAGTAGGGTTTCTCGTACTAAACTCTTCTCTGCTCCTCTTCTGGTGAGAAGGAGCGGTCAGGAATCCCCTAATTCATTTTAGACTATAGCTAAAAGATTGTGCCCACTCTTCTCAAATATAGACTTTTACTATGGTCACTTATGCGATTGTCTTGAGACTAGATTACTGTGATGCACACTACTTGGGACTACTTGTGAAGGGTATTTGGAAGCTTCAACTAGTGTAAAAGGCAGCTGTCTACCACATAATTAGTGTGCTCTGTACTCTGTGCTGGCCAGCCACTTTGCTCCTTGGTGAAGTTCAAGGTGGTGTTTTATATTGACAAAGCCCTAACCTACTCTATATCTCTGTTCTTTCAAAGTCCAGCTCTTCCCTTACACCTTGCCACATCAGAGGCATTTGAAAGAAATGCTGTGGCTATCTGTTCCAAAGGCACAGTTCATGGAAGCTGTCAGTGCATCATTTTCAGTGATAAGCCTTTGTCTCTAGAATTGGATCTCATCGGATGTATCAAAGCTCAAACTAACTTTTGAGTGAAATGTACGTCTCTTAGTTCAGACTTTCCACTTACAGCAGGACTTTGGAATCACTTGACACGTAGCTAGCTGGATGCTATTTTCCATTTCTGGTCCTCTGAGGACATCAGAGAATTGCTAAATAAATGCTCCTCATTGGTGGGAAGATGTAGTTTGTTACAGCCGTGGCCTGTACAAGTGCATCCAGATAACTGCTTATCACCATGGCATCTGAGTTGATAAGTTCTAGGGAACATCATGGAAAGTATTATTATTGCCATTATTTGTTTATTTTATAGTTCCCACAAGCATGGTAGGTGCTTCACAGGAAACCCATAGGCACCCATTGGTACCTGCCCAGAAAAGCCTGCAATCTAAATGATGCACTTGACAATCAAAAGAGGATAAAACCACTAGAGAGGGGAGGGAAGGGACAAGGAAGGACATAGGTTTTGGAAATATGATTACGTGTCCATGCAGCTTAGGCAAACGTGTATTTTGGTGGTTCTAAAAATAGTTTGCTTCAAATTTAAAGTGTGGAGATGATCATGGTTTGTAGGTGATACTGCGGAAGTGAACTTTTAGTAGTGATTTGAAAGATGCAATTGCAGAGGCTTGGTTATTGTTTAGAAGAGCATTCAAAGCTCTTTTCCTCATGGACAGCATGGAGGAAAGCACTGGAGACATTTGAGGGAGAAGATAGTAAAAGGGTTATTGAGACTTGTATTGCCAGTGGAGCAGAGATGTCCAACTGTGAGGAATCTAGGTCAGAGATAAACAGGGTCTACATGATCTAGGGCGTAAAGCCCTCCTCCTGCAATTGGACTTATGCAGATGCAAGGATCTGTCCATGTGGATCTAATTGTGGGGTTGCAATCTTAATTAGGTTTTTTCCGTATTTAGGATAATAACGAAGAACATTTTTGTTGCAAACTGTGGCATGGGATCTAGCACAAAGGGCATGACTACAGACAAAGCTGATATCGGAAAGATTGCTGGTTATTAGTTTTTTTTTCCTTGGGGATTAAGTAGTGTGTGCATATTATCCCAGGTAAAATACAAAGATGAAACACTGAGTTCTAGGTTCAGGCAATTATTGTCCCCCTCTCCTAGATCATAATGGCAGAGACCCTATGCTTTTGTTGTGTAGAATTCCCTTAAAAGAGAAACATTGACAGACAATTTAAAAAGAAATAAAATATGCTTCTCCCTCTGTAAACCATTCCTCTCTTTTTTTTATAGTAACTGCTTGTTTACTCCAACCTCTAGTTTTAGCAGTGCTACTTATCTCAAATTTTACTGGGTAAGTGATAATTGTCCACATTGAAAGATAATAGTGTATGTGCCAAAGCAATTCAGTTACGGTGTGTCATGCTGCAGCATTGCAAACAGGCAAAAAGTCCAATTCTCTAGTGACAGTCCTTGCCACAAATACTGCAAGAGTAAGGCACAGGGCCAGAAGATGAAGCTGGTGCACTACTAGCTCTTGTGGCCTGCTGCACTGTGCTCTCTTCACCTTCCTCTCAGCCATCTCTCTTCCCCGTTTTGACTCCTTGGCACAGTGCAGCCCTCCAGTGTGGTCTGTTGCTAGTTGCATCTTCCCAGCTTGCAGTGTCGATGCTGAAAGTTTTTAAGTCCTTCTTGCAAATGTCCTTGAGTAGTGCAGTTTAATCCCTCCACCAGTACACGTTGATTGATTTGCTGTCTGCTATTTTAAAAAATAAAATAAAGTTAATGCAGGCTCCATGTTTTCTCTTGCCTTCTGACATAGTTCTTGCTTTACACATGAATGTCACACACAAAAAATACTTGTGTCCTCAGTTAAATAAAAACCTCACATACTTTTCAGGCATGAGCAAGATGAAAATAATAGAAAATCACGTTACTACGTGACCATGCTTATTTCATCATATTTAACTTGTTGAACTCAGTGTGAATAACTTTTAAAATAAAATGATAATTGAATTTGGTTAGAGTAGGGCAATCAAAAATGTATTAGTTTAGATGAGTGGTGGGCAATTTGTGGCCCACGGGCCACCTGCAGCCCATCAGGATAAGCTGATTGCAGGCTGCAAGACATTTTATGGACGTTGACCGTCCTCAGGCACAGTCCCCCGCAGCTCCCAGTGGCTGTGTTTGCCCACCACTGGTTTAGACCATCCTACAGATATTGCTTCCTTTCGTTTGTTGGTTTAAATCAGACTCCAAATGTTACTTTAATGTAGCCTTTTGTGATTGAAGAATATTACAGAAGGATGCTGTTGTGAAAAAGCAAAATTACAAAAACTTGAACTCTTATAGTTTTGTGTCGAACAATAGGGACAATGTATTGTTTTGTTTTGACAGTATTATTATTTTCTCTACACCGTACTTACATTTCTAGAAGAGGGTAGATAAATCACAAAGACCTTGTCTAGACTAGGATTTAAGATGTGATGTTAGCTCTTAGCTCAGTCTAATGAACATGTTCTTGAACTCTAGTCAGAACAAAACAATTGTACTTTAGCATGTGAGGAGCTTAGGCTACAACTGCTAAAGTCAGGATAAAGGTTTTAACCTGATTTAACATCCATGTAGATACAGTTTTTCAACTGAGTTAAACTAGTTGCACTCAGATAACCTTACTGAAAAAAAACCTCTAGCAGCAGTCTAGACCAGGGATTCTCAAGCTTTTTCTTTATAAGCCCCACTCCCCAACATGCTATAAAAACTCCCCTGCCCAGCTGTGCTACAACAACTGTTTTTCTGCATATAAAAGCCAGGGCTGGCGTTACGGGGTAGCACGCAGGACAGTTGCCTGGGACCCCACACCACAGGGGGCATCGTGAAGCTAAATTGCTTAGGCTTTGGCTTCAGCCTCAGGTGGTAGGATTCGGGGCCCCAGGGTGCAGTGCTGTGTGGCAGGCTTTGGCTTTCTGCCCTGGACCCTAGCGAGGTCTTAGCCCAGCCATGCTTGGCGGACCCCCTGAAACTTGCTCACAGCCCCCCAGGGGGCCCTGGACCCTTAGTTGAGAACCACTGGTCTAGACAAGGCCAAAAAGAATGACTTAATCTGTAATCCTCCAAAATACAATGGGTCAGGCCAGATGATCCACGTGGGCTTTCTGGCACCGCGATCTAGTAGGAGTAATAGTAGTAAATAATAATAATATACATTACTTGTTCACCACCACCTGCATTTTGTTGCTGCTATATGAAATACAAGTATAAAAACAGAGGGCCTAAATCTACTCTCCCTGGCACTTAGATCAAATGAGTTACATGAGTGCAAATCCAACTCCGAGATTATCTGAAGAAATAGTATATAATTTATCATCTATAAATGTCTTTTTCATCATAGTACTATTCCGCATAGATCTTTGAACATACTTTCTTAACCTCTCCTAAACATTTCCCCCTAAAAATTGTCCATTAAAAGTTGTATTCTATTTTATTTATTGTGTTCTAACTGTAGTAACATGCTGGATTCACTTGAAAGAGAAAACAACTATAATAAAATGCAATTTAAAATAATTTGAATGGCCCAACATTTTTGTGGTAAGTAATTTCAGGTGGGATTCTGCAGATAAATTGTATTTTAGACTAGAATGAAGTTAGCTAAATATAGTTTCTAACCCACGGAGCAGAAAAGTCTAAAATTGGAGGTGTCCTCTTTCTTTATGTTTATTCATATTGTTCTGTTTGTTGATAACCTTCTGCAAAGCAGAACTGACATTTGTGGTCTGTTGGAATTATATCATGGAAAAGCAAGTACTTTAATTTCAGTACAACACATTGTTTTAAAAGATTTATTCAAAACAATCAATTGGGACCTAAACTTTAGTTTTCTATCTAATTATAGTAATTCATCAGCAGAGGGCAATATAACCTCATATATTTGTCTGGCAAAATTTAATTTGTTGTTTTTTTAATTTATTATTTCCAACTTTAAACTAAAAGAGCACCTTCAAGTAAATGCTAAGAAAAGATTATGTGAACTTGATGAAAAAGCAATGAGCTGTAGTATTAGTATTCCTTATGCACTTTCACAAGGCTGTGTAAGGTGTTCATTAGTTATTTACTATGGGAGATGCTCTTCAAATTCAGAGAGAGGCTGATAACTGAGCCCAGACTTCTGTGAAAATGGGGAAGTTTACTACCACTTGTTTGTCAAAAATGTAAGTTGCAGTTAGCTCTTCCATGTATTCTCTATTACTGATGTGCTCATTCATCAAGCAGTTCTGGGATAGATTTATGCAGTATTTCGGAGGTGTTTGGCTATCTCCTGTTATGTCTGCTTAGATTGTGCTGTAGAGTTACCTTCCCCCCCCCCTTGAGAAGAGGCATAGTATTTTATAACTTTGTGAATGGTTGTACTGTAAATCACATATGGTATCACTAAGACTGATTAAAAGAATTGCTGGGCTTACCTCAGCACAGAGGAGTCAAGTCTTCATTACAATGCATCGACTCTGTCATGGGTACTGTGGAAAAGACAACTTTGTTTACACACCTTTAGTAATAAAATGGACTTATGCAGGCTACAGCCCTCAGAAAGCATCCATCAGTTTACCAGTGTCTCTTAGCCCAGGTTTATGAGCTAAAGCGTGTCATGCAAATATTATTTTGTTAGGATAGATCTTTGATTCCTATCTTGCCTTTTAAATTTGTCATTTTAAACCTTCATTCCTCCAGCAAATGTCTGAAGTCATAAAGTGGATGCGTACATGCAACAGTGATACCCGCCTCCCCCAACACTTAACTATTCCTGATGCTCCTGAGGGATATTCTGAAAGGCTTCAGACATATGGTTTCCTTGTTGTTCAACTGTCCTTTGAGCATCACATATTCAAAGTGTCTATTTTACTGTCCATATGTACACACATTTCCCGTTAACAGCTTGAGAGAGACCACATGGTATGTTGGTTTGAACATAGGATTAGGATCAGAAGACCTGAATTCTATTTCTAGCTGTGCCACTGACTTGGTGAGTGACCTTGGGCAATCACTCTCCCCTCTTCTATTTCCTCTTCTTTAAAACAGAGGTAATAATGATGACCTATTTTTTTCAGAAGTGTTGTGAAGCTTAATCATTAGTTGTAAAATGCTTTGACAAGTAAAGTACAATACAAATTCTTATTATTGTTAACAGAAATTATAGTTATGCACATGTATCAATGGCAGAATAAATTATGAAGAAGTGTGTAGGTTCTGAGAGTGGTCTAATGTTTACAGTATAGGACATACGCTTAGGAGATCCATGGTCTAGTCCCAGGTCTATCATTGACTAGTTGTGTGACATTGGCCAAGTCACTTCATCAGTTCATCAGTTTTACCCACTGTAATATAGGAACAATCATTCTTCTTCACCTTTGCAAAGGACTTTGAGATGTTTAGAAAGCAAAGTTATTATTTATTATTATAATTTCCAAAAGTGCATGCCTACAGCCATTCATAAGTTACTTGGACAAATTTGAGTGTTTGTAGACAAAAATGGTGAATTATGAGTCTAGTTTGCCAGTGTCACTCAAATTACAGTGTCTGCATGCACAAATTAGGGGAACAGTTTTTGAAATCCAGTCTCCTGCATCTAATTACTGTGACCATGCTGTAGCTCACGAAAGCTTATGCTCAAATAAATTGGTTAGTCTCTAAGGTGCCACAAGTACTCCTTTTCTTTTTATCTAATACAAAGATAGTTTTGTGGACACCTCACTCTAGTTAATTATTTTATAAGAACATAAGAATGGCCATACTGGGTCAGACCAAAAGTCCATCCAGCCCAATATCCTGGCTACCGACAGTGGCCAATGCCAGGTGCCCTAGAGGGAGTGAACCTAACAGGTAATGATCAAGTGATCTCTCTCCTGCCATCCATCTCCACCCTCTGACAAACAGAGGCTAGGGACACCATTCCTTACTCATCCTAGCTAATAGCCATTAATGGACTTAACCTTCATGAATTTATCCAGTTCTCTTTTAAACCCTGTTATAGTCTTAGCCTTCACAAAAAACCTCCTCAGGCAAGGAGTTCCACAGGTTGAGTGTGCACAGAGTGAAGAAGAACTTCCTTTTATTTGTTTTAAACCTGCTGCCCATTAATTTCATTTGGTGGCCCCTAGTTCTTATATTATGGGAACAAGTAAATAACTTATTCACTTTCTCCACACCACTCATGATTTTATATAGCTCTATCATATCCCCCCTTAGTTTCCTCTTTTCCAAGCTGAAAAGTCCTAGCCTCTTTAATCTCTCCTCATATGGGACCCATTCCAAACCCCTAATCATTTTAGTTGCCCTTTTCTGAACCTTTTCTAATGCCAGTATATCTTTTTTGAGATGAGGGGACCACATCTGTACGCAGTATTCAAGATGTGGGCTTACCGTGGATTTATATGGGGGCAATAAGATATTCTCCATCTTATTCTCTATCCCTTTTTTAATGATTCCTAACATCCTGTTTGCTTTTTAACTGCTGCTGCACACTGTGTGGATGTCTTCACAGAACTATCCACGATGATTCCAAGATCTTTCTCCTGATTAGTTGTAGCTAAATTAGCCCCCACAATAATGTATGTATAGTTGGGGTTATTTTTTCCAATGTGCATTACTTTACATTTATCCACATGAAATTTATTTGCCATTTTGTTGCCCAATCACTTAGTTTTGTGAGATCTTTTTGAAGTTCTTCACAGTCTGCTTTGGTCTTAACTATCTTGAGCAGTTTAATATCCTCTGCAAACTTTGCCACCTCACTGTTTACCCTTTTCTCCAGATCATTTATGAATAGGTTGAATAGGATTGGTCCATTTTAACACAGCTTAGCGGGGAGAAATAGGGAGAAGCCAGTACAAAGGGTCAGATTCATGCCCACTGATGTCAATGGGCTTTAGATCAAGTCCTGTATGACCTGCCAGCAATCAATAGACCACCAGTTATTCATAGTGTGACATTGAGGACTTCCTTAATTCCTTAACAAACAACTTCCATGTTTATAATTCTTGTAACTGAGAAAATTTGTGTATGCAGATTAAAGAAGGGCTAACTCTGCATCTTATCAGGTATTGCTAAGGCAAACACAGTGCAAGATTCTTTTCCTATTCTGAAAAAAAGTAGCTTGTCTTTATTTAATAAAAGCATCTCCTGATTTATGTAAAGTTAGTCTAGTGAGAGCTCCCGTGTTTGTAAGTGTATGATTATTAAAAATCAATGCTGTAACAGCCACGATTTCAGGATATGATATCTATAGCATCTTATCCTTTTCATATTCGATAAAGTTTAGCATGGAAAGGTGAAAAATGGCAACCTAAAAGAAAAGACTGTGAGAAGGAATAAAACTGAGTAGAGACTGGGAGTGATGAAAGCGGGAGAAGGAAATGAGGAATAGTAAGGGAGGGGAGAAAAAGGACATAAGATGTTAGGGTACTCGCGATATGGGATTCTCCTTTCAAAATGTTTTCAGTTTCATCACTATTGAAGATTTCATATACCACACAGAGAACTGTAACTTTCAAATAAAATATAAAAATTGGGGGTCTGAAGTGAGCCACACTATGGAACCCTGGTGTTTAAAAGGAACATTAATCCCAAATGACCGCTGTGTGCTGATAGTGTATCTAGTATAAGGCCACGTTAATATTACTAACTGATATCAGGTAGGTGTTACGCTTGTCTATATGTATTCATTGTGGTGGAAATATGGTCTTGTGGTACTGGATCCTGTGGTGATGGACTTATTGAAATTGTGTAACAGTGCTTAGATTGAGGGATTTGAAGGATTATAAATTTTTTGGCTGCTCTCAAGTAACTTCTCTTTGGGCTGAGTTTAGCCACTTGTAAAATAGGGATAATAATACCTACCTTTAAGAAGCTTTAATGTTTGTAAAACACTTTGTGATCTTTGGAAACCAAATTATGCATAAAGTGTTACCTGATGTTACAACTTTCCTGGTCAAAGCAAAGTTGATTTTCTAGTCATTCAGTGTCCTAAAACAATCTTATTAATAAAATGTGTTTATCTGCACATATGAATATGTATGTACTGTTCCTTACTTAGTGTATCTGTGATATTGAACTAATGACAGGAAATCTTTAAGCTGAAGAACTTGGGACAACTTTTGTTTCATTAAGCAACGTGTCATTGAAATATAAAAACTTGACACATATGCGTACATAATTGCTTACTAATGAATTAAAGGAGATGTACTTATGTTTAAGTGAAGTCAATAAGTTTTCAACAAACATTGCTTATAGCTTTTTAAGAAAGAGTGGAAATACAATGTGAAAAAGAACTTTGTAAATGGTTACTTCAGAGATGTTGAAGAACCTGATAGCCTTTCACTTTGCTTATCCTTTGGAACCTGTTTAGAAACCAAAATAATGGTGTCTAGTAGGGTTGCCAACAGTCCCTTATTACAATGGACATCCTTTATCTTTTCATCTCTATACAACAAGATTGGGATTTGCTGAGTGCTGTAAAAATCAGCGAGAAATACCCCTGGAGTACTGCTTGTTGTTGTTGTGTTATTTTATTTTATCATATTATTTATTAATAAGGGGAAGAGGTGTGGGGTGCGGGTGGTAAGAAAACAGTCTCTTCTTTTTGAAATACAGTGTTGGCAACCCTAGCTTAGTAAACTCATCCATGAGAAATATGATGATATTTTGATACGGGTCTCTCGTCTGTTATTTGGCTGACACAATGGTAAACTGCATGAGCATAGAACCAGCACAAAAAGTCAGTGTCAAAATCAGATGATGGATAGTCATGTTTTTATTGTTAGCGGATTATCTAATTCAGACTGATTTTTATTTTTTAAATCTGGATCTCAAACTTCATTAAAGTGGTATAAGTATTAGGATAATATGGTTATAATCTTATTTTAAGTTAAGGAATATAATGCTAATAGCTACAGGTGTGCTTTTCTCTTAAATAGAAGCTCACAACTTCATTTCTGTTGCCGTCATTATGTGATTTCTTTTTAATAAAAACTATTTTATCAATTTAGATGCATACTTTGAAATGTTAAGAGAATTTATTTGTAAAACTGTAAATCTGAAATTTGATTTTTCATTCTACAAGTGCATTTAAACTGGACAGGAACAGAACAAAGCAAGCGTACGTAACATTAAGATCGGACTTAAAATAAAAAATCAAAGCTCTTGCTCTGTCTGTAGCTCATCCTCTTGTAGGTTTATCTATTGCTGAAGTCTTAGAACAGTGTGTGTTATGTGTTGCCACCTATAACTGAGTTAGAGTGAGAACTTAAGTCATTGATATGTACAGTATTATGTTAGGGCCCACTCCTGCAAAACCTTGTTCAAATCAGTAATCTTTACACAAGTGTCCCCCTTGTGGACAATGGGAATTATTCACATGTGTAGATGTTAATTGCCCTTGCATGCAAAAGTAAACAAACAGAAATTCCCAGACCTTCAATCTGTCTGTTCCAACAGCAGCAGAGGTTAGATAGGGGTGTCCCTGTGTTAGCGGGGACTGTCTTTTTGTAATGTGTTTGCATAGTGCCTAGCACATTGGTGCCCTGGTCCATGACTTGGGCTCCTAGATACTACCATAGTACAAATAGTAAATAATAATAATAATAAATACAAAGAGTGAATATTTAAATGCTTGCAAATGGAATAACGAGACAGGATGACTATATGTTCTTTTTATAAGAACAGTCTCAGTGGATATTACTGATGGTTTTTTGTTGTTTTGTTTTTGCTATCATGGAACTGTAGATGGCAAAGAAAGTAGTTTCTTTCTATCCCATTGCTGATTGTTTTAGGAAATCCCTGAGAATAGGGTTTCTGAAAGGAAGGATCATAATATTGAAACTAGATTTAGTTCTCTGCACACTTCGTTGTTGCATATCTGCTGCACCCCACCATCTTTACTAATATTAATATTGTATATGGATCTTTGACATATACCTGATAGAAAGGAAAGGCTATTCCTCGGTATTGTGGAAGGACATGAAATTAATAAAGATGGATAATCCAGACTGCATATTAAAGTTACACACTGACATATGCCTCACATGGGACCAATCGTGGCCCCCTGTGCAAAGCCCGGTTAAATGGGCTTTGCATGTGGGAACACCTTCAGTTATATGGCCTAATGGATTCACCTGCATCCCCAAGGCCATGGAGAACCAGTGCAGCTACTTCTTCAGTCTGTATGCTGTAGTGAGGGTTGCTACCTGTGTGTTCATCCTACTCAGCAATTTTTGGCCTGTAAATCCTGATGAGTGCAGACTCCTTAGCGGTGCTCTCTCCCCTGCTTTCAGAATGTTTTTGGCAATCTCTGTTTTGTGTGGGGTGAAAAGTATGGGGTTTGTTGTAAAAAGAACAGTGTGAAAAACAATTGCTTAGGATCTTCTAAGATTTCTTATGATTTGTCTGTCACTGACAAAATATTGGCGATGGGAATCACAGGTGCAAAATGAACCCACACTTCAATTATGAATGTATCAAATTGTATAGCAGACATTTAAAAAAAGGATTCTATTAGAACAGGGGTCGGCAGTCTTTCAGAAGTGGTGTGCCGAGTCTTCACTGATTCACTCTAATTTAAGGTGTCGTGTGCCAGTAATATATTTAAATGTTTTTAGAAGGTCTCTCTCTATATTATGTAACTAAACTATTGTTGTATGTAAAGTAAACAAGGTTTTTAAAATGTTTAAGAAGCTTCATTTAAAATTAAATTAAAATGCAGATCTTATCAGTTTAGTGTAGTGGTTCTTAACCTGGGGTGTACGCACCCCCTGGGGGTCCGAGATGCCCTTTCTGCGGGTACGAGACATGCAAGATTTTTTTAGAACGTAAATCATTGAAAACACAAATTAAGCACAGGCATATAAGTACAACTACTTTGTTTCATCAGACCTATGTATTTATTAACATTATACATTTTTTTAACTATTACTGTAATATACAAAGTTTTTAAGTTTTCAAGTTTTTAAGCTAATTGTAGTGTAATTTTTGATAAGGGGTGAGAGAACTTATTTTGAGAATTCCAGACCGTCAATGGGCTGAGCGGGGCTGGGTGTAGTATATTAAATTGCTCCCCATAGGAATGTGCTACTTACGGTGTACTACTTACGGCTGCCCGTCCTGATGCTCTGAGGGGCATGGTAAGGGGATGGGGAACAGGGGTCATTGGATAGGTGTGGGAGTCCCGGGGGGCCTGTCAGGGGTTGGGGGTGTGGATAGGGGTCAGGGCAGTCAGGGGATAGGGAGCAGGGGGGCTTGGACAGGGGGTGGGGTCCCGGGAGGGGGCAGTCAGGAGACAAGGAGCAGGGGGGGTTGGATGGTGGAGGGTTCTGAGGGGGGCAGTCAGGGGCAGGGGGTTCTGGGAGGGGGTGGTCAGGGGACAAGGAGCGGGCGGGGGGTTGGATGGTGGAGGGCTCTGAGGGGGACAGTCAGGGGGTGGGGGGGTGATTGGATGGGTCAGGGGTTATGAGAGGGGCAGGAAGTGGGCCAGCTGTTTGGGGAGGCACAGGCTTCCCTACCCAGTGTAGTGTATTAAATTTCTCCCCGTGGGAATGTGCTACTTACAGTGTACTACTTACGGCTGCCAGTCCTGGTGCTCCGCAAATAGCACATTCCTACGGGGAGAAAGTTTAATACACTACACTGCCAGACAGAACCCCAGACCGGCGATGGGCTGAGCCACTCAGCCCGCCGCCGGTCTGGGGTTCTGTCTGCCGGCTCCTACCAGCCAGGGTCCCGGCCGCCGGCCCCACTCAGCCTGCTGCCGGCCTGGGGTTCCGTTCACCCAGGCCGGCAGCGGGCAGAGCGGGGGCAGCGGCTGGGACCCTGGCGGGCAGCAGCATGCCAGTAAAAATCGGCTCACGTGCCTCCTTTGGCATGCGTGCCGCCAGTTGTCAACCCCTGTATTAGAACTTTACCTTTAGATACTTTAAATATTGGATCAATATTAGTTTGGTATTATTTCAGACTAAAGTTTATAAAAAGGATTAAGTTGTATCATGTTTGTCATACTTTCTAATTTTAATGTCCGCATTTTGTGACAGCTGATAACGAATTAATTTCCAATTCAAATTGTCTTCTGTGCCTGAATCTATTAGAGCATGTTAAGGAAATGTTATTTGGTGCATGTTCTCTAAGGCTATAGTCAGATGTTGTTGTTTTTTTTTGCTTTGCTGTCTTAATGGAAATAATCTCAACCTTGCCGGGTTCCCTGACATTTTTGCATCAAATCATTATGCTCTTACAGAGCAAGCAGGTACTTGGGAGAAAATGGACAGCCTTTTACTCTATTTTGATAGTATACAGAAGCAGAAAGAAGAACTCCTAGTTGCAAATTCAGAACAGTTACAGAAGAAAAAATGTGAACCAAACTTGACACTCCCTGGAGCCAGGCCATTCTGTGGTATTTCCTGGTAGTTTATTCAATTTTATTATAAAACATAGTCCTTGTTATCGTAGAGGGGAAAATATGAATATGACAATTGAATGTAGGCAATAAATTAAAGGTCACTGCAGTAAAGACACTTTAAAGAGCAAACAAATGAAGTAATCTTATTATTCTGCTTTTGCGGTTCCAATATGAGTCATTCAGGTTCAGTTCCAGATTTTGTATTCATTACCTTTTGCTTTTCCTAATTCAAAAGAAACTTGTAGGAGATTATTGAAATAAGAATTTCCGAGCTGACAAATACTGGTACCTTGTGATTATGTACTTAAGTGAGATCAGATTTTATATACAACAAATATAGACCAAACAAGAACATAAACCTTCCACATATGTGACTCTTAAAAATTTATCATTGGGTAAGAGAGAAGGAAATAAAATAATCCTACCCCCCGAAACAGAATGTTGAAAATCTTCCAGAAATCAGTTAATATTTCTTCCGTGTCACAGAAACATTTTATTGATGATCTGCTTTTTAATCAAAGATTAATTTTACTCCAAACAGTAATTTTTATCTAAAACATGTCTTGCTATAAAAAACACTATATATTGTGGTCTGTTAACTAACTGCCTGCTGCTATAAAGTAGATAAGAATGTTATCTTTTATAAGAGCCTGTTTTTTGTTGTGTTTATATATTTTTTTAAACTTGGCAGTAAAATTGCTTTCGCGGGTTCGGCCAATCACAGCTCCCACTGGCCGCGGTTCGCCGCTCCAGGCCAATGGGGGCTGCGGGAAATGGTGTGGGCTGAGGAATGTGCTGGCCGCCGCTTCCCACGGACCCCATTGGCCTGGAGCGGCGAACCGCTGCCAGTGGGAGCCGCGATCAGCCGAACCTGCGGACGCGGCAAGTAAACAAACCGGCCCGGCCTACCAGGGGGCTTACCCTGGTGGGCCGGGTGCCAAAGGTTGCCGATTCCTGCATTAAACTAATATAACATATTAAATAAAATGAAAATTGAAATGTCATTTCAAAATGAAATGTCCAGTTCGCTTCCAGTTCACGGTTCCACCCTTCGGCCTAGCATCTGTGCCAAGGGTCCTTCCCTCCTCCCCTACCCCTCCCGGGCTACCTTGGCAGTTATCCCCCTATTTGTGTGATGAATTAATAAAGAATGCATGATTTTGCAACAACAATGACTTTATTGCCTCTGCAAGCGGTGATCGAAGGGGAGAGGGTGGTTGGCTTACAGGGAAGTAGAGTGAACCAAGGGGGCAGGTTTTCATCAAGGAGAAACAAACAGAACTGTCACACCGTAGCCTGACCAGTCATGAAACTAGTTTTCAAAGCTTCCCTGATGTGAAGCGCGCCCTGCTGTGCTGTTCTAATCACCCTGGTGTCTGGCTGCGCGTAATCAGCGGCTAGGCGATTTGCCTTAACCTCCCACCCCGCCATAAATGTCTCCCCTTTACTCTCACAGATTTTGTGGAGCATACAGCAAGCAGCAATAACGATGGGAATACTGGTTTTGCAGAGGTCTAACAGAGTCAGTAAACTGCGCCAGCGCACTTTTAAATGTCCAAATGCACATTCTACCACCATTCTGCACTTGCTCAGCCTGTAGTTGAACAGCTCCTGACTACTGTCCAGGGTGCCTCTGTATGGCTCCATGAGCCATGGCATTAAGGGGTAGGCTGGATCCCCAAGGATAACTATAGGCATTTCAACATCCCCAACAGTTATTTTCTGGTCTGGGAAGTAAGTCCCTTTCTGCAGCTGTTCAAACAGACCAGAGTTACTGAAGATGCGAGTGTCATGTACCTTTCCTGGCCATCCCACGTTGATGTCGGTGAAATGTCCATTGTGATCCACCAGTACTTGCAGCGCCATTGAAAAGTACCCCTTTCGGTTTATGTACTGGCTGCCAAGGTGGTCCGGTCCCAAGATAGGGATATGCGTTCCGTCTATCACCCCACCACAATTAGGGAATCCCATTGCAGCAAAGCCATCCACTATGACCTGAACATTTCCCAGAGTCATTACCCTTGATAGCAGCAGCTCAGTGATTGCTTGGCTACTTGCATCACAGCAACCCCCACAGTAGATTTGCCCATTCCAAATTGATTCCGGACTTTCCAGTAGCTGTCTGACGTTGCAAGCTTCCAGAGGGCTATCGCCACTTGCTTGTGAACTGTGAGGGCTGCTCTCATCTTGGTATTCTTGCGCTTCAGGGCAGGGGAAAGTAAGTCACAAAGTTCCATGAAAGTGCCCTTACGCATGCGAAAGTTTCGCAGCCACTGGGAATCGTCCCAGACCTTCAACACTATGTGGTCCCACCAGTCTGTGCTTGTTTCCCGAGCCCAGAATCGGCATTCCACGGCATGAGCCTGCACCATTGCCACTGGGATGTCCAAATTGCCGGGGCCCGTGCTTTGAGAGAAGTCTGTGTCCATGTCCTCATCACTCTCGTCACTGCGCTGCCATCGCCTCCTTGCCTGCTTTTGCAAGTTCTTGTTTTGCACATACCGCAGGATAATGCGCGAGGTGTTTACAATGCTCATAACTGCCGCGGTGGTCTGAGCGGGCTCCATGCTTGCCGTGGTATGGAGTCTGCAGGAGAGCAGAGTTGCAGCGGAAGCCGTGGAGGACGACAGTTAACACCGTGCACATTTCCCGAGAAAGAACGCACGTACCCGGGAGCCCATGACAGACAACATGGAGACATTTGCCATTGAGACAATAGCAGCAGAGCAGAGTTGCAGCAGAAGTGGTGTATGACGACAGTTAGCAGTCCTACTGCACCGTCTGCTGCCCACAGCACCCAGGACACAACAGTGGCGGTGTCGGTGAGCTGAGCTGGACGGGCTGCACACTTGCTGTGGTATGGCATCTGTGCGGGGAAAAAAGGCGCGAAATGATTGTCTGCCGTTGCTTTCACGGAGGGAGGGGCAACTGACGACATGTACCCAAAACCACCTGCAACAATGTTTTTGCCCCATCAGGCATTGGGAGCTTAACCCAGAATTCTAATGGGCGGCGGAGACTGCGGGAACTATGGGATAGCTACCCACAGTGCACTGCTCCGTAAGTCGATGCTAGCCATGGTAGCGAGGACGCACTCTGCCGACTTAATGAGTTTAGTGTGGATATACGCAATCAACTATAAAATCGATTTCTAAAAATCGACTTCTATAAAATTGACCTAATTTCATAGTATAGATATATCCTTAGACCTGCCTCTTTTGGAAACTGCTTGAGAGTCACCTAGCGCAATGGACATATGCAATCACTCGAAGAAGAAAAAATGGTTGTTCTTCGAGATGTGTTGCATGTATCCATGATATGCCCCACCTACCTTCCCAACACATCATAGTCTTTCATCTGAGTCCAGTACAAAGGAACCAAAGGATGAGTTGACTCAGAGTATAGAGGACACCGGGGTGTACGTTTGGCCAGCTCTACAGATACCACTAGGGAAAGCTCTAAATCCTATGTATCTCAGGATCCTCACCTGTTACTGTTAGTGGGAGCTCATATTAAAAAGTGGGTGGGAAACAAGTGAAAAGGAATTGACCCTTCCTCTGAAGCAGTGAAATGTATTTTTTTCTCTTCTACAAAGCAAGCAATTATAAAATTATTGTCCAAGCACTGGTAATGGAATAAGGAGTCTTTTTTTCTCTACCTCATTAGTTGAAATACACTCCAAATACTGAGAGAGAATACTGTAGTTACTGAATTCTGATGGCTGATTTATGTGAAGTGAGTTTGGTCTCAATCACATTTTTAATACACGGGTGTTGACACCATAAAACCATCATTCCAATAGGTGCCTTTGTTGGCAGTGTCAAAGGTTAGGTCTACTGTGCATCTGGGAATGTGGATTACAGTTCGGGTAGACAGACCTGTACTAGCTCTGCATGAGCTAGTGTGCTAAAAATATCAGTGTAGCTGGGGTAGTGTGGCAGCAGCTCGCGCTAGCTGTCTGAGTATAAATTTGCCCAGACCACTGGGTACATAGGCAGCTAGCCCAAACTCCTGTACATGCTATACCCAACTGCAATGCTCTTTTTAGTTTAACATGAGCACAGCTAGCCCAGTTGGGAAGCATGCTCCCAGCTGTAGTGTAGACCTAAAGAGGCCAAAGAGTAATATGGACTTGGGGGCTGGTACTCTCCTGTATACAAGTGTTCCTCCCCAGAAGAGGATTGTTGCTTATAGCCAGAATGGGATAGGAAACCTTACACTTCCTCTGGCTGTCTTGTTCCTATTCTGTAAAGAGAGGTCTGGAATGTTGTCAGCCTAGTTCCTTTCATGAGCACAAAATTCACTTAAGGTTGAAATGTGTACTGTGGGTTAAAGTGAACTTGAGCTACCTTTAGATGATATGTTGAGCCTGGACCTCATTCATGCCCTTGTCACAACTCATATCCGTTATCTGTTCTAATCATAAACTCCTGACCTATACCTAAGGGGGGAGTTTAATAAAAACAGACCCCCCTTTTCTTGATTACAGATGTTAAATAAGCTAGGATTCAGTTGTGGCTTTTAGTCACAGCCCCAGGGAAATAGAGAGATGTGTTTTGCCTCAGGGAGTCTGAATACCTGTCAGACTTGCTGGCCATGCAGAAGCTGCAATCAAACTGCTATACTCCTTTATGATTGTGCAACTTGCTTTCCCTTTTGTGTGTTCAGCCAGGTCTGCAGGCTGTTATTTGGGGTAGGAGGAGTAGGGGGATATGGCTTGCCTCATCCCCTTTTCTAAGAGCAAAAGGGAGTGAGAGAGAGGGAGAATATGAGACCAAAAGGGGGAACATAGTAAAGACAGAAAGGAGAGATAAGGAAGAGAAAAAATGGGCAGGAAAAGCAGCAGCATCAATTGTACAGATGAATGGCATGAGGCAGTATGGGGGAGATATAGCCTTGATTTGTTTTTTCTTTTCTTTTCTTTTTTTTGGCTGTATCACTCAGATTAAACAGATGTTAATACAATCTGCAGTTTGTTTGAATAACACCAGTAAGACTGGCTTTGGATAGAATGTATCTCTTATGCTTTTCCTTTTCATTCTGTTTTTTTGCACTGTTTCTTTTTCCTCAGCTCGCTTAACTTCATTGCCTAGTCAAAATCTGAAGTCTTGCTCTTTTGCTTTCTCCATGACTGCTTTTAGATTGTAAGGAAACAAATTACGTCTCCAAGAACAGCAGAAGCACTTACATGTTGTTCTGGTGGTCTGTTCTCCTCCTTTCTCCCTTCTCCCTGTTCATTTCTGTTTTTTGGTCTTTCAGTCATGCGTCTGGTTTTGGGCTTGTCAGAAGAAAATCTTTCAAAATTCTTATTTCTAACCACAAAGTAACAAAATGTCTGTTTTTCTGTTTCATGCACACTGTTAGTTTTCACAATTTCAAATGTTTAATATTTAGAATGGAGCCTAATAATTATTTAGAGTCATTTTGCGTGGACTCCTTACTTAAGAGGAAATTGAGTTCCACAAATTTAAGGAAACATCCAGGCAGTATTTGAGGGGCTTCTTTACCAGAGCTCATAAAGAGGGAGAAAAGTTTGCTACACATTTAATTATCACTGTATTATGAACTGTGTTTTACCAAAATGAGATTTGCAATCATTAGAATGAAAACGTAATTGAACCACATTCATTTTCAGTCACATGTAGCATGCACTATTACATGTATAATTCTGCTAATATACATGTGCTATAAGCCACATATAATAGCTTCAGTTTATCATTCTTTTCCGAAGGAAGACCTGCATGGTGTAGCAGGGTGCGCAGGCCAGCACAGGTCCAGCATGCTCCTGTTGGACCTTCCAGCTTAAGACAGAGGAATACTAAGTGTTGTTCCAGGAGAGACTGGAGAACTGTAGGCTTGTAGTAAAGCATGGTGGGAAAGGGGGTGTAAAACATGCTACTTAGTGTTGAGAGAGACCTCGGGAAAGTAGCAGTTTGTGTGGGAGGCCTCCAGTGACTGAGTTCTGGACGTGGTCAGTAGTGCTGTTCTTGGAGGGGGAGCTGGGTGAATTGCTTAGAAGGCCTATATTGTAGAAGCCTGAGAGATGGGATGGGAAGGAGGCCTAAGAGGCTAGCAAATACAAGTGAGCCGGGGGGGAGGTGGGGGTCGGGGAGCGGTAGAAACAAAGCACTGCATAACTGAGTTTGGAGTGAACAGCTGCTTCTCTTCACAAGGTTTCTAGGATGGAGCCCATGGTGAAGAGAAGGCATGAGCTCTCCATGGCCCTGTGGCACCATATAAAGGTGATACGGTTACACATCTGCAGTCAAGGGGAAGGAATTGTTAAACACATGTAACCAAGGGGAGATGGTCACAGAGCCATGGCCAAAGGAGGGTGAAGGATAGGGTTTGTGGATGTTTTGTTCCACTGGATTTTTCTTTACCGTGGAAGAGGAGGACTTTCTGTTGGTTTGTCAGAGTGCTGAACTGAATTAAACACATTAGCAAGCAAGAAAGGCTGAGGCAAGAGCCACACCTGCTGATGGAAAGGTGAGATGCTCTCATATGTAGACATACCTGTGTGGCTCTTTGTCATCGTTATTGTAAAGGCAAAAACGTAAAACAGTTGATTTGTATTTTAAAGATGTAAGTGTCACACCAGAAAGAGAGCATCACATTTCACTTTTAACATTGGTTCTCATGGGAGACTTCAGTCACCCTGATATCTGCTGGGAGAGCAATACAGCGGTGCACAGACAATCCAGGAAGTTTTTGGAAAGTGTAGGGGACAATTTCCTGGTGGAAGTGCTGGAGGAACCAACTAGGGGCAGAGCTCTTCTTGACCTGCTGCTCACAAACCGGGAAGAATTAGTAGGGGAAGCAAAAGTGGATGGGAACCTGGGAGGCAGTGACTATGAGATGGTCGAGTTCAGGATTCTGACACAAGGAAGAAAGGAGAGCAGCAGAATACGGACCTTGGACTTCAGAAAAGCAGACTTTGACAACCTCAGGGAGCTGATGGGCAGGATCCCCTGGGAGAATAACATGAGGGGGAAAGGAGTCCAGGAGAGCTGGCTGTATTTTAAAGAATCCTTATTGAGGTTACAGGGACAAACCATCCCGATGTGTAGAAAGAATAGTAAATATGGCAGGCGACCAGCTTGGCTTAACAGTGAAATCCTTGCTGATCTTAAACATAAAAAAGAAGCTTACAAGAAGTGGAAGGTTGGACAGATGACCAGGGAAGAGTATAAAAATATTGCTCGGGCATGCAGGAGTGAAATCAGGAAGGCCAAATCACACCTGGAGTTGCAGCTAGCAAGAGATGTTAAGAGTAACAAGAAGGGTTTCTCCAGGTATGTTAGCAACAAGAAGAAAGTCAAGGAAAGTGTGGGCCTCTTACTGAAAGAGGGAGGCAACCTAGTGACAGAGGATGTGGAAAAAGCTAATGTATTCAATTATTTTTTTGCCTCTGTCTTCACGAACAAGGTCAGCTCCCAGACTACTGCACTGGGCAGCACAGCATGGGGAGGAGGTGACCATCCCTCTGTGGAGAAAAAAGTGGTTCGGGACTATTTAGAAAAGCTGGATGAGCACAAGTCCATGGGGCCGGATGCGCTGCATCCGAGAGTGCTAAAGGAGTTGGCGGATGTGATTGCGGAGCCATTGGCCATTATCTTTGAAAACTCATGGCGATCGGGGGAAGTCCCGGAGGACTGGAAAAAGGCGAATGTAGTGCCCATCTTTAAAAAAGGGAAGAAGGAGGATCCTGGGAACTACAGGCCAGTCAGCCTCACCTCAGTCCCCAGAAAAATCATGGAGCAGGTCCTCAAGGAATCAATCCTGAAGCACTTAGAGGAGAGGAAAACAATCAGGAACAGTTAGAATGGATTCACCAAGGGCAAGTCATGCCTGATTAATCTAATTGCCTTCTATGACGCGATAACTGGCTCTGTGGATGAGGGGAAAGCAGTGGATGTGTTGTTCCTTGACTTTAGCAAAGCTTTTGTCACGGTCTCCCACAGTATTCTTGCCAGCAAGTTAAAGAAGTATGGGCTGGATGAATGGACTATAAGGTGGATAGAAAGCTGGCTAGATTGTCGGGCTCAACAGGTAGTGATCAATGGCTCCATGTCTAGTTGGCAGCCGGTATCAAGTGGAGTGCCCCAAGGGTCGGTCCTGGGGTCAGTTTTGTTCAATATCTTCATTAATGATCTGGAGGATGGCGTGGACTGCACCCTCAGCAAGTTTGCAGATGACACTAAACTGGGAGGAGAGGTAGATATGCTCGAGGGTAGGGATAGGATACAGAGGGACCTAGACAAATTGGAGGATTGGGCCAAAAGAAATCTGATGAGGTTCAACAAGGACAAGTGTAGAGTCCTGCACTTAGGATGGAAGAATCCCATGCACTGCTACAGACTAAGGACCGAATGGCTCGGCAGCAGTTCTGCAGAAAAGGACCTAGGGGTGACAGTGGACGAGAAGCTGGATATGAGTCAACAGCGTGGCCTTGTTGCCAAGAAGGCCAATGGTATTTTGGGGTGTATAAGTAGGGGCATTGCCAGCAGATCGAGGGACGTGATGGTTCCCCTCTATTTGACATTGGTGAGGCCTCATCTGGAGTACTGTGTCCAGTTTTGGGCCCCACACTACAAGAAGGATGTGGAAAAATTGGAAAACGTCCAGCGGAGGGCAACAAAAATGATTAGGGGACTGGAACACATGACTTACGAGGAGAGGCTGAGGGAACTGGGATTGTTTAGTCTGCGGAAGAGAAGAATGAGGGGGGATTTGATAGCTGCTTTCAACTACCTGAAAGGGGGTTCCAAAGAGGATGGATCTAGACTGTTTTCAGTGGTAGCAGGTGACAGAACGAGGAGTAATAGTCTCAAGTTGCAGTGTGGGAGGTTTAGGTTGGATATTAGGAAAAACTTTTTCACTAGGAGGGTAGTGAAACACTGGAATGCGTTACCTAGGGAGGTGGTGGAATCTCCTTCCTTAGAAGTTTTTAAGGTCAGGCTTGACAAAGCCCTGGCTGGGATGATTTAATTGGGGATTGGTCCTGCTTTGAGCAGGGGGTTGGACTAGATGACCTCCTGAGGTCCCTTCCAACCCTGATATTCTATGATCGCAGTATTGCTATTTGCATGACTTCACTGTTATGTTGAAATCCAGAGGTTATTTGATGCTTGCTTCTCCAGCCCCCAGCAACGGATGAAGGCAACTCTTTATTTTTTATTTATAACCAGAAGTGCTATAAATCATCACAACTTCATGCCTGAATTCCAGGAATAGTCCTCAAGTAGCCCTTTGAATTGGTGGCTGGAGAAGCCTGAGAAAACAAAATTTCAGGTAAGAAAAATTATCGGAGTCTGACTATAGTACAGCCAAAATCTTCTTATCACATTTCATGTGTTGAAAGGGCAGAATGCCAGGCAGAGTATACATTTCTTTAACAACATTAAAAATGCAGTATTTTGCAGAAAGGATAAGGGTACATCAATCAGAAAGTTCAGAATACTGGACCTTTTGATTTTTAATTGCACAGAAATAGTCTCCTTTGTGTTGTAATGGCTTACTGATAGGATTGAATATAGGACTTGAATTACTTTTTGTGGAGACTAATTTATACAAAAATATAGCAGTGCTAAAGATACTCTGCATTTTTAAAGAATTCTCATTGTTATCTTCAGTAATAGAGAGTGAAAGAAAAAAGAATCCCTGATGCTTGATGGCATATTCTATAGGAAGAAATCATCTTGCTTGTGATATTTAGAAATTTCTTGGTAATATTTTTTTAAATTATCAACATGTTTCCCTTAGGTGCCTTGGGGAAGCCAGTGTTTACTTCATACAAAGCTCTCATATGGTAATCGAGAATTATCTTTCACATAGCTGTGGCCTTTGCCATTCAAATAAAATGTTCCATCGCTCATAGTAGGGAAAGTGTCATTAACTGGCACTATGATGGTGTCTGCTTTGGACCAGTGGTAGTGAAGGGACAGGGGCACAGATATGTAAAGGTATTTAGGTTCGTAAAGTTACAGATGGACACCTCATAGAATTTTCAAAAGTGCTGAGGTACCTAACTCCCAATGGATTAGTTTCAGTGGGAGTTAACTGGCTACTTGGATTTTCAAAAGCACCTATGTATGTAACTCCCATTGTAACTAATTCATTCGGAGTTAGATGCCCAGGTGATTTTGAAAACTCCACTGGGCGTTTATCTGCATCTTTAGGCACCTAATACCTTTAAAAACCCTGGGCCAAAGTGAATTCATCCTTCAGATTGGGTAGGGCACACAGTTGCTTTTAAATTTTACACATCTCACTTGCTGAACAATATTATGCTATAATGAACAATGTTATTTAGGAATGGAATAGTTATTCATCATCTTAAAAATTAAATTGACACTGAAAACACATTTACACTAGTAATGTCTGTTAAAGGTATCTTTATTCACATGGCCAGAATGTGGTACAATTGTAAATTTTATAAACTTGTCCAGTCTGACCTGCATCTTAAAATTTACAAGTCTTGTATCTTCTGTAGTTTCTGATCCACACAGGTGAGTAGCTGAAGTGTTTTGTTTGACAGTAAAAATGGCCTTTAACTGTTCAGTTCTTCCAGTATTTTTTTAAAGAAGTAATATGCTACTAAAACTACACTGGGCGTCAATTTTTGCCCAAAAAATTATTCGTCAGCTATGACTGTAGTCCTAAATTGACTAATGAATGGAGAGTTAAAGGTTACTTAGCATGATCGTTATCATTTGCGGCTTTAGTACATATCTGAACATGCATAAATTAAAACAAATCACAGTATGTGTGTTTTATATGGGAACAAATGTCACTTCCAATTCCCCCATTATTAAGTTGTTTAATACTTCCCATTATGAAAGATTCTTGCAGCCTATTCTGAGAAGCTCTCTTACGTCCATCATTTGCAGCAGGCTGTTGATATTCTGACTGGAGAGTGCCTTTGAGCTGTTAAACTTCCTTTTCTTTATCCTATAGAATTCCATTCAGATTCGATAGATATACAAACAGATAAAAATTGCCATTTCCCTCCTCTCATTTGTGTTCCTTAGGACATTTTTGCAGCCTGCCAGCAGCAACACAAGCTGTGTTGAGAATGCCAGTGAGTAGGGAGGCAGGGGCACATAGGATAGAAGAGAACTGTGCTGGGCATCCCCCTACCTGGAGGTTAGACATTTCTCACATGCGGGTGAACCTTTGAGTTGGCTAGGCCCAGAGTTCAGGAGTTTTTTGTGCCAGTAGATTTGGTTCCTTTTGCAGCATAATATAATTAGGATAATATGAAGTCAAAGTAGAAACATGTTTCTCCATACATTTTAGTTTTGTGTACTACACAGTGTTAAGGCTGTAGCTGTTTTCAATCAGTGGCAGCTATACCTATGATCAGCGTGCTGATCACAGATGGTAGAAAAGAGCTAATTACATGAAAAAAGATTAAGATTGTTTTATTTTTCCAGAATCAGTGCTTCCAGTTCACTTATTCAAAAATGTCTCCAGCTTATATACCATATTTGGAAGTGTTTCCTTCCACACAAGAAGCTCAGTGTAGCAGTTGTAAGACATTAGTGATTATACCTGTTTATGGAAATGCTTTGCACTAAGATTAGTAAACTAATTTGAATTTCCATTTTAGTTGTTGGAATGAAGAAGACTTGTCACAAGAACGTATACTGAGAAAAACAAGTCAAATGTCTGTGTGCAGAGTATTTCACAGAAAGGTGCTTGTATAATGTTCATCTTGAATTTTGAAACAATCCATGTAGTTTGACTAGTCTGCATAACAATTAAATGATTCTCCATATTTTCTGTGATTTAGATAAATTGGCTTCATATTAGGGAGACTAAAATTATATAGGTTGCAAATTCGAGCTCTCAAAGGTTAGGAAACGTTAGAATTAAGGTTGCCTGTGCAACCTGATCTGGCCCCTTTGTGCACGTGCATTATGATACTATCTTTAATTACAGGATCACATATTGTTTTTTCCACAGGATCCCAGACTCACTCAGTAAATGCACAGATGTTCAATATTTCTTTTTAGTCTCCTCATTTAATATATGGCTACCGACCTTATTATACACTATTCAAACCCTGTAGCGAGTAAAAATATATTAATTTCATCCTGGCTGTTCTTGTGGTGATCTCACCAGAACATCTGGATGCTTCACAAACATTAATTAATCTATTTTCACAACACCCCTGTGAAATGGGGGAGGGAAGGGGCATTATCTCCATTTTACAGTTGGGGAAGTGAGGCATAACGAGATTATCGCCAAAGGTGTCTACTAATTTTGGGTGCCCAATTGGAGACACTTAGGGCCTGATATTTAAGGCTACTTAGCAATCTGTAGCACTTTCATGTTCAAAGCACAGCTCCAGTTGTATTCCGTTGCAGTTGTAAGTGCTCAGCTCTTCTGCAAATCTGGCCTCAGATGTTTCATGATGAGCACTCAGAAATCGAGGAACATACGGTTAGCGGCCACCTGTGAAAACTTTGGTTTTATTGACTTGCTCAGCAATAAATAGGAACTCTGGAAGAGGCAGCATTCAACTTCCTTTACCATGAGGCCATCCTCATGGTTCCCGGCCTCATTCACTACACACCTTTCAACAGCAAGTGGCAGGACCTGCTGCCACTGGTGGAGGGCAAGGAGCCGCAGTCTATACTCCACTCTGGTTCCACGGCCCACCAGGCATATTTGTTGGAGGCTCCTCCATGGAGCCAAGAGCACAGTTGTGTACCTGGAGCAGTTCATAAACTCCCCCGAGGAGACCTGTCTTTTCAGCGGTGAGAGGGAGACCCTGGCACACGTCTACATAAAGTGCACCAGGTTGCAGCCCCTCTTCTGGCTCCTCCAGAATCTCTTACTGAGGTTCTGGCTGCACTTTTCCCCACACTTCCTGATTTATGTACACCCCACCCATGACCCCACAAAGTCACGAGACCTCCTCATCAACTTCCTCCTCCTGGCACTGACCAAGTTGGCCATGCATCATACCAGGCAGAGCCGGTGCTAGCCCATTGGGAGCCCTAAGCAGGAATATTTTTGGGCCCACTCCCACCACAATTCTAAAACAGGCAAGTTCTTATAATACAAAGCAAATAGGGGGCACCCTTCAGCTGCTTGGGGCCCTACGGAAGATACCAGGAGAAGGAAGCTAGTTGGGGAGTGGGGTGGTCTGTCACTGTGGGGCCTTTTTCTAATCCCTTCTCAGATCATGTCTACAGGCAGAGGTCCTCTGGGCAGTCCCACTGACTTATTAGATGCCTTTGAGGAGCACTGAATGCTTTCAGGGGTTCTATGTTTGGTGTTTCCTTCTGGTTCTCTGATTCTTGCCCTATGACCTTCACTCCCATCCCTGTTTTTTTCATTTGTTGTCTCCAGTAGTTACTGGTGGCCTGGGTCAATGGGCGCCTCCCTCTGGCTAAGAGGGAGGGCCTTTAGCTATGGGTGGGTGTAGGCCCACCATTCCCCCCCCCCCCAACCTACAATAGATACACAACTTCCAACATGAAGTGGTGGGACTTGCTGCCAGTGGCAGAGGGCGAGGAGACCTGTAGGCCAGTCTGTACTCCACTCTGGTTCCACAGGCCACCAGGGATGTTTGTTGGAGTCTCCTCTGTGGAGCCATGAGCACGGGCATGTACCTGGCACAATTCACAAACTCTCCTGAGACCTGTCCCATCTGCGACCAGAGGGAGACCCTGGCACACATCTGTATAGAGTGCATCAGGTTGCAGCACCTTTTCCGGCTCTTCCAGAACCTCTTATTCAGGTTTTGTCTGTATTTTTCCTTGCACCTCCTCACTCATGCACATTCCATCTGTGGCCCCACAAAGTCATGAGACCTCCTCGTCAACCTCCTTCTGGCATTGGCCAAGCTGGCCATGTATCAGTCCAGGAGAAGAGGACTGGAGGGGGTGGGAGGTCCTTGTGACTGTGGGGCCCATTTTTGCACATTTGTCTGGTCGTGTCTCCAGGTGGAGTTCTTCTGAATGGTGTGCACTAGCTCCCTGGGTTCTTTTGAGGAACAGTGGGCACTTTCTGGGGTCCTCTGTTCAGTGTCCCCTTCTGGAACCCTGATTTTAAACCTATGATCCTCACTCCCATTTGTTGTCCCCTGGAATTAGTTGATCCCTGTAATTTTTTTTCTGGTACTTTTCACCAGTAGAGGGAGAGGCCCTTTTGGTTAACTAGATGGATCCCCCTTTGGGGATCCGTCATGTACATGTGGACCAAATAGGCCTGGGCACTGAATGAGGCAGGGTTTTCTTTGTTTTTTAAACAGATCAGAGAAAGGCTGATTCTCTTCTCATGTTCGTTAGGAAGTCACATACAAAGTCAGGAGCTACATTAGTGCAACTTCACTGAAGTCAGAGTAGTTACTCCTGACTTACACTAAGGTATGTGAGAGAAGAATCTGGCCCATTGTTTCTGGTTATGTTTGAAAGCTTAAAACTGTTCCATAGTTTAGAATACAGCATATCTTAAAGTGCTTGTGCACTTACTGTACATGTTTATTTCCTGGATTAGATTGTTCAGCCCCCGTGTATAAGAATAGTCTTGCATCAACATGTGAGCTTTGATATGAAAAAGCAATGAACATTAATAATTGGAATTACCCAGAAGCAGAAATAATGAAAATAAAAAATGTGCTCCAGGTAAGACTTATAGATTCCTCTGGTCTGTTTAAAAACAAAGCACATCCTCACCACAATCCATGCTGAGTTTCTACAGTGTGATGTACCTTACTTTTTACCTGTGTTTTCTTATCACCACCTAAAGAAGCACTCATTATATTAGACGTTTGTCAATAATTTAATTTTCTCCTGTGAAACACAACATAATCTTGATAAGTCCTAAGGATCTACAATAATTTGTCTTCCATTTAGACTCCCTCGCTTGAAAGCATTTCAGGGAACTCTTTGCAAAGAGAACTTGGATGATGCTCCCTTTGGAGCCACTTGTTGTAACTTTGTAGCTAAATATCTGATAGGAGTCTCAAGAGAACATTCTATGTACAACTCCCTGCACAGGCTTTGCTGTGGCTAATTGTAAATTCCGTAGCAATTCCCAGACTCTGACAGCTTGAGGAGCACAAGACTAAATTTGGGAATAAACCCTTTACTGCTTTTTTGTTTTTTCTGTAAAACAGTTAGACTAGAGCTTTATGTGTTAGAACAAAATGATCATAATTCTTTATCTGACTTATGATAATATTCTGTTAGCTGGGGTGAAAATATTGTAGATCAACCAGACATACTATATTTAGCTGACATGCTGCTCAAAAAGAGCCCAGCAAAATTGAAAACTCAGAAATTAATTGACTATGCAAAATGTCAAATGGATCATTCCTGGTATTTGCAGCAGCCTGTAATCATTATTGCTAGTGCTGACTGCAGTGCCATATTCAGAGCAGCACCTATAAAAGAACTGCATATCATACTATAGCAGCAAGGGAGGGATACTAGAAATGAAAGGGGAAACGGATAGCTAGGTAAATACATATGCCAATACCTAGCAACTGGGACGTAAATAGTGTTTAGAGTCACAAGACAAAATGTATTCTGACAATAAATATAGGAACTATATTTTTTTCAAAAGGATTTTTTCTAATAAACCCAACCATTAATGATCTTATAAAATAAGAACTAACAATTTGTTTTCACTTGTTAAAGTACTTTATATTAACTGTTTATTATGTAAATTACTTACAGACATTTATTTTAAAGAGAAATGGATTGAAGTATTTAATGGAGAAATTGTTGACTAGATCTGGTTCCATACATTTCAGTTTATAATGGAAATTGTATTTTTTTTTCTTTCTGATGTGTGGTTTACTCACTGTTCTTTGCACATCTGTATGATTAAAGAAAGCATTTTTTAATAATATCTGGGTTTTAATAATACCATCCTGGTTTATGTCTCTTGCGGTTTCATTTAAAAAGTCAGCAGTTGCCCACAGTCAACACAGTGTTATCTGAAATACCACAGTTGTTCTGCTGTTGGAAGTGTTGAATTTTTAATGGTAACCACAGTGTATTGCATACAGAAAACCTAATTGTGGTCTTGATTTTTTTTTTTAATTATCAGTGTAAATTTCAGTTTAGCATCTCAGGATACATCTGTATGGGAAAAGCACAAGCAAAAGAGTTAATTTAAATGTGCTTATCTCCTCTAAATTAAGAATTGGTAAAGACTTAAGATGACCAGTATATTATTTATGTATAGGAAATTTCTTTTTCTCCCAACCAGATGCACTGATCGACTTAAAAGTGATCAGTGGAATGAGTTTCTGGTTTCAGAAATTATCATAAATTGATGGGTTTTGCCAAAATGCCTTGTTTCCTTTGAATATCTATTGGATTTTTTAAAGTTTCTGAATATGAAAAAGTAATGGGATAAATAAAACATTAAATTTAAAATAAAATATAGGACATTACAAAAGTAAAAATACTATTGGATTTAATTTAAGTTATTCATTTCAGTAGAAACTTTCTGGTTTATGTATACATCTGTTGCTTTCCGTAGCTGATATTGTGAAAATATTTTCAATCAGAATGTCTTGGCTCAAAAAATGAATAGATAACAATCAGGCACCTTGAGGTTCCTTGAATTAAAACTGTAAAGTTTAAATTATGGATATATAAATATTTATGTACTGTAATAATCTCATCATATATTTCAAAGTCAGATAAAGCATAAGATGATTAGTAGTCAAATGTATTAACATTGCGTGCAGGCATATCCGAAAAGTTTTGTTAATAATAAATAGTTTAGTGAGAGACTAGATCTCAAAAAATTTGGGAAAATCCAAACTAAGGCCCCATTGCATGTATTCAGTACTCTGGGGGTTTCTTTTTACATGAGCACATAAAGATCTACAATTTGACATAATATCTGAGAAACAATAGAATGAATAAAAAATACAGTTTGTCATTATAAAAACAACGAGGAGTCCTTGTGGCACCTTAGAGACTAACAAATATATTTGGCATAAACTTTCATCGGCTAAAACCTACTTCATCAGATGCATGGAGTGAAAAATACAGTAAGGTGGTATAAATACATGGCATATGAAAAGATGGGAGTTGCCTTAGCAAGTGGGGGATCAGTGCTAACGAGCCAATTCAATTAAGGTGGAAGTGGCCTATCGAATTGGCTCATTAGCACTGACCCCCCACTTGCTAAGGCAACTCCCATCTTTTCATGTACTGTTTATTTATACCTGCCTACTATATTTTCCACTCCATGCATCTGATGAAGTGGGCTTTAGCCCACGAAAGCTTATGCCCAGATAAATTTGTTAGTCTCTAAGGTGCCTCAAGGACTCCTCGTTGTTTTTGCTGATACAGTCTAACATGGCTACCACTCTGAAGTTTTTGTCATTATGTAACTTTAGATATGCATATTTGTGTAGAGTATGTAAGATTTAATATTATTGTGTGTGCTCTTAAAAAGCTAATTTTGACTGCTATTTCAGCGAGGTTTTTAATAACTTCAGCTGTTGTCCATTTATGATTTTACTGTATTTTTAAAATAACATTAGATGCATATAAGCAGCATTTCCTACCTCAGACTGTATGTTACATTTGTATTGCATATAGTGTATATGTTTGCTTGTATATTAGGAGACCCTATTGTAATGTGGTAATCCACAAGTTGTTAGGGTTTTGGATGCTGCAAGAATCCTCACTGAATTTCCAGATCCCTTGATGCCTCTCTGGACCACCTCCAAACTCATCTCTCTTAGGTCTTCCCTGTGGCCTCTTCCTGAGGTCACTGTGTATTGGCATCTCTCTCTTTAGGTCTCTTCTCCAGGATCACTATCAAGCTTCTTAGCATTTTCTTCCACCCAGCTGGTTCTGCTGCAGGAGAGTTTTCTCCACGCCCTCGCAGGGGCATTTCTGACCCTGCAGGAGCCTTCCTGCTCCTTGGAGGCCTCTCCACCAGTGTAGACCAACTGACTTCCCACAGATTACTTTTACAACTGCTTTGGGCCCCCTTCCTTCAGGGGGGGCTCTGTCTGCCAGCAGGCTAGCTCTGTTCCCTGGCTCCAGCTAAGCTTTCTCCCTGAGTGAGAGACAGCAATCTGCTCTCCTTCCCAATCAGCCCCCAGCTGAACCAGATTCAACCCTTTTAGGTCCTTCCTCCGGCCTTGACACTTACTGCATGTGTAGCTGAGTGAGCCACAGGCTCTCATTAACCCCTTCTGGCCCAGTGTGGGGTTTGGTTATCCCATCACAACGTTGACTGAAGAACATCCACTTCCACCTCCACCCCCTTGGTGGAATCTCTTATTAGTCTTCATAGTCTTCTAAATTGCCCTTTAATAATTTGCCTTCAACATTAATTTAGAAATTATTGGAAATGTAAACTGTGCTCTTGATTTATGTATAAATTTCAGCTTTTTCTATAGTCCTAGAATATATGTAAACACTCTGGTTTCCCTCTTCAGACCTGAAGAAGAGCTCTTTGAAGCTTGAAAGCTTGTGCCTTCCATTAGCAGAAGTTAGTCCAATAAAATATATTATTTCATCTGCCTTGTTTCTCTTAAAATGTATGTAGACATTTGTATTAACTGAATAGGTATTGTGTGACCTAATCCTTATATCTGAGGGGGCAGAAAGAAGTCAGTCATACTATAAGTTTTTTAAAATTTCATATGTAGGTCACAAAGTGAAAATATAAGAAGGGTTTTCAGTCAGGGAAAATAACTGAGCAGCAATCAACTGGAGAAACAGCTGTAAACTCTGTGGAAGCTACATACAAAGTCCTTGTGGACCCATAGTAAGATGCAGTATAAATACCTTCATGCTCTTTGTCACCTCTTGCCTTCTTCCTTTCCATTTTCTTTTTCTCTCTTTCTCAACTTATTTGAATACATATGTACTCAAACATATTGCACTATTTCCCATCAGAATGTGTGATGGTTCAGATAAATACCAGTGGCTTATCTGAGTGTGCATATCTATATATTTAGTCTGTACTTGAAAGTCAAGGAAAACAATGTACTGTGCATCCTTAGTTCATGATTTTGAAACATTCAGAATGTTATCTTTTCAAAACAAAATTGCTTCAGACAACGGAAGCTTGCGTTCTAACTGTGTTGCACTAACTACGTGTCATGTATGACATTTCATAAGACAGCTATTTTGGGTTAAGGGCAAAGTGCCTCTGAAAAAGTTAACTATTTCAAAATGCACATTTCTTCACATTCTGAAAATTCAAGTTATATAATGGGATTGTGTCAGACTTTAAAAAAACAAAGACAAAAGGGATCAATCAAAGCACTGCCTTGTACATAATTTTATGGAAAAAATATAAGTGAGTTAAAATAAGGTTGAAAAGGTGCATTTGTTCTAAATTCTTAACCAGCTTGTCACTAGATTATGCAGAAATAATATTAATTTATTAACAAAATTAAATGAGACACTCCAAATGCATGTTAGATATCAAAATTGTGATGCTATTTTTACTGCACAATGCTAACAGGGTAAGAAGGGTCTGCAGAGATGAAAGTTAAAGATCTTCTATCAGGAGAAGCTAATACATGAATAGTACTCCTTCTTGAAAGGAAAGAAAAGAAAAGAATGAAGAAAAAAAGATGAAAAGTGTGGGACACATTTGAAATAGATGAATTTGGATTCCATGTCAGAGTTCTTCTATAACAGGGGTCTCAAATGACCACGAGGGCCACATGAGGACTAGTACATTAGCCCTAGGGCTGCACCACTGACCACCCCTCCCCCCAGTGCCCTACCCCCACTCTCACTCCACCCCTTCTGCGAGGCCCCGCCCCTGCCCTGCCTCTTCCCACCCCTTCCCTGCCCCCATTTCAACCCCTTCCCTCAAATCCCCACCTCAACTCCGCCCCCTCCCTGCCCCCAGGGGGTGCAGGAGGGGTGCAGGGTGCCGCGGGGGCTCAGGGCAGGGGGTTGTGGTGCAGGAAGTTTGTGGGGTGCGGCAGGGGGCTTAGGGCAGGGGGTTGGGGTGCAGGAGGGGTGTGGGGTGCAGCAGGGGGTTCGGCTGCAGGAGGGGTTTGGGGGGGCGGATCTGGCCCGGTGCACACCGGGGGCACGGCAGGCTCCCTGCCCCTGCGCCGCTCCGGAAAGCGACCGGGACCTGGGGGGGGATGCTGGAACTGGGAAACAGCGGCCAATGGGAGCTTTGGGGAGGTACCTGGAGGAGCAATCAGGGCAACTCACAGACCCCCGCCCCCCAGGTCCCATCCGCTTCCCAGAGCGGCACGGGGGCAGGGCGGGCAGGCAGGCAGGCAGGGAGCCTGCCCTGCCCCCGGTGTGTGCTGGGATGGAACCGCTCTAGGTAAATGCTGGGGGGGTGGGGGTGCCACAGGGAGCTGGCGGGCTGCAGAAAATAACCCCGCGTGTTTGAGACCCCTGTTCTAGAAGAAGATTGGATGATTTAGTTGGGGATTGGTCCTGCTTTGAGCAGGGGGGTTGGACTAGATGACCTTCTGAGGTCCGTTCCAAGCCTGATATTCTATGATTCTATATCTGTGTCTATTCTAGGACCCAGTTACACACACAACATTTGTGCCACTTGAGCTGGACCAAGAAGACAGGTGTTACTGAATGTCTTTAATAAACAAATTTCTTTGAATTGAGTGGCTTTAAAAATATACTTTAAGAAATCATCTTTCTTATTCTCCCACTAATGATTTCTGCTGAGTTTTTTGTTGGTCACAAAAGTTTTTGATCCACATATAATACGAAATGTAGCCTCGTAATCAAACAGTTATATTCTTACATGATCATGGTCTAATAAAGGTGTTATATATCTAGTTCATAATAAACATGATATCGGTGCATAACTGGAATCCATTTTAAGTGAGATAAATAGACTCCAGTATTCAAACAGTTTACAATTGTAGGTGAATGGTGTTAGCAAATGGGACCCACACTGGCGTGAGATGAATACCTGTAAATGACTAACTTTTTTCCAAGCAATTCCCTTCGAGTATTTAATTAACAGATGCTTTTTACCATGGGTAAATCCTAGTATTGCCTTCCTATAGAAAATCAACTCTTAATTGTCCCACTGAGTGGTAGAGTTCATTATAAGACATGAGAACTGGCTGGATAAGAGAGATTTTGTTCGGGCCATGCTTGGACTTCTCACTGGAGACAAATTTATACTCTGTGGCTATGTTTGCTTTTTGAAAATGAGACAGTTGTAATCATGATTGTAAACACTAGCTCAGCTGGGGACTACTGCTGAAAATCATTTCTAGGTCAGATGCTTAGCTCAGGCATTCTTTAAATATGTTTTTCTTAATAGTTAAAGGAGTTTTTAAGGTTTATAAATATAATACATTTCCTACAGCTGAGCAGAATAATCTGGTTTGTAACCTTTTTTGTAACTGGACTTGTGTATTTTAATTTACTTTTTAAAAACCTCTTGACAGATTTTCCATGTTTTAGCTGTATTGTATTAGAAAATTTAGATCCATAGTCCTAACAAGATAGTCTTCCAACATGTTATACATTTCAAAGAAACATGATGAAATGACAATAGTACAGTATAGTCAGGGGATGGTAACAGTCTGCAAAGAGATGTTTCAGAGTGGCAGCCGTGTTAGTCTGTATCAGCAAAAACAACGAGGAGTCCTTGTGGCACCTTAAAGACTAACAAATTTATTTGGACATAAGCTTTAGTGGGCAAAAACCCACTTCATCAGATGCATGGAGTGGAAAATACAGTAAGGAGGTATAAATACATGGCATATGAAAAGATGGGAGTTGCCTTAACAAGTGGGGGGTCAGTGCTAATGAGCCAATTCAATTAAGGTGGAAGTGGGCTGTTCACAACAGTTGACAAAAAGGGGTAGAAATCACTTCTGTAGTGCTAATGAGGCAAATGTAATCAAGGTGGCCCATTTCAAACAGTTGACAAGAAGGTGTGAGTATCAGCAGGGGGAAATTAGTTTTTGTAGTGACCCATCCACTCCCAGTCTTTATTCAGGCCTAATATGGTGGTGTCCAGTTTGCAAATTAATTCCAGTTCTGCAGTTTCTCGTTGGAGTCTGTTTTCGAATTTTTTTTGTTGAAGAATTGCCACTCTTAAGTCTGTTATTGAGTGTCCAGGGAGACTGAAGTGTTCTCCTACTGGTTTTTGAATGTTATAATTCTTGATGTCAGATTTGCGTCCATTTATTCTTTTGCATAAAGACTGTTCGGTTTGGCCAATGAACATGGCAGAGGGGCATTGCTGGCACATGATGGCATATATCACATTGGTAGATGTGCAGGTGAACGAGCCCTGATGGTGTGTCTGATGTGGTTAGGTCCTATGATGGTGTCTCTTGTATAGATAGTCTGCAAAGAGCAGATGTAGAGTAAAACTCTGCCTTCAGATTTCCACAATGGCCCTGAGTCAATATCAATGAGTCTTATGATTTTTTTTTTACAGGGGGTGGTGAGGTCCATTTGCATTCCTTCCACACTGAGTTTTAGCCAATGGCTCTGTGTAGTTGCATGAATGTTTCTGGCCAACTCCATTCCCAGAACTGTACTTTGTAATGCCATGGATTGAGCTCCCCGTCATGGAGCCACAGAGTGTCCAGTCCTCTGTGTGGACTCTCCACAATGTTGAAGAACATTGGTTCTACTACCTTAGTGGAACCCCTGAGGGAGGGGCTCAGAATTGGCTCAGTAATAGGGTTTTGTATGTGGAGAATAATGTAGGGCTAGATTATGAAACTACAGCATATGACCATTGTAACACTGCACTGGTCATTTGCACGTAGTACTTCATCTGGAGAGGAGGGTAATCTTTGCATTATTACCCTTTGCTACACCTTGCCTGTTGGAAATGAGAGAGGCCAGTTATATTCCTGAGAAGTGATAGGGAAGGAAGTTTTGGAATTGGGTACCAACAAATTGTAGAATGGTCAACCACAGTAGCCAGCTGAAGTGATTCTTACCATCACTCTGTCACTGCTGGTCCGCTCCAGGGGCATCTCCATTCCATCTGATGCTGGCTGACAGCATCAGCCCTGTCTGCAGAACCAGATGCTGTGTTGCCAAGTAAGTATGTGCCCCAGCAAGACAAAGATCAGTGCCAGTCACATATTCTCCCACATCCAGGGAAGCAGAATCCATTGGCAAACATCAGGAGTGTGCTATGCTCCCTGGTGAACGGTGTCATTGAAAGGAGCCCAACACGGAGCATTCATATGTTTCTTCCCTATAGCACAAATCGGGCAGAGCAGCATTGTATACAAGTGCCACATTGTTCAGCTACTGCATTTGCTACCCTGACTCCAGTGCATGTTTTGTGGCAATGGGAGATGGGGTTAGCCAGAACTGTGGTGAGTGAAAGACTGACTTAACTGTCCAGGACTTGGGGGAACTAGTCACGGATGCCTGGCTCATGGGGAGCTGGCTGGGTTTTTTAGTGATAAGAGCAGCAAGTGGATGCAGCTGATGGTAGCGAGCAGCTGATCTGTGTTGTCTGCTCTTTGGGCAGCAAAATGACTTGTATGCTCCACAGTGGGTAAGCCACTTTAACTGAGAAGGCTGTGTTCTCACACCCTTCCAGGCCCTGCTCTTTACAGCTGCCTCAACTGATTTGTGTTGACACATTCCTTGGATGGCAAATTCTGCCCATATGTGCATACTGCTCGCTGCTCTGTTGCATAGGCTGCGGCTGGGAGCTGGGCATCACTATTCCTGTTGAGCATGCAATGTTTGCACGGTTGGGTGCGCTGTCATCAGTAGGGTTTGAACTTAGGACTTCTGGATGTGAAAATATGAGCCTCTCGTGCTTGAGTTAAAAGATCCTGCTCTGTTATTTAAAAGCCAGTAGCAGACTGAAGTCTCTATGTGGTGTAGCTGCTAGAAGGAAACAACAAAGCCCCACACTGAGTAAGTGTGTGTGTTCCACTGCCCTGGCTGGGCTTTTCCTGATCTGCAGAGGTCCGTCCAGTTCATATCCCTGTACAGGCCACCACTTGTCGTGCTGTGCCCCTGGGTGGGTTGTCAGCAGCAGGAATTGAAACATTCAATTCAAACACTGCATTACTGTGTTAAGGCATGCAACTCAGAAAGTGCCTAGAAACCGAATAAAGCTGATTGGACTATTTTTTGTCCCAGGTGAATGTAGTGCAAAATTTAACGGTAATAATTAAAAATTAAAAGTAATTAATTAATACCAAACTAAAACTGATTAGACCATTTCAATGTAGCCATTGGTGGATGGTTTTTCTAAATCATAGAATCAACAGCATTTGGCAACAATCAAAATGTTCTGCAATCAGTATTCCGGAGAATGTGAGAAATGAACCAGTGAAGTTGTAGATAAGGACTAAGGCATATTAGCAGGGCTATATCAAAAAGTAATATATCTGACCGTATCCAGCCCTACTGGCCCTAATGCATGGGGAGGTAGGTAGATAACTCCCATTAATTCTAATCAACTTCAATGTGTCTTTTAGTTTTCTAGTGCTTTGCGGTCTCTTTCAATGACAGAGCCGACCGTGCTTCTGCTTAATTCTTTAAGTATCTTCTTGTAAATATTTGCCTGAGAAATAGAGTAGGCCTTTTTAGTGTATGTTTAGTGCAGTGTTTGAAAGAAGCTAAACATAGTATTAATTGAGATAAAATATTGGTTTAAGATATTATAAATACATATATTTTAGATAAGACAGATGTATGTCATTATTTTGCCCCCCCTTCCTATTTTGTAGTAGGACATGAAAACACAAGAACAAGGAAATTCTACCAGAAAATGAAATCTAAACTTCATCCTTTGGATATAAATCTTACAGTAGGAAACAATTACGTGGTGAATATGTGTTCTGCCTATTCTAGCAATGACAATAACAAACCTACACACTTCTCTGCCCCCAAAAGTGCTCAATTACTACCCAGTGATGTCATCCATGCTGGAGTACGAGATAAGTACATCACGTGAAATTAGTGACAGAAATCGTGACCACGACAGTTCCACCTCCACATAAATTGGATTTAAATGTGGCTGGATTATTACTGTAGTTTTTAAAAAGATTCAGAAACTTAGAGACTGACTTAAATTCATCAACAAACCTGAAGAAGGCTGGTGGAAAAAAACAGAAACAAAATCAGGGAGCTACAAGTAAGAGACATCAGATTTTAGTATATATACTTTTCTTATATTGTCACAGGCTCCATGCATATATTTTTGAAATACACACACAAAAAGCTGAGTTAAAGTAAGGTGGAAAGTAGCTCTCCTCTTCTTGAGTTGGAGGAGCAGTGCTCCTCCCTCTCTTTCTTATCTGAGCCAGTGAGCACGCCCCTCTTTTTTCAGTTTACTTTAACAACTGCAAACATGTATATACTGTGTGGACTTAAATGACTATTGACATGTTACACTTTTAGCATTTTATTTTGTACTGGAATATTTTCCCTCTGTTTTCTTATATATGTTATGTTCTGGGCCATGTTCAAAGTACTAGTTTTAGAATTGAGAGATTTATTATTTTAGTGCATAGAGAATTTATAATCCTAATTACAAAGTGTTTCTTTCTTTCTCCAGTAAAGACGAGTGCCATAAATCATGTCTTGTTACAACTCATGAACAAATGTGGAGTGGATTTTGGATTTAGATCTAACCCTTGTCATATAAATGCACTGTTCTCCTGGAAACTCATAAAATAGATGTTTTGCTCAAACACGTTTTCAGTTCAGAAAAAGAAGGAAGATTTTCTTGTCAAAGAATCTTCATTTAAATAGTTCTGACTTATGTCCTCTTCGTCCCTAAAACTTCTGAAGAAGAGTCACACTGAAATGTTTGCTTCACAGAGACACTTCTTGCTTACAGAGTTGCCTCTTGTTTTTGTTTACTCCAGGGTTTTTGTTTTATATTTAACATTGAAATTCAGTTCTTTAAAAATTATTTTATTTTATGGTGGTTAATGTTGCCTGCCTTTCCATCTGTGCTGATATATACCTCCTGCTGATTCAGAATAGCTTTTTTTGTAATATACTAAATATATAGCTGCCCCTTGCATGGATATAGCTTTCAAAATAATGCACAGCTTCTTATTTAAAAACAAAAGCAGTATTTCAGTAAGGTAAAGTGCAGGGACTTCTGAAAACAAACCTGTTGTTATTTTTGAGGCCTTGAAATACAATAGTGCATATGACATTTACTGTGAGCCTTCAATATTTTTGGACTATTTCTAAAATCAGACCCTTTTCAGTGTAATATGGGGGAAAGGCTTGTTTCCCATATTGGATCAATCTAGCTGAGGAAGTTCTACTTTCAAAGATTTTATGGGCTCGAATGTTGAGGCCGTGGTGGTCCTTTTTTTTTTTTTTTTAAGCATTTTTTTACCACTTGAGAGCATCTTTCTGGGAATTCACAGCAATGCAAGGATTATGAGGATTTCCAGAGTTCATGTCGCTGAGGCTTGCAAATTTAAATAATTGAATGCAATATAGAGGGGCTTCTCTGTGTGTGGAATTCTCACTGTGACATTATTCTGCTTCCAAAAAATTGTCCTGCTGAGGAGGAATGTCTTAACATAGAAATCATTAGCATGGATTCTCCCTTTCTGCATTTCCAAGAAGTTTGTGAGTGGGAGCAGGTGCAGCGAGTTTCCCATCTGACTTTTTTTCTTTATGTTTGACGGATCAGACTAGTTTAGCTTTTTTGTTCAGGAGGTTTATTTCTGATACGTGTCATTAGTTGAAGACATTTGTCAGATGGATTTCAGGTTGTCGTTAGAGAACCTGAGTTTGGAATCTGGTTTTATAGTAATGACCACATAAGGAGTCATATATAACAATAAAGCATTGCCTCATTGTAGATATTTATAATAACATACAAATGATATTGATCAGATAGGGAGCAATCATTTCTGCCACCTTTGTACTCCCTCATTCCTTGTAAATCATGGCAGTGGTGTTCTGACCAAAGTTACAGAGAAATGGCCTCTTCTCTGGTTGGTGTTGTCTGAGCTTCACTAGTTTAAGAATCAAGAGAACTGAGGAGGTGCCATCTTGAATTCATGTCTCTAGTGCTGGCCCAGAGAGCTGGCCCATTGGCTTGCAGTTCTGCCCTGGATTTGTGCTCATCGTTAGCAGTAAACGAAATTTACTCAGTTTTGTTCTCTAATTTTTTAAATTGCCTAATGAATGCAGTAAAATAAATAGTTGAACTCCCCCCTTCCCCCAATAAGTATGTGAAATTGCCTATATGAAAACAATGGGTGGGATTTTCAAAGGTGCTCTAATTCTTCTCCCATTGAAGTCAACAGAAGTTTTACCATTGACTTAAATTAAGAGTGGATTTATGCCAACGCTGAGCACTTTTGAAAATACTGCACATTATTTTCATACAAGGTTTAGTGAGTGTTTTATATTTGTGGAGATTGCTTGGTGTTAAATAACTAATGTATAGAACCAAATTTTCAAATATGGGCAGATAAATTGTGAGTGTAAGTGGGTAATGATCTACCTCAGGATATTTTCCATTTATAGCTTTAAAAACATAGCCCATAATAACTATAAACTGTGTGTCTGAAATTCCTTAATTGTTCTTTCCTTTAGTTGGCAGTAAAGCTTGTGGAATGTAGGGAGATGGGATAATTAGGGAATTAAACTCTGGCACTATTGAAATACAGTGAATTTATATTTTTCTGTTGATTTTTGTGTATTCGTTATTGATATTGGAATCAATTCTGGTTATCCTCACGTGACTTTTCAATTGGCTGCCATACAATACTACTATCAGAAAATGTTTACCTTTAAACTAACAAAACGCTAGAACTTTAAAAAAAAAATCATGCTCGTGTACTTAACTTTAACTTTTGTACTTTTTATTTAGTAGAAATAATGTTGATACTACATTTATTAAAGATGATGATTCAAGTAAAAATGTGTATTCAATTTATTTAAAATGCAGTTCAACAGTAAATAAGGGCATATTAGTAACAACAAATGAACTATAACCGTTAAAGCCTCCAATTCAAATGTAATATCACTATTTAGAGGGTTTTGTAACCTTTGATGTACTGAAAAATAAATACATTCCCATGATATTTATAAGCCTGAGGAACACTTTCTCACCTTATTGCATGCATGCGACTTTTATTACATTTTATAGGAGCTATGCTTAATATTGAAAGAAGAGAATCTGGAAGGATTCTCTGAATTGATTGAACAACTGTCCAGATTAGGAACCGAGGTCTGTCTTTTGGAGATTTTCTTTTTAAGCTCAAAAAGGCTTAAAAAATAAAATAAAAATCTTGTACCAACTAAAATTACAAAAGTGAACTTTGTATTCATTAGATATTCATCCTTATTTTTTAACTTTTATTTGGGAATTTCTGAATTAAAAATTTGGAGCTTAGAATTTCATATCTATTCATCACTTATCCGTCTAACACCAGTCAATTTTATTGAAATGTTGTTCTATTCTGAAAAGTAACTAATGTATGTAAAAACGGCACCTACTTACTCAACAGATTTGTTCTCAGTGAATTCAGAGTCATAACAGCTGACTGTAAGTAACTAAAATAAGTGTTTTCTCCTTTTTACTCCTGTTAGTCTGGCAGCCAACATAGCTAAGAGAGAATGAGATGAATTATTTTCTTTCTTATGTATCATCCACAGAATTGTTTGTAAAAGTCCATCAGTTACACCGGTGCAACCCCACTGGAGGTAGTGGAATGGCACAGGTTTTAGTGAGGACCTGATTTGGCCAACAGGACCTTTTATTTCTGGTGGTGTGTGAGATACTAAAAATTTGCTTGATTCTTAGATCCTAGATTGGGGTTGTAGACATGGAATGAGAAATAATATTTTTACTTACAAACTGAGCATGTTGAATCTAGAAATCATGGAGATACAACAGACGTGGATCCCAAAATGCTACTTGTAGAGACTTACTTTTCAGGGTGAAACTACACTTTGAGTGGAAGTTTTAATAAAACTATCCCAGTCCAGCAGCAATCATTACTGTTGTCATTAGGGTAAATCTGTTCTATTAAGTGTGTCTTGATTAAGAATTCGTTATACCGCCCTTAAATCTTAATTCCTCGTAGTAGTGAAGAAAAACCTTTCTAGGGGAGGGTATGTGTTCCTGTCACATTGTGGACATGTAACTTGTGCAAATACATGCATCTTTGGGAGAACATTCCTCCATATGTGTATATCTTTTATGTTGAATGGAGTTAGAACTTAATCCTGCAGTTGAATAACTCAGTGGGAGCTGAAGGCACTTAGCACCTTCTGGAGTTGCTGCTAACCTTGCAGGATCAAGCCCTAACTGAGCATCAGTCATCTTTTTTGCAAATACAGTACACAATGCAGCATGATATTCCAGCTGTGCGCTTCCTAAGAGGGAATGTTCTTATGACGTACAATAGCAAATAACTGTTTTAAAGCTAAGTTTAACTCAGATATTATAGCAGATGCGTTTACATTATTATCTTGACACTCGTGAGTACAGAACTTATTTTAAAGCAGCATTTTTTGTTTCTGTTTAAAAATTAAATTAGCAAAGTACACAAAGCTATTGATTTTGATCAGTATTCTGATCCATGCTTAGCGCCTCTGATTTATTACCTCTATTGATTGAACTTTACTGCCTCTGAACTTGTGCCAGATCCAATAGGAGTGGATAGTGCTGGAAGTAGTTGGTGTTACAGTATTAGTTAGACACTTAAGCTGCTCGAAACTAGACTGCTAAAGTCAATTCTGAAGATTGATTTAGCTTTGGAGGATTTAATACACATCAGTGACAGAAAATGGTGCTTTGTGACAGTTTGGAATGGTGTAACAGAAGACTTTCAGTAAATATAGGGCCTCAGGAGTCTAACCAGTTTCATGGTACCTTTCTGTAAACATTTCTGTTAGTAAATAACTTACCAGCATAGTCATTGTTCACAAATTTTCTTGATTCCTCTTTTTCTGTAAGTTGCAAACTACAGTCTGGCTCTGTTTCTAGAATCTTTTATTTTTGTCAGTGTACATAGATTTAATTATTTTCAAAACATATATTTCTGTTCAGGGATTGACACAATATATTCACATACAGAATGTACCCTCAGATTTTAAAATTAAGATAGTGGGCCAGATTCTTGATTTTCCTGTGGCCACACTGCACTATTCAGGTGGTGCAAATTGGGTGCCTCTCCCTTGCATAGGGGAATTCTTGGGTGGTATAGAGGTACTATACTGGCTCCTATGTCACAGTAGGCCTGGCCTCCACTGTTGAGATTGTGGCTAGGAACAAGGGGCTATGACAGGGGCAACCCGATGTCTTGCAGGTCCCTGGTACCTGGAATGGCCGAACAGGTAATATGGTTCATGATGCAAAGTAGAGCAGCCTCAAGGTTGAAGTATTTTATACTAGGGTCTGGATCAGCACAGAATTAGACCCATGATAGGTGTCAGTCTGAGGCACAAAGATGGTTTGAAGCAACCTTACCCCACTGTTTTCATTGAAAGCTGTGCCAAGCACAGCTCAGACTCTGGGCCAGCATATTAGCGTTAACTTTTACTTGCCTATTTAACCTGTTTCATATAACTGTATGACTGTGTTTTTCCAACTTAAAAAACAATTTACTGAAGTAGTATAGGAAGAATCTGTGTTATGCATCCTGTGGGTTAGAGAACCAGATAATTTAGCCAGGTTTTATTTACTGGAATTTGCACACACTGTTGTTTACTTTGTGGAAAACTTGCAATGGAAATCAGCTTTTGGAGTGCATACCCCTCAGTTAGGAGACATGTTAGGGAAACACTGAATATGCTTCCTTACGAGAACTATATATAAAAAAGACAAAAGAACTGCAATAAAAGAACATTATGTAGGTTTCATTATGCTAGGTTTACTGTTACCCATCTGACCTTAATTGTGTCTCCTGGGGAGTCCATCCTGCACACTGAATGAGGCAGGGGTCCTTTAGGAAAAATAGTATGGGAGATCATGTAATTAGAGCCTGTATCATAATAGATACGCACAAGGGGGCTGAATTAAAGCTACTCAGGCAAGCATAAATATGGCATTTTGTAACTTCCAAGTGCTTGACTTTGCAACCTAATGAATGTTCTTTAATAGAATTTTGTTTGTATGTAATTTCCTAGGTGTTTTCAAAGGGAAACTGGAAAAACTAATTCTATTATATGCAACTTTAACAACCCCCTGAATGCATCATCAGAGTTTGAACTGTCACTCTTCAGCATTGCAATTTATACTGAGCTACAGGATTAACTAAATTACCTCAGATTAGGAGAAAACTGTTGTCTTGGAGGGGGGAATGGACCACTGTGTTTGGAATTTGGTCAAGTTGGGGTGGGGTGCACAGCCTGGCTTGTTTGTCTCTTTTTCTCCTCACCCAGAAACTGGGGTAGGTTCTCCCTGAGGAGGGGTTGTCTGTGAGGATTAAGGAGTGCTTGAGGGGACCATAGCCTAGCTGTCTCTCCTACAATCTGGCAGATGGGAGAGCTCCAGCCACATGTGGTGCCCCGAGAGCAAGGCGGGGGAAGACATGGGCAGCTGGGGCCAAGTGCTGGTCTGTAGGTGGACAGGGGAAGCCTGGCCTGACTCTGCAACCCCACCACCCCTACCACAGCTGCTCCAGGGACTCCTAGGCGTTGCAGGTACATGGATGTGTGGTAGTGCTGCTACTTTGACATCAGCTGGCATTAGAATAATTGTTTGTTGAGTTATTATTTTGGCAGGCTACCAGCATTTTCTTGAAGAATACAAGCAGCAGAATGGAAGTTGAGATGTTTAATACTTTATATCTCAACAAAAGCTGAACAGAATGTCATGGGACAAAGTCCCTAGCTAGAAGGTATTCCCTCTGCCAAAGTCCTGCTGCAAACAGAAGAGATGTGAGAGCTTATCAAAAAAAAGTCACAAGGATCTTTTATAATGAAAGGTGGTAGGCTATCTAAATATAGGTTTCAGAGTAACAGCCGTGTTAGTCTGTATTCGCAAAAAGAAAAGGAGTACTTGTGGCACCTTAGAGACTAACCAATTTATTTGAGCATAAGCTTTCGTGAGCTACAGCTCACTTCATCGGATGCATACTGTGGAAAATGCAGAAGATATTTTTATACACACAGACCATGATAAACACCCATTTTTTCGTGGTCTGTGTGTATAAAAACATCTTCTGTGTTTTCCACAGTATGCATCCGATGAAGTGAGCTGTAGCTCACGAAAGCTTATGCTCAAATAAATTGGTTAGTCTCTAAGGTGCCACAAGTACTCCTTTTCTTTTATCTAAATATAGTAGTTACTACCAGCCTCTCCTGTAATGTGATATATATATTATAATTTCTCCAAACAAGCTTTCACGTGGCCAGGAGAACATGAAATTATCACTTAAACTATACAGCATTACATTTTGCTGTATATTCTGAGCCAGTTAAAAACAAACAAACAAGTTTAAAAAAACCCAAACAAACAAACCCTCCCATTATATGCAAGCTTTTTGTTTATAAAACAAATTAAGGTATATTTATGATCAAATAAAATTGACATTTGTAATACAGTAGTGAAAATACATAATTGAAGTGTGACATTTTCTAAAATTCACATTATTTTAATATGTGCATTTGTTACACGTAACCAATGTGAAACCAATTGAATTTGTTAAAGTGAGTTAAGGGCTTGACTCAATAACGAGTTTGTTCTAGTTACCCACATTTGTAAGGAGAGCATAACAGCACCAAACAGAGCAAATTTTGTGCTTTTACTGCTCATTTAAGTGATTTACTCTACCTTTGTGAATAAATTGCTAAAGCCTGCACAAGCCAAAATACGGCATAGTCAAACCCAGCAAATTTATGATTTATGGCCATCCCATGATGTACACAAGTAACTCCTGTTAGTGTTAATGTGATTTCTGCTTGCTCATGAATGGAAGTCTGTTCCCTGTAGGTGTACTGGACTGTATGCAAAGTCAGCAAATATGGTTTCCATGGATAGATATATGGGTACAAGTGCATGACATCTTGTCCCAGTTGCTCTTAGGTACGTTGCTTTTCTGCCTTTTGCACAGCAAAGAGTGTAAGTGCTTTGCTGTGGTTTGGGAACAATCACAAATATTTCTTTATTATTTCCTATACTGTAGGTACTACAAAGGGTAGAAGATGGTAGGTTCATTGTATCCACCTTTGGTCTAAACTATCATGTTCTATTGCTGTTAATGTTGAACATATCTTGATTTACATTTGATGTTTGGATATTGCTTAGTGTTACTGAGTCATATGTGATGGCGTCTGGTGAATTGGCACAATGTTTTTGTTTGCAAACTTGATAGCAAAACTAAATATAGTTCTAATTGATGGGTTTCTGGGATGAAAACAGATATGAAAAGTCATCAGAGAAGTGGTTGGTAGATCTGTATTTGGAGTCCTTCACTGCTGAGGGTAAGGAAGCCCTGGATCTTGCGAGCTCCACAGGAGCATGTACCAAAAGTTGAAAAGTAGTAGCAGGGATGCAGCAATTTTCTATTTTGCATGTGGTGCTTTTATACATCTAATGCTTCCAACCCTGCAGGACTCTTTCAGTGGACTTTAGAACGTCCACAGACTGGTCAATACTTTCTTACCTCCACGTGTTTTTCTTAAAAAAAAAAATAAAAAATCAAAAGTTCTATTCTGTTCTGTCCAGGTTCTTACACTGTGCAGATTACTGTAGTAATTTAATGCCTTATATTAGTGCAGTAAGCAACGTGACTACACATCTATCACATGTCATTTAAAGGAGTACAGAGCCACAGGACTTTGTGGAGCTTGGAAAGTCTTGTATGCTGCCGTGGAACTCCTGCCCTGTGGAGCTTCTAAGACTGATGAGAAACAGGGCTGTGTTCCAGTAGAGCTTAGCAGCTCTGTAAGGGAGCTGCTTTTTGCATCAAGCCTCCTTTCACAGCTGCTGCATTATCTTTAGTCTCTTAGATTACTGCAGGCCCCCTCATTTCTCCTTGCATCCCCAGCCAGCCACACACTGCTTTTCTGCAAGCTCCTAAGATCTACAGGAAGGGAACTGTGTTTCTATATGAAGACGACAGGGAGTTGAAGTCTTGGAGACCTTACCCTGTGTGGCGATGTATGTTGGTGGCTAGAGAGGGACGTTACAATTAAACCTCCTGTCTGGGAAAACTTTGTAAAACTTCTCAGCCCCCTGGTGAATCTCTTTAGGACAATCAGACTCCTGATCATCCATAGAAAGTTTGCTAGATTCGGGTGTTCCTAAGTCATCATTGAATAACTTCAAAGTTACATTGGCTCAGTTCATCTCAAGTGGACTCCTGGGTACTAAATCTCAACAAGATTCTTCAGTAATACTACACATGGAGTTTCTGTGGCAGAAAAATGTTAAAATTTGCAAACTGTGATTAACATGCATATTTGCTCTCTCACATCTGGAGTAAATTACCTCAAATTTGGTAAAACAACTCATCGTCAGCTATCCACATGTGTCACATGCTAAGCTGAAAGGACTTCTATTGGGATACTAGAGGTGGGCCAAAATTGGAATGATGATGATATTACTTGTGACATTTGGGGGTTTACCCAGATGAGTGAGGGGATTCTGTTACATTGGAGATGGGTAGGTAGCTTCCTTTCTGGGAGGAAACCAGTTCCTCCCTTTGCTTGGTCACAGACTTTAAAGCAGTGGTCACCAACCGGTCGATGACGATCAATTGGTCGATCCCAGAGGATCTCCCAGTTGATCGCGATCTCTGGTGGTGCAGTGTGGCTGCCACTGAGGCATACTCCCTGCCTACCCTAGCCCTGCGCCCCTCCTAGAAGCAACCAGCATGGCCCCGGGGGAGGGGGGACAGGGGGCTCCCTCCGTGCACTGCTCCTGCCTGCAAGCACCGCCCCTGCAGCTCCCATTGGCTGGGAGAGCTGCGGGGTGGTAGTTGCAGAGAGAGGCAGCGTGCGGAGTCACGTGCTCCCCCCAAGGGCTGCAGGGGTGCGTTGGCCTCTCCTGGGAGCAGTGTGGGGCCAGGGTAAGCAGGGAGCCTGCCTTAGCTTCGCTGCGGTCGCTGCTGACCAGGAGCCGCTGGAGGTAAGTGCTGCCTGACAGGAGGCCGCACCACAACCCCAGCTCTGAGCCCCCTCCTGGAGTCAGCACCCCATATCCCTTTCTGCACCCCGAACCCCCTCCTGCACCCCAACACTCTGTCCCAGCCCTGACCCCCCCCCCAGAGCCAGCACCCCATGCCCCCTCCTGCACTCCAACACTCTGCCCTAGCCTGGAGCCCCCTCTTGCCCCCAAACTCCCTCCTAGAGCTTGCACCCCTCACCCCCCTCCAGCACCCCTACCCCAGGCTCAGCCCAGAGCCCGCTCCCACACTGCGAACCCCTCGGCCCCAGCCCAGAGACCCCACTCCCTCCCGAACCCCAACCCAGCCTGTGAAAGTGAGTGAGGGTAGGGGAGAGTGAGTGATGGAGAGAGGGGGGGATGGAGTGAGCCAGGCTGGGCTTTGGGGAAGGGGCAGGGTGGATCCTGGGTTGCCCTTAGATTCAAAAAGTGATCTTGGGCGTAAAAAGGTTGGAGACCACTGCTTTAAAGCATGATATGCGTGAGTATCCATAATTAGTCATGTAGTGTTAATACATAGATTTCACAATGATATTAATTACCAGTGTGTCGCTGGCTTTCATAACAGACCTTACTTGACACACTTTTATAGTACAGAAATATTATATACAATTAGTCGATTCAAACGCTTATTCTCTGAGGTTCAGAATCCCTCTTCTCCCCCGGATCCCGATCATAACAATAATACCTAGCTCTTGTACAGCACTTTTCATCAGTAGATCTCAAAGTGCTTTACTAAGGAGGTCAGGATCATTATCTCTGTTTTAACAATAGATAATAGTGGATGTCTGCGGAGGGCTTTTGCCACTCTCCTGAAGGAGGAGCCCTAGATTAATGTAACATAAAGGAGACTTAAACATATTGGACCAAACTCAGTCCTGGTGCAGGCAAGTGCAATTCCCAGGTAAATCAATGGATACTGAGTTTGCTTATGGCAGGACGGATTATGGCCTCCTTTTCTGTAGCGCCAAAGGATGACATTTTATTTTCTAGCAAATAAGATTAATTGATATTTTTTTACTTTTAAAAGAGATTTAAGAAAAGCCTTAATAACTTTCCTTTGTCAAGTGGCTCAAGCTGGATTTAGTCCTTTCTCTTCAACTCAGCAGTTTTTGAGGAGAGAATAGGTATCTACTATGAAACACATTAAAAATATCTTTTTCATTGAAAGAAGAAAATTGGAGTTTGTCAACTTGATTTGCTGACTTATGGTTCTCTATTTCATAGCTTTTGCTTATAAAGCGATACTAATTATGAACAATGTAAATGCTTCTTTTTACTTTTCTGAAAATATTGTAATTAAGACCCTTCAAAGTGCATTAATCTCCGCTCTAACATTACCAGTGGATTAATGCAATGATTTGCTTTCACTTCCATGAGAAGTATTTGCAATACTTATGAATCTGAAATCATTCAATCCATCCTCTTTTCTAGAACTATATTTCCATCTTATGCAATTAAATAAGTTACTGTATTTTATTACAGTATGATTTTAAAAAAATTATTTGGACTCTATATTTAAAAGATAGCTACATTGAAATGGAAAAGAACTCTAGAAATGGGCCTTGACAGGAAAATGTGACAGAGAAAAAAAAAGTTTTTAATTTGACAATGGAGGTAGTATTTTTATCATAATTGTTTTGTTTTGATGTGTGGAAGATATTAAAAATGATTTAATATTATCAAACTATCTAGCTATGAATTGAAAAGAAATCCAAAATACTCGGGGCCCGTTTAACCTGGATTCTGTCCAGTCATGCTGATCAGTCCTTGGTGATACACTTCTCTGCATTCTCACCACCATACTTATTTTTTTGACAATTTCTGGCACAAGAATTCAAACTCTTAGGGTAGAATTTGGTGATCCTTTTTTTTTTTAAAAAAGAAGTTTCTGATCTTTTTGTTTGTTCTTTCTTTCCATAATAGACTTTGTTACACCTGCCACAGGTTGGCTTGACATATGCCTGAGAGTAATAATATATGGCACCAGTAAATAATGGTATTATACCTTTGGAGATAAACCTTCAGAACTCTTTTCAGATACTGCTGTTCACACCCTCATAGTCTGAGCCGTGGGGCGCTATAGATATGCCCTTAGTGTCTCTCACTGGGGCCACTCTGCACTGACTCTCTGCTTAGCTGCTGCTGCTGCTCCCCTGTAAGTCCCACACAGACCCGCACCCATCTGTAGCATCCAGCAGTCACATCCTGTTCCACATGCCATCCTGCATATGGTTCCTGGGGATTGAACTCTGAATTCAGCTTCTCGCCAGCTCCCTGCTTGCCATGCAGCTGCTGCTTCTGCCTTCCTTCAGGGAGCTCCGGATAACCCATGTGGCCACTGCCTCCAAACAGAATCCAGCCACTTCCTGGTTCAAGACCTTTCCTCTGACAAGGCCAGGAGGAAGGGGATGTGTAGTGGGGAGGGAACTGATGGAAGTTGTAGTCCTCTGCTTAGCAGATTCATCACAATATTCTGCTGTAGTGATTTGGATTTGTTCTGCATCCACCTTGCCGGTAAAAATGATGTAACCAACTCTGGTGACTGGGGAGAATGCTGTTTCATCAGCATCTCTCATAATGTGATGTAAGCGAGCAAGAACCTAAGTTCAAACACAATGACACTTCTGCTTGGTACAAAGTTACTCTTAATCTTTGTAATGCAGGAAATAGGATGTCTGCAGCGCAAACCGAAACAATTTTGTATGAACTGCATTGAGTGACTTTGGGTTGGAATGACTGTGTTTATGTATTTTGTGATGAATTAATATTTTCCAACACTAGTGATAAATACTGTTCCTTTTTCTTTAATGGCATTTTACTGAACAATAATAGAAGTGAAACGACCTGTGTAGTCACCTAATCGACCTTCCTTCTCACAATGAAAGATTGTTTCCTACAGGACATTTACCAGTGTATTGTCCATCATATTTTTCAGTGTCCCAGGGGCTTTTACAACTTCCATAAGAGACAATTGCATAGCCCAATGATTCTCACTGTCAAAGCAGTTTTCCAAATATTCATCCTAAAGTTTATTCTTTCTTAATTTCACCTCATTATTTCTAGAGTAGTTATACCCCCTTGTACCGCCACAAATCATTTTATCCACTCATTGGTGTTTATAAGTTTCGAATATTTGTAAAGTGTTGATACGTGTTCCCTCTTTTGCCACCTCTTAGCCAAGTTACATTTAACTCCTTTAATTTTTCTTCACAAGTTGTCAAGGTTCCTCCCCCACTCTGAACTCTAGGGTACAGATGTGGGGACCCTGCATGAAAACCTCCTAAGCTTACTTTCACCAGCTTAAGTTAAAACTTCCCCAAGGTACAAATTAATTTTATCCCTTGTCCCTGGATCTCCACTGGCACCACCAAACTCTAACTGGGTTTACTGGGAAACATAGTTTGGACACGTCTTTCGCCCCAAAATCCTCCCAAACCTTGCACCCCACTTCCTGGGGAAGGTTTGGTAAATATCCTCACCAATTTGCATAGGTGACCACAGACCCAAACCCTTGGATCTGAGAACAATGAAAAAGCATTCAGTTTTCTTACAAGAAGACTTTTAATAAAAGTAAAGAAATCCCCTCTGTAAAATCAGGATGGTAGATACCTTACAGGGTAATTAGATTCAAAACATAGAGAATCCCTGTAGGCAAAACCTTAAGTTACAAAAAAGACACACAGACAGGAATAGTCATTCTATTCAGCACAGTTCGTTTCTCAGCCATTTAAAGAAATCGTAATCTAACACATACCTAGCTAGATTACTTACTAAAGTTCTAAGACTCCATTCCTGGTCTATCCCCGGCAAAAGCAGCATACAGTCAGCCACAGACCCTTTGTTTCTCTCCCTCCTCCCAGCTTTTGAAAGTATCTTGTCTCCTCATTGGTCATTTTGGTCAGGTGCCAGTGAGGTTACTTGTAGCTTCTTAACCCTTTACAGGTGAGAGGATTTTTCCTCTGGCCAGGAGGGATTTTAAAGGGGTTTACCCTTCCCTTTATATTTATGACACAAGTGATTCTCTCCTGCCTACTAATTATATTGGTTATGCTTCTGTGAACTCTCCTCTATCAGTGTACTACTTTTTGATTACAAAGTGCCCAGAACTGCATACAGTACTTCAGGTTGTAGTACAGTTACATAGAGAAGGGACTGTTAACCTGTCTGCTACATTAGGTGATACCACTGCATATCAAGCCCAAAACTGAATTGTGTGTCGGAGGATGCGGTGAGAGGAAGTGCAGTGTATTGTTAAACAACATTGCAAACTCATATCTAAGTTGCTGCTGCCACCACCAACCCAACCATTACTGCCTTGCTGTTTCCTCCTTCCCTTTAAATATGTGTTTCCAGTTACTTTTCCAGTTTGAAACACTTAATTTTCTCCCCATGTTTCAAACCTCTTCAGGACTGGTATCAGGTTTGGTTTTTTGCTTGACCCCTTGACTTTGACAATTAGATTTGAGGTGTGTTTGGAAAGTTATAGATGCATATAATCCAGAGTAGTTAAGTTGTATGTATTTAAATATACCCCCAAATTTTATTTGTTCCTCATCAACAGATATTTTTACAAGATCTTCATTACATCCTAAATACTCAAACTTCTTTTAGTTTTCTTTTTAAAGACAGATTTAAAAGAGAAATCCATTGTTTCAGCCATTTTTGAGTCATGAATTTCCTCATCTTTCTTATTTATTAATATTAATAGGCCTACTTGATATACCTCTGAGATATTTGTCAAAACCTTTTCTTCTTTAGCTACTGTTACCTCATTCTGCTTTTTTTTGTTTCCCTTAATTTTTCTCTACTAAATGTAAAGGACTGTGTGTTCTTGTTTAGTTGTCAATGCCATTTTCCATTTCCAGGACATTGTTTTCTTTATCAGATCTTTGAGCTATCCCTGGGAATCCATGCTGGCATTTGTTGTTATAGAAAGACAAAAACAAAAAAAAAAGTCTGTGAAAATATCCTCCTTTACTCTGTTTTTAGCTCTGATTCCTGAGAATCAAACTGGTACACACCTGCCATAGCAAATGCTTGCATTGATAAACCTTTTTTTTTTTTAATCATGACTTATGAAATCTACATATGTTATTTTTCACATAGCAGACAGTGAGTTGATTCCATCTGCCTCTGCTCTTCATGGCCAGCTGTAAAAAAAAAAGTCTGGACTGATGGTATCTGCTCATCTATATTAAAATGAATGAAAGATTATGTTTTCTAATAACACTGATAGCAAGAGATTTTTTTAAAAAATGCATCTTTTCACACTAATGGCAGCATGGTTCTGAAGGTTCCTTGCAAGGTGCGGTAGTAGAAGCTGAAATACTATCCACAGTTCCATCCTTTTTATTAGGCAAATGTGCTTAATACCAAAATGGATCTGTTATTATGCTGATCCATTTCACATTGGTGTTGATAGCATGAAGTGTAACTGCCTGTGCCTGATATTCTCAAGCGAAAGCTTCTAGGGGTGGAAGATAATGACTTTGGCACTAACTCTTTATTTGTAGTGCCTTGAAAACACATGTGTGAAGGCTGCCTGGCACACAGCCACTTACGAATATTATGCCCTGCCTAATGCATTCAGTAGTTTCTTCACAGATTTATTGCAACCATGAATCCTTTACAGCTCTTTATGTCAAATTCAACCTACCAGCATATTTTTCTACAGCACAGTTAGATAGATTACCAGAAGTTTAGTTCATTTTTTTTCCCCTTTGGGAGCTTTGCCTATAGTAGTCTGTTTTCTCTAAAATGTCCAGCCATTGCTAGGTTCAGTTCCACTGCAGGCAAGAACAGTTAGGGCTGCAGCATGAATAAGGGTGCCAGAAGCCCCCAGCATCTTTACCATCATGTCACTTAAATCTGCTATGAGCAAGGTTGGTGACCATGATGGTAAAAATGATAGCAGCTGCAGGAACTTTGTCTATACCAGTGCCCCCACCATTACTACCTCTGGTAGAGTTGAACTGGTGGTAACAGTGTTAGGAAAACTCAATGATAAAAGGCTAGTGTAGACATAGCCCAGTTTTCTGCATTCCTTTTGGCGCCTGAAAGATAATCTCCCCAGAGGCTGTCATGAATGCTGCGGAGGACCATATAGAGCTCGCTTCATAGCTTGTCAAAGTTGCTCCTTAATTAGATAAAGAGCTGTCCAAAGAGCTGTGTGAGCAGCTCCGTCCCTACCAGAGCTCACTCCCATTTCTATTAAATGAATTTACTATTAAGTGTTGAAGAAAGGTTCTAGTATCTTTAAAAAAATAATAGTTTGAGCCAACAGCCTGAAGGTTTTTTGGGAGGTGAAGAATTTGCACGGCATAAATTGTGGGCAGGTGAGATCTTGGTCAAAAACTTAACGTTCTGGCTTGCTGCCTGACGTTCATAGGTTTATATCATGGAAAGCTGCCGCTGGATTTCCAGTCAGATTAGCTCTCAAGTACGGGAAATGAACCAGTGCATTTTGGAAATTTGCAGGTTTTTTCCCTTCTTTTTGTTTAGCTTTCTGTTTATTAAAAAAAAAAATACAAAATTAATTGTAAAAAATCATAATTCAGTAGTAAGATAGCAATCTAAAAAGGCAGGTAATGTAAAAGGTAAGGATTTCATAGCAATATTAACTTGCCCATATTGCAAGGATTTTTGACAAAATTAAGCTGTTAAATATATACTTTTAATTTGTAGTATATGAAGTGAATGCAAGTTGGGTTGAAATTATTTTGAAAGGCTGGGGTCTAATTAATCAGAAATCATTTTAATTTGTAGAGATGTGAACCACAAAATTAAAAATTTAATTGAATTTCTAAATATCTGCTTCTACATAATCCTTTTTTCTCTCGAGTTACTTGTATACAAACTTTACATAGCTATGTACCAATGACACTTGTGTTGCTGTATGACAGATTGTGTTTTAAGTAAGAACAATAACATGTAATAACATACCTTACAGTGTGTGAGCAGGAGGCCAGTGTCCATCTCAAAAGTCACTTTTAAAATATAATTATTATTCCCCTGTCTGAGAACATAACAATAAAGTCCATAGCTCCTGTAGTCTTGGAGGAAATCTGCTGAACTTCTTATTGATTGACACCATTGCAGCCTGTGTTGCATTAAATATTTGTTTAATACTGTATCTGTCACATTTCTAAGTAGCATTTGACAAATAAAAGTGTAACTATGAAGGCAGACAGCTGATTTGGAATGGTGCCTGGATGGCTTTTCTTAAGGCCCTACCAAATTCATGACCACAAAAAATGCATCACAGACTGTGAAATCTCGTCTCTGCCGTGAAATCTGTTTTTTGTGAACTTTTACCATATACTATATAGATTTCATGGGGAGAGACCAGCGTTTCTCAAATTGGGGGTCCTGACCCAAAAAGAAGTTGCGCAAGGTTATTGAAGAGGGATTGCGGTATTGCCACCCTTACTTCTGCCCTGCCTTCAGAGTGGGAAGGCTGGAGAGTGGCGGCTGCTTGCCTGGGCACCTAGCTTTGAAAGCAGTGCCACTGCCAGCAGCAGCACGGAAGTAAGGGTGGCAATACCATCCCATGCCATCCTAACTTCTCCGTTGCTGCTGGTGGCAGTGCTGTCTTAACAGCTGGGCTCCTGGCCAACAGCCGCTGCTCTCCAGCCACCCAGCTCTGAAGTCAGCACAGAAGTAAGGGTGGCAATACCGTGAACCCACTACAATAACTTCGCGAACTGCCACTCCCTTTTGAGTCAGGATCCCCACAGTTACAGCACTGTGAAATTTCAGATTTAAATGTCTGAAATTGTGAAATTTACAGTTTTTAAAATCCTGTGACCGTGAAATTGACCAAAATAGACCGTGAATTTGGTAGGGCACTAGCTATACTATATATTCCCCACTTCTCAACCTACATCATTTGTTCTGTTTTTAACAGTATTCAGTCTTGGAAGAAGCTCCTCATTTGATCTTTATTTGATCTTAAAATAAGAAGTTCATCTTCTGGGAAGTAATGTTAAGAAATTATATTGTAAAGATGATGATTTAGTAGCATGCATCTTGTTGCTGTAGTGCTTAAAAATCTGAGTCCATGATTTCAGCTTTTACTGTAGTATGTTGCTGCTAAGATTCAGATAAGCTTGAACCCTTTGAGAATTCACTGGTATTTGGATCACAGCAGATCCAATAATCTCGTTCCTATATTTCATTTTGGAATGTGCCTTTTTTTAAATGCTTGCGTAGCATTTATGTTGAAAAATATTATACTACAATTATGCTGTTTTCTGTCTTGGGTCTTACTAATATTATATAGGGGGATACAAGATATTTTTCCCTTTCATAATGGTAATAGACACAGTATGTCAGCATTGATTATGGTTCTCAGTATAGTAAAGCTGACCAATAAGATACAAGAAATTGTGTGTGTGGTAGTATAGATTAATGGACACACTGACTGGACAGTGAGGCACTAGGTGAAATAGAGTCCTCCCTTGCTCACCTGAAGTGTGCATTAACATTTAAAAAAGTATGGCCACATAGTCTAAAGTTCCTTATTGCAGTCATAAAAATCTTCTGTTTCAAAGTAATAACAGTTTTAGTGTTAACAGCAATTTTATAAAACGCCAGTATGCCTTGTGAATTAGTAGCAGGTAGCTGTAATGGAGGAGTGAGGGGAAAGATTTGTTTGGAAAGGTTATGGCAATGTATATAAAACTAAACAATTCAATAATTTTGAATTATAGCACTGATTCTTATGACTACACCAATTTCTGATGGTTGGACTTCACCAGAATTGTTTTGGAATTAAAGTCTCATAGGGTCATAGAATATCAGGGTTGGAAGGGACCTCCGGAGGTCATTTAGTCCAACCCCCTGCTCAAAGCAGGACCTAATCCCCAACTAAATCATCACAGCCAGGGCTTTGTCAAGCCTGACCTTAAAAACCTCAAAGGAAGGAGATTCCACCACCTCCCTAGGTAACGCATTCCAGTGCTTCACCACCCTCCTAGTGAAAAAGTTTTTCCTAATATCCAACCTAAACCTCCCCCACTGCAACTTGAGACCATTACTCTTTGTTCTATCATCTGCTACCACTGAGAACAGTCTAGATCCATCCTCTTTGGAACCCCCTTTCAGGTAGTTGATAGCAGCTATCAAATCCCCCCTCATTCTTCTCTTCTGCAGTCTAAATAATCCCAGTTCCCTCAGCCTCTCCTCATAAATCATGTGCTCCAGCCCCCTAGTCATTTTTGTTGCCCTCCGCTGGATGTTTTCCAATTTTTCCACATCCTTCTTGTAGTGTGGGGCCCAAAACTGGACACAGTACTCCAGATGAGGCCTCACCAATGTCAAATAGAGGGGAACGATCATGTCCCTCGATCTGCTGGCTATGCCCCTACTTATACACCCCAAAATACCATTGGCCTTCTTGGCAACAAGGCCATGCTGTTGACTCATATCCAGCTTCTTGTCCACCGTAACCCCTAGGTCCTTTTCTGCAGAACTGCTGCCTAACCATTCGGTCCCTAGTCCGTAGCGGTGCATTGGATTCTTCCATCCTAAGTGCAGGACTCTGCACTTGTCCTTGTTGAACCTCATGAGATTTCTTTTGGCCCAATCCTCTAATTTGTCTAGGTCCCTCTGTATCCTATCCCTACCCTCCAGCGTATCTGCCATTCCTCCCAGTTTAGTGTCATCTGCAGACTTGCTGAGGGTGCAATCCGCGCCATCCTCCAGATCATTAATGAAGATTTTGAACAAAACCGGCGCCAGGACTGACCCTTGGGGCACTCCACTTGATACCGGCTGCGAACTAGACATGGAGCCATTGATCACTACCCGTTGAGCCCGACGATCTAGCCAGCTTTCTATCCACCTCATAATTCTCCTATATGGATTTGTATATGATCAAATACACTTTTTGGAATAGGCATATAATTATTTTTGCACACTGATTAAGGGACTTATTTAAATAGATACATATTAATTGCTCTGAATAGCCATAAAGTCCAGTGACTAGTACAGATTGTATTAATTGTAAGTTTTCCAGGAAAAATATTATTTGATCAATAGGTAGACTGCTTCTACTGTATGACTCACGACTGAATTTGAATGAATTGTTTCACCAAGTGTATAAAAAGGATCATTAAAAAATGTTAGCCAACTAAATTGCAATACTATTTGTATACACTGTGAGAAAAGGAAAATACTAAGTTGTCAGTCTATATAAGAGAAAATGTGGCTAGAATTACATTACACCTCTTGTTACTGTATCCTCAGTCACACATGTTAACCAGTTCACTTAACCAGGTAGAGTTTCCTTATGTTCAGCTCTGATATGTTTTAAATTAGTGCTACTATATCAAGAAACCCTAACTCGTGTCACAGAAAAGTGAAGAGAAAACTTTTGGCTAGGACTGCAAAGCTAAAAACTTCATAGCTCTTCTACCCTATTTAGCACCTGTGATCATGATGGGAAATAGTATTTTTCCCCAACCCCCAAGAATATGCAAGTCATGAGCTTTATGGATTTATTAAATAAATATTTTAGAGTTTTACCTTTGAGTGTAATCAATCTCTGTCGTATGTCCTCAACTTTGGAAACTATGCATGGTCCCCAAATGTTAACCAGTGGCATTTTGAAATTAAATATATATCATAAGCAAGGAGCATCAACAATCAGCCCCTGTTAAACCATAAGCCTGCTGCTGGGCTGACTTTATTGACCTGTAAACCTGTGAAAGCAGTCTTTCTCATGATATTTTACTTGTTCTTCGTGCCATGCTAGAACCAGGATAAGGAGAGGTCTTAGGGTGGGGGAGACTCAACCATTTTGTCATAAAAAGATCGGTTCAAGTTTCAGGGGAAGATTTGTGCTAGTTCTTACATTATTTGAACTAGCTTAACCTTCATTAGTGAGATTATTCACAAAAATGAACATTGTCATAGGCTAATGGTTTCCTTCAGCAAGAAATATGTTCAGGCATGCAAAAAACAAAACAAACAAACAAACAAAACAATGTCCCCCCCCCAAAAAAACCCCACACATACAAAAAGTCCACCAACAGCAAAACAGTGTTTGAAAACACTGTAATTTTTCATCAACATCTTCACTGTGAGAGAGTGATCATTTGATAACATTTTGTACAATGATTTTATTGTAAAAGCTGTTGCAATTTTGTCTGGGTCATTAGTATAGTATAATAATAGTTTATCAAAAGAAAATCAGTGTATTTGCTATTATATGGTTTGTGGAGTAGAGTTACTGTTAATTACTGTATTTCAATAACTGCAGTTTGATTAGTTTAGATTTAAAAAATAAGGTGTTTGAAAAATTTACCTGACATGTCCTAACCAGAGGGTTAAACCTGCTATCCAGAGATAGATATAAAAGAGGGTGACCTCCAATGATGAGCAGTGTCTTGAATTCCATTGTGTCACCACGCTATCCCACCTTGGCTATTGGAAATGTTGAAAGCATTAGGTACTTCTTATCAGAGCACTGTTCCTGAAAGAGGGTATTTGCAAACTTCCTTTTCTCCAACCCCTCCTTCATTCTCTGGATTTCTGCTGCTGCTCTCAGCTTTCCTGAGAAACTGGGTGAAATCGAAGACTGATCAGTTTCATTGCTGCTTCTGTGTGAATAACAGATTTTTGGGATAGCTGGCAATTCTAAAAATTGGGAAAAATAATTAGTTTGGGTTGAACCAAAAAATGAAAATTTTCAGTGAATCAAAAAGTTTTTAAAAAAAGTTTCTAATCAAAGTACTGTATTTTGTTTGAAACAATTTTTTTCATTTTGAGCATGTAACTTTTTTATTCTATAAAATGTAATTAAAGAAAATTTCTATATGAAAAATAATTTCAAATGGAAAAATCAGTGGTTTGAAAATGACAAAATGTAGCATTTTGGTTTTTTTTAGAATTTTTTTACTTTTTATTTTAACTGAAAAAATTTGGTGAAATTGACATGAACTCGTGGAATGTTTTGGTGTTGCCAAATCTGTGTTTTTATTGGGGGGGGAAAGGTTTTGGTCACAGAATTTCACCCAGCTTTGCTTCTGAGCTGCCGATATGATACTTATGAATTTCATGGAGCTAATCCGAAGGCAAGAATAGAAAAGTTAGACATTCCTTTGCTGGCATATGGGTAGGACGTAGACAGTCTCTCCTGGTCTCTGTTCTCCTGGGTCCTTGACTCTCCTGCTGGGCGAGCTTTCATTGTTTACTTGGGACAGTTTCCTAATTTGCAGTATCAAACATGTTTAGTCTTAGTAAATGAACACTTGTGCCTTTAAGACCATTAAAGTAAAGCAGCTTAAAAAAAAAAAAGTGAATGGAGCAGCTTCTGATTAACTGAGGATTTATTTGAAGTTTTATCAGAAATCAGTGCAATCAGGACACACCCACCTTTATTTTTGAAATGCTTCTAATTCATTTTAGAAACCGGCTGGACAATTCAGATTCTTCATCTGTTTTTTTTTTTCTTTTTCTTTTCTTTTTTTTTTTTTTTTTAAAGAAACGCTTACATTGTTTGGCATTATTCACTGCACTAGAACTTCAGTTTTCCAAGCCCCTCTTTTTTTTTCTTCTTTTGTAAATTGTATTATATACCCTGACATGAATGATTAGCATTGATTAATCCTTTTTTCCTCCAGATAAATCCAATGTTCCCTGGCATAGTCTTATCGTGTAGTATTAAAATCTAGTTCTTTAAAATATTAAGTTACCTTTATAGTAGTGCCTTTATAGTGCCTTTATAGCAGTAGGCCTCCTTAGCACAGGCTTTCCTTGAAAGTTGTGGACCTTGATGTCAAAACATACTATCCCTAATAATGGAATGCAAGACCGAAAGCTGAGGGAATTTATTTTTAGAGCTAGTCCTATCTCAAATTTATAATACACCTACAGATAGTGTTCCAATACTGTACACTGAGTCGTGTGCTGGAGAAAGGCATGTCTTCATGATTCCTACAAGTGGATCAACTTTATTGCACATCCCAGTCCAAAGCTGACTGCAAAGAATTACAAAGGGATCTCGCAAAGGTGGGTGACTCGGCAACAAAATGGCAGATGAAATTCAGTGTTGATAAATGCAAAGTAATGCACATAGGAAAAAATAATCCCAAGTATGTATAGAAAATGGATTGGGATCGACATGAGCTGTTACTGCTCAAGAAAGAGATCTTGGAGTCATTGTGGATAGGTCTCTGAAAACACCTGCTTGATGTGCAGCAGCAGTCAAAAATAATAACAGAATGTTAGGAACCATTAGGAAAGGAATGGATAGAGAAGACAGAAAATACCATAATACCATTATATAAATCCATGGTATACCCACAACTTGAATGCCATGTGCAGTTCTGTTCATCTCAAAAAAGATGTATTAGAATTGGAAAAAGAGAAGGGCAACAAAAATGATTAGGGGTATGGAACAGTTTCCAAACATGGAGAGATTGAAAAGCTCAGAAAAGAGACAAGTAAGGGGAGATATTATTAGAAGTCTATAAAATCATGAATGGTGTGGAGAAAGTGAACAGGGAAGTGTTATTTACTCCTTCACATAACACAAGAACCAGGGGTCACCAAATGAAATTAATAGACAGTAGGTTTAAAACAAACATACTAAAGTACTTCACACAACGCAGTCAACCAGTAGAACTCCTTGTGAGGGCCAAAAGTATAACTGGGTTTAAAAAAGAATTAGATAAGTTCCTGGAGGATAGGTCCATCAGTGGCTGTTAGCCAGTATGGTCACTGTCAGAAGACAGGCTACTGGGCTAGATGGAGCATTGGTCTGACTCAATATGGCCGTTCTTAAATGTTATTCATAATGAGAACAAATGTTGCAGTCTCTGAGCAGCACCGTTCATTTTCATTGTACAACTAGGATGGTAGGTTCCTCATACAATATGAGTAGAAGTGGGGATTTACCACATGTCTGTATGATATGGCTTCTCTCGATAATGTTCTGAGAGTCATTAATGGTCTCCTGAAACTGAAATTATTAATGGAGAATTCCTTACTGATTTTCAATAATAAATCTGAACATCAAAGGCTAAAAGGAAGTTGAATGCTCTTGCTCCACTCTGTAGATGATATAGGTTACTTTTTATGGGTGAAATTCATCCAGCATTCACTGGCTGCGGAGGGCCCCCCACATAGCAGAACTGTTATGGTTCTGGTGCATATATAGGAGTTAAAGTTGCAGAAGGGCACTTTGCCTCCCTTTTCCCCATGTGTTGTCGGGCAACGTCACCTATCACCGCCATGCAGAGCACCATACTGGAAGATTAAGTGAAAAACTGGATTGTAGCCAATAAACGTGAGATTTGTGGGGATCAGAAGACCACAGACTTCTGCACAAAGGAGTGCATGTGGGTTATGGCCCTATTTTAGCATGGGATTCAGAGAGGATGTTGTGAGACTGTCCAATACTGTGCTTTCTGATTGGGGGGGGGGGGGGGTGAATCACAGGCTCACACACACCACCTCTGCACAGTTTCTTTCCACAAAGCTCATTTACTTTGGTTTTGTTAAGAGTCAGGGTGAATTTCACTTTCAACAGTATTTTTCACTCTTTTAAGAATGTTTATTATGTAATTACAGCTTAAATTAGTCCACCAGTCACACTTTCTGCCAAACTGGCTGTCTTTGGAAAAGCATCTCCTGTCAGTGATTAGCAGGAGGTGCTACTTTTAGTGATGCCAAGTTACAATTTAAAAAAATGTTTCTGAATATTTTTTTACAAAAGTGTAAAAGGAGTGTAAAAGACAAAAAAGATTGAAATCTCTCTAAGGAAAACATGACTTTCTGGGGGGCAAAAAAAATAAAAAAATAAAAAAATTATCAAACTACAATTGAGAAAAAGCCAGAATGAAAAATGATTTTTTCTGAATTGGAATTTGGCTTATAGTTTTCTTTCTGGCTCAATACAAGTAACTTACTGTTATCTTTTAATAGATGATACTCATTTGTGTGACTGGTGGTAATTTTCAATAATATAGTATCTCTTAGTGCAGGTTGCCACATTTCTGAATATTATTTTTTTCCTACAAATAAGGACTTGGATCTAGATATTAAAGTAATGTGGTATTGTAGATTAGTTTCTTAGAAAGAATATTGATTCTGGTACATTAGAATACATTATCTTCTCTTGGGTCGATCAGTAGTTAATTGCTCTTTTGATGTTACTTTACTGACCTTGTAGAGAATGTAATGCATTTAAACACACATCGTCTCTTCCCTGTTCTCCCCCTCCCTCCCCAATTTACGACTTGGATTTAAAATCATGGCTAAATTTAAATCTCCCTAGGAAATAAGCAGCCTATATAGGGAAATAACTGTTGGGGGTAGTCTAATCTTCAGGGACTATAAATTCAGGAATTTGTGGGCTTAGTTTACTATATTAAAAATAAACAAATTGAACTTAGTTGTATTTAGAGCAAGCTGAGAAAAAGGAGTTCTTTACAGGATGCCATATGGACAATACTAACACTGAATGGCTGTTCCAATAATCTGGAATTTGTAATTTATCCATAATCTATATTACCCAGTAAACTGTGGTGTCGTATATCTTGTACCCAACTGTGGCTCTTATATGAAGAGGAAAGATGATAGTCAGATTAAAACACAGGACTTGGAGTCAGATGTGGGTTCCATTCCCTATTCTTCTACAGACATCCTATGTGAATTTGGGCCTGTGGATGTTGGGGTGACCTGTATTAATTTATGAATACTGTATGTGACTGGTCATGGGAAATGGTTACCGTATGACTATATTGGACCATGTACTGTATGCATAGGTGGTTAGTTTAATAATAGGGCTTTTAAAAAAACTAGCAGGAAGGCAATATAATAGATAAGTAACTTCCTGGTAAGCATTTCAAGGGCAATTAAGAAACAATACCTGAGCTATTTAGCTGTGAAGATACTAATTCCAAGATCTGGCCAAACTGACAGAGCTGTTTTGCCAAGGCTGGGAACAGACAGATCTAAAGGACTACCCCCTTTGGCATATGCATTTGGATACAGTCTTTAATTACATCATCACTTACTATTTTTTCCACAGGACCTTGGTCCATTCAGTGCACAAGGTGGATGGTGGTCACTTAATGAGCAGCAATTCAGTATTTTGTTTCATCCTTATTGTTCAGTGTGTGGCCTTGGCCTTGTTTATGCACACTATTCAAACCCTGCTCTGAATATAGAATTATTAATTTGTTCATGGGCTTTTCTGTGGTGCTCATCATTATAGAATCTGAATGCTTCACAGACTACTAATTTATTTTCACATGTAAGGGGAGGTGATGGTATTATCTCCATTTTACAGTCAGGAAACTGAGGCAAAGAGAAATTAAGGCCACGAATATTCACTAATTTTGGGTGTTCAACTTAAGATACATAAAGAACTTAGCAGAGAACTTAGCGTTATATACCACTTTATATGTTCAAAGCACAGCTGCCACGGGTTTAGGTTGCATCAGTAAGTGCTGAGCCCCCGGGTCTCAGTTTAGGCAGCTATTAAATGAGGAACACACAATTAGCGCCACGAATGAAAAGTTCGGTTTAGGTGACTTGCCCAGTATCACACAGGAACTCTGCAGAAGAGGCAGGGATAGAATTCAGTTATTCAGGGCAACATTCAACTGCATTAGCCATGAGACCATATTTCTGTTCCTGTAATCCTCTGCTTCATTCACTACACATCTTCCAACTTCTCCAACAGATGAGGCAGGGATCCTAGAGAATCCTGTGTACTGAATGAGGAAGGGGTCCTGTGGAAAAAAATAATATGTGATGATACAATTAAAGACTGTATCATAATGCAAATGCACAAGGGGGCTGAATTAAGGTTGCACAGGCCACCGTAATTCTGGCATTTCCCAACTTTTGAATGCTTGACTTTGCAATCGTAATAGTGTTATAAACTGGTGGAAAATTGCAGTTCACACAAATTCTTTTTCATCCTTTGTCTTATCTATTTAAATTGTAAGCTGTTTGGAGACAGGGCCTTTTTCTTAGTCTTTGTTTGTACAGTTCCTAGCATTATTAGTCCTTAGGCACTACTGTAATACAAATAATAGTAACATACCTAGATGATAATATTGATGTTAATACTGATACAAATTCAGAAAAGTATCCCTTTTCAGGAAAACACATCCCACTGAAGTCAATGGGTCTTAAGGACATGCTTGAGTGCTTCTCTGAATCAGGGCCACCTTTTTTAAATTTCTGACACTCTATAGTCCTGGCTGTTTTAGAAAGTTGTTCTTATAAAAAGAAAACAGATTTCAAATTATAGTTTAAAAAATAGCAGGCTGAAAAGGTAGCAGGCTGTATATATGGTTTTGTGTGTGTAATTTGAAATTGTTAAATTTGGAAATAAATTATGCTTAAATGATTTAAATATTCACGGACGAGAAGGTGATTTAACAGTGAGGACTTTTGAGTCCTCCTTAAATACTAAATCATTTAAAAACATTAATCTTAGTGTGTTTGTGTTTGTGAGACATGGTGAGTTACCTCAGCCTGTGGGCCAGTCCTGAAAAAAATCAGCAGTCTTCTGGGTAGCTATGAGGCTACATTCAGCCCTGGCATAAGAAGGTGTAACTTTCTTTGACATGAATGGGAGTTGCGCAATATGACATGGATGAATTTGGTATTTTTTCACACACAGCTATGTGCTGAGGAGTCGCAGAACAACTGAAGGAGAAGAAGGGTCACAAAAATTAGCTTTTTGCTTCTCATGCTATGCAAAGCTCCATCTTAGTCCTGACCTCTTTTCTCTCTTTAGAGTCAGGCTGTGGAGTTCCTGTTGCCTTTGGACTTGAGTAATTTCTGTGTGCAATCCCCATAAGTGGGTGAGGCATAAGTTTGAGCTGGCCTGTGAGTCATCTTTAAAAATAAATAAATTAAATAGAAAATAAAGAGTACTTAAACCAGTATCATGTAGTTCCTACTAACTGGGAAGTCTCTACTCAGAACAGTGCCTCCGGCTCCATTGCCAAAGAGAGCAGCAGAACTTTCACTGGTGGTTAAGTTGCTGCCTGTTGGATGGGGTCCTGCTGGATAAGTTGCTTCCTTTGCTTAGGGCCCTATTGGTTAGAGGTCATTTATGAGATCAGTTTTCATTCCTATATTATGAATGCTGCATTTATGCAAACATCCCTACTCTCGGGTCACGCATAAAAGATCAAATGTTGGGCCCAATCCTGGAAAACCTCACTGATACGAACAGTCCTTATTCATCTGAGTAGTCCCCATTGGCTTCCAACTACTTGCACAAATAAAGACTACTCATATGAGTGAGGGGTCGGCAGGATCGGACCCTTTATCAGCTCCTTAAAAAAATTGTCTGAAGTAAAATAATTTTACATTATACTTTATGGACTGTGTGATAGAGAAATTGCATTGGAATAATATAACACAGCTGGCTGATCTCTGTAATTTGGCTCTGTGAAATTTTGCATGCACGGTTGCACACACGTACAATATTTGTATATACAAATTGTCACCAACAACTCCCTTACATGTAGGCAGGTGTGTACACCAAGGTTGTTTTTTTTTAATTTCCAAGGCAAGAAGACATTCTAAAAGTTCTGGTGCTCCTGTCTTCTTCTAGTGGATTGTGACTTCCCAAGTCCTGCTGTTTATGTAGGAATCCTCAACTTCTTTATGGGTTATTAGTCTCCTAAATTGTCCTTGTGGTTGGTGGTGTGCCCAAGAGCAAGTGCTCTTGACAGACTTTTGTAGTACTTCAACGTTTTGCAATTGACCTCCTCCAAAAGAGCATTCCCCTGTGAAGCACTGTCTTTATTGAAGCCATGAAATACAACAGATCAATTCAATATTGTCTTTAATCTTTCACACATGATGATGAAAAACGTTTGAAGAGTTTTTTATGTATTTAGAGGATAAGAAAGGAGAACGGTTCATCTTTTGAAAGTTTTGTACTCATACAATGTTACAGAAAAAATGATTTTAATCCAAAAGGATGTGGATCTCATTAAAATATTGAGAATGTTTTCCTGTTTTTTTTAAATAAGAAATGCTTATGCTTGTGATAACTTGTCCTGTGATAAAACTAAAGATAATGTTGGTGGCCCAAGATTAATTCTGAATTTTGTAATGTATATATTGTATTTCCAGTAGTAAATAATCTTCCATTTCTCCCATCATTAAAACCACAGGTATACTGGTCTCTAAAGGCAGTGGAGAGGTAGTTTGTCCTAATGGACAGAGCACTGGACTGGGACTCAGAAGACATGTGTCCTATTCCTGGCTTAGTCACTGGCCTGTTGGATGACTGTGACAAGTCAGTTCAACTCTCCGTGCCTCAGTTTCCCCATATATAAAATGGGGATAATGATACTGATCTCCTTTGTAAAGTGCTGTGAGTTTTACTGATGAAAATAGCTATATCAGAGCGGGGTATTACTGTTTTTAGTAATAGTGTTATTGCCATCTGTATTCACTAGGGCCTGATCCTGCAAGGTACTGAGCTCTCTGTTTCCATTGAGGCCACTGGAATTTGACGGTACTTGGCATCTTCTAGGAGGCACTCAGGATCAGGTCCCATAGTAACTAATCAAAAAAGTGTACGTCATAGTCTGTTCGTCTTCCTCACTGAAATTTCTTGTTATGAAGTCAAATTACTGCTCCTTTGACAAGAGGAGTGGCTATGCTCGAAACCAGTATCAAGTCATTCTTTTCTGCCTTATGTCATTTCATCTTGTGAGGCAGCTAGTTTAATATTCATTGCATGCTCTCTTCAGCATTAATTCTTTAACTAATTTTAGTGGGAGAGAGCAATGTGGTAAGTTCAGATACAAAAATCTTGATTCCTACACAGACATATGGCATAGAATTATCTATTTAAAGATGGAACAAAGTGATAATAACTTAGTGGAGTGACATCTGCACCATAAAATAACATGCTGATTCCATTGGAAAAGTGAATGCAAAAGTTTTATTTGCACTATTCTGACATCATCAGAAAACCATTATGCCTCCATGGAATGTTAAAATTTAATGATCTAATTTAGCCCTATCATGTGTAGTATAAATAAAAAATAACTCTATTAAGTATTCAATTCTCAAGCTGAACAAAAACCTTTTAAATATTATACTTTAATATTAGAACAAGTTTAGTGAAAGATGGAGAAAATATTATTTAAAAAAAATCCTTTGTCATTTTCTTGGCTCCATTGATAGTTATGGAGGATGTTTGAATTCAAACAGTTCAGCTTCTATTCCTGCTGGTCTTAGTGTTTGGTAATTAGCAAACATGGAAAAAAAATATGAAAAAAGGAAATTAATAGGGTATGAAAGTATGTTTGATTCTGATGTACTTGAAACTCTCTATCATGAAAGTTCTTTAAACGTTTGTGCTGATACATTAGAAAAAATAGCCTTTGATAGGGAGAAATTTAATTACTCCATGACATAAAAGGAAAGTTTATCATTTGTAGTGTAAGGTTAAAGTGGGGGCAGGGTTGACAACAATATTTCAGCTTCAGAATACTGAATCTATATCAAATATATTTCATGTAGAATTAGAACAATCAAGTCTATTTCACACAGATTTTTTGTTCTTTATGTCTAACCTTAGTTTTCCCACTTTAATTTACTCTGTCAAATGGCTGAAGAGAATGGTTTTTGCATTTTTTTTAATGGACAGCTGCTGCTGTTCGCATTTGTTCTTTTTGGTATTTTTGGAAGGAGAACATATTTCTGTACGTTTTTCTTGACAGTTAATAGATCACAATAGGCAGCCACATTTTAAGGCTCTAAAAAAAAGAACGGCCATGTATTATTTTATTTTTACACAACTATATTAATAGCCTTTATGTTTTGTTACTTTGTAAAACATACAGATTTCATTTTTGTAATCAGAAATTCAACTGGACGGGGTGAGATAGAATTGTCTTCGATCAGTCTATAGTGCCTGCCAGAATACGGAACTGATATTAGCTTCATTATTTATTGTTGATTTCAGGATAACTGCAAATGTATACAAAATATCCCATAGAAATATATATGAGCACAGGAAATGAATACACTATTGAAATTTTAATCTTTTTTACTTTTTGACATGTACTGCATGATTAATAGACTCATAAAGATTAAAAAATAACTTGTATACAATACAGTACCATTTGCTAGGTCTTATCTCTATACCAGATAAGGAGCAACTGTATAAGCCTGTGCAAAGATAAAGGCAATAATTTTATGAAAAGCAAAAATTTTGGAATATTGCCTTGCATTAAATGTAAGCAGAAGGTTTTTCTAAAGCTAATACCTTTAAATACCTAAACATTTTGTGGATAACAAATAAAAATCACAATAGTATCAACTCTAACCTGTTATATATAAAACTCTGAGTCTTTTGAGGTATATTGCCCCAGACACACCAATGAAGGTTATTTTAGAAGTTCAGAAGTATAATCCAAAAGGGTAAATCTTGTACTTATGGCTAGGTACCCATCATAGCCACCAAGCAAACCCATGAGTTTTTGAAAACATGCAGGAGCTCTGTAGTAACTCCAGTTTGCGGCAGTAGGAGAAGGTTAGAAGATTCCATGTATTGGGATTGTAGGAGAGAAAGAGAGCTAATGTGCATTAGCTTTCCTCCTTCAAGTAAGGACTACAGTTTTTGACTGTCAGTTTTTTGAATGTCCAGTATTAACTAATTGTTTAATACTAGTTTAATACTGTGTAGTTGCAAACACATCATTCTGTTTTTATTTTGTATTTTAAATGGTGTTGAATAAATTCCTGTTTTACTTAAAGTGCCACAAATTCAGTAATGAAAGTTAAGACAAATGAAAATAATGGATCTTCTCACGTCTTGATTTTTTTGAATGCCATATGAGCAAGTCTTTGGTACCTCCACGCATTTGTTAGATCAAGACTGGGTAGCCAAAATACTTCCTCTGAATTGGCTAATGTGGTATCAATGGCATTATTCTAAATTTTAAGTAACACTGTTATTCAAAGGTGACATATACACCTAGGGATTGTGTAATCTGTGACACAATAGGACTATTATGAATGATTGATCTCACTGGAGTTACAAGAGGGCTGAGTTTGGTTTAGTATGTTCAACCAGTGATGTGTGATGGGAGGCAGCATTGCTTTGTGGAGAGAGCACTGGACTGGAACTCAGAAGACCTGGGTTCTGTTCCCAACTCTGTCACTGGTTTGCTGGTCGACCTTGGGCACGTCACTTCACCTCACAGTGCCTTTGGTTCCCCATCTGTAAAATGAGGCTAATGACACTCAACTCTTTTGGAAAGTGCTATGAGATTTACTTACAAAAAGTGCTATATAAGAGCTAGGTATTATTTTATTTTATTTTATTTTATTTTATGAATACTGGCACACTTGGGCTTTTGTGAGAGGTACTCCAGGCTCCTCTTTCTGGCATTAATAATGATGAGCCACTCTGTTGGAACCTGAATACTGCCTCTGCATAATTCCCATTTAGTCTTACCCGTTTTAATGCTCTGAGGAGCTTAGGTTTCTCCAAACCCCAGTCTGTCTTGTGAGTGAACACACAATTAAATGAGGTGGACATAGCTGATACAACTCAGGACTCAGTCTGGACAACTGGTACCATTGCCTGAAAAATTTAGTCACCACTGGACTACAACCAAAAACGAAATGGGTCTTTTCAATCTCTGTGCATGATTTTGTATTCATTGTGGATAACTCAGATAGTATGATTACGAGAGCCATCGAAGCACCTAGTGAGATGCATAATGGTTTGCTGTTAATCTGATGTATTTTATACATTGTAGATAAAGTAAGAGTGGACAAGAAGAGAATGTAAATCATCTTGTGAGTACGTGGCACAAGAGGCTTTTGCAGAGAACTGTACGTGTAGCCCCTACCATCCAAATCTTACTGTTGGTTATTTTTCTTTTTTAAAAATTAAATCTGATTAAGAGAAAAGACTGAGCAACTAATGTCTTCACGTTATGTATTTTTTTTCTTCACTTTAGCTGAAGAAATTGCAGTTGCTTTTCATTTGGCCTGCCATTTCTCTTTAGTAGGAGTTTAAACGGAAAGTGAGCCCTCCTTCTTACCATTTGCTGAACCTCTGTCTCTCTGTCTATAATATTTGTTAGCTGGAGACTCATTATTTCCAGCAATAGGTTCAATTTTCCAAGACATTTGGCAGATATTTCTTTAGGGTCTTTAATGGCACCGATTTATTTGTTGACATCCCTCTACTTGCTGGAGGGTTCTCTCACTGCACATCGGTGACTGTTTTTTTTTGTAGAAGTATCCGTTAACAGAAAAATACCTCCCCTTCTTCCAGAGAAAGATGGCGATAATCCCACTAGATTTTGGCCGTAAATCATCTGCAATTGATTTTGCTTTGGTTCTGCTACTCTTTCTTCCTTGGTGCCGATCAACAACATTATGCTCTTGCCACCAAGTTACTTCCACAGTCTTGGCACCAGTAGCTGCGCCAGTGGTATGTTAGTATAACTTCAACAGTAGCATCCTCGTGCTCAACTAAGATGTTAGCCATAAACAATTGGGATTTGGATAGATTTCATTCTTTTATTATTACTGTTTTAGAGCTCAACCTTTCTCTCAAATATTCTAGAGCACATATCTGAGAGAATTAGCTCCCATGCCTGGAAGGCTGTTTACATTCTTAGTACTGTATCTGTGTCAGTATCTGAATCAGTAAAATGAAAGTTTCCAATTTGCACTATTTCCATATGATTTTTTATGGGAGGGTGAAAAGAGGCCTACAGGATTCTACAATTTTTTTTCTCTCTCTCTCTCACTCTCTCCTCTCCCCCCCCACTCACACTCTAAAGGAAAAAAAATCTCGCATAGAACCTATGTCACAAATGCTGTTCCATTTAGCAAGGGACTAGTATATTTCTCATCCAGTAACATGTTGACACAACTCCTTCATGCAGTCAGCCTGACTGACTTGGAAATGACACAAGATGTTCCTCTGCCTCTACTTGGAAATAAGCATTTTTCTCTTTCGTCTTTCATTAAGAATTTTGTCATTTTTGTAAATAATAACAGAGGGGAGAGAGAGAAAGAAAATGCAATATACAATCCTGCTACTGATGATACAGACAGTTCCTGACTAGGTAATAGCAGTGGCAGACATGCACACATACACAATCAGTGAGGCTGTTGTAAAACAAATGGTGTAAGATGCTGAATTGTTTTCATGTGGTTTCACTCTAGAATCTTGTAAGGTGTGTGTGTGTGTGTTTCCTAAAAAGTTAAGAGGTTTATTTTTTACTTCGTGTCAAAATTCTGAGTTCCATATTATTAACAACAGAAAATCTTGTAGTAGATTATACTTCTCTTCCTGAAGGCATATTTTGTCTACTTAACTTTAATCAAATTATAGGTTGTTTCACATTCTAGTAACATTACTCAGAGAATTTCAAGTAGCAAGGGACTAAGTTAATCAAAAACATACATCAGGCAACATTGTTTATGACATCGTGTTCTTAAATAAATAAGCTTTTCAGTATTGTTTGGGGTTTGAGTTCTAAAAGCCCCATAAATAGAGCACACTTATGGAAAATATTATATTCACATCCATTTTTATATTGGAAAACTGAGACAATCCCCTTTGTTCCAAAGCAAAGCACAGCTATATTTAACTCTTACAGAATCTCCGTAGGAATTTTCTGCATTAAACTGTGGGTTGTAGTCAGAATCTATATTAAAATTACACCTTGTTGCTCAGCAGATCTACTCCCACTTTATATTCCAAATTGTATGTGGTGTATTTTACTGACTAAAATAAGTTTTCATTATTTTTAACTCCTGGAGAACTAAAACATGGAAGAAGGAGTGAGCTGGCTTATGTATCATGTATCGCTTATGTATCATTAACAGAACAGATAATTAAGTTTCTCATGGCAGCATGTTTATTACTGGTAGTAAAAGTGTAAGCTACAGAGAAGATAACCTGACTCTGAGATTTCAGGTTGAATTTGATTGTTGGCAGTTAAAAAAATAAAAATAAAAATCAGTTGTGACATAGAAGCAAGTGTGAGCAAAAACTGAGGAAATGTGACCCAGAAATTCCCAAGGGCCCAATCCAACACATGCTAAAGTCAACTGAAAGATTCACATTGATCTCAGTAGGAGTTGACTGATTGTGAGGGACATATACATAAGTGTCTACACTGGCATGTTCAGAGTTGCTTTTCAAAGTGTAACCACACTTTACATTCTGGAAGTTCATTTTATTTGCATTTTGTTGTATTCTTTCTGAATAGTTTGCTACTATTTTTTTCTGAGTTAAGAGGCAAAGTTTTTTATCTGGTTTCTCTATCCCTTATTTTCTTGACCCAAGGAAATGCAGTACAAATGTGCTAAGAGAACTGGCATATTAGAAAGAGAAAAGGGGCTCCTATAATTTGTTCCTCTGGTCTGAAAATAATTCTACAGCAAATTAGTTTAGAATTTCCACTTTTCATTGTCTAGTTTTATGAATGAATGAAAACGCCTAAGTGGTATAGATTTATATATTAAACAGTAGGATCCTGATGTGTTGTGCACATTTTTGTAGAGCAGGTGACTTTGTTGTATGAGAATTTCATTTGAATTATTTAATACAAAAGGGTTTTTACTACAGTATGTAATTTTATTATTTCTCTTATATATCTGAAAAATAAATCTCTGCATAAGTTTACAGACTGAACCTTGCAGAAGAGTATGACTAGAAGTGCTGTACTTGGCTAACAGCAGAGTATACAGTTCAAATATTATTTTGAATAGATTATTTAGCAGCATAAATTTGCATGATGCATTACAAGGACCAATAAAATACACTGTCCATGCTCGATAGAGTTTATAATCTAATTTAGATAAAGGTAGAACATGAAGGTAAGAGACAAAGGAAAGGGACAGAGAAAGGAGTGCAGAATGTTAAAATAAATAAAAATAATCGGAGTCAATATGAATTGTCATTTTTCTTCTATGCTGGAGTGAGAAGTAGTACGTAGCTTTGCCACCCCATGAGTGGGCAAGGAGAGGATTTTAAGAATCATAACTTCTTTTTTTAGCTCCCCCTTTCTCCAAGGCAGGAAGGCAGTCTGCTACTCACCCAGACTCGTATCAGATTGCTCACCGCTCCTCACTGATTCATCTGTGCTGGCTGGCACATTGGGGGTCTCCTCTCCTCCTCTACTCTTCTTTGCCCCCTGCTCACCTGTGTGTGTGGGGTTAGGAACAGAGTGGTCCTGTGGAGCCTGCTCCTGTCTGGGACCAGCCATGTGGACAGCCCATGCATAACAGTAAATGTAGGCTCATGATCCCTTCCTGCCTGCACAGGTGCATAGGCCAAGTGATCATCTTGTCCATAGTAAACAAATACCATAAACTCCAAGGTTTTAAAAACGAGAATGAAGTCAGGCAGAAGAGGAGAAGAGAGCAAAGAAGTGGAAATCGTTACTGGAAAACAAGGTGAAAGATGCATATTTTGAGGAGGGATCTGAAAGAAGAGTGTAAGGGCACTTGGCACTTATAAAGAAGGCTACCCATTCCAGGCATAGGACATCCATGAAGAAATATTAGAGAGACAGGAAGAGATGTGAGCCTGAACAGAGGAGACGAAGTCAGGGTTGGAGAGACTGGTGTAAGAGTAACTAGAATAGAGATATAAAAGATCATGGGCATGGGTGAAGTAATTTAGGAGGTAAGTGTGGTAGGCAGTATGGACAGATGCTTGGGGGCCACAAATAGAGAGGTTTAACCAGGTAGGAGAACCAGGACTGGGCAGTGTCATGGAAACCCAAAAAGAGGGTTTCAAAATGTGGTTGGTTGTTGGCAAAGACCGCAGAGAGATTGAGGAATGTGTCCATGAAGTACAGACCCTTATACTATGAGCTTAGAAAAAAACTTCACTCAGAAGTGGAGGAGCTGTTTTTTTGCAGAGTTTAAAAAAAGTTCCTCTGAGGCCAGACACTGAACATGGAGCATTTCATCCAGAAACACTAAAATTTTAGAAAGCAACTGAAAGGGGGGTCAGAATGGAAGTAGTTGTGCATCTTTTACCGTAGCTATTTCTGAAACTCTGGCTGTTGTAATTTCATTTAATTAAATTCAGTGTTTAATAATAATAATCCTTTTTAATTGCTTAAAACCGCTTGCTAGATGAATGACATTGTTTGTAAAACAGAGTGCAGTAGAGTACTGTCCTATGTTTCAGGTATGTTATTTTGAAGTGACAACTTGAATTTATTGGGCACAAGTTGAGATGTACAAATTGCTTCTCATAGGCTTAAAGTCCCCTTCTCTCACCCTGTTTCCCACAGATTAAATCTGTTCCCATTTTTACCTGTCTCCAATATGGGTCCACACCTGGATGCTGTTCTTCCTAATGCTGACTAGCTTCACTCTTGTAACACCTTACCACATGGGTGATATTATATGTAACTGGGCACAGACAGTAGGATCAAAGAAAAACATATATTTGTTCTGGTTATACATTAGCGTACTGGAGAGAATGCGACCCACTTGCTCATATATTTATGCTGCAAATCAGTATAACATGCTAGTTTTATTCTAATGCACAAGTAAAACATTAAGATAGTTTAAAAAACCTGACAACAAAGAGTGGCATACTGGAAGTTTCTGTTTTTGCTTTGTTTGACTGGAACTGAGTGTCCTCTTCAAGACTCTTGTCAAAGGAACACTTGTTTTACTGAAGCTTGTACAGATGGATAACTGATATCAAAGGTTTCTGCAGCAGAGCCTACAAGTTGCCAGAAGGTCAGTGTAAAAATATATCACTCCCTGATTCTAGCAGCAACGAATGGTTATTGTTACTATGGTTCTCTAAATCCTCTCCTCCTGAGAAACAGTACCTATTAAATGCTTGTTCTGTAGGTAATCTGTTAAATGAAAGAGTTTGTTATATGGCCTGTAAGAAATAGTAGTTTCTCAGAGTACATCTTTCACTCCTCTAAATTCTATCCTATTGTAAGAAAAGTGAGTAACAATAAGTGAAACATTCTATTCTACTGTTCAGTCTCTGCAGATTTAGTAATAAGAATCTGAATTGTTATAGCTATATCACTGCTAACTACCACTCTAACACGATGAAAGCTTTCATTCATTATAAACAATTGGGAAAGCATTTTAAAGACTAATAGCTTAATTAGTCCCCTTTTATAGTATGCTTTTAGGATGGGAATTTCTACAGCACATGTAGAATGCTGCAGACCTAATTGTTTTTTCATTCTGTTTGTCTTTTATATGCATTTTTCATCGTAGTTATTGGTCCTTTTACCACAACAGAGAGAGACTCTTGTTGATGTCTCTTGACTATATTCTTACACATGGTTTCACATGGTTGTGCACAAGAAGATTTGACATAGAATTGGAAATTGCATTTTGATGTAGGCACTGCATTTCTCTTAAATATTTACATAGAAGAATTAGGACCAAAAATCTACTTGAGAAATAAAAGTACCAAAACTTCCATTTTCATTTGATCTATATGAAAATTGATTACAGTAGGTTTCATCAGCTATAACAAGAAAGAAATTTTATTATAACATCCTATCCGCATTGTGAAACACTGTTATATAACACTGTCTGTGTTATATAGCTACTGTATTTTGCTATGGTCCCCAGCTACTTTCAGTTCATTATGTTAAACCTCATAACACCTTTGTATAGCATATGATGCTTAGATCCAGAGGATGTGTCACAAGTAGCGGCATAATTTTACATGATAGCAAATATCATTAGCTACAGCCTGTCTTAATTGTCTCCAGAAGGTTCCTGATTGTTCTGGAACCTTCCCTGTTACCTTTCCCAGGGAAAAGGGCCTGGGGCTAATATATCTACCTTCTTTTACTCTCCTATGGCCATCTGGCCCGACCCTGTCACAAGGGATTCTGTCTACTGAAGGGATAGTCATGATACACTATCAGATAAATCCTTAAGCCAAGTTCCAGTACTTGATTCTCAATTATTGAAAATGGTTCCCAGGAGCAATTCTCAGTTACAGGCAGGGGTGTCTGTGGGGTGGGCAAGTTGCAGGCCAAAATCTCTATGTTGTGGCTACCACAAAGCTAAAGGGCACGTAAAGAAGTGGCTGAAAAACCACAAGCACCAATCCATTGTCTACAGCCAAGCTCTACGATACAACCGCATTTGCTCCAACCCCTCAGACAGAGACAAACATCTACAAGATCTCTATCAAGCATTCTTAAAACTACAATACCCACCTGCTGAAGTGAAGAAACAGATTGACAGAGCCAGAAGAGTACCCAGAAGTCACCTACTACAGGACAGGCCCAACAAAGAAAATAACAGAAGCCACTAGCCATCGCCTTCAGCCCCCAACTAAAACCTCTCCAACACATCATCAAGAATCTACAACCTATCCTGAAGGACGACCCATCACTCTCACAGATCTTGGGAGACCGGCCAGTCCTTGCCTACAGACAGCCCCCCAGCCTGAAACAAATACTCACCAGCAACCACACACCACACAACAGAACCACTAACCCGGGAACCTATCCATGCAACAAAGCCCGTTGCCAACTGTGTCCACATATCTATTCAGGGGACACGATCAAAGGGCCTAATCACATCAGCAACCCTATCAGAGGCTCATTCACCTGCATATCTACCAATGTGATATATGCCATCATGTGCCAGCAATGCCCCTCTGCCATGTACATTGGTCAAACTGGACAGTTTCTACGTAAAAGAATAAATGGACACAAATCAGACGTCAAGAATTATAACATTCAAAAACCAGTCGGAGAACACTTCAGTCTCTCTGGTCACTCGATTAGAGATCTAAAAGTTGCAATTCTTCAACAAAAAAACTTCAAAAACAGACTCCAATGAGAGACTGCTGAATTGGAATTAATTTGCAAACTGGATACAGTTAACGTCGGCGTGAATAGAGACTGGGAGTGGATGGGTCATTACACAAAGTAAAACTATTTCCCCATGTTTATTTCCCCCCTCCCCCCCCCCACTGTTCCTCAGACGTTCTTGTCAACTGCTGGAAATGGCCCACCTTGATTATCACTACAAAAGGTTCCCCTCTCCCTCCGCTCTACTGCTGATAATAGCTCATCTTAAGTGATCATTCTCATTACCGTGTGTATGGTAACACCCATTGTTTCATGTTCTTTATGTATATAAATCTCCCCACTGTATTTTCCACTGAATGCATCCGATGAAGTGAGCTGTAGCTCACGAAAGCTTATGCTCAAATAAATGTGTTAGTCTCTAAGGTGCCACAAGTACTCCTTTTCTATTTCAGGAAGGTAACTTTAAGCATTGAGTAATTAAACTGAAGGCAGTGCCCCCTGCCTCCCATTGAGGGGTGCGTGGATATTTGGTATGACTAAATATAAAGATGCCCATATTCCTCAAGGTACGGGGGAGAGCTGCTGCTGACTCCTCCTCCTACATCTGTGTATGGAGGAATGTGCATGCGAGAAAGGAAGGGGGCTGGCCTTCATTTGGCTGGCCAGAGGAGACTGGGGTTGGGACAGAGGAGCCAGTTGACTATTACGTCTCATCTCCCTCAGATTTAAAACCTGCCCTGTCTTTTAGGAGACATCTTGCCCAGATATTGGGCCCATACGTTTCCCTTGGGCAACAGCCTAAATGCTAATAGCTGGCCAACCGTGCTGGGATGGGATTGTGGGATTCCTGGATCCTAGAGCCCTGATTTTAAGGGGTAGGCTAATGAATTCCCCTGTGGTGAAATTCAAGCCTTGACCCCTGCAGGACTCAAATGGGTACACAGGTAGGGCAGTGGTAGTAGCCCGCAAGTGTTGATCTATCCAGCAAGCAGAATGTTACAAATCAAACATCTTTTAATACTCAGAGAGAATGTTGGGATGGGCCTAAGGCCATTTGGGACATTTAAAGGTACATTTAAAGACCCAGGAGGGCTCGCAGATGCTGGTGGTGGGAGTATTGAGGATATTCTTTCAGATATTTTACTGAGACACATGCTACAAGTGTTGCAGTGCCAAGGTTAACAACACTCACTCTGACCCCTCCATGGTCTGTTCATGGGCATCCTTGTGGCCTCCAGCCATCACCTCTCTATTGGCAGGGACCCACTTCCCTCTCCCTCCAAACCAGGAATTTAGAATTGCTGTCCCTCTGCAATTCACTGTGACTTTCTCAGCAGGTCTGACCTCAGTCCAGACACAGGGGGTTCTCTCTCTCAGAAGGGACAATGACAGTGTTTGCCAGTGGCCAGGCAGCTTTCACCAAGCACATAAGATTTATTTTAGAATAAAAAGCAATACAGAGAAAACATAATAAAACAGTGAAAGAATCTATGTCCATGCTAAGCTTACCAAGTGTCACCCATCTTCCACAGAGAGACTTTGATAGATTTCCCGTCTGTCAAACCCTTCCAGTAAGGGTTTGCTCTCTTTGTTACAACCTCATGTCAGTTTTGGGGTAAAAATGAGGGGGTCTCCCAGCTAGTTCAGGCTGAATTTTTTACACCAAAAGCCCTCTTTTTGGTCTTCCATATGTCTTGAACCTGATCTGAATCAGAATATTCAATTCACCCCAGGGGATAGTGTATCTCTGGAGTTGCTTACCTGTCCCAGGGTCTGCAGTAATTAACCTCCACTGACTTTAGTTATTATGGAAGTTCAGAAACCCTCTTCCTTGGAGCTGGAATACAGTCCCTAGACCACAAAGTTATATATTCCCTGAGCCCATTACATCTGGCATATCTCAACATAATAGTTTTCTGAATTTTCCACGTTTCCAATGTCTCATGTCTGACAAAAAATTTGAACCAAGTTCAGGTGCAAGCCCAGTGGCCAGACTTGATGGTCAGGGAGGCTAACTCACTGTCTCTTCTTACCATGGAAACCAGTGGCCTCATTGCTTCTTTACTCCTGAGTATTGCTTTATGATGCCTCAGACAAGAGTAGGGAAATGGTGGCATAGCTAAGAGTTGCTGCAGCTAAGACCATAAGCAAAAGTGGGGAAACTTAAGCTGATAAGTTCTGAAAACGTGATTCCTTTCAGTGATTGGGGAAGGCCAAGATGGAGTAAGGAAGCAATGAGGCCACTCCCTCTAATAGAGGACCCCCTTTTCAGACGGTGGCCATAAAGGTTGTGGACTTTACTAATGGGCCCCAATACATAGCCTACAGAGAAAAGAATCTGCCTGGGCCAGGAACAGTTCCCTGGAGAAGGCACACCAAAGCTGGGGGTGTCAAATGACTGTCTTCAGGGATGAGATCAGGAGTGAGAGAGGTGATTCTGAAGTGAAAGCCATGCACTGGTCCATCTTGGTAACTGCCAGTTCTTTAAGTGACTCAGACTATGAGATGGGCAGAATTTGAGAGCAGGTGGTGGTAGTCATTGAGGAGCCCATTCAAATGCAGCTAGACCCTTGCAGCCACAGTTCATGATCAGTTTTGGTTTACTGAAAAGCAGTGATCACGCTGAACATTCATATGTGTGTTGGGGATGTAGAGGAATTTAATCAACTCTACTTGAGGGCAGGGGCAAGTCCTCTTAGCATTGACCAATTTACTACAATCCATAATGTCATGGGTGCATTAGGGGGGTCCAATATTGGTGACTGTCACTATTTGGGGTGAGGAATTTGGAAATAAACAGGTTTGTTTTTGGGTTGACAACCAGGTATGGGTTCACATCCTTAACCAATAGTCAGTATGGGGAATGTGGCTGGTATGAGCAGTTATATTACACTGCTTTTTTTGTTTATCAAACTTTTCTTTGCATAATGTAGATAATGGCCTCATTGATGCTCCGGCTCAATTTCAGGACAGCAGATTCCGGGAGCTAACACTGTCTGACAGCCAAGCCCTGCAGGTGATGGTTTGTGGAGCCATGATTCAGAATGGATGAAAACCCCAGAGTCCCAAGGGCAATCATGGTTTAAAAAGCTGCAATTGTTAGGTTTATATAATTTAGAGTTAAGTTAGGTCTCTTTTGTTGTTTGTGCCATCACTGAGCCTCAGTTGGTGAGATATGGAGTGTCTGTGATGCATCATGGACTAGCTTCCTCTGCAATACTGGGTTTCCTGGTTGGCCTGGTTTGTTGCATAGTGGCAGGATTTACTGGCTTATGTAGAGGACTCTTACTACAGAAGCTTTTGGAGGTATGGTCATGAAATGAGGGTTGCAAAGAAGATAACCGGTATACCATCCCTCTGTGAAATTTGCTGGGTTATCGAAGGCTTTACCTAGGGAGTGCAGTTGTGGGACAGAGGCATTTCTATTTAAAGATGCATTTGTCAAGTCCTTGTTGATGCTTTCAGGCTTAGTGAAATAGCGTACAGGTGGCAGGGGCCAGCTCCTGGCATGTATTAGAGTGGCGGATGTACAGTTTTAACAAGGAGCAATCGACTTGAAATTAAGGTATTCAGAAACTGATCAGACTAGAAAAGAGGCCATGGTAGAGCTAAGGAAATGCTCAGCTGAATGGGTATGTCTGGTAAAAGCCGCAAACAGTTTTTGTTGGAACCACATGTATGTTGAAGCCAGGCCCACCTAGTTGTACACAGGGATGGTAACTACTTGACCAGCTACCACTTTGCTGTGGTAATGAGGAATGCATTAGCTTACTTGGGTCTCAATCTGGCAGATTTTTCCACACATTCTTTCAGGCTTGAGGCAGCAACACCAACAGCATTGGAGGGTTGTTTTTTTTTTTACTTCTCAAGGATCCAGGCACTCTGACAGGACCTATGTTTACCCTGCTGATCGGTTACTGGAGCAGGCAAAAGAGTGAGAACGAACCCTATCTGTGATTGCAGGGGACATCAGAAAACGGTTGCTGTCTGGATCTGTGGCTCTTGTACAGCATTGGGCCTACAAGCAGGCAGCCAGGTCAGCAGGGAGATCATAACTGAGCTTCAGGGTTGAGGTTCTTTACCTTCAATGATATGGCAGAGGTGACATGTTGTGGAAATAGCTCATGTCTCTTCTGTGCTCACTGAAAGGCAAACTACAGCCACCTTGTGCACTTCTCAGATACAGGGACTGACATTGCCTATGGGATCTTAGGGATTGCATTTGGCAGGAAATAGATACTAGGCACTTTGGAGGGTGTGTGTGTGTGCGCGCACAATTAAGCTAATTGCTGGTTCTCCCAGTGGCTGGTATCCAGTGTAGATAAAAGCTAAAAAGGGCCATCTCCCAGGTGGAAATGAGATCCAGATTTTACTGATGGACTTTGTGCCTGTAAAGAGAAGGGGAGACCTGAAGTCTTTTCAGAATGAGGTCCCTCTTGGTACCCTCTACCCTCCTGGTGGTGGGTAGGGCAAGAGAATTCAGACTGAGTCTAGTCTTAGGAGCAGGCTGAAGAAGGTATACCTTGAGTTAATGGTTATATATTGGGAGCTGAGTAACCCCATAGTGGACCCAGTTAAATGCTAGGTATGTAAGAGGAGGTGTATAGTGCCTGCCCCATTATTAAATTAATAAAGTTTTGGTCTGCCATTTAAATCCACTGCTGTATCTGTCTTTCAGATGTGCATGTCCAGATCAATGGGACTATTCACATTCTTAAAATAATGCACATCCTTAAGTGATTTGCTGACATTGGGTGTAAGGCCTCGATTAAGGAAGGCATTTAAACACGTCTAACTGTAAGCACATGAATAATCCCATTGTCTTAAATGGAGCTATACATATGCTTACAGTTTGGCACATGCTTAATTACCTTTTTGAATCAGAGCCTAAAAGGGGAGGAACGTATGGCTTAGACAGGCAAAACCAGTCAAAATATTTAGTCTTTGCCAATATTCATTTTGTTTAAGTTATTCAGAAATGGCATTCTTTGCCATTAAAAAAAAAAGATTTCTCAAGTAGGCAGTTTTCTCTATTACAAATACATTTCACAGTCTGTTATACCAATTTAATAAAGTGGATGAAACCATTTTCTTTCAACTCACTGCTATCAAACACTAATAAATGTTTCCTTCAAGCTGTTTTCTTTATACTAGTAGAACTAATAATAAACCCAATAATAATAATACCAAAGGATCATGAAAGAGGTCTATTCCTATAATCATTTTGATCACCATGATGATCTTTGCTTGTAATCCCATATAAGAAGCCAATTATACTATATATGGGTAAGGAATTCCTTTCACTACTCCTGCTACAACATTTACCACCTCCAACATGAACTATTCTTTTAATTTTATTGGGCGTAAATTGCCATTGATGTAACAGCTTATCCTCAGAATTGGGTGTGTTGCACAGGCAGCAGTAAATAAAATTCTCTCCCGTTTCTATCAATATGTTTCAATCCTGACCAGGAGTCCCTATGCTTATTCAGTTTGTGATTCTCTGCTGAAGTACCTAACAAGGATGCCAATTTGGGGGATGGGGAAGGGTGGTAGTTTTTTGTAGTATGGACACTTGTCTGCTAGGGCATGGGCTAAGAACAGCTCATTTCACTTAGGCCAAAGAATACCCATCAGATGGTAACATCAGACGACTTTCTATTTTTTGTCAGTTTATAAAAAAAAAAGTAATTTTTAATTTTTATTCCACATGAAAATATTTTTTACCTTTAAAAATATGATGAATTTTTTCTAAGTTTCTTGTGAACAGTGAACATGACACCCTGAGTATTTTGTTGGGGAGTTGCATGTCCTATGGTCTCTTCCCAATGGAGCTCTTCAAGACAATGACATTCAAGTTAGCTTCAGAAAGAGATGTTCTCACTCGCTCTTCTGTCTTGGAAGCAGGAAGCCATGTAACTGTCAACTATAAGTAAGTCAGATGGGAAATGAGGAAAGAACACTTTAAAAACCCCAAACCTTCCAGATTATTTATCAAAGCAATGTATTTCTTTCTTGGCACATTTTGGGGAAAATAAATAGAAATGTTTTGCAGCGTATATCTGCTTTCACTGTCTAATATGATGCTTTCAAATGTTTCTAGCCTCCAGTGTCTAGAACCGTAAGTCTTCAGGATTTCCCAGCAAATGATGAAGGCTTTAATTAGCATATTGATAATCCTGCAAATATTATTAAAATTCTGCTGTTTTCTCATTTTAGATAGTGATAAACTTTTTTACTTTTACACAAATGTAATGCGCTTCAGTAGTAGTATAAAACAGCATCAAATATTCAAAGATTATTAAAAGGGAGATTTTTGTACCTCATTTAGGCATAATTTATTATAAAACTTTTCTTTTAGAACATTATCATCCTATCATTGGATATTTTTTCTTGTTGGATTTTTTCTTTCAATAAATCAATGCTGATTTAAATATTGGCCCTTTTCCAAATTACTTGAAGACTTGATGCCTAACAGCAAAGACAGTAATCTTTTAAAACTGTTCCTTAAGCAACCATTTGTCATCTCTGCATAGCAGTGTAGCTTGCATTCAAAGGGATTTTGTGTGTAAACTAGGTGATTAATTCAGTGTCACTTGTCCTTATGTAATGCATTTAGCTCTTAATGATGAAGGCTATTCCAGTGGACACTCTTTTGCACCTATCCAATATCCAGAAGGACTATCAGTGCTTTTTTGTAACTACTCCGTGTTATTGATCCGTGACTCTATGAATGAGGTAAGCTGGCCACAGTAGAATAAGAGCTTAGTACAAAAATAATACAGTGCTCTCCCTGGAAAAAGAAAAATCACATCAGATAATTTTATTTCTAGGCATCAAACATCATGAAGTGCTGTCACTCTAGCACTTTTGATGTGATTGTGACCTCGGGACCTCCTCCTTTAATACTCTGAATGATTTTCTCCTCTGTATATTAGCTCCACTAAATGGGGAGAATTATGAATAACATCACAGGGTAGGTATTTGGGTGTTGTACAGCAGCACCTTCTATACAGAAGTAGGGAATTCAGTTAAACTGCAGACTTTAAAAATAGCTATTAAGGAAATTGTACTTTTAAATGTGTAAGGATTGTTCATTTTTGGGAGGTTTCAGAAAATAATTTAACTAAAACTGAGAACGACTGATTTAAAAATATATATGCTTAAAAGAAGTTTCCTAAAATAATGCATTTAATATAACCTGTCCTTCCCTATCTATATATATGAAACTGGTAATCATGCCCCTCCAGCCAAAGTATCAGACAGAAGCAGCTGCAATGACTGCATCCCAGTGTATGGGGGAAATGAGATACTGGGTTGCCTAGTTGATTGTGCACTGCACTGGGACTCAGGAGTCTTGGCTTCTAATCCCAGCTCTGCCTCTGGCCTTCTGTGTTACCTTGTGCAAGACACTTTACCTCTCAATTTCTCCATCTCTTTTGTAAAGGGCTTTGAGATCTGCTGCTGAAAAGCACTATATAAGATCTTAGTATTAATATATATCAATGTTATGTGTAGAATAATGCTGCGGTACTAGCAATGAAAACTAGTATCATGAAAGTGTGGGGTATGACATGTCTTCTCTTCTACTCTTTTGAGAGCAGTGCTGAATTCTTGCATTGTGAGCTGCCATGATTCTAGTCACACTCTTTCTTCTGATTCAAATTGTGTTAAAAATTTCATTGGAAAATGTAGCAGAGCAAAATGTAAATTCAGAAATCTTTCCTGGAGTTGTTTACTTGAGACAAAAACTAGTATGACATTTATCACGCTAGCAGTCATCAAAAGATCCAAGGAATTGCATTAAAAGATAACATCCCTGAGTCATAACAACTTCAAGTGTTGAAATATCACATAATTTCCACACTCTAGATCTGGGATTTGGTCAGTAAGAGAATTTTCCTTTGGGTTAGGCTTTGGTTGACGTACCTCAAACAAAAAGTATTGGCAAAAACATTTTCTTCATGGGAGGTTAATTTCTACAAAACCAGTTTTTAAGTTGCTTTTTCATGTTTGCAGCAATTTGCCACGACTGTATAAATGTCTGATTTCAATGCAGTTCTGGCTGCTGCCTGAAGTAGTTTCCTGTTCAGTTTTTTTATGTTACGCTGGATGTGTGTTTTTAAAGTGTTGAAAGGAAAGCAGGGCGTTTTATGACATTTCTAATCCCCTTTTCCAGTATAGGTTTTATTATTTTCAAGGAAAAGAAGGATGGGGTAGAAGTGGCTGGTGGATGGAGGAGAGAGAAAATATACCTGCAGTACACAAAGGCTGTGTGCCTATTTAGCAGTCAGTTACAAGCAAATTTAATTCCATCTGTGGTTAGACATCCTGTTCAGTTAAAAAGGCATGATAAAACGAGTCATAGAGGACTAGAAGGTCAGGCCATACAGTGTTAATTTGTTTTCATTCTTTCATTCACCTGAAAGTTTACATTAGCTATATGGCTTAGTTTCACTTATCCATTGAGGCATTTTATTAGATACAACATTAAGACATTTCATGGTTTTTCAATTTTGGAGAATCAATTTTTTAGCTAAAAAAATGTGTTCTTAGCATGAATGGTTCATGTGCTGCAGGCTTGTTGATTTACATATAGTCTCCTAATATAAAGATTTTTTTGAGTTTCAGGTACAGTAAATTTGCTTTGAAGATAATATTTTAGTATCTGTTATTTTAAGTGAGAGAATCTTACTTGCAAATTCATTACTATTTATTTCAGTGTTTTTAAAATATAAGTTCAGTTCAGATCTCTGTGGGCACATAGAGACTTTATCAAGAATAGCAATACATTAAACAATTTGGACCAATGACCAAACTAAAGTCATTGGTTTGATAGAATTATGAAGTAAAATGCCTTGGCCTTTGTTACTCAGGAGGTCAGACTAGATGACGATAACACTCCCTTCTGGCCTTAAAATTTAAGGGTATGTCTACACAGCAAAAGCTGTACTTGGGCTAGTCTACCTGAACTAATTTGAATTTGGATAGTGCAGGAAACAGTAACAGTGAAGACAACATAGCATGAGCTTTAGTGTGGGCTTAGTGAGCTGAGAACATAGCGTCCATCCTGGGCTTTTACTACCTGGGCTGAAGCCCATGCTCTGCTGTCTTCACTCCTATTGTTGCCCATGCTAGCTGGATTCAAACTAGCTCAGGTAGGCTAGCCTGTGCATAACTTCTGTTGTGTAGACATACTCTAAGAATCTAAAAACTGCTCTCCACTCTTTTCAGAACAAGCATCCTCACATTTCTCACTCAATCCTTTCCAATTGTGTAAAAGCTTGGGAGAATAGGTAGATTCTGGAGCAAGAAAAAAGTGATATGGTCTTTTTCTGCCTTCCCTAAGGGTCTGACATTCGTGTTGAAAAGGAGTGGTGATAGAACAGAATGCTGTAATCCCCTCCCCCCCTACTAAAAACCCTTGGGGCAGATGAGCAACCACTCAAAACTACTCATTGAGTTCCCTCAGAGAGAGAGAAAATAATGCAAAAAGGAAAGGAGTACTTGTGGCGCCTTAGAGACTAACAAATTTATTTGAGCATAAGCTTTCATGGGCTACAGCTCACTTCATCGGATGCTATTCTGAAACCAGAGAAAATAATGGAGCCATTCAAGGGTAATCCAGTCTATCTGTTGGGTTCAACAGTACCCTCATGCTTAATAATAACAAATGCAGATAATGGACCAAAAAGAAACAGCATAGATGCTTGCTTTTTGTCTGTTATTAGTAGGAGTTCATCAACCAATGAAATTTCCATACTATATGTATGCTAAATGGGCTGTCCTCACAGAACTGTGATGAATCCAGGTATGGCTGTAGTTGCCCAGGTAATATTTTCTGTATGACCATTCCTCCCAAAAAAGGAGTTTCATATTCAAGGCTTTTTCTACTACAAACTACGGCAAATCATTTAGTTTGTCACATGCAGTATGTATTTCTGATTTCTCCCCCAGTGCACCTGCAGGAACGACATGGTAACAATATCCATGGATATCTTTGTAAGGAAGTTTCAACCAGACAGATATCAACTGTGGAAACAAGGAAAGGATTTATATACCATTGATCACCTGAAACCCACGCCTGAAACAACACCTGAGGTAAAGGCCTGGTTGCAGAGAAGAAGGAAAACAAAGAAACCTCCCAAATGGTAATTGGAGTTGTTCACCTTCCATTTAATTAAAGTTAAATATGTTGTATGTTTCCATTTTTTTCAATGCCCTTTTCTCTGACATTCCATTAGAGTTGTTGATTTATTCTAGTCACAGCTAATTTAGCTCTTCTTATAATTTAACCATGAGCTTGAGGCCAAGAAAGTCATAATTCATAGTGATTGTTTAAATGAAAAATACATTCATTTTGCAACATGAAAGGAAAATGCATAGCTGAAGTTTATGCACATGGAGAGGTGGCCATTGCTTCTAATGCAATATTTAAATCTATTCCTTTGGTGAGGGTGTGTTCACTGGCACTTACACTGTGTGTAACAACATCTCCAGCTAGGAGATCAGGAAAACATCTGTAGGGAGTGGGCTAAATGCTATTCATTAGTTAGAAAAGAGGGGTATAAAACAGGTGCAGAACTGTAGCAGCTGTGCACAACCTCTAGCAATAGACTTAACGTTCACTAGCTTGTAGCCTAGGAGCTCTATAGAGAGATAGCTATTTGGCAGACTCTCACAATACCACTGCCAATACCTGCTATATCTGCTATGGATTGTATAGGTGAGTGGCAGCCTGTGAGTCCCCCTCCCCAACAGTCCACGCAGCTGGACTCTCGTAATGGTAGTTGCGGGTTTTGGCAAGCCGGGGTAATAAATTAGTGTTAGGATATAGATATTTAGGCCTGTTTTTAAAGTATAGGCCTTTGCAAACAGGTCTAAATATCTATATCCTAACATGGATTAACAGGTTGGAATTTGGCATAATGAAAACCTTAACCCAATTGTCAATGCAGACTTTACTGACATACCTGAAAAGTTAACTTTTTGAGTTATCATTGACGCTATCAAAGTTTTGACTTTTGATATTTTTACAGCTGGATCCAGTGTCGTCATGCAGATAGTGTATTTTGGGGGAAAGTTTTCTTTACATGCAGCATTTCTCTTCTGTTTGCACTTAACAGAATTCCAACTGATTTTCCTATTCATTATTGCTTTGAGTTTTAACTGCTAAAATTGAGATGAGCTTTGCTTGTGTCTTGTCACAGCAGGGCACAATTGGATCAAGGATAATACTTAGTCCTTTAATAGCACTTTTAATCTTCAAATCATTTTTGCAAACATTAAATAATTAAGGACGATGCCCCATTGTGACTACATATTGGCAAGTGAACACTAAACTGTGAATTTCCTTCTTTACTTTTTAAATGAATTTACTTCTCTTAAAAGGTGATGTGATAGCACAGGAGACCAACATTCTCTGCTTATCCACTGGATGAGTAAAACACTGGCAACGGCATTGTGTGGTGGGGGCACCCCAGTTTGTTGTGTAGCCCCCACCCAAGGCTTAAATGTTCAAACTAATACCACCTTACTCAGTCCAGGGTCCAAACAGCCACCAGTGTCTTAGTCCCCAGGTTCCTTTCTGGCCCTTGTAGTGGTTGCTGGTGCTTGGGCACAGTGCAAGCTTGGAGTGATGAATCCCAGTCTCTGCTGCCTTGCCTGGTGTCCATGTCCGCAGTCACCATGCTAGTCAAGGCTTCTTTGCTGGGTCTAGGCTGCTCCTTCAGCCTGGCTGTAACCTGGTCCTTGGGCCTCTTCTCTACCCCCAGATTCTGGAGTGGCATTCCTCTTCTCCAGTGACAGGTGGGATGGCAGGAGGAAGCCAGTTATGAGATTTCTTTCCAGTCCTCTATCCAGTCAGGGTTCTGAGGCCAGTACCCCTCTCTCTGCTTTCCCCTTAATGAATCAGGGTTCATGGGGGTAGGGGCTTCAGTTCTCGTGGAGGGTGGAGTTACTCTCCACATGAGTTTCCCCATATTGTTCCACAAATGTGCCTCACCCCTGAAGTAAAGGTTCACATCTAGGGGTGAGATGTTCATTTTCCATGTTGACTCAACCGTTAGTCTGTTTCCTGAGACTCCCAATAAATATGCCACTTAATGTCTCCGAAGTGAAGAGTTGCCCCTGACCTTCCTTGGTCCCTACCCAAAGGGCTGAGGGATGCACACATACTCCAAGCAGACTTTTCATGTGTGTATCTGTGTGTGAGAGAAGACGTAGTGGAACATTTTCAAACCTTTATTGTAGTTTGATTTGTGGGATATTCAGGAGTGTGTGAATGTGTTGTTAGCTTATCCAAGCTGGTTTTCCAACCTATAGTCTTCTATGAAAGTCCTTTTAAAAACCAACCATACAAAATCCCAGCAATTCAAAGTTAAGTTTGATATTCTTCCCTTAACAAAAAGTAAATTAGGCCCTGATTCCTCAAATTACTACATGCTTTAGTGTATCCTTATTCATCAAAGCACCTAACCACATGTTTAATCTGTTTGCTGAATTGGATCCTTAGTTTGGGGACTTTGGTCTAATTCTTCTTCTTCGAGTGCTTGCTTATGTCCATTCAACTTAGGTGTGTGTGCTCACCACATGCACTAATGCCAGAAATTTTTCCCTCAGCAGTATCCGTAGGGGACCAGCTCCGGTGCCCCCTGGAGTGGTGCGCACATGCCACGGTATATAGGGCGCTGCCAGTTCCCCCCACCCTCAGTTCCTTCTTGCTGCCAGTGATGGCTGGAACTGTTGCTGCTTCAGTTAGTGCTGTTGCTGCTCATTCGTACAAACTAGTTATCTCCTGTATTAGGTTGTATATAGTTTTCTATTAGTGTTTATAAATCCCTTAGCTATAGTTAGAGACTTCGTAGGTCCCAAACGGGACTTTGCCTTGGGACGGGGCATGTCCCTAGGCTTTAAGCCCTATGGTTGCTGCAAGAGGCCCATGCCCGTTAGTGATCCACACAGCAGCTGTCTGTGTTGCTTGGGTGAAGGCTACATTAGTGAGAAGTGCAAAATTTGCAAGTCCTTCAAGCCAAGGACTAAGAAGGAGCGTGATATTCGTTTAAGAGCGCTGCTTATGGAGTCGGCCCTCACCCTGGCACCGGAGCAACGCTCCAACTCGGCACTGAGCACCGTGACCTTGGTATGCAGTACCCCACTGGGACCATCCCCTGGCCAGCATCTGTCCCCATCCGTAGCTCCAGCCAAGAAGGTGGGGTGAGGCCGGTCTCCAGCCTCCCACAAGGGAAAGGATAAGACTGGATGTGAGCAAGGTCCCAGGCCGGACAACTCTTCACCCACATCAGGATCTCAGGCCCAAGCTCCGGTGGAGCGATGTAGCCCAGCCCACTCCCCACCAGCTACCCTGGATAGCAGCAGAGGCCTCCATCAGTTCCGGGTGCCATCCACGCCAGAGGCCCTGCAGGCAGCGCAGGAGATCATGTCTCTCTGGTGCTGCCCACACCGACTCCTGTGGTTCCCTGGTCACAGGGTAAAACCACATTTGGACTGCTTTGGTCCCCACCTCAGCAGCACCATTCCCCATTGTGGGGGACATCCTGCCAGCACTCACCTTCCCTTAGCCGCCACACATCTGACCACGAAAGGCAGATGCAGCGCAGCCCCATTCAGTCCCCGGACCTTGGACATGGGCAGAGAGACTCAAGGCGCAGCTTGCTGGCCACTGGGTGCAGACCTTTGGAGGAACATACCCCCCCGGGAGGAGTACCTTTCCCAGCTCCCAATATCTCCGAGACCACAGTACCGCTCCAGGGACCTGTCGAGCGACTGATTCTTACCATTCCTCAGACCGTCGCCGATCCCTTAGGAGGGCATCGCTGTGTGCGAGTGCTTCCCAGTGCGGGCTCGTTCCGACTTCAGGTCCCACTCCTCATCCCGGTACCGCTAGTCAAGTGCAAGACATAGATTGCTGGCTCCAAGCCATCGCTGGCTCCAAACCATCCGTCAAGTGTCACCAGTCCCTAAGATCCAGCTCCAGATCAGACTCCAGGTGGAGTGACCGGCACCAATTGCGACAGAGCCATCCCAGTTCCTCTCCATCCTGGTCACCTGGGAGTGACCACTCAGAATCCAGCCCTGGTTCAGGGCGAGGTTCCCTGACAGTGGGACAAGCTCCAGTACTGGCTACATTGTTGGCCCCAAAACCGGTCCCGTGCTCTCAGGCACAGTGGCCAGCGCCGTGGTACCCATGGAACCCGTGGGGGGGGGTCACCCAGCTCTCCCAGGCTGCCCGCTTGGTGTCCAGAGCCTTGGAGAGACCAGCTACCTCTCTCTCCCGCCCTCCTCTAGTGCACGAAGCCTTGGGCGCAAGCACCCTGCAGGTCCAAGAGGGAGCAGAAGAACAAGCCATTGGGCCACCAGTGGTTGTGGAGGACCCTACCGCACCGGCATCTTCCTTATTGTCGCCAGACGAGGCTATAATGGGGCCTCCTCTCCTGGTTCCTCCGGATGACACTAAAGTGCACCAGGAACTATGTAAGAGGGTCGCTGCCAACCTGGTTCTTCAGGTGAAGCAGCTAGAGGAGCCCTCGGACTCTCTCTTCGATGTCCTCTGCTCCATGGCACCGGCCAGGGTGGCTCTGCCCCTTCATGATAGGGTCTCTAAGATCACTAATGCCCTCTGGCAAACTCCCTCCTCCCTGTCACCCATCTCCAAGAGACCTGAGCGCAAGTACTTTGTGCCATCCAAAGGCCACGAGTACCTGTACACCCACCATGCTCCCAACTCCCTAGTGGTGGAAGTGGTTAACCATAGGGAGCAACAAGGTCAACCCAGGGCTACCCCTAAGAACAAAGAGACTAGATTTGTTTGGGTGTAAGGTTTATTCGTCCTCTAGTCTCCAGTTGAGGGTGGCCAACCATCAAGCCCTCCTGGGACGCTATGATTTTAACATGTGGCAAGCCATGGCCAAGCTCAAAGGCTCTCTTCCTGAGTCTTCTAGGAAGGAGTTCTGGGCTACTGTGGAGGAGGGCATGACTGCGGCCAGGGTGACATTCCAGGCGGAGGCGGATGTGACAGACACAGCCGCCCAAACCATGGCCTCAGCCGTTGCCATGCACCGGGCATCCTGGCTGCTCCTCTCTGTCTTGTCCACGGAGGCTCAGCAGTCGATGCAAGACCTTCCCTTTGATGGGCAAGCCCTGTCTGCGGAACAGACGGACAATAAGCTCCATGGCCTCAAGGACTCCCACACAACCCTTAAAATGCTGGGCCTGTATGTTCCTGGCCATGCCCACAAGCAGTTTAAGCTGCAGCAGGCTCAGGGCCAGGGGAGACGCCCTCGCCAGGAGCCTTCCCATAAGAAATCCAGAGCCTACAAGAGGCGTCTTAGCCAATAGCCTTCACAGGCCTCTCAGTCGAGCTCAACCCACAATAAGAAGGCGAGCAAGTACTCATTTTGAGGGTATGCTTGAGGGCAACCTATCAGACTGTTTCCAGGATCCTCCCTCCCCTATTTTTGCCAACCGCCTTTCCTCCCTGTGTGGGCATCTATAACATGGGACCAATGGATCCTCAGTACAGTGGTGCGGGGTTATACCCTTCAATTACTTTCTACCCCTCCTTCCCACTCCCTCTCCCCTTCCCTCTTCAAGGACCCTTCTCATGAGAGTCTCCTCGTGCAGGAGGTAGAGGGGTTACTGCAGTTAGGTGCAGTTGAAGTCGTTCCTCCAGAGTACAGGAACAAGGGGTTCTACTCCCGCTATTTTTTAATCCCAAAGACCAAGGATGGTCTGCAACCTGTCCTGGACCGGCGAGACTTGAACCACTTCCTAGCGAAATTGAAGTTCCGCATGGTCTCCTGGGCCTCCATTGTCCCTTCCCTGGATCTGGGAGAGTGGTATGCTGCCCTCAATCTGAAAGATGCGTACTTTCACATTGCCATCTTCGAGGGACACAGACGGTTCTTCCGGTTTATTGTAGGTCCCAACCACTATCAGTTTCTGGTCCTCCCATTTGGCCTAGCGACAGCACCATGGGTATTTACCAAATGCGTGTCGGTGGTGGTTGCTTACCTCAGACGTCAGGGTTTCCAGATTTACCCATACCTCGACGACTGGCTAGTCAAGGGCAGCTCCAGGTCCCAGGTCCAAAGGCATGTCGCGGTGCTGTTAGCCACCTGTCATCACCTCAGTTGGTAAATGACAAAAAATCCACGTTAGATCCAGTACAGAGGATAGAGTTCATCGGAGCGGTGCTCGACTTGACCTGCACCAGGGCGTTCCTGCCACTGGAGAAATTCAGGGCACTGACGGATCTCATCGCGGAGGTCTCCGCATTTTCCCCTGACCACAGCCAGGGTTTCCCTGCACCTACTAGGTCACATGGCAGCGTGTACATATCTGGTGTGCCCTGCCAGGCTCCAGATGCAACCCCTGCAGCAACGGCTGGCGACGGTCTACTCCCAGTCCAGGGACCACCTGGAGAAGGTCGTTACCATTCCTGCAACAATACTTACCTCACTGCGATGGTGGACTGACCCCGAGAAAGTCCTGGAAGGAGTTCCCTTCGTCAGCCCTCCTCACTCAGTCGAGTTGGTTTTGGATGCCTTGGACCTCGGGTGGGGGGTGCACCTTGGTACACTCCAGACCCCAGGTGTGTGGTCCCCAGAGGAAACAATGCTACACATAAATGTCAAAGAGCTCAGGGCGGTGCACAGTCTTACTACCTCACCTGTTGGGCAAAGTGGTCAGACTCCTGACAGACAACACAACCTCGATGTTCTACATCAACAGACAAGCGGGAGTGCGATCCTTGGCCCTCTGCCAAGAGGCACTCCGTCTTTGGGACTTCTGCATCGACCACAGAATCCACCTAGAAGCGTGTCACCTTCGCCAAGAACATGCTAGCAGATCACCTAAGCAGGGACTTCTCCTCTCACCACAAGTGGGTGCTATCCAGCATGATCTTCCAGAGGTGGGGAACTCCCCAAGTGGATTTGTTTGTATCAGGCAGAACAGGAGGTGCCACAGGTTTTGCTCCAGATGGGGTCTGGGCAAGGGCTTCCTCTCCAACGTCTTCCTCCTACCATGGGCAGGAAGCCTGATGTATGCATTCCCTCCAATTCCTCTCATCAGCAAAGTCCTAGCGAAAATCAAGAGGGACAAGGCATAGGTTATCATGATCACCCCGGCGTGGCCTCACCAACACTGGTTTGGGATGCTATCGAGCCTGTCAACGATTCCTACGTGGCCCCTGCCAAACCGACCGGACCTGCTGTCACAAGATCACGGTCGACTCTTGCACCACAACCTCTTGTCCCTCCACCTCACGGTGTGGATGTTGTGTGGCTGAACCCTGAGGAACAGGCCTGTTCGGAAGGGGTCTAGAAGGTCCTCCTTGAGTGTAGAAAGCCCTCAACTAGACAGACTTACCTGGCAAAGTGGTTGAGGTTCTCCTGCTGGGCGGCCGAACGGGGCATCTCCCCTTCGCATTCTTCAGTGCAGTTGATCTTAGACTACCTGCTTCATTTGAGGAACCAGGGCCTGGCACACTCCTTTATTAGGGTGCAGCTGGTGGCCATTTCTGCCTTTCATCCGCCCATCCAGGGGCAGACGGTGTTCTCCCATGACATGACGGTCAGGTTCCTCAGAGGTCTCAAGAGACTTTTTCCTCAAGTTTGGCCCCAGTCCCTCAGTGGGATCTCAACTTGGTTCTGCCCAGGATCACGGGCCCGTCCTTTGAGCCTGTGGCCTCGTGCTCCCTGTCTCACTTATAGTGGAAGATAGGCTTTCTTGGTGGCGGTGATGTCAACAAGGTGAGTGTCTGAGCTGCGAGCCCTGACCTCAGAACCGCCATACATGGCCTTCTGTAAGGACAAGGTCCAGCTCCAGCCCCACCTGGCCTTCCTTCCCAAGGTGGTGTCTATTTTCCACATGAGCCAGGACATCTTTCTTCTGGTCTTCTGCCCTAAGCCCCATGAGACTAGTGAAGAGAGGTGCCTTCATGCTTTGGACGTAAGAAGGGCCCTGGCTTTCTACCTAGATCGAACAAAGCCTTTCTGTAAGTCGACTCAGCTTTTCATCTCTACAGCTGATAGGATGAAGGGCCTCCTGGTGTCCACACAGAGGATTTCTAACTGGATCACCTCTGGGATTTTGACCTGCTATGAGTTGGCGGGAGTCCCTCTGCCGCCAATCGTCAGAGCCCATTCGACCAGAGCGCAGGCAACTTCGGTGGCCTTCCTGGCACACCTCCTGAGCCAGGACATCTGTGGAGTTGCAACGTGTTCCTTGGTGCATATGTTCATAGCCCACTACGCTATCACTCAGCAGGCCAGGAACAACACTGGGTTCGGCAGAGCAGTGTTGCAATCTGCACGTCCATGAACTCCTACCCACCTCTGAGGGGTACTGCTTGGGAGTCACCTAAGTTGTATGGACATGAGCAAGCACTCAAAGAAGAAAAGATAGTTACCTTTTCCATGACTGGTGTTCTTCGAGATGTGTTTCTCATGTCCATTCCACAACCCGCCCTCCTTCCCCACTGTCGGAGTTTCCGGCAAGAAGGAACTCAGGGTGGGGGGAACCGGCAGCGCCCTATATACCGCATCATGTGTGCGCCACTACAGGAGGCGCCAGAGCTGATCCCTACGGATACTGCTGAGGGAAAAACTTCCGGCACCCGTGCATGTGGCGAGCACACACACACACTCCTAACCATAGGAAGACCCGGGAGCTTGGGGTCTAGGCAAATGTGCTAAATGTCAAGAATCAGCTGCATTGCTGGAGCTTTGTGTATAGAGCTTGCAAAGTCCTTGTCCTGCTCTGTGCTTGACTCTGGTCAGTGCTGATAGTTCATCATGTCCATCAGTGCTAAATTCACACGAAATAATAATGAACAAAACTAAACAGAGCGGGGAGGCGGAAACCTAAACTAAAAATAAATTGCGAGTTTCTCTTCTTCCTTGCTAATAATTTTTCTGCACAGGCATTCTTTTAGAAAATTATTGATCTGATCCTTGGTCTCCTTTCTTCTGCCCCCTACACCCGACATAAATAGCTATGTGGGGATTTCTTTTAGGATATGTCTACAATCAGAGGTGTGATTGAAACTTGAGTAGGCATATCTGCATTAGCTTTAATCTAGCAACCATGGCTAAAAACAACAGTGAAGATGCAGTGGCATGTGTTTCAACGCTGGCTGTACCAGCCCACCCCAGAACCCTGAGTACATACTCAAGTTGCTAATCTGTGCTGGTGTCTGTGCTTCCACATCTTCGCTGCTATTTTTGGTCTGCTGGCTAGATTAAAGCTAGTGCATGTACGCCTACATGAAGTGCAGTCATACCTCTGATTACAGTGTAGACAGCATACAAGGAATGACTGAGTGCCTTAGAGACAATGTTACCTGCCCTCTGACCACCCTTTTGCGTAGCGGTTGTGATTAAGGGAAGGAGAATGCAGTCAAGTCATGATTACTCTTTTGTGATCCCTGGCTGTCCGAAAGGCCTCTTGGATGCTGTTGCACCTAGGTATATCCCCGAGGCGCTGCTATAAGTTGTGGCAGGGGCCCAGCCTACCGCTGGTCAGCATCAGGAGCATGAAGGTACCTTTTTCCATGCCCTCTCACCACCATCAGTTGGGTTGGGCACAGCAATAGTACAGCTGAGGATCCTGCCTGTATGTTAGAATGAGATTTGTGTGTTAAATTTATTAATTATACTATTTTTGTAATTGAAGATAATGAAACAAATGTGGAAGAAGGCCCAAGAATAAAGCAGTTCAGAATGACCTCTGGGATCTCCTTTCTTGAGTGATGGTAGATCAGCAGCTTTATTAAAGTTGATGGACACTATTGCACAGCACCAGCTTCTGTACGCTTTGACAGCAGATGAAGCTCCTGGTTGCAGGGCCAGCTGCAAGTTATGAAAGAGAAGGGAGGTTAAGTTTCCAAACAGAACAAGAGAGGAACTTATTATAGGGGATGGGTCTCACTTCAAAAAATGTTTTTGAACTCTTTAGTGATCAGAAGAATTTATCAATCGTAACTTTTGATACTTTCTTTTGTTCCCTGTTATTTCCTCAACTACATAAATGTACTGAAGAACAATGTATTACTTTTGAAGTTACAAAAGAAGACTGTCAAGGGGATTCTTTAACTCCCTTAACCGTCATAAGAAGGGCTTTCTAATACTGAATTCTCTCTCATGTAAGGTTTAGAGCTTTTGCTTCCCAACTTGTTAGATCTCTTTTTTTTAATGTGTATTAGGATACCTTATTAATTTTGTGAAATAGTTCAGCACATTATTAAAAAAACAAACCAAAACTCAAAACCAACAAGAATCCTCACCAGCATTTACCAACTTGAGGGGTGTGTGTGTGTAATGTTTGTGTGCACACAAATATAGAATTGTATTATATTGTGTTTAGTGTCTCAGATGCCACTCCTCCATTGTTATAGTGTTATAGTGTTATATTGTTATAGTGTTATAGATTTGCACTTGGGACAGCAATGATTTACTTGTCAACATAACTCTATTGATCTGGATAGCCAATTTCGGTTAAAGGTAGAGATACTATAATAATTTTTTTATCAGATTGAGTACATGTGCTAAATATAATCACTTAGCTAAACTGGTGAACACACTCCTGTGCTATTTAATTACCAGATTGGCAGTGGTGCAGACACACAGGAATGCATGTTGTGAAAATGAAGATAAAATGTGTGTTCTGTTTCATCTCTGCTGTAATTTATTGATGAAAAACATGATAATTTTGATCCCCCGGAGTCATAAAACAATGCCAACCAATCAGCATTTTCAGCATTGCAACACAATTTCTAGAAGTATCACTAGATAGAAGGAAGAGAAGGAAATTCAGGGAATATTAGTGGAGGTAAAATATGGCTCCTTAAAAGGTTGGTGAAAAAGGTTATCAAAATATTCCTAGCTCACTGGCTACATCTGCAGTTCAAAATATACAACCCTTTGATATAAATTACACAGGACACTTCTCATGAAAGTCTCATCAGGTTGGAAATTGGCAACACCTGACTTGTGATGAAGTAATGTGTACAGTACTGCCCTGCTATACTAGACACTTGAATCTGGGACTTGAGACTCTCACTCCCTGTATCTTGGGCATACAACCCATTCAGTCTTTGAGAGCAGTTGCCAGCATTCTTGCTCCATGTTTGCCCTTCTGTTGGTGGTACAGAATATGCATATGATGGGCTAGAGGTTGCACTTTATCTATATACTTAAATGTAGTAAAATAACATTTTCTTCAAGCCTCAGCAATTTTCCCTAATTCAGATTCTAGTAGCTGATGTTAAAGATGCGTATACAGTTGCCAAAAATAATTATCTTTGTAAAAGCTACATGAATGTGCAAGAGTGATCAGGCAAAATGTCTAGTGCACTCTGGGACTGGGACAATATTATCTAATTTTAGTGCAGCTGAGCATATTTTTTTCTCTATTGTTATGTTGCTCAGCTTAGTCACTTTCAGGTTCCGAAGAATGGTTCATCAAAAACTAGTTTTGGACCTTGATTAAGAAAGACTTGCTGTTGTTTCAGGTTTATAGTTTAATACCTTGTTCTAAGGAATTGTGATAAAACATTAGAAGGTTAAATCCAATCAATTGTTAATCTATCACTTAAATTGTAAACACTATCTTGGCACAAAAAGTTGGGAAATTGTCAGTTTTTTACCATTTTAAGCAGGTGAAAGGGACATTTATGTTGGTAGACATTTTATCTTATCCAAGACAGACATTCTACTGTGACAGCAATCTCTCTTATAACAGCTTCCAGCATACCAGATCTCGATCTAAAAAGCTTAAAACTCCAGAGGACGAGAGAGAATCAGCTATGATCGTTGGTGCAGAAATCATAGCCACTGAAGCAGCTACAGATGGCTTCAAGGTCAATGAAAAGCCAGAAGAAAAAGTGAAGCTGGTAAATTCAGAAGTGCCTTCTGGGGAAGAGAAAAACATTAGCAGAATGCAGCTGGATCAGCATTTATTGGATAATATTGAGGTCTCAGGTGAGATAAGGACTTGATTATGTTTCACTTGTAAATTTTAGGCTATTGATATTATGATGCCATAAATCTGTGAAGGATAAGGGAAAAGTGTTGCTCCAAGTGGCATAACTAAAAATGCCTATTCATAAAGTTTTTATGCAGGGAAATCATGCAGGCAGGAGCATCATATGGTATTTGTATGTGATAGGAGCAAGAGCACAACCAGTTTAAAATACTGAACTGAGAGCAAAACAGGTAAAATTATTTTTACTCATTTATTTTTAAAAGAAAGGAACCTCCCCCCTAAAAAAGCAGTTTTTTTTTTTAAATTAACTCCTTCCATAGATTGGCACATTGTAGCGAATGAAAAACGTGTCTGGAAAATGATATGAAGTACCTTACCCACTGAGAGATACTGTACGTAATATATACACTTGAGATGTACTGCTTACATTTACAAGCAGAAAACGAATTGTGTATAGTGTTATGGAAAGTCTTAGTTTCCTTGTGCACAAAATCCCCCAGTTCTAAGTGTGCAAGTTCTAATACCTAAGCTACACTAGAAGTGTCTGCTAGAGGGCATGCTCCCTGTGCACACGTTACGTACGCCTGTGCCAGCATATTTTTATTTCCCCTGCTTTGATGCTGATACCTTTTCTGAGATTCATTCTCTTGCTGACTCTGAATTTCACTGCGGGCAAGATATAGTCTCACACTCCTGTCCAGAAGGGAGTTTAGGCCCCAGTTAAGCAAAATACTTGAGCACATGCCTCACTTTAAGCACATGATGAGTCCCATTGTTTTCAGTTTGGCACCAAAACAGTTTTCAGGAATGAAGGATATTACCCTTACTGGAAATACCATCCTTGTTCAAATGTACCAACCAGAAGCTGTAGGCATTGTACAGTTCCCAGCACCAGACAGACGACAAGGTGAATTGTCCAGATGTGACTTCAGTAGGACTACTCATGTGCTTAGAAGTAAGCATGTGCATATTTTGCCGAGTTGGGACTTGACAGTATCCACCCCTTTGCCTGATTTTCAGAGGTATGGATCATTTGCAACTCCCAGTGACTTAAATAGAAGTTGTGAGTGTTCATCACTGTGGAAAAAACAAGTCCTACTTAAGTGCCAAGGTGAAATACAAGCTTTGTAAAAAGAAAAGGAGTACTTGTGGCACCCTTTTCTTTTTGCGAATACAGACTAACACGGCTGTTACTCTGAAGCTTTGTAAAGTAGAGCTCAGTCCATTCTGCTTTTCATAATTAAAAGATGGAAGATTGGACCTTTGTAGAGGGAGCCTTGTGGATGTGACAGCTGGGCTACGTTGTTACGTGTACGGTGCTGGCAATTGATGCCTGCAACCTCTGGCTGATATATCCCAACAATTAATTAAAGAAAATATTCTTTATATATGGAATTTCTGCATTGACATCAGATGGGACTACTTGTTGGTAAATTCTGCAACCAGATAGATTATTTTAATATTCATTGTATACTGCACATGAAATTAATCTTCAGCAGCACTGAAATACAAAATTACTCACTGTAATTTTTTGTGATTTTTATGTCAGTGCTGCTATTTGCCGACAATTCTTGATATTTCTTGTAAATATATTTTCCTTATTTTAAGTCATTATTTCTTGTTTACTGACAGATTTTCACACAGGCATAATAGGTGTAAATTCAGAGTATAAAGTTCAATATGCCAACCTTTTACAATGGTTATTTCAAGTAGTTAAATTGCCTGTAGGCTGTCAGAATAATCATGCCGAGTGCATATTGATAATTTCAAGTGATACAAAAATACTTTGTTTAGTTGTTCAAATTGAAAATGCCAATAGAAAGAAAAACAAGACGTAAAAAAAGGTTTACACTCTAAACTCAATATGCTATTACTTATGTTTTATCAAAGAATAATTTATCATTCTACTTTTTAGTCTGGCCTTTTGCTGATGGAATGCTAGACAGGATTTCTAAATGACAAGCAGAGTTATGAAACTGATATTCAATTCAGACTGCTGTGAGAATGGTATAGAATAATAATAATGCAATATGAAGTTTATTAACAAACCCATATTTTTGATATCTAGGGAACATCTGTTCAAACTCACTTTTCAGCCCTACTCCTATAATGCAGAAAATAAAAACAGAAGATGAGGACAAGGAAGATTCCAGTATTGCTTCCTTTACACCTAAGGATTCTACACTCCCAAGACCCACATCTATCATTTGTGTAAATGAAGAAGACGACTCTTTAAAATCTCAGAATCAGGCTTTCCGGGTTGAATCATGCCAAAAGTCACCTGGATATGCTTCCTTTGAATCAGAGTGCCTGGAAAAAGGGGAAACGAATAGCGTGTCCACAGAGGATGATGTCAGTGACCTAGAAAGCAGTGAAAGTAGTGAAAGTGGTTTGGAACCTGGAGAAATACCTGCCGTAAGAAAAAAATGCTTTGAAAATACCCATTGTATATGAAACATATTACATGGTGGTTTTAATTTATTCATAATCAAGGGCACAGACAGATGTCGAACAACAGCAGGCTACTAACGAAAACCTGCAGAACTTTGTGTGTGTTAAGTCCCATTGACTTCAGTGAGACTTGAGCACGTGCTTAAAATGAAGCATGTGGTTAAGGGCTTTCCTGAATAGGGATGATTTCCTGAATTAGGACAGAATTTAATTGCAGCTCACTTGATGATTTTTTTTTCTTTTCCTGTTTTGGATATCTGGTAATCTGACAGTATGTAGGCAAGTCTGAATTGTCAGAAGGTATAGCTAAGCCCCTCCCGTTTTCACTAACTGCCAGAGTGGAGGACTCCCCATGCTATAACGATACTAGGAAACTTAGTTAGAGCCTTTGAAATAAAATGAAAATCGGGGGGAAAAAGCATCCTATGAGAGCAGAAATGGCCACTACTATAAGATATTTAAGTGTGAGGAAAGAAACTTTTACGTATTCAAAGAACTGAGGAAAAATACCAATCATTTACCATGAGTCAATACCCCTAAAATGTGTTAGGAGGATTGCAGGTTATAAGAGGGTTATCTTTATCCCTCTCTAGTGTATGGACCACATAAAAAGAATAGGAGGAAGGAAACTCTCAAGGATACCACAATCAAATTTTTCTTTCTCCTGCTATTGGAAAGTCTGGCAATCTGACATGGGGATATGAACAGCAGTAAATAATCTCATGCTAAAACAAGTGATTTGAACTTGTCTGCCTGTGGCACATAATAGCTTATTCTCCTGAGGGCTGTAATACTGTCATGTGTTTTCAGTTGTTAGGTTTAGTATGTGGGTTCTGGTTGGTGTTGGTGGCCTGTGATATATAGAGGCTTAGACTGATGATCTTGTGATCCCTTCTGGCCTTCGACTTTGCGTAACTATACACTGTATTCACAACCACAAGTGAGGATGCTTAGGGAGGCACTACAGATTGTAACACCCTCCTACCAAATGTTGAGTGTTGGCAGATGACTAAAGATAGACCATATAGTAGCTGGCAAAAGTATGTTCTAAAGACCAGGTCACAACTTTGCAGATCTCTTCATAGAGCTTGCACTCTTACCACTCCAGAGACTGTGTGTGACCTAGTAGAATAAGCCATGACATTGTTTGGTGGAAACATGTGGCTTCCTGTGCTTTGGCAAAACATGCTTTGATCTATATGGCAGTTGAAGTATTTGAGGCCTTTTCACCGTTAACATCTGGATAATAGCGGTTGAAAACAGAACTTGACTTCCTGAAGGGTTTAATACCTTAGATGTAAATCTTAATGGCCCTATATTCATCTAATGTATGCTCCCCCCCCCACCCCCGGTGAAATGGATTTAACAGAAGGAAGGTAGTGCAGTTTCATGAGCTTTATGGAAATTAATGTTTTACTTAGGAATAAGAGGAGGAAGAGAGAGATTAGTACCCTGAATACTAATTTAAAGGCCAGACAGGAAATCTGTGTACCAGAGGAAGTTGAAGGATTTCAGCAGTATGTAGAAAATGTGTAACATTGGGGTGAAAAGGTAAAGATCTTGGTTTGTCCATGGTGTTAATATGGACAGCTAGAAATGGCTGAATCTTGAACTAAAGAGCAGATCTGTTTAGCTCAGATTCAGGAGAACCTCGTGCTTTTAGAACTAGGTATCCTGAGTTCATTCCCCGGAAATGAACTGACCAGACAAGTCATTGCAACTGGTGGGCCATGCAGGGATTTGAAGTTGTAATGAGCTTCCCCACATTCATCAAGTATATTTTTATCCCTCTCTAGTGGATGGACCACATAAAAAGTGTTCATGAGTTTGCTATTGCCTCTGAGCTAATGGACTGGGTCCTTTAGCTCAGGCAATAGTGGTTCATGCATTCAAATTGAGAGATCTTGGTTTCAGTCCTCACAGATGAACAGACCATGGGTGTTATTACAGAAACAATATTGGACCCATTAATAGTGATAGAAACTTGGAAAACCATGCACTCTTTTTGGAAAGAACAGCAGGGTACTTTAGGCTCCCTGTAGAGAGCCAATTACTTTGCATTAACTTTATCATTTCTGTGTTGAATCTGAATTTCCTTCTGAACTACTTGGGGGCCTTCAAATCCAATGTTGCTCTGTGACTCCTGTCCTCTTGGGAACACTGGAGAATATTGAGTAAATTATCTTTTAGCATTTGAAAGATAGAACAGGTTCCGTTGCCCCTATTTGGAGACAATGACAGATAACTTCTTGTGTAATCTGGCATATCAGTTGATCATTGGATGTTGGGGGCTTGATGAATCTGTCCCTGGGAAGAGTTCAGTTCAGCTGAGTATCCATTCAGAATTAATTCCATAACCTAACCTGTTTAAGGTAGATCAATAGTGTGCAAAGTTTTTGGGGTCTTCCTCCTATATTGTCCTGGGTCTTATACATGTGGACCAAAGAGTCTGGCCCTTATTCTTAGAGGTGGAAGAAGACGTAGAGGTAAATTCAGATCTGCATCTCCTGATACGTCTCTTACCAGCTACTGTCCATCATCTACGTCTATTATCATCTATCTCTATAGAAGTCAGAATCTCTTCTTTGATAGCAGGATGACCAGCCCTTTGGGCTGCCTGTTTCTACTATCAGGTCAAAATTCCCTTCTGTTCTGTCTCATAGAAGGAAGAGATTTCTTACCTTTACCAGAAGTTTCCACCGCTACTTTATCACCACTCCCCAAAGAGCTTCTCTTTGAAAATATTGAGATAACCAATTATCGGTTGCTGGTGCCAAGGAAGGACTCTGCTAGAGACCCTCAGCACCACCATGGCTCCGCCCACACCCAGACATCCAGACTGATCGCATGCCCCAGTGCCCCCAAAACAAAAAAGGCCAACAGAGGGCACTCCGTGGCCAGGTCTAAAGACCAGTTGGCCAATAGCCCCCACCCGGCTCCCATTCGGTAGGGATTCCGTTGACTTCTGCCCCGAGATGGGTCCAGTCAAGTCCAGACCTGCAGCGCTGCCCTACACGCCACCGTGAAGACTTACAGCTTCCTTCCACCCTGGAGGCGTTCCAGGCAGCAGCGGACCTTTTGGCGCTTACAGCACCATCCTCCCCCCAGGCGAGACAGATCGCCAGCACCGCTTCTGGGCCTGGTACATTCCATGAGGAAACCGGTGATGATGTTGGCCATAAGACCACCATCCCTGTCGCATCAGCCTGCGGCACTGGTGGCCCGTGTGGGTGAACCGCTCCGGTCCCCCAGTTGGCACCATTCTCCGGCACCAAGCCGCTCTGCTCCTCCGTGGTCATCGCAGTCTGAGACCAACAACCCTACCCGGCACCGTGGCCAGGCCAACGGCAGGTTCCTCAGTGGCCCTTCTGGACACCCTGGGCTTATCACCAGAGCGGCATCGGTGCCTCAACTTCTTTTGGGCAGCTGCATATGCTGACATAAATGGTCTCTCTCACCACTCCTCCCTTTGTAATAATATTAAGCACTATAAGCATCTTTTCAGTGTTGTAATCATGCTGTGTTACAGGTTATATTTAATGTATCTGTTTGGGTACCTCTCAGACATTCCCAAGTGGCTTTTCAAATACTTTCCAATACACCTCCATGCTCCGTCTGTGTTACTGTTATACAGAGTTATATTACAGAGATGCTTTTAGGAAGGCCAATCTGCTTTACTTTTTTGCTCAGCTAGTTGCATCTTTTAATGTCATAAACCCATCCTGTGCATTAGCCACAACATCCTCCTCCCTCCACTTAATTTAGTAAATGGTATGTAGCTCTGTATTGTAGCTGCTGACAACCTTGATTTGCTGTTTTCTTGTTCTTGAGGATGTGCATTGTTTTGTCAGTCATCTCCTTTATCTGTCCTCCTTACCTAGACTGGCAAACTCCAGAAGTGATCTCTGGTACTGATCCTTGATAAATGAGGCTGTTGTGACCTGATTTTCCCTTTTTTCGAAAGTACCCATATGATGATAATTACTGATAACTGCATGAAGCCACCACAGGAAGAATAGCATGGCTGTGCAGATAAATGAAATGGCACACACATTTCCATTTAATACCATATGAGTCAGTGTGATAAAATGTTTTGAAATATACAAAAAGAACAAGAGTACTTGTGGCACCTTAGAGACTAACAAATTTATTTGAGCATAAGCTTTAGTGACTTTATCAGAAGCATAGAATGGAACATATAGTCAGAGGATATATATACATACAGAAAATATGAAAAGGTAGAGTTGGTCTGCCAACTTCCTCCTTTTCATATTTTCTGTATGTGTATATATCCTCTGACGATATGTTCCATTCTATGCATCTGATGAAGTGAGCTGTAACCCATGAAAGCTTATGCTCAAATAAACTTGTTAGTCTCTAAGGTGCCACATGTACTCCTTTTCTTCTTGCAGATACAGACTAACACAGCTGCTACTCTGAAACTTGAAATATACAGAAATATTCTAGCGTACATTACATTTTCAGCCAGTGTTAATCTTTATTCAGTAAATTTAGCATTTATTTATTGTAATTGTTTGTTAATGGTTGCTTTGTGTTTTTTTAAAGACAAACTTAAATGTTGCATTTTAACTTTTAGTTACTAAACTGAATGGGTGAAAACTTATGAAGAAAAACTGTACATGTTTTTTAAATATGTTGTTGTCCTAATACCAAGTTGTTTTCCACACCTTTTTCTGAAGTAAAGGGAGAGATTATCCCATCTCCTAGATCTAACAAAATAACTAATGTCAGACAAATTTTTGAACCATCGATGAGAGGTTTTTTACATGCCTGATGTGAGAATTCATCTAACAAAGTGGATTATTTACACCAGTGGTTCTCAAACTTTTGTACTGGTGACCCCTTTCACATAGCAAGCCTCTGAGTGCCACCCCTCTTATCAGTTAAAAACATATTAACACCATTATAAATGTTGGAGGAAAAGTGGGGTTTAGTGTGGAGGCTGACAGGTCGCGACCCCACAAGTAATAACCTTGTGACCCCCTGAGGGGTCCCGACCCCCACTTTGAGAACCCCTGCTTTACGCCATTAGCAGAAGAATATTCTTGCTTATCAGCATTAGTTTTGTTCAGTTTCCAACTAAACTAAATATGGTCTCTCCCTTTCAGTTAGCAGAAATTGAAAGAAAGAAAACATGTAAGAGTTGGCGTCATCCACTAAGTAAACCCCCGGCCAGATCTCCTATGACACTGGTTAAACAGCAGGCAGTAAGTGATGAAGGTGAGCATGCTTTTAATGTGTTTCTCTAATTACATCTGTCTGTCTTTATAAACCCGTATACATATATCTTTTAACTATTACAAAAGTACTGAAGATGAAAGAGTATTTTGACTGTGTGGGAAATCTTCTAAAGTTGCAGAATAATTCCATTAAAAAGCTTTCAGCACGCTTGCTGAATTCATGAGTTCTTTCTTTCCCCCGTTTCACTTAAATTCTCCTAAACATATTAGAACTGTCTTGTAAGAAGCTCAGAACAGTATGAAGTCATTTAAAGTGCTGCATGTGGGATGAAGACACTCTGTAGCCAGATCTCCTTTGTTGAATTTCACAGCAATTGGCTTTAGCAGCAAACTTTATATCTTATTTTAGGAAGGCAAGTATAGCTATGACATACCATTTTTAGATCTTCAGAACATCAACCCTGCTTGTAAATTGTACCTCGTTGGATTATTTTAAAAAAATTTTGCATTGTGATTTTGTTTGACATCCAGTTGGAGGCTTGAAAAGTGGTTCTGGTAAAAGACATCTGTAGTCTTGATTCATGAAAGAGACCACAGATATTCCAACCATCAGAAAGGTTACCAACAGTCTTTATTATACCTTGGATTCTGGCCCCCCAATTAATTAAAAATATAAAGGGAAACAATTAAATAGACTGGTCTCTCTCTCTAGGTTTGACAAAGCCATTTTACTATATCCATTGAAAATGGAGAGGTACTGAGCATGTCCCACATACATTCCTCATTTTACTCCTGAGGGCATTCTGCGCCAATAAAATAAAAATTCTGCGCACAATATTTTAAAATTCTGCATGTTTTATTTGCCAAACTGTAGCTCACAAAAGCTTATGCTCAAATAAATTTTAGTCTCTAAGGTGTCACAAGTACTCCTTTTCTTTTTGTGGATACAGACTAACACCGTTGTTACTCTGAAACCTAAATAAATTCAGAGGCTCCAGCATGACAGTGGGGAGCACAGGCCACTGGCTACATGAAGGTGGGAGATCACCTTGTAGCCCCCTCCCCCAGGACGCAGACTCAGCAGTGAGGCTGCATCCGAACCTGACACTGCACAAAGGCCTGGGCCTGACCCAGAAACACTCTGGGCCCTGCCCCTCTGCACAGGCTCACCAGGTGTAGGGCAGGCAGGTTCAACCAGGCAGAATCCAAGTGTGGAGGGGCTGTGTGGGGGGATCCAGGTGTGGGATGAGAGGATTCTGTGTGGGACAGTCTGGGTGCAGGCAGCTCAGAGGGGGGATCTGGATGCACAGAGGCTTGTTGGGGGGGGCAGTTTCCAGGTGCAGGGGCAATGGGACTCTGCAGGGGCTTCCAGGTGAAGATGGTTGCAGTTCAGCGGAGGGGTCTCAGCGAGGGGGTCTCGGTGCTGGAGGATTGGGGCTTGGTGGGGTGGGGACCTGGGTGCAGCTAGTTGAGGGTCAGTGGCATGGGGGTCTGGATGTGTGGGCTCAGGGTGGTGCAGGGGGTGAGGCATCAGCGTGGGGGTTTGAGTGCAGGGAGCTCTGGGGGGTGATCTGGATGCAGGGGTGGGGGTCTGGAGGCAGGGGATCTGTAGGCAAGGGTCTCCAGGTGCAGGGGTTGAGGTTCAGTGGGGTGGGATTCGGGTATGGAGGGCTAGGAGGGTTCTGGATGTACTGGGTGAGGCTTGGCAGGGGTGTCTGGGTATGGGAGGTCCGGATGCACGGGGGTAGGGTGGATTGGGAGCAGCTCCCCATACAGTGACCCCTCCCCCCACAGCTGAGGAGTGATGAGGGCAGGAAGCAGGGAAGGATGATGAGCTTCCTGCAGCTGCGGGAGGTTTCTGGGGGTGGGTCTGACACAGCTCCAGCTAGTCTTTGCAGGGGAGGAAGAAGCCCCGTCCGCTCCTGCCTCCAGCCCAGCTGGGATGAGCAGCTGATCCCGGCTCAGGGTAGGAGCCACTGACTGGAGTGTCCTCAGCCCCACTGTGATTTACCTCTCCGCCGGCTATTCTGGGTGCCTGAAACAATGTACCTGTGCTGCTAGGGAATGGTGCGGTGTGACTGCTCTTGCAACTTCTTTTTGCTTCCCTGTCAGAAAGTCATTTTTCTGTGGGGAAGCAAAGAAATCTGCAGAGGACATGAATTCTGTACATGTGCAGTTTTGCAGTATTTCCCCAGGAATATCATTTATACCATTTTCTATAGTTATACCAGTAAGTTTCTGTAAAAAACAAAGTTCAAGATTTTAAAAACCAGGGATCAGATTCTCAGCATAGCTGAAGAGAGCAGGCATAAATGTAGGCCAACTAAAAGCAAAAATAGCCCTTAATGAAATTTTAAAGCTATGCAGGACTGCCTACCTATCCTCATTTCTGACACAATTCCTACTCTGTGGGAATCGGCAGCAGCGTTAAGGTAGCTTTCTGCTTGCTTGGTGGTGCACAAAGCAGATGGTGTCAGGGCAAAGAATCTGGCTCCTAAATTCACATTTAAGCAGTTAAATAATTTTCAAAAACATTGAGCACAGAGCAGCTCCCATTGACTTCCAGGAGTGCTGCTATGTACTCAGCACTTCTGAAATGTAGTCCAATCGCTTAGATGCCTAAATAAGGAGCCTAATATTATGCACCAATCTTTCTATAATATTAAAACTCTGCACCTCAAAGCTAGATACCACCATAGATTGGAAAGTTTTTCAATAGATCCAAATAGAATTGGGCTTCTCCCATAATATTTCAGTCTGATGGGGTTGTGAAAAAATAGTAAGATCAAAATTATATAGTACAGCCATCAAGCTATACGGTATGCCAGCTGCACTCCTGTATAAGGTGCTTTTGCTTTCCTTAACTGTTATAAGCAATGGGGGGGAGGGTATGTTTATGTGTGTAAATATATTAAAAAAAACCCTCATCCCCCAATAAAAAACCCCAAACACAACCACCCAAGGGCAGTACTTTTTCTTATTTCCACAGCACCTGGGTCACTGCACTTTCCCTTTCTTAAAGCCTGCAAACTGTAGCATACATTTCACTTTCGTAGTTTAAACCTTGTGGCACATTCAAATTCAGTTTTTCACTCGAGCCTCGAGCAGTATTTTGCATCCTTTCAGGAGATGTAACTTATGTAATTAGGGAATAGTTTGGATCTGACATTCATACAGTATGTGATGACCTCCATTTAAAATATTTAAAAAACGGCAAAAGTTCTCTCTTCTGTTAAATGGAGAATAGAGGCCTTAGTTTTTATCCCATCATAATTTTAAGTTTTACTGTGTGTTTTTTTTTTCAAAAATTTAGGATTAATATTTAAGTTAAAGCCCTAAGTTACAAAGGAAATTTGATCTTCCATATTTGGTAAGTAGTGCTAAAAGAAGCCTCTTTTCCCCTCAGCTACTATAGATTCATCCATACACAGTTCCTGTAGCTAACTTGATGGTACTTTTGATTTGAATGACTTATCAGACATCTCTTATTAAAATGTTGATCATGTTTTCAGGGTTTACATGCAAACATGCTAATAAGGTATATAACAGTTGTTGAAAGCAGTTTTTATTTCAGGTTTGCAAGCACCAGCTATTAACAGTTGGGAAAATAAAAAATCCTCTATCCTTGTCACATTCCTTTGTGTGTGTGTTTCCAATAACAAAACATTCATTTTAGGGGAAAATAGTTTGAGAAAAAGTGCACAGCAATTCTGTTGTGTTTTAATAGATAGGAATATGGAATGTATATTGTCTTTTAACATATACCGGTAACAGTTTTTTTTAAACAGCATATTTTGATGATAGATTTTAAAAAAAACTAGTTAAGGGAGATGGAAAACAACCATGTACTTTATTTTAAACAATGTAATTAGCATAGTTAAATTAACATAAGCCCTTCTTTATTTAAATCATTCACCTCCATTACAACAATAATTTTTTGGACAATAACCAACAGAAATGACAAACTCACAATAGAAACTGATGCACAGCAAGCAAGCGATATGGTTAGAGTTCTGCTTCCATCGCATTTCATTTCATTTTCTGCCTTCTTTTTGGCATTCATCTAGGAGGCTGCTCTTAGAGGAGCTGGGACTGGCAAATACAGGTCACTTCTGAGATTGCTGACACTGACGGGCTTGAATTTCAGCGCTCAGACCTCCAGTGAAGTCTGTGTGGGTGCTGAGCATCTCTAAGATATCTGGTCTCATGGTTTCAACACAGTGGTGCCAGCTGCTTATTAAATGAGGCTACATTTTTTTTGTTTATGAAAAGTTACAACACTCAAGTATAGTTGTGTAAGTGTAAATCCAGCAAAGCCATGAATTGGTATGTTAAATTCATGTCTACAAAGCACTTCGTAAAGGAATGCAAAAGGTTGGCCCCCCCGAAGGTGTAACTTGCACAGCTTTTGTCTACGAACAATGGAAGGCTTACCTCCAGACATAAGCTGCAACCTTACAGGCAGCTTAAAAAAACCCCCTCTGCAGCCGTTTTTGTTCTGTTGGATAACGCAAATTTAACAGGGCTGTCATGTCTCTTCCAATGTAATGCTTTCAGTCAGCCTGAGCTAAGGGTATGTCTACACTATGAAATTAGGTCGAATTTATAGAAGTCGGTTTTGTAGAAAGCGTTTTTACACAGTTGATTGTGCGTGTCCCCACACAAATGCTCTAAGTGCATGTAGTCAGCGGAGTGCGTCCACAGTACCGAGGCAACCATCAACTTCTGGAGCGTTGCACTGTGGGTAGCTATCCCACAGTTCCCGCAGTCTCCGCCGCCCATTTGAATTCTGGGTAGAAATCCCGGTGCCTGATGGGGCTAAAACATTGTCGCGGGTGGTTGTGGGTACATATCTTCAGGCCCCCCTTCCCTCCCTCCTTCCATGAAAGCAAGGGCAGACAATCGTTTTGCGCCTTTTTTCTTGAGTTACCTGTGCAGACGCCATACCACAGCAAGCATGGAGCCCGCTCAGCTAACCATCACCGTATGTCTCCTGGGTGCTGGCAGACGCGGTACTGCATTGCTACACAGCAGCAGTGTATTGCCTTTTGGCAGCAGATGGTGCAGTATGACTGGTAGCCATCGTCGACGTAGTCTTGGGTGCTATTTTAACCGACCTCGATGAGGTCAGGGGCGCCTGGGCAAACATGGGAGTGACTCAGCCAGGTCATTACCCTTTTAAGTTTCATCTCATGGCGATTCAGTCCTGCCGGCAGTGCACTGTCTTTTAATCAGCAGCCAGCAGAAGATGATGACCAGCAATCATACTGCACCGTCTTCTGCCGAGCACCCAGGAGATGACGATGGGTAGAGGTCGTACTACACAGTCTGCTGCCAGCAAGATGTATAAAGATAGATGAAGTGGATCAAAACAAGAAATAGACCAGATTTGTTTTGTATTCATTTTCTACTCCCTCCCTCTGTGAAATCAATGGCCTGCTAAACCCAGTTTTGAGTTCTATCCTTGAGGTTTTGAGTTCTATCCTTGAGGGGGCCATTCTGTTTCTCACAAAGCCACCCCCTTTGTTGATTTTAATTCCCTATAAGCCAACCCTGTAAGCCATGTCGTCAATCGCCCCTCCCTCCTTCAGGGCAATGGCAGACAATCGTTCCGCTCCTTTTTTCTGTGCAGATGCCATACCCTGGCAAGCATGGAGCCCGCTCAGATCACTTTGGCAATTAGGAGCACATTAAACACCACACGCTTTATCCAGCAGTATATGCAGCACCAGAACCTGGCAAAGCGAAACCGGGCGAATAGGCGACATCAGCGTGGTGACGAGAGTGATGAGGACATGGACACAGACTTTTCTCAAAGCACGGGCCCTGGCAGTGTGGCATCATGGTGCTACTGGGGCAGGTTCATGCGGTGGAACGCCGATTCTGGGCTCGGGAAACAAGCACAGACTGGTGGGACCGCATAGTGTTGCAGGTCTGGGACGATTCCCAGTGGCTGCGAAACTTTCACATGCGTAAGGGTACTTTCATGGAACTTTGTGACTTGCTTTCCCCTGCCCTGAGGCTCAAGAATACCAAGATGAGAGCAGCCCTCACAGTTGAGAAGCGAGTGGCAATAGCCCTGTGGAAGCTTGCAATGCCAGACAGCTACCGGTCAGTCAGGAATCAATTTGGAGTGGGCAAATCTACTGTGGGGGTTGCTGTGATGCAAGTAGCCAACGCAATCAAAGATCTGCTGATCTCAAGGGTAATGACCCTGGGAAATGTGCAGGTCATAGTGGATGGCTTTGCTGCAATGGGATTCCCTAACTGTGGTGGGGCCATAGACGGAACCCATATCCATATCTTGGCACCGGAGCACCAAGCCGGCGAGTACATAAACCGCAAGGGGTACTTTTCAGTGGTGCTGCAAGCACTGGTGGATCACAAGGGACGTTTCACCAACATCAACGTGGGATGGCCGGGAAAGATACATGACGCTCGCATCTTCAGGAACTCTGGTCTGTTTCAAAAGCTGCAGGAAGGGACTTTATTTCCAGATCAGAAAATAACCGTTGGGGATGTTGAAATGCCTATAATTATCCTTGGGGACCCAGCCTACCCCTTAATGCTGTGGCTCATGAAGCCGTACACAGGCACCCTGGACAGTAGTCAGGAGCTGTTCAACTACAGGCTGGGCAAGTGCAGAATGGTGGTAGAATGTGCATTTGGACGTTTAAAGGCGCGCTGGCGCAGTTTACTGACTTGCTTAGACCTCAGCGAAACCAGTATTCCCACTGTTATTACTGCTTGCTGTGTGCTCCACAATATCTGTGAGAGTAAGGGGGAGACGTTTATGGCGGGGTGGGAGGTTGAGGCAAATCGCTTGGGTGCTGGTTACGCGCAGCCAGACACCAGGGCGGTTAGAAGAGCACAGGAGGGCGCGGTACGCATCAGAGAAGCTTTGAAAAGCAGTTTCATGACTGGCCAGGCTACGGTGTGAAAGTTCTCTTTGTTTCTCCTTGATGAAACCCCCCTCCCCTTGGTATACTCTACTTCCCTGTAAGCTAACCACCCTCCCCTCCCCCCTTCGATTACTGCTTGCATAGGCAATAAAGTCATTGTTGCTTCACATTCATGCATTCTTTATTAATTCATCACACAAATAGGGGGATAACTACCAAGGTAGCCCAGGAGGGGTGGTGGAGGAGAGAAGCACCAGGAGGGGTGGTGGAGGAGGGAAGGACAAGGCCACACAGCACTTTAAAAGTTTAAAACTTATTGAATGCCAGCCTTCTGTTGCTTGGGCAATCCTCTGGGATGGAGTGGCCGGGTGGCCAGAGGCCCCCCCACCGCATTCTTGGGCGTCTGGGTGAGGAGGCTATGGAACTTGGGGAGGAGGGCAGTTGGTTACACAGGGGCTGTAGTGGCGGTCTGTGCTCCTGCTGCCATTCCTGCAGCTCAACCATATGCTGGAGCATATTAGTTTGATCCTCCAGCAGCCTCAGCATTGAATCCTGCCTCCTCTTATCATGCTGCCGCCACCTTTCAGCTTCAGCCCTCTCTTCAGCCTGCCACTTATTCTCTTCAGCCCGCCACCTCTCCTCCCAGTCATTTTGTGCTTTCCTGCACTCTGACATTGTCTGCCTCCACACACTTGTCTGTGCTCTGTCAGTGTGGGAGGACAGCATGAGCTCAGAGAACATTTCATCGCTAGTGCATTTTTTTTGCCTTCTAATCTTCACTAGCCTCTGGGAAGGAGAAGATCCTGTGATCCTTGAAACACATGCAGCTGGTGGAGGAAAAAAAAGGAACAGTGATATTTAATAAGACACATTTTATAGAACAATGAGTACATTCTTTCACGGTAAACCTTGCTGTTAACATTACATACATAGCACATGTGCTTTCGTTCCAAGGTTGCATTTTGCCTCCCCCCAGCGCATGGTTAGCCCCTCCCCCCTTTCCGTGGCTAACGGAAGGGAACGTTTCTGTTCAGCCACAGGCAAACAGCTCAGCAGGAACGAGCACCTCTGAATGTCCCCTTAAGAAAAGCATCCTATTTCAATCAGGTGACCATCAATGATATCACTCTCCTGAGGATAACAGAGAGATAAAGAACGGATGTTGTTTGAACGCCAGCAAACATACACTGCAATGCTTTTTTCTGCAATGATTCCCGAGTACGTGCTACTGGCCTGGAGTGTGGTAAAGTGTCCTACCGTGGTGGACGGAATAAGGCTGTCCTCCCCAGAAACCTTTTGCAGAGGCTTTGGGAGTACATCCAGGAGAGCTGCGAATGCCAGGGCAAATTAATCATTAAACATGCTTGCTTTTAAACCATGTATACTATTTTAAAAGGTACACTCACCAGAGGTCGCTTCTCCGCCTGGCGGGTCCGGGAGGCAGCCTTGGGTGGGTTCGGGAGGTAGTGGCTCCAGGTCCAGGGTGAGAAACAGTTCCTGGCTGTCGGGAAAACCGGTTTCTCCGCTTGCTTGCTGTGAGCTATCTACAACCTCGTCATCATCCTCTTCCTCATCCCCAAAACCTGCTTCCGTGTTGCCTCCATCTCCATTGAAGGAGTCAAACAACACAGCTGAGGCAGTGGTGGCTGAACCCCCTAAAATGGCATGCAACTCATCATAGAAGCGACATGTTTTGGGCTCTGATCCGGAGCGGCCGTTTGCCTCTCTGGTTTTCTGGTAGGCTTGCCTCAGCTCCTTAAGTTTCACGTGGCACTGCTTTGGGTCCCTGTTATGGCCTCTGTCCTTCATTCCCTGGGAGATTTTGACAAATGTTTTGGCATTTCAAAAACTGGAATGTAGTTCTGATAGCACGGATTCGTCTCCCCATACAGCGATCAGATCCCGTACCTCCCGTTCAGTCCATGCTGGAGCTCTTTTGTGATTCTGAGACTCCATCATGGTCAGCTCTGCTGATGAGCTCTGCATGGTCACCTGCAGCTTGCCCCGCTGGCCAAACAGGAAATTGAAATTCAAAAGTTCGTGGGCCTTTTCCTGTCTACCTGGACAGTGCATCTGAGTTAAGAGTGCTGTCCAGAGCGGACACAATGTGGAGCACTCTAGGATAGCTCCCGGAGGCCAATACCGTCTAATTGTGTCCACAGTACCCCAAATTCGACCCGGCAAGGCCGATTTCAGCACTAATCCCCTTGTCGGGGGTGGAGTAAGTAAATCGATTTTAAGAGCCCTTTAAGTCGAAACAAAGGGCTTCATCGTGTGGATGGGTGCAGGGTTAAATCGATTTAATGCTGCTAAATTCAACCTCAACTCCTAGTGTAGACCAGGGCTAAGTGTCACTGAATTGCATGTGGTAATTATAATTGTTTCCTTATCCATAAGTCTCCCACCTCGTTCTAAGCCTAAAATCTCTCATTGGTTCTTCTTCCCTTTACGTCCGAAAATGTCTGAACAGATCTGTAATTTTTGATCTGGGCCTCAAATTCACCAAATTCAGTACTTCAATTAGCTGTTAAGCATCTTTCTGAACATTAGTGATAGCTTAGACACATGATCCATATCTCTGTAGTGTTTGCATGCCTTGAGGGGCTAGACTGAGCAGATTTCAGACAGTGTTACAGTAATTTACACAAAAAGGGCTTTATTAACTTTATAATTAATCTGGTAAAGTAATTAAAGATTTAAATATGTGGTGGGTTGGAGTGAAGTTGCTCTTTTTAAATGAGAGATTATAGAGGTTGTGGCTGATGATGGCTCTTTAACCTGGGCTAGAGCTAAAATAAAGTATCAGAAATGAGGATCTCCACTTCAGTGTGGATTATTCTTGCCATAAGCTGGTCAGATGGCACAAACCTGGCAGTGAGTCGCAAGGATTCTATCGTCTCCATGCTGTCTTCTGCAGCAGGCTGTCAGCCTTCTAGGATCCCTATATCTATTGTCACAGAAGCAGAAGCCTAACAGCAGGTCATGTGTCTCCTAGCATTTAGCTCCCCTCCATTTCTCCCTTGCATGGGAAGATTATCCTTCTGGTGACATAGTTTGGGGATGGGTGTGAATTGGTACCTGCTAGCTACTGGGGACATGTGGCCCTCTTGTTGTGAGAAGGGTAAAACAGTCAGTGGAAATGGTGGGTATTACTAAATATCTGAAGAAGTCCCTCCTTTGTCCCCCAACCCTCCTCTCTCTCAAGATTGTGGTAATCTTGTATGCTAGATTTCCAGGCTTGGTCAAGATGGAGTGTTTGCACTTTGGTACCGCTCTCTTTTCTCTCGGCTCCTTCCAATTGTCTGGTTTCCCGAAATTGTCCTTTTCACTCTGACTTCTCATCATGCATCATACAGGCCAGCAGCCACCCAATTCCTAGCTTCTGTGGGCAGCACTGCAACAGAGATTATAGACTTTGGTGGGCAGAGCTTGCACACAAGATGGAAAATGAATGAGCCACTAAAGGGAAAAGCAATGCTTGCCCCTTTAGCAAAATGAGGCCTCATCAAGTGGTAGCTGGATTTAGGGGACCTGAATCACAGACACCAAGGCAATGCCAAGTTCACATATATTTAGTGGGAGGACAAGAGCTCTGTTTAGAAGGATGCCAGTTTGCCGCCTTCTGTCAGGAGGCTCCAGTTGCTTCCTATGCTTCACCATCCTCCTGTCTTTCCTCTCCCCACTCACATGGTCTCTCACTTTCCTCCAGTCTCTCTTGTGGTGTAGAAATACTGCACATTGTCCTCACAGCGAGGACACAGCTTGTCCTCTCATCTCTCTGTGTGAATCCAGTCAGCAGCGTTCCTTTTTCTTCCTGACACACCAGCTGGAGAGCAGTGGTTAGATGAGCATCGATCAAAGGGAGCATCTGTTTAACCAGAACAAGAATACCAGCATCTGGGAGAGGTTTTTCTGAACACATACTTGAACATCGATTGTCAAATATCAAAAATGGTAATAGCAAGGGTTACTGTGGCCAAAATACTCGATGGTCTAGAGCATCTCTGTTGGGATATGCATCTATCCTATAATGATGTATTATAACCAGGATGGCATCTGTCATATAAGAGAGCTACCCCAAGAAAGACTGCTCCTGTTGCAGCATCTGCTGATCCCCTTGTTTCTGAGCCACTGCTGCTTTTACTGTCCAAAAAGCCTCTGCAGCGTTACCTGCTGTTAGTATTAATTCTCTCTCATCTAATCTGTTCTATCTAGGCCTTTCTACAGCACTCATTTGCTCTGGTATCTGTCATAATGACAGGTTTCAGAGTAGCAGCCGTGTTAGTCTGTATTCGCAAAAAGAAAAGGAGTACTTGTGGCACCTTAGAGACTAACAAATTTATTTGAGCATAGTGAGCTGGAGCTCAAGTACTGCTTTTCTTTCTGGTATCTGTGTCTTCCTTGAGTTTGTTGAGTCATGGGTCTGATCCAGGTAGGGGTAAGGGGCATTTCCACAACCTTTTTATTAAGTTGTGCTTATAGCCAGGTGTATTATAATAGGCGATAACTATCTGAAGTGTTCAAAAACCATAATGTGAGCTCTGAAATAAGGGCTTGATTTACTCCAAAACCACCTATTTATACTGATTTAGCAGTTCCTCTTGGTCTTTCTAGCTGGCAGCGCTAATATTTTCTTAAGCTGTTTCATCTGGACTCTATTGTTGCCAGATGATTTCTTATGTTTCTGATCTTTTGGGGTTGACCAGTCTGATATCTTTTCAGGTGTTCAGGGAGATGAGTGTTCTCCTGGCAAGGAAATGTTGGTATAACAGGAGTATTCTTATAACTACATCATTGGGATAACTGTAGGCTGGATACTTCATAGCCTGTTAACATATGTGGTGTGAGACTCAGCTGTCACACACTATCTATACTTTTGCTGGGTATATTCCTTGGGGTTATATAAGTTTCCAGTTTTGTTTAATTTTTGAGGGGTTCTTTCAGAGTGATGAATGATCATCTGCATGGGGCATGAGAATATTAGGTTCCCAGTGGATTATGATGCATGCAATTCAGTTCTTTCTCCATTAGCAGCAACCTAAAATGAATTAAAACTTAAAATCATGCAAGGGATGTATGCAAGCTTTAGTGATACTTGGTGATGTGCTTCTTTCCAAGTAGTGTCAGAAATACAAAATAGATTAGGCTAAATGGAATTAATGAACTGGCCCTTTTCTGTAGATCTTTAAGCGAAATTAGTGTTCATAGAAGGAGCTGTATTGAGAGCCCTGGAGACTGAAGTATTTTATTTGCTGCAAGCCAGCATCAGCAGTATGAGTTTCTCAACTCTGCCTTCAACCTTATTCTGGCGGTAATACCTGTTGGGTGAGAGAAGAGTTCAGTCTCTACACCCATTCAGTCCTTGTCCTCTGTGTTGATACTACCCACTAGGGTGTCAGATACTATTAGGATTTTGTGATTTGGACACCAGTCCACTTGAAAATGGATTGGTTTATTTACTTCACATATGAACTTACCATTTACCTTTGGAGTCTACTTAGATTCAAATTCTGTGTTTGATCAGGGTCATCTTAGTCCCTAGGAGATGCGTATTCACACAATCAAACAAATACTAGTTTTGACAAAAATCTGTATGATTGGCAGCCTTTGTTCAGAAGTTGGGAGGTATTGTTAATATGAAGGAGGACCGGATAGATCTGGATGACATTGAATACTCGAGTAATAGAAATGGGATGAAATTTAATAGTGCAAAGTGCAAGGTCATGCATTTAGGGACTAACAACAAGAACTTCTGCTGTAAACTGGGGACTTATCAGTTGGAAGCAACAGAGGAGGAGAAAGACCAATGTGTATTGGTTGATCACAGGATGACTATGAGTTGCCAATGTGAAGCAGCCATGAAAAAGACTAATGCAGTCCTAAGGTGCATCAGGCAAGGTATTTCCAGTAGAGACAGGGAAGTGTTAGTTCCATTATACAAGGCACTGGTGAGACATCATCTGGAATACCATGTGCAATTCTGGTCTCTCATGTTTAAGAACAATGAATTCAAACTGGAACAGGTGCAGAGAAGGACTACTAGGATGATCAGAGAAATGGAAAATCTACCTTATGAGAGGAGACTCAAAGAACTTGGTTTATTTAGCCTAAGCAAGAGAAGGCTGAGGGAATATACGATTGCTCTCTATAAATACATCAGAGGGATAAATGCCAGGGAATGGGGAGGAGTTATTTAAGTTAAGCGCCAGTGTTGACACAAGACCAAATAGACGTAAACTGGCCATCAATAAATTTAGGCTTGAAATTAGATGATGGTTTCTAACCATCAGAGGAGTGAAGTTCTGGAACAGCTTTCCCAGAGGAGCAGCAGGGGCAAAAAACTTAACTGGCTTCAAGACTGAACTTGCTACGTGTATGGAGGGGATGGTATGATGAGACTGCCTACAGTGGCATTGGATAATAGCAAATATCTCCAACGGCTGGTGATGGGACGCTAGGTGGGCGAGGGCTCTAAGTTATTACAGAGAATTCTTTCCCATGTGTCTGGCTGTTGGGCCTTGCCTGCATGCTCAGGGCCTAAGTGATCGCCATATTTGGAGTCAGGAAGGAATTTTCTCCTGGGTCAGATTGGCAGAGACCCTGTGAGTTTTTCGCCTTCCTCTGCAGCATGGGGCACAGGTCACTTTCAGGTTTAAACAAGCATAAATGGTGGATTTTCTCTAACTTGAAGTCTTTAAATAACATTTTGAGGACTTCAGTAACTCAGCCAGAGGCTATGGGTCTATTACAGGAGTGGGTGGGTAAGGTTCTGTTCCCTGCAATGTGGAGGAGGTCAGACTAGATGATCATGATGATCCGTTCTGGACTTTAAAGTCTGAGTGTGTGTCTAAGAACCACCTCTGAACTGGAATTGCAGGTATACTTCTGGTGTGAACTGAAAGAGGTATCAGCAGACCCATGTGGGAAAACTTGCCCATGCCTGAACTAGGTTTGTTTGTTTTTTTAGTTGTCTAGTATTAATAGTCATTTGCTACTATAACTCCTGAGTTCACCTATCATTTTTAAAAGAGGCAGTGCATGCTAGATGTGTGGTTTATGTCTTAATTTTTCTGTCTCCAACAAAATTACATACGGAAACAAACCCACAATACAGGGGAACAGAGAAAAAGATATCTTACGTTCACTTTAACACGTCCGGAAGACCCTCTGATTCTATGGTGATGAGCAGTCTAAGAACCTACAGTAGTTAGGGATGAAGGGGGAGAGAAAGTTATCTTCAAGAGCTAATGGCAAAATTAATACATTATCTGACACTTGAGCAGCTATTCATTGGAATTTCACCATATTTTCTAAGCTGCATAATGACTGGAGGAAGACGTGTCCCATCTGCCCCTGGCAGAATTTCAGCTTTTTGTTCATAGGATTACTTGTAAGTTGTGTTTTAAATGAGACTTTTGTATTTTGTTTTTACTACTGTAAATACTAACTCTGATTTCATTATGACCTGGGGCATTTTCTCCAATAAGTTATCTGCAGCATCGGGGCTGGCTTAGGTATTTTTAGGGATTCCATTATTATAACAATTGTTCTTTCATGAGTTCTCTTCATCCTTGGTTTCCTTGCAGAATTGTTTGTACACATTTCAATGTAAATCCATTTTTTAAAAGAAAATCTGTCTCTCTGTAGTCTGTCTTTCCTTGTTATGCTTATTTTGATGGAATTAATGCCTAAAGGAAGAATAGCAATGAAGAATAGATGGGACTGGGGAATCAAAACCAGAAAATGCTGCTCACGCTGCCAGATTTGAAAAATAAGTGGAGCAGTACAGTATGAACTGCATGTCACACTTCAAGTGTTAATAATTTTTGCATAATGATTCCTAGTCTTATGTTCAATTCAGGCTTATTAGCTTGTGGTAATATACTTTTATATTGAATGCAGTCATATTTCTGCTCATTTAAGCAATAAAATGCAAATTCAGCAGAAATAGTAAGTAGATTAACTATGGATGCTTATTGGTTGGCCCCAGAGATTGTTTTCCTGCATTATTTGGGCATAAAGCATTAGAATCTGTTTTTGACTAAATTTTTCATTGCGCTAATAGTTTACAGTTTGAGTTAGCATGTTTCTTCTGTAATGTTTCTAACATTTTCAATAGCATTTGTGAGTCCAAATTTAGTTTGCTGACTTTGACTGTAAGATATGAGGACAGAGGGGGAAAAAGGCTATTGTGACTAGAAAGAGCAGCTTGAACAAGAGTTTGATATAATTAGGGGAAAATTGCTAGTTTTATAGCTATAGTATTTATATAATATAGCAATATAAATCACAGCTTCCTTTGCCTTTTTTTGTATTCAGTCACAACAGCATGTGAAATGTACTGAACAGCAGCTGGTATTCAGGTCATATAAGATATAATCATTAATGTCATAAGCAGGTTAAGCAAGTTGAATGGAAGGTAAAATCATATGTGAAGATGCAGCTATAGAGTGTCTGACCATGAAACCTAAATTGCTAAATTCTAGTTCAAAATCCTTATTCCTTGTTTGGTCTATGAAAGTACCACTTAACTTTGCTCTTCCTTGCATTACTTTCGCAGGGGAGGTGGGAAAGCCATTAACCTTTTGACACAGGCCTATCTATTTTTGCCACCATTAGCATTAATATATTTTGTATTAGCATATTGTATTGCAGGGTGGTAGGCTCTTGGTTTTAAACAACTGATTATGGCATTTTGTTTTTGTTTCATTTTTGCTATTCCATAGTTTGAGTACTCAAATATAGAGCAGGTATTCTGCACACTTCTACATGCTGCTTTGACAGTACAGTAACTCGTCACTTAACGTCATCCCAGCTAACATTGTTTTGTTGTTACTTTGCTGATCAATTAGAGAACATGCTCATTTAAAGTTGTGCAATGCTCCCTTATAACGTAGTTTGGCAGCCACCTGCTTTGTCCACTGCTTGCAGAAAGAACAGCCCGTTGGAGCTAGCTGGTAGGGGCTTGCAACCAGGGCGGACCGGCAGCCCCCCATCAGCTCCCCGCTCCCCTAAATTCCCTGTGCAGCAGCAGCCCCGCGGACTATCAATTGCCGGTAGTTCAGCTGTCCCACCCCCCACTGCCATGTGCTGCTCCTGCTCTCTGCCTTGGAGCTGCTCCCTGTGCGGGGCAGGGGTGGGGGAAGAGGGGTGCTAATATCAGGGTGTCCCCCTTCCCTGCTCCTGCCACCCGCTCCTTTACCCCATCTCCACAGAGTGGGGTGGGGGAAGATGACGACACGACAGGGCTCAGGACGGAGGGATTTTGCTGGCAGCAGTTGCTGTCTCAACTTGCTGATCTAAAAGGCAGCATACTTAGAGTGGGGTCAGCATACTTAAAGGGGCAATGCCTCTTTCTCACACACACGGTGTGTGTCTCTGTTTCTCTCTGCCATGCTGTCTCCCCTCCCTCCATTCGTGCTTCCTTGTAGAGTGTGAAGCTACGTTAACAACAATGTGTTAACCCTTGAGGGCTCAGCTGAATGCTAGTTCATCATTTAGCAGTAAGGCATTCCCTGGGAACTATCCCACCCTCTTCCACCCTGACTTCACCACCTCAACCAAGCTTCACAATCATCATTGCTGTGTACAGTATTAAATTGTTCGTTTAAAACTTATACTGTGTATATATGTGTGTATGTGTATATGTGTATATATATATATATATATATACACATACACACACACACACAGAGAGAAAGAGTTAGTCTTTTGTCTGGTGAAAAAAATTTCCCTGGAGCCTAATCCTCTCTATTTACATTAATTCTTACAGGGAAATTGGATTTGCTTAACATTGTTTTGCTTAAAGTAACATTTTTCAGGAACATCACTACTACATTAAGCAAGGAGTTACTGTATATTTAAGCACCACAATTCTAGCTATATATTATTGCTCTATATAGTTACAACTATAGCTGTATATCATTAAGGGAGGTGGAAAATATGCTGCCCATTCTTATGTAGTCTAAAGTTTTTCTGATACATTTTAACTTAATTTTAAAGGACTAATAAAAATTAGCCTAACCCTTATATGGCACATTTCATCATGCGAACTCAAAACACTTTACAAAGTTGAGTAAAAATCAACGGTGATTTGGAATACTGAGGTAGAGAGAGCTCAAGGCCAAATTTTTCCAAAATTTGATCAATATTTAACACCTAGAGGCTGATCTTCAGAGATAAGACCTGATCATTCTGACTGAAGTCATTTGGGAGCTGTGGGTGCTCAACACCATTGTAAGATAAACTCTGTGTCTTAAGTTGGGCACCCAAAAATTAGTGATCATATAGGAAGGTTTTGGCATAAGTGGCTAGACCCAATGTCACTCACTGAGTGAGTAGCAAATTTGGGAATAGAACCCAGATCTTCTGACTCCCCATGTGGTGCCCTGTCCACTGGATTATGCTTAAGGCTGCGATTTAGTCATGTGTATTTTTTAGTAAAAGTCATGTACAGATCATGGGCAATAAACAAATATTCTTGGCCCATGACCTGTCCATGACCTTTACTGCAAATACTCCTGACTAAGTCTTAGCTGGGGGAAGCCTCTGAGGGGCCTCTGCAGCGCTGCTGCTCTGGGGGACCCCCAGGGCCAGCCCCACTGGCCACAGTTCAGGCAGTCCTTGGGGCCAGCTGCACCTACCACTGCTCATGCGCTTTCTTGAGGCCAGCTGCCTGGGGCCGCCCAAGCAGTAGCTGGTGCGGCTGGCTGTACGGCTGCTCCCCGCCTGAGTAGCTGGCTCTGGGGTCAGCCACACTGGCTGCTGCAGAAGTCACAGCAGTCGCAGAAAATCACAGAATCCGTTATTTCCATGACCTCCGTAACAGACACGCAGCCTTAATATCCTAGCTTTTTGTGTTCATTAAAACTCATTAACTGCTAATGAAACCTGTTTTGTTGCAATTTTCATAGATCCTTTGAAAATTTGTATAAAGAAGATATATTTTGTCTCACAAAACAATGATACAGAACCATAGTCTCAGATATACAGTCATGTGCAAATTCCCTATGATTAAAAGTAAGCCAAAATGAAAATGGCATTCCTGCTGTATTAGCACTACTTCTCAGCAGCCTTTCCAGGAGTAGCTACAGAGTCACCAGGCAAATTGGATATGAAGTTTGCCAAGGAGCCAGATGTCTCCTCTGTAAGATTGTCTTCCACAGACTAGTTTCTGGTTTTGTAATTACAGTCCAAAGAGAAAATGGAAAATGTATGACTTACTTTTATGAAGGATTAGTTTACTGGAGTATGGATACACAATATCCCACAGTATATGATCATGAAAAGGTATCCTAGTAATTATTGTTTTTAAATTAGAGTGAATTTCTTGAATTATCATTCTTTGTCTGCCAAAATCTGTAACTGCTATACAGACCATCTGCACAGTAAGACACTCAATTATAACACTGATGTTATTGTACCAAAATGTTCTCTTAATTAAGTATCATTCTGTTTGTGATACTATCTCTCTGATAATGCACAAAAGGTTAAACTCCAAAAGCTGATCACTTAAAAAAGTTGAGTGCAGTTGTTGTCCAGTACTTGTACAGTATTAATGAAGCATTTAAGAGATACAGGTTCTCGTGATCTGTGCAGGGAACTGGGAGCGTGAAACTTCTGAGTTACAATCCCAACAGACCTTGACTCACCATGTGAATTTGGGCAAGCCACTTGAATTTCTCTACTTCTGTTTTCCCGTCTATAAAATGATTATAATACTTAGCTACCCAAGGCCCTGATTCAGCAAAGCACTTAAGCACATTATTGACTGTAAGCATGAGAGTACTGCCAGCCCTTAAAATTGAATATGTACTTTGCCCAACATTGGTTATGCAGAGATTGATTATTTACTTAGAGCAGATTCACTGCTGTTGTTCAGATGCTTTGTGCTGCTCTGGGGATGGAAAGCAGCCATAAACTCAGTTTACTAGGCTTAGAACTGCTTTGCATCACTGGAATGGCAAAAAGCAGCTGCAGTATGCTGGTGAATTTGGTCTGTAATGTTTTTAAAGCAATTTAAAGGTTAAAATGATGCTATATAAATATTTATTTTAATTGGATGGTACATTAGACAGTTTCATCAGTGAGAATGCATTTTAGTTTCTGGAGTAAATAGGATATACACCGTAACAGGTAAGCCTGACATATCTCAGAGTTCCCTTTTGTTGCTAGGTGAGAAATGCTAGGTTTCTACAAGATTTCACTATTTTTCACTTTTGCTAAGCCTCCATATGTACATTTGTGGTCATAAGTTGGACAAACTTTGTAGAGTGGCTTAGAAAATCATAATAATTAGAATGTTCATTAATATATAACATTTCTTGAAATCAGAAAGACATTTGAAAAAAAATAACCATAGACATCATCTAAATAGATTATACCTACTAAGCTTACACTAAAAATATAAGCCCTGTCCACTGTCTCCAGTAGATGTGGTGATTGGGCTCTCTCCATAGTGAATTGTATATGTTTTATTACTTTGTTTTTGTGCCCAGAACTTCAGATTATCTTAATGTTGAAGAAATAAAAATAAGTAAATGAAATCTTGCTTATTCCCCTCTGTATGGAATAGGTCACATATCTTGCTGAAACATAAAAGGCCTTATTTACCACTTCTATACATCAATTTTACACCATGAAATCACATTGGTGTAATGGAATGAGGAGTCAGGCCTCAAACCTGTAGTATCTCGTTTCTATGTATGTGTAGTAAATGTACATACAAAAATATATTACATTCAATATTTTAATAGTCCAGTTTCTGCTCCTTTACACTTATGCAACCCTATTAAAGTCATAGGGTCTATCTGGAGAGTTAATGTGTGGCAAGCTACTAAGCTACTTTGGTTTACTCATGTTTCAAATGGGAGTAGTTCAAAGAGCACTACAGAACTTTTAGTGCATGGTACCCGGGACCACACAACCAGTTTGTCGATGGCAAATTAGTATGGTATAGATTTACATTCCAGCTTGCTGTGGACTAGTTCTTTGTATAGACAAGCCCATAGATGTTGCATAAGTATAACAGTGAGTGGAATTTGATTTTGTGTGTGTGTGTGTGTGTGTGTGTAAAAATAATAAAAATGAATTTGAATGGCTGTTTAATTTAATTTTTAACTATGGACCAAATCTTCAAAATAGTATGTGTATAAGTACAATGACTGGGAGCAATTTATGTTACCATGCAGTTTTGGCCTGTAAGTAGTAAAAGGTTATAGAAGTGCATGAGGAGTGCAAGGAGCAGCTGGTAATTAGTAAATGGAGGGCATTACCTCTGTGAATTAAAGCTTTTAGAAATAAGAACAAATCAGCCTATTTTAGCTTGCTGATCTGTCCTGTCATGCCTTTTTTTTTCTTTTGTTTGCACGTCTGCTGAATTTTTCTTAAATGTCTGTTTGAGCATTCAGTAATTTCTTTTGTTTTAATTCTCATCTCCTTTGAGTTAAAGACAGTGGGTGGTCTTAAAAAATTGTACTAGTTTGAAATGTCCCTCATTTTACAGGGGCAATCCACCTTGTAAAGACAGAGGATATCACAGGAATTGATACAATTTCTATCTTTTTTGAAAGATTCTAACATTTGCCCACAGTTTCATGGTTCCTGTGGGCAGTGATAGCAAATATGAGGGGGTACACTGGTGCATTGTCTTCCATTGTAAACCACGGAGCGTTTAGGCCCACATTTGAATTGTGGGTGCTTCAGTATATGGGCATCCAACTGGAGACATCTTGGGCCTGATTTTCAGAAGCGATGATTCAACTTCAGTTGAAATCAGTGGGAGCTGCAGGTACATAATACTACTGAAACTCAGGTGATTATTGGGTTGGGTACCCAAAAATAGTGAACATTTCTGAAAGTTTTGTCTTAACTTTTTGAGCCCAGTCCTGTATTCCTTGTACATACAAAACTACTGGCTTTTGGTGGGAATTCAAAGAATTCAGGATTGGGCCCTAAATCTGTGTCTTTAGCTGGGATTTTTGCCATTCATGTTATGAAATAGAAATATGCTTTTTGTAATGAGTCATTAAGCAGAATAAAACAGAGGTTTAGAATGTCAACATGCTCTATTCCTGTTAGATTAGTCTGTAACATAAGTGCTTATGCATGCTTCGAGCCCTCAGTTCTCTTTCTGGGAGTTTTTGAGTGTATAAGGTATACAGTCCTGCAGCCAAGCCACATAGGGTATAATTAACTTACCCTTCTCTGAATAAATGTTAAAATGATGTAAAATTGTTCTTTACTAATTGTTTTTGTGACATTTAAGTGAAACTCTAGTTATTTACATAATCTTTTAAATGTCATTAAAATATTTTGAGATAGGACTGATGAGTCATGTGTTTTGTGATATTTTACTAATCTTTATAAATGGACCTAGTTAGTTTCCCTTCTAATCTAAAACTAATTTGTTCTAGGAGCTCTTAGGTTTAGACTTTAATATGCTGATTCAGTTTGTCTCTCCTCATGTCCAACTTTTATGAGAACCATGGAACTTAATTGTACTTCAGTAATCAGACTTACTCACCAAATAAATTACCCAGACTTTACAGAACTGTTGTTATGAGATATTCACAAAATTAACCTTTTTTTATCCTATGCATTTTATCCTATGCATTTTTTATCCTATTGCATTCTTCGCTGAAAAAATGAAACAATTTCTGAAATCTAGTTTGTAGAAATAATACAGCAACAGCGAAGTTTCAAAGTTGCAACTTTTTTTCTAACTGAGTGAATCGATTTTTTTTAAATTCCTTTCAGGACATTTGAAACTACATGTAATGCCTCCCAGGGTTGAGATTATGCTCAAGTACCTGAAAAATAACAGATGCTGCTATGCTCTTCATAGCAGAGAATGGTGCTGTACACAGCCAGAAAACATCAGTGGAACATAACCCCAAGCAGCAAAATCATTGTTGAGATTGGCAAAAGAAAATTGTACTGTATTAGAGTCTATGGCTTTTCACATCTGCTAGGTTAGATCAGCAAGTACTGGCAACAGCCCATTCTGTAAATGGCCCAAATGTTTTCCTTCTGAGAATTTCACTTTAACTTAGTAAGCAAAATTTGTTCAAAATAGATAATATTGAGTGCTGAAATAAGTTACCACAAACTTTTATAACAAAAAACACTTGTGAAAACAAGGATTGCTTTCATTAATGTATTATTCACTTTTTAGTTATTTGGACTGCAACACAGTAACTGTTTATATGTTGTTTGTTTTAAAAGAGGTTTTCCTTTGTCCTAAAAGAAGTCCTGGTCCTTATTTTTCCTATTTTGTCTAGGTAGTAAAGAAAAAAAAAATTTCTTCCTCCCTGAGACAAATAAGATGATAGAGCATCAAGTATGTATTTGCAAAAGTAAAGGTGGTATGTCATTAATTATATTATATACATTAATTTATCCTATCTGAGGTTCAGTTTCTGGCTTGAGTGTATTATCTAGCAAATGGTATGGAGTTTTGGCACTGTTAATGCTAGTATAGTATCAGTACCAGTAAGTCTGAACTCTGATAAAACAGGATGTATCCTTTGGTAACATTTATTAATTTATATGAAGTTATTAATTATTTCATGGCATGTTAATACTTCTCTTTTGGAAATAAATTGTATGTGCCATGTTTCCCTGGGAAACAAAATACTTAACCTTGCCATAACCTGTACCAGTTTCCAGGCAGCACAGATAATGAGATGTCACTTACAGCAACATAAAAGTGCCTCTGAATATTGGGAATCCAGTCCTCTGTCTGGCTTGTGGGATGTAATGAAGGATTTATTAAATGAATAAAAGGTTCATTAATAAAGAAAAATCTCCTTTAATGCCCACATAATCCAATTAATAAATGTTTTGGAAGATAGTGGTCCATTCATTTTACTGTTTCGTGAGGAAATGTTGTGCAATACACAGCCAGAAATGTAGGTGGAATTACAAAAAGCATACAATGTACTCGTGAAAGCACAAACAAAAAGACCAGATGCTCAGAGACAGAAAATGTACTTCTTAAAGTGCTGAGCTGTTAAGCTCACAGTAGCATTAGAAAACTATAATGGCCAGAAATGGTACTCCATTAATACTAAGATGATATCAATTTATCATCTAAGCATTTCACAACCATGTTAAATCTGGAACTAATACTGTTAGTATTACAGTTTTTCTTTCGCTAACACTAGTTGAATGCAAGTAGCAAACATATCATAACGTGCCCATTACAGCTCAGTAAAAGCTCTTCCAGCATTCCAGTGTAAACGCCAACTTTGAAGGTTTAAAACTCAATCAGGAAATATTTCTCTGATTTGGAATGCAAGTTCTCAACTTAAGAGCAAATTTTCTTTCCTCAAATTAAGGCAACCATTTCAGATGTCTGATATATGGTCACTCTCAGACCACTTAATGTGTGTTTCACACAAACATCTCATACGCAGACTAGAACAACTCCTTGAGAGTTACACAATTACTCCACTGAACACTCAGCTAGGGTCAAACTCTCAACCAGGTGTCGAACCAGCTTCTTAAGTTGTGTGCGCACATTTTGAGATATGTACATGCAAAACCCAAATTTGTGTGCATAAACAGGAACTTAAACTTGAAAATTAGAAGGACAGCTCTCCAATTAACATAGGAAATGTACTTCCTACCTGGAAGGCCTGCCAAGAGAGTGTAGAGAAGTGATGTCAGGGTTCCCTCCTCACTCTGAACTCTGGGGTGCAGATGTGGGGACCCGCATGAAAGACCCCCTAAGCTTATTTCTACCGGCTTAGGTTAAAAACTTCCCCAAGGCACAAATTTTTCCTTGTCCTTGGGCGGTATTACTGCCACCACCAAGTGAGTTAGACAAAGATTCAGGAAAAGGACCACTTGGAGTTCCTGTTTCCCTAAAATATCCCCCCAGGCCCCTTCACCCCCTTTCCTGTGGAGGCTTGAGAATAATATACCAAACAAATAGATAAACAAGGTGAGCACAGACCAGACCCTTGGGTTTTTAGGACACTAAAAACCAATCAGGGTCTTAAAAGCAGAATAGTATTATAAAGAAAAAAGTAAAAGAAGCACCTCTGTAAAATCAGGATGGAAGGTAATTTTACAGGGTAATAAGATTTATAACACAGAGGATTCCCCTCTAGGCAAAACTTTAAAGTTACAAAACACAGGAACAAACCTCCTTCTTAGCATAGGGAATATTCACAAGCTAAAACAAAAGATAATCTAACGCATTTCCTTGCTTTACTTACAATTTTTGTAAACTTAGATGCTTATTTCAGGTAGGGTTTTAGAAGAGGTTTTTTCCTGCCTAGTCCCTCTTTCTGTCCTGAGAGAGCGCAACAAAGAGAGCACAAACAAAACCTCCCCCCCACAGATTTGAAAGGATCTTCTTTCCTTATTGCTCCTTTTGGTCAGGTGCCAACCAGGTTATTTGAGCTTTTTAACCCCTTACTGGTAAAGGAGGGATTGTGTGCTACCCTTAGCTGTATGTTTATGACAAGTGAGTTAAGGCACAGCAGTTCTCGGAAGCATGCTGAGCTTTCCCTGCCCACTAGACCTCTTGGGAGCCTCAGAGCTGATACATTAAGCCTTACTGCCTCCAGAATAGTAAGCTACATCCTCCCATCAGTAGGCGCTCAGGCTGGATGACTGGATGAGAGGGATGCCGCCTAGCTGAAGACAACATCTCTGCTCCTGCTTTCTTCCTCAGTCTCTCTGAGAAACTCTGAACTTGCGTTGGTGGTGCCTGCATTTCCTACAGAACCCTCTAGAGTCCTATTTTCTAGGAGGGCTGTGATCTCCCGCCCATTTCAAGCTATGTCCCGGCTGGTAGGAGTCTGTTCTGAATTTACCCACCTGGGTGAAATGCCTCTGTCAATGTGCAAGGCTAGGGCCCTGTTGGGATAAGTGCTTCAGTGATTTCTTTGGTAGGAACGTCTTCCCCACTGTAACTGCATTTCCTTCAGGTGGTAGCCTCTTTCATTGGGGCAGCTTTGGACCAACCTAACTCGGCTTTCAGAGTCTCACCTCAGTCTTCTGTTGCTCCGAGTTCAGTAAAGATTTGTTCACTAGGAGATCTGCCTCTAAGACACTTCAATGTTCTGTCAGGTGCCCTCCAAATTATGATATGGTTGCAGTCTGTTACCTGTTTAGGCTTGGTCAATTTCCAGCTGTTCCTGTCATACTTATCCCTACCCATACTTGGCTGCACATATAGTCTATGTGCTGCAGTCAGATTTCAGTGAATAAAGGGTTCTGTGAATAACTAGGGGAGCTGGTCTTCATTTGGGGTTCTGGGAATAGTTGAGGGTGAGGGTCTATTTCTCAAACAGACTATGAGAAAAGGAGGTTCACCAGCTGCATGAACCACCTCAGCCCGTGTTCACCAGCGTGGAATGAAGTTTGTGAATACTCTGAACCTTGAACTCAGAGCCCAGTTCAAGTTAGCTGAATTTCAAAACTTTTTGCCTCTTCTTTTTCTCCTTTCAAGAGACTTGAAATGAACTGCTTCATTCTAATGTCCTGCAATGAAAACGTTGGAGTTCACTTAGTAAACCAAACTTTGTAAGAGACGCAGAGCACTAATACTGCTACCCATTTTATAGGGGTGTTCTGAGCTTAATTAATGTTTGTAAAGGCTTTTGAGATCCATGGATGAAAGGCTGTTATATAAGTGACTGTTGCTATTGCACTTGGAAAGCATATAAAGGGAAGTGCTGGCTTGACATGAGACTACTCTGTGCCTGCTCCTTACAATCATATTTTGAACTTGGCAAGGATGCTAGTGTAAAATGTTCAGTTTGTAGAAATCGTGTGATGTTTAATTTTGTTCAGTTAATTTCCTGGCTGTGTTCGGTTGGTACTAGCTGACTTCTTCTAGGCCTTATCAACATGCAAACTTGCACTGGCTTAACTAAAGGTTTGTTTTAAAAGCAGCTTAGTTAAGCTGGCGCAAGGTTGTGTGTAGACACTATTCGTTCGGTTTAAGAATGACTTCTTTTTGTTTAGCTTAATTTTTTAATTGCACCCCATGAATTAGTAGGTTTTTTACCAACATTGATATAATGCTAGCAAATAGTTAAGGTACTTAATGTTCACTTACCTTAGTGACAGCTCATAGAAATTTAAAAAAAAAATCCACAGTCAAACTTTGCTTATCTGAGCATCAGATAAGTGAAACTCTTGCTTATTAGAAGGTCAGATTCATTATCCCAAGATTTGACTTCACATAACTACTTTCTGTACTGCAGTCATGTTCCAGTGAATAAAGACTTCAGCGCACAGTCAGGGGAGCCAGCCCAGGAAATACTTTCTGCAGTCGGAATAGGGAAACATTATGCTATATTTCCCAGATCAGAGGACTTTGAACACGATCTTAAGTCTGTTGGCCAGTTCCCCTCGCATAGCTTCCTCCCCATATCAGGATGTGAGCACATACGACTTTATATGCTGTTAGACTCCATCCATAGAGTCTTATCTGCTGATGTTCTGCTGAGCCGACCAGGACTGGGAGAACAGAAAGCTGTTCATAAGAATGTGAACCAGATAACCAAGTTTCTGTTGTTAAAAAATCTGGATACCAGTGTATAATGTGTATTCTCGAAGTGAAGCATTTAGGTCTACTCCTGAGCAGATTTTTGTGTGAAAGTATTTTTCCATTAAAGAATCATCTGTTCCTGCAGCTCATTTCCTTTGTAAGTGTAGCCTCACTTGGTGACATCGTCATTAGTTGCTATGGAAATAATTACAATGTCTGAAATAGAGTATTATGATATCAGATGGGGAATAAGCAACAAGAACAGATGAACCGTTAAGGAATAGAGAGGTTCTTTGTTGATGTAGTCGGTAATCAAAAAATGGATCACTAAAGAATTGAGCAGCAAGTCTGACATACTGGATAAATTGCAGAAATGCTTTTCAAAGTTTTCCATGAGGCACCATTAGTGGGTCAATCTTGCAATCCTTACACAGGTAATCAGTTGACATCAGTAAGAGTTTTGACTGTATCAGAACTACGGGATTTGCTGCGTCAAATTATCGTATCTGAGGAAAGAGAGAAACATCTCAGGGTTTCTAAATGCCATCAAGAAATGTGAAAAAAAATGCCTTAATAGCCAGTTTTTTTGTGGGATTTTCTCAAGAACAATATTTTTTTTTCTATGCTGAGCTGGTGTAAATGGGCAAAACACCATTGGCTTAAATGGAGCTATCTCCTTTTACGCCAGCTGAGAATCTGGTCAACAGTTCCCAGCACTGTGCCCATTTCTGGAAGATATAGATTGTAAACTCCTCAGGGCAGGGATTGTGTCTACCTCTGAGTTTGTAGAATGCTTAGCTCAATGGCTCTCTAATTCTGTCTGAAAGTGCAATTTTAATATAAATATTAAAAATAATGACAATATATAGGTTCAAAAGTGAGTTGGGGGAGAAGTTTAGTTCTGGAGAGAAATTAGCAAGAACATAAGAATGGCCATACTAGGTCAGACCAAAGGTCCATCTAGCCCAGTATCCTGTCTTCCAACAGTGGCCAATGCCAGTTGCCCCAGAGGGAATGAACAGAACAGGTAATCATCAAGTGATCCATCCCCTGTTGCCCATTCCCAGCTTCTGGCAAACAGAGATTGGGAAGACCATCTCTGCCCATCCTGGCTAATAGCCATTGAACATAAGAAGGATGAAGCTAGCAATGAGGTTGTTTTATAAGGAAAAGGTCAATAAAGAAGAGAAAGGGGCCAAGAACAGAGGTTTGAGAAACTTTGTGACAGAGTATGTAAAAGGGGGTAGATGTAAATCCTCCACCAGAAAAAGTGTTAGGGAATTGCCAGAGAGCAAAGTGCAGGAGACATTAACTCATTGACTTCTGCTATATTGGCAATATAAGAAATAATAATCTATGCCTGTCATATTAAAAATGACAACACTGAGAGGTGTGGTCATGGCCGGGAACAATATATTTTATTTCAAGATTCTTGGGTATTGCAAATATGCTCAACAGAACTCTTCTAACTTAAAAAAATTATGGTGGAACTTTTGGTACAAGGTGGATTCTGTATTCTGGAAATCTTAATTTGTCTAACTATTACTACATTGTTAACTGTACACTTTGTACCTGCATGTCACCCAATAGCCATCTGCAAACTGAATTTAGGTTTGGAAACTGCTGTTCACACGCATTTCCTGTTTTTCTCAAGTCTGCTGTATGTACATTGCTGGCAAATGTTTCTTGAAGAGTTGTTTTTTAATAGCAGTGTATAACATTGTAAATAAACTGGTGAAGGCAGTCATGGGCTGAAGGAATGTGGTGATCCAGCTTACTTAAACTCTTCTATATTGTTGAAGTTTTCTTCTGAAAGAAACTAATCTTCATAAATACATTGTTAAAAATGAACACCACACTGTAGAACTGTCTATTCTCTTCCTCTTTAAATTGTGTTCAATGACTTTTCAAAGGTCTCTGCTCTTTCCTCTCTCCCAGGGTTTTCAGTATCCGTAATGGATACCTACCTATCCTTCCATTTTTCTAAAAATTCCCATCTCAGAGACCTCACAGTCACCATTCATCTGACTACATAGAAATTTCATGTCCTCAAGAACCACTGAGATAATTTTTAATCATGGGTATATGCGTGTGTGTATGTGGAAGGGGATCACTTCAGAGAGAAACTTTGCCACAGGGTAAAATATTCTTCCCAGCAGCCATCTTTCCTGATTTTTTGCTCTTTGCACCTGGGGTGGTTTACTAGTAATAACTAGTTTGACTGATATGTTCTTCTGCACAGAAACCTGCAGGAGGAAGGGACAAAATTCCACAACATTATCTTTGCAGAGTTTTCTAGCAAATTTTTACTGAGGCTGGGAAACAGGTTCCCCTTCACAGACTGAACAGGGAGTTCTACCCCCCATACCTATGCCATCCAGGGATCCTAAAGAGATCATTGCCATCCATGTGGAAGGTCACACGGTGTGTCTCCACCAATTTAGTCCTGGAGGACCCATTAAATCAACACCACGGTGAATTCCCGGCCCTGTTGAAGTCAGCGGGAGTCTTGCTATTGACTTCAATGGGAACAGGATTTTACTCCAAGTCTCCTGTCCCAGGACCCCATTTTCTACATCATTCCTGACCAGACACCTATTAGTAAGCAGCTTCTTGAAGGGAGTTAGACTAGTTTGCCATGCTGCCCAAGGAATTATTTCTGTCTTGCAGTCTCAGTCTGGCTTGAAAAGGGTTCATCATTATCTTTTCAACCCACTAAATCCTGTTTCTTTGTGATTGGTTAAAGGATGTTCCTGATAGGCAGAACTGGTGGCTGTGCCTTGCAAGTCTCCATTGAGAAGAGAGCGCTCTCCTTCCTTCCTTCCATCCCAGTTAAGAAATCCTCTAAAAGATTAGACTATCCTCTGTATGTATTTATGCCTGATGTTCTTTGTCCCTAGAACTCAGGAGAATAAAATTCAACTAGTAGAACTAGTATTAAAGAATCATGCAGAGGTTCTTTGTCCTATGAATAACTACTTGCTTTACTTGAGGGCTAGCTGCCTCCTGGGCAGAAAGGGCATCATCCTCTGTCCTAGAGATATGCCATGTCCTACTCAGTGTTCTCTTCACACATTTCCCAGGTACTACTCAGTAGAAATGATTGCCTCCTGGGAGGATGCCTCTGGATGCCTTGGAGGTCCTTAGTTCAGTGATGTGAGTCAAGGTTGTTTTAATCCTCTCACATTTCATCTTGGGTCTTCCATGTGCAGGAGAGCTACAATTAGACAGATCCCATTAGTACCAAATCTGGGGAGACTTAAACAGAAATTAATTGCATGTTACCTCTAAACTTTTCTTCTGTGAGAGTTCCAGCTCCTTGTAATGAGGACGGGACATTTCTAGCATGTGTGTAGTTTATTTAATAGGGTAAAATTAGTCATTTTCTATAGAATTCCCAGCTAATTTGATGCAGAGGTTGCTCATAGGATAAGGTGGCAAAAATCCCCCTTGGGGGAAAGGATCTATCTACCTTTGTGGAGAAAAGGGGAAGGAGTAACCTATTAGTCTCAGACACTGTGCAGGTTTTCAGAGGGACACAACGTACAAGTAAGACAAACTTACTTTCAGGTCTGAAAAGGCAGATCCCTGAGAACACCGGATCCTTCTTCATGTGGTGGCCCAGCAGGCTCTCAGCAGGAGGCATCACAGCCACCACTGAACGTCACCTGAGCCTGATCATAGGCAAGGTCTGATTGTCTCTCAGTATTGCATATTTTTAAAGTCCAAAATATCTGTGCATTATACGCTGCAGGAAATGAATATAAAGATATTTTTAAAAGCAAGTTGAAGTGCACCATATTGGGAAAACCAACTGACTTGCTTGGTGCTGGTTGACAGGCTCTAGCACGGTTCAGTGGTGGGAGTTAAAGCAGAGTGCATATTAGGAAGGAGGCAGAGGTTGGAGGGAGTAAGAGATGGGGGGATATAGGTGTTCACTCTGCAGATCTGAGTATAAACACAAATTGTAAGGAATATAAGTGTTGCAATGCTCCCTGATGCTCTTTATGTGGAGAAGTAAGCATGTAGCACAGGAGCAAAGCTCTCCTCTCCGCCCTGCACTGTGGACCTCTTCACCGCACTGCATAATTGTATTGTTATTTTGCATTTGTTCTCACATGCCGAAGTTCTTTTGACACTGTTTGCTATTCATTGCTAGTGCAGATGGATACTTCAGTATTGTTTGCCTTCATCCCAAGAATACAGTGTTACCAGGTGTTTGTTTTCTTTAAGAACTGCTTGAGATTCCCTTAATCGAAGAGGAAGTGCAAGAAACAGAGTCGTGGGCCAAGCCTCTTGTCCACCTTTGGCAGAAAAGAGCACACAATTTTATTGCTGAAAAAGAATATAATGCAGCTGCGGCCAAAATGGAACCCCATTGTGCCATTTGCACTCTCCTTATGCCCTACTACAAGGTAAGCCGGATTCAAATAATTCAGTAGTTATTTGGAAAGGAGTCTTTAATGTCTCTTTTATAGCTATGCATGACAATAAAATTAAATGATGCAAACACTAATCATTTTAGAAGGTTAATTTGTGACATGAAAAGGAAAGGAAAAATTCATTTCTAGCTAAGACTCATTAGTATAGAAAATGAAGTATTAATCACTACATAAGGGGTAAATGATCCACCAGCCACAGTAAATAAATTTTTCAAGAAGGATTTACTGGCAGGCCTCCTTCCAATTTCCTCCCACAGCCTGTGGGTAGAAGGTGGAGTAGCTGAGTGGCTTCTTCGTGGCCTTTACCGCAGTCCACGGGCTTGCAATAAGCGCTGTATGCTCATTCCTTGCAGGGGAGACAGATTTGAAGACAGCTGAACCATGTAGTTGCAAATCCACTAGTCACCTCCTGCCCACCCAAAATCTCTCTCTTCGTTACTGTGGAAAGAAGATTATTCAAGGGAGGAGAGAGTCTTGCTGTTTCTTTCCCTGGTCTGCAGCACTGCAGAACCCCTGTGGTTTAATGGTAGTTGGGCCTTTTGGGCAACAACAGTTCACCCAGAGAAAACATCTAGTCTACAGGACTGTTTGATACACATTTGTGGAAATACCAATAATGAATGTCAGGTGAAAATTCTGACATAGAATTGTCGAGTTTAAGATCAGAGGGGACCACCAAATCATTTAGTCTGACTTTTGTGATATCACACTGACGAGCAGACTGTTGTCATAATAAACTTTTTAATATGAACAGGATGTAGGTACAGAAATGAGATGATAAACTTTCTACTACTCTGTGTAGCTGCAGCCTGCAACTGCCTTATGCTGGGCTTCTTTGTTACTGCTTCCCAAACTGAACACTGTATCTAGAGTGTACAGGAAGTTGGGCATCTCTACACTTCCTGGAGGACTTACTGTACAGCACATCTTCCCATTTTTAGATCCCTTTTTGAAATTTCCTGCCTGAACTAAAACACTGTTAAATTAAATACACTAACTGACCTAACTCTTCAGGTTGCTAAACACAACCTTAACGTGTCTCGATCAGTCTTGTGGGACATTTTAGCAATCTTTCCAATCTGCTGTGTTGCAAATCCTTCTCTAAGGTTCTGTCTTATGATCAATAACAGGGTCAGTTTGGGAATGGTTTTCAACTTGTATGTCTGTTCTCACTTCACTTGTCCCAGCCAGGTTGCCAGGTACCTTGGCAGATGCTTATTCCTTCATAAGATTATGCTTTTATCTGTGGTCACTGAGTCCAGAGCGAGGTAACTCCTCTTTGATCATTGTAGCTTTGACTGATCAAATTCTTACTACGTCTTTGTTTTTAACTATGGAAGAGGTCTTGCTCCTTTGTCATAATATTTTGTCTGATTGTACTTTCCTAGACTTTTTTCTCTCGCTATCACAGGCTCTTTAGACATCCTTCATTTGTATCCCATATTTGGTAATCGAATATTTCTACATCTGCTCTAAAGGAGTTCAGTAGGTGACTTTCCACATTGTGGTGATGTAGCTCTATAACTGGAGTAGTGATAGATATGGATCTTCTCTTGCATCCATTTCTTTTTTCTGCAAGTTCTTCACTATATAAACTCCACATTAAGATACTTCATTGGCTTGAGGGTATATGGGACTTAATGTCTCATGCTGAAAGTCGTACATTTTAGCAAAGTCCAGGAATTCCCTGTTCTTGAATTGGAGTCCATGGTCAGTTACTACTATTCTCGGAATAACATGCCAAGCAAATACAGATTTAATATGTCTGACAACAGTTGCAGATGTGGTATCTTCAAATGTGACTGCTTCTCAGAAATTGGTTATAACCAGGTGATCATGTCTTCCCAAGTTGAACACATCAATTCCAACTTTGTCCCCATGGAATTGCAAGTGATTAATTTTGCTCAGTTCTTTCTGCTGGGAATTTTTGTATTTCTGATGTTGCAGACCTGGTCCATTATTTCTTCGATGTCATTATTAATCTGCGGCCAGAATACAACTTCTCTAGCTCTTCTTTTGGATTTGGTCATTCCCAGATACCCTTCATTTATTCATTCCAATACTTTTCTTATCACTGTTGGCACTATGATTTGTGTTCCCTTCAAGAGCACTCCTGCAATCACTGAAAGCTGTTTTATAATGGGACTAGGCAGGTGGGGAGTTTTGATTTTTTTTCCTCTCTTACTTATTGTTTGTATCATTGCTTGCAGCTTTCATCTTTAGCTGTTGCTATCTCCAGTTCATCTCATATGCCTGGAGATACAGCATGTGACACTTACCGTGTTCACAGGTATATTTACTGGTTGTTCCAGGTCATCAAGCTGTGTACTGACACTTGAAGCATAAGTTCTTGATAGTGTGTCTGCCATTACTAAATAGCATCCAGGTTGAAAATCCAGGGTCACCTAATACTTTTGTATTTTCGAAAGTAGTCACTATATCCAAGGTGGTGCTTCTCCAAATCCCTTTTTGTGTATGGCAATCAGTGGTTTTGTTCAGCTTATGCTTTGAAGCTACAACCATAGAGAAAGCTGTGAAATCTTGTACATCCATACACCAGACCAAATGTCTTTTTTCAGTTTATGCATATATCTTCTCTGTGGCATATAAGAGTGGCAACCAATCAGTTCCATGACACTGGTCTAGTACTGCTCCCAGCCCTCCTTTCAAAGTATCTGTGCAGAGCTTGATGTCCTGCAATGAGTCAAAAAACTGCAGCACTGGAGGTTATGTCAGAACCTGCTTTAAATCACTGAATTCCCTTTTATGCTCTGGCATCCATGCCCATTTGGTGACCAGGTGGAGCACAAGTCTTAGGTGAGTTGTGCAAGCTGTATAGTTAGATATGAACTTGCTGAAATAATTCAACATGCCTAGAAGTCTTTGAATTCCCTTTTTATCTTCAGGTCTCAGCATGTTCAATATTGCCTGAACCTTTGATTCATTGGGCAAGATTACCTTCGAGGTCAGTCTCTTTCCCAACTATGTTGTTTTTGTTGTTTGAAATTGACATTTGGCCGTATTGAGTTTAATGTTATTAACCCTCACAGTTTCCAGTATTCTCCTCGGTTATTCCTGATGGTCAGTAGCAGTGCTGCCCTATATTATTAGGTCATCCACAAACACTTTCATATGTGCTACACCCTCTAGGATCTGGCTCATTGTATTGTGAAATATTTTTGGAGCTGAACATGTTCCAAAAGGCAGTCTGAGGAAGCAGTATCTGCCAAAATGGTCTGTTTGAAGTCAGATCTTGGAGCTCTCAGTGTCCCAGGGGATCTGCCAAAATCCAGTGATACATTTAATTTGTTGAAGAATTTGGTTCCTACCACCTGATAGCAGTTCACTTCTTGTGAGCAAGTGGAAGTGTTCTCTTTTTATGGTTTTGTTCAGCTCCTTAGGGTCCATACGCAGCCAGAGTCCCCTCCTTTTTTTCTCTACGGTTCCTAAGGAGTGAACCCAATCTGTCAGTTCTTTCATTCTCTGAAGGATACTATTTGCTGTCATGTTTTGAAGCTCTTAAGGCTTGCGGAACTTTTTGTGTAGTGTGTACCACAGGTTCTTCATCATCTGTTTACTGTATCTTGCATGTTACTGGGAGACACCCATTTCTTGTGAATACATCTGTACATGATGCTATTAATACTTTCATATCTGAGTCTAGGTTGTTGTTCTGTCTCTCTATGTCAGGGGTAGGCAACCTATGGCACGCGTGCCAAAAGCGACATGCGAACTGATTTTCAGTGGCACTCACGCTGCCCGGGTCCTGGCCACCTGTCAGGGGGTGGGGGGGACTCTGCATTTTAATTTAATTTTAAATGAAGCTTCTTAAACATTTTAAAAACCTTATTTACTTTACATACAACAATAGTTTAGTTATATATTAAAGACTTATAGAAAGAGACCTTCTAAAAATGTTAAAATGTATTCCTGGCACGCGAAATCTTAAATTAGAGTGAATAAATGAAGACTTGGCACACTACTTCTGAAAGGTTGCCGACCCCTGCTCTTACGTCATACATCCTTCTATGAGACCAAGTATCTCACACCTGTGTAGGTCCAAGACTGGTTGTTCATCTCTGCCACAATCTCCTGTCCACAAACTCTTTTTTTTATTGTGTTCACTTTGTATTTAAGTGTCAGCATGCACTCTCCCGTCACTGAAATTGTTCCCCATTATAGTCTTTCACAGACACTTTTTACTCCTCCACAGTTGTTGTCCTTCCATATCTCTCTTTCAGTGTTTGTTATTACATTTACTTGTGCCCTGCTGTCCATATTGTATGTCACATAAGTGCCATTTGTGCATGTCAAGAGGTGGCTCCTCCTCAAGTGCCCTCTTATAACAGGCTGCAGCATGATAGGAATGTCTGCCTCAGTTTCCCCTCTGAGGCAAACCAGGGACTCTATGCCAAGCTCTCTTGCCTCAGTATTACCCCTTCTTGGGGCTGGTTTTTGTTTGTTTTTACAAAACAAACTGCAAATAGTCTGCAACAAAAGTTCCAAAACACAGTCTGTTTATCACCCAGTGAAAGCAGTCATTAAAAACCCATTCCATTTTGTCCCTTGACACCCCACATACCGTACAACGGAACCTTTTGCCCCACCTGGACTCTTTGTCAGTCCTCTTCCATCCCTCTTTGCCAGGACAGCCTGGAGTGCAACCCTGTTCTTCCTAAGTGAGAATTCCCACAGCCTCTCTCCTGGGAGATTATCCTCACTAGGGGAGCAGCCTCACTCCTCCTGGTCCATTTGCCTTCTCACTGTTCCCCTGGGTCCAGCTCTCTGTTGCAGAGACATCAGTGGGTCCAGCTTTCAGTGGTGGAGATGTCCGCAGGTAACTTTCTCCAATACTCCCCAGCCTTCAGCCTTTTCTGGATGGTTCTTGGCTTCGGCTCTCCGGCTTAGAGTCAGCAGGCACCTCCCTCTTTTGCTCCTCCTATCTTCAGCCCTCTCCAGGCCTCTGGCGCTGGCTCTGGAAGCTCAGCCAGTAAACCCCTCTTGCTGTTATTCTTGCCTTCAGCCTTGCCCCAGAAAACATCTTCTTCCTTTGGTAGCTCTCATCTCATGCAGATTTCCTCCTTCCAGGCAACCCTGACTCATCAGATCTCTCTCACTGTTTCTCTTTGGTCCTTTATAGCTTCCAGGAGCTGCTCCGCCCTCTTAATTGGCCAAATGGGAGCACCTTTACTGGCTTAGAGGAGAGGTGGCCTGACTTCATTTACTGGAGCCAGCCACCTAGTGACAGTGCACATTTTAATTAATCAGTCTGTTGCATTTTCATATTCCTCCTTCTCTTTAAGAACAGCTCTTCCTCTTAGTTTGAAGAATCCATTTTTGTACTTAATACATGAAACCTGAACTATCTCTGCACATTTTAGTGTAATGGTTGGATTAATTATAGTTTCCACATATTTGCCTGAAGGCTGGACATTTACTATACTTTCGTTGATTGCCACATCACTGGCTTGTTTCCTGCTTTCCATTTTTCTGTCACTGGTCAGTTTAATTTCTGTGAACTTTCCCCTTGCTGGCTTAATTATAGTACTGAGTCATGTGCTCTGTTTCTTTCTCTAGGTTTTTTATTTGTGCTTCTTTTTGTTCTGCTGCTTGGCATATACATATTGCCCTTTCTAGTGTCAGGTCCATCTCCCTTAGTAACTGTTCACAGATTCTTTATTGTTACACCCCAGGACAATCTGGTCTTTAATGAGTCTTTTAATATTCCATACTCACAGGACTGACTTTTTAGTTTTAAGTCTGTGACAAACTCCTCTATTGTTTCCCCTTCATTTTGTGTTCTCATCCTAAATACATCTCTCTCATACGTGACATTTTTAGAGACACAATGATTTTCAAACAATTTAGTTATTTTTGAACATTTCCTCTTTCCCCACCACCATCTGTATGGAATGCACTGTATACATCTAGGGCTTTGTGCCTGGTACTGTTAATCTTTTGCTCATCCTCCAGTTTATTTGTCCCAGTGGCTTTCATATGCAGCTCAACTTGCTGCTTGAATGTTTTCCAGGCATGTTCAGCATTTCCCCTCATTCTCAGTGCTGGTGTGGGGGAGTTATGTGCAGTTGCACAGACTGTATAGCAGCCACTGGGTCTCATTGAGTTATGCTGTGCCTTCCACTCTTGGCACCATGGATTATCTCACTGCCAAGGAGACCGGTGTCACAATAAACCCTTTATTATGAACAGGAGTATGTACAGCAATGAGGTAACAAAATTCTCATTACACTGGAGCTGCAGCCCACAGCTTCTGCTTTTACAGTGTGCAAGAAGTGCGGCATCCCTACACTTCCTGGAGGACTTACTCTACGGTGCACCCTCCTGTCTATCACAGGCTGCTAACACCACGCAGCCACCTCCACACACAGTGCACATTTGCTCTGTCACACCGAATGCTTGCAACTTGCAACAATATTAAAGCTGAATCTTGCCCATCAAAATATTTTAAAAATAACATCCTTGGAATGGGACACACATAAGTGCAGTACATCTCTTCATATTTAAGACAATAATTCGTACATGGTTTTAGTCCTGGCTTGGAGACCACTGCTTTGGTATCCTTTCCAAATGAAGTGAAATTATCTTTAAAGAAAGAGGCATCGGGCAGGTGCAAAGGATTTTATTGACTCCTGTGTTTGTTTTAACTATTGGGGCTTTGCATTTTCGTAAATGAATGGATCCAGTGTAAAAGTGAGACATAGAGTACCAAGTACAAATCATGCTAATCTGAGCACAATAAAAAGAAAAATAGTGTTTGCTATCATTTTAGCCATTCCCACTTCTAGCAGAGCTGCCAGCAAAAAATGATGATGTTTACAGCTGTGTATCATAGCAAATATAAAAACGTTCATGAGTCAGGCCATTCTTACCATTTTTGTGAATTAATTTCATTTTGAAAGAAGTAAGCACAGTGGAAAATAGCAGTAGTTTACTGGTTTGATAAGCTCTAGAAAGCTGCAGATGTTTGGCTGCACAGCAGACTGACCTATAGTATAGAAAGCAGTGATGCTCAAACTTTTTCAGTCACGCCCACTCCTTACCAGTAATGGAGGCTATTCGTGTCCCCCCTCCCCCATTACTGCATAGCCAAGGCATTCTCAGCAGAGGAACTTGGGCTGAAGGTGGAGGTGGGGACGGAACTGGGGATGGGGCAGGATCTGGAGCCAGAGGCGGAGCTGGTCTGGGGGCGGAGAGGGGATAAGGGCAGAGCCAGGCTAGGGATGGAGCAGGGGGTAGAGTGAAGCTGCGGCTGTGGGTGGAGCTGGTCTGAGGGTGCACAGGGAGTGAGGGCAGAGCTGGGCTTGACTGGCGTTGAGGGAGGAGTGAGGTTGGGGGCTGAGCTGGTCTGGGGGAAGAGCAGGGCTGGGAAAGTGTGGCACTGCCTCCCTGCCCCTCATGGGGGCTGGCCCCAGCCCCAGTGTGTGCCCCTCCCCCAAACGTTCCTCTTTGCCATCTCTAAGGTGGCACACTCCACAGTTTGGGGACCAGTGGCGTAGAGGGGCAAGGTCTGTTGAGTTAGGTATGGCAAGCCTTTCCTAACGGAGAAACCCTGCAGTTCAGTGTCTGAGAACTGTAGAGCTTCTCCTGAGATGAGAACTCAGCATCTCAGATGCTCCCCAGAACTATATATACCAGACCTGAGCCATCACTCCCACCAACACTGCACAGGGTATAGAATTTCTGGAAGTCCTTGAACTAGAATAATTCCTTTGTGTGAGCACTGGTCAGAAGAGGGGTAAAATAGTCCGTGTACCAAATGGGAGTCAGGGAGTAGCTGTAGCAGTGGGGTGGTAATTTGGTTTTTCCCATGCTGCTGGCCAGGAGATTCTACATTGGATCTTCCTGCTGCGAGTGAGGGAGCTCCTGCGCCGGGACGGTTAATGGCAGGACTCCCTTCTTTCCCAACTGCAGCTTGTATGTGGCAAAGGAAGGGATACTCAGACATACATTGCTACTTTATATCTGGCTGTGCAGAAAGAGGCTGCTTTGTTGAATTATCCTACCTGGTTGACAGGAAAAGAGCCTACTACACTCATATTAACAGGGCACACTAACCTACTCCTGGAGTTTGAGGTGCAGCAGCTTCATAGTTGAATATGAGCTGGATCGGGCCCAGAGGTCTCAAAATTGTAGTGATAGCGAGGATACAATAAAGTGAGCACAGCTGCAGCAGCACTAACTTTCAGACTGCCAGAGTGCTATTTTTAATTTAAGACCTACCAAAATAATCAAGTAACTAAAGAAAATGGTGGTGGTGGATGCTTTGGAAGCAGCTAATTTTCTTTTGAAACTGTTAAACCATTAGTGTAAGAACTGAAAGGGAAAAGTGTGTACACCCAAGTCAAAGTAACAAATAAGCTTTTTGTGTCTTTTAGTTAAATATAAATATTGTGTATTTCCAGCCAGACAACCATAATGAAGAAAATTATACTTGCTGGGAAACAAAATCAGATGAGACATTTACGGCTGGTGAAAAGACTAAACCACTTATTCCAGAGATGTGTTTTATTTATAGCGAAGAAAACACTGAAAACTATCCATCAAATGCCTTTATTGAAGAGGATGGAACAAGTCTTCTAATATCCTGTGCAAAGTGTTGTGTACAGGTTCATGCAAGTAAATAAACTAATCACTCAGTTTAAAGAAGTTGTGATTTACAATTTTGCCTTCTTTGCTTTATTATGGTTTTTGAATAGGAAGCAACATATACTGAGTCTATTCAGGACAGTTTTATATGTAGTCCTCAGAATTGTTAGGGTAAAACTTTATATCAGAACATCAGATATTCCAGGAATTGTTAACTTTGTCTGTGAAAACAGCAAATAATTGGAACCCCGTAAATATTAGTTAACCTCATTATGGAACAGACCAAAGCTTTATATCTATAATTTGCAGTCTCATCTGCTGAAATCAATCAAACTTAGCATAATAAAATACCTTTGCAACCATATCACCTTCTTCTGTGATCCCACTAGATTTCAAAAGTCAGGGCCATGTCAGTACTTAGGTGGGAGACCTCCAAGGAATACTTTCATTATTAAATAGATGGTGCCCTCCTTCTAAGTCAGTATTGAACCAATAGCCCAGCATAAAAATAGGGGAAGGGGTGATGCTAGAGGTGCCATCTTTCAGTTGAGAAGTAAAACCAAGGTCCTTGACCACTTGTGATCAATAATTGTCCCATAGCACTTTAATTAACTATATGGGCATTAGCCCCAGTGCCCAGTCTTTCTCCAGTTATTAATGTGTGCCTACCTGCAATTCCTGTATCCATTCCTTTGTGTAAAATTCACCGTGAACTTTTGTTAGAATAACATGTTCTCTTCCTATTCTAAACTGTTGTTTAGTGTTGTGTTGCCTTGTTAAATAACTAGGGTGAAGCCCTGACCCCATTGAAGTCAATGGAAGTTTTGCTATTAACTTCAGTGGGGCCATAATTTCACTCCTGATATATTCTTCCCCTTTTTAGAAGTGTCAGGTGGAGTGATTTCCTATTTTACTTCAGAGAGGTGCTGGGACTTAATTAGTTAATGTTGGTATAGCACATTGTGATCCTCCTATGTAAGTGCCATATAGTTGAAAAGATTTAGTGTTTCTTCATTTATCTGATTTTTAATTGTTTTCATATGGAAAAATATAGTGCCTATTACTGGACTAGCAGAAACTAATAACATGGAAGGTTCTCGGAGTTGAGAACTAGATGAATTGCTACCTGTGTGTCCCATAAGTTGATTATGCAGTAGCATTAGACTTAACCTGGGAAGGGGCTCATTATTTAGTCATTTTGGTCACAAGGCATGTGTTATTTTAGCGTTTGTATACAGCTGAATTGTGTAGAGTGATAGACACCCAGAAGGGCAGAATATATGAGTCAACCCAACTCTCTTATTATAGGTTGTTACGGTGTTCCTTCTCACGAAGTCCATGATGGATGGCTGTGTTCTCGATGCAAAAAAGGAGCTTGGACAGCTGTAAGTTGCATAGTTTATTTAGTTATCCTACTCCCTGCAGACCAACAAAAAAAAGCACTCAAGGTATTGTATTTGGAACGCAGTATATAGGGCTGGGTTCTTCTAAATACACCACTTATTGCTGGTAACGTGGGGGGGGGGGGGGGGGGGTTGGGTCTCTTTTAACAATATTATTAGATTTAAATGTAAAATTTCATTGTTTTGAGCAAGAGAGCCTTGAAAGAATTTTACATTGTCAAGAAAATTGCTAGCAAGTAGATTATATTCTTTGTAGAAAATTGTCCAAGAAAGCAACCCCCAAACTTTGACTAGACATCGGAGGGAAAAGAAGTAATGAAATATACTCTAAATATTTGAGTCCTGGAGAATGTATGCATGGGAAGCTGGGGAGAGCAGAGGAAGGGAAAGCTGAATAATAAATTATCAGCAAGTAGGAAATTGTTCTTTCAGAGCATTTATGGATTTACACCAGTGAACAGTCATAAAATATTTCATATCTCGAACCATATATGCATACTGTATGATCAAAAAAGAAAATAATGCAGGGACTAAATGTTATTGGAAATAGATGGATCCTGTCCTTTCAGGAAAATTGCATGTTTTCATAATCTTTTTTTTCAGGAATAATATTTGATAAAGTGTAAACAATAATAAATGTTGTTAAGAAGATAGGTTATTTTAAAATAATTAAAAATTCTACAGAATGTTAACATTTTTCCTCATGGATCAAGCAGATCTCTGACCCAATTAGTTTGCATTAACTCAAACAATGGGATTCAAAAGGTGGTTTTATAACCCATGTCTCCTATATAGGCTCATAGGATATTTTTCAATGTCTGCTCCTATTTTTCATTGTAACTGATGGAAGAAATGTAGTGTTCACTATTAAAAAGTTAGCAATCACTATGCCGTGGTATCTAAAACACTGCAGTATTTCTCTGCACTCAGAATATGCTATAGTTGCTGGATTTCTGATGCCCATAATGGCAACTTTGGGTAAATGCTGACTTTTTAGTAACAACCACTCTACTACTAAGGAATGGCCATTTATTTTTTTCATTTAGCCATCCCATGTCCAGAATTTAGCCAATCTGCCTTCCCCCAACAAATTTCTGTTACATTTTATGGCAGTTGTGTTCTGTGGGAAAGCATTTAATTTCATCACCCAGTTAAGAAATGCAAAGCTATAAGTGACAAAATTGATTAATGAACACTAACCTCCTGATTTAATGTGGTACAATCATTTCATTATTAATAAATACTTACTAAGTGTGATTTATATGAATCTAATGGATGGGATAACTGAATTGTAAAGCTATCTACTAAGCATTAACTAAACTTGATAAAGAAATATTGGCCCCTTTAGACATTAGAAAATTAAAGGCCAAACTTTGCAAATTGGCTGTCTACATTGAGCCTGGGAAATTTGCACATGTACCTATTGCACAAACAAACAAACATTCCAAGTAGGTCGCTACATACACACGATAAGCACTAATGCAGATTTTATTTTTGTGTATTCAGTGAGTGTCCACACTGTACATGTTACCAACTGACCATGAATTCCCCAGGTTTAAATAGGGATCCATCTGAAAAAGGGACATTAAGAGCATGCTTGAGGCATGGAGGCAGTGTGGTTTGGAAAAGAGAGCACTGGCCTGGGACTCAGGATACTAGTGTTCTATTCCTAGCTCTGGCCTGCTGGGTGACCTTGGACAAGTCACTGCCCTTCTCTATGCCTCAGTTTTTCTATTTGTAAAATGGGGATAATGATACTGATCTCCTTTGTAAAGTGCTTTGAGATCTACTGGTGAAGAGCAAGGTGGTATTATTATTATTATTGTGGCGATGCCTCAACAAGATATGCACTATTATGTCATTGTTCAAATAACTCCCTGTCTTGACACCTGGTGAGAGATATTATCCCTGGATCATTTCTCTTAGAGAGGCTTTTCCCCCAATACCTCCTGCTGTGGTGGTTGTGGTCAGTTGGGACCCTGCAGTTGTATGTGCTTGTGTATTAACTCAGTGTAGGGCTAGAGTTAAGGCATTTTCAGTAGCAAGGCCTACACTCTGAAATTAACTCCTGGTGCAGTTCTGTCAGAGCACAAATCCTATTTTAGGGTGCGATGCAAGACACATCTCTAGGTTCAGGCTTTCCCTGGTAATACATATTGGATTCCCTAAGGCAGCTGGTCATCTCTTATCTGACTTCCGTAAAGAAAACTTAGTCATGTGCCTTAGAAAAGAGAGTAATAGGAATCAGGGGGTGAATTTTTCAGATATTTTGAAGAAGACACAAGTGTCTGGAAAATGTGACATTGCTCACTGTGGTGGGGCAGCTTCCTGCCCCAATCAAGAAAGGGTTAAAGAGCTCCTCTCAACTTAGTCAACTCCAATCCCCTACTCCCATAAGGCCTGTCAGTCCTGGAGGTCCACAGACGGGAGGATCCCGGCTTAGGGGGTGTGGGGGGTGGCATTCAGGCAGTGAACAGAGCTCCCTGGTCCCAGGGAGTTGTCTGCTGGGGAAACTGTTTGAGAGCATCACCGCCTGAACCCCCTGAGTAGTAGGTGTGGTGTACGTATTGACTAAGCTGAGTGGAACAAGAGGGGAAATAATGATTTAAAACTGACAAAAATACTGTCTGATTTATAAGGATGTTGTCCAGTGTTTGCTCAGTGCATAGTTATTAAAATGTATGTATGGAATGGATTACTATTTCTGTAACATGTTTTCATGTTTCTCTTTTGCTGGTCAATGGAAAAACTTGTTAAATGCTTTTTATCAAACAAGCAAGAATTTCAGGACTTCGTAAACTGCTTTTGTAATGGTTTTTCCAGAGTCGTGGGTGGGTGCGGGGAAAGGCAAAAGTCAATGCTAGCAAGTGACAGGGTGCCTTTAACTGAGAATCTAATTATCAGTTAAGTGAACAGGGTTAGACAGCCCTGCTGCTCTAACAAAAAGTTTGTCAATTTCCTTTCAGGAAAGGGACAGCTGTGGCATTTCTAAGTGTTGGGGTTGTAAGGCGAACATTCATGAAAATTCCCTGGGTGACTGCAATAGGGATGGAAAGCCACATTGTTGTGTTCAAAATACTGAGAACCTTCAGAACATTTGCTTGAAGTCTGATATTAAAAACAACCTATACCTCTGAGTATTATATACAGCAGTGTGACTTAAGGGAAAAAGCAGCAAGAATTTACATTTTTTATATAAAGAAAAGGAGTACTTGTGGCACCTTAGAGACTAACCAATTTATTTGAGCATGAGCTTTCGTGAGCTACAGCTCACTTCATCGGATGCATAAGCATGTTTAATTATCAAAACACAGTGAGGAAAAGTATAAAAGAATATGAAATCCCATATTTTGTTAGTTTCATGTTGAAGGAAGGTAAGAAGTGAAGATCCTGAAACAGCTCCAGAGTTGGAGATTATTTAAGAAATGCTCCTATTTAAAAGCACCGGAGTGTCACATAACAGGGTGATAGGTGCAATATAAGAACATAAATAGTTAGATAATATGTGGTATTGTCATTTATTTCATATGAACGGCAGGTTGAGGAGGAATCCTAGGTCTTAGTAGGAAGTTGAGGAGGTGGAGAAGCAGGGTAGGGTTTGAGTGGTGTCTGGAAGCTAAGAAAAAGAGGGTATTGGAACTGGAGACGAGGAAGCACAAAGGACTTCAAGGTTTCTGTGTTTTCAGCAATACATGAGAATAGTGATGTTTCTAGGAGAATAGGTGGTGAACCAGGATCCATGTAGGAGACCAGACTTACATATTTTACACAGGGTTTCAAATGAAAAATATAAGTGAACTTTTGTAGTTTTAGATGTGTGTCGATAGAAGTGTTGCAAGATTATTAGTGGTGACCACTTCATATTAATCTAAATACAGTTTGGTGACCTGTGTGAAATGAGGAGTTGGCCTCAGTGCAGTTTTTTTTTTCCAGATTTGTCTACATAACAGAAATCACTGTCTTAGTGGCACAAGTTGACATTTTGGTTGGGAGTATCAAAGATTGAATGGACATATTAATTGCCTTCTAATTTTTAGAAGTGGTCCCTTGGTGCTCTAGAAGCACATTGATAGGATAACTTTTGGAAATATGTATTAGTGCTGCCTATTTATTTTAGCTGTTCTGTGTTTACCTGGAAAATTTTCAGGGCTATAAATCTGGCATCTTTTATTAGCACTAAATTAACTTTAAACGTTTTCTCTTTAATCTAGCATTCAGTAGCCTTTATTACCACATTTAGCTTAGTTATGCCAATACAAACAATTTATTTTATTAGTGTGAGCTGTGCGACTTGAGAGAGGATAGATGCTGAGGTGAAATCCTGGCCCTGCTGAAGTCAGTGGCAAATAGGATTGCCAATTTTGGTTGGATGTATTCCTGGAAATTACATCACATAGCATAATCTTTAATTAAAGATTAATATTTCATTCCTCTGGACTCCAGGATAGTCCTGGAGGGTTGGCAAACCTAAGTGGCAAAACTCCCATAGACTTGGTTGCGTGATTGAATGGCATTCTTAATTCAGTAAGGGGAAACATTTGTAATTTTACTTGGAGAAAATAAACTAATACTTATCAATTTCAAACACAACTTTAATAAATTACCGTATTTGAAATTTTATTAATATGGAACCACATTGCAGCCATCCACATGATTCAAAGTTTTGAAATTTTTTTGAATCCTATTTGTCATTTTAGGGTCATGTTTACAAAACTGTCTTTTTAATGTCTCTGAAATGATGCTAGATTATGCTCTTGGCTTTCTCCTCTAGAGATTATGACAATAACATAAAATCTCATAGTTCTCATAGTTTGCTAGTTTCATTTACTGTGGTTCCCTTTTAATTGATGCTCCTCTTAAAAGACTACAGTTAATTAAAATGCTACTGCCAGGGTTATTGCTCTACCTTTTAAAAATGTGCTACTCACAGTATTCACCACAACCTCTTTCTGAAAGCTTTGTTCTGTCTTTGGGTTCCACGTATTTTACTTTCCACATATTTATTCAAGTGACACAGTCATAGGACCTAATCACATTAGCCACGCCATCAGGGGCTCGTTCACCTGAACATGTACCAATGTGATATATGCCATTATGTGCCAGCAGTGCCCCTCTGCCATGTACATTGGCCAAACTGGACAGTTTCTACGCAAAAGAATAAATGGACACAAATCTGACATCAGGAATCATAACATTCAAAAACCAGAAGGAGAACACTTCAACCTCGCTGGTCACTCAGTAACAGACTTAAAGGTATCAATTTTGCAACAGAAAAGCTTCAAAAAACAGACTCCAACGAGAAACTGCTGAGCTTAAATTAATATGCAAACTGGACACATTAACTTGGGTTTGAACAGGAGTGGCTTGGGAGTGGCTGAGTCATTACACATATTGAATCTATTTCCCCATGTTAAGTATCCTCACACCTTCTTGTCAACTGTCTAAATGGACCATCTTGATTATCACTACAAAAGTTTTTTTTTCTCCTGCTGATAATAGCTCATCTTAATTAATTAGCCTCTTACAGTTGGTATGGCTACTTCCGCCTTTTCATGTTCTCTGTATGTATATCTATATCTTCTTACTATATGTTCCATTCTATGCATCCGATGAAGTGGGCTGTAGCCCACAAAAGCTTATGCTCAAATAAATGTGTTAGTCTCTAAAGTGCCACAAGTACTCCTGTTCTTTTTGCAGATACAGACTAACACGGCTGCTACTCTGAAATGTTTCCAGTTTATGCTATTCTGGATCCAGTTTTCTATAATAAACCATGAATATAGGTTATTAATGTAAATACCCCATTATCTGAGGGGAGTTAGCACCGAAAGCCTGGTGGGAGAATTATATTCTGAGAAGAGGTTTGAATGCAGAGGAAGACTACATGATAAACAACAAGATGACAGAGTGTTCCATCCATAAGGGGACAGCGTGGGAGGATACAAAAAGGGTGGTCAGGTGGGATGGTTGGAAGGAGTGGAAGCAATGGCAGGGATGTTAACCCCAGTGTCCTGGCCAAGTTCCAGCATGGTGACTATTAGCTTTGAGTGGAAAAGGCATTTTTCTCTTTCTTTCCGAAACTATTGTGTACTGGTGTTGTCCTGTTAAATAGTTGCTGTTTTCTCTCCAGCATTTTATATTTAATTCACAGGAGAATTGGTCTCTGTGTGTAATTTAATTTTGTATATCTGTTTAAGTTTGTAAAACACTTTGGGATGGAAGGCACTATAGAAATGAAAGTCCAGAAAGCTGTTTTTCATTCAAGTCCCTACTAGGAATATGACAGACATTTGAAAGTATAACAGATTCTGGGTGTACTAAAAGTTACGGAGTCCAGGCTGTTTCCTTTGGTTGGAAATTCCTTCTTGTATTTATTAGCTGGGCGAACTGTCCTCTGAAATATTCAGACACACATTATTTTCTTTGGTTAGCAGCTTTTCCTTCTGTAGTCGTTTAGGATAGGTTCTGTTATTTGTATACATGATACTGTTCTTGGATAGCTTCAAAGATGAAATCTGCCTTTGATCTAGGTGATTGAAGCTGAAGTAGTCTTAAAGGGATTGTCTTACTGAAACACTGAAGTAAGCCAAATATACCTAATGATTCTAGCGTTCGCTGAGAAATTTTACAGATGTGAGAGCCCCCTACGTAGGCGATCAAGAGCCCAAAGAAATGTCTGAATTAGCGCTAACATCTTAGAGACTTAAATTGTGCTTGCCCTACAGGGTGAATGCCATTGCTCATACTGAGTTCCTATAAACAAGGCGTTCCTGTCCTGTCGGTCAGGTGGAGTGTTACTGCTTTTAGGAGTTTACAGGAATACACCGTATTAAGCTGTTTCATTATGTATCTGTAGAACCCTATATTTTTAAGAAGTGACTAGTGATTTAGTATGCCTCTATTTTTTGGACCCCATTTTGAAACACTTTAAAAGCACCATTTTAAAGCTCAGCACTTTCTGAAAATCACAGCCCTTTAAGGTACTTCAAGCTGAGCCCTGAAAATCACTAATCACTTATGAAAATTTACGCTCCTATATTTCTATAGGTTTACATAACTTTCAGTTTATGGAGCAGATCCTCAGCTGGGTTCATTGTCATGGAGGGTAATTTACACTAGCAGAAGACCTGCTCCTATATGCTTAAGATAATAGACTTCTGACTATTGTGCTCATCTAATTAGCCATGTCAATATTAGGCTTATCCCTGCTTTCACTATAGTTAGTTTGCTAAAACTTTTAAATAATATGAAAATATATTTTTACTTATTGAAATGTATATATTGCAATTTAAGTATGCATTAAATTTTGAAGTATATTAATTGTTCAGTATTGGCCCCAAGCCTGCTTCTCCTGAAAACAGTGGAACTTTTGCCACATTGGTCCTCATGTATTCTCTGCAAGAGTCATGCAACAGAGATATTCTTATATATAAACAAAGTAGTAATCATAGTGCAAAACAGTAAATTGTATAATGAAAAATATAACGTAATATAAATTAGTATCCTTATTCTTTATAATGAAATGCATAAATCAGATAATTGCAAATATTTATCTCTTTGCTGCATAATAAGGAAGGTTTTGTATAATATAGTGGAACGCCTACATCGCAGCAGTAGCCATATTTTGTGTGAATAATACATAATTATGGAATGATTGCCACCCTGCTTCCGTACCTTTCTTCACCTCTTCAAGTCCATTGAAGAGCAGCATGCTGATAAGCAGGCTTATTATGGTACATATTAGTACGTTGAGTTCCACTGCTTTATGTTTAACTTTTCTCTCCAGAAAATTCTAATTTAAACGAAACAAAGAAAATATTATATGCAAAAGCATTTTGTAAGTTTCCATGTAGTAAATTGTAGGATGGCTATTTAGCTTTATTACCAGTAACTATCACCCAGGGAACCTCCTCTAGCACAGCTCACAACATGTCAGCTCTTATATCGTTCAGCATTTGCGTGCACCCACATGTAAGATAATGCACATTTATATTTTACTGTGCAGTTGTTATTGTTTGACTGATAATTATTTTTGAGACAGAGGAAAAGTGACATTGAATCCATCTATGTTAGAGTACTGCTCACAAAAAAATTAGCCACAAATCATCTCAAAAAATAAAAAGACCAAATGATTAAATGATTCATCTGTGTAGTTCTTGAAAATGAAACTGTATTCATACCTAGCTTCTTGATTGAGAACAAATGCCTCATTAATCTTAAATACCTCAGCCGGAGAACACTAGTAAAGTCAGGAAGAATAATGACCGACATTTCAGGGAACGCAGCATACCATACCCTGTGCAGGAGTGCCATCACCCCTTAGGCACTCTGCACAAACATACATACCTTTATTTTTAAAAAAAATTGGGGAAGGAGAAAATGGGGAGGAGAAAGGAAAGGAATGTGCTCGTAGATACTTACTCTAAATGATGAAAATAGATCCAATCAATGAAAATGAAAGAAACACTTTGAAGTTATCTTCACTTGGACACACATGCTTGCACCTTAGCTGCTTTAATCATGCTGAGAACAAAGAATAAAGTAACAAAATAAAGCATCTCTAGATCCTGAGTACATATTATATATTACCCCTCATGGCTTGGTGAATGAGAAATAATATCTCACTATTTAGTTTACTGAGCAGGGCCACATTTTCAAAGGTGCTGAAGTTGCATCTGCAAAATATGTATATATGTGTACAGTCATATAGGTACATGTGTATTTGTGAGTGCACAGGCATGTTTCCTGGGCTCAAGCCACTGTTTTCACACTAACTTGTAGGTAGTCTTTCCCAAGGGTAATAAAGTCATTTTTTAAGACTCCTTCAAGAGACATTAAATACAGAGGGTGAAATCCTGGCCCTATTATGAGTTTTGGTAATGATTTCAATTGGATCAAGATTCCACTGTCTGTCATTCTCTGCATGGGAGAAGGAAGTGCTTAAGATCATTTTAGCTAATTTAAAAGCACTGTATTCTGTTATCAAGTTACAGCCGGTTTTTGCAGTAGAAAACAAATTACTACATTTCATGTGATTTCTGTGATTCTTTAAATGGCCACAGGCACTCAGTCTTTACATGGAATATACCGAAGGTGGAAGCTGCAAACTGGTCTGATTGGCTTTTGTCACGTTAGACTTGTCCCTGCTACATTTCTAAAGTGAGGAGACTGCGTACATGTACACAATCAAACATTATCTAGCTCTCTGAAATTCTGCTGCTGACTGCAGTTTTAGAGAGAAAGGGAGGTACAAATTCACTATCACAGAAATACTGCAGACCTTAATCTGCTTCAGAATTTGAAGTCACTTGCCACAAAAGTGACAACTGAAAGATCAGAGATTTTTTGAGCCCTGGACATGTTTCAAGGATGCTGCATGCAGTGTTAATAGTAACCATGCAATAGTTGTTTATTTAGTTGTTCAATTATTTGTGTACAGATGTGCTTTAAGTACATTAGTTTTTGATTTCCAAATTCAGATTTAGTGAGAGTGGATTTGTGTTTGATTATATTTCCTGTTAGAAGAGCCTAATACATGGATTGAGGAGGGCAATTCTTAAAGCTCATTTTATTTTGGTTTGGGCCAGGTATTAAAAACGTGACTTGCTGAGGCGTATATGGCAAATCAGCTAAAACAAGGACATTTAAGACAGCCACTGGAGACTATTTTGTATTGGTATTTCTTTAACAGATGTCTTCTAAAGAGCCATTGGAACATTATTTAATTCTACAAAAAATAATGAATTGGTACAGTCTTCTTATAATGATGCACTGCTGTAGATGGGGTTGTGTCAGCACGTCCATAATAAGCCCCGATTTTCAAGGTTTGATAATTCAGCCATAAAAATGTGCTTCATGTTGTAACTTGGCACACAAAGTCGTAATCTCCAGTGAGGTATTTTTGTTACCAAATTTTAAAAGAATTTGGCCATTTTTAAAGGGAAATTATCAGAATTGGTGTGTCTCCAGTAGGAAAGGTTAATCTTCCTGATACTTTCTCTGTATTTCTTTTTCAAACCAATCCATGCTGCTGTCAGAAAAATAAATAAGAATAATAAAAGGACAAATAACTTACTGTGAGAATCGCATGCAAGGATTGATACTGGCAATGTGCGTACCTTGGTTTGTGTTTACTGTTAGAATAACAGTCTGTCAGGCAGTGTTTATTAACACACACTTTAGAGGCAATAAGGTTGGAAAGGATCCAAACTGTGAGACCTTCCTGACAGGATTGTTTAAATAGTAAATCAAGGTTTAGACTATCAATCTGGATACTGTCATTTTAACCTAGAAATATAGAAACTACCATAATGGATTGGACCCATGGATTGGACCAAGGTCCATCTAGTCCATTGTTTTGTCTCCAACAGGGGTCACCATGCAGTAGGCAGATGTGAGACAATCTTGCGCCCCACATTAGATGCCATGCTGGTCACTAATACTTAAAGATTGGCTTAAACCAGGGGTGGGAAAACTACGGTCAGCAGGCCGGATCCGGCCCCCTGGATTGCCAACCCTGTGTTGCTGCAGGCCCTGCTCTGCTCCGGGAAGCGGCCGGCACCACATCCCTGTGGCCCCTGGGAGAGGTGGGGCAGAGGGCTCTGTGTGCTGCTTTTGCCTGTGGGAACCTCCCCCGAAGCTCTCATTGGCTGGGAACAGGGAATCACGGCCAATGGGAGCTTCAGGGGAGGTACCCACAGGCAAAGGCAGGTGCGCCCAAGGAGCCTGCCCTGGCCCTGGTCTGCGCCGCTGCCACCCTGGAGCCGCTCCAGGTAAGCGGCGCCGGGCTGGAACCCGCACCCCGAACCCCTCCACCCCAACTCCCTGCCCTGAGCTCCCTACCTGCACCCCAATCCTCTGCCCTAAGCCCCCTGCCACACCCCGCACCCCTCCAGCACTCTAAGCCCCTGCCCTGAGCCCCTTCCTGCACCCCGCACTCCCTCCCACACCCTGACCCCCCTGACCTTCATTCATGGCCCTGCATGCAATTTCCCCACCCACATGTGGCCCTCGGGTCAAAAAGTTTGCCCACCCCTGGCTTAAATACTGAAGTATGAGGCTTACTTTCAGAATGTTTGTTATTAATTATAAGAACTCTGGATATTTTTGTTATCCATGTGAATGTCCAATCCCTTTTAGAATCTTGCTAATTTCTTGGCCTCAACAACATCCTGTGGCAATGAGTTCCACAGTCTTATCACATTTTGTATGGAAAGCATTATCAGTTTTGAATGTGACACCTTTTAATTTAATTGAATGTCCCATTGTTTTTGTGTTATGAGACAGGAAGAACAGAACTACCCCATCTCTCTTCTCTATACCATTCGTTATTTTATATACCTTTATCATGTCTCCTCTTTAAGATAACAATCCCAATCTTTTCAATCTCTCTTACTATGAGAATTTGTTCATGCCCTTAATGTGGTTACCCTTTTCTGAACGCGCTCTAGTTCTACAATATCCTTTCTGAGACGGGTTGGCCTCAACTGCATACACTATTCCAGAGGAGGCTGCACCATTGGTTTATGTAAAAGCATAATATTCTCTTGATTACTCTCCATCCGATTCCTTATGCATCCTAACATCTTGTTAGCATTTTTGACCACAGCTGCACATTAAGCAAAAGTCTTCGGGTTCCTTTCTTGAGTTGATGCATTTAATTTTGAACCCTGTAAGGTGTAAAAGTAGTTTAAATTTGTCCTTCCAAGGTCTCAGTATGGGGCCCTTGGACTGTATACTTTTCAGGGCAATGAAAGTAGTTTACTTTGTTTTGTAAAGAGTTGTAGCATCATAAAAATGTTCTGTAATGTTGTCTGTTGTATCAGGTAAATGATATGTACATGAAAATGTACACACAAAAAGCTATACTAATAGAACATTTTGAAGGTTGCAATGCCAAGCACATAAAAATTAGGAAATGCTAGAATTCAGATTTCCTGTGCAACCTTAATTCTGCCCCCTTGTCCATGTGCATTATGACACAGTCTTTAATTACGTAATCACATACTGTTTTTTCCACAGGATCCCTATTTTTCCCCCCTAGCTGCCTTCTCAGAAATGGCTGAACCACTTTGGCTGAAATTATTCAAAAAAAAAAAAAGCTGGCGGTAGACAGCCAATGTGACAAATTTTTAGCTGAAGCAGTACAATTTTTGCAGTTATAAGCAGCTGAAAACAGGGTCTTCTCATGGGCAGTGTCGGGCAACCTTAATAATAGGTGGTGGTACCAGCCCTGACAATGCACGCCTGTGTATAAATGTTAAGTTTTTCTGAAAAAATAGAAGCTATGTCTCTTTAAAGAGTTGATGTTAAGGTAACACCACAAGTCAGAGACAGTAAACATTTGAAAGGAGGTTAACTGGCATCCCAAAAGGCTGTTTTCCAGCTGCAGTCCATCACCTTGGAGTGAAATGAAAATACACCCTAAGAGAAAGCCCCTTTAAAGAACACTTCCAGAAGAATGTTGTAAAAAAAGGGGTAGAAAACCAAACTGATTATCCAAAGCAATGAACACAAATCTAAATGGATTTGGGAAGTATATAATGGACATAATGTGAGACAGAAGGGGTATCTGTGTTAATACCTTGTGGGTGACCAGACTGTGAGACTGAGAGAAGAGAGAGGGAGAGCCAGGGACACTTATTTTGAGTTCAGAGGGGATGCTTTGTAGAAGAGAACAGGGCGAGCTGGGGAAAGTGTAAGCCTTTGTTTCTGCATTGCAACTACAGAAATTGTACTACACAGCTTAGCTTTGGCAGAGTTCAAGATTAGAGGCTTATTTATATTTATGATTTTTCTCTAAACATCATAAACTTGTTTTTAACGAGACCATATGAGTCCGAGATTATTTTGAGATAATGTCACTCAGTATAGAATCAACTGTCCTCTTCTCAGTGGCAGTGGGGGAGAAAACGGTGCCTACCCTTTGGCAGTTGGCTGAGACAACATCTTAAGAAATGCTTTCCAGTCACAGGTTGCAGTAAGCAGAGGCATGGGAAAAGCCCGTTGACCATGAGGAGTAGCAGAAAAAGGAGATCTAAGATTACAGTACTAAATATATAATTAACTGGGCAAATAGTGAGCTACTTCAAATGCTGCAAACATATTATCAATATTTGCCGTGCATTAACCCACCAGCCAAAATACATATTTACCTGAAATGATCTATTCTGGTACCTCTGTTAAATAAAGTTCGTTTTCTAAGCTTCCATGAGTCTATTTTGTTTGTTTTTCAAAATCAAGGATCTTATTAACAAACAAAAAAATGATAGTGAGAGTAGGATATGCTCTGAGGATTAAATGGTGATTCAAAGTCAAGCTGACATCATTTAATTGTTCTGTATCATTTTTACCAGTCACCATACACCCAATATAGTATGTATGTATTTTTTCTTTACAATGTATGCTTAGAACTGCAGAACAACTATGCATTTTTCCTAGACTGGTTTGCTGTAAAATTTAAATATGGGTTCTATATCATATTAAAAACATAGAGTTATCTCCCGTCCCAAATGTAACTTTTTTATGAAGCTGCTGATGTGACGCTAATCAAAATCTAATGTGCCACTCTTGCATTTTTACAGTTTTGTGACAAATTAATATTACTAAAAGTTTCTATAGAATGTAACCATTTAGAAGACAAGCATATGATGAGTAATAATTATAGCCAGACAAATAATTCCCAGCAAATAATTTGTTTGATGAATTTAGCTCTTTTTTCTGCTTGCAGAATATCCTTGACAAATCACGAGTTCCTTGGATTCCTTTTTTGTTCATATGCATTCAGGGCATTTTTTAAACTTAATTGATAGTTATATAGTTTACTCTGCGTATTTGATACTTGAAATTCACCTGGGTTAATTAAATTTGGTCACATACGTAATATTTTTTTTCTGTTCCCTGATTGACTAAGGGCAGCTCTTATGATGTGAGTTTGGAGAAGCCACTGGGGCTTTCACTGTCTCAGGGAGAGAGCAATTTAATCAGAAAGTAGTATGTGAAAAGGGCATAGCCTAGTTGTCAGTAAGAGTACTGTCAAATCTTTTTTTGGCTTGTTTATACACGTCTGTGCCAAGGCTGTGCAGACAGGTTTGGGGAATCTTGATTCCTTGCTGTGTCAAACACACTCCTATCCCATATAAAATACTACTACTTCTGAAGAGAGTACTCAAGCATGAGTTCAAAAACCGTTTTCTGTAAGCATTGGTGTCAGCAAAATACGATAGCTTGAATGTTGGAAGAAAGTGAAAAAAGGTACTCAGACACAACCAAAGGATATTTTTGCGGTATTTACTCTCATCTAATAATAACTAATAACTAATTTTGAATTAATAAATGACATTCATTCGAACAAACCTGCTCCCCATCTTGGCTATAATTACAGAAAGACAAAGAGAAGGGAAGTTCACTCAATTTATTTATATGTCAGGCTTTCAGTACAGTTCCTTGTAGAAATAGTAGCAAAGAAATGAAAAAGATGATGTACATGTGTAAGAATACTATAGGGTGGTTACAAACCTTGCCATACCATTGTAAACAAGAGTAATTCTACAATATCAAATTGAAGAGTACTGACAATCTGGGTACCACAGCGTGATTGGTACTGGCAATTATACTATTTATTATCTTCATTAAGGATCTGGAAGATAAAGTAAGCTGTAGCTTCAATATGTTCTCAAACCATATGAAACTAGGCAAGACTGCATGCTCACTAACGGAAAGATTTTTTACAAAATACTGTGTAGAATGTTCTGGAGATCTTTAAACAGATGAGCAATTTAAAATGGTCTGAGATTTAATTTAGATAAATGTGAAATAATAGACTAGGGGAGAAATTAACATTCAGTCAAAGTACAAAATGGGAGAAAGTTTCTGTGTAAAGCAAGTGTTGAATTTTGGGAGTGATGGTGGATAACAGATTGGACATGTTCTTCTAATGCAGTGCACCTGCAACGAAGACCAGTGCTATCCTGAGATACGTATATCTTCTGAGGGGCATGAGCAAGAGCTAGTAGTGCATACATAATTTCACTAATACTTCTTCTGTCCATAGTAGATGTAATTGTCCAAGCTCAGTGCTTCTCAGCACTTAAAGGATTTCTTCCAGCTTCTTCTTTAAATAATCACCCCCTTCCACCAAATCCCCCCCCAAAACAACCAAACTCCAAAATATTCATTGTCAGCAATATGGCTAAGGTAGCTGCATAGCACTTGCCATATCAGATCACACCAGATGCATATACTCCAATAGTCCATGTGAGATTCTGTGCTGTGCTGCTTAGATACACAGCATAGAACTCATAGCCCATGGTGAAGAGGAGATGAGGTGGCGTTAAGCCACCTTTGCACTCTCCCATTTATGAGCTGCTCCATTCCCCACCAATGAAATTTAGACATCTCTGGGGGGCTGTCCAAGATATGACAGCCTCTCCCCAGCTGCCTATGGGTCACATCACTGGCCAGAGTCTCTGCAATGCTATGTGCTGTAGGGACCTTCTCTCTCCAGTATGCCCGCTAGACCAGGGCTTGTCCTTGGCAGACAGCCATAAGGCTGTCTTCTGCCGTCATGCACTGGGGGAATCCTCCCCTACCAGGAATTACAGTTTTTACAATCCTTTACATCACTTTGACCCTTTTACCTGGTGTAAAAGTGCTAGAGTGGAGGTGAGAGTCCCACCTTCTGTCTCTGACCATGACTGTGCTCCAGAAGAAGTTGCAAGAAACCCTATAGTAGGTAACTATGGAATAAACAGCAATAGGAGTGGTTTCTTACTAACAACTTGAAAGAGAGAAATTTCTATAAGAAAAAACTGAATTTTTACCCTCTGCTGCTTGAATAATCTTTATTGTATTCATAGGAAGTTTTCAGGGCTCTAAGCCTTGCCTAGATGCAATAGCAGAATATAGTGCAGATGGTCACTTTAGGCTCTTCCTTCTAATTACAAACACTTGTCGCAGGTGAGGGACATTAAAACAAGTTTATTCTTATCCCAGCATTAATTTTTAGAACCAAGTATGAACAACAACATCGGGGATTATAAAGTAGGAGTGAAAATACTGATGGTTATTTTTCAGACAGAAAAAAGCCACTTCATTTTTAAAGCAAGAATGGAAGAAGAAATGTGCTCCTATAAGGTTTAGAAACCATTGAACTGTGTGAGGGGTGGGGAGGAAGTGTGGGAAAGTGAGTTCACACAAATGAGCTTTTTGTCCCAGGGAGGCATCCCCTGAGCCAGATTTTCTCTCTTTCTTCCCCTATCTGGGGTGATTATTCTAGCTCTTCCTTTCAGTAATCCCTGCCAAACTGCTGCAGAACTGAGAATGAGTCATGAATGGGTTCCTTTAAGAAATGCTGTTGTCTCTCTTCCCATCTTATTGATCACTACAGAGGTGGGAAGATCATTGACTTGATGGTCCTTTCATCTCTTTGGGTAACAGAGATCCATTTTGGATCTTTCCCTTTGTGCTTCTTGGCCCATTCATTTTCTCACTGACTGTGAGATATGTTTGAAGCTGCAGAGCTCAGATTTGACTGAGCCAGGATTTGGGCCTATAACCTTAATGTCTACTTGGACCAAACTTCTCTTTTCCCTCACGTTCCCTTTTCTCTGTCTTGAGATGACACCAAGAGATAGATTCATCTGCTATTAATTTGACTTACTTACATTTTATTTTCATGCTCTTTTAAATGGAAAGAATTTTCTGTGTGACATGATTACAAAATTATGTTTCCTCATGATTTTATTGTTGTCATTATTGGAAACTGTCCTGTGCCTATTAGCTTCTTAAATGCACTCTTGTCATGTTATTTCAGTCAGCTGATAGTGAAGTGAACTAAAGTGTACAAAGCCTTAATGTTTTGGGTACTTGGCATCTAGTTTAGGAAAATCCTCACCACATCCTTTCTTGGCTCAGTAGTTCTCCACAAGTGTGTTGCTCATGATACAGTGGTATCATATGCAGGGTAAGGACGGGAATATGCTTGTTTACACAGCCTTGATATGGCCACTCTTGAGAATATATGGATGTCAGCATCTCATTATGCTAATGACAGATAAATGAGAGAGAATCTAGAGAAGAGCAACAAACATGATAAAAGGATTAGAAGATCTGACCTTGATGAGAGGTTATGGGAATTTAACATGTACAGCTTGAGAAAAGGAGACCGAGTGGAGGATATGATAAGAGTCTACAAATATTTGAGAGGTAATAAGATAAAGGAAGAAGAGGGATTATCTCCGGTGCTTGAAGCAGCATAACAAGGAACAGTGTTTGAAATAGTAAGAATGTAGGTAGGACCAGTTCTGTTTGGCATGTGGATCTAGAAAGGCACAAAATCCCTGGGGCAGACCAGAGTTCCTCTCGCTCTGCCTGCTGCCATACAACGTAGTTGGAAGTATATGGACTGGAAACACCAGGCTTCGTCTCCATTTCTCCAAGCAGCCAGGAAATTGAAAGCCCAAGAGAGAAAGGAGAAACAGTGGGAGTGTGACACGCTGATGGGGTGTCAGACCAGTCCAGGGAGCATAGGCTCAGAAGAACAGCTTTGAGCTGTGGGAGAAATGAAAGCTTCTGTGTGATAGGGCCAGTTCCAGAACCCCACTTACAACTCCAGGAAACTCCTGAGTTTGGGGCAAAATACGTGTTCTAGGAAAAGAGGTCCGTTTATTCTCAGAGAGCCAACAACCAGTACAGTCTCCTGGAAAAAATGCCCTTAGCCTTTTGGGCTACTTAATCAGAAAACAAGGCTCACAACGGTAAACAAAATAATACAGTTTGGGGCCCTCTCATGGAGGAAGCAGACCATTATTTCTCTCTAAAGCAGCAGCCACTTTCTGTCCAGTTTTCCCATTTACATCTGTTCCTAGTAAATGGGTCTAGTTCCCATCCTTTGAACACTTGAGGGAACTACTCTGGGTCGTAAGGTTCCACTCACTGCTTGCTTCTATAAAGGGTAGTGGAATGTGGGGGAACTGTGACCTTGAGGGCACATTTTTGGGTTCCAAATGGTCCATCCAACCAACACACCCTGGATCCCCTCTGACTGTCCAGTGCAAACAAGCTACTGTGGGTAAAGCAATGAGCAGCTCCTGTAATACCATCTTCCCTCCCTGCTTCCTTATATAATTGGTGATCCATAATACTTGAGAACTATAAGATCAGGAGGCAGCTTCTTAGCTCAAGATTTGGATCTCTGCTCTTTCACCACACAACTCAGCTACAGAGCTCCTTGGGGAAGGGGCCATCTTTTTGTTCTGTGTTTGTACAGTGCCCAGCACAATGGGGTCCAGCTCCATGTTAGGCTCATAGGTGCTACGGTAATATAAATAATCATAATAATAGTGTGCATATGTCCCAGGCCCACAGAGCTACCAGCTCTCCACCCTATGCGTCATGTAGCATGGGGAGAACAGTATTAGGAAGCAATGTAGAGAGGGGAACAAAACCCAACAATGAATAAAAAAAAATTGGGGGAGAGAAGAAGATAAGACAGACAGAAAGAAAGAAAGAAAGAGAGAAAGGAGAAGGGCTGAAGAGAGACAGGGAATCATCAAAAAGGAGTAGGCAGAGCATTTGTACCACAGTGTGGTGTGAGGCGGTGGAGTGGGAGAGCCTATTCACCAAACTATTGCTCTCTGGCCAAAAATATTTTGGGAACCACTGAAGCAGGCCTTGCCATGTACCCTGAAAATCAACAAACTTGTGCTCTGTTGGATCAAGGGGACAATACAGTTCCAGAGTCACAGGCCCCCCACTAACTTTATTATTAACTTTCAATCAGCACTTCTCATCAGTAGAGCTCAAAGCACTTTAGAAAGGAGGTCACTATCATCCCCATTTGAAAGATGGGAAACTGAGGCAAAGGGAAGTAAGTGGTTTGCCCGAGGTCACTCAGCAAGAATAGAACATAGGTCTCCTGAGTCCCAATCTAGTGCTCTATCTGCTAGATCGCACTGCCTCTCACAGTGTACAGATTTGGGAATTATCGACATGAGTGTCCTAGCTGACATGAGTGTCTATTATTGTGCAATCGCATGACAAAAAAGCTGGTCTCCAAAGTACACAGTTGAACCAGCCAGGTTGAAGTCTATGATTCAATAGTAATTTTTACTAATTTAATTATGTGCAATTTTAATTTGGTTTAACTTGATCGGCTCTGTATTAATTCCAGATGAAGAACTTTATATTCAAGCGTTAGGGGAATGCCCTTTCATTTGACTTCTATTCAAATGATTTGTCAGTTTTTTCAAGGGTTATTCTCAAAATTCATTTTTTTTGTGGCTCTTTTCGCTTGTTATTACATTTTTATATTTTTCTTGTGTGGCACTGTGATGTTTGTGAATGTCATGTTATAAGTCAGTCAATAATATTAATAGTTTGCAAATCCTTTAAAACATTAAATGAATAAAAGTGGCATTGCTAGTAGTCAGTATAACTTACTTGTTTTTACTTTTTTTCTTTAGGAATGTTGTCTCTGCAATTTGAGAGGTGGTGCACTCAAGCAAACTACTGACAAGAAGTAAGTGATGGATACACTGAGATCAGTCTCATTAGTTTTAAACTTCATTTACATACATACTTACACAAAGAGAACTTCCAAATATAATTACTTTACAGTTTCCCCTTAAGTGGAATAGCTTAATGTCCAGGGCCCATTGAAGACAATGAATCGTGCCTCTGGCATTCTGTGAACACACTTATGTGCTTACAAATAAACATTTGTTTTATTATTTGAACATTCTTAACTATTCTAAACTCTGCTCTGCTGGTCACTGTATAAAGGAAGCAGATGAAAGCTCATTTGTCATTGTTTGCATGGGCAAGCCTTATCACACATTCAAACGTATTTTCTTCTTTAGTACTGGAATTTTGTGATTACAGAAGTTAATATGGCATCTGTGAACTTTTGACAGATATAAGCATGTCATTAACAAATTAATCAATCTAAATCCTTTTAGAATGGCTCTGGATCTTGAGGTGATTTGCTTTATTGCACTTACATTTTATAATGGACTCCCAAAAAAGGTACTGTAGCTGATATCATGCCATTAATACAACTAATATTTATTTTACATAGTGATGATAAAATGAAGCACAGTGCATCAGATATTCTTGGGAGATGAAATGGAAAAAGTTGTGCTTTAATATTTGTTCATGTCCAGTTGTAGACGAATCTACTATTCATTTTGAATCTTTGCTTGGCATAATTCATGCCACATTTCGTTAGTTACACCTGACTTTTTTCAGTAAAACTCTTCTATGGTCAAAGAGTATTTACCACAGCGGTGGCCAGCCTGTGGCTCCGGAGCCACATGCGGCTCTTCAGAAGTTAATGTGCGGCTCCTTGTATAGGCACCGACTCTGGGGCTGGAGCTACGGGCGCCAACTTTCCAGTGTGCTCGGGGGGTGCTCACTGCTCAACCCCTCGCTCTGCCACAGGCCCTGCCCCCACCCCTTCCCGCCCCCTCCCCATAGCCTGCAGTGCCCTCACTCTTCCCTCTCCCCCTCCCCCTCCGAGCCTTCTGCACACCACGAAACAGCTGATCGGGAGGTGTGGGGAGGGAGGGGGAAGCACTGATCGGTGGGGCTGCCAGTGGGTGGGAGGTGCTGGGAGCGGGTTGGGGAGCTGATGGGGGGGCTGCTGACATATTACTGTGGCTCTTTGGCAATGTATGTTGGTAAATCCTGGCTCCTTCTCAGGCTCAGGTTGGCCACCCCTGATCTAGCTGAATGATACAAGATCATCTAGCCCAAACTTACTTTATGCTGGCTCCAGTCCTATTCAACATTTTTATTAATGACTTGGACAGTGGAGTGGAGAGTAAGCTTATAAAATTTGCAGATGACACCAAACTGGGAGGGAGGGTTGCAACCACTTTGGAGGATTATAATTCAAAACAACCTTGACAAATAAGAGAATTGGTCTAAAATCAACAAGATGAAATTCAATAAAGACAAAGTGCAAAGTATTACTCTTAAGGAGGAAAAATCAAATGCACAACTACAACCTGGGGAATATCTGGCATCAGGGGTTCTCACAACAAATTTTTTGGTGGCCTCAGAGTGTGGCCACCAACTCTCGCAGGTGGCCACTCAGACAATTTTCCCTTAAATACTTAATTAACTTTAGGAAAAACGAATAAATATGCACATATACATGTCCAAATCATTGTAATTTATTTATGTAGGGTTTTTTGCAGACTCAATAATAAAAATAATGTACAGTTGTTTCTATTCTTTACTGGACCTAAACAGACTAGAAACACAAATAAGGTGCTTTGCATGTTCTTGTCTTTTTTTGTTGTTTTTCTTTTGCTTTTTTCGTTGATTTTTTTAGACTTGCTAGCTAATAAGTCTGCTGCTGTGAAAAGTGATACTCGTATGTTAATATCACTTTTCACAGCCTCCCAGCCAGCTACTAAGGCTGTGTCTACACTACAGACCTTACAGCACCATAGTTGTACAGCTGCAGTTTCACCGCTATCAGGTCTCCCATGTAGCTGCTGTATGCCGGTGGGAGAAGCTCTCCTGCTGACATAATTAAACCACCCACAATGAGCGGTGGAAGCTACGGTGGCAGGAGAGCGTCTCCCACCGACATACTGCTGTCCGCACCAGTGCTTCTGTCTGTGAAACTTTTGTCGGTCGTGGGAGTGTTTTGTTCACACCCCTGACCAACAGAAGTGCTAGTGCAGACATAGCCTTAGTCTGCTGTGAAAAGTAATATTAACACACATACAAATATATCTTTTCACAGCAGACTTACTCAAGCCTGGGGTAAAATTAAGCCCTGAATGGTGAGGCGGGCAGGGAGGCAGGAGGCCAGGGGTGATGGTGGGGGATAAGCACAAGGCCAGAGCACACTGCCACTTAGCCAGGAGCCGGGGCTGGAGCCCACCTCCGTGCGGTTGGAGGACAGAGCCCAAAGCCCTGAGCCTGGAGACAGACACCAGAGCCTTGAGATGAAGCCTGAAGTCCTGTAGCTGGAGATTGCCACCCGCCACCCCAGAGCTGAAGCCTCATCCCACCATCCCCGGGCAGGTGGGGAACTCACGGGCTGGTTGCTCCTCCAGTGTTTGTCCTCTCCACAGGAGATAAGGCTCACCCCCTGCTGGAGGCCCCGAGTGAGGGGCCGCTGCTTTCTGCTCCGTCCCTCCCCACGCCGCAATCATCACCCAGGAGGCTGTGGCCAGAAGAAAAGCCCCCAGTGGCTGCATTTGAGAAACACTGGGCTAGGTGGTAGTACTGCTAAAAGTGCCCTGGGATTTGTAGTGGATCACAAATTAAATATGAGTCAACAATATAATGCAGCTGCAAAAAAGGCTAATGTAATTCTGGGATGTATTAACAGGAGTATCATGTGTCAGACATGGGGTGGGGGGTAATTGTCCCGCACTGGTGGGGCCTCTGCTGGAGTACTGTGTCCACTTCTGGGTACCACACTTTAGGAAAGATGATGTCAACTTGGAGAGAGTCCATAGGAGAGCAACAAGGATTTTGAAAACCTGACCCATGAGGAAAGATTAAAACTGGGCATGTTTAGTCTTGAGAAAAGAAGGCTGGCGGGGGGCAACTGATAATAGTCTTCAAAGATGTTAAGGGCTGTTCTAGAGAGGATGGTGATCCATTGATCTACATGTCCACTGAAGGTAGGACAAGAAGTAATGGGCTTAGTCTGCAGCAAGGGAAATTTAGGTTAGATGTTAGGAAGAACTTTCTAACTCTAAGGAGTAGTTAAGCTCTGGAACAGGCTTCCAAGGGAGGTCGTGGAATCCCCCTCTTTGGAGGTTTTTAAGAACAGTTTGGACAGTCCTGTCAGGGCTGTTCTAGGTTTTCTTGGTTCTGCCTCAGTGCAGGGGCTGGACTAGATGACTTCTCAAGGTCCCTTCAAGCTCTACATTTCTGAGTCTTTTTCTATAATTTTAGATCTTGTTTAAACTGTCTCCCTAAATTTTCATTTATCACTTGTCTTTCTTATTAAGGTGTTGACAGGTGTAAACAGATAAATAAACCAACAAAAAAACAACAAGCAAGATATCACCTAAATAGAATGCAACGTTGTCTTTGTCTCAGGCACGAGGGAAGAAAGACAAGGTCAAGGGATGTGGTTTAATTAGGCCACAACTTTATTAACTTAATTCATCTGGGAAATATATATTGCAGTAACTCATACATTCCAGGTCATGATTCCTTCTTTAATCATTTCCACCTGATGGAGAGCCGCAGTCAGCCTCCCACCCTTGCCCAGCTGGTTCCCAGTGGATTGCTGGGACCCACCCCACTACCTTCACCTCATATCAGGGTTAAGGGGTTGGGGAAAGAGGGTTGTCTCTGTTGTACCAGACATAGGGAGCTCCAGTCCCCAGCCAAGCTGCTAAATTGTGACAACGTGAGCCGTACCTCCTGATCTACTCCACCAGGTTCCTGAGCTGCTGTGTGGAAGATGAAAAAAAACATCCTGCCCCCGCTAATCTGTCAGTGAGAGAAAAATTCTTTCCCAATCACCAAAAAGGCAACTAACTGAAGCCCACAGCAGACCAAAAAAACCTCAGTCCTATGCTAATCCCCTGAGAGGGAAGGAGGCTCAAGCTAGAAGGACAGAGTTTATAAACCCTCCTCCAGCCTCTCAGAGGCCAATGGCTTACCTGAGTTCCACCAGCCTGCCCACTAGCTCAGGTGATGCTTTCTTCCCCTCTTGGCTAGCCCATCTTGGGAAATAATGCTGCTGCTTCATTCTGTTCTAACTCTGTGTCTGTTTGCCTGGCAACACAGAATCCTGACACTGTAGCTGGGTACTGTGCTTTGGTAGTTGAGTGTGAAATATGGGGGTTGATTAAAAATACCCACTTAGATCTAATTAGGGTTAATGCAAAGTGCTATAGTTTAAACTGTAAATTTTACAAAAGACATATTGCGTAGGCTATATGTACAAACGTTCCTGGCCCCACTACAAAAGCTTTGCACTCTGTAAAACAAGTGAAAATACTCGAAAGGGCATTTACAATAGATCTGTGTTAACATAAGGTTTTTTCTCTAATGCTGAAACATACATTTCTGGCAAATATTTTCAAAACTAGATTGCAACACCTTATTAAAAAATGTCTTGACTAGTTTGCCTCATACATGTAAGTGGTATTGGTGTGGCATATTGTATTGCCATCACTTTTCCAGCATAATCCATTTATTTTGTTGTGCTGATCTTTCCATCTCTGAAATAAACCAATTTTTTACTGTCTAGTGCTACTTAAAATTAAATCTTAAAGATAAACACTGTCAATTGACCTTGCATTTTGACCTTTTTGTTATTGTGCAGCTCATAAAATAAAGCAAAGAAATGTAATAGGGAAGGACTAAATGGTTGATGGTTTGGTTTTATTTGAGGGGTGCACTGTTTTTAATCACATTTCTGCACAATTTTTTGGTGTTATTGACTTGCCACTTTTTGCAGGTGGGCACATGTGATGTGCGCAATCGCAATTCCAGAAGTAAGATTTGGTAATGTCACAGAGAGGACACCAGTAGACACTAGCAGAATACCTTTGCAGAGATTAAAATTGGTGAGTAGTAAGGCTCCATACATTCCTTTCCATTTAAAAATGTGCTGGTGTTTTGAAATGTATACAAAGTCTCATCTCTGGTTAGGTACATTCACATATGTTTCAGGGTGAAATTTAAATGTCAGTTAAAAGAGAGAATTTGCCAAGGATTGGTATGTTTTTTTTTCACGTATAATGATCATTTAGGTATTTTAATTCTTCAGCCTAGTTCTGGGTTATAACCTTGTGTAAGAGGCCTTTGCCATAGGGTAAAGGAAGGAAAAACAATGAGCATTTGCAACCACTATCCTAATACTGCTGTGACTGCTCATTAAGGATCCTGCTGAAACTAAATAAACCAGAATATCTCAGAATTCTTATTTGTGTTGTATTTTCATGAGGGTCGTGTGTTCTCTCCCCCCGGGAGCCATTTATGAAGTTAAAATGATGAGACATGGTGGTCTCATAGTATTTTTACCATCCGGGAATTGAGGAATGTGCACAGACCAGATTGCACATTATATTGGACTAATAAATGGCTCCCTGGGGACTTGAAAAAGCAGTGAGAAACACTAACACAAAAGCTTCAACTACAAATGCTCAAACCCATGCGTAGCCCCAGATAATCCTTCCATCCAGCAGAAAGTCCCATGCACTAGTGAGAAACATACAAAAGCATTTGTTAAATCAAAGAGAATTTTCCCTGTGGGGTTAGACCTAAATTACATAATTTATCAGACTATGTATCAATATTACACAGACTTCCTCTGACAAAAGGAAAGTGATCCCCTATCCAGTGTAAAAGAAAAGTTTGGGAAACAACCCCATCTGTTCTCTTTATCCACACCAAATGTTACGGAAAAAATGCTTATTGATATACTTAACCTTGAGCTACCCTTTCCTTGCTGTAACATTGTGAACTATTAATTGTTCATTTTAATTCATTATGCTTTATATTTTGTAACCATTTTTAATTTTGAACTACAGCTTTAGCCATTCTTAAAATGGAGGCATGTCTGACAGTTGGTCTTTGTTCGTTGAGATTTCTCAAGTCTTTGTGGGCTTTATAGACTAACTCTGTAGTGCATATTGAACATTTTCCTAAACCTTTGTGGCTCCCTTATACAATCTGTTATAGAGAAACTCTAAAACTCCCTATCTAATGTATGAAATATTCCCAAATGCTGTTTCAGCCTGTCCTTACTTCTAGTATATTTTTTGGAAAACCAGAAATATGGACAATGCCCTGTTGTCCTCCCCTTCCCCATTTTCCTGCATCTGAAGTCAGACTTTCTTGTTTCAATACATAGCAATGTAGCCCTATTTCATATGCGTTCTCACTGTGTGAGAGAAGGCTCTCAAAATCTCATTTTTAAGCTACAGTGACTGTTTAATTTGCTTGAGTCAGCCTCAAATTCTCATTAATCTGAATATATGAACACAGGAAGCACTGGATATGAACATAATGCTTGCATACTTTTGAGGAACCTAAACAGTCAGATATGATGACAATAACTTGGTTGGTGACACTTAATTGAGGGTTTGTTTTCTTGAGACTCTAGAAATGTTAAATTTGCCAAGTATTGTGGGGATAAATAACCCCTATATATGAAGTTCCCTCCTCTGATGGGCTGCCTGTGGCTTAAACCACAGAAGAATAAAAAATTGCTTTGGGAGGAAGGCTTGAATTAATTTTAAATAATTGGTTAATGTGTTCACAAAGCCAAAATGTATGAACTTTTGTGAAGTTACATTACCTGCAAGTCAGTAGGTCATTTCTGATGATTATAGACCATCTACAGAGCCTTAAACACCTTTCTCTAATCTATAAAATTATTTTTCTTCTTCCATTAATTTAAGTTTGATCAAGTTTCTCAGTTTTTTTAATTGTCAAAACCTCCTTTAATATATACGCAGCTTTGAGATGCCACAAATTGCATTAAGCTGTGTGTACATTTTTGACCTCCCAGAAATTGCTTAAAGTTTTGAAACATGGTGCATACTTTCCTTAATGCTGTTCTTGAAAACGAAGGGTTTTGCATTTTTGAGTGAGATGGATGTTATAATGAAAGAACTCAACTGAATACAATGAAGACGGGAGCCAGTATATTTTATAGCTGCCATAAATGTAGTATTATTTTAGACAGCCTTATTGTGAGTGAGGACTGTACTGTAATCTTGTTTTAGAGCATTAAATCATATCTTTCCCGGTCTTGGTTAATTACATTTAAATTTAATGAATGAGCATTGTCCGTACATCTAATTTGTAAAGTAGTGTATCATACTGTTCACCCTCTTGAAAGATTCTATAATTATTTAACGTCAGTAAATTGATACATTGTTGTTACTTGAGAGGTCCGCAGTAAGGGATTTTCATGGATCTCCATCTTGGAATACCCCCTTCTGGTGTAGGGCAGCCTTTCAGGTGTGGTGGCCACCTTTGTTTTTCCCTTCTCAGGGCTCATCAAGAACACTTCTCCAACACAGACTGGAATATGCGATGGGTTATTTTATTAATATGGGTGAGATTCTGTGGCCTGCGTTGTGCAGGAGGTCGGACTAGATGATCATAATGGTCCCTTCTGACCTTAGTATCTATGAATCTATAAAATAAAGTTCAGTACCATAGCTGAAAGGGTTCTGGCGCTGCTCCCTTCTGTGAATCCAGGATCCTCGTCTGTGTCAATTGACTTTCAGATTGGAGGGCTCTTGGACTTACCTTCAGGGTCCCTACTAAAGTTCTAAAGCTCAATGAAAGAATAATACAAACAATGTCTACCTGTGCTGGGCTTAATGAAAGTCTCACATCCCTCTTGGTCTATTCCCAGCTCCCTGCCCCTTGTACAGGACAGTAGCTACAGGGATGCTCCCCTGGGCCTTCCTCTTGCTCCAGGGTGGTTTCTTGGCAGTGAGAGCCCCACGTCTGATCTCTCTGTACCCTTTTTTGGCCAGCTCTCCATCATGACTTACCCAGTCTCCCATTTACGCCTAGGTGCCTTCTTTCAGGACCTCTTGGGAGACAGCTGATGGTCATAGGTACAGAGACCTCTTCTCCCTGAAAGGGGCAGTGCCACCCTGTATTGGGGGTAGATGACAACAAAAGGAGTAAATTACTTGGAACCCCAACAATCTGTTACTGTTTTTAAAAATTATGATAATTAATTATTGCAAACCAGCCACCATCTTCCGTACTCTGTCACTCTGGCCCATAGAGCTTATATTTTTTGTTTTTCCTGTTTGCTGACAAAACTGTTAGTTTTGAATTGTAAAGCTTTGGAAACGTACATTTTGAGGTATCTCTGTGCAATGCCAAGTCAAAATTTTCAGAAGGAAATGGACCTTTAGGTGATCCAGTTCTTTTATCGCGTTGACCCTTTTAGTCTAGCTAAGGGGAAGGAGTTTGATTATCAGTTCAGTCCCCGCACTCTCTCCCTACCAGTAACAATATTCAAATTGTAAAGGTGTGGTGAGTTGTGCAAAGAGTGGTCCAGGAAGCTATACATTGTGATAGGCTCTCTTTAAGTAAATAGGGTAAGGGAAGTAGTAGTATTCAACTAGCAGTGTCAATGGAGGCATTGCAGGTACAGAAATAAGATCTGGAAAAGTGTGGGCTTTCAGTAGAAGGGGTTGAACTTTTGCAAGTTGGAAAATTTGTCAACACAGGAAAGAGTTGGGGTCCCAAAGAGGAAAGACCAAGGTAAAAAAAAAAAAAAGTCAACAAGAGATTCCGCTCTGATAGATCTAGATAGTTAGCCAGCCAATTTGGCATATAGTTTGTGTTTTTTTTAAAAGGGGGTGGGAGGTAGCATGAAATGAAAGCTAACAGACATAAAGAAAAAACATCCTTGTATCCCGGAGGATTCATCTGGAAGAAAAAGATTTTTCTGCAATGTTCTGACGTTCTACTACTTCTAGAATGTGTTACAAAAATCCAGAAAATATATAGTTTCCTCAGACTCAAAAGATTTCTGGCTTCTCCTGCCTCTTTATTGATTGAGAGTAAATCTAAATCAGATATTAGTAAATTAGCTGCACTATAATCAGATTTAATCATCATCATTTTCCTAAAGAGGGATTGCCATTGTAGTCTGAGTTTACCTCTGCTTGAGCAGAGGAAAAGGCAGATGTTTTGCTTATTCTGTGAAAGGTACTCTAGTTTGTCAGGGTTTGAATTTGACGAAGCCAATTACTGTCTTTCTCTAGCATTTGATTATTGTGCTTTTAGTTCCCCTCCCCAACTAGTTCATAGATGTGCTTCTAGTCTCTAACCTCTGCCAAACTACAAAGCGAGAGACAGTTTTGTAAAGCTCCCTTAGCAGAGTATCCCAAACCAACCAGGTTCTCTTGCACAGCATCACAATGTGCTGTTTTTAATGATGTGTGTGAGTATGGCATTTTTGGTTGTTTGTCAGTTTTTTAACAATTACATTATTTTTTAAATCCTGTATGCTGTCACACAGGAAACTTGGATTTGATCTCAGGCATGGTCTCTTGCTTCTTAACAAGCTGGAGCTGGCAGGACCTTGGATATGCACACTCTCAGTATCATTGCACATATGCCAGATCCTTCCCAGCTCAAAACCCAAAATATCAACCTTATCTCAGTCCTCCTTCCCCACTGGTGGTAAACTTCTGACCTTACAAAATACTGATTATATCTGCTGCTTGCCTTCTCGGACCCCCAGGAGTCATTTCATTACGCAAATTCTTTTCCCCATTTTCTGCTTCCTTCCTCTGGGAATGGTGTCATCTCTTCCTTCCCTCCCCTCCTGGCACTCCCATTCTTGTTCTCCACTGCTGTTACTTGTCCCCCCCACTTCTCAACATGCCCAAACTTTGAAGTAGACTTGCCCAAACTTAGTAGTTGAGGCCAACTCTCCTATCAACATGTCTATAAAAGCACATGATGGTACAAACCCTAAAAGGCACTCTCCAGAGATCTTCAGGAGGGTGGATGCTGTTGGACCAGTTTTTCTATTCTGAAGTTGTAGGAATCTTCACTACTAGAAGTCAGCAGCCCATACCTCTTTCACAGCAAACCTGCACCTCATGTATTGGAATATCTTTGGGGAATCAATCAACACAAGGGGCAGCAAAGTGCATGCCAACTATTGCTCATGTATTGAGCAAAGGCGTTCATTGTACACATGTTTGTTCATTTGGGTCACTCAGAACTTCAGGAATACTTCATTTTTAAAAATAAATTGTTGGAAGTATTGTTTAAAAGCCAAGAAGGGATTAGGAGGACATAAAGGAGCAAATTCTCCTTCTATTAAAGGAAAATGTTGGCCCTCTCCATGTTGCTAGCATCCTCCTTTGTAAAATTCCAGATATTTCATGAGATTTTCATATAAATATTGAGGAAAAAATTAAAATAAAATGTAAAATGACAGAATTCCTTTTACCATGCGTTCAAACAAAAGCTGGATCTTACAGTGCGGGGGATGATTCTTTTGGTGGGCTTTAAAAGTAAAAAATAATTTTAGAAATGAAAAAAGCATAAAAGAGAGAGAAAGAACATAACTGAGAGAAGTTTTCCATTCTTCTGTTTTCAAATACCTGTATTGTGTGAGCTGACATTCCTTCTAATACCCCATCCAGCCAGGAATATAGAAAGAAACAAAAAATAGATAAACATATTAGTTGGCTGATTTGTATTACTTGGCTAATATATGTACTAACTGCTGTTAAATAGTTGTAGCTCATAAAGTATTTTTGATCATAATCAGTGTGTTTTGCATCCGTCTTGATGTTCTTAAAAATATAATATGTGCTCGATCTTCCCAAAGCAAATCAATATATATGTGTGATGCTTACAGTAGCTTATAGCTTCAAGTTATTTTGCACAGCCGTTTCATATTTGCAAAGTTAATGGGTTCCTCCAGCCAATTTTATTTCACTGTTTTTAGTTTTTACATAATGAAGAAATATGTTTATATTCAAATATGTTATTTGTTTCATATGATTCTATGTTGCTGAAAATTTACATGGCACATCAAGTTTTTAATTATACAGTAATTTTTGAATAAAACAATAATAAAATATACTGCATACTGTTGAGAAGTAGGATGATGCAGTATACACCACCAAAACGTATATGTTTGGATGAGAAGGGCTAGAAATAATATTTTGCACATTAGTTCTCATAGTGGGGTCTGATTCCATGCTCCTATTATTTTTACAGTATTGTAACTCATTGACTTTAGTAACATTATTCCTGATTTTCAGTGGAGTAAGTGAGATCAGAATCAGGCCCTGTGTTTTTATTGTTTAACCTACAGGTTCTGGCACAGTTATAAATAAGCAGCAGATATTTTTGCTGCTGCTGTTTCGTTTTTTCTCCTTATGCTTTAGCTCTTGTGGCTATTAGAGTCCTAGAGCATATGGCCCGAAGGGAACACCAGAGCATTTAATCTGATCTCCTGTATAGCAAAGGCCACTAACACCCTCCAACCCTCACACACTAAACCCAACAATCAAAATTAGACCAAAGTATCACAGTCCACAGGAGACCAAAGTATCATGTGCCACAGGAAGAGAATAGAAGCCAACATCTGACACCTCCACAATGGCAGGGAAATGGTTACGTGAGATATACCTTGGTAATCAGCCAAGTGACCCTCACCCACATGATACTCATAGGTTTTAAATACCTTTCCTCAAAAGTAGTGGACAGGGAAGATACTGGAAATTAACGTTGACTGAGGTGTGTTGGAGGGGATGAGAGGTGGGGAAGTTTTGTTTTACCTTACATTTGTAAATATGAACAAAAATGGATATGGTAGGTTCCATCTTAGAACATAACAGTCTGGTCTGTGCCTCATACTGTATACACATTTCCTTTCCGTGGATGGTATGGGGCTACCTCATCGCATAAATTATTTAGACAAATTAGATGTCTTCAAGTCACCAGGGCCTGATGAAATGCATCTTAGAATACTCAAGGAGCTGACTGAGGAGATATCTGAGCCATTAGCAATTATCTTTGAAAAGTCATGGAAGACAGGAGAGATTTCAGAAGACTGGAAAAGGGCAAATATAATGCCCATCTGTAAAAGGAAAAATAAGGACAACCAGGGAATTACAGACCAGTCAGCTTAACTTCTGTACACAGAAAGATAATGGAGCAAATAATTAAGCAATCAATTTGCAAACATCTAGAAGACGATGAGGTGATAAGTAACAGTCAGCATGGATTTGCCAAGAACAAATCATGTCAAACCAACCCGATAGCTTTCTTTGACAGGGTAACAAGCCTTGTGGATGGGGGAAGCAGTATACGTGGTATATCTTGACTTTAGTAAAACTTTTGCTACTGTCTCACATGACCTTCTCATTAACAAACAAGGGAAATGTAACCTAGATGGAGCTACTATAAGGCGGATGCAAAACTGGTTGGAAAACCATTCCCAGAGAGTAGCGAGCAGTAGTTCACATTCATGCTGGAAGGGCATAATGAATGGGGGGGATCAGTTCTGGGTCCAGTTCTGTTCAATATCTTCATCAATGATTTAGATTATGGCATAGAGAGTACACTTATAAAGTTTGTGGATGATACCAAGCTGGGAGGGATTGCTAGTGCTTTGGAGGATAAGATTAAAATTCAAAATGATCTGGACAAACTGGAGACGTTGTCTGAAGTAAACAGGATTACATTCAATAAGGACAAATGCAAAGTACTCCGCTTAGGAAGGAACAATCAGTTGCACACATACAAAATGGGAAATGACTGCCTCAGAAGGAGTACTGCGGAAACAGATCTGGGGGTCATAGTGGACCACAAGCTAAATATGAGTTAACAGTGTAACACTGTTGCAAAAAAAGCTAAAATCATTCTGGGATGTATTAGCAGGAGTGTTGTAAGCAAGACACAAGAAGTAATTCTTCTGCTCTACTTTGCACTGATTAGGCCTCAACTGGTGTATCGTGTCCAGTTCTGAGCACCACATTTCAGGAAAGATGTGGACAGGTTGGAAAAAGTCCAGAGAAGAGCAATAAAAATGATTAAAGATCTAGAAAACATGACCTATGAGGGAAGATTAGAAAAAATGGGTTTGTTTAGTCTGGAAAAGAGAAGACTGAGAGGGGACATGGTAACAGTTTTCAAATACATAAAAGGTTGTTACAAGGAGGAGGGAGAAGAATTGTTCTTCTTAACCTCTGAGGATAGGACAAGAAGCAGTGGGCTTAAATTGCAGCAAGGGAGGTTTAGGTTGGACATTAGAAAAACTTTCTGCCAGGGTGGTTAAGCACTGGAATAAATTGCCTAGGGAGGTTGTAGAATCTCCATCATTGGAGATTTTTAAGATCAGGTTAGACAAACACCTGTTGTGGATGGTCTAGATAATACTTAGTCCTGCCATGAGTTCAGGGGACTGGACTAGATGACCTCTTGAGGTCCCTTCCAATCTATGATTTTGTGATTAAGGCAAAAGGCCTCCCAGGACTCCCTAGCATGCAATAACACAGCTTCTGCTCCATCCTTAAAGGGGATGCACCTTTTACTTCTCTCTGTAGCCAGCCTCACTGACTGTACTGTACCTCCATTCTTCCCAATATCATTCCTTCAGTGACCCTAGCCTTGCACTCATGTGTATGGAAGTCTGAGACTGTGCCTGTCATGTCCTTCTGTACCAGATATGGATTAGTCACAGATCTTGCTTACACACACCACATGTGCTCATCATAAGATCCTTAATGCTCTGCCAGGTATGGCAGATGTTTAAATAAGGTATTTTACACACAGTGGCACCTAGTATAATACAGTTTAGTACTCTACTACATCTTCGTCTTTAAGTTCTCCATTACGCCATTTAAAATGTTTTCATTATCATGCTGTCTTTGTAGTTCAGTATGTATCAATCTGTTAAGTGTCTCTGAATCTTACTGGTTTTCTAATTACACAACCCAAATGTGTAATAATTTGATTATCTGGCATGTTGCAATGACTGGTATTGGTCGGTTTGGAACCCTGGAGTTATTGTCATTTTGTTCTGCATCTGGCATCTTTGAGGAACAAAGTATAGGTATTGATGGTTTCTGTTAAACTTTCCACTGTCAGACCTGATCACATATGATCAGGCACTGCATTTTTTTCTTTGACAACTGGAGTTGTTCATCCCTTTTCTCCATCCAATTTGACACAAACACAGTCACCAGGTTCTAGACCTGGCATTTCTTTGAGTGACGTCTGTTGTAAAAGTGTTCATAAAGCTATTTTAGCCTTTTTATCTAATTTAGCTATTCTCTTGATGCCTGGCCACTTTGGAGATAGTTCTTTTCCAAAGTTAGAACAGTAATTCTGAATTATCTGCCCATTAGGAGTTGTGCTGGATTACATCCAACAGCTGCTATTGGTGTTGCTCTGTAACTCAGAAGAGCAAGGAATGGATCTTCCTGCTACTGGATTTTCTTGGCTGTCTCTCAGCCTCTCCATGCACTTGTGGGTAACAGGGGTTTCTACAAATATGATCAAAACCATATTTTGTTCAGAATGACTTAATTTTTTCTGCAGTGAATTGTGGTCTGTTGTCAGTCCTAGTTGTCCTGGAATACTGACATGAGGAAAATATGCCCTTCAGTTTCTTGACCCTGCAACATGTTTTGTCTTTCCAGTACCTGGAAAAATAGTCCACGATGATGAGGTAGTGATCTCCTCTGAATATGCATAAATTTGTAGCTAATCTCTTCCTATCTCTCCTGTAGAGGTGTTTATACACTGTATGGTTCAGCATTGTCTCTTAAATTAAGATGTGCTGGATCACCTTTCAAAAGTCCAGTATCCTCAAATCCTCTGAGTTTTCACCTTCTCACTAGGCCCACTCCTGCTGCCACGCTGTGACTTAGAAAGTTGTTGGTCTTAGATCCTTTGATCTCCTGCACTCTGAATGCAAAGCTTTTGTCTTTGTAAGTTGTTTCTATGGCGAACTGGCCCATGCAGTTCAGAATACCTCCAGCACTAGTCAGAGCTGTGTCAGGTGACTTCAGCTCTGGGAGGGGTTGAAGGTGATTATAAGTTCCTTCTGAGATGATTGTGACCTCAGTGCCTGAGTCAGTTTTAAAGTTAATAGCCTTGCCTTTAATATTCAGTTTCACTCTCCAGGCAGGCTCAATGTCATCTCAAGTGATAGATACCAGAAACAATGGCTCTTGATTGTCTGTAATATGAGCCCACTCCGACTGCTTTGCTGCAGCAAACTGCTGCAAAATGTCTATATTTCATGCATTTATTATACCATGTGCCTCTGGCTGGACTTGTCATCTCTTGGGATATGACTTTTTCACACTTTGTGCATGTAGGCTGGAATTTGTCCCTCTTAGCCTAGGAATTCTCTCTCCTTGCCTCAGGGGTTTTATGATCATGACTTTTAAGACTTAAGGGTCAATTTAGAGCTTCTGAGCTAGTTTCAGGTTTTTCAAATTGCTCCTGCCTTTTGTTCTGTCATTTGACTTATTCTGACTGCTTTGCTCTCTGTATAGCTAGGGCTAGGGTTAAATCTCTCTTCAGTTGTAGTTGCTGTGAAAAGTTTCTCTGTTTAGCCAATAACCAGCCTATCTCTGATATATTCATGTTTTGCATTTCCAAAATCACAGTTTTCAGCCAATGTATGCATAGCTCTTATAAAACATTCATCATTTCCTCTTGGTTCTTGAATTCTCTGGTGAAAACATGCTCTTTCATAAACCACTTTTCTCTGGGGTATAAAGAATGCATCAAACATAGCCAGAACCCTTTCATAGTCATCTTTGTGACTGTTTTCAGTGAAGTAAAAGGATTTAAAGATATACCCTGCTTGCGTCCCCAAAACATAAATTAAAAAAAGATACCTATATATCTCCAATATCTTTCTGGAGTTTGTTTGCAATTTGAAATCTTACAAAATACTGCTTCTAGTCTGTCCGTTCCAAAGATCTGTCAAAACTGAAGTCCTCTGGGGCATTGCAGAGTGGCATGTTGATGAGATTTTGTAAGCTTTGTTGCTGTTTTCCTTCTGTTTCTGTTCTTTCTTAGGTGTATGGATGGCTCAGATTGTGGCTGGCCCTTTTGTAAGGGTATGAGGCTGTTTATGCCTCCTCCCTGCCTTTCATACCACATAGGGCCAAGGTATGTTCTGGCCCAAAAACCATAAAACAGGTATTTCAACTATCAAATGTCTCTGTCAAGTTATAGTTTGTGATCTTCCCCACTATCATAAAATAGGCAGCATCAGGCCTGGTCAGTATCCAGGTGTTGCAGGCAGTGGCTAAAAATGTGTGAGACTTATAATGAAACTGTCACAATCTCACCTTATTAAAGATTTCATTACTAATCCCAAAACTTATTACTACTATTCATTTGTGGTAGTGCCTACGATATATATTTTGGGTGCTTTCCAAACACTTCAGAGGGATAGTCAAAGGACAAATAAGTAGACAAAGGTCATGGGAAGGGGAATAATTTTAATAAGCAGTTTTAAATGCTTTTTATATACAAGTGACGTCTCACTATAGGTAGCATGGCAGAAGTGGGTCTTCAAGAGGGACTTAAATTTGGACAAGGTAAAAGCCTTTCAGATGAGCTCAGGGATGTTATATAATGCATAGAATGCTTCACAGAAGAAGGCACAAAAGTGAACATGGGAGAATTTGACAGATAGGGAGACCGAGGTTGGGAGCTTTGGAAAAGGGGATTGGGAGTGAGGGGAACATGAGGTTTGCCAAAGAAGGAGGGGCAGATTTATTCAGCGCTTTGAAGATGGTGTCAGCTTGGACCAGGTTAGTGAGCTGGGGTGAAGTCTATAGCAGAACTGGGTCTATTTGCGGTTTCCTGTGGAACCCAAACATAATTCAATGAGATCTCATGGTTTCAGCCCAAAAAGATAAAACTTGAAGGTTTTGCCTCAGTTTAGCTTTGGGTTTGGGGCCATTTGAACCCTAAATCACAGAGTGAAACTCAGGTGAAAACTCCTGCCAACTGTATTACAAAGGATATTTTCCTTGGCTGCTTAATTTTACGCAGCTCTATGTGATAGAAACAGATGGTGAATTCCTGACCCCATTGAAGTCAATGGCAAAACTCCCATTTACTTTAATGGGGCCAGGATTTCACTCAGAGTACTTGAATATACTCTGTAGTTTCAAAAGAATGTTATAACTTTGTTTTGGCATGAAATAAAAAATACAGTCACATTCCATAGCAGAGTGAAGAAATCCTTGGACGTATCAAGCCAAACTGACCTCTCAAATACACACACACACACACACACACGCATATATATATCCTGGGATTTGGCCCATAAATGTAAACCAGCAGGAATACTGGACCTGATTCTCATTTACACTAAGGCCTGTTTACCCTGCCAGAGAGACGTCTTAATGTAAATGAGAATCAGGCTCACTGTGTTTAAATGTTTCATCTGAAATCAGAGTAACAGTTAAAATGTAATCATTAGCTCTCCTTTAGTAAGACGCTGTATTTAAAACATCTTCTCTAAAATCGTCTCTGAATAGTACACGATGAACTCATTAGCAAAAAAAAACGAGGAGTACTTGTGGCACCTTAAAAACTAACAAATTTATTTGGGCATAAGCTTTCGTGGGCTAAAACCCACTTCATCGGATGTATGCAGTGGAAAATACAGTAGGAAGATATATATACACAGAGAACATGAAAAAATGGGTGTTGCTATACCAGCTGTAACGAGACCAATCAATTAAGGTGGGCTATGAGCAGCAGGAGAAAAAAACTTTTGTAGTGATAATCAGGATGGCCTATTTCAAGCAGTTGACAAGAAGATGTGAGTAACAGTGGGGCGGGGGAATTAGCAATGGGAAATAGTTTGTACTTTGTTTAATGACCCATCCACTCCCAGTCTTTATTCAAGCCTAATTTATTGGTGTCCAGTTTGCAAATTAATTCCAATTCTGCAGTTTCTCATTGGAGTCTGTTTTTGAAGTTTTTTTGTTGGAGAATTGCGACTTTTAGGTCTGAAATTGAGTGACCAGGGAGGTTGAAGTGTTCTCCAACTGGTTTTTGAATGTTATAATTCTTGATATCTGATTTGTGTCCATTTATTCTTTTCCGTAGATATTGTCCAGTTTGGCCAATGAACATGGCAGAGGGACATTGCTGGCACATGATGGCATATATCACATTGATAGATGTGCAGGTGAAGAGCCTCTTATGGTGTGGCTGATGTGATTAGGTCGTATGATGGTATCCCTTGAATAGACATGTGGACAGAGTTGGCAACAGGCTTTGTTGCAAGGATAGAAAGGATCCTGGGTTAGTGTTTTTGTTGTGTGGTGTGTAGTTGCTGGTGAGTATTTGCTTCAGGTTGGGGGGCTGTCTGTAAACGAGGACTGGCCTGTCTCCCAAGATCTGTGAGAGTGAGGATAGGTTGTAGATCCTTAATGATGTGCTGGAGAGGTTTTAGTTGGGGGTTGAAGGTGACGGCTAGTGGCATTCTGTTACTTTCTTTGTTTGGCCTGTCCTGGAGTAGGTGACTTCTGGGTATTCTTCTGGCTCTGTCAATGTGTTTCTTCACTTCAGCAGGTGGGTATTGTAGTTTTAAGAACGCTTGCTAGAGATCTCGTAGGTGTTTGTCTCTGTCTGAGGGATTGGAGCAAATGCGGTAGTATCTTAGAGCTTGGCTATAGACAATGGATCGTGTGATGTGGTCCGGATGAAAGCTGGAGGCATGCAGGTAAGTATAGCAGTCAGTAGGCTTCCGGTATATGGTGGTGTTTATGCGGCCATCGCTTATTAGCACTGTAGTGTCCAGGAAGTGGATCTCTTGTGTGGACTGGTCCAGGCTGAGGTTGATGGTGGGATGGAAATTGCTGAAATCATGGTGGAATTCCTCAAGGGCTTCTTTTCCATGGGTCCAGATGATGAAGATGTCATGAGTGTAGCGTAAGTAGAGTAGAGGCATTAAGGGCCTAGAGCTGAGGAATCATTGTTCTGAGTCAGCCATAAAAATGTTGGCATATTGTGCAGCCATACGGGTACCCATAGTAGTGCCACTGTCCCCAAATGTGAAATAGTTGTGGGTGAGGACCATTAAATTAGGCTTGAATAAAGATGGGGAGTGGATCGGTCATTACACAAAGTAAAAAGTATTTCCCCATGCTAATTTTTCCCCCCTACTGTTACTCACTCCTCGGTTTTTTTGCTGATACAGACTAACATGGCTACCACTCTGAAACCTGTCATTAGCAAAATGTATTATCTACCTTTGTTACTATCTAAGCTTTAAAATGCTTGGATAATATAGATTGCCTGTTGGGACAAACTCAGTCTCTGCAATGCTGTACCAAACCATGTACATCATATGCCTTTGTTTCTTTATCTGTAGCGCTTCCTATTATTTTTACATTTGAAATCCTATTTCCCCAACAAAATAGAGGTAGAAAATGAGTTTTGCAATAGTTGAAGTTGCCCTTGGGCTTTCAGTGACCTCAAATTTGTATTTGACAAGTGAACTGAGAATAAGCGCAAGTGTACTCTGAGTGAGAAACATTATTTTGAAAAGAAATTTACACGGCAATGATGACTGATCTACAAGCCTTTCAGTATCTGGCTGATGCTGTAGTATTTTGTTTAGAAGCCTATGCACTTTAAAATTTTCACCTGAAGGCAAATAATAGTGAGCTTGAAAGCCAAAGATTATAGTTTTGAAAGGTACATCAATTCTGAAAATTGAGAGGTTTCACTGTAGTAAGCCAAATGAAGAGTGGAATCAAGGGGAAAATGCATTTGAGCTTTTAAAAGAATGGGCAAGTGTTCTCTTACCTATCCCTCGGTTTTAATAAGAAAATCTAAAAATAGAATTAAATACATTTGCAGATATTGCTTGTCTTCTTTGTTCTTGTTTTGCAATAAAATTCATTTGTTAAACTGAAATGGAACTGTGGAAGTACTGCACCTGTATTTCTGAAAGACTAAAGAAACATTTGACAGTGATGTATTCCACTGTTGTCATGTAAAGAACTATTAATTACCTCACAGCATTTCCAAAAATATTGCTAGAGAGGCAATCAAGGAAAGTCATTATACTATACTTTAGCTTACACACTGACTGGTTCACGTGCTCACATTTTTGAAGAAAGAGAGAGGAAAATAGGCAAAGAGACAGAGACTTGAGCTTGTTTAATCACATGTCCAAATCGTTTTAACATTGTTATTGAAATAGCTTTAAATAGCACAGACACTTTTTCTAATTAAAACAATGTTAAAATACAGATGATACAATAATTGATCAACCTACTACAATTTATAATGCCAATTAAAATGCACAGACTCATTAAAATCATGTGCAAAACACAATTTAGTGTACATTCTTATGTTACTACCATTGTAAGATTTTTAATAAGTGTGATATAAAAATGTGCATTACCAGCTGTATAGTACTTACTGTCGGAATGATTTGATACAATGAATAGATCTGATTGCAAACTGTCAAATTTGTGCATTGCTGTAATACTGAACCATAAAAACCCTTTGAATGAAATGGAAAACGTTAGTTGGGCATGACTACATATAACACTTTTTGAAGACTAGAGGTATCTGTAAGAGTGAAAGCAGAATGCTTAAAATGTTAACTAGTTACTGTGCATTTCCCTTTAATACAAAGAGAATAACCTCTTTGCAAAGGGAAATTGATTTTCAGTTTTAAAAGTTTTTTTTAAACTATTTTAGGTTTTGAATCATTAAAAAATATTCATGGCGAGAACTGTTGTCTGTTCAAAGCAGGCCTTTGCAACTATGCGGTGGAGAAATTTAATTCATAAGTTGAGGTTGTTCCCACAACTTTCCCTTGGCTATATTGCTGTGATGGGGAGCTCCACTCACCGATAATCTGGTGTCTCTTGCTTGTCCCTCTAGGGATTATCTCATCAGGTCAATGCCTCTTTCCATGGCTGCACGCTCTCACTCTGTTGCTCTCTCTGGTCTACAGCCCCTCTCTAACTCCAGGAACCTCAGCATCCTCTTAATGACTTAGCTCTCTGGCCAGACACTCAGTGTTCCCCCCTTCCAGGGTATAGTCCTTCAAAGTCTCTGTCACTCCCAGGCAGTCTTCCAGTTCACTGCCCCGCCAGTGCCACTTCCCCAGTGGCAGGTAGGGGAACCCGGGTCAGCCCTCTACTTTGGGTGCCTGCCCAGGGACCCTACAACACACAGCCAAAGTCTGTTCAATCCCCAGCCTAGCTGCTTACTTCTTGGGCTGCTTCCTACCCCAGCACTCCCTACTCTCTGGGGTTTGCTGGCTTCTCTACTCCCACCTGCCAGGGAGCAAACATGGGCTACTGCTCTCTGTAGCCCCCAGTACACCTCCCTTCTCCCAGGAATGACTGCAGACTACCTGCCTGTAAGTCCCCTTCCTGCTCTCAGCTCCCTTAATTTATGGAAGCCCTGCCTGTTCCTGCACAGGTGAACTTCCTCCAATGAGGGCTTTCCTCTCAGCCTTCAGCCTAATAGGTTAATTGGCCCACCTGGTCTACATTAAACCTTTCAGAGTGAGTGTGGGATGGACCACCCATCACAGTTGCACATATACTTGTAACTACCAATCAAATGAGTTTTTTATATTTTTACGGGGAAAGCAGGAATATAAAATATTGTGACAGGTTTCAGAGTAGCAGCCATGATAGTCTGTATCCATAAAAAGAACAGGAGTACTTGTGGCACTTTAGAGACTAACACATTTATTTGAGCATAAGCTTTTGTGGGCTACAGCCCACTTCATCAGATGCATAGAATGGAACATATAGTAAGAAGATATATATACATACAGAGAACATGAAAAGGTGGAAGTTGCCATACCAACTCTAAGAGGCTAATTAATTAAGATGAGCTATTATCAACAGGAGAAAAAAAACTTTTGTAGTGATAATCAAGATGGCCCGTTTCAGACAGTTGACAAGAAGGTGTGAGGATACTTAACGTGGGGAAATAGATTCAATTTGTGTAATGACCCAACCACTCCCACTCTCTATTCAAGCCCAAGTTAATGGTATCTAGTTTGCAAATTAATTCCAGTTCGGCAGTTGTATGTTAAAGCTTGGCTGTAGGCAGTGGTTCGTGTGGTGTGTCCTGGATGGAAGCTGAAGACATGTAGGTAAGTAAAGTGGTCAGTAGGTTTCTGGTATAGGGTGGTGTTTATGTGACCATCGCTTATTAGCACAGTAGTGTCCAGGAAATGGACCGCTTGTGTGGATTGGTCCTGGCTGAGGTTGATGGTGGGATGGAAATTATTGAAATCATGGTGGAATTCCTCAAGGGCTTCTTTTCCATGGGTCCAGATGATGAAGATGTCATCAATGTAGCGCAAGTAGAGTAGGTGCGTTAGGGGACGAGAGCTAAGAAAGCGTTGTTCTAAGTCATCTATAAAAAGGTTGGCATACTGTGGGACCATGCTGGTACCCATAGCAGTGCCGCTGACTTGAAGATTGACCGAGCCAGAAGAGTACTCAGAAGTCACCTACTACAGGACAGGCTCAACAAAGAAAATAACAGAACGCCACTAGCCGTCACCTTCAGCCCCCAACTAAAACGTCTCCAGCACATCATCAAAGATCTACAACCTATTCTGAAAGATGATCCCTCACTCTCACAGATCTTGGGAGACAGACCAGTCCTCACTTACAGACAGCCCCCCAACCTGAAGCAAATACTCACCAGCAACCACACACCACACAATGAAAACACTAACCCAGAAACCTATCCTTGCAACAAAGCCCGATGCCAACTCTGTCCACATATCTATTCAAGGGACACCATCATAGGACCTAATCACATCAGCCACACCATAAGAGGCTCTTCACCTGCACATCTACCAATGTGATATATGCCATCATGTACCAGCAGTGCCCCTCTGCCTTGTACATTGGCCAAACCGGACAGTCTCTATGCAAAAGAATAAATGGACACAAATCTGACATCAAGAATCATTACTTTCAAAAACCTGTAGGAGAACACTTCAGCCTCTCTGGTCACTCAGTAACAGACTTAAAGGTGTGAATAGAGACTGGGAGTGGCTGGGTCATTACACAAATTGAATCTATTTCCCCACGTTAAGTGTCCTCACACCTTCTTGTCAACTGTCTGAAACGGGCCATCTTGATTATCACTACGAAAGTTTTTTTTCTCCTGTTGATAATAGCTCATCTTAATTAATGAGCCTCTTAGAGTTGGTATGGCAACTTCCACCTTTTCATGTTCTCTGTATGTATATATATCTTCTTACTATATGTTCCATTCTATGCATCTGATGAAGTGGGCTATAGCCCACGAAAGCTTATGCTCAAATAAATTTGTTAGTCTCTAAGGTGCCATAAAATATTGTTTATATGCCAGGTGGCCAAATTAGGATTGTTCGAGCATTCTTAACATTTGGAACTTCCTGCCTTTTGCGTGACTGATAACTCAACTTTTTCATTGCATTATCACTCCTTCTTTATTTTATTTTTTTTAAAATAAATTTCTCCTGTTTATTTTTAAGGAAAAAAAGAAAAATTCTAAACTATTTCAGTTGCAGAACATACAGATTCCACTGACTTTGAACAAATTTCATTAAGCTACACTTGGTCTGGTGGTGGACTGTGGGACTTAACAGACTGAATGTATTGTTGCTGGGGAATTCTAGTCCTAGTAACTAGGATTCCGGAAGAGGGAAATCAAAGGAGGGGCTGCTTGCAGGTCCATCCTGAGCCCACCAGGCGGTATCCTGGAGGTGGTGGTTGTATGACAGAAATGTTTCCAAATCAGTATTTTTAAAGCTTTTCATTCCATTATAAGTTATGATATTTTCAATTTTTATACTGATTTGGGATGAAAACTGTTTTGGTTGAAATATCAGGATTTCCACGTTCCAGTATTATCCTCAAAGGGAAATGTCCAACCTGATTAAACTGCTGAATCCTCTTTAAATTGTAACAATACTTTAGTGGAGCTGTAGTGTAAGCAATTTCTTAATGCCCAGTAGTCTGAGTTGCTTTCTGTTGAACAGTGTGAATGACATATAAACTTGGTAATTTTAATATGTTAATGGCTTCAAAACTACTGAACTAATTTTCTTCAGACTTGGCTTATTTTTTAAGTTCCAGTCAGATCTACAGAAAAGCTTCTGCAAGTTTGAAGTTCTTAGCTTATGGGTACAGTTTTTGAAAGCACATTAGTAACTTAGGAGCAGAAGTCCCATTTTCAAAAGTGACATAGGCACTTGGGCTTGTAAGTGCCTAAGGGGCATATTTTTAGACTTTTGTAGGTGTCTAACTACATTGAAAATAATGGGAATTAGCTGCCTACCTACTTGTAAAAATCTGGCCCTAAAGCACTTTTGAAAATGGGACTTGGGCTCTTATAGTCTCTTAAGCACTTTTGAAAATTTAGGTAAGTAGGGCTATATCTGCACTGCCCTGCAGTTTGAACTACGGGAGCATGAGTAGCAGTTTGCACTAAAATGCTGCACTGTAACTCCCCCATGTGGAGGCTGCGGGCAAAGTCATTTTTGAGTTATGGAACAAAATTTCTGAAGGGAATATGAGGCAATAGGGTCTGGATGAATGGGAACAGAATTCAGACCCTGGCTCTAACCCTGGCTATGCTATTAATTTGCTGTGTTTCATTTAGGTAAGTCACTTTCTAACTACACCTCAATTTCCCTATAGGCGATAACACCTGTCTTGATTGGGTGTTGTAAAGGTTAGCTGGTTAATGGCTGTGTAGTATTTTGAACATGTATTGTGCTATGGATTATTGTAAGTGCTTAGATACTGCAGTGATGGGTTCTGTATAAATCTGTAAAATAGAGAGATGTGGGTTGTTCATGCCCTAGTAACTTAAAATGAGTAAACTACGTTTGTTTCAAACTTCCAAACAAAAAATCCTATATTGGTTTGAAATGAAACTTGGAAGGTTTCAGTCCAAAGGAATTTGACTGAGAAAATTATGAGCAATTTACGGAGGGTGGTTTAAAATGGATAAGTGTGTGTGTGTCTGTGTGTGTGCGCTCGCACACGTGCACAATGACATACATATAATAGGTAATTGGAACCAAAAGCCCCTGACCTCTGCTGTGAACAGAGATGTTCAACTCATGCCCTGGATGAGAAAGAAGGAGAGAGAGATTACACTAGGACTACATTTATAATGAGGTTATCTAATGATAACATAAACCATGAGAGCAAAGCTTGAATACGTCACCACAAATGCTAGATAAAAATGCCACTTCTTAATGCTGTATCGAGAGCAGGGGTTTATTTTATAGTAGGTGAGTACATATGAAAACTAGAGATGTTTAAAGTCAATTTTAAAAAAATTCATCCATCATCTTACATCACTTATTGTCCCATGGGTCAGTTCTTCTATCTGTACTGGAGCATATGTCAATTTAAGTTACAAGAATACACCCCATAAATGTATTATTTAATCTTCTAGAAATTTCCCTTTTTATTCTCGGTAAGTCGTAAATTCTTGTGAAGATATCTTCTTGGGATGTTGGATATATTTACATGAAATACATTTTAAAGACTCTCCACCAATGTCAGCAAGCACACTTAGGTATCTTTGTTTCATACCTTTATCCCTGTGAGTGAGTCATTCCCAGTGTTTGTGGACTTCTGCCTGCTTTGGGCAGAGAAAAATACCTAACTGGAAACTGAACACAAGGAGGATTTTTACATTTTAAACATTTAGGGTTGGGCTGTTAAACATTTGTAGCCAAATTTTTCTGTCTCCACTTTCTGTTAGATGGCACATTGGTGATTGGTGAAGGGTGGGCACAGTTTAGATTGCAAGCTTGAGAATCAGCCTTCAGGAACAGAAATCAGTCTTTCATTTCCTCCCATAAGAAGCTGTAGCATCTGACCACTGCTTGCAATGGCAGTTGCATGAGACTCCTGGAGCTGGAAGAGGGGGCCTGAGGTGAGCAGAAGAATGCAGAGACAAATGGAGTGGCTTCAAAGGTAGTGCTGATTTTAAAGAGAAAAGAATGGGAGAATCTCTATTGCAGGTCCTGGATTCCTGCCAGGAGGTACCTTATTTCCAAACTGACTGTAGATCTCAGCAGGTTCCCCTCATCTGCAGCTGCGAGGAAAAGGAAGTGGAGGCCTGCTGAGAACCTCTATTCTGAAGGGAAGAGACTGGCTCAAGAGAACACAGTTCTCCCTATGTTTGCAGTGTGGCTCTTTAAAAGCAGTTCACTCCCTCCCTCTGTTTAGGTCACTCTTGCATCCCACCCCATCTTAGAGAGATATGTGGTCTTATAGGTAGACCACATATCTCTATAAGGTACTGGATGTGTACCATAGATCAGTGTCAGTACCTTGAATTGTACCCAGAACTGAATAGTAGAATTCTCCACTTTGTAAACATGGCATAATTGCCTCCATATAGATAACAGCAGATCAGTGGGTAGCCACATTCTATATTTTTAGATGTAGGTTCTGTGTAGTTTTCAGGAGTGGCCTAGATTCTTTTCATTACCTACCAGCATCACCTCTGACTTGTGTGGACTGAGCTCTAAGCAGATTACCTTTTTCATGCCCCTTATCTGTACCACGCAGTTGGAAAGCCAAGAAATACACTCTCTGGATCTGACGAATACAAGGCAGATAGTTATATGTCAACATCATACAGGTGGCACTGCAGCCTTTATCATTTTATTGTCTGCCCCAGTGGCCTCACCTATATGTGGAGTGGCAAAGGTGACAGCATGTATGACAGAGAGCCCTCTTGGCAGATGGCGATTGCCCAACACTACCCTCTGCTACTTCTGAGAGGAAAGTGGAGTGTGATTTGTTTATTTTTTTGTTCACCCCACCAGGGTCCATGAGTGAGACGACAAAACCTCATGGTCAAACACAGAAAAGAGAAAATTATAAATGTCTTTTCATTAAATTAACATCTGTTGTGAGATATTGCAAATATTTAAGCAGTAAAGAACAAAAGGTATAAAGAAACTAGGGACCAAATGGAGCTACTATAAGGTGAGTGCATAACTGGTTGGAAAACTGTTCCCAGAGAGTAATCATCAGTGGTTCACAGTCAAGCTGGAAGGGCATATCAAGTGGGGTCTGGCAGGGATCTGTTCTGGGTCCGGTTCTGTTCAATATTGTCATCAATTATTTAGATAATGGCATAGAGAGTACACTTATAAAATTTGTGGACAATACCACGCTGGGGGGGGGGGGATTGCAAGTGCTTTGGAGGATAGGATGAAAATTCAAAATTATTTGGACGAACTGGAGAAATCATCTGCCTATGAAAGAGTACTACAGAAAAGGATCTGGGGGTCATAGTGGCTAACAAGCTAAATATGAGTCAACAGTGTAACACTGTTGCAAAAAAAAGCAAACATCATTCCCTGATGTATTAGCAGGAGTGTTGTAAGCAAGACATGCGAAGTAATTCTTCTACTCTACACCGCGCTGATTACACCTCAATTGGAGTGTTGTATCCAGTTCTGAGCACCACGTTTCAGGAAAAATGTGGACAAATTGGAGAAAGTCCAGAGAAGAGCAACAAAAATGATTAAAGTTCTAGAAAACATGACCTGTGAGGGAAAATTGGGTTTGTTTAGTATGGAAAAGAGAAGACTGAGAGGGACATGATGATAGTTTTCAAGTACATAAAAGGTTGTTACAAGGAGGAGGGAGAAGAATTGTTGTTCTTAACCTCTGAGGATAGGACAAGAAGCAGTGGGCTTAAATTGCAGCAAGGGAGGTTTAGATTGGACATTAGGAAAAACTTCCTAACTGTCAGAGTGGTTAAGCGCTGGAATAAATTGCCTAGGGAGGTTGTAGGATTTTTAAGAGCGGGTTAGACAAATGCCAGTCAGGGATGGTCTAGATAATACTTAGTCCTGTCGTGAGTGCAGGAGACTGGACTAGATGATCTCTCGAGGTCCCTTCCAGTCCTACAAATCTGCAGTACTCTATCAAGGAGAAGACTATGACCAGTGCCTTGAAAAGAAATTGCCAAATTATACAATCATCTGCTTTGGACCTCATACTCGTAGTAGGAGATCTGTTGTCCAGCTATATGGAGAGGAGGACAGGAGACACCTGTTATGGATTTAATCAGGCTGCAACTTTACTTTAGATGTCTGGGACTATCCGGCAGATAAAAGTGTATAGTGCAGCTAAACCCTGTTTATTTTGTAATTACCGGGGGGAGGGGGGAAGGCTTCTACCAGCTCCCCCTCCTTTTCCATTCATGTCCCTCCAGCAAATCCGTTGCTGGGACTTTACCATCCACACCCCCCCCTCATAGGAGGGGTAAGGTGGGCTATAAGAAAGGGGGTTGGCTCTCTGCCATTCCAACCATAGGAGTCCCAAACCCCACACCGTTCCATTCCTTTAACCAGAACCTCCTTTTTAGGTCCTTTACCAGGCCATTTATCTGGGCACTGGATGCCTTCCCTATGGAGTATCTGCACTGGACATCCGCCACAAGGAGGCACCAGCAGTTAGGTTGGCTGCCTTCCCCTCCCACTTTTCTTACTTCCTTCTCCCCCCCCGCTCCCCCCCCCCCCCCCCCCCGCTGCCTTGCCTGCTGTGTGGAGAAAGGGATTTCCTTTAAAGCCTTTAACGCTTACATTCCAAGAGGGTGAGACAATGCTGCAAAGCTGACCACTACCTTTTTTGCAGCAGTTTCTGACCTTGTTTCCCACCCTCGCCGCCATAAACCACTACTGTCTTCCTCCGCAAGACTGGACAACGGCCCCCCTGCTTTTAGTGCAGGGCGGTCATTCTCATTCAAGTGTAGTTAAACCAACAAGGTTAAAAAACACCACAGTTGACATTACAGTCTAAAGACCTGATCCTGTGAGCCCTTATTCTCCTACTGATGTCATTCCCTTAACAGAATTGAGGATTTAGTTACCTACATCATCCATTTGAATCATAGAATATCAGGGTTGGAAGGGACCTCAGGAGGTCATCCAGTCTAACCCCCTGCTCAAAGCAGGACCAATCCCCAGTTTTTGCCCCAGATCCCTAAATGGCGCCCTCAAGGATTGAACACAGAACCCTGGCTTTATCAGGCCAATGCTCAAACCACTGAGCTATCACTCCCCCTGATTGTGGGGAAAATAAAATAACTACCATTATTACATATATGAAGTGGCTGCTACTTGAAATTTGCTCAGTAAGTTTAATAATTCCATCCTAGTAATGTACTTTAGTTTTGTGCCTTTTTATTGTTAGGTATTTTACCCTAACAATAACATACAGTTACTTCAGGTATTAAATTTTTCAAACTGCTCTTCCGCTTAGACCACCGTCTGATATTATTCCTTTTTAATCTCCTTCAGAAATGTGTTTGGTAATTCTTTGTCCCAAAGTAGGTATTGTTTTTTCTGCATACCTCACACAAACTTCAACTGGATTTAATACTGCTCTTTCAACTCAACATTTATAAAACCGTGTTTAACTTTAGACAAATTTCTCTCTTTTATTTTTAGTACTTCTGAGCTAACATCAGAAAGCAAAAGCAGGTCAGGGCCTTTGAATTTCACATCTTTAATTTTACAGGCCGCAGCATGGATATCTGCTAAAGTGAAGTACTCCACATCTGCCGATGTGGACGGAGTACTCCACATCTGCAGATTTCTCCACTGCCTTTCACCTGGGGACCCTGAAACTTTTCTTCATATAAATGAGGTAATCTGTTGGACCCCATTCTAAAGCATTTGCAGTTAATTCTTCTATGTCAACAGAAGGCCAAACAGCTGTGCTCTTGCTGTCAAGAAACCCCTCAAGGGAGTTGGTGTCAAGCAAGTTGACTGCTTCCTGCCTCAGCCCATGGCTCTCCATGAATTTTCTCAAGTCTCTGCTATGCAAAAAATATCTAGAAAAGAAATTAAGAATCTGCCAAGGGTCCTGACCTAAAAGAGACAGCCAAATTTAAACTCTGATTTCCTTTCCTAAAACCCAAGACGGAGGCCTCCTCTGCTGAGAGCACACTAACAGCCATGTTGAGTGAAAGATAGGAGAGAGAGCTGACCACTCCTCACTAAGTGAGACTTAGGAGATTTGGGTTTCACAAGAAATATTGATAGCAGATATGGGAACCATTAAACCTGCTAACATTAGCACCGACACTAAGAATGGCCATTGCCAAAAGAAGGTAAAGACTCTTGAAACCAGACTTATGAACTGGAATAAGGTAAACTTGACATTGACATATATCTTCATATAATCAAGCAGATTTTGTGTTAAACTGAACATAACATAAGAACATCCATACTGGGTCAGACCAAAGGTCCATTTAGCCTAGTATCCTGTCTTCTGACAGTTGCCAATGCCAGGTGCCCCAGAGGGAATGAACAGAACTGGTAATCATCAAATGATCCATCCCGTCACCCATTCCCAGCTTCTGGCAAAGAGAGGCTAAGAACACCATCCCTGCCCATCCTGGCTAGTAGCCATTCATGGATCTATCCTCCATGAATTTATCTAGTTCTTTTTTGAACCCTGTTATATTCTTGGCCTTCACAACATCCTCTGGCAGGGAGTTCCACAGGTTGACTGTATGTTGTGTGAAAAAATACTTTTTTGTTTGTTTTAAACCTGCTACCTATTAATCTCATTTGGTGGCTCCCTAGTTCTTGTGTTATGAGAAGGAGTAAATAACACTTCCTTATTTACTTTCTCCACATGAGTCATGATTTTATAGACCTCTATCATATCCCCCCTTAGCCGTCTGTTTTCCAAGCTGAAAAGTCCCAGTCTTATTAATCTCTCCTCATATGGCAGCTGTTCCATACCCCAAATCATTTTTGTTGCCCTTTTCTGAACATTTTCCAAGTCCAATACATCTTTTGTGAGAATACTGCCCACAATATTCAAGATGTGGGCGTACCATGGATTTATATACTAGCAATATCATATTTTCTGTTTTATTATCAATCCCTTTCTTAATGATTCCCAACATTCTGTTTGCTTTTTTGACTGCTGCTGCACCTTGAGTGGATGTTTCCAGAGAACTATCCACAATGACTCCAAGATCTCTTTCTTGAGTGGTAACCGCTAATTTAGACCCCATCATTTTATATGTATAGTTGGGATTATGTTTTCCAATGGGTATTACTTTGCATTTATCAACATTGAATTTCATCTGCCATTTTCTTGCCCAGTCACCCAGTGTTGAGAGATACTTTTGTTACTGAAATCCAAAATGGAAGATCTAGAAAATCAGAGCTGCTATTCCAACTAATGTATTGTTGGGATCTCAGAGGATTTAGAAAGATCAGATATAGTATCCTTTACAAACTGCCTTTTGCAGTCAGCTTGTTAACAGCAAGCTCCCATCCCTGACCCTCAGATAAAATGAACTCATCAGCCCTTTAGGCCAAAACCTATGGGTAAGTCAGGCAAAAAACCATGAACAATCATACTAAAATTTCTAAGATTTGCAGATAAAAGAAGAATGCTGCAAGTATCTCAGAAAGTTTTAAAAAAGAGATGTTCCTAAAATGCATTTTTATATGTATGCCAGCATAGAAATGATGGTCAAATATCAATCCTCCCTGATCACAAATGCTATTCAGCTGACCTGGTCAACTGATTTTCTTCCATGATGATAAACATTAATTCTTTAAAGACACAGAGGAACTAGAAGCACCACTTCTGGTCCTGGAGCCTTTCCAGATCTCATTGAAGTAATGAGTCCTGACTTACATTGAAGGTCTCATCAAGTTATGAAGACTTTTTGTTTTATGCCATTATGGATGGTTATTTCTGCATCCTGGTTACAGATCTTTTCTGAGAGTCATCTCTTCCCATTACGAAGTACTGTTTTTGTTTAGGGTTTGCCTTTTGCAACTTTTGTGGTGAACAATAGTCATAAATTAATTTTGTCCTAACTAGTTCCCTCTTTGGATGTCATAATTTATTATTTTTTGTAAATCAATGAGTGAATGTGTTCTGTATTGTAGATAAAGAATATGTTTTCCTTTGAGGAAGTAAAAAATAGCCTACTGCAATATTTCCTATGTCCACTCAGAGATCTCTGATCTCTTTGGCTACAAAAGAGACAACTCTTACTCCTGCCTGTTTTGTTTGTGGATTCCTTCTTGTCTGGTATGGTCCTCAATTGTGATATTGTGGCAATAGTTATTTTGTGGCCTTAATTCTTTTAGATCTGGATTTCTTACTGTTTACCTGCAAACCAAAAAAGTAGAAGGTAATGGGCTTGAGAATGCTGTAAAGGAATTATACTACCAACATTGACACTCCTGATGTAGGTTCAAGAACTTTCTGGGATGCCGCAAAAGAAGTTCTCCATGGAATATTAATTATAATTATTGAGGGATATAAGAAAGTTCCTGTGAGCTCAATAGCTGACCTTATTCATCCTAAGAAATATAGAGTCAAAACAGAAAAAACTCACTAAGAAGTATCTTTCTGAACCTGCCTTTGTGAAGATAATTAAAATCAGAGCTGTAATCAGTACACAATAAACCAGCCGCATTGAACATGTTCATAGGATCATAAATATTTGTATTTTTGATAAATCCAACAAATCTGACAAAGTGTTGGCTTGGAAACTGTGCAAACAAAAATTAAACTTTAAACACAGTAGGTTAAAGATCCAAATTTGATATGAGCTGCCTACTTTCTATAATCTCTACATTACTATGAAGGGGAAAGCAGACACCTCACCATTTCTAGCATTATGCTTCCCAAGTTCTACCATGCAAAGGTAGAAAGCCTCAGTGCTGCCACTTTTCCTAAAGAGAGAGAGAGAGTACGATCTGAGACTTGGCTAATGAGGATCCCTCAGGACCTTATGGCTTTGCAGTGGCATTTTATTAATCAATGGCAGATCACTTAACTCCGAGCCTCAGTAGAGTTTTAAGGATACTCTCCTCTCAGGGCTTCTCCCAGACCGTTGGTACCAGGTGACAATTACTCTGTGCTCAAAGTAAGGCTACTCACTAGAGTCTTATGCTAATTACAATCCTATTGCACTCCTCAAAGCAGAGGTCAAGATTGTCTAAATTGCTCGGACTAATGTCCTAATTATTTAAATTTTATCAGATGGAATTTGTCAATGACAGTCTTGACAATGTTGTGCTGACTGGTAAATATTCCCCAGTAGGTACAATTGAAGGCTGATCACACCTTAATTGTATTTCTGAATCCAGAAAAGACTTTGACTGGGTCGAGCGGTCACTTCTGTTCAACCTTATGAGGCCTCTGGGCTCAGGGGTAAGTGTAAAATACCTTGATCTTCTGATAACTATTGACCCTTCCCAACTATAGACTGTAAAGGATATTTTGTCCGAAGTATCAATAAGTTTGTCTGTCTGGATGGACAATTCTGTCATTTGGTTGGGCTTTATTAATATCGCCAACATGATAGCTTTTCGTTATACACTTTTTTATGTACCATACCTCCATGTTATATCCTTTATTATTTTTTTATTTTTCTGCAGAATGATTAGTAAATTTTGTAAGGCAGAATAAGAAACCTAAGATAGGATGGAATACTACTTGTAGCTTCAGAAAAGTGGGGATACTTGCCCTACCTTCTTAATTTTGGGTTACTATGCTTAGGAGAATAACCCTCTTGAATGCTTGACTGCTTCATGTTTCATATACACTCAATATTAATGGAAAATGGCCTAAAAAGAGCACCTAATATAACCTACAAGTTGCCATGATTGAGCATCTGTTAGACACTGGAATTATCAGGATTATACCCTCTGTCTTGTTCAGCATGGAAGCTTGGGTGAAAGACCAAAATGAAAGCAGAGTTTCCCAATGTTTTTTCCCATTCACACCCCTTAAAAGGTATTATGTCAGAAGGTCTTATCTTGAAAAATCTCATTGCTGATCTTTCTGAATGTAGCAAAATGAAATTTTCTTGGTCACCATAAAGGGAAAATCTTTCAGAACATGGAAGAAAGTGTGAAAATAACCTGTAAAGCTGGTCCTCTTTTTCAATATTTGAAAACTGAGATGAAAAACAAAATTGCACCTTTTCATGCAAAGGTAGAAGCCAGTATTCTTGTACATGGTACAACCAGGAGTTTTATATCATAAAAGTATAGCTGCTCAGTCACTTTATATCACATGAGAAATCAATTGTATTTGACCGCATTGGAGACAGACTTCAGAATTAAATGGACATAGACAGATAAAATTGCTATTAAAAGATTTATGAAGGCATACTCTGTTTCTAATTCTATTAGAGAATCCCAGATCTGTATAAGATTTACATCTCCTCAGCTCTTCTTCGTACAATTAACCCAGTCGTGTCTCATCTTTGTTGGAAGGGGCTGGTGTCAGTTTAGATCATTGGCTCACTTGTGATGGCTCTGCCTGAAGGTTTAGTCATTTTAGTCAGCAATTCAATAATGTACCTTGGAGATAACTGGCATACAACTATCCCTTACCCTAAAGATTTCCGCTAGGAGTACCCTCTCTGCTCCTTTAACAAGTATCTGTGCACATTATTTCATGACGGTAGTTAGAAATCAGATTGCCTGTAAGTAGAATCTTGCAACTCTCACCTCCATATTGGATATGTCTGGTTGTATTAGAAACATTATGGTAATGGAGAAATTTGGACTTGGTTTCACAGTAAGAAGGCTCAGCTGTCCCTAAGCACCACAATCTCCATACATTTTTGGCATTAACTTAAAACTTAATCAGTTCAGTTCACTCCATAGCCCTCACACATACACTCACATTTTACAGACTTTTATCCTCTGTAATCCAACTCAGTTACAGTGTTTTGAATTTATTTTAAAAATTTTGTGCGATTATATATCATTAATATTAACTCTTTGTGTAGACTGAACTTTTATTAAAATCACATTACTCTTATCATTAAAATAATAGTGCTGAACCGTATGCCTTACACTAATGTAGCAATTATCACTTGAGGTATAAATATATGTACATATTTCTTTTCTAACCATTAAAAAAAACCCCGTAAACTAACAAGAATGGGCTTATCCACTCCTTTGTGTATGAAGAGATCAAGCATGTGAATGATTTTCAGTGACTTCCTGATGCCTCTTCACCGTAGTGCAGATTTTTTCAGTCTTTGAAACTCTGGCTTCCTGCTCCTTCAGCTCAATTTCAGTATCTTCCATCTTTCATTGTCTGCCCAGATTATTGGTTTGAGGTGTCATTCTCTCCATTTTATCTTCCTCAAGTCCTTTTGCTATTGATATATCAGACGATTTTAAACATATTTATCCAAAATGTATTTGAGGGGAAGGGAAAATCACAAATCCAAAGGTCATGAGCCCTAGGATACATTATGGAGGAGGAGTAGAAAGAGGAAGGATGATTGGATAGAGCAAAGGACTGAGAGTTAGGAGAGTGTTTCTAGACCCATTACAGATTTTTTTGTCGAACTGTGGGAAAATCCATAAAGATGCTATATGAAGGCATATAGTATACATTTTAATATACACAGCACTAGGACAGTACTTATTTCACCAGTATGTCATGTGTTTTGTGTCTGAGCTCTACAGCAATATTACAGATTTTATGTGAGAAACCAGATGGTAATGCTGTTTTGCCTATTCTAGTGTTATGCATTTTTTTCTCTTTCATCAACCAGTGGCCATGCACATCATGTATTAAAAAAACAGACATTTATTTGATCATCCGTTTCCAAAGCATATGACAGATAAGTGAGTGTGACAGCCACTAATTTGACCATTGTTATCATCGTATTATCATTTACTTCTTGATGTAACTGAGTGGCAGTATTAATTGCATGCGTCTAATAATGCAACTTCAGCACATCTTTTGCAGCAGATAGAATGGTCCAGCTGTTAGTCATGTTTCAGCTAGTCTGGACCAGGGGAGACAAACACTTTTAATATCTTAGAAGAGCCTCTACATTACCCAAAGTAGTAATGAATACAGATTATATTGCTGGATGATTTCTTGTGTGTTAGTTTGCTGACAGATTTGTTCCACACCTATGCAGTTGAATAACTGTGACTAACATATAATCAGGTGTCAGAGAAATAGCTGCTGACTGTACAGTTTTACAAAATACAGTTATATTCCATCCTACATATCTCCTAGTAAATTATAATTATCCAATCAAGTAGTGCCAAATACAGGTATGTGACTCTGATCTGTCTCTTTTATACTCCCCTTCAAAGTAAAGAGAACAAAATAAAAGCTCAAAGATCACAAGATCAGAGGTATTAGATATTCTTACATGCAAACAGAGGACATAAAAAGTGTGTGTAGCGGGGACTATAGTTCAAGACTCTGATAAAGAATAATAGTGATTAGACATCAGACAATAACAATATTTATGAAAAATAATAAACTTTTGATACTTCTCATCCACATGAAAGGAAATTTGAAATAGCAAACATGTTTTTTAAGTTGAAGGGTCTGAAAAAAAGGATTGAAGCATCTTTCAGTACATAAATCTTAAGAAACTGCAGACATCTTAGTTTATAAACTGTATGTACTATCAGTAAGCAAAATTGCAAATGGTTCAATATTTGCAAGTTTTATCCTAAATGGTGAAAGAAGAGAGAAAGATAACTAAAAAGTAACAGAACCCAAAGCAAAAGAGATTAAATAGTTTAAACTAAAGCTAATAAGAAGTACGATTGCAATTCATGGGTTAGGCCTAGATAATAGATACATTACTTAGGAGTTGTTGTGGGCCTTTCTCTGTGGTATGAAAAACTTATAGGCAAATAACTACACTGGATATATTTCAGTTTTATTTCAAGCAGACATCCTTACAGATATCTCCCGCCACCAATAACAAGTCTGGATTTTTGCTCTAACCATCAGAATAACCATAGAGTAGGCAAAAAGGAGTTTTATTTTTCCCCATTATACGTCATCAGAGATTATCTGGTTCAGGGTTTCTCTAATTTTTTTCATTATACAGACCTCTTATAAGAGAGAGATCGATCCTCTTATTGGCCATCTCCCCCTCTCATTTCACTAAAGGTCTCCAGATGTTTGGTGGTTAAAACATTTCAAACTGGGAACCCCCATGTTGTCTCCTGACCACTTTCTGAGAACCAGTCATCTAGTTTCTCTGTTGAACTAATTTTTTCTTTGCTTAGTTTTACTGTGGTTATCTGTTATTTAAAGCAAGTTAGGCAGATAAAATGTAGTTGCTGTTTTCCTGCAGATCTTGTTATTGAATAGTGTTTGTATGTTAAGGACTGTTCAGGTAGACACAGACAGAAGAAACTTTCCCAGGATTTTTGCACTGTACTATGTTTGTGTTATTGCTAAGTGGAATGCATTACTGTTGCGGTAGAAAAAGATTATATTGGAGGTAGGCTTTACAGTAACATTTTTTTAAGCACACGAATAGAATTTGGTGTATATAAAGTATCTTTCATACTCCAAAGATCACTGCAAATCTGTGTTCTACTCTATATCAGTTCTTATGCTGCACATGTCACTGTAGTATCTATGTATGCATCCGATGAAGTGAGCTGTAGCTCACGAAAGCTCATGCTCAAATAAATTGGTTAGTCTCTAAGGTGCCACAAGTACTCCTGTTCTTTTTGTAGTATCTATGAACCTTCCAGTAGTGTAGTAAGTGATGTGACTAATGTCTGCTACATGTGGTTCATTCTTTCTGTCGCCGTATCCCTGAGGGGAGAATTGTGAATGTTAGTGTTGTGTTTTATTTTGTTAGGGTTTTGTGTCTGTTTGTTTGTTTTAAATGTACATGCTGCTACAGGGAAGATTTAGCATGGGTTCATGGGCTTAATTGCACTGTGACAGGGTATACAAACCCCACACTGGTGAGGCAAGGGTTAAGGAATTGTTCTGGATCCAGGCAGCCACACCCCCTCACTCCTGCTGGGCATGCTCACAGTGAGGGAGAGTTCAAGAGGGAGCAACTCAGCTCAGTCCGGGCTGACTGAGCAGAAGAGCAACTGGATGCTGTAGCCTCCTACAGAGAAGCTGCAGAGGCTCCGAGAGACTGGGACTAGACCTCACAGTCAAGCTGTCGCAGGCCTTTCAACCGCAGGGGCCAAAGATAACAAGTCGCTGCAGAGAGGGGAAGAGGCTCTGGAAAGCAACCTAAGAGGACTCCAAGGAAGACCCGAGGACAGACCCATGACACAGACAGAGGAACGGAAGCAGGGGTAGGAAATGACCCAAGGAACAGGTGTAAGGGCACCAGCCTCTAGGCCATGTAGCTGAACCATTAATTTGAAGGGCCCTGGGTTTGAACCCGATGGAGCAGACTCTCGCTGTTGGGCGATATTACCACTCAGTCTAGCCACTAGGCAAGGTGCCCATGGACTGTCGCTGTTAGGTGACATTACCACTGACTCCAGCCGCTAGGCAAGGAGGCCATGGACTCTGGCCATTGGGTGACGTAGACCAGAGTATCTCCACTAGGAGATATTGTGGGCCTTGGACACAAAACCCCCCTGACATGCAGCCACAGAAATCATGAAATCAAGGGTGCAAAAACAGGTAAACAAACTCTTCTCCCAACTCAGTGTGGTGGGAAGGAGTCTGAGGGGCCGGTATTGGAGAGCAAGCAGCAGTGGCTTCTGTCTTGGAGGGCTGGGCCCAGCTCTCCACTTCGGTCATTGTGACCCAGTGCGTGGGGTCCCAGCACCACTCAGGTTTGGCACAGCCATCCTTCTGCTTTCCAGCCCTCCCACCCCTGGGATCACCCTTCTACATAAACCTGGAATTAGGGTTGCAGTGCCAGCACAGAGGGTGCTGCTGTGGGTGGTCAGTGCCCCATCTGCAATTTAGTCTAGTATCACCCATTGAATCGGGAAGTACGTCTGCTCCGCACCACTACTTGTTTATGTTAGAGAAGGCAAAGTCAAAGAAGCACACCTTGGACTTGGAGTGGAAGATAAGATTTGTGGTGGTCCTTAGTTCCTGTGGGAGGTTGTTCCACAGTCTTGAACTGGCCCTCAAGAAAGTTCCATCTCCTGCACTGATGGGATTTACCTTATGGTAAAAAGTTCTATTGTGTTTGAGGAGCAGAGTGGTCAACCACAGTCATCAGCCTGGTCTTCATCTCAGAGCTTCAGGTGATCTTTTAGATATGATAAACCCAGACCATTGAGCACCTTTGAAGATAAGGACTGAGACCTTAAACTTGATTCAGTATTTTATGGGAAGACAATGTAGAGAGTGGAGGAGTAGTCACTATAGTTTCTGTAGGCACATTTGGAACCTTTGGGGGCCTTACTAACAGCTCACACATAGTTTTGGACCTCAGAACCTGTTTTACTGAGAAAACTGTTTACTAGGGAACTGAGGTTATCATCCTTTAAAAAAAACTCTATGGGGATCTTTAAGTTTTGTTTGAATGATGAACAAGAAACATGCAGATAAGTCACATGTGGTGAGATCTTTCAGAGAGATGTGTCCTTACATTTCCTTGCCCGTGGGTCTCTGTGTACTAGAAAGTCTGAAGATCTCATTTGGAACCCATAGGTACAGTTCTAGCTCTTTTTAATTCACCCTTTCCTATATGAGATTCACTCTGCAAGTCAAAAAATCCCATTGAATAACACTGAATTCTTTTAAAAAAGACAATCCCATCATGCAGAACAGATGGAATTTTAAAGGTCTAGGTTTGTAATTGGGTATAAGGGAGTCCAAACAGATGTAATCTACAGACAAATGGAGCAGGTAGGGTGGTGTATAACAGCTAATAAAGGCATATAAGATTATCTAAATTAAAGAATTAAAATAGCCCCAGCCTACTCTAACTTGCACCTTCTTCCATCCCTCCATCAGGAAATTACACTATCTTAGATGCTACTATACTCACTTACCAGAGTGTAAATTACATCATCTCTGAATTTGGCCAACCGTGTCTATTAAACTTTCTGGGAAAGCGCTTATCTGTTTTAATCTGTTTTAAAACTTGAGGCAACAGCATACAACCATCTCATTTAAAATTCAGACAGAAAGCACAGAACATTGTGTTTCAAATTTAAGTGTTAATGTAGCTTCTGGGGCTGTACTTCATACTCAGGTTATCCTATTTCTGTATTTCATAGTGATAGTTTTAAAGAACATGATTTTCTTCATTGTAATTCCTCAGTAGATCATTACTCTAAGATAGTTTGGGAATAAATATAATTCTTCATAGTAAGTTTTAACTTGTTAGGAAAGGTTTAGTTCGTAGCACTCAGACCTACTGGTGAATTGTTTGAATTGTACATTTCTTATCAAAACACATCACAGATATTTGATATATTTGCAGCTAAATGTCAAATACTGAACAGCCATTTTGTAAGGGGAAAGACTCATTATGCAACAAAGTGAGATGTTAGTGTTCTTAAATGCAAAATAAAATAATAAAAAACAATCTGGTTAATAAATAGGCCTGATGTTTGATTACATTGTAAGCATAATATCTCATGTACTGTTAAAAATATTTGTTTAGTATCTTAAACTCACTCAAATAGATAAAACTTTAAACTTTTATAATACAAGTAGAAGTGAATGGACTGGCAGTGAAAGATGCCAGACGGAATTTAAAGTACTGTATTTATCCACAAGTCATATACTGTCTCGCTGTTGAGAATGCATGCTACTTTGGTAATGTGCATCGACCTCCCCCTGGAGGGACCACCTCACAGAGTGAGAGGTTAACTAAGTCTTCAGATACAGTACTTCGGTACTGAACATTGTCAATCATTTAATCTATTTTGTACTATATATTTTGTACAGACAGATACCTAGCTCCTAAAAATTGGATTTGGTTCAGTAACTCACTTTGCATAGGTAATTTTTGGTCCCTAAGACTTAGGCTTGGATCCTTCGTGGAGATCCATATGGGTCAAACTGTGTGTCTACATGGAGGCCTATTGAAGTTGTTGGGGCTCTTTGTGAGCACAGAGGTCTGCCTTCATGGAGTCACAAAAACGTTGTGTAAGAAAATTCCCAGCCAGCTCTATCAGGTACTTGGAGTAGCTCTGGAACAGTGAACTAATCATAAAATATTCCTTTTAGCCATCCAGCTCCCTCTCTTCGTCCATTCAGTCCTATACAACTTTATTGCCTTGACTACTTTTTGCTTTTCATCCCTTGACTTAAATGCAGGTCGAATATTTTAGTGGAAGAGGCTGACTATTACTGTTCACCTTCTTGGTGATTATTTTTAATAAAAAGATCAGTGGAGTCCTAGGTTTAATGTAATTTTTAATGAAATAATGAGCTTCCTGACTACAGAAGACTGAGCCTTGTCTGATTTCTGGAATGATGAATTGACTCTGTCAACATTTGCAATCTAGTCTTGTGAAATATTTAGCTATGAAAGTTTAATTCTCATTCTTTATTTATGAAAGCAGTGGTAGTGTCACAACATGTTATAATACAAGTGCTATTTTGTGTGATTTATTTTAATGAGTGTCACTTTGTTGATGTGTTTAGTAATTGTTGACCCATATTTAATGCTAAAATCTCTATGTGTTCTGAAATATAATAAATCAGTCGTATTTAAAAATAAAAATAAAAATCAACAAACCATACCTCTTTGCAGTTGTCTTCTACCTAGGAAAGTGCAATGATCTCAGAGCTGCCAATAGACAGCTGTTAATAATAGGGCAAGGCAATAGGAGTGGTTTAACCCTGCTGCTTTGCGATCATTTTTTAAAGATTCTTTATGTGTTTGTTAAAAATGTGAATTTAAACTTCTGTAAAATACTAACTCTCTCTGGAGATGTTAAGAAACCTCTGTACCATACTGACTCACATACATTTGGGAATAAATGAGACAATGCATTGCTTCTGTAGAGCAAGTGTAACCTTAAAGGACGTGTCTTTTGTGCTTATTATTCAGTATGTTAGTGGGGTAATGCACAAGGTTCGGTGAGATCAGAACTAGGATTTAGAAGTATTCTTAGAGAGCCATTTAGTTAGGATTCATAGCATAAACCATATCTCTTTCAACTCACTTGTGTAGACAGTTAAAAGACAAATCAGAAAATTTACCAAAACAGCATATACATACTACGTTTTTGTTAATTACAAAATGAGGGTTTATTGTAACAGTTTTAGGACTGGTAATAAACTGAATAATAAATATCAAGCCACAAGGCTGTAGTTCCTTTTGTAGTTCTGCTAACTGTATAAACTCCAAAAGTGTTCACAGCTCATAGAAAACTAACTTCTTATATCTGAGTCAATATTCTCTTATTGTATTTAATATGTACTATTCGAAAGTCAATAGACATGCTTCTGTATCTGGAAAAAAGACTGGGGATTTTATAGATTGTATATGTGATAGTAAAGATAATGTATTCCGCTCAGTAAGCTACTGTATGAGCCCTGAAATGAAAGAGGCCTTCAAAAATAAAAGCCTAGGATACTAATCAAATGATAGTCGATAGTTAAGGCACAGAACTTGGAGTTAAGAACTCTTGGATTTCCACTTTATGGTGGATGGAATCAGCTGATATTTTGTTTTTATAAAACAGACGTTCTTTGAAAATCCTAACCAAAAACAAATCTTCACACCCCTCAACTGTCCAAAAGAAATCCCAAGAAGATGGGCTTTGTAGTATGCCCTGAAGATTACTTCTGGGGGAAAAGATCAACCCCCCCAAAAACTTCCCCTGGCTGCAGGAAGCTCTGCACCATGGGGGAAGGGGGGCTTTGACGCGGGAGAGTCTGGGTGCAGGGGATGCTGCTTGGTGTGGGGGTTGGGTGTGGCAGGGTCCAGATGCATGAGGTTGAGTGTACAGGGGGAGCAGCTCCCTGTACAGAGATCCCTCCCCCAACTTGCACACCTGGAACCCCCCTCCACATCAGGAGCCCCCTGCACCCAGAACCCCACACCAAGCCCCCAAACCCTCACCCCACTGAGCCCTACCCCCAGATGCCTCCCACACCTGGACCCCACCACACTGAGCCCCAACCAGTTGCACCCTGACCTCCCACCCCACCAAGATCCACTCCCACAGCCCACCTGCCACTGAGACCTCACCACCTTCACCTGTACTCCCCTGCAGAATCCCATTCCCCCTGAACCCAGAACCCTGCACTGAGCCCCTGTGCATCCAGATTCCCCTCTGCACCCAGACCCCACACCGAGCTGCCTGCATCCAGATTATGCCACATAAAATCTGGTACCCTTGAGGGAATTCTGTGCCAAAAAATTAAAAATTTTAAAATTTTGCAAAGTACTTCATATTTTATTTGTCAAAATAACACTGAAACACAACAACAGTATAATCACTGCACTTTCAATTATTTCTAGTCATTTTTAATTTTTGGCGCAGAATTCCCTTGGGAGTAGAAGATCATAAAGTTTAGGTTATTTCAGATTAAGATGTTGATTTTTACCCCTTACGTCCTAAATTTCTTGGGACCCACCTACTTGAGAAGTCACTGCTCTTCTGTGCTGTACTGCCTGTAGTTGCAATAACTCCTGCAGTGTATGAAGGAGGGGAATAGCTGGCAGGGCCCCCTTGATTTTGGAATTGACTTTCCTCCCTAAACTCCAGCTACAAGCCAATGGACAGCCAACCCAGAGACGGAGGACTGTCATGGGGGTGTTCACAGTGAGACGCTCCAATTAAAAACTAGGTTGCTGCATTGTGTCCTAGCCTCCGTATCAGCCTAATTTAAATTAGTGGTCCTAATCTAACCCTAAAAATGGAAAACAGGCCTAGATTTCAGGAAAACTGGTACGTCCAAAGGAAGGGTTTGCAGCATCCTAACCACATGCAGATATAAAATAGCCACCCAGGTCACACTAATCTCAATACAGTTCCCAATTTATGAACTTTGGTTTAAAAAAAAAAAGTATTGCAATACTCCCTCAATCAGGAGATGTAATCTCAGGCATGTTCTCCTGTGGCTTCCTCTAGCCCACTATAATCTCCTCAGCCTTGAGTATCAACCAACTCACTCTCATCCAGGTTGCAATCTCACTCAAATGTGGTGGCAAAAAGCATTTGACCCCAAAAAAGAGAAGATCTGTAAGATTCTTTTTACGGACTATTATTAGAGTGATCTTCTCCATTTGGAATTAGTATTTATGTAGGATATTATTACAACACTAATTTAACCATAAATTCCTTTTCTAAATCCAAAGGCTGAATGGTAATTATACAATTGCTCTAAACATTCCTGAAAAACCTAAATAACCAATTTAATCCGTTGAAATAGTAACAAAACATTGATAAGCGTTTGATCAAGATACTTACAAACAGGTGAAACCTGGGGGTGCCTAGACCTATATTGGTTACTTCAATGTGGTCCAGCAATTATTAGCAATGAAGCCTTTAAGAGTTTACTGTTTTATACCCTTTATCAAACAAGAGATGTATTTGTCAGTTACTGACTTCAGCTAAAAAATAATTTGAGAGAGTTCACTCTTATTTCCAGTCTTAATCCAGATAAGATTTACAACCTTCTTTCTCCCCAAGGCCTTTCCTCCCTATATCTTTCCCTCCTTCTTTCTGACCAACAGTTTTTCCTTTGCATCTGGGTTCACATAGGCCCTAATTTTTTAGATAACACTGGTATATGGGTGGGAAGGTCCATGTTGGCTCTTTTAAAGACATTCTCTTTGTCTTATTTAAAACCATCTGCAGTCACCCCTGTTGGTCAAAGGCCTTCTTTTTAGAAACTTCCCCTTATTTTATTGTTATTCTTTGAACCAGACGTCTTTCCTACTTCATTCCTTCTGCTCTTATAACTCATTACTGTCATGGCCTTTCTTTTACTTGCTAGTTAGGGCTTTTCTTTACAACATATATTTCTCTAACCAAATTTAAGCTAACCTTAATTATCTAATTTTATATTTATTCTACATCTCTCCTACTACTACTTTCCCCTCCTTTATGACTGCAGCTACCAAGATCCCCCTTGGATGTCACTCCATCCACCAAACCATCTCTACACATGGGAGAGAGGGAGCCTTACTCCCTGAACTAGCATGTACTCAGAGGAGATGGGGAAAAGTGTAACGGATACTGCAATCCCATGCAGTATCTTTGGGGACCATGTTGTATTTAAGTTTATGTACCACCATGGGCCAAGGATTGTGTGCAACTCCATAGGGGAGGATTATCGCAGCTACTCCAGGAGCCCAAACCAGTGGGTGGTGATTAAGGTGAATCAATTAGGTTGTAAATGCTTCCTGACAGGTATCGCCACCTGGGGAGGCTTGTATATTCTGCTTCAAACTGGGTTTTCCAAAGACGAACAAAGAAAGGGCTTCTGATATGAAAAGGCTGTGTTTAAGTTGACTCTGGGCCTTGTTTCTGATCCAACAAATGGATAGGACCTTCTCTCCAACGGCAATCCCAACCCTTGAGGAAAGGTTAGAGTCTTCAGCCTACTAGGGCCCCAAAAGACTGAAGGGTGACTCCTAGTATGTTTAGTGTGTGTTGTGTGTTGTTATTATGTGTTTTCTCTGTAATGCTTTTACCTTAAGAATAAATGTGCTTGCTTGGAAAGAGTTGTGTGGTAACTTGTAACTGTTGGCAATGCTCTGTTCATAACCCTTGGAGGGAAAGCAAAGCACAGGCACTGGCCTTTAGGCAGACTGGCTTGCTGGGAATATCACAGTGTAACGCAGGGAGCTGTGCAGCCTTAACCATCCAGAGGGGGAGAGATGTGGGTCTCCACCCAAGAGAGGTGATGGCTAAGAGCTGGAAACCTTAAGTGGGTACGCCCAATATTGATCCCAGTTAGAATTCTCACTAATGCAGACTTGAACATCTCTCACAGTCAACTAAGGAATAAAGTGTGCTGGATGGTACAGGCATCTCAGTTTTATAGGACAGTTACTGTATCATTCTAATACACTGTTCAGTTGTCTTGATGAGCTATGTGGAGATGCTGAAGTGTCCCAGAATATTGTCATGTTTGTGGTGCTTCCTTCCATAGTGTGACACGCTGAATTTGAGAGTCCCTCTGTTTTCTTGTTTCTGACATACCATGTAATGTATGCTCTGTGCAGATAAGGCAAAATAGTCTTTCAACTTCAGCAGGCTATATAGCCCAACTGCAGAAAAGATTACTGAATTATGAGAATAAATGTCTTCCCTATCGCTACTGGTAATTTTGCATCTTGACTTATCAATTCCCCAAGAGAATTACCGTATCTTGCAGATTCAATTAGCAGACTAGAACATACAAAGCCTAACTGTTCTCCAGATAGCTGATATGTATGACTTCTGACTTGTTCGAGTTCAGGGGTTACATTTATGAAATCTAATGTACTCCTCCAGTTTCGTTATCTGGTTACAGTCAGTTTTACTTTTTTCCTCCTACTTGTATATCTGGATGATCTCAGCAAATGATTGAAACTGACATACTCTCTGACCATCCCTCTCCACCTTTTTTCAACTTTTAAGAGAAATTCGTAAAGCAAAATTCTTAGAGGTAAATTTTCAGCTTGATGGTTTTACTTCTAGCACTCATATGAATATTAATGGGAGTCATGCTGCTAAGTTTCACACCTCGGTATGAAAATGTATCCCTTAGTATGCTCTTATTTTCACCATGTTATTGTTGTTTACTCATTTTTTATTAATACTTTATAGTGTAAGATTCAAATACGAGCAAACGTTAGAATACATGGAAATGCACCATGGAGAAGCAATATTTAGAAATAATAGATGCCCAACCAGAATAACAGAGAAATAGCAGTCTAGAGGCCTAATTCTGCATACAGTTCCTACCAGGCATAATATTTACTACGATGAGGAATCCCAGAGGAGTCAAAGGAGCACTAGGACCCTGGGCTAAAGCCCATTAATAAAAAAGCCAAAGACTCCCATTGACTTCCATGAATGTTGGATGAGGCTCTGTCTGTATCCTGCACAGAAAGAAGGTGCTTGTCCCCTTGGTATAGCCATGCAACATAGGGCAGAATTTCCCATTAGATCCCATGTCCCAATCTTACCTGGTGGGCTGTTGGGGAACCAGGCTTCCAGGGTGCCTCAGAGTTGGGGACCCCAGGCCTTCCAGGGTGTATATCTCTGGGACACCTTGTCAGGTTGGTTCATTCCCTTTCACAGAGAATTTCAAAATTTGGGGCTTTCATTCCTAATCAGAAGGAAGCCAAATTTTGAAATATTAAAATCCTCTGTAACATGGAATTACCTTTTCCTCCACACAGCTCTAATAATAATTCTTACTTAAATCAGATAAGTATCAGGATTCTCAATAAGATCAATATTCTTGTGCCATCAATGCACTCTTACATTCCTTCCACAGTGTCTTCTTTCTCCTTTGTGTTGTCTCCCTTTGTGTTGATTCTTTCCCTTTTACTTAGTTTCTCCTCTGCTGTTTTATTTTTTGGTGTCCCCCATCCTCCCCATATTATATAGTTTCTTTCCACCCAGGCATTTCCATTTCTTTTCTTCTTCTTCACACCTGTCCAGTTCATTCCTTTGTGTAGAAACTACTATTGCACTAAACTGAAATTTACAAGAACTCTGCTCTTTGAAACACTAGCATTCAGTAATTCAAAGATAAGCGTCTCCTCACGTGTGTATTTCACATACTCATTGAATTCTTATTGTAGAGCATAAAGAAAAGGAGTACTTGTGGCACCTTAGAGACTAACCAATTTATTTGAGTATAAGCTTTCGTGAGCTACAGCTCACTTCATCGGATGCATACTGTGGAAACTGCAGAAGATCTTATTATATACACACAAAGCATGAAAAAATACCTCCTCCCATCCCACTCTCCTGCTGGTAATAGCTTATCTAAAGTGATCACTCTCCTTACAATGTGTATGATAATCAAGTTGGGCCATTTCCAGCACAAATCCAGGTTTTCTCAACACCCTCCCCCCCCCCCACACACAAACTCACTCTCCTGCTGGTAATAGCTTATCCAAAGTGACCACTCTCCTTACATTGTGTATGATAATCAAGGTGGGCCATTTCCAGCACAAATCCAGGGTTTAACAAGAATGTCTGGGGGGGGGGGTAGGAAAAAACAAGGGGAAATAGGCTACCTTGCATAATGGCTAAGCCACTCCCAGTCTCTATTCAAGCCTAAGTTAATTGTATCCAATTTGCAAATGAATTCCAATTCAGCAGTTTCTCGCTGGAGTCTGGATTTGAAGTTTTTTTTGTTGTAAAATAGCTACTTTCATGTCTGTAATCGCGTGACCAGAGAGATAGAAGTGTTCTCCGACTGGTTTATGAATGTTATAGTTCTTGACATCTGATTTGTGTCCATTTACTCTTTTACGTAGAGACTGTCCAGTTTGACCAATGTACATGGCAGAGGGGCATTGCTGGCACATGATGGCATATATCACATTGGTGGATGTGCAGGTGAACGAGCCTCTGATAGTGTGGCTGATGTTATTAGGCCCTGGTGTGATGGTGTCCCCTGAATAGATATGTGGGCACAGTTGGCAATGGGCTTTGTTGCAAGGATAGGTTCCTGGGTTAGTGGTTCTGTTGTGTGGTGTGTGGTTGCTGGTGAGTATTTGCTTCAGGTTGGGGGGCTGTCTGTAGGCAAGGACTGGCCTGTCTCCCATGATTTGTGAGAGTGTTGGGTCATCCTTCAGGATAGGTTGTAGATCCTTACTAATGCGTTGGAGGGGTTTTAGTTGGGGGCGGAAGGTGACGGCTAGTGGCGTTCTGTTATTTTCTTTGTTAGGTCTGTCCTGTAGTAGGTGACTTCTGGGAACTCTTCTGGCTCTATCAATCTGTTTCTTCACTTCCGCAGGTGGGTATTGTAGTTGTAGGAATGCTTGATAGAGATCTTGTAGGTGTCTGTCTCTGTCTGAGGGGTTGGAGCAAATGCGGTTGTATCGCAGAGCTTGGCTGTAGACGATGGATGGTGTGGTGTGGTCAGGGTGAAAGCTGGAGGCATGTAGGTAGGAATAGCGGTCAGTAGGTTTCCGGTATAGGGTGGTGTTTATGTGACCATCGTTTATTAGCACTGTAGTGTCCAGGAAGTGGACTGGTCCAGGCTGAGGTTGATGGTGGGATGGAAATTGTTGAAATCATGGTGGAATTCCTCAAGCGCTTCTTTTCCATAGGTCCAGATGATGAAGATGTCATCAATATAGCGCAAGTAGAGTAGGGGCGTTAGGGGATGAGAGCTGAGGAAGCGTTGTTCTAAATCAGCCATAAAAATGTTGGCATACTGTGGGGCCATGCGGGTACCCATAGCAGTGCCGCTGATCTGAAGGTATACATTGTCCCCAAATGTAAAATAGTTATGGGTAAGGACAAAGTCACAAAGTACAGCCACCAGGTTAGCCGTGACATTATCGGGGATAGTGTTCTTGACGGCTTGTAGTCCATCTTTGTGTGGAATGTTGGTGTAGAGGGCTTCTACATCCATAGTGGCCAGGATGGTGTTATCAGGAAGATCACCGATGGACTGTAGTTTCCTCAGGAAGTCAGTGGTGTCTCGAAGGTAGCTGGGAGTGCTGGTAGCGTAGGGCCTGAGGAGGGAGTCTACATAGCCAGACAATCCTGCTGTCAGGGTGCCAATGCCTGAGATGATGGGGCGCCCAGGATTTCCAGGTTTATGGATCTTGGGTAGTAGATAGAATATCCCAGGTCGGGGTTCCAGAGGTGTGTCTGTGCGGATTTGATCTTGTGCTTTTTCAGGGAGTTTCTTGAGCAAATGCTGTAGTTGCTTTTGGTAACTCTCAGTGGGATCAGAGGGTAATGGCTTGTAGAAAGTGGTGTTGGAGAGCTTCCGAGCAGCCTCTTGTTCATATTCCGACCTATTCATGATGACAACAGCACCTCCTTTGTCAGCCTTTTTGATTATGATGTCAGAGTGGTTTCTGAGGCTGTGGATGGCATTGTGTTCTGCACGGCTGAGGTTATGGGGCAAGTGATGCTGCTTTTCCACACTTTCAGCCCGTGCACGTCGGCGGAAGCACTCTATGTAGAAGTCCAGTCTGCTGTTTCGACCTTCAGGAGGAGTCCACCTAGAATCCTTCTTTTTGTAGTGTTGGTAGGAAGGTCTCTGTGGATTAGTATGTTGTTCAGAGGTATGTTGGAAATATTCCTTGAGTCGGAGACGTCGAAAATAGGATTCCAGGTCACCACAGAACTGTATCATGTTTGTGGGGGTGGAGGGACAGAAGGAGAGGCCCTGAGATAGGACAGCTGCTTCTGCTGGGCTGAGAGTATAGTTGGATAGGTTAACAATATTGCTGGGTGGGTTGAGGGAACCATTGCTGTAGCCCCTTGTGGCATGTAGTAGTTTAGAAAGTTTAGTGTCCTTTTTCTTTTGTAGAGAAGCAAAGTGTGTGTTGTAAATGGCTTGTCTAGTTTTAGTAAAGTCCAGCCACGAGGAAGTTAGTGTGTTAGTTAGTTAGTTATTGTAGAGCTGCTCTTAAGTGTTGCCACTGAGTTTTCTTCAAAACTGTCCATGTTGAATTGCTTATTTCATTTTAAAAAAATCCCAACCTTTATGGAATTATGTGGGCATTGTAAGAAAATAAAAGATGTGTCAATTATTCACTGTGATAGTCCTTTAAAAATAAATTATAAAGCTATAACTGTATTTTTAGATGTATTCCTAGGTATTATTTAGGGATTTGGAAATGAAATCAAACACTACTAACAACAACAACAACAAAAGGTACCTCATTAAACAAGTTTCCTCAGAACTCTTGTCTAACTATGTGGATTTCTGGTCTCATGAGACTTATCTCTCTTGCAGTGGCAAACTAAGAACAGAAAGAAAAATGCTACTTTCAAAGGTAAAACTATGTCTCTGGATTTTATAGTGAACCTGAAGCAACTATATAACATGCTGTGTCACTACAGGTTGCAGATACACAGTATGTGCAGAATATGCTTATACTGTAGAGAAGAATTCTCATCACTTCAAAACTTACTGGGTGAAAAGGCCTGGATGTTACAGAAGATCAGATTAGATAATCATACTGATCCCTTTTGGCCTTAAAATCTGTGAAACATTATTACATTATAAACTATTTATTTATTGTGTTACAGTAGCACCTAGAGAGGCCCTAATCCTTGTGCTAGGCACTGCACAAACACAATCTAAATAGAAAAGAGACAAATGGTAGGAGGGGACACAAGCATAGAGAGGTGAAGTGACTTCCACAGGGTCACACAGCAAGTCAGCATCAGGGAATAGAACCCAAGTCTCCTGGATCATAGCCTTTCTTATTAGTCATAGAGTTTAAGGTCCAACGGGACCACCAGATGATCTAGTCAGATCTCCTGTATACCACAGGCCACCAACACCACTCAGCACTCACACACTAAACCCAGCAATGAACATTTGACCAAAGTATTACAGCCCATATGAGACTAAAGAGGTATGTGCCAAAGGCAGAGAATAGGAGGAACTGAGCTGCACCAATGCCTGAGGCCCCTGCAAGAACAACATAAGAACGGTCATACAGGGTCAGACCAGTGGTCCATCTAGCCCATTATCCTTTCTTCTGACAGTGGCCAATGCCAGATGCTTTAGAAGCAATGGACAGAACAGGGCAATTATTCAGTGATCATCCACTGTTGTCCAGTTCCAGCAGTTGTCAGTCCCAGGCTCAGGGACACCTAGAGCACAGGAAAGGAGTACTTGTGGCACCTTAGAGACTAACAAATTTATTAGTCTCTAAGGTGCCACAGGTCCTCCTTTTCTTTTTGCGAATACAGGCTAACACGGCTGCTACTCTGAAACTAGAGCACAGGGTTTCATCCATGACCATCTTGGCTAATAGCCATTGATTAACCTATTCTCCATGAATGTGTCTAATTCTTTTTTGAACCCAGTTATAGTTTTGGCCTTCAGAACATCTCCTGGCAATGGCAGGGTATTGATTAAATGAGATATACCCAGAAAATCTGAGCAAGTTACCTGGACTCCATGCTGTGGAGGAAGGCAAAAACAAAACCCCCCAATGTCACTGCCAATATGACCTGGGGAAAATTCCTTCCTGTCTTTACTTCTGACGATCTGTTAGACTCTGAGGATGTGAGCAAGAGCCAGCCAGCCATGCACATGAGAGAGAGAGAATACTCAGTGACACCTCAGCGCTCTGGCCTACCCTGCCCAATGTCCCGTCTCCAGCCATGGCCATCTTTGATGCTTCAGAAAAAGGAAACCAAAAAAACCCCATGGTACATTGGGCATGGGGGGAAGGGTGGGAAATCCCCTGCAAGTGACTGGCTAAAGCCCTGAAGCATGAGCTTTAGAAACATGACATAACACAGAAGAGACCACCCCGCCCCACACACACAGGCAGCTGAGCCCTGCCCCCCAGCATCACAAGCAATTCTCCCATACAATATGACTCATACATTTATTCAGTTCTCTCTTAAAACTAAAAAAACTGTTTGCCTCAACACTCCTGTTGGAAGGCTATTCCAACCTCTCTGATGGTCAGAAACCTTCTAATTTCCAGCATGAAATTGCACATGGCCAGTTTGTACCATTTGTTCTTGTGCCAATAAGGACATTAGCTTAAATAGCTATTCACCCTACCTAGTGTTTAGCCCTCGGTGTATTTATTTAAAGTAATCATATCCCCTCTCAGCCTTTTTTTTGATAAGATAAACAAGCCAAGCTCTCTGTCTCCTCATAATGTAGACCCTCCATTGTTCTGATATCATAGTATCTCTTCTCTTACTTGTTCCAGTTTGAATTTATCTTTCTTAAACATGGTGACCATGAGGTCTCTACCATTGCATTGTACAACTGCATCAGTACTTCCCTATCTCTGCTGGGAATGCCACTCCTGATGCATCCTAGGATCACATTTGCCTTTTTCACAGTTGCATCACATTAGTGACTCATAGTCATCCTATGATAGGCCAGCATACCATGGTCTCTCTCTTCCTCTGTCCCTCCCAGCTGATGATCTCCCAGCTTGTAGCAGAAATTCTTATAATTATACCCTAAGTGTGTGACCTTACACTTTGTACTACGGAATTTCATTTCATTTCTGTCACTCCAGTCTTCAAGGTCATCCAGATGTACCTTTGTGATATTTCAGTCCTCTATATTAATGATGCCTCCCAATTTTGTATCATCAGCAAATTTCATTGACACACTCCTACTTTTTGTATGAAGGTCATTAATAAAAATACTGAATAAGATTGGTTCCAAGACCAATCACTGAGGAACTCCGAGCAGTCCAGTAGTAACCTCCCTGCAGTCCAGTAGTTCACCTTTCAGCACAACCCATTGCCTTCTCCCCTTTAGCCGGTTCCTTGCCCACGTTACAATTTTACTAATCCTCATCTTCTCTAGTTTAACTAATAATTTACCATGTGCTACCATCGTATGCTTTACAGATCTACTGCATTTCCCTTATCTAAAAAAGGTGTTATTTTCTCAAAGAAAGAGATCAGGTTAAACTGGCATGATCTACCTTTTGTAAACCCATGTTGCATTACATCCCCTTTTACATTTACCTCTATAAATTTAATTATTCTTTCCTTCACAATTTGTTACAAAGTCATACAACCTCATATGTGGTAGTTTCCATTTCCATATACTTAATTCTGTCATCCATCCCGCCTCCATGCCAATGTTCCATGTTATCATCCGTGTTGAAAACTGAAGGAAAATATTAATTTGGTTTTTGGGCCATACCTTGATAATCTTTAATCTTCTCGGCATCCACTCTGCATGTTGGCCCAACCTCATCCTTCCTGGTTAACTCTGATGTTTTTTCCTATGATTGGACCTTAAAACTGAAACTTTACATCCCTAAGCTTTTGTAACACTGCTGCATTTTACAGTGCATTAATCACATCAGGATTCTAGGCTAAAATATTGGAGGCCTTCATGGTGTCATGCAGCTAATAGTGAAAATTAAAAATTTTTTGCATGAAAAATCAGAACCAGTGACTTTTCAAGCCTTTCCTTGAGGAGACCAAAGCTCAGTTTGGACACTTCATGTTCACTTACCAAATGAAATCTGGTGGCTGAGAAAAGAAAATGTGCTTTAAAGATTTGTCGTACTGCTTCAAAAAGTCAAACAAGCCCTGGGTTCACATAATGCCCTCTTTTAAAGTTGACTATGTAAATTATACTTTGAGATATTTCTTCTCATTTAAATAAACTGAATCTGTCATTCTGAGATAGGAATTAACTGCTCCCAAGAATAGGTAGATGCTGCCATTATTCAAAGACTGGATCAACACAACTTGACATAGTTCCTACATGTAAGAACTCAGTTACTCTGTCATCTTGATATTCTGCTGAAAATTTACTTTCAGTGGATACTTAGGTGGACATTTTATAATCCAAAGTATGTTTAACTTTTTTTTTCAAATTTGAATGAAAGTGAACATGATATTAATGTTTATTATTGAAGAAAACAAACAAGAGACCCATAAATACGTGAAAATAGCTTGATCCTTATAATAATGGTATCAAACCAAGATATACTTTATTCAGATGTTCTGCTCTAAGGTAAAGCTAAAAGCACTAATGTTTCAGTAGGGTGGCTGTTTCTTTAGGAATCTACTCTGGCAGAAAACAAGTCTATACATTTAAAATGAGGTGCAAGTACTCTGGGTCAATGATGGGGACAGCATGTGGCCCTGCAAAAACTCACAGATGGATTTGCATGGATTAGGAAAATATTGTATGTGGAAATGTGGGTTACTTGCAAAATGGATGAGTGTGCTTTTGAAAATGTCTTCTCTGTATGTCTCAGTAATGGCAGTAGGTTCTTTTCCCATTTTCTGAGTAACAGATTAGAAGGTAGAGATTCTTCTGGCTTCCATGTAACACCCTTAATAGACAATCAAAATACAGTGTAAATCCCGGTTTATAGTTGAGACCTTTTCTGAGGAATAGTGGATTAATGTGGTTGCTGGACTACACAATGCAAAAAGGATTATTAAGATTTTAGTCCGGAGGTTGGATGGAGGAAAAGTGGAATAGGAGCCTTTAGACTTGTAGCACAGCACAGGCCTTGGAAGGTATCATCCACAATTACCTGCTTTGTATCTTTGTGAAGTTTATACCTAACAGATAGATAGTTTCCTTGTTCTCTGTTTTTGATTATGGTTGATATTGAATACATTTGGTGTCATCCTATTCATCAGTGACTGAATTGAGCTGCATTTATCAAACTGCTATTTCTAGGTATTGTCAGGTTGTTGAATGTAATAGTTCAGGCTGCTCTCATTTTTTTGGATCCCAAGACAGTTAATGCTGTGCCCTTTTTCTATGTGGGTTTATTGTTTTCTTTGCTTATGATCTGAAGTAACTGGTGGCAAAATCAACCTTCAGAATGTGGATAAAGGTATGTGCTGATTAGCCGGTAGTCTGAATCATTTTTATTGCAAATTAGTAACTGTCACATTCCAGGATGCAATCCAGACCAGTGAGGGGTTGTATCATTGCCTGCCCTGCAACCAATGCTTTGCTGTTGTAGCTCCCAACCTGGGCCACTCCTGAACAGCCTACCAGACACACATCCTAAGTGTCTGTGTATAGCCACAGCCCTGGTCCAGCAGCTATGACCCCAGCAGCCTGGCAGCAACACACCAATCAAACTCTGGCTTCCACCAGCCTTGGTTAGTACTTGCAGTGTGACCCCCAACACCCTCCCAATCCCAAATTTCCCCCCAAAACATGTGTTGTGCACAGTCCAGCCCTCTCCTGGACAGTTCAGATATTAAAGGTCCATTGCCCCTTCAGAGGGTCAATATTCAACAGTTTGTTACTAACAAGCAGTTCAGTTTAAATACAGCATTGGTTTAGATAAAGAAATAAAACAAGTGTGTTAACAAAAGAAGATAGGATTTTAAGTGAATTCAAATATCAGCTATTTAAATTATTAAAAGAGAAATAAAGGTAAAATGCTTTCTAGTAGCTAAAACTTAACAAGCTGGACTTGGATTCAAAGTAAAATCCTTATCACATGTTTCCAGCAACATGGCTGACCAAATTCTCAGGTCAGGATCTCCCCCCAAAGTCAAAGGGCTGGTTCCTTTATTGTCTTCGGTGTAAGAGAGAGAACAAGCTTGGGCTTTTCTCCTCCTTTCTTTTAATAGTCCAATTAACCTTTGAAGTGGGTTCTTTTGAGGGTTACCCGTAAAAGCAAAGTTTATTCAAACAGTAAAGAAGGCAACATGGTGTCTACAAGAGCACAGAGCCTCCTTCACCTTCTTCTCAGCTGGGTTTGCTGAAATGCAAATTTGCTTTATCTCCTGCCATTTCCTCTCCCAGCTGTCTCGAGGACTGTGTGGTTTTGAACATATACCAAGAATATCATACAGGAGGGCTTCACATATAATGTGATTTAATACATATAATATATATAATACATATAATACATTTCATCATGACATTATTAACCAACGAGTTATTAATTTTCAAATTATACCTCACAAGGCATATTTTATACAAAGATTATTACAATAGTGTATAGGATGTCAATACAAGGGTGCTTTTAGTCACAGTAGCCACTCTTGACATGTCTTTCACGCTAGTCTTAACACCTGAGCAGTTTGGGCAGGACCCAGAGAGAGACCTGACAACATCTTAACAGGGAAAAATAGCTGTAGGAGGAATAGTTACTTGCATTATAGAGAGTCCCTGCCAGGATACCACATACGCTCAGATTTTTTTTAAATGTAGCTATCACGTTGTTTTTGAAGAAAGCTTTTCTTGATCAAACCCTCTTTCCCTGCCAACTGACCACGACAATGCCATTACCAAAAGGGGGGCAGGATGTAAAAATTCTAAACAAACCGGAAGTTGGTCCGGTAAAAGATATTACCTCACCTACCTTGTCTCAAACAAACAAATTAGCTGAGCATTAGTGGGTCCTTTATAATGTGTGAAAATGTACTGCTGTACAATCACAACACATATCTTTCCACATACTGGATGAAAAAATTTAGAAGATAAATACCCCAGGATCTATTTAAAACCAATGCTGTTGACTACTTCTGTGTCTGAAGTCGAATAAGCCCTTCTATCGAACTGGAAGTATTTGCTTTAAGTTAGTTTTCCTCATATTTTCTGAATTGAAAACTCAGCAAAAATTAATGTGGAGTAATTATTTCTAGCAACAGAGAAGTCACAGCACTCATTTGTAAAGGACAGCAAGAAGCATAAAAATAATTGACAGCAAGTATATGACCAACTTCCTTTTTTTTCTAAAACAGATATTTCCACCGTATTTAAATTAATAATCTTTAATCAGAACAGTAAAAGACATACCTTCTTACTTTCACCAATAGTAGTAGCTCACAATATTCTCTTTATTATAATGGGTGCTTAACTGCACCTGGTACGTTGGTAGTGAATGTCGCAACATCAAGACAGCAAGAGATTATTAGAGTTCTGAAATAGCTTGGCCATGCATGGATATTATCCAAGCAACTATGACCAACTGAAAATGGAGTTTAATAAACTGTATTAAACATCATAAAACAAATACAGGGTATGCATCTTAGTGTCCAATTATGTTTTTAAGTGATGGATGTCTCATACCAAAAAGGCTTTCTTCTGCAGTTCTGATAATATAAGATAGGGTCCTTAAAACTGTGTTAGTAAACAGCAATCAAATGAGTGAATGGGAAGCTTAAAATAAAGAATACTCAGTCAACTTTTGTTGGACTATATGTACTTGCATCACATCACCCAGTGTTGACGTGCATCTACTGCTCAGGGGAAAAGTGGCTGTTGTGTGCTACCAGCTCCAAAGTATTTTTAGGAGGGAATTTGTAGGATTCAACTGAACTGTACAGGAGAAAATTTAATTAAACAGAAAGTAAATACTTAAGTTAGAACTGGGGTACTTTATACACTGTAGAGTTTGAAATAAAGGATTACTGTTCACACACAAATATATATATATATTAATTTTGAAACAGCATAAAAAGTGCTTTACAAAAAATTAATGAAGACAGTAGCTTTGATATTGCTGCTCTTTTAAAAGCCTGTTAAAGTGACATTGAAAAATATCATGTCTTGCCATGTTGTTCTGCACTGAGACTAAAATGTCTCCAATGTTTTTACAGTTGCCTCTTCATTTGGCTCTTCCTTCAAAGTGCTGATGTCCAGTGCACACTTTGGAGGTTTGTATGTCTGTGACAAAACATGGAACCCAATCAGTAGTGCTAGTGATGTTGAAAAGGCTAGATGGTTAATTCTTTACAGAGCATTGTTAATGGCTGAGAGAAGAGAAAAAAGAGGAACTTTTTATACAGAAAGAGCTCCTCTCAAACTATAGAAGTTGTTGGCTATTACAGTTGGGAGTGCTTGTGGATGGATAGAGTGCAAAAGATACAGGTTGAAAGGTAAATGAAAAGACATTGCAGACAAAAATTACTGAAGGATCCATGGAAATTACCACATCAGGTGTGGTAACCTTAGAATGTGCTACATCAAAAAATGTGTTGAACAAGATGAAAGGAGCTGATGAGTTCTTTGAACTTATTTGCAAACTATTTAGCAACTTCTTCAGTGTGTGCAAATTGAAGTTTATTTGTAGTGGAAATCTGGAAAGGATAGTCACTGCTGTAAAAGGCACTATTAAAATTCAGGGATAAAACATACATGCTTTTAGAATAACTCCTCTATGTAAATGATGAACACTGAAAAGACAGAGAAAAAATGAGTATTTCAGAAGATGGAAAGCTCAAAACAGAGCAAATCCACTACCCGCTCTGTAGAGGTGCGTGAAGAATAAAGTGGCAAGCAAGCATCACACTGCTTCCTACCACAGTATCACTGCAGTATGAGATTATCACCACAGTGTCATCATTCAGTCTTGTTGTGGGCGAGACATAGCAAGTACGTTCTGCAGAAGCACCCATTTATTCTGTCCACTTTCAGAATAAGTAAACACAGCTAATCAAATTGACAGAGCAGTTCAGTCAATAGTGATTCTTGACACTGGAAATGGTGGTGACAACAGCAGTAGAGGTTTTCATGCCACCTCCAGCTCTAGATTCTCAGTACTTTGTATTCAGTATGTTAAAATGATCCAAGAATGCACCTTCTGGGGTCACTCGAAAATTTTTCAGTGAAATAACTACCTCCAGAACAGACATTTGACAGATTTCTGATGGCTCAACTCATCACCACTCACTTGTCATTCTCAGTTCCTGATCACTCAGTGCTTTAGATGCAATAGTTCCAGGGCATAAGACCTACTGGGAACATACTAAGGTTGGCAGTTTTGTTGAGAAGTTGCAAAAGGAAAACATACAGCCAACAAAGTGAAAATACTACCACTGCTTTAAAGAACGATTGAGCAAAGCTGAACAGACTAAAACAAGCACAAAAAGTTCAAGTACAAACACATGGCACAAAACATTGAAAGCGCCCCCACCCCTTTTAACTTTTTATGTTAGTAATTTCTTGGTGAAGAATTGTGTAAGAAATTGTCAGTAGTGTTATTCTGTTCTCTGTTTTTATGAACAAACTTTTCAAGATCTTAAAAACTGATTGTTAAAAGAAAAAGAAAGTGCTCCTTATGTGGGAGGCATTGAAGGTAACAAAATATCCTTTGTACCCTAAATATTAGAAGTCCATTTCCCAAATATTATATACTCCAGCATCTTTGCCCTGTTATTAGGAATAGATCTGGTAAAAAGTTGATTTTAATAAGTGTGACAAAGCTCTGTCCTTGTCTCTGTGGGTCCTGCATTTCCTGGTGGATTTCGCTAGCCTCACAGGCTCCCTGTGACTCTCCATGTAGCCCTTCTCTCTCGAGAGGCAAGGGTCACAGCCTACTGAGCCATTTTCATCATAAGGCAGCAAGGGATGTGAGGAGAAGCTACCCTCCCTTACACAGTCTCTGTTGTCTCCCAGTCTCAGTGATTAATCGGGGGGCAATAGGGGGAGCTCAGGGACCCTAATAGTATCAGCTATGGTAGCTGACTTTTTAGAAACAGGACACATACAAATCCCTGGGCCACTTCCCCACAGCAGCCCCCACTTCGTCAAGATCCACTTCACTCTTACCTCAGGGCCTCCTTCCTTGTGCCTGATATGGTTTGTACTGCTCAGTCTTTCCAACAGCACGGCTTCCTCCTACAGCTCCTGACACACACATAACCGGGGGGGCTTTTAACTAGTTTCAGCCAGCTCCTGATTAGCTTCAGGTGTCTTAATCAACCTAGCTGTCTTCCCTGACTTCTGGAAAGATCTTAATTGGCCCCAGGTATCTTAATTGACCTGGGGCAGCTGCCATTTGCTTACCCTGGTAACAGGGATTTGTTTAGCCTGTGGCTAATATATCTGTCTCCCACTATTTTACTATAGCCATCTGGCCTTGCCCCGTCACATAAGTATTTAAATATTTTTTTTACCAATATGTCATCCCTATTATTGCAGCATGTTTGTTTCCAAAAGGTAATTTTAAATACACAGCTATTTTCCTGGAGATTTATCTCTATTCCGTCCTGGGGCGTTGAGGTTGTCCCAGCCTTCCTGTGTATCAAGCCAATCTACAAACCACCTGGATCCACAGAACCACCATTGTCATATAATTAGGATATGTTTTGTACAAAGTATGCCTTGTGAAGTATCATTCTAAAAGTTTTGACCTGCTAGACATTAACATTTCATTGGATTGTATGTGCTATCATTGTATGTGAAGTTGTGAAGTTTGGCTATGTATGTGCTACTGAAACATGTTATAAGATTGAGAACACCCACAAGCAGGTACAGGTACAACAATAAAAAGGCCAAACAATGTTAATGGCTTATTGAGGAAATGCACACAAGCACAAGGATTACCCCAGGAACTTTGTACAATAGAAACCTCTCAGAGATAGCACTACACAGTGGAAACTGTTTGACCCAGGTCACCGCAAAAGAGCTTTCTAGCAAGTTGGAAAAAGATATAAAAGGGGGAAATGACATCATGACAGCACCTCACTCTTCCTACAACAACACACCTGAAAGTACCAGCGGAAAAGGACTGAACTGGGTGGGGGGAGGGGAGTGCTGTTCCCAGGCTAAAGGGATTTCTAGCCTGTGTATGGAAACTTGGTGGATTGTTTGTATCATCAGTCAGGGTGAGAGATTACTGATTCAGATCCTATCTAATATTGTAGGCTTAGTTTGCGTTTTGTTTTATTTCTTATGGTGATCTACTTTGATCTGTTTGCTATCACTTATGATCACTTAAAATTTATCTTTTTGTAATTAATACATTTATTTTTTGTTTTAATCTAAACTAGTAAATTATTCACGTAACGGAAGTTGCGTAAATTAGATGGATTTACCGCGGTAGTGTAGACCAGCCCTTAGAATTAGAAGGATTTTCCTCATATCTAATCTAAATCTCTCTTGTTGTAGATTAAGCTGCTGCTTCTTGTTTTACCTTCAGTGGACATGGAAAACAATTGATCACTATCCTCTCTATAACAGCCCTTAATGTGGTCTCATGAAATTCTATTCTGTTATGAATCCAGTTTTACATGTGATAAAACTGATTCACACATACTTTAAGGAACTGATTTTCAGAGGTGTCTAGCACATGCTGCTCCCATTGACTTCAGCCGGAATTGTGGATATTCAGCACTTCCAAAAATCAGCTCTACATGATTTCCCCAAGATCAGTGTGGGCCTGATTGTGCCACCTTTACTCATGTTACATAGCACCTTACTCTGCAGTTAGCACCATTCATTCTAATGGGGCTAAATTGCAGAGGAAGGTGCTACTCAGTGTGAGTAGGGGTGGCAGAATCATGCTGTCAAAAGTCAACGGGAGAGCCAAGAAAAGAATTCAGGTCTCCAGACTCTCAGTCCATTCCTCTATCCATTGGACTATGCTCTCTACAATATCTTGGGCTCCATTAACACTTGTAGAATTGTGTCAGTTTACCTTATCTGAGGATCTAGCCCATCAAGTTCATCATCCTACAAGTTCAAGATATAACCTCTGATGGAAGTTGTGTCCAATATTTAGACAGTATTTAGCTTAATTTTACCCAGGAATTGCTTTTATCCTGATAAACCATCAGCCATTAATTTAAAACCTGTGTGTGCTTAACAAAAATGTTTATTTCCAGAAAACAAAGTACTATTTAAACAAAACAAAAGACAATTAAAAATAGATGCTGAATGTTGCTTACTTTTGGCTCTTTTCTTCATAAAATCTCTCAAATGTGAAAAGGTATGTATAATAATAGAATGAAAATGTATTCCATGCAGTACAGTCTGAAGGATTCAGTTTAACTTGAATAATTTGAACCTGGTTCTTTAGCTCAAGTTGTAGCATCTCATGCTTTCGGCTCTGGAGGTTCCCAGTTCAGTTCCTAGGGTCAATCAAGATGGCAAGTGTCATACATGTGCATTTTGGGGGAGGGCTAGCTCAGTGGTTTGAGCATTGGCCTGCTAAACCCAGGGTTGTGAGTTCAATCCTTGAGGGGGCCATTTAGGGATCTGGGGCAAAACTTGGGGATTGGTCCTGCTTTGAGCGGAGCGTTGGACTAGGTGACCTCCTGAGGTCCCTTCCAACCCTGACATTCTATTACTTTTCTTCTTTTCTTCTAATTTTGTATAAACAATTGCTGTCTCTCTCCCTTTCTTCCTTTCTTTTCTATAAATGTGAGAAATTCGTAGTCTCTTCCTATGTCTCAACATGATAAATGAACTAATTTAAAATATTTTCCATGCCTCATCTGTCCACTCCACAAGCTGTCAATGAGCTGGGATTGGAAGCTTTCATGTCAATAGTCCACAGCGAGCACTTGTATTGTTTTGAAATAAGAATGTTGTTTCCATGACAAACTTAGAACTTTTTGGAACTAAGCTGATATCCACATACTTTTAGGTTTATGTAAGAAAAATGATGTTTTTATGAAATTTCTAAGGCAAGGGGTCCTTTGTTTGCTTGACCATAATAAAACCCTTGTATTGTTCTTTTTCGTTTTTTGGTCTTTTAGGTAGATAGCAATTAGGGAAAAGCAAAAGATAGAGAGAGACATTAGAAATATTGAACTTTATTTTAAACATTAAGCTTTTATTATTATTATTATTATTATTTTTAGTGTCATTTTTTTTTACTGTAAAAGTAACAGTTAATGTATTTAAATTTACGGAGGGAAGTGATTTGGCAAATGTTTATAATGGCTTAGAACTGTAAGATACACATCACCTTGTTCTGCAGCAGGCTCAGATTTTTCTGAGTATTTACTTAGTGGAGTTAATACAGAAGTGTGGGATGGGAGAAAAGCCTTGGAAAACACTTTTACTGTTTTTGAGATGCTACAGGCCGGTCATTTTGGATTTGTTGAACTTTTTACACTTAATAAAGTATTTTAATGTGCCTTTAGGGGATGCCATAACTTTGCTATTCTGCCTTATCACCCTGGCCTGCTTAAATAACACAATGTTCCGGTGAGGTATCACATTAAAGTTGATTCTAGTTAAAAGTGGATTTTGGCTTTTTGCCAAACACCGCACAATTCTCAGTAAGTTAAATGGTCCCATAAGCTTTTTAACACTCAAGGTTTCCAAACAGGCTGAAATACGGAGCTTGTTTAAATATTTTCCCAAAGAATCTTTTTTGTTTTTATATAACTCTTTCTCTCTTGGAACTGGAATAGCCCTTTCCTCCCTGGATTTGACATCTGTACTCATATGGACTTTGTTATTAGCATAGGTGTGACTTACATTGGCCCCCCTCTACAGTAAGTTGAGCCAGGTGATTCTTGGCTAGTGGCACAACCTCACTAAACTGTGGCTATCCCTCTCATATATTATAATGTTCTGTCCACAATAGCCCCCCTTCAACAGAGAATACGCCATCAAGCAGCTGCGTCCCCAGTCATTGCCAATGTACTTCACATGTGTAACATTTTCCTTCCCAGAGGCAGAGTGCATTCACCTACGTAATTGGCCATGACCTCTTCTTGCCCAGAGCACAGGGACTCAAGTCCATGCCCATTTCCAAATGTTTTAAGACACAAGGCAGCACATTGCTGTCATGCCAGTGGGCAAGCCTCAGGGTAGATGAAATTTTGATACAAGCACTTGTATCATCATCAGAGGTTTCTGTTTGAGCTTGACAAGATTCCTGTTTCTAAATATTTGAACATGCAGGTCTTAAATGCTACTATGTCTGTCTCAGGACTGTTTCCATCTGTGCTGGTGGGTGTATTTTTTTTTTTAATTTAAATTATCTCTTTTGAGTTTTTATAGGGGAAAAAAAAGAAAATGTTTATCTTTTTAGCTTATTGATATCAGCCTGCAGGCTAGCTGTTCTCAGAAGGATGGAAAGTATATTGGTTAAGAGATGCAGGCACCTATTTTGTGATAAAGAATTTCTTTGCATTTTTTCCCAGTAAAGTAAATTGCTTGCAGGATATTGCTAAGAATGTAATCCTTTCAGTGTTGCATCTCAGTAGATATAGTTTAAACTGCTTTCTCTTATTACAGAGTTAAGTTTTGTATGTGTGTGTGTTTTCCTGCAGAAACATTGACTTCCCATGTAACAAATATAAGTAACTAGATTTCTTGTCTGACCAGCGCTTTATATTAAAATGCAGTTGAAGTCCAAAAATGGCCTGGAAAAACAATGTCACTCCATGCCAAATTTTACAAGGTCTAGATGATCCCAGGATCCCTTCTCTACAGGAATTATTCAAACCCAAAAGTCATAAGTAGTATTTTCACCACCCTTGAGAGGTGTTAGGAAGCGCCCTTTTAATTTCCAACATTTTAATTTCCAATAGGCTACATAGGAGTCCTTCTGGAGAGAGGGCAACTTTAATTTAGCACTGCACTCCACAGCCACCACACTGATGGTGACTGCATCAGAGATGCATTGAACAGATGCATAATTTGGTTGCTTTGGCATAACCCCCACCCAGTCAGTACAAAAATGGCCTGGCCCCCTGGTTGCTTTACCCCTGCAGGCTCCATTTATATAAAATTTGAATTTATCACACATGGAGCTTCTGTGTTGAGTAAGAAGAAGCACCTTAATAAATAAACTTTCTTCCTGAAGGATGTTAAAAACCAAATTCTTTCCAGCCTCCCTTACTTGCCGTGCTACGAATGTGCTCCTTTGGTACCAATGTCAATTATGTTTGGCTTTCATTTCATAATACTTCAAGTTGCACCTAAAACAGTCATGATGCTACTTTTAAATGTCACGTTTTAGTGTTGTGCTTAATTCATTTCTATGGTGTGATGCTGAAACGAAAGGAGAAAAATGACAAGGAAATAATGGAGCAAGAAAGGCAAATGTAATATTTCAAAGCCACATCTGGCAAAGAGATGTAGTTTGTCCTGTAGTAAAAATACATTTGAAAATATATAAAAAGAGACTATAGTTAAGCTGAAATCATAACCCTTTCCTTTTAAAGTAATAGCTCACAGCCACATATTCATATTTCAGTAAGCAAACTGAGTAGGAAGTGGGCAAGGGAAGCAGTTGGTAGTGACTGAGTTCTTACAGAAGCACCTGGTATAGATTGCATTTGGAGAAAACTGTGTTCGTTGACTGGCTACCAGGAACAAATAAACTATAAATGTTGTGATTCTACTTCTAGAAAAGGAGTTTTGGTGATTTATCAATTTATATTTTCCTTTTGGTATTTGGTGGTGCTTCAACATAAACTATACAGAAAGTTGTGTAGATGTGTGTGCATAGGATGAACTTATCAAAGGTTTTGTCCACCCCTATATAAGGAATATAAAACACTGGTGTACTTGCTGAGTATGCTGGGCAGATTATGTAAACGAAGGTCAACAGTACTGATCTCAGCCTATTTTGAGGGTCCTGGGGAAGAACACGCAAGCCCCCTTGTTAAAATTCTGCCAGTAGTGTTGGGGAATTTCTCCATTTTGGATGGTGTTGCTTTCTAAATCATCCCTGCCAGGGACAACTTAAAAAATACTTCCGGAAGGAACAGTTTATTGTTTTTGGAATTCATCAAATTGTACCAAACTGCAAGAATATTTTTTTTAAAATCCACAGAAGTTTACTTCCATTGATCTGAGAGGATCTCAGGTAGAACAGTGATTGGCACCAAAATAAGACAACCTGGACTGACTGTTGAACAGAGAGAGCACCCTTCAAAGTTTCTTTCTTTCCCCACTCCCCTATTTCCAGTTACAAAAGTTGATCAGTATGTGATGTATATTTTCAGGAAGATTCCCTTAGCATAGATTATTTTTGTTAATTTTATAATATTGTGTAGTAAATTCCATTTCACGAATTGCTGCTTCTTGCCAAGGCATAGAAATGTTTGGAAAAAAATTAATAATCCAAATCATTATTTTAAAAAAAAAAACACCTTAACCTCCACTTAGTCTGTTTAAGTCCCTGCCCTCAGAGAGCATGTTACTGTTTAATTCATGATCCTGCTAGAGACTGGGATTTTGTTTTGTAAATATTAATCTCTTTGGGGAAAGCAATATCAAATTGTTTATATAAGGATGCACAAAATTCATTATGTAAACTATCAGTAAGTTTTGATCTGAAAAATACTGGCATCTTTCCCTCCCCTGGCCCTCCCCCGGCCATTCTTTTAAATCCATTCTCTCTCTCTGCAGTTGGAGTCTATTGATATTAAAGAACTGTTCTGTGATTATGAAATCCATTTACCTCAGAACACTTTTTATTTGCGGGGCAAAGAGAAGCATCTACAAAATCTCAGTCAAATATCAATTTATTATTCTGTCCCATATTCTTAATCTATAGTTATATAAACAATTTTATTTATTTTCTGTTTGATATTGCATCTGGATCTGTGATTAAGATTGATCCTCAGCCGCTTTTTCCCATGCTTTTTACTTTGTAAAAATATCTAGCAAACATTAAATCATAATGATAGTCTTCAGGGGTATCTAAGAAACTGAATGTGCTTTTACCAGATAAGAACAGCCTTAGTTTACCCTTACGGGAATATCAGAATAGTGAATTACTATAGCTATCCAATGAATGTTGAGTCAGCATGAATGCATTTCAATAAATGTGTTGTTATTTCTGGCAGACTGAAAATGCAGAGGTTTATTGTGTTGATGAGGAATCTGAATTTGAAATACCTGGTGCAAATCCATTATTTTGTTACCTTTTGTCATTTTTCATCATCTCCATATTCATATGCTCAGGTTAATTTAAATTTGGTTTAAATTCCTTAATTTTCTTACAACTCTGGAGTATACTACTATGTACTCTAAAATGTGTTAGATCTTATTTTCTCAGGTGTATCTTTAAACCAGATGTAATCTCTGATTTATCACTCTAGCAAACCTTGAGACTATCCCTTGAACCCACCAGTTCCAAAAGGTAGGAAACATCAGACCTGTAATATCATCAATCTCAAGGAGAATTTTCAAAACCCTGCACAGCAAGGGCAAGATGGTTGGTTGCCCTGTATGCCCATGCAGAGAAATATGGGAATGTAAGGCATTCCCTTACTCCCCTACACTGGCTACCCACCCTGTACACTATGTGCCAGCTGAAGCAGCTGAGCCAGCACAGAGGTGGCAGTAATCTGTGCCAGGTGTAGGGCTGGAAGAGACTACTTCCCGCTAGTGAGGTGAAACAAGAGACTGAATTGTGACCAAGGCCAGATTTACACCTTACGCGCCCTGAGGCACAGCATCTTCAGTGCCCCCCCGCCTACAGCTGACCTTTGTGTTTTCTGTAAAAAAAAAAAAAAAAAAAAAAAAGAAACTTTTAGCCCACTTTTAACGTTTAGGTGCTCCTGGGCACATGCTTACTGTGCCTGACTGGAAGTCTGGCCCTGATTGTGACTCTGAGTTAGAGAGAATCTTCGCAGGAAAAATACTACTAGGCTTTGAAGGATTAGCTTTTTGGGGGTAAATGTCGATTACACTGTACACACACAATCCAACAAAAAATTTTCGTCCATCAATGATAATCTAAATTGACAAAATAAGCAAAATAAGAAAAATGCTTCTTGAAAACTGTTTAGAGTTTGATTTAAGGATATTTACTTTGTATATTTTGAAATGTGATGCTAACAATATGTGTTTTAATGATTACAAAGCTTTAACTTTATGAATCTCAGTGCCTACTGTCATTTAGTAATTGTTGTCCAACCTCCCCCTCGTCTCTCCCCCATGATTTCCCACAACTATGAAAATTTTATTCGATAAAAATGCTTAAAATAAACATCACATTATCTGTCAAAATTGTATTTTTAAAAATGAATTATGTTAAAGTTAATTATTATCATCATTGGTTACACACAGGTTGGTTAATGTCACACTCAAGTATTAGGTTTGTGCACACAAATATGGGGGAAGCCCAGGCCGTGGGAGTATGCATCTTGGGCCTTGTCCTGTGGGGTGCCAAGGATATTTCTGCAGCATGCAATATAAGGCCCATTTTGTGTAATGCATCTGTTTTACAGAAAATCTCTCCCTCAAAGAATAAATAAGCAATCTCAGTCTTTGCATTCTCGTAATCCACCTCTTCCTTCCTAGCAGTTCTGGTTTCCTTTCTCTGTTTTTCTCTGCCAATCACCCTGGTTTTTTTCTCTGAAAGAATTTCTGTCTTTTTTAAATTCTATTTTCGTATAATTCTTTTGAAATATAAAATAAATAGCAAAATACACACTCTATGTAATGAACGTACAGTGGGAAAAGGTTGCTCGTAGGAAAGAAAAAAACACACTGCAGCCACCATCCACTAAAGAGTTTATAAGTGCTTATAAGGAATAAATTATCAGGAAGAGTTTTGGGGAGGAAGCTATTACCAACAGGTGTCACAGAGAGCACTGTTCAGTTTATGATTAACATCTAATATGTATCAGTTCACTATTAACTTCTTGTGTAAGGTTCCAAATCACTAAGGGTAGAAAATTATCATTTTCTCTACTTTTTTTGTTAGCTAAATATGGAGTATTAAATAGCTCTTAGGGCCTACACTTTTTAAAGTGCATGCGCATTTTCTCCTGTCCAGAACTGTGGACACGCTGCCTGATACACAAGTGTAAATCAGGGATTTTCTCATGCCCATGCCTTTTCACTTGCGTTACCTCAACTTGTATTTGTGCCTTTTTCAAAATGTATGCTTTAGTGTGTGTCTGCCATCTTGAGGCTGAGCAGCATCAGAATTATCCAAAAGGTACTACAATATAAAGGATATAAGCATCTTCAAAATCATAAGAAATTTATCTTATCGTGTTATATATCAGCCTTAGTACCTTTCAGTTATGCCTTCTGAGGGAGATCTCATCCTTAGACTATGAATTGGTTTTGTATGTTGTAGGTTCAGGAAAAAAAATAGATCTTCTCTCTCTGAGTATACAGTAACTCTCCCGTCTCTTTCTAATCTTATCCATGATTCCTTTTCGTACCTGAAGGAAAAATAATAATAAACCATCAGAGATAAGTGTGTCCTTGGAGTTAATTGGTATAATACATGACTTCTCTTGATTCAGCAATAAAGTGGACACAACTCATTGTTAGGAATACAATAAGCTTTTTTTTCAATTTGTTCAAATAATTCTAAATCTGCACTACCCACTTACTTAGGGCCAGATTCTTGTCTCAGTTACACTAGTGTAAATCCAGAGTAACTTCACTTAAATTAGTAGTTACTAAGGTTTACACCAGTATAACTGAGATCAGAATCTGCTCCTTAATACTTTGCAAGTTTATTTTCTTAAGGCCTTCCACTTACTCGCAATGATCAAGCATAGCATATGCACTGTAGTTTCCAGCATTTTTGAATGATTAAGGGAAGAGTTTTCTTAATAAAGCTTTTGAAATTATTCCTGGAACTCTTGTATGAACAGGCTTTTTTGCCAGATTTCTAGTATTCTCTAGTTTGAGCTAAGTAAATAATACTGTGAGACATAGCCCTTTTTTTTTTTTTTTTTCAGTATTTCAGTGTGTCCACATTAGTATATTAAGGGATCAAAAAGAGGGGAAGAGGTGAACCTCAGTGAATTTTTAAACCTAAAAAATAGTTTGGGTAAAGTTCTTATTTTAATCTGTATTGATTTGGCCAAGTCTACTGATACCTCAGCCACTACACCCTTCTTTTGGATCTCTTTTGACTTTATCATTTGGCTATTATCCTATCCCAATGTCTCTGTTTTCCAAAGCACGTTTCCAAATCCTCCTGAACTTGTGGGGTCAGAGTTCTCCCATGTCTTTCATTTCATGTTTCTCAGCTCTTCCACCTCTTGAAGCAGAGAGAGTCTGGCAAACCATGTGACTCATGTTATGTAGAATAGCTCATTTTAATTCAACCCTTTTTTTGATGCATGAACCAATTAATTACAGTAACTCCTCACTTAATGTTGTAGTTATGTTCTTGAAAAATGCAGCTCACGAAAGCTTATGCTCAAATAAATTGGTTAGTCTCTAAGGTGCCACAAGTACTCCTTTTCTTTTTGCGAATACAGACTAACACGGCTGCTACTCTGAAACCTGTCATTATGCAAGGCACTGCATTTAGCTGTATGGATTGGAAATCTATCAACTTAATGAAAAAACTCATACAGATACAGACAGACATCATCTTCCTTTCCAAATGCAAACAGATGGAATCATACCAAAAGGACTGAAGGTAAAAAATCCATTACAATCTACATACCACACAGACTATGCTGACAGCTTGTGCCACACGCTCTCAAAGAAACTGCGGAACCACCTGATCAACATCCTCTACAGCAAACGGGGAAAGATTAAGAATGAGCTCTCAAAACTGGATACTCTCATAAAAAACCAACCTTCCACACAAACTTCCTTGTGGCTGGACTTTACTAAAACTAGACAAGCCATTTACAACACACACTTTGCTTCTCTACAAAAGAAAAAGGACACTAAGTTATCTAAACTACTACATGCCACAAGGGGCCACAGCAATGGTTCCCTTAATCCACCCAGCAATATTGTTAATCTATCCAACTATACTCTTAGCCCAGCGGAAGAATCTGTCCTATTTCGGGGCCTCTCCTTCTGCCCCTCCACCCCCACGAACATGATACAGTTCTGTGTTGACCTAGAATCCTATTTTCGATGTCTCCGACTCAAGGAATATTTCCAACACACCTCTGAACAACATACTAATCCACAGAGACCTTCCTACCAACACTACAAAAAGAAGGATTCTAGGTGGACTCCTCCTGAAGGTCGAAACAGCAGATTGGACTTCTACATAGAGTGCTTCTGCCGACGTGCACGGGCTGAAATTGTGGAAAAGCAGCATCACTTGCCCCATAACCTCAGCCGTGCAGAACACAATGCCATCCACAGCCTCAGAAACAACTCTGACATCATAATCAAAAAGGCTAACAAAGGAGGTGCTGTTGTCATCATGAATAGGTCGGAATATAAACAAGGGGCTGCTCGGCAGCTCTGCAACACCATTTTCTACAAGCCATTACCCTCTGATCCCACTGAGAGTTACCAAAAGCAACTACAGCATTTGCTCAAGAAACTCCCTGAAAAAGCACAAGAACAAATCCGCACAGACACACCCCTGGAACCCCAACCTGGGGTATTCTATCTGCTACCCAAGATCCATAAACCTGGAAATCCTGGGCGCCCCATCATCTCAGGCATTGGCACCCTGGCTATGTAGACTCCCTCCTCAGGCCCTACGCTACCAGCACTCCCAGCTATCTTCGAGACTCCACTGACTTCCTGAGGAAACTGCAATCCATCGGTGATCTTCCTGAAAACACCATCCTGGCTACTATGGATGTAGAAGCCTTCTACACCAACATTCCACACAAAGATGGACTACAAGCCGTCAGGAACACTATCCTCGATAATGTCACGGCAAACCTGGTGGCTGCACTTTGTGACTTTGTCCTCACCCATAACTATTTCACATTTGGGGAGAATGTATACCTTCAAATCAGCAGCACTGCTTTGGATTCCCGGCATGGCCCCACAGTATGCCAACATTTTTATGGCTGACTTAGAACAACGCTTCCTCAGCTCTCGTCCCCTAATGCCCCTACTCTACTTGCGCTATGTTGATGACATCTTCATCATCTGGACCCATGGAAAAGAAGCCCTTGAGGCATTCCACCATGATTTCAACAATTTCCATCCCACCATCAACCTCAGCCTGGACCAGTCCACACAAGAGATCCACTTCCTGGACACTACAGTGCTAATAAGCGATGGTCACATAAACACCACCCTATACCGGAAACCTACTGATCGCTATTCCTACCTACATGCCTCCAGCTTTCACCCAGACCACACCACACGGTCCATTGTCTACGATACAACCGCATTTGCTCCAACCCCTCAGACAGAGACAAACACCTACAAGATCTCTATCAAGCATTCTTACAACTACAATACCCACCTGCTGAAATGAAGAAACAGATTGACAGAGCCAGAAGAGTACCCAGAAGTTACCTACTACAGGACAGGCCCAACAAAGAAAATAACAACGCCACTAGCCGTCACCTTCAGCCCCCCCAACTAAAACCTCTCCCACGCATTTTCAAGGATCTACAGCCTATCCTGAAGGACAACCCATCACTCTCACAAATCTTGGGAGACAGGCCAGTCCTTGCCTACAGACAGCCCCCCAACCTGAAGCAAATATTCACCAACAACCACACACCACACAACAAAAACACTAACCCAGGAACCTATCCTTGCAACAAAGCCCGTTGTCCACATATCTATTCAGGGGACACCATCATAGGGCCTAATCACATCAGCCACACTATCAGAGGCTCGTTCACCTGCACATCTACCATATATGCCATCATGTGCCTGCAATGCCCCTCTGCCATGTACATTGGGCAAACTGGACAATCTCTACGTAAAAGAATAAATGGACACAAATCAGATGTCAAGAATTAGAACATTCATATACCAGTCGGAGAACACTTCAATCTCTCTGGTCACTCGATTTCTGATCTAAAAGTGACTATTCTTCAACAAAAAAACTTCGAAAACAGACTCCAATGAGAGACTGCTGAATTGGAATTAATTTGCAGATTGGATACAATTAACTTAGGCTTGAATAGAGACTGGGAGTGGTTGAGTCATTATACAAAGTAAAACTATTTTCACTTGTTTATTTCTCCCCCTGCCACACTGTTCTGCAGACGTTCTTGTTAATTCCTGCAAATGTGCTGGAAATGGCCCACCTTGATTATCACTTCAAAAGGTTTTCTCTCCCCTCACCCTACTCTCCTGCTGGTAATAGCTCATCTTAAGTGATCACTCTCCTTAAAAGGTGTATGATAAACACCCTTTTTTTCATGGTCTGTGTGTATATAAATCTCCTCACTGTATTTTCCACTTTATGCATCCGATGAAGTGAGCTGTAGCTCACGAAAGCTTATGCTCAGATAAATTGGTTCGTCTCTTAGGTGCCACAAGTCCTCCTTTTCTTTTTGCGAATACAGACTAACACGGCTGCTACTCTGAAACCTGTCATAAGAATGAATGTAAATAGCGGGGGTTAGATTCCAGGGAAATTGTTTTTTTGCCATACAGTACAGTACAGTGCTATAATTGGGAGGTGCCCTCGCCTTACCCCACACAGGCACAGCCCACTGGCACTGGAGGCAATCAGGCAGGCAAGGAGATGAAGGTGCTGTAAGCTAGGAGAAGCACGTTGCACAGCAGCAGTGGCAGCTTCCCCTACTCTGCAAGCACCAGGGGCGGGGTGGCTCAACCCTTGGCCTGCCCACTCCACCCCTTCCCCCAAGTCCCCTCCCTTAACCCGCTTCTTCTCTCCTCCCTTACTCCGCATGCCGTATCTTCACTCTTCCCCCCCCCCCCTGCCGACGGCAGTCAGCTGGCTTGCGGCGTTCAGGGGGCAAGAGGGCCGGGGGAGGAGCAGGGATTCGGCGCACAGCCTTCCCCCACCTCCCCCACCTCCTGCCTGGGGCAATCAGCTGGTTTGCGGCATTTGGGAGGCAGGGGAGGGATGGGGAGCCTGCGCGCCGAGTCCTCGCTCCTCCTCCCTCCCTCCTGAACACTGCAAGCCAGCTGATTGCCACGGGCAGGAGGCGGGGGAGGAGGGGAAGGCGCTGATCCACGGGATCTGCCGGCAGGCGGGAGGTGCTGTGGGGGGGCATAAGGGAGCTGATAGGGGGGCTGCCAGCTGTGGACAAAGCAGGCAGCCAAACAACGTTATAGCGAAGCATTGCACAACTTTAAATGGAGCATGTTCTGTAATTGAGCAGGGATGTAAGATCAAAACAACATTAAGCAAGAGAACGTTAAGTGGGGAGTTACTGTATAACACTATGTACTTTCTGAGTTAATTATTTTCTTTGTTTTGCATAGGACATTTTTATAATTTGTTGTACAAACATATACAATAGTTCATCTTATTATTTCTTAGTGTCTTGGTTCTTGTTACCTTCCTAAAATGCTGACTATAGAACAATTTGGTGTGGATAATATAGGTGGGGCAGGTAGCGCTGCTTATACGTACAGTTACCCAACACTTCGAATGATAAGACCCTTTGTTCAATTAGTTAGAACTTCGCCAAATTTTAACCATTTGGGCACAAATGCCAGATTTCTCAACTGAGCTGCTGCTGCTGCTTTTTTTAAGTTTCAGCAATAATGGTGTAGCCATTTCAGAGAACAAGATGAGGGAAAATATATGGTTATGCTCATGTTTAAAATATTCTTACAACCACTCTGTTGAAAAGCTCTTGCACTTCCATGCTTACTAGCAAGGATTTGAAATTTTTCAGTGTGACCTCCCTGTGTCAGGTACGTACCTTTTGCCATCCCCGTGAAAATCTGCCCACATTTGGCCAAGTTATAGGCCTCTGAAAAATTCCACTTCACACATTCTCAGTAAAGGCTTAGTAGAGTTTGGCAGCTAAATTCTCTGGAGCATTTGCCATCCTCTCACACTTCTTACATGCCAACCAGACTCTGGATGCATCATAGTCACAGAACAGCTGAGCATGTTCCATTTCATATCAGCCAGGGGCTGAACAGGACTTTCCCTGCAATTGCTCAAAGCTGGGGGTTGCTTAGATACTGGCCACCAGAACTGAGAGCAGGGAGACTGTCTCTCCTTTGCTGTCACTGCACCCCTTGCTGGTGCCCAGAGGGACAGGAGCAGAGTGATGGGATAGAAAGGCAGGAGCCGATGATGACAGAAGATAGGAGCAAGCGGCAAGGACAGGAACTGTTGAGTGGGGTAGCATAGGAGCAAAGAGGGCATGGGCAAAAGCTAGAGAGTGGGCAGGAGCAGGAGCTGATTTTAGAGGCAGGCAGGTGCCAGAGAGGATAACAGTGGGGAGGAAGGGACAAGAGCAGTGACTTGGCAGGGGAATATAAGAGTGGAAAGGGACATAGGTAGGCTCGAGGCATAGGGGGCAGAAGGCTCTGAAATTATTATAACAGTCCCCTACTGAACATGTATCCCACCCCTGCTGCTGACCCTGTGGGGAGTCAGTACGATTACACAGGATGAAATTTTTGTTTTTCAATTTTTAAGTTTTTTAAAGTTTGGGAAATTACATTAAAAGGGGGTCTAATGAGTTAAATAAGGAACTGGGAGGTAGAAAGTCCTGAGTGCTGATCCTATTACTTGGGAAAGTCATTTAACCTTTCTGTATCTGTTTCCCTCTCCGTTTAATGTGAATAATAATACTTTCCTTGAAGGGGTACTTAAATGTTTGTAAAGCATTTTGAAATCTTTGGACGAAAGGCTTATAAGACCAATGTATTAATTTTACAGTGTTTTACTCCTATGACGCACTGAACATTATGGGTTCACTTCCTTATTCTGCTCATGCTTTGAATTCTAACTTTACTTGAGAGGATGACCTGAACCAACAAATTCACTGCTCTCGCAGTCTTTGCTGTGACAGTTACATAAATTCAAGGCAATCCATCATACCATGTTGAGTTGGTGAAGTTCACTGATGACACTTCAGTGAGTTGCTTTGTAAAAACTATTGGTTAAATTTAGAGTGATGAAAGGAATTAGTACTTCAACACCACATAGTCAGATTGTGGAATTCACTACTGCTAAGCCTGTTGGGTAAAATAGTGTGAGTGGATTTTAAAATATTATGATCATCAATAACATATTTCTTGTTTTATAAGCTATGATGAGGGTAAGAAAGAAAGAGCTATATCCCCATGTACAGTCTCACACAATTGTCAATACACAGTAATGGAGTATTTCTCCATCTGACATATTGGTTATTGGCTATTTCTGGCAGTAGGATACCAGACTCCATGGACAAATTGTTTTATTCAGCGAGGCAGAGCCTGTGTCTCATTTCTCCCATCCCCCAATGCCTATTTTGAACACACAGGAACATAACATGGTGTACGGAGTTTAGTTTTATTGTCACACATAATGGTTATTTTTGAAGAATTATGTTAGCAGATTCTCAATTTGCTCACTTTGGGAGTAAGGGTTGATTTGTAGGGCAGTGCATGGGATTTAGAATCAAAACGATTAATAATGATCAACTACATATCAGATTCCCCACTATGGCACCAAAACCATTAACTCTTTGTATGTCCATAAAGAAGGACAAAAATGCTGACTTAAAGTTACAGCATATTGCAAGCTTAATTTGCAATTCAGAAAAGTTTGTTCTTTTTCAGTACAGCTTAGCTGTAAAATGTAGTCAATAAAACGTGGAAATTAGCTGAATCACAGTAGTTTAGTTGACATTCTGTTGTGTTTTGTTCGTACAGAAATGTATCTTCTGCAGACAGAGAATGAAGAAATTTTCCGGTGCCTGCATACAGTGTTCTTATGGGCGTTGTCCAGCTTCCTTCCATGTTACCTGTGCCCATGCTGCAGGGGTGCTGATGGAGCCTGATGACTGGCCTTATGTTGTCTACATCACATGTTTCAGACACAAGATCAATCAGAATGTGGTAAGGAATTTTATCCTTTCTTTCTTCCTTTCTTTTTCTTTTTTTTTTTAAACAAAAAATAAAATATGCTGTGGATAGTCTTTGCATTCTAAAAGTGTAATTAAGACAGGAATTTACTTAGCTGTCTAGGGAAAATGAAGGAAGGAATCTATAAATGGCTTATGTTTAGAAGATTGCTCCATCTATATTCTTTTCATATACAGCAGGTCATTATATTTTGACAGTTTCTCCTTATGTCTGGAGCTTGGAGAAATGTTGGTACTCAAACGGTGGTTGATAGGCCTGGCATACTTTTCCATTAGGACCATTACAGTATGTATGGATTCACCACCACAATAAATCAATACAGTCTCCTTTTTTAAATTTTCAGTGTAGTACAAATACCCACATTTATTACAAAAACCCAGATTAAATATTATGAATATCCAATATAAAAATATTGCACATATAACATACTTATTCAGCATTCCCAATAAAACCTTGCAAATGTCCTTCCAAAATTTCAGTACTGACTGACAATAGTTATACAAAGTATGAGTAGAACTCCATATTCTTTGTGACAATGCCAGAAGTTTCCATCAATGCCGAGAAAGAGCCATTAATGTTAGCTGTGATGTATACTCCATTCACAATACTGTCATTAACTGTCTTGTAGATCTTAATGCATTTTGTTCCACTTTATTTCTGTCACTTCTAATGGAGATGCTTAACCATTCTGTAGTTTTTAAATTATATTTGAATTATTCCTTAACATTGTTCAGACAGAAGGAATATATAATAGAATCTAGGGATGGAAAACACCTATTTGATCATTTAATCCAGTGTTTTTCAACCTTTTCTTGTTGGTGACCCCTCATTCAAAGTCAAATTTTTTCAGCCCTCCCTCCTCACATTTACTATGAACATAAATGTGTCATTGATAGCAATGATAAATCTATATAATCTGTTTATTTTGTGTTTTGAGAAGTTGACCGAGAATACTTGACCTCAGAGTGGACAGGTGTGCAGGAAGTGGAAGAGCAAGATTTTGCTTTAGATTGTAATAACATTTTCAACACCAGAGAACCTCTCCGAATGCTTTCCTTGTCTCTCTTGGGATTCATGATCCACTAGTTTAGTCCATCCACAGCGAGTACAAGACTGGCCTTACAGAACATTTTCTGGCTTTTTCTCCAGTATAGTTTTCAGTGTCTCAACCAATGGGACTTCCATCATTTCCCATGGGAGACTATTCTTCAGTCAAATAGAACTCTCTGTCAGGAAGATTTTTCTGTGGTCTAGGCTGAATATTCCTTTTATCAATTTCATCCTATTACTCCTAGTTATACCTCCTGTACCATGCTTATCAGCTTACTCCTTTCCTTAAATGGTGTACAACTCTTTGAACAGACAATCTATTCCTATTACCATCTCTCTTTGTAATTGCATAGTTTTTCTATAACTATTTTGTTGTCCAGCTGTACCGAAAGAAAGACAGGAGACGCTTGATATGGATTTAATCAGACTGCAACGTTATTATTAGATGTTTGGGACTACCCGGCAGATAAAAGTGTACAGTGCAGGTAAACCCTGTTTATTTTTTAATTATCCGGGTAGGCTTTCCCCAACTTCCCCTCTTTTTCCATCCAGGTCCCTCCAGCAAATCCATTCTTGGGACCTTACCATCCACCCCACCTTGTGGGAGGGGTAAAATGGGCTATAAGAAAGGGGGGTTGGCTCCTTGCTGTTCCAACCACAGTAGGCCCAAGCCCCACACCGTTCCTTTCCTTTAACCAGCACCTCCTTTTTAAGTCCTTTACCGGGCCATTTATCTGGGCACTGGATGCCTTCCCTATGCACTGGACATCTGCCCCACACTTACCAAATAATTTGCGACATATAGCCTACCACACCTTTTGTGCTCACCATAATAGGTCTTCCCTAACACCCGCTGTGGGGAAGGCGAAAAAACCCCTCTCCACCGAAGCCAATATCGTGGTGAGGGAAAAAATATCTTCCCAGCCCCCCTAAAATGTAGTGACTAGCACAATGCCCACAGCAGGTTCAAACCCACCTGATAATCACACCTCAAGGGGAGGGAGGGTGGATGCTGCCTTGCCTGCTGCGTGGAGAAGGGGGTTTGCAACACCAGAGCTTGCACCTTTAAAGGCTTTCGCCCTTACATTCCAAGGGGGTGAGTCAGTTCTGCGAAGCTGACCAACACCACCTTTTTGCAGCTGTGTCTGCCCTCCAGTTTTTGCACTGGTTGAGGTCTCCTTTTTTTGGCAGCTTCAGTTGTTTGGTGGTTTTATACTTATTTTTTCTAAGTCATTACTTGCTGCTCCTTACTCATATTTTGTTTTTTTCTGAACTCCATCTAATTTGTCTGTGCCTTTCTGTTACTGAGGCATCTAGAGTAAACAGCCACACTAACAAAGCATATCATTCTCTTATGCCTTTTTTCCCCTCTGGATTGTAAGCCTGTCAGGGCACAGATAATCTTTTTTCTATGTTTGTACAGCACCCAGCACAATGAGCCCCCCCCCATCCTGACTTGGGTCTTTTGCCTGCTTCCATAATATAAATATTTATTAATAATGCTAATAATAATAACGCCTGTAAATTGTTAGTAAAGTAAGGTGGAACATGTAGCATTCACATTTTCTGTCTCTCTGTCTTGTCTATCTAACATACACAGCACAGATTATATTACATCTGCAATTTATCAGTATACTTTATTGTCATACATTTAAACTAGGGCGCTGTAAACAATTGTTAAATGATAATTATTTTGTGCTCTAGAAGCCAAAACAAACGTTAGTCTGATACAACACTATTATGATAAAATTGACTCCCACAAAAATCCTTCATTTCCCCCCCAATGATTTTTTTGATCTATATTTGGTGTTATTAAAGGAAAAATAAAAATTACATTGAGAAATAGCATCTTGCACAACCACTTATGAAGTGTATGGGATGCATGGTCAGACTGGCTTGGAAAAAAAATAAAAATCAATCAATCTTTCCCAAAACTCAGAGCCAACAATATACCTTTACAGGAGGAGTTTGGGTCGGTTGGCTTATTTTTTGTGGCCAGAACCAAAAAACACCAGGCAAAGGTAGGCTATTTTTGTGTGTGCTTTATTGGACAAAATCTTGCAAATATCAAAAATACTATGAGAGCCTTTCCTTGTGTAATTTTAACATGATTTTGAGACAAGGAAGGTTGACATAAGTTTGTATATGCTTTGGTTTAATATCCTATCTTTTGGATAATTAATCTAATCAAATCTCCAAACTTTCAAAAGTTTGTTCACCATTAATTTTCTTATTAGACCTTTATCCTTTCAATTAGCTATCCTTTCATGCGGAGATTACACTGCCTTTTGCCATTTGGCATAACATCACTTCTCTGTTCATAATGAACCTTTCTTGTTTGTCCATCACTTTAACTTACATTGTATTGTTTGAAAGCAAAATAATTAAACAATGAGCACTGACTTTTTAAACTAGTTTTGCAATTTTAAACAGAATAGAATAGAGATTAAAAAAATAAAATATGTCAGCAAGAGCAAATCTGTACAGATATTCAGCTATTGAATAAACGACACATATGACAGGATGCCACTATCTCTGCTCATGGAGAAAGCAAAACAATAATTAGCTGGTGTTATCTTAATAAAGTTGTCCCAAAATGCATTATGAGAGTTGTTTGTTATTACCTAGGTCGAGGTTGAAAGAAAAATAAGAGTTCATTTTTTATTTAGGTTGGAGGAGGGGATGTGACAATTATCTAACATGGTATTGTAATATGTAAATTAGGGATGTTGCTTGACCAAAAGCCTGTTCTCTCACACACACACACATACACACACTTACTTTACTGCATAATGTTAATGTATCCCTTAACCTGAGGTGTCAAGCCTCCACCCACTGCAATGCTGAAATTTTGTTTTGAGTCTGAATTATTTAGCACTGTAGTTGCCAACAGATTATGTCCAGATTATTTATCACAGTGGTCTCATAAACCTTTCTGACTGGGGGTCACAGTCTTTCTGAATCATCGTGGTTACTTCTTCCTAGATTCCAGTTTTAATATCAACCATTGGAAAATTTGGTTTGTATTTTATGCTAAATAGAGATGGAGAAGGTAGGTGGGGAAGTAATACCAGTACGTATATAGTGTTTCAAAATGTAGTAAAAATAAATTGACTTTGGACTTTTATATGTTGTGCTGCATTTTCAAAATCTTTTGCTTTGTGGGCCAAATCTTCAAATACGAACAGTAATACTGTGCCTGCCAAAATTGTATGGATGCTCTTTTTAGGTGTGCAAGCAGGTATTTCATCATGTAGACTGGGTAATTGCATGCCGAAAGGAACACACATCTGTGCTGTAACCCATTCTGCACACACAAATACTGGTTTGCTTGCAATAAATTTTGTGTGCAAAATTGGTCGTTTCATATTTTTTCATAGAAACAATGTATTATTTTGCATATGTAAATTTGAAAATATCGTTGCATGGGCAGTTCTCATCACGGCTGTGAAAGTTGAGATGACTGAACAATTGACTTAGTAATGTTTTATGTTATTTATGTGCATATATAAAAGCAGAAAAGCCTCAGCTGACTCATTTTTCCTGTTAAGATTCCTTTTCGGATCTCAGAGATTAATATGTTTTAAATAAAGATAACCAACCTTTTGGGATTACTTTAAGACCATGGCTCTCAGCCAGAGGTACGTGTGCCTCCGGGGGTAGGCAGAAGTCTCAACTCAACTCATCCAGATCAGTGTTTCTCAACCTGGGGGTTGCGATCCTCAGAGGGGGTTCAGGGGGGTTGCAAGTGCAGGGCTGGCATTAGGGGTGGCAAGCATGGCAGTTGGCCGGGGCCCTGCACCACAGGGAACCCAGTGAAAGCTAAGTTACATGCTTCAGCTCTGGGCGGTGGGGCTCAGACTTCAGCCCCACTGCCTGGAACTCTGGCTTCAGACAAGGCTCACAAGTGAAAAAGAGGCTCAAGTATCACACTGAAATGTAAGTCCAATAGTTATATTCCAGTCAATGTATTTTATAATTATATGGTAAAAATGAGGAAGTAAGCAATATTTCAGTAACAGTGTGCTGTGACACTTTTGTATTTTTATGCCTGATTTTGTAAGCAAGTAGTTTTTAAGTGAGGTGAAAATTGGGGTATACAAGACAAATCAGACTCCTGAAAGGGGCACATTCGTTTCAGACAACAGATCTTGTAGCTCATGCTCCAAGGAGAGCTAGTCATTGTGGGCTAGATCTCCATACCTTGCATAACTAAAGATCCCATTGAAATCAGTGAATGTTAAGTGGGCTTGGAATGCAGGATCAGGCCATAAAAATGTAGAGGCGGGAAGGGAAGTTTAGTATACAGCTGCAATAGTGAACCATATGTGAATTTTTATGTTGTTGTGATTGCTCCTGGTCCTTCTGTGGATGTGCAAGAAGAGAGGAAAGGGGATAAGGAGCCTGATATATGTATATGGTTGCCCAGAAAAAAACCTTTATGTACATAAACCCACACAGTGTGGGTAAGGTAAGATTGCTCTGTACTATAACATACCTAATCCAAAACCACAAAAGCAAGCAAATGAAAAACATCTAACAGTACATACCCTCTACTCCTCCATCCAGAGACACACACCTGACGACTAGAACAACCACCAGACACCTCGGATGACACAGCACAACCTTTCTGCCCTTATAAAGATACTAGTAGACCTAAGCAGAAATTTTTCGTTCAAATTCTTTTCAATGATAAATGGCTTTTTTGTCAAAATGGACATTTCTGTGGGAAATGTTGATTTTTACAAAATTAGGGGAGTGGTAAATCGAAAAACTGGTTCTGTTGTTTTCAACAACAAAAAATTTAAAAATTCATCCATTTGAGCAACACTTTTCAGTAAATCCAAAAGATTTTTACCTGACTGGCTGAAATGTTTCGATTTTTGATTGAAAATGTTTGAGTTTTTAGCAAAAACTTGTGGTTTTCAGTTACCAAAACCCATAACATTTTGTTTTTCAATGTTTGAATGCAAAACTTTAAAAAAATGTTGTAGAAAAACTTTGGAAAAATAATTTTTTGTTTTTGTCAAAAATGTTGTTGGGAAAAAACGTTTTCCTACTGGTTGTAGATGTCAGTCTTCTAGCACCTCTTCACCCAAATTCCCCAGCACTGCAAACAGACCAGACTTTTTCTGCTATCCGTTCTGCAAATTCACACTTGATCCTGCACTGGCTGACCATCTTCATGAAAAATAGGATCTTCAACATTAGCATCTGTTACTGTCATGAAAACCAGGAGCTCCTGAGCTGGCTGGACAGTGCCATGAAGAAAAGGATCCAGAATAGGATCCTCAGAACAGTTCCTATGCTGAAGATACTGTTCTTCATAAAATAGTCTCAAAGACCTCTTGGTCTTTGACAAACCAGCAGCTACTGCTTCTAGAAGATCTTAGTTATCCAAACGTTTGTTCTCCATTAGCTAAGTGCCGCACTTAAGGATTCGTTTATGACAAAGAACTGTGATATTTTTTATTATTTTTGTTAATTAACAAAATAAATACATAACTCAACCAAACTCTCCTTATCTCCGAGGGTTTCAGCTAGGGGAACCCCAAAAATCAGGAGATACAAACTGAGATTTTTTTTAGGTGAGGGATGCAATTTTTAATTGATTAAAACTTTGAAAAAAATCAGTTAATTAGTTTTAAACTCTCCAGAAAATTCAGGTTTTGCTCAGACATTGTGCTAAAATTTACAGCACGTACACTGTATTTTTCCTATAAAATGAACAAGTTGAACTCCCACTTAAAGTACAAAACAGAATACAAACTTAGCAACAGCTCCACCATAACTGATCCTCTGTTCTGTGTCACTTGTGATGCTCCTGCAGCACAAATGTAATGGAGCGCTGTTGTAACTGGATTGCGGGGGATTTTCTTTTTGTAGAAGAATCCCTGGGTGACAAAAAGCCAGTGTAGCCAACTCTGTGCTGTCTGTGCCTGGCCCCCTGGCACTCTAGGTGGTCAAGGGGCATACCTTAGGGGAGGCACAGAGACCAAAGGGAAAAAATCCTGAGCAGGCATACTGTTCAAATATCACTTTCACATTAGGACTATAGTTCTAGGGGTAAAATTGGCAGGGTGGAATAAAACTTAGATTTCCATATCAAACCGAATACATCTTAGAGCTTTGATGATCCTTGACTATAAATATGATATGGAACTTCTTAGACCAAGGGTTTTTTGTCTACTTGTCAAGCTGTCCTGCAGTGACTGAAGGCGGTGGGTGCCAACCTCAGGGCAAACTCTTAGGAAACAGGACACAAACCCCAAATTGTTGTGAGTTCTATACTTAGATTCCACCTATCAATTATCAAGTGTAAACTCATCAGAAACTATAACAGCCTTAACATGAAATTACAGACAGTCCCCTTGGGTACTCTGATCTGTCTTGCCTCCCAGGTAAACCCACCTTACACTGAAGATCACAGCAATATTCAGATTACTCTCAGTCAGAAGGACCAGTCACTTACCCGAGGTCAATTGCATCTTAGATTTCACAGGAAAGACAACACTACACCCAAATGAGTTTCAATCTTAAATTTCAAAAAGTAACAGAAACTTCTGTGATAAGCAAGCTCAATATGTCCTTCAGGACTAATCCAGGCTAAGCACTGAGGATCTTTTGCTTATGCTTAGTAATCCTTGCTCCTTAGAGTCCAAGCAGTAGAAAGATACAGTTCCTCCTTGTTAGGGCTTTTTATTCCTTCCCCACTTCTGCTTCGAGTTGCAAACTCAGCTGATGAAAGGAACTCACTTGCAAATCTCCTCTTCATGGTGGGGGAGAAAGCAATCAACAAAGTCTTTTGTCCTGTGATGTTCCACAATACTTCATCTTGTGTTTATGTGCTTTTTATGTCGGGCAGGACATAACACCTGTTGGAGACTAGTATTTCACACTAGCTAATGCTTCTCTCCTGTCTGGTGATTTACACAGTTACAGAGAATTTTAGTGCAAGTGCTCAATATGAGATACAGATGTGAAAGTGAGATTAATCCAAGTAGCAATTTACAAGTGTTCAATAAAGCATAAACACTAAGCACATTTTTATAACTCTAATTATTTTACCAGTACTAACACACAGGTGAACCAGACTGATTCCAGCTATGTGTTTTCAGTATCCAAGTGAGGCATGGGGACCTTGGCATAAAATGGCATCTGGTTTGCTAGCAATACATCAGTCACACAAATAAAGAGCAAGGACTTCTACCATAATGTATCCCATTTTTTCAGGTTCACATATGGAAGGCCAAGATGGCTTTTTTGTTTGTTTGTCTGTTTGATTTTCTCTGTCTCTACTGCTATCTTAGTTCACCCTTGGCTTGGGTTATGTTGAGGAAAAATCACACTTTCTGAACCACAATTTGCACCATAATCTGAAAGATACCACAGCTGTTTCTTTAATTTGATAGAGCCCCTTGCATAACAACTGTCCTTTCTGCTCAAAAATGACATTCTTAACATCAATAAGTTCTTAGGCTTTTCTGACAGGAAATGTTTTCTGGGACAGGCAATCAGTTATTACAGTGTGCTTGTCAATATGTTCTTCTGCAAAATAAATCAAGAATCCTACCAAAGTAACATACTGAAAGCCAAACTCCGTCCCCTTGAGCTGGGATGCAGTAGGATTTTCTATGGTTTGAGATTTTTTAGGGTTTTGTTCATTTATTTGGTTTTCTGCCTGGAGGTAGGGGGGTTGAGTTGTGGAGTTTATTTTGTGAAAATTTTACCAGTAAACCAATCAATATATTCTTAACAAAAAAATCATGTTTTTGTTTTGTGAAGCTCAATCTTTATAGTTGTAATACATTTTGTACTTTTAATACATTTACTTCCTGTTGGATTTATATATCCACCAGAAACTTCTGCTCCACTCGCATGGGTAATTCAATGACTACTTTCAATTTCTGTTTCTGAACATATTTGGATAAATGGAGTCTGGAATTTTTCAAGAAACAAACACCTGGATTTTTACATATTATTCAAGATTTGGTGTAACAGCGGTAACTGATGTTACCAGTAGAGGGACCTATGTGGTAATACCTTATAGTGGTAAACTAGTTCTTGGCTCATTTCACCATTTTGTGTTTAGGCTTAGTGATATTGTTATATACAGAACTAGTAATGGCTGTTTAAACAGGTAAACAGCCATTAAATAATATGTATAATTATGAAAGAAAGATTATTTCCAGGTGATCTTGAAAATGCTGTAGACATATAATTGGGTATAACTTCATAGTAGGCCTCAGTCCGATCCTCTGTTTTCATGAACACAATTTTACTCAGAGAAATCACTTGCAAACACAAGCTTAGTGCACTAGCCCCAGAAAATGTGTTGTGTGCATCTGAAGTCTGTCATTTTTTGGTGATAGACTTCAAATGCACACAACACATTTGTACTTGCTTTGCCCTCAGTTTTTAGAAACACAAAAGTTTGAGATGTGTAAATTCTGTAATGTGGTGCAAGAAAGTGGTAGTGTGCCAAAAATTACAAAGCAAAAGAAGTATTTCAAAATTTGGCCCAAGTTTGTTTTTAAAAAGTTGAAGGAATTACTTTAAGATAAAACGTAAAAATCTAACAAAGAGCATGGGCACCGACCATAACTCAGCTTCTAATAATCACACTGACAATTCTATAGTCACCTCATTTTGCAGACTTTCACAGGTACTTTTTTTTTTTTTAGATTATTACATTTATTGAAGAACTTTGCTGCTTGAAAGGTTACAGACAGTTGAAAAAGTGGTAGGAAATTGGGTAATTAATTTAGCATATGTCATACAGTATTTCAAGCTGGTTAGTAAATATTTCTAATTCAAAACATTTTCACTAATACAGTGAATACTTCACTAATACTATTTGAATCGTGCTGTGGTTTTTAGCATCTCCTGTTGTCAGATGCCCAGCTGTTGCCAGAGACAGTACAGTTTACCACACAAACACAGCAACCAATATGAAATGATTTACAGCTAATAAACAGCCATAAGATGTCTTATTAGGATGAGAAACTCTTGATTTTACTTCTCCAGATGGTGAAGCTCACTGGGCAAGTGGGAAGCACACTGGGATGCATTAGTTGGGAAGTGGTGTGCACAATTTTCTGCATCATGTACATCTCTGAGCATTTGCTGAGTTATGGGGTTTGGTTTGGGGGGTTTGTTTTGTTTTGTTTTTTTGATAATAGGAGTATAACACCTATAGTTGTTGAGGTAGAATCTTTGCATAATTTGACCTTAGAGTATATCTTGGCTACTCTTCTGAAGGTGATAGCTGATTTTAGGGAAGTTAGAGAGTAAACATGAAAATAAACAGTGGTTATGACTGACCTGCTACATCATAAAGGTGAGTGATAAAATAAACAATCATCATAACTGCACAGTACCATCTGCAGTTTTAAAGTGAGTGTTCTGCATTGTTTCTGAGTTACTGAAGCATCCTGTTGTATCACTGTTGACCACTTTTACAAAAACGAGATGTGTATCTATTGATGTCATCCCAGTGAGCAAAATATGAAGTAATAGCATTATGAAAATCCAAAACTTGAGAAGTGCCTTTCAATAAAATTCTACAGTATAAGCTTGGTCCACCATGTCTGATCTCTACTAGAGCTGGATATAAGGGATTTAAGATAGTGGCAAACAACATTTCTGAATGGTCCCAGAATTGTTTTGCTTAAATTGTTCTCCTGTGTTGTAAGATGAGCCAAAACACCATAATAGTAGATATATTTTTAATTATGTGCTGCAATCTTGTGTGGATGTAATTCTTTTGCTAATAAAAATGTAAATGTGTATGCTTCACAGAAAGTTTGATTGTTGTAGTAAGGAAAGATTTTGCATTTCAAGATTTCTTGCTAAATTGAGAGCCATGATTGATCACTGCAGTACTTCATCATGTGACATGGTTCTGATAAACTAAGTGGTGACTGTTTTTAATGACTGTTTCTTAAATTCTTTCTTTCAAGAGAACCAAAGCATGTGAGAAGGCCATCACAGTGGGGCAGACTGTCATCACAAAACACAGGAACACACGATATTATAGTTGCAGAGTGATAGGAGTGACATCTCAAGTCTTCTATGAAGTCATGTTTGATGATGGCTCTTTCAGTCGGGACACTTTCCCTGAAGATATTGTAGTAAGTATTTTTTAAGATACTTGCTCTTTTTGGATAATAGGACTATAACACCCATAGCTAAACAGACTGAATCTTTGGGAATATTTCCTTTCACCTTTAAAGGAGATAACTGACTTAATATTCATTTCATGTTTGTTGTTTTCACTGCAGAGAATTATCATTTTCTAATGGGCTTCCCAACCTTGGTGGTTCTAATTAGTATCCACCATTTGACCAAATTAATCAAAACTAATCTTCCAAAGTCTTTTAATTAAATAAGAAATATATGTTTAATAAAGGATATTAGAATGGGAATTCCACATATTCTGATCTGTCTCTGAGAGATAATACAATGACATTCCATGCTGCATTGAAAAATCCTATTTTCAAATATCTAATGGGAAGAATGGCTCTCAGGAATCTGTTCTGACAACGTGTTTACATCTTTTGATGTTTAGTTGTAAGATTACATTATTAATGATAAAAATCAACAGGGAAAAGAATATGTAGTTTAGTCCTAAAAGCAATGCAGATTTTGATTTCCCCTATGCACTTAAATCTCCATGTTTTTCAGGAATGTTACTGAATACATGATGTGCTTATTTGGGGAACATGCACGTTTTCCTTAGACATTCTGGATTACATTCGCCAGTGCCTTGCACCTTGTGTAATCATTTACAAAAGTGGGTGCAGGCTGGGTGCAAACCATTACCATTCTGATTTGGTACCATTTTACACCCTCTTCATACTTTTTGGCCCTGATCCTTGGCTGGATCAATCAAGCCACCTTTGTGGTCCCCTGATCCTGAGGCTTCTCTGGGCTGTGCTGATTTGTTGGTATAAGTGTTATAACTTGCACCTGTTGCCAACAACCCGCAGGGGCTGTTAGAGCAGCCAGGGATTGCCAGGATGCACATCCTCTTTCCCTTAGCTGTGTTCTCTGCTGGCTGCAGGGGGTAGGATAGCATAAGACACTAGCATAAGAGTTAGAATGTTGTGGTTCAAGAAGCTGCACCCCCCAGAATACTCAGCCTTCCTGTCCTATAAAGATGTTTGGGAGCTTTAATGTTTTCCACAGACCAACTTGTCTCTGGAACCAGTTATCTGTCAAATACTGTCAATGGAAATAATACTGTTTTTCTTGTCAACTGTTTAGTTATTGAAAAGTCTAATGCATTTTGGAAATAAGTCATTTAAAGGGGTACATTTTCGAAGCAGTGAGTGGGGATTTAGCTGTTCACCTCCCACTGGTGTTAATGGAAGTCATGCAGCTAAATCCCTGTTGCATCGCTTCGAAAAATTTACCCCTTAATTTGAAATATTCTGAAAGGCTCCAGTAATGATCAAGGGCCTTTTGATTTAGGATCATCAAGATACTAAGCAAATGTGGCTGCATTGTTATCACAAACCTCTCTTTTGTGTGCACCTGCATCAAAGTATCAAAGGGAGAGATGAGAAGCTGCTCACCACCCTACTGGGATCGCTTGTTCTGGAGCTAAGAAGGAATGTAATCAGGTCTGGATATGCCTCAGTGCTTCTCAGATACTAGATGAGCAACATATAATTGTTTGATGGAAATACCAAACAAATTTCATATTCCTTAGAGAAATCTTGTTGTGTTTTCATTCGATAATATACCTGTAGCAGTAACTGGGAGGAAAGAATATTTTTTCTTCTGCCTGGCCTAAAATTTGCTAATCCACGCAATGTGCATATCAGGTGTTAGTGCCGCTGGGAGGACTTATTAATCAAATCTGGTGTGAAAGCAATGTTACTGCCTATTGAGGAACTTTATTTCTCTAATCTGTTTTCACTCTTCAGATAGCTCACAAAGATAGAGCTTTCTGCTTTTGCAATATGTGTTGAGCACAATTTCAGTTCAACTCACACTTGTGTTTATGCAAGGCAGGCCACGATTTCAGTGTTGGGCACAGTAATTTATTTGTAAGGAGGAAGATGGGGAGCCTCATCTCTAAAACTCTGTCTTCTCTAGCTCTAGATATTCAACAGTTGCCAAGACAGGGAATCCATTGTTTCCATCCCCTGTATATTTTTCTTTGCTTTGTGTTAGCATTTGCTAAATATATTAGGACATGCTTTTTACTTACTTTTTACTGTGCATTTGGGGCCTCTGGTTTTAACCTTGTAAGACTGTGACAAACAAATGACTCTTCAGTTAGACCATTTAAACTAATTAAATTGCAAATTAGTAAGCCTCAGTGCATTTGCTAACCTGTGGGCTCAGTTCTACCCTCTGCTGTGCTGGTGTGTAAGATGTAAGTGCAACTTTTTATCCTACACACGCAGCAGGTAAGGATCTCCCCATAGCTCAGTGACAAATGGTAGAAAACAGCTGGCAAATTGTACTGTCTGGTGCACCATATCCCAATGGAGACGAAATCTGCAGGTTAAGTAGGCTGTTTAGGGTCGTTGTCCCACCGGCCCCCAAAAAACCCTGGCCAGTACATATGCTGCATTCTCCAGCAAGTGCTGCCGACAGCGGGTTGAAAGTGCAACTTGCTGCTGCTTAGAGGAGCATCCCGTAATGCTCTGTGGCTTGTCACCCATCTCCAGCTCAGCACACCATAATGAATCCTGCCCTGGTGTGTGGGGCCGACGTCAATTAGCAGACTCTGCACTGGAGAGTGTAGCTATTCTCCCTGTTGTTCCAGTCAGGGTTTCCTTCGGTAAACACAACATGCTGTGAAACTTGGTATTTTAATACCTGTCAGACACATCTCTACATGAAAATCCTGGCAGCTTGCTAAATACGGAACATGCTGGTTCAGGTTTATTTATGTACTTTTTCCTATTTATCTATTGTATCTGTCAAAAATGCCTTAGCATTTGTGATACAATTTGTGATATAAACACATTTTCTAAAAGAAATTGAACCTGACACAAAAGCTAAGACATGACCCATTCCCTTTCCTCGTGAAAGCCCGATAGGCCTTGTTGTAGGCTTTGGGGGTCACCACATTCTTACTATCTCAGACCAAGGAGGGAAACACATTCCGGAGTCACGGACACTCCACTGGGAATGACCCACCACTCACCACCATATGTACAAATCTAGGGGTTGTCAGTTCGTTGCCTGATCTTAAGTGCCACAGGACAACATATCCAGGACTCAAAGTGTAATGGTCTTTATAGATTAAAACTAACAATCTAAATTGCTCCTAGAAATGAATTGGATGTCACCGCAGCATGCGGAATACCAGTGTAAACTGCTCCCTGAAAGGAAGGGCTCCTATAGGAGAAAAAGGAGACATTTATCTGTCAGTGGAGAGTATTTAGAGCAGCATTAGAGTGATATTTTCATGAGTCCGAGGGGATTTCTTCCCAAAACCCAAATACTGTGGTTCTGGGCAGTTCTGAAAATGTCTATGAAATTTCTGCTTAACAATATAATCCTGAAGAATGTGTATATCAGCTCAGTTAAACTCAGCATGCAAACTGCTGCTGTCAAGAGCCATGATAAAAGATGTATTGCTACATGATTCAAAGTCTGTCAATCCAAGCAAATATGACAGTCACCGATGAATTTTTTTTGTCTACAACTCTTTTTTTTTAAAACCTACAGTGATACATAGAGCCCTTAACAGAATTATGCTGACGCTAATGTAACCAGCTTCTTTTACCAGTGGACCCAAAAGAGCCTTCAGACTGATGAGATTAGTGAAGATTAAGGTCCATCATTCTGTGTGTATCAGTATTTTAAATTCACTACTGGCCATGAAAAGTGAAACAGGACCATTTAGAAATGTGACAGCGAAAGTACATCAATGAAATTTTCAAGACGGCTACTATTGCTTTCAGCACACACCTAAATTTCACAAAGCACCAAAATTATGGTCTTCTGCTTTCTTTGTAATAGAATGCATCACTTTTTAGTTACTGTGCATTTGAGCAAAAGCTGTCAGTGTAATAGCAAAGCAATTGGAGAGGCTGCTTTTTTGTTTGTTTGTTGGGGGGAGGGATTTAAAGGTTTTTCCCTGCCAGGGACCACCTTCAGAGCTCTCCAGCGCTGTCAATGTCCGTAAATAACTCCCTTGTGATGCTGTCAGAGTTTGAAATGAAAATTTTAACAACTCCTGATCCCACACTCTAATATACGTAATGTGATGGATTAAACTTCCCCACAGTTTAATTTTTTTCTTTCTGTCTCTGGAACCTTTGAGATCTTAAATTATTACCCCAATTTTTGGGGTCTAGCAGATTGTTTCTGCTAGGAAAAGAAATTGATGATGGAGTCAGGTATTTGATGCAATCCTGTTTGTTTACAAAGAATGTACATACTCCTCTTTCCCAAACACAGTAGGAATCAAACAGGGGGTAACTTCTTTTTTTACAGTTCCAAGCCCCCTTCAGTTAGCACTTTGACCAAAAGCTCTCCCTTAGCTTTTTTCAAAAGGACACACTACCATGACTTTTCTGACCTTATCTGGGGCTTCTTTGCTCCTTCTATCTTTTTCTGCTGCTTGAACTTCTCTCTCACACACAGCTTTACTAACGAATGTGCCAACCCCTGTGTAACAGCATTGGCATCCACCTCTGGCGAGTGCCCCCTTCTGGTTGGGCGTGTCTGCATTCTTTAGTTCTGGGGACCCCTTTTGGTGGTTCTCTGGCACATTTGTCAGTGATACTGCTCCAGCCAAGTCACTCTCTGCATTTTAACAAGCACAAACCCCTTTCGGGGTATACGGTCCACTGGGGTATATCTCAGTACCACTCTCTAGCCCTCCCTGGGTTTTGGTGGTGTCTCTCTCTAGCCCTCCCTGGGCTTTGGTCTTTACGTAGTCCAGCCTTGGTATGCCCTCCCTGGGCATCTTCCTGCAGCCCTCCTCAGGCTCAGTCCCTACTCAGTTCTAGCAACCAGCCAGGAGCTCCCTCAGCGCTCCCCCGGTCCCTGCTAGCAAACCGTTCGTGGCTCTGCTGCTCTTCCAGGCAGCTAGGCCTGCAGTCCTTTCTTCTCCTGCTCCAAGCAGCAACTGACTAATGCTTTGCTCTGTAGCTCCTTTTATATGACCCTCCTGTGCCCTGAATGGCTGCTTCCCCTGGACATATAATTGGACATATATGTAAACTCGGGGCATAGTGTAGTACACTACCCATTGAAAGTGACCTTTTCCCTGTAAAATTAGACACAAAGTTTGCACCATGCCTCACAGATAAATGATCCACAGCAAAATCTTAGACTCTCTGCTTCAGAATTTTTAATTAGTTGGGCCAGCTGATTGCTATATAGAGAAGCATTTAGTGACTGGGTAAAGCAGTAACATACATTGACTTGTGCGAATCAAATATGTACAGGACAAGGAATGACAAAGATGGCAATGGCAGTACATTTTAAGTTTCCTTTAGCCATCTCTCAAGTTTGTTATTTCATCAAAGATTTATGGACAGTGTAATTCAGCATGAATAGTGCGACTGAGGTCAGACCAGCTGGGGCTTCAGAGCTCAGCCAAGTTAGGTCCTATCTCTCAATGCACGTATGGTCTCAGAGGTTGCTGTTATTGTTTATTATTTAACTGCTAACAACATACTCTGTGCTATGCAGGAAGCAAATTAATAAAGAGAGCCTCTGCCCCAAGAAGTTGAAAAACAGACCCACACATACAAAGCACGGTGGGTAACCGTGGTAACCTGGAACATTACATGGCTTCTCCCCAACCAAATGTGGAAGTTTGACGGACATGAGTTAATGTTTGTGGACCTTACGGAAGCAGCAAGTCTTTAGGGGGGGATTTAAATAGGAGAGGGTGGGAGCCTGTCATGCTTGGTCTGGAAAGTCATTCCATGCATAGGCCACAACAAGAAAGAAGGCCTAAAGAGTTGGGCCACTGAGGCTGGCTAAAATGTACAATATTAGGCTCATCCTACAGTTGGATGTGAATAGGTGGATCCTTGCACCTGTGCAGACCCCTATTGACTTCAGTGTAGCTCCACAGGGGCACAGGGATCTGCCTGCATGGATCCAGTGTCAAAATCAGGGCCTATTTTTATTAACAAGAATCTACCTGTAATGATCTTCATTAAAAGAATCTGCTGTACAATCTGTATGACCCCACTGACTGCAGTGATGGTAAGAAGATTGAGGGAAAGTCAGGGCAGAATTGGCCTCTTTATTTCTAAAATTGGTGGAGTGATAGGATTAAAATTAAAAAGAAAATAGGAAAATACTTAATAAAATTAGCTTTAAAGAATCTGAGCACAATTCTGTCTGCTTGACACTGTCTGTCTTCTTAATTACATTTACTCAAAGGAGTGTGAGAAGGACTTGGCTCACTGATTCTGCATAACGAGTGAAAGATGTATGTATTTTTTTAACAAATTAAATTAACCTTAAGGAACACATTTAATAATTATTTGTGAAATTTCTATAAGCACCTTATTGCACTTGCAAATTTTGTATTGACACTTACAAATCTGGCACACAGAATGTCATTCTTTACACACTCAAGTCCCTGTTTACACGCATAGAACAGCACAGACATGAATTTCTGAGATACTTTAAAAGTTTGGACTTAAATTTATTAAAAAAACCTGAACAAGCAGAGTCAGGTTGAAGGCTGCCACTTCATCCATAACTCCATGGGCCCAGGCAGTGCTGCTCATACAATTCAAGGGGCCTGAGTCTGACCTCACACTGATTTAAAACAGTGGAACTTTATTAACTTCAACAGAATCATTCTTGATTTACCCAAGGTGTAGGTGAGAGCAGAATCAGACTTTTTTGTTTGTATGTTTGTTTGTTGGTTCCCTGATACACTACAAATACAGGAGAATCAATAGTTAAGCATAAACAATGAATATAGGGTATATTACAGCCAGCTTTAACTTTGAATCTGTCTACATTTGAGGCTTTATAAACCTCAATATCATCTTATCACAGTTTCCTGTCTATAACTTCCTCTTGTTTCTAACAATAGTCTAACTTGATAATGGAAAGGCTGATAGAACCAACTTCAGGTGAGATGTTAAATTAAGATAATCTGTAAAATCATCTTTTAAAGACAAGATAAATCTTCCTAATATTTAGCAAATGCTGCTGGAGAGAATTATAAAAGTGAAAACAAGCTTTTGTGCTTTATTTTTTTCCACTCATGGCACAATTTGAACTTTAATTGCCTTTAAGATTTAAAATTTAGCAGCTTATATACAGCAAGCATGTACCCTGGTTCACTATATGAAATCCTTGCTTATGACAATAAAAGTACAATGTTTATATCACACCTATATTAAAGGTTGGGCTCAGAAGGACAGTGTTTGTGATCTAGTGATTGATCCATGTTTGTCAACAATAGTGGCCTGTCCTATCAGTCTCTTGTTTGGTAGTCAGAGTTGCTTATGGTCATGGGGATCGTGAAGAGCATAGTGGAAGCTATGGAGAGCATGAGGGATGCAACGGAAAATATGGGGGTTATAGTGGAAGCCAATATAATAGAGTGGAGAAGGGGGAACCATGACAAAAGCAGAATTTTTTCCCAGTAATCCAGGAGTTGCTGGAGAGTTGTGGTGCATTTTAGGATGATAGTTCCTGGGGGTTTTCTCTCACCTATCTAAGAAAAAAATCTAAAATTATTCTGGATCCAAAAATGCTGCCCAGGCCTCAGGCTTATTTTTAGAAATGTCCCTGCAAAATTCTTGGCAGGTTGGCAGCTATGATTGAAGAAGAGACTGGGAGACAGAAGACCCATGTTCTGTTCATGCACTGACTTGCTGTGTGGCCTTGGACAGGTCAGTTTCTGTTCCTCAGTTTCCACATTTGTAAAATGGGGATAATAGTACTTCCTTTCCTCTTAGGAATTTAGAGATTAAATGAATATATGTAAAAGTTTCAGTTCTTTGGGTGAAAGACACTGCTAATGTGGAGAGTATTATTTTTTTTAAACTGATATGCCGAGAAAGAATAAAGGAGTGACTGTACCAGCCATGTCTTTCTGGTTAAGAGAACAAGTTATATGATTTCGTCACGAGGAGCAAGGGTGTAGGAGGATAGCTTTGGCAACTAGTCCATCAGATTGAGTGAACTTGTGGGATTGGAAGCTAGGACTTCCAATTGATTCAGTGATTGAGTAACTTTTTAGTGTGGGATAGGAAGCTTTCTTGTGGTATGAATAGCTGTTCCTCTTTAGATAAATTCTGGCTGTCACATATTAACTGCCACTCTTTTTCATTCAACATGATATGGAACATATGAAAAGTTAGTTTTTGGATTTTAGAAATTTGCATAAGAACTGTACATGATCAATTTTCCAAAGCAAAATATTGTTTGACAGCATTTTAACATCATGAGCTGTGTACAGAGAGTTTCTACAATTTACTTCGCTTCCGTTTAATGGCATGAGTAAATAAAATATATTCACTCTTCTCAACTATGATACCTTACCTGTCTATATGACAAGCTAGTCTAAATCAGAGGTGTTAGTAGTAAATACGTTTGTCGTATTCTTTATAAAACAGTCGCTTGTAAGCTTAATCACTTATACCAAAGCTGAAAGCAAGTGCACACTAAACTAAAATAAGCAGAAGAGACAGCTTGTATTAAGTGCATTAACACAATGGGCTTGCTGACATTTCAGTTCAGTCCTTGGTGATGCTCTGTCTACCCAGGGAACCCCAGCTGAGTCATCTTTGCAGCTCTGCCACATGAGCCCTGTTCTCCCCTGTATTTTATACATTAAGAGCTGACTTATCATGACAGCTCTCACACCATGTGTTCAGTTCTTTATTTCCCCCTTCCCCACACTTTATACTGTGTTAAGCCCCTGTTTGAAACAATCTGCAGATAATTTCCATTACTACAGAGAGCAGTCTGCTAATGAGAGCATTTTGATAGCTGCGTGGTGGGATACTGCATTAAGCTAAATTTCTAAATTCAGGAGGGAAAAATTATAGCTATAACTTAATACCATTCAACTAAAGACAGCTGGAAGACCATTTGTATGCAGAAGTCCAGCAGCCATACATGTTGGTCTAATTTTCACACCTTCCATAATGATGTTATTTCTATAGATTTTTATAGAGCTTCCATGCTGATATTTTGCTGCTGAGCATTTTCCTGGAGAAGGTTTGTAAATTTGCTTGAAAACCTTTTAGTGAGAACAAGAGACCTCAGCCTCCAAATAATTTTCTGCATGTTATTTAGGCTTTTTCTGAAGTAGCCATTCCCAGTCAAGGTGTATTTAATTAATTTCTGTGAGTGCCGTGGCATCCTCAGATTATCCTCCTGCTAAATTGACTTCACTGCTCCAGAATAAAAGGGAGGGTTGATTGGGTTTTAGGCATTATGAAAACTCTATGGGTTGTTTTTCAGAAACTTCACCACTTAGTACCTAAAATCAAAGGCTTTGATGAGTTAGTGCCATGGCTTGATCCAGTCTTAGAAGTAAAGGTTAGGTGGACTGCAGCTTACATTGAACAGTCATTCTGGACTTAAACAGCATTTCCGGGGGCACCATATAGATAAGGGGAACAGGAGAGTTTATCTTTAATAGTTTGATTTTAGTAGCTTTTACTTTTAATTTATGTAGTACTGTAAAAGGGCATATAAGAGGTAAGTCAAGGAGTTTGTAGAGGAGAGGTGAAGATTTAGAAGGCATGTGGACTGGAGGGTCTGATCAATATAGCAAGAGAGGCATAAAGAAGAGATGCAAAAAGAGTGAGGGGTAAGTGAGGAGAGGGAGGGGAAGGACTTAGTGGAAAAGACTGAAGCCAGCAAATGGAAAGCAGGAGGGTCTGATACCTGGTGACAGGATGGAGAGATTTAAGAAGGCAGAGGGGTGGTACATGAGGAGAAAGCTGGTGATGGTAGAAATAAATGATTCCAGGGTCGGTGGTGAGAAAAGTTCACACATCTTGGTCTGCTATCATCACAAGGCTATGAGGCTTTGCAGGCCTGTGCCTGCTGCTAGTGGTGATAGTGTCTTCTGGAATAGTGGGATGTGTTCTAAACACTGCCCCTGGAAGATTGTGGGGTCCTAGGGAGGGTGAGAGGAGGGAGCTGGGGCATTGAGGCACAACTGGTGTCTGGTATACTAACCCACTCATTGAAGAACTAACTCCAGTTTCTATGTTCATAATTTATTATTGTTGGGTTTTTTTCTAATTATAACAACACTTCATAATGGGTCCAGCTTTAAAATTTAGTTACCTAAAGTTAAGCCCTAAATTATGATTTAGGAGCCCAGTTCAACTGATTCATAATTAAAATACATAAATAAATTGCTAGCATACTGTCATAAATATAAAGGGAAGGGTAAACCCCTTTAAAATCCCTCCTGGCCAGAGGAAAAATTCTCTCACCTGTAAAGGGTTAAGAAGCTAAAGGTAACCTCGCTGGCACTTGATCAAAATGACCAATGAGGAGACAAGATACTTTCAAAAGCTGGGAGGAGGGAGAAAAACAAAGGGTCTGTGTCTGTCTGTGTGATGCTTTTGCCGGGGACAGAACAGGAATGGAGTCTTAGAACTTAGTAAGTAATCTAGCTAGGTATGCGTTAGATTATGATTTCTTTAAATGGCTGAGAAAATAGCTGTGCTGAATAGAATGAATATTTCTGTCTGTGTGTCTTTTTTGTATCTTAAGGTTTTGTCTAGAGGGATTCTCTATGTTTTGAATCTAATTACCCTGTAAGGTATTCACCATTCTGATTTTACAGAGGTGATTCTTTTTTACTTCTATTAAAAGTCTTCTTGTAAGGAAACTGAATGCTTTTTCACTGTTCTAAGATCCAAGGGTTTGGGTCTGTGGTCACCTATGCAAATTGATGAGGATTTTTACCAAACCTTCCCCAGGAAGTGGGGTGCAAGGGTTGAGAGGATTTGGGGGGGAAAGATGTTTCCAAAGTACGTTTTTTCAGGAACCCAGATAAAGTTTGGTGGTGGCAGTGGAAGTCCAAAGGCAAAGGGTAAAATAGTTTGTACCTTGGGGAAGTTTTAACCTAAGCTGGTAAAAGTAAGCTTAGGAGGTTTTCATGCAGGTCCCCACATCTGTACCCTAGAGTTCAGAGTGGGGAAGGAACCTTGACATGGTGGCAGGGGTGGGATAAGATTTAGGTGCCTGTCTGTACGCATCCAGATTTTGAAAACTGGACCCAATGTTCTCCTGTTGTGTTTCTATGTAGAACTCTTTATTATCTACTGCTCCACAGCAGCTGAGTGGGCTGTACATTGTGATGTTTCCCTTACTTCCTCACACATTTCAGTGGGGACTTGAACAACTTTGGCTAAGGATAAGTTAGTAGAGGTAGTACAGTGTTGCATGTATAGGTATATATAACTATCATAGTTGACAGGGCTGATTTGTAAAGCCTCTTTAGTACATGGTACAACATGTGGTAACGCAGAGATATGCAGCAGGTAAGCTTGGGTTATGCCAAATATACAGACTGTATTCAAGGTGAGTCTGAGCTGTTGAAGTACACATCTAGATATTAGAGGTGAGTCTGAGTTGTTGAAGTACACATCTAGATATTAACAAAAAGAAAAGGAGTACTTGTGGCACCTTAGAGACTAACAAATTTATTTGAGCATAAGCTTTCATGAAAGCTATAGCTCATGAAAGCTTATGCTCAAATAAATTTGTTAGTCTCTAAGGTGCCACAAGTACTCCTTTTCTTTTTGCGGATACAGACTAACACTGCTGCTACTCTGAAACCTGTCATCTAGATATTAACTTTCCCAAAGTTAGAGCCCATATCTGTTCAGTGCCTCTTCGTGATCTTTATTTGCATTCTATTTTAGCCAAGTTGTAAAAAGTCAGAAAATCTGTCAGAAGATTAAGTTCTGCATAGTCTAGTAAATCTGAAAAGGAATCTAACACCGTAGATGATCATATCAATGCAGTGAACAACAAAAGAAAGAAAAACAAAAAGATTGAGAGGGACATCAGGGCCACCAGTTATCAACATCATTTTTCTAACTGGAGAGGTGGATCTGTCTCCCCTTTCACTCCAACCTCTGTGGTTATGCCTGTGCATTGCCACAATTAAAATCCCTTAATCCATAACAGTATAAACATTTCCAGAATCCTTTCACTTCACATTAAAGTGGAGATATTGCAAGGAGACCTCCTCCGGCAAGTAGTTTGAGCTAGGTGGAGTTAGGCAAGGTGTTGTCAAGTGAAATTCTTGTACTTTTTATTATCTTAAAATGATGCAGCTCAATAAAATAAATATTTACCTCAACAAAAACTGTGCATGAATCAAAATGCTAAATTAGATGGCTAAAATGTATTTAAGTAGCTAAAATGAATTTAGTCAAATTAATTAGTACAAGTAATTTCCACTGTCAAGGTTAGGCCCAAAATTTGACCTATCTTTAAATGGTTAGGATCCAAGGGAAATGAATTTTATACAGACTCTAAATAGCTACTTTAAAACACTGCACCAGCAAATAACTCTCCTCCACCTCCATAGACACAGGACCTTCCCATGTTTTTATTCTGCTGTTGTATCATAGACCCACATAGCTAACTAGCGTTAGAAGCATGAGTTAACGACCTCTTTCCAGGACCATTGTTCATATCTACTATATTGGTGAAAAACAAGGATGTGAATAAGCCAGAAATGTACTGGCTTTTTTTTTTTCCCCATAGCAGGGTGAAGGGATAGCAGGGGCAGTGATGGGGCATCAGTTTTTGCGAGGTGACAAATATATTTGACACAGGAAGAAATGTTTTTAAGAGTTTCAGTACTGCATAACACAAAACTATTTTTAAAAAAATGGGTCCCAGCACTACAGCCTTACACAGGTGAGTAGTCCAACTGACTGTTTAAAATGAGATTGGCATCAGTGGGTATACTCATGTGAGTAAAGGCTGCTAGCTTGGGCCCTCTGTTAATATAATGGGGAACCTGGTTTCTTACAGATGTCACTGTCTCTGTTAATACCATATTCTCAAATGGTGTGCATATGGTGCATAATGGTGATGCATATGGTGAATAATGCGGAATCATTCTTTATGTAAACTACAAAGAAGGTCTGTAATATGGCCCTTCTCTGTAGTGTACATAAAAACTGTTTAATAAATTACATAAAAACTGACCTGTAGTGAATATGGAAAGAAGATATTACCTATGCCCTCAAAAGATCAGAGAAAGGAGTCAGTTTAGATAGATAGATCCACTTGTGCCAGTTCATGAATACAAATTTAGAAATTTCAACTAAGTCAGGTCTTAGAACCTGTGTGACTTAGAGAGAGAGACAGACAACCAATGCTTATTCAGACCTTAGCAGCTTTACAGAGGCAACCTTTCGGAGTGATAAACATGAACAATATTTCCAGTGTGCTCTTTTCTGTGTATCAGAGACAGGCTTTTCTTCAGTATCTGAAGTACATTTCTTCTCTTTCTGTTTTTTCCTAATCTATTTTTGTGGCAATTGCAAAGAAAATTGCAATCTCCATTTACTGGTATAGACACCTGAATGTTATAGTGCTCTGTTCAAGAAATACCGGGCGTTTTTGAAAAAAGGCACTCTCTCCTAGCAGTCAGTAACATTCCGGTGACTATGGAAGTCAGTCTGAGGCCTGAAAGCATGACCATCTGTGTGTATCTTTTACAATGCAACATTTCATCCTCCTCTTCCCTTCAAAGCCCCCTGTGTGAGAGCAGCTGGTAGAACTGGATTTAGCAATCTTCTGCAGAAACATCTTGATCTTATCAAGATGGAAACTGATTTCTTTCTTCTTGCTATAAGTAGTTCCACAGGGTGCACATGCAGCAGTATGAGTGGGAGCAAGGTCGCAAACAGAATTTTCCTAAGGAGGGGGCCCAGAGCTGTCCCTGCCCTGGTCTGCACCCACTTCCAAGCTCTCTCCCACTACACCCAGCTCCAAACACGCTCCCCTCATGCTGCCCACACTCATCTCCATGTTCTTCCCGCCTCGTTGCCCCTCAGCCAGGTCCATGCTCTTCCCCACACACTCATCCCCGTGGCCTCCCCGCCCCACACCCGACTCCAGGCTCTCCTTCCTGCACCCAGCCCCGCAGTCTCCCTGCCCCACATTCCGTCCTGAGCTCTAACTCAGAGAGGAGGCCAGACTGAAGAGCACCATCCCCAGCAGGGGCCAGGCAGTTCTGGGAGGCCTAGACCCCATCTACATGCAACTCCACTTACTCAGGAAGTGCCAAAAGCCCAGATCTAATCCTCCCACCCTCCTGGGGACTGGGAGGTTCCTGGAGCCCACTGCTCAGCCTCTCCCCAGGAGCTGGGGTGTCCCTGGGTGCTAAAGGACTGGAAAGGTGTGGGAGCTGCATGGGGTCACATTGCTGGTCCAATTTGGTCTGGCTGCCCCTCCAGTATGACAGAGGATTTCAGATCCAATTTTCAGATCCGTTCAAGGGCAAGGCCCCACACCATTGCATGCTTAAGTGGGAGGTAAAATACAGCTGTTCAGACAAGATGTTCTAGTCCAACAAACCTGTGGCTGCTTACATACAGACAACAAGATTGCCAGGAGTGAGGCTCAAATCTGCAGCCATCACCAAAACCACTTTATCGTCACTTGAGTCAGCAACCCATGGGTGATATGACCACACGTACTGAGACAGTTTATAACAGTTGCATCAAAACAATTAACAAAATCCAGCTCTGCTGACGCAGTTAGAATAAATGATGGTTGGCTTTTTCCCCATTTTGAATGGGAGGGTTTTCTAGTAGCATTTACAGGTCTTGCTGCAGTACATAAACTTGGGACAAGCATTGATCCATTTTCCCCTGAAAAATGCCATGTGAGCCTGCAGCTTCCCCCTGTTTACAAAAAAAAATTCTAATGGGCCATTGTCATTCCTACTATATTAAGTGTAAACAATGGTTCCATGGCCTCCCTGTCTTTGATTGACTAATGCATTTTTACACACCAATCACAGAAAGAGAAGCAAATTTGAAAGAGTAGGAACTCATTTAATCCCAAGGATCAAGCCTCTTGAGTTTTAAACTGAACTTGAAAGTTGAAAGGCAGAAAATTACCCAGCCTAATGAAGGGCTTTTCCTGCTGGTAAATTCAGTGGGAACGTATCTGTGGTATTTGTTGCTAGTTAAGACTATTCACAGGTATTTCTTGGAAAGCTTTTTGCTTTTCATTTATTTAAGATGAAATGTACAATCTTAAAGCATTGATTTATTGATCTGTTACAGCTTTTAGATCCTTTGCATTGTAATCCCTTATCTACAACAGCTGACTTCCCTCCCTTGCTGAAAAAATGCTAAACACACATTTTCTTTTTTTAATAAAATACCTAACTTGGACTCTATCAGTGTTTTCCTTTGTTAGCTTTCTTTGGTATCCTTCAGGTACAATTTTCTTTAAATGAATCTTTTCTATTATTCTTAGCCATAAAATAATTTCTTCCTTACTCACAAGGCAATATAGCACAATACAAACATTAAAGAGCACAGTATTTTTTCTTCCCCTTCCGCTTTATCTTGCGGCTTCTTTTAGCCACTCCCTTCAAATATGAACCACATCTACAGAGGATGCTCTTGTGGGCATTGAACTTTAGTCCCATTGATTTTGATGACCAGATCACAGAATGTTCTTTTCAATATGACTTCACTGAAGATGTGGCAGAGGAATGTATTCATTTTTCAATCTGTGCTGCTTTGAGTGAAGCCCAGAAGTACCCAGTGGTTCTTATAGTTGTATCATTCCCAAAATAATTATTAATATATTCATTCCAAATTTTGTAATGATATTGCCAGGCAAAACAGTTAAAACGGAACTTGAAATGTCCAAAAAGCAGCTGTCTTTGGCATACTTTGAGAATGGTCTACATGCTAATCCTTCTGTTCAGGAGTCCTCTTCTCCATCTCATCTAAGATCGGAAGAGCTATACTGAGGTATTGCAAGCAGGAAAGCACACGTGTGTTTTCCTGCCGAGGGATGCTTTCCTGCATTGGGCCTAAAGGAGATGTGAGAATAATCTGTGCTTGGTGAAGGGTTTTCAGTTGTAGAATGAGCTCCTAGAGATGAACAGGCTTTTCCAAAGCCCAAGCAAATTTAGGCCATGCTGCAAGACCTTGCTCTTTGATAGAGCTATTGCAGCATCACTGAAATAAAAAATTTTAAAGTAATGATTTATATGTACCAAATAGAGTGTTCTGTGAGACCTGATTCAATCCCAGTTGAAGCCTTTCATTGACTTTAACTGGTTTTGTATCAGGCCAATAAACAGAGCAAGAAGAACTAAAAACAGCATGTGAAGGAGACGAGATTGCACTACAATAATTTACAGATACTATATGTTCTGTATGTTCATCTCTTTGATGTAAATGGTTTTACAGTATGAAAATAGGGTTAATTCAACAAAAGACTGAATGCAAACAGGCAGGAAAGAGAACAGAGGTAAAGACAGTGACCAGACAGACTTCTTGAACCGAAGTATTGTTTCATTTCAACAGTAGGAACAAAGTATGTAACATAAGAGAAAAAGGATTTTGAAAATGCATATTGGCCAATGAACCTTTGTTCTCTTTAGTACCTACATGCAGTCAAACTCTTCCTGAATTAACCCCATGTTTTCATATAGTAAACCCACTTACAACAACCAGACAAACACATAGAACATGTAGTATTCATGAGTTCTTCACACTCCATGAAGTTCACTAGGATTTTGCCATGCAGATTTAATTTATCTGTATGGCACTTTGGTACTAAGACTGAGGGGCACTATAGAAAATTTTAGAAAAGTCCCCTGACTTGCTGCCCAGTATATTGTCATGAAAAGTAGTCATTCTCATCATAGAGTTAGGCTCACAAGTGTTTGAACAAGCAATATTATTGTCAGTCACTGTATTGAGAGGCAAATACGATATTTCAGTAAATATATCTCTGATATTTATTGTTAAAGCAATACTTGCTATTTTCTCTTATTGGAAAAGCAGTTAATGAACCCAAAATTGAATGCTGCCTACAACAGGTTAGATTAACCTTAATACAGCCACACAAAAAAGCTTTAAAATTTTTACAGTTCTGTGATTTAAGATAATAAAGGAATTTTCATAACACCATAAACAGCTGGACTCTGATATTCCACAGCTGATTGGTGCTTTATGTACCAGCAGGTTAGATCCACTAATGTGGCATAAGATGAGCGGTGTTACAGTTTCATTTACTGCACAGACTATATGAAACTCTAGAGCAAATGTATGTGATTTACACTTCAAACCCAGAAATTACTGAGTCTGGAGATTATTTACATCTGGTACAGGGAGAGCTAAAAGGAACCTGTTTTTCTGGTGCCTTGCTGTTAATTATACATCTGACAGATTAGATGTTTCAAATTAACAGTATCCAGTTCCGTCTGTCTAAGAAATGTGTGTAACCTTCCCCCAGAAGAAAATGTGGGAATCAATTTTTCCATAGTAAGATAATACAGTATGTTAATACAAGAGATGATATTAAAAACACACCAGTGACAGAACAGACAGAAGTAATGAACTCATGGTGGAATGGAATACAGGATATCTAGTACAGCGGTTCCCGGAAATTGTTCCATGGACCATTGAAATCCTCAAAAGCATTTGCTAGTGGTCTCTGGACAGCTGGCTGGTCATAGAGCTGGCTCTCCTTAGTTTTAGCTAGTAAATTGGACTAAAAGTAACTGAAATACATTAAATCCTTTCCTCTGTTACATTTCCGGATGAGCAGTTATGGTGCTTATCCCAGGAATATTATGCAATCATAGGCTGCAAGCTTGTCTTTTGGAAGGTGGAGCGGGAGAGAAGCAATCAAGGCTAGTATTTGTAATTACACTGAGGTACTTTTTGTTTTGATACCACAAGTAGATCGTTTGTTTTTTAGAGAAGCTGATGATTTTGTATAGTAGTTTTAAAATTATGTCCAAGGCACACAGGCAGGCTTTGTTTTTCTTTTTATGTTATAATTCTAAATAAATAAAGGTAAAGGAGGGAAAATAAAAGCATGGTAGCTGGTGTTTTCAGCACCATCGTAATTGGGAGGTGAGAGTGTTTCTCACAGTTGTGAGAGTGTTTCTTTTATGATGTGGTTCATGCTATTAATGAGTTTAAGAATCCCTGAACTAGTCTGGTACACGTGAAGCCTCAATAACTCCACTGCTGGAACCCAGGCTGTGGACCTTCAGTTTTGACCAAGAGCAGGGTAGTGTAACAAGGAAGGTTGCCTACTACCCTGTCAATACTGGAGGCCTGAAACTGGCTAGCGCAACTGGGAAAGTGGGTGGAGCCAGCTGGGAGGGACTGGGGTCAGAAAACACACACATTTCAGCATATCTCACCAGACTGCACAAGCCAGGCTCCTGTGCGACACTGAGCACGGTTTAAAGCTGTCGCTCTGAGAGAGCCTCTAAGGGATAGCAGTGGCTGTACTGCCATCTGTCCTCCTGTGAGGACATCTCTGCCCACGGAAGCACAGCTACCTCAACAAGCTCAGTGGGATGCAGTTTGCACTTCCTTGGGCTCATGGGTTGAATCAAACTTGTGGACTACATCTGGGGATTAGGAGACATGGCCAACAACAAAATAAGTTTATCGCTCATGGATGTAAATAACAGGTGATAAGGAGGGCTGTCAAGCAATTAAAAAAAATTAATTGCGCGATTAAACAGTAATAGAATACCATTTATTTAAATATTTTTGGATGTTTTCTACATTTTCAAATATATTGATTTCAATTACAACACAGAATACAAAGTTTACAGTGCTCACTTTATTTATTTTTGATTACAAATATTTGCACTGTAAAAAACAAAAGAAATAGTATATTTCAATTCACCTAATACAAGTACTGTAGTGCGATCTCTTTATCATGAAAGTTGAACTTACAAATGTAGAATTATGTGCAAAAAATAACTGCATTCAAAAATAAACAATGTAAAATTTTAGAACCTATAAGTCCACTCAGTCCTACTTCAGCCAATCGCTCAGACAAACAATTAGCAGGAGATAATGCTGCCCACGTCTTGTTTACAGTGTCGTCTGAATGTGAGAACAGACGTTCGCATGGCTTTGTTGTAGCCGGAATTGCAAGATATTTATGTGCCAGATGCTCTAAAGATTCATATGTCCCATCATGCTTCAACCACCATTCCAGAAGACATGCCGCCATGCTGATGACGGGTTCTGCTCAATAACAATCTAAAGCAGAGCGGGCCAATGCATGTTCATTTTCATCGTCTGAGTAGATGCCACCAGCAGATGGTTGATTTTCTTTTTTGGTGGTTCGGGTTCTGTAGTTTCCACATCAGAGTGTTGCTCTTTTAAGACATCTGAAAGCATTCTCCACACCTCGTCCCTCTCAGATTTTGGAAGGCACTTCAGATTCTTAAACCTTGAGTTGAGTGCTGTATCTATCCTTAGAAATCTCACATTGGAACCTTCTTTGCATTTTATCAAATCTGCTGTGAAAGTGTTCTTAAAATGAACATGTTCTGGGTCATCAGTCAAGACTGCTGTAACATGAAATATATGGCAGAATGCAGGTAAAACAGAACAGGAGACATACAGTTCTCCCCCAAGGAGTTCAGTCACAAATTTAATTAACACATTATTTTTTTAATGAGTGTCATCAGCGTGGAAGCATGTCCTCTGGAATGGTGGCCGAAGCATGAAGGGGCATATGAATGTTTAGCATATCTGGCACGTAAATATCTTGCAATGCCAGCTACAAAAGTGCCATGCGAACACCTGTTCTCACATTCAAGTCACATTGTAAAAAAGAAGCAGTCAACAGTATCTCCCGTAAATGTAAGCAAACTTGTTTGTCTTAGCAATTGGCTGAACAAGAAGTAGGACTGAGTGGACTTGTAGGTTCTAAAGTTTTTACATTGTTTTGTTTTTGAGTCCAGTTATGTAACAAAAAAAATCTACATTTGTAAATTGCACTTTCACAATAAAGAGATTGCACTACAGTACTTGTATGAGGTGAATTGAAAAATACTATTTATTTTGTTTATCATTTTTACAGTGCAAATATTTGTAAAAAAATAATATAAAGTGAGGATTGTACACTTTGTATTCTGTGTTGTAATAAAAATCAATATATTTGAAAATGTAGAAAAACATCCACAAATATTTAATAAATGTCAATTGGTATTCCATTGTTTAACAGTGCGATTAATAACAATTAATTTTTTAATCACAGTTAATTTTTTTGAGTTAATAGCATGAGTTAACTGCAATTAATCAACAGCCCTAGTGATAAGATAACATTCAGGTAATAGTCAAATGAGTTATTATCCATGTAAACGCTATTGCAGTCTCCTCGCTCTCACTTCACTGTCGTCAGTCATTATGATTAGGCGCTAAGGTGCCTAGAGGCCCTTGGCTATGAGAAAAGCTAATTTTCATCTCTCAGTCTGATATGTTCGCAAGTGTAAATGCACAATGAAGGGTGAGCTGTGTTGTGAAATGATAATATTTTGAAAATATGTGGTGTGAATTTGTTGCTCTCAAAATGGCAAGCATTACTGCAGTAACTAGACTAACAACTAGGTGCTGGGCAAACTACAAACAATTGTCAATGTACCTCGATCCTATTTTGCAACAGCCCTGCTATTCCAGTTCTAGGTCCGTCATTAATGCCGAACAATTTGCTGACTGACAGGGAGCCAATACAGATTAGGATGTTCCCACTACATTCACTTTCATTTGTCACTGGAGTCATAATTTGAACCTATGGGCTGCTTTACGTGGGTGGATAGCTGGCTGAGGTGGCCCTGGAGGAAAGGTGCCTGTACAAGGTTTCCCCCTCAGCTAATACAGAGCTGACATAAAGACTCTTCTGTGCTCCGTCACACAATTCCGAGTGTAGAAATATGGGTGAGGGTGTGCATGGTGTGCTCTGTTCTCTGGCTATATTGGCCTGGCAGAGCATCCCACACAGTGAGTGGTTCAAAGCCAGCAGATGTTCTACCAGGAGCTAAGCCCAGAGTTCAGGTGATACAAAGGTGACAGTAAACCTTTAAATTCTTTTTGTGTATATATACCAGCTAAGCAAGGAATCTGCTGATGCTCTCGACATTTATAGTTTGATCATGTGTATATAGCAATCAGTAAACATCTAGCAGGAATGCACTGGTGTTAGCAAAGTATAAATTGCTTAAGTATATTAAAAAAACAACTTCCATAAATCTCTGGCAAATAAGCAGCTGCACTTTGTTAAACTTCATCTTCACTATGTGACAAAAATGAAGTTGGGGAAAAGTAGCACCATTGCTGATAACTATCTCTTTCATACACATTGCTTTGACATTGTGACATCAAACTGTTAGGAGTGTTTCTTTGGTCACTAGTTCCTTCTCACAAAGACAAACAATATGTTTTGTTGGCCCATTAGCAAGATTATAATGCTTGAAAAACGCATGATAATAACTCCCCTCTACTTATCAAGTTGTAAGAAGCATTTTACTGCTAATTTCAAAATTTAATTGCTTAATCACTGATTTGAGAAACATTCCCTTGTTTGTAAATAGAGCAGAGACTGCCGGAAGCTGGGTCCACCTGCAGAGGGAGAGGTGGTCCAAGTGAAGTGGCCTGATGGAAAACTGTATGGGGCAAAATATCTGGGAGCAAATGTAGCTCACATGTATCAGGTGAGTGCCCATATTTCTTATTATGTGCATATTAGGAACTTTCTTTCAGATGTCTTCATGTGTATTACAAACAACTCATTCCACACCAAAGTTGGCCTGGCCATACCATAGTTTTAAAGTTCTGGAAGGTAGGGGTATGAGGTAAGTACTGACTCTTAAACAGTAATGCCTTTACCTTATCAAATAGAATTGTCCCAAATTGTTTACAATTGCTGAGCTGCTGTTGTAGCTAATTATTGCTATGTACAATCCTGTAACTTTACAATTCCAAAGGAAGAGAGTATAATTTTATAGGAACTCAGGGTTATTCGATGGACTACATCCTATAAAGCAAGACTTCAGTATGATATTCTGTTGTTCTCTCCATGTTGTTTGCTTTTATTAAGCATTGGTAGCCATTTAATTAGTGATATAACTGGGCACCTGACTTTAATCAGCTAGCGAAGTTTCACAAAAAGGGATGAGAGAAAGGACAATGAAAAACATAGTTTAAATAAACACATTTTCAGCTGTTCAATGTGGCAATCTTATATTAACTAACATGTACATTAAGGCATGTTATAAACTTCAGAGAGAGAGGAGAACTCAGTACTGTGGACAAGACTAAAGAGCTCAGTCCTGATTTCAGAGGCAGAATAATTGTTTGTTTTCAGAAGTGCATGCTCTGAAAAAAATCAGTCAGCAACGTTGAGTACCCAAGTGCATGGTAGAAACTACAATAAAACAACCACAATAACAACACATAGGGAAGAATAAGAATATAACTTTTTGTTATTTAGATAGAGAGAGAGACATATTTGGTATTTATATACATTTGTGTGTGTGTGTGTGTGTATATAAATCTTTTTACTTATATAACTCTTTCCATCTGCCGCTCTCAAATTGTTTTACAAAAGTGGGCAAGTACTATAATATCCATGGATAAATTAATGCACAGAGAGGGTAAGTGACTTGCTATGTCATGTTGCAAGTCTGTGGCAGATGTGGGAATCAAACTCGGGTCTCCAGATGTCTGGTCCCTTATGCTGAACCCTACACCTTACTGCCTCCCTTATATTTAATATCTGCCTTATGCTTTGAATATAAGTTCTATATAAAACTTTAAGGATTATTGTTTTATAGTACTATTCATGTTCAAAGCTGTGACGGTTGGATCACAGAAACCCCCTTGGGACTGTCAGCTGATGTGCTGAGACTACCTCTGAGCCCGTTTTCCCTGGCAGCTTGGGATTTCAGTGCCCTGCCTGGTTTGAGCCAGACATGCTTGCCTGCTACAAACACAGACCCAGATCTGAACCACGTCCCCTAACAGCTGCAGGCTTAACTGAAAGCAGCTTAAGAGGTATTCCTATCTCCAGCACGCAGATACCCAGCTCCCAATGGGGTCCAAACCCCAAATAAATCCGTTTTACTCTGTATAAAGCATATACAAGATAAACTCATAAATTGTTCGCCCTCTACAACACTGATAGAGAGATATGCACAGCTGTTCGCCCCCCAAGTATTAATACATACTCTGGGTTAATTAATAAGTAAAAAGTGATTTTATTAAATACAAAAGGTAGGATTTAAGAGGTTCCAAGTGATAATAGACAGAACAAAGTAAATTACCAAACAAAATAAAATAAAATATGCAAGTCTATGCCTAATACAGTAAGAAAGTGATTACAGATGAAATCTCACCCTTAGAGATGTTCCAGTAAGCTTATTTTACAGACTAGCTTCCTTCTAGTCTGAGTCCAGCAATCACTCACACCCCTGTGGTTACTGTCCTTGTTCCAGTTTCTTTCAGGTATCCTTTGGGGGTGGAGAGGCTATCTCTTGCGCCAGCTGAAGACAAAATGGAGGGGTCTCCCAGGACTTAGACTTTCTCTTGCGGGTGGAGACCTCCTCCTCTCTCTCATGCAGAATCCAGCTGCAAGCTGGATTTCTGGAGTCACATGGACAAGTCCCATGTCCATGCATGACTCAGAACTTTACAGGTGGCAGCCATTGTTCACATGTTACCTTGAATGTCCCCAGGTAGACTTCTTATGTGGATTAGAGTCTTCCAAGCTTCCATTTTCCGTTAAGTGTTTCTTGTGGGGCACTTAACTTGCAAATTGCTTTCTTAAGAAGTTGACCAAATGCCTTATTAAGGCTACTTAAAATCAAACAAGTACACAGCTAATATTCATAACTTCATATACAAAAATGATACATGCATACAAATAGGATAAATATATTCAGTAGATCATAACCTTTACAGAGATATTCTACGTGGCATGTGTAGCATAAAACATATTCCAGTTATGTCATGTATACATTCATAAGCATATTTCCATAAATCATTATGGGATGCAACGTCACAAAAGCATTTTACAAAAAAGCTATGCTCATGACAGCCCTGTGAGATAGGTAAGGAGAGTCATATTATCATCTTCTTTACAGGAGCAGAAAGAGTGAGAGGTTAAGTAACCTTTCCAAGACCACATAGTAGGTCAGTCAGAATTAGAGTCCGGGTGAAACCCTCAGCCCCACTTTGGACCTTTTATGTTGGGTAATAGGACAGGAGCAGCATAAAGGGGCTCTCAGTGCCCCATATCTAGCTGTGGGAGAAATTCCCTGGCACAGGAATTATGGAAACAGCCGAAAGGCTGCCTTTCAAGGACCCCTCGCCAGCCCTGGCACAGAGGACATACCAAGGTGAGGAGGGGTGTATCACAGCACATAGCACTGCAGAGATTCTGGGAAGTGCTGCAGCCCAGATTGCAGCCTGGGGATACTGCTGTAACATCCGCCCCCCCTCTTCTGTGCCAAGTCCTCTAACAATTAGACCAACCATTCTCTACGAAAGGAGAAACTAGAAAGGGGCGTGCGTGTGCTGGGACAAAGTTATATGGTCAGATAAAACTTCAACAAATCTATTTTATTCTGAATCAGGAATTCATGTATGAAAATTCTCTCACATTCATGTGGAATTTGCACAGGGAGCAATGAGAACTAGGCATGCAGTAACCATGACCATGTGCACAAATATCTGTGTCAGTATCGCATGGGATATATTCAGGCCCAGTTATCCTGCGTGAATCCTTGTCATAATTGTGCATGCAAAATCAAGTTTGTATTCTTAAGTGCCACTCTGCAAATCTGCCATGTAAGTGTTTTGCATCTTGGTCAGTTTGTTTGTTTGTATGTTCCTTCATAGTAACCATTTGTAACTTTCGGTAGATGACTAAATTATCCATGCGCCCAATTAAATTCTTTTTGGCAATTTCATTTACACAATTAATTTCTGTTATCCTCATACAAGAAAACCACATGGAGAGAACAACAGAATACACAGACTGATACAGTACAGGTGCAGTTTTTCATTTTTATCCCACTGTCTGAATGTACAATATATATCTTTGGTTTGTCCATATGTAGTAGGGGCCCTTATTTTCTGTGATGAATATCTGCATTTACAAGGCATACAAAATAAAATATACCACACTTAACATAATGACTAGTTTGAAATTCGGCATTTGCAACCTGGTTAAAATTTGGATTTAGCAGTAGTCTGACATTCTGTGTAAATAATTACATCACTGAAAGACTTAGAGAAACCCTTATTAGTGTTAGCCCTTAGCAACATCAGGGTGCATTTATAGTGCACCATGCTAGAGTTTAAGAAAGAAACTCCAATTAATGTTTATGGCAGTTGAACGGCTAGAGCAGTGGCTCTCAACCTTTCCAGACTGCTGTACTCCTTTCAGGCGTCTGATTTGTCTTGCGCACGCCCTCTTTTCACCTCACTTAAAAACTATTTGCTTACAAAATCAGATATAAAAATACGAAAGTGTCGCAGCCACACTATTACTGAAAATTTGCTTACCTTCTCATTTTTACAGTATCATTATTAAATAAATCAATTGGAATATAAATATTGTACTTAAGCTTCAGTGTATAGTATATAGAGCAGTATAAATACGTAATTGTATGAAATTTTAGTTTGTACTGACTTTGCTAGTGCTGTTTATGTAGCCTGTTGTAAAACTAGGCAAATATTTAGCTGAGTTGATGTATCCTATGGAAGTCCTCTGCATACCCACAGGGGTATGTGCACCCTTGGTTGAGAACCACTGGGCTAGATCCTCCAAAGCTCAAACTGGACATATAGGGTTTAGATTTTCTTGTGTGGTATGGCTGCTCAGTGCCACGCTACCAATGTAATCTGGTCCTAAAGCCCATTTAACAGAGCCAGGGAAGATCACCCCAACATCAGTGAATGAAGACCATTCACATCTCTCCTCTGTGCTACCATAGTGGCTTGGAAAGAGAGGCATTGCCAAAGCGAGCTGGGGCGGGGGTAGTGATAGCAATGCCCCAACACCATACTGATCATTGATCAGTATATTTTTGATTCCTTGTCACTATTTACAGCATGGGTTAAATTCAAGCAGGCTTCAGGCTGCTCTAACATGCCCGGAGACCAGTCCTGCACATGTTAGCAGTAGGATCAGGGAGTGTGAAGATGCACTCTAAGACATCTTTGCACCCCATCCTCTAACCTGGGCTTTGTGCGGTACAGCAGCATACCAGGATGTGGCCCAGGTCCTTTATGATGGAGTTAAAATTACTTCTCTTAAGGATTTTAAAAGTTCCCAGCTCTGTATCTTGGCTGTTGTTACTGTATGTACTCTAGGACAGTCGCTGAAAGCTTTTCAACTGTGCACAATTAATCTGACAGATTCCGTTTGTTTGAATGTTTTGATTTGACCTACAGGGCACCATTTTAATTTGAACCAGCAAACCTTATATTTTTGTACGTGCATTGTGCTACTTGGGGCTCCTTGTCAAGGTTCTTTTAGAAGTATACGTATTTCAGTGTATATTTTCACATATTTTATGCCTAATCCTGGAACCCTTACTCCTACATATAGCTGTTACTCAGGTATTTCCACTGAAGTCATAGGAGCTTGCAGGATTGGACCCTTTGTAAGGTTTCTGAAAACTCGTTTTAAATTAAAGTTTCTGAAGGAACTCAAAGTACAATTGTAGATAGTAGCAGACATTCACCTCTTATAGGTGAAGGATTCCCGGGATGGATGGTGGTGTGGGGGAAAAAAAGGGGGGGGGGAAAGCATCTCAAAAAGCATAAATGGTTCGAAGGCTGAGTATTTTAGCATTCCCTGCACCTAGCTACATTTCCTTTCTCATTTTCTGCTAAAGGGGTTCATGTTGGATTAAATCTAAACCTATGCATGATAAAGCTTTTCATCTTCTGAACAGAGCACTTTAAAGAAATTCCATCAGATTCAATATAATTCTGTTAACTGGCATTTCCCTCAGTGTCACTCATACCTCCTGTCTTTTGACGTGGTCTTCCACAACCTTGAAACATAGCATGGTGAAATTAATTTTTACCACTTGGGAAATTAGAAGCAAATGTAAACAACATAATGACATCTTAATGTGCAATAAAGTGATGTTGTATATGTCGGTATTGTTTAGCATTCCTAATCAAATACATTTGGACTTTATATACAAATTTCAGTGTTGGTAGTGCAGTCCTTCTGCATGTTCATGTAAAGCTGTGTCTATGCTTGTGACCGTGCGTGGTTAGATGTACATTGTTATACATTAATGTGTCATGGCTCCCTTATTGTCCCCATCTGAAGCCCTGAAGCATGTTTTGGAAGGACAGAGTAGTCTGAGACAGCTGGCATGCCTGAGGGGTGTGGGCATGTTCATGCCTTCATGGTGGCATGGCCCTGTACCCGTTCTACAGTGCAATGTAGATAGGGGGAAAGAGCATGCACCAGATCCTGGGTAACAATAGTCCTCCAAGGCCATTCTCCCAATGCATTGATCCTTTTGCTGTCTGACCCTTACCAAAATGTATAAAGGTAATAGCAACCTGTGCTGATCATTTAAGATCAGTTCTCCCGTGAACTGGATTGATCAGCACTGGGGATCACAGATCATGTTCCAAGAGCTGCGTCCTGGTCTCTGAAGCATGCCCACTTGCTGATTAATATGTGGTCAGACCATGCCATCCTCCACAACTTCACCCATACTGGCAGGAACATATACCTCTACTGGGAGATTTTACAGAGGCTGGAGGAGGCAGACATTCACTGTACCCCATTCCTGTGCTGGGAGCACATGGAGCACCTCAAGTTCCTGTACCAGAGTGTGAAGGACTCCAATGTTCGCTGTAGGAGAGGAACATCACACATGCCCATACCACGATAAGCTGGAGTGGGTGCTCTCCAAGGCTGAGAGTACTGAGCCTGAAGTGACTCATGATTCTATCGTCAATCCCACTGGCCTCATCGTATGATGGGACACCAACGAGGGGCAGGGTGAGGAGGCAGCAGGGACCTCGGAGGAAGCCCTGGGAAGCCCTGGAAAAAGAGGAGCACAGTAGTCAACACCTCTGCCTGATGGACCTGGTTGAGGAAGTTCCTAAGCCATTGCAGGAACTGGAATCCAAGGCTGGTAAGTTACAGTACACCTCCACGTTCCCTGTAAATAACCCCTCTTGCGTTAGTACTACACGCCTGATGCTGACCCCCACACCTCGTCCCCACTCAACCCCTACATGGTCCCCAAGCAAAACACAGCAGTAAATCAATTATTTAATTGAAATCCTATGAACTACTATAAAGCATTTAATGGAAGCTATAGCAAATTATCAATAAGCAGTCACTGTGCCCCTGTGTCTGTGCATTTCTCAGCCAGGACTCTGAATAGCAATAGGCTGGGCTGTGTAGACCAGAGGGAAAGGAAGGGAGGGAGGAAGGGCATAAGTTATGAAGGGACCCAGGTTGGGAAAGAACAGTTTTATGACATTTATGTTTGCTCAAAGACCCAAACTGCCCTCCCCCTGTGAAAGGGAGACAGTGGAAGGGGTTTGGGTGTGGATGGTGTCTGGGGTGTGGGCTTGCTTATGTCCGGGAAGAGAATGGGTAAATCAGAGCGGTCCATTCTCCCTGTGACCATTGCAAATGTTTATTACCGTTCCCTGTCCCTGGTGAGTGGTATCTCTCCATGCTGACCCTCTCTGCAGAAGCTGGGAGAAGTGGGGGTAGATGAAGCATCCCCTCCAGCAGTTCCACAAACACAATGCTGTGTCCCTTAGTGACAGGAAGAATATACATTTATAGTGCTATTCTGTGTTTTCCAGTCCCTTTCAGTGTTGTTCGCTGGACACGGGCCAGACTTTCTGGCAATGCATAGGGAATTAGGGGCTGGATGGATATTTTCTGTGGGTCTCTCTTCCTTTTCTATGGGAACTCCATCTGCTAGCTGAGAATACAGTAAATTTCCTTCTAATTGCCTCCAAGTTTTGTAAGCATAATTCCACAAATTTTTGGTGTAGCAGATATTCACGCCAGTTCTTCAGGTCTTATGGCAGGGCAAATGTGCTTGGTCCACCTCTCTACTCAGCAGTGAAGGGGGTCATCATCAACATTGCTCTGGCATAGGTGGCTGGGTGTTACCACAGGTCTGGAAAGCCACTTCTCTTCTCCATTCTGGCACCTTCAATACTGCCATGTTCTCCAAATGATGGCCAGCCTTTAAAGAAGATATAGGTAACTAGTAATGTAAATCCTGAAAGGACTCAAACCACACTGCAACTGGCCCCTTGATGCCCTACAGTGCAACATTTTCATAGCAGTAGTTCAAGGTATCTTGCTGTTTTTACCCTCATCTCCTTCCTTTTGGGAGGCAAAAGTAGTCAGAAGGAAGGAGGCTATAACAATAGCATTTCTGGGATGCTAAAATGTATCAATATTGTGGCTTTTGGAAGCACAGTTACCTTGGGTAGGGTGGGATTTCTTAGGTTCCTGCAAAGGAGAAATGAAATATAATGCTCGCCTTGTCTTTGACTTGTCAGGACATTCCTGATGCTGGCAGGGAACCCGTTCAACCAGGAGGGAAGAAAGAGCACCTCAGAGGTAGCAGAGGCAAATGGAGAAGGACCATGCTCACTGGCATTGACAGGAGAAGTCAGGAGCAGTAGAGTTCCTCAGGGTGAGGGAGGATCGGGCTTTTAGGCAGGAGGCGGCACTCATGAACCGGTTCATGGAGTGGGAGCATGCCCATAGGGAATGGGACCATTCACTCATGCAGTCCCTGGTACAGCTGGTGGCGGAATACTTTTGGGGCCTGTCTGCCATTGGACTGCTGCTTTCCTCCAGAACAAGGCAGCACGGTCTCCTCCTGCCGCTTCTCCTCCTCTAGCTGTTGTCCAGGCTGCTCCAGCACCACCTCTGCCAGGGAGGAGCATGCTGGACACCTGACACAACATACTCTGTTAGCACCCAAAACTCTGCACAGGGGAACCCCCGCAAAGCCTGCTTGTGGGGAAAAATAAGCCCCATCTAGTACCTATAGCCCAGTCTTTGTTTATCCCCCAAGCTCCATGCAGGATACCTCTCCATTTGTCCACTGCGCAATATTCCTCAGTCTTTCCCCCTCTTCTCGGGGAGGGTAAGGACAAGAAGACATGTCTACAAACACTAATGTTTTCCCAGTTTCAGGGAATTGTACAATTTTTATTTTTGTTAATTTGTCTCTATTTTTGTTTTTATTTTATTTTTGTTAATTTGTTTTAGTCTTTTGTTTGATGTACGTTTGTAAATAAAAGTTACCATTCACTATACTTGTGTGTGCAGCTTGCTTTCTGAGTATGATCAGTGCGATATTTTCCACATGTTAGGAATGGATCAGTAGGATTCACGACACATGACTGTGATTTCTGTAAATGCGTGGGGCCAAAGAAATGCAATGAATTCTGTCCCTCCCACGTCACCCAGCCCCTAGCCATGAATTTCCTAGTTTTAAAAAAACAACAAGGTTCATTACAGTGAACTAAACTGTGAAGTAACTGTTGTTGTCCAAAGCACCAGAATGAAAAACAGAAAATAAGTTAACTGAACCGTCTTTATGGCGTTGTTAATGACTTAATTGACAATACAGACAAAGGAAACAAAAGTAAATTAACAGTAGAGATATCTGACAGTGAACTGTGCTTTTGCAACGCCTCTTCTCTCAACCTCACCAAATAGTCACTGCTTGCAGCACAGAAGTACTCATGCATAGCACCTGATTAGTGCTGTGAGTAAGGATGTCAGAAAACTCTGTGAAGAAGGCATATGTGAAGCCCATCCCAAAACCTTACAGAACTGTTTTTAAATTACTTTAACAATGCTTAATTACTCCCCATAAAGCAGCGTGAAACAGAGTTGTCAACACGCAACACCAGCGTTGCTCAATGATGGCATTATAGTGCCAATACATTCTCCACAGCACAAAACCACAGCCAAAGGTGTTAAACTGGAGTGCACTCACCCAGTTGTCGGCTTTCAGTTACTACATTACCATCAGCTGTAGGGGATTGAAACTCACTGAAGTATGTCGCTGGACAATCATATAGCATCTATTGAGCTTTTTCAACAGCACCATAACATCAAAATAGTGTCCCGTGGCACTTTCCCAGGTCACTTTCTGGCTCCACGCTGCTCCATAATGTATGAGCTGTACAATCCTGACCTCCTGAGCACCCTGGCGTCATGGACCTTTCCCCGTGTGTCCAGTGTTAGTCTCATGAACTGACTTTGGTTGTCCACTGAGTCTTGGAGAAGAAGTGAATAGTAAACTTCTTAGTTCACATATTCACTCACCCCTTTCAGTGGGCAAGGTATTGGGATGTGCGTTCTGTCAACGTTCCCTGCACCATTCAGAAACCCCATCTTCTGATATCCTACTATAATTTAAGGGACTTTGGATATGGCAACCACACCTGAGTAGATTCCAGTATTGGTAGTGTGGCAAACCTGTACAACCCCCACTCTGACAGTTGACTTCCCAACCTGGGTTGTAACTGACCAATAGTTATCAGATGTTGCCACCTTCCAAAGGGCAATAATCACCTGCTTCTGTACTGCTATGGGTTTCTGAGAACAAGTGATCTGGTGCTGGAAGATTGGTGCAAGCTGCTTGCACAACTCCATGAAGGTCTGCTTCCATAATCTGAATTCTGCAGCCACTGGTCATCATTCCAGCTTTCCAAGATGAGGTGGTTCCACCACACTATGCTGGTTCTCCGGGACCAGAAGTGGCAGTCTACGTATGGCCATACCATGGCAATCCCAGCATTCAACACATCTTTTCCTTGCAACCCCAGTGGATTTTCATTTGCCCTCTTGGTCAGCCATTTTCAGTGTCTCAAATTTTTCTGGACCCATTCCATCCAGTACTGGACGATATGAACATTTGTCCACGGAGCAGAACTACATCATCATGGACTTGCTCCATTTCTTCAATGCAGTTAGGCAGAAGGGAGACATAACTGAGAACTGCCATCACCAAATGCGGCTTACAGTACCAGCAACACGCAACAAGGCAGTTCTCAGAGTGTCTCCTTGGACACACAGGACTCTGTGATACTGCCACTGAAAAGGCAGCGCTATCATCACGTCCTGAAAAGGGCAGTGTAGGCGTGGGGTATATATGCACATCATACGCTCACAGCTCAGCACACTGTATCTGGACACTCAGCAGGACTATTAGGTACAGGTACTAGCAATGCACGGACGGGTACCCAGGAAACGCACAAGTGTAGACGTTACCTAATTGGTGATTATTTTCTGAAGTATGGCTATAACTCTTAACTGTTCAAGGTGTTTCTTGGTGGTGGTTCTTTATTTTCTTTCCTAAAAATAAATAACAATAGATAACTATTTAACTCAAATGTTTGATATCTCTGTAGATAATCTGTCTATTGTTGGAGAGTGCCCGAGGATTGCAAACAATGAGTTTATATTTTTCTAAAATTCCCATGTGTCAAATTAGGTTGAGTTTGAAGATGGTTCTCAGATAGCAATGAAGAGGGAAGAGATCTACACATTAGATGAAGAGCTGCCTAAACGAGTGAAAGCCCGTTTCGTAAGTATTTACAAATACAAAAGTTCTAATATTAATTTACTCTAAAGGACTTTAAACCAAGCTGTGACTTTATTCTGAATTAGCCCTTTATACTACACAAGGATTTTTGTGAAGAGTCAGTGCTAGTGTGGCTATCCAAATTCATCCAAGTAGCAAAAGTGTGCACTGGCCAGTGAGACTGGTCTACTGTTCTGTCAATACAGCCAAATACTGTAATCAAACACACATCTTGACTGCTGACAGGGACATCTTGGTAGAACATCTGTCAGATCGTGAAGGATTAAGTAAGAACATCTCGTGTTGACAGATGAACTGTTCTTTTCATACCCTTATCAAATATATGCAATATTTACGTATATTTTCCAAGTTCTCAAAGTTTATAATTCTAAAAGCAAAAAGTTTAACAAAAAACAACAAAGAACCTGATCCAAATCCCATTAAAGTCAATGGCAAGACTCCCATTGACTACAGCGGATTTTTAATTGGACTCCAAGCTCTCAAATACTTCCCCAGCTCCTGCATAAATTCCAGCTGGTATGCAGCAATCAGTTATTCCAACACAGTACTGTATGTAGAATCCACACAGCCCCATAAGGAACAGAACTCCTTTAAGATTAAGAAATTCTGCGTTCCAACATACAAGTACTGGAAGAGAGAGGAGGTTTGTATTACCTAAGTTTGGCACGAATTCTAAATGTTGTACAGTCCTATATCAGTTACTCAGAGGGTCAGATACTCAGGCTGAGAGACACCATGTTCTTCCTCTCATTTGCATATAACACACGCTGCTCTGTTTCTCAGCAGTCCACTCAAAATCATACACTGCTAGCTAACTGTTTAGTCATTTTTAACATGTAAAATGGAAGCATACGGACTAAAAAAATCTTACAATGTTTAAATTCAAAAGCTAATGAATAAAATATCCATATTGTATTTAAAGATAATCTGAACATATCTGTCAACGAGAACAGCAGCACCGTGTGTTTCTTATTGCTCTAAAGATGTGTACTTGCACATACTGTCCCTACTCTCACATGTATTGTATGAGATTAACCATATGGAAACGAGGTGATTCCCAGGGGATGAGGGGTGGGGGGGTCACCTGCGGAATGTCTATTTAAGTGAGTTTGGAGCAATCAGACAGAGCACTCTGGGATGTAGCTGAGGGAGGGTTTCTTGCAGCTGGAAGATGGAGGCAGGCCAGGATTCTTTGGAGAAGCAAATCCTGACCTTATATTCACCTCGACTACTTCCTCAGCATGCCCACCTGACATGAGCTGCTTCTCCATGTTGCCAGTTCCCAGCTGCAGCCTTAAGCATGCGCATAACACGTACTGGAAGGTGCAGATGGAGTAAGAAGTGACATGGAGGTGGGACTGGAAGCTGGGGAGAGGCAGAGAAGGATGAGGTTGTCTCTTTGCTAAGAAGCGCTTTTCCAGGAAGGTGGCTTATCTCACTCAGGAGAGCAAGAGCTGAGCAAGAAAGGCAATAAGAATGGGGAGGAGCAGAGCTCCTTCTGGCAGGGACGTTCAGAAGTCAAATATTCTAGACTTCCACACCTCAGGACCAGTTTACTTCAGAGGAGTACACTTGTCCTTCAGTGTCCTAAGGGTTAAGATAGATGGTTCTTGAAAAAAATAACAAACAAGCCACCTGGGTGAGTACAGTTGGTTGTTTTTCATTTTTTTCAGAAAAGGCCCCATTACCTCTTGTTGTTTTATAGAGTATATGCAACGAGTTTAGAATTAACTAGACATACTGTAAATCTGTTTTATTGTTGCACTTGACTAAGAACAACAATATAGATGTGGCTGGTTTTTGCTATTCTTTTAAAATAGTGGCATTTTTATAGATCAATATTTTACTTTTGCACGTGACACCATTCACTTTTTAGTGGAATTAAGTATTATTTTAAAACACGTAATTAAACTATTAAATAAAACAAAATGATTGCTATTGATGAGAAGTGCAGTTTTCCCCCCCAGTGGAAAGCCTGATGCTGTTTCCCTGTTATTAACTTGGACTTCACAAACATACAGCCCAGTACTCGAGGTGCTGAGTGCATCTTCGATGTACAAGTCAATAGAACTCAGTCAGAACTCATTCAGAACTCATCTGAATACCCTCAAGTCAGAGGGTACTCAGCTCCTTGCAGGACTAGCCCCATGGTTTATAATGCTGGCTCCACCCTTTCTTTTAAACAGCTCGGGATATATGGTATCTCTTCATCTTGAAAGGGTTTGATCCCATGCCATTGACGTTCATGGGAATTTTGCTACTGACCTCAGCAGTGGGAGTGGGCTGGGCCCTAAAATTCCTGTCGTTTGTCACTTTCATTATTTTTTCAATAGCTTGTCATTTGCTGTTTCAGTTTTTGCCCTGTTTTTTTGTTTTTTTTTTTTTTTTTTTTTTACATTTTCCAGCAGCAGCTGAACTCATGACTCCCTCTCCACACAAGCCATGCAATTGTACAGGGCACTTTTTTAATAGTCTGCATCATACAATCCCTTACATTTAAAACTAGACTGGATAAAATGCTAGATAATATACATTACTGTTGGGAATAAACCTGCACGGGCAGACGGATGAACTGAATCCAATATGATCTTTCCCATCTCTCATTTCTGTGATCTTTAGACACAGTGACAGGTTTCAGAATACCAGCGGTGTTAGTCTGTATCCGCAAAAAGAAAAGGAGTACTTGTGGCACCTTAGAGACTAACCAATGTATTTGAGCATAAGCTTTCGTGAGCTACAGCTCACTTCATCGGATGCATGCAGTGGAAGTGAGCTGTAGCTCACGAAAGCTTATGCTCAAATACATTTGTTAGTCTCTAAGGTGCTACAAGTACTCCTTTTCTTTTGACACAATGAAATCCAAAGCTAGAGTCAGTCAAATGAATTTTAAGAAACCCCACAAACATGTGCAACTAAACACTGTGACGTATTTATTAAAAAAATAAATTCAACATTTATTTAACGTGAATAGATTTTTCCAAGAAACACTATCGTAAAACTGCATGTTCTGAAGCACTGATGGCTTCATAATGATGTAATTCTCTGGGTTAGTCACTGAAATAGTCTTCGGTTTGTCTAAACCAAAGGTACCTGTGCTTTCATGTGCCTGCCCTGGAGAGAGTCGGAATGTGATATCCACTGTGAAACTGAAGGGGTAATTAATGTCTGTTTTCAGTCGACAGCCTCCGACATGAGGTTTGAAGACACATTTTATGGAGCAGATATTATCCAGGGAGAAAAGAAGAGACAGAGAGTATTGAGTTCCCGGTTTAAGAATGAATACGTGGATGACCCTGGGTACCGTACTTTTTTGAAAAGCTCATTCCAGAAGAAATGCCAGAAGGGACTATAAAGGAAGCAGCAAAGGAATAAACCCACACACACTACAGGGAAGTAAACAGATTAAATTTTGGTGGAAAACATACAGAATTCACCGGTGCTTGGTTTGAAGATTGTATCCCTTCATTACATTAAATCACTTTTGGCTAAAATAAATACTCTTGAGTTTTTCAGTGAATTTACCAGTAAACATTTAAAACAATCCCCTACAATTATCCATGTCAATTTCAAATTGCTCCAGATTTGGTTTTTCTTGTTAATATATTAAAGGCTGTGTATTAATTTTGCATCACGGAGTGGAGGAAACTGAGATAAAGAGACACTGCAAAATGATATGCCAAAGAAAACTTGGAATACAGTCCCACTTCCATTTAAGTCGGTGGTAAAACTCCCATTGACTTCTGTGAGAAAAGCATCAGCTCCTAGGAACATCTTAATATATGGCATCCAATAAAGATGACAAAAATTCTCACCACAATATCTGCCCCATCACACTGGAAAACCATAAAGTTTTAATAACAAGATAGGATTACAATGGCTTGTATATTTTCCACAGCCAGGGAAGGACATTCAATTTTTTGTTTTAAAAATAGGAGTTTTTATAAAACATTTTAAAAACAAATGCAAGCGTGTACAGTATTAAGACCTATAAATGCTGTACTTGCATACTTTGTACAGTGCTTTTTACCTTTTTATATCACTACTGCTGTCAGTAGGGTTTGCTGAAGACTCAGTGTGACTTAGATATTTTTTGGCTTCTAAGGAAGAAATCTTCAGAATAGCAAGGGGAGTTTGTATATTTAAAGAGGGAGATTTTGGCAATTATTTTTAAAACATGTTTTTCATAATACTTATTAAAATAGCTGTTTGTAAAATAAAAATTATTTCATTATGTGTTTGTAAAATTAGAGTTTAAATATATATGCTTAACAAGATAGTTTTGAACTAATATAATATGGTCTTCCTTTTTAAATAATAGTTGGCAATGTAATAGTGTTTAAAAATAAATAAATGCCCTTTTGCTTACTAATGTTTGTGTCTGCTGATGTGATTACCCATCTATATAGCTGTGGGAATGAAACAAATCAGAGGCAATACACATGTAAATTCATGAACAGAGCAGACTATAGCTACACAAAGCTCAGTACTGATGTAATAATTGATTTAACACTGTATCATGGTCTCATATCTTTTTATTTTCCCCTCTGTCTTGTGATGCTGATCTTATCGGAGGTTGTAGAGACAGGCTGGAAATGCATTCGGGTTTTCTGCTATTTGCCAGAAACACTGGCGTGTGTAAAGCCAAAAGGAAGCATTATCAAAATGACATAATCTGTTCTGTGTAAGTTGCCCATTAGCAGGATTTCTGACTGGCTGCCGCAGGAAGAAAACTCTCAGAACCCAATTTAATCTTGAGTGCTGCTGTTTTTCATTGTGCTTCTTACAAATGTTCTTATAACTGGGTACATGGGCCTGGAAAAACACTTTTTGTGACAAACCTGCTCCTTGCTATTGAGAAGCACATATCTTAGTTTCACTTTGCAAGGTTATTCTTAGTTATATGACTGGACAGCTAAATCTTTTCACTTACTGCATGACACCTCCATTGGAATTTTAATTTCTTTGTGTTACATTGACTGCTTTTTTTATACCATGAAATCACTAAAAATCCCTTTAGTCTCTAAGAAACTGCTTAGCTGTGACAATCATAATGTATTTCTAATTGAGAATGCTTTCTCTTGAGGTTGGAGGGTTTAGTGAGTGCTGCCTGGCATATTTCAAAACATCAGAGCTCTTTTTGGCAGATCTGAAGGAAAAGCAAAACTACTGGTACATGGGTCTTATTTGCCACACAGAGCAGGCTTCTATTCAACTTGTCAAGAACTAAATGCAGGTGACAAGCCATTTAATTATGTACAGTCTTGTCATATAATTAGAAGATAAGAATGATTTTATTAGCCCTGGTGAAATTTCATGAGACCATGAAATCCTAAAATGCATAAGTACATTGTGAAATTACAGCTACTAGAAAGGCCAGTGTGAGGCAGTGTGGGTCGATAGGAGTCACATGTGGGTTCCATGCCTAGCTCTGCATTAACCTGCTGTGTGACTTCCGTCAGTTCACCCCACTTCTGTAAAATGGGGGTCATGATACATCTCTTCCTTTGTAAAGGAGATCTACAGATTAAAACTGATCTGCAGGAACTAACAATCATTATTTTTAAAAAATATCATTTGCCTGTTTTTCTCCATTGTGCTCTAGGATTGTAAAAGATTTTACTCTAAAAGTCCTGGAAGTTTTATGAATAATTATCAGGCCTCGTAAACTATATAAAATGTCTTGTCCTCCTTGTTCTTGCTTTAAAGAAAGTGAATCTGAAATGTAGTTATCTTAATTTCAGAGAACATAAATCAACATTGTAACTTTAAAGAAAGAATAGTATGATGATAACCCAGAGATCCTGGGACTTCCTCATTATACAATAATGGATAGTTTGAAGATTCTGCAATGAAAAAAATAAAGTTGTATGGGAATTTTGGCTAGAGATGATATGTGTTAAATGTTCTTCAGATCTGGAAATCAGACCATTTCACCAGACTAGCTTGGTACTGCGTTGCACAGATAGGAAAGAAGATTGTGTTAAAAACAATGGACTGGAAGTCAGGAGATATGGGTTCCGGTGTGACACTGGCCAAGGCACTTAAGTTGACTCAGCACTTCTGAACCTTTTTATTTAGCTTCCTAAATATGGATTTAGGTGCTGTCTTTAGGCATCCAAATTTGAAAATGTTGGCATTAATCTTTGTCTGTTTCCCCAGCTGTAAAACTGAGATGATAATAATTATCTCAGGATCTTGTGAGACTTCACTCATTTACAAACCTCAGATGGAAGGTGTTATATAAATGCACCGGATGATGATGATAATATATTGCCTCCCACCTGAGGATCTCAAAGCACTTTGCAAGCTAATGTACCCTCACAGCACTTGTGTGAGCTACATTAGAGAGAGTAAGTATTATGTTAGTACTAACTATGAGTAAACTGAGGAGAGGTGATTGTCTTCCCTGTGTTATAGCTTTGTACCAGTGGCAGAGCCAGCTGTACAACCTAAGAGCCGAGGCACCCAGTCCACTGTTTTAAACACTAGTCCCCACTGTCTTTTTATTCTTTCAACAGATGAGACATAGACCAATTGCTTCACATGTTCAAGAATCCTGACTACTGTACGGGGCATATATTTACATAAGCAGCAGTGTTTTGACAGACAGTGATAAAAATACTGCACTTTTACTCATGATTGTGTTCACATCCATCTCATGAATAACAGGGAAGTGTGCTGTACTTGGATTTATGCTGGTTTGCAAAAGAAAATGTTATAGTAGCAAGATAGTGATTCCCCAAATTATACTCAAGGCTTGATCAAATTAAACGTTTCATTTATTAATTTTAGATGACTTCTGTTTAATCCAATTTGCATTATATCATCATGATAGGACAATTCAACCAATGCTTTTTAGGAACAATATGATATATGGTACCCTGCTGTGCTACAACACTCTGAAAATTACAATTAGAAGAAATATATATATAGCCCCCTGAAGTTATTAATATTTTGAAGCCTGTATATAATTCCTATCTTGTGTTCTAAAACACAAAAAAGTTAGTACAATGACCTCATATGAATTTATAAACAATATTTTAAAACATAATGGGACAAATTCTGCCCTCATTTTCACAAACGCGACCCTCCTGATTTCATGTGCTGTGATACTCTCCACGGAAGAGAAAGTGAGAAAAAAATACTGATAAGCCAAATATTGCTTGAATGATCAGCTGTCATGGGACTAAATATTCTGCAAAAGTTCTGATTGATTAGTCAATGCTTACTTAATGGCTCTATCACAACTTTTAAATTAGATATAGTATGAAAGCACATATGATAATTCCCCCTGGAATTCCGATAAATGCAGTATTCTTCCTGCCCCAACTCTTAAATGGTGGTGTTCTATTTGGTTAAACAGCTGTTGTGTTCCATTCCAGTGAAGGCTGTATTTTAATAGAAAGCATAGTCGTGTGTGTGTGTGTATTTGAGTATGTGGTCAATGTGTGTGTGTGATATCTCTCACACACACATACAGAGGGAGAGGTGACATCTGTATGAAAAATTGCAGAGCCATGACATAAATACATTTATCATGCACTTTTGAACATTACCAATCCATCTCCCTGGAATCTGTTCTAAATCCGTTATAAGGGGTTTCTATGACATGTAGCATACACAGAATATGTGATGCTAGGGTGTGGTTTAAAGATTTTATTGGCACTTATTTGGGATGATATACATACCAGCAACTCAATTATAGCTTTGCCATCTATATGTAGAGTGCCATCCCCAATTCAGACTGATGAAACTCTATACCACATGACACTTTCAAGGCTTCCCCATACAGCTAGATATTATTGGCAGAGCTGGTAGCTACCTACAGTTCAGATTAAAAATAGCATTTCGTAGTGGAAAGTGTTGACAGTTACTTTTAACTTTGCCCAAATCTCTATGCTAGGTGTTTGCCTCAGGCATATATTTTTGTAACATTTAACCTAAAACAGTTCAGCCTTTTCCAAGATTAGGGAAAAAATACATTGTTTTCTCCATGTTCAAATCTTGCCACCATTTAATTGAGAGGCTCTAGAGCATCTGTGCTTTAAAATAGGGACTTGAATTATGGGGTAGGTGAGGATTGCCATGGGATCAAGGATGTGCTTGTTGCTGTCCCCATAAAAATCTGCCCAAATTTGGCCAAGCTATAACCCTATGAAAAACTACAATTCAAACATGATCAGCAGAGGTTTGTTAGTGGCTGGCAGCTCAAGTCTCAGAAGATTCCATCTGCAATGAGCATGCTCCTTCCTCACACAGCTATTTCTCAATGGGACTACACATACACCATCCCAACAGAGTGGCTGTGTGCCATGCAAGGGCTGAACAGGACTTTTCCAACAATTGCTCTTCATATCTGCCAGTGTTACACCAGGCACTGGAACTGACAACAAGGAGACTATCTCGTCTGTGTTCTCAGTGCCTACTCTGCTGGTCCCCAGGCATCATGGAAGAGGGGGAAATCCAATCAGCCTTGAATGCAAAGAAGGGAAGGGAGCAGAAGGGAGCCAGAGGTAGGACCAGCAGCTGTAGGGAGGAGGGGGGCAGGGGCTGGGGTGGATAGTGACAGATAGATCTATAACAACTCTAGGCCATACTCCCCTCCAGAGCCTGGAATTGAATCCGGGATTCCTCAGTCTCAACATTCCTTTGCTGTAAGCAAACAGCTGAGAAACCCACTGGTGAATTGTCTCTCCTCCCCCTCTAGTATCTGGTTCACCTGAAGGATAACTACTACTGTGATCAGGTGCTCTGATAGCTCAAATGGCAGACACCTGTGCTGTGGTCCTAAAATTTCCAATGCTACTTGTTGACCCACGGGTGGTCAGTATGGTTCCATGTGATGGGCTCTCTGTAATCAGTTTGCCTTTTTAAAAATTTAGGAAATTAACCCTCCTCCAATTGTCCCCCTCCCCCACCTATGTTAAAAGAACATTAAAGTTGCAAAGTCCTTGAAAGGCAGAGAACTCAGGTTGCCCTTGAGCATATAATGCAGTCTTTAATTAAGTCTCTAACTGTCCCACTGGGAACTTGGAGGGTGAAATCAGCAACTTTCTCAGGGGGAAGGAATATCACTCTTCAAGCTGTGCAAAATTTGGCAGTGATGTATCTAGGCATTAGGCCAGAAGATGTAGGAGAAGGTTAGCAAGAGGATTCTTTGGGAAACAAAATAGGTCAAATAGACAGAATGGAGCAGGAGTGCAACAGTTCCAGTGGCTGTCTATTGTCGTGAGTGTTGACATCATGTGGTGAAGTGATGCTGCATCATCTGTGTAACGGGACAAGGCTCCAGGGAGAAGTGGGGACAAGGGAATAAATTATCTGGGAGGATTCCATGTCACTAAACACAGCCTTGATTTATGGTGTTTCCCATAACCTACATACCAGTAGGCATTTATAGAAAATATACATAAAATACCTTGTGAGTGAGCTCATTGTAAAATGTGTCTTATATTAACTGCCAAGATAGAGATAGAAGGGAATACATGGCCATTATTACTGTTTTCAAAGTCACAGAAAGCAACTGAGAGAGACCCAGGAGGGCAGTTACTAGCCATCAGAGCTATTCATTTATTGATGTGTTTTAAAGGAAAGGACACTGGCCATTCAGAGAGGCCCCTGGAAAAGGACAGTATTGGTGCACAATCCCATGTGTTTTCTCAGGGCTTGATAATAACTAATTTACACCACTAACTAATTTTTTCCTTTAGTTGAAATGGGATGGATCTCTTTAGTTTATGGACCCATCCCACATCACTATATGCCATGGAAGGAGGCACACAGAGATTTGTACAGCTTCCTTATTGTGTACAAAGACGTAAATGCAATCACTTGGTCCACACTTGGAGAATTCTCCATGTGTCTGTCTCTAGCCCCATGCCAGGCTTCTGCCCTCCCAGACACGCACACATTGGAGACAGCTGTGGGGCAGAAAAAGCTCTCCTGTGGCTCCCGAGAAGAAGTAAGTGCAAGCTCTCACCTGATACAGCAGGCCAGATGCAGGACGGGGTGCAGTGTTTCCTCTGAGACACTGAGGTTTCCTCTTCTGCACCCAGCTAACAGCTCCAATTTTTTTCAAGTGCAGGATTAGAGCCGCACTCCCTCTGTCCAAAACTCGGCTTAGCATCAATGGGAGCTCTGACTGAGTAAAAACTACTGATTTTGGCCCAGCGGAAGTTGTAATAACATGGCAATTATGGTTTAGTTCTGCTATGAGAATATTCTCGGACATGTCCTCGCTGTTGTCAAAGCATATAATCCATTTTCTCTAGCGAATTATGTGGTATTCCCTTTAGCAGAGAAACTGTTTTGCACTTTGGAACATCTCTTTTTATCATGATTTTATGCTTTATACTTTTTGTACGGCTCTGTTAGCCAGTATAATTTCTTTCCTAGGATCCCTTTATCTCTGTGTCTGTCGGTCTCCTTCCGCATTTGTGCATAACCTATGACTGTCCAGGTAGAGCAGATAGCTGAAGACATTCTTATCTTGGCATAGTTCTGTATGCTGCAATATCTGTGACAAACCAAAGATGAGCTTCGGCTGTGTGGCTGAATTTCTTTTCTTTTATTGTGGATTGCACCAAGATCATTAAATGCTCATCTAATGTATTTTTTGGCTTTCACCAAGGGCTCTGATGCCTTCAGAATTCATTAGGACACAAGCCCTTGCACCGGGGGCTTGGATAAGAGTTAAAAACTGCACAGGTTTGCTGGCCCCTAATATGCTAATTTGAGGCAGAGTCTGTACATGCCCCTCTGCATGGTGGCCCTACCTCGCATGCTCCCCAAACTCTCATGTTATCACAGGAGGAAATCCGTCCCTAGCTGCTTTGGCACTAAAGTTTTGTTCAATTTTTAAAACAGTTAAAAATATTAAACAAATTATATAACTAAAAACCAATTCTTCCAGCTGGAGTTCAGGACTAGCTGAGAGCGAGGTCCTAAGGGAGTTTCCGAGCCCCAGCTGGGCCATAGGAAATAGACACCAGCTCCCTCCCCTCATCCGTCCCATGCTGTAGCTGCCTCAGAGGCTTATGGGAGAAAGTTTCATTTGCAGAGGGACAGTAGGGGAGAGTAGCACCACCTAAACAGGTGGCAAATGCCGGTTACAGAGCAGGCAGGGGATCAGGGTGCTAGCCAGGGGCCGGCTCTAGGCACCAGCAAACCAAGCACATGCTTGGGGTGGCACTTTTCAAGGGGCGGCACTCTGCCCACCCCACCCCACCCCTTTTTTTTTTTGCTTTGGCGGCATTCCGCTTGGGGCAGCAAAGAACCTAGAGCCGGCCCTGGTGCTAGCAACCAAAGCTGGTCGCACCATCTTACTATGGCAATGGACACAGCCTATCTGTATTGATTTCAGTACTATGCAAGTCTCTATTTTTTGGTCTACTTAGATTTATGAACACACCAAAAAGTGACCTCCTCCAAATAGCTGTGGGTGTGGTTTACAAAACAAACCCGCCTCCACCATGCAAAACAGCAAAATAACAATAACAAAGCAATGACGGTGCCAGACCTACTTCCAGCAATCCGATTCCCCCAAATCCTCATGGCACACACCCTGCCTGATGCAGAACCCCATGATTCTGTTAAAAGCTAAAGAGCCCCCTGCCTGCCCTGAAATGCTGGAGAGAAAAGATAAGCTTTGTGGTGTGCCTGGAAGGGTAACAAATCCGAGCGCTATAGGCCAAGGGGAGAAAGCAAATTCCAAAGCCAAGGCCTGATCTGCTGGCAGCTCGCTCCTGTTTACATCCAGGAAGCTCCAGCACTCTAGCTGCAGCAGGTTGGCATTGTGACAGAGGCAGCAACTTCACAAACCAATAAGGCTTTGCAGGGTAAAACCAGCACCTTGAATTGCACTTGGGAACTCACCACCTGTTCTGGTCCCAGAGCCATGGACTGAAGAGGCTGCAGCCCTGTGGACTCCTTTCAAATTCCAGGTGGGCTCAAGGCGAAGCCCCATGGAGAATGCATTACACCAACCTACTCCTGGGATGACAAGGTCAGCCTCTGAAAGAGGATGCACAGCTTCATCCAGGGAAAGGGGCACAAAGTTCTTAGCTGCCACTAGCTGGGCATCCGGCCGGAACAGGCAAGCCCCCCCCCACTACAAACAGCAGTCATGGGCCCTCCCTGAAGGATGCTGATATAATTCCCACACAATTTTCCAGATGGTTCCCCTAGCTTAGCAACATTAGACTGAGTCGTACCCAGCCAGGCCTCACCCATTCATCTGTGGGCCTGGCGTTCAAATAGGGGAGGCTGAGAAGGAGGTCCAAATCCTGAATTTGGGTACTCAGCTCAGTACTTTGGGGGTGTAAAATGTGTGTATGGGTATAGATAGTGGCTGGAGCATCCAACTGCCATCTTATTAATGGCCCTGTATTTGGAGCTTGAACTCCCATATCAATTTCCCCAGGAAGAACGAGTGTAAATCTGTAAGAAGTATTCTGCTGTCAGCTCTTTTGTTAAGGACAATGGGTTACATTTAGACTCAAATGCTCACTGTTCCTGGAAAGCGGACAGTAATGTAACCATAATTTCTAATCTTTGCCAATATTTTAAGTGCAAAATACAGTAAATTATGCTAAAAATGTTTGCCCGGTCAGTCTGCTGCTGAACTTTTAATCAAGCATTTTTGGTAACAACACGCACATCCTCCACTCAGGTCCCGTGTTCTTAATTTTTTATGCTCAAAAATCTAACTCAGTTGACTAGTTACCGTATCTTTTCTCTAAGAAGAATCTGGCTGCTGTGGAAACGATTAAACTAAAAGGGAATGTAGAACGTAATGCACCTAGTTAATAGAATATTTCCTCTGCTTCTGCTCCAGAGAGTGCTAGCAACAGTAAAAATGGAAAGGTGAAAGGTGCGACTATGAGTGGGATAAGATACCAGCCGACTACGTGGCCTTGCAGCAATGGGAAGATATGTAGCACATAAAAGGGCAGCAAGAGGTTGAAAATGTAGATTGGCTGTGTTTTACTTGGAGCTGCTGGACTTGTCAAAGCCTCTCAGTTCTGCAGCAAAGTGAATACAGGTTGTCAAAAGTTGGATCTAAGTGAAATAGGGAAATTAACATCTCTTTTGCTGCTGCTTGTCTCTTTTATTCATATTTAACACTGACTTTATTTCAAGCACAGACAACCTAATGTATTATGCACTCGCTTTAGTGGTGTGTTGGTCCCATTCTGTAGCGAAAAGGTTGCAGTTTTCCTCTGCCTTATATCTCTCCCTTATGCTCCTTATTTTCCCTTTCCTCTACTACACTGCTGCTCCTGCCCTCTTCGAGTTGCCACCGCTACTTGTCCTGCCTTCCTCCTCCCACCCCATTGCCATTACAAACACAATCCTCTCCCTTGTTTGTGTCAACCGCTCATTTCCTACACCCAGCCTCTGAACTGTCAGAAAACATTCCAGGAGCACAGTTAAAATGAAAAGTAGTGATAACAGTTCATAATGTTATTATAAAGATAATAGATTTAGCTGCACGATTGTGTGACAATTCAGTAAACATAATTAAAATAAATACTTGAGTGAATTAGTGCCTTTCAATGCAGCTGGTTGATGAGCCCTAGAGACCAAAGCCCTGCAGCTATTCCCCAGCATCAGCACTGCTAGGACAAACATCCCTGTACTCCAGGTGAGGGGTTACATCACTCTCTAGTCCTAGTCAGTCCTTGGTTTCTCTGCTGAAGCTTCCAACAGGGATCACTGTATCAGAGAATTTAAAGATAGAAAAGACATTAGGCCTGATTCTCCACTGCTTTGCACTGTGTGTGCTCATTTACACTTGTGTGAAATGGATGTGCCATACAGCCATTCTGATTGGGCAGTCTTTTTACACTCATGCTATCCAGCTGCAAATTACTGTGCAATGCTCAAGTCAATTGAGAATCAGCCCACTGGATTCCATCTTCCTTCACTACTCCCAGAACAGTGATGACCTCCGTCCAATAAAAACCTACAGCCATCTGTGTATAAACTGAACCTCCCGCCCACCCTAAGTTAGAAATTCAAATCAATTACAGGGAGCATTTAAAAGCAGCTTGGAGCTATGGTTAGAAAATGAGCTCCAGCTTAGAAACTAACCTCAGCTGAACTGTAATGAGCAGCTTTCTGGCTGTGGCATTAATAAAGCCTCCAACAGGAGGGCACAATTAGTGTGCAGCTTTTAAGCTAGGCACCCTTGAAGGCTGAGTTAGGACTGCTAGAATAAGTTCCAGAAGAAAAATTCATTGGCACTGCAGGGGAGTCTTTGAATTGTCCTAATGTTTGCGACTGTGGAGAGAGATGTGGGTGTTTAGGCTACTTAGGGTGTTTAGGCTACTGGTGAGTAGAGAGAACTAGGGCTCCACCAAGCAGCAGAATGAAATACTTCCCACTTGGGGTACTGGTGAAAAAGAGAGAGAGAGGTAATGTGGTACTGACTCACATGCAGGGTGGACCTTAAAACTGACTCTGCTATTTCTTGGTGTGAGAGAAGTGACCATATACTCAAATATGTATATGGTACATAAACTGATGCTATACTTGCCTTTAGTCTGAAGTACTAATTGAAGTGATTTCTATAATGTGGCTGCTTGCCCACTGGGAATTGACTGAACTCTTTTTATATAGGTTACCAAATTGTCAGACACCAAAGATTTTGTTACCTATTGGCTGTCTTCATTGGCCAGGGGTCTTTGTGTAACAATGTATCCAAATATGTCTCTCATTCTGCTACTGCAACCAGTAGTATGTGGTTTGGCTGACTTGGGCAGATGGGGTGACCACATTGACTGGCTCAAATCATGTCATACGCCATTTTTTTTTTGGTTCTGTTTTGAAACCGTTTTAACTTGGTTTTTAAATGTGCAGCTCTAGCCACCAATTAGGGGGCTCAGTTCCTGTGCTGGTTTTGAACAAATGACTTAGAGGTACAATATGTGTGTTCCATTCCCACTCTCCTGATCCTGGCCTCCCTTAGGAAAAACTGTGTTTATTTGTCATTGAAGGGTTAAAATCCATTGCTGATGTAATAACCTGGTGTATGGCTTTGCGTACAGGCCCAAAGTCCGGAGTTTGGTCAAGCGGTCAGAGGCCTAGCAAATAGTGATTAGCTAAGAGAAAGCAGAATAACCAAAGATAGCATTGCTTTTGCTAAGATATGCCTGGCCAGCAAAACGCCAGATGTTGGGGTCAATAATTGTGTCTTATTCAAAGTTGCAAATAGAACCAAGAAGCCCTGTTTCTGTTGTTAGTTTCTTCTGTAGGGAGATGTTCTTCCCACACATCCAGCCTTAAGTTTATGAAAGGTTCAAGCATGTCAGTATAATATATGGCCTCCTCCCTTTCCCAGGGACCTATGCCTGCCTTAAAACATAAATGAACAATTTGAAAGACCATCTTTATTGCCATATACTTTCACTGTTTCTTTGCTTTTACCCCTAGATATGGATCTGTTGGACAATCAAAGGAGCTACTTCATGCCTATGGACCCCAAATTAGAATTCAACATATATATTTAAATGTTAATTTGTTAACTTGATACCATGGGCGGAGACATTATGTAACCTTTGTCCATGGGCTACTGTGCTAGCATGTCTTGCTGCTAGACCTATCCAGGGAAGTGGGACTGCCTACCCCGTCACTTTCCCCGCCCATGGAAAATCCATATATTCCATTGTAATCAATTGACTGACAGTGTCTCTGAGCCTAATAAGCAAGGTGACATTCCGTCAGTGCTGTACATAATAAACTCCTGTGCTTGACCTCTACACAGTGTGGATTTATGTCCTTCAGGCATCAAAGAAGCATGAAACCCCCTAATATTTAATTAGAGGCAGTACCAATAGATAGAGGTGATCTCCTACCTTGGATTGGGGCAATGTAAAACCTAAGAGGAAACTAACACAGGTTTCTGCAACAGTTTCCAATTACAACTCTATAGAATTGACTAATTCTGTCCCAGTGTCTCCTGTGCAAGATGTAGTGATCGTTATGATTTATGTGTGTGTTGCCCCTTGTAGGAGACTCCTGAAGGCAACAGCTATTTGTGTTCAGTTTAGATTTAACTTCTTACAAAGGAGAGTCACATTGTATTCTCTCATGAAGGATTTTGTTCTCTTGTTAATATAAAATGTCCTAGATTTAAATTGTTTTCTTTATATAGAAAATATAACAGAAAAACTAAGGGCAAAATTTAAAACTGATGTACATTGTGATATTGAATAATAAAGAATGTCTATACAGCCTAGATTTCTACTCATTCTAGGTGGAATCCATACCACCTGGTCGCCAAAGTAAAAGTTCTATAGAATTTTAACAGAGAATGATCTTTCTATAGCAATGTTAAATAAACCCATAGAACTCTAAAGAAGGGGTATAATTCCCTATCAAATTGGATGGTAAAAGTGTTTGTTTAGAATGGCAATTATTCTCCATTAAAAGTCAATGTTTTACAGCCCTTTCTATACAACTGTTTTCTCTTCTCCTCCCCTCCCCCTCCCGCCACCCCTCCCATTTGGTTCTGTTGGATTGTCCCATAATGTGTGCCTTGGGAAGAGGCCCTTGACTAGAAAACATGAGGACCGTAAACAGGCTGCGTGTATGGAAACAGGAGGTGGCCTAGAAGCCTTGCCCAAGGGCATTCTGTGTTTCAGGCAGATATTTAATTTCCAGCTCAATTGGGAATTTAATTCACTTCCTGAAATGAGAAGGTTCTGCTCCCTAAGGACAGCCCAATTGAGCTGGAAATTAAATATCTGCCTGGAACACAGAATGCCCTGGAGCGAGACTTCTAGGCCACCTCCTGTTGCCTATCAAAGACCTCACTGTAATATGATTAAGAAGCTATTAACTGTCTGGTTTCCCTCCCCCCCGCCCCCTAAAATACAAAGGATCCATGATCAAGTCTAGTTATTTTGGTAACCAAGGAAATGGCTGTTTGTTATAATAAAAATAAGCCTGCTGTTCCTAAATCTGCAATCTTCATTGCTCTGTTGTAAAAGATGCCTTGCTTCTTGGCTCATTAGAAGCAAAACTTTATTTCCTCAAAGGAAAACAGTCAGGAGAGAGTGTTTCATCTTTAATATGGCTGTACTACAACAATGCCATTATCCTGAATTCAGATGAATTTAATTGAACTCTAATGAACAAAATTAGTAATTTTATGCAATTACAATCCCATTTAAATAGGTTAGAAAATGGATGCAATGGTAATTGTGGTTGACTTCATTTTCCTACAGCTGAATTTCTCAGACACTTCCTTCTGTCTCTCCCACTGTGCAGAAGATAGTTAGCCACTGGGGTCAGGGAGGACATTGGCACTATTCCTTAATGCTGCTTTCTGAAGTTGGCTCCTCTGCAGTAGCAAATGTGCATTCTGGTTAAGTGAGTGAGCTAGAATAATAAAGAATATCTATACAGCCTAAATGAATGGATTGTAGTATGAGATGAGCTGAGACTGAAATGCCAACCTCTGTAATGGTATGATGCTGGGTATCCCACGACACTATGCACAGGGGGTGCGATGGTCTGAAACACTTAGTACCTCAACAAATGCAGGGGGTAGGGGAGCACTGGTGGGGGGAGTAAGATCTGACCGTAAAGAATAAATCCTAAGAACCCCTGAGGGCTTGTATACACTTACAATACCGCAGCTGTGCCACTGAAGTGCTTAGTGAAGACACTACCTATGCTGATGGGAGAGATTCTCCGGTCAGTGTAGATACTCCACTGCCCTGAGAGGCCGTAGCTAGGTTGACTGGATAAGTCGTTTTGTCGACATACTGACCGAGATTCTGGTGCAGACTGAGCTAGAACTGCGTTGCTCAGGGATGTGGGGTTTTCATGCTCCTGGCAACATACTTATACTAACGTAAGTTTGTAGTGTAGACAAGGGCCCAACTTTGGACCTATGTGTTTTGTATTATTTGGATTTCTCACTGTCCTTTCATTCCCTGCCAGCTGGGAAGATTTCTACAATTCTTCTTTTCTCCCCTATCTGAGGGCAGTCAGCCTGACTGAAATCATATGAACATAGGTGGCTCTGGATCTGAAAGCAAATTTGAAGCTGAATGCAAGTAGTCATACACATCTTTTGCTGGAGTTTGAAGTGTTGTCTTATCTGCATTTAATCATTTCAGCCATCTGGTGAAGGAGGGGGAAAATCAGAGAAACAGGCAGAGAGAAAATAAAAACAGAATGGGGGGGTACTTATTAACTGTGCTGTGGGTCTCCTGTCCCCTCTCCCCTTCTGTTTCCATTTTCATACACTATGCATCTCTCCCTTTTATTCTTTAATCTCTCTTCTAACCCCACCCAAGTAAAGATAATGGCAGTTACTTACCCAACTGTTTATCGTGTATCTAGCCCTTGGTGTTTTGACCTTGTGTTTGTTGGCAGCCAGTGAGTTATGAGGGAATTTCCTTCCCTTGTTGCACAGACAGAGAAAACACTTCATTAACCCTCCTTGCTGGCTCCATGGAGGGATACATTAGACCTGAGGCTTTACATTATCAGTTTGTTTGGGTTTTTTCAATTCAATTTTTGAGGAAGTTGGCTCTCTGAAGCACCTGAGCTGTACTGGAGTCACGGAGGGACTTGGCAGGGAGTCACTGGAGAGACATCAATGGACAGAACAGAATAAGGAGTAGGTAAAGCAATGAGATTTGTTTTGCTGTATTTGCCGCCTCCTTCTAAGTCCTTAAAGAGCATAAGTAAAAGACCCAGGAGGAACTGTAACCCTTCTGCCAGGTGGAGTTGGCAGTAACAAAGACTGCATTCAATATCTAGGAGTTCCTCTTAACAAAACAACACAGACCCAGCTAGTGGCCCTACCAATAATCTGGGAAAACTAAACACCACCCCGGGTGCCTCTAAGAGGCAACACGTCCTCAATTGCATATACATATGAGTCTACATATAATAAACTTTTATTGGAAAGGGAACTCGGCATTAATTTGGGACAACACCATGACCACATTCAAATGTATGTAACCAAAAGCAAACACCGAACCCACTCTACACTGGGCTGTGTCCTTTGCCTCAGTTTCCCACTTTGTGGTGTGAAAATCTGAACAAACGTCCCTTTAACATGTCACTCCTCTTGCCCTCTGCTGCACCCCACTCTTGGTTGTCTTTAGTCAGCAAAGACCCAGTGTTCACAGGTAAATTCACATGGGTCCACCTCCCACCCCTGAGCAGAGTGTGGAGACCTTTGCTGCTGCCTCTGCACCTGGCTCACTGTTGCTATGGTTATCGCTGCTGCCTCTCATCTCTGCAGCTGGCTGCTGCTCCCTGCCACTTCTGCAATGGAGCTTTCTGAACTTCCCCCCGCTTAGCTCAGCTCTTCGTGATTTCACTGGGTAGCAGGGAACCCCTGGGCTGCTGCCTCTCTGTTGTCTTTCATTGCAGCGCTGTCCTGCTACCAAGTCTAAGGCTTAGCTCCTAGACCTGCTCATCAGTCACTTCAGGTCTTGTTTCTGTTCAGTAATTACTAGGACGTTCCAATCAGCTACCCTCAAACACAGGAGAGAGGAAGGGTCAAATGGCGTCTAGGACTCCTTAGGCAGAGATCACACCATCTGGTACAAACGCTTGTCTGCACCTCTCATCTTCGGTGGGATTTGGCACCCCCACCCTCTGCTTAGCAAGTGAGGTTGAGTTTAGGCTGACCCCCCCTCAAATAGGACATGCTAAGGACAGTCTGTGGCCCTTTACTCTTCCAATAAGTATAACATTTCATTGTCCCTGCATTCCAATTTAATTTATTATTAAAGCTATGTTAAAATTATCTAATACACAGGTTAAAGAGTTTCTGTACAGCTGGGTATAATGCTTAAATTATCCAAAAGTACAAAGTTTGGTTAAAAGGTCATAAATACATAATCTGCAATATCCCAAATTAAGGTTAACGAATTTAATGATACAGTTTAAATATTAGCCTCCAAATAGTCAGATACATCACTCATAAAAAGTTATACTGAAAGTAGCGTATGGAATGCAAATATAGTAATGAGTGCAGGTTGTCCCTCAGGAAATGCAATCCCTCAGAGACGTATTTCAGTTACTTTCCTGACGTTGCTTCTCAATGGCACTCTAGATCACTTTCCCCTGGTATTGCCGATGTCCGGTGATATGTTCTAAATAGATGTCCCTTGACCAACTTCTATCGTCCGATACCATGAGTGATGTGTAACCCAAAACTAGCCAAAATGGATAACTTTGGCAAAGCTGCTCTATCTGCAGAAGGCAGGCTGGGAAGGAGGTGGGGTACAGCCTCCGAGCATTAATGTAGGCAAGTAGGAGCAGCATGTTTTTTTTCTCAGGGTATCACTGCCTCTGTAGACAGGTCTGCTGCCAAGGTATAGAGTTGAGGAGAAAGTACTGGCTTGTGAAAACCAGAGAAGCTGCAGGCTGTACAGAGGCAATGACTATTGCCACACAATGCCCCTAGTGCAGTGGTGGGCAACCTGCGGCCCGTCAGGGTAATCTGCTGGCGGGCCGCGAGACGGTTTGTTTACATTGACTGTTCATAGGCACAGCCGCCCACAGCTCCCAGTGGCTGCTGTTCGCTGTTATAAGTGCAACTGTGAAAACTTTAATTAAAAATAAAAATGCTTAAAACTCTTTGTTCAACTGGAAATTTATATTGTAAAAGCTTAAAAATAAACCTCAATATTACCCATTGAAATTATACAAAAAAGCAAATTTTGCATTTTTATTACTATATAATTTTGTACTATGATGAAAACAAAAAAAAATTAAAAAGAGAAAAGGAAGGGAATGCTCATTTCTGCATGGCTGGCGTGATGTATGGTAGCATGGGCTGCCATTGAGTTAAACGCTGACAACAAAGATCCTGGAATGAACCCCAGTGTAGTCTGTAGCAATCCATCTTGTCCCTGAATTCCAGCAGATGCTTTGTACATTTCACAAGTTCTAAAGCATTTATCTAGGCTTCCACACATGGGATCGACCTGCTTTTCCAATTCATCAGTATTATCATTCTGGCAGGCAATATGGCCCTTAAGAAAAACTATCCCTCTTCCCAACAGCTCACAGTGTATAGAGAAGCAGTGTTACTTAAAAGGAGTGCCAGTGAATTAATTCCTGTAACAATTCCAAGCAGCATAGTAATTCATCTCACTATTGCATTACAAAAGGGGTTTTTATGTGAGAATCCAAAAACATATGTGGGAGTGTGGCTTTGTTTCCCATGAATTTCTAACATCTTGGCTCTGGAACTTCAAGAAGTCCGATTAAGCGTTAGTATTGAATTACCCTGATCCAATGGCCCGTGGAACAATTCTAGACTATGGGCCTGGTCCACAATTCACTGATGTCAGTGGGAGTCTTTCCATTGACTTCACTGGCCTTTGGATCTAGCTTGTTATGATCAAACAACCCAGGCAGAGTCACAAAGTATTGTCCAGCCAGGAAGAAAGGAAGAGGATTTGTGTGTTTTTTCCAAAATCTGCTAAGTAGCATTTCTTTGTTTGGAGAAACATTCAAAATTAAATCTGTGGTAAGTGAAATTCCTACTGGAACGACTTAACCCTCACCATTTATCAGTACAGCAGCAAGAGAGTTAACACACAAGCTTGCCAATCGTGCCAGAAATGAGGGAAATTTACCAGTCTGCAGAAGAGGATTTATCAAAAGAGGCTTCCTGGCGCCAGGATGTATTTATTTTCACTATTCCTGCAGCTTGTGTCTACAGACTTTGGCAATCCTGTGAAAGAGGATTGGTATTAGCTTTTCTGCACGGACATGAGGTTAGGAGGTGCTCCAAAACTATGAGTTTTGAATGTTTGGTGCTGATAAAGCTACGTCATTGATGTTCAAGTAGTACTGTGTCATTGTATGACTCGCTCAATGTGGGGGAGGGGCGGGGTGTGTATGAGTTTTTGGGAGATTAAATCCCCTAAAACATTGTAGCTTATTTAACAAAAGTCATCTTCTCCCTCCTCTTCCCTCCCACCCCCCCCCCCCACCCTGCATCTTGGAGGAATTCCATTAATTGTCTGTCAATTCTTTTGAATAGCTCCTCAGAAATATTCACGGGTAGCATGCTAAGCAAATAGTTCAGTTTGGCATGATGTTCATTGTTGTGATAATCCCCTCACATAATGAGGAAAGACGCAAGTTTATCTTTCTGTGTCAGCCTGAATTTTACTGAGAGGAAGTTACTTGGGAGCTACTGGAAATAGTGGCAGTAGTTAACCATACTTGCAAAATATTTCAATGTCTCCTTTTGCCCTCCCTTTCCCACCCCAAAACAGCACTATTAAACTAAAGCTTGTGTACAAAATCAAGACAATGGCATTACACCTGATTTCTTCCAGTTGATTCTAACCGCCTTCCCAAGAAACCTTCCATAACCCTAAAAAGAGACTGAGCTAAAAAAAGTTAAAAAAGCAGGATATTCCTGTGCTTCGTTTATCTAGAAACCAGACTGGACGGACATTCCCTCAGAGCAAGCTACAATGGTGTAGGATGTCCATAGTAACAATCCTAGATGGTTATCTTTGATTGTTAGTCATACTAAACTTCCTGGGCAGATCTTTAATGGAGCTATGTCTGTGTACACTAGCTATGGATCTGCCCTCTGAGATCCAAGAGTTGACTGGCCAATTGCTGCACCTATCCTACAATTTCCAACACAGCTCTGGTTCCTGTTAATGTGATTCAGATAACTGAGGTAGGACTACAGGACATTCATCCATTAGTTCATTCCTCTGGGTTTCCATATTCTCTTCACCCTGGTTAAGTGTACATCTATCTTATGTAAGCAGAGTCAGGATGAGCTTTACCCTGACATCTGGTGGTCGGTTGTGGAAAAGAACTTCAGGGGCTGATCTCATTTGCATAGGCACACCCACCCCACCTAGATGGTCACTTTGGCTGCTGTATAAGCCCCAGTTTCTCTGTTATTGGGGCAGGAAGAATAAACTGTTATCCTGATTATGTGAATCAAGGACAGTGGAACTGTACTTGGCCTTTTGTTATGATGGAGGGACTTGCCATCAACTAAGCAGCACTCGCTAGGCAAGGGTCATGGGTTCCAAAACCCAGTGCATTGAGAGGCTGGGGATAGGTATTAGTACTTGGTGGTATGGGCCTGAAACACCAATTGCACTGTCTTTTCTCTCTCTACTGTGGAATATCAGAGCTAATTTTGATTCTATTAGGAGTCTAGTTAAAGGCTGCTGAGCTGAATTCACTTTGGGCCAACAGTGGGTCAGCACTGAGGTTCCCCTACTACAAGCTGAAGTCACTAAAGAGCTAAAGTCACTGAGCACTGTGTTAAGCAGTGCGAGGATCTGAAGATATATATTGTGGGATGGCTGGAGTGGCTCACGGGACAGCTGGTAGAGCGAAGCCCCACAGAGAGGCGGGGCAGTTGGCTTTGGTGCCCCTTAACTCCCCTCCCTCACCCCCCTCCCCCCATTTCCACCCAGGGTGGGAGGTAAAACTCTGCAGATAAATTTTTGAACTCTGGGGCTGCACTGACCAGGGACAGAGACTTGCTTGGGGTGGTTTGTGTTACGAATCCTGTTGGCATTATGTTGGGGAAATACCACCACATTGTTTCTCTCTGTTATTAAAAGGCTTTTGCTACACACAGACTCTGTGTTTGCGAGAAGAGAAGTATTGCCTCTTAGAAACGCTTATGGGGGGTGGTATATATTGTCCCAGGTCACTGGATGGGGGCTCGAGCCGGTTTTGCATTCCGTTATTGGAACGGAACCCCTAAATACTGAACCCAGCCCTTGCTGCCAACTCTGACAGGCAGAAGGGTTACACTTACATAAAACTAACCTCTTTCAAAATATTTGCAGTTCTCTAACAATTTGTTTTACAGATCAGTAAGTCAATCTTCTAGTGTCTGTTGAAATATTCTGTATAGGGCATTTCTCTTCCACTAAGTAAGATTGTGGTCTGTACATAATAGTACTCAAACTCATCCCTCTTTTCTCCCCCATTTAATTCTAGATGCTGATGCTAAAATCAGAGTGAGACTCTAACTTGAACCTTGGATCTGAGGTTCACTTGTGAATTTCAAGAAGGAGGTGAGTGTTTGGATGTAAGTCTGTGAATTCCAACTCATTCCTGTGGTTCAGGTTCTGGGTTGGCGCTAAAGCCACAAGAGGACTTTTCCTAGTTCATGTTGGAATACAGACGAAATCTAGCAAAAACAGCTGAATTCATGAGATTTCTGGGTGGGCAAAAAATCTCCCAAGAGCAGTTTGATATTTTGGAGCTGTCTAATCTGGACGTGAGCCATGGACAACCTTGCACCCTAGTCCTAGCATAAACTAATCCAGATCCACATTTGAGCACTACCTTCGTGGTCCATCTCTAGCTAAAAGGATTTCAGTAAGGATCAAAATGTTGAGGTTCTTTGATTCGCTGGAACTTGGCCTGACTAAGATGAAGATTTCAGTTGTTACATCCACTCCTCCAGGCTTTTTCTTTTTTATATAATCATTAACCTGCGTACTGTCACCCGAAGGGAGGTGTGATGCTGTGATGAATTTCTCCACATTCTAAATCAAATGAAAACCTGTGACTGAATCAGCTTCAATTAAACACGTCACATGTACCCTAAAGAGAGTAAGTGATTTAGCAATTGTATTATTCCCCCACCCGCAAATAAAATTTTACACAAGATTTATTGCAAACTTGTATGTCTACAACTCATTAACTATCGTAACTGGTTGATTTAAGGAACTGGCAATAGATATAAACTGGACTGCATTTTAGGTTAATGGTTTGAATCTGAATGGCCCAAAAGTTGTTCTGGTCAGTAGCCATTCAGAATTGCTGGGGCTTAAATATTCCTGTAGAATATTCTGCCTCCTTCCTGACAGCCACATCTCTGTCAACATGTACTGAGGCTGAGGCACTTCTGAGAGCTTGTCCTCAGCTTGGTTTTCTCATACTTGCACTGTTGTCTGTGTACTATCAATAATTGATCTTATTATATCAGATCACTTAGTGATTATATTTTACTGGGATTTAACATTGATCATCCACAATATCTCCAAGCATTTAATTAAATTTTTATTCTTTTAAGCAATTACAGCATATCTTCCAAGGGTATATTCTCTCTTGATGTGTATGCATAATACTCGTTAATGGTAATAAGTGTTACTTGTACACAATGTGAAGAGATTATTACCCTCAAATGCTATATTTAGATTTACATCCATTCTATCTGATTGTAAAATCCTTCAGATTCAAAATATCTGGGTATAGTGGGTATTTATCACTCCCAACTAATTTTAAAGAAATAAAACCAAGAAGAACCATGGTTTTTGTAGGACCTACAAGGTCTTGTGCCCTATTGTTAGAGGTTGGAGAGGCAGAACAATTAACTATATTCCTGGTACTGTTGTGAAGACACTGATACCAGCAAACTACCATCAATGATGCTAGTGCACAATTAATGTAAAATTCCAAATCTAATGACTGAATTTTAGACTAATGTATTCATTTTGGTTCCACCGACAATTGGAGAAAAACATGGCAGTTTAGCAGGGAAATAACATTTGCACCTTTCTAAGGGAATTTTATAATAAAGAATTTTAAAAAATAAAATCCTATTTTTAGACAGATAGGCGCAGGGAGTGGTCCTTTTTATACCGATTATGCAAAATGTTTTAAAAAATATACATCGAGGAAGATTTTCAAAGGCATCTGTGGGAGCCAGACACCAGCTCCCATTGACATTCATTGGGGCTGGCCTCCTAACAGCTCTTACTGCCTTTGAGAACTGTCCCCACAGAGCTCCCATGTGGCCTGCATACCTGGGCAGGGGAGTAATGTGCCCCCTTACTTCTCTGCACAGGCTACCAGCGCAACAGGTCGTAATGTGGAGGGGAGGTCATCTACTTCCACTCCTGTGCAGGTGACTGGGCAGTGGGGGGAGCCCATGCTCTCATCCCCATCTCCTCCCCTGCAACACACAAGCCCACAAGGCAGAGTCAGCAGGGAGGGGTAAGTCAGCTGCACCGGGTAAAGGTTTGCATCACTTTCCTCCCCCTGGAGCAAGAAGAAAATTGCGAGCCACAAGTCAGTCCCTATCAGTTTGGTCTCTGCTCTGCTCGTGAGGCAGTCCAGCTACCCAAGCGCCCTACTCCTAGCAGACCGCTCACAAGTAAACAAGAATTACCGTGGTATGGAAACCTGTGGATAGCCTGTTACACAGGGGATCTCATGCTCTGAGTGTTGCAAATGATATACAGAGGGCACCAGCAGCACAGCAATAAGATGAGAAATAATGTAAGAAATAGCTATTAAATTCTATAGATCTAATTCTGGCCTCCAGTATTCATGTCAGATCACACTGAAGTCAGTTAGATTTGTGCATTAGACCATAATCTGACCCTTAATACCAAAATACATTTCACAGTTTATATGTGGCAAGACCTGTGCTGAGGAAAATGAGTAGTTTTCCTTTAAGTAATAGAAGCATTTCATATTGCTTTACTAGTGTCTTTAAAAACTACTTGAAAGGACAGTAGGGTTTTTTTTCAGTTGCATCTGTACACAAAGGAAAATCAGTCTTTCTCAAACTTCATAAAAGTTTAAAACAAAACTTGCTGTTTGTATTTATTTGTTTAGTAGAACTCTTCGGAGCCTTGAAATGGAATTGTTTTCTTACCAACCTTCAATTAACAACAAATCATAGAGCATCAAACTGATCCGTTATGTTTTTCATACACCAACAAGCAAATCTAATTTTCAACAGTTTGACTTGAAACTCTAAGTTGCTCATGTTTCAGTCTCTTGGTGTAGGTGATGACAATCTTTCACTAGTTCTCCAGTTACCATAGGGTCTACCAGGCTAAGACAGGACCTAAATTTCTATAAATTAAAAAAATCAAAACAGAAGTCCCCTTTGTATTAAAAACAAACAGAAAACCTTTAAATCTTCTTTATATGTCAAAAACAGTCAACAATGGCTCAAGCCAAATATAATATAGATAATTTGCAAGATATCTTTAAGAAGGCTCTCCATTGCCCAGCTAAAATTTCCAACTGTGTGGCCTAATTCAGTGCCCTGGGGTGCAAAACCATCCGAGACACTTTTTTGCAGTTTGAGATTCAATCTCAGGGATACCCTTTGCAGAGCTATTCTGGACCCTTCAATCTCTGTAAGGCCCAGTCTTGACTAGGATTTAAAGGTGTGTTATCTCATGTGAGCTAGCTTGACCTAACAAACACCTAGGACTTTAGTCAACACGAGGGAATTTGTACTTTAGTGTGTACTTAAGTTGGTTAGGCTACACAATCTGTTTAGCACACGCTAAAGTACAACTTGCCTTGTGTTGACTATATCCTACTCCACAAAAGGCTTAAAGGCCTCCACAAGGTGGGAGGCAGTGGAGATTAGGGAGTGTGTGTGCGCGCACACACATGCAGTAGCAAACATGTTAAGAATATGCAACTATAACTTTACTGAAACCAATATCTGAGATGGGAGCCCACAGGAGGAATTAACAACCATTGCACACACGCCTGCCAATGATTTCTTTGATTGAACCAATGACTGCAGACACTTGAGCCCCTGTATTCAAAAGGGTGGTCACTAGAGACTGAATTCAGCTAGGCTTCCTTTTGTTTTGCAAAATAGCCACAGCCATGGAAGAATGATAACTTTGAGATATGGAACAGGCTCATGTTCTTAACAAGGGATTTTAATGCATTTAGTAAAAGAATTGGGCCACACAGGACATGATTTTCATAAACGTGGGCACAGAATTGCACACCATGGTTGCAAATTGTGTTTGCACAGTAATTGGCTAGTTAGATGTAAACAACCCTTTTTTTTTGTGCACAGTCATTGTATCTTCATGCACAAATCTGTGCTTACATTTTTTTTCAAAGCCAAAAACAAACCAAAAAACCTCAGAAGCCCACAGGTTTACACAGTAATAAAAACAGTTCAGGGGTTTAGAGTAAAACAATAGTTTGGATACATTTATGTATAAGCAGATACCTTCTCCATCTTAAAGCTTCTGCACCTGTCCTGGTGGGAAGATCCCTGGGTTTAACACATTTCTATCCGGCCCACTGCACAGGGTGTTCGAGCTGTAGAACAAACATCTATTTGCAAAGCTTCTCCTTTTTACTTATTTGCAACAGAAAATCCATTGTGAAGTCTTTTGTTGTTACCCGGGATTCTTTCAACCCAAAGCTCTTGGTAACTTTTACTCTGTGCAAGGTGGTGTCAGGAAATAAATCCAGGGAGACACGGCCGTCCGACCGATAGATGGCTGGCACAAACAGGGCAACACAAGAGTGCTTTCACTTAAAGCTAAACTTTACTTAGTCTCAAGCAGTAACACATGTCCGCAAAAGGTTAGTAAAACACCCCCAATCCTTGATAATTACCAAAGCTGAGTGTGGCTCTCGAGTGGCACAGCGACAGGCTTCCAGTGGCCAAATCTTCCGTCTGCCGGTGGGGACTGCAAGATGTATCCAGAGGGAGAGTCCAAAACCAAGTCCAACTACCTCAAACTTTTCCCTCTTATTTATACTTTAGTAATAGAATGACATGTCCCTTAAAGAAAACGTAAGTAAGCAGATTCAATAGTCAAGCAAGAGGTTCCTTCTGATTATCGATTAACCAGGTGCAGGGTTTTTCCAGAGTTTGCAGCCTTGAGACCCCAATAGACATTCCTGGGGCACATCCTGCTCTTTGAAAATGCACGTATCAGCCACTTCAACACAATTCTTATCAGGAAGGACGTGGGGTCAAGCTGCCCTTTCTGTGGCACCCAAAACTCCCCCTCTCTATGAAGTCCTAAATGGTTTAGGACTGAGTTACCTGAGAGCGGTCACTTCTCTTCATGTACAATATACAGCTGAGATCTGCAGAGGCTCTCAAACTGAAATCCCCTCAATAGAGATGAGGAATTTGTCATTATGGCATTCTCTGGGAGAACACTGGAACTTTGGTCTGGATAGGTTATCCCACTGGACATGCTGCAAAAGGCCAAAAAGTTGTGAGGTTTGGGCTTATTTTATCTTCATTAGCTAGTGGGTGTCTGTCTCAAGATGCGGGACAGAGGCCCAATATAAGTTTCCTATCTTAGTAGGATAAACTGAGAATAGGATGGGCACCTGTAGTTTTATATTTTATACTTATAAATAACAGAAAAAATAGTTTTCAGAAGCAGGTAAAGTTCCTCCTAAATATTCTCAGGAGGCAGGGCAGATGTTTACCAAGCAGGGTGTGCACAATGCGTACACCCTCTTCCATGCACCTCCCCACCCCTTCTTTTTCAGTGGGGCTCCAAGCTGCTGCCTGATGGTGAGGTGCTGTGGAATTGTAAGGCCCCTGCTTGACCTCTGGAAACCAATCCTGCTTTTCATCTCACTACAGTGGTGTAAATCCAGTGTAACTTCACTGAAGTTGGTGGAGTTGCACCAGCATAAAAGTATGTGAAAAGATAACCCAGAATCTACCTTTGCAATGGGACCTGACTCTTACGGTGTGTCAGAGCTGTAGCTGACAGCAAGCTTGCTACTTGCTCTAGTGGGCTCATGCTAAAAATAGCAATGTGGACATTGAGGCACCAGCTGAGGCTCTGGCTGGCTGTCCGAGCTTGGGTGGCCAACCTGACCTTCCACCTTGGTACCACGACATCCATACTATTATTTTCAGAGTGGTAGCGCAAGCCCTGCTAGCACAAGTTTCTCTGCCTGGGCTGGGAGGCTCACTCCTAGCTGTAGTGTAGACATGCCCCAAGGGACTTGTTGTAGACTCACAGAGATGCTTAACTTTTAATTTGTTAAACTGGTGCTTCTCCCCCCACCCCTGATGCACTTACTTGTGCTATTTTATATTAACCCACAGTGATTTGGGAAAAAACAAGAAAATTCCCTGCCATTTTCTCGAATATTTTGATCAAATGTCAGACATTTTCTCCTTTATTTTCCCACTGGCCTTGATTATTGGCTGGGGGAATAGAGTGATGGAGTAGGGAGAGGGAAATAGCAGCAACTTCCTCTGAAAAAGATTTAACCCAAGCAATCTCCAGCTGGATTTATAAACAGAAGTAATATGTTGAATGTAGCATTTATTTTAGAATAACCAGCCTGGCAGGGTAATGTGCAGTTTGATCTGAAAATAAGAAAAGTGGCAGATAAGAATAGGAGAGTGAAATAAGATTTTCCGAGACACAGGGAAGCACACACAGAATAGCAAAACTCATGAAATGGAAGCACACATAGTAGGTGGGGGTCCTGGTTCCTTTTATTCCTTCTCAAGAAAAGAAGTGTCTGTATTTATTTATTTATTTATTAAAACAAAAACCTCCACAGTACTTGATGTATGGATTCAATATCTGTGCAATGTGTTCAAAATGAAAGCGACATCATTAAATGTCAAAGATGTTAACACATTTTACTTCTTACCAGCATAAAACTGGCATTATCTCACCAGGTACGACACACCTCACTTGCAATTCAGTATCTCGACTTCATGGTTACTCTGCCTCCAGAAGGCAGCAGACAATGCCTCTAACTGTAATGTCTGCATGGATCCTAGTGCTCGGCCCTAACATATGCACTCATACATACTTAACGAGAGTTCCAGGAAAATGTGAAACATGCTTGTTATGCAGAGAACCTTCTAGCTGATTATTTAAACATGCATTCTGAAGTCATGACTTTATACCACTTATGAAATCACAAGGCATAAATTTCTCCCCTTTTTCTCCATATCACAATGAAGTGAATTTGAGGACCTGTTTGGAGAGAGCGAGCACTGGCTTGTAACCATATTCAGCAATGGACTGTTCTAACCTTCATCTCCTAGAATTGTCCTATCTGTTACATGCCTGAAGCTACTACCCACTAAAGGACTTCACATATTTGAATATTTAAATTGAAAGAAACAGATTTGGGAGAAACTACATAAATCTATTATTGTAGCTGGAATATCTTTCTGCTTTAGGCAGAGAAGATAAATTGCCACAAAAAGTGATACCAAGTTGGTTTGATTATTTCACTGCATCAAATACATCATGCTCTCTTAATCTCTCTGCTTTCAAGTCAAAATTAAAGAATTTTACTATAACCATAATAGACATTATAATTTGCATATATTTCATCTCAAAAGAGACTTTTAAAGTTAGGTAATGCTTTAGTATTTAATTGTTCTTCACATCACTGAAATATCAAATTATATGCAGAAACCAAAAGGATTCTCCTGGTAGATAGCAGTGACTGGCCCATTATCTGACAAGGACAGAATCAACGAGTGGAAGACTTTACACCAGGCAAGGAAAAAACAATTGTAAGAAACTGAGTGACACTGTGAGCATCAGGCAGCAGTTCCTAATTTGTTCATTACAGGAATTGGGGGGTTCTTCTCTGCTGAGTGTTGATTTGAAGAATTGCAATGTTTTACCTTGACACTAAAAACAACCATTGATCTAATACTAATTAATTTATTATTGTTGATGTTAACATCACAAGCATGGCAAGCTCATTCCAAAATGGTGAGAGCTGGGTTTTGTATGGACTTCTTTAGTATACATTGTTGGTGAGCATTCTGATTTAATTGCTAATGCAGATTTTATATTGGCCACATTTTCTAACTCAGGGTTCGGGAGGAAGTGAGCAATAATTGGAATTCTTCATAATAGGATTTACTATGTACATTTTCTTACCACTGATGAATTGCATAATAAGCCACTTGAAAACTTTCTTTCTAACACTCTTGTTGCTGTCACGATTAAGCTTTCTCTGCTTACCCTCCCTTTCTATGCCTCGCTGTAGCCCATATAGACAAGCTACAACCTGGCAATCAGTAAGTGTAGGCATTTCATTTGCAGTTAATTCAGCCCTTTCTAGCCATTTCCCCCAGGACATTATGGCTGTGAATATAAATGGTGAATTTTTATGTGTGCTAGAACTCAGTGAGATGCAAGCACCAAGTAGATATTATCTGATACCACTGTGTCAGTAAGAGTTAAATCTTTTTGACAATTCAATGGTTCCCTTTGGGTTTGCACAAATGGCACCTGTTGTTGAAGTCAATAGAGCTTACAATTTAATTTCATCTGCCTGCAAACAATCTCTCTCATTAGGGGGTGAAATGATGATAGAATTCACTGAGGCATGCAGGTTCACTTTCTACAGGGCAATACGTAAGTACAGTCATCATTTTCAGCAAAGGGAGGCATGATTATCCTGGAAACTGATGGTAAAGAAGAAGAGAGAGAATCTTCAGAAAAGCATTGTAAAAAAGCCAAGCTCTGCAATTTCACTACATTTGTCATTTGGTGCCAATTTGCAGTCTAATTACTGTGTTTAACAGGATCTGAAAATGTAGTAGTCCAAGTGACAGGTAAATGGCTTTTTCCATACATTAGAAATGAACTCATCAGCTTTCGGCAGTAAGTATATGTAAGACTGAAGACTCTGTTCCTTCGCCTCCCAACTTTTCATTCGATTTGGTTCATTGTTTGTAAAAGGAAAATACCGGCGCATTTATATCAAAAGGTGGGTGGCTGGCTGGCTGGACAGGCAAATAAATATGTATAAAATAACCTGGGTCATGCTAGTTCCTGGGAGAAACTAGTTGAAGTTGATGGGCTTACATCAAAAATGAAGTTTAACCCTAGATCATGACAATTCCCAGACAAAAAGCTTTGTTCAGCTGGATTCAAGGTTGAGAGAATGGACCTTTTTAAAGTGTTTTATTTTCAAGATAGAGTAGATATTAAAAACCCAACCATTAGGAATGCAGGAGCAAGGTTAAACATAATCCCTCCTGCTTTAAACATTCAAATGTCAGAAAATGCAGCTAGGGCTCCTCGGATAACCCTTAACTCTACCCCTTGAGCAATTTCATCATTTTATCTTTTCCCCTTATAACTACTTTGAGATTAATTATTTCTGGATCAGGTCATTTTTCTAAGGGCTTTAAAAAGTATTTAATCATAAGGGCTAGATGATAAATTTGGACAAGAAATGACTAATACTTTCATGTAAGGGCATAGTGTAAAATTACACCATAGTCCTTTGTTTCTCCTCTGTACCAAATATGAATTACTGACAAATTAGCAGGTTTGTCTTATACACACAGCATGAAGCGCCCCCCCAAAAAGCAAAAATTGTGGAATTTCACTGTTCAGTGACAGCACTTCTGTTGCAGCCCATCCCTCTTCCAGCGTTTTGCATTGTCTAGTTAGATTGAGACACTCTCGTGAAGGGATTATAATCTTCATTTCTGACTGTCAAGCACCTAACTGTGGGTGGCTGGCACTATACACAGATAATAGATAATATGTTAATGACAATCGCATGTATTCTGGTTTCAATCAGAATTCCCCATTCATCTCATTGGGGCATACTGCTTAAGCCCTGGTAGCATCAGCTGGTAGAGTTGGTCAATAAATTCATTCAGAGATTGGTGGGTTGTTTTTTGTGTGTGGAAAATGGCTTTTTTTAAACAGAAATTTGTGTGGAACATACCTGTTTTGATTAAGTAGTTAAATATTAAATTACAAAACCCCAACCCCCCTAAATTAATCAGTTATTGGCTACCAAACATATTTCTAAAAACATTCTTTTTGTTGGGAACTCACCAAAATATTTTGGCCAGTTGGCCAAGAGTTTTGAGTTTTACTGAAAATTGTCATCCAACTAACCTGTTTCAGTTTTTGGTTGCTGAAAGTTGAGAAACATTTTGTTTTTTAATCAAAACGTTTTATAGAGAAATAGTAACAAACTTAGTTTTGTTAAAAATGTTTGTGGAGGACGGAATTTCCCTCCCAGCTGGCTCATAGTTATGATTGTTTAAGATGCTGTTACCTTATGCAAATTCCCTATGTTGCTGTACACTGTTTCACAGCACGCAGTGGTATTAATCATATGTGAGTGGTACTCACTCTAAAAGGTGTATGTCATAGATTAAAGGGGACAGCTTCCCACATTTTAGACCTCAGATTTGATCTACCTTAAAAATGTTTGAATCAAGTGAATGATATACTGTTTCTTTGTAAACATGTCACTTTATCACAGAATAACTTTTTAAAAAGCTAATGGCCACTATGAATGCATGTAAAATTTGTTTTGTTTCAGTTAAGGGACAGTAGAAGTTATTTAACAAACCTCTCTTCTAGAATTGTCCTGATGTTGTTGTGATACCATGGCTAATGGTTTTGACAAGCAAGAAAATAAACAATTCTTGCCCTCCCAGGCTTCTTTTCTGTAAGAGATAAAATGGGGAAATCAATGCTGGACAAAGACAATCGGAAAAATTGGAGGGGAATTGTTTTTATTCTCAAGCTCTTAGCAAGGTATTAAAAACTCTGGAAAACAATGATTTAAAAGAACAAATACAATGAAAATCAGATTTGACAGAGTTTGTTTGATTGTGAAGCAGATCTGCCCACAAAGGTGTAGAAGCCCTTCTACAAATACAAGTTAACTAGCTGTAGCTAACCCTGGAGGACTATGTTGAATGGATATGGCACATGACAGGGTTTTATTACTGGGCCTGCCTCTGATTCACTGTGTGATTGTAGATAAGTCATTTAACCTCCTTGTTCCCCATTTTACAGGTGGAGAGATTTGAGGCACAATTTATTATAACAATTTATATTACAATAGTGTCCAGATGCTCAAATCGAGATGGGGGCTGTATGATGCTAGGGCTGCACTACAAAAACACACAGTTAAAGACAGTCCCTGCCCTGAAATGCTTGCATTCTAAATGGACACTCCACACACAGGGTGGGAGGATAAACCAAGCCACAGAGATGAAGTGACTTGCTTAAGGTTAAACAGCAAGTTATTGTCAGAGCTAGGACTAGCACCCAGGTCTTTGGACTTTCAGGCTAGTGCCCTATCCACAATGCAGCTCAGCTTTTTAAAGGTCTTTGGGATCTAGGGGTGAAAAAGTGCTATATAGTTGTAAGAAGCTATTATTCACAAATTCTGCTCACAGATTACTGACGTTTGTGGAGATCCTGTGCAGAATAGGCAGTAGATCTGCATTGCACATAAGAGATCTGCAGTGCTAATGTGAGAGAAACGTTTTCCCCATTGTCATTATCAAACCACCATGTGTTACTAGGAAAGTGGAGGGATAGTGGCGGTGATATAGAAGCTCAAATTTTCCCAATAAATGTGTGGATCATACTAATGGAAAGGACACCTACTGGAGGCAGTTAATAATTGCTTGTTAGATTATAAAACTTTAAGATTATTAGCTATGTGTTTATGCTTTTTCTAGGCACTAAATATAATACTGCACACATCAGCCTAACTTTAATAATATTTGTTTCGGATTTCTCCCTACTCTGGCTAACCACCTCCCACCCCCACCCCCTGCTTGTCTGTCTATTAAATTAGTACAGACAGCAGGTGGGCCCTAAAGAAATTGGAAAACAACAGCTGAGCTGAGTTAGAGCAGACTGTGGAATCCTGCTATGGAACATGAGTTACCAACCCTATTATACTGGCTGCTCAGTGAGGAGCCGCCACAGCCCCACCCCCCTCAGTACTAAAATCAGTCCCTTAATAACAAGAAGCTTTTCAAATCTAACTCAGAATGTGCTATCAAGTTCATTTTAACTCCTTCATTGACCTCGGCATACAAAGAATGGGCGGGAGGGGGCTTGTGTGGCTGGCTTCTTGGGATGTACTGTTGACATTCAGGTGTTCCTGTTGTGTCCATTAAAATAGCCAGAAAAGAATATTTTAGGTGTATTTTGAAGGGGTGAGGAAAGGGTACTTTTATTATATTCTCTTTCCTTACTGACCAAAGTTATTCTAGGAGGTGGGCTGGGTATCTGTGAGAGGGATGAGAAAAAGCTAAGAGCGCTTGTGTGCATGTGACAAGATTCAGAAGGGAGACAAAGGTAAGGACCAGTCTTGGGGTCTCAAGATCTCAGCCAAAGCAGATTGATTGTATTCCATATGCATTTAGACATGGGAGAGCAGGTTTTTCACTCCTGCGAAGACAGGGCAAAACAGAAAGCTACACTTTTGCATCACTATTACAGGAAAAAACACCCATCCTGCTACCTGGTATTGAATCTTCTGGAGGAAATTCATATCTGGTGTAACTCCCATTACCTTCAGGTTACCCCAGGGACAAATTAGACCCCATAGCTCCACTGGATGTGACAAAATACCAATTTTCCCTTATAAAATTACATGATATTCTATAGTAATAGTACCAAACAATGTACAGCAGTAGTGGCTGTATAGTAGTGATTTAGACCATTACTATCATGTGACTTTTGTTTTTTTTTTATTGTGAAGACCTTTTAATTGTTTCTTAGTAAACCACTAATCACTTGGAGTTGCAATGTTTGCTTCTAAACCAAAATACTCTTATTCTCTAGAAAGAAAAATCTATTCTTAGCTAGCACTTATACTGAAATACTCAATACTATCAGCAAATCCAGATTTGGAATTACGTTTTTATTTTCAAAAGGAGTCAAATTCTATTGCAGGTAACTTTTTTTAAAAAATTTTTTTTATGTAGGATAAGATGGTAAAGGAGTAATCAACTCATCAACAAATTGTCAGGGAGAAGGTTAAATCAGGCCTTGTCCACATGGGAAAAATGTACTGGTAAAACTTTTTTTGTTTTTCCAGCACATCTCATATTGAAACAGTTAAAAAGATTTGGAGCTGATTTAACTTTTATTTTGGTAGAGGTTATACCAGGTTCATGTGGATAACTTGCCATTCTGATACAATTACCTACAATCTTTGAGTAAAGGAAAGGCCACAGGGGCTGTTCCAGGAGCGGTGAATACAGTCTTTCTGATCCACTGAAACTTGGATGGGGGGAGCAAAGCCCTTTTCTATTGTTTTTTAAGGGAGCCTTTTAGAACTCAATTTAAAAATCTGTTTGTGGCAAGATACTTGCTTGGGCTGGACTCAGAGAAGCCTAACTTCACTTAGTTGAGCTCCCCTGGTTTACAGATATGCCTCCTCTTAATCTTACAGTTTATATGTATCTTACTTTGAGATGGTCCTGAATGAAAACCTGGGTTCAAACAATTGAAGTGCTGGAGGGTTGAGGTTTGGGTCTGAATTGTGTGGTTTAGACAGGTCTCTATTTTCAACACTATGACCTTTCTGGATTTGGAAAAAGAGGCATATAAACTTTCCCTGAAATCCACTGAACAGCTTCTGTGAAGTTACTGCTAGGATTCCTACAGGAAAATCTGAGTTCACAATGGGTTAACAGAACTTTCTAGGGCACGCTGGTAGCAATCAGGGTGAGGTAGATTAGTGAAGTAGTGTGCCAGGAGCAGACAGCTGATCAGTGGCAGAGGTCAGACTGAATATTGACCATTTCTGTGTAATAAGCTACTGAAACTCCTAAAAGAAACACCTGTCCAATCTACCAAGAACACATTGTACCTATGTCTTATCCTAATTTTAGGATTCATTGCTCTATTGAGTTGAGCTGCGGCTGCTTTTAAAAACTCTGCTTCAGTCAATGCCAAAGAGGGCAACTATCCTCAGAGGATAAAGGTGCCATAAATTCTACCAATTAAGGAGCCACAATGCTTTCCTCGGAGGTGCTGTATAATCAGGCAGGTGAAAATGCCATGGTACTATCAAATGCAGAGCCAGTCTGAGTCATCCTAAACTCCTGTTCATCTGCTCACATGGGAATTTCTCACAAGGCAATTGCCTTAAAAACTGGTTCAATTTTCTATAATCCCACATTCTCCAGGGGAAAAGAATCTCCATGGAGGAGAAAAATGCTGTATCTTACAGCTACCAATTGGAAGTAAATAAGGCAACATGAAATGGGAGAATTTGAAGGTGGCTGAGTAAGGTTGCTTTAAATTCATGGTTAGATTACATAACCTCTGCCTCAATCAGAGATGGTGTGTTTTTTCTCTCACTCTGTTGGTGCATCTCTTGCAAATTACAATACCTGTAAATGCAATTTCCTTGGCTTAGCTTCCTTTACAGTAGGAAGGTCACAATCTTGGTAGGTTTTCATCATCAAGCAGTATGCCTTCCACCTGAAATCCTTTATATTTTCCAGAGGTTTGTGCTTCCTTGCAGGAAAGAAGCCTGGCTGCAGTGATTGAGTGTTTGCATGCATGTGTGTACATATACCTTCGGTTTAAATTGTTGCTCTGATGCACGTGTTAATTTCCCATAGTCACTTTTCACTTCAGGGTGTAAGTAAACCGATATATACTGCTCTTTCTTGTCTTTGAGTAACAGAATCAGGAAACTTAGACTCTCTCATTCCATTACTTTATTGGAGAGCTCTTTTAAATCGTTCTGGCCACGCAATCCAGTCACTCTCTGCTCTGCTGAATGACCCCAGTAGCAAGACAGGGTGCTATCCCAAGCCCTAGCATCTTGAACAACCTATTCATCAGCTATTTCAAAGTCACTGTTTCTTCAATGGGTTTCCTTATGCGTATACAGATCTCATTAGGTGCCAACAATTTGTCCCATTTCTCCTATTGTAGGAGTTAGCAGTGGTGCTCATATTCTTTGTTAATAATAATAAAAAAGTCCATAATTAATTCAGCACCCTAAAGTTGAAATGCAATAATTGGAACAGAGCTAAAAGAAAAAAAAATCTAATTATATACAGTTCAAGATATTTCCCCTTGGAATAGAGCTGATCTTGTCCAGATATCAAAAATTCCTCTAGTGACACGTACAGTTCTCTTTTCTAGTGTCTGATTCTCAGGAAAAGATTAATTCTTAATATTCTGAAACCATATAAGGACACAAACACAGCCCATGATATTCCAGTTCATAGCCTCTTAAAAATGTCTTCAGTTTCCATCACTATCTAAGACTGTGGCTAGATTCTTCCAGTTCTTTCAACTCCAAACCATGGATACTTTGTAACCATTATGTATTTGGCTGGGGATTGTGATGGTCTGATGGACAGTCGTTTTTCAGTTATTTGTGTTTCTTTCATGCTGAAATAGCTCAGAAGATGCCCTTTAGTTCAGTTACACTTAACGATGACCCACAAAGGGGCAAGGAAAGTTTTGTGCCTTTCCCCTCTGCTTTTTAATGATAAATAGGGAGAGTCTGAATTTTAAAAACCAAAACCAACCAAACCACTTTTCCCCCTCTTATCTTTTATTTCCCTAATGTAAACAAAAGTAATCAAGTTTGGCCTTTCCCATCTTTGCTAGAAATCTCTTTGGAGGACCAGAGAAGTGGAGTGGCAGCGTTTTCAGTTCATAATGAATGGAGCATCAGTGTTGAATTTTATTTCTGAAGTGTATGTCAAGTTTTGGCTCAAACAAGTGTTAAAAAAACAAACAAAAATAGTGTTTATACAGTCTGACTAAAAATCCCTTCCTCTCTCAATTGCTCTTCTTTCACTTCCTTGGCATTTATGATATCATATTCCTAGTAAGTCTCCAGGCATCCATATAGTGTCTTCCTGGAAAAACAGGGTAGACCACTCCTCAGTTTCTAATGTAAAACAGCAAACAAGAAAAGAAAACAAAGCAAAAGCATGCAGTCCTCTTTTTGTGCATCTTAAAGAAACAAGATAGGACTCAAGCCTATTTATTTTCTTTTTCAGATAATGTTAAAACATTGAGTGACAAAACTAAAACCAAAATCATTGGAGAGAGAACATCATAAACTGTTATACCACAAATATAATAATCTTAAACCACTACACAAAGTAATATTGTCACTAACCCAAAGGAAAACTAATCTGGAAATGCTGGTAGGTATACATAAAACAAAGCTTTCAGAGCTTTTACAGTAACTGTTACAAAGCATTTATCCTAGGGCATAGGAATAGAGCTGGGTGAGGAATAGGTTTTTTGGTTCACTGGCAATTCCAAAAAAATTGAATAAAAATTGTTTCAGGCCATGAGGAAAACTAATTTTTCAGCAAATGGGGAGGGGGACGGGGGGAACTGTGTGATCTGAACTGAAACATTTCAGTTCAATTTGGAGCATTCGTTTTTAGTTTTGTAATACAATAAAAGGAAATTTTAAAACCAAGTTGTTTTAAATCAAAATGTTTCACACAGAAAATGTTGAAACACCATGTTTAATTTTTGGGTTGTGTGTGTTTGTTTCAGTGTTTTTATATATATATATATAAATAAATGGTGAAATTGATATGAATTCACAAAATGTTTGTCACCAAATCTGCATTTTTCACCAAAAAAAGTTTCCATTGGAAAATTTTTCCCCAGCTCTATGTAGGAAACAATGGGCTTGATTCTCATTTACATTAAGGCCGCTGTATACCACTCTCTGTGTAAAGAGGCACTAATAGAGTGGTGAATGGGGCATTATTGTAACTGAAAATTGGGACTAGTTTAAAGTTGCAGCCTGCATAGTACTGACATGTCCACAATGTCTTCTGCAAAAAGGCCCTGCTTTGGGTCCTTCTACTTTCTGATCAGAGGCCAGATCCCACTCTGTTACCCCTTTACTATGCCATTATTTCAGTGGAATTGCACTAGTGACCAAATAGAAGCATTTGGCCCAATGTAGGTGTAAGCAAAATTGAAGAGAAATATCTGAACAGTTGAGGAAAGGAGGACATAGGGTTCACAGACTCCTTCTGGCTATGACTGGGACAGATTGCATTGCAGCTTCCATATGGGAAATTCATAAAGTTTACCTAAGGCACCAAAAATGATGTGACAAAGTACTGCACTGCCCCTTGGCATTGTTAGTGCAGGCAGTAACATATCAGACAAGGATTCTGAAGAAACGTAACCACACACAGAGGTGATGACAAAATAGCTAAAGGCACCTGAACCATCACCTGTCTTATGAAATAGACAATCAACCTAAGAAAGGAAGTCCAGAGAATAAAGTGTAAACCAAAGGCAAACAATAGTCTTTGTACATTTCTTTCCGTGTTAGTATTCGCAAAAAGAAAAGGAGTACTTGTGGCACCTTAGAGACTAACCAATTTATTTGAGCATGAGCTTTCGTGAGCTACAGCTCACTTGTGCCTGGAAAGCATCCCTGATACGCGTGCACACAAAAAATCATCTGCCTGTTACTCAGAGCTATACCCTCTCTAGGGATTGTTGGAGGCCTAAGAGCTAATTATATTTTTGTTAGCTATGGCTGTAGAATAGTACCATGTGTGTTCTGAATTCTTCAGGGGTATTGTCAGTCAGAGTGTGTGGCTTGTCTTGTTTTTCTGCCACTGTTCTCGCTGAGCAAGCTTACATCAATTATTCTGGTATCACCTTGGTGGAACACCTTCCCTGGATTGAAGGATGATCTCAGAACTTTGGGAGTGCAGCGCTGACTCAGGCTTTGGCTGCCATCCTGCTGAGAGGAGGAAACCCTGCTGAAGCTCCCTCATCACCACATCTGTGGAAAGGGAAATCATGCCTCACCGATCTATTAAAATTATTTGAGGGAGTCAACAACTATATGGACGAAGGTCATCCAGTCCATATAGTGTACTTAGATTTCCAGAAAGCCTTTGGCAAGGTTCCTCACCAAAGGCACTTTAAGCAACCTAAGCTGCCACGGGATAAGAGGGAAGGTCCTCTCATGGAGCAATAACTGGCTAAAAGATAGAAAACAAAGGGTAGAAATAACCAATTTATTGGAGAGAGGTAAATAGCAAGGTCTTCCAAGGATCTGTACTGGGACCACTGTGGTTCAACATATTCATAAATAATCTGGAAAGGGGGATAAGCAGCGAGGTGGCAAAATTTGCAAATGATATGAAATTACTCAACATAGTGAAGTCCAAAGTTGACGGTGAAGAGTTTCAAAGGGATCTCACTAAAGTGGGTGATTGAACAAAAAAATGGCAGATGAAATTCAGGGTTGACAAGTGCAAAGTAATGCACATTGGAAAACCTAGCCCCACATACAAAATGATGGTCTAAATGAACGGTTGCAACTCAAGAAAGAAATCATGGCGGCATCGTGTATAGCTCTCTGAAAATATTCGTTCAATGTGCAGTGAAAAAAGCTAACACTGTTAGGAACCATTAGGAAAGGGATCAATAAAACAGACAATATAATGCTGCTCTATAAATCCATAATATGCCCTCACCTTGAATACTTGTGTGCAGTTCTAGTTGCTCCGTCTAAAAAAAGATGTAGAGACCACAATGAAAACGATTAAAGGAATGGAACAACTTCCATATGAGGAGAGATTAAAAAGACTGAGACAGGTCATTAAAGAGATGACTAAGGGAGTAGGTCTATAAAATGACTTATATAGAGAAAGTGAATAGGAAAATTATTTACCCCTCCCATGGCAAGAACTAGGGGTCACCCAATGAAAGTAATAGTCAGCAGATTTAAAACAAAAGGAAGTATTTCTTCACATAATGCATAGTCAACCTGTAGAACTTGTTGCCAGGGAATGTTGTGAAGGCCAAAAGTAAGAACTGGGTTTAAAAAAATTAGACAAGTTCATGGAAGATATGTACATCAATGGCTATTAGTCAAGATGGTCAGGGATACAGCCCCATGATTTGGGAGTCCCTAAACCTCCAGCTGCCTGGCTACTGCCAGAGCCAGGATACTGGGCTAGGTTGCCATTGTTTTGACCTACTATAGCCATTCCTATAGTCTCATTTAAACCGAAGCAATGGAGCCTTCTTTTCATCTTCAGACTAAAGTCTATAAGCTTTGATTGTTGTTAGGCAATAGCTAACAGATGTATCAATCAAGTTAATATTTTCCAAGTATCTAAATGTGTACAATGCTTAAATAAAGATATTCTCAATCCCTGGCTAAGATGGGTTTTCAGTAATTAAAGAAAATAGGAATTTTATTCAGATTCAACATATCCCATTTGTAATTATCTTCTTGAAGTCCCCTTGTAATTATTCTTTTTTTTATGATCCTTTGCATTAGCATATTCAATCTAAATTGTTTAATTAGATGATAGTTTACTCAAATTACAGAGGCATAAGTTTTTCTGTGTAACATTCCAGTCAACATAGAGCTTTTGAGCTGTGATATGTGAAGGAATGAAAGGGAAAGTGTTCTGCTATTGCAAACAATGATGCAAATTTATTACTTTAAAGTCCCCACTCTATTTACATTACATGGACAAAAACAAATTCTGGGCTATGCTTTACAAAGCCTGCTGATGCCTATGGGCTGAGTCTTTAAAAAAAAGAGCTACTCCACCTGTAGAGCCCTGCACAACCCACATTTTTTGTATAAGAGCAAGGGAAGGTTGAGCATACAAAGGGCTGTGTGTGTGTCTCTCTCTCTCTCTCATATACAGACACCATTTCCCCTGCCCCCACACACAGCTGTCCCTCATTGAAGGTATTAGACGCTGCAGTATAGATTTTACACTCTAATCATTTCAAATCAGGATTAGAGCAAGGAAGTTTATGTGAGCTAAGACTTGCTCAGCTTGCATGCCATAAATGATTATTTGGTTGTGGGTATCACAATGTCTTTTCAGTCATCATTTTCACCACCCCGCACTCCATAAACCTCCAGCCCTGTCTCTTATCCTTTACCCCATCATAGGCATGTAATACTGCTTGAAGCTATTCTTAATTCATTCAGGGCACCATTCATCTTAACTGTTGCTTGCATGCAATTTCCACAGAAGTTTATGTTGAAGACAATGGGAGTTCCTGTGAACAACTGATAAAATGAATAAGGCCTGATTTTGCTCCCAATAAAATCAATGGGAGTTTTGTCAGTGAATTCATTGCAAGCGTCTTCCTAATGAATAGTGAACACTCTGGACAACAAAATGGAGACACAACTCTTCTCTGCTAAGGTCTTCAGGCTTTAGTTACCATGCTGCTGAGATGAGGAAAAGGAGCCTGCCAAAGCTCACTCTACCGCCAGATCTGTGGAAACCAAAAGGTGTTGGAGCTTTAACATCATAGAGCCCAAAATGGAGTCCCTTTAGCTGCATTCTCATACTATATATGTATGTACAGTGATATTCTGCTACTTTTATATGACAGCAGCCCTACATAAGTGAGCTCAAGTTGGTAATTCTGTCAGGTGTGAGATAGTCTCCAAAAATCTACCTTGCATGTGATGTTACCACAAGATAAAACACCCATATTCAAAACATTGTACCACTACATTTTTCTCATTGAAAAACTCTGCAACAGCAATTGTAAGACTTCACACACAGTAGTAATAAATACACGTAGATCAGCATAAAACACATGGAACTCAGCTTTTATATCCCAAACTTTAAACTACGTAGCAAGGCACATCCAAAGAACACCTGTAGTTTGTCAAAAAAACCTATTGGCAGCACATATAAAACACTGTTTTTATAACAATATTCTCTACAAACTTCAAATAAGAGCAGGATTCACTGGTGTGCTGCAGCTTCTTTTGGGTCACTCCATAAAAACAGTTAAGGTGACTGATCAGACCATGTTGACAATGGTTTTCCACTATCTTCTACTTATCCTGGCAGCCCCCATCCTCAATCCCGCAGCCCTGACACACATCCTACTTAGTACAGCCCCCAACACTTCAGCCCAACTGCCCACAGCCTCCAGCATCCCTCATCCATCCTGCCCCTCAACATAACCCACTTGGCCTCCAACAATACCCACTCATATCATAGCCCCTCACCACCGTCCCCAGGACTTTCCTGTCCACCCAATGAAGCTCCTACCCCAGCTCCTACTCTGCTCCTTTCCTGGGCTAGGCCGGCTCCTTCTGGTTCTGAGCACAGCAGCTGGGTGCCCACTCACATGTTGCAGGTCAAATTTGGAAGAGGAGTGGCATCGTGGCCTGGTGCATGGGGTCACGGCCCCACTCAGGTTTGCCCAGGTGGTTGCCCATCATCGGTTGATGGGGCAGCCATGCAAATGTGAGTGATATTGCAACCTTGTGTATCACACAAAAATGCCACAGCACTGCTCTGTCCTGGATTTCAGGTGCCGGAGCAATGCTCCAGACCACTCCGGCAGCACTATGTGTGTGTGTGTGTGTTCATTCTACAAAATATGTGAGAAGGATACTAAACAGAGCCATCACCAAGCTCTTATCCAATCATAGGTCACTGTTAAAGTTTGACTTGGGCCTGATTCTCTTGCCATATGATATGAATAACTTCCATTAACTTCAATGGCAGAATACAACCCTTGGGCCATATATGTTCCTCTCTCTTGCTAGCTCTTATGTGCTGAGTTTTAAAATGTCGAGTTTTGAACTATATTAATCTTCTTCCTGGAGTCCTGTGTTTCTTTTTTACTTCAGAGGGGTTATATTTTTAATTTTAATTGAGATGCAATTTAACAAGAGGACCTGTGATGCTCAAGAGACTAGTATTGGGGTAAAGAATCTTTTACCACTATGGGCTCAGGTCAGTAGATAGTCACATGTAATGGCTTTGGATATTATTCAGTGACCTACTGTGTATGTGACCTAAGTTGGTGGTCTTGGCCCAGTTCCTCATGGACAAGCATCCACATCCTAAAAACACATAATAAAATTGGTACTAACTGGCGTTTAGTTGCCATTTTTTTCAGAGAGGCCTAGTAGTGGATGGGCATGTAAGTGAAATGTTCTCTGATGGCTGGCGATGGTCCCTCTGGAGCAGGGCAAGGCTTATTGGTATGGCAGTGTGTGGAAACGTGAACTGTTAGTTTGAATTCTGTATACATTGTCTGTGGATAAGATGAAGGTGTCAGTGTCTAAAATTGTTAGTTTGCCACCCACCAGCATCACTAAGCTGGGATTTTCAAAGGAGCCTAAGGACGCTAGTGGCCAAAATCCCATTTAACTTCAATGGGATTTTGGGTATCTATCATGCTTGTGCTCTTGGAAACACCCCTCCCTCCCCAATGCCTTTGGGAAGAGAACCCCCTTTGGGAGGGGAATGGAAAGATAAAAAGTCAATGAAATGACAATGACTTCAGTAGATATTTTGGAAGAAGCACAAGACCTGTTTTCTGTATCTTCGCCTAGGATGGCCCATTCTCTGTTTCTATGGCATAGTTGCAGATGCTTCTGAAAGCCCTATGAGCTGGTCTGCTAAGGTTACTTGATATGAAGTAATTTGTATTCTATAGTCCTTTTCTGTTGTTTCTTCCAAATGGTATGTTGTGGAGAACGTCTCACAATCCGTCCCTAAAGCTTAGTTTTATTTTTTCATCAATAGACTGAGCCAATGTAAAGCAAAATAGATGGTTCTATAAGGTAAGAAAGAGAGACAACAAGGCTTGGCAAATTTCTTTTTCCTGAAGGTTAGCAAAGGCAGCATGCGATACTGTGGGGGGTTCACCAGGACTAGTGTGGGGTTGTCACTTGTAACTTGGGTGTTTCTGTGCTGTGCAGCTTTGGCTCAAAGCCCTGACACCAACAGCCCTTCTAGTCCCTAGTCTCCCCAAAACTGTCTTCCCTGCAGTGTCCAGTCCTTCTCACTGGATCGTCACAGCAATTATTACGGTCGCTGGCCCCAAAGAGACAGAATGCATACCAGCGTGATAGTTTAGCTGAGGATTTTACCCTTCAATTTACTACCCAGCACTGACATGGTTAGGTTATAAAACAAAAATAAGTTTATTAACAAAACAGATATTTAAGTGATAATAAATAGGCACAGAAGACACAGGTCTGGTTAAAAGTAAAACAAAACAAAACATGCTTCCTAGTGACTGAAATTTAATTTCAGCAAGTTACAATCTTTGTCGAAGCAGGTTTTTCACCTATAGTCAGTTTACTGCTACTCTTGCCTCCTGGGCCAGATTGCCTGTGTACGGCACTTTCATGAATGCAGTGGATGCTGCTCCCCATTGTCCCCTAAGTAAGGGGTACCCATAGCCTTATATTCCTTATATTCTCCAAGTTTATCATCATTTTCAAAGTCAGGAAGCCCTCCTGGGGGCTCAGCTTGCTGTGTCCACCAGGGAGCCAACGCCAGGTTCATTTTTGCAGTCTCCTGTGATTTTTGCAAAGCAAATGGTCTTCCTGTGACCCCTGCTACAAATGAATGGTCCATTGTTCTTGGCCACATCTGGCTTGATTTTTCAATTGAGCCCAAGAGGGGCTGGCTATTCTCCTTCATCTGGTAAAAACCTGTTTTGCCTCCTTGGTCTGTTTACAGACTCCAAAACATACTAGCAGAGAGTATCCATAATTTTGCATACAGCAGTGTTACATTCATTTTACAGTGACATTAAAGACCAGTGTGGTGTTAGTTTTCACACGATCTGTTACATGACTCCTTTAAAATAAATATCAGGGTAGGAGAGGAGGTTTATTGAGCAGGTCAGGCCATACACGTAGCAGGGAGCCCCTTGCCAACTGGCACTGGGGTGCTCTTAGGGTCACACAGTTTATCAGACAATAAATTACAAGAGGGAGCAAGAACATTGTTATTGCTGCCATCTGAGATTTAAGCCCCACTGTTGCGATAGGCATAACAAAAGGGAGACCTGTAAGACAAGAAAATATGTGCGGAAAAAAAATGAACTTGAAATTTAACACACATTGGGGCAGATCCTCAGCTCTGGCTAAGGATCATGCAGTGCAAGGTGGTGTGTGTGTGTGTGTGTGTGTAAGCTCAACTTTGCACTCCACCAATTCTGAGACACAGAACTCGCCGATGCGTTCCCCTGATCCTGAGGCAGTGTAAGGAAGCTCAGTTCCCTTATGTAGGTTAAAACAGCCCTTAAACTACTTTAGCTCAAACTTCTCTACCTGTTAACATCCCTGTGGTGCCAACACTACAGTGCATCTTGGTCGTATCTTAGCCTTGTCCCTGGTTCTATGGTCCCTTTGCTGGCAGCTGTGTGGAGAGGGTGGCATCGGTATCTCTACAACTCTACTGCACTGCAGGATCCCCCTGGCACTTAGGAGATCCTCCCTGGTTCAGATATGCTGGCTCTACAGCCAGAATCAGACAGAGGGATGGCACAAAGTGGCCACTTAACAATGGTTCAAAAAAGGCAATTGTTCACAGCACTCCCTATTTTCAAAGCACAGTAAAAACATTAGCTAATTAAAGTAAATGTCTTTACCCTGCAATAGCTTTCGCCCCATAAAAGGCATTTTGAGGCTGGATAAAATACCTTTACTTCTTTATCAATAACACACTATTTCAGTTTATACAGTGCATCAATCTACATGGTGAGATAGCAATGTTCCTGTTTCCTGCACCAGCCCCACTTAAACTAAATATATATCTTTAAAAAGATATTTATCTGTGTTGGCTACAGGATGCTCTTGCCTTACCGCAATACAACTTTATTTTGTACAGCATCAGATTGTCTCTCTGAATGTTTTACAGTCAGAGTGAAATAATAAAGAGCAGAGGCAATGAGGGCTGCAGAAAAAGCACCAACCTATTTTGAGATGCTTTTGTAGATAGAGCACTGAACTAGGACTCAGGGGACCTGGCTCTATCCCTAGTCTGCTGGGTGACTTTGGGCAAATCACTTCACCTTTCTGTACCTCAGTTTCCCTAGCTATAACATGGAGATAATGATACTGACCTTCTTTTGGAAAGTGCTTTGAGATCTCTGGATGAAAAGAGCTATATAAAAGCTAGGTGGTATTATGATGTGGGTGAGATTATATACAGGCAATCTGACCCAGGAGCTGTAGTAACTATGGTGAGATTGTGGGAAGAAGCTAAAAGGAGGCCGATGCTAGATGAGAAGAGGGAGGGGAGTGGAAAGGAACAAGTTTCATGAGGCAGGTTGGACCAAGACCCTAAAGAGTTTTTAAAATCAAAGTGCAATTTAGAGCTATATCTTGATCCTGTCTGGGGAGGCAGTGGGATTGGCTAAGGAGGGAGTATTACCCAGGGACCCCCTCGTGGCAGAGGGCACAAGGGGGGTGCATAGGGTTTTATTGGGATCCCTTGGGTCAGATATATGCATCATAGTTCACCAAAGGGTGGCATGTGGGGATCTCTACCGAGAGCCAGTAGTGTGCTCTCAGCATAATCATTGTGGAATGTATGTACGGATAATATCTAAGGAGTTATGTATCTCTACCAAAAATTATGTTCTTCAGGTCTTGGATTTAAGGCATGTCACCAGGAGGTGATATATCTCCTGCCTGAAATGAACATTTCCAAGGTAACAGACATCTATCTCCCTGTCAGCCATTTGGTATTGTGTATTGTATGCCTCACACTGCATGCCTATTTGCATACTGAGCCAGCTGCGAAATGAGAAATTGCAAAATCTATGAGAAAGGAAATCTGCAAGCTGAAACAAACACCAGGGGGTGTCCTGTTTATGACAAAGGATATATATTTTGGGGGACAAAGAATCCTTCATCTAGCAGGCAAGCTGGCACCAGGTCTGTCTCATGAAAGGCGTGTTACAGCCACCAGGCTGTAAAATGCTGCAAGGATTTTGGGTGAGTAACCCTTGGTTAGACATGAGAGTACCTTGTTGATCTCAGCGAGGCTCCATAAAGCGTGTCATGATTTTATGTTATGTGGAACCGTTTCCAATGCTTCTGCTTACGATTACTTGAATCTCTGTGCTTTATCTGTAGCTTTTACTAGATTTCACTATAAACCTAAGTACTGGGTGATAAGCAGCACAGTCATGTGAGATGGAACTGGTAAGCGGGACACAGTGAATCTGCGAATACTAAGAGTGTCCAGCGGACCAGGGGCTGGCCACTACAGAAAGACAGTTCAGACTGAAGGGGTTGGAGAGCTGACCCCTGGCAGGCACAGACAAGCCTTCCTCATGCTAAGGGCAGGTGGTTGCAAGGTGCCTCACAACCCTGGGTACCCCCAGGAAACGTCACAAGGAGATGACATGGTTGTTCTTCTTACATAATAATTTCTTTTCTAGACTTTCTGTGGATGATTTATTTAGGGTATGGATACAGAAGGAAGTCGCACACTACATCCCTTCCCTGGGTGCTGTTTGGTACAGTCGGGCACAGTGGTGAAGTGCAGAAGTAAGCAAGTGCACTGCAGAGACAGCTCTTCCATCATGCATTGCAACATTAATCCTGCCCCTTTATAGGCCTCACCCATACCTGGCGAGGCAAGTCATTCTCTTCAAGAGTCTGCCAAATCACAAGCGCTGCTTTGTTATATTCTGTTCACCAGAGGGCTTGTTCTCCTCTCCATACATGTACCTATAGTGGACTTCCATTAATGTGAACGAGAGCCATGCTGGGTATGGGCACTGAAGGACGGACAGACTTCACAGCTTGGACATCTGGAAAAGTACAGGTTGTTGGGCTAGCAGATTCCATTCCCTAGTCTGAGCTCTGTGCAGACCTTTCTAATACACACACATTTTGAATCAAGACTTGCCCTCCAAGATCTGTCCCACACTGTTCCTCACACAATTGCTTGTGTGGACAGGAAATGTGTGTGTACATTTTTAATTGTTCGTTCACCCAACCAGTGATTTGACCAGATCACTCTCATGGTGGCTGTCAGATCACTTGCATTTGACACATAAAACCCTGTCATAAATATAAAGAGAAGGGTAAACCCCTTTAAAATCCCTCCTGGCCAGAGGAAAAATCCTCTCACCTGTAAAGGGTTAAGAAGCTAAAGGTAACCTCGCTGGCACCTGACCAAAATGACCAATGAGGAGACAAGATACTTTCAAAAGCTGGGAGGAGGGAGAAAAACAAAGGGTCTCTGTCTGTCGGTATGCTGCTTTTGCCGGGGATAGAACAGGAATGGAGTCTTAGAACTTTTAGTAAGTAATCTAGCTAGGTATGTGTTAGATTATGATTTCTTTAAATGGCTGAGAAGAACTGTGCTGGATAGAATGACTATTCCTGTCTGTGTGTCTTTTTTGTGTAAGCAGAGTCAGGATGGGCTCCACCCTGACATCTGGTGGTGAGGTGTGGCAAGTAGTGGAAAAGAACTTCAGGGGCTGATCTCAATTTGCATAGGCACACCCACCCCGCCTAGAATGAGGCCATAACTGCCCAAATGGTCACTTTGGCTGTTGTGGGATCCCCAGTGTCTTTGTTATTGGGGCGGGAAGAGTAAATTGTTATTACCCTGATTATGGGAACTGTGCTTGGAACTGTACTTGGCCTTTTGTTATGATGGAGGGACTCACCATCAACTGAGTAGCACTCGCTAGGCAAGGGGCATGGGTTCCAAAACTCTGTGAATTGAGAGAGACTTGAGACAGGTATTAGTACCTGGTGGTGTGGGCCCCTTTGTGAGGGCCTGAAGCACCAATTGCACCTCTGTCTCTCTCCACTGTGGAATGTCAGAGCTAATTTTGGGTCTATTAAGAGTCTTGCTGCAGGCACTGTGCTGCATTCACTTTGGCCTTATGGTGCACCAGCACTAAGGCCCCCACTACGATGAGCTGAAATCACTAAGAGCACTGTGTCAAGTAGTGGGGAGCCAGAAGATCTAGAGTGCAGTGGTGCTGTTCGTGAGACAGCGGCGTGTTCGTGAGACGGCGAGCTGAGCTGAGCAGAGCTGTTCGTGAGACGGCGAGCTGAGCTGAGCAGAGCTGTTCGTGAGACGGCGAGCTGAGCTGAGCAGAGCTGTTCGTGAGACGGCGAGCTGAGCTGAGCAGAGCTGTTCGTGAGACGGCGAGCTGAGCTGAGCAGAACTGTTCGTGAGACGGCGAGCTGAGCAGAGCTGTTCGTGAGACGGCGAGCGGAGCTGAGCGGAGCTGTTCGTGAGACGGCGAGCGGAGCTGAGCGGAGCTGTTCGTGAGACGGCGAGCTGTGCAGAGCGGAGCTGTTCGTGAGACGGCGAGCTGAGCAGAGCGGAGCCGGTCGTGGCGGAGTGGAGCCGTTCGTGAGACAGCGGTGTGTTCGTGAGACGGCGAGCTGAGCAGAGCTGTTCGTGAGACGGCGAGCTGTGCAGAGCGGAGCCGGTCGTGGTGGAGCAGAGCCGTTCGTGAGACAGCGTAGCAGAGCAGAGCCCTGTGGGGCAGTCTGCTTCAGGACACGTAAGGTACCCCTTACCTCTTTCCCCCACACACAGGCATATTTTAGCCAGACTGGGGAGTAATACTCTGCAGATGAACTTTTGAACTCTGGGGCTGGACTTTTTGGATTTTGGGTGATTTGAGGATTGCTGGACTCAAGAGACGTTTGGGTTCTGGGACTCAAGAACCTGAGGGAAAGGATGTGGCCCAATTTTCTGGGGTGGGTCTTTGCTCATGGTTTGGTTAATGAACACTAGTTGTGGTGTTTCCCCAATTTAACGCTGATGTCGTTTATCTCATGTTATTAAAGATTCTCTACTACACCGAGACTCTGTGCTTGCGAGAGGGGAAGTATTGCCTCATTGAGGCGCCCAGGGGGTGTGTAAGATTTTCCCAGGTCACTGGGTGGGGGCTCGAGCCAGTTTTGTATTTACTTTGATGAGAGGGAACCCCTGTGTACTGAACCCGGCCCTTGCTGCTATCAACTTGGCCTGGCAGAAGGGTTACATTTGTAACTTAAGGTTTTGCCTACAGGGATTCTCTATGTTTTGAATCTAATTACCCTGTAAGGTATCTACCTGATTTTACAGAGGAGATTTCTTTACTTCTGTTAAAAGTCTTCTTGTAAGAAAACTGAATGCTTTTTCATTGTTCTCAGATCCAAGGGTTTGGGTCTGTGGTCACCTATGCAAATTGGTGAGGATTTTTACCAAACCTTCCCCAAGAAGTGGGGTGCAAGGGTTGGGAGGATTTTGGGGGGAAAGACGTGTCCAAACTATGTTTCCCAGTAAACCCAGTTAGAGTTTGGTGGTGGCAGTGGAGATCCAGGGACAAGGGATAAAATTAATTTGTACCTTGGGGAAGTTTTAACCTAAGCTGGTGAAAGTAAGCTTAGGAGGTTTTCATGCAGGTCCCCACATCTGTACCGTAGAGTTCAGAGTGGGGGAGGAACCTTGACAAACCCACAAACTGAATTTTCTACCTGCTCACCTTTAACAAAACTGTTGTCATCTGCATTCAGAGGGGGAATGACTCATGCTTCATTCCAGGCCTGAAGAAAAGGATATGGGCCAACCCACTTTACCAGAAAAGCTCTAACTTCCCCATGCCATGACAAGTGACCTGGCTGATTCCCACCTTCATTTGGCACCAGTATTACCTGGGGAAAAAAATGGTAGCACTGATCCAGATGCTCTAGGATTTCCTCCCCCTTGGTGGTGGTGCTATATGAAGCAGAGAAGGTTTCATGTCATGTGGTACAGAATATTATGGCCAAGATTTTTAAGTGAATAGTGACTTTGGGTGTTCTGATGGGGTATATAAACCTCACCATGGTGACAAAGAGGTTAAAGAGCTGCTGCGGGCAAGGATGGCCCTGCCCCTCTGGCCCTGTCAATCACGTCAGGGTGGAATAAGGGTTTAAAGGCAGGAAGCAGAGGACAGTAGGTGAGCAGTTCTGGATGGGAATAGACGGCAGTTCTACAGCTCCTGAGAGAGGATCCTGGAAGGCTTCAGGGAACCGGTCCTCAAGAAGGACACTCACTAATCTCCCCCATGCCTACAAGGAGACAGACTCCAGTATACTGACCAGGTAGCATAGATTTGGCAAGCCCCAAGGTGAGCTGTTAAGCAGTCAATACAACTATCCTGTACCCCTTCTGGGGTTAGGGACTCTGGGACTATACTGAAAGGACTTTGGCAGCGGGTACTAGGAGCCCCCCATCCCCTTCAAATGCAATTGGACTATTGGCTCAATTTTGTATTGGGGAGACTCTTGTTTATGCAGATGGGAGCACTCCCTGGGTTTTGCAGCACCCATTGAGCAGTAGGTGCCTGTCAGTATCCTGAGAACTGGGAAAGTGTCCAGCTCCAGTCACTGTATAGGGTCCTGATTATTTAGTTATTTTGTTTAGAAAGTGCAGAGAAGTTACTCTCTGAAAAGCAAGACCTCTTCAAAGGGTCTTAAACTGGGCTCCCTAAAATCACCCGTGATGTTTTAAAACTTTGGCCTATATATTTAATTGGACCATATGGATTTCTTCCACTACACACCCTGGATACTGATGGTTGAGGAAGTTCAAATATTTTGGAGTAGTTATTTGTTTCCAGATTTGAAATACTCTGGAGCTTGGAGGCATTCAGACCTAAGGCACATTAGATGAAAGGACCATGTGCAAGATTCAGATCCAGGTTCAGATTCCAAAATACCACCCCCTCAAAAGTTTGGGGTGTGTCCAGTTTGGGCCCATATGTGGTTCAGAGAAAGGTGTGAATGCTTATCCAAATTATCCAGTTCTCTTGATCTCCCAGAGAGAGCTGGAAATCTCAGCGGAACTGGCTGCCTAGTGAGCTTTCAACTATTTCCATTATTTTGAATCTTCTACCTCTGATCCTAAATAGAACCCAGAAGTGCACAAAAATGGGAGTAAGAGGGGAAAATTCACTAGTTTTGGGAAACCTTAAAGGTTGTGTTTTGCTGAGGTTCTGGGTGAAGATTTTTATTTTAATCCAATTGATTTGCCCATAGCTCATCCAGGCGCTCTTAACTTGTTACAACCCAGTGTTCCATGAGACTGACAGCATAGAGAAATATTGTGGAGTTCTTTCTCTGCTCTGACAATGCCATCTTTCTAAAACAAAGGTTCCTCTCTGCTCAAACAACTTGCAAAAGAAAAACACGTAAGGTTCCACTGAGTGTTGTTATTTCCTACATTGGAGGGTTGTGGCATGGATTCATTAGCGAATGCTTGCAAAGCACTTTGAAAATGTAAACCGAAATGTATGGGAAATGCTTAGAGTCAATGAAGCAGCGTGATCTAGTGGACTGAGCACAGGACTGGAAGCACAGGCGTTCCTGAGTTTTAAACACTGCTCTTGTTGTAAGAAGTCATTGGACCACCCTTATCCTCAGTTTCCCCTGAAAAAATGGGAATAATAATTCTTCCCTACCTGACAGAAATGGTGTGAGAATTAATTAGCTAAAGTTTGTAAAGCACTTCGAACATGAAAAGCAAACAAAGATGCCTTTGTTTTACTAATTTTACGTTTGCTTTTCTTGCTAGGCATTTCAGTGGGAGTTAAAAAGAAATCAGACAAAGGTAAAGGTAAGCTATCCATTAAAAAACTTATTCTTTTGAAGTATCCATTTGTGTCTTTACTATGCAAGATAAATAGCTCCAAAAACTAAGTATGCAAACAACAGAACATTAAATTTCTGTTCAGGTAGTAGTAGAAGTTAAATTTATGCAGGAGAAAAAATGAGCAATTTGTTGTTATATGTTTTTACTTTAACCTGATCCTGCATCAGGAAACTTCCATACAGGATTCTCTTTAGAAACTTTGTGCACAGTTCGTTCTTAACTGTAGGGAATCCCTAACAGCACCAGTAAATAAGCAACTCAGGAATTAAATTAGCCCCTAGCTATCTTAAGCAAATAACCTACAAGGGAAATTGTGTTATCTAACTGGCCAGTTGATGCTTGGCATTTTCCAGCTTTAAGAAAGAAATTAAATGGGAGAGCAGTGTATTACTCTCATTTCAAATCCTCTGGAGCAGATAAACATTATCATGAAACTGGCCAAGGATGAAATTTAAATAAGTAGTGATTGGAAAGGATGACAGCAAGAGAGTTTCCAAAAAAAAAAAAAAAAAAAAAAAAAAAAAAACACAGATCAGTTTAATTAACTACAAATTTTGGAGTACAAAGATAGGGGGGAATTATTGAGTTTGATGTGTAATGCATGCTCAATATTTCTGTAAACAGATTAGTGTAAAGAAACCCTGCCATATAATTATCCTTTAAAATAAAATAAATAAAATAAATCCTGGAGCTTTCTACACACTTTTCTACTTGTAAATCACTGTCACTTTATAATTCCAGTGTGGATTACAGATTCATTCCATTTCTTCTATGTTCTCTAACAAAACAGAACCCTTCTCCCATGCACTTCTGTACAGAACAGTTTGGTTTGTGGAATAACCACCAGGTGTGTCTGCCATGCACAAAGGATTATGAATCCTCATGTCATGGTCATATGTTTATACCGCTCATTTCTTTTCTGAGAGCTCTGCATTGTGCAAACATAATGTCATCTGTAAATACAGTAGTTGGAGAATTAAATAAATGTTACGTCACAGTCCCAGACTAGAACAGCAATTCTTTCTCCTTTTTTTATTTTTGGTTGCTCAAAAAGCAAAACTCCTGGGTCTGTGGCTCTTCATTTGATCCCAGTTATAATCCCACAGATGCTGTGAGGATACCTGGGTTTAGCAGAGCTCTAAAACAACCCACTCGACTTTGGACTTTTTCCATTTTTAGCAATCACACTGTCATTCATAATCCATGAAGTGGGATGAAAACAAACTATTCATGTTTTTAAAAAGGATAATGGTGAGAGCAGCACGCACCCGTTGATTAAGCAAACAAGTAAGCAGTCAGAACTTACAAATTCTTATCCCAACACTGACTGCTTCTGTGTTCTTGGGCAAATGATTTATACTCTCAGTGCCTCAATTTTCCCCCATCTATAAAATGAGAATGGTGTAAGGATCAGTTAACTAAATGATTGCATAGTGCTTTGAAGATGCAGAAGTGCCAAGTATTATGGTTTACCTGTGGCCTGCTTTCTCTTTACAGTTGCAGTGTATATTACTGCATGGTGAAAAACTCCTGCTGTATTATGAACATTTTATTGTATTGTCTCAGTTGTATCCAGTATACTTCCATATCTTAATCACTAGTCTGCTGTAACCCAGATCTGGATTGCAGCAGTCTCTAACTGCTAAACTTCTTCCCTTCCATGCCTTAATCTCTCTCCTCTTGAGTTTGTTTTCTCTGTATCTCTATGGCAGGGCTACAGTGATGACTGTTATGCCTAGTTCCATTGCATTTTGTGCCTTTGGGAATGGTTTCCAACAAGAAATATGTTAAGTACAAAAAGCAAACTGATTTCTCCAGCTGCAGAGTGAGATTGCTCTGGTGTTATAGGCTGTCAAGTGTCCTTCCTAGGAACTCTAGGGTACAGATGTGGGGACCTGCATGAAAGACCCCCTAAGCTTATTCTTACCAGTTTAGGTTAAAAACTTCCTCAAGGTACAAACTTTGCCTTGTCCTTGAACTCTATGCCAAGCCCTACACCCCCTTTCCTAGGGAAGACTTGATAAAAATCCTCACCAATTTGCATAGGTGAACACAGACCCAAACCCTTGGATCTTAAGAACAAGGAAAAAGGAATCAGGTTCTTAAAAGAAGAATTTTAAATTAAAGAAAAAGTAAAAGAATCACCTCTGTAAAATCAGGATGGTAAATACCTTACAGGGTAATCAGATTCAAAACATAGAGAATCCCTCTAGGCAAAACCTTAAGTTACAAAAAGACACAAAAACAGGAATATATATTCCATTCAGCACAACCTATTTTACCAGCCATTTAACAAAAGAAAATCTAACGCATTTCTAGCTAGATTACTTACTAACTTAACAGAAGTTCTGAGGATTTATGAAGAGCATTCCTGATCTGTTCCCAGCAAAAGCATCCCACAGACAGACAGAGCCTTTATTCCCCCGCTCCCCTCCAGCTTTGAAAGTATCTTGGCTCCTCATTGGTCATTTTGGTCAGGTGCCAGCAAGTTTATCTTAGGTTCTTAACCCTTTACAAGTGCAAGGGTTTTGCCTCTGCCCAGGAGGGATTTTATACTTCTGTATACATAAAGGTGGTTACCCTTCCCTTTATATTTATGACACAGGCCTTAGTACTTATACGTCAAAGGAGATCAAGCTACCTGATGAGGGGCTAGGTTAAAAACAGGCAAGTTTTCGGCATCAAGATAATGCAGGAATGGGGCCATTAGAAAGGCCAAAGATAGCATACTTTTTACATTGCTTGTTGTTTCTAATATGGAAGGTTTAGGGCTTCAGCAAAGATACCCGAGGAGCCAGTCCTGTAACAGCAGACATGTGAACATCCCTGATAAATAGCGTGCTGGATTCACAGGTGGATTCTGTTTAAAATGGAGTAGTAATTTGCAGGGGGCGGAAATAAGCACACATAATTCAACCCTGGTGCTCTGTATGGTAACTTGCACTGAGTGCCTCGTAGGCCTGCTGTCTCTGGTAAGAACTGCAGTTTAGGCTTGAGGCGCTAGGTGGCTGACAGGCAAAATTTAGATCCTCCAAATACCGGCTCAAGTGCCACCTAACCCTGTAGGTATCTGAAGTCCCTAGGGCACCTACATTTCTGTTGGTGGGCAGGTGCACAGCCACCAAAGTCCTGATGCCAACCCACCAACTCATGCCTAAATCACAGCAAGATAGTCAAGCTAGGTGTCCTGTCCCCGCCATCCGCAGGGCCTGATTCAGGAGGTGTGATCAGAGCCCAGCTACTACACCAGGCCTCGGCAAAGCATGGGCCGAGGGAGGTGGTTCCACATTCCCCTTTAGCCCAGGGGTTAGGGTACTCACCCAGGATGTGACAGGCCTGTGTTCAAATCCCATCTCTGCCTGAGCAGGGTTTTCAGTGCAGGGCTCTCACCTCTGAGATGCACTGGGCTATGGAGCCTTCTGAAGCGGGTTTCTCTCAGTCTCTCCTGTGGAAGCTGTTCCACTTCGTATGAATTGCTTAACAGTCATTGGGCCAGGGAAAGCATAAGGATGTCTCTCTAGCCCAGTCATTAGGGTGCTCACCTTGCACTTAGGAGACCAAGTGCGAGTCTCTGATCCAATGACCAATTATACAAAGTAGAACATCTCCAAGAAGAGAGATTGGGGGGGAGTGGAGAAACTCCAGTCCAGAATGCTGGGTTGCCCCATGGTCAGGGCACTCACCTGAGAGCTAAGAGACCTGGGTTCAAAACCCTGCTGACATGGCAGAGCAGGTATTTGAGACTGGGTTTCTCCCATGTGGGTGAGTGTTCTTGACTGGACCAAAGATTATGGGGACGGGGGCCCTCCCCCAGCTGTGTCTTATGCAAGACAGGGCTTAGGTGCCTAACTCCAGGAGAGGTTTCATGGCTGTGAATCTCAAGGAGAGGGAGGCACCTCTCTCCAGCCCAGACTTAGGTGCCCATGTCCCTTCAAGGAGCAAGGCTTAGACCCTAACCCTCTCCTTGGCATTTCTAAATAGCTAGTTTAGGCTGCTCCCAGGTCAGCATGCTGTGAAGCCATTTTGTAGGCACCTAACTCTCCCCATGCATTGTATAGGGAGGCTGGGTACCTAACACAGGGCTGTGGATTCTATTAGGCATCAGGGCATCTAAATATTAGGCATTGCAACACTTAGCCTAACTTCCTCTTGTAGATCTAGCCCTTTGTGCCTTGGCTGGTTTTTCCACACTGTTTCTTTAAGAAAGAGAAGCCTGCTTTACACTGTGAGCCTTAGTTCAGGAAGTCAGGCTTGTGTGAGGTCTCTGGGTTCCTCTGATTTTATAATACCAAATGACTGTGACTAGTTTTACACACCTGCTCTTCCCCAAGTAAAATCTGCTGTGGGGGAGGAGGTTTCTGGCAATATGGATAAGCTGTTTAGCATTAATTGTGGCAGCCTGGGGGTCGAGTAGCATAGTTGCTTTAAGCCCATGATTGGCCTTGAGGAAAGAGTGTTCTTCTCCACCAGGTTAAATTTGGTGAAGGAGGAGCAAGTACTTGTGGGAGAGTTGTGTGTGTTCTGGCTGAGAGGTTCAGGGACTGTCTAAATAAACAGCATTGTGATAGTCTGCGTATCTGGGAGCAGATGACTCTTCTGGCTAAAACATTAGCTTAAAGGTATGGGAAGATCTGGTGTGTCCCTAAATAGGCTGAAGGTCAATATGGGGCCAATGGCCCAGAATGAAGAACATTAAAACAAATAACAGTAGAGGAAGTTCAATGTGAAGGAATAACTTTAATATAACCATCAAGTTGTGAAACTCTAATTTCATGAGACAGCACTTTGGAATAGCATTAAAAATGTTAAAGTGGGATAATAATAACAGTGTCTCTGTGTGAGACAGTGGAATAAAATGAGTATATTTCTTCAGGAGGATCAACTGAAAAATTTGCATTAACAAGGAAACTGTGACCCAAGACCTTGGCAATGGAGAGCTGTGTATCATTTTTTCATATAGCATTCTACCTAATGAACTCAATAATTGTTTTGGACTTCTGTGTGAACTCCTGCTACTTTTGCACAGGTGTAATTCCATTGATTTCCTTGAATTACTCTTTATATAGTGCTGCCAGGAAGAGCTGAGTCAGGCTCCTTGGAGGGGTGAGAGCCGGATTGGTGAGAAACCTTTTCTTTCTACAGTGGATGAATTTGGAGATTGTGAAGTTGTTTGTAATGAAGTGAAGTGTTCAAATATTTTCAGTGCACTGAAACCATGTGCAAAATTACCGCTCTGGCTGTAATAGACCTCAGAGTCGGGCTGTTCTTAGAAGAAAATCGGAGAGTTCCACTCGCTACAGAGGCTTCTTTTCACTGAAAAGTTACCTCCAATGTTGTCCCTGACTTAAGTCCTGTCCACACACACAAATCCTTGAGTGCAGTGGTGCTTTCCCTTCAGTTGTCTGGCTTGAGAAGAGGGGTATGGCTAAAACTCAAGTGAGCACAAACAGCAAACTCTGCTGCAGGTTATGCAGGCTACCACCACTCAAGTACTACAAATCTTCCAATGCCTTTCCATGATTCTCCCCATGTGGCCAGCAAGCACAGAGAAATTATCCTACAATTCACTGGGAAAGAATTCATGCAGTGGCTCAAAAGTCTTAGGGCCACAATAAGCAAGTGCAGCACCAGCATGGATGCATCAACTCAAGAGTTATTTTGCAGTATGGCTGCTCTCGCTCAAGCTAGGCTAACTGAAAAGGAGTAACTCAAGTTAACACTGCAGTGAAGACGTACAAAGGGAGTCCTGCTCTGAGAAGGTAAGGCTGCTTATAAATACTTCGGGTGTAGAGGGTGAATCCTGTTGAGTAGTTTCCACAACCATTCTTACAATCTAGAAATACAAATTGGTTCTTTTCTGACCCTGAGTTTAAAAGTACCCTCCAATTGCTACAATTATACAGCTACTTCATCTACAGGAAAGGCTTCCTACACTAACTCCCTGCTCTCTAGTCTGAGAGAAATGTGAATCCAGGTCTTTTTTTTTTTTTTTAAAAGAAGTACCATCTCTTCGTTCACTACAAATGTTGATGAATCAACTGATCAAAGAGCTCCAGGTTTGATCTTCTCTGTTTCAGTCAGTTTTTTTCCTGATCACTGATTTAGTTTATTCAAGCCTCTGGATTTTTCAGACATGGTGGGGGGAGGAGGCAGGGGGACGAAGGTTTCTAACCATCAGACGAGTGAAGTTCTGGAACAGCCTTCCAAGGGAAGCAGTGGGGGCAAAAGATCTATCTGGCTTCAAGATTAAACTCAATAATTTTATGGAGGAGAAGGTATGATGGGGATAACATGATTTTGGCAATTAATTGATCTTTAACTATTCATGGTAAATAGGCCCAATAGCCTGTGATGGAATATTAGATGGGGTGGGATCTGAGTTACTACAGAGACTACTTTCCTGGATATCTGGCTGGTGAATCTTGCCCACGTGCTCAGGGTTCAGCTGATCGCCATATTTGGGGTCCTCCATGGACAGATTGGAAGAGGCCCTGGGGGTTTTTCACCTTCCTCTGCAGCATGGGGCACGGGTCACTTGCTGGAGGATTCTCTGAACCTTGAAGTCTTTAAACCATGATTTGAGGACTTCAATAGAGAGATTTATTGCAGGAATGGGTGGGTGAGATTCGGTGGCCTGCTTTGTGCAGGAGGTCAGACTAGATCATAATGGTCCCTTCTGACCTTAATATCTATGAGTCTGAGACTCAGGATCAAAAAACAAAATAGTTTAGACCATTTGGCGCTCTTTTTGGTCATGTATTATCACAAAGCATGCATATGTTTTTATACTACCTTTGAAAATATAATATTTTTGTTTCTTATATTTTGGAGTGGAAAATCCAGAAGTTCCTTGGACAGTTCACTTGCAATTTAGAATATTCATATTTCATGGTTAATGCATTTGATCCTATATCAAAGTGAGAAAATTCCATTAAATTAAAGGTATAGGGTTTTTTAAAAAATATATGGTGCATTATTTCAGCACCTCAAGGAATTCAAAAGAATTTTTCAATAGTGTTAAAATGCAAATTTACTTAATGTATTTGTAGTACATGTGTTTAGTCCAGCTATGGTATTAAAATGTTTTTGCTTCAGTGGTGGTTTGTCTGAGTGAACACCTCAGGGTATGACCCCTTAGTAGAATTTATGTTTGAATTCAGGAAAATAAAATATTTGTGGTAGTACTGGCCAAAGAATAGGGAATGAAGGTATTAAAAGCATCACAACAGTAGGAAGCGAAATGGATACAATGAAGGGTTGGGTTTGTATGCTTTGTTAGGAAAGATGGACTCTAATCTGTCAATTCATAGCTATTACAGTATAGGTAATGTTAACATAGAATTACTGACAAATAGGAGCATTTTGTCCTTTTTAAAGCACTGGTTTGAGGTGTTACCCTGAAAGCAGTTACATTAGTCTCCTCCTTTAAAAATATGTAATTATCATACCAAAAAGGATTTCTTCTAACTTCCTCAGCGTAGACTGAGAGTGGGTGGGTGGGATATGGATATGGGCTGAGACATGGTTATAGTGCAGATACACCTTCAAGTGAACTTTTGAAGAAATAATGTGTAAAAGGAGTGCAGGAAAAATAGGAACCCAGATCTGTTTATCCAGAATAGAATTGGGAAACAACCAGTGGATAGTCATAACCCTACAAAGGGGTTCTCTAGAATATGCCTGGGATTATAATGAACAGACTAAAACTTTAAACATCCAAAGGATCATGCACTGGGAGGATACAATACACTAGTAGTACAAGACACTTATTGACTGATGTTACTCTCTATTGGTTCGTATGTATATAACACTTATATGTTGTATTACATGTTGGGGTTAGCGGCTCATGGCTTCTCCCTTCCTGCACAATTTTGGGGATGGAAATTGTGGTTGGTCTTCTGAGAGTGTGTGGATGTTTTTTTTTTTTTTTTTTTTTTCTTCTTTTTTTACAAACCCCCTACAAGTACCCATGCAGTACAAAAAGAACCATGTGACTACTTTACTTTACTGTATCCTGCTCAAGATAAATGGACAACTTATCCTCCATTACAAACAATTAACCTGGGTGAGAAAGTTGCATTAAGTTAAGATAGCATAATGTTATCCATGAGAAAGGGATTGACTATGTATATGGATATCAAGAATTTATTGAGTTTGTCATAGTTAATGACTACAAACATTTTGCATGGGATATTAAACCTTGTGTTTAGGGCTTAAGCCAATCCCTACAATTTAGAGATCAGGCTGAGACCTATGTAGCGAGCTAACTGTCCCACATTGACCTACTGTGGGCTTCTTAAATCTTCCACTTGAAGCATCTGGCACTGACCACTATCAGAGACAGGATACTGGACTAGATGGACTCTGGGTCTGATCCAACATGGCAATTCCTATGTTCCTAGAACCATGGTTGGCACTGGTAATAAAATACCCACTGGCAGACTGTGTAGCTTCCATCTAAGGAGGACAGCTGTAGGAAAAATATGGTACAAAGTTTATTTTTAAGAGGCAACACAACAGTATGCATTATGTCTCACAATCACACGCTTGCAGTATACAATTATTTCGATGATTATTGCTTGAAAATTATAACTTTTTACCTAACGAAATACTTCATAATGTTGCCGGCACCCAGTGCTGAGAGGCTGAACAACAGCTTGAGTTGGTTTGTTACCCGGTGTGCTACACCCAATAATCACAACGGGGTGGAGAAGCAGAAAAGTTTATTTGAAGCTTCAAATAGGTACAGGGAGATTTGAATCTCAAATCCTGTACACAGAGCAGGAAGTTACACAGGCTTTTATACATCCTTTTCCCCAGCATACTTATCCAATAGCAAGCTGCCCTAATTATCCATATAGCCAGCCAATCCAGTTCCCAGCTAGTTCCCTGGTTCTCTGTATCATTTGTTAAACTATACATAAAGCTGCTTTATTCAGCATTGTTCTTCCATATCTGCCCTGTGTGGCCTTGCTTAGTTTCAGGCAGTCTGACTCTGCAGCATATTGTTGCAGATTCTCAGCATAACTGCTGTGTGTGCCTCCAGGCGGGGGGGCCAAGGACACTTGGGCCTAGTACGCAGAGCTGCTGTGAGTGCCTCCAGGCGGGAGGGGGGCCAAGGACACCTGGGCCTAGTGCGAGGGAGCTTCATGACACTCGTGGTCTTCCGTCCCCTCGAGTTACCTAGTGGCCGTGCCCCAGTGTCCCCAATAATAGTAGTAACTGTTTATCGGATATGGGGAGTGGTTGACATAGGGATCTGCTTATTTAGTTCTGTAAAGCATCAGTCTTTTGCTAGGAAATACTTTTTACACAGATCTAATGGTTTGGAGGTAATTTCAGGGCTCTCACGTAAGCCAGGTATTTGTCTTGTCTTATAAAGATGAAACCAAATACCCAAGTAGCAGTTAACAAATTAATATTAATGTCTAAGATCTTTGCATAAGTTAGATGTCTTAGACTGGGTAAAAACAGCCATACTGAAGAGGGATTTGGGGAATCTGATCTCAACATCATCTTAAGTTTCTTGACCTAGCAAAGTTTCTCTATCTTCTCTGAGTTCTCGTTCTGGGATTGGAATGTTCCGTGAGCCAGAGAAGGGTCACAGCACTAGGTTCCCATATGGTTTACCAGTAGGTTTAGCCAGAATTACAGCTTGGAGGGGGTCCCACAGCTTCTTAGCTGGGTTTGCTACTCAAAGACTATTGCAATTTCTCAGCTATTCTCAGTCTAACCAGATTCATCACTCTCCTCTTTAGTTTCTGGTTTCAAATCTGAACTGTGCTAATGACTTCATTGGCTAAATGATAACATTTCTATGCAGGTTCATAGAGTAAGTTCCCTAAAACAGTAAGTGAACTTCATCAGATCCTGGTTTCATTTATGGAATAATCTGTTGACTCCCAGGCTGGAGGACATATGAAACTACAACTCTGCTGGGCTGATGAAAGGCATCTTTTATGAAGTATCGGGCTTCCAGAGATGAGGAAGGAGCAACTCTTGTTTCCTGTTGGTCTGATAGTCATATTGTGTGGTTCTCAAATTTCTGAACTTTGTTCCTTTTGGCATACAGTGAATTTCATTGATGTACTGCAAATATCTTAATACTAAGTAGGAAAAAGAGGCAGTTCTGATTCCAAATGGGGCAGAATTTCCCATGTTCAGTTAAAATTACTTTCAAACTATTCTTTTTACCCTTGGTATTTCTCAAGCTTCAGTGATTTTTGTGTGGGTGTCTAACATTTACTTTTTACAGAATTTTATCTTTTTCATACACTTCATGTTGCTAAAACATATTTCAAATGTTTAACTTCTCATATGAACCAGGTTTTTTTTTTAAAATTATCTAGATTTAGGAGATAAATAGTACAAGCTGTCACAGTTCAAGGTGACTGCAAGTCTGTATTTCCCCCTTAGTGGTTCAGCAAGAGCACACGTTCTTATGCTTTTGGCCTCCCCAGCTGTCGCTTCTCTTGGGCGGAGACCTGCGTATCTCTCCCTTCTAGCCACGGTACATCAAGGCTGCATAGTTCCCTGAGTGTACTGTGACTTCCTGGCGAAAGGCAGTCTGCCTAAGCAGGCCTGCTTCACTTCTCTCCTCAGAGACCATACACAGTGTGATTGCTAAAGTTATAAATTACCACATAGCTATTTCTAAGCAAGTACATTTTTAAGGTAGAGAGCAATACAGAGAAAACATATCAAAAAACAATAAAAGAACCAGACCAGAGATCAACCCGCTAACTCTGTCAAGGGCTCTGGTTGGTGTTTAGTTCTCCCAACCCTTTCCTAAAGATTGAGGCCCACCTTGAACCAGAAGTCCTGTCCGTGTACTGGATCAGAAAGGAGGCCCCAAGTCATCTTAAATTCAGGCTACTTTTTAAAAAATCCTTTCTTTGTCTGTTGGTTCCTGGAGAATCCAGATTGGGTCTTTGAATTGTTCTCATGTAACAGGTGATTGGCAGACAGGTTTCCCCCACCCCTCAGGGTGAAGCTTCAAAGGTTGAGTTCTTAGGTGGCGGGTTGGAATTCTCTCAACCCAAGTATTTCCTCAGAAATCAACTTCAAACGCATTGTCCACCAAAATCTTCTGAAGTTCCTAATCCTTCCCAGAGCTTGCATTAGTCTGTCTCTTAGGGAAGTTACATACAATTCCACAAGAACACATACACAATTTTGTCTTTCATACAAAAGATCCCATAGGTATTAAATTTAATTAAATAATGTTTAGCTTAATTCCATAAGGTTTGTCCAGGACATTGTCATGTCTGTGACACACAAGCACATCATAATCAGTATCTCCAACTTACTCTTTATGGCATCTTTATACACTCATTCTTATATAAAATATTCAGATCTATGCCTGTTCACAAAAAGCATCAAGGAACTGATGATTAAACTGTAAGAGAAACAAACAGGCTACAAATATAAGGGGTATGTAATATATATTGTTTATAAACATTAATTCATACAAATATGAAAGATTCCAGTCTTAGAAATAGCAGTTTGTGTTTATAAATGTTAACAAGTCAAACAGCAACATCTTGATTTGCCAGGTGTGAGCTGCTTAACAGTTGTTAAAACCATTTAGGGTAGGTTCAAAAAGTTAAAAATCTCTTTTTAAAAGAACCTGAACACGGGTGGGTTAATTACCATTTCTTTTGTGTCCGAGCTCCCATATGCAAGCTGAGGGTAAGCTCTGCTGTGGGTTGGCTTAACCTGAGTGGTCAGGATGTCTAATGGGGCAGTTTGGGTGAAACTCAAACCTTTCAAAGCGTGTGCTTTGATGAATTGTATTTATTGCACAACAGGGTACTTTAGTGAGAGAGGTAACACAGCGTGAAAAGCAGCTTCCTGATTTCAACTGGTTATTGTGTTGGGTTACTTTGAAAGGTCACAAGAGACATAGCAGCAAGTTCAACTTTCCCTTGTATTGGTGTCCTCGTCTTACATTTCACCCTTGCAAGCACAAGTAAGATCAAGGACTAGGCATGGTTCTTGATGTTGAGCTGCAGAAGCTCTCAACCTCTTGTGTGCATGCTCCCTTAGCCTCAAGAGCACAGGGTACAGAAGAACAAGTTGGGGGCTCCGTATGGGTATATCTGAGGAGATGTGAATCTAGGAACAATCTTCATCATGCTACTGAGGTACTTATTTATGTATTCCCCTCTTTGACCGTTCTCCCACTACTATGCAGGAGAAACTTGGCAGTTGCACAGCAACACCATCATTACTCTAGAATCAAATTCCCCATCACTCATCATTTTCCATCTTGTGCCTCTCACCTAGCCTTCCACACTGGTGCTGTGTACACTCAGTTTTGCCTTCTTGAGGAGCAGGCAGAAATTCAGGCTGAAAAACTCCAACTTAATCTGTGAAAGCTGCATTCAGTCAATTTATGGCCTAATTTTATGCCAAAGTGGGATGCTGGGTGAAAATCTGAGAATCTTTAGTGCACTGTAAATCGCATGCAGGCTAAGCCATCAGGTGATTGCATTGTTTATTCTTCTAGAACATAACAACGTGCCATAAAAATAAATGTCGATCTGGATATTATGGAAAAGGCAATTGAGCCCAACACTGGCTAAAGCATTTTGAACGTATTGAAGCTGCTAATAATAGTCTGGCATACTGTACATGTAATTAAATAGCTTGTGAGGAAAAACCTTGTTTTAGTACTGAGGGTGACTGCTGTGATTTGACTGCAGCTCTTCGTCAATAACATTTCCTAATCTAATACCACATAAAGCGTTTTATGTGGATTTCAATGCAATTCACAATCAGAGAGAGAAACATTTGTGGAGGAATGCAGTTAAATGACTCATTTAACACACACAAAATCCCTGTTGTCCTAAAGTATGTTTTGTTTACCCAGGTTCGTGTGTGCATTCCAAACAAACAAAAAAATACATCTAGGGGGGTTGGGGCCTCATAAAAGTTTATTTTACTATTTTCACAAATACTGTTGAATAGTGAACTGTTTAAACGCCAAAGCCAGCATTACAGAGTTGTAGAGCTTGGACCTAAATTGAGTTCTGGGAAAGGTCAAAGTAAAGCAAGCTTAGTATTAGAATAATTTGTGTGTTTCACTCCCCCTTGCAATTTGTTTTCCACACAGTGATGTGAAACCAGGCCATAAGCCTGCCTGGCTCACGTAGCAGGTTCCAGTTTGTCAGCTTTGATGGGTGCACTTAAAACATTTTGATAACACGACATTCCCCGATGTCCAAATACAGCTCAAGCAGCGTGCACCAGCTGTTGCTTTGACTGCTGATCCAGAATCTCCCGGATAAAGACAATCTCATGCAAATCTGCCATGAAAACGAAAACCCTCTCATGTGAGGTTATATTTTTCCAATTACTCTGTCTGCATTCATGTGAAGGAAACTTCCAAGAGCAACCCTGAAAACATCCTGGGACATGAGAGGTTCTACTCCATTGCAAAGCAGTCCTTCCATTAGAACAGGAGGTTCCCTCTCTGCCTTAATTGTGCTGCTGGTTGAATGAACCATTTCCCCACAATACTGATGATGACCAATTTTGGTTAGCAAGAGGTTTTCTCCTACCTATGAAGTTAATGGGGAGGTTCATTTTTTATCCTGGGAAAAATAAACAGTTTTTTCCCACCTTGCTACAAACTGCTGTTTCCTCCCTCCTCTCCTTAGTTGTATGATGTTTATGTGGGCAGATGTTCCCAGAATTCCATACTCTTCTTGGAACCTCTTTAGACTTCCAGCATGCAGCAGGATTCTGCACTTAAACCCAAATACTGAGACTTAAACTGCAATCAGCCTGCTACACTGTAGCCAAGGAGATAAAAGTTCTGTATCTGTCAAGAAGAGATGTATTAGTCTGGCCATGCCTACAGTGCTTTGGGAGGTTTTCTGGTGCTTTGGAAGCAAGATTTAGCTAGAGTTCAATAAGTCTTTCAAAAGCAAACCCTTCTACTCAGAAGCCACTTTGCTTTAGTAGAAGCTGAACATATGAGCGCTCATGATGTGGAAGAAAGTTAGTTTGAGAGAGAAGAGTCTTTCATAAGCATTTACAGAGTGGAAGATAGAGAAGTCTTGCGATCACAGACTTGGACACACAGATGGAGGTTACAACAGATTTCAGCCACAGGAGGGTTGTGTAAATTCTACTACTGGCCTCCGTTCCCCTTGATTTGTGCAGGTGGAGCTAGTGTTCTCAGAGCTTGCCTACTGGATCAGGCCTCGCAGCCAAATTAGGTGAAGCAATGCCTATCTTCGCCTGGTTTGGGCATTGCGCTGGGGCTTAGACGTCAGATATCTGGACATCCGCCCAAGGCAGCAGTGCAGATGCGAGGAGGCAGAAACCTAGGTGCCTAGGGAACTTCTATAGTGAAAAATGAGGTGCCAGCTAAATGGGGGTTTTGTACTGTAGCGCCTAAATCTGGGACTTAGGTTGCCTAAGTTCTGTTTTTGGCTCTGGGCCCAAGTGATTTCCTTATACTCAGGCAGGATGTCTGTGGCAGAGCAGGGAATTGAACCTAAGGCCGAGTCTGTTACCCAGACTACTGGGCCATCTTTCTCTAACTTTAGCAGTCAGGGAGCTCAATCCTACAAGGTACTGAGCATTCCAGTCCTGATGCAGCAAAGAGTTGCCTTTAAGCATTTGGATGGTTCTGCTGACTCCATAAATCAAAGCATGCCTTTAAAGTTAAACACATATTTAAGGTCTTTGTTGGACTGGTACCAGAACGGTTAGCACTTTGCAGGATCAAGCCCACATTCAGTAATCTTATACTTCCAGCGGTAAGATGATCATCACAGGCTCAGGAAGGAATTTTCCCCCTCTATTTGTACAATTACCTATCTGTGCTGTGTGGTGGACATTTGTCGTCTTTAAAGGAGCAAGCATAAGTCACTTTCGTAGGCAGAATACCATCTCTGACAGACGAGTGTTAGGATTTGCCATACTGGATCACACATTACTATGTACTAGCCTATGTTTCTGTTAAAGCAGTTTATTAATTCATTCATTTCTTGCACTCTGTAATAATTTTGGCTTTTACTTCTAAGCATTGCTTTTTGTGCCCTGTTTATTTAAGTCAGTGGGAGTTTGCTTGAGAGAGGACTGATGATTTGGTCCAGTAGCACTGGGGCAGAAGGAACCTAACTGGCTAAATACAGGAACAGCACATTTACAGAGTGGACTACAAGTTGTTAAATCTTTTCTGAGTCCCGAGCTATCTCTGAGGCTGCAGACAAACTTTACGCAGCCAGTACATGTTTTTGCTGAGACTCTTTCAGGGTGCAGCTAATTCTTTTTAAACAGATGTTGGTAAATTCCCTATGTATATCAGCATGATGTAATAGAGTAAGCACTGGTGATGGTGGGTTGGTATACTGTGGGATGATATGTGAAGGGGCCTTACCAACAGGAATCTGTTGACAGCTCCAAAAAGGATATGTTTCTCTGGTGCTTTTTGATTGGCTCCTGAGCTCTGTTTTCTATATCAAGAGTAACAAACCACTTGACTTCCTTTAAGTAATGGGTTTCAATCAGACTCTTTATATGCCACCAACTTTTCCCACATTTGTTACCAGCTCCATTTTGACTTTCTACACACTGTTCTCTCTCTCCTCTTTCACACCTTAGAATGAATGTGTATTCATTGGTTTGCCCAGTGAAATATTCAACATGACAGAAAAATATAAACTAGTGATGGGTGAATGTTGAGGTCTGACAATTCAGCTCACTTGTGTATCCAAAAATTTGCATGATTCTCTGACCTTTAATGGGAGTTTTTAAACTTCTTGGGTCTGCAAAATGGAGCTGTTAATCTTATGAGAGCAAGTTTTCCTGTGGCATTTCAATTTTTCTTCTTCTTCTGGCCCTGTCTAGAATGAGGGAGTGCACAGGGTCGTGACAATGGAAAATAATGTGGAGGAAGGTCAAGTTACTCAAAAATTTCAGGTAGCTAGAAAGTTTTGGTTGAAGCTTTGGGTAATGGTTTGGCTTGATTCTCATTTTATTCAAAGTACAGCATTGGCTCCATTGTGGGTACCACTGAAATGGCTCCTCTCAAGTTGAGTACATTTTAATTCTTCCTTTTCATATGGAACAGCTCTAATTTTATAAATTACTACTTTTATTCTCTGTCTGAAAATGTGGTACATTTTCCAGCTTTTATCACTGTGGAGCAACTCTTCTGATGTGGTTTAATATGTCAAATTACCTGATCTATTTTGCTTTGACTGACCACTAAATAAACCTAGACAAATCCCATCCATACTAGAGCTAGACAGTTCTGCATCATTAATCAGTCTGTTTTTTGTCACCATTTTCTTGCTTACCTCTACTATTAAGTTGTCTATTGGGTTATTTTATGTTTTCACATATTGTGTGATTGATTAAACTAGTTAGCTTGCTAGATAGATTATATGCAATAACACTTAACGGTTTTGCTCAAGCACTGGGCAAAATAAAAGGCATTCTTTTACACAAAGCAATTAAGCATGCCATTTGCTGTGTTTTTTGACTTTTTGGATAGTAATGGCAATGTAATCTTTTGGACTTTTTTCCTAGTGGATAGTAATGGCAATGTAATCTTTTTTTGAACTGAACATTTAATTCTTTTCCTGTTCAGGAGGATCATACTGCAGTTTAATAGTCAGCATCGCTGAATCAGGTTTCTCTCTTCTTCTACTAGCTGTAAACAGGGGAGTTCTGTTGGAGGAGAAAGTATTTGTGTTTGGTTTTGTATTGATAGTATTTGTATGTGTAGAGGCTTGTAGGGCCTTTGTGCTGGGAGAGAAGCTGAGCCCTGATTAGGGGGCGGGGCTTCTCTGACTAGGGGTCCTATAAAGGTAGCAGCCAGTCAGGCAGCAGCATGGACAGCTGCAGGGGCACAGGAGCTAGCAAACAGAGCTGTAAACAGGGGAGTTTGAGTGGGAGTTTGAAAGGGGAGTTTGTCTTGTGGTGCTTGTATTTTGCTGTGGGTGGTGGTGTTTTGGTGTGGTTTGTTTCCCAGATTAACAGGATTTAGGTGGGAAGGCTATGACAGATACAGAGGCAGCAGTGGGAGTGACCCATGTAGCGGAAGACACAATGAAGATGACTGGATGTGGAAGCTGTGGTATGTACATGATCCTGGAGGGGGCATCTGGTAAGAGTTTTTTTTCTGCATGAAGTGCCGTCTGATAGAGCTGATGGAGGAAAAGATCCGAGGTTTGGAGATGCAGGTGGAAAGTCTGATAGAGTTTAGGAAGGGGTTTGAGCAGATTATGGAGCAAAGACATGAGGTATCTGAAGGGAAAAGCTCAGACTTGCAGATGGAAGCAGGACTGAGGAATTCTGAGGGGAGACTGGGTGAGGAAAGTGGTCAGTGGAAGCATGTGACTAAAAGAACTAGGCAGCGGAAAAGACGGGCTAATGAAGGAGAAACAGAGTTTAAGAATAGGTTTGCAGAGTTGGAAAATGAAGAAGGGGCTCAGCAGGTAGTCACTGAAGGTGGAAGGGCAAGGAAGAAGAGAAGAGCAGCTAGTCCTATAGGAAAAGGGGAAGAGATTACACCAAATATGAGCCCCAGGAGGATACAGGATGGGTTAAAAAGGATTACAAGGGAGAATGGGAATGGAAAGAACTTGCAGCCAGAGGGAACAGGGGATAGACTGGAGAATAGCACCGTCACTAGGAAAAGGCAGGTCTATGTGATTGGGGACTCTTTACTGAGAAGAACAGATAGGCCTGTAACCAGAGCTGATCCAGAGAATAGGAGGGTGTGCTGTCTTCCAGGTGCTAAGATACGGGATGTAGACCTGAGGTTGAAAAGGATTCTAAAGGGAGCAGGAAAGAATCCCCTAATTATCCTTCATGTGGGAACAAATGATATGGCTAGATTCTCGCTGGAAAGTATTAAGGGAGACTATGCTAGGCTGGGGAAGACGCTTAAGGAAATTGAGGCTCAGGTGATCTTTAGTGGGATTCTGCCTGTTCCTAGAGAAGGGCAACTAAGGTGTGACAAGATTATGACTATCAACAGATGGCTTAGGCAGTGGTGCTATAAGGAGGGCTTTGGGATGTATGGCCACTGGGAGGCGTTCATGGATAGAGGACAGTTCTCTCGGGATGGACTTCATCTGAGTAGGGAAGGAAATAGACTTCTAGGATGGAGGTTGGCGCAACTGATTAAGAGAGCTCTAAACTAGGAATTTGGGGGAGATGGTTGGGAGATGTCCAAGTAATCTCCACGCCAGAATTTAGCATTGAGAGGAAAGAAAATGAAGTAAGAGTGGATACAGCCGTAGGTAGGAGGAAGGGCAGTGTAGATAAAAGTCTAATAGGTTATACTGGTAGTAAAATGACCATGCCTAATAGGGTACAGAATGTGAGTGAGGCCAAACAGCAAAAATTAAGATGTTTGTACACTAATGCAAGGAGCCTAGGTAACAAAATGGAGGAACTAGAGCTACTGGTGCAGGAAGTGAAACCAGATATTATAGGGATAACAGAAACCTGGTGGAATAGTAGTCATGACTGGACTACAGGTATGGAAGGGTATGTGCTGTTTAGGAAAGACCGAAATAAAGGTAAAGGTGGTGGAGTAGCACTGTACATCAATGATGAGATAGAATGTAAAGAAATAAGAAGCTATGAAATGGATATGACTGAGTCTGTCTGGGCAAAAATTAAATTGGGGAAGAAAACTATTAGAGCCTCCCTGGGATAGTGCTTGGGGTGTGCTATAGACCGCCGGGATCTAATTTGGATATGGATAGAGCCCTTTTTAATGTTTTTAATAAAGTAAATACTAATGGAAACTGTGTGATCATGGGAGACTTTAACTTCCCAGATATAGACTGGAGGACGAGTGCTAGTAATAATAATAGGGCTCAGATTTTCCTAGATGCGATAGCTGATGGATTCCTTCAGCAAGTAGTTGCTGAACCAACTAGGGGGGATGCCATTTTAGATTTGGTCTTGGTGAGTAGTGAGGACCTCATAGAAGAAATGGTTGTAGGGGATAATCTTGGCTCAAGTGATCATGAGCTAATTCAGTTCAAACTGAATGGAAGGATTAATAAAAATAATTCTGCAGCTAGGGTTTTTGATTTCAAAAGGGCGGACTTTCAAAAATTAAGGAAATTAGTTAGGGAAGTGGATTGGACTGAAGAATTTATGGATCTAAAGGTAGAGGAGGCCTGGGATTATTTTAAATCAAAGCTGCAGAAGCTATCAGAAGCCTGCATCCCAAGAAAGGGAAAAAATTCATAGGCAGGAGTTGTAGACCAAGCTGGATGAGCAAGCATCTTAGAGAGGTAATTAAGAAAAAGCAGAAAGCATATAGGGAGTGGAAGAAGGGAGGGATCAGCAAGGAAAGCTACCTTATTGAGGTCAGAACATGTAGGGATAAAGTGAGACAGGCTAAAAGTCAAGTAGAGTTGGACCTTGCAAAGGGAATTAAAACCAATGGTAAAAGGTTCTATAGCCATATAAATAAGAAGAAAACAAAGAAAGAAAAAGTGGGACTGCTAAACACTGAGGATGGAGTGGAGGTCAAGGATAATCTAGGCATGGCCCAATATCTAAACAAATACTTTGCCTCAGTCTTTAATAAGACTAAAGAGGATCTTAGGGATAATGGTAGCATGACAAATGGGAATGAGGATATGGAGGTAGGCATTACCATATTTGAGGTAGAAGCGAAACTCAAACAGCTTAATGGGACTAAATCGGAGGGCCCAGATAATCTTCATCCAAGAATATTAAAGGAATTGGCACAAGAAATTGCAAGCCCATTAGCAAGAATTTTTAATGAATCTGTAAATTCAAGGGTTGTACCGTATGATTGGAGAATTGCTAACATAGTTCCTATTTTTAAGAAAGGGAAAAAAAGTGATCCGGGTAATTATAGGCCTGTTAGTTTGACATCTGTAGTATGCAAGGTCTTGGAAAAAATTTTGAAGGAGAGGGTAGTTAAGGACATTGAAGTCAATGGTAAATGGGGCAAAATACAACATGGTTTTACAAAAGGTAGATCGTGCCAAACCTACCTGATCTCCTCCTTCTTTGAGAAAGTAACAGATTTTTTAGACAAAGGAAACGCAGTGGATCTAATTTACCTAGATTTTAGTAAGGCATTTGATACCGTGCCACATTGGGAATTATTAGTTAAATTGGATAAGATGGGGATCAATAGGAAAATTGAAAGGTGGATAAGGAATTGGTTAAAGGGGAGACTACAATGGGTCCTACTGAAAGGTGAACTGTCAGGCTGGAGGGAGGTTACCAGTGGAGTTCCTCAAGGATCGGTTTTGGGACCAATCTTATTTAATCTTATTATTACTGACCTGGGCACAAAAAGTGGGAGCGTGCTAATAAAGTTTGCGGATGATACAAAGCTGGGAGGTATTGCTAATTTAGAGAAGGACAGGGATACCCTACAGGAGGATCTGGATGACCTTGTGAACTGGAGTAATAGGAATAGGATGAAATTTAATAGTGAGAAGTGTAAGGTCGTGCATTTAGGGATTAATAACAAGAATTTTAATTATAAGCTAGGGACACATCAATTAGAAGTAACGGAGGAGGAAAAGGACCTTGGAGTATTGGTTGATCATAGGATGACTATGAGCCGCCAATGTGATATGGCTGTGAAAAAAGCTAATGCGGTCTTGGGATGCATCAGGAGAGGTATTTCCAGTAGGGATAAGGAGGTTTTAGTACCGTTATACAAGGCACTGGTGAGACCTCACCTGGAATACTGTGTGCAGTTCTGGTCTCCCATGTTTAAGAAGGATGAATTCAAACTGGAACCGGTACAGAGAAGGGCTACTAGGATGATCCGAGGAATGGAAAACTTGTCTTATGAAAGGAGGCTCAGGGAGCTTGGCTTGTTTAGCCTAACTAAAAGAAGGTTGAGGGGAGATATGATTGCTCTCTATAAATATATCAGAGGTATAAATACCGGAGAGGGAGATGAATTATTTAAGCCCAGTACCAATGTGGACACAAGAACGAATGGATATAAACCGGCCACTAGGAAATTTAGACTAGAAATTAGACGAAGGTTTCTAACCATCAGAGGAGTGAAGTTTTGGAATAGCCTTCCAAGGGAAGCAGTGGGGGCAAAAGATCTATCTGGCTTTAAGATTAAACTCAATAAGTTTATGGAGGAGATGGTAGGATGGGATAACATGGTTTTGGTAATTAAATATTCATGGTAAATAGGCCCAATGGCCTGTGATGGGCTATTAGATGGGGGTAAGATCAGAGTCACCCAGGAAAGAATTTTCTGTAGTATCTGGCTGATGAATCTTACCCATATGCTCAGGGTTTAGCTGATCACCATATTTGGGGTCGGGAAGGAATTTTCCTCCAGGGCAGATTGGAAGAGGCCCTGGAGGTTTTTCGTCTTCCTCCATAGGATGGGGCACGGGTCACTTGCTGGAGGATTCTCTGCTCCTTGAAGTCTTTAAACTACGATTTGAGGACTTCAATAGCACAGATATAGGTATGAGGTTTTTTTGTAGGAGTGGTGGGTGAAATTCTGTGGCCTGCGTTGTGCAGGAGGTCAGACTAGATGATCATAATGGTCTCTTCTGACCTAAATATCTATGAATCTAGTCAAATTCCTATTTTTGACTGATCAGACTTAGAAATTCCTGAAGCAAACTAATTCCATTTAGGTTTTTTTTTGTTTTGTTTCTAGGAAATGGGAAACCTTTTCTCTGTTCAGATGCCTAAAGTGTGATTCTTCAGCTCATGTTGTTTAATTTACCATGTTCCTGCTGAAGTGATTTTTTTTTAATTAAAGGCATAAAAGTCTCTATGCTCTACAGTTGTAGGACCAGATAGGTACTAGTGATCACCCCTCTGTCTTATCATCCCAGGAACTGATCATATAGGCCATGCTAGCTTATTCAGCATCAGCCTGCCTACATGATTCGCCTGGAATTATAAATCCAGACAACGTACCAGTATGTTTTACTTTTATTCCTATCCTTCACAAAACAAAAATCCTCAAGTAAAATTGAAGTCTTGGGTTTATTCCATCTTGTAGTGTCTGGGCTAAGCACCTTAATGGACTCATTTTATAAATGTAGTTTGGCTTCCCATTCTTCTTTTCCTAAGTGCTGCGTGCCCCACACTTTCTTTGTGAAAATGTTCCCTTAGGCTGAAGTATTTCCTGTTTAGCCTCATTCTTTCTCAGCTTTATAAGTTTTCATTTTAAAATGTTTGTCTTGTCCTGGTGTTTATCTGATAATGTTTTCTTTCTTTGGCAGTCGCTTCTATACTTTGGCTTGTCTATTAGAGTTGTCACTTGCATCATTTTGGGGCAGCCATTCACACATTGCTCTGAAAGCTGCAGCACACACTTTTCCTAATCTTTCTCAGTAAGAATAATGGGATGCTGCTATTGCTAATATTAGTTCTTTCCGTCCAACAGATATGCTGTCGAGCGCCAAGATTGCACAAATCACTGGGTGTCTTTGGGAGGTGGGTTGGTGCGGGAGGGGAAGAATGCAGAGAGGTTAAGTAGTAACAGTTCAAACATGCTGTTAGTAACAGATATTTGGAGAGATGTACAGTATTTCTGGAAATGCACCTTTTATCAGTTGAGATGACTGGAGGGAGGCATTGTGTGCACATCTGAGGTGCATTTGTTACTTTGCTCAGAGTCAAAGTGCTGTTGCTACCACTGAAAGCTGAAATATGAAAATAAGCAAAATTACCTCAACGTAGTCCATGTTCAATGAATAATAGATACCACTGCTGGATCTAGGATAAGAGCCTGACTGTGCTAGGTACTATATACATACATATGATGAAAAGGTGGTCCCTTTCTCAAAGAACTCATGAACTAGGTGTGAGATGAGACACAACATCCCCTGTGACAGACAGGAGAACAGTGTAACCATGAGACAATTATGGTTAGTGTAAGAAGCGGCAATCTCACATGCTAGCTGCTTGACCACGGTGAAGTGTTTTGTAAGCATCATGAAAGAGATGGGGTTTAAAGAAAGATTTAAAGGAGGACAGTGTTTAGTGACTTAGTTGATTTTTACATGGCGTTCCTCCCATGTTTCAGCAGCATGTTTCAGCAGCAGCATGGGAGAGAGCATACAGGTCGGAAAACTTGAGAAACTGGTAATCAGGATTGGTGTTGCTGGCAGAGCAGAGATGGGGGTCAATGGCTCGATAGTGTTTAGGGAAGGATAGGTCCTTAACAGTGATGACAAAGAGTATGTGGTGGAGAAGGGAGAGCCCGGGGAGAGCTGCACTGTGAGGGAGTGACATAGCTGGAATGAGAAGCCGGAAGATAGCTTTTGTGTGGTGGTTTAGTGGAGGCTAATGAAAATGAGCAGCTAACATCGAGCAATGATATTGGGCTCAGGTGCTGTGCAAGCTTTATACAAATAGCAATGACAATGCACCTCATTTCCGTCCAGCAATCCTCTCCACTCTAACAGCTGTGGGGGGTTCCTTTGAACAGCGACTGAACCTATTGTGGCAAATCGTCTGACGGTTATGTGATGTGGATAAGTGTCCACTAGAGGCTAGGATGAGACCATAGAACTCATGTTCACTTGTCCCTGAGCCAGATTTTCCAGCTGTGTCTCCTGAGGTGGAAGGCCTAAGCACTGAATGTATTAACCTGCTGCATCCCCTGGAGCCCATATAGGATTTTCCTGTGGCAGTTGTCAAGGTTGCCATGATGATAGCTAGATTTTGCCTGCCTTATGTGGCAAAAGAGAGAAAATGAAAGCAAGACAAAGCATGGCATTGACTCATTAAACCCCTAGACTCATAGACCTTTTTTTAAGGTCAGAAGAGACCATCATGATCCCCTACTCTGACCTCCTGCACATTACAGGACACAGAACCTCACCCATCCACTCCTGTAATAGACTCCTAACCTCTGGCTGCGTTACTGAAGTCCTCAAATAATTGACAACTAATAGCCATAGAAAAAAAAGGCATCCCTTATGAAAGAACTGGCATAAAACATGCTGGAAATCCTTCAAATGAAACTTTTTTTGCAGTGAACATAAAGGGAACCTGTCATGGTCCCTCCTGCTTGAGTCCCCTAGTTTGTAGTGCTTGTTCTGTCTTCAATTATTTGTAAACAGGCATACGATTGAATGTTCTTTCCTGGGGAATCACGTGACCGATTTCATTCCTCTACCACTTAATTCATTATCTCTTAAGGTTCCTTGGCAAAGCCAGTCATTTTCATCACAGAAAATAACAAGTAGAGCAGCACAGTCAGTTATGTTACACTGACAAAATGTCAAGAAAATGAAAACAAATGTTTTGAATTGTCCTCAGGGGGATCTAGAGTTCAGTTATTATGCTCCCACACCAGAAACAGTGTGATTTATTCATCAAGGATGATCTTATTCCATTTTCTGTTTAAAGGCTGCATCACATAAATTTGTGTTCTATTTTTGGAGTGAGATGCTGGTGAATTTTGAGATTACTTTTAGCATTATCAGAGTTTGTGGACTGCTGTGCAGACAAGTGCTTGTGGAAGGGGAGAAGCAACAGTATTAATTGTCATCTTGTTTGTTCAGGTTTTGTGTGTTTAGTCAGACACCCAGACAGAGAGAATATGTGATCAATAATCTACTTGGTGACATTTATGAACCTGCTGTAACTAATACAGTGTGCCTCTAACGTCCCTTCTTCACATCCAGTTGTATATCTCACAACTTGAATCCTTTCCTTCAGGGCTACAGTCACTAAAGATTTTTTTTAAATAGATTGGAAGGGTTATGTGCAAGGATATGAACACCTGGGTGGTTATACTGGGAGTTTGAAGATCAGAGCATTCCGCTACAAGAAGCAGGCAGCTCAGAGACCAGTGCTTCTCTTAGAATCATAGAATATCAGAGTTGGAAAGGACCTCTGGAGGTCATCTAGTCCAACCCCCTGCCCAGAGCAGGACCAATCCCCAACTAAATCATCCCAGCCAGGGCTTTGTCAAGCCTGACCTTAAAAACTTCTAAGGAAGGGGATTCCATCACTTCCCTAGGTAACGCATTCCAGTGTTTCACCACCCTCCTAGTGAAAAAGTTTTTCCTAATATCCAACCTAAATCTCCCGCACTGCAACTTGAGACCATTACTCCTTGTCCTGTCATCTGCTATCACTGAGAATAGTCTAGATCCATCCTCTCTGGATCCATCTTTCAGGTAGTTAAAAGCAGTTATCAAATCCCCCCTCATTCTTCTCTTCCATAGACTAAACAATCCCAGTTCCCTCAGCCTCTCCTCATAAGTCATGTGTTCCAGACACCTAATCATTTTTGTTGCCCTTCGCTGGACTCTCTTCAATTTCTCCACATCCTTCTTGTAGTGGGGGCCCAAAACTGGACACAGTACTCCAGATGAGGCCTCACCAATGTCGAATAGAGGGGAACCATCACGTCCCTTGATCTGCTGGCAATGCCCCTACTTATACACCCCAAAATGCCATTGGTCTTCTTGGCAACAAGGGCACACTGTTGACTCATATCCAGCTTCTCGTCCACTGTCACCCCTAGGTCCTTCTCTGCAGAACTGCTGCCTAGCCATTCGGTCCCTAGTCTGTAGTGGTGCATTGGATTCTTCCGTCCTAAGTGCAAGACTCTGCACTTGTCCTTGTTGAACCTCATCAGATTTCTTTTGGCCCAATCCTCCAATTTGTCTAGGTCCCTCCGTATCCTATCCCTACCCTCCAGCGTATCTACCACTCCTCCCAGTTTAGTGTCATCCGCAAACTTGCTGAGGGTGCAATCCACACCATCCTCCAGATCATTAATGAAGATATTGAACAAAACCGGCCCCAGGACCGACCCTTGGGGCACTCTGCTAGATACTGGCTGCCAACTAGACAAGGAGCCATTGATCACTACCCGTTGAGCCCAACAATCTAGCCAACTTTCTACCCACCTTGTAGTGCATCCATCCAGCCCATACTTCTTTAACTTGCTGACAAGAATACTGTGGGAGACCGTGTCAAAAGGTTTGCTAAAGTCAAGGAATAACACGTCCACTGCTTTCCCTTCATCCACAGAACCAGTTATCTCATCATAGAAGGCAATTAGATTAGTCAGGCATGACTTGCCTTTGGTGAATCCATGCTGACTGTTCCTGATCACCTTCCTCTCCTCTAAGTGCTTCAGAATTGATTCCTTGAGGACATGCTCCATGATTTTTCTGGGGACTGAGGTGAGGCTGACTGGCCTGTAGTTCCAGGATCCTCCTTCTTCCCTTTTTTAAAGATTGGCACTACATTAGCCTTTTTCCAGTCTTCCGGGACTTCCCCTGATCGCCATGAGTTTTCAAAGATAACGGCCAATGGCTCTGCAATCACATCCAACAACTCCTTTAGCACTCTCGGATGCAACGCATCCGGCCCCATGGACTTGTGCACGTCCAGCTTTTCTAAATAGTCCCGAACCACTTCTTTCTTCACAGAGGGCTGGTCACCTCCTCCCCATGCTGTGCTGCCCAGTGCAGTAGTCTGGGAGCTGACCTTGTTCGTGAAGACAGAGGCAAAAAAAGCATTGAGTACATTAGCTTTTTCCACATCCTCTGTCACTAGGTTGCCTCCCTCATTCAGTAAGGGGCCCACACTTTCCTTGGCTTTCTTCTTGTCATCTTCTTCTCTTAACCAGCATAAAGATAGCAATTTGTTGACAGTTTGTTGGGACTCAGACCAAGGTAATCACATTTAGCTGCCTTAAATTAAATACCTTGGCCAAAATTTTCAGACTTAGATTGCCTAAAGTTAGGCACCCAAATCTGTATTTAGGCACCTATATAAGAGACCTGATTTTCAGAGGAGTGTTGAACACCCGCAAATCTAGTTTGATTCAATGGGAACTGCGGGTGCTCGGCAGCTTTCAGTATCAGGCCACATCTATTTACGTGCCTCAGTATGGAGTTAGGTACCTAACTGTAAGCTACTAAATTTGAAAATTTGAGCCAGGGTGTCAGAACTGTGAATGGAAGGAACTGAGGATCCGATCAGTTCCAGAGTTGTGGAATAAACACACTCACATCTTTTTAAAAAGCATGAGCAGCAAAAAGTCCATTCATTCATTCACCATACAGTGGCTTCCTCAGATCAGCAGGATTTGAATTGCTGGGGACTGCATAAAATATTCATCACAAAAGCCCAAACTGCAAGAAACTTGCGTTTTTTCATTACAGAAGCTTTTGCTAAAGGTCATAACACCTTTCAGTAAACCTGTGTCCAGTTTCAATAAAACCTTCTCCAAGTTATTGGTTTTTGCGTTGACATCATGTGACCTTTATGAGTTTATTGCATGGTATCATAACAAAGCCAGATGAAATCCAGCTGTTTCAGATGAGTTTCGCTTTCAGATTTTGGTTTGCCTGGCCCCTGTGGAAGTGAAACTGATGGGTTTTGAATGGTGTTGTACTCTACTGGTCCACTCACAGTACCTTTTGATTAGGGACATATTGTCCCCATTTTAAAACTGGGAAAACTGAGGCCAAGAGAGTTTTTTAAAATGATTGCCCAAGGCAACACAGTGATTCGGTGGCAGGCTGGGGAACACAGCTCATAAATCCTGACCTTCTGTCTCCAGCGCTAACCATAACAATTGAAAAGGAACCTCTGCACTAGATTCTGTTGCTAGGGTTAATGTTATTTCGGATGTTTATAGCTCATCCTGTGAAGCCAGACTAAACTCATTACTAGAAGGGCAATTGCTATTTTTATCCTTTTACACAAACTCTGCTGCCACTTTCCAAGATACAGAACTCTTATTTTTTGCTAGATTCCATTAAACTGGGTTGCAGTCAACTTTGCTGTATTTCCTTTCCATATTCAAATCCGTGCCACTGAGTAATGGGGGAAAAACAACACCCTGGATCATAGCATTCTGTAATGGAAACTAGATTACTACCTCTCTGATTAATTAGCAAGAGTTTGAGCTATGATCTTAAGTTCATATAGTATAATGCCTTTGTTGGGGACACTGGGCATGGCCACTAGGTAACTCGAGGGGATGGAAGACCATGAGTGTCGATGAAGCCCCCTCACATGAGGCCCAAGTGTCCTTGGCCCCCTTGCCCGGAGGCACTTGTAGCAGTCATGCTGGGGATTTTACAACAATATGTTGCAAAGTCAGACTGCCTGAAACTAAACAAGGCCAAACAGGGCAGATATGGCAGAACAATGCTGAACAAAGCAGCTTTATATCTATAGTTTAATAGATGGTACAGAGAACAAGGGAACTAGCTGGTAACTGGATTTTGGCTGGCTATATGGATACTTAGGGCAGCTTGCTATTGGATAAGTATGCTGAAGAAAGGATGTATAAAAGCCTGTGTAACTTCCTGATCTGTGTGCAGGATTTGAGATTCTATTCTCCCTGTACCTTCTTTGAAGCTTCAAATAAACTCTTCTGCTTCTCCACCCCGTTGTGATTATTGGGTGATGCACACCGGGCAACGAACCCCTGCTGTTGCTTGCCTCTGGCACTGGGTGCCGGCAACACCTTTGTGTGTGTGATTTTCATCTAAAATAGGTTTCTTTATACAGACAAGGAGACGCTTAGAAGCAATTTTTTTAAAAAGTTTCCTAATTTGAGGTCATGTACAGAAATTTCAGTTCAAAGGGTTTTTTTTTCCCAGAAAATTACAAGCATCTGAAAATAGTCTTGTAATGGAAGTGCTACTTTAGCCATGGTAGTACAGCAACTCATATGACACAATATTATTTTGGATTTTTAAAAAACATTTTTTCTTTTTAAAACTAATTTTTTTCTTGCCAATTCTCAGTCTGTCCTAAAGAAGCTGAAGACCTAGTTTAACTATCTTGTCCCCGGGCCCTCTGTGATGGGGTATACAAACCCCACACTGGCCAGAAAGAGTTTAAAGAGCTGCTGTGGCCCCAGTTGGCCCCGCTGTGCTGTACCTGCAATAGGTATTAGGCTAGGCAGGAGGAGTTAAGGGGCTAGCCCAGGTCAATGGGGAGAGCACACCTCCAGCTTTCACCGGGCCAGGAAGTGACTAGTGACTGCTGCCTGCCAGAGGGAAGATAGGCCTCATGTGGAACTCTTTGATTTGCTACCAGTGCCTATTGCTGCTGAGTAAGACTGCTGCAGGCGGTGTCCTGCCTGAATGAAGCAACGGCCAAATAAAACTCTTACGTCTTTTGCACCTGACCAGAACCCAAGCAGTTCAGGAGCGACTCTGTAACATCTTCCTTTCCTACAGCTCAGGTCCAGAGCAAAGGGAAAAATACCACGTACAGCGGAACGGTTATTCATGTATGACATGTTCAGACCTACCAGGTCACTGTGTCTCTGGGGGATATTTACCAGCCACTGGACTGCAGCATATTTAGAGGCATTCAGATGAGTTAAGCTTCAGGGACGTGACTGTGGAAGCAAATGTCTCCCCAGCCCGATTGCTTTGGTTCAGTAAGAAGCAGTTGATCCTCTACATAAAGCAACCTTGGGCCTTGAGTAAAATAGGGGCATATGAGTAAGGAGAGGGCTGGGGTATGTGGACACAGCTACAATATTTCTCCCATCACTTAGCGTTAGCAAGGAGAGAGGGGCTGTTCTAAGGTTATATGGAGACTAAAATGGAGGCCACCAAGTTTATATACTCTTTAAAAGTAACTCCCATGACAATAAAAATCAAAGGTCTAACATCATTATTAACTGCGCGGTACTATTTACAACCTTTGGGGTCAGGGCATGTTTGCTTAATACTTTTTATTCTATGAGATTCAGGACTCTTTATTTTCTGCCAAGGCAGGCCTTTTATATAAAGCTGTTTTGTGACAGCTTGTAAGGCATTCTCTTGATCCAGATATGGTGAGCAAATCCCCAGGTTTCTCTTCATCTCACTGAATAGTCAGCTCTGAGTTCCCCAGTACAAGGAATTCTGATTGCTTCAGAGATTTCTACATCAAGACTTGGGTGTCTTTCTAAAATACACAAAAAGAAGAGGAGTACTTGTGGCACCTTAGAGACTAACCAATTTATTTGAGCATAAGCTTTCGTGAGCTACGGCTCGCTTATGCTCAAATAAATTGGTTAGTCTCTAAGGTGCCACAAGTACTCCTTTTCTTTTTGCGAATACAGACTAACACGGCTGCTACTCTGAAACCTTTCTAAAATACATATACTGTAGCCCCCAACAGAAGTCGTAAGTATGATGCAAGAATTACTGAGTGAAATTTTACGGCCTGTTATGCAGGAAGTTGTATCAGACTTCTGGCCTTAAAATCTAGGAATCTTCCCTGTTAGGTGAGGTAGCAATTTTCTCTGGTCATTTTCTATGAACTGATATAGCTCAGTGGCGTTCTTAGGCTTACTCATCTGAATTGACTGTCTTTAGCCTTTCAGGGTCTGCTTTGACATCCTGTCCCCCTGGGGTAATTTTGTTTTAGAAATTTAATTTGACCCTTTGTAAATTTGTCCTTAGCCTCAAGCATTAAGCCTGGCTTTTCCAGCAGTTTTCGGACTGCAAAAAAATGCTGGTTGTGTTTTGTGTCATACACCATTATTTTCCATTTAGCAGAGGATCCCTTGTTAGCCCACCAAGGTTTGCGACTTCTTCATTTGGAAGTGCTTAAACACGGAAGAGTTGCCATAGAGGAGGACTTGTAAAAATTCCAATAGGATGTGATCAAGGTTGCCAGTAATGTTGATGCTGGAACCAGGGGCGGATTTAGAGTTAGTGAGGCCCTGTGCGCAGCCTCATTTTTGCCCCGCCCCTTCGGACCCAGCCAAGAAAAAGAACATTCTCTCACACCCCCCCCTTCCCATTTTTCTTTCTTATTTTTCTTCATCCTCTTCCTATATTAGAAGTAATGGGAAGTAAATGAAAATAAAGTGAGGTACCTTGACTGGGGCAGAGGTGTGGGGTGTGGGAGGAGGGGCGAGGGGTGCGGGCTCTGGGCTGAGGCAGGGGGTTAGGATGTAGGAGGGGGTGAGGGGTGCAGGCTCTGGGCTGGGGCGGGGGGTTGCGGTGCGGGAGGGGGGCAGGAGGGTGACACTTACCTCGGGCAGTGCAGTTCCCAAAGCGACCGGCCCACACCCCCGTCTGGCAGTGGCTCCTAGGTGGGAGGGGTCGGGGGGTCTCCACGTGCCGCTGCCCACAGCGCCGCCCCCGCAGCTTCCATTGGCTGCAGTTCCTGGCCAATGGGAGCTGTGGAGTTGGATCTTGGGGCAGGGGCTTGGAGTTGGAGCTTGGGGCAGCACACGGAGACACCCCCGGGCCACAGGGACATGCCGGCAGCTTCTGGGAGAGAAGAGGGAGGGAGGCCGAGCAGGCAGGGAGCTGCCTTAGCCCTGGTGTGCTGCTGCTGGCACGTCTCTGCGCCGCTTAGGGTGAGGGGGACAGCAGGGGCGCGCAGAGACGTGCCAGCAGCTAGCTGCTTCCAGGAGTGGCATAGGGCCACTGGCCATGGCATGCAGGCAGCCTGCCTTCCTGATCCCTGCTGCACTGCCGGCCGGGTCTCGGGGGCAGGTTGTCAGATATTTGTCCTGCATTTTGGGGGCCCCCTGTCTTTGGGGGCCCCGTGCCATGCATGGTTTGTTTCATGGTAAATCCGCTTCTGGCTGGAACCCTTTGTAAACCCGCATAATCCAAACTCTAGATTAGGATCCTCTGAGATAGAAACATATTCAAAATTGGATGCACAAAGTGCATTCTAATCATGGAAGTAAATGCCTCTCCCTGCAGACATTCTCCTTGGGCATGGTGAGAGCTAAACAGCTCTGAACCTGCCTATCAAAAGATTCTACCATGGGTGATTCAATCCTACTAATCAGACATAGGACTCTGATTGCTGGATGGCTAAGAAGGGCAGTACAAAGCACATATTGAACCATATGGACCTTCTGAATACCACTTGCACTTCCTAAATCTAAGGTGGTGGAAAATCTTCCTCTCATCTGCAGTGGGTAAAGTCATGGGCCCTGTAGTATCATCCTTGCCTCAAGGAATGGCACTACTTTAATCTTGTAATAAACAGAATGCATCTTGCTATTGATTTGTTTCATATTATATGTGTACTGTGTACAGAAATAGTTACCATAGCCTCTAGTGACTGCAATCACCATTACACATGCTGTAGAGTCTCTTCAAGCCATGGAGGTTCCTGTCTGTTTCCTTCTGTGGTCTTGCAGTCAGTATCTTGTGGGTTTTGTTTTGTAAAGATCTCTCTTGTCAGAACTAGATCGCCAGAGGAAATCAGTGGGAGTTAGGCACCTAGCCTACTTAGGCTCTTTTGAAAATCCCATGAGGCTCCTAGCTGCATTTTAAGGCACCTTTGAAAATCTGGTCCTAAATACTTTATAAAAGGGTGGTATTGGAAGGAAATACTGTGTTACAAAAGGGCCCTCTTGGCTTCTTTACGGCAGTGGGTCTAAATCAGCCCCACATCAGAACAGTTTATATGAGTGGAGAAAAAATGTAAAAGGGCATATCAGTGAGACTCGGACTTCTGCATAAACTGTTTCATAAAGGGGGTGGTTTCCCCTCCCTCCTCAAAAAAACCCCACCCCTCATTGGAACAAGCTTGTGCATTCTTTTGTGTGTTCCCAGGGCTCCATTTGAGGGAAGACCCAGGACCATCTGTGTGGAGGCTCTAAGCCTCTGCACTAGCTCATAGGCTTCCCCACATCTTAAGCTCCCTGGCACCACAGTTCCACAGGGGCCTGTGCTGTCCTGGCTTCCCCAGCCTGTCATTTCTGCTGCCATTCCCATATCAAGAAGCATGTCTCAGCATGCAGTGGGCTCTGCACCAAAGCTAATGCATCCTGACTCTGCATTTGCTGTTTGGCTGACTGATCACTTGTCACTGTGGGAGGAGTATGGCATTCTGGGTGTGGCCCACAACCTACTCCCCAAGACCCATGAAATATCCTCAGACAGGTTTTGGGCGGGGGAGTATAGTGCATCAGAAAAGACTGATCCCCAGCATGAAGGGAGAGATCTAGATACAGTGAGAGTCCCCCGGGCATGGATCCTGCACTTAATCCTCAGCTACAAGTTGTCTGTGTGACATATCGTAGCCTAGTAGACTGAACCCTGTATTTTAATACAGCTTTATTTCTCCAGTGTGACATGTAGGGTTGATTTGGTAACTGTCTCTTGATACTGCAGTTGATAGTGGCTCATTCATGCTTTTCAGTAAAACATGTTTTGCTCTGAAACTTTTACTTACTGGTGATAAGTTGGAACCTTTGGACGTTGGGTTCTTAAATTCCAATTTGACATTCCCAGCTCTTTTTTCCTGCTAGGACACTTATTGCTATACAACTTTCAATAGTGAATGTAGGTTCTACAACTGGTGCAAGGTGGGCCCTTATATATTACTGTTACAATTGTGATGTACAAGGCAATGGCCCTTCCAACTATATTTCTGAATTTTTTTTTGAATGTATGACTCTGTATTGGCACTTCTGAAGTGTTGTTCATATTCATCAACAGAGAAATGTGCAACTAAGACTTCAGTTCATATCTCTGATTTCAGGCATGATACAAGATGTGTTGCTGTAGTGCACATGTTCTGAGATAATGATCTGTAATGCAAATATGAACTGTCTGCAGATCCCAACTTTCCTATAAAGCTGTACTGGGAACAGCTGTGGGATTTATTGAATGCATATAATGCATATTCTGTTTATAATATTTACTGGCCCTCGATGCCTTTTTGGGGTTTTACTGTTACAAATCTCGTCACTGGAGCTAATGGAGGATTTTCAAGTAAATAGTGAAACATCTGTCAAACCAAACTATGTAAAAACCACTGGTGACTAGTTTTTTGGAGATACCAGAAGTAGTGAAAGAATCATCCAAACACTCACTTCATTAGAATTACGCCAGGGATGAATCTAGGCCAGAGATTTTTTTCTTTACTGTGCATATTTTTTGTGGTGGGGGAGAAGTGTTGTCTAAACAAGTTCTATTCAAACTTCAGATGTGAACAGACCCCCCCCACACTTATATTTAGGAAGCCCAAAAAAGGAATTTGAGGAACAGCTAGCCAAAGACTCAAAAGTAATAATTTTTTTAACATACATCAGGAGCAGGAAGCCTGCTAAACAACCAGTGGGTCCACTGGATGATCAACATGCTAAAGGAGCACTCAAGAATGATAAGGCCATTGCGGAGAAACAAAATTAATTCTTTGCATCGGTCTTCAAGGCTGAGGATGTGAGGGAGATTCCCAAACCTGAGCTATTCTTTTTAGGTGACAAATCTGAGGAACTGTTCCAGATTGAGGTGTCATTAGGGGAGGTTTTGGAACAAACTGATAAGCTAAACAGTAATAAGTCACCAGGACCAGATGGTATTCACCCGAGTTCTGAAGGAACTCAAATGTGAAATTGCAGAACTACTAAATGTAGTCTGTAAGCTATCATTTAAATAAGCTTCTGTACTAAGTGACTGAAAGATAGCTAATGTGACAGCAATTTTTAAAAAGGGCTGTAGAGGTAATCCCGGCAATTACAGGCTGGTAAGCCTGACTTCAGTACTGGGCATACTGGTTGAAACATAATAAAGAACAAAATTGTCAGACACATAGATGAACATAAATTGTTGGGGAAGAGTCAGTATGGTTTTAGTAAAGGGAAATCATGCCTCACCAATCTACTAGAATTCTTTGAGGGGGTCAACAAGCATGTGGACAAGGGGAAGCCAGTGCATACAGTGTACTTAGATGTTCAGAAAGCCTTTGACAAGGTCCTTCAACAAAGGCTCTTAAGCAAAGTAAGCTGGCATGGGATAAGAGGGAAGGTGCTTTCATGGATTGGTAACTGGTTAAAATATAGGAAACAAAGGGTAGGAATAAATGGTCAGTTTTCAGAGGTAAATAGTGGTGTCCCACAGGGACCAGTCCTATTCAGCATATTCATAAATGATCTGGGAAAAGGAGTAAACAGTGAGGTGGCCACATTTGCAGATGATCCAAAACTACTCAAGATAGTTAAATCCCAGGCAGACTGCAAAGAGCTACAATAGGATCTCTGAAAATTGGGTGACTTGGCAACAAAATGGCGGATGAAATTCACTGTTGATAAATGCAAAATAATGCACATTGGAAAATTATAATCCCAACTATACATATAACATGATGGGGTCTAAATTAGCTGTTACCACTCAAGAAAGAAATCTTGGCATCATTGTGCATAGTTCTCTGAAAACATCCACTCAATGTGCAGTGGCAATCATTAAGAAAGGGATAGATAATAAGACAGAAAATATCATGTTGCCTTTATATAAATCCATGGTACACCCACATCTTGAATACTGTGTGCAGACGTGGTTGCCCCATCTCAAAAAAGATATATTGGAATTGGAAGATGTTCAGAAAAGGGCAACAAAAATGATTAGGGGTATGGAATGGATTCCATATGTGGAGAGATTAATAAGACTGGGACTTTTCAGCTTGGAAAAGAGACGACTAAGGGGGGGAGGATATGATTTGAGGTCTATAAAGTCATGACTGGTGTGGAGAATGTAAATAAGGAAGTGTTATTTACTCCTTCTCATAACACAAGAACTAGGGGTCACCAAATGAAATTAATAGGCAGCAGGTTTAAAACAAACAAAAGGAAGTATTTCTTCACACAACACACAGTCAACTTGTGGAACTCTGTGCCAGAGGATGTTGTGAAGGCCAAGACTATAACAGGGTTCAAAAAAGAACTACCGTATATACTTGTTCATAAGCCGAATATTTTTGGTAAAAAAAATGACGCATCAAAGAGCGGGGGTCGGCTTATAAACGGGTTTACCCAAAATTTGATGATTTTAAACTCTATGAAATCATTGAATTGAAATCTAATACATTGTCATTTTGTTTTCTTGGCGTGTCTGCAGGCATGGAGCCCCTCAGTTCCTTGTGTCCACGGTTTGCCGTTCCCAGGCATGGGAGCTGCAGGGAGTGGCGCCACTTCCCGCAGCTCCCATTGGCTGGGAACAGCAAGCCACGGCCACTGGGAGCTGAGGGGCTCCGTGCCTGTGAAAGCTCCAGGTAAACAAAACGTCCAGACCCGCCAGCTTCTTACCCTGCCGGGAGCCAAAGTTTGCCAACCCCTGAAATATAGGGTCAGCTTATGAAAGGGTCATACAGTTTTTACTATTTTAAGCTATCTATCTTGGGGGGGGTCAGCTTATAAACGAACGGGCTAATGAACAAGTATATACGGTAGATACATTCAGGGAGGATAGGTCCATCAATGGCTATTAGCCAGGATGGGCAGGGATGGTTTGCCAGAAGCTGGGTATGAGCGACAGGGAATGGATCACTTGATGATTTCCTGTTCTGTTCATTCCCTCTGGGGCACCTGGCATTGGCCACTGTTGGAAAACAGGCTACTGAGTTAGATGGATCTTTGGTCTGACCCAGTATGGAAGTTCTTATAATACTAGGAAGCAAAATACATATTCTCTTCAGAGCAGAAGCACACAGCCCACTTGGATACCAAGGTTCAGTCCAATTTTGCAGAATCTTTCACCAGATCTTGTATTTACTGAAGCAGTTACTGAAGTAGTTTTTATTATTTGCACATAAGTTGCCTTGGCAGTGATTTCACAAATATTAGAAAACTTCTACTGATTTTAAATGGCCTTACACCAGGGATCAGTTTGGTCGTATAGTCTCAAAGCCCTGTCTGCTCCAATACTTGTAAGTAGCATGGCTTGCCTTTGCAGAACACAGCTTTGAAACTGTGTTGCAACATACTTGACCCTGTTAAGGTAGGTTCATTAAATATTATCCATTACTCCTTCAAAGCTGGAATGTAGTCATGCTGGTTGGGATAGTAGTTTTGATAACACCATTACTGTGTCTCACTGTGAAGACTGTATGAAATAATTACATTGTTTCCTTTTCCACATCGAGTATACTCCTTGTTTATTTCTCCTCAGATCCTGGGGAATAGAGGCACTGAGTGTATTTTCCACAGTTGGAGGAATTTTTCTAGATTCCTTTGCAAGTCCTGTTTTAGCAAAATTAGTGCTTCCAGGAGTCCTTTATTTATCCAGAGAACACATACTTCATGGGGAGTGGCAGTAAAAGCTTCCAGTAAAAAGTAATGAGTTTTCATACCTGATTGGGAGGGATCCGTTAAGTGTCGGGGATGAATTCAGTCTCTCTGCTCCTTCAGTGCATATCCTCTTGGTTGAGATTGTGATTGGAGGAGAGGGGGTTGTGTGTGAATAGACTACTGTCTGTTAGGAACTGAGCCCACCAAGTGATGTCGGCCAGTGGTTCTTAACCAGGTGTCTGGGGACCCCTGGGGGACCATGAGCAGGTTTCAGGGGGTCCGCCAAGCAGGGCCAGTGATGGATTCTCTGGGCCCAGGGCAGAAAGCCGAAGCCCCGTTATGTGGGGCTGAAGCCTGGGGCTGAACTCAAAGCCTGAGCAAATTAGCTTTACGAGGCCCCCTGTGGTGTGGGGCCCAGGGCAATAGCCCTGCTTGCTACTCCCTAATGCTAGCTCTGGCTTTTATATGGAGAACAAAGTTGTTGTGGCACAGCTGGGCAGTGGAGTTTTGATAACGTTGTCAAGGCTGAATCCCCACTCTGTCACTTTGAGTACAGAAGGTGGGGATCTGCAAGGATTTTAAAAGCCACTCCAGGCTTGTATTAAACTCCCACGGTTACAGCTTTTCTCTGACTTTGACTTTTGCCACCACCAAAATGCAAAAAAACCCCTTGGACCCAGGAAGGAACACTTGGGAATTCCTCCCTGTGGGGTACCCTCAAGTCCTTTCACCTCTGGGGAAGAGCTGAGAAAGAAAACAAAGGAAATTAGCTGTTGCTATAAGCTAATCAAGCAACATGCACAAACCTCTTAGGACACCAAAAATTCAATCCCGTTCTTAAAAAAGGTAAATTTTATTAAAAACAAAAAGGAAGAAAACACATCTGGAACTTAAGCTTTTGCTAGATTTTTAAAAGAGCAATTCCAAAATTAAGCACCCAAAATAGCTTTCTTGGAGGTTCAGCTTAAAGGTTACAAGCAAACAAAAGCATCTGGCACTAGCACAGAGGAGTCCACAAGCCTTAAAAAATAAACAGAAATAAGCCTAATCGCACCTTCCTAAACATTCCAAATTTACTTACATATTTGGATTGTTAAAAGTAGTTCTAGATATGATCTGATGGTTTTCATATCTGGTTCAAACTTTACACAGCATCCCTGCTGCCCATCTCTTCAGCCCAGAGAAAACAACAGACAAGGGGAAAGTTTCTTTCCCAATTTTAAAAAGTTCTAGCTTTCCCATTGGCTCTTTTGGTCAGGTGCCCATTTTTTTTTCTTTACCTGGTGGACTTTTTAACACTCTACATGTAAAGCAAGTAGAGAACAGCTACCAAGAGGGATTTTACAGCTAACTGGCTGGCTGGGTGTCCATCAAAGGGAGCTACCTCCCGCCCCCACTTCATTTATCACACATGTTGGGCGGGGCAAGGGGGGGAAGGAGCTCAGAAAGAAGAAGGCTGAGAACCCCTGATGTAGGCTATAGAATAGCCATCAGTTGTTTTGGTAATTAGCATCTGGGATTGAACTTGAACCATGGCTCTGAGATGATAAACTCCCTGTCCCATTATCTCTCTTTTCCTATTTCTTAATACATCCACTCACCCAACCATGTTTCCACTGTAAAAGTAATATTAAAAAGTTTACGAAAAAACTGTGAAACAATACATGATTGAGTACTATGATGTTAGACCATAACTTGCATCCATCCTAGCACATTGGAAAGACTTAGGGAATTGATTTAGCAAGAGAGGTTTCTGCAACTTTAACTTTAACCAGCCTTCTAAGTGCTCTGTAGAGCCTTTGCTCTAATTTAGGAAGCAGGTGTAAAGACAGCAATGAGTATTTATTGGCTGAGAATACAGGGAGTTAAGAGAATAATGTAAGCAGACAATGCATTGTGATATTATTATTGCCTCAATATTACTTTCTGAAAAAGTGATTGATGGGATTGTCCCTTTTATCCTTTTTTGATTCCTTTTCTGCAATCATTTGGCTGGTTACAATGCAAATTGTAACATTACTATTCCATTCTGCAGCCCATTTTGTTTCCACATGTGAAGCATGTAACACTTTAAATACTAGCCGGTGACATTCAGGTTAGAGAAGTAAATAAGAAGCTGCTTTCTCTTTTTATTTAGTGAGCAATTTCCCAATACAACCATTAAGGTAATCCCTTCTGGCGATTTCCCAGTACACAGGTTTCACTGTTCCTCTCCTGCCATTGTTTGGATGTGCTACAAAACCAGCTTTTGTAAAGGGGAATGGTTAATGAGGTGCAATCTGATTAGGAAACTTCAAGTCTCTTATAACCCTTTAATATTTGTCCTCTGCTAAGGGAGGGGTGTATAGGCTATATTATGTCCTAGCAGGAGGATGGACTCAATATATTATAGACCTTTTTCATGTTTAACTGACACAATCCGAACTTTCTTCACTTGGAAGTCTCAGAGGAAATTCCCAATATTTATTAGTTTTCCTGTGCCAGACGTATGACATGAGTAGGCTTTCTTCTGTTACTTTTTAGTTACCTCTAGTGTGAACAGGAAGTATGGGGAATACAAGAATTAAAAAAATAAAAATCCCAAGGTTTTTGAGGCTCAAAGTTTTATCGTCAGTTTGAGTTTTGTGCAAAGGAGCTAGAGGATTTTTATTTTATTTATTTTTGTGTTCGCACTTCCTGATTCAGTCCATGATGTTTCATTTAAGGCAATCCTCTAATTCCGCACTGGACCTGATGGATTTTGTATGTTCAAATTGTAACACTTGAGAATGTGCACAAGAAAGTGCTTGTGACTGCCGACCTCAAGTGCATTCACATGTGCGTCTTCATAAGTGGAGGTTGCAAGCAACAGGCTGGATCCAAATTTGGATCTGGCATCTGAAACAAAATTGTGGAAATCTAGCACGAGCAGTTCTTCTCAGGAACTTTCTACGATTTCTGCGTCTTTCCCCCAAAATGCCCGCTGACTATTGCCTTCTGGGAAGTATGTCCACCAACCTCTACTCATTTCTACTCTTGTAATCTTTTCAAACGTTGCCAACTCTCAGACTTCATTGTGAGTCTCGTGCTATTTGATGTATTACTTTAAAGCCTCAGCTTCCAATTTGTTGTGATTTTTTTTACACTAGAATCTCAGCTTCCATTTTTTTTTAAAAAAAAGTTTCTAGTCCTCCTGGTTGCAGAGAAAAGCTTGAAAATATGACCTGAGCGTACCTGAAAGGTTCAAACACTAGACGGTCAACCAAATTTTTTTTTAAAATAAAATCTCGTAATTTTAAAGATAATTTTTTGATTTGTGCTCTCCAGGGGAGTTTGCTGGCTGCTCCCCATGCCGTATCTTCAAATGAAGCTGTCAGGTTAGCTGGTAGCTTTGCTGTTCCTCAGATATATGCGGGAGCAGAACAGTTTACTGCTCACCGCCAGCGCTGCCCACTGGAACTAAACCTCCCAGAATACCATGCACAGTTCAATTTAAAGCCAGCACCCCTTTGAAGAATTAAGGAATGGGATGCAGATCTCTGGGCCTGGCTCATAGAAAACTGTAATGGTTAATATGGGCACTAAGGCAGGCTATGATCTTCTGAAGGCAAAATTGGCTTTTTTCCTCCTCTTTGTATTTAAAATCTGGTGCTGTGAATGATTGCATAGAGCATTGTTTATGCTTGGATCCAGAGTCCTGGCTTGGGCCCAGCTGTATTACTTTGAATATGTGGACTGTGTTTGCTTAACAGACATTTAACATTGGTGTGTATTGTGCACAGTACATAAGGTACCATTTCCCCCACACAAAATTTAAGCTTTAAAACGAATAGCACATTGGTATATTCAGCAGGCTTCTCCCCTTTTTACAATCCAGTACACATCTTTAGATAACCTTCCCCTCCACCCCTGCGCCCAAGAAGAAAGAGTCAGTATGTGTGCAATTCTAGATATACTTATTTAGGATTAGAATGAAATCGTTTTTCAGTCTCTGGTGTTTGCAAGTACACCTGGTGCTCAGGATTGACAGTGTCAGACACAAGTCAATTTGAGGATGATGGAGGATTAGAAGTAGTTTCTGCCACTCTAACTTGAGAAGTGCAATACACTTCATGCTCGGTATCCTTAGATGGCATGTGGATTTATGGCAGGAACCAGGATCGGGAGAGAAGTGCTCAGCTTTTGGTAAATGTCAGATGAAGTTTTTAAAGCATTTGCAGACAGGTTATTCCTTTGCCCTGGGTGGTCTTTTAATTTCACCAATTTGAATTTTCAGAAAATTAGAAGCAGGATGATTGTGGGATTAAATCAATGAAAATGGAAGAGCTAAATTGTTAGCCAAATGCTGACATTTTGGCTTCCTTCCTAATATTTATCTTAAAAAGGCTCTAGTTGCCTAGAGGCCAACATTTGCCTGGAGGAGTCTCATATTTAAGTCAGACTAAATGATCACAATAGTCCCTTCTGGCTTTATAATCTCTGAATATTTTCTGAAACCCAGCTGGTAATAGCCTATAAATAGAAAATTTCTCTTAATTTTTTTAGAAATAAAAAATAAATGCTTCCAGTCTCTGGAGGAATCCATCTTGGGCAGTGAAACAGGGCTCAATAAGTTATGTTCCTTTTCACTATGGGAGCCATCCATGGCCATTTTATTTAAGAGAGCAGGGGAGCTTGTTTTACAGTAGCTGTTTGACACATGAGGTTTGTTGTATTCTGTTTTTTCAGAGCTGCCTTAAGATTTCTTTAGGGCAAATAAAGACAGACAACATGTCTTCAGAAGTCAATATTTAATAGTGCAGCTGAAGGCACTGTTTGAAAGACATATGCACTAGAATTAAAAAGAAACTAGCGGTAACCATCAGCTTAAAGATGGGGGGCAGGGGAAAGAAAACCCTCTATGTTGTCTGATCTATATGGAATGAGTGGGTGGATTCAGTTTCTAGTGGACATGACAAAGACCAAAGATATGAATACACGCATTGTATTAAAAGTGGACTCATTGGGCCTGAATCTTCTGTCACTTAAACTGGAGTCACTCTAGAGTAAACTCCATGGAAGGATGGATGGAGTTTATGGATGGATTTACCCAGGCAAACAAGAATGTTCAGAGTCTTAAGCTTTTTGTGTGGATAAACAAGGGAAGCATAAAATGGAATAAATTAATACTAGCTAGAGGATAAGAAGTGCATTTCTTATCGTTTCTAAACAAACGTGTGGGTGAGGAGGGTTGAAATACTAGATTAGTGGTCTCTGGACCATTGATAGTCCTACAAGTGTTCCATACAGTCTGCTAAGCTATTTGTCCTAATGATAATGGTGGCTGTTGGACTTTGAGCAATGATGCTTTATCCTATTGTAGTATAGCCCAGGATTTTTTTTAAAGGATTTCCAACAAATTTTTGACCAAGTAAACTAAAAAATCCCCATAGTTACCTTCCTGCAGGCTTTTCAGCTACTTCATGTCCACACCAATCACAATCATGTGAATACACTTCAGTTTTATTTCCTTAATGCTAGCCTAACCTTGTTTTCTCATGTAACTAAGCAGTGTAGTTGCTGTAAGGAAAGCGAGGACTCTATGCTTGGGAGGCTACGTAGAGGGGAGGTCTCTGAGAGGATGTCTACCTGAAAAAGTGGGCCACAATATTAACAAGTTTGAGAAATGCCATCCCAGAGAGTAAAAATTAGAACCATTGCTAAAGAGGGTGAAATTAATGCCTCAGAGCTGAGATACTGAATTCATGTCTAACATTGCCTTTCACACGAAAAATAAAGAGAAGACTTGGGGACAAGCAAAATCACGCATGAGGGGCCCCTTGGAAAACAAGTATATTTAAAGAAGCCTGTCAGGATTGTGTGCAGAATCTGTGGGCTTGTCTACAGCGCTAGTTAGTACATGACATCGATACTGTGCAGCAAACCAGAATGAAAATGTACAGTGCACTAGCCTGCCACGCACTTTCCGGCACTATGGACCCTGCTACCGTGCACCAAAAGTTCCAGAGTTGCTGTGATGTACTCCAATTTGAAACTGAATTTTAGCACATGGTAGGAGGGTTCACATGGCTGATTAGTGTGCTGTACGTTCACTCCACGGCTTGCCACATGCTGACTGTCAGTATAGACAAGCCCTGCCCTTATTATGGAAGGATGTGCATGTGGCTCCAGAGAGCAGTGGTCACCCTCCATTCTGGAAAGCATGACTGTGGAGGATAAGGAGCTGCAGTCAACACCAAATTCTGTTGATTCAGAGTTATGCAATAGTTAAATGAATACAATGTAAGTGTTTGTTTGATACAAGCTCTCTGTGCCATAAAAGGAAGAATGTAGAGATTAGAAGCACCCTCGAATATTATGAGAACAAGTTAATTAACAAATTTTTTCCTACCACTGACATTTTTTTCCCTCATATATGGGCAATTGGTACTGGAAGAATGGAGGAAAAGTAAACGTGGTTCCAGTAGTCAAATAAGGCTGGAAGAAAGATTCTGGCAATTACCATTCAGTAAATCCAATTTCTATTCCTAGAAAAATAATGGAGCTAATATTTTATAAAGAAAATAAGAGCACCTAGGGGGTAAGTGAGCCAAGAACAGTAAATGGGATATTTTATAAAGAAGAAATCTTACCAGACAAGTTTGTCACTAATTTTTTGTCATGTAAATGGTTTTCAGTAAGGCATTTGATAGTCTCTCTCAAGCTTTCTTTCAAAGCTAATTCCAATTGGCTTTGATATGGATTCTGCTTTGTGAAATGTAAACTGGTTGAATGATCATATAGGAAGAATAATAGGTAAACAGCACGGCATCAAATTAAGGAGGTAAGTTGTTAGGTGTCATCTTATTTATCATATAATAATCTGGAAGAGCGGGGAAAGCAACACATAATGATACTGGCAAATGTTGCTGAACTGTGAGGTGTTTCAAACCCCAGTAAGAAAACAGAAAGAAATAATATGAAGGGACCTAGAAAGCCTAGAGAGGTGGGCCAAACTGGAAAGAATTGGAGAAAAGCCACACAAATGATCAGAGGGCTGGAAGGACTGGCTAATGAGGAAAGATTATAAGAGGTAAATATGCATAGCTTGGCTAGGAGACAACAAAAAAAGGGAAACCTGGTAAACCTACAAATATTTGAAGACTGTAAACACCAAGGATGGAGAAGATTTATTTAGTGAGATACAGGGGTGCAACTAGAAGTACTGGAATGAAATTAAGACAAGGGCACTTAGGCTGACTACCAGGGGAGACTTTCTAGCAGTGAAACACAGTAGGCCATGATCTGCAACCTGCTCTTGTATGGGTGCAGAGGTATGCCCATGTGGAGTATGTTGCAGGGCCTTAGTTAGTGGGAGAATCTCCCAAATGAAGTGGTGGAAGCCCTGTCACTTGGAGCTTAAACATTTAAAACTATAAGGGATAATCTTGTCTAGATTAAGGGATAGTCATTATTGACCTGTGTTTATGACCTCAGCTGCAGCAGTTGCATGATTACAGCAGAATTCCAGCTTTCATTAAAACAAACCGCCAGACAACCCCCCCCCCCCCCAAGTATCTGGCCTTCATGGTTGCGAAGACAAGCTAGAAAACATGGCCCAAGTGTAACAGATGCACTGTTTGCAGGGACCCTGAAACAATAATTCTAAGAGGGGTAAACTGTCTTATGTGTATCATTGGATTGTTAATTCCAAGGTCCCCCTGCTCTGAGAGGTTTCATCAACACATGTTTCTGGATGCAGCAGGAGGAATGGAATGCTACTGGGGTAAATAATGGGGACCCCTCCAACTGCCACCCTTGCATCTCTGGAGGAGAGGAAGGCTTCTGCCACAACTCCTGGGATAACAGGCCCTGTGCTGCTGTCTCTGCCTCTCTGGGAGTGAAGGGGGGCCCCCTTCCATTGCCCATCCGAGGTGGGTCAATGTCATGGTGTGGGGGTAGGGCCATGGGGGGCCTTGTGTCATGATGCACATAGGGTTCTGGCTTGCCTTAATCCAGCACTGTGAATAATGCACTAGTAAATGAAATGTACTGAAGGGAACAATCCTGTGACAGCCTGAGGACAGAGTGATTATTTAGCAGGTCCGTTCCTTCTCCTTTTGCTAGAATTTCACTTTTAGATATTTAATACCTTTTATCACATTAAAAATAATTTTTATGCTGGTTTCTTGTTGCCCTCACTCTTGGAAAATTCATTAGCAAATGACAAGCTGAATTTGTATGTCTTTAAGTCCAGTGGCAAAAGGATTCAGTGCATCAATTCAGGGCTGATTTTTCAAGTGTCACAGAGTAGCTGGGTTTCTACTTGCTGGAACTGGAGAGTGCCAGATTGCGTCAGATTGATGAATTATGTAAAAGCTGATTTCCTTGTGCATTATTAATCACCCCAAACAAATGAAGGCATTCCAATTAATTAGATTATTTTTACTTGTAAATGCTAGAGGGGAAAAAAGAGGGGTTTTTAATTGGGATAAGTTGCTTTAAAGACTTGTGGCTTGAAAGTGCTGTTAAAATGGAGGGAGGCTACATAGCTATCTATCTTTGAAGACTATGATATGGAAACTTAAATGGAAATCTATGGTGATTTACAACATAGAGCTACATTTTTGAAACATAGGCAACTAAGTTGCACCTACAAATATTTGAGTGCAGGCACAAATAAGTAGTCAATTCCACAAGTTATGAATTTGTACAAGAGAAAATATGCATTTACAAATGAATACTTTGCATACAGTTACTGGTGCATCTGAGGCACCTGTGTCTGAACATGTGGCCCTCAGTATCTCTTATTGAAAGTGACAGAAAAGGACAGATAACAATCTGTGATTTACTTTATAATCCTAAATGAATGCATTATAGACATTTCTTCAAATGGAAATCTTACCTCCCTGTGCTCTGTTTTTTGCAATGTTGCTTTAATTCACTTTGACAATACTGAAAATATCAGTGACCATGGGGTCATTCGTTTGTCAGATAAGCAATGTTTAATATACCTCTGCAGCCAAGAAATCCCTGAACATCACATCAGGACTTGAAGGAAGGCTATCCTGAGTGCAAACAGCAGAACATAATAGACAGGTTGATTTTTTTCTCTTAGCCAGATGCACAGATCTAATGCCTGAGGCTCTTTTAATGCTGGGATCAAGATTTACTTTATCACTTTTCTCCACTGTCCCTCACCTCTGCGCCCAGTAGAACATATGGCTAAAATACAAGATATACTTTGGAGATGTGTGTTTGTCACCTCTGATCTCTTCTCCTTAACAGGTAAATAGAAAGAGCTTTAATATGTTATAGGCAAAGCTTTAGAAATACCAGGCACTTTGTCTTAGGCTTTCTGGTGTTGTATTGTACAGGTACGGTAAAAGTTATTCTGTGTCAGTAGTGGGCTTCAAAACCATGGAAATTACAATGTCATTCCACTTTCTCCGTAAAGACACAGGTGTAAATGGTCTAACCTAGCTGCCCAGAATTCGGGTCCCAAATCCATGTTTAAGCACCTCAATAAGTAGCCTGACCTTTTTTTCAGGTAGATCAGTGAGTGAAATCAATGGGCATGATTTGCCTCCAGCATAAACTGGTGTAAATCAGGAGTAACTTAATTGAATTACACTGGTATAAACTCCAGTGCAAGTGAGAGGTGAAATCAGGCTTATTGACTTTGGCAAGAGATGCATATACTCGTCTGTCTCTTAAAATCAGGCCACTTTATTTAAGAATCTTAGGAATTGCCCTTTAAAATTCTGGTCTTGGTATTCTTGTTCCAGGGATGAATGTGGGCCCTGATTTGCAGCTCCACTGAAGTCATCAATGAGATTTACATCAGTGTGAGATCAAAATCTGGCCCTCAGTATTTTTGTTCCTTCAGGCTTCTTCCCTCTTTCGAAAGCTCTGAAGAGACTGCCAGGCTGATGTAGTGTAACTCCCTTGGCTATGAACTTAGCAGTTGACAATTCTGGAGGAAAACAAGGTGGTCTCTGCAGACACACAGTCTGTGTGTTTTACTTGGTTTCTCTAAGATACACCTCTCCCTCAAGAGATTTTCCATTTTACAAACAAAAACCTAACAGCCACCATATCTCCATATAAATGCTTTGAATATGTCCTTGGTAGTTCTTTAACTGACGGTTACAAATAACGTTGATGTATTTGATGCTGTAAGGAATATAGACTTGGATCAGCAGCTTATTTACAAAAACAAAACAACAAATTATTCCTTTTTTTAAAGGTTCCCTCCACTGTTTAAATTACTTTGTTGCTATAGTACTGCAAGAGAAGAGAGAAGCTGGGTTTGGTCTTCATGTTTTCTTCCTTTTGTCAATGTATAACAAAGACTTCAGGACACTACATAGCACAAGAGAGAGATTCTTGAGTCACCTAAAAACTACATTTGTGGAACATGCAAGCTTATGAATTTTTTACACAAATACTAACTTCACCGTGCGTTTCAAAAATGCCTTCTCTCCCCCCCCCCCCACCCTAATGTACACTGTATCACAACGGACATGTTACGTTGCATTAGGTTACGTCAAGTTACTCTGTATGCATCACAAGATATGATTAAACCTGATGTGACTTGACACAATGGAATGTGTGTTGCACAGCAGTGCAAATTTTAAAGCATTCTCCCTTTTTATGAGAAGTAGGTGGTGTTCCCAAAACAGGCAACAGAAGCAGCAGTGAGCTGGATGTTAGTGCATTGTCGAACACAATGTTGTTGGTTTTTTTACTGTGTTTTGGGGACAAATGGGCAGATATTTTCTGAGGCTGTGTTATATTTAAAGATAGTACTTGGCAAACCAATATAGAAAAAAACCAAACTAATCTCAAATTTCTTTCCCATGTGCTCAAAATAAACCCACATCCTATGATCAAATCAAAAATATTTATGAAAAAGCCTTGCAAAAATGTCTGTCCTCTACTTGCCAGAGATGAAGAATTCTTTTGTTACTCAATACAACATCATCTGCTTCACAGCCATCTCCATTACAATTGCTCTTATGGTAAACCAGAAGTTGGTAAATGTTTGTGTTTGGGCTGGCAAATTTTCAGAAGTTTAGGAAGTCTGCTCTTAATGCTATTTACTCCTTTCCCAGAGCTTTGGAGAACACGTCTTTATGACGTAGGGGTGGTCTGCAAGATAGAAAAGCAGCTGTTTCCTCCTCTCTACTGCAGGGCTGCCTCTTTCCCTAAACATATTTCCCAGCATGCCTTCCTGGGGCTGATCCTTTAAATTTGCAACAGCCAAATAGCTCAGGCCTTAAAGTGGCCATTTTGCAGCAGGTTACTCCTTGCTTTATCTTCCTCTCTGCCAGTTGGTAAGCATGAATTCTTGTTATGTTTTCTGAAGTTCTTTCAAAAAAGCATCCAACCCGTTCCTTCTCTCTTCCTTCACCTAGCTCTTCACCAGCCCAACTCAGTCCCTCAGGAGTCCATGTCCCATTGCAATTCTTACAATCATTCTAAATTCCTGTGCTTTATGCCCTGCCTTCTTGATCCCCTTACATCTTTGCCACCATCTAGCTTGCAAAGGATGGCTGGGCAGCCAGGACTCTCTAGAGCCTTGTTGATGCTGCTCCTTAGTAAGGCTTAGGAGTCACTGCTGAGAGATGAGGTACTCCATTTCCATGGGTTGCATCCACTGCATTCAAAAAACTTAGTTCCTACTTAGTCCCTGTCTTCCCGGGAGCTGATAGCTTTGGAATGGAAATCCATTCTGTCTGTCACCCGCATCGCAGTTCAGAATAGGGACAGTAGGCCATCAGGTTGCCATTCAGTTCCTCACTTGTTAATCGATGCTCCCCAAAGATACAGGCAGCCAGCAAGGCAGTGCATATAGCAAAGGATCAGTGCAGATTTTGTGGAGTTTATTTTCTTACCCTGAACTCTGATACCTAGCCCAACATGTTTAGCTGCCCAGATCATATCTGAGCAGGGCACAAGAAATATCTGGAGGCTGCAAAGAATGTTTATTACATAAAGGAAAAACAATGGGAACTTGACTCTTTGGAATCTTTTGAGACAATTCCAGCTGTTTTGATTTTTTTTTTAAAGTTGTTGAATGTTCGGCTAATTCCTACCTATGTCATCTATTCCAAAGGCATGTGCACTTCCCCCTTAGTTCTTTAAAGACTTCTGGTTTATAAATTAAAAAATCCAGGTGGATTCTGTTTTCCCAGTGTTGTCAATTCTCGCCATTTCAGCTGCTGCCAGCCTGGTAATGACACCAGATGCTCCAGCTCTCCACAAATTTCAGTCTTGCAGCAGGAAAGATCAGTGGGAGGGAAACTCCCTTTGATTGGCTGCCTTCCCCATTTGCCTGCCTTCTGGGAAGAGCTGCCAATTGTAGCTGCTGCAGGAGGCAGGCATAGGTCTTAATCCTCAGTTCTCAGGAGCCAAGAGAATGCTATGGGTAGGGGAAGGGAAGGAGCAGCCAACGGCATCCTCACAAGAAGGGAGGATGGAACAGGTCACTGTAGTTTCTGGAGATCCCACTGCTTGCCAGAAGTCACAACTGGATGCAGCCAATTCACTTCCTGGTGTGTACTACTACTAGGTCTCTTAAAGGCACAGTTCCACAACATTTGTGATTTCTAGAATTTTAGAAGACACAGGAAAATTGGGTGTCTATTGGATGCTTGGCTGACAGGCATTGTCCTGAAAGAATAATATACTGAAAGAATAATCAAAAGAATAATTAAGTTGTTTAGGTTCTCAGATTGTTTTCTTTAAATGTGAAATGCCATGGGGATAGAATGTTGTGTTGTATTTTGAAATGTGACTACTCCCACCCACTCTGGCTTCAAGGCTGTGTTGCTTTATAAATATTATGCGTGTGTGCGCGCGCGCGCACACACACACACACACACACTCTCTCTCTCTCTCTCTCTCTCTCTCTCTCTCTCTCTCTCTCTCTCTCTCTCTCTCTGCCTTTGTTCCCCAGTCTCCAAATACTTGGAAGCAACTGAAATGTTTTAACTCAAACTTCCAAAATAAATTGGGCTCCAACTAGTCCCACACTTCAACTTCTTTGAAAAGACGTAGTTCTGTCTTAATTTCTTAACCGAAATCCCTGAACCTGACAACTCAAGGCTTTCTTAAAGTTTGTATCCAGAGACAATCTCTAGTCTGCTCTTTATCTCTCTGTTATGATAAAGGCAAGAGGGACCATTAATGATTTTAATTGAGGCTGATACTTTCTTTTATAAATCATTTTAGAGGGAAAGATTACATAGCATATTTTGAGCCATCCTCAGAAACAGTGCGATATAGTTTGCTGTCAGGATAATTTAAATGAGCACCAATGGGGTCTATGAGATATAGAAACTTAAAGTGCCTGGAAAAAAATGGGTCACACAAGTGCCCAAAACAGAAGACACCTGGCTTGGGCACTCAGCAAAGTCACTTTCTGAACCCTTCAGTTCTGGGGGATTATTTTCAGTTCCTAATAGCATCATTTCACACCCTGATAGCTACAAGTGCTTCATGAGCCTTCTAAGTAGTGTAATAGCCCATCAGTGCTTGAATGCTAAATGTTTAACAATGGTCTATATCAGTGCATTTCCATTGGCTTTCTTTCATGTCCTTGTATTAAACTGTGTATGTCAATATGGGGAATGGCCTTTGATGTGACAGGGCAGTGCCTCGCACAAGCAAGTGAAGCTCAGTTATGAGATGCTGCTCATTTTGCTATGATGAGAGGATGTATCCTATAGCTGCTGCACTGCCACTGCTGTAAACCTTTCTTTTTAATTGCATCAGTTTATAAAATTTGTGATTCAAAACTATAGTTGTTTAAGTCCAGTTCTTAGTGGGCCAGGTGTCAACAACATCACCACAGTTATTTATTGGCACCTGAGATTACATTTTCAGCAAAGAGTTTAAGGACTAGAGGAGTAAGTAACTAGAACTTCCCTTCCCGCTCTGGAAAGTAGCCCCTTCAAATTAGGAATGAAGCATATAAAAGGGGCGTGGCAAGGACACTTGCATTGCTGCTGCCTGCACTGGATCTTTTTGAGGTCAGCAAGAGGAACTATAATAGTCCTTTTTGATAAAACTGCCCAGCTTTTAATGAGGAGCTCATATAGAAAAGTGGAAGGTACTTATTTATTCCTATATTTGTTTAGTGGTTTGCCTAGTGCCCACTGGTTACTACGTGGGGGTTTCAGATCTAAAATGTTTTGTGTGTGTATTTTGGTTTTATGTGTATATATTGTTTCAGAGGCAAAAGTGGTAGAAGTTGTATTTCATGATGCCTAATCATTTCTATTTTAATCGCTTTTTTTCAGCTGCCTTAGATTCTGAAATTTGTTCCTAATGGGCCGAAATTGTTCATGGTTGGCTAGTTGGAGCCCAATTTATTTTGGAAGTTTGAGTTAAAACAGTTCGATTGCTTCCAAGTATTTGGAGACTGGGGGACAAATGCACTTCCCGTGTGTGTGTGTGTGAGCGCATGCACACACACACATTTTTAAAGCAACACATTTTTTGGAGCTGCCTTGAAGCCAAAGTGGGTGGGAGCTGAAAGCTGAAATTTGGCATGGAAGTGTCATCTGAGTATTTCGGTGGCATTTAATTTTTTCAGTTCATTGAGTTATAGGCCTTTGAAAATCACATTTGTCATGTGCTGCAGAATGGATTTGATTATTCTTATCACCAGGACATGTAGGTGTCATATATTGTATATAACTTTCCATAAGAATCTAACCAGGGCACTATATAAGAAGGGGAGGAGAAAAGTAACTTAAGCTAACAGAAAGTGTTAGCAAAAACACAGGAATAACAAAAACCCAAATTCAGATGGATTTAGATAAGATGTATGTGGTCCACATAACTGAAAGCAGAGAAGCAAAAGTAATAAGATTAGAGACCAAAACCTAACCATGCGTGAAGCCTCCAATGGAAGCACAAAATATTACACAGAACTGGAAAAATCTTGGGTTGGAAAGGTGATCATAAATAATACACTAAAACTGTTTGTACGTTATTTGGCAGCAGTGAAAAGGCAGCCTCAAATAGTTTGGGAATATAAATTGGTAAATGTTAGTCTGATACTGTGCAAGGCATTAATGGGACTGGGACAGTAGTTGGAAAAGTACAATGTGTACAGTTTTTTAGGGGCCCATATTATAGGAAAAAGAAAAGAAAAGTACTTGTGGCACCTTAGAGATTAACAAATTTATCTGAGCATAAGCTTTCGTGAGCTAGAGCTCACTTCATTCGATGAAGTGAGCTGTAGCTCACAAAAGCTTATGCTCAAATAAATTGGTTAGTCTCTAAGGTGCCACAAGTACTCCTTTTCTTTTTGTGAATACAGACTAACACAGCTGCTACTCTGAAACCTGATATTATAGGAAGGACATTATGGAAGATGAAAGGTCAACATGAATCAAAGTTTGAGATATTAATTATAAAGGTCAGCCAGGCTTGGCCTTTGATACACAGATTAGAATAAAAGGAAATTGTGAGGAATATTCTAGAAATATTGTTTGGAGGACCCTAAAAGAGAGAGTACTTCCGAGCAAAGGTTAAAAATAGTTACTGCTGTGGGACAGCATAGTGTTTCTCTTCTGCACTGCCAGCCAAACCCAAGCCCCTCACCTCCACCACTTGCCAGACCAAAAAGGGCTTGGACTGTTTTGGCGACAACAAATTCAGTTTCTGGATGAAGGGAGTTTCTCACATTGCTCAAAGTGACCCCTCCTGCTGACTAGCAGCCATGTTGACAAACTCTTTCAAAATAGCCCCATCCTGTCATCCTCAACTGAAAAGTGAACAGTGAGACTGGGGGGAGGTAACTGTCAGGGATTGATCTTGGGTTGGGACAAATTTTATTTAACACTTCTATTAATGACCTGGGCACAAAAAAGAGGGGGTGTGCTAATAAAACTTGCACACAAACATGACACAAAGTTGGGAGGTATTGCCCATATGGAGAAGAACCAGAATATCATACAAGAAGATCTGGATGACCTTGAAAACTGGAGTAATAGAAATGGGATGAAATGTAGTAGTGTAAAAAATAAAGTCATGCACTTGGGGATTAACAACAAGAATTTTTGCTATAAGCTGGGGCCTTATCAATTGGAAGTGACAGAGGAGGAGAAAGACTGGGGTGTATTGGCTGATCACAGGGTAACTATGAGCTGCCAATGTGATGTGGCCAAGAAAAAGGCTAATGCAATTCTAGGATGCATCAGGCGAGGTATTTCCAGTAGAGACAGGAAAGTGTTATTGCCATTACACAACACACTGATGAGACCTCATCTGGAATGTTGTTTGCAGTTCTGGTCTTCTATGTTTAAGAAAGGTGAATTCAAACTGAAACAGGTGCAGAGAAGGGCTACTAGGATGGTCAGAGGAATGAGAAACCTATCATATGAGAGGGGACTCAAGGAGGTTGGTTTATTTATCCTAACCAAATGAAGGCTGAGGGAGATATGATTGCTTTCTATAAATATATCAGAGGTAAACACCAGGGAGGGAAAGGAGTTATTTAAGATAAAGGCCAATGTTCATACAAGAACAAGTACACATAAACTGGCCATTAATAAGTTTAGGCTTGAAATTAGAGGAAGATTTCAAACCATCAGAAGACAGAAGTTCTGGAATAACCGTCCAAGGGGAGCAGTGGGGCAAAAAACATAACTGGTTTCAAGACTGAGATTGTTAAGTTTATGGAGGGGATGGTATGATGAGACTGCCTACCGTGGCATGTAGCTGATCTGTTACTGCTAGTAGCAAATATCCCCCAACAGCCGGTGATGGGATACTAGATGGGGGGGCCTGAGTTACTACAGTGAATTCTTTCCGAGGTGTCAGGCTGGTGCATCTTACTGAAATGCTCAAGATCCAACTGACTGCCAAATTTGGGGCCAGGAAGGAATTTCCTGCTGGGTCAGACTGGTACAGACCCTGTGGGGGTTTGCCCCTTCCTCTGTAGCATGGGGCATCACAGGTTTAAACTAATGTAAATGGAGAATTCTCTGTAACTTGAAGTTTTTAAATCGCGATTGGAGGACTTCAGTAACTCACCAGAGCAGTTATGGGTCTATTATAGGAGTGGGTGGGTGAGGTTCTGTGGCTGCAATGTGCAGCAGGTCAGACTAGATGATCATGATGGTCCCTATTGGCCTTAAAGTCTGAGTGACTGGGAATTGAACTGATAACTTCTAAATTTACTAGTAGAAGAATGAATCAGTGGGAATGTAGGGAAAATTGTTTCCCTTCTGCCAGCTGGTAGCAGATTTTGGGGCCTTGCAGTTTAGTTTCCTGATGGAGGAGACATCAGTGGTGTGGAATCAGGGAATTTTCTTGTGTGTTTTCACTATATACACCAGTCTTAGAACAAAAGTGGTCACAGACAGCATGCAGGCAATCCACTCTTTCGGGAATATCAATCCAAACCAGTGTCTGGTTCCCAGGAAGCAACTCTGCACCAAAAACTAACTCTAGTTAAAAGATGCAGGCTGTTTGCAATAGCCCTTCCCCAAAACAATTCTATCACAAAACAATGCAGCATTTCTTCAAAGACTGTGCACTGTTCACATTCTGAGAAATAGAATACTATGGGTAATTATGCCAACTGGGGACTCCCACTATAACAATATTCAGGGCAAACTTTCTTGAAGAAAACGTGTATCAGTCAAAAATAGCTGAATATGTGGGTTGATTAATGGTTTGTGAAGTACAAACACACAGTTTCCATCTTAAACTAGCCTGAACCTATAGCTTCCAGCTAAATTTCACTTTGTTTTTAATGCAGTTTGAACTTAACACAAAGCAAGACCAAGGGGGAGCAACTGCTTTCCACCCAAAAGAGGGGTTTGCATGAACTTCTGCACAGTTGCTGCAGGGTGTCTCAGGGCTGCTTTCTGCTACTGAGCCTATAAAGCAGAAAACACTTTATTTTTGCTTGGGAGTGTGCTGCCTTGGTCTTATAATTAGTTTTTGTTCAACATCTATCTATTGTCCGTTTGCACTTAGGCCACCTAAGAAGATACCCTAATTCTGCTCCTTGCAGCTTCCAATAAACACACTTAGGACAATGATGAGCCACAATTCTCACAGAACCAAGAGGTACCCTGAGAATATGGCTGCATTTTAGGCTTTTCTTCTCACTGTCACACACAATTTATCCCTGAAAAGCCCTAGAAAATGTAGGTTTAAATGAATGATGTTACAAACATTAAGCACCATCTGATGCTGCAGCTTTGATTATATTAATTTGCACTTCTATAACACTTTCTATCTCATAATGAATGAACTACCTCATAGCTTCCAGACAGTGTGTGGATGGTAATACCTGCCCCTGCACCTCCTCAAATTCTAGCCCCATAGAGGGGAATTAGGAAGAAGGCATCTGAGAGAGGGAAGGTCAGCAGTGTCACTGCTATTTTCTGCAGCAGTGCTCAGTCTTCCACGATCTCATTCCTGTTGTTGAGCTGCTCAGCCTCACAGAAAGGCAGATGGTCAGCAAGGGACATGGCACAAAAAAGGCTGGTTTCCTATAACAGGCTGAGAAGGTCTGGGATTCTGGTTCTCTGCTCCTGCCACATATCCCTGGGAAGAGGTGGCCAAGGGAAGAGGAAGCGAGTGTGGAGGGAACAGAAGTGACTTGAGTGGGAAACAGGACAGCTAGACTGGGTAGACATTTTGAAAGGATGGAGGAGGGGGAGATGATGGATTTGATTACGAGAGACTGAATCTGAGGAGCTGCTAAAGAGCCCCGTAAGGAGGGTGGAAGGATCTGTAGTGTGGACAGGCTCTTGTTAGGACAGCAAGGGCCAAGCGTAGGGGATGGAATTAGAGGTGCTGGGAGCTGCTGCACCCCCTGGCTTGAAGTGGTTTCCATTATATACAGGGTTTACAGTTTTGGTTCAATGACTCTCAGCACCCCCACTATACAAATTGTTCCAGCTACCCCTGGGACCAAGAGCAATTGGAGAGCTAGTTTCATGCTTTCCCCATCCCAGGGAAGACAGGGGGGTCAAAATTACTCCACTATATATGGCCCTAATAAGTATCTGAGGCACAGCTTCACCATCTGTAAAATGAGGTTGATAATATTTAACTACTTCATGTTAGATTGGAATGCCCCAGATCTGGGTTCAATTCCTGTCTCTGCCACAGACTTTGTGTGATTTTTTTTTTTGTGGGGGGGAGTCACTTAACCTCTCTGCTTCAGTTTCCTATCTGTAAAATCAGAATCTAATTGAACAACTGTTCAATTTTAAGGATTGGACTGTGATGCCAAGTCCCTCTAATATCCTGAATATGTGAATTACTGCAGCCAATCATAACTGAGTGACGGCAAAAAAGGCTGGCAGGGATGTGGGGAAAGCTATTCGTGAACAGCATCAATATCAACTGCACTATCCTTTGTAAGCATAGAAATTTAGTGCTAACTAGTCATAGATCATGTACCACAATTTACTTTTTTATTTAAAATCAAAAGCAATAAATACATTAAATAAAAACAGCCTGAGAGAAACAATAGTCTTACAAGAACTATATTTTTTTAGCAGGACAGAAATTTAATCGTTTTGAATATACTCTTAAATTTTCCATGGCCCTTATATAAGTATTTAAGGCTAAGATTTAGTCATGGGCATTTTTGATAAAAGTCATGGAAAGGTCACAGGCAATAAACAAAAATTCAGGGCCTCGTGACCTGTCCATGACTTGTACTGTAAATACCCCTGACTAAATCTTTGGTGTTCCGGAGGACTCTGGGAGTGCAATTGCTACTATGGAGGGGGCTGGCGCTATGGAGCCCGCTGGTGCTCAGCGTGGGGGTCCTGGGGTGCCTGCTGGTGCTGGGGAGCGGGCTCCAGGGTGCCTGCTGGTTCTTGGGGGAGAAGGGTGGCCCAGGACAGTGGCTGCTGGTGCTGGTGGGGGATGACCCCACTGCCTGGGACCTAGGGTTACCAACTTTTCACTTGCACAAAACTGAACACCCTTGCCCCGCCCCTCCTCTGAGGCCCTGCCCATGCCCTGCCCCTTCTCCAAGGCCCCACCCCCTGCTCACTCCATCCCCCCTCCCTCTGTCGTGCTCTCTCTCCCCACTCTCACTCACTGGCTCAGAGGACTGGGGTGGGGCCAGAAATGAGGAGGTCAGACTGCGGGAGGGGGCTTCAGGCTGATGCAGTGGGTTGGGATGCAAGAGGGGGTGAGGGCTCTGGCTGGGGGTGTGGGCTCTGATGTGGGGTCTGGGATGAGGGATTTGGGGTGCGGGAGGAGGCTCCGGGCTGAGGGGTTTGGAGTGTGGGAGGGGGCTCTGGGCTGGGGCATGGGGGTGTGTGAAGGCTCTGCCTGGGGGTGTGGGCTCTGGGGTGAGGCTGGGGATGAAGGGTTTGGAGTACAGGAGGGGGATCTGGGATGTGATTGAGGGGTTTGGCAGGCGGGAGGGTGATCAGGGCTGGGGCAGGGGGTTGGGCACGAGGGAGGGTGTCAGGGGTGCAGGCTCCAGGCAGCGCTTGCCTCAAACAGCTCCCAGAAGCAGCGGCATGTCCCGTCTCTGGCTCCTACGCGGAAGCACGGCCAGGCAGATCCGCATGCTGTCCTGTCTGCAGGCACCGCCCTGGGGTCAGTCGCACCTGCCAGCTGCAGAAGTCCCGGAGGTCCCAGAAAGTCACGGAATCTGTGACCAACTCACAGCCTTATTTATAATAAAATGGGCTAGAACAAAACCTCAGATCAAAACTTAGCAGAGAAGGCTGAAAAAGTGGACTTTCTCAAAAGTGGCAGTGTTGCAACTTTGATGTCAGCACTTGGCTTATTTAGTGATAAGGTAGAGTTGTAAACTTGTATCTGAACCCAGACTGGAGGGTTCATTTTGGTCCTTTGCCTAATAAAGTTGTGAAAGAGAAAAACTTACCCATAGTAATGTTTGGGATTTGAGAAACGTGTTTCCAGGACAACACATTCCTTAGCCTCTCCACCAACTTTACACCCTTTTTCTGTGAAATCACCACATTTGTATTCCACTCCAGCAGAGGGCAACGTGCATCCTTAAGTGGGATTTTGCTATCACATTGCTGTTCTCTAATACTTCACTGCAAAATGTCCCAATGATCTTTCTCCATAAAACAAGATATTGTACTACATGACTGTTCAATTCTTCACCTCTGTTCATGCCTTCTCTTATAAGAGGATAGCACTTCTGCATTACAGTAGATTGATTTTTTTTTTTTTAAAGATTTTCCGGCTCTGAAGTATAAGGACTCCAGATGGTACTTTCTTCCTTCCACTCACAGCCTACATAGAACTACAGTAGCCTTGGTTACTTTGCCATACCTCTGATTTATTAGGTTTTTACATCCATCTCTAAACCTGCAGGATAGTCTGTCTGTCTGTCTTTTTTTTTTTTTTTTTTTTTTTTGGAGCATTGATGGTATGTCTGGATCTCCTCTTCTGCAGGAAACACACAACAAATTATGTGAGGAAAGTAGATTTTAAAAAGCTTTATGGAGTTTGTTTTCCATCCTTTGTAGTGAAGTATATTTTATGTACATATTCGATCGTGGGATATATTTCATGCTAAATAGATTTTATAGTGGTTGTATATTTTTTAAAGAAGAATTCGTAAAAAGCCTTCCCACAAATAAGTAATTTACTGTGGTAATGAAAGATCAAATAATTCATTCCAGCTAGATGTGATGGTACTGGAGATAAACCCACATGCCTAAATAGTGCCTGGTCGCTGTGAGAATATGCAAAGAGAGGGGAATGTGCAAGGAGCAGGGACTGAGCATGATGGGAGTCCATGCTGAGGGTTGCCAGGACTCTACAGACCTAGAGCTGGCATTAGCCTGCCCGTAGGGACCAGAGATGGTTGGGACCGTTGACCTCTCTAGCTAAGCAGTTCAGGTGCAGAGGAGAGCAGATGCCGTGCCCTATCCAACGGTGGCACTGCAACTATGACTCATCCTATACTCCCTAAAGCACTGGCACAATGCCTCCAGAGAGCTTATACAAAGATAGTGTACCTTTGCCCCAGACCTAATGCAGGGCTATGGCTATGGCTATGCGCTGCTTTTAGCTCTCAATGTTATAGGGGCCTAGATAAGTCTTCAGATCCTTAGGTCTTTGGAAATGGCTATTTTTGTCTGCATTCCATTTTTAACATAAGGGAACACTACACAGATTGCATTAGTACATATAGCACATCAAGGGATAATATGGGATTCCCTAAGTGCTTCAGAACCCTGTCTTCTCATGACAATGCTATTGGCATGAAAGTATTATTTTTAATCCTCAGCTATTGTTTTAACTTTCCTTCTCTGCAGGCTCTCTCTCTCTCTCTCTCTCTCTCTGGATGTTGGCTGTACTCCATCAGAGGCTTCTATAGGACTTTGTCTCCATGGAGTATGTGGAGAGTATTGTTAATATGCCTCATCATAGAGCTTTCTCCATTTTCTATCCTGCTATAATATTCTTATTATGGTACATTGGGGTAAAACCTGACTCTTCTTCTGTAGCAGTGGAAAACCCTGCCTACAGCAGAACTAGTGCATGATTTAGGAAGACCATATAGGGGGTCCACATCCCTTCCATGCCTCATAGAGCTGCCACAGACCCTGTCCGTACAGCAAGGTCTGTAGTTACTGGGGCAAGGCCAGATGGGCAAGAGTTGGTAGATTGATGCTCCATGTATCCACAAATTTGCCCACATGGTAAAGCAGCGGATTTAGGGCTGCAGACTACCCTCTTTGATAGTCCAGACTCCACAGTCTGGGAAAGAGACTTCCTTTCTTTCAGCCCTTGTGGAGTCCCCCTACCCCTGAAAGTCAGGTTACTCAGGCTTGCTGAGAATATGGAAGTGGGGGAACAATCTGGCCCATAGATAATGTAGAAAAAGGTCAGACTTTTAGGCTAAGAGCAATTTAACATGGTGCACTTAACAGCTAACTTTAAAAAGTCTCATGCAAATAATTCCTATTACCATTACAAATGTGTTATTTTAATTTCATTTTTCACAAATTGTATTTTTTTTCTTTTTAATGTCAGTATTCGCTAGGTGTAGTTATATCAGACCATCTTTTTGCCAGTCCTGAGTGCCGCTCTACAATTCATGCATTAGTTGTATGCATGAGATGTGGAGTTTCCCTCTTTCAATTTAACTGTTCTCTCAATGGTAGATTTCCTCCACTGGTACAATTACATTTCCTCCTTCTCCACTCTGTGTTTTTATTATGGCTCTTCTTCTAGTGCCCTATCGATATTTCTTTGGCTCCCTTTTGTGCCTTTCTTTAGCTTCCAGCTTTGATTTCCATGGCTATGCTATGCCACATTTTCTGCTTCTTAAGCTTATTCACCTCCCTTCCTTCCTCCTTCCTTCAACAATGAGACACTTTATAATGCACTGAAATTTGCTTTCCTCTATGACAGAGTTGCCTCTTGCTTAATATGAGCATGGCTTTTATTTTCTCTGGGCATTTTCTGTAGAATCTCTTCCCCCCTCCCTCATTTATATACACAAGCTGCTGGAGCAAGCCTGGCGTTTTGATTTTGGGCCAGTACATTAGCTCACAGTTTGCAGGTTCAAATGATAACATTTTTTTCAGCCATCCCAATGCCGGTAGGATTTTGCCAGATTTCGCAAAGTAAGCAGAGTCAGAGCTCCTTAATACTTGGATGGGACCCTTGAACCTACAGTACTTTAGCCAAGTGTTCCCATACTAGAAAGTAGTAAGGTTCAGCAGGTAGCCAGCTACGCCTCCTGCAGGGTGCTGTATAGTAGCACATTTCCTGTTGACTAAAACAGATCCTTCCCTTACAGACATGAACCACTTGTAGAGACTGAGACAGAGAATACAGCTAAACTGCAGCGGTATAAATAAGGGGCCAGATCTTCAGCTGGTGTAGATTGGCATAGGTAGAGTGAAGGCAGTGGAGCTATGCTGACTTGCATCAGCTGAGGATCTGGCCTCCTGTGTTCATCTTTTAACTTTGTCACTTAAATAAGGCCAAAGCCTGAACTGGGTTGCATGGGTGAGCAAGATAGTAAAGGGGCCAAAGGAGCCCTGCGCTACCTCGCACTGGCTAGCTGTACTGCTGCTCTTAGCACGAGAGGGGAAGCAGGCTTTGCTGAGCCGTCTGCAGGTAGCGGAGAGAGGACAATAGATGTACAGGTGCAATGGCAGGCATATGCTGGGCTGGGTATAGATCCAGTGCAGTTTGCTTCCTCTCTGGAACAGCGGAGAGACTGGGAGGGAGATAGTGACAAGGTGAGTTACAGTTGCTTTCCCAGGCTGCTCCCGGGCAGCACAACTCCTCTTTGTCCCTTGCTAAGGGCAGATCGCTAACTCATGATCTAGCCCTAAATTAGTTCTCCTGAAACCTGTGCAGTCATCACTGAAGTACCTCAGTGTTCCTTTCAGTGATTGGCAGTCTTCTCTCGGAGTCAGCACTGAACTAAAACCTCAGCCTGGAGGTGGGGGAGTCTTGTGCTGTGGGAGATGCCATATTTCACATGCGGACATAAGTCCTGATCCCTAGTGGCCGTTACAGATCCCATTGCAATCTTCACAGTACGGGGTTTAAAACCCAATGCCCTGGTCTACACACCAATTTGAGTAATTTCATTCTGCCTATCTAAATTACCTCTATAGTTTAATGTGGGTGTGGAATGTGTCTTCATTCCCAGTGTAGTGTCATTGTTTAATAGCATACAATCACCATGTTCTTCTTTTGGGTAGTTGTAAAACAATTCCTGTATGCTGTATGTGTTCTCAGATGTTCTGGATCCTCCAGGATGAAAGGCGCTGTATCAATATAAGGTTGTAGATCTTTACTGGAAACGCTAGCACACAACTTCTTGTTATTGTGTGTATTGGAGAAGCACACAGAGTGGGTCCCTCTTGTGCTAAGCACTGTTCAAAGTGCATAGGAAGAAATGGTCTGTGCATGAGGAATTTACAGTTTAAGAAAGAGTTTACAATCTAAAGCCTGGATGCTGCAGTGAAATCAGAACTATTCAGGTTGCAAGAAGGTTCTACCACTTGGAGTTCATTGAAGATGGGGCCTTTAGGATGTAATTGAGCTTGCAAAACAATAGGTTTGAAGGTCCATAATCATATTCATCAGTGGGGCTGGGTTTATCTTTTGACATGTGACACATTTATATGGCCAGTGTTTTAACTCTGTCTTCATGTTCCAATGGCATATACACAATCTACTGCAAAAGTTTCAAATCCTCCTGAAACTTTTAATGACACTGTATTCTCCTCCTGCATGTTGCATTAGTACTTAGTAACAAGAAGAATTCGGTTTGCCAGGAACAGAATGGTAAAATTATTTTGTATTAATAATGTACTGGTATAAAAAAGAGAGGTTTTATTTTTGGTCTGAGATTTTTCCATGCCAGATCATTAATGTAAAAAAAAAAATAGCCATTTACAAAATATATTCTAACACAATAGAACTAACAAGAGTACCATTATCATGACATCAATATTTTGGTATCTAAAATAAATTAATTTACATTTCATCACTTCAGATGACTTTTTATAATTTGCATATGCATATTTATCTTTAGATGCAATATTTTAAATAAAACCACTACACTGAATGTTATGAATTCCTGATCTGAATTTAAAGGCACTGAAGTCATCGGTCAGCATTTCTCAAAATAAATATCTATCTTTAATCTTACTAATTTGTAAGTCAATTACACACACCCCCTTTCAAACAAATCCAAAATGCTTTACAGAAATGTACTTCTGCTTAGATTTTAAAGGTGCTTTGTATGGTTTTTCTAATGTGCTGTTCACTGAAGACTTCTGAAGGAACTCAAATATAAAATTGCAGAATTATTAATTGTAGTATGTGCTCTATCACTTTAATCAGCCTACATTCCAGATGACTGGAGAATGGCTAATACAAGTCTGATTTTTTTTAAAAAGGCATCAGCGGCAATCCTGGCAATTACAGGCTCATAAGCCTAACTAGCAGGCAAACTGGTTTAAACTATAGTAAAGAACAGAATTATCAGAAATGTAGGAAACACAATATGTTGGGTAAGAGCAAATGTGGGTTTCGGAAAGGGAAAACATGCCACACCAATATATTAGAATCTTCTGAGGTTGTCAACAAGCATGTGGACAAGGGTGATCCACTGGATATAGTGTACTTGGACTTTCAGAAAGCCTTTGCCAAAGGCTCTTAAGCAAACTAAGCTGTCATGGGATAAGAGTGAAGGTCCCCTTGGGGACAAGTAACTGATTAAAAGATAGGAGACAAAGGACAGGAATAAATGGTCAGTTTCCACAATGAAGAGAGTTAAATAGCAGGGTCCACCAAGGATCTATAAACTGGGAGCTATGTGGTTCAACATATTCACAAATGACCTGGAAAAGGGGGTTAACAGTGGGGTGGAAAAATGTGCAGATGATACAAAATTACTCAAGACAGTCAAGACCAAAATTTCCTCTGAAGTGTTAGAGGGATTTCACTAAACTGGGTGACTGGGCAACAAAATGGAAGATGAAATTCAATGTTAAGAGCAAAGTAATGCACGTGGGAAAAATATTCTCAACTAAACATGCAGAATGATGGAGTCTAAAATAGCTATTACCACTCAAGAAGAGATTTTAGAATCATCATGGGTAGTTCTCTGAAAACATCCGCTCAATTTGCGGTGGAAGTCAAACAATCTAGCAGAACTAGGAAAGGGATAGATAATAAGACAAAATATCATAATGACACGATGTAAATCCATTGTATATCCACACCTTGAATGCTGTTTGCAGTTCTTGTTGCCCCCATCTCAAAAAAAGAGAGTGGGAAGTGGTGGTGGTGGGGGAATATGAAAATGATTAGGGAGATGGAACAGATTCCATTTTGAGGAGAGATTAAAGAGACTGGGACTATTCATCTTAGAAAAGAGGTATCTACAGGAGGATATGATAGAGGTCTATAAAATCAAGAAAGGTGTTTAGAAAGTGACTAGGGAAGTATTATTTACCCCTTCTCATAACACAATAGCCAGGGGTCCCCTAATGAAATTAATAGACAGCAGGTTTAAAACAAACAGAAAGAAGTACTCCTTCATACAATGCACAGTCAACCTGTGGAACGTGTTGCCAGGAAATGTGATGAAGGTCAAAAGTATAATTGGGTTAAAAAAAGAATTAGATAATTTCATGGAGGATAGGTCCATCAATGGCTATTAGTCAAGTTAGTCAGGGATGTAACCCCACGATCTGGGTGTCTGTAAACCTCCAGCTGCCAGACGCTAGAACTGGATGACAGGGGATGGATTACTATTGCCCTGTTCTGTTCATTCCCTCTGAAGCATCTAGTGTTGGCAACAGTCAGAAGACAGGATACTGGGCTAGATGGACCAATGCTTTGACCGAGTATGGCTGTTATGTTCTTGGGAAGATGAAATGGGCAGGGGCTTTGAAGGAGAAGAATTTTCAGGGACATGTAAAGGAAAAGTCCTTGGCTGAGAAAAACTGGGGGGATGGAAGGAAGCAGAAATCAGTAAATTAGTAACACTTCAGGAAGTGGACTAGGCCACACAATGCTGGTTGGCAACAGGGTGGGGATGAGGTGAATGGGGAGCACTATCATTTCACGACAAAGGAAAGAATGAGGGGTAAGAACTAGAACTGACCAGAGAACAACAATTGTGTTTTGAGACAACTTTTGTAGTTTTGAAACTTTTTCATTCTGCACTGGAATGAAAGCAAAACCTTTTGAAGATTTTTGCTCAATGGAATTGTGGTGAAATGTCTGTTTTGGGATTTGAAAAGGTCACATTTCTGATTCAGGTATGTCTGGTGAGAAGTGACCAGAGTCCACCTGGACCTCAGAAACCTTCCTGTAGAAATAGATAGTCTCTGCAAAACATTTTTGGCTTCAATGACACCACATATTTCATTGAAAATACATGTTGTCAAAGTGTTCTGACGAGCTCTAGTGGGAACGAAATAAAATATATCTGAAGCAATGACAACCATTAGGCATGTTTGAGCTGGATGATCTTTTCCCCCAGCTCAACCCTCTTGTGCTTTTAAGGTTTGGCATTAACTGTATTTTGTCTCACAGAGAGAGTTTTTAAGTGGCACATATTAGCTTAGCTTTTGCCTCATAAACTCAGGATTCTTATTTTCTCTACTTTTCCATATATAAGCTTTGCCTGAAGCTTTTCTGACTAGTGCCAAAAGCTGCACTTTTCTTTTCCTTCATAGGTTTGACATCTTGGCTGCTGAATTTGTCTTGCTTCTCTTAGAAAGACAGAAATTAATAAGAGTCTACTTTCCTAATTACACAATCAAAATAAATTATGTCCACAAATTGGAAGGTGTGGAAATTGCATGTGTATTTTGGGTGCCTAGATAATGTCCAACAGTAAATTGTTTTCATATAAATTGCATGCTTAATTAATTGCTTTCAAAATGCCTATGTATTTTTGTGCAAATACATCTATGCCTGCAATTCATAAAAAGTAGAGACAAATTAAATTGCCCATTCACATATAAAAATGTCGCCCTTGGTGTATCCTGACTGTGCTCAGTCATCTGCTCTGTTTCCCATCCAGAGCAATAAATTTGGATGAGATCCTTACACTCTGAATTGCCACTGGGTATCTAATTCAACAGATTTCATTTTCTCCTAAATTACTGACATACTAGGTTGTGTTGTCTGGCTAGTTTGAACAGAATGTGTTATGCCTGAAATGTATATTTTTTTCTTAAAGAACATTTTTTCTCTTCCTTAAAGAAAAGTAAAATTAAAATAAAGTAAATATGTTACTGGGGGAGTGAGACAAACTACTGGTGGACTGCATGTTTGGGTAAATTAGAGATTTGAATTATTCATGGCTGGTGAAAATCCACAAATAAATCACTTTACAGGGATCTCTATGCAAAACCAACACATCTAATCCATCTCAGCAGGCCCAAGTAAATCTTTAAGAATGACCGTAAACTGAGTTGCCTCCTGCAAAGTTGGTCTTTCTTTGGTTGCTAAACTGAAATAATATAAAATCCCTTCTTAAAGAACTAATTGCTACCTGGCTCTGACTTTGTTCACTGAAATTAAACAGACTTTAAAAAACAAATAAACAGAACTCTGAAATAGTAAATTTCTGTTCAACAAAGGACTAAATTTTTTTAATGGGGGGGGGGGGGGGATGTGTTCAAAAGCAATAGAGAAATAGAGATACTTTAATCATGCTTCAGAGCTGGTCAGTAATCCTTCCGATCTAATTTTCAAGTCCTTATTAATTTTTAAAGAAAGGGAAAAAATGCCTGAAGATTGTTCCATTATTTTACCACAATCTCAGCTGACTTGTATCTCTAGGCAATGCATGTATTTTCTAGGTATGAAATGCAATGTTTACTCAGTCCAGAAGGAGAAACAAGAACTTGGATTCTGACTCTTAGGGGCAGTTTCTTGCTAATATACAACTATTGGACAAGAAAGACCTCATTGATATACTTTTGCTAAATGAATTTTGTAAGAGCTTTCTTCTCCAGGCTCTGTTTTATATTTGCTCTGTATCCTCAACTCACTTATGTCATAAACAGCCTGAAACAGGAAAGTATAAGCTTTCTGCTAAGACAACAGAAGCTCCTTTTGCAGCTTGACTGGCTCCTTCCATATCTATTGCTTCTGCAGCTGCTGCTCAGTAAGCAGCTGCTAGTTTCACATGCTTCACTGCTGTAGTTGCACCTCAAGCCTGATGGCTCAAGTGATTGCATAGCCCCTTAACATCTCAAAGCAAATTTTAGTCATCAACATCTGAAATGATAGCACACAAGGTCATTAATAATCTGCTGTTTAGACCAAGGTCTTCCAAGGACACCGAACTAGGAAGCTCTGGATGTGGAACAGGATCCTGCAGTAGTATACACTCTGGTGTACTGTGAGATAGTGAGCACAGTGGGAAGAAGGTGGGGTGAGAGAAATGCGTACAGAAATCACTCTAGGATCTTCAAGAAAAGAATGAAAGAATCACCAATAGCAATAGGGGAAGAAACAAGGAGGGAGGAGAATAGAGAAGGTGAGTTGCAAGAGTAACTTGACCTAATCCTAGCAGGATTGTGTGATTAATGGACTAAACACCGTTCTCACCATGACCACGCTTCAGCTTGATCTTTATTTTGGTTTGAAGTACAGTTGACAGCAGTAGATCCCACATTGGAACAGTGAGGAGTATAGGCTTACTTTGAACAACTGGTCAGTATTTAGGTTGACATATGGTATCCTCCCCAAAATCTGAAAGGTTCTAGAACCCAGTTGCTTATTTAAAGAAATGATAAATATGGAAGTCAGCGTTCCTCTAAAAGCTAACAAATCATTTGGACATAAATTATGTGAAGACTTATGGGGCCAGTTTTATGGGCCACCACTGGTTAGGTCACAGAGTTGATTATTTACCGCAAGACTCCTCAAGTCTGGAACCCTGACATATAGGGAAGGAGAATCTAAACCACACAGATTTCCAATTGCGTATAATTTAACTAAACTAGATAACTAAGTAAAATAGCTAAAATAAATACACATAAACAAATCTGAATGTTAGTTAATATTAAATGTAACTTATTCATTTAGTTAGACTGTTAAACCAAAAATTCTTAAGTTTTATTTAATAATTTGGGAGGGGAGCAGTCTTGTTTAGCTACTAGCCCTCAGAGTAAGTGGGTATTATCAATCTTAATGTTAATTTACATATCTTTATGTCAGCTGAATGACTGATGGAGGGTCAAATCACTTCCAGGTTGAAGCCAATATTGAGACTGCATGTGTGATGTTTTAGACAACAAAGTTGTTTAAACTAGGGTTCTTTTAGGTATTTGAGGACCTATTATCTAGGTGCTGTTCTCAAAAGTTTCACGGGTTCTGTTCTCTCTCTCTCTCTCACAATCACTCACATTCCCAACCATTTAGTGGAATTAAAATCAAGTGCATGAAGTCTATGGTAGAATCATGCCTCTATGAATAAAAATTGCAAGAGAAAACAAAACTAAAAAGTTTGGTACTTCTGCATGATGGTGGTTGTGATGCTTGTGGTTTCACTCAATTTCAAGAAGCTGTAGTTGAGAAGTTTTAGCTAGAAGTATTCTTGGCTCTAATGTCTTAATTGATGGACTTGACGGTGGCTAGTGATTGTTTGCTTGGAGAGGTTAAATCCTAAATGTCCCTGGACTCCAGTTTCTAGGTGGCCATCCAGTCGGGTAGAGGAAGGTGGCATTGTATGGCCAGGGACCAGCACCAGTAAGGAGACATGCCAGAAATAAAGGCTTTTCCTTTTACTTCAGTTTTTGAAGAGGATGCTGTCATAGTTCTGGCCAACTGCATGTGGATTCCCCCTCTGTGGTCCCTCAAGGGCATCCACTCTAGGCTTCCGGCTCCTCAGCCGTCACCTCTTTTGGATAGGGACCCGTGTCTCTCTCCCTCCTGACCAGGGTTTTTCCAGGCTGCACAGTTCCCTGCCTCCACTGTGATACTCCCAGCAAGCCAGACTGCCTAAACACACCAGCATCTGTGCTTTGCTTTCTCTCTAGAGGTTATGAATAGCATAGTTGCCTACAGTTATAACTAACAGCTCTTTTTATAAGCAAGCACATTTATATTTAAGGTGAAAATATTGCAGAGAAAATGTAGTAAAAACAAAAGAACCTACACACATGCTGAAAAGTGTACCAGTCCTTCAAACCGCACAACTAGGTTTTCCCCATGATTCCAAGTTCATAATTGTATCAAATTCAGAACCAGAACAGCCATGAATAGTTCAGTCTTTCCTTTATACAGCTTGGGCCTTGATCTTGGCCTCATGTAACAGGACAATGGCTTACTCCTCAGGGCATAGCTTCAAAAGATTGACTTTTTGTATAACCAGAGGTGGGGAATTATCATTCACCTCCCCGTAGATATTCCCCAGGAAAAACACTTAACATTTTTCATTCCAAAAGTCCAGTCTTGCCTGTTCAATATAGTCCTTTGAACCCCCCCAGGTCACACATTTGTCACATCTCCCTTCTCAAGAGGTTAAGTACAATCATGGCCCACAATAATACATAAAATCATTCATTTATATAATGGACTCCAAACTTAATTCAATAAGGTCTCCCAAGGATACTGCAGGATATTGCAATATCTGTCACAGATGGCTTGGCTGGTTCCGCCTCTTGGAATTTACAACAGAGTTAGCAAAATACATTTAACACTTTTCAGCAGAATCTTTGCCTTCTAACAGGGCTTAGTGTTTCCTGCCAACACTGCCAGTCTGTTAGAATGACTATTTACTTTAGGAAAAAACAAGTTATTTGACAGTTTACAATACTTGTGACCATGAACAGTTCTTCTACTTTAATGTATCTCCATGTCCAGTTCTGTAAGTACAACAAGAAAATATAAACAAACACACTATTGTCAAATACCCTTATTCTGTTAAACAAATGGGCTACTCCTACAACCTAGGGAGTCCCTTGGTGCCAGCTGGCAGAGGGCACAGCCTACCATAACTCACATGATGCCCCTAACATAGTGTTGTCATAATCTGTGTCTGAAAGTTGTCATGCAAATTGGTAACACACTGGTCATTAATGTTATTGCATGATGCAAGTCAGGGTTGTGTGTAAAGAATCATAGATGTGTGCTGGAAATAAATTCTTAAAAGGCATTTTGCAAACAGTACATAATGCTTGCAAAGGAATGTTGTTTTTCTGGTTTTCCTATGTAAATTGAGGGAGGTAATACCTAGGAGGACAATGACAAATAATCTTGTCATTGGTAAGGTAAACAAAGGTAAGGTAAACAAAGCCATCAAGATAAAGAAGAAGGGGCTAAGGCCACTTAATGATCAAAACGGGGGATGGAGCCTGCACCCCAGCTTTTGAAACAGACAATAGCGTTTGGGAAATATAAAACAATGCAAAAAGCCATTTGGGCATCCATCACTGAGGGGATGGTAGGATACAGCACGCTTTGAAAACTGGGGTCCTCTTAGCCTGGAAGGCAAGAGTTGATGGAAACTTAATGGAAGTGAGAAACCTGTTTAGGCAAAGATTATAACTTGTTGAAGTTAAGCTTTAGTCACTGGAGAGTGTGTTTTGTTTTATCTGTAACCATGTTTGTCTTTTATTTCAACTTATTACCATTTAAATATCTGCTCTTGTTAATAAACTTACTTTTGAGTCCTTACAACCTCCCCCCCCCCCCCCCCAGTGCTGTGTATTAAACTGAAATGTGAAGTCCTCAGCTAAGCTACCACACTGGAGTGCATTCTGTGTGTCTTTGGAGGTAATGAACTTAACTTCTGCGAGTGTCCAGTGAGAGGACTGGACACTGCAGGGGAGATGGTTTTGGGGAGACTTAGGACTGGAAGGGCTGTTGACATCACCCTGCAAGGAGTTACCAGGCTAGTGGAAGCCAGGGTGAGACCATTGTGCAGTAGGCTATCTGCTGGTGTCAGGGCTATGAGCCAAAGCTGCAGAGTGCAGGTGAACTCAGGGTTACAGGTCAACGGTGATTCAACCCCTTACTGGTCTGGGTGAACCCCCAAAGTGACTCACCGCTTTCGTTGTTCTTCACAGCATTAATAAATTTGGTAGGCAAGAATTACCTTAAACTAATCTCAAATCTTTAACCATTTACAATCTGTAAATTCTCCCCCAGCCTACGGGACTTTTGGAAGCCGGTGCAGATTATTTTAGAAAATACAATAGCAATGTTTTCCTATACATTAATAATGGTTTCAAGCTAATTATTGTGGTGGCCCAAAAGAGACAATCTCAGTCACTATGATCCTAAAATAATCTTCACTGACTGAAAACGTTACTGGGAGGCAGAGCTCATTGCTAGAAGCATTGATAGTAAGGATTTGTTTTTCTTTCATTCCCATTTGCTGCAATCTGTTGCAAAGACTGGGCTTTAAAGAATTCCAGAGCAGTGTAGGAGTGACTTTCAAACCATGCAGTTATTTTGCTTTTCAAAGTTTTGCTTTTGCAGTTGTTCAGATGGTAATTCAGTTGCCTACAAAGTAGAAACTTAAATTTGCATGTTAATGGCACACTGTATATTTTAAAAAAATGGGGAACTGGTTTTGTAAACACTTTGTTAGTCTCTCAGGTGCCACAAGTCCTCCTTTTCTTTTTGCGGATACAGAGTAACATGGCTGCTACTCTGAAACCTGTCATTATGTCTGTCAGTGACTTTAAGCAGATGATTAGTCCTGGTGACTTCACAGGATCTAGTCATGTACTTAACATTAAGTGTGTGCAGAAATGTTCACAGAATCTGGGCCTCTCCTCTTCTGGAAGAGCAGGCGGTGTCCACACACAAAGGATAGAAGAAAGAGAAAAATCTGATTCGCTAGCATTTTACACCTGTTTTGCACATGTCAGTGGCTACGGAAAACAATGAAATATCTGGCCTAATCCCCTTCATAGTATCTTTGGAATGGTCTCTGGCATATCTGGCTATATTTTGTTTGTTTCTCTCATTCTCAAAAAATTACTGGGCCTTATTTGCATATCGGGAACGTATCCTATGATTCTACCTATAATTTATTGTTTGAAAGCCTAGCAGGAATTTTTAAAATGACAAATATTTTTGTGGAAATTTTGTCTTTTTTCATGAAAAATCTGTGCAATTTTATTTTATTTTTTCAAATTCTTGTTTTTGAATTTTTTTCAACAAAAGCTTTAAAGGCAATAAAATAGCCTGGTGGTGATTACATAAATATATAGTTTTTTTGTTTTGTGCATTGCAACTATGATTGGTCAGTTTAGCAGCATGGTGGGTTTTTGTGTGTGTGTGTGTGTGTGTGTGTGTGTGTGTGTGTGAAAACTTAGTGGTCTGTATCAATTATCTGATCTCAAAATTCTGCATTTGAAAATAAATCCATGCAACATCTGGTAAATGGGAAAAAAGTTCCCTTTCAAAATGTAACTATGGAAAATCCTTTCACATTTTCAGAAATTTTCCAAGGAATTTCTCCTCCTTTTGTGTATGTGTGCATGTGTACAAGAGAGAGAAACTCTAATAATTGCATAGCCTTTTCACTGATCACATTTAAATTCCATTCTATTTCCCTCCCATCTCTTGGGGAGAGAGGCAGAACAGAAGTATGTCCTCCTCACTTTCTTAAACAGGCAATGTCATTTCTTCCCTTACTCTTTAAATTCAACTCAGGCCATCATAGTGCAGTGCAGATTTATCCTTAATAGTGCAGATTTTAACGGTACCTACTTCTGACATATTCAGGGTAGTGTTTGACCAGACGCAAGACTGGGCAGATATGAACGTTTGACTAAAATTTGAGCTAGGGTATGAATTTTGTATTTTTTTTTCCTTAGAGGATAGTTCTCAGGTAACACCAGAAAAAAGATGCAGGATGATTTCTCCTTCCCTCTTCTTTCCATCTCCTGCCTCCCAACCAAGTTCATGCTTTATTGTCTTCATTTTTTTTTACTCGTGAGTTTCTCAGCAATTGCCAGGCTGGTTTCAAACAGCAAAAGACACTGAATGTTATCTTTGTGTCATCAGTCCTGGGAAAAACAACAGGGCATTTTTGTATTTTTTTTTTTCCTGCTCATATTCTTTTCTGTGAGAAATTCTAGTAGGAGTGGTGGTAAGATTCAGAGGGTGGGAGAAGACTCATACAAAGACAGTGAGTGCGCCTCATGCTAATCCATCTCTCCTGTTTAGGCCTTGGTCATTGTTGTTGCAGCAGAGAAGCCTTCAGGAGCTAGAAAGATTTTGCTCACTTATATATGCCCGAGTCGGAGAAGAGCAAGTAGTGACAAAGAAGTTGGCCACTGCTTTAAAGCTGCCCTCGCACAATTATGGAAGAACAGGCTTCAAATCTAAAGCAATGCATGCCCCAAAAACAGCAGAAGAGAAGGAAGTATAAAGAGATTTCAGCATAATTTTTTCTATGCTCAAAACTACATCTTCCTAAATCAGCATTCTGGTGTCAGTCAATTGTAGAAAGAGGGGTGAAGAATGAAGAAGTACCAGCTGGTCTCTGTGGGTTATAGGTAAAGAGGAGCCTTCAAAAGGAAGGCTGAATGTTAATAAGAAATACTGTTGTTGTATTTGATTTAGAGGTGTTGGACCTAACTCCTCACTGCCTTGCATGTCAGCTATACCATTCGGATCTGGTAGCATTTTACACCCCCTCAGCACAAGTGTAAGTAAGCACACAAAGGCCAGGCAGTGGAGAATCGGTCTATTCCTGACTGTACCACTTATTTCTTGTCTGCATTGGGAAGGTCAATAGCCTCTTAGTTTTGTTTTATCATGAGTCTCATGATATTTGATGTTTCCCTTATAGCCTCCACTCCTGATGCAATGTGACTGTGTCAGAGTCTCAGCTTTCATTTAAACAAGGATGTTTCTGGCCCTCATAGCTGCAGGAAAAAAAACTTGAAAATGTGAAGCGTAAAGGCTCATAAAGCAGAAGGCCAATAAAAACACCAAATCTATTGATTAGCTTAAAAACCTTGAAATTTGGAACAAATCTCATGATTTTAGGGGGTCTGATTGAGTATTTGTGAGTGCTAGATTTTGCAATACTGAGTTAATATTTCCTATCTCAAAGAGGTGCGGTGAGTCTAACATTTGTACAATAATGTGAAATAAGATTGTTAAATGACAGTTGCCATATTAATGAAGAGTGCTATTACTTTATTATATTATATTAATGGAATGCCCGTGTCTGAGGGATGTTGGGTAAAATCAACCTTGATACAGAGCAAAGGGAAAACATTTTTATTTCATTATGGTGAGTTGGAATTTCTTTTTTTCTGGCTTTGGGACCAGAAATCACTTCAGGCCTTTGTTGCTAGCCATTCATACCTCAGAGAAGGCAGGAATAAAGGCAGAGGATGTCATGTGAGAGAGTGGGTCTTTATAAAGGTTTCAGAGTAACAGCCGTGTTAGTCTGTATTCGTAAAAAGAAAAGGAGTACTTGTGGCACCTTAGAGACTAACCTTAATTATTAAGGATCTACAACCTATCCTGAAGGATGACCCAACACTCTCACAAATCTTGGGAGAAAGGCCAGTCCTTGCCTACAGACAGCCCCCCAACCTGAAGCGAATACTCACCAACAACCACATACCACACAACAGAACCACTAGCCCAGGAACCTATCCTTGCAACAAAGCCCGTTGCCAACTGTGCCCACATATCTATTCAGGGGACACCATCACAGGGCCTAACAACATCAGCCACACTATCAGAGGCTCGTTCACCTGCACATCCACCAATGTGATATATGCCATCATGTGCCAGCAATGCCCCTCTGCCATGTACATTGGTCAAACTGGACAGTCTCTACGTAAAAGAATAAATGGACACAAATCAGATGTCAAGAATTATAACATTCATAAACCAGTCGGAGAACACTTCAATCTCTCTGGTCACGCAATCACAGACATGAGGGTCGCTATCTTAAAGCAAAAAAACTTCAAATCCAGACTCCAGCGAGAAACTGCTGAATTGGAATTCATTTGCAAATTGGATACTATTAATTTGGGCTTGAATAGAGACTGGGAGTGGCTAAGTCATTATGCAAGGTAGCCTGTCTCCCCTTGTTTTTTTTCCTGCAAAACCCCCCCCAAGACGTTCTGGTTAAACTTGGATTATTGCTGTGCACATTGTAAGATGAGCTGTTGCCAGCAGGAGAATGAGTTTGTGTGTGTGGTTTTTGGAGGGGGGGGTGTGGGTGTGGGGGGGGGTGAGAAAACCTGGATTAGTGCTGGAGGTGACCCACCTTGATTATCATGCGCATTATAAAGAGGGGTTTCAAAGGGGGATGGGCTGTTGCCAGCAGGAGAGTGAGTTTGTATGTGTGTGTTGGGGGGGGGGGGGGGGTGAGAAAACCTGGATTAGTGCTGGAAATGACCCACCTTGATTATCATGCGCATTATAAAGAGAGGTTTCAAAGAGAGTGAGTTTGTATGTGTGTGGGGGGGGGGGAAGGGTGAGAAAACCTGGATTTGTGCTGGAAATGGCTCTACTTGATGATCACTTTAGATAAGCTGTTACCAGCAGGAGAGTGGGGTGGGAGGAAGTTTTGTTTCATGGTCTCTGTGTGTATATAATGTCTTCTGCAGTTTCCACGGTATGCTATGCATCCGATGAAGTGAGCTGTAGCTCATGAAAGCTCATGCTCAAATAAACTGGTTGGTCTTTATAAAGGGACATCATGAGATGGAATTTGGACAGAGAAGAATAGGGATGAGTGTGGTGTGAAAGCCTAGGTAGACAAATGAAAGCAGGGTTGGATTTGTCTTGCTGTCTACATTGAATGTAACTCAAGTTCACTTAACAATGAGAATCGGCTTCGGGGGGAAAAATACCCTCAGAAATCTTTGTTTTCATAAAGAATCTGGAGCAAATGACCAGAGCCTTAGGAAACCACTATACCATTGGGAGCTTTGGTGACATGGGCCCTCTTAGAGAAGTATCGGAAATAGATGTGCAGAGCTTCCGGCTACAACACAGCAAAGTGACCCATGTCTTTTTTTTTTTTTTTTTTTTTTTTTTTTTTTAGACCTTTCCGACTGTGCTTCATTCACCCTGCTTTTGCAGCAGCACAATTGTGTCTTCACAGAAGGTGGTGCGATCATAAGATTCAAGAACTATTGATTTTGACTTATTTAGCTTTTTAGTTAAAATGTCCGTTTCCAGAAACCGCTCATCAGATTTATTTTGTTAGATCAATGCCTCTGTCAGGCTCAAGGTTCACTCTATATCAATGGGCCTTTGCCTTTTCCAACAAACTTTTCTTTAAAGGGGCACTGCCATCACATGTACAGCATTTTTCTGACCCAACCAGTGAGCTGGAATATACCAATGGAAGAACAGAGGTAAAATGACATTTGCTAAAACAACAGTGTGGGGGAGAAAACTATAGTGAAAGCTGAGTACAATGCAAACGTGAACAAACTGCATGAATGGTGTAAAGAACATGATTTTTTCAAAAATCCTTTCATTTTCAAACAACTAAGCTATTTGTAATAAGGATTCTTTAAATAAATAAATCTGCTTGTGCACTTTGCTCACTGTCATCTTTAAACACAAAAATACCAACAATCCCTAATATAACGGAATGTATCTTTCTTTAAAGGTTATTCTCCTTAGTGCGGTCAAATTCTGCACATATTTCCAAACACAGTGAAAATCCTTTGCAGACCTTCTTTAGATCAGATAAGACAACCTCATACTAGAGATCTCTCAGGCATGGGCAAATGTGCTTCTTTTTGGTCTAAGGTCGGAATACAACCTCCCCAACTCCCTTTTTAAATGAAACTTCAAAAATAATCTAATTTTTACTGTGTTTGATAGTTGCATTTGAGTTATGACTATGTTCCCCACAAATTAGTTTTGTGGCTCTGCTTTTCCTTCAGCCCAATATCTCAGTTAACTTTATTTATTTCCGTATAAAGCTTTGCAGGTGATTGATTAGTCAATAATAGCTGCGGACCACTTAAAATTACAGAGTAGTTGCTTTTTTTAATTTGGGAGGGAAGAAGCATAGTTACTTATTTTTAAATCCAGCATTGTCAGTGGTGTAATAAGATTCTCAACACCTACTCTGGACAGAGCTCCAAATATGTACAGCACTTGTACGGGTCCTGGTAATTGGATTTCATGGTGATAGGCTCCTTAAAAATACTTCACCTAAATGTGATTAAATATAAAGAGAGAAAAATGGTTTCATAATGGCTACTCCTAAATGTTTACAGCAGGATTTGTAGAAATTGATACAGATAAATCCCTATTCACCTCTTTGAAGGTTTACCCTATTGTCTTTTTTTGTATCAAAATTAGGGCTGTCAAGTGATTAAAAAAATTAATAGCGAGATTAAACAATAATCGAATAACATTTATTTAAATATTTTTGGATGTTTTCTATATTTTCAAATATACTGATTTCATTTACAACACAGAATACAAAGTGTACAGTGCTCACTTTATATTTATTTTTATTACAAATATTTGCACTGTAAAAAACAAAAGAAATTGTATTTTTCAATTCACCCAATATAAATACAGTAGTGCAATCTTTCTCATGAAAGTTGAACTTACAAATGTAGAAGTATGTACAAAAAATAACTGCATTCAAAAATAAAACAGCGTAAAACCTTAGAGCTTACAAGTCCACTCAGTCTTACTTCTTGTTTAGCCAATCACTCAGACAAACATGTTTGTTTACATTTGTAGGAGATAATGCTTCCCGCTTCTTGTTTACAAAATCATCTGAAAGTGACAACAGGGGTTTGCTGGCATTGTTGTAGCTGGCGTCACAAGATATTTACGTGCCAGATGTGGTAAATATTCATACGTGCCTTCATGCTTCAACCACCATTCCAGAGGACATGCATCCATGCTGATGACGGATTCTGCTCGATAACGATCCAAAGCAGTGCGGACCGTTGCATGTTCATTTTTATAATTTGAGTCAGATGCCAACAACAGATTTTCTTTTTAGGTAGTTCATGTTCTGTGGTTTCAGAATGTAGCTTTTTTACGACTTCTGAAAGCATGCCCTACACCTTTTCCCTGTCAGATTTTGGAAGGCACTTCAGATTCTTAAATCTTGCGTCAAGTGCTGTAGCTTAGATTAGAAATCTGTAGATTAGATCTAATGTAGATTAGAAATCTGATATTGGAACCTTCTTTGTGTTTTGCCAAATCTGCAGTGAAAGTGTTCTTAAATCAAACAACATATATGCTGCGTCATCATCTGAGACTAGAATAACACAAAATATATAGCAGAATACGGGTAAAGCCATGGAGCAGGAGACATACAATTCTCCTCCAAGGAGTTAAGTCATAAATATAATTAACTCATTTTTTTAAACAAGCATCATCAGCATGGAAGCATGTCCTCTGCAATGGTGGTCGAAGCATGAAGAGACACATGAATATTTAGCATATCTGGCACGTAAATACCTTCCAATGCTGGCTACAAAAGTGCCATGCGAATGCCTTTTCTCACTTTTAGGTGACATTGTAAATATGTAGCGGGCAGCATTATCTCCCGTAAATGTAAAGAAACTTTTTTCTTTTAGCGACTGGCTGAAGAAGAAATAGGACTGAGTGGACTTGTAGGCTCTCTAAACTTTTACATTGTTTGGTTATTATGTAACAAAAAAACCCTCTACATTTGTAAGTTGCACTTTCACAATAAAGAGATTGCATTACAGTACTTGTATGAGGTGAATTGAAAAATACTGTTTCTTTTGTTTATCATTTTACAGTGCAAATATTTGTAATCAAAAGTAATATAAAGTGAGCACAGTACACTTTGTATTCTGTGTTGTAATTGAAATCAATATATGTGAAAATGTAGAAAAACATCCAAAAATAGTTGTTAAATGTCAATTGGTATTCTGTTGTTTAACAGTATGATTAAAACTGCGATTAATATTTTTAATCACGATTACTTTTTTAGTTAATTACGTGAGTTAACTGTGATTAATTGACAGCCCTAATCAAAATACATAATGTTTACTATTGAGTAAATGACATGAGCCAAATTCTGGGTTTTTATTTACACTAACGTAAACCTGGAATAATTCCATTCACATCCCTTCAGTTACTCCAGATTTACATTGTTGTAGATGAGACACTGAAGTAACTGAGAAAAGACTTGCTCCAGCCGTTTAATATTTCCTTAATATTCTTCGGTACTTCTTTTGGAGTCATAAATTCCAGTGCTGGAAGGAATCATTGTGCTCATCTAATCTGACCTCCTTCATAATGCAGGCTGTAGGACTTCCCCAAAAGAGTTCCTAGGGCAGATCTTCTAGAAAAAACATCCTCTTTTGTCAGTCATTATGGACTAGCGGGTAACAAAGTCATTAAGACAACAATATAGGGTTAAAAAACCCAACATGGTCTCTGAACTAAAACAAAATTGGGGAAAAAAGAGACTGTGACCATGAGCTTTGGAGAGGGGTGGGGGAAGAAGAGAGAATCAGAGACAAGGTGACTCATTTTACACAGGAGGAGAGGAGGGAGTAGAGGAGCCTTCATGCTACAATCTCTACGAACTCCAAGGGAAGATACAAAGAAAGGGTTTCACACTGAGTTACAGCAGGTTTGCAGAAATCTGGACAGCTAGGCGAGATGGCATCTGTAATGTGAATATACTAGGTCAGACCCTCAGCCAAGATTATGTCAACGGAACTATGCTAATTTACACCATCTGAGATTCTGGCCCACAGTATCTTGGGTGGATCCCAACTATTCATCCACATCACATTTTATTATATTACAATGTATTACAATTACAGCAGACACATTTTCATGCTGTAGAAAATATCTCATGTTCATGTAACACTGTGGACTGCTGAGTACATCCTCCTTATGTGAAGGCTGTGGGAACTCAAGGTCAGACACTGAGACTTCCTGTTTAATTTTCCGTGATAATTGTGGGGTATCAGGAATGGAAAAAGAAAAGACATCTCTATGTGATATATGACACATGCAACATTGTCGCATAACACACACATTACCTTCCTTGCCTTCCAATCCATTGTGTAATATGGATAATGCAAAGTTTAACTCCTATAACATGGAATTTACAGGATGATGCCTGACTTCATCTTTAAACGCTGAGTGATTTTATGATAGCTCCCCTTCATCCTATAGATATGGAAAATCCTTTGCTACTTGACCTTCTTTTCACTTCCTGAATATATCTATTGCTCCTAGGCAGCAATGCACCAATGCTGGCTTATCAGGTAACCTTTATGAGCCCAAATTTAGCTTTGTTGAACCTTTCCACCAGAGCTGAATTTGGTCCACAATCTTCAGTCCTTGTACCACCTGAGAGAGTGAGTGAGATGCCTGTGAGAGTGAGTGAGGTTAGGGGATATGTGTATTTTATCATTTGTATTGTTAGAGGCCCCAATCAGGAATCTGAGTCTCATTGTGCTCAATCTCTCTCACTCACACTCAAAGCTTGCACCAAAGAATTTACAATCTATGTGGCATGACATTCTCACTGAGAGTTCCTGTGGCTTTGCCATTGAATAGTTGTCCTTCCTAAAACCTTCATTGCACTCCTAAAGAAACATACTCTTTGTGCAAATGGAAGAATTGCAGAATCATACCTGTGTGCATGTGCTCCTAGGGTTTGCATCCTTTCTAGTAGCTGACCTTGCTAATGTGAACATGTTTTTATGGTTAAGATTAATGAGTCAATTATTTTTACACAAGCTATCGGTAATGTAGCCTGTTTTCCTTGACTTGATTATGTTAATTAATAAAAAGTGTTCCATCTTCCTTTTATTGATGCTCATGCATTAATCAGGAACAATTATCAATAAGATTTTTGGGGAGATGGTTGTATTTTCAAGCTCCTCAATATATTAGGCAGAGGAGAAATGCGGGTGAAGTTAATGTTTTCACCGAATGCTTCTAAGAGAAAATTTGGTGCCTGTACAATGTAATGCAGGGATTGCCATTTGAAGTATACCATTACTAAACAAATGCACAGGATTTGAAAGCATAATGTGTTGCTGTTTGATTTTTATGTATCATGCATACATTAAAGCTGCTGTGGGTTAGCTGTCACTGTCCTCATAGGCAACAAAACCTGAAAAATACCAAGCACTGGTTTTGTGGCAGTTGCAAGTGCTCCCCACCTTTCAGGGTTGTAGTCCTGGATTTTTGGCAGTTTTGAAAGACTGTCCATGAATTGTGGGTCATCAGATCTGTGTACCATCTTTCCTTAGTGTATGGGACAATGCAGAAACCCAGTCAGAATAAGAGCTTAATTACTAATAGCTAATGGAGTTACTCCCCTAGCTTAAGTGGTAGATGAAGTATTATTTGGGGTCATCGGACGGTGTGACTACATGTAGGTCTCATCTACGCACCACAAGAGGCATGCTGTGTAGCATATTTGCCCACACTGTGATGTGTAGCTACATGTCAGTGAAAGGCTCTGGTAGCAGGGTGACAGTGGGGAAAGGCTCTAGCAGCAGATTTCAGAGTAGCAGCCGTGTTAGTCTGTATCCGCAAAAAGAACAGGAGTACTTGTGGCACCTTAGAGACTAACACAATTATTAGAGCATAAGCTTTCATTGGCTACAGCCCACTTCATCGGATGCATAGAATGGAACATATAGTAAGAAGATATATATATACACATTCCACAGAGAAGGTGGAAGTTGCCATACAAACTGTAAGAGGCTAATTAATTAAGATGAGTTATTATCAGCAGGAGAAAAAAACTTTTGAAGTGATAATCAAGATGGCCCATTTAGACAGTTGACAAGAAGGTGTGAGCATACTTGACATGGGGAAATAGATTCAATATGTGTAATGACCCAGCCACTCCCAGTTTCTATTCAAATCCAAGTTAATAGTATCTAGTTTGCATATTAATTCAAGCTGAGCAGTTTCTCATTGGAGTCTGTTTTTGAAGCTTTTCTGTTACAAAATTGCCACCCTTAAGTCTTTTACTGAGTGGCCAGAGAGGTTGAAGTGTTCTCCTACTGGTTTTTGAATATTATGATTCCTGATGTCAGATTTCTGTCCATTTATTCTTTTACGTAGAGACTGTCCGGTTTGGCTAATGAACTGGGATTGTTTAGTCTGTGAAGAGAAGAATGAGGGGGGATTTGAGAGCTGCTTTCAACTACCTGAAAGGGGGTTCCAAAGAGGATGGATCTAGACTGTTCTCAGTGGTAGCAGATGACAGAACGAGGAGTAATGGTCTCAAGTTGCAGTGGGGGAAGTTGAGATTGGATATTAAGAAAAACTTTTTCACTAGGAGGGTGGTGAAGCACTGGAATGCGTTACCTAGGGAGGTGGTGGAATCTTCTTCCTTTGAAGTTTTTAAGTTCAGGTTTGACAAAGCCCTGGCTGGGATGATTTAGTTGGGGATTGGTCCTGCTTTGAGCAGGGGGTTGGACTAGATGACCTCCTGAGGTCCCTTCCAACCCTGATATTCTATGATTCCATAGCAGAGGGGCATTGCTGGCACATGATGGCATATATCATGTTGGTAGATGTGCAGGTGAACGAGCCCCGACTCCATCAGCAAGGAGCTGATGGAGTCTTTTATCACTGCATCCTCCTTGCCAGAGCTTTACCCACTGCTGAAGTCTTTCCCAGTCACAGGGAGCTGCTGGATCCTTTCACTGCAGTGGGGAAAGACTCTAGCAGGGTACCTGAGTACACACACACTGAATTCATGCGTATCTTTACTCGTTTAAGCAGTGCCTCACCATATACACTGCTATATATATCTGTGATGGGGATTGGGAGGTGCACAGTGTGTGTACTCTACATGCTGCTGAAAGGAGTGTGCGGTGTAGATATTGGTAGGGGGCTTATTCCTTCACCCACTTACTTCCCTGGTCCTTCTCGCATGAACAGAGAGCAACAATACCCGAAGTCCAAAGGTGCAAACAATTCGATGTTTATTGGGGTGAACTTCCAGCAAGCATGATTCCAGTTTCCTTCCTTAGTATCCTCCTTCCCAGCTCTGACACCACAGAGCCTTACACCTGTGTCCCTGTTTCCATTTCCCCCTTTAGCAAAACATGATTCCAATTTCCTTACCCACATTCCCTGTTCCCATTTTCCCCTTTAGCAAAACATGATTAAAATTTCCTTACCCCATTCCCTGTTCCCATTTTCCCCTTTAGCAAAACATGATTAAAATTTCCTTACCTCTATTCCCTGTTCCCATTTCCCCTCTTTAGCAAAACATGATTCCAGTTTTCGCACCCCCATTCCCTCTTCCCATCCCCTCCCACCCACGCCCACTCACTTCCTCATTGACTGCAGACTATATAGTAAAACTTGAGTTCTGCTTAGCTATACCTTAACCAATCATTTTCCTGAAATTTAACTAACCAATCCTAACATATTGTAACATGATTATGTAACCAATTATATCCCACCACCTTAATTAGTTTACACCCAGCAAAATTAATTATACAGCAGACAGGAACAATCACAGAACCAGACAGAGATTATACAGACAAACAATAGCAAAGTGGGAACTATAATGACAAAACAATACAGAAGTGAGGATTTCACATCCCAGCTATTGATAAGTGAGTTCTTGCCAGACAGGATGCTATCAAACTAAGTTTCCGTTTACATTTTCTAGGCACTTCCCTTTCTCTGGAGGTGATAGGAATACAGGACAGGATTGTATTCCTAACAGCCCAATAGCACCTTCTTTCAATGTGACTAGTTTGGAATGTGAGGATGTGACCCGTCGCTTCCTAGCTTATGGCTGCCTCTGCTGCTTAGCCAAAGGCCTTAGCCTAAGCACAGGGCCTCAGACTGTCACAGTAAGAGAAGGCCCTTACACCAGCAGACAGTGATTTTGATTCTTTCTTTTATACCTCTAGAACTAGCCAAGTGATAAGAATACACCTAAATTCTTAAAGTACAGGCCTTTGCAGACAGGCCTGAATATCTATATCCTAACACTCCACCCCTTTTTTTTCTTTTTTCTTTTGGGATCCTCCTGCCCAGGTATCCCTGGAAAAGCATAGGACATATGGCGAGGCATCAAGGTAGAAGGTGTCGATATTCCATTTGTCCCACTGCCCCTTGTGTAGTATAGTGCCCTGCACCTTCTCTCGTACGGGCATACCACACCTATTCCAATTAGTGTTCCAGACTTCCCATTAGAGTGGGCCTGAGAAGGTTGGGTCCGGGTTGTCTAGTACACTGCAGGGTTTGGAGGGCTTATTACATTACTTATAGGTTATCTCCCTATGCAACGTAACACAAGTACAGTTAACAATACAAAATCCACAGCAACACCGAGTCCTGACCACTGCAGTATGGTCCAACATCCGAGACACCCCCAAAACACTGCCTCTCCTCCTTCCACAGGGTCACGATCTTGTGTCCAGTTGCTGGCAGTTGCAACAAGCTGCCCTTGGAGGTTTTGCTTGCTTTTGTCCGTATCATAAGTCCATTGAATGTTCACAGAGAAATGGGATATTGTCCAAACCAGCTCGACCACTTGGTATGGAATCAGGCAGTTTGCCCTGGTTTGATTATTCACAGCAATAAGATTCACAGATCCATTTGTGCACCAAAGTCCAGATAGCAGCATGTAAATGTGTGTAGTTTGGTTATGGGCTGGTGTAATTGTGCCCCCAGTAATATGTACATTCCCAGCAAAACACCTTATACACAGTACACCCAATTGTCCATCCCTTGCATAGGCCATTGATCCTGCTCCTCTATAGTCATAGGAGAGGGGCACATCCAAACATCTTCTGTTGATTTACACTATTTTACACACCCCTCCATTGATTCCCAGTGAGCTCCTCCCCTTCTCATTATTTCCATAGGGCTTGTAGGGACCACCTTAGCTGCCATTCCATTTCCAGGTACCACAGTAGCTATTACACAGGTGCTGGCCTCCTAGTTGAGCATTTTGCATTCCCATACACATCTTCCCCCCCAAGGTCAGCCTTTTGAAGCCATCCCCCACCCACATCATGAGATTTTTCTGTTCATTAAAACACAACAATGCTAGCAACAAGACAAACACCACAGACAAACACCACAAAACATAGATCCATGGTATTCTGAGTTATTCTTCCGCTGGCGCCAGCTTGCTTGTAGAGTGTCTGAAAAACAAAAGAAACAATTTCCACTCCCCTGGTAGAGACAGATTATTACTTAATAATAATAATAATAATACCACTTTCTTTTACAAATTTCCTTGCTAATTGCAGGAAAAACAGAAGAATTACCTCCAGGCTGTCCTTATTTTGTTCTATAGTCAGGCTAGTGAATTACCTCACTCACTGGTCGTTTATGAAATTCATGAGATGGTGTACCTCAGTTTCCCCTCTTGTACAACAGACCAAGTTTGCAATAGTTTCTCTGCTGTACCAAGCTTTAAGTTTATTCTTGGGTAATAGCTCACACACACACAGACACACCCCCTTAAGGTTAACCTGTCCCCTTATTTTCAGGCTTGACTTGTTTTTTGAGCTCCCTTTCCTGGAGGGCCATAATCTGAGTCTTCTAGTAGCTTGTTTGCTGACCGGATGTATTCATTATTTGCAGCTCCTTTGTGCCCATCAGTTAGGTAATTTGCATTTACACACAGAGGCTTACTAGCTTGCTTCTGGATCCAAAGCTGTTAGCAGCTCAGACACTGTCTTAAAAGGGAAGCATTTTACTTCCACCAGAGTTCTGATTACTTTCCACTTTCATCTCCTGCTCCAAAACACAAAGAGATCTGAAAAAGAAAGCACAACCTATTGTGGCCCCCATTGGAGCCCTAACAGGATTTTAATTAAGTACCATGTTTTATTTGCATTTCTTTTACCCCTTCTCCAATATACACCGCACACATCCTGGGAAAATGCAGATTCCTTCCATATAGTTTAAGCTCCATAACATCATATTAGCCAAATTAATTTTACACAAGGCGTAACTGCCTCCCCCATGCCCACAGAGTTTTCATGCACACCCACTAAAGCAACAATCTGATCCCCCAGAGCCACCCCAAGGCTCAGTGTTCCCATCAGATATACCTATAGTGTTACAAGTTCTGTTTATCTAAATGTGTAGGACTTAGATGTTGGGCAATACATTAGCTGTGATGTAGTTACATAGCTAGCTGAGCATGCAGCAGAAATGTGCCTTTCTTTTTGTTGTTTGCTGTGTTTTTTGTCCTCCCCCCCACTCCCATGCAGGGTGTACCTGATGTTCATAGGCTTTACATCCATTAGGACAATTTATTGTGGACTACCAGATGAACTCCAGCAGTGTGAAACAATTAGCATGGTTACATACCTTGCGTGTGTAAATCCTGCACTTGCTTGAAAAGGGGTGAAGGAGGGAGGAACCCCCCACTTGCTGTGGCAGCACTGGGGGAATAAAGGAATTCTGAAGCGAAGTGGGGTGTTTGGTGAGGAGCTCAATTGCATATCGGTCCTCAGAATGTTCCTTCAGCTCATAGCAAAGTTAGAACAATGATGGGGTTGATGTTCTGGACATAGACCAAATGGGTTAGGAATGCTTATACACAGTATTCTCTTTGTACAGAGTGCTTTGCTAACCAGAATGGTGGAGGGCTCCCTCTTTTTTTTAGATTCCCCCATCTTCTTTGATTATGGGGTTAATAATGCTGAAAAGCACTCTGACTAGAAGGCTGTTGAGGAAATGAGTGCTGTTTGTTTTATAGCTAGGAAATAAACCGTAATGTATTGAACTGGAAAGTTGCTTGTCCAGTATGCAGCCATGAATATTGTATCACATTAGTTCACAACCATTTTGCTCCTATATTCCCACTCCACTGCTACAGAGAGTTCACAATAGAAATTTGTGGTTGGCGATGGGTGCCTGGCACCCAACCAGCCGTTATAGAAAGAGACTACTGTGTCTGCAGAATAGTCTCATTAAAGAAGAGCAGTTATCCCTTCCCTTGAACAAATAAGAACAGCAGCAACTAAAAATAAACCTATTTTGTGGGCAGTGGAATCATTTAAGGGGAAAAATGTTTGGTCACCACGTTGTAGAATTAGCTAAAGCGGTTTTCTGGGGGTAGTGGAGGGAGAAAGAGAGGCTGTAAAGGGTTGTATGTATTATACAGCTGGGTCTTGCCTCTGTTCAGTGTGTGGCAGGGGTCTGAGTGGGGTGGGTATGGAAATCATCATCTAGGTCTAAAGGAGGCATTCCCCACTTCAGCAGCTAACAGGATAGGTTTGCTGATAGTCACTGATAATTATCCAGAAAGACCCGGGCTGCTAAAATATATGCTGCTTTAACTATTATGTGAATGCATGTGTGAGATTGACATCATGGGCCATATCCTCAGTTGATATAAATTGATTGAATCCAGTGGAGTGATGCCAATTTACACCAGCTGAGGATTTGTCCACATTTCTTTAACCAGTGTATAACTAAGAGACTGCCTTTAAGGGCTTGTCTACAGCGGAAAATTACACAGTGAGTTCAGGCATTAACTAACCTGATGTCATACACTCAGTATACACTAGGCCTGCCTGCCTGGCTAGCTGACACTAGGTGAAACACAGAGCTCCTTGTTACACTGAGTAGTAAGCCATGTTTAACATTGTGTAAGTTAATACATGTTCTAACATGATGTAATTTTTTAGTGTAGACAACCCATGTGATGAAGATTCTCTATAAGGAGGCAGGTTAAACCTGGCACTTGAGTAAGGCAGGGGAGTTACTGCACTGATGAGCCATTTTTTATTTTCCTGTTACAAACTGCACTCCAGCGCACAGTGTAGAATGAACTACAGTGAAATTCAATTGCTGCCCTTTCTGGCTGCTTTTTTTCCCCCCTCCCAGGAAAGTGTAGCTTCCTCTTTGGCCCAATTTGCAGTGAATAGAGTGTTGTGCAGTAGTTCATGTGTATTGGATTTAGACCTAAATGTGTTGAAGTTGTAAAAGTAACAATCATATAAATTATTCAAGCAGCCCCTTGATTCAACTCGAGTTTTCCTAGTGCTTGGTTTATAGAGCTCAGTTGTCAAGGCAGGCAATTGAAGGCAGTCATTTACTGAGCATCCGGAATACCACAGAGGCTGAAAGAGGAGCTAACAAGGCTGGGCGGATATTTAGAGCACTGAATCAGTGGCTGGAAATGCTCCTGTGTGTGTGTGTGTGCAGCAAATGTCACAAGGAGCACTCAATGTCTCTCTCTCTCTCCTTCCCGCCCCCAATTTCTCTTTCACCTCTGTGCTCCCCGCCCCCCCGGTAATAAGAGTGTGAGCATCAAACCAGGGAACCCAGGCTAAAATATACTGTATCTCTTTCTGAATGGAATTTTGCAGCAACTGTCAAGTTCTCAAAGATTTAAAAAAATAAGAAGGTTGACTGTACTTTTAAAAAACAAGTGAATAATGATTGATTACGATGATTTATGTGTATTAATGATAAATTTCCTTTACAGTCTATCTTCTAGTTAGCAATCTCAAAATACTGCTTAGACATTATGTAATGAATCCTCACACGTGAGGCAGTTAACCTACTGTTAATCTACTTGATGGATGGGGCAGACCGAGGCAGACAGAAGGCAAGTGAAATGCTCGAGGTCATTCATTGAGTCAGGAGAGGCAATGGGATTAGAATGAAATGTTCAAGGAAGTCCCTGCATTTGTTTGCATGTGCAATTATGATACAGTTGTTAGTGTATGGTCCTACATTTGTATGTGTAACTAAAGTTCTAGATTGAGCTATGCAGATTTACGTTAGCTGATGTGTGGCCCAAGGTGACTACATACCCTTTGGGCATTTCATTGTCTGATTGGGCATACTAAGACAGTAAATCCATATGCAAAAATAAGGGTACCATTGGACATCAGAGCAGGGTGAATAACTGGTTTTTTGGTTCACTGGCGGTTCTGAAAAATTTTGGTTTGGACCAAACCAAATTAGAAAATCACGAATAATGTTGGCAAATTGAACAACTCTACAAAGTTTTGGTTTGGGGCCAGGCACTTTTGAGTCTTCCATGTTGCAGAAGACTGTCCTAGTCACCAGGCAATAGCCATTCTCACTCTCCCTTCCTGGCCCAATGAGTATTTAATTATTTACACAGAATGGAACAGCTTCAACAGGGGAGGCTGAGGGAGCCCCACAACAGATTATCCTATTATCCAGTGATTAGGGCACTGTCCTGCAATCTAGAGCACCCAAATTTAAATCCTTTCTCCACATCAGGCAGAGGAGGAAGTTGAACCTAGGTCTCCTACATCCTAAATGAGTGCCCTAAACACTGGGCTAAGACTTATAAGGTTGGCCTCTTTTTTTCTCAATCATAAAAAAAATTTTTTTTGCCTGAAGCTATGGTGAAACTTCATCTGAAAAACTTCACCCAGCTCTATTGCACATATGTTGTGCTCATGCAAAGGGACTTCTGTTGTTTTTAAAAAAAACTGGCTTAGTCTGTGCCATTAAATCTTACCCTCTGCAAATCAAGTTGACTATGAACATGTGGAATAAAAGCTGTTCCTTCCTCCCCTCCCATATTCTTCATGATCATGCTACCTTTTGGAAGTGACTCTAAAATATGTGCTTCTGTCCTGGCGGCTAGTTAAGAGTGTGATTTTTTTTTTTTTGTCTTGGTAAACGTGCAAAAGAGAGAGTTTCAAGTATGGTGAATGAATGGGAGTAGATAGTTCTTACCTTTAGAATTTACAGTGTGTCATTCTATCTATAGGAAAGAGGAAAAAATACCATTGGAACAGGGAATTTACTTCCATTTCAGTCTCCCTTGTTCTTGCTTCCTTCTGCTGAACTATAGAGCTGAGGATTTAGATTGTGGAGAGTCAAGGACTGGCAGCACAAACAAGCAGTAGTGACAGCCAAAGGCAGAATAGTACGTCAATGGGGGGAGAGAGACTGAAGCTGAGACTTCTCTAACCACAAGAATCAAATCTGAAGGATAATTTTTCTACTTGTCTGTTCCATCCACCTATGCTTACAGTAATATATCTAAATCCACTGGTTCGGAGTCATGTTGGTGCCAGGGAACATTAGAAATTTGGGAGGAAGGTGGCCTTATGGTACGGCAGATAAGTGAGTCCGAGGAAATCTGGATTTCTTTCCCAGTTTTGCCACAAACTTCTTGTTTGACCTCTTGGGTAAAACATTTAATTTCTGTTTGATACTTAGATGCTATGGTAATGAGCACTACAGAAATAAGTGAAATATAAATAATTTTTGATCACAAGTACCCTATTTTCTTATGTTACAGTAATGTGTGGCTTTTCCTATCGCTCTGAGAAGGGCCCATGCTCAGTTCATCCAAATAAGATCACTCTGGAGTGCTGCTTAAAATCGGGAATGGGAGCATCAGGTTTTGTCTCCCTCCGCCCCCCCCCCCCCCCCCAGCCTCAATTTATCTGTGCATGTATGTGAATACAAATTACACTTGAGTCCTATCTTGTGGGAAGGAATCTCTTTATGTAGAACAGATTTTTTTAATCCTCTACAGTGGAGAATGTAAGCAGGTACCATACACAATTCTAATTTTCTGTTCTTTTTTTTTTTTTTTTTTTTTTGTGTTGCAGTGAACTCAGGGCACCACGCTACTTTCCTGGGCAGAAACCGGGGGAGGGAAAAACTAAGTTAAAATAACTGCCACTTCAAAGCTGCAATTTTGGGGCCTAGTCCAGCCAAAGGGAGGAAAGGGATCTGGCTTTTCAAAAGAGCTGGGAGTGTTCCCCAGACCCTGCAAATCATCAAGGGCAGTCCCCATGGATCTTGGAGCCTCTGCCCCTTCAGGCTGCTCTGTGGGCTCCCTCTCCGTTTTGGTGGTGGCAATACTCCCTTCGAAGCTGGACTGCTGTGGCAAGCCCTTCCAGCATCTCAGTTGTGCAATAGAAGCCATTGAGGGGACTCTGCTGGAGGGAATGCCCCTTTTGGCAGTATAATATGAAATTCCAAAGATTTATACCTTGAAATTGGGGAGTCCCAAGGGGCTGGGGTTAAATATCATAAGTAGTGGCTGTTCCCAGGCTCTTAACTGACTTCAGCTTTCTCTCTTCTTGGAGGCTCAGACACCCAAAATAGACATACTCATGTCAACAAGGGGAAAGAAGGGAGAACACTGCATTGACTCCTTACTTTCATGTGTTCAGGACACCTTTGTGCACTAATTCCTGTTTGCAAAAAGAAAAGGAGTACTTGTGGCACCTTAGAGACTAACCAATTTATTCGAGCATAAGCTTTCGTGATTCCTGTTTCTTTGCTCTCCACCTGACCATGCATTGGAGCTGAGTACAGGGCTCTGAGCTATTAATAGCTAACAATGTATCATTTATAGCTATAGAGCATTTTACCCTCCTCCTCTGTTTTCATTTATAGCACTTTTTCCCTTTATGTACCTAAACTTAGCTTGATATACAGACAATTTCAGCCCTAAAATGTTTCACATTGAAAGTGGAGGGCCTAATTCTCAGTTACACTAAGATATACTCATTTTAAGGCCCCATTACACTGCCAAAGCAGTGCACAGAATCAGGTTATTGTTGTTCAGGGCTCACAGACCACAGTCACCTCCCTTTATTTATACAGTCTGCATCTCCTGCATGATCATGATGATGGCATTATGAAATAAAGAAGCTAAGATGTTTCCTGGATTTAGCCTTTTCCTTGGAGAATCAATGAGGGAAAACGAACCATTAAAAAGAAAAAGATGGGGGGAAAAAACTTATTTAAAATTATTTATATTTAAATATTCAGTATTTAAATTGAATATTTTTTCTGTTTGCACTATTAATAATCATAGAATGTGATTGCAAATAGTCAAGAATGACAACTTAAAAGTGGATTTGTTATGAAGAAGAGTTCATTTTACAGCATATAAAACTCACATTATAAATTAGCTGTAATTGTAACATATAAGGTTGTCATTTTATTTTCCTTTGTGAATGCATGATATAAAATGGGCTGAGTGCTGAGTGAAGTTTAAAGGGACTGCTGGATGTTGGTCACAAAACAAGGATTTTCTCCAGCTATGTACCGTATGTGTTTCATGAGGGTAGCTTAATTTAAAGCCACCCAGGGTCTATTTGAACATATGCTCCAGATCTGTGAACACTTTCTCATTTGGTGGAAGAGGAGCCTACGTTGGAACCAGATGCCCAGCTATAAGGATGCTCTGAGCAGCATCTGCCCGGACTCATTCACCTCCAGCAAGGGTTCTAGAATGGTAAATAACTATTTTGGGTCAGGTACCAAGTCACTCTGGTAGGCCAGTGAGTTTAAAGAATTTGCCTTTCTTAGTCCAGCTCCCTTAGTCGGTCTCTATAGCCTTTTATTTTAGATTCAGTCTTGATTCATGCTTGGAGCTTTATTTTTCCCTCTTAGCCTTCCTCTGTCTAGGTTCTGGCTCCCATTTGCAACTGGTGCTCTTTGTGAAAGAAGAGGTGATAGCTTTTGATCCCTTGTTCCACTCAATAAAAATAAGGAACATATGAGCCTACTGGCTTGAAAAGATAGTCTGGAGAATCTTTGTAGAAGGTACCAAATAGCAATTTTATTCCATAAAGGGGCATTAATAAAGCTGGAATGCTCAGAAGGGCTCGGCACCCACAGCTGGGGCCAGATTTTTAGAAAAGTGTAGCTATGTACAGTTGATGTGAAAATCTGTTAATTGGTATCACAATGGGAGTTCCTGGGTGCTGAGCATTTATGAAAATCTGGTCCCAGTTGTAGGTGCGGAGCACTTGAAAACCTGGCCAAAACCTCCAGTGAAAAGAGGTCACTGTAGGACTCTACCCTCGCTGCTTCTGCAAAAAAATATTTCCCAGAAAACTAGGAGGATCAGTTTTATATCTGAATGGAACTAATCAGATGGATGCCACGGCTACCCCTGTAAATCTGTAATGGGGCTATTAATGACTGCAAATGGATAGTGACATATAGATTTGGAGCCAATAGCTGTAACTCCTTGAGTCTGGCAGTGATTGTAAGGACACTGTCAAAATAAAATGTGTATGTTTATTAAAAAGCCCTTACTTACGTTGTTAGTAACACTACAGATTATTAAAACCAACAATTAAGTCTCTTATTTTTCACATTTATGCATTTCGTTTGTTTTGCTCCTCACCTTGAACCAGGAAACTAGACAGGTCAGATTCCCTTTGGTTTCTAGTCAATATCACCTTCTGGTTTTAATGCATTAGCACAACACTGCTACTGTTGCATAAATAAGACCATTATGTTTATGCTCCACGCTTGAAATTAATGGTTGGTTGGAACCTCTAGTGCTTTACTTCACCTCTGAATGTCTGAGTTGAAAACAGTGCTGTAGTTGGTACTAATCATGAGTGACGAAGAGCAATAGATTACTGATGATTAGATTCATATCACAATATTGCAGGGGAATGCTCAAAGCAAATTAGAAGCTCTTTTCTCTTATTTTATTTTAATGGAAAAAAATTCTATTGATATTTTTGTTGATCAGTAAATCAAAATGTTGGTCTTAAATCTACAATGACTGCTCGCTTAATTTAACCATATGTCAATGTAATTTATTTTTAATAAGATCTTACAAATGTACAGGTTGTTGAGAAATCAGCCATGCCATTCTGATATTATTTAGTTTGGTTGCTTCTAAATTTTGGATTAAATAAAAAAGCAGCAGTAATACAAGCCTCCAGATCATGAAAACCCATAAAGGCAATACTTGTTTTTTTCTACCCTGATAAGAGTTTCATGTGTCTGAGTCTCCATCTCTTAAAGAAAAGGTTTTTAGCAACCACTGCCTACAACAATAAAAAAAACTATTCTCACCTAATTTCCTAAAGCCCTTTTAAAGTCTTTTTCCAATTAGTCTAGCGATTTTAAATCTAAATTTAAAAAAAAAATCAAGGCTGTCTGACTGCTTGGTCCTTAGGGAAGATTAACCACATTCAACCCTTTCTAATGGCCGGTTGCAACCTGATACATTGGCAGCTTTCCAGCTTGTGTAACAGTCCCACCAGTGGCTCCGGCCTTGAAACCTTAAAAAGACTTTCCTTTAAATTAAAATGTGCTTTTTTGTTCGTTTTCTGGGTTTCTCTTCTCTTTTTTCAATCCTGACTTGGTGTGATTTTCACCTCTCTGTGGCTGCTGCCCCAGAGTGAGTTGATTCAGAAGGAAGAGAAGCATTCATCAGCAGTGTGTGCAATTTATGCTCCTGTGCAGCCGACAGAAATGTTGCTGTGCCTAAAACACTCAGTGCCCATAAAAGCCTTGGTACGTTTGGCGGAGATATATGGGCTCAGATTTTTAAAGGTACCTAAAGATGCAGACAGGCACAAACTGGGAATTTTCAAAAGTGCCTACCTGTACTACATTCCTCCATTTCTTGATCTGATCCTGCTGTGGTGCTCTCCACACTAAAGCAAGGAGAGCTTTTGTGAAACAACTAAGTTCGCTTTATGTCCATCTAACACCCCACACACCAGAGTTTGCTCTGCTCTGATTTGCATTCAGAGTCCTGCATTCCTATGTGAAGAGGCATCCTTTGAACTCTCCAGTCATCTCCCACCCCTTTACATGACAAATTTAGTCAGTTACTTAGGCAGAACTTCCATAAAAACCAATGTTCTGTTTTCTAAGTCCCACTGAAAATTAATACTGTACAAAAGATCCCAGCTAACAGTTAACTGGAAGTGTGGAAGATAAACACGACACTCTGCAGAATAGCAGCAATGAAGCTGAGTACATCTTAGTTGGGGCGAATGACTTAAATGGCTGGGAGTTTTGACTGAGTAGGAAATTCAGAATTGGCACCTCTTCCTTTTACATGTAAAGGGACAAATACATCTCAAGCAACCTCAGTGACAGATAGGTGGTTGCTGAAGGGTGTATGTAAGGGTTGAATTTGGCCCATATGGCTCATTGCGGGTTCAACCTGAAGCTCTGTGTGGTAGGATAGCGCAGAGGGATGCCACCCAGTGGAAGCTCTGGGAGGCATGATGGCTCTGTCAGATCTGGAACTTCCAAAGCTCGCTGGACCATAAGGGGAATGCAGCATCCACTCCCCTCCTCCTCCTATGTCAGCTTTGCTGGCTAGCATGGGGATGGAGCAGGTGGGATGGCCTGTGGGCACTAGCCTTTCCCAGTCCTGACAGTCCCAGAACTGTCAGTGCAAGGAGTATGTTTGTGCCTGATTTGTTCACCGAGGGGTGTGCCATAAAGTCACTCACCTGTTTGCACCACTGCAGAGCCTGGCACAATTTGGCTCCCAATCAACAGTAAACATACTATATTTAGACAAGGTTCATTGTTTCAAGGTTTTTCTGCCAAAATACCCTGGACCAGGTTCTCAATTGCCTGGACCATATATTGTAAACAGAGCCTAGGCTGTTCAGCAAATAGTGGGGCACAGTAGCCTCTAGACTCGGGAAGACATACCCCTCTGCCCTGTGATCAGCTCTATTTGGAAGAGAATCTGCCCCTCTATCCTGATATTTTGAGCTTGGGACTCTGACTGCCATTATGCTTGTTTACTGCAGTGTTATCAAATCAATGCTGCAGTCATGTGGGTGCAATAGTTGTGTACAAATCTTCCTCAAAGCATTGCCCCTCCATTTCATGGAAGCAATGTCTACACTGAAGTTACAGATTTCATGTTCAATTATTTCTCTCCCGTAAATGTTCTGAGACAAAGAGAGACTGATCCTGAAATGTGTATTTCAGAATGTTAGTTCAAGTTCTTGTTGCTGCTATGCTGGTTTCATTTAGTTCAGTGTTTCGTGTGATACTGCATGACCTCCATGGTATGCCAGCTTTCCCAGCTCATCTGGACATACTGAGACTCTGAGTCCGTTGTGGAGCATCTGTAAATAATACCGCACCGTGGCTCAGAAAAGGGAGGGAAACAAAGGAGTAATTCAGTTACAGATAAAATGAGGTATGCACATTTGTTCCCTGGACTGAGGAGATAAGTATGCACACACTGATGGAATTTCTGATAATTCTCTTCTCTGATGATTTTTCTGCATGTTTGAGGAAATGGTCTATTTGTCTAGCTAGCATCTATTGTATTAGGCATATAACCTGGGCAGGACTTCAGATGATTAAACTCAGTATATGTGCTCGGTCAACAATAATACAACTCTTCTAAAAATATACATGTTTCTAATATGTTGTCATTGGTTAGGATGCCAGAAAAATGCACTTCATACTCAAAAGTAATAAAATAGAAAAAGCATCAGTGTTGTTATAACTGTTATTTTTCTTCACTTTCTAGAGATTCCAGCAATTTTTTAAAATATGCACTGTCTTTGCAATTTTGTTGCCAAAAAGGAAAAGCTAGTTCACTCTGTAATCTGACCATATAATGTGGCTGCCTCATATTCTGCTTTTATATTATTCAATACTGTTTGAAGTGCTTCCAAGATGACATCTAATGTACCCTGTCATAATAAAGTATTTAATTAGTATAATGACCAGTCAGGAGGATGATGGAAAAAACATCTCGATGGGTTATGTCAGGAGAGAAACTTAGCCTGAACTGTAGCTGAACTGTTTTTCAAGCAAACTGCTGTTTTAATAGAGGCACTGACTTTTCATGAAAGTTTGACCCTTTTCTTTTTCTTCTTAAAGAAACAAATTACTCAGATGTATGGCTGAGACTTTTTTAATTACTTTTTTTTTTGGCATGGAAGATATGTTCACTTGGGAAATAGGTGTTTGTGGTGTTGCTATGGAGGTACCATTCATAAGGAGAGCTTTTTATTCATCCATTTTGACTGCACAAGATGCTCAATAGTGTAGGGGACTCAGTAGGTGGCACTCTTAGCTCTAAACAGGGCTCAGAGCAGTGGGGAACACATTCAATGGTGTAGCGCAGGCTGGAGCTGGGGAGCAGAAGATAGGATGTGTATGGTAAAACAAGAGTGAATGGTGTGGAACAGATCTGATCCAATGCTGGAATTAACTGCTCTTATCTCCTTTCAAACTTTTTAGTCCCTTTTAAAAATTATTGTTCAATGTGACCATTTTAAAGGAACAAGCATACATAAAACATATGAATACATCTGTGGTTGATGACGAGAATAAAATTCTGCTTCACAGTCAAAGATAATACAATAATATGCATACTTTACTACTTGTGCCTTATCTTTGAAGCAATTGTCTATTCTCTACCCCTAGCAGGAGCCTGAGTTGCTGGAGCTGGGACAAACAAAACACCCACATTTTTGAGATCTCTGTGTGTATCTTGGTCCTAGCTCAGACTGAGTAAAGTAGTTCCAAATTCCAAAAGGAAGACTATTCTCAGGCTATTCCTGGAAGCAAGAAGTAACAGGAAGCTCCAAAGAACCTTTTTTCCATTCATTTTTGCAATCTCAGGTTTAGGTAAGACTCAGAAAACCCTTCAAATGATTTGGTGCTTAGTCTAATGGGAAGATCCAATCCAGATTTTATGAAAACTCTCATTCTATCTTTAACTTAGTCTAGAGCATGATCAAAACCCATTGAAGTCAAAGGGAATGTTAAGTCTGCTGCTCTGATCAATGTCCTGTAAATGCTCCATACTAAACTTCAGGACCGGGGGTCAGAAGATCTGGGTCCTCTTCTGCCTCTATAACAAGCTTCTCCTGTAACCTTTGGAAAGTCACTTAACAGTTCTCTTGATTTCTCTGTTTGTAAAACAGGAATGATGATCATCCCATTCCCAACCCGTGCACTTATCCACCTCACAAGGGGTGCTGTGAGAATTAATACATTTTTTTCCAAAATGTTTACAGCTCTTCAGAGTTCACTGTATGTGTGCAAAGTCTTTTAATTAATTTACTGTGTAGGGCATTCTATCTGAGGGTCTCAAAATATTGGCCTCCAAGTCTTGCCATATAAGTAATAATTACTGTAGACTTCAGAAAGCTGCTGAGTAATGTTTTAGCTGTCAGTGAAAAATATCCAAACTTGATGAACTTCACTCTGAACACCTTTTGTCTTTTCATTCATTTAAAATCCCCTGAAATGAGTATTCAAGGGCAATCGTAGAGATTCCTGCTACATCTAGCAGGGCTATGATTTCAGTCAAGTTTTCTACTTTTTTGAGGGGTGGGGTGTCACTGCTTGATTAGGTTGGTGACTGCTGCATTATGTTATCAGGAGACAAAGCCAAAGCTGTTGCTTGGGAGGTGCAGGTTGTGGATCTCCGAAACAATACATGATATGCTTAAAAAAACAAACAGATGAGGGCGTTTCTGCTATTTGCATGGCATTTGAATGAGCACATATTTGTCTCCAGTAGATTTTTTCAAATATTAATTATTCTACTACCGTATATACTCTACACATTCCTTTTTTAAAACAATAACCCTCCACAGTCGCCCAAGAAGAAGGAAGTCATGAAATTCTCTAGAGACTGAAGTGCACTACACATTTGTTTTGCCAATTTCTTTATAGTGGATGTTTTTCTAAAATCCTTTGAACTGCAACGTCATTCAAATGAGAGAGACAATATCCTGTTTTTAATCAATAAGACATGGCAGGCCCTGAATAAGTGTGTATTTATGATCAAAGCTGGTTGTCCTAAATGAAAATCCTCTAATATAATTCAAGCAGTGGAACATCTGACTTGGTTAATGCAATTTTATTATAAAATGTTACTTTTTTTGTCAAAGAATTTGCATCATGTTAAATGAAGAGACTCATAAGCTCTGAGCAATGAATTAAATTGTTTTACAGCCCTAGCTAATCAGATCACTCAACTTCTCATGCTTATTTTGTAAAGTACATTAAATGGATACATAATACAACGTGGGATCAAATGGGATCATTTCCCCCATAATAATTAAAACAATGTCAAAAGAGTTGGATTAAGTGAACTAATGCACCCAGCTAAATAAAAAAGTGGTGATAAGGGGCTTGGTTGTGCAATCTTTGCAAACTCAAAACTTCCTCTGACTTTGGGTGCACATAAATTCAGGATGAGGCCTCTATTGGTAAGGCCCTGCTATTCTTGAGATTCTGGTATGGCACTGAATCCCTCCTTCTCTGGACCCATGCAGTGGCAGCAATGTATCCCTTATGCATGACGTATAGCTTTGTAGCAAAGTCCTTCTGGTTAATCCAGGAACAGCATAGAGCACAAACTTCTGAGAACTTCATCCAGGTGTTGTTGGCTGGTAGATGGAAGGAGCTGGAATTTAATGGAGTAAAGGGAAAAGTGAGAGCCAAACTGTTCCCCTCCCTAAAGGTGTATATAAATGATGAGGTGAAAGTTGAACAGCCCAAAAGTTGTCCTAGGCCCTGCTTATATTGCATGTGGAATGCATTGCATTGCAGAGTGTGGGCACTTAAGATTTATTGTTTTGAAAGATTTTGTGTACGGAGAGAAAATGTACTCCCCTCATCTATGAAAAATCCTGAGAATAGTAGTCAGCTTCCCTGTGAAAAAGCTCCAGAAAAGGATCAGCTCCAAAGGACACAACTGTTAGTAAGAATATATATGAAAATATTAGTTAAGGACCACAAAATAAACTAGATGAAAACTGATAACTAATCTAAATTAATTAAGCAGACAAAGCCCCAGATGTTTTAGGGCTGGGTTCCCTAGCCTGCTACAGACACTTTGTGCCTAGTAAGTTTTATGTAAAATGGCCTTAAGGTGGCCAGAAAAAGCCGGTGAATAATTCCCCCTGTGCAGTGGGACTCTCCACTGGTGTAAATCTGGTGGAGATTGCTCTGCTGCCTCTTGGGCCAGCTGCCCACCCCTCCCCCACTTAAGGAGAAGGAAGGAGTATGTCAGGGCCATAGGCATAGGTGGGTCAGTGAGGAAGGGGCCCTAGGTGTGATTCTCTACTGTTGTAACTTAGGGTTGCCCAAGGGCAGCTGTCACTTGCGCTGGCACCAGGTGTCTCTGAATCACGGTGCCACAAATGGCTCTCTGTGGCTGTCCTTCTTTTCCATTACATCCAAACTGCGCTTGGATCCAGCTTTAGCCTAAAGGAAGCAGAATTCCTGTTTCTCCTCAAGCCTCAGGACTAGAGCTGATGAACAGTGTCGAACTATGCCATTTCTTCAAGGCTGAAATGTTTCTCAGAGATGCACAGATTTTGACAAAGTTTGACGGGAAGGTTGCTGAGGTCCAAGGTGGACTCTCTGGTCACAGAGAGAGACCTACATGGAGAACTTAACTTTTCCAATCCCAAAATGGATGTTCCAACACAATTCCATTTTGTGAAAATGTTGGAAAGTGTTTGGTTTTATTCCAATGAGGAATGAAAGCCAATTTATAAAGCTCACAACGTGTGAAATGGAATTGTCATCCTCCTGCCAGACCTACCCATGACTAACCTTCTCCCCAGCTATATAAGGAGCCTAGCCAATGCTAGGATGGGAAATTATTTGTGGTTTGTTTGTTGAAATGTACAAGATGCCAGCATTTTGAAAATGAACAATACAGCCAAAAATGCTGTGGATGCTCATTATGCCCTCACAACTGCACAGAATATATGCACAAGTCACTTTAATGCCTAATAATCTCTAGGCCCCACTGAAGAGAAAATGCATGCTTATTGTACCTAGAGCTGTTACCATCCATGCTGATTCATTGTCTTTATCCTATTGTTCTCGATGCTCTTGCCCTCTCACGCTGGCAACCTGCATTTCTGCTGTTACTTGGTCTTAAAAAGTTTACATTCTTACATTTCTTCCAAATCACTCAGCCTCTCCTCCATTCCATAGGCAACTTGTTAAAGAAATATTATCTTGACCATCGCTGTAATACATGTCTTTCTCAGATGGATCATCTTTGTTTTTTCAGTGTTTAAATAGAACGGCCTTCCTATCAGTAGGCATACCGAGATCCACTGTGCCCCCTGAGCATTTTTTTCTGCATACCTTCCCATGCAACATGAGTAAGGTGTAGTATAATTTATGTATCCTGTTTCCACAATGCAAATCTGCTAATATGTGACCTTCTTGCTCATAAAAAGTATGTTTCAACAAATGTTGATTATTGAGTTTAGTTTACTATATTATGAATTTTATATTATTGCATTTGGTCCATACTCATTTAGCAGTTCAATTTTTTGTTCTGCTATGGCTTCTGATTTACTGGCAATTTGCTCTTTTAACATACTTATTCCTTTATTGGCTAGTCAGTTGTGTTTCAGAATGTATTTTAGTTTGGATCACAGAAATTAATTGTTTTAACAGGACTATTTCTTCAACAGGTGCTTTTTAAGTGGACTGCAGAGTAGTACAACAAGCTGCTGGAAAGCAGCTTAAATAACAAGATGTTTTATTCTTTCAGTCTTGCCCTACCTAACACCTTTATTTAAAACTCAGTAATTGCCAAATATCATTAAACAAAAAAAGACACCAAGGGAGATTGGAGAACAACAATTGCTATAGTCATTTGCAGCTTTTGATTGTGAGAAATACATGACTGAAGGGCCAGGTCAAGAACATGGTTAAAAATCATTAGTGGAATTAACCAAAAATCATATGAACCATGTGTGTGGTTTTTTTGTTTATTTTTTTTACAGTGCGCACTCTTACTATTTTACTTCAATTACCCACTGCACTGAACATGAAGTCACTCTAATTACCACAAGAGGGAGATGTTATAAATGGCAGGCTAGGCACTTGACATGCTTTTTATTTGGTCCTTAACTGATGAGTTCCACTTTCTATATTCCTTTGGGGAAAAGAAAAAGAGAGAGAGAAAAGCTTCACTTTATAATATCATAATATGAGATAGTTACTATCTTTTCAGCTATATAATTATCTCATTCTTACTGTTATCAGTAATACTTGTATGCTCACTTGCATTCCAAATGATTCCACTGCTCATTAACATGTAACCATTTTTACACTGTATCTCTTGAGATGGTTTTTGGCTTGCATTTCTAGTCAGTTTTCAAGAATTTCAGAGAGCACAGCATAAGAAATGCACAGTGTCTACAGATACTCTTGACTGCTAGTGCCAGGCAAAGCTATCTCTGCTATATCGGAGATCAAATTTTTAGAAACAGCGAGGGCCTGATCCAAAACCCATTGAAGTCAATGGTAAGACAAATGTGCAATGTACACAGGAGGTCTCCCCAGCAACTCTTTTTAAGCATAAGTTATACTGATGGCTCAGAGCAAGGGTTAAATGTGTGTGTAGACTATGGTGTAGATTTTTGGTGTAGAATAGTCTTTAAAATATATAAAATCACTATTTTGTGTGTTTTTAATAGTAATACGCAAGATGTCCTCCATCCTTCTGCCATTCATATCTGTAGGTTTAGGGAATGGAAAAATGTAGGCAAAACTTTAGTTTCAGTGTCTGCTCCCAGTTATCAGCTAAGGGTGGCGGTTCTCGTCAGTATTAGTGGTAAGTTATTTGTTTCACGCTGTTTTATAGTCCAGAAAATTACTTACTGCTTACACTCAGCTAGCTTTTGTATAAGATAGCACAAGCGCATTAGTATTTTACCACATTAGTGCCTCGCTCTGCAGTGAAATTCTCCAAGGTGAAGGTGTGTGTTGGCATTACTGACTGCTGCCCAACAAATTGTGATGGCTGGACCTCAAGAAGGTCCCAAAATGTAATTTCGGAAGAGTGGGAGGCAGGGCCTTTTTCAACAAGATCATGTACATCCAGAATTATATCTGCCTGGATAATCCACCATGACCCGTTCCTGGCAAGATCAGACTCTTTTTGTTCTTGCCTTATTTTAGAGTTGTTTTGATCTTTTAAGTTCTGCAGGAGTAGGAGCACAGATTGTAATGATTCTTTTTTTTTAGCTGCTCCGTATTTGGTGGTTAACTATTTCTGAATATATCTCCTTGTATGTTTATTTTATAATTATATTAATTTTCATTAAGGCTCCCAGAAGCCTTTGGGTATAAAACAGAAGGGCAACAGACCAGGTTGTATCCGATCCTAGTTCTTTTTATCTGGATGCTGTTTACTTTTGTTAGTTCTGCAGATTCAACTCACCTAAGAAAGAGTGAGCTGGATTCTGTTCTTCCTTATGCCTCATAAGGACCACAGTAGCTAAACGCTACAGTAATGCTTAATCAATGTAGCACACGTCTAAGCAGTCCGCTTGGAACATTTATTGTTTTGGAGTCCTTGATGCAATTAAAATATGTGCTGTTTGAGATTAAGAGTATTTCCTGCTTTTCAGTTGTTTTGTGATGATAAAGGGCTGAGGGCAGAGTTAAGATGGTTTGGGTTATCATGCTCTGGGATTTCTTAGTTTTTTAATTTGTCAGAAGTCCCTGTGGAATCTCCCAGTTTCACAGAGATGGACCATACTCCTCCCCTAACTTCTCTCCACTTCTCATGTAGCTTACTCCCTCCCTTCCCCACACTAGATCCCTATGCAATATCTAGCACATTCTTCGTTTCCCCAGATGAACTTCCTACTCTCCTGCTTCCTGCAACTAACCCTGTTGTGGCTTTTCATATCAGGTCTATCCACACTCATGTCTGCATTGCGATGGCCATGCAGATGTCATAGTCTTTTCTTTTGGTTTCTTATCCATGTGAGCTAGGCACTACTTGGGGTTGATAGTATACTTATAGTTACCAAATAGTTCCCTCTGCAAGCTCCACTTCCAGCGAAGGTAGTCAGAAACACTAGTCCTTACAAAAGCCATCAGATTAAACAAGTTTGGAGGCTCTAAACCAGGCCTTTTTGGACATATGATAATATTGATTTATGAAATGTTTGTGTTAGGAACGTATCCAATAAGTGAGATCCCTTTTGGTTTGTGCTTCTCCTCCCCTCCAATAAATGTCAACCAATTCAGCTTAAACTTTTCAGAAAAATTATCCCTTGCCACTAAATCATGCTTGTGAAATTTCAAGTGCATTAATTTAGTTTTGAGAAATTGTTTGTGTGTGTCAATCACACATTAAAATGGAAGACTCAATTCAACATAAGGAAAGACGGATATGTTTCCATAATTACTGTAGTGCTTAACAATGTCTAGTTCTTTGCCATCTGTTGTGCTCTCTTCTGTTTCTTCTACATAGAACTAGACTAATATCTTGTCCTCTGTCTACTCTCCTAAATCCACATTTCTTATTTTTGTTAGTATTTTCTGGCTAGCAATAACAATGATACTTGACTCTTATGTAGTGCTCTGTATCTTCAAGACACTGTAGAAGCATTTACCAATTGTATACCAGCTGGGGTTCGGCACAGACAGCAGTTCCATCTTCATACTGGTGGTGGCTCATATTGATCCTGACGCCATTATCCTCTCAATTGGGAAAGAAGTTGAGAGAACAACTTTACTAATCTCTTCAAGCTGCTGTGCTTGTCCTTGTCGAGTTGAAATGTTGCTGTTCTGTTCAAGTGGATCAGTGGTTCTCAGACTTTTGGGGGCAACTGAGCTATGCCCATTTCATCCCACGCAACTAGGCACACTTTAATCTTCAAGGGAATTTAAATTTCTACAAACCCTGGTTTCAGTGAGTGGCGTTTGAAGCAGTCCAGGGTCCACTGTGACTGAGTTAAATAGGCAACAGGAACTGGAGCCAAGATTTTGAATTGGGCTACTTGCCCATGTAAGGATGTGGGATGGATCTGTGTGAGCTATCTGTACCTTGAACCCAGGCATGTAGGAATAAGCAGGGCTATGTGCCTGATAACTTTCTCTCAGGTGGGCAGGGAATGGGCAGACCCTGGGCTCCACCCTCATTTTTTTTCCTGGCCAGAACAGCTGAGCCATCACAGGCATAAAGAGAGCATGAAAGCATTTCTGGCTTAGGCTAGTGTGAGACAGAGGGCTGTGTCTGACTCTCAAAGCCTCCCAGGACTGCTCCTGGGCTGGAGCAGCTTATGCACCATTCCTCCAGGCTGTGTCTAAAGTCATAATCTCCTGCTCAGGAGTGTAGACTATCAGTACTGTTCCCCCTGCAAAACGAATCCAATCCTGGAAGATTTTGAGCCACGATCCACTCCTATTGACCACTCAGGTTCTTGCAGAAAACACTAATAGGATCAGGCCCGAACACATCAGCCTGTGCTTATATGTGAATATTCAAACCAAGGTCTTGTTCTGAGAACATTAACTTTTCAATCCCCATCTTCCCTTCACACATTTCCTCAACCTTTTTCTGTCAAAATAAAACCTCTCAGAACAGTCTCCCCCACCCACCCAAACCCATAAAACAGTCTTCAAGGACAAAATTGTTTACAAACTCATTCTTATGAGTCGGAACTGCAATTAGACAGGGTTAAATAGCAATTCTTACAGCTATTGTAAAACACTGCTAATAATTGCTATACAGATTTAATGGGAAAGACATAGCAGCAGCCTGGAATTGGTAATTATCGTGACTCAGGTTTCTTGGCCCTGCTCCCCAAGCTGATTGGGTGATTTAGTTTTGACTGTAAGATAAACAATCTAAAAAGCAAGCAAGGAACCCTCTCCCCCCCCCCCCCCCCCAAAAAAAATCATTATGATGAGAGAACTGGACTCTATGGAATAGCAGAAGAGAGAAAAGACAGAGGAAGGTGAGGTATCAAAAAAGAAGGTTAAACTCCACAGCTTTTAATGTCCTCCTGCGCAAGAAATATTGACTGTAGCCCACTGTAAGAGTTTCACTTAACCACGTTTTCAAAAGCTTTCATAAATATTGCAATAAAGTGAAATTCATTGCTAGCTAAACCCTAATACCAGCATAAGCTTATTTATCATTCAGATGACTGAGCTGCAGTAGAGAAGGAACAGAGAAATAGTGTAGGATTTATACTGCACATCTTGAAATATCTTCTTGAATGAGGTAATAAAGGCCACCCTTCATATTTGGTTCTAATGGACAATAAACAATAGGCCCAGAAAGAAAAATAAGGGTAGCAAAATCACAGAACACTTTAGGAAATTATATTTACACTACAGTCATTTACTATTTTGTTTTATAACAAAACTTTTCCTGTGAAGTACAGCTTGCCAGAAATTTTACCATAAGGGAAGAAATTGGCAGGTCTTTGTCCAAATTATTAAAACACATTCTTCATCACAGAACACTATTTCTAGGACTATTGGGCCAAATTATGAGGTCTGGCTAATCTGCACAGAGTGCAGGATAGGAAGAGGCATGCAAAGATGGCATAAAGCTCACCCTGATCCTAAGGTGTGTGCATGGCTGGTCCCCACAGAAGAATTTAGAGGAACCCTCAGGTAGCTCTAATTTAAACTGCTTCTAAGGGGCCAGAACACAATTTGAGATTAATACAGCACCGGTCTATCTCAGTGACGCGCTTTATCCTCTGGAACATTGTATTTGGTGTCTTGCCGAATCTGGTCTCTAATCATGGCTTTAGTCTCCTGTAGCATGCTAGGTTTTTTTTCCTGCTTTTGACCGCACAAGAGAAACATATAAGACAAAACCTATCTAGCAACTCACTGCCAGGGATGCAGTTTAACTCCTTGTTTGCTGTGGATGATTGCAACATCTAAGACCAACAGCGAAAGAAGGGACTGTTATGCTACCGTTTGCAAGAAAAAAAACTTATTTTGCCATGTGATCATTCTTCTGCTGGGTCCCATCTACCTATCAAAAATGGCTTCCAACAGATTTCCAGTTGAAGCTTCAGATATTGATTTTCACTGATTAAAACCCTAACTAAATGTTTTTGTGTCTTGGCTACTTGAGTGAAAGCTACTCTCCTTGTGGGATATCATAGGAGTAATGAACAACTGAGACACTCAAGCTAACGTCCTCTTGAGTTAAGCAGAGAGGGCTGGTAGCAGGCTAAGTGGTTTTTAACTTTGTAACATTCATGTCTTCTTGCTTTGCCAAAGGCTGAATTTGGTTACCTTCAGAACATGTAGGGAGACTTCTGTGTTTTTCCAGGCTTTTTCTGGGGATCTGGAGTGGCTGGATGAGGAATAGTTTGTTTTTGGAAGTGGAAGGGGTTTCAGTTTTTTGTAAATGTTTGCATAATATCTGGTACATTGGATAGAACTGATAGTGTGCGCAGTGCAAGACATTCTCAACTACAAGACATTCTGCACATCCACAAGGACTTGCCATCTAGAACTGACTATGTCTGAATTGAACTTGGGAGTGTCATTTTTAACCAAGATGACAATGAATGTGTCCTGTGTATGTATAGCGAAGAATGGGAGACAGGTAGTCTATATGAGAGAAGTGGTAAATACTGTTGTGTTGTATGACTACTTTCAAAAGGGAGATAAGGATGTTTCCTGCTTGGTTGGCTTGGCCAGTTATGACTCTATTTAATGTCTTAATCAAAAATCTTTCAAACAAGAGCCATATGTTGGATATTAACATTTAGCAGACATGTTATGAGCTACCAAAAAACCACAGCCATGCAAACTTTCAGATTATCCAGGTTCTCATGCCTGCATGAATTTCAGTGTAGGATAACTATTCACCCTGGACATGTCTAACTTCTTATGGTAGCTTTCGTGGGTGCTATGATGTCATGTTTGTTTTATTAGCTCTCAAGTAATAAACTGTTCTGAAGGCCTTGATGTGCCAAAAACATTACATGGTTGGCTAAAAACTCTCCCCCTGCCCCTCCCAGCCAACCCAAATGATTTTTAAATTTTCTGACTGAGTTGTGAAGCTGCTTGGTGAAATAGTAAATGCCATTGCTGCAGTACCTCCTCCCTTTCCCCCCCAGTTTTGAATCAAAACCAGCATTTTTGGGAGTTTTCATAAAGACTTGATGTTCTGAACCTTTTTATGTATGTACTGTGTTAACTGATGTTCACAGTTAATGCAGTTAGCACCACCTGAAAATCCTGTATGCATGATATACAGAATCATGATATATGGTACCAAATCCTTCTGGCTCTAAGGCTCACTTGAAGGAGCATTTTGGTTGTCAGTGGCTCTTTGTTTTCCCTCCCTGTGTGCTGTTTCAGAAGTAGGATCACCTTAAATTTCGTACCATCTCACTTGTTTTCATATTTGTAGAGCCAGTGAAATGTAATTCTGCTAGTTAAACTGTCTGTTATTACTCTCCTGAGAAGACACTTGAATCAAATTGACCCCTTCCCGGGTAATATTTACAGTGTTACATCACCGTCAGCTCTCATCCTCTTCCTCATTGGCAATTGATGAGAAATAGTTGGAAAGAAAGCAGAGGTTTGTATGTAATAAGAATGTGAAACAGTCACTTTCAAAAGTATATTTCTAGGGACACAAGTTGTAGTTCAATTTTTTTTAACATATCTAAAAATAGGTGGGTGAAAGGGAATGTATGCAAATTAAATATTGCGTTGAATCTCTATCACATTGCATAATGTCATCAGTACAATTTCTGATAAAGCAATTTCTTTCTCCTCCCTCTCAGCTTATGCCAGCCAAGGTTTTCTCTTGGAGGGAAGTTTGGTTAAATGTCCCTTGCTGCATCCCCTAAAAGAGTTTTCTCAAAGTTAATTAAATAATCTAACCAGGCAATTAGAGCCTGATGCTGCAACATGCTAAACCAGCTCCATGGGAGATGAGGCCATTCAGTACCTTCTAAGGTTAAGCCTTTTGAATGAAAAGCAAGCTGCCTTTTTTTGGTCCTCTTCACTTTAATTTACAGAGAGATTAATGTGCACTTTCAAGATCCTTTCATTGAATTTCTGTGATGACAGTATACAAAGCATGTGTTGTTCAAATATTCTTCTGTCCTGATACTGAGGACTGGTCTACACTATCATGGTAAATCTATCTAAGTTACACAACTTCAGTTACGTGAATAAGAGAGTACTCTCCCATCGATTTAATGTGTCTTTACCAGACCTGCTAAATTGACACTCCCTGCATCAATTGCAGCAGTGCCAATCTACCGGTAAGCGTAGACGTGCCCTAATGTAGTCCATCTTCCCTTTCCACTCAATAGGTCTGCCCACACAAATATTTTGTGAGATTATATCAGCCTCTGGGATACCGCACGTTACAGACCCTGCTTAGCAAAGATATTTATTATACTGAAGCCCATCTTCTGGGACTGAAGTTGCACTGTGCAAGAGGCAGGACTTCCAGCAAGCAGGGTTATACATTTTCCTTTCCTGTAGCTTACTCACAGGAAACAGTGGATAAGCTCTTGGAATCAATATGATAGATATCTATAAAACCAAAGGTCACTGCATCAGAGAATGTAACATTGACATGACTTGTTCTTACTCTCAGCCCTCAGTATTGCCTTTTCCATTAACTCACTACTACACCAATATTAGAACGTAAAGACCTCAGGGATGTTTAACCCTCAAGTAGGTCCGTTTTTGGGCTTAGCAAAATGGTAAAAATCTAGAATTTTATGGAACAGTTCCAACCTTCTGCTGAACTAGAGCATTTGGGATTTTTTTGTTAGTACAGTGCTTTTGTTATTTGTTTTTTTTATTACTAGACTATTCATATCCCTTGCATACATTTTTTTTTTAAAGGATGTGGATCAAAGAGCAAGTGGCAGTGGGCAGAGGGCTTTCAGACCTACACTTTTCAGAGTAACAGCCGTGTTAGTCTGTATTCGCAAAAAGAAAAGGAGTACTTGTGGCACCTTAGAGACTAACCAATTTATTTGAGCATAAGCTTTTGTGAACTACAGCTCAAAGTGAGCTGTAGCTCAAGAAAGCTTATGCTCAAATAAATTGGTTAGTCTCTAAGGTGCCACAAGTACTCCTTTTTTTTTTCTTTTTTTTTTTTTTGCAGACCTACACTGTTTTCTCTCACTTTACAAGCTGCCCTCCTTAAAGATTGCAGATGTCATGAGGTAAGAATGAATCTGTGGCTTATGTGCTTTAGGTTGCAATATACCATATAGCTTTTCTTTTGCTGTTCCAGGGTTCTCTCAAGCCTGTAAAGAATGAAGCTATCAACTCAATTGATAATATTTTTATCAAGTGAAAGAATCCAGCATTGGCTCGCTAAGCAGCTGAAAAGACTAGAATTAGCCGTGTGTGTATGTGTGTACACACATGTGGCTATGCTTCGGTTTCTTTTACACTGTTCTTCTCTTTCAGTAAAACTGCAAAGTGAAGACACTTTATAGAGCTGGGTGAAATATTAATAATGAAGAGTTAGCTTAGTAACATTTACCTGTTTGAGTTCTTAAAACTTTTGTAAAATCACAATAATTTTTGTGGAAAAATTTCCCTCAAAATGAAAGATGGGTATAAAACCTGAAATAGAAATTTCCCTAGGGGCTACAGGGCCTGTAGAAATGAACTCAAATCTCTGCAACTCTATTACTATGGCATTTTTGCAAATAAATTCATGTTATGATGATTATTCATGAGGAGCTCAATTCAAGTATTTAAAATTGGTTTCTTTTGATTGGACACAACCGGAGGCATGTGTATGATTCTGTCCCCTGATTGGCTGAATGTAACTTTTTAATTATTTTTTGATTGCAAATACTTGCTACTATGAGCTTGATATTAACTTTTTATGAGTGTTCTGCCATATCTGCTTTTGTGTTCCATCTGTGAACAATCCACAAGTAAATGTATCTGCCAGAATATTAATGGAAACTGAGCACTGTAAAAGCACAGTCAGTTAAAATATGACAGAGATGTATGAAAGAAATATTTGCAGAAATGTTTTTGAAGGATTGACCCATCTTTCATCTCCAGCTTTTCACACGAATATCTCACTACCAAATAGTGAGAAATAGTTCTCAGCCTTTCCTGCTGACGGCCCATTGCTGCTCATTAAACTGATCATGTTAAACTTTTCCAGTGGTTCCAGCTAGCATACAAATATTGGGCTAGTTACATTGTATAGGGCCTGTAGCGGGGTAGCTACCCTGCTCCTAAAATAGAAGGGGTTAAAAGCAGCCCTGGAGAGGGCTGTGGCTGGGGATGGCTGATTTGGGAAGCAGCCACAGCTGGGCCACGCCCCAATCAGGCCCAAGCTGGCCTGTATAAAAAGGCTGTGAGCCAGAGGCCCAAGGAGTCTCTCTCCAGGCTGGGAGAGAGCAGGGCCTGGCTGCCTGCCTGACAGGGTACTGAGGGTGATGCAGTGCTGGGGAAGGAGCAGGCTGAGCGGGGGCGCTCCAGGCTGGCAACTCCCCAGGCTGTAGGGCCTGGTCCAAGGCCCATAGAGGTACTGGGAGGCAAAGGAAGGCAGCAGGTCCGAACCCCTTAGCCTATGATGAGTGGCCTTTACACTGCAGTCTGCCCCAGGGAGCGGGGGCTTGGTGATGACTGGCAGTAGCCCAGAATGAGGTAAGGTGGGGATAGTGGGTTGGGGGTTCCCCAGGAAGGGGAGACCCAGACCCAGAGGCAGAGTGTGGGGGTACCGGGGTCTGTGAGGGACACGGGGGCTAGAGCTGTGCAGATCACCAGCCTGCGGAGGGCGCTCCACGCTGGAAAAGGGCTTATTCCCAAGGACGACCAGCAGGAGGCGCCTCTGGGGTGAGTCCGCTCCTTTAGAAGGCCCAAGAATAATAAAATGAAAGAGTATTTTGCACATGCTGTGATTCTTGTGTCTCTTGGGTGTGGGTTTTTTTTTTTTTTTTTTTTTTTTTTTTGCCACTTCTGTGGAGCTGAGAACAGAACTGGAAAATTCAGTAATGCTATTTTTTTCTTTTGGTGCTGTGCTTATATCAAGGTAATTTATTTAAAATCTTATTATCTAGTTTCATCTGTTTTGTGACATTGATTCTTATTGCTGTCTTAGACCACCAAACTGGAAGCTTTTGAGCTGAAGTAAAAGGAAACACAAAAGCCCTCCATTAAGATGATAAATATTCAGATATAGTTAATTAGTATGATAACCTGTTCATAAAACAGAATTGTAAAATGAGTGAGATCAGCCCTGCAATTCCATTAACCACATTATAACTCTTTATATGATTTCTCCCCTCCCCCCCCCCCCCCCCCCCCCCCCCCCCGAAGAAAAGGTCTAGCAAATGTGAGATTTCAATTTGCTTTGTCATATGGTGGAACTCAGCAGCGCCACATGCTCCTGTGAATATTGTGGTTTTCACAGTGGGAGATTTTTTTCTCTGCAAATTTGTAAATTAAAATAATTTCACCTATGGCAATCCTGCACTAGAAAAATGCCAGTGACCTTGACAGCAGTTTTCCTTTCCTTTTTTAAATTGTTCCTTTCTCCATAACAAAGCACAATGGAAAACATGATAAAAGCCTGACATGTGGTGTGTGTCACTTTTACTGGGCCTCATCCCTGTGCCAAGTAGCATTCTAAGGTTAGACCGTAAGACTTTAGTGCTATCTTGAAGTGGGAGGGTGTAATATAATAACAACAGGAATAAACCAAATCCATTACCTGCTCCATTGTAAGAGGGGGAGAGACAACAAATAATGTAATAGGTCGTAAGATGGCCCGGTTAAAACCGTACTTCTTGTGATGTGCAGGCACACTGGGGGAAATTATTTTGTCTGTCTCTCTCTATCCTTGCACTTACAAACTGATTTTATCAGAATTTTTAATGTCCCTCTCCTTCTCACTTCTATCCCTCGTTACTTTTGATCTTTACTCAACCTTTTTTATTTTGAATAACACCAAATAGAGATAAAATAAAATACTAATGTGAGGCCTAATTCCCTACACAGTTACACTCATTTTACACTCATGTAAATCTGGAAGAGAGTGGGGAATCAGGGCTATTGCATGCACAATATAACTGATTGCAATTAAAAAAAACCTGGTGTTTATTTCAGTGGCATTATTTGTATTGTTACACTTGAGATGGTCTTAGCATTGCTTAAACCCTTATCTCCAATAATTTATAACTCATCCATAAACTGTTTGTCAGATTGTAACATCTCAGTCTCTGAGTGAATGCTTCTAATATTGAAGAAAAATCCATCTGACCATATGTCCAGTTGTGTTTATTTCCTTCCTGGTTAATATACATGAGTATGATGAGAGCACCGTATTTAAAACTGTTCTGGGTGTCTGAATTTACCCACGAAGATTGCATTTTCTTTTCTTTTCATTCCCAATAGCAGAGAAGGACTGCTCCCACTGTACATATTTCCACTGGCCACTTCTCTCCTGGTTAGGGAGAAGTATACTAAACCTAATTATTATTTATGATAATACTCCATATTGGGCACAATCCTGCTCTAAATGGGAGCAAGACTGGACCTTTAGTCAATTTGAGAATGTGTTTGTTTATGCCAAAGAGCCAAACGGATGCCTAGTCAGGGCCCTTGCCAAATCATATGCTTTTTCACAAATTTTAATACTAATGTGTAAGATGGATGATATTTAATTTACTATATGCACTGTATCTGTATTCTACTATTGTAAGGCTCAGCTTGAGTAGGGGGCCAGTCTCACTTTAAATGCAATGATCTCACCGGACTTAGGCACATAAAATAGGAAGTAAATAAATGGCATCCATATTCTTTCTGCAAAATCAAGGCAACTAGTAAGTGACATAAGTGGCAATTATGGAGAAAGTAAAATCCATCTTGTAAACAGGATCAAATTTTAAGCTGCCAAAATATTAGTAGTAAGAAGAGTAAGTAAAAAATCCTAGGGCTGCTCTGTTTTATGCCAGTGAATAATGTTATTTAAGAAGAGTGTCAGGATTAGATGGCTGTAAACCACCTTTGCATGCTTGTTTTTAGCTTTGTCGAGCACGGCTCAGACACAGCTCAGGTTCTGTTTAGTGTGGGGCACAAGCATTTTAGGACGCTCTGGGGGGAGGGAAATTTAGCATTGACTTCAGAAGAGGCTGACACAGCTGAAGGGGGAATCTAAGCATGTGGTCAAAGGCAAGGGACCTGCTATGCTCCTTCCCAAAAGACGCTGCAAAGAAACTGACTGCAGTCAGCCTGAACAACATAAACCCTAAAGTCCTGAGTAGTCCAAGGCCCAGTAGCAGTTATGACCAAACAAAATCCAGGAACAACAGAGGTAAGTCTGAGAGAGACTCCATCCTTAACTCCTCATACATTTGTGCTTTTTCTTTGTTGTTTCCATACCAATATGAGAGTTTAGGACCAAATGTCAGCCTTAGCTTTTGAATACATACTGGAAATTGAAATAAGAGAGGTTGTGACATTTTAGCTGTGAGACCTTTTTTCTGGCTATGGAAAAATAAAACCATCTGCAGCTAAACTCGTTCTTATTGTCACAAAGCCAGAGGAAAGCCACACAGCCAAAATGTCACCTGAGAGTGTGTTTTCTGTTGTAATTGCAGTGCATTTTTTGTAGTTCTTTTTTATTTATAAGGGGGAGAGGCCAAGGTTACCCTTGCTTAGCTTTTTCTCCTCAACACTGCTCCTCCACTTCCCATTTCATGAACATTTTAAGGATTATTTTTGAGAGTAGTGGGAATGGTTAATCTGGCACTCAAAGAAGTGGCTAGTCAATACAGTGGTCTGAGACAAAGAGTGCAATAAACAGAGGTACTTTGCAAGGTTCCCAGCAAGGTCTTATAGTGCCTCTAAATATTCACAAGACCATTCCTGCAGTGTAAGGCCTTTCTTGTTCTTGAGCAAAGACTGATAGTTGCACTGTTCTGATAAGTCATTTTTTGGTCAGTGTTGAGGGGAAAACTTCCAGTAGGGCACAGTGACTCCATGAAACTCACTTTCATTTGTGACCCAAACGAATGAGCCCAGACTTCTAAGTGCAAGGATTTTAAATTCACTATGTTGCATGTTTTTCTGCTTAGAGAAAGGTCTTATCTATGTTTGTATCTATACAGTGTATTAGCCATGCATCCCTCAACATAGTACGTAGGCTTATGTGTAAACTTTGTTACACTACTACTCATTTTTTTTCATGGAAGGTTGTCACTTTCCTTACTCTTAGCAGGACCATCCTAGTTTACTCTTCTGTACCTTGATTCCCCCCAATATGTCATCTTTGATCTCTTCTTTTTTTGCCCATAATTGTAAAAGCAATGGATTTTTCAGACCTCCTGCCCAGAGAGCTGTTTTCTTAGATGCCTTTCACCCCACTGAAGTATTCTGGGGTAGCAACGCATCCTTTGTCAAAAGCCTGACCTAATTTGGAAGAAGGTGGTTCTTTTCCCATTTACAGGAACTGGGCTTGAGATGGAACATCCTACAGAACTCGTAAGAGAGGCCTGCGAGTTTCAAGATGAACCAGAATAATCCCGTGTCAACACAGTCAAATGTGGCCTTGATAGACACAAACGCAATGTGAATGGAGCTCTTGATATGTGTTGAGGAGAACGTTCACCTTGATGATGACCTCAACCTCACTGACATCCATTTTGCCAATGACATAGTGCTGTTTGTCAATTCAATGGATGAGCTCAGTGTGGCACTTAAAAGCCCTGGAGAATTCAGCAGTAAAACTTGGCCTGAAAATCAATTGAGGTAAAACCAAAATACTTCTGATCAGTGATTTTGAACAAGCTGTAGATTCTAGCATCTAGTAACCACTCAGTCGAGTTTGGCAATGATTTCACCTGCTTTGGCTCTGTTGATAACATGGGCGGCATCAAGAAAGAACTTGAAGACCTAATTGCCAAACTATTGTCAGTAATGGGGCATCTCATCAAGAAAGTCTTTTGCAAACCAAACACCCTGATAAGTAGAGAAACAAAGTTGAGGACATAAAATGCTTTAGTGGTCAGTGTTCTGACCTATAGAACTGAACCAGGGCCCCTCACTGTCAAGATGGAAAGGAAATAGGACATGATTCAGATGAAGCATCTCCAAATGATCAAAAGCTTCTAATGTTACAAAATCAAGTCAATTGAAGAGATCCACTTACTAACTAAACAGGTCCTACTCTCTCAAATGGTTGCCCAATGGTCTGTAAGGTCATCTGCTCTGAACGCCTACTGACTTCGCTGTGAGATTTATCTTTGACTTTAACACAGTGAAAGCAGGAAGGAAAAGACCCCCCCCCCAGGAGACTTAAAACATGATCATTGGATGATGTCTGCAGACATTTGGCCCTCACAGGCATCCTACTCTGTAGTGCACCAGATTTGGCTCAGGATAGAAATCATGGAGGCATATAATGCATTCAGTGGCCGCTATGCTGTCCAAGTGGCAGCAGGAGAACTAACCAACTTTTACCCTTGCCAGCATCTCTGCAGTCGGGGAGGAAGTGCAGGGAGAAGGGATGGACATACATCTCCCATCTATTTTATTTAACACTTTTAGAAAGCTGGGACTCTTATACAATAAATCTACCCCTTCCCATTCAAATCTGCTGTGAAATTTCTATGCATCCTACACAGCTTTATTTCTCTCAGTTAAAGGACTGTGCAAACCAGTTGCTTTGTGCTCTAGCAATTGCTTCATTTCATTTCTGAATATCAGTGCTGAATTCCAGGTAAAGTTAGAACAGAGCTGAGCGTCAGTTTGGTGACATTTCTAGAATCCACATCACAGAACCCACCACATAATGTGCCATAGTTGACAAGGACTGTTAAAAAGAAGCCTCGGTTTTGAATATCGGGATGTGATGTTTTAGTTTAGAGCTGAGGAGCTTTGACAAAGCTCTGAAGGAATCTTCCACAGCACCTGTCTGCAATATGTTTGGCTCTGCCTGTGGTCTCTCACTTTTTTGAATAGAATAAAGCCAATAATTCACAATGAAAAGGGAAGAATTATGAGGATGGTTAATTGCTAGAAAAGGAGAGTTGTTATAACTTCTAATTTGCCTGGTTCACCGGTTGGAGGTTACATGGGATGGAATTGCTATAATGCTGTAATTTAGCCTATAACCTTAGCATTAGCTTCTTCTGATCGCAGAATATCCCTGAATAGATCAGTTTCCTCAGATATATTTGTAATTCAGAAGTGTTTGATGGAATATTTTTCTGGTGAGCTTTCTAAGCAATGGATGCATTGTGAACAGAATAATGAATATTCGATATTCATGCTATATTGTTGTTGGTCAGGTAAGTCACATGGTATTATTTCTGTTCCCTGATGGGCGAGTGTGAATGCATTTCGAGAGTGACTGAGAGTTCAAAATTTGGTCTCTGTAAATATTTGTGCATGTGACTATAGAATTCACTTTCCAAAAATGTTTGGCAGTAAAACTGGAACATTTGAATGTTCAAGTAAAGTGAACACAAAAGTGGGGAGAAAGTGGCCAAAACAAATTACTTTAAAAAGAGTAATAAATAATTATTTGCAGGATTTTCGTGTGGTTTTCATCCAGCTCTATTTATATGAAAACCTAGTCACTGACTGAACCAACCAGCCATACAAAGTAAACATAGTTCCTAGTACCTGTATCTAGGACCCTTTGGATTTTACCTATATTGCTAAGCATTTTCCTAGATATCTAGGAATATCATTTACTGCATTATTTTCTGGAAAGGGCTGGCCATATCCCCAGGGAAAACAGGTAGACACCTGGCAGACAGATTTAGAGAATACTTTGTAGCAGCTGGATGTAGTGATTGCTCTAAACCCATTATTCATTTTGCATAATTATTGACCTTTTTGCCTATGCTCTCCAATGAGAAATTCAGGACATTTACGGTACCACAGAAGAATAGGTGATTCTCAGTCTATTATAGTTCAGGGGCTTGTCAGCATGTCCATTATAAATCCCTATATTCAGAGGTTTACGTGTCCCGGTGGTAAAATTTTGATTTGGGCTACAATTTAACTGTTAAAACTCTGACTTTTTTTGAGGCTACTACCCAAATGAATGTTTACAATAATGTAAGTGTATGTTTGTGTAAGTAACTCTAGCTATAAGCAAACTTGAATCTTTGGAGCTCTCTCTATTCCACTTGAGAGCTAAATTACTTTGCACAAAGATTTGAAGAAATAACTTGAAGCTTGGTCTCCAAAGGTGAAAGGGCTGTTGTGCATTGAAGTAATGTGCCCCAGAGCCTGGTTTTCCTATGTTTCTAATTAAAGCTAGTTGAATAATGGGGAAAAATGAGAGTAATTTCTATGCTGATTGATATTATACATTTGTTGAATAAATTATTTGCTGCATTTATTAGATCTGTGGAGCTTTTTGGAAAATTAACTCTTCGGGTGTGAATAATTTGAGGGAAAAATACCAAAATTTGTCTGATAAATTATTTGCAACAAATAACTTGATCAGCTGTATTTTTAACATACTTCTGGGTGTTTGCTATCACAGTGTACTGTGGTGTGGCACTAGTTATGCAGGTTTAGAGCCCCTCTTCAGGCTGGCCACTAGAGGGCATATAGCAAGGTGGAAAGAGTCTATTTAAAACAAGACTTAGATAGTCTTACATTCACCCAATGATGGTGTTCTGGGTCTCTGTAATCTCTATATGTGGAAAATTAGTGGCCTTCTTTTCTGATCATAGGTTGTTGCTACTAACAATAAAATATCGCTGTGCAAGGTTGTGCTCATGCCAGTGTGGCAGGCCATTGTGTTAGCTTCCCCATGCAGATCTCTCTACACATCAGTCCTGGCCTGAAGTGCTCCTTGCTATTCCACTGACTCCCTACTAAGAATGCTAAGTCAGCATTGTCCGAAGGATAAATATAAATTAAAGAATAGGATAAAATAGTGGTTTTTAACCTTTTCCATGCAGGGACTCTTCCATCTGTCTTGGACAACTCCTAGGCTGAGAACCTTGGGATAAAGACAACCTGAAATTCAGGCTCATTTATGGCCTAACCCAGGATTTGAACCCATGTCTCTCAGTACATTTTCCTAGCCAGTTGTTTCAACCATGTCAGCTTTCACGTTTTCATCCCTCTACTGGCTCCTACTTCTCTACGGCATCAAATATAAGCTACTTACCTTCACTTCCAAGGCTCTCCATGGCCTGTCCTCACTCTGCCTATCATCTCTCATTCATTGCTGAGAAGTTAATTCCCACCTCCAATAGGTCCATGATGCCAGCCTCTATCACCCACTTGTTAGAGTTTCAGACAAGTCCTTTTGTGCTTTCTCCTGTTCTGCCCCTTACACTTGGGAGGAGCTCCCCACAAACATCCGCAAAACGGACTCATTCTCCTCCTTCGAATCACTCATTATAACTTTCCTTTCCCATGAAGCCTGCAAATAAAGTAACAATTAGGCTGCTGGTGTGCTGAGACCTCTGTCAATCACGCTGACCGGTAGTATCATATTGTTCCCTTGTACTGCCCTGTCTGTCTGTATCTTGTTGTTCTGGGTGTATACAGCATCTCGCACAATGACGTCCTGGTCCATGACAAGGGCTCTTAGGCCCTATGGTAATACTAATTATTATTATTATTAATAATTAACTCTGTATTGCTCTGCCCTGATTGTGTCGATAATAACTTTAATCCTCTCTCCTCCTTTATGTTTAGGAAATTCCTATATAGGATAAAATTCTTATTTACAGAGAGCCACAGTCTTCTTGGGCTCTTGTTTAGTTCATTTATATCTCTCTCTGTCTCTGAAATGTTTTTACTTCAAGCAATTTCACAGGCTGCTATTGGCTTTAAGATAAGGAGTGACTTTCTTCAAAGGTCTCCAGGTAGTAAATGCAGCCTGCCTTAGCTTCTGACTCTGGAGACCTAGGTGTAAATCTTCTCAGAGGCCAGCTGAAATCATTTCCCCAGAACAGTGCTGCAGAGGCAACCTCATTCATATTCCCTCAGAAGAGATTTCATTTCATTAAACTGTAGACTTGACTCTTTCACAAAGAGGTCAGGAAAAATGCTCCGTGCAGCCCTCTCTCCCTTCAGTAATGCCATCACTTCTTTGATTTATAGCAGCTGCGCCTTTATGAGCCATGAAAGGGCCATGCAGATAGACTCCTCTTTCCTGTGAAATTAGGAAAAGCAGATGAGGGGATGATATGTGTTTATGGGTGTAAAAATGGCAAGCACACTCCATCACAATGTTGTTGCGATTGGGTATGATAGGCCATTAGGGACTTTTTGTTTTTAGGGGAGGATTTGTTTTTATAGAATTGAGTCTTTTCTCTATTATTTTTGTTTAATCCCAAGACTCGAGTATATGTGTATTTTATTTTTGCACAAACACAGCCTGAATTCCAGCTAAGTTGTCCCAGATAATTGGCTCAAAAAGAAAGCTGAGTAAGGCTATAAGATATTGTAAACCAGCTCCTAGCGGTTTGGCTCCAGACTTGAATCCTTTAATCCTAAAACTATCTCTCCAGTGCTAAATGGAACATTTGATTGTTTTTAGTAAATATTCCCCAAACCAAAGTCATACTACCATGATGTTGAGGGTCCCTTAATCTGAAACTGCAGTTCATTTTCTAATAGCTATTCCTCTGGTGTTGCTAGATCCCAAACATACACTCATTCTTGCCCCAACCCCCCACTTTTTTTACTTAGGTGTCACCCTTATGCACTTATAATAATTGACTAACCCCGATAAAGAGACCTTTGCTGAGACATGGAACAATTATCTTCTGTTATCTTTTCTCAGGAGCAACAATGAGCTGATAGCACTCCCTAACTAAAACAGGATTTATGCTTTAGACATAGATCAAAGTTAGGTTTTTGTTTTGTTTTTTTAAAAGGATAAGCAAAAAGAGGGAGAGAAAAGCTTTGATCTTGCAACACTTCTACAGGTATGCCATGTTTGGTGCCATGTTCGCGCAATGTGACCTATTACACATGCTTGATATGTAAGTATTCTAATGAAGCAAGAAGCAGTTCAGTAACCCACCTGGCTGTTTGCGTCTTTTTGTCTGTGGCATCTACATATGCTACTTTGGAGACTAAAGCCTTTCTCTTTAGTGTTTGCCACTTTGCCCCTTTATCTGCTCTGTCATCTTTTTCAAGCTGACAGGGTCCTGATCTTGTGAACTCAGAGACAGAGCAATGGCAATTTAAATGATGCAGCTCCTTGTTAAATAAAATAATTCTAGAAAAGAAGAATACATAACTTTTTTCTGGAAAGGGAGTTGCAAAGGCTTTAATAATAAAAATCCAAAACAGGAGCCTTATGGGCCAAGACTAGCAATAAGTCCGCATAATAAGAAACGTCTTGTGAACTAGGACCCCAAACCAGATATCTGATAGTGCTGATTAAATTGCTAGTTATGAGTAAGACATCCTACAAGTGTAACCATATTTCCTGTTTATAAATTGTTGACAAACCTGCCCTGATTTCTAGAAAAGGATTAATTATTTTCAAGAATTTGCCTAATAGTTTCTAATACTAGGGGTCACTCTTAGTTTCCAAACAAGTTGTTAGTTTAAAAGTGGGTTGTTATATATGCAATCATCAGCAAAAAAAGACTTTATAAGGTCAAGTGTTCAAAACACCACGAGGGAGGTTGGTTCACAAAGGTTGCTAGAGATCACTTTATGTGCATGTAATATAGAGTGCCTCTTGCACCATAGTACAGAAGCATCTGTTTAATTTCAGTGCTGTACAAGTTTTTGGCATTTTCATTGTCAGCACATGAATGTATCATACACCTCGTTTTAGACAATAAAATAGACAAAGCTTGAAGACAAATTTTGAGGGCCAAATTCTGTGGCTCTAATCTAACCCTCATGCAATCCCACCAATGTGTGGTATCAAATAGAAGTTCAGAGTAGAGATGGGGTGATCTACAAAGGTAAAAGAGCTAAACTTTTCCAAAGTTGTGTAGTGGTGGAAGGGCATTGATCAAGTGGGTTTGGATTGTGCCCATTGAAAACATGGGTAGTTGGCATGGTTCTTGGTCTAATGTTTTAGTCTGGGCTCATAAACGGGGGTTCTGTACAAGAGATCTGATTTGTGTATGTCGTCTTCACTAACCTCCCAATGACCCCCAGATAGAATTGTACTTTGCTAACAACAGCGTCCGCAATTGTTATGCCACAACACATTTTTTCCATAAATAGACCAACTATTACTCATTCCCCCCCTTTTCCTTCTTTGCTTCAGTGCCCTCACCAGACCCTTTTTACATTAGAAGGGGGAAAAAAACACAATCTGCCCCCAACAAACGGAAAATGTTGATTGAGAGTGTTGATATTGATGTGAACAGAGACTCCAAAGACAAAAAATCTCATTGAGTGACCTTCTTGCTACAGTTTCAGCTGATGTCCTTCTTGTCCAAATTATTATAATTAAGAGAGCACCCATTAAATGATTTTCATTTGTCAGATGGATGATGCTGTTTTATAATGTGCCCATTACGAATTTCAAGTTCAGTGCCAATAAAGTGTCTGCACCTTTTCTTCCACAGTAGCTGAAGCTTCAGACAGAAGGTCATTTAATGACAATTTGGGAGGAAAGCAATGCAGCATTTAACCAGTAACTTCCAATGTTTAGATATCAATGGGTTTCCATTGTACAATGTGATGTCTCACTTCCTAGTCATTAGGGTTTATAAATGCTGTAGAGGTGAAGCAGGAAAACATTATTGAAGGACCCAAACCAACCATGTTGACCTCTGGGTATAGGTTGAAAACAAATGCAAGAGTTTCCAGATGCATGCTGGAGTAATGTCACCTTTGGCGATCCTGCAGGCTGCAAAGTTATCACTCCAGTGTTTCTCTTCCCTGCATTTGCCACAAGCAGAGCCTTTAAATAAATTAATCGGTCTCCACTGTTGATGTTAATGTCATTCCCTCTGTTTTGGAAATGTATTTTACACTGTGGTGTTAGAATTCTCTTTGTTGCTGATGTGATGTGTCACTTGCTCTGACCTAGGATAGAATCCTCTCATCTTGTTTTACAGAGTAATCTTCCACTCCTCCCCTCTACCAACACCACCTACTAGTTCTTAGAACTTCGTCCCTGCCATAATTGTTTTAAATATGATTGTGGGATATGGAAAGCTCCACAAAATCTCATTGTATCAAGGTTAATTTGTAAATGCTATCTTGGTAATGCAAATTACTCATCACACTCCAAATGTTTGGCTGGGGAGGATAGATTAAAGTTGCATGCTTCTTTCTTCTGTCCTTTTATGTTTAGCCAAAGAAGTCCTCTAAAGCTGGGGCAAAGCCTTCTTACAACATCAGAGGAAAGAAGTCAGGACATCAAAATCTGAATCTGAAAAGCCATTCAGGCCCAGCAGCGCTAGGATTAGACATGAAGTAGCAAATTGTATCAAGCTTGCTTCTATGATGCACAAATCCACACAGGCAGGGAAAGGAGAGCTGTATGGATCTTAAAAATGAGCAAAGCAAAATGTATTTTATCAATTTATATTTAACGTGGGTGAAAACAATTGCACTTTCGAGGTTTGTAGGTAGTCATAATCTTTAAACTGTCCCTACAATGTATAACATAAAATTTTTAAGGTCATAAGGGCAACATTTCATAGGGCAATGAGCAGGTTTTCTGTTTTTACTTCTTAACTGAACCTAATTGAAAAATGCCCATTATTTTGTGCTGGTAATTTTGAAAAAAGTATTTTTTTTTAACTCTGCAGTTTTTAACATACACTGAAACTGAAAAATGAAATTACTGACTAATCCACCAAAGTTCCCCCCAAATTCAGTTTTCACTTAAAAACAAAACAAGAAAACAAACACCAGAAAACTTCAAACAAGATAAAACATTTTCAAACACATTTTCATTGTGGTAGAAAATTAATTTTTGGTTGAAAATTTTTTTCAGCCATTTTTTGTCTAGCCCTATTAACAAATTATATCCTCTCACTGTCCACACTGAGATTTCTATATCTTTTCACAATGTAATCATCTTGGGCTAGATGCTCTGCTGATATAAATTGGCATAGCTTCACTGAGCTGGCCCATTGTTTCTAATGTCTAAGGATGGGCAAACCCCTTTGGCTGGATAAAGCAAGTAAAACAAGTTATGTTCATCACTTCCATGCAGAGAAGTTAGACAAAATGTTCTTGCAGGAAGGTTGCAACATCACACTAATTTTATTTCTTAGAATTCCAAACAATAACAGATAAGAACCCAAAATCAGAGAGAGACAAAGCAGACTGCTCCCTAAAACAGAGAAGTACAAGCCCACTGTACTCAAGCCTGGTGCTCTTGCGGAACTAATTTTGATCTCATTCTTCCCTAGAGAGCCCCCTAGGCTGTAAACAGGACCAGGAACCCCTTTGCAAACTGAAGTTATAGTTTCAATACACCACACAAACTATGTTTAAAATTATAAACAATGGCACAAAATTCCTTCTGAACTTGTACTGAATCGTTTTTGAGGTTTGAAAAAGTTTACATAGATTTCCCCCTTCCCCCCCATTCATTTAAATTTCTGTTCCCCATCTGGTTCTGGCCAGAAGAATGGCTGAGATAATGCATGAGAGGCTGTTTGGTTCGTGGCGTGACCAAAAGCCACATAAGTAGTAGAAATTTTGTGAGAGCATGTTTATGCTTTTTGTTAATGGCGAGATTTCCAGACCAAAAGGCCAATTTCTGAGAGAGACTGAATTTAGTGGAAGTTGAGGGTGTTTAGCAAACTGCTAGATGTGCTCAGCCAATCACAGGATCAAGCCTCAGTTTTGCGAGCGCTAGAGGTTCAAGCAATTTTTTAATAAGATTATATAAAGCCTCCTCACATCAGTCAAACTGAACTTCTGAACCCCCAAACCTTTTAAGGTTCATCCTTCATTAGTAATGGTTTGAGGACATAAAGATATAGTATGGCAGGTGGCAACAGGCTATTCAATGTGTATAAGTTGGAGTTGGAAATGACTCCAGCTGTGGTATATTTATGCATAAATCATAGACTTTATACTCCTCAATGAGGCTGTGAACATCATGAAGTTGTACGTATCTGCTCCTGTACTCAGCTTAGCTCTAGTAGTCTGTGCATAAGCTGAGTATCAAGAAATTGCCACATTTAATCAAATCAGTCAGGTGCTTACAGAAAATTTGAAGCATTTCATGAACAAAAACACAAAGAACTTAGAGATGGGAAAGACCTAGTCAATCTTCTAGTCCAGGGGTTCTCAGGCTGGGGAAAATGAAGAGCTATCAGGGGTTTACAACCACTTTGCCCTTTCCATATTGCCAAATGGGAGGAGGCTCCCAACTAGAAGGAAGGGTATTTCCAGAGGGAACTAATATACAAAATCTCAAAACCCACTTGTCTAGTCCATCAGCATACCCTGGATTGTAAAACTAGTCCTTACATTTATGCAGGGTTAAACTGAACTTGTTAAAACGTTGTAATTGTACTGGTTTCCTTTTAATTAAAAACAAATTACAAAAGCTGGAAAAGCAACAAAATGGAGGTTTTGAGACAGAGGGTTTTGCTGAAGACAACGCTGCCTCTTTCTTATAGCAACATTTAAATAAGTGTACCAGTGGAAAAAATATTTTATTGTTGCTTTTTCACAAACCCAGCAAAAAAGCCCAAATTTGCCATTTCCATTTTTTACCTGGGAAAAGTTTTTCATCTATTCCTGACCCAAGCCCACAGAATAACCCCTGATGAGCTACAAAGCAGTATTTTTACAAAGATTTGCTGAAATAAATGTGGCATAAATATCCACATGGTTTCAATTTCCTGAGCAGAATTGACATTTTTATTCTGTTTCCTCTTAATCCTGCCTCACCAGAATCTCCCCTTTGCTGGGCTCCTTTTTCAACTGAGTCCACAGGGGGTGGGGTTAAAATAACACTTAAATGGCAGACAGCTCAACTAGCTCATTCTGTGTAATAAAATCTATTCCACTGTGGTCCTAATTTCATCAGCTAATACAAGTCAACACTGAACATTAATGAGGAAAGGTTTCCAATTAGATAGAGTCTGACACTGACCCAGCTTTTCAGTCACCTTCAATTGTCAGCGATAAAAAGGACAGTTCAATATGATATGGATCATTCACTCCAAATCTCCACAACTCATTTATGACAAACACAACTAACAGAGCAGAGGGAACTGCTGAATTGTTTTTCATTATGCTGGCACATTGGCTTTAGACTACAGGGGTAATGATCTTTTGTGGTTTTCCATACAGTGCGCTGCTAATGAGCAAGTAGGGATGGGGTGCTGGGGTAATGGCGACCCAAGTTTTTAAGTGACAATACCGGCAATATGATGATGCATAAAATTCTCCATTATTTCTTGAAACTAATTCACTACCAGGAGGTGGGGAGAGAGGGGCAGGAGGCTAAACTATTAAATTAAATAAGGACAGACCATAAGTAGCTTATTAAAAATGAAAAACTTCCACCAAATACACTGGACTTGACTTCACCAGTCATTGTAAAATATGCTTTTGTCCATCTTACAGTAGCCATTTTGTTAGGATGGTACTGCCATAGGTTAAAAGACTTTGGTCCATGTTGGAAAGCTGTGAAAATACTAGTGCAGAGTAGAAATGGAGAATAGGGTGGAAAAAGGTGCCTCGTAGAATCCTGTTCTGGCCTTGCCTGGGGGCCTGCTCAATTCCCAAAGCAATACAGAGCACTCCCATGGCTGCTTTAAATAGCACTGATTTGTAACAACCACCTAGAGGCCACTCATCTGAGCATAGCCAGGCAGGAGGGACACTCTGTAGAGCCATTAATCTGCTTAGTTGTATGCAGGGAATCTCTTTACCCTGAGCATATTCCGAGGGGGCTCTTTACGCCTCTTTGTGGCTCCTTTATGCTTCCAGACTGGCACAAAGGATCTGCAATGTTTTGCAGAACCTGGCACACCTTGTTCTTTCTAAATAATAGCAGTGTTGGACAAGATGAGTACAGCAGACCTATTATGGGGGAAATGTTAATAGCAAAGAGTATGTCCCCAATATGTAGTGTTCCTGTGACACATTACTGCCTATGCAAGATAAAAAGCCTTTTTATCTAAGTTCTGACGCTGTTAGGCGACTTCACTGGAACGTAGATGCTGATAGAACTGATAGTGGAGCTGCTCTAACAGAGAGATTCTTAGAGCTAGGCTGGATGGCATTCTTAGTGAAAGAATGAGTGATCGGGAATCTTATAGCTTCTATTTGGCTGGTGATAATGGTTTATAACACCAAAATATTGCCTACTAATAACATCTACTACAAGCAAAGGAATCCTGGAAGGAATGAGTTAGTGTAGAAGGGTGGGAGCGTTTTTTAATATTTCTTAACCAGCACAGACTCAAATTTCCATGATGTTGATTCTCCATGTGTATGTTGTGATTGCCTTAACTTTAACTAAGATTTGGGACTATGGATGAAATCTTAGCACCTTTTAAGTCAATGGAGCCAGGGTTTCAACCTGTGGCTATATGCTTGGAGCTAGGGGTGTGATTCCTAGCTCACATAGACACACTTGTGCAAGTGCTCATTGGGTTAGTGTGCTAAAAATAGTAGCATAGCTGTGGTACCGCAAGCAGTGGCCTGGGCTAGGTGCCCTAAGTATGTTCCCATCGGGTCCAGGAGAGTTTGTCTTAGAGAAGCCAGTCTATGCTGCTGCTCGCCACTGCCCATGCTACTACTGCTACCCTATTATTTTTAGCACACTAGCTTGATGAGCTGGTGTGAGTATGTCTCCACAAGTTGGGAATCACACCCCTCGCTCCAAGGGTAGATGTATATTTATAAGCTCCAAAGACACCAAGTAGTGCTTCATACACCTTTAAAGCAATGCCAGGAAAAAGTGAGTAATAATGCTGGTGGTTTTTTTTTGGTATGGTGGGGAAGCTCTATCAATTTCATAAGGAAGAGTTCTAAGAATAAGAGTGAATGATATAAATGGGATTGCTTACAGATGTAGAATGGATTCAGGGCACTGAACTCTGTGTGTGTGTGTGTGAGAGAGAGAGAGAGAGAGAGAGAGAGAAAGAAGATGGACTATATTAAACTGTTTGGTGTCTTCAAATGACTTATTAACTTTAAATAACAGATAATTTCATTACCAATAAAAATACATAGCATAGAAGAATAGTATACTAGAAAGAGTACATGCAAATAAAGTAAACAAAATAGTATATCCATGCTATTAATATTAATAAATACTAATAGAAAATTATCAGAATGTAGAGTATAAGAGAATACAATAAAATAGCTATCGAAGATTCTGACTGCAGAGACTTCTGAGAGACTGTGTATAATGTTTAAGACACTGTTGTTTTGTTTTCTAAGACTGAGGTTTGAAAATGCACAAACTCATGAATCATGGAATCCTAGAAATATAGGTTTGTAAGGGTCCTTGGTATGTTATTTAGTCCAGTCTTCTAAACTAAGGCAGGAGTCAGTATTACCTAGACCATCGATGGCAAGTGTTTACCTAACCTGTTCTTAAAAACCTCCGGTGATGGAGATTCCACAACCTCCTTAGGTAATTTGTTCCAGTGCTTAACTACCCTTACTGTTAGGAAGTTTTTCCTAATGTCTAAACTAAATCTCCATGTCTGCAATTTAAGCCCATTACTTCTTGTCCTGTTCTCAGTGGCTAAGGAGAACAATTTATCTCCCTCTTCTTTCTAATAACCTTTTATGTACTTGAAGACTGTTGTCCCCACTCAGTTTTGTTTTCTCAAGACTAAACAAACCCAATTATTTTCAATCTTTCCTCATAGGTCATGCTTTCTAGATATATAATTTTTTTGTTGCTCTCCTCTGGACTTTCTTCAATTTGTACATATCTTTCCCCAAGTGTGGTGCCCTGAACTGGACACAGTACTCCAGCTGAGGCCATATCAATGCTGAGTAGAGTGGAAAAATTGATTATAGAATCATAGAATATCAGGGTTGGAAGGGACCACAGGAGGTCATCTAGTCCAACCCCCTGCTCAAAGCAGGACCAATCCCCAACTAAATCATCCCAGCCAGAGTTTTGTCAAGCCTCTAAGGAAGGACCCACCACCTCCCTAGGTAACCCAGTACTTCACCACCCTCCTAGTGAGACACCTCTTGTGTCTTGCTTACAATACTCTTCCTAATACATCCCAGAATGATGTTCAATATTTTTGAAACAGTATTACATGGTTGACTTGTATTTAGATTGTGATCCACTATAACCCTAGATCTTTTTCTGCAGTATTCCTTCCTAGACAGTCATTTCCCATTTTGCATTTGTGCAATTGATTATTCCTTCCTAAGTGTAGTACTTTGCATTTATTCTTATTGAATTTTATCCTATTTATTTCAGACCATTTCTCCAGTTTGTCAAGATCAGTTTGAATTCTAATCCTCTCCTCCAGAGTGCTTGCAACCCCTCCCAGCTTGGTATTGTGCAATCACTATAAGTGTACTCTCTATGCCATTATCCCAATCATTTATGAAGATATTGAATAGAACCAAACCCAGGACAGATCCCTGCAGGGCTCTGCCCAGCTTGATTGTGAACCATTGGTAACTATTCTGAGTACACTTTTTCCAACCAGATATGCACCCCCCTTATAGTAGGCTATATTTCCCTAGTTTGTTTGAGAAGGGCATGTGAGACAGTATCAAAAGCCTTACTAAAGTCAAGATATAAAAGACTTTTATATATAAAAGAGAGATGATATCGCTCTATCAGAGAGTAGACCCAGTCTATATTATTCTGAAATAACCAAATCCAAACAGATGTACAGATGCCACAGAGGATTTGAGATCTTGATTTAATTTATGTTTGCATAAACTACCTGTTATGTAATGAATATCAGGGATGAGACTATTTTGGGGTTTAAAATTGCAAAGGGGAACTTTTTGAGATTTGTTATAATAACAAAAATTGGAACCTGAAAGCTTCTCATCAGATGGACTCCTGATGTACTTTGCAAGACGAAAAACAGAAGTGCCAAATAAAACTTTTTCAGCAGAGAGGGGCTCAACATAAACCATCGTAACAAAATTAGGAAATTACAGCTATTTCCAGTGAAGACCAGATCATAGTCTCGTCCAGGGTAGATTTGGCAAGTAAAAAAGCATGCACTGCTCTTCCATTAGAAGACCTAATCTACTTTAACTATATCTGCAACAAGAGCGAAAACATATGGAATTAATAATGAAGGGCCACGTGATATATGTCAAACTGAATTTTTGTAATTGTACAAAAATTGGCCAATGTTAATGTTTAAAATACATTTGCACATTCTTTTCCGTGAAATATGTTATAACACTATGATTCTTTTGCTTCTTTATGGGGTGTGCTGGCAGCTGCTCTCGATGGTGTAAATAATCACCAGCCCTGGGTTTGGGGGAAAGATAATGGAAAGGATTACCCTGCTGCCTTTGCATCCTTCCTTTGTTGGATGGGACTCCACAGTACAAAGCTGCACAGAGCCTGCTGGTTAAAGTTCATGTGGATTTTAATGAAGCTAAGGCGTTGATACACAGGGCTTCGCGCTCCTTAAGGTTTGCTTGAACCTGGGGGTTCAAGTGCAGGTGAATTCCTGCAGAGCTCATCCTTTTATAATTAATGAACTTTGGCTGACTTTTGCTGGAGATGCTGGGCAGTCTCCAACCTAGGTAGGGGAGGCCTGGTGACCTGCTACTACACCACCACCTCTCTGGCACCTCAAGAAGATCACTAGCTGGTCTGATCACCCATCTTAATATTTTTCAAAGTGGCAGTGGGTATGTCAACCAGCCCAGGGCCAACCTACTTTCCCCTCCCCATGTCTTTCAGCAACAGGACCAGAAATTTTCTCTTACCAGGCCTGCTGGCAGACAGCAGATTGACTCTTTCAGTCACACAGAATGCACAGTGGTAGTCGGGAATTGCTGAGATTGTAGAATGTCAGTCTGAATTTTTAAAATATCTGGAAAATTGCCAGAAATCTGCTATGCCTGTTCTCATGAGGTTTATACTATGATTTTGCAGACTTAAGGGTTTTGGATAGCTGGGATAAACATATATAGGGCTGTAGTGGGGTGGTCACCCTCTCCTGCCCTGAAGGGCTTGAAATCAGCCCTGGGAGAGGGCTGCTGCTAGGGAAAGCAGCAAGCCTCGGCTGATTGGGAAAACAGCCACATCTGCGGCCACGCCCCAATCAGGGTCCAGCTGGACTTTATAAGAGGGCAGTGGGCCAGAAGGACACAGCCTCTCTCTAGATCTTGAGAGGGAGGGGCCTGACTGCTGGGAGCTGAACAGGGTACCTAAAGTGGAGCAGGGCTGGGGAAAGGCCAGAGGAGCTGGGGAGCTCCGGCCTGAGAAACCCGCAGGCTGCAGGCCTTGATGAAGGCCTAGGAAAAGGGCACTGGGGTAGCAGAGGGCAGACGAAGGGTAGGGAGAATCAGCAGGTCCAGACCCTCCTGGCCGATGATGAGTGGCAATTATACTGCAGTCCGCCCCAGGGAGTGGGGGCTAGATGGTGACTGGCAGTAGACAAAGATTGAGGCGAGGTGGGGATAGAGGGTGGGGGTTCCCCGGGGCAGGGAGACCCAGATCTGTGGGGGTTGGCCCATGAGTCTGTGCTCTGATTGATTCCACCTGGCCAAACCCCGCATAAGAGGGAAGTTGAATTTGCTACTTACTCCCACCATGCTTGACACAGCAATAGCCAGAAGTGGCTTGACTGCACAACTGCCTTGGCCTAAAAGAGCACATTTTCAACAGAAGATCCTGTTTCTTCATCTCCGTTGCATTTCATCCCAACCTTACATTGTGTGCTTTTTCTTGTGACTGAGCACATGTGAAGTATTCACCCTGCTCTCATTCACCCCCACTTCATGAGCTAAAAGACCTGGTCCTTTAGTTTGGAAGCAGCAACAACAAATTCGTAAACCTCTTTTAGTAGCTGGACCATGTAGAGCGTGACGATGATTCACTTGGTCAGGGTGTTATATAAGAAAGGAACTTGCACTGTCAACAATTCTGTTTACCTTTTAATTAAAAAAAAAAATCCTGCAGCTCATTCTCACTCATAGCCTTTACTCACATAAATCCAGCTGATTTCAGTATATCAGTGAGAGTTGTAGGATTGAACCATAATATGGTAAAGATGCCAAATGTAACTTCTGTGACATGACTTCCTATTTTTTTTTATGTTTAAAGGATATGCCACTTGTGATAAAGGAGTTCATAGGTAATTTCAGTGCATTTAAAATCTTACTCAAAATTGTTTGAAATCTTCCACAGTCAGATTGTATTAGCCCTTTGTCTTTGAACCTTTCAGTGATAGTTTCAATTAGATAAACCTCCTCAGAACTTTGATGTGATTTTTGAGAATTATCCAATTTTGGCTGAACCTTGTTGATCTGGATAGTAAGATGGAAATTGTGAGATGCCAGGCATTCATACAAGATTACCCTAGCTCCCTTGCTTTTGGCTATGCTGAAAATACGATAACATTTTTTCTTGTGGTATTTTCTTATGTCTGCTACCAGTGCCTGTTGAAATCAGAACAGGGCTGAGGCAACTAAACCAAACATAAACAAAAATAAAAGTATTTATATTAGTTCAGCTTTTTTGTCCTCTGTAATGTTTGGGTTTTTTGTAGAACACTGTTGTGGCAAAATTTCAGGATGGTTCTTATTTCACATACCAAAGTAAAAAGTCACCAAGGACAAAAGAGTAAGGGCCATGTCATGCTCAGGAAGAAAGACGTTCATTTCATGATATGCAATGTAAACTTAGACTGATTTTCTTGGGAAGAATGATGCATGTTATGGTCACCAGTCAATACAGATAGTGGGCATTATAGTACAGTATTTCTTAGGGAACGCAAGGTGCTAATCCACCAAGGGATGAATAAATCTAATTAAAACAATACAGAACATAATGGGCCTGATTCTCCTCTCACTTACATTGGTGTGAATGAGTGTTTCCATTAAAGTCAATGGAATTGTCTGGCGTAAAATTGCTGTAAATGTGATCAGAATCAAGCCAAATATTTGCTGAGGGCCTGATCCTACAAGGTGGAGAATACAGCTGATTAAAAAAATCTCTATCAAATCTTTTTTGATGGAAAATGTCTGTGTCACAAGATATAAATTTTCATAGAATTTTGGGTGGGTTAACAGAAAAAGCTGAACACTTTGTGGTTTTCAGTTTTTCACCAAAACTGAACATTTGGGGCTGGTGGGGGAGGAAGGACAAAAATCAAATTTCCCAACCAGTTCTAATGCAGAGGACTCTTGATATAAAGAGCTGGACTATTTCTGCCACAGATCCTATTGCTAACAATTAATGAGCTGGCACAGCAGAGCGATACGGCAGGAACGAGAACTGGCTAAACCTAAAACACTGCCCAGAAAGACAGGGAAATGAATGGGCAGAGTACCCTGATACACTAAATCTTAATGAGCTCATTACTAATCCTACAGACCTCAATGGCAGAACAGGCGTATGAAGCAGGATCACCTCTCAACAGCTACAAAGGTGGATGAAGCCTGCAACAGAGGAGAAACCCCCCGTCATCTTGGATCTCTTTGCTACCGGACACAGGTGCTGCTTCTTCCAAGATTTGTGTAGCTGCTGGTGCACAATAGCTCCCCCAGATTAAACTATTCATGCACAGGCAGAACTTCCCCCCCCCCACCCCTACCCATAAAAGTTCTGCGGCGATGGGAGAGTGGTGATGGGGATAGGTGAAGTGATCACTAGGAATCCCTAGTCAGAGACCCACATGTAGGCGGTGACTGCAAGATGGTCGTCATGTGCCCCTGGACTGGAATCAAGGGTGGGTGGGGGGTTCGGCAGCAGCGGTTATGAACGAGCGGGCCTTTTTAGGAACCCCTCTGCTCACCTATATGGGGAAGGGGCTAGACAAGGTGCCCCAAACATAGGCTATCCCACCATACCTGACTGGATAACCATGTCCAGAGGGATCACTCCCAATGCAGTCGCAAAACAAAAATCTTTCTTGCAACTTGGAATGTCCGTACCCTACTAGACAAATCAAAAAGTGAAAGATCCAAATGCAGAACAGCAATTTTTGCCCGAGAACTCTCGAGGTACAACATTGACATCGCTGCTCTCAGTGAAACAAGATGGGCAGATGAAGGCCAATTGAGGGAAGAGGGCGGCAATTGTACTTTCTTCTGGAAAGGAAAACCAGCAAGCAATGGGTGAATACATGGCGTTGGCTTTGCAATCAAAAACCTTCTAGTCAACCGCCTGGCTGAGCTCCCCGTCGGCATCAACGAGCGCCTTATGACCCTCAATAAGTCATTTGCCACTATCATCAGTGCATGTGCATCAACTCTTGGCACTGAAGAAAAGAAAGAATCCTTCTACACTAACCTTGATTAAAAGTTTTGTCATCCATTCCAAAAACAGATAAAATAATCCTTTTAGGGGACTTTAATGCAAGAGTTGGCTGAGATTCTAATGTATGGAGTAGCACCGTTGGGAAGGAAGGAGTGGGCAAGGCCAATTCCAGTTGCATCCTACTACTCAGCAAATGTGCAGAGCATGACCTTGTGATCACAATGCAATCTTCAGACAAAGCAGTAAGTACAAAACAACTTGGCAACACCCCCACTCAAAGCAGTGACACCTCCTAGACTGTCATTGTAAGAACACAGAATCTAAGAGATGTCCAAATCGCCTGTGTCATGAGAGGAGCCGATGATTGCTGGACTGAGCACCACCTGGTGAGGTCAGTCATGTCCATCAGGATTGCACTAAAACATAGAAAGCATTCCAAATCTCAGACTACAATACAACATCCAAAGACTTCAATCCTCAGTGCACCAAGAGAGCTTCCAAACACTCCTCATTGAAAAACTGGTCATATGCACACTTGGAAATGACAGCACGTGTGTCAAAAAAGATGGCAAAGCCCTAAACCAGATCATCCATGAGGTTTGTGAGGAATCCATTGGCCTTGCTCCCCACCACCATCAGCACTGGTTTGACAACAACAACATTGAGATTACAGCCCTTTTGGACCAGAAGAGAAAAGCTTTCTGTGACTGGCAAAACCAACCACTATCCAGTCAGAAGCAGAGCTCTTTCCATCAGCTCAAAGCTGAAGTTCAAAGGAAGATCCAAGAAGACAAAAACAAATAGTGGGAGGACAAAGCAAGATAAATCCAAACATTTGCTGACAGACATGATATGCGGAGCTTTTTTTGCGAGACAGAGACACTGTATGGACCAAGCACATGTAGTCTCACACCTCTGAGGTCCGAAGATAGTAGTACCCTTCTTAAAGATAACAAATCCATCAAAGAGTGCTGGAAGGAACCAAAAGCTTCTAAATCGAGAATTGACTGTGACTGACGACACCATCGACTCCATTCCTCAGCACCCAATCTGGGAAACTCTTGCCAACCCACCAACACCTGAGGAGGTCTGCAAAGCAATTAAAAAATAGAGAACAATAAAGCACCAGGTCCTGATGGCATATTAGCTGAAGTACTGAAAGTGAGGGGAGAAATACTGACTAACATGCTTCACTTGCTGCTCCTCAAAATCTGGCATGCCGAAGAAATCCCTGCTGATTTACATAATACTAACATCGTTGCTATTTTCAAAAACAGAGACAGGACCGACTGTGACAACTATCGAGGCATTGCCCTTCTCTCCATCACTGGGAAGATTCTTGCTAGAATCTTACTGAATTGCCTGCTCCCTCTTGCAGAGGGAGTACTTCCAGAGTCCCAGTGCGGCTTCAGACCATCATGATTTTCACAGCCAGGCAGATCCAGGAAAAGAGCTAAGAACACCACCAGGAGCTGTATATGACCTTTATCAATCTGACCAAAGCCTTCAACTCTATCAACTGTGAGGCTCTGTGGAAAATCATGTCAAAGTTTCGCTGCCCAAGCAAATTTATCACTATTGTAAGATTCCTCCGTGACCAGATGACTGCCTCCACCCTGTGCAGTGGCTCTACCTCTGAGCCCTTTGTCACCAAACTGGCGTAAAACAAGGCACCCACCCTTTTCTCCAGTTTCTGAGCAGCTATGAAAACCTTAACCCAAGACTGTCTACCACAGGGCATAGGCATCCAATATCGGATTGATGGCAACCTCTTCAACCTTTCTTGTCTCCGTGCCAGAACTAAAGTAATATCGGCAACAATAACCAAACTCCAATATGCAGATGACTGTGCTGTAGTTGCACACTCAAAGGAGGATCTGCAAACAGCCCTTAATTGCTTCTCTGAAGCTTACAAAAGCCTAGGGCTAACTGAACATCTGCAAAACAAAAGTTCTCCACCAACCAGTCCGTGGTCAATCATCAGACCCAGCAAGGAAGATCTACCTCGACAAAGAAGAACTGGAAAATATAGAATACTTTGCTTATCTTGGCAGCCATCTCTCACAGAGGGCAGACAGAGACGTCGAGATTCAGCACAGAATTCGCTGTGCTGGCCTTCCTTTTGGCAGACTGCCTCACCAGGTGTTCAACAATCACAACATCAGAACGCGTACTAGACTCTTAGTTTATAAAACGGTGAGTTTATAAAGCAGTGGTAATCCCAACTCTCCTCTATGGCTGTGAGACTTGAGTGACCTACAGAAAACACCTGAAAAACCTGGAGCACCAGCACTTTCTTTGGAAGATCCTCAACATAAAGTGGGAGGATCATCGCACGAATGTCAGTGCCCTCAAAGAGGGCAACATCTTCAGTGTTGAGGCCCTGATATCCGGCATCAGCTGAGATGGAGCAGGCACTGTGTGTGCATGCCTGATGTATGCTTACCAAAACAACTGCTGTATGCCCAGCTTACCAAAGGAGAAAGGAAACATGGTGGCTAAAAACATTTTAAAGACAGCCTCAATATAAACATCAAGAGATGTGTCATTGACACCACACACTAGGAGACAGCAGCCTGGGATAGGGATAGCTGGCGAAGACTTGTCAGAGAGGGAACATCTACTTTTGAGGAAAATCGCCTTGCCCTGGTCGCAGAAAAACACCAGACAAGAAAGGAAAGACAGCGGTCACACAGCAATCATGGGCCAACTCTGTCTTCCAGCACCACCTGCAATGTCTGCCAATGAGTATGAGGCTCAAGGATCGGACTCCTCAGTCACCAAAGGACCCATGAAAAATAAAACCTGTGAAAGATCATCCTTGACCTCAAGGGATCGCCAATGACTAGTCCTGTCACTTTCAGAATGGCAGCTGTTACAAAGTATGGGTTTGTGGAGAATTTGTATTGGTTATTTGGTCTCATTGCTGCAGGCTGAGAAGTGGGTATGGCTGTGTGTGTGGCAGTGACCAGAAGTGCCAAAGATTGAGCATCTGAATTCTTGAGTCTTTCTGAGTGCCTTGCCTGACGCTTCTATAATACTAATGGAGAGAGTCAGTACAAAGTTATGATTTATTCTAAATGGTTTAAAAAATGTCTTAGCCATCCAGTCTCCTCTCCCCCCAATTCCTTACTTTTTCCAAGGAGAGAGAGAAGAGGTAGATGATGGAGGAGAAGGTGAACCCAGCATGTGAGCTTCTCACTGAGAGAGAGAAACTACGTGCTTTGTATCTCATGGCACATCTATATTTCCTCCAACCAGTGTGGATAACATATTGCATGGTTGTTCTATCATTGATGCTTACATCTGTAAATCTTGATCTACTGGAACATTTTATGATGTCTGTGACCACCTGAGGAGCACTACAGTGCCATTTGACAAGGGGATCCTGGCTATTTAACAGTAAAACTCAGTTGTCCTGACCAACACAACACACCTCACACACTGTTGTCATATTTATTTAAAAAATGTCTTGTAATACATCGTTGGAAAACTAATAACTCACCAATCATTAATATTCTTGTGTGATGTATGTACAGTTCACCTACAAAGAATTATACAGATGTGCTGGAAATGTGTAACTAAAATGTGTTTAAGCCAGGCATATCAGGAGAAGTTGATAAACAGGTTTTTCCAGAGAAAGGAAAGGGGAAACCACCACCCTAGGGTAGGTATAGCCAAAGAGAGTGGGGCTATTCAACTGTATTGGAGATTGCAGGAAGATTATTTGCATTGTAAAAAACACAAGCTGGGAAGAAGCTAGCATGGGGTCTACACCAGGCATCCTGGGGTCTACAATCAGCAAGGGAAAGGAACTTTATTTGGGGATACACTGTGACAGATTTCTGTTATCAATCTGTCACCGTGTCAGGTGATCAGGCTGATGCCGCAGGATCGTTTGGCGGGGGGGGGGGAGAAGATGACGTAACACACCAAGTGTCTAAATTTTAAAGCTTTATTAATAAAATAATAAAATATCAGCAGAGTGTTGGGAATGCTCCCACATCACTCAGGGGAAGAAAGAAAGCGTTAATGCCCCAAGCCCAACCCACTTTCATACTCTCACATGCACAACCCAGACTGGCCAAGTCTGGGTGTAATGTCAGAAGAAGATTGGTGGGGGGGGAAGGGAAGGTGGACCGGAGTGCTGTCCTGGCCCAGGCCGTCCAAGGATCTGCTGTGCTCTCCAAATTGCTCCAGCTCTCAGGAGGGTTTTAAGTCCTGGGCTCCTCGCGGGAGTATTCCACTCAGGGACCTCTGCTTCTGGTGCTCTTTGCACCAGTCCAATCCAGCTTGTTGTGGCCTCCTCAGTTTCCCAAAACATCCCCGGCTCTGAAGACTTTGTTTTTCCTTCTATTGGCCTTCGCTGTCGCCATCTTATTTGCTTTCACTGTTTTTGCTACTATCTCTGCAGCTCTGCTCAGCTTAGTTCTTCTCTTCTTATGGCTGGGCAGCTGCTGATTTCTCATTGAGCCCATGACCTTGGGCCGGGGCCAGCATCTTATCTTCACACGGAGCTCATTGAAGTGTTGAGTTAACCCGTTCTCTGCTCTTCTTCTTTCTCTCCACCCTGGCCTCTCGTATTCTGCAAAGGAAACTTCCACTCTCTATTCACACACCTTTGACCCTCCCCAAAATGCTTTGTGATGCTTGCAACAGTGTTAGCCACATACAGTGCTGATCTATCTTCCCAGGGGAACTCCTGAGGTTGTGATAACACTACAGAAGAATACACTTCAAAGGTCTTTTGGGCTATAAAGAGAGGGGGAGAGAACTCATATTTTGTTCACCACTTGAGGGACAAAAGGGGCCAAAGGTATGGAAATCACAGAACAGTGGATCCTTCAGCCAAGGAGGTTGAAATCTTTAGGAACTGAGTATAGGTGAGAAACCTGCTTAGGCAAAGATTGTAACTTGATAAAATTTTAGTTTTAGAAGCACATTTTTACTTTAGTTTGTAACCATTTCTATCTTCATTCCTGATACTTGGTATCACTTAAACCTACATCCTTTTGTTAATAACCTTGTTTCACTTTTACTGTAAACCAATTCAGTGCTTTGATTGAAATGGAGGGAATGTCAACCCCAGTTAAGTTAATAAGCTATTGGATACTGTCTCTTTAAAGGTGCAGAGAACTTGATACGGTTGCTACAGTGAGAGGGACTGAGCTGTGCAGAGAAAGCTGGGAAGAACTCAGGACTGGAAGTGTGTTGGTTTCACCCTGCAGGGAATAACCAGGCTGGTGGAAGTCAGAGTGAGGCTATCGTGCTGTGAACATCCTGCTAGTCTGAGGATGCTGAACAACAGGTTACAGGGCAGGCAGTGACAAAACCTTTTGCTGGTCCAGGTTGAACCATAGTGTCGCAATATAATAATGATTGTTACCACCTCCCAATGTATTCTGTCACAGAACAAATGTATATCATGACATCTCCTTGGGAATGAATGGAGCCTATAAAGTCACTCACATTTCACTGTGTTAGATACAGAGCACTGTCAAAATCTTGCCCATAATGGAATGGATATCAGGTGCAGTCACAAGTATAACTAAGAGGGGACACATACAGGCCTTCCCAGAATAATGCAGTGCACAAACTAGTGGAATAATTGCCTGGAAGGATTTGGGTTTTGTTGTGTTTTTTTTTTTTTTTCAGAAATACAAAATGGAATGGTTTCTGAAATTAAGTGAAATCTACTGGTAATCCCTCAATTCGCTTGTCCTCACTCTCTTCACCTCTATGGCACAGCTTCTGAATGGCCTTGTTTAGAATTTCTAGCAACACAGCAGACACAAGTCAGAGGTGACAGACAGGATGTGTTAACTGGTCTCGAAGGGGTTGCACTTGTATTTTAAGAAGCCAGGAGAATCATCAGAATAGTTTTCTTCCTCATGGACTTTTGATATCTGAACTGAAATCCTAAAACAGAGCAAAAGCTGTTGCTATGCCACAGTGTTTCTCAATCTTTTTGGTACCTGGGACCAGCTTGCTGCCTTCCTAAACTGTGTCAGGGAGATCTCAGGGACCGGTGCCAGCTGTTGAGAAACACTGCTATAGCATATTGATCAATTTAGGTGTTGTAGTAACAGTAAGATACTTTTCCATCATTGGTTTGATCCTGCTTCCATGGAGTCAATGGTAAAATGCCCACTGATTTCAATCATTCAGAATCAGACCCGGTATAAGTTAATTTCGGACACAGCATTATTTATTCCTGTGTTGCATCTTAAAGGTGCTTACTTGCCCAGCTTTCAGTTGTGTAAATGAGTCACAATGATATTTCTCTGATCCTTCCTCCTACACAGATTGCAACTGCATGCAGTTAGTTATTGAAATTATTAGTAGTAGCACAACAATTTGTCCTTTTTACAAGAAATTTGTAGTAGCAGTTAGTGCTTGAGAATTACTTATAGCGATTCTTAGTAATTTGCTGCTACTACATTTCCTGTACTTGGCAATATATTTAGTTTTATATTTATGGATGTCATTTTTCCTTGTAAATATTGTTAATACTTTGGTTCACTAATTAACATGAGTAAATATTTATGGTAATTACTTGGCAAATTTTAAGTAATTCTTAGGAAACATAAGACAAAAGATGTGATTTATTTTAAACTGTATTTGCAGCAACACCTCTTCTCTTATATGGTAAACAGGGTCAGGATTAATCACTAGCTGGTTGCCAGTCCTCCGAGGAACACAAGGTGCTACACAAAGTGGCCTCAATAATTCAGTAGTGGTGCTCTTCTGTCTCAGCCAGTACTGAACTAAATCTGTGTTCTCAGCATAGTTTTCTGAGGCACGTGATTGTACAAGTGCTATCTTTTGGATAATCTAAACTGAGGTCCTAGCCATCTCTGGTCATTAACAATCCTTGTTTCACTTTGGGTAATGGCTTTTACCATTGTTTGGGAACTCATATTCTGCTTACCTGAAAATTCCTTCTGCTGTTCCAACTGCATTCAGCATCCTTTATCATTTTCTGTTCTAAACTTGTGATGCTGTGCTCTGATTCACCTTGGAGTCGGTTGCTCTTCATTGAGCCTGAAGTGATCTCTGTGTTTGTTTGTAAAACTCTATGGAATCCTTTGGAACAAAGGTGCTTAAAAAAGTGTACAAGTAATTCGAGCTCTAGATAACTATATAGACTATATCCTGCACTTTCAAGAAGGAATGATTGATCTCATTGATCTTTTACACCTCTAATGATTCTAGCCATCAGATTTGCTGCTATAAAATATTAGGGTTAAATTCTGCCTGGAAGACATGCACATCTAACTACTATGTAACTCAGTGGGAATGCTGCATGCGTCAAGGAGAGCTCCGTTTGGCTTTCACTCAGTAGCTTGTGAAGATTTGATTCCCGCCCTGCAGTTCCAGGGTTTGATGGTTCATTTCTCTGAAGGGGGAAAATGTGTGATATTGACATGATTCAGGTTAACAAACCACAGGTATTTGTCGTTGTTGTTTTTTTATTTGTGGTTTGAAGTTTGTTTGTTTTTTAAAAATCCCATAGGAATGACCACAACAGAAAAGGAATTTCAGTACATGTAGACATGCAAAGTGCAAGTTTGTTTATGAGCATTTAATTGAGAATCAGATTGTTGCTGATTCCTGCATGAGTAAAAAAAGAATCCTCTCCTCTTTGTGCACCTTCTGCAGTGCTGGGCCTTGGTGCACAAGTCACCCCAAAGCAAGAAGGAGGCAGCGCTATGGACCCAGCCCTTGTTCCCTTTCAGCACTGGTCAGTAGTGGGTTGGCCACACAGGGGAGTGAGCCTCGTGAAGGAGTGTAACAGCAGTGTAACTTTCTGCGTGGTTGAGCTCCAGGGTGCTAAGGCTTTGTTTAAAGCTCCAGTTGAGCCCTAAAAGATTAATTCTGTGGGATACCCATTATACTGGGGGCAAACAGGAGTTAGAGTTGTGACTCACACAATTGACTTTTGGTTAGTCAGTCTGGTCATTGGTCTGCAAAGCCTGTCAGGAATTCATGGTGCTTTGCAGGGTTCATCTGTTGTTCGTTTGGTGCGTTGCAGATATGTAGATATATTGAACCCTGCCCTTTTTGCTGCTGATAACCACCTGGCAGAAGGGTTCCAGACAGAAATGCGAATCAGTTCCCAGTGCAAAAGAAATAACACATAAAAGTACTAATACTATTAGATACCACGGGTGCTACCGTACCTTTAAGATGTAGTTTATGCTTAGCCTGTTTTGACTACTGTGGCTGGATGGTTACTATGCCACGTGACCCTGCTTCTGCTTCTGCTTCTCTTCCCACTTCCTTTTCTTCACTGCTGTTCTTTCATTTTGCAGTCTAGGGACTGGGGGAAGAGTAGGAGTGAAACAACTCAGAATGGCTTCAGGCCAAACTATCTGCAGTTTGGCTCCACACCAGGCCAATCAGCATACAAATCAGCTCCTTTCATTTATGCCAACCTACTTTATTAAAAAATCGAAACATCTTGTCTTGATTTTCCATTTTAAGCAGGCAAATTGATTTTATTAAACAACTCTGCAATCGGAAGGCTTCAGGGCTATCCTCTCACTATTACAGGTTACAGCTTAAGCCTTGCCACCAACTCACCCGTTAGCGCCATTGAAACATAAAATAATAAAACAAATGTATAGTTTGAAATTTAGTGACATGGCTCCAAAGAATTGGAGAGAGAGGGGCAGGAGGAGCAAGAGCAGCTGCTTCTGGTTTATGCGATTGATCTCAAGAGGCAGCCTGTTCTGTAGTGAATTACATACTGGAACAGATGCCCACTGTAGATGGGGCATTACTAGTTCTTATAATGGGGATGTGATTTCAAATTTGCTTTGGACCCAGTGTTCTATATAATGATTACAACTCTTTTCCCAAAGCCCTAAGAAATTTGGGAGCCTCTAATCTAAGAGAGGATTAGTAAACTCACTTCATTAACTTTCTGTACAAGTTGCCTTCCACCGCTCTTTATTTGGTGGCAGTGTACTTACCATACATGCATATGTCTGGGTGGAAATCTGCGGACGAGAATCTTATCTCTTAGCACAAGCTATGGAATAAGCATGGAGGGGGTGAATTGTGTCTTCCATTTTAGAGCTTGCTTTTGAATATGGCTGAGAGAAAAGAAATATTCCCTTATATCTGCCATCTGCCTAATGGAGATGGCATGGCCCAGTTGATGGGACTCTGCAGAGACAGGAGACCTGTGTTCTATTCCTAGTTCGGTCATTGACTTGCTGTGTGACCTCAAGAAAGTCACATAGGTTGATGTTTTTTTGTTTTTTTTTTTTCCTCAAAAGCACCTACTAATTTTGGGTACCTCCGATTTTGGGTGCTCAGCCTGAGACACCTGTGGTATGATTTTCATAGGTGCTGAGCTCTTGTAGCTCCCAGTTCATTTAGTTGCAATTGTGGATGCTCAGTGCCTCTGAAAATCAGATCCTATTGATATTTCAAGTTGGACTCTCAAAAATTGAGGCAGCCAAAATCAGCTGGCACATAACAAAATTTTGGCTTAAATTCTCTGTTTCTCAATTTCCCCATATGTAAAATTGGGATAATGATCCCCATCTTTTGAAAAGTGCTTTGAGCTGAACAGATGAAAAGTGCTATATAAATGCTAAGTAGCATTATTATATGGATGCAGAATCACACTATTCTCCATAGTTTAAAATTACCCTTGGCATAAGACTGTGGCAGTAGATTATCTCATTTTTGGAGGGGTGGAAAGATTCTGTGGGTTCCTCCTATTTTGTGCCTTTCCCATACCTTCCACTAACCAGATAGGGCCTACCTTCCACTAACCAGATAGGGCCTACATTGCAAAAATTCTCCCCGCAGCCCATGTCTAGATGCCACGTCCTTTGGAACATATCAGAGTAACTTTATGCATTAGCTGGTATTGGTCTCTGGGTCTCTGCACTGGGACAGATTAGAGGTTTGTCTACATGGCCCTGCAGTTCGGACTACAGGGGTATGAACTGCAGTGCACACTAACCTACTGTGCTGTAATTCCCCTTTGTGGGTGAGGCTGGTGCGAACTAAAAATTCCCCAGTTCATGTTAACATAATTCTCTTTCAAACAGGACTAGTTCACACAAATTAGGTACATTTTAGTTTGTGTCAGTGGCATCCACAAGGGTGAGTTACAGCACAGGACAGTAGTGCATGTTGCAATGCACAACTGGGTAGTCCAAACTGTGGGGCCATGTAGACATAGCCAGCAACTAAAGCATAGTCCAGATTGACTAATAATACTGAGCCGCAGATCTCTCTGCACATTTCAGAGTGGAAGGGAGAGGTTAAGGTGAAGCAATAAACATGGAGAGCTGTCTTCAAAAACCCAGCAACTCAAAACTGCTCATGTGTTTTTCAGGGCAGGTAGTAAAATGGCAATAATACTACTAATAATAAATGATAATTAGGGGATGGGAGTTGGAAAATTTGGGATTGTCTCTAGAATGTAAGGTTTAGAGCTGGCAAACCATTCTATCCTGGCTGACCTGGGAGGCGCTTTCTCTTCCCAGAGGCTCAGGGTGCTGCTTCTGGATGACAATGCATTATTATTGGCAGAGTGCTTTTCTGAATATATCTTTCACTTTTTTCTGGCATTTATCATGGAAATTATGGATTGCTTTATTTGCTAGATGAAGACATTATTTACAATACAGTGGGTATGCAGCATAGCTTCAGCAAACAGCCTACTGTAAATGAAATGGACATCAATCCTTTGTGGATGCTGACAATGTGGAACAGCACGTTTTCTTTGCAGGGTGGGGAACGTTAGTTTTATCCTTTACCAACATGGACAGAGTTCTCCAGCGGCTTATAAAATTTAATGCCACTTCTTATTGTTTTTATTGTCTTTGATGCTAAAGTGGCACAAAATTATGCACATAAAAATTAGCTACTATGTTTCAGATATTCTGTAATTTTATGAGGATGTAAATCTGTGAAATACAAATTTTGCCTTTTTTTGATCAACAAGTTGTTCGGGAAGCAACCCTGAATTTCTTTCAATAAGTAAGTAGTTATTGAACTGTTTGAGCAAACAATTTTTAGACTAATTTTCATGAACTATCGGCTTTGGTTTTTTGTTATTCACTTTTTGTCGTGTGTGATTCATTACCTCACTCACATAGTATGGTTTAGGCTTTCATATTAGAGGACTAAAACATTTTAAGTAGCAAATTGTGAATACCACACTTTGATATGAATTTTCAAGCTGCAGTGAGATGCTGTGGTGATGGGAATCATGAAGGTATCTAGATAGAAAGCATTATGCTGGATTCACAAACAGTTGCATGAATATCCAATATTTGTTTGAATATTCACAAATGTCAAATAATAGCAAATGAAATTCAGCCCTGTTAGTCACAAATTGTTTTTATAATTATCCTAAGGACCAGTGAAATTGCAGTCCCCCTAAGAGTTCCTCCATTTTATTTACCCTGCATTATGCAACTACCTGCTCTAAAAGCTAGAAAAATACTAATCTGCTTTGTGGCCATTATAAAGAGGTATTTGGCTATTTTTAAAGCCTTCTCTGTGTTGTAGTGCCTTGGTATTGCAGCTGGACAGATTTGTTTAAAAGCTTTATGTGCTGCTCCTTACCAAATTAATCACCTCCTATCTATTAATGAATTAATCATCACAATGCCCCTCTGTTCTTCTATTGTCACCCCCATTTTATAGATGGGAAGCTGAGGCATGGAAAGAGACAGTGACTTTCTAAAAGTCTCACACACCGTTTGTGGCAGAGCTGGGAACAGAGCCAAAATTTCCTTTATCCAAATGAGTTTTTAAATTTTATTATTTATTATTAGTATCCTCCCTCCCCCCATGGAATGTTCCGTTAGTTCGTTGTTTAAATTAATACATTTTGAAACTCTTACAAAATTCCCCCATTGGGAAATACTTTTTCTTGCTCATGTAATGTTTGGCATTGCAAGGATCCAGATCTATTTCTGGTAACATTACAGATTCTGGTAGTGCATTTCTAACATGCAGATGCATATATATTCTCACAACACATTTTCTCACACTGGCTTTGCATACCCGTGTAGCCACACTTACCGTGCACTTACAGACTTCCTACATACATGCACACTTTTACATGCAGGACATACACACAAAAATGATTAAAGGTCTAGAAAACCTGACCTATGGGGGAAGATTTGAAAACATTGGGTTTGTTTAGTCTGGAGAAGAGAAGACTGAGAGGGGACATAACAGTTTTCAAGTAGATAAAAGGTTGTTACACGGAGGGAGAAAAACTGTTCTCCTTCACCTCTGAGGATAGGACAAAAACCAATGGACTTAAATTGCAGCAAGAGCGGTTTAGTTTGGACATTAGGAAAAACTTCTTAACTGTCAGGGTAGTTAAGCACTGGAATAAATTGCCTAGGGAGGTTGTGGAATCTCCATCACTGGAGATTTTTAAGAGCAGATTATACAAACACTTGTCAGGGATGGTCTAGATAATACTTAGTCCTATTATGAGTGCAGGAGACTGGATTAGATGACCTCTCGAGGTACCTTCCAGTCCTATGATTCTTTGATTCACATTGGCAGTTACTTTAAAATAATGTCTGATTTCAGTGGTATGAATAAAGCTTTGCAGGACTGGGTTATTTAGTAGAACTTAAGCTGTCAGTTAAATTTAGTGTTTTGTTTATGTAGTTTCCTTCTTAAGTAGTAATGAAGCTTCCCTACCTCATGTGCCCCTGTACAACTTCATTTTATATATTTCTGAGTGAATTTAGTGCTCATGAAAGGGCACTTGTAAAATTCTGTAAAGTGTAGGCAGATGCTGTGCAAGATTTCCTCTCTCTATTCCACAGTATCACTCAGATTTGACCTGCAGGCTTGCTGTCCCAATGCTGATTTTCTTTTGACCAGAGATTACCATTTCTGTCAGCTGAATGGTGTTTTTGATATATACAAATGGTCATTAGCATGGAGATCAGCAAACTCATTTTCATTTGTGTGACCTGAGTCATAGTTTCAACTCCAGGTCTCCAGAAATGAGAATCTCATAAACTAACCCACTCTGTAACCTAGCAAAAGCTGCTGATTACAAATATGCTTCAGCACTAGGGACATTATGCAGCTATTCTACAATAAGAAAAAAATAGAGATTTTTGGTTTGCTTTTGTTGTCCATTTATAATTTTTTTCTTTTTTCTTTTGTAGTTTTTGTAGCTACTGCTCTGGCTTTGTCAAATTTCATTTCTAGTAATTTTCTTCCAACATGCGTTGGGATGGAGGAATATGATGTAGTGAACAACTGGTGGGGACAGAGTTAAATACCCATTAATTGTTTGAGAGCGTGGCTTCAGAAGGAATAACTAACTGGTCAAAAGGAGTGGCAAAGGTAGGAACAACATGACATGAAATGAAATGTCAAGAATTATTAGTATAGTCTTTGAAAGAGTAAGTGTGTGCTTATTGCTTGAAAGGTTTGTCTTATGATCATGTTACATAAAGTCAGAGAGTTACAAGGTATACAATATCCTCTAGTTTGGGAAATAGGCACTAAAACTGTCCAGTTTTGTGTGAATGTGAATTTAGTGTTGGTGGATCATCTTGAATTGACAACCCTGTCTACAGTGCAGGTACACCATAAACAGCAGAAGTTCAAATTTCACCACATTGCCCCATCAATATGTCTTATTGTTGGCCAGATGGAAACACCTCTAGTGGTTAGCGGGTAATATGGTCTCTGAAATTTTGTTGTTGTGGTTGTGTTGGAACATCCAGTAGGAACAGGAATGAAATCCACCAAACTCATTTCAAACATGCCACTGAACAACGTGGATTGTAACACTTTGATTGTTATTGAACTGGACTGAATTTGAACTGGTGATATGCATGGTAAGAGATGAATTCCAACCCCTTCAGCCATCCATTTCTCTCCATTTTATGTTAGCTTTTAGATCTAGACTCTGCAACATTTAAACTGTAATGTTTTGTGTCATGTTCTAGGTCACAGAAGCTTGCTTTTATTTCCATTTTCTCATTCTGACTGTAAAGCAAGACTGCCTAGTACAAATTAAGTCACTCTCTAGACAGAAGTGGTCAGGGGGGTTTAGTGTAAAAGTACTCCTTGAAGTTAGTGCACTAATGAGAATAGTGCACATTTTGTTACATAAGCTTTATATTGATTAGAATAGCTACAGAAGGCAGATTCCATTCTCCACAGTTAAATGAGACTTACCCTCTACAGTCTCTGCAAAGGCTTTTTTGGCACTGACAGCATAGCCATTTTTTCTACCTCTGGAACAGGTGATTTCCCTCCATACTTTTGCCCTCTTGAATAGTCAGTCTGGATTATATTTGTGGAATCTGACCTAGTTTTTCAGTGCTCTCCCTAAAGATGACAAAGCCCTCCAGAACCTCTCTGTCTAACTATGAAAAACTACTTTTGATAACACATATTTACAAAATAGTCAACCGCTGTGCATATTAAATCCTAGCAATCCTATCCTACAGCCAGATTTGGGTCAAAAAATACTTTCACAGGGCACCATTTATTGGAGTTTATTAAATATTACTGCAGAGCAGGATAATTAGAGAACTCTTCTAGTTCAGACTCATTAGGCCAGAAATATTCATGGTTTAACTCTATTGACTGACCTCAGTACTTTAACTTAAACCATCTCACACCCACTTGTCAGTGGATTTTATTGCTATATCCTTTACATCTGACCCTTTGGCATGTAGGTTATGCCTACCTAGAGTCTGTTAAACTCACTTTCTGATGTCTAACATACACTGCCTTTATATATCACCTCTGAATTTGTTCCAGTAGTGCTTTTAGTCATCAGTCTAGTAAAGAAGTCAGAGAGAAAGGGCAAGTTACATGGGTGTTTACTAACAAGTTTTTTTTATGATGCGGCCTCTGAGTTTATGGCATTCTTTACCAGTTACTGTATGCTTTATCTTCCAGCAAACGCTTACTTATGAAAATAATTGCTTAAGTTAAAGGAAAGTAAAAAGTTCATTAACAAACTAGACCTTCTGATAGTTTTGCTATCATAAAACCTCAGACAAAAAAATTCCAAATTGTTTGTGTGTGTATATAAGAAGGTGTTGGTTCTTCAATCCTTCAGCCATTTTCTTTGATAAATACATTTATCTATTTGTGTTTTTCAGCAAGTACTATCTTAGGTTCCCCATTTTTCGATACTGCAATATATGTTGTAGAACAGCAGCAATAGGACACTTTAAAAATATTAATCATAAGTAGGGCGTTTTTTGTATTCATTGTTTTAAACATTTTGCACTGGAATCAGGAGGTGCCCCTCTGAGGAAAAAAAGGAGGTAAAGGAATACCAGAGGCTGGGAAAATAGAATACAGAGAAGAAAAGAAGGTAGTAAACCATGAGGAAAAATTATTTCATTATTAATAATTATTACAATTAATAATCTGATTTCAGCACTTGGTGCTTTAAGAAAAACACCAAATACAATGAGACTCAAGATAAAACTGTGAGATTTGCAGTTGGTATTTCAGTGCAGCATATGGTATTTGGAATTGTCCTTCAATATAGCCTTCCAACTGATAGATAGTGAATAACAACCCTATTTTATCCACTTCGTTAGGCCACTGAACAGTATTTCCTTGACACAGGGCTTTAATTCATCTTCGTCTGCTTTGCTGCTGCTTTTTTAGTTTAAGTTTTGCACATGCTTTTGAAATACCTGGTAGTGTCACTGCTGGTTTTCAGCATAATATCTTTGGGAAACAAAGAACAGTATGAACCTGTTTGGGCCCCACATTTGGCTTAAGTTAAAGTTGTTAGAATCTGGAGAGGAATGCCCTCTAGACATTTTATCCATTGTAGTGGGGGGGGGGGAGGGGAGAGAAGAAAAAAACCCCCAAAACCAACAATAAACAATGTTTCCAGTTTCTTTCTGTGAAATTAAAAACAAACCTGTATAACAGCCACTATCCCTTATAGTTTGCTGCAGCTGTATCCATGGTAGGAAGACAATATGATAACAAACCAACAGCTAATCGAGACCTTCATTAACATCATTGTGGTGCTGCATGCAAGTAAGGAATGGGGTGAGCCGAGAGTATAGTACTGAACATCCACCGGTATACGGGACCAAAAGATGAAAATGGGGATGAAAATGAGTTGCACTAGTTAATTTATTGTTATTGGCATGTTATGCACCTGCTGGTGATGTATAGTGACTTGCAATTTAAAAATAAATCATATCCTATATCGTAATGTCAAAATAATGCCTACTTGTGTCTTGGCCTGTCTGTCTTAGAATTGCATCTTCAGATGTTGAGGTAATTGCTGTTTCTCCTACAAATATCCATATTCACATATCAGTAAATGTATTTAAGCATGAACAAGAGTATTTCCTGTTCACTATTGATAATTCTCTGTTCCTTACTTGCTATTCATTATCCTGCTGTCATCCAACAGGGGAGCAGAAACAATACCGTGTGACTTAGGTGGCCAGACAGACACTTGGAATAGCGAATAAATGAAGGGAGCAGTTCATGAGCAACCCACAAGCTGAAATTTGTTTGCATAAACTGTTTGGCCAGTGTTTATGCGTAATGAACATACTTATAAAATCAGGATGGATTCATAAATGATTTATGAAGAGAAAAATGGACTGAATTTTTCAGATGAATTATTTGCAGCAGGTAATTCAGCCAGCTGTACTTTTAAGTGGCCCATTAACTTTTGTGTTTATCATGTTATATGAGTCCACACCTGCAATGGTATTTTTACTGAATATACATTCATACAAGGGGGCAGATTAATGGATCTTCTGTAAACCGTGCTCATTAATGATCAAGATTCCTATTGTGGAATGCAACATATGTCAAAATATTCTCCGTGCAGAAAATTAGCTAAATGAAAATACTCTCTGCCCTTGTGGAAACTGTTTATTTTTATTTATTTTTTTTACGATCAGAGCAACCTCCTTTCCATTACAGAATATTTTTTCTCAAATGAGACTCATTTACAAATACTTCAGCAAGAAAACAGCTGAACTATCACTAAATGTCCGTCAGACTCTCCAAATAGGTCATTGCCAGGCTAGTGAGTTTCTTGGTTGGTTAAGCATCCTCATTTTCATTTCAAGATGCCACGTAAAGCATTCAACTGCCAGGCAGCAATTAGAATTTAATCAGGTCTTAAGGCTGAAATATTTGTCAGCACTGATGGAGAGGAGTCAGTTAGTGTTTAGTTCTGAGGTTCAGCACCGTCCTCGCTACACAGCAATTGAAGAGTTCCAGCTCATTAGCATGCAGGGCCATTGCCTGAACAGCCTTTCCAGTGCTTTATCAGAGATGGCTCTTTTTATCACCAGGAATGATTAGTGTATTTACAAAGAGACTCTTCAGAAATCTTTCTCAAGTATAAATTGTCCATTATTGGATTTTTTTGGATCATTCATTTTTGGTTTGCGTGGATGTCAGTAGCATTTTTTAGATAGTGGAATTTTGCATTTTTGAAACTATTATTAACCAATTTGAACTTTGGGACGGAGCCGTGCCTCTGGGATCAAAACCAGCTCCTGCTATGATAGCTTAGAAATGTACAGAAATGGAACTGATGTTGCAACACAGTATATTTTCCCTTCCAGGAAAACAAAATTACAATGTCTTTTCTTTGAAATGAGAAGGGGAAGCTGCATGTGTGACAGAGAGAAAACAGCAAAATCCCTTCCATTTCCCCCCTCAGTCACAGCACAGTTTAAAAGGAGGGGGAAGATACTGAATAAGCAGTTCAACAGAAAATGCTTAAATGATGCCCATGCTTGAGTTTTGTCTGTGCTAGAGCCTATAACAATGCTAACTGAGTAAAATAACCGAAGGCACAGCTGCTTTATTCCACATCCTTGCTGATTCGTGCTATATTATGGAACTTCAACAGTTGGTCTGTGCTCATAAAGGACATTTGAATAGATGTTTCTAATTTCCACTGGCAGTGCATCGCTGGATTTTGACCTCCTGAAAATAAGTCTTCAGAGGGGAGATAATGTGAAGATGGTCTTTTAATTCCCAGTCTACGTATGTTTTGGCTGAGCTGAATGGAAGAAATTGGAATAGATCGAAACAAACAAAAAGCAAGTTCATTAGTTTTTTCCACCTAGTAAAAATGCTTGTTAAAATCTCCTGGGTTTCTCTGTTTGACTATTGAATCCCATGATGCACAATAAATACAATATATTAATGAACATACCCCTCTTGTGGGAGGGCTTTGATAGACCTGAGGTACTACAAATCATCCATTTGAATGGATACAGCCTTCAGCTGTAACCCTTATGAGTAAGGGGGTGAGTGGGTCAGCTCTGGATAAAGCTGTCCTGCTTATTATCCTGGAGGGTTTTTGAAGGGAAAGACTAGCACTACTTCTAATCCCTCCTGAGCACCACAGAATTTCAATTGGCGATGGGACATGCCCCTAGCCACAGAAAAGGAATTGCCACAAGCATCCTGGTCATAATGTTTGTTGTGACTTTAGTGAGTTGTGCAGAGGAGGAGAACGTAGTAAACCCACATTGCTGTGGGGTGGGTAGGTAGGAAAATGTATGTAACAGGGTAGCATGATCTAAGACCTGCATAGGTCTCAAGGTTTTGCTGTTGGTGCTCCCTGCTAACAAGAGGTAGAACCCTGCCTAGAGCTTCCCAGTAAATTCTGCTACTTCACGTCAGCTTCTCCACCAGGATATGCCGGTGGGCGTGACCCACTTATCAAAGAGAACTGGGGACAGACAGGGAGGTCTTGTCAGGAAACGCCAGGCTTGTGAAGAAAGATTGGGCTGAGGTTTATGGTCTGTTGTTGTTTGAGATACCAGTTAGGCCAACCCCCAATAAGGGGAAGTGTGGCCTTATACAGCATATGTGGATTTTATCTGAGCTGAGGGGGAATGCTCCACCTGTTCAGACATCTGCTTATATCAAGTTAGCATTAGGTCCATTTTGCTTAACACGTCACCACACAGCCCTCACTGAACTGAAATGTTAAAGGGTTAGGGAGGACATTTGTTTTTAGAAGTTACGATGACTTTAGTTTAAGGCTTTCCCAATCTTTTTTATGTTGTTACCCCACACTGAGCTGCTCCCAATTGGTTGTCTTCAGAATCTTGTGTGCCAGTTCCCAGCGTGCTTCACTGGAGGTGCTGAGAGAAATGGCATGATGTGCCTGAAAGCCCCATTGCTCAGTATGTTTAAATAAGACTTGAAGAAACACTATCTCATTTACAAGATTAAATGATTTTGCATTGGCAGGGGGATGGACTGGATGAGTTATTAGGTCTTTCCTATCTGAAATCATTTATATACTAGGTGATTTGATATCTGAGACCTACAACTTATAAACTGATAGAAAAGTAGGGCCTTGAGACGACATCTAGTCCATCCCCCATGCTGAGGCAGGACCAAGTGCCTTGAAATCCTCCAGTGACAGGGATGCCACAACCTCCCTTGGTACCTATTCCCACCCTTAAATATCTTTTTGTAGTTAGTTTTTTTCCTAAAACCTAACTTTCTGCTGATTACGTTGATTATGTCTTTCCTATCCTCAATAGACCTGAAGAACAATTGATCACAGCCCTCTTTATAACAGCCCTTAATATATTTGAAGACTGTTATCAGGTTCCCCTTTGGTCATCTTTTCTCAGGACTAAACATGCCCAGTTCTTTCAGCCTTTCCTCATAGGTCATGTTTTCTAACCCTCTTAGCATCTTTGTTACTCTCCTCTGGACTTTCTCCAGTTTGTCCACATCTTTCTTAAAGTGTGGCACCCAAAAATTGGACATAGTACTCCAGCTGATGCCTCCCCAATCCAAGTAGACCAGAACTTGAAGCCATTGAATTGTGATGTTGAGAGGAGTGACACTGCTGGACCACATGCAGAATGATGTCATCAGGAGTGAGAACAAGGTCTGCAGTATTAGAAACAAGCTACAAGAGAGGAGGCTGAGATGGCATGGGCATGTACAAAGGATGGATGCAGGGAATGCTGTTAGGCATTTGAGATTAGAGTTTGCAGGAGAATGAGAAGACAGTCAAATTGTGTAGAGACTGTGTACAGGAGACTGGAGTGGATAAGGAGAGTGTTGGTCCAGAAAGCCTTGAAAAGACTGATCCAACAACCGGACCCCAGCTAGCTGGTAAAAGGGGAAGAAGTAGTTGTTGATTGCCCATATTACATATAGAAGAAGTGTTCATAAGCACAGTGGTCTTGATGATTATCAGGAGGTGGGAAAATATAAAGGTAATATCTTGGCCCCATTGAACTCAATGGGAGTTTTGCCATTAATGTCATTGGGGCCAGGATTCACTCAAAGTGAGCAGGAAGAGCAACAGAGTGGGAGCCTTTTCCAAAGAATCCTGTAATTCTCAGGGGATGAAAGTGAGAAAGCCAGCACAAGTCTTCTTTTAAGAGCTTAACAGGGATGTAAGTGCTGAATGGGACTTGTGCTCGCTTTCTGCAATGGTGGGAAGGGGGAATTTCACCCACAATGTTACCATTTAAATTAAAATACAACAGTATAAATTTCAGTCAATAGAAATGACAAGTGTAACTTACAGCATTATTAACTATTAAGGAAAAGAAAATATATAATTACAAATGCTACTAATACCTTGGAATTAAAAAAGGAGAGGGGAAAAAAACCTCTAGTCAACTCTAAGAAAATATTCCTTTATGCATATTGGCATAAAAATACACTTTCAAAAACAGAGTACTAGCTACTGCCATATGTGGCATACAATATTTTAAGCCATCATTGTTGGCCCATATAGAACTAGTCAGTAAATCATTATCAGGACCAACACCACCTTGTATACTTAGCAATTCATCCTTATTGACCATTTGAGCTGATAAAAAGGCTATAACATCATCACAGTCCAAAAATATATTTTCTTTTTACCTTTGATTAGCATAACTTTGGCAAGGAATAATACAGATAGATTCTAACCAAAAGACAGAAATTCTGGATGAAAAGTGTCTTCCTTCATACTGGTTAGTTTTGCTAATGTCTGGAAATATAAAAACCACCTTCTTCTGAAAATGAATGTTTCCTTTTTCCCTTCTAGATAATTGACAATTCACACTCTCTCCCACAATGATGCTAAGATAATGGTTACAATTCTTGTACACACAGAAGAATCAGATGGAGAAGCATTTAAGGAAAAACCTGAGAGGAATTTGAAAGATGAATAGGAGGCTTAAATTTAGCAATAGAATTTAACAGAGAACAAAAAGTTCAACCCCTGCTAATGCCTCAGTGAAAGAGCCTAATATTGAAGATTTTATGAAATTCTCCGTTACTTCCCCCGTTTCTATGTAATTCAGTCAAGTGTTGTCCTTTATTAAAATGCCAGTTGAAAGACCAAGTTCTCCCATGTGCTTCTGTGATGATTTTGATGGAGTAAGGGGTGCAGAATGGGACTCAGAGTTTTGGTGCTTTTGTCCTGGTTTGTAAATCAAGAATCGTATCCACAAATTCCTTAATTTTGTTTCCCTTCTTCCCCCCACTAACTTTATCCTTTCCAAATTAACTACTTTGGGAGAAACTACATCCAAGTTGAAAACTGTTGACCCTTGACTGGTACTCAAAGTAGTTTTTCTAAGAAATGTCTGATCGAACTCCTATAGCAGACTGTTGGGAACAGGTCCTTTCTGTCTGTAGCTTCCATTTCAATGGCTGTGAGTGGAGGGAGAATGCATAGGACTGAGACATCAAGGAAACCCTCCCACCCATGTCCAGAGTCCTCTTTGGAATAATGGGAGCAACAATTACTACTAATTTGGGAGGGATTTTCAAAAGCATTTAGTGCTGGACTAACTCTGCTCCCACAGAATTCAGTGGCAGTTCTACCCTGAATTCAGCGGGAGCAGAGGTAGGCCGTCATCGAGCACTTTTGAAATTCCCACTTATAGTCATTGGGGAAGTGGTGTGATAACTCCCTTTGTTGGAAGGCCAATACAGAGACAGTCTACTTGCCTCCCTCTTTATTCACGGATGTCTCTTTAAAAAAGAGAGTATCAAAAGGGGAAAGAGGGTGGGGCAATAAAACATATGCATAAGCACTAACAAATTGCTGTGATCACATCTGCATCCATGCCCACTCTACTGGTGGGAGATACCCTCATATCACTGATACACATTTTCCAGTTGCCCTAAACTTCTTTTCCTTTGGATCCTTTCTTTAAAAAGGGACATCACTGAACAAAAGGGAGGCAGAGACATTCCGTTTAAATCACTAAAATATAAAGCACATAGAATTAAAATGAGCAAAGGTAAACAATTGACATGTTTATTACTAAAGCTCCCACACAGGTTTGTACTGTGATGAATAAAGACCCCGAATATGTATATATCATGTGACAAGGAGGATTGGGGGAGGAGGCCTTTACCTCCCTTCTTCCAGCATGGCCTCAGCATCATGAGGCTAGAGGACTAAGACTGATGGGAAAAGCCTTGTTTGAGTGGTGATAACAGCAAGGAGGGAAAAGCAGGCTTTGTCTCCCTTAAGCATTTTAGGATGTGGGTGACGCAGAGCCTCTGTCTCAATGGTAGCAGAGAGAGTGATGGTGAAGGCTTATGTTCAACAATTAATTAGACAGACATTTGGTACTGCTGTGAATAAATGATTCAGAAGTAGCTAATGATCTTAAGAGATTACTTTTCCACCGTTTATTGTCATCAAATGCATTTGGGTGGGTTAATACTTTGTGCTCAAGAAAGCACAATGTGATTCAGTCAATGGCAGCCCAGGAAAGTAAGATCCAAACCCCACAATTTACAACATTGAGTTTCATGATCCTAAAATGCAGTGCAAACCGAAACAGAGAAATGGAACTTGATATAGGTTCCAACTACCAGCTCTATAAAACATAAACTTTTCCATACTTCATGCCTTACGTGAAAACAAGCAATCATTTTAACTTTCTCATGCACATATATGATATGGGAATGAGTAGGAGACAGATAGGATGGAGTACTTTTACCTTACTTGGTTAGCTACCAACCTTAAGCCTACAGTAATTTATCAGGATGGACATCTTTCACAAAGCAACATAATTCAGATTCTGTTCTATATAGGTTCATATTCCAAGGCTTATCACTATAGTATCTGCATGCCTTCCAGTAGAGTGTTAGGCAATGTGACCAGCATCTGTCATGTGGTGTTTGTTCTCTCATTTTCTCACCAGGGCAGAAGTGTGTGCAACAGTGTGTCTTGTTTTTGTTGGGTTTTTTTTTTGTTTTAAATTTGCTATGCGTGTGTGTTAGAGAAGATAATGTCAAATAAATGTGCCAACGTGGCGATTAATGACCACGTTGATTAATGACTACTGCCCTGGCCTCACTGTACTTAATTTTGGAACTCAGTGGTGCATGATACTGTCTCTTATCCTTCTAAATCTTGAATCAGCGAATTAGATCAGCTTAACCTATCTCTCATCAAAAAGTTCTCAAACTTTGCAAACAAAATATGCCAAAGGGATCTTTGGCCCAGATTAAGGACTCAGAATCATAAATCTAAAACTACTTAGGAAATGATTCATGGCCTTGGTTTTGAAAGTCTCAAGAAAAAGAAATGCAATTCATACTATATTTCTAAATGTAAAGGTTTCACTTCTAGTTTGCCTCCTAAGAACGTCAAAAATCAGATAGGATGACCACCGAGTTAGTGAGAATTTGGTTATATAGGGCCATAGTTCATCTGAGCAAACAGTGAGCTAAAGGGCACTGCAGAATACTGGGAAATTAATCTCATATTTAAAATATTTATATATCTTTATTTTGGATATCTAAGTGTCAGTCGTAAAGTTCTGCTTTCTTTTCCTCCAGGCAATCTATTAAATAGTTCACATGCAGTTACAGAGCTGTCATCATGGAGGTGTAATGAAAAGTATGGGATTCATTCTCAATTTTCATCATCTGTTCAGTAAGGACTCATTTTGAGGTTACTCTTTAGCTATAGCACCTTGGGCTATGATCCTGTTAACCCTTATAAGCTAAATCAGATCAAGCCTTGTCAGTATTTGGATGGGAACCCTCAAAGGAAAACTGACACAACACAGGAACCTGTGACAATATCCTTGCAATGGGCACTTGTCCCTCTGAATCAATACTCCCACATGGTGCACTGTGCCAATAAAGTGCAATCTCTTGAGTGAGATGAAAAACCAACATCCTGTTCATCTTTGGTTTTTGAAGGTCCCATGGCACTTTGTGCAAGACTGCAAGGATCTAATTCATGGACCTTCTCCATCTCTCAAAGTAGATGAGCTTCCTTCTCCAAGAATTGAAAATCCTAGTGTCTCAAGGCTTGGTCCTTCACTCCAGCCCTGACTTTCTCAAGTTCCAGGTATTGCTTGTGAATACTCTATCCTGACAAGCCAGGGGTTGCAGACAAAGTCCTCAAGGTCCTCCTTTGCTCTCAGAAAAAGGATGACTTCCTATGCTTCCTACAAGGTTGTTCTCTTCTAATGCCAGGATTGGCTGATCTTTGACAAGAAGCCTCAATTTCTCTCCATTCTGGAGTTTCTCCAGCACAGGTTTCAAAAGAGTTTTTTCGCAGCCCCCTTGGGGATCAAGTCTTATCTGTAGGCCTTTATCCTGCACCCACTGAAGTCAGTGGTAAGGCATAGTGCCACCTTACGGGGATTGCTTTTGCAGTGGGTTTCCATATCTGGTGATGAGGTTCCTCAAAGCAGTATTCTGTCTTAGGCCATTGATCAAGTCTCCTGTTTCTTCACTGGAATCGCAGTCCAGTCCTTAATGTCCTTTGTGTGGATCACTTGCAGAACCTTCATTCTTTCCATGTCTCCCTCCTTTCTTAAGAGCTTGCTTTTCTCATAGCTATTACTTCACCTCATGATTTGGTGATTAGCTTAATAAAACCATGTGATTCCTGAAATGCAGAACACTGTTCTAATGTGATAATGTGCAAATAGCACAACACGGTGTCCAGATGTTTTGTAATGATGATTTTGTATCCCCCTGCAAATCCAGTTGATGGTGATGAAAGGTTAAAGGCAAAGCCATCTGATGATGAATTAACTTTCTATCTGTCAAAGGTTGAATATCACTTTCTCAGATACATAGCCTGTTGATATGGGAGACTAAATGACTCTAACACATGTCCATTATATGAATCTTTCTCCATCCCCAAATAATAAGTCATACTCTCATTTGGGGTCTCTTCTCCTTTCCATATGTGCATTGATGGGTGTTACATGCACTTACTGAAGATGCATATTTGAGTGCTAGCAGAGTTCACTGGATATTTAAGTCTCATTAGATGGATATGAATAAAATATTTTAGTGTAGAAAGTTACAATGCCTCTGGTCTCTGCTTTATTAGAAAGGCTGCCAGGTGTAAGTCATTGTGGGTTTTTACTTAATAGGGTAAATATTAAAATAAAGTAAAGATCTGTCCTTTGAACAGCTAATGAGAGAAATCTGAGCTGAATGTGGGACAGAAGAAAATAACTGTAAGACTTGGTGGAGAATTAGTAGCATTAGGAACGTACACGTCGGAAACAAAATGAATTTACATTATCTCTTAACATTTTGAGGAGTCTGGTTCATGGTTTTAGCGGATTAACTTGACATGATTGTAATTGCAAGCTAACATGAGATACCCTGAGGTTCCCCCAGAATCCTAGTAGTTTTTTAGCAGTAATTTAGACCTGATTTGTTTTCCTACATAGTGTCTTTATTTCGCTGAAGCAGCTCTCAGTTACTGTTCAGGAAGAATGATATACATACGTTATAGGCCAAGTGAGTGTATATTTCCAGCAGTTTTATTGGCTTCACGTGCGCTCGGCACAATCCCTATGATGAACAAATTGGCAAATGGATTCTGTGTGGTGAAACCACAGCCTTCTGTTGTTCTCTTTCTATGTGCAGTGCTAATTAAACTCTAAAGTTACAAATAGCTTTTTAAACAGTCATAGGGAGAAAACCAAAGGGCAAAAACATGCCTCCCTCTGCCAGGAGTATCTCTGATGAACTCTGAAGGATGGAGCCACATTTTCGTCTCTGGGTAAGGGGAGGGTTACCAAAATGTGAGGCTTTTAAAGATATATGGCAGTAAAGGAAAAATAGGTATAGGAACCTTCCCCTTCCTGAGGAAAGAAGTTGTCATTAAGAGGCATTTGGAAAGTAAAAGGGCCCTTCTTATTACGCAGGAGTTATTTGCAAATACACCACAAGATTTCTTCCATTCCACAATAAACAGTGGATGTGCTAACATAACACTTTACCATGACCACAGTTATTTTGACAACAGCCTAGCTTGGAAACTTAGTTGTGACTTTTTTTAAACCAAAATGTCATTCTCATGAAAGCTGTCAGACTTGCAGCCTTGTCCCTACAGGAGCTATAGCATGAATAGAGCACTGCAAGCTTTTCCCACTTGTGCCTAAGACCTGGTCTAGAGGAAGCAATCTTGTGTGTTGTGAGGGCATTTCAGTCTCAAAGCCCAGCCAGTCTTTGGCATCTACCCAGTAGGAACAGGACTGTGATCACCAGTTCATTTCACAGAAGCCACCGAGCAGCCACGAGATTAGGGAAGGGTGAACTCATTTTTTTTTTTTTTTGCTCAATTTTGAGCACATTCAAATATGTGGCTTTGAAAGTTCAGCTTGAATTTGAACAATCTTGAGTTCATGCTCCACTTTAGGAGAAGCTGAAGAAAGATGCAATGAGGAGGAGAAAATATTCTAATGAAAAACAAATATACATAGAGCATGGTATGAATAGAGGAAAAAACACATACTGAGAGAGAGGAGAGAATAATTCTCATGGAAATATATATAACACAGAGAGAGAGAGCGCTACTCAATTCTGCAAGCCTAGCTTTGGGGAGGTGTTGTGTCTTTCATACATAGGACAGGCTTCTCTTTAAGTAGAAAACTCTGAATCCTGTTCTCCCTCTGAAAGACCCAAGTGACTGCCATTGAAGACAATCTTGTGGGGCAAAAATTGGGCCCCTTTAAAAAAAAAATATGAATCAACCTATGGGGGGGGGTATAAAGGAAGAAAGGTTCACAAACCTGAACCAGGTTTTAGGAGCTCAAAATATAGTTTGCAGGGATCTTCAGCTACTCTCATGCCTGTGTTTGACAATAATGACTTCTGATCACCATCACCTATGTTGGATTTTGAATCGAGGACCTAGGCACAAAAGCCTCCATAGATCATTACCAGTTTCTTAAACCATCCAGTTCCCCACTTGAAGCATTTAAATATAAATGAAATCAGGTCAGCAATATATATTTAATTTCTGCAATGCATGTCTTTCTGAGATAGGTGGGGAAGCATAGCCTTCTTCATACTGTGAAATACTTCCATTAGTCTTTTCTGCTGTGGTTTTGTTACTGACGTCTGACAGGCAACATTTTACCACATCTCTGAGAGAATATGTAGGGTTTAGAAATATTAAATGAGAATAGATTGTAGCTAAAACTGTAATTAGAAACATTCATATTTTGTACAGTTAATTATATATTGAAGATATTTATACTCCTCCAGTTAACACGTAACATGCAACTAAAGAATGTGAAACAACCCTCTGAGTGTTTTATTATTCAGCTAGTAATATAACTTGGTAACCATAGCAAATTAAGTACACATAGTAGATGATTAAAGGGGCTGAGGCCCAAATGGAACATAAATAGAGGAGTGTTATGAAGTGACTTCAACTCCTATAGTAGAAGGGTGGTCTGAATTTCTATGGTTTCAGAAGTACAGAGAATCTGAAGAAATTATTACCCAGTGCACAATGTGCTGTGTAATGATGACAGTACCGAGATGGTCATATCACTAGGGAGGGTCTGATCCTATTAGTGCCAATAGGAAATCCCTAAATGTCAAGCCATTTTTAGCTAATCTTCCCCTTGCTCAATTTTCAAGTGGCATGAAGTAGCATCAAGGATTAATGTCTCATCCTAGAAGGAGGCTATATTTTTGGTTTCTGAAATAATTTGTCTTAACTTTAGACAAAAGACTAGGCAACTTGTTCATCGCCTAATTTCTTCAACCTCCTGCCTACACTAATGCAGCAAATAACTTGTGACCAAGTGATAACTTCAATTGGTACAGCACCTTCCATTTGGAAGAATCCCCAAATACTTTACAAACATAAACAACAGTAGTATAGCACAGAGATCACTGTAGGCACACACTTTGAAATGCAGCAGCTGTTGTATAGTGCATAGCAGCACTATAGAAAAATGTAGAGTAGGAAGGGAACAGCATTGTACCCAATTGAGATTGCAGGTGAGTTTTAGATAGGTACCCAGATACTCAAGTTAGAATTTGGCCAGGATATCAGGATTAAGATGAGAGCTGGCCAAGTGCTACAAAACACATTTGTGGACTTTCATCCAAACAATAAAAATACAGATTCATTTAAAAAAATGGGCCCCATTAAATTTAATTTTGTTACAAGTGTCCCGTAAAGAGGTGCATACAAAAACCATTTGCAGTGTTCAGCGAGAAGTTTGTTGGACCTATAAAAACTGGAACAACGTTGCATATTCTTAAGGTGCCAGTAGGTGGAGCTCATCTATTAACATGTGTACTGACATCTCTGCTTACAGAGCACTCCTGTATCCGATTTCTGGGTGAAAATAATTCTTGTGCAGAGAGCCAGCTATTGCTTAAATCCAGGCAGAGGTGCCTTGGAGATCTTTTGTTCAGCTCCTCGGATGAGAGGATGTCTAGGCGCAGGTCTCTGAGATCTCTGTTTGACCACTTTGTGAGGTTAGTGTCTCGTTACCAGTGGCTGAAGTAGATCCAAACAGGAAGGGGTCCTCCAGTCACAGTGTCTGTATATTATAAGTATTTACAATGTGGTGTGAAGTGACACTGCATCTTCTCATTTAATGGGACATGGCAGGGGGGAAATAATAATATATATTCATATAGCACATTTCATCCATAGTTCTCAAAGCACTTTACAAAGGAGATTGGCATCATTATCCCCATTTTACAGATGGGGAAAATGAGGCACAGAGAAGTGAAGTGACTTGCCCAAGGCCACCCACTAGGTTAGTTGCAGAGTTGGGGCGATGTTCTTTATTGCTGTTTACTTGGGGACAGATAACAAAGGTATCTGGGTGACTAAAGATGCAGACAGGCACATTTGTAAATTCCATTAGTCACAGGCAATGCATGAAGGGTGGCATGCAGGGTGACGTGCTCCCCTACCCCCCGATTTCTGCCTTCCATTTAGCACAGAGGTTTTCAGACTGTGGGGTGTGCCCCTTAGCAGGGTGTGCTACACAGTTTGAAAACTGTTGCCTGCCTCCTGCCAGGAGCTGGCGGATTGTAAGCTGGTGGGAGCTGTTTTGGCCCCTGCCTCTTTGTGCTGTGGGCGCCGGGCCATTGGCTGGCTGTCCAGCAGCCCTTCCTGCCTTGGTCTCTGAGCCAGGCCACGTCTGCACACCTGGGCGCTCCCCAGCCAGGGTGAGCGGCACAGCTACAAGCTGTGCCCCTCATGCGTCTTACCTGTCCCCCTCTGGAGCTGGCCCTGGCCCATGGAGTGCGGCTGCCATGAGATGCTCCCCAAGACACCCACTTGCCACTGCCCTGGTAGTCCTGGCTCTGCTGCTGCTCCTCAGCCCAGAGGAGACACGTGGGGCAGTCCTGTGCCCCCACACCTTTAAATTTGCCCCCCCCATAAAGAGTTATGTGTGTCTGCCATTAATCATCTAAGTGAGTTAGGTGCTTAACTCCCGTTGACTATATGCATCTTTAGGTTCCTAAATAGCTTTGAAATTTTGGCTTTTAGTGCTTGTGGTGTACTTGGCCCTGGGCAAATACTAGGGAAAAGGTTGTCCCATTTTTAGAATTGAAAAAGCTGAAGAGAAGGGCAATGAAAATGATTAGGGGGATGGAACAGCTTCCATATGAAAAGAGATTAAACAGACTGGGATTTAGAAAAGAGATGACTAAGGGGGGTATGATGGAGGTCTATAAAATCATGACTGGTGTGGAGAAAGAGAATAAGGAAGTGTTATTTACCCCTTCACATAACACAAGAACAAGGGGGTCACACAATGAAATTAATAGGCAGCAGGTTTAAAAGAAACAAAAGGAAGTACTTCTTCATACAATGCATGGTAAACCTGTGGTACTCATTGCCGTGGGATGTTGTGAAGGCCAAAAGTATAACTGGGTTAAAAAAATTAGATACATTTATGGAAGATAGTTCCATCAATGGCTATTAGTCAAGATGATCAGGGATGCAATCCCATAGTTTCGATGTCCCAAAACCTCCAACTGCCAGAAGCATCTGACACTGGCCCCTGTCAGAGACAGAATATTAGGCTAGATGGACCATTGGTCTGACCCAGTCAATGGCCATTCTTATGTTCTTATGATCCTAAAATATCCATCTTTAACAGACATAAAGGTTAAAGATCATAACTTTAGGTAGGAGGCGCAGTTTTCAGTTTTTATTTGCTCACTTTTGTTTCCTTTGCATGTCTCTCCTTTATCTGTCTATATTCTTCTCAATGGTATATGAGGGTTGGATCCTAAACTCACTCATATAATTCCATGCCCATTTTATACCCCCACTTTCCAAAACCTTTTTACACATATAGAAACAAGTAGACAAATATGCAGTGTATCCCTGTGTTTGTAATATAGAATGGGCTATAATGTTAATGAGAGATCTGATGACATAATGATTTAATTAAAATTTCTGTCCAGACAAGCGAGGGATATTTGTTTGCTGTGCTACCTTAGACGCCCGAGTGCAGAGATATAGCTACCTTGACTTTCACAGAGCTATGTTGATTCACACCGTCTAGGGATCTAGGCATCCCTGGCCCCCAAACTGAATCACAGGTACATTCATAGAGAAAAAGCACCTTGCCTTAAAAGTTCAAGACAAAAACTATGCAGCGTTTTTACCTTAATTAAATATGGTTTAAGGTGGGGTGGATTTTTTGTCTCCCTTTCTTTTCTCTGCTTATCTCAAGCCTTTTTATCTCTTATCAATCAGCCAAATGGAATAGAGAGAGGAAAATGTCCTTCCGCAGTATTCCCCTCTAACGCACCCCAAACTACTTTTAAAACTTAACACTATTTTTTAATTTTCTAGGTTGCTTTCCACCCAGCTCTCCCAATCCATAGTTTTCTGACTTTTGGTCAAAGAAAAACAAAAATGTCTTGTGATGAAGCCCATCAGTCAAGCAATAGTTAGTGACTTCTGAAAGCAAGAGAAAATATTTCACTGAGCAGTAAAGCTTTCCTTTGTGCTAGGTCCTTCACTGCAACCTTAGTGGCTGCAGAAGTACATTAGATAATTATCTCATATACCCACAGCACTTTAGATATCCCTGTATTTGGTTTTATTCCATCAGATTTGTGAACCAATTTAACCTAGCTCTAGCAATAAACCTTAGAGTTTGTCTGAGTTGTATTTGAATCCTTTGATTTTGTCACCTTCTCAGCCAGTCTCACTGATGTAAATGTTTTCCGTCTCTCAAGTGATAACTATCATTTCTATAATTGGTCTTACTCTTACTACTTCCAGTTAGAGTGCGCAGAGCTCCTACACATTCAAGCTCCACTCAAGTAGGGATGAAGTGGTGTGTAGGACCTTGGGTAGGCTTGCTGAATCAAATCATATTGAATTTCACTCGATAAATGCATTCAGCTAGGTTGCTTTCCTCAGACAAAGCAAACTTTTGCTTCCCAAGCCCTGTCCCTTTTGTTTGCACTGGAGTCTGTTCTCTGATTCCTTGCAATGAAGGACTTGCTGACAGATGGGTTGGTGGAGTATAAAGTGAAGTCCCTTGGGAAATCTCCCGTTACTACAGCCAAACTATCTAATCTGTGACATAAGACATAACCCTCAGTATGATATAATGACAGAAAATTTCCCGATGGCCCTCTCTGGTATGTGGTTTTGTTTTTTCAGATATCACTCAAGGATTTCAGAGGAAAATGTATCTTGTGCAAGCAATGACATTTCTTCTTTCTTCTGCAGTTCTTATGGGTGATCTCATTGCATAGGAAGGGAAGGCACTATCACCCTGATGGAACCTGGCTCAATAAGGTTCTGAGGCAGGCTACTAGATTTAAATATTAATCTGATGAGGTTCAACAAAGACAAGTGCAGAGTCCTACACTTAGGACGAAAGAATCCCATGCACTGCTACAGACTGGGGACCGAATGGCTACGCAGCATTTCTGCAGAAAAGGACTTAGGGGTTACGGTGGACGAGAAGCTGGATATGAGTCAACAGTGTGCCCTTGTTGCCAGGAGGTAGGGGCATTGCCAGCAGATTGATCGTTCTCCTCTATTTGACATTTGATGAGGCCTCATCTGGAGTACTGTGTCTAGTTTTGGGCCCCACACTACAAGAAGGATGTGGAAAAACTGGAGTGTCCAGCGGAGGGCAACAAAAATGATTAGGGGACTGGAACACATGACTTATGAGGCGAGGCTGAGGGAACTGGAATTGTTTAGTCTGCAGAAGAGAAGAGTGAGGGGGGATTTGATAGCTGCTTTTAACTATCTGAAAGGGGGTTCCAAAGAGGATGGATCTAGACTGTTCTCAGTGGTAGCAGATGACAGAACAAGGAGTAATGGTCTCAAGTTGCAGTGGGGGAGGTTTAGGTTGGATATTAGGAAAAACTTTTTCACTAGGACGGTGGTGAAGCACTGGAATGCGTTACCTAGGGAGGTGGTGGAATCTCCTTCCTTTGAGGTTTTTAAGATCAGGCTTGATAAAGCCCTGGCTGGGATGATTTAGTTGGGGATTGGTCCTGCTTTGAGCAGGGGGTTGCACTAATTGACCTCCTGAGGTCCCTTCCAACCCTGATATTCTATGATTCTGTTATTCTCATATTCAACCTTCATTGAAATAATAACAGCAATAAAAGACAAAAAAAATTACAAATGCTACAGATTCAAGATCAGTCTGTAACTCACAGCTAAGGAAAACTTTTATTTACTTTACAAGTATCTGCATTTGTTGTTAAATTATACTTATTAGCATATAAATTTTTCTCAAAGTTCCAGTGGTGGTTGCTGTTGCTGCCATTCAAGTCGGTTGCCCTTCAACAGTGCCTGTCTTTTTTTTCCCGGTGTTTTTTTGTATAATGTCTTTGAGGACTTATGTACATGAACATTTAATTTGCAGCAAGCTGGGATATGAATCTGCCCTGTGCTAGCCTGCTACACTAACTGTCCATGTGGACCCTATTGACATATGCTAACAGTTCCTCGATGCACCTTGTTCTAGTCCTGTTTCAAAGCAGTGCAGATCAAAGCGCAGTAAGGAACTCTGAGTGCACATCAGCAAGGTCTACCTGGAGAGTGCACGGTAGCCTACTGCAGGGTAGATGTACACCCCTGCTTGCTGTGAACTAAAAGTTCATGAAGACAAGCCCTAAGAGAGAACAACAGAACACTAAAGTATGAATTGTTTCTTTAGGTTAGCATCTCATGAGAGAGATGAAGAGGGCTGCAGACTAGATTTCCATTTCTCTAATCGTTGCAAGGTGTTCAGACAGTATGGTGTCTGACATAGTCTAAAAACCTAGACAGACCTTCTCCAAAGCTTCTAGCCCCATATATCCAGCAACTGTTACCTTAGGAAAGGGAGGATCTGAGATCAGTTTGACTGGAGTTATTCCAGTTGGCCTTGAGAATTATCTGAATGTAGATTTTTATTGGGGTTTTTTACTGATTGGGAAATCTCTAGAGGCAAAATTGAATACCTATGCCTCAAAACCACAACATCCGGATGGTATTACAATCTCCTATGAAAAACAACAGCAAATTATGAATACAAAACAAAATGTTACTCAACACAATGTGGAATGTACAAAATCGCTCTACCTTGAACTTGTTTGCTAAGAATATTTAATTGTAAGCAAATATCTGGAATGTATGAAGAACTTCCAGAAGAAATGTTCATGTGGGTGTTTTGGGTTGAGTAGAACAACCTAATGTTGCTGAGACTCCTGATAGTGTAGCAAAATTTGATAAAGACACTTTTGAAAAAGCATGTCATTGCATTTAGAGATATCCCTATTCTATTGAATCACCAGATCAAAATGAAAAGAATTGGGCTGTGTCAGCTCTAGTTTATGTCCCTAATTAAACTGTGCCTTTGAAAGGTTTCTCAGGTCAAGAGAGAATTTTTAAAACATGACAACATATACACAAAAAAGAAATATTTCATGCTGCAAAGACTGTTCATACTGTGGGCCAAGTTCCTAGTTAACTCACAGCACTGGCCAATAGCATAGCAGCTAATAGGGTGGGACAGGGAGTAAGTCAACTTAAATGTGGCTCTGTATATTTCCAGATTTGTCCCCTGTGACTTATCAAAGAAGGAAATTTTTTTGGTTTTCTTAAAATGAATTCTGACAGCTTGGGATGGAAGTTAATGTCTTTTTTTTTCCTGCCAAAATTCATATAATTCGGGGTGGAAAAATGTATATTTTGTAGCTTATGAGGAAACCAAGTGTTTACTGGATACTATGCTGAAATGGAATTGTCTATGCCAGATTGCTGTACAGTTACTATAATGATATATAACAGCACATTTTTACCAGTTGTGTTCCCTGTGCACTCTGGCTCTTGCATAAATACTGAGCTTCTTAATTGTCATACGCTATGCAAAGCCATGTACTCCAATTGCCATTATTAGCCAATGAGAGTACAGGGACTTGTAAAATTGCTGTATAGTCCGTTGACAGTATTGTGAATATCCAAATCTCTGCATTTGGCTATTATAGCTCTTAACCTGATTTTTCAGACGTGATGAAACTACCTCCAAAGCTCAGCACCTTTGAAAATCATGCCATCTGGTCTGACAGGAGCCTACACTCAAAATATACAAGCTGTTTGCCAGCAACAAACATGCAACTGCTGCTGCTTACTCTTTTTTCAACTGAAGCAGAAAAACTCCAAAAGGTACATGAGAGAAGCCGGGAGTGAGGGAACCCCTCCAAAAATTAACATGGGGCTCTGAAATAGATGAAATTAAATCTGTTTAAAAATATAATTGGAAGACCTTTGACTAATTAACCTCCTTCCTCCATCTGTCTTACCAGCTATCCCCTTTTCTGCCTATAGGTTGGCAAGTGTCTTGTCCTCCAAACAACTCCTCTGCGTGTGTGTTATTGTTTGCCTTCTTTCACTGGAAGGTTCCCAGCTATTTGGGGAGAAAAGTCTCGCTAACTTGGAGGATAAGACGTAGGTAGGTGGGGAAAGATGAAAATAAAGAAACAGGGAAGGGGAGGTGATAGAGGTGGAGTAGTGGGGAAACAAAGTTTTTAAATGCTTTAAAACAATTTCCCTTAAAGAAGTTTGGCAGCCTGTTTTGTTTGTATGTTTATCTTCTCTCTCACTTAAAATTTGAATATTTAATTAAAAACATCAGAATAATGAGAACAACTTGAGGGTATTTCCTTTTAACTCATTAATATCCATATCCTGGTCTGAATAAACTCCTTAGCATTTGGCCTCAAAATTTATTCATCCAGGATCCAGTTATTTCTTTGTAAATAGGAAGCAACCTCAAGTTATCATTTAAATACATTTATTAGAAACTGAAAATATACCGCAGCCTGACAATAATGATTTCACTGTCAATTCAACTAGTCCAGAATTCTAAAGTACATGTTAATTGAATTACATATTGCTGGTTAAATTAAAAGGTCCCTTAACTTTTATAATGGAGGCAAGATTTTTACAATGTGTATTGATGGTTCCTAGAAATTGTTCTTTAACTTTCACAACATTTAGCTTTTGGTACTTAACAAGGCTAGTGTGATATTTCTTATACTATTTGCTCATTTGATTTAGTTCTTGTATTAACTCAAAAGGGAAAGGATGTTCTTGTGGATAAAGCACATGGAGGGGTCAGAAAAATCTAGGTTCCATTCCTGACTCTGCTGAGCACTTGCTGTATGACATTGGACAAGTCACTTAGGGTCACTTCTCAATGGTGTCTAGGCACCTAACTCCCATTGATTCCATATCTTAAATACCTTTAAAATTCTGCCCTTTAAGGGCAGTTGTTCTGGGCGTTTCCAGTGGAAAGACTCAACGTTGACTCCAGAGGACTGTGGATAAGATTAACCTCTCTGAGTCTCAGTCTCTACATCTGTAAAATGGAAATAATATTTAATTACCTTACAGGACCCTGTGAAGCGTAACACTTTAATGTTTGCAATGATCATGAAGATCCACCCACAGAAGGCACAATATTTGTATGGCCATTGCTTCCTAAGGCCTCTGACAGGAGTGGGGCACCATTCTGCTAGCAATGTACAAAATGGTCATCATCTCACATTTACTCCCCTCAAAAGCCTCATTCTTTTCAGTGTATTTTTCCCACATAGGGGAGTGGAAAGTTCAGGACTTTCATTTTGCTGTGTGACCTTTTAATTGTTTCAACTTGGATGGTGGATTTTGCCACATCCACCAGAGAGCCTATGGGTTGACTGTAGGGAAAGTCGATTCCATTGCTAGATCCCTGGTCTCAGCAGTGTTGCACAGCCCCTAAGGCACCTTTGGATTTTACAGCCCCTGCAAGAGTCATGCTGCTAGGAGTTTCCTTCTGAATCCCCCACAAGTGGTTGTGGGATACCAGGAGAAGTGGGTGGGGTGGGTGAATAGAAAGATTCCAAAAAACTTGTGAGGATTTGCTCTATGGGATTTTGGGGGAAGATACTGGAACACTCCAGCCAGCCAACAAGCTCCAACCCTCCTCAAACTGCAGATCTTCATGGAGGAGCTTCCAAAGAATTGAAGGGAAGGAGGAGCATGCCATGGGTGCCCTTCTGTGCCCTCCCAGCTGAGAAGTGGGCTAAGCACCTTAATTGAATTGGCTCGTTAGCACTGACCCCCCACTTGGTAACGCAACTCCCATCTTTTCATATCCTGTGTATTTATACCTCTCTACTGTATTTTCCACTCCATGCATCTGATGAAGTGGGTTTTAGCCCACGAAAGCTTATGCCCAAATAAATTTGTTAGTCTCTAAGGTGCCACAAGGACTCCTCATTGTATTAGCCCCAAAGAATCCTTGTAATCTCTGAAACCAAGGTTCCAGATTGTGTCCAGTTCCTGCACAAATGTGGTGAGAGGCTCCTTTTATGCTCTCCTTTTGCAGATCTGCTCAGAGGATGGGCACAATTTGGCTGTTACCCTTTCTTTGTTCCATTTCCCCTTAACTGTCCAAAACCACAGAGGTGCCATAGAGGGCTTTTGAAGATAAAACATGCTATACAGTACTGGGCAGATCCTGAATTCTTTGTGCATCCAGAACTCTCGTTACAGTCACTGGCAGTCTTGGATGTGCAAGGAATGCAAACTCAAGCTCTGTAAGAGTAAAGCATTAGAATTAAATCCCGTTTAAACCTATTACAAGCTCTTGTCCTTGCTGAGGATTAACTGCATGAACTTTTAAAAGCAATCATTTTTAGAGCTATGAACGGGGGGGGGAGGACACCCAAAAAACTGAGAACATTTTTTGAGAATGGCAACATAAATTTTTTAGCCCTGTAACTCAACATCCGCTTTCCTGATTTTATTGAAACTTTCCCACAGAAAGTCACTTATGGGTGGAAACTAGACATAAAAGCCAAGAATTTAGAGCATATGTGCATTAAGTTAGACCTCTGTCTCTCTTTAGGCACCTTCATAAGTGGCATGATTTTCAAAAGCACTAAGCACCCAGATGCTCCCATTGTGTAGCACAGCACTTTAAAACTTAGGCCACTTATTTAGACACTTAAATGATAAATGGCGAGCCCAACTTCAGGCACTCATTTTTGAAAACCTTGGTTGAGAATTTTAAGCCCAAACAGAATTTGGGGACTTCCTTTTCTTTCTATTTTTTATTTGCTAAAGTTAAAGGGGTAAAAGACATCGCTTGGAATGGCTTCTTGAGACTTAACCTTAACATGCTACTGGGACTGCACAATATATCTGAATGCCAACTATTCAAGTAACCATACTAATTCCGAAAACAAAATCTATCACAGTTCAGGGCAACTGCACCTGTATCCCCATCAATGGTTCAGTTGAGGGCATCCACTTTGAGCCTTCCCGCTCCCCCGCTATTGACTTTCTTGGGTGGAGAGACATGTCTCTCTCCCTTCTGACAAGGGTATTTCCAGGCTGCACTGTTCCCTGCCTTCACTGTGTTATTCTGAGCTGAGACAGGCTACCTGAGTTACACTTACTTGCTTTTTCTTCAGGCATGGTTAACAGTGTGACTGCCCACAGTTATTGATATCACACAGCTCTTTTTAGCAAGGCCTATTTTATTATTAGGTTAAAAGTACTACTGAGAAAATATATTAAACAATAAAAGAACCGACATCCATGCTAATTAGCTTACCAGACATCACTCCAACTCTAACATGGGTTTTGTCAGAAGCAATCCTTGAACACCCCATCCCAGGAGTTTCCTTTGTAGTCACAAGTTCATCACAGCTTCCGCTCAGAACAAGCACATTCACAACATTTTTAGTCCCCTTTTTATAAAGCCCAGGGAGTCTTTGACCTGGAGTTTCCAGGAGTAGCTAATTAGTAGACAGTGGGGCTCTCCCCAGGGCGTAGCTTCAAAAGTCTGGCTCCAGAGGGAGAATGTTGAGTTCCCTCTTTCCATATACATTCCAAAAAATCCACTTTACACATGTTGTTCTAAAAATTCCTTTGAAGTTATGAGCAATCCCACAATAGCACATAAACATTTGCATTTTTAATACAACAAATCCTAAATCTGTTAAATGTAATTCAATCAGGTTTAACTTAATTCAGTAAAGTGTGTCCAGGATATAGTCAGTCTGTCACAACATCGATTCCATATATATTTACACACACATATATAATGTTTCTGTGCAGTGAGAAATTTCCTACCTTCGGACAGATGCATCCAACTCTCATTTCAGTAGGGCTAATGAGTGCTTATCTGAAGGCAAAATGTGGCTATATAGGTTTAATGTGTATGTGTGTGCATGCATAAATTTAATTACAATGTAGGCATATATTCATTATGTTAGATAGTCCATTGTAAGTGATCCAGCAGGATATCTCAGTCCAGTTCCACAGCGGCCTTTTTTGTGTGTGTTTCTCCTTTTAAAATGTGACTGAAGAAACCACAGCTATTTCAGTAATGTTAACAGAGATGGCAGTAGTGCAGAATTTGAAAAATAAAGGAATGTAGGTTATACTTTCCTTTCGTGTATTGATCCTCCATGCCATGGTAAACAGTGCTCCAAGAATGATGAGCAGCTCTGCTCAAGCTCTCTGGGATATATTTACTAGCTTGGCTTGAACAAGGTTGATTTCATTAATAACATAGCATTAGCTGAACTGTCAGGACACTTAAGAGACATTTCTTTTGTGTTATGTGTACGAATTGGTAGGAAATTTCTAGAATGGAAGTGAATATGCAAATTAGATGATGTAGTGTTTGTAGGGTAAGACTATGCTAATAGTTGATAAGCCTCTTAGTATGTCCAGGGTGAACTAGATGTTTCCAGAAACCTGGTCAGACTCAGAATGATCTGAGTTATATAGCTAATAAAAACAGATGTGCCTTCTCTGCAGCTAAACCTGGTGCCTCTAGTGATTACTAATCATTACATTACCTAGCTGTTCTTTTCATGGCTGAACCAAGCCCCCTGACCCACTTTTCTATTAATCATTCACTGCCTTGAAGTGGTTGATCATCTTCATATGCTCTTGCCAGCAGCTATTTTTATCACTTTCTGGAATGATATAGACCGTTTGAAATAATATTTCCTAAAACCTGGGTTAAGGTAACAATTAAGCACCTTAAATTTCAATATAAGTTTGGTGTTATCTGATAACTTAACAAGGGTTGTGGTATGAATGCATTTTCTGCCTGGTGCCTATCTCATGATCCTAACTTGTTCACTGTACAATTAAGAACATAAGAATGACCCTACAGGTCAGACCAAGGGTCCATCTAGTCCAGTATCCTGTCTTCCGACAGTGGCCAGTGCCAGGTGCCCCAGAAGGAATGAACAGAACAGGTAATCATCAAGTGATCCATCCCCTGTCACTCATTCCCAGCTTCTGGCAAACAGAGGCTAGGGGCACCATTCCTGCCCATCCTGGCTAATAGCCATTGATGGACCTATCCTCCATGAATTCATCTAGTTCTTTTTTGAACCCTGCTATGGTCTTGGCCTTCACAACATCCTCTGGCAAGCAGTTCCACAGGTTGACTGTGCGTTGTGTGAAGAAATACTTCCTTTTATTTATTTTAAACCTGCTGCCTATTAATTTAATTTGGTGACCCCTAGTTCTTGTGTTATGAGAAGTGGTAAATAACACTTCCTTATCTACTTTCTCTGCACCAGTCATGATTTTATAGACCTCAATCATATCTCCCCTTAGCTGTCTCTTTTCCAGGCTGAAAAGTCCCAGTCTTATTAATCTCTCCTCATATGGAAGTCGTTCCATTCCCCTTATCATTTTTGTTGCCCTTTTCTGAAACTTTTCCAATTCCAATATACCTTTTTTTTGATGGGGCGACCACATCTGTACGCAGTATTCAAGATGTGGGCATACCATAGATTTACATAGAGGCAACATGATATTTTCTGTCCTATTATCTATCCCTTTCTTAATTATTCCCAGCATTCTGTTTGCTTTTTTGACTGCCACTGCACATTGAGCTGATGTTTTCAGAGAACTATCCACAATGACTCCAAGATCTTTTCTTGAGTGTAACAGCTAATTTAGACCCCATAATTTTATATGTATAGTTGGGATTATGCTTTCCAATGTGCATTACTTTGCATTTATCAACATTGAAATTCATCTGCCATTTTGTTGTCCAGTCACCCAGTTTTGAGAGATCCTTTTGTAGCTCTTTGCAGTCTACCTGGGTCTTAACTACCTTTAGTAATTTTGTATCATCTGCAAATTTTGCCATCTCACTGTTTACCCCTTTTTCCAAATCATTTATGAATATGTGGAATAGGACTGGTCCCAGAACAGACCCCTGGGGGACACCACGATTTACCTCTCTCCATTCTGAAAACTGACCATTTATACCTACCCTTTGTTTCCTATCTTTTAACCAGTTACCGATCCATGAGAGCACCTTCCCTCTTATCCAGTGGCAGCTTACTTTGCATAAGAGCCTTTGGCAAGCGACCTTGTCAAAGGCTTTCTGAAACTCTAAGTACACTGTATCCACTGGATCCCCTTGGTCCACATGCTTGTTGACTCCCTCAAAGAATGCTAGTAGATTGGTGATTTACTAAAACCATGTTGACTCTTCCTCACAGATTATATTCATCTATATGTCTGACAATTACTCGTGCAGCTGGTTCCTTTGTTGTTGTCACGTAATCGCTCCTCCTTCACCTGGAGAACTCCCTCACAAAACTCCCATGTTAGCCACTCCTGTTCGCAAAAGGGCACAATTTTATTCAGACCTCCACTACCTGTGAGCATCAGTGGTTTTTTATTATTGTACCTTTCTCAGTAACTACTAATAAACGTGTAGCGATTGACTTTGTTTGCTAGCCATACCATACAGTTACCAAATCTTGAATCCCTTACTCAATCAGAAGTCCTACTGACTACAGTAAAGACTTCAAGATTTGTTTCACAGTTATTTCCTGTTCTACATATAATGGCATCAATAGTGCCACAGACACAACTGTGTGGTTATTGCTGACAAATGCTGAATTTTTATTTGTGGCCACTATATTGACAAATAGACACGAGGGGGGAAAATTATTTCCCATTTGCAGCAAATAATTTATTTGATGAATTTACCTCTAGTCACAAATTACCGCTGAACAGACTTTGATTTTTACAAATTTGTTTATTATTTGAAATTGTTTGAATATTTGTTTCAGGCAATGGGTTATTCATGAATGATTGATTTTTATTATATTGTGTTTGCTATATAAAGTGTGCGATGGTTGATGGTCACGTGGTTTTGTTTCCATTCTTTGGCTGGATGACTAAAACTTTTATAAACAGAAGGGAAATCAAAGAGATGTTAAGATGACTGCAAAAACTTTCATGAACAGACTTCGGGACTGATTTTCATTTCATTTAAACTAGGGCCAGTTTACACTCTTCTGACAGCATAAAAGAGTGTAAATGTAATGTACAAAGCAGTGTAAAGGAGCCCTAGTATAAATGAGAATCTTGCCTTTTGCATTTACAGCTGTTCACATAACTATTTGTGCAATTTTGCTTTCCAATAAAGCCTTGGAAATTTAAAAAAAAAAATCGCTCCTAGCAATGTTTTCAGAAAACACACAAGAAGCATCATGAATACTACTAAAGCAAACTGACATTTTTACTTACATTAGTGTTTGTTAAAACTTTTTTCACAATATTCTCCCAGCTCTAGTTCCCATATAATAGAAGCAATTTTTTTGCTTATGTTGGCTACCTCGTGAAAAAAAAATACATTGAAAAATGGATTTGGGATTACACAGTTATAAACCGCAGTAGAAAATTCACAGCCATTAATCTCTAACTGGATTTTTTGTGTGTGTGGGAAATCCCCCCAGCTAAACCTATCAAAAAAACATTGATGTATACGTAAACGTGACATCCACCTGTGAAAGTCACATGTTAAAAGATCAATTGGACAAGGACCATTTAGGATTGTGAAAAGATTCCCCTGTTGATCTGGACATCATTAACAGATTTATTTTGCTGGAATTTCACAGAGGGGAGCAAGGTAACTTTTTTACTGAAAATATGCATAAAAGATGACAAATGAGATGAATGTTCACAACCTAAATGTATCTGTGTGTGTATACAGCACATATATGTGGGTGATATCCATGTAATAGATTACAAAGCCAAAAGCGCATGACAAGTATATTTTATTTTATGGCTTTCTCACCTCTGCTGTCTACCCCAAATCCATCTCCCCTAGGATTTATACTGACATTCCTTAACAGCTAAGCATCTTCAAAAGGCTGCCACTTTTTAAATAAACTTGCTAGCAGAATGATTTCTTCTTTCCCCTCAAAATTAAACTGGCCTGAGGCCTAGGATGGACAATTGCTAGTACTGGACCAGAAACAGCTTTGAGTTCCAATATCTTATGACTCCTCAGGGCTTGAATCAGGAGCTTTATATTCCTGGAATGGGAGTTTTACTTCTCTCTAAATAATCCCTTCTCATAAATAAAATGCAACATAAAATATTGCATTACACAGTCAAAAAATACTCTTAACCTGTTAGTCTCTTCTCTCATAAATGGTCAAGCCATCTACACAATAGAAAATAGCTTATATTATAATTATACCTGAGAATGCTTTGAACTCAATTACTGCACCCAAAAATATAACACATTCTGCAGATATTTAGACTCTTTTCTATCATCCTTGGCAAATAAGTAATGCATTAACCTGGTATGATGAACCTCTCTGACGTTCTCAGCCTACCAGTATATGTGCACACTGGATTATGTGTAGGTGAATATGTGGTCTGTGTTTGGAAGGTGAAATCTCTGACACACACTTAGAAGATGAATAAGGAAGGTACTCTGTAGCTGGATTTCCAGGCTGTATAGGGAGCACAGCTATGATAGCTTTGTCTTTCTGCCTCCTCATAGACTAACAAATTGGTGGAGAATAAAAGTGATGGAGAATAAAAAATGAGATATATTTAAAATTGAATATTAACTAATAACCTTAACTTAAAAATAATGAAGTTCTTTGTCTCTTATGTGTGTGTGTGTGTGTGTGTATAAGCTTTTTATTATAAAGTTACCTATATGTTTTTCTGATGTAGTTAGAAAAATCTGGAATTAATTTTAAAAGAAAATGTTCCTTTAAATAATTACAATTTATTTATCTATTATTTCTTTGGACTTATACAAAAAAGAAAAGGAGCGAATAGCAGGGTGCCCCTGACACAAAAGACAAAATCACAACAACATTAAATAGCAGTTTTCCCTCTTGATATCCAATATAAGAGAACCATTATACTGTGGATGACTCTGTTTCACCTAAAATGGAGCATGACCCAGGCTAAGTGTGTGTGTGTGCATCAAAGGGAGAAGAGTAGTGTTGCCTTGTCAAAACATATAAATAAGGGACTCAGTCTGGTCTTTACAGCTGCTGTTCCTGTAAGGAGAGGCTCTGATTGACGGGTAACACAACCAGCTCACACTATTACTGTGAAAGCCATAAAAGTCCAATTGATTCTGGAGTTGAAGTATAAGATCTTTATTGTAAATAAGGCTCACTGGGGCTTAACATTGTAAAGAACTGGAATGGTTCTGGGCAATGGCACTGGTAAATAAAACCCACACTGCACTGGAAGACTCATCTTTTGACTTCCCTAAGGGCCCAGACCTTGCTGAGGCAAAAGTCCCACTAAAGTTAACAGAATTTATTCCTGAAGGAGGGATGTAGGATCTGGCATAATCTTGCCTCTATGTATTAATTATTATGATAATGGCCAACCAAGAACAGGGCCCCATTATGTAAGGCACTGTACAAACACAGAGTAGTAGACAGTCCTCACCCCTAAGAGCTTATATTTAAGCCAATGAGAAGACTGTCATTGGATTCAATGGGAACAGATTAGCCAGTTGATTACTACGGCTGTGCCCAGTGCTACAGGGGGCTCCAGGACTGCAAAGGTATCCAGCTGCTGCACAGAGGCATAAAAGGGTGGGAGGATCCTTGCACCTTCCCCTCTTGTGCACCCATAGAGCAGATGAGCACAATTTGGCCCTTAAATTGAAGTTTCTTCTCTGTAAAGCTCCATGTATATTGGGGGGGGGGGGCTGTAGAAATAACTAATTGTATGAATATGAATTAAATGTTTATTTCATTAATATCTCATATATCTTCCTTCCACCACTGAATTGTTTCTGTCAGTAGATTTTTCTAGTGCTCAGTCTGGTCTATTTTTATATGTTCCAAACAATGGAGTGTCCACTATTTCCCTGGGAGAATATTCCCCATTGTAATAGTTATGCCAGGAAGTGTTTCCTGATATTTAGCAGAATTTTCTCTATCCTCATTCCACCTTATTACCCCTAGTTATTCCCAGAGAAGAACTTTATATATACTTCAAAAACTTGTTTATAAAATGAGACATAAATGTATTTAACCTGTAATCAACCTAAAGCCTGGTTAATCTACTAATGAGAATCATGAAATGATTTCTAAAATTGTTCTAGAATGGGTTGAACTAACAGATGGCGTAATTCCAGGGATATATATAAAATAAAAAGAGAAAGCACAAACCAAAAACCCTATCCTTAAATCAGTCACCCTATTACAAGTACATTTTTCTTTTGGCTTAACTGGTAATGTCTTAAGTTGTTTTATAAGTAGGCGATTATGAAAGCAATTTTTTTCTGTCATAGATGAGGATGTCTGGGGATGAAGATTGTAAGAGATAATCACCATAAGGTACCAAGAGAGGCTACTTTGTGCTTAGTAAATTTGTGGTTTGGGTTGTTTTTTTAAACCAACCAAGAAAGCAGATGGACACTGTGCCAGATAATGGATCAGTGAATTGAGTAGATGTAATTGTCAAAAGCTAACATTATTGTTCTCTAGGCATAATGAGGAGGGCACTATTAGCAGTAAATGTGGGCCAAGGCATTTCCTTTACAACTGACCTACTTAGTTGGTGGAACACTTTAAGGAAGGTGACGTTTTCCCAAAATAGTGTATAGTAAGTTACGCTTCCAACTCCATGATTGTTATGACAAATTGACCATGCGACTAGGTGGGATTCCCATTCTGCTCCTAAACAAGTATATACATATTTTATGTAGGGTCTAAGATCAACCTTTCCTGAGTTTTGGCTTTATTAATAAGGTGACTCAAAAAAGAACAATATATACTCCACCTCAAGCTTCCTTGCCAGGTTTGGATGTTCCTAGGACCACATAAGGCTGGAAATAAGCTAATAGATTTGTTCATGCTGTTGAAAGGATTTTTGGTTCCAGAATAAGACAAAAGACAAATTTTACAAACATCCATGCCTTTCGATCTTAGCCAGAGCTTTGTCGCAAGAGCTGTTATCCTTACCACCCAGTGCATGTATGTGACTGAATCGTGGGGAAACTCATGGCCCCATTTGTTCTGAGTGTATATTTCTACAGCTCCTATCCCTCCAAAATCTTTCTCAGAGGACATAAGTAAAGGTTTACTCTTCCCTCTCTCCACCTAGCCTGAAAGATGCATTTAACATTTATCACCCTTTTAGCATATGAATGTTTCTCTGAGAGCTTGTCCATGTGCTTAGGAATTTGGACAAGGCAGATCCACCTCCTGCTTTCTGGAGCCATGGAGAGTGAGAAGAGCTCATAACAGATAATCAGATCTAATAAAATGATCCTAATAGAGTTCCCCTCCCCTGAAAGCACAGTATTGTACCCTCCAGTATGTTTTCAAATGTGTTTTCCAATCTACTTTTTAAATGTTCCAAGCAATAGGCCAGGAGATGATCCCACAATCCAATAAACCTCAGTGTTTGGAAGTATTCCTAATTTTTCATTTTATTTTTTCTTTTAGTTTCATCACATTAGTCTTGATTGTATGCCCTAAGAAACTCGTCTTCAGATACTTAGAGATGATTAACCACTTTTAACATTTGTTGATGCCTATCGTTATCAGCTAGGTACTAAGAGGGGTGATAGTTTGGCTGACTGTCTTCCACGTTTCTTTTGCCACTGTTTATCTGTGATCCAAATGAGTGTCCCCCCACAATTCTCTTTCATTTTTTCTCTGAACTGGATCTCTTTCCATACCATTGTTCACAGTATCACTGGTTTTGTATCTTCTGCATATTTCATTAATGTAGTATTTATCCCCAACCCATTTCGAGATCTTGAATTACTTCTGGACTTAACACTGACCCTACAGCATTCCCCCACACCTGACTACATTGCAATACTTTGCCCTTCAGCCTGTTTTTAATTCATGTGAGTGTTCCTATAACAGCCAGTTTGAATGAATTTTGTAAGGTTGAAAAATGTGTATTTATCTGCTAGTTCCCTTATTTTGACCAATCCTGCCTCACAGTGGATCCTCCCCTTTCATACTGTGTGAGGTCAGAGACCAGAGCTTTTGGATGCTGGTGGGAATTACTAAGGACTGTCCCCTGGGGAGAACAGCTCCCAAAACTGAAGTGTTCCCATTTTGAAACATATTAAACTGTACAGTAGTAACAAATACACTATGGTCCTTTTGAAAAGATCCTCTTAAAGTAATTGCTAATAAGACTCAAGTTCAGACTTTGCAGTGAAACTCCCCAGGTAGGTCAGATTTACAAGCATGAATTATCAATGGAATTATCTGGTAACCACAAATTTCCACAGTTGTGCATAACATCCTCACAGTGGGCTGCAGCAGACTGTAATTACTCCTAGGAGGAAAAATCATTTTGAAATCTATGGAGAATTTTAAACAGATTTCTCAGGAGTTAAAGTTTAGTTACTGAGACACCGCAGTCCAAAACACTCACATTAAATGAGGTATCAAGTGATGACTGAAGGTTGAGTTTGTAGTGCCTTGAGAAGGTCCAGTTTGTCATAGGAAGCATATGATCTTTTGCTCAAATGCTGCCAAACCTGTATGGGAATAAGCCTTAACATTCTTAGGTGGAATGGTTCCTTGTGCCTTAATACATGCTCTATGCCATCTACTGATCATGGTTTAGGACCTTTGTTTCCTCTGGTTGCAGGAGGAGGATAAAGTCTGTATAGGGTTGTGGAGTGACTTATGAGTTTGATTTTCTTGACAATTACTTTAAGACATCATCTCACATCAACGATATGGCACTCAGTCTCATTTGAGTGTTTGAGGTTTGTATCAGACACAATCTGATCTCTACCTGCTGTGGTAAATTGGTTCTGGGCCAGAGCTTGACTGGCACATGCAAAGTTACTGTTGATCACCTCTCTAAATAATGAATAATTTGCAGAATGGGGATAAATAAACTCAGTGTAAGGAGGGATATGCAGTATTTTTGAAAGGTATGATGATGCCTTTGTGGATGGTGTATGGATATTCTTCCCTATAGTGCTTTTTAAAAATGCCTCTATTGAAGGCAGTTTCCAAAGGCGAAAAAAAGAGCCAAACCTATTCCTCAGAAGCATTTTTAATTATGAGCCATGTTTTCTGCTTCAACAAAATAAATTCTTCCCCCCTCCCTGAATATTGATATAACTCCCCTGCCTTAAAGTAAAACACACCTAGCATCTCACTCTCCCAATATCAATTCATCTTTTCCTCTCACCTCCAAAATAAATCCATTCGGTTACATGAATTCCATCTTTCCTCTCTGTTCTCCATCTTGTCCGTGGCCACTCATCCTCAAAGTTCCATTTCTGATGGAAATGGATCTGGGGCTGGGGAGTTAAGAGCTGAGGGTTGGCCCTGGCCCACAGAAAAGTAAGTTTAGGCTGCAAGCTGCTGGGCAGTCTGCTCAGAAAAAAATCACTCACTGACTTCCTCTTTCTGGTTGCAGCCCTATTCTTGAGGAGGAAAAAATTCACACTGTCTATATCTCCTTGTTTTCCTTCTCCAAGTGCTTGCCTTGGGATTGGAGCTGGGAGAAGAGCCAGAATGAATCAATGCTGCAGTATGAGAGCTCTGCTCTTTAGTCTGGAGCAGCCACTAGCAGATACCAGTAGTAGACCCTCTTTGTGCTGAGAGCAACTGCAAGGTTCATGTTGAAGAGTTCCACAGGGCCATTGCATACCACCACCTCTCCCTGGTGCCGTCTTTTGCTGTAGAATTGAAACCTTCATTTAAAAAGATTGAGACTGATAGTTGCAAAGAAAAGCTTACACTTGGTTCACATGTTGAACTGATGCAGCATAGCTGCCTGAGTTTTGAGAGGGCTGAAACGTTACCACAGAGGGGTGTGGACTGTGACTGTTCATCTCAGTGATGTGTTAACTCAGATGCCCAACTATGACAGTTTAAATCTTCACAATAACTATTTCCCTGCTGATATTATAACTATCTGCACAATCTGCTCTGATTGGTATGGCATTATGGTACCACAAGGATCACCACATTTTCCTTCAGTCATGAAGCAGCCAATCCCAAGGAGCAAGAATCCAGCAAGGCATCTGAGCCCCATGCTAGGGGTAGCCAAATCAATTAGTTCAATGGGGCAACAGAGGTTCAGAGAAGGCGAACTAAGTGTGAGGACCCAGAGTGGGGGTATTTGCATCCCACTGATGGTGCGGGAGGGCAAGCTAAAAGAGTTTGGTTCTGGTCAGTGGTGCATGAATAATCATATTTTGATCATCCGCATAATCTATTGTGCATGGTATCTCAGTAGGACATCTCAAGTGGGCAAAGCTTATTTTGTGGGCATAGCTTGGGTTGTAGATTAAGCTTGGGAAAATATCACTTTTTTTCCTTTCAATTCAACCCCCCAAGGACCAGTAGTAGCCAGAGGCAGCCACTCACAGTCATTGCATCAGTGTACATGCACTCTAGTCTACGGAACATAGTTCCATAGCTATTGCCTAGTCAGCCAGAGGATTCATCTGGGCCTGTTCTGAGAATGTGAGCTTTGCCTATCCACTTTCAAAGACCACTAGCCCCCACTGTAATGTCTTTCCCTGAATCAACCCTCTGATAATCACAACGATGTGAAACACTGTATAGTGTCATCTTGATCAGGGATTTACTGACCTAACACCCTGCACAGCTAGTGGCAGGAACACGAAAACATCTCCCTGCATCTGTGGGGCCTCCAGTGACAAATGGCTCTTAGGCAACTGCGGCAATTATTTTGCATTCTGATCAAACTGAAGAGTGACGATGAACTGCAGCCTTTATTGTCAAGCCAAGTGAAACAAGGAGCAACTTATAAAATTATAGAGATAGTAAAACTATAGAAATATGGGTGAGCAACAGTAGATGGTATTATTGACAATAGAGGGAACACCTTGGTGGATAGGTTAAATCTAGTAAGTACATGTAAGTAAGCAGAAAATAGCATATAAAATATGATCTCTGTTAGAAATACCATTATCTCCAATTCTGTTGGACCTTCACTTTCATTTTCTTTGGAAACGGGTGAGTTTCTCTCAAGCACAGACACACAATCTGTTCCATAGCAGATACTGTAGTGACTCATTCAGGCTACTGCTATCTGTCAGTGTAGCCCACTTCTGTCTCTTATCAGTCTACTTACATTTCTGTCAAAGAAGGTTTTGCAAAGTTCACCTGTGTCATCTTCTAGCTGCTGAAATCTTTCCACAGTTTCTTAATGTTGGCAAGAATAGCCTCCAGTTTGAGCACTGGGCGTGCTGCGGTCTCCCTCTCTCTGCTTTGTTGGTTAGTAAAAGGAGACGGCTGGATTAGAATTTATTAAATCTGCTGTTGTCTCATGGGCATCATTTATGGATTCTGTGTCAGCCCACAAGATCTTCTGTTATAATGAACAATGTAATTAGTCTATAATTAGCAGTTAATCACAAATCTATAAAAGATGTTTCAGAATATTGACAATAGTTTAAAAAAGTGCCATTAGTATGTTGCTAATTAATTACAGATTTCAAGTTTTGTCACAGAAAAATGCTTTCTTAGAGCACCTTTTAATTTCTACAGCAGATATTAATCTTTCCTGTTCTCATCTCCAGAAACTATATGCAAATGATGATATACTATAGTAGATCAATAGGACATACTCTTCCAGTAATGTGTGTAATCTAGTGCAATTCTGTTTTGAAAAGTGACTATGTTAAAATGGCAAATTCTTACTCAGCAGGTCAGCTCCCTGTGTGTATTCTGAGTCCTGTCTGCTGATTTTGGTGACAAAAATATGTTTTTGTAACAGTCCACTCCTGTTAGCTCTGCAGAGCCAACACAGCTGAAAGACTGTTGGATTTTAGTCTTGCTTGCGCATCACCCTCAGATCCAATAAATTACACTTGTGGAACCCCACTGAAGGCTCGGGCTTGTCTACACTAGAAAAACTGGTCAAAGTTAGGTCAAGGTGTGTTAAGTAACTTCAACCTAACCACAACCTTTTTCTTAGCATGGACACATTTCAACATCTTTTACCAAGCTCACACCATGGTCTGTGCCATCCATCGAAAGGCATTGCAATGTACCAGCACGAGGAACCCTGTTGTGATTAGGTTGAGGTCAGTTAACACACCATAAACTAACCTGGCTGATTTTTCTCGTGTAGATATCTGCCATCATGCAACACAGGTGTAATTTGAGGCATAATTTACCCCACAGTTCCTTTATTCCTGTTGGTGATGCATAAGAAAGAAATCACCTAGCTTGACTTTGAAATTCTGGGCTGGATTTACAGGGCTGACAGGTACTTCTTTTTATTTGCGAACTGAGATGATTTGATCTAGAAATCAGCGAGAGACAATAGTTTCTACAGAGCTACTTTGCAGATTAGAAACACACACAAGTCATAAATTAACTGTATTGCTGGTAAATTGATTGAAATACTGGCCATTCCTTACACAGGATAGGCACTCATCCATATAGGCACTGGCTTGGTCCCAGAGTGGTTCAAAGGCACAGTATTCCATGCGTTAGTCCACAAACTTCAGGCAGGCAAATTTCCTCCTGTAGCTCCCCAGCCTAATAGGAGAGTATACCTACTGCTACAGCCATTCAAGAAGAGCAGCATATCTGCCTGTGTTCATGGCTAGCTCTGCCTCTTCCTGTCTTTTCTTAGGTGTCCTGCACTTCGGAGGGTGATAGGAGGTAGCAGTCCCTGTGATCAATAGAGTGCCAAGGCTGGGTCTAATGTTTTTACTTGGCCTTTGCTCTCCCTTTACTTGGTGCTGGGCACAGTCAGCCTCCAAATGAGGAAGAACTTCCAAACATACAAAACACACAGCATGCAAAAATGATTTCATTACCAGGAGATTTCATGAAGAAAATATACAGTTTTGCTGACTTCTGTTTGTGACATTAACCATGTCTTGTATACATTATGATAATGTCAACATGTGTGAATCTGTTCCCCACATTTCATAAATTAATCACGATCCACCACTTTACTCAGGGACAAATCATCCCACCCTGAGCAAAGTCTGAGGCAATAGGCCAAGGCAAAGAGTGACAGTGGAGTACTATCTGGTTTCTGTACTTGTCCCTTCCCCTTTCTGATTCACAAAGGAAATGTAGTGGAGTAGAGCCCATTGTTGAGACTGACTGCACAAAGAAACCATGTCTGGGAATTAAAAGTAGGCAACGTTCTTTTATACCCCCTCCCCACCCTCACTCCCATAAAAAGACACTACATGCACAATACAGAGAATTTCAAAGGTGTCAGCGAGATTAATGGGAATTCCTGTGGCATTGCACACAGTATTACATCCACTAATACCAAGTGAATTTGTCATGGTTAATGTCATTATGGTGACTGACCACTAATACTGAAGCGCTAAACAGTGGTAAGGCCTACAATACATCTGTTTAAGGTATCCTCAGAAAGTTGGTCTTAAATAGGAAATAAAAACCAGCTATTCCTTGTATTCCAATAGTGGGGCAGTGAAAATAATGTTTAAGATCTCAAGGCGAGTTCGACCTGTTATCACCCATTCAATTATGTCTCTGCATCTGTAACAATATCAAATCCTCTAGCATCCCTGCAAAAGGAACTTTTTAAAGAACCAAAGCAGCAACTGGACGAAAAGTCTTCCATGCCTTGATATGTGGGATCCTATTAGATGCCCTTTGACCCTTAATCTTTCCCATGTATTTATGTGGGTGAAAGGGTCCCTAAAAGTAAAGGAGTCATCTCCGTTCCACGGGACCTACCATGAAGAGCTGTAGGACCTCTTGTATACCTTAGAGTTCGGGTCTGTGGTGGGTCCACGTGCAGTAGTGCAGAAGGGGCTTCGAGGACAGAGATGGGAGCATGGCCATGGATCTGCAACTAGATGGATGTACCAGTAACCCACATCCACATATATATCAGCTCTTGGTGCCTCTGATGGCACTGGGAAAGCTGGGCTAGGATCTGACTCTCAGAGAACCCATTTATATAGATTTTGTGCCAGGAATGAGGATTTGGCTGAATAAAGGGGTAAAGCATTTGAGGTAGGTGGGGAATTACTTCTCCTCTCCCTTCCTAATACAGTCATGAAATGTTCATTACGTTATTGTTTAAATTGAGAACTAGAGCTTTACAACACTATAGTTATTCTTCATGAAAGGTGTTTTTATGTAAATTTAGTTTTGAGACCTTTTGGTTCTGTCCTGCTTTCTTTGGTACAATAGGTCATCTATTACTGCCCCTTTGGGCAAGCTATCCAACAATGTCCTTCCAGTCAGTAGTCTGCTGCATTAAATTTAATTGGACTATTTTTTCACAAGTGGTAATGCACATAAAAAGCAATTTCTTTGAATGTCTTCTATAAATGTTTTGCATTTCCTCAGTTTTGTCCCCGTCTAATGCACTATGTCAGGTTCCTAGAAGGAGGGTATACGATCTATTTTCAAACAACACTTTTGAGTTCTCACATGAATACTTCAGCAAATAAATGCCCATTTTGGCACATCAATGCAGGGTCCTTAACCTTTTTTTTTTTTTTTAATTCCTCCTCTCCCCATTCATAACCCTACACACTCAATGTATTGTGAAGTGCCATGTCAGAAGAAACTCATATCAAATAGTTGCAGTGTGGTAGGAACAAAGCAATGCTAAAGTATCTTTGCAACATTTCCTTTGGATGTGAGACTGTACTATTTGCAGGTACTGGAACAGGCAGGTCTAGGCTTGCCCAAAGCTAGAGACTTGCCCCCTCCGATGAGGGGAGGAGCCATGGACCCAGGCTGCGAGTGAGTACTGAGGACAACAGATGAAAAAACAGGGTCAGGAGTAAGGTTAAAAGTTAAAAACTAAGGATCAGAGGGGTACACAGCATAGAAAACTCCTGACGGCACCTTGGATGTGTGACAGTATGAATGGTCATGTAGGAGGAAAAAACAAACAGATGACTCCACTTAACTAGTCCTCCCAGAGGCTGCTGGGAGTAGGAGGGGTCTGAGGTGTATATAGGACAGACCCACATCATCCTATAGGAGAGGAGGAACAGTTACAACACCCAAGAAGACTGGAGGCTGAAGGAATGCTACACGGGAAATCCAGCTCTAAAACGGGTCAGGAGGAGGAGAGGAGACAATCAACTGGGAAACAGGTATTGAGTTTGGGGAGAGTTGGGAACAGGCTGCAGCCTAGCTGCCAAGACACTTTGGACTTGCCTGAGAGGGAAGAGAATGTACGGGGAAATGGCACTAAAGACTTTGGGTGCAAATGATGATAAACTAAATACTAATACATTCTTTGTATAAGTATTCCTACCTTCTCTCTGTTATCCGTCCCTCCCACCCATTCTTCCTGTTATGAGCAGCTCATCCTGGCCCACCAGGAAACAGCTTGATCACCTTTGATGATGCCAGATTTGGGGCTTAGCTGGAGGGCCAAGTCACTTTCGTGATTATCTGCTCGTGATTATCTTTAAGGCTGGTGAGAATCCACTGGTCCATGGGCTGCCTCTCTTCTTTCCCAACCTAGACCAGCCATTTCCCTCCTCCATCTTCCTGCTAGCACAACATATTTATCCACTGTGCAGGTCTGAACAGCACTGTGACTCCTCTTAGATGCCCATCAGCATATATACTGGCTGTTCTTTACAGACAAACCCTGCCTATACACTTCCCCTCATTGTTTTTTGGGGCTTAATATAAGGCATGCCTATTTCTACTGTATCCTCAGGCTGACTCCTGTGGAGTAACAGGGCTCTGCCTAAATGTTAGTCGAGAGGGAGCTTAATATCTTCCCCATAATTTAAAATGGGACCCATATTATAAAATAAATGGTACTTTTGCTGGGTCAAACAAAATGCTTTTACCCTCAGATCCCCAATCATTCCCTCCTCAATATGTTTGGCAGAAGGAAAACTGATACAGATTGGATCCAGAGGACAAGTCTTTTTACTCATTCTGATTTGAAAGGATCATTTTTCTTTATGGATCTCTGTTCCCTTCAAGATAACTGCATATGCAGTGCTCATCCTTGTTACTGCAAATGAGGCCAAAGTGCCTCTTGACTTGCTCCTGTCACTTCATGGATCAGCTGTCAGGAAGACCATGCAATCATTCTCTTCCCAATCCCCTTCCTCAACTCCTCTCTGCAGCACTCCTGAGCTCCAGCACGAAAAACGGGTATTTTTTTTGTCCTACAGTCACCAGTAGGGACCTAAACACTTGAAAATTTTGCAGTTTTTCTCTCTTAGCATCTCTGGAAATAGGATTAAATATGTTCAAAGTAAATGAATATCAGGCTTGTTGGAGGAGGTGACCAGGCCTTGATGTCTAACTCCGTTTGCTTTATCACATTTCTATTTACCTAGTTTTAGCTTCCTCTCATTCAGAAGCTCATCATTGCCTCCCTATCACCATTATGATAATCTCTTCCATATGTTTAGGTTTATTACTCTTTGCTACAGAAATTATTATTCCTTGATTGTCTTATACTTGCATGCTGTCATGTCATGCTCTTGACCTAAGTAGATTTTTCTTGGCCCAGTGTCAGCTGTTTCTTTCAGCACATGAATTAGGTCACATCGAAGTCTCCTGACTTTCCCAGGGCACAAGATCAAGCCATCAACACGACACAACCCCACTGTCATTTGGGTGGTGCACATTTTTGCCTCCTTCCTGTGCCCCAGTTCAGTTAAAATGAGTCAGGATGCCTAAAAACAAGTCTACACTGTGGCTAACTGGTTTTGAAATGTACTTAGCTGAACCAATTTTAAGACTGATTAGAAAGGTTTCCCAGGGTAGACAGGCCTATAGGCACATATGGAAAGCTAGATCACCCAGTAGCCAGCAGCAGAGGCACAGCTGGAGTCATGACATAGATGGACCCCAATCAGCCAGAAGCAAGATGGGGGTGCATGAAGAGAAGGGGAAAAGAGAACAGTTTGCTATGTACTTGCATTTCCCTAGAAATCATTCTGGGCGTGCCTTGCTTTGATTGATAATGTATTCCTCCAGCAGTCCAACTCAGCCGCCTGTTTCCCTTCATCGCTGCAGCTGCACATTGTGCTGAAGGCTTGGGGGTCTCTGCTTCCATTACTGCAAAACCTGTTTCCTGATCAGTATTCTGAAGAGCTTTTCCATTTGTCAAATATTTCCTCTTTTTATTCTTCGCCCTAAGAAATATTGTGCTATTTGTCAGCATTAAACTGCATTTGCCATCTAAGTTCTTTTGTGCCTGACTGCACTGGTACTTTGTTTATGGTGGTTCTATTAACAAAATCTGGAGTCTAGTGTTCTTTTCTGGTCCCTTGCTAATAACTTTTTCTCATTCTGAAGGGAGGGTGTGCACTTATGATGTATTAGTTTAGTAAGGTGTGGGAAGCAAGAATTGATTATCACGTGTTTTATCTGCTTATGCTACACTGGGCTGCGCTCTCATCAGATAACAGAAGCTAAACATAGTCACACGTGCTATATACTTGGATGGGAAAGAGGAATATGCAAGAAAAAAACCATCCAGTGCAGGAAATGGTGAAAATTCAGAATGTACACTTGTTCATTTGAGCCTTTATTGAACTCGTGCTTCAGCGTTGTCTTAGGATTTATGTTGATGGAAGCGTTTAACTTTTTAATTTAGGAATAAAACCAAGCGCCTGACCCCTTGTGATCGTTAAAAGTCCCATGGCACTTTCTGCAAGAGTTACGGCATTGAGTCTGGTGTCCTGGCCAAATTCAGAACCAAGAAATTGCATTCTCCTAACTTAAAATCCACCTGCAGTTTCAATTACAAAGCTATTCTGACTTGCCCGTGGAAACTCAAGTAGAGCTCTACTTGAACTAAATGGGTCAGAAGGAGGAGGAGAGGAGACAATCAACTGGGAAAAGTATTGAGTTTGGGGAGAGTTGGAAACAGGCTGCCTAGGACACTTTGTCTCACATCAAAGAAGACTGTATTTTAATGGTGACCCCTGTAGTATGTAAGGTTCTCTCTAAAGCATGCCAGGGGAAAGGCACTATATTTCAATATAAAGTGGTAGGGATATTGTTGAACTTATTTTCTAGACTAGATTTAGCAACTTTTTCAATCCTTCTCTGAAGCAAGACAAACTTCCACTGGTTTTGAGATTCTCTGTCAGTGGATTTGTGTGCCCTATAAAGCCATTCCTTAAAAAGGCTACTAGGGCCCTTAAGGTGGCTCATCTTGGGCCTGATCCAAAGCCCACTGAAATCAGTAGGAGTATTTCCATTAGGAGGGTTGCACTGGTGTGAAATGAATCACTGTATTCCAGACCATCATTCTAACGTTCTGAATCTTTCCATACAGCAACTGTAAGGAGGCTATATCATAGTAGGCACCAACAATTATTCTTTGAATGGTTCCTCTATAAGGTATTCATTTAAAATGGAGTCATTGTATTTCTCTCTCTATTTTAATATTCGATGTGGAAAATGCATTCTTTTCTAGGTTTTTAGGTTCTGGAATGGCCTTCCAATAGGAGTTGTACAGGCAAACAACCTGTAGATAGAGCTTGATAAATTTGAGTGGGAATTTATCACTGGGTTGTGTTGGGGGAGGGCTGGTCTCGGCAGTTCTAGGGGGTCCCTTCCAGTTCATGTCTTATGTTCCTAAACACTCACACTTCTGGGCTTCATCTGGTTACCTGCGGGGTCAGAATGGGATGGGGAATCCCTATGTATTCTGGGGTTTATTTTGTTTCCTTCCTCTGAAGCACCAGAGATGATCTGATTGGAGATGGGACAGTATGGGATGGGCTGGTGCTTGGAGGTGGCGCTGAGAATTTTTCTCAGGTCCTTGGTCTTGCTCATATACTCAGGGTGTACCTTGATTTGATATTTTTGACATCAGGAATGAATTGTCCCCCACGTCAGGCTGGCAGCGACCTGGGATTGTTTTTTTCCCCTTCTTCTGCAGTGTGGGATGCAGGTCTCTTGCCAGGATCTGGGTAAATCTTAGTTAATCATTTCCATACCATTACAGTGTCCTTGGGCATTGGTGCACCTTGGTCCCTCCTGTTCTCTGCCTGTGGCACACACTGGTTTAGTCTCCTGAGGGCTGTAATACCTTGATCTAATTTGGGTTGTTGGCTTTGGTATGCTTGTGGCTGGGTGGTGTTAGTGGCCTGTGAGGTCAGACTAGATCAGGGATCAGCAACCTTTGGCACGCAGCCTGCCAGGGAAAACTGCTGGTGGGCTGGGCCAGTTTGTTTATCTGCAGCGTCCGTGGTTCGGCCGATTGCAGCTCCCACTGGCCGCGGTTCGCTGTCCCAGGCTAATGGGGGGCTGCGGAAAGGGCAGCTGGCACATCCCTTGGCCCTTGCCGCTTCCCGCAGCCCCCATTGGTGGGCCGCGGGCCAAAGGTTGCCGATCCCTGGACTAGATGATCTGGTGGTCTTTTCTAGCCTTAAACTCTGAGTCTTACCGTTCTTCAACCTCCTAAGCTACCAGTTCAGTTATTATATATAATAAAGATTATACAGATGAGAAGTCAGTTATGTTTACTATTTAATCTTGACATTATACAAATGCATGTAATATTGAACTTTACCAGGAAACTGGGATGCTTATACGGATATTTGGGTTCGGGGGGAAGTAACACCAAATATTTACAATTTATGAATTCTCTACTGCAAATTCTTTTCTGTATTTTCCTCTCCAATATGGTTATATACACTCTGTACCTTTTGAAATATGTGGCCTACTGAATTTTTGGAGAATAAGGACAGGCACCCTTAATATGATCAAATTCAGATCAGTCCCAGAGCACTGCACTGTGGTTGTGGTGGCAGCAGCTGAAACAAAATGCAATACGAAGTACAATACAATATATAAGATGCAGACATTTCTATACAATAGTTCTCTTTAAATGAGGTCCCAGAGCGCTTGAAAAAGGAATGCTAAACAAGTACTGTGCAAGCAACAGTGTGGCACTTAAGGCCAAACAGTAGGCAACCCCTGTCTGAAACAACTATTTTAAAATGTCCCTAAGGTTTCCAATACAGTTTCATCTGATCTCTAGTTAGACCATTTCTACCAAGCAACTGTGGTGTGGAGGATGTTTTCTTGATCCACTGGATGGTCACTTAAAACATGTTTTGCTGCTAGTAGTACTAGGTGAGGAAGAAAAATACTCTTTCCACAGAGGTCCTTCTTATAAATGAAAAACAGGATGTGCAGTTCAAAGATTTACTAGGACCCAGTGGAGGGATTTCAGGGTAGAAGTGATATTTCAGGAAAGCCTGCTCCCTGTTTAAACTCAGGCAGCTGCATTCTGAATAAATCACAGCTAGTGCAAAGGAGCCCTTAGGGCATCTTGCAAACAAAGACTTATGTACAACAATTGATCTGTGAAACCACACAATTGTCAGGATTTCCATGTCTCATCTCTTCTTGTCCATTTAATCACGTAAAGATTTTAACATGCCAATGCCAATATTGTGTCAAAAATAACATCCGATGTCTTGTCTGCTCTGACACATTATATGGATCAAAGATGGAGTAAAAATGACATCAAATGGAAATGTGGGGAGGGAGGAGGATGATTGTTATGTGTGCACTATGTAACACTGAAAAAAGACCCTTTTTTTTTTTTTTTTAAAAATGAGGTTCAATTTCATAAATTGCAGCCCATCAAATGGAAATGTCATGGAGGCAACCAGATCTTCTTCTAGTGCTTGTTCACGTCAATCCCAATCAGGTGTGCACGTGCTGCATGCACCGTTGTCGGAAACTTTTTCCCTTAGCAGCTCCCGTCGGGTTGGCTGGGGAGCCCCCTAGAGTGGTGCTTTCATGGCGCTCAATATATGACCCTGCCAAGCCAACTTCCCTTCAGTTCCTTCTCACCATCTGTGGTGGCCATTGGAACTGTGCTTTGCAAGTGCTCTCTTAGTGTAGTTACCTAGTCTAATTCTTCTTGTTTTCTTGTTTTGTAGTTGTTTGTTGTTAGTATTGTTATAGGTAATATAAGTCTTTGTGAGCGGGATCTTTCCCTGTTCCCTTACCCCTTTTTGGGCTCTGGGGCATGCCATGAGCCCAAGGCTTTCAGTCGTGCAGTGCATGCCACAAGCCTATGCCAAATACTGACCCCCACATCTCTTGCCTGAGGTGTCTGAGCGAGGCACATCAGACCGAGCGCTGCAAAATCTGCAGGGCTTTTAAACCTAGGACGAAAAAGGAGCGGGATTTCCATTTGAAGCAGATGCTCATGGAATCCACACTTTGTCCAGCAGCTTTGGACGGCCAAGGCTCGGGCCCAAGTGCATCAGTGCGGAGCACTCCGGCATCGGTTCGTGACTCAGGGCCGAACGCGTCGGTGAGGAGCACTCTGGCATCGGTTCGCAACTCAGGAAACTACGAGAGACCCTCGTCACTGGTGATCCCTAGCACCACAACAGGGAGCAGCATCCCAGCACCTCTCTACTTCCCCAGTGTCCCACAAGTGACATAAAAAGACAGAGAGGGCACTCTCCTCAAAGAGCTGCAGGACTGCCAGGGGATGCGTTGCTGCACCCAAGGAAGGACCCGGCTCCCAGACATCAAGAGTCGATCCCATTGACTCTGGCACCTCAGAAGGCACTGTTGAGTCTGGCACACACTGACTCTCCAGCAGAGCAGTGCCAGGTGGAGGTGTTGGAGCCACCCTCCACCCCGGACACTTTTGAAACCGCAAGAGATCTCATAGAGATGACTGTGGCTCAGCCCCCGTTTATTAGGGACAAGCCTCCAGTACCGTTGAGACTGGTACCATCCAGAGGCAAACCCGCCAAGATGTGACACACCCAGTCACCGAAACAGCACTGCGCCCAGCACCATTCCCGATCCCTATCGCCGCAACATCATTCCCTGGCACCAAGTCCAGCGAGAACATGTTTGGCGCTGGGGACACGGCGATCTATCTCCCCGACACTGAGGATGGATTGGTCCACAATACCCTCAAAGGACTGGTACCAACAAGCGGCACTGCAGCCCAGCAGCCGATTGCTGGCACTGGACCCACAGCACTGGTCCCCGTCAGCAGACTGGTGGCACCGATCCTCAGTGAGATCGTCATGGCACCAATCCCCGCCTTTTCCACACAACACTGGTGGCTGGCACAAGGGGCTTTGGCACCACTGTGGTCATTGCCTTTGGGCTCTTCAGAGTCTGATGCCAACTCATATTATTCGAGGCGTGGTTGGCATAGGTTGGGCAGGCACCAGAGGGATGTGCATGTAGCCTGGCAGCTACAGTGGCAACCCCCCCACACATACAATGGCCCTTTTGGACCCCGTAGGTCTGTGACCTCAGGACGCCGCCCCTCCCAGTTACCTAGAGATGACCTGCCCCTCGGGAAACTGAAGCTGCCCTCTCCAGGTTGCCCCCTCAGACTGTAGAGGTGGGCCGGAACCAGCTCAGGACCTGCCGCTAGTCCACGAGATAGCCGCTCCTGCCGAGCCAGTGGCAGAGCCTGGTACAGTCCAGGAGCAACCCAGGCAGCTCGAGGGCCAGGAGGACCCTGTACCACCACTTGCCACCTCATCTTCCTTGCCCAATGAGGTGGTAGCAGGGGCGTCAGCTTCAGGACCCCTGCCTATTGACCACAGGGCACACCAAGACTTGCTCCGTCGCATTGCCCGCAACATGGGCCTGCAGGCGGAGGAAGTGGTTGAGGCAGAGGACCCTATGATAGACATTCTTGCTCCAGAAAGTCCTTCCCCTGTGGCACTACTGCTAATAAAGACCATTCAAAACACTAATAAAACCCTGTGGCAGACTCTAGCCTCCATTCCACCCACCGCCAGGGACATAGAGAGGAAGTGCTTTGTCCCTTTCAAGGGCTACGTGTACCAATTCTCACACCCACAGCCTTGCTCCATGGTGGTCTCGGCGGTAAATGAAAAGGAGCGTCAGGAGCAACAGGCACCAGCCCCCAAGTCTAAAGAGGCTAAATGCATGAACCTCTTCGGCAGGAGATCTATGCCTCAGAGTGCTTCCGGCTGAGGGTAGCCAACCAGCAGGCTATCCTCAGCAGGTACAACTTTAATTCTTGGACTTCTATGTCTAAGTATAAGGAGTTGCTTCTGGCAGAGTCAAGAGTGGAATTTTCTGCCATAGTTGAGGAGGTGAAGGCAGTAGCGAGGACCTCCTTAAAGGCCTCCCTTGACTCAGCTGATTCAGCTGCCCATGCCCTCTCCTCGGGGATGGTGATGAGAAGAACTTCCTGGCTCCAAGCATCCGGGTTACCTCCGGAAGTTCAACAGACCTTGCGGGACCTTCCCTTCAAGGGTGCAGAGCTGTTCTCAGACCAGATTGACTCAAGGCTACACAGCCTGAAAGACTCTATGGCAACTATGAAGTTGCTGGGGATGCACACACTGGCTACCCAGTGCAAGCATTTCAAGCCCTAGCCACAGCCACAGCAGCAGCAGCCCAAGGCAGAACTTCTACCACTTTAGGGGCAGAAATAACAAGCACAAGCCTTCAAACCTGCCTTCAAGGCAGGGACAGGGCCTGACCAGGTGTCCCTTCAAAAGCCTTGTTTGGAGCCTGACAATGGCTTGAAGATGGCGTACCTGCCGTGATTCTGGATCCTTCCCTGTGCTTCATGAATCGTCTGTTCCACTTCTACCTTGCTTGGTCGCAAATAACATCAGACCACTGGGTGCTCCTCATGGTAGATGTGGTATATTCTCTCCAGTTCTGCTCCTTCCCTCCCTCCCATCTCCCTTCCCTATCCCTCTTCAGGGACCCTTCTCATGAGAAACTTCTTATCCAGTTTTTATCCACTGCTCCTCACCATAGGGGCAGTGGAGGAGGTTCCTTAAGAGCTAAGGAGCAAGGGATTCTACTCCCATTATTTCCTTATCCCCCAGGCAAAGGGGGGGGGGTCTCAGACCCATTCTAGACCTGCGAGGACTCAACCAGTTCATGGTGAAGTTGAAGTTCCACATGGTCTCCCTGAGCACGATCATACCTTCCCTGGATCTGGGAGACTGGTAAGCTACCCTCAACATGAAAGATGCGTATTTTCACATAGCCATTTGACCTGCGCACAGAGATTTCCTGAGGTTTGTGGTCGACCACAAACACTATCAGATCACAATCCTCCCATTCAGTCTATCAATGGCCCCAAGTGCATGTCAGTGGTCGCAGCCTTTCTCCGCAAGAAGCAGGTACTGGTGTATCCCTACCTCAACGACTGGCTGCTGTGGGGGCACTCCAGGGAGCAGGTGGAGTCTCAAGTCCAGTTAGTCAGAGCTACCTTCCAGAGACTAGGATTCCTCCTCAACGTGAACAAGTTGACGCTGTCACTGACCCAAAGAATGGAATTCAGCGGGACGGTGCTGGACTCAGTACAGGCGAGAACAATCCTGCTGGAGTCCCGATTCCAAGCAATGACCGACATCATCCAGACTCTCAGGCGATACCCCACCACAACTGCAAGGGGATGCCTGAGTCTCCTCGGCCACATGGCAGCCTGCACCTACGTGGTCAGGCATGCCAGACTGAGGCTCAGACCACTCCAGGCATGGCTCGCTTCAAACTATCACCCAGGATGAGGCAGCTTGGACTCGGTAATGACAGTGCCAGAGCAAGTTCTAGAATCCCTCAGTTGGTGGCTAGACACTCACATGGTCCGTGAAGGAGTCCCCTTCAATACCCCTCAACCCTCCATGACCCTAGTAATGGACGCGTCAGCACTGGGTTGGGGGGCCTACCTAGGAGATCTCCAGACATAGAGTCTGTGGTTGCAGACTGAGCCCTTACTCCACATCAACATCAAGGAGCTCAGAGCTATGCGACTAGGCCTGCCAGATCTTCCAGTCCAGAATGCAGGGCCAGTGCATAGCGGTGATGACCAACAACACCACTGCCATATTTTACATAAACAAGCAGGGCAAAGCCCACTCCTCCCCTCTCTGTCGGGAAGCTCTCCAGCTTTGGGATTTTTGTAAAACCCACTCCATTCACCTGGAGGCGTCCTATCTCCCAGGAGTACAGAACAAGCTTGCAGACCACCTCAGCAGGTCGATTCACAACCACGAGTGGTCCATCCATCTGGACATCATACATTCCATCTTCCACGTTCTGTTCCATCAGGTAGATCTATTTGCCACGAGGAGCAACAGGAAGTGTCTAATGTTCTGCTCTTTCCAAAAACACAGTCTGGGCTCCATCTCGGACGCATTCATGCTACCCTGGGGAGACAACATCATGTATGCCTTCCCGTCAGTGCCACTCGTCCACAAGATGCTGCTCAAGATCTGCGGAGGCAATTCTGCTGGCCCCAGTGTGGCCACGCCAACACTGGTACACCACGCTTCTAGAACTGTCAGTGGACACCCCGATCGCACTGCCACTGTACCCCAATCTGATCACACAGAACCATGGTCGCCTCCTTCACCCAGACCTCCAGTCCCTCCATCTCATGGCTTGGAAGCTTTATGGTTAAACCCAATGGAGCGCCAATGCTCAGAATTGGTGAGGGAGGTGCTGCTTGGTAGCAGGAAACTTTCCACCAGGGCCACTTAACTAGCTATGTGGAAAAGGTTCTCGTGTTGGTGTGAGCAGTGTTGCACACCTCCACTTCAGGCATCTATACTGCTCATCCTGGAGTATCTACTGCATCTAAAGCAGCAGGGATTGGCAGGATCATCCATAAGGATACACCTTGCTGACATCTTGGCGTTCCACCTGGGAGAGTTGTGGCACTCTGTATTCACCAACCCCATGGTACAGCGTTTCCTGAAGGGCATGGAAAGGCTATATCCACATTCACGACCACCTGTACCTGCTTGGGGTCTCAATCTGGTCCTCTCAAGACTAATGGGGCCCCCATTCGAACCACTCGTGACATGCTCCCTTCGGTATCTCTTGTGGAAGGTGGCATTCCTGGTTGTCATCACATTGGCTAGGAGGGTGTCAGAGTTAAAAGCGCTAACCTCCAACCCTCCCTACCTGGATAAGGATAAAGTACAACTCATACCTCACCCAGACCTCTCTTCAAAAACGGCTGTGACATATGCTATTCTTTCTTCTTGCAGGTATTGTTCAGATGCCTCGATTATCATTGGTGATTTGGGTATCATAAGCATCCAAAGTGGGGATAGTTATCCAATTCATATGAACCTCTTAGCTTTAGAATTCACAAGAATGGGCTCCTGCAAGCTTTCCAGGGCATCTGGGAACCAGCCAGATCAAAAACTAGACTAGCCTGTCTCACTGTATTTTGCTATTTCTGTGCCCAACCAAACCCAAGGAAAACAGAGAAGACCAAAAATGAAAGACAGTTAACCAAGCATGTCTGAACAAACATCAAACATTAGAGATGGGAAATCTCCTATTAGACCATCCAGTCTCCCTCTATACCACTGTTTGAAAGGTTCAGATTCACTTCAAGGTTTGGGTGGAAGTTCAGGTCACATCTGTCTGAACCATTTCTTGCATCTCTGCTTATTACTAGGGCAAGTGGTTCAGGAGGAACCATTTAAATCTGTGAAACTGAACCTAGACATTTCTTGGAGTTCAAGCTGGCAGATGTAGTCACTTTATCGTTTTGCATCATGTCACTATACTGTGCCAGAGCCCTGTGCTACAGAATCTTGAGCACAGGGATACAGAGATGCCTGTAAGATCCCTGTGGCCAACTCCCAACCGAGACCCAGTTAACTCTGTTACAGGATTCTGTCTCTGGAACACAGGAAGGATTTGTTCAGCCTGTGTTTTAAGTGCAGACAGGCTCATAGGATAATTTAAAGAAAAAGAAGAAGCAGAAAACCCAGAGATTCTGCATAACAAGAGTGTTGCTCAGGAGAGGTGCTGATACATCATATTACCAAGAATGGTCCAATTCAAGTCCAGGTTAAGATAATCTTTGTGAATTGCTCTGATTCAATGGTTTAGTGCAGGGATCGCATGCTGCACCTTTTCACAGGACGGTGGAGCTCCTACTCCAGTACCCATTTCCCTAGTGCCCCGGAGGGATTTGGCTAGTCATCCAGAACTATTTCTGAAGCTTCTGCCTTAACGAGGCCTCTCCTCACACCAATATGGCAAATGATTTTAATTAAAGAATGTGATGGTTCATTAAATAACATTATCAAATCTTGATGTTTGTTCTAGTTTGTATTTAATGTTCACATTAATCTGTACTCTAAACAAAACATGAAGACTAAAATGGCTTAAATGTGATTTGTTCCCAGCTTGTCCACAGACATGCTCATGGGCCCTGGGAAGTGCTTGAATTAGATGGATGTACCTGTGGGTATGCTGCGCCTCATGTCTGTCAGTTCAAAAAAGAAAATGAAAATCATGATGAAAAGAAAGGTGGCTGGGAGAGGAAGTATAATGGCACCCTCAACTTTTACTATTTTGAGTGCTGCAGCTGGATGGTAGAGTTCAGAGGACTGCATGGTAATTTATCCTGACATTAATGCAGCTACTCTAAATGTGCACTAATGTCTTCACAAGGAATAATGTATAGTGCTTAAAAACAAACTCAGAATGATGAGGAGGAGGAGAACACAAATAGTCCACTGCTGTTTCACTTTGTGCATGTCCAAATGTGGACAAGTTTGAGCACATCTAAGAGAGCTCCCCATTGTCAACAAAATGTATTGGCTATCTATATGCGCCATTCGGGGATGTTTATGTGAAACTGATCTTTATAACAGCATAACAAAAAAACCCAGGCTGAATAAAAAGGCTACTTTGCAAAATAAGAGTCAGGCTGATACAATCTGATCTAAAACAGAACTTCAGCCATGTAACAATATGGGTCCGGATCCCTGAAGGTGTTACTCCTTTTTAGACCAGTCCTTGCTCAGCAAAATTCCCATTTGACTTCAATAAGTTTTACCTAACTAGACAAATACTGAGTAAAGCCATGAGGATTTTGCACATGAACCTGCACATATGCCAGTGTGAAGCCATATTAGAAAACATGTATTTTAAACCGATCAGTGAACTAAGGCACAATGTGGGGTAACTTGATCACACTCCCCTTCCTTTGTGCAAACTGTACACATGTGGCTTTGTAACTCCTAAGCAGAGGAGAAAAGGCCCCATCCAGTTGTCTCATTGAAGTCCATGACCAAACTTCAACTGGAGCAGAAACAGGACCAATCGACCAGATCTTTCTGACCCCATGTGTGCACTAATTATGCACACAAAGTGAGTGCATGTGAAATTGCAGTGACTGAAATTAGGCATGTGCATTTTTACATGCAAGGTAGTGAAAAATCTGTGCTAGTAGATCTCATTTGACTGGACTGTTTTCAAATATGGCTGTGTTTTCACAGAGATCATATGCCCATACCAACACAATTGAACACTTACCCATGTTTTTAGAGCAGTTGTGGGTTGAGGTAGAATTTGGAATCTTTATTTGGCTGAAATCCTTTCAAATTTGGCTTTTTTAACATTTGAAATTTAGGTGTCACATCTTTCTAATATTTGTATTGACATAGCATATAGAAGGTCCAGCCAGGGATTGGGATCCCATGGTTCTAGACAGATTTTGTACAACAAAGTACCACCTGCCCCAAAGCACTTTATGTAGAGTTTACAGTCTAGTGTTTAATAAGAGCAGTTAAAGATTATTCAGTTTTAAATTACACTGGTGGAAAAAGCTAACAGAACTGTTAATAAAAAATATGTCCTTAATTGAATTCACCACCTTTGAAATGTGATACAGACACCTCAGCCACTGTGTACACAGGATGTACAAGCCCAGAGCATGTACAGGTGTTCATTAGTTATTGAGGGCATTCCTACAGGTAGCTGGTTGAAATAGAAACATATGGATAACTGCAAGGAAAAGATAAATAAAAAGTGAGTACAGAATAAATAGCTAAAAAACTGGTGTGCCCTAGTTCATACTAAAGTCTGCATGCATGGAAAATTGTAATGAAAATTAGTTTGAATAATAGTACATTATATTGTAATTTGTTTCTTGAACCCAAAGAGTTGTTTAAGTGTTTTATTTAAAAGCAGTTTGTTTTTGATCCATAAAAGGTCTCCATTATGGTTGCTTTTACAGCCAGAGCCATTGGAAGAGCGTTGTGGAGCTGTACAGCACCAGCATTGGTGGATAGCAGCATTCTGCCTGAGAAGTACTGAGGCAGGAAGAAAGCCTCATGGTGGGGACTAGAGGAAAGGCACTTAGAAACAGCTTTTACTGCACACACCTTTTTAGAGATGTAGGATGTACTCCCAGCATTGCCACTAGTTGATAGCCAGTGTGCAGGGGAAGCAGTTTCCCTGACCAAGTCCTAGCTCAGCCAAATCCCCTGTTGAGTGTACAGCTCCTATGACCATGACAGAGAGACAGCCCCCATTCCTGTCTCCACGCTCAAGAAGTGCTGTACCAACATTCTGTCTTGCTCTCGAATGGGTCAAGAGCAGGCTTCCTTTAGCCTGTCTCCCCAGCCCCTTTGCTCTTGGTTTAGCCTGAAGCATTGAAAGCTGGGTGATATTTTTCATACTGGGAGGAACAAAAAGAAAGGGACTCCCTCACCTGATCTACAAGCCCTCAGGGTTTGCACTTGAAAACAAACCTTACAGTTTTCAGAGTTGCGGCCGTGTTAGTCTGTATCCTCAAAAACAACAGGAGTACTTGTGGCACCTTAGAGACTAACACATTTATTTGAGCATTTGTTAATCTCTAAGGTGCCACAAGTACTCCTATCCTTACATTATAAAGCATACCTTTTACCCAGTACATTATCCGTGGTTGTTTTCCACTTGTGTATGTCAAATTATCTACAGGAAGGCTTTCATATTGTTCCCTAAATATAATATGAATGTAGTGATTATTATATGTCAAACATTTATAAAATATATACAGGCCCCAGAGTTCAAACACACTACTTTTTGTTCCAAACAAGATTTATGGGCATGCAAAATTTAATGCAAATCAAATGTCATCTACTGTTTCACTTCTTCAGCAAACAAAAAAAAATGTAAGGAGAAGATGATGAAATAGAAGTATTTTAGCTATAAATCTCTCCCTAAATAGGTCATCTGTGTCACATTCTGTCACATTGAAGGTAATGTTGAACTGCATAGCTGTGTATGAAAACACCCAAAAAAGTTATTTTTGCTGTAATCGGTGCGATAGTAGTGATAGATGAACCTGTGACAAATTTGTCCAAGTTAGCCTAGGTTGTTGTTCTGTCTGGTATTTATCTGAATAAACAACATTGTGATCAATAATTTTCTAAATGCCTGGAAGAAACTGTCTGTTAATATACTCAGCAAATATTAATTTATGTTGTTTAGATTTTCTAACAGAGAACCAGCTAATTAACATGTATAGAAGATTGGATGGAATAAATGTTTCCTGACAACTTAATCTACTCAAATGGCTAGTTATGTTGGGCACTGGAAAAGATATTATTTAGCTTAAAGAGTTCAACCAATTTAGAAGATTAAGAGGTGACTTAATCATTATCTCTAAGTATTTACACAAGAAGGCATCTGATATTGAAGAGATCCTTAATGTAACAAAGCTGTTACAAGTTGTGATGTCTTGGAAGTTGAAGCCCAAAAATTGAAACTGAAAAAAAATGCACTTTTTTAATGGTGAGGGCACTAAATCATAAGAACACCTTACCTCAGGTTTGGGGAGAAGTCAGTTCTTCATCACTTGGAGTGGATTGGAAGATCTAACTCAAACTGATGCAGAAATAGCTCAGTGAAATTCTATGACCTGTTATACAGGTGGTGAGAATAGAGGGTCTTACTAGCCTTCTTTGGCCTTAAAATCTATGTATGAGTATATGGTGATGCCAGAAATGCAAAGTTCGTTGACACAATGAACTTACATCATACCAAGGAGGTAACAAGTCTGTGTGATGGGTCTGGAAATGTTATATAATAGTTGAAGAATACCGAAATATTGTAATTTTATGAACATTGAATGTGACCCTGGATGGTGAGATCAAGTTACTATAACTATATGGTGGGTTATTATTAGACTTCCCTGTATGACCCTATTGATCTGACTTACATTGGGGGTTAGTGGAATGTTTATTATACACCTATAATGCTTCAATTCAGGAAGGCAACACAATGGCTTCCCAGATAAGAACAACCAGGCACAAACTTGAAAGACAACGAGGAAGTCTGTTCATTCCAAGAATCCTGCCTCCTGTCTACAAGAAGTGCCAAGCTTTGTTTTGTCAGAGTTGGGAGTTACCAGATCAGAGGGTTATAAACAGTTCAATGGTGACTTGATCCTGGGAAGGGGAGTTATCAAAGGATTGGGCAAGATTTAAAATGACGTTCCCTGAAGCACGGTGGAGGAGGGCAAGGGTTGTTGGTGAGCTCTGACAGGGAGACATGCTGACACAAAACATCTTGGTGGGTTAAGGGAAGAGGGCTTAGCATTCAGGGGGAGAGGATGGTCCTGTAGGGAGCTTAGACCTACCAGGATCCCCCTGTGGCAGATGGATAGACACCTCATAAACTAGACATGCATAAAGTGTATGTTAAAATCTGTTTTCTCTAGAATGCTTTTATTCTAAATAAATAATACTCTGCCTTTAAGAAGACTGGTAACTAGATACCACTGTCACTGCTCCCAGAGAACTGCAGGTACTGAACATAAGTTAGACGTGCCAAGGTAAACGTGGTTGATCAGAGGGGCCTGCAGCCCAGGCCCTAGTCTGAAAGTGGGCAAATCATGTGATTCCACCCTGAACCGGGTTAACAGCTAGAGCCCTGAGGGAGTGTGTGCTTGAAGAGTCCAAGTGAGACCAGAAGGGCAGCTAATGTGGTAATTGTGACACCGTGTGAAGGGAGGGAGGGTATGATTAAACTCATCTACATGTGTCAGTTACACTGGAGTGGTCTATGACAGGAAGTATGCTCACATTCCTGGTCCTGTCTTCTTTGACTGGAGTCAAGGGTGTTGACAAATTGTTGCCAATCTTTAGAGCCAGATAATCTTACAATATATTGTAATCTGAAGGTCAGTGCATGTCTAACGTTCAGGTAGGCACGTACATATTATGTTTTTCTTTTGCTTCTTTTTTTCTTGGTTTCTATAAAACTCCAGTTTAAAAATGGCTTTGGTTAGGGTGAAACTGAATTGGTTTATGTGACTGGTATTTGGGGAAGAGAAACAACTGAACTCTGAGTTTTCTGGAGAGAGAGCAAGGTGTGACACTTTGGGATCTGTCTATACAGTTTTTGAATTCTGTGAGAGAATATAAATTCTCTGTATGTAGCTTTACCAAGCTTCAAACTCTATTTTGAAAATGCAGCCTTTTGCCTTCTCTATTGTCTGTTTGTTGGGCTGAAGTTCCAAAGGGTAAAGGAATAAGAAAAGGGGCACCGACAGTAAGTGCTCTCCTATCAAAATGGAATGCTTTTATTCATAGACTGGCTCCCAACCAGGTAATCTGATTTAGCAGAGAAGAGGTCACCTGGGCAATGAAGTCACCTGACAGGAGCCTCTGATCACCTGAGGAAGATTGGCAGGAGATCACCTGACAAAGGGAACAAGAAGTTATAAAAAGGGCAGGATCTGCTCTTGTGGGTGCCATTTTCTCCAAACTCAAGGGGAGTGAGAAGCAGTGCAACACGTAAGGCGCTGAACGAGGCAGCAGACACTGCCTACCTTCCTGAACACTGATGGTCTCCCAAGGGAAAGGTTTCAGAGTAGCAGCCGTGTTAGTCTGTATCCGCAAAAAGAAAAGGAGGACTTGTGGCACCTGAGAGACTAACACATTTATTTGAGCATAAGCTTTCGTGAGGTACAGCTCACGTCATCAGATGCAAGGGAAAGGTAAGTTAATAAGGGGCAGTGCATTCAGTGTGTTTGTGTTCTCAATTATCTGTCCTCTCTTGTGCTTCATGTGATTAAGTTAAAAAGCAATGGTCTTAGAATCTGGGCCTAGTGTCTGTGTGTTATGTGCATGAGCCTCCTGAGAGTGTTCTGCTTCATATCTTCAGTGGGATTCTGTGAGAGGGTGTGTTTTAGCTTCTACGCTATCTTGGGTGTGTGTGTCTCAGTGCTGGCCTGGGGATCTAAGGCAAGTGGGCTGAGGATCTACATCTCTGTAAAGGGAAAGCAGACTGTTGGTGCCCAGGAAATGTGCCAGACAGGCCAAGGGAGGAAACAGTGTTGCAGCTTTCTGAGACCTGGGAAGCTTAAAACACATGGGGAGCCAGAGGCTGGGGTTCCCTTCACAGTAATCCAGTGATCATATAAACAGGGGAATGTGACTGGATCCGCAAGGGGAAGGTAACTCTCTTCCAGCATCCTGGCCATGTCACAGGCACAGCAAATGCTGTGGGGGCCATTGTGAGAAACTGAAGGATCTACAGTGTAGAATGTGATATTGACAGAACCTTAAAAGGCCAGTATGTTTGTTTCATTTTTAGATAAACCTCAAGAATTATTCAGATTGTGCCTCTAGGATCTATCAAACTGGGCTGGAAACTAATGAGCATAGACTTGATATCTAAGAGGGAAAAAACCTCTTTTTTGCTTACAAAGTGACACTGCAATTATGTCAATAAAATTGGCAAATATGGCTTTGATAAAAGTTCACTATCAGTTTACAAGCACAGGAAAAAATGAAGCAGATGACTTCATGACTATACAGTCATGGTGTATCTAAATATTTAACACTTGATGGGTTTTGTAGACTTATACCATTTCTGGGCCTACACTGCCAAAGAGCAAACTAAAATCAATAAAACTGGCTTGTCATTTCTACGATGTGTGGATTATTGTATGATTTGTTGTTGAATTCCATGCCTTAGAAATATACTAGCATATTCTAATTTGGCACATCCAGTATTTCTCACACGTTGAAACGTGTAGTAGTGGTTGTACAAGTCAAAATGATTCAACAGAAAAAATGTCCCGCCAAAAAAACCCAAAAACCTTGTTTAGTTAAAATTTCTCATTGGAAAATGACGTTTTTGACTTCAATATTTGAAATTTCAAAAATTCAAATAATAGTTTAAGAAAAACTTAGAAATCCACAGTTAAGGCACTAAAATAACCATGGCGGGGGAGGGGAGAGAAATTTAGTGTTTTCTAAAATCAGTTTCACTTAATGTAGAACAAACACGTTATACACTAATAATCCTTGTATGGTGCCATTAGAGAGCAAAGTTAAAGTTCTTTGGGTGCCTTAACTTGTATTTCCATACCTTACTTAGCATGTTTGGATATCTTTTAAGTTTAACTCTGACTTTCCTAGGTTTCTAATACTTGTTTTGTGGACAATTAACTGTAAAGCTTTATTTTCCCTTAAGTTATTGATATGTAATTTCAACCTTAACTCCATCTCAAAGTATTTATTTTTTCTGGGAATATAAATATGTAAGAATAATATTCTGAAATGGGACAATACTGTCATATCTATTTCATTACAGAATATTGGAAATGTTATATAAAAGAATGGCTTTATCTATTATAAACTATTGAATCTTCTTGTAGGCATTACATTTAAAGACTGTACTTTTGCCATTCTTCTCTGGGGAACTCAAGGAGGGAATGTGCAGCTACAGTGTGAGAGTGAAGAGGCTCTGAGGCAGATGCATCCCGAATCCCTAATTGGCAGGGGAGCCTTATGGATAGCACTCCTTTTCCCTGACTTTGAAAGAAGCAGCATGTCCTCATCTCAGGGCCTGCTGGCAGAGGCTATCAAATGTATAGATGTGGTGGGGCCCTGGACTGTGTCCCTCCAGCTAAGCTGACAAAATCCTATTAAGGCTATGGAGTTTGCTAGCTGGCCCAGAATCTTAACACTCAAGAGAGCAGTAGGTCTGGATTGTGCTTGGATTTTGCATCAGAGGATTTTGTCAGGGAACTGACGGGAAATGCTCGCTATCCCCTCACTGAGGCAGCCTGTTTTCAGACTGTCCTGTGCAGTATATGCAATTAAATATACACATTAAATATATGCAAAATTTCTCCTTTGGCATTCCCAGGTAAAATGGGTTTGAAAGAGCAGTATTTGCCTCAACATGTTAGAGAGCAGTTTAGACATGGGATTCACCCACTTCTGCTTGCAAACAGCAACATCTCTCTCCTCTCTGTCAGGCAGGTTCTGATCTCAGGCTCATTTTTGTCAAGCTCACATAGCTCTGTGCATCCCCAGCAGTGCTCCACTTTCAAGCAACTGCAGATAAGCGTCATGCAGACATAATCGTATTGAAAACAAATCAACAGGTTGTTAGCACAGTCATCTGCAGGTGCCTTAAATTATGGATGCATGGGGGAGTGAGGTCAAGATCAAGTGCACCATCCAGACACACTATTTTGCTGTGGAGGGATGTTTTCTGCTGCAATTGCTTCATGGAGGAGTGACAGTTGGAAGAGTCAGGGTAAGTGCAAATGCAATGAATAAGAAACAGTGACAGGAGAAAAGGGACGCTAGGATGACCCAAAGTACCTGGTGACTAGACAGTCTGCAAGAATCAGACTATAATTCTTGGAAATCGTTGCATGCAACGTTGAAACCACTTTACAAGTACTAACAAACGGAACCTCTCAACAAACCTGTGAGGTAGGAAAGTATCAAAGTCTCCATTCTATAGATGGAAAAAAATGACACACACAATTTGGATGACTAGTTTAAAGTCATATAAGAAGTGTACTGTGGAGAGGCTGTTCTAGATTGGATTTTTACAAATATGGAGGAACTGGTTGAGAATTTGAAAGTGGAAGGTAGCCTGCATGAAAGTGATCATGAAATGGTAGAGTTCATGATTCTAAGGAATGATTGGAGGGAAAACAGCGCAATAAAGATAATGGATTTAGATTTGAAATTAGACAAAGGTTTCTAACCCTCAGAGGAGTGAAGTTCTGGAACAACCTTCCAAGGGAAGCAGTGGGGGCAAAAGACCTATCTGGCTTCAAGATTAAACTCAATAATTTTATGGAGGAGAAGGTATGATGGGATAACATGATTTTGGCAATTAATTGATCTTTAACTATTCATGGTAAATAGGCCCAATAGCCTGTGATGGGATGTTAGATGGGGTGGGATCTGAGTTACTACAGAGAATTCTTTCCTGGGTATCTGGCTGGTGAATCTTGCCCACATGCTCAGGGTTCAGCTGATCACCATATTTGGGGTTGGGAAGGAGTTTTCCTCCAGGGCAGATTGGAAGAGGCCCTGGGGGTTTTTCGCCTTCCTCTGCAGCATGGGGCACGGGTCACTTGCTGGAGGATTCTCTGTACCTTGAAGTCTTTAAACCATGATTTGAGGACTTCAATAGCTCAGACATAGGTGAGAGGTTTATTGCAGGAGTTGGTGGGTGAGATTTGGTGGCCTGCATTGTGCAGGAGGTCAGACTAAATGATCATAATGGTCCCTTCTGACCTTAATATGTATGAATCTATGATTTCAAGACGGCAGACTTCAGCAAACTCAGGGAGCAGGTGCGTAAGAGCCCATGAGAAGCAAGTCTAAGGAGAAAAGCAGTTCAAGAGCGTTGTCAGTTTTTCAAAGACACATTATTAAGGGCACAAGAGCAAACTGTCCAGCTGCATGGGAAAGATAGTAAGTATGGCAAGAGACTACCCCGGCTTAACCAGATCTTCAATGATTTGAACCTCAAAAAAGAGTACAACAAAAAGTGGAAACTAGGTCAAATTACAAAAGATGAATATAAAATGGGAGTTCTCACAACAAATTTTTTGATGGCCTCTGTGTGGCCACCAACTCTCTCTGGTGGCCGCACTGCCATTTTTTTTCTAAAATACTTAATTAACTTTAGGAAAAACAATAAAATAGGCACAGATACACATCCAAATCATTGTAATTTAGATTTGTACGGTTTTTTGGCTGACTCAGTTATAAAAATAATGCTACCTCCCCCTTCACGAGTGATATTTGTGTATTTGTTAATTTCACAGCACGCTTAGTAGTTACCCGGGAGGCTATGAAAAGCAATAAGTGATCTTAACCTTACAAATATCACTTTTCACATATAGCTAGTAAGTCTGCTGAAAAAAGTGATACTTGCATGTTTGTTAATATTACTTTTCTCAGCAAGCCCCAGGACCCATTAAGCCCTGGATGGGGGAGGCAGCAGGGACAAGAGGCGATGATGGAATGGATGTGGGACCGGGCGAGGTGATGGTGTGATGGATGCGGGGCTGAGGAGGCAGCAGGGTCGATGGGGGGAGTGATGAGCTCCACTGGGCCAGGACATGTCACATGGCCAGGGCCAGGACCTGGTTTCTGCTGCATTGTGGCCAGGACCAGGGCTCAGTGCCCGCAGCCAGAGCCAAGAGCTGGGGACAGGAACTGTGTGGCCGAAGCCAAGGATCAGAGCTCACTGCCACGCAGCCGGAGCTATGGGTCAGCACTCTGGGCCAGTGCCTACTGCCATAGGGCCAGAGCGTGGCTGAAGCCAGGAGTCAGCGCCCACCCTTGCATGGCTGGAGCCAGCGCTCACTGCTGCGTGGCCAGGGCCAGGGGTTTGTACCCTGGGCCAGCTCCCACCACCGCATGGCCAGAGCCTGGGATCAGGGGCTAGGGCTGGAGCTGTAGGTCGGCACCTGCTGCCGTACAGCTGGAGCAGGGGCCGAATGGCAGGAGACCGCCACCAGCACCTGCCACCACAGGGCTGGAACAGGGGGCAGAGATTGACTGAAGCTCCGCGGCCAGAGCCAGGGGTTGGTACCCAAAGCCCCACGATTGGAGCTCACTGCCATGCAGCTGTGACTGGGGGTCATCAGCGTCTGTGGCCAGCACCTGTCACTGCATGGCCAGAGCTTGGGACTGGAGCCAGGGGCTAGCACCTGCTGCCACATAGCTGGAACCGGGGGCCAGAGGCTGAAGCCCCGGGCCACGTGGGTAGAGCTGGGGTCTGGTGGAGGGCGGGATCACTACCCGCGGTCAGAGCCTGGGGCTGCATGGCCAGGTTCCTGAAGTCCCACCACTGGAGTCTCCTGCTCAAACCCCTCACCCAATGTGGTTCAAGAACTGACCTTGCTCCTGCAGTGTTGTGCTCCACCTCTCTCCAGAGGCGGGGCGGGGAAGCACATCCAGGAGCAACAAGGAAGGAATGGGAGGGGCCAATGCTTTGCCCTTCCCCCAATCAGTGCCCAGGAGGCTGTTGTAGCTGCATGAAAACCCCCTGGTGGCCACATTTGCGAAATGTTGATATAAACAAACAACACAAGCATATAAGTACAAAATTAGAAAGGCCAAGGCACAAAACGAGATTAAACAAGATAGAGCCATTAACAAGAAAACATTTTACACATACATTAGAAGCAAGAGGAAGACCAAGGACAGTGTAGGCCTGTTACTTGACGAGGGGGGGAAACAACAGAAAATGTGGAAATGGCAGAAGTGCTAAATTATATTTTGTTTGTTTTCACTAGAAAATTTAGTAGCGATTGGACGTCAAACATAGTGAAGGCCAGTGAAACTGAGGTAGGATCTGAGGCTACAATAGGAAAAGAACAAGTTAAATGTCTTCGTTGCCAGGGCCTGATGAAATACATCCTAGAATACTCAAGGAGCTGACTGAAGAGATATCTGAGCCATTAGTGATTATCTGTCTTTGAAAACTCATGGAAGACGGGAGAGCTTCCAGAGGACTGGAAAAGGAAAAGGCTATAGTGCCAATGTATAAAAAGGAGAATAAAGACAACCTGGGGAATTACAGGTACAAGAACAAATCATGTCAAACCAACCTAATAGCTTTCTTTGACAGGGTAACAAGCTGCGTGTGTGTGTGGCAAGAGAGATAGATGTGGTATATCTTGACTTTTAGTAAGACTTTTGATCCTGTCTTGGATGACCTTCTCATTAACAAACTAGGGAAATACATCCTATATGGTGCTACTATAAGGTGGACGCATAACTGGTTGAAAAACTGTTCCCAGAGAGTAGTTATCAGTGGTTCACAGTCAAGCTGGAAAGGCAAATTAAGTGGGGTCCAGCAGGGACAGGTCCTGAGTTTCTGTTCAATATCTTCATCAATAATTTAGATAATTGCATAGAGAGTACACTTTGCAGACAATACCAAGCTAGGAGGGATTGCAAGTGCTTTGAAGGATAGGATTAAAATTCAAAATGCTCTGGAGAAATGGTCTGAAGTACACAGGACAAGTGCAAAGTACTCTGCTTAAGAAGGAATAATCAGTTGCACACATAGAAAATGGGAAATGACTGTCTAGGAAGACATATTGCAGAAAGAAATCTGGGGCTCACAGTGGACCACAAGCTAAATATGAGTCAACAGTGTAACACTGTTGCAAAAAAAAAAAAAAGCAACCAGCATTCATGGATGTATTAGCAGGAGTGTTGTACACAAGAAATAATTCTTCCGCTCCACGCTGTGCTGGAATATTGTGTACAGTTCTGGGTGCCACATTTAAGGAAAGATGTGGAGAAATTGGAGAATGTCCAGAGGAGAGCAACAAAAATGACTAAAGGTGTAGAAAACATGATCTATGAGGAAAGATAGAAAAAATTGGGTTTGTTGCTTGTGGCAATGTTGGTGACAGTAATAGCTCAGGAAAGTGAGAACATCACTGAAAAAAATCAACGAGATGGCATCATTTTGGTAGCATGGTTTTATTATGTGCACGAATACTTGTCACACACTTCTGCTGGTAACTGATACTCAATAACTGATACCCAACAGTACTGATGGTTGCTATAAAGAACGTCCCTTCCTTAAATATGCCTGTCCTTCACTTGTCAGTCATCTCACATTTCTGTCATGCTTCTCCCACAGTAAAAATGCCCAGATTTTCTGAGCCTCCAGAAAATAACCAGGCTCCTTTTCTCAGTTTATTGCTTATGCAAGCCTCAATTACAAATGTGCATATGCTGGTATATATTGCTTCAGGACAGTCCTTATATGCAAGGTTCCATGAGCCACACAAAAACTAACCCACTTCAGCTCCCCTCTCTATCCCAATATCACATTAGACTACTAGTGAAAAAAAATATTAAATATATATTTTTAACTAAAAGCTATATTAACTCTTTCCTGTCAGTTTCTGACGTTGTTGAAGGTTGAATCGGCAACGCCTCACTCAGGTGTTAGCCTCTCACAAAGGGCTTTTAGGCATGGCAATGCCTAACTTGTAGGCACCCTGTCACATAGTGGAATCCTCCACCTGGAGCTAGGCTTCCAGGCTCAATGAGTGGGGAGAATTAGGCAGCTAAGAAAAGGATCCGCAGAAGTCAACCAGCGGAGTGGGGAGCTGTCTAAACTAGCCAGGAGTGAAATGCTGAGGAAGGCGGCAGAGCGGAGCCAGCAGCGGGCGGGGCTTTGGGGCGGAGCACAGGCAGAGCAGAGGGGGCCAGTGGAAACCCAGTACTGGGTGAGGTTTAGAGCCCAGATTCACAAAGGTACTTAGATGCCTAATTACCATTGATCTGGGCCTTAGGCACCTGACTGCCAGGGTGGAGATGCGCATCTATTCTTGATTGGGATTCCTAGCTGTGAACGCTCTCTCCTACAATTAGGTACCTAAACCAGGTCAGCTCTTTCTCACAAAGAGTCAGAGAAAGACCTGTCCATTATAACCAATAGCCAAGTGGCTAGGGGACTCTCCTGGGAGATGTGACCTGGGCTTAAGTCCTTGTTCCAAATGGTGCCCTGTGAATGCCTACCAATTTGAGCCCTGCTAGGGAGTTAGGCAGGGGAACACCTAGTTTGAGAATCCTGTCTAGGCTTAGGCATGAGCAACAAGTTAGCTATTGGTGTGTCAGGATTTAGGTGGCTTTGCACATGTCTGCCAAGGAAAACTTGGGTTAGGCATTAGCTGAGTGGTGGTTTTGAAAAAGCCAGTGGTGCCTTAATGTTGGAGTTAGTACCTTGGTGGATCTTGCCCAAGTTATCTAAAAGTCCTCATACCCAAGAAGGTAATGGCTGTCTTTTCTGCTAATGTAGTAAACCTCACACAATAAGGGTAATGCAAATGATTTAGGCTTAAGTACTTGCCAATGGGATTCTCACATTCAAATCTTTAACAATCAATCCTTAAAAGTAAGGATAATTGTGGATTAGAATTGCAGCTGTGCCTAACTCTCCTGCTGAATTTTACCATATAGAGTTAATACACACATATGTGGACACCATATGCTGCGAAGAGGTTGAAGTTATCAGATTTTCCCACTTGCAGTAAGTGTTTATGTGGCTGTGTTTCATTTTAATTGTCCTGTGTCACACACTATTATTTTTCAAGAGTTTTGTTGTTAGTCCAGATGTTACCTGTTTAACATAAACTGTTGTGCTAGCTCTCAAACATAGCACAGCATGGCATCAAATTAATTTGGTAAGGGGCCCTCACATTTTGTCAAACTGGAAAAAAATAAATATTTTTTTTAAAATATGGGTCCAAAAATCAGCTTCAAAGTAGGGAAGAAGTGGAGATATGTAATATGTGCCCTCAACTCCTCACCCGCACTCCTTTGGTAATATACATCTCTCCACCGCAGTAGCCAAAACACTTCTTTGTACCACCACCCATCCAATGGGTTGGACTCTTCCATGCATTGCTTCCTTCTCACCATCACAATTACTTTCCTATGAAATTTTAAGGAAGTTTTAATTATTATAAAGAAAGCATCACAGTATTTCTAAACACCAAACCATATTAAAATTCTGTGTGTGTGTATATATAGATAGATATAAATAATCTCATTGATAAACTTCAACATTGGAAGAAATTCATCCACAATTAACCTACATACCACTGAACTCATCGTCATCAGACACCATGACCTGATAACCAACACAAGTGGGCTGTACAATCCAGTGGTATAACGAATAGCACAGATGACAGCCCTCCACTGAGAATGCCCTAACTCCAACTCTCTGATTATTTCATTTAGTAATCATCACCAGATGTGCCCCAGTTGACCTCAGCTGTCACAGTGGCACAGAAGGAAAGAGGTAGACTAGGGCACTTGTGTTGAAAATCCTTAAATATGAACATGTACTGGATGGGGGTATGAAATTCTCAGTGGTGCCCCCCACTTTTCCTTTACCCTTTCCCTAGGAAATCAAAACGTATATGCTATGCAAATATATTATATGTGCACCAGGGCTGAATTAATGCTGCTGGAGAAACCTTGACTTTTGGAATTTCCTGACTTCAGTGCTTGATCTCAGAGTATGATCTTACAATCTTCTTAGAGTACGAAGATAAACATTCTCTATATTATCACTAAATGGAGCATTTGAGGTTAAAAGTCAACTGTGTCCATGTGAAATCATAAGGAAAAGATTTACTTATGGTCTGGAAGGTGAAGCCGCAAAGGTGAAATAAGAACACACTGGTATTTCTGCAACATCATCAATAGCTAGTGACAGTCCTGGGTAATTCAAAGGTTCATTTAGTTTTAGTCACAGCCACAGGACACTAGATGTGATTTATAACAAAGCTGACATGTTTACCTTTGATCATTTTCCTGCCCTAGTTTTAGGTCTGATGCCAATTCTCTCTGTGAGAGAATTTAAACACTTGGCATGAGAACATCACAAATTAAAGAAAGATCTGAATCTTCCTCAGCAATTCCACACTTGTTAGAAAGCCAGGTATCTTTGCGACTCTCTTCCCGCTCACCCCCAGTACCATCCACTAAAAGTGCCCATATGTAGAGCTCCGAAGGAAGGAAAAGGTGATGCTAAGTTCCAAATCTCTTTCCTCCTTTTTATTCAACATTTTACCTTTATTCAACCAGCTGCAGGGTGGGATAAGAGTATGTGTGTATGTGTGCACGCACACGCATCATCAGATAATCACTTATTTCAATTCTAGTACTATCTTCCACATCTCCACAGGCATCAAAAAAGTTTAGATATTTCTGTCCAAAACAAACATTGATAAATACTGCATTTCCTCATAGCCAAGATATACCTAATAATATATGTCAGGTTGACTAATTTATCCAGGGCAGGATACCTGTTCAGACCCAATTCTTGTTTTTGAGACTCCTGGACATAAGTTTACCTTGGACAGATATGTAATTTTTTAAATGATATCCTTGCATCAAGTGGTATTCTTTGTTCGGGATAGGGGCAGGAAAAGAATGGCAAGGGGTTGTTGCAGGTTAAGGTGGAGCTGTATTGGCAGAGCTGTGTGTGGAATTGTGAGACGTTTCCCCACCTTAAGCCAGATTGAAGGAAATTCCCTTAGTCCCAAGAATTCATAGGTTCTAAATACAGCCACAATGTTTAAAGTGGGAAATGCTCTAAATTGCAATAATTGAAGTTACAGTTGCAAATTATATTGTTGCAGGATTTGATGCCCTTCTGGTCCCTGTTGATCGATTGACTAACTGGTATTAACTTACTCTTGCCAAGTTGATTTGTAGAATGCTAATATTGCCTCTCCTGCTGCTCTCTCCATCTGTTGAGAGCCCAGTGTTGCCCTCCTGTTTCCCATTCCCCACGTTATTAAATGCTACTGTACCGGCTTATATATGATTGAAACAGACAGTAAATGTTGGCTTGTTTTCTGCAGCTTGTTAGTTGAACAGGAGTAGTGTCTTTTGGGATAGTTCACAGGGATTTTAAAGCCCTTTGGGATGCACACCATGAAAGATGCTGTAGGTGCACATTTCTTAGTATACATACAGTTGTTAAAAGAACTGGTTTGAAACAGAATCCAGGATCCACTCCCCTCCACAAACTTTGGGTTCTGATTTGAAATTGGGTCCTAACTAGGCAAGTTGGGCCCACCTCTAATTATTAATAGGAGTAGAAAAGCACATAGAAATTTAGGTGCTGTGTAAAGCTTTGCATTTTCCATTCACAGTACATCATGCAAGTATTTTCTCCATTTTCAGATCACACAGGCTCACACCCATTGGCTTCTAGGGGCTCAAACCAATGCAAATACTCAAAGTGAAACTCAGGTCAAAATGAGTCTTACACGGTTTAAAATTGAAACCATGCAAAGTTGTAAGTTTCACATGGGTTTAATGGGGGGGAAAAATCAGGTTCACTAAAACTGTGTCTGTGTTTTTGCCAAATGTTCTCAAACCTCAGCATCTCCAAAAGCCTTTCCAGAAAGCTGAGCTGAGTTTCCAGTTGCTAAGCAAACCCCAAGTGAGGCAAGTTTCACAGGATTTTGGGTTCCATTCCAAACATTTATTGCAGCTCTAGTTTTAATCACAAAATTAGCATTAATTGTTCTTTTGGATTTATACAATAAAAAGGGCCAGCTACTCAGAGCTTTAGGTTCCCTTGTCACAAACTACAAAAATATAATGAAATGGGACCAACCAACAGCACTGAACCACCTACCAAATACAAAACTTCCCTCCCCACATAGCTATAACCGCCTGAAACCTTATGTTCCACAGTAGCTCACACATATAAGTGTTCCTTGCAGCATGCTCTGAAAGCCAACAGACCAAGACTATTTCATACTGGGAAGTGAGCTTTTTCCAGAGCTGAGGGCCTCTCATGGAGAAGGCTCTACACAGCCAGCTTCATCTCTTTCAAACCAGCTTGAGAGCCTCCTCTTATCACAATTGTGCCTGAATGGCTTGAGGAGAGACGCGTCTCTCAAAGAGAAAAAGTATTAAATGGCTTGGGGCCTAAGTTAAAACCAACATCTTAAATACTGAGATGAATTTGAATCCTAAACCCAAACTTAATTCGGTGTTCTAGGAGCGCGTCCTCCTGGATCTTAGGGCTCGCATTGTGATGTGGTGTCTGCTTATACAAGATGTGCACTGTTAAAGAGTTGGTGAAGCAGGACCGAATGTGGCTTATTTGGGCTGCTTAAAATGTTTGTCCTAACTCTTTAACTGGGCACACAAAAAAAGAGAAATAACCACATTTTTTCAACCCTGAAAAAAGGTTCAGTGTGGATCTTGGGCAAAGGTTGGAGACACTTCTCATTTAACCAAACAATTTGACATACTCTCACTCATACTTCCCAAAAGGTGGGAAAACCACAGGCATCTGCATTCTGTTAATGTGTGTTGTAGCAATAATAATAATAATATCTAGCTCTTGTATGGTGCTTTTCATCAGTAGATCTCAAAGTGCTTTCCAAAAGGAAGTCAGTGTCACTACCACCATTTTACAAATGGGTAAACTGAGGCATAGAGAAGGGAAGTGACTTGCCCAAGATCACCCAGCAGGCCAGTGATAGAGCAGGGAATATATGGAGTCTCAGTCCATTGCTCTATTTACTAGGCCACACTGCCTTCCATTGTACTAAAGTATCCTGCAGAAAGGAAGAGGAAAGGATGCTGCTTCAGATTTTAAAATTGCATCAGGTATGAACAACAAAATGTGGAGGTAAGCCTCTCACTCACTCATTTATACATTCTGTGGGGTACTGTACTACTTGTGCTAAAATCCCACTGTCCTCTGACTTTTGCATTCCCTACAGTTAAGAATAGAATTGAAGGCCTAATTTTGCAAGTTTCTTGTTTGTATGTGTGTCTGCATATGAACTAGAAGTAGATGATCCTGGGAAAAGCCATCTGGTGAGTAAGTTAGTTTATTTGCTCACTTATTTAATTTGGAAACGGCTTCTGTGTTTGCCAGACTTATGAACCTAATAGGAGGCAGTAGAGAAATGTCCAAGAAATTCTCTTTTTCCATTTAGGTTTTGGTTTGTTGCCTCCTGTCTTGAGTGACTATATAAAATGTAATATGCAAATTCTCCTCTGCTTGAGTCAATTTGAATGACCCCTCCCTTCCCCATCTGGGTGGTGAGACTGAACAGTCCTTGAACATGCTTTCAGGTTTTTGTCTATATAGAATGAACTCTCACATTCATATTCAATTCTGACAATTTTGTGTCAGTTTAGCTCATATTCTTAAAGTTACGTGACCTTATATAAGAGACGGCCAAATTCTGTATCCAGTTACACAGGTGTAAATCCAGAGTAATCCCATTGAAGTCAGTGGAATTTCTCTAGAGTTACACCTGTGTAAATGAGGGCGGAATTTGGTCCTAGAGTATCTATCCACATATCTGTCTGATAATTACTAACAGGTAGTTAATCCTAAAATGTTATAAATGAAGGCTAGACATTTGCCTGACCTTGGACAACGTTCAATGGGGGTACATTCTTTGGCCATGCACTCTGCACACCAGGGATAGGCACAGCCACAGTCCCCTCATTCAGGGGGATATTTTACTTTCAAAAGCTACAGTAGAGATGTATGAGGACTGCTACCTTCTCATGCTCTGGGGTGGGGGGCGGGGAAGAAAGAAGGTGCAGGCCACCCCAAAGAGTCAGGGGAGGGGACATAGCTGATCAAAGAGAGGGGGTTATATTGGCCCGTCTGGTTAGATTTGCACACACTGAAGGAATTGTGCAAGTCAGCCTGGAGCTGTACTGGGATATTCTGTCGATGCATTGACTCTTACTTTGGGCAGTGTCAATGACACAATAAGACTGAGTTCCATTTCGGGGGAGACTATTTTTTCCACTGGCTTGTTCAGCACTAAACAAGGAATTATTGATAAAGATAAAATAGCTAAAGATAGCTAAGATAAATCTGTGGCCAGACAAAAGCTTGAAGAGGTTTCCCTCTCTTGTCTCACCACACCTCTGAGATGACACAGATAAGCTTTCCGAAATACCATGCCAAAAAACAATATTGCCCCAACATTTGGTATCCAGTGTGGATGCATCATGATCCACAACTTCAGGGCTTCCTTTTGTCTTTCACATTCTGAACTGACAGGAGACCTTGGAAATAAACAATTGGGGGCGGGGGTGGAGGGAGAAGACATTCTCTAAAGGTAACTATCAAATCCAATAAGGCTCAAGTTAAAAGGTCCAGCTGTCACAGTAAAATACAGCATATCCACTTAGCGCTCACAAGGTGAGTATAATGCTAACCAGTTGCTGTAGACAGCCCAGTGTCACAGTGACAGCTGAACAAAGGGATATACCGTATAGCAGAGTTCAATCAAAGCAATGCCAAACAATGTTTAATAGCTATGTAAGTAATTATCTTCAGAAGACAAAATAAGAAGGAAAAACACACTTTGTTTAAAGGTCATCATCAATGACAGTAAAAAAAAAATACACCTCACGTGAAAGGCATTTTGAGCACAGGCTCTGAAAATGGCTTGAAATTAATGTTACCACTTTTAAAAAAAACCAACCAGTTTAATACATGTAAGGTGAGGGCAAAGGGACTGGGGTGTTCAAGCGTGCAATGAAGGGACAGGACCAAGGAGCCTCATGTCTACCTGGCCCTGCACTTCTCTGAGAACAGGCTATTCCAGGCTACTCCCACTGCCAGCACTATCCTTCACAGGGGGCAAGGAGGAAACAGGACCATATTCTGCTGCCCGATCCTGCATGCGGGGCAGGGCTTCCTGCGCAGCCTGGCGGTTGTGTGCTTGCCTGAGGTACAATGCTCCTGGGAGTTGCCCCACAGGTGGACCAACACTGTACTGCCCCCTCCTACGAGTCTTGGCTTGATGACCTAATGAAGCCCTAAATGTTTGCCATGCAGGCCCTAGCGCTACTGCCACATTACAGTGATGCAGGATATAGACACCCAAGTTGTGCTGACAGTACCCTCATATCACAGTGTAAACCTAAGTCTCAGCAAACCTGTCTTTGATATATCACTTGTCCTTTTCAACCAGATCAGGAGTGTGATAGGATCAGTAAATATCAGGGGGGACACTATCCTGCCCGTGCAGGGAGCTGGACTGATGTATTTGGTCTTTCTGATTTCTAACTTATGATCCTATGGCTGTGTATGTTGAGAACTGTACTTGGCTGTCCTAGTAGAAAACAGAAAAGGAGTACTAGTGGCACCTTAGAGACTAACCAATTTATTTGAGCATAAGCTTTCGTGAGCTACAGCATCTGATGAAGTGAGCTGTAGCTCACGAAAGCTTATGCTCAAATAAATTGGTTAGTCTCTAAGGTGCCACAAGTACTCCTTTTCTTTTTGCGAATACAGACTAACACGGCTGCTACTCTGAAACCTAGTAGAAAATGATATCCTTTCCCTCCAATGTTGTCGTTAGTAGCTGATAGAATCATTTGGTATAAATGACCCGCAAGTATCCCAGACTGTGTCCTAACACCCATTAAAGCAATTCTCAATCTTAAGATTTAGTGTTCCACTTCTAAAACTAAAAAGTACATTGCAATTATAATGGAGTCTTTTTTTTTTTTAAACCAACCTATTTACCACCTATCTACACCCACATACCAAGAGCGGTACATGGCTCACTGATTGAGAACTGCTATCTGTTACCTTGAAAATTCTCTCAATTAACTCAAAGTTCAGTTGTCTGGATGCAATTGTTATGCATCTCTCTCCCTCCTCCCCACCCCCTACCAGCACAACATTTAAGTATTCAGCACCATCCTGTATACATTACAGAAGGGGTTGTTTGGCTTTTGTTAACTAATGGAATTTTGAGATGCTGTAATACACACATAGATGTAGTTAATCCTGTGGTAAAAGCTGTGCAAACTCACATTTCACTAACTCCGGGTCTCCAGACTTGACAACAAAAATTCTGCAATTATTTCAGAAATTGCCATAACAGCCCATTTATTCTAAAATATGTCCTCCTTTCCCTAGGTTGGCTCTTGCGATTGTGAGAAAGAAGCACCTGTCACTGATGCCCACTGCACTCTTTTTCAGGCCTGTTGAGTCTATTGTGTGCAAACATCTGGGATTCATCATATTTTCTGCTCACCAGTGAATCAGCAGAAAAAGAGGCCATGATGATCCCCAGTTGCTTGCAACTACACATGGATTAAAGAAATTACCCCACTGCATTTTTACTGCAGTATCAAGAGTTACATTAAAGAAGTGTGTGGCAGCTCCTACACAAGGAACAAAAAGGGAAGTTAATAAAGGTGTAAAGTTGTTGTTTGTAGGGATGCGGGCCAAATTCATTCCACTAGGCAAAGAACTCTCACTTCCCAAAGGGAGCTTCTTGAAGAGGTTGTTCTGAGTTACATCTGACTCCTGGCATATATGGTCAAAGGGAATATGAAATGACCAGACTGGAACAATCAGAATCACCAAATAGGAAAATGTATGAGAATAAGGTGCTCTGTTTGATACCTCAGGCTTTCTAGTGTAAATAGGTATGTTTATATGTGCATTGGATCAGAAAAGTCTTTCTACCATAACAATGCTCTCAATACCATACACCCCTTTCTGTCCCTAAACCTCTACCAAAAAAAACCCCTTACCCTAAGCAAAGGTTTGACTCCAAAAAAGGAAGAGTCACTCGGGACTTTGCTATTGTTATTTATTTTACATGGAGTGTGCTCAGATACTATAGTGACAGGCAATAGTATAGAACTGTTAGGCATATTAGACAGAACCAGAAATGAAGTTTGAAAAAGTTACTTAACCTTTTATAAAGATTCTATGTTCACACCTCTGAGATTCCAGACTTGGATGGACATGGATCAAAGTGCTGAAATACTATGATAAAGGCTATTAAAGTATTTACTTCTTGTGACTGAAGTCCTAGGTGAGCCACGCTGAGGTCACTCAATTAGGGTGAACTGCAAAGTAAGGGGCAGATAACCCCCAAAGCTGGTGGATATTCCGATACTTAGATTTACCAGACCAGCACAAAACAGCTTCTATAAGACCTCACTGGGCACCCAGAAGCCAACAACACAGTTCCCTTAAAGCAACCCAGCTTTAGGCCTCCACCCAGACACCCAAATCAAATATGATAAGGATTACTGAAAATCTTATTCATCATATAAAAAACGTTCTACCAATCCCAGAGGATTGGACACATTACCTTCCAGATTAATGAATATTCCAGAGTTTACCCAAATACACGCTTGCAGCCAATTCTTATTAACTAAACTAAAATTTATTAAGAAAGAAAAAAGAAAGTATTGGTTAAAAGATCAATATACATAGAGACATGAGTACAGTTCTGAGATCAGATTCATAGTAGAGATGACAGGTTGAAGTGAGCTGTAGCTCACGAAAGCTTATGCTCAGATAAATTGGTTAGTCTCTAAGGTGCCACAAGTACTCCTTTTCTTTTTGCGAATATGGACTAACACGGCTGCTACTCTGAAACCTGTCATTATGCAAGGCACTGCATTTAGCCTTATGGAGTGGAAATCTATCAAATTCAGGAATGCATCTGATGAAGTGAGCTGTAGCTCATGAAAGCTTATGCTCAAATAAATTGGTTAGTCTCTAAGGTGCCACAAGTACTCCTTTTCTTTTTGCGAATACAGACTAACACGGCTGCTACTCTGAAACATTTCAAAGAGAGATGAACACAGTGATATCCTATGTTTACAGTTCATTTAAATGTTAATATTCCCTTTTGATCTCTGAATCAATAGCTATAGTGACAGACAGGAACTGTTTGTTTACATGGCTAACATCTAACAAGATAGGAGTACACACATACAATTAGTATCACCGCTAATTTCTAACAATATAGGCTTGGATTTCAAAGTTCTAGCCTATCTACCATGGAATGGCCCTAATTATCATTTGCATACTTTTCTAACATGTCTCTAAAGGTTGGCTCTGGGTCATTTAGCTTCCAAGCTGCTTAACCCAAGCATCACATTTTGTATAAGATTTGTTGCAATTATATAACAGTGGTAGCAACAATGATTTGCATTGTCATACTCTAATCAGATAACGTCATACTTCTGTGATAGGATGAGCATGAAATCCCATGATTCAGGCTCTTGATGTGGGATTTTCAACCTGATTCTGCAGTTTCAAGGCATGTACTTGTCTGAACTGAATCTCTGAACCTTTTGGGGGTTTATGAACAGTGTGGGCAAGATACTGCTCCTCCACCCTTATGTGGCCATGCAGTGGTGGGGAAGGAGCCTGTGTAATGGCCACCCAGAACAACAGGCCTCAGAGGGGCACGGGGCTGCTGCCAAGCTGTTGGAACAACTCACTAAAAAGAGAGCAGGAGATACCCCACACCACGTGCTATTGAATTGGAGCTCGCTGGGCCTCTGGAAGGGTGGGGGGGACGACAATATGCTGCATACATTAAAAAGGCTAATGGGGAACTCAAGGTGGTGCTGTGCCTCAGTCAGAATACCTCCACTGTTCTCTGGGGGCAGTGCAGCTCAGCATCAACCCTTACCATATCTCCACCCTGAGAGCACTGCAATCACTCTCTCACCATATTGCTTATGTAGCCACATTTATGTATGTGGATTTAGGGCCTAATTATCATTAATGCTAAGGTCCCTTCACAAAACTTTGGTAATGTAATGCAGCCCTAAATGGGGGTTAAATTACATTTACATTGCATTACAAATTATATTACATAGACTGGCAAGAGTGGTGAAAAAGGACTTAGTGTAAATTAGAATCAGACCCAGTGCTTTGGGGTATATTAAAGCCAAGATTTCTCATGCCAGCAAATCCTGTATTTCCTTAACTTGTGTAATTGAGATCATAAAAGCAACAGTGTTATAAATAACTCTGAGGATCAAAGACATGATTATATCAGTCTGGAATACATTTTAGACTTTGAATTGCTCATTTCCACTCTCATTCATTTTTCACAGTGAATCCGTGTTATTCACAAAGCTGTGGCTTTCAGCCCTACAATAAACATGTAAAAAGCACTAATTATCACTAGGTTATCTTCCATATTGGTGGACATCTAGTCACAACATCAAGCCAGAGAACAGTAACAGCACTGCTGATTGGCCTGAGGCCATATTTGATTTTTCTTAAATCATAACCTGATTTTGACTCATGATACATAGAAAAATTATACTGCTAATATATCCATTAGTAATCCAGATTTCGTATTGTATTGGGAACTTTTATATTTCACCAACTGCATGGCAACTAGTAGAGAAGCAAAGCTGACACATTGAGATATGTGTCAGAGAATAGTGTAGTTTCTTTGTAACTTCATGGAATTAACTCAATAATAACATGTGTTAATCAGAATGTGAATACTGCCACACTCTTATCACACACTTGCCCCCTGGATCCTCAGTTGACATCAGATCTGAAATGAAGATGGTGGAAGAGGGAATAGCAGACAATGCCATATCCTCAAGCTGGCAGATGTTGAAGTTTGCTGACTACCTGAATTAGGCCTGGATACTTTGGTACATTTCAAAAAGAGCCAGCTTTACTGAAAGTGACAGATGACTTATGGACCAGGAACTGTGAGCAAGATTGCCTTTGCTGTATATGTGTATGTTTGAATTATTAAGCAGCTGATACACAAGCTTTTTGCAATGATGATAAAAGTAGAAATTAAACAGAGTACAAGAATATCTTATTGACATTGTTATCAAATAGCCTAATTCCATACACCATTGTTTGATACCTCAAAACATAAGCAGCATCACAAGGTACGAAGTGAAACATGACTTTTAAGAATGCTGCACATTAAATACTAAGCACCAGATCTGCTGCCTTTAATAATGCTGAATACTGTACTCAAGTAGTCTCAATGAGCTCACCAACTCTATGAATAAGGGACGACCTCGATGTGAGTGCAAGTGGCAGTGTCTGACCCTAAACAAATACTTGATGTTTCCCTGCTGCTCCACCAAAACAGCTTCATTCACCAATAGATTTTGCACAAAGTCAATTTTTATATTAACTTTTGTCATACAGAAAGAAAAAAATAGATTTTTGTGCACTATGGGATCTCAATATAGACTGCTCCATCATAAATGTGTTTAATCCCTTACAATCGTATAACCTTAAACTAAGGATGTACATTAAACTTTGTTTACCTTGTCTGCAACATAAAAAAAGGGGGGGGGGACAAGATGTGGTTTAATTAAGCCACAACTTTATTATTTAACTCATCTGGGTACTAAATGGCAATAACTCCAGTGCAGCTGATGATTCCTTTATTAATCCCTTCTGTCTGCTAGAGGGCTGCTCTCAGTTGCCCATTCCTCCACAACTGGTCCCCAGCCCACTGCTGGGATCCCATTACTCTCTCCACCTATGAGGGTTAAGGAGTTAGGAAAAGGGGATTGTCTCCTCGCTGTACTGACATTAGGTGCTGCATCCCTGTTTCCCATTTTCTTTAGGGATGCTTTCCCCTAAATCTGATTCTACTTCAACAGGGACCCAGACTCCCCTAGGGATGGGCACCTGCCACCTGTTAAGTTGTGACATCTTGAACTGTACACTACCGGATCCCTAAGCTGCCATGGGGGAGTTGAAGAAACCCAGAGGGTGACTAGCGCAAATTCACAGTAGAACAAAAAAACCCCCCAGATCTCTGCTTATCCCAAAGGTGGGGCTGGGAGCTGCTAATCTGGGTATGAGGGGGGAAGATCAGGCTGGTGGATAGAATTTATATACCCTCCTTCATGTGCGCAGGCCCAATGGTTTACTTGTATCATATCAGCCTGCCCACCAGTTCAGGTGATGCCTTTCCCCCCCAAATCTCCTCCCTCCCAACTCCTGAGGGGTTCTTAAGGAGCCGCTACTCTTTTTTCTTCCAGGTCAGGCACAGCCACAACCTTCAGGTTATGGGGGTTGCCTCAGCAGAGTTACTCTAGATTTATATTGGAGTATCAAAGTAGAATTTGGCACAGCCTGTGTCATTTTTAGGCATTGTTGTGTCCTTCCATGAGTTACAATGGTTTTAACTAAAGCTGGCAAAACAAAGAGCTTTGCAGATATCTACCAAATTTCAGTCATACGGTATCCGCAGGTCTGGTGAACAGAGGGAGTTATGCTGCTGTGTCACTCCAGAAAATATCATAGCCAGGCAGCATTGCTCAATGCCATAAAGTCATTCATAGCAGTACCATTTCATTAAAAAATGCCACCTAGGCTTTTTGTTTTGATTTTTTGGGAGCAATTTCCAAACAATGTGAAACAAAATTAAAAAAAAAAACCCTCTTTGGTTTGATTCCATTCAAATCAATTTTCAGTTTGCCTCCCCTTTTTTACTCTCCCTTAACCTTTCCCACCTCCCCCTGGAGAAAGGGAGGAAAAGGTTAAACCAACCAACCAACCAACCAACCAAAACACACACAATGAGAGAATAATTGAATTTGGAATTCATAGCATCATAGACTTTAAGGTCAGAAGGGACCATTCTGATCGTCTAGTCTGACCATCTGCACAACGCAGGCCACAGAATCTCACTCACCCACTCCTGTAACAAACCTCTAACCTATGTCTGAGCTATTGAAGTCCTCAAATTGTGGTTTAAAGACTTCGAGGTGCAGAGAATCCTCCAGCAAGTGACCCGTGCCCCACACTGCAGAGGAAGGCGAAAAATCCCCAGGGCAATCATATCTCTTCTTAGCCTTCTTTTGGTTAGGCTAAACAAGCCAAGCTCTTTGAGTCTCCTTTCATAAGACAGGTTTTCCATTCCTCGGATCATCCTAGTAGCCCTTCTCCGTACCTGTTCCAGTTTGAATTAATCTTTCTTAAACATGGGAGACCAGAACCGCACACAGTATTCCAGCTGAGGTCTCACCTGTGCCTTGTATAATGGTACTAATGCCTCCTTATCTCTACTGGAAATACCTTGCCTGATATATCCCAAGACCACTTAGCTTTTTTCATGGCTGTATCACATCGGTGGCTCATAGTCATCCTGTGATCAACCAATACTCTGAGGTCCTTCTCCTCCTCTGTTACTTCCAAGTGATGCATCCTCAGTTTATAACAAAAATTCTTGTTATTAAACCCTAAACGCGTGACCTTGCACTTTTCACTATTAAATTTCATCCTATTCCTATTACTCCAGTTTACAAGGTCATCCAGGTCTTCCTGTATGATATCCCGGTCCTTCTCTGTATTGGAAATACCTCCCAGCTTTGTGTCATCTGCAGACTTTATTTGCACATTCCCACTTTTTGTGCCAAGGTCAGTAATAAAAAGATTAAATAAGATTGGTCCCAAAACCGATCCCTGAGGAACTTCACTAGTAACCTCCTTCCAGCCTCACAGTTCACCTTTCAGTGTGACCCGTTGTAGTCTCCCCTTTAACCAGTTCCTTATCCACCTTTCAGTTTTCATATTGATCCCCATCTTTTCCAATTTAGCTAATAATTCCCCATGTGGAACCGTATCAAATGCCTTACTGAAATTGAGGTAAATTAGATCCAGTGCCTTTCCTTTGTCTAAAAAAATCTGTTACCTTCTCGAAGGAGATCAGGTTGGTTTGACACGATCTACCTTTTGTAAAACCATGTTGTATTTTGTCCCAATTACCATTGACCTCAATGTCCTTACCTACTTTCTCCTTCAAAATTTTTTCCAAGACCTTGCATACCACAGATGTCAAACTAACAGGCCTGTAGTTACCCGGATCACTTTTTTTTCCTTTCTTAAAAATAGGAACTATGTTAGCAATTCTCCAGTCATATGGTACAACCCCTGAGTTTACAGCTTCATTAAAATATGTTGCTAATAGGCTTGCAATTTAATGTGCCAGTTCCTTTAATATTTTTGGATTAAGATTATCTGGGCCCCCCGATTTAGTCCCATTAAGCTGTTCAAGTTTGGCTTCTACCTCAGATGTGGTAATATCTACCTCCATATCCTCATTCCCATTTGTCGTCCTACCATTATCCCTAAGCTCCTCATTAGCCTCATTAAAGACTGAGGCAAAGTATTTGTTTAGATATTGGGCCATGCCTAGATTATCCTTAACTTCCACTCCATCCTCAGTGTTTTGCGGTCCCACTTCTTCTTTCTTTGTTTTCTTCTTATTTATATGGCTATAGAACCTTTTACTATTGGTTTTAATTCCCTTTGCAAGGTCCAACTCTACATGGCTTTTGGCCTTTCTCACTTTATCCCTACATATTCTGACCTCAATAAGGTAGCTTTCCTTGCTGATCCCTCCCATCTTCCACTCCGTGTAGGCTTTCTGTTTTTTCTTAATTGCAATTTGTAATGACACAATTTCACTTAGAAATGTCACATCTAAAAATATCAAAACATTTTCACACCTTTTATTTTGTGAAAAATTTTGCAATTAAAAATATCATCCAACTCTACTTTCAAATTACATATAACATAACACCACTGAACATCAGTGAGACACCTTGGAACAGGGTTTCCTGTATATTGATACAGGAAAGGCTGTTCCAGAGTGGGTCCCTGATAGGTCATGTAAGCAAAAGCATCTCATTTATCTGGAGACTTCCCATACCTGTGAAATTCTGAGGGACCCATATTTAAATGAATGACGTGAGACCATTTTTTACTGTGAAGCATTGTAGATTATTGATTAAAACTACCATTAAAACAAAGGTCTCTTTAAATATGTCCCAACTTAAAACTGTTTGTTTAAAATAAATAGTTCATTACTGATGGGTTTCAAGTTTTTTGCCTGTAGGTGACAGTAGGTAGTGGGTGTTCTGCCACCAGCTCATTTCTGTTGAAAATATATCTGGGATGGGAAAGGTCTGGACATGTAAAAAACCAAAATAAAATTAAGGGGGAAGAGAGAGAGAGAGAGTGTGTGTGTGTGAGAGAGACAGACAGAGAGAAGCAAATTCAAGTAAAAGACAAGAAAAAAAAATGTTAGAAGAGACCCAAGTTGAAGGACACTCATATAAGAGAGCTTTGCAAATAACTTTGAACATTTTTTTTTAACATGTACATTCTTACTCAGATCACAAGAAGTACAAAACACATATGTGCTGTATAGTACATGCACCATCTCCTGTATTTTATACAGTTTACATTCGGTTCCTTACTAAGGGCGTGGCTATACTTGCGAGTTACAGCACATTAAAGGAGCCCCGGGCACACCAGCTCACGACCCGTCCACACTGGCAAGACATGTAGAGCACTCTGACTCCGTGGCTGGGCCGCTCCTGGTTCTCCACCTCGGCGAGTGGAATAACGTTAGATGTGCCCCCACTCGGGCGCCACGGCACCAGTGTGGATGCCCTGGTCTGTTAGTGCACTCTGATCGGCCTCCAGAAGTGTCTCACAATGCCTGTTCTAGCCACTCTGGTCATCACTTTGAACTCTACTGCCCTTCCCTCAGGTGACCAACTGTCAGACCCACCCTTTAAATTCTCTGGGAATTTTGAAAATGCCCTTCCTGTTTGCTCAGCCAGGCATGGAGTATTCTCAGCGAATCTTTCCAGCTGACTATGCCTCTACGCGCCAGGCAATCCCCAGTATGGAGCAATGGTGAGGTGCTGGATCTCATCAGTGTTTGGGGGCAGGAAGCTGTCTAGTCCCAGCTACGCTCCAGCCATAGGAATTATGATACCTTCAGGAAGATATCAAGGGACATGATGGAAAGGGGCCATGACCGGGATGCACTGCAGTGCAGGTTTAAAGGGAAGGAGCTGCAGAATGCCTACCGCAAAGCCCGCGAGGCAAACAGCCACTCTGGTGATGCCCCTGCCGTTTCTACAAAGAGCTGGATGCTATACTTGGGGCCGACCCCACCTCCACTCTGAGTACCACCATGGACACTTCAGAGCCCAGTTCAACAAGGTGGGAGGAGGAGGAAGAGCAGCAAACTGGGAGCGAGGGTGTTGGGGCAGAGGAAGACACCCCAGAATCCCTAGATGCATGCAGCCAGGAGCTATTCTCAAGCCAGGAGGAAGGTAGCCAGTCGCGGCAGCCAATGTTTGGGGAAGGACAAATGCCAGAGGAGCTTCCCAGTAAGCGGCTTTTATTTTGGGAAGGAGGTTATTGGATGCAGGCTTTTGGGGTGAAGAGAGGCTGCATGCATACCTAGATGCGGAATAGGGCATTGATGTGCTCTCTCACGCATCAGAGAAGTCTGCTGCTTGCCAGGGGCTAAGATTCGCGATGTGACGGAGAGACTGCCGAGACTCATCAAGCCCTCGGATCGCTACCCCTTCCTGCTTCTCCACGTGGGCACCAATGATACTGCCAAGAATGACCTTGAGCGGATCACTGCGGACTACGTGGCCCTGGGAAGAAGGATAAAGGAGTTTGAGGCGCAAGTGGTGTTCTCGTCCATCCTCCCCGTGGAAGGAAAAGGCCTGGGTAGGGACCGTCGAATCGTGGAAGTCAATGAATGGCTACGCAGGTGGCGTCGGAGAGAAGGCTTTGGATTTTTTGACCATGGGATGGTGTTCCATGAAGGAGGAGTGCTGGGCAGAGACGGGCTCCACCTTACGAAGAGAGGGAAGAGCATCTTTGCGAGCAGGCTGGCTAACCTAGTGAGAAGGGCTTTAAACTAGGTTCACCGGGGGGAAGGAGACCAAAGCCCTGAGGTAAGTGGGAAAGCGGGATACCGGGAGGAAACACAGGCAGGAACGTCTGTGAGGGGAGGGCTCCTGCCTCATACTGAGAATGAGGGGCGATCAGCAGGTTATCTCAAGTGCTTATATACGAACGCACAAAGCCTTGGAAACAAGCAGGGAGAACTGGAGGTCCTGGTGATGTCAAGGAATTATGACGTGATTGGAATAACAGAGACTTGGTGGGATAACTCACATGACTGGAGTACTGTCATGGATGGTTATAAACTGTTCAGGAAGGACAGGCAGGGCAGAAAAGGTGGGGGAGTAGCACTGTATGTAAGGGAGCAGTATGAATGCTCAGAGCTCCGGTACGAAACCGCAGAAAAACCTGAGTGTCTATGGATTAGGTTTAGAAGTGTGAGCAACAAGAGTGATGTAGTGGTGGAAGTCTGCTATAGACCACCGGACCAGGGGGATGAGGTGGATGAGGCTTTCTTCCAGCAACTCGCAGAAGCTACTAGATCGCACGCCCTGGTTCTCATGGGTGACTTTAATTTTCCTGATATCTGCTGGGAGAGCAATACAGTGGTGCATAGACAATCCAGGAAGTTTTTGGAAAGCGTAGGGGACAATTTCCTTGTGCAAGTGCTAGAGGAGCCAACTAGGGGGGGAGCTTTTCTTGACCTGCTGCTCACAAACCGGGAAGAATTAGTGGGGGAAGCAAAAGTGGATGGGAATCTGGGGGGCAGTGACCATGAGTTGGTCGAGTTCAGGATCCTGACGCAGGGAAGAAAGGTAAGCACCAGGATACGGACCCTGGACTTCAGGAAAGCAGACTTCGAATCCCTCAGGGAACAGATGGGTAGGATCCCCTGGGGGACTAACATGAAGGGGAAAGGAGTCCAGGAGAGCTGGCTGTATTTCAAGGAATCCCTGTTGAGGTTACAGGGACAAACCATCCCGATGAGTCGAAAGAATCGTAAATATGGCAGGCGACCAGCTTGGCTTAACGGTGAAATCCTAGCGGATCTTAAACATAAAAAAGAAGCTTACAAGAAGTGGAAGGTTGGACATATGACCAGGGATGAGTATAAAAATATTGCTCGGGCATTTAGGAATGAAATCAGGAGGGCCAAATCGCACCTGGAGCTGCAGCTAGCAAGAGATGTCAAGAGTAACAAGAAGGGTTTCTTCAGGTATGTTGGCAACAAGAAGAAAGCCAAGGAAAGTGTGGGCCCCTTACTGAATGAGGGAGGCAACCTAGTGACAGAGGATGTGGAAAAAGCTAATGTACTCAATGCTTTTTTTGCCTCTGTCTTCACGAACAAGGTCAGCTCCCAGACTGCTGCGCTGGGCGTCACAGCATGGGGAGTATATGGCCAGCCCTCAGTGGAGAAAGAGGTGGTTAGGGACTATTTAGAAAAGCTGGACGTGCACAAGTCCATGGGGCCGGACGAGTTGCATCCGAGAGTGCTAAAGGAATTGGCGGATGTGATTGCAGAGCCATTGGCCGTTATCTTTGAAAACTCGTGGCGAACGGGGGAAGTCCCAGATGACTGGAAAAAGGCTAATGTAGTGCCAATCTTTAAAAAAGGGAAGAAGGAGGATCCTGGGAACTACAGGCCAGTCAGCCTCACCTCAGTCCCCGGAAAAATCATGGAGCAGGTCCTCAAGGAATCAATCCTGAAGCACTTACACGAGAGGAAAGTGATCAGGAACAGTCAGTATGGATTCACCAAGGGTAGGTCATGCCTGACTAATCTAATCGCCTTCTATGATGAGATTACTGATTCTGTGGATGAAGGGAAAGCAGTGGATGTATTGTTTCTTGACTTCAGCAAAGCTTTTGACACGGTCTCCCACAGTATTCTTGTCAGCAAGTTAAAGAAGTATGGGCTGGATGAATGCACTATAAGGTGGGTAGAAAGTTGGCTAGATTGTCGGGCTCAACGGGTAGTGATCAATGGCTCCATGTCTAGTTGGCAGCCGGTGTCAAGTGGAGTGCCCCAGGGGTCGGTCCTGGGGCCGGTTTTGTTCAATATCTTCATAAATGATCTGGAGGATGGTGTGGATTGCACTCTCAGCAAATTTGCAGATAATACTAAACTGGGAGGAGTGGTAGATACGCTGGAGGGCAGGGATAGGATACAGAGGGACCTAGACAAATTGGAGGATTGGGCCAAAAGAAACCTGATGAGCTTCAATAAGGATAAGTGCAGGGTCCTGCACTTAGGACGGAAGAACCCAATGCACAGCTACAGACTAGGGACCGAATGGCTAGGCAGCAGTTCTGCAGAAAAGGACCTAGGGGTTACAGTGGACGAGAAGCTGGATATGAATCAGCAGTGTGCCTTTGTTGCCAAGAAGGCCAATGGCATTTTGGGATGTATAAGTAGGGGCATAGCCAGCAGATCGAGGGACGTGATCGTTCCCCTCTATTCGACATTGGTGAGGCCTCATCTGGAGTACTGTGTCCAGTTTTGGGCCCCACACTACAAGAAGGATGTGGATAAATTGGAGAGAGTCCAGCGAAGGGCAACAAAAGTGATTAGGGGTCTGGAACACATGACTTATGAGGAGAGGCTGAGGGAACTGGGAATGTTTAGTCTACAGAAAAGAAGAATGAGGGGGGATTTGATAGCTGCTTTCAACTACCTGAGAGGTGGTTCCAGAGAGGATGGTTCTAGACTATTCTCAGTGGTAGAAGAGGACAGGACAAGGAGTAATGGTCTCAAGTTGCAGTGGGGGAGGTTTAGGTTGGATATTAGGAAAAACTTTTTCACTAGGAGGGTAGTGAAACACTGGAATGCGTTACCTAGGGAGGTGGTAGAATCTCCTTCCTTGGAAGTTTTTAAGGTCAGGCTTGACAAAGCCCTGGCTGGGATGATTTGATTGGGGATTGGTCCTGCTTTGAGCAGGGGGTTGGACTAGATGACCTCCTGAGGTCCCTTCCAACCCTGATATTCTATGATTCTATGATTCTCACATCGCGGTAATTGGCCTCAGTGATCTCTTCAAAGGTCTCATCCAGAACTTGGGCAATCCGCTTGTGCAGGTTTCTCGGGAGAACCACTGTGTTCCCTGTCCCAGTAAGGCTAACTTGTCCACGCCCCTGTGCTGTGAGGGGCGGAGGGAACCATTGCTGCACACAGGCAAGCTGCATATGGGCCAGGGCAGAATCCACAATGCAGTAGAAGACCCTCCCTTGCTTCCCAGGTCACCCTCAGCAGCGAGATATCTTCCAGGACGAACTCCTGTGGAAAATGTGCGGACAGTGTTCAGTATAGGGGCCCCCTGCCACTGTTGGCTCTCCCCAAGCCGCAGAAACCCAGAGGACAATACAGCCATGAAACAATCAGTCACGCTTGACCCTCTGCTTACTCACCATTTTGGCAAAAAGAAAAGGAGTACTGGTGGCACCTAAGAGACTAACAAATTTATTTATCACTTCATCGGATGCAGTAGCTCACGAAAGCTTATGTTCAAATAAATTTGTTAGTCCCTAAGGTGCCACAAGTACTCCTGTTCTTTTTGCGGATACAGACTAACATGGCTGCTACTCTGAAACCTGTCACCATTTTGGGGCTCCCATGGGTTATGTGCGCTCGCTTTGGGACGGGCAAATTATGCTATTGTGTAGACTGTGCTTGCCCTTAAGTATGGGGAAACATTGCTCTGTCTGGTGTGAACAATGCTGCCTCTGTTAAGTGTTGCATTTTGCCTTTACAGACGCAACCTTGAGATCTCAGCGGTCTGTGTTATCGCCGGCCAAAAGCCTCCAAAAAATCAGAAAGAGGGCACATAGAAGCAAGGGAGACATGTTGCATGAAGTAATGCAGCATTCAAGTAATGAAAATTGAAAAGTGCAGGAGTGGCGGGACAGTGAAAGGAGGACCTGCCAGCAGAATGAGGAGCGACGGCAGCAAAGCATGGATCGGCTGAAAAGCATAATGGAGCGCCAAGCGGACTCGATCCAGGCACTCGTAGCCATGCAGGTGGAGCACTACCGTGCCCGCCCCCCCGTGCAGCCCTTGTGCCCCCATGTCACCTCCAACCCACTATCCCCAACAGCACCAGAATGGGAAGAGGTGCTCTGTGGGATAGCTGCTCATAATGCACCGCTCCCAATGCCGCTGCAAGTGCCACAAATGTGGCCATGTCAGTGCGCTTGTGCCTGTCAGTGTGTACAGACTGCAGCGCTTTCCCTACTGCGCTCTCCGAAGGGTTTAACTCAAAGCACTCTACATCTGCCAGTGTAGCCATGCCCTAAATGTACAGGCCAATTAGACTTACTAAGGTTTAGGCACCAATAGGTAGGATGGCTTGAGTCAAACCAATGAAAAGCAAACCTATCCACATGCACAAGAGGTTTTGCTAGTTTTAAGATATATAAAATTACCCCAAACTTTCCTGTACTTGTAGGGAACATTTTGACTACTGAAAGTACTGAAGTAAAGTTATACCAGGGCTTTTTACACATGAAAATTAATCCAGAGTAAATTAGAATGTTACTTTAAAGCAGATTAACGATTTGTGATTAACTCCATGTGTGGATGCTCTTATTTTGGATTACGAGTGCCTTATTCCAAATTAGTTTAATGGCTAATTTGGAATAAAGCGCTTTTTTCTGGAATAAGAGCATCCATATAAAGAGTTAATCCAGAATAATTCCCTATGTAGTCAAGCCCTTATTTATTAAAGTAAACTGGTAGCTTTTGAAGGGAGCCCACTTTTGCGTCTTTGGAGAGTCTGAGTAAATGGGTCTAGGTCAGTTCATTTTCCAGGAAAGCACCAATATAAACATGTTGTGCATTGTTTTTTTGTCGCATATTGGGAAATTTCTGCCTGACATTTTGTGACAGTTTTATATCAACCTGAAAAAGTATACAAAATAGTATGACAATTTGAGCCACAACAGTTTGCTCAATATCATCCAGAGTCAAAGAATTTTGAAAATGTTCCCATATTTTGAGATTTTTTGAAAATATTCTTCTTTTTCCTCAACATTTGCTAAGATTTAGTTGGGGTTGGTCCTGCTTTGAGCAGGGAGTTGGACCAGATGACCTCCTGAGATCTCTTCCAACCCTGATATTCTATGATTCTAAGTGCAGTGTTAAAGCGTCTTACGGCAAGACAGGGTATTTTTTGCTTTTTTGCAAATGTCGGCAAAATGTACCAGTTTCATTTTTGCTGTGAAACTTTTCATACAGCTCTCTTGATTTTGTCAAAACAAATGTATAAATGTAAATATTATTGTTTATTAGTAATAACTACTAGTCTTAGCCAGACACATGATTTTGTGTGGAAATCTAAACCCAGGCAAACTATCCATGTGGGTTTGGTGAAGCTGTGCCTTCCAAATATGACAGGCGTGGTTCTGAAGGTATACCATGTTACCAAAACTGTTACTATCTTTAGTTATTGTCCTCCAAGATTAAAACGCTTGCACCAGCATGGGATAACATTTCCACTGTGCCTTTGCACTGAGGCACAAACATCGTCCCACAATGCCACCATGTGAAACAGGAGGGCAAAGAGAACCCTTCATTCCAGCAGCTCTCCCTAAAGCAGAGGCAATGAGAAAGATACAAGGTTTAGAGGGCTGGACCTCTAGAGGAACTGGATTATTGGTGATGCCCTGGGATCTTCCCCAAACCAATCTAAAATGATGGTAGTCTAGTGAGCCAAACTCATATCAAAACATAGAAGTTTCAGTAACTCAAGCTGAGAGAACACTGCTCTCCTCTCATTCATTCTGAGCTGCAGTATGCGTGTGTGTGTGTATTTTTATTCCACTAATATTGTCTTAAAACTGCACATTTGCAGCTTGGCCCTTTGTTTGGCCTTTTCATAATACATGGCGATGAGTCAAGCTTGCTGTCACTTATCTGCCAACACCAGCCTCCCTTTCTCAATGCAATGAGGGGATCTGCTGCTGCTGCTGTAATGATTCATCCTTTTGTCAGCCCTGGGCAGTTTGGATGATGGCACAGCCTAATCACTCCTACAAGTACTGAATTCTAGCTGCCTGGAATGTCATTCTCAAAACAGAGAAAAGACTACCTGACTGTTCACCTTTTATCCCTAATGCAATGGTAATCTGCAAGGCTTCAGCAAAGACTGGCTGAAATCAATTTAATTTAAAGAAATTAATGCTTTTTTCGCACAGTCCTTTAAAGATTTGTCTAAACTTTAGTGTAGATACTGTACTGTGGATTCCTACCCTATATTTCATCCTCCAACATTCCTTACCTAGGATTATTTGCTTCTGATAATCAGATGAATGTTACGTAAATTACATTGGCAGCGTGGTTTAAGCCACCTGGAGTTTCACATACCACACCCTGTAATCCCTTTTCACAGAGCACCTATCTGTTTGACATGATGCACAGTAGTCAGCACTTGTGACTGCAGAAATTTACTGCAGCAATGAAAAAGGTGCTTGTGAAACACAGGAAGAACTACAAAACCATCCCTCTAATCTTTTAACCATCAAGCAGTCTGGCTCTAATTTTCGGCATTACAGGGCCAGATTTTTAAAAGCATTCATACAAAGATGATTGCACGTGTTTGCATGTGCCGTATTTGTTTACGTGCGCCAGAATCTGCACCTTAATGCTGGGCACAACCACAAGTACATGCACATATTTGTTCAATCCTAAAAGCAGAGTCCCGGCTAATCCATATTCATGGCTAAAAGATGTCTTGCAAATTAGCAAATATTAGACCAAATCCCCAAAGGGGGTTTTCCCTGAGTAAAGACCTTGCATAAAGATTTTTGCATGTGGCCTTGTGAATAAGCAAATATGCAAACACAAAACAAAATATATATTTTTTTAAATAGTGAATAAGTATTCACAGAATATCCTTTTTTTTTCATCTATTTGATCAAATATTTCTGATGCGTCATAGAATTCTATATGATTTAAGCATAAATAACTGGCAATGTGTTTTGTAAAAATAAGGGAACCTTAGTAATGTGAGAGTTCACTACAAAATATTTCCATAAATTTTTCTGAAAAGTAGTAAAACCACTGTTTTATTTCTTAGTATTTAGAATTACCACGTTCCCATATGTGAATCTGCGAGGGTCTATTAAATACACTCCGGTGCTGTGCTTAATAGACTATACCAACTTTCAGAGTAACAGCCGTGTTAGTCTGTATTCGCAAAAAGAAAAGGAGTACTTGTGGCACCTTAGAGACTAACCAATTTATTTGAGCATGAGCTTTCGATGAAGTGAGCTGTAGCTCACGAAAGCTCATGCTCAAATAAATTGGTTAGTCTCTAAAGTGCCACAAGTACTCCTTTTCTTTATACCAGCTTTGCAACTTTATCATCCAGTTAGGGTGTGGCCCTTCCATTTCCAGAGTCAACTACTTTTTAAAACACACCGCGATTCAGTCAACATTTTCTGCTTTAATACCACCCATGCAGAACCATTGGGGGGTACAGACCCTGAAGAAGACCTTGGAAAAGTTTGGTCTGTCTTTTCAGATGCGTAGTGAGCAACAGTTGCTGTAGTTGCCAAACATTTAGATTTGGTCAAAAGCAGAGACATTTTGAGCTGCCAGGTACTGTCAAGCACAGGAATGTTTGGAGGCCCACAAGTAGATTAGACATTCTGACTAGCCAGCTGATAGTACTGCTGTATGGTTGCCTGCCACCATCCAGAAAGACTCCATTGCAGAATGAAAGATACATAAATCTGTGCGACTACATCTTTAGCAGCACCTGTACAAAATCCCGCACCAGCATCCTGCCCCAAACAGGGATCTGGCTGTAATCAGCTGTGGCTGAGATCACACACAATTTCTAAGACAAGAAGAAAATTAATTGTACATCTCCCTCATCGTGCCCATGACATTGTAATAACCTATTTTTCCATGCTATGTCAGATGCATGAAGTGATGCACCAGAAAAGGCCTGACACAAATAGCTAAGAACAGAAGGAGGCTTAAATAGTCTAACTCTTCATAGCTTCACAAATGGCTTCCATCCTCTCCCTGAAAGAATCAAAGGCCTAGTGACTTGATACGTTTTTATAATATTTCCCCAACTCAGGGAACAGCTAGAAAACCATCTGACTAAAGTTGACTAATAATACAGTGTAAAAAATGAATAGCGAATACCCAGAGCAAGCCTAGGTCACAAACAAGTCATAAACTGAAATTTGACAGCATGGAGTATTTTAATTAACTATTAATAGGAAACAAATTCATAAAAATTAAAGGTTGATAGAAAATTATTTAACGGAAAAGAAGGCTGAAATTTGTTGTATAAATTGTTTGCTATGAATGATCTGACCATCTCTAGATGCAAGCAATGGCATTTGAACAATTTGTATAGTGGGGGTACTGAAAGCCATTGAATCAAACTGTAAACCCTATGTATGCTGGAAACCACTTCAAGCCGGGGAATACTGCCAAGCACCTCAGCACCTCTAGTTCCAGCACTCCTGGATTCAAGGGCATTTTTCAGTAATGGGTGTTACATGATAGGCCCCTAATACCGTATTTTAGCACCTGAACAAATGATCTGATTTTTAATAGTGCTGAGCACAAAGCAGCTTTCCCTGGCTACCAGTAGCCAAAACATGTTTCAGAGTAGCAGCCGTGTTAGTCTGTATCTGCAAAAAGAACAGGAGTACTTGTGGCACCTGAGAAACTAACAAGTTTATTAGAGCATAAGCTTTCATGGGCTACAGCTCACTTCATCGGATGCATAGACCGGAACATATAGTAAGAAGATATATATACACATACAGAGAAGGTGGACGTTGCCATACAAACTGTCAGAGGTTAATTAATTAAGATGAGCTATTATCAGCCGTAGAAAAAAAACTTTTGTAGCGCTGATAATAGCTCATCTTAATTAATTAGCCTCTTACAGTTTGTATGGCAACTTCCACCTTCTCTGTATGTGTGTGTGTATATATATATATCTATCTTCTTACTATATGTTCCAGTCTATGCATCCGATGAAGTGGGCTGTAGCTCATGAAAGCTTATGCTCTAATAAATTTGTTAGTTTCTAAGGTGCCACAAGTACTCCCGTTCTTTTTAGTAACCAAATCGTAGACCTCGTTTATGTGACTGTAACACCACCAACTTTAATGGAGTTGCAATGCTCATACTACGGCAAAAATTTGGCATTAGATTTATATTGAACAGAAGACAATTTGGATCTGTAATGAGATACAGTTTAGAGAGAGACTAGGTGGGCTAATATTTATTGAAAGAAATACTTCCAGTCACAACATCAGCAGAAGCAGAGCAATGCTTCATTGGCCACATGTATTTTTTTAGCAGGGTACTTTAGATCCTTACAGTTTCTTTAAAGAAATATTTCATTGAGTTATAGTACATGGCATAGTACAGATGGAACATTGTTCTTTCACAGTGTGATCAATGATCATGTATTAATAAAAGCAGGGCATACGGCGAGTGTCCAATTTACAATGCACAGAGGGGAGTTGATATTTTATAAATTGAACTTAATCCACCAAAGAATTAGCTGATATGTCAGTATTCTTTCTGCAGAAAAAGCAGACTCAGTGGGTAAAGTTACTCATGGCTGGTCTGTCTAAAGTTTAGTTTGGGAAGAACACCACTGAAGTAAATGGGAGTTTCAGGTATTCTACACCTCTCGGGACCATGCCCAGGCCAGTATACACTAGCTGCCCAGCACGCAGTCGTGTGTGTGTGTGCACACACATTGTGGGGATAGGGATCACGTAATAGAAGGTTGGGTAGGAAGCTCATCTGTCCACTTTCTTGTCAGACAGCACACGCCAAGGAAACATGTAACAGTTTGTGGTTGTCAGGTGACAGCTCGAGTTTTGCCCAGGCAAAGCTATTTGTGGATCCACTTCCACAGGAATGAAAAGCATGCTAGAGACCAAGTCACAAGTAGTGGATCGATAAAGCTAGTCTCTTGATCTCGCCTCTACCCCCTATTCAGAGTATGTGTGTGAAGTAAAGGCCCTTCATGTGCTTTACAATAAAGGCAGGATGATGCTATGGTCACCTTATATGGGCATAGTAGGTAATCCACCTTTATCTCTTTAGGCAAAACACCAGGATACTGAAGACGTGAGACACAGAGAGAGATACCTTGATCTGAGCATGTGCTTGCTCTTGGATACATGAGTGCAAGTTATACTAGTGCCCAGCATAATGCCCAAAAAGGCAGGCTGCACACCAAGAAAAAAATCCAAGTCTTTATTTGATTGACATTGCCTTTATTTGTGGAATAATGTATTCATGAAATAGAATCTGACTGGCTTTTTTTAAAGAATTAAAACTATGGAATAAATTAGATTAAAAAGGGAATATTTGCTAAATGTAGTTGGTGATTATTGTTGGGCCATATCTATTAACTACAACGCTTATATTTAGAGCAGTTCCCTGTTTGCTTATTCCGTCTCCTGCTTCTTTCAAGGCTCTTTGTTATCTTGATTTTTATTTGGCTCCAGTTTGTAAAATGAAACTGAAGTTCTTAACTGCAGCTCTGCCAGAGGCAGAGATCAGTAGAACAGAGGATTTGCCACACCAGATCAGTGTCCTGCCTCTGGTAATGGCCAATACCTGATGCTTCAGAGGAAGGCCAAAAAATCCACATAATATCATTAGTCAGTTGTGAAGTGCTCAACATGGGGGGCAATGGATACTTCCCTGGCCCCAGCAGGCATCTGCCCTAAAACCAAAGATCTGATTACAATAGCTTACTTGATTACAGTTCTACAAATATCACACCATTGCATGCTCCCTAAACAAAACCCAAAACCTTTGCCGTCATGTAGCTGAGTGGGAGTATATGTAGCTCAGACTTCATCCTACCCTAGGACCTGACTTAGGCTTCAGTGCAAAATAGGTTTCTTTCTTCTAGCAAAGCAAATGTGTTCTCCCTTGTTATTGAGGAGGAACAGATTTCCACTGATGCACCAACATATGATGGTATAAGATGATGATGTGGCCTCAGTCCAGGTGAGACAGAGTCCTGGGACAAACATTCATTCCTAAATGCTTTCAAATATATCTTTCTTAACATAATTGTGGAGTGATATCTAGCTGTTATATTAGAAGATTGAATAAGAACTTGTGGGGTCTATTTCCTGCTTTGCTAATGACTCACTGTGTGACCCTTGAGCATGTTCCTTAAACTTTTTGATTCAGTTTCCCGTCCCTCCCTCAGAAAGTTGTTGTGGAGTTTAAGTGATTAATGTCTGAAAAGTGCTTTGGAGTTTCTTGAATGCAAAGCACATGGCAACCTTTGTTTTATTTCTGCATATTTGATGCTGGAGTCTACTGTAATGACATTCCACTGTGTGGCCCAGTCTCCTGGCATTGGAAGCCAAGCAGCTAGAAAGCAAATCTGGAAATTCTTTTTTCTAATGGGCGCATTGCTTATATCACAGATAACGACTTCTGTGGCTTAGCTGGAAGAAATTAAGCAGGCAATAAAAATGCCAAACAAAGTTGCAATGAATTTAGAAATAATCACTCATAATTTAGCATTCAACATCCCAGAGAGTTATTTCATTTGGTAGGTTTAGGTCATTACAAAGAATGTTCTCCTTCTTGCATTTGAAACGATATAAAAAGGGACTGTAGTTTATGGCTGCTATATACTTGATGAGATATTAAAATTTCACAGCGCAGCAGACGCTGGGTGGGAGGGGGGAAATATTTAAGGGAAGGTCGTATTTCCCTTAAACTTGGGTAGTCTGTGTTGTAAGTAGGCATGAAGCTGTTTCTGTTTTTATAGCTTACTTTATGTGCTATCTGTGTTTTGTACATAATTAATATGGACAATCTTGTGGAAGATGCAGTTAATTGATTTTTAAACTTCAGTTCACATACACCATGTGTAACCTACAATCAAGGAAATGGGTGGAATCTCTTATCTTTTCACAGTCAGATGTCACCTATGCTTTCTGTCTTCATACACCTCTCTTCCACAAGTCTCTCATTTATTAAAGTTGAAAATTAACTGAATCCCTGTGAAAAATCTTTTGTTGCTGTGGTAAGATAAGACTTATTAAAAAATATAACCGCCAACAAACAACCCCTCCTCCTCATTATTCCCTACCTAATTTCTATTATGCACCTGTTGTGGGTCTCTTTCAGCAGTCACATGTTTTAAATATTGCAGGCTAATAGAGCAAAACAAACCCTGCTGGCCCAGCAGGGAGCATGCTTTTCAGCTAATCATTTATTGCGAATGTCACTCAGGTGCATAGCTGCCAAGTGTACTGATTCTGTCAACAGTACACAGGATCTGAAACTGGCATTGATTATTAGGCTCCTTTTATTTTAAATTACTTGTGGTTATGTTTCTTTTGCATTTTTGTTATTTTAAAGTGAATGCACATATGTGAAATTAATTGGTTTTTCAGTGCTGGAAAATGACTTCATATTTATTCTTCAGCCAGTTACAGCCCACGTAACCTGTTCTCAGCTGTTCCCTATCCTATGGCCCCATGTCAGTCTCTTCAGCAACTCTGAGAATTGCAGCTAACTACTCCTTTCTTTGTAGAAGAGTCCAATAGAATAAAACAATAAGAATCCTATAGGGTTTTAGCACTGTACAGGAGGCTGTAGAAATAATTTTTAAAATCTCTTTAATAGAGAATGATCCTTTCTATAGGTTTTTGAACCATCCTATAGAATACCAATACAGGGATACAATTCTCTATTAAATGATAAAGGCTGATTGAATAAAAATACAAACTATGGAAAAGATACTATTAAATCCTATAGCCTTATTCCATAAGGATTTTTGGATTGGCTCACTGAGCCTGTACAAGAGTCATTAATGATCTCAGAAAGGATTTTGTTTTATTTTTGCTTGAGATTAAGCCTTTGCCTTTCCAGCATAATCAAAACCAAGGCTCCATCTACATGACGAAAATGACTCTGTGGTTGATAAGGAGTTAAATGCACTGTCATAAATATAAAGGGAAGGGTAACCACCTTTCTGTATACAGTGCTATAAAATCCCTCCTGGCTAGAGGCAAAACCCTTTCACCTGTAAAGGGTTAAGAAGCTAAGGTAACCTCGCTGGCACCTGACCAAAATGACCAATGAGGGGACAAGATACTTTCAAATCTTCGGGGGGGGGGGGGGGGACGATAAAGGGTTCTGTCTGTCTGTGTAATGCTTTTGCTGGGAACAGATCAGGAATGCAGCCTTCCAACTCCTGTTAAGTTAGTAAGTAATCTAGCTAGAAAATGTGTTAGATTTTCTTTTGTTTAATGGCCGGTAAAATAAACTGTGCTGGAGGGAATGTATATTCCTCTTTTTGTAACTTAAGGTTTTGCCTAGAGGGATTCTCTATGTTTTGAATCTGATTACTCTGTAAGGTATTTACCATCCTGATTTTTACAGAGGTGATTCTTTTACCTTTTCTTTAATTAAAATTCTTCTTTTAAGAACCTGATTGATTTTTTCATTGTTCTTAAGATCCAAGGGTTTGGGTCTGTGTTCACCTGTACCAATTAGTGAGGATTCTTATCAAGCCTTCCCAAGGAAAGGGGGTGTAGGGCTTGGGGGGATATTTTGGGGGAAGACATCTCCAAGTGGGCTCTTTCCCTGTTCTTTGTTTAACACGCTTGGTGGTGGCAGCATACGGTTCAAGGACAAGGCAAAGTTTGTACCTTGGGGAAGTTTTTCACCTAAGCTAGTAAGAATAAGCTTAGTGGGCCTTTCATGTAGGTACCCACATCTGTACCCTAGAGTTCAGAGTGCGGAAGGAACCTTGACACCAGACGCTAAAAAAAGGTGTGTGCATGAACATCCTGACTATTTTCAATACTAGATGAGGATGGGTTTGGGTGAGCCTGGAGCTGGCATCCATTATCAACCATGAGTCATTTTCCTACAGCGGGTAGGGCCTTAGAGTACCTAGGTTTTGTTCAGATACCTGGTTATAACTCTACCTTAAGACCTTCAGGAGGGGGTAAGGTTTGGAGTTTAATCAGCTTGTCCCCAGCTTAGCTGCTATGCAGAACCTGTCTGTCAGTAGGAGGCCCGCCCTCTCCCTCAGGTTTACTGAAGCTTAACTGCAGCCAACATTAAAATGCTTCATCATTTCCCATCTCAATGACAGCTTTTCCCTCTTTTATAGTCTTCCTAAACCCTGACTCTCTAAACTTTGAGTCCAGAGTGCTCTCTAACCCTACTAGAAAAGGAGACCAGATCATGCCCATCTCTGTTTCCCACCTTGTCTTTCTATGAATCACTGAATCCCATTCAAAACTGCCCTCCTAATATCCAAAACACTCCATGGACTTGCTCCATGCTGTCTATTTACTCCTCCACCCATTTATTTGCTCTTCAAATCTTGGCCAATCACTTCTGCCCCCTCCCTGTGACACTGCTATTAACGACATTCTTTCATTTATCCCTCATGAGCTATGAAAACTTCACAACAAAATATCAAACTAGGCTAGGGTGACCAGGTGTCTGGGTTTCGACCAGAACACCCAATTGAAAAGGGACCCTGGTGCTAAGGCAGGCTAGTCCCTACCTGGCCTGGGGCACCATGCTGCGCCCCAGAAACAGCCAGCAGGTCCAGCTCCTAGGCCGGGGGGGAGGGGCACAGGGCTCTGCACACTACCCCCGCCCCGAGCACCAGTTCCCCACTCCCATTGGCTGATTCCTGGACAATCGGATTCGGGGGGGGGGGAGGGGGAGCAGAGACGCTCGAGGTAAGCTCGTGCCCCAACCCAGAACCCCCTCCTGCACTCCTCATCCATGGCCCCACCCCAGAGCCTGCATCCACACCCCCTCCTGAGCCCCAATCCTGAGTCCCCCCAAGCCCAGAGCCCCTTCCTACACCCCAGAGCCTGCACCCCCCCACATCTCAACCTCCTGCCTCAACCCGCAGCCCCCTCCCACACTCCAAATTGTTCAGCCCCACCCCCCCAGTCTGGAGCCCCCTCCTGCACCACAAACTCCTTATCCCTGGCCCCACCCCGGAGCCAGCACTCCCAGCCCAGAGCCTTCACCCCTCCTACACCCAACCCCCTGCCTCAACCCATAGCCCACTCCCACATGCCGAATCCCTTGGCCCCAGCTGGGAGCCCCCCCTGGACCCCAAACCGCGCATCCTCAGCCAGAGCCCTCAGCCCCTCCTGTACCCCAACTCCCTGTCTCAACCCATAGCCCACTCCCACATGCCGAATCCCTTGGCCCCAGCTGGGAGCCCCCCCTGGACCCCAAACCGCGCATCCTCAGCCAGAGCCCTCAGCCCCTCCTGTACCCCAACTCCCTGTCTCAACCCATAGCCCACTCCCACATGCCGAATCCCTTGGCCCCAGCTGGGAGCCCCCTCCTGGACCCCAAACCCCGCATCCTCAGCCAGAGCCCTCAGCCCCTCCTGTACTCCAACTCCCTGCCCCAACTCCCTCCCAAACCCCTAATTTCTGGCCCCAACCCGGAGCCTGCATGTCCATTTAGAGCCCTCATCTCCCGCTCCCGCACACAACCCCCCTGGCTCCAGCCCAGTGAAAGTGAGTGACGGTAGGGGAGAGCGAGCCATCAAGGGAAGGGGAATGTGGTGAGTGGGGGGTGGGGCATCAAGGAAGGGGTGGGAGTAGGGTGTTCAGTTTTGTGTCAATAGAAAGTTGGCAACCTTAAACAAGGCTAAACTATCCTAGTTTGTGAATGCCCTCTGAGGGCAGCCTCATTAGCGTTTGGAGTACCGGAGGCAACTTCGCTTATTTTGCTCCACCCCATTCCTTCCCTCTATCCCCACAACTACCCCTATTTGAAAATTAGCTACATGGACCCTCCTAAGAGTTTTCTGATGCATAGATCTGTTGGTCTGCAACATTCTCCTTAATATTCCCATACCTCCTAGGGGACAGCCTATTGGCCTGCTCTTCCCTCCTGCAGTCATTAGGAGGGTTACCTCTCCAATCCCTAAATTACTCTTTGGTATGGTTGAAGGCCTTGCTTGACCCCCGCAACCGAGTGCTGAAGACCAGGAAAATCCCCTGCTCTTACTGCCTAGCTGAGCCTGGGGCCTGAGATGCCCCAAATCCCATCACACTTGGTAAATAAGGAAACGTCAGGGAATCTTAAAATGTCAAAAATCAGAACCAGAATAAGAATTTTCAACTGAATTTCCCTAATCCTCCTGACTCCTGTACACCCAACGCAGGAGAACTTTTCAGGGACTGGGAGAGCAAGAGACTTACAGTACTAGCTCCTGCAAATGTGGTGGATGGCAGCTGATCTTTCCCCAAAAGGTTTTGGAGTGAGATGGAAATATTCCTTCAAAAAAGATGAGTCTGGGAACTTCTTGTAGGGAAGTAAGGAGTGGGGAGAACTCACTGGTTTAATACATTACACAGGCTTCATTTCAAGTCTCAGGTTTGGTGCAAAGCTGAAACTCAAAGTGAACCTGAAAGTCTATCAACCTCTGCAAATGTAATCTGCTGTTCAGTTTAGCAAACCCCACAAGGACTGAAACAGACAGCTTTCCACAGTACGCTATGATGCTGCTCTATCTATTTAAAACCTTCTACCTTGGCCCTGAATCACCAACTCTTTTACGCTTTTTCTTTCTTGAGCTTAAGGTTGACTTGCTTTGGAAAGTAGTCTTTGTGACACTGTATATTAAGGACATGATGAGCCAACTCCAGAGGTTCTTACTCAGGCAAATTCCCACTGAAATCAATGAGAATGTTGCCTGAGTTAAAACTGAATAAGATCTGAGGATGTGGTTTTATATTAAAACTTGCATATCTCTTGTCAATTCACTTTGACTAAATGGAATGAATCACTGCAGAACAAGGGCATGGCATGTGTGTGTGCAAGTTAAAGAGGATCGCCCGCAGCATATGCTTTATGTTAATATTATAATTGTTAAATCATTAGATGTTTTAAAGACAAATACAAAGGAGAAATTAGTAAGCCCTTATATGCATGGGTTTTCACTAGTGTTCTGCAAAACATATCTTCTGAGACTCCAAATGCCTCTACCACCAATAAGGATAAATCTTAGTAGTAAGCACTATGTAAACTGATCTAATAGGAGAAATGAGTAACACTTAAAATGTCTCAAAGAAGCATTTAATTTGCATTTAAAAGGCAGTTATTGTGAGTAATTATAAGTTAATTAAATATTGATTATTACAAATGCCCCATTGTGATTTAGGAAGTACCAGCTATAGGATAAATCTTGTTACTTTTTAACTCAAAATTACATTGGTAATAAATGTACACTTGCACTTGATTGTTATTAAATATGATTTGTCTCATCATTCACCTCTAATTGGCACTGCAAGCTAAACAAGTTAGATATCATTAAATGCTGAAATGAGTGTTTTAAATATCTAACTATATATATATATACACATATATATATAGTTATGCTGAACAGACAAAAACATTTCTTTTCAAGTCTGATGGCAGTGGGGTGGAGTTGGGCTGTTTGTTACCAATTGACTGGTTGGATTTTATTTATCATTCTGACTGTGACACACTCTCTATATATAGAGTGTGAATATAATGTAACTAACATATGCTTCATGCAACAGGTCTCTTGTAAGGTCTCATTACAAAGCTTATAATCTACTAAGTGTGGTCATCCTATTTGTATAAATGTATCACTCCTGTATCCGAAACTAGAAATATGAAATATAACTCTGAGGGCCTATTGTGGTTATGCAAAATGTGGGCCATTAATGGTGGTTTGAAATCTTGATGGCTCCCATCAACCAGGAAAATTGACTGTGGATGGCTCTGTTTGCAGGCAGGCCTTCCTGTGAATCAGGCTAGGAGGAATGAAGGCTTGGAGTCTCACAGGACATGTGATCATGTCACTTGAACTGGAATCCATCTTTAACCTGGTTTTTTTCCACTGAGAAGGAGGGGCGGGGGGGAACCCAGAGGGGCAAAGGATTCCCACCTTATGCAAAAGATATATAAGTGGGTGGAACAGAACAAGGGGGTCAGCCATCATGAGGAATCCCCTAGCTACCACTTGAGCTGGAGCAAAGGCTGTACCAGGGCAAAGGATTGTGCCCAGACTAGGAAGGTGTCCAGTTCCAGTCTGTGAAAAAAACTTATTGAAACATCTCTGAGGGTGAGATTTTATCTGTATTCAGTTTTTATTACTGTACTAGACTTAGACTGGTGTGTTTTATTTTATTTTGCTTGGTAATTCATTTTGTTCTGTCTGTTACTACTTGGAACCACTTAAATCCTACTTTCTGTATTTAATAAAATCACTTTTTAACTTATTAATTAACCCAGAGTATGTATTAACACTTGGGGGGGGGGCAAACAGCTGTGCATATCTCTCTATCAGTGTTAAAGAGGGCAAACAATTTATGAGTTTACCCTGTATAAGCTTTATACAGGGAAAAACAGATTTATTTAGGGTTTGGACCCCATTGGGAGTTGGGCATCTGAGTGTTAAAGACAGGCACACTTCTGTAAGCTGCTTCCAGTTAAGCCTACAGCTGTTAGGGGATGTGGTTCAGACTTGGGTCTGGGTTTGCAGCAGGCTAGTGGGTCTGGCTCAAAACAGGCAGGGCACTGACGTCCTAAGCTGTCTGGGCAGGAAAGCAGTGGCAGAAGTAGTCTTGGCACATCAAGTGGTGGCTCCCAGGGGGTTTCTGTGATCCAGACCGTCACACTGACCTATTTTAAATTTGCAATCATGGCAACTAGGTATATACCATGTGCTCCTGTTGAAGCTCAGAAACTGAAAACGTTTCTCCCCCCCTCCCCAAAATCAATAATAAATTATACAACAACTGCCCTGCCTTTTAATCTAACTAAAATGTACCATAATAGCACTTATTTTTTCACTACTGTGCTTTTTATGAACCAGGCAGTGAACTGGAAGACTCTCCACAGCTCCTTCACCTGGGGAGGAGAAGAGACACTTTAGGTGAATACAAGCCAAACTAGAAACTAAACTGTTCTGTACTGGTTTGTCTCTCTCACTCCCTCCCTCCCTGTGGTTTCAGATGCAAATGGCTAGCTAGGACAGTGACATGAAATTATCTGATTGCTCATTTCACAGAGAATCATCTGATTTGTACATTCATTAACCCCTATTGCCTGCACAAATGTGCACATGAAGTTGTGTGTGATTGTATGCAAACCTCAGTGTCTTTTTTAAAATGTGGCCCCTTGAGTCTGCTAAACTGGGCTGGCCATTTCCCAAGAGCAGGATTTCTTGTGAGATTTCAGGCACTCCCTGCTTCAGTTCAAACCAGAAATGCCAGCCTTTTACTCAGCATTTTGACGCTTCCAGCCCAGTCCTATCAGGAATAAGGAAGCACAGAGACAAAAGAAAATGAAAAAGAATGGGGGGAAGAAAGATCTTTTTTGGATTTAAAAGTGTTTCCAATCCAGTTTTTCCATGAAAGTTCAGGTTTGTGTTTGTTTTATTCATACTGATTTGCCCAAGTCCTCATCAAAGCTGGCATATATGGGAACAGCTGGCCCAATTTTCTATTGACATCTTTAAAATAAGGGCAGCACAGAATGATTAATCAGAGGGCATGGGACAACAGCGATGCACTGAAGGGGGCGCAGAGCGTGGATGATGGGGGATGAAGGAAGTAGTGCAAAATGCCCCTAACTATCCCAATAAAACAGAAAAGCCAACAAGAAAAAGTCAAGAACCCCACCAAGCACAGTGGGAGAGTGGAGGACTGGTAAAGAATTTGGAGCACAATATACAATTAGATACAATTCAAGACCAAAAATCAGAATCACAATAAATGAATTGTACCCACAAGAACTGAGTCTTACAAGAAGAAGGTTCCTTCCTTTTGCCAGTACGGTCTCACTCAACATACACACAATAAGGCGGTTTGCCTCCTCGTCTCCAAACAAGCTGGGTCTAAACATATCCCCTTAATGGGGTTTGGTTTCTTTCAAAAAAGGAAAGTGAAATAATACAAATTCAACCCAAGCCTTCGCCACTGGTTTGCCTATTCCCAGGGTCACCCTGTGAGGGTGGATAAGCCCACAGCCTAGGTCTTCTATCTCCAGAGGAAAGGAGTACTTGTGGCACCTTAGAGACTAACAAATTTATTTGAGCATAAGCTGTCGTGAGCTACAGCTCACTTCATCGCAAAAGCTTATGCTCAAATAAATTTGTTAGTCTCTAAGGTGCCACAAGTACTCCTTTTCTTTTTGTGGATACAGACTAACACGGCTGCTACTCTGAAACCTATCTCCAGAGGGCAACTCTCATATCTTGATGGTGTCAAGTCACCTTTCACTGTGAATTGGAAACACACTTCCATCAGGATCCTTCCCTGCTGACAGAGTGATGTGTTGCAGGCAAACATGGCCCACCTGTTACAGTACAGTGTGATTTCTTTTAATTGAAAACTGGAATTCTGGCAAATAAACTTGTCTGAGTTGTCCTTATGTGCACTTTCGCATCCTCTAGTTGGCTGGAAGCCTTTAGGGCACTGCTTTCCCCTCAGTGGTGTCTAACTGCAAACTAGGTGGGGGATAGGAGCGAGGATTTGTCCTTGTTTGGTCGTGTCTACAAAACACACAAATGCTGGCAAGCACACTCATATTATTATTCCTTTGTGGGAAGAGAATGTCAGAGCTCATGGCTCCACTGGAGCAAATGATATATACAAAGAAAGCAGATATAACCCCCCTGGGGTTTGTGATCAGCCATTGGGTTTATTGAGAATGGCTTATATCTTAGTCTGTGCACCAACAAAGCACCTTTCAAGTACAGACTTTTAATCTTGGCATTTTAAATACTCCTTTTTAAAGTACATAAATCTCTGTAAGCTTTTCCTTTATTAATATGGTGTAAGCTTCAAAGTATTATTTTCCCCCAGCAGAGTCTCAGTACTAAGAAGGCACTTGCCCTTGTCTAATCACATCTGCAAGTAAGCAAATATCGTTGAAAACTCATAAAACTTTATTATCCCCTTCAGGCAAATAATGTCAAATTCAGTGGCCACTGTTGCCATTTATAAATATGAATCAAATTTTCATTGCCTCAGGACATCATAAAAAGACTTTCTGCTAAAATATAAGTCAAAGGCTCTGCTTCTGCTCTCAGATGGAGGCAGAGTCTGCATTAAAAAAAGACTGAAGACAAGTTTTTACAATTTCTTAATGTAAGAAGGGTTGCCCAGGAAATTCTTACACCGCAATAGGATGGTGGAGCTTTTACTTCTCCACCAGTTGATATACAGCTGTAGATGGAGTTGTATCTATTTTCACACTGCATGCCAAGAAAGGTGTGACAAGTCCTCAGAGGCTGTCGGTGCTTGGAAAAACTGGCTATCATACCCCACAGGAGACTCAGATGGGGGTGATTCATGCAGAGAGTTATTCATTAATAGATGCCATTCAGTGTCATTCCAGGCAAGACTTGGTAGATTCATCTCAACTGGAATTTTCTGCTGGTTGCACCACAAGGCAGAAATTGCACAGTTCATTAGTACCAGCTTACACATTGCCCTGCATCAAAATTCACAGAATTTGTCGAGCTCAAGGCATTGCCAAGCAAAAGCAGTCATGTGGGCAATTGTAAATGTGCCAGTTCCTAAGAACTATGCCAGTTTTACACCAGTGTAACCCTATTGACTTTAATGGAGTTACTCCTGATTTACACCAGCAAGAGTGAGATAGATCCTGGCCCTATATACAGATTAATAACATGTACATTACATGATGTTTGAGGCGTTAGAGAAAGCCCAGCATGTTCCTCAGTACTGATGACATCCACTGGACACAAGCAATGTTGGGATTACTTGGGGACCCAGTGGGGCTGTCTTACTCTGTTTATTCTAAACTAATACCGGTAGCAGAGGGGAGAAAATACAGACGCCACTGTTGTTAGAGCATAACCCTCCATTTCGTCACCTACAAGATCAAGCCTAACACAGAGATACTGACACCTGTTAGGATTTTATCTTCACCAATGTCTTGTGCCCCATAGATGTCCTTGTAGTTTTTTTTTTTTTTTTTTTTTAATTTTAGTGTTTGTCTTGCAACATCCTAGAATACCTTGTCCATCTCAAACTGCTATTTAAAAATGTTTAAATGGTGCACTGGACTGAAACACTCAAGTAGCATGTGTGGAATTTGGACGGGAGACAAGATTTCATCATGCATGAATTAGTCATAAAGAGCTCAATCCTGTGAAATACTGAGCACTCTGGCCCTGATCCAGTAAAACACTTTAACCATGTGTTTAACTTTAAGTATGTGAACAGTTCAATTGACTTCAATGGGGATACTCACATGCTTAAAGCTAAGTGTAACGGGGTGCTGGCCAAGAGGTCCTGAGCCAGGCCCCTGTTAGCCCAGCTCCAATTAAGAAGCATTAATTGGGGCTGGCTGAGTATGCCACGCCTAATTGCCAGAAGAGAAGCACCTGCGGGTCTTATTAGCCAGGGGGCTATATAAGGCTGGCAAGCAGGCAGGAAGGAAATGAAAGGGGGAGGGAAGAGAGGAGGAGCTGCCAAAGGCTGTGTATCCCTGCTGGCTGGAGAAGCTAGCTGTCCCCCAGGTTGCTGGTTTGGAGCAGACTGTAAATAGAAGGTGGTGGGAGCTGACACTGAAAATAAAAAGCACTGGTGATTGCACTCAGAAGAGGTCTCTGGCTAATTTGTTGCGAGGGCAAGCAAAAGCCTTGTTCCACAAAGCATATAAGTCCTTTGCTAGAATGGGGCCAAAGTGCTTGGTATCTTGCAGGACTCAGCCCAGATAATCAGTAGAACGGCAGAGGCTATGCAGAGGCTTTGTTGTGAGACCTGTTTGGGGCTTCAGGTTCTCAGCTGGGTCACTGAGAATTCATAGTACGGAGCACTTTTAAAGATCTGGATGTAGCTGAGGAGAAACATTTATGAGCAATTGAAGATATTGAATTATGGTATCTATACCTTGAGCAGGATTAAAAATGGAATGACAGATGAAGAAAATGGCAACTGAACTGACTCAGTCTGAAGAATTGGGGGTACAAATGAATTTATATGGGAAAAGTCACACTGAGCTAAATAATTAGGATCAAATTTTGCCCTCAGATATGCACGTTCATCTCCAAGTAAATTCAACGAGAGCTGCACATGCATATCTGAGGGCAAAATTTGGTCCTCACAAAGCAGCATCCTAGAACATATAAAAGGATTCTCCAGAAAATGAAGACCTATGTGGTTTGGAAAATGTGGCAACCCTATGGGAAATTTATTTATGTATATTATTGCATACTGCGGTTGTACTGGCCACAGTAATAAAGATTTTAAAAGGCATTAAACACTCCAGGAGATCGAGTTTAAGATGGGAAATAGGTTTTTGAAAAAAAAATTTGCAAAGATATTGTAAGGTAAATGTCACAGAGAATTCAGCTATTTTCCTTGCAGAATTTAGAAAATATGTGCGCATAATTCTAGCTGGATGATATCACAGAGATTTCAGAAGAATAACCTGAGGCAATTCTGAACTGCTTTCACATCAAAAACAGAATGAAAGAATACATCCATATTTCAAGTGCACAATGAACAGATTCCCCCTCCTCCCCCCCGCCAGCTCCAACATAACAGAATCAAAGCAAAATGTTATCTACTTTAAGTTACACCTGCTAGGAAAATTTCATTCATGCCCTGTACCCAAAGTTGGTCCATGTTTCCAGGCATAGCGTTATGAAATGAAATGATCAACGCTTGCAAAGTAACTTGCAGAGGTAATGCCATGCAGCATACATGGAGGCTAGCCTATTATGTTTAAAAGAATGTTTAAAAGAATTAGGCTTGAGTACCATATCTCTTAGGCAGTTATTCATAGAGTAATATACACCCTGTATTCTCTATAGTTCGCCAGAGATGAACTCTAAACAGCTAATCTGTGTTGGCCCAGACCCCCATTTATCTATTAGAATAATACTGTACCAGTGGACTTGGGGCTTCCAAAATGACCACATATTAGCCATGGCCTAAACCAGTGATACATATTCTCTGTGGCACCAAGGGCCACACTAACAACTTCTCAGGAGCCCTAAGTCCATGGCGAATTTGAATATGTATTTACATAAATTAACATAAGCCGTGAATGAATGTTGTTTAATGTTTAACTGACCTTACATGTGAAAATCATATCCCGACTTTTTTTCCTGTTTTAATATTTTTCCCATTTGCTATGTTCTTTCACTAAAACAATTTCCTTCTAACATTTCTAATACTTTTTTTTTCCTTTTTCCATTTTTCACCTCTTCCATTATGTTCTTCCATTCTCCACTTGGGGGTATGAAACTTTACACCTTGTACTGGTGCTGTACATCCTGACTTTGGCCTTTAAACAGTCTCTTCTCTAGCCCTCTACACAGTTTCACAATGTTGGTATAAGAACCTTCTTCCCTGTAGCTACTCCTTTCTAGAACAGCCTTTCTGACTCTTTCCACCATATTGACTCCATTTTGTTTCAAACCCAGATGAAAAATTGCCCATATTATATATTTTTTTCTTTTTCTCCAAGGCATCCAAAATTAATAAGCACTTTCAATAATGGACTTTAATGACTTACGCAAGTCACACAGGATGTCTTTGGCCAAGCAAAGAATTGACCTTAGATTTCCCTTGCCTCCAGATGAAACACAAAACCATTCTTCTCTTACCCTCTCCATTATTTTTGTATCTCCTCCAATTATTTTCCACAAACACCATTTCAGCACTTTACATCTGATTAAGTGATATCTACCACTAGGGATGCTTACTCTCGGAGTTGCTTTGCGGAATGGAGGGATTCTCTCATCTCATGGATCTCTGAAGAAAAAAATGCCCATGGTTAATTGGCTTCAGAACAGCAGCAGCCCTGAAATTATACTTGACTTCACATCTGTATTTTTAGGGAATGGTTCACAGTTTACATGAGGTTGTAAATAAATATAATTCATATGATCTCAGTTTAAACACCAAGTTAGTTCTCTCAGAATCAGTGGTAATAGGCAGAAAACATTTCTCCAGCTAGTAATTCTCCTTTAGCTTATTTATAGTCTGGCTGTCTTTCTGATCTTCCATTTTTTATATTTTCCAGGTGGGAACCCTAAAAATACTGAAGCCTGTCTGTAACCTGTGATTCAAAAGTTTGGAAATGGGGTTGTGAGAGACCCTTCTACAATCTCCTGGACTTTTCCCCACTCTTAAAGAGGGCAGCAAGGGAATCCCAAAAGCTCAGAAAAATGGAAAGAAGTCTATATGGTTCTGGGATATCATAGCCAAAATCAAGCCAACAACAGGAGATTGGAGTTGAGAAGTTATTGTATCTTTCAGTCTGGGCTGACTGAATACCGCTTTAGTGAATGCTAGACTGTAAAGTGAAAAATCAGCAAACAAAACTGCATGATCCATGTCTTTCAAACCTGTACTATTAAGAGGGATGGTTGGCTATGGATGAAACTAATGATAAAATTCTGAGGTCAAACATTTCAGCTGCATGTTCCATAATTAATCTGTGTTATGATCTAAGTATGGGGTTTCTCTAAAGAGAAGAACATAACCTGTAAGAAGTGCTAAGCACACTGGGGGAGTCAAGGTCCTTGTCTGAGTCAGGCCATTAGCATGGCACCTCGCCAGGATCCTTTTTTGCATTCTATAGTGTAAGAGCAGTGGCATCCTCATCACAGCAAGTCTCATTCATGTCAATGGGAAGGACCACACTCCTTGAATGAGATCTAATATTGGAAAGCAACAAACAAACTAATTAGATGTTAAAAGCTACAGTAAGTTAACATATTACAGATTAAAGTAATAACACACATGGGTGGAATTTAGCCCAGTAGTCCTGGAGTTAAGAATAAGTCTTGTGGTCAGATCCTCTGCTCCAGCAGTACAAAGCCAGGTAGTAAGAAATCTCCAAAGCCAGGTGGTAAGAAGCCTAGGGATACTGCAAGCATCTCCATAGCCTCTTCTGCCCCCCACTGCAGGAGAGATGGCTATGCCTCTGTGTGCCTGGCCAGGACACAGGCATATCTGGTTGACACCTGGCTGCCAAAATGACCTATTGGCCCCAGTATCAGGTGGAGCATAAAGGTCACTTTTGCCTGCCCTCCTTCCCGTTTGGAGCACAGCTGTGTTGTTTTTTGTTTGTTTTTAATCTTAAACTGCCCCAGAGGTATTGAATAAAGCGAAATACTGCTCTTGGAAATACATATACAAAATGCATGGAAGTCAAAGGGAATTTTGCATATTTATCTGAGGGCAGGTTTCACCCCTTTGATATGTAAGATAATCCACTGCTCTGGGACCCCAGATAAAAGGCCGTATGTGCTGCAATATGTAAGCACAACAGGCAGAATTACAGACTCTCTGGCAGCCTTACCTCAGAATTTCCCTGCTTTTGTGGGTTTATGTCTGACCTGTAATGTTATCTGAGCACATTTAATTAACTATAGTAGCGGTTTAAAAGCTCTGACATTATCATTTTTATACCACTACAGCCTCATACCACTCGTGGTCATTAAAGCTGTTTCTGAGATCAGTGCAATTCATTCTGGACTCAAAGTTAATCTCATGGAAAATCCAATCAGTAAATTGATTAGGTATTAAATTACATTCTTTGTTAACGTTCTCTATTCCTTTCCTTACAGTTCAAAGAAACCATTATGTGTTCTCTCTCACACCCACCATCTCTCTCTTCCCGCTCCCCCACTTCCATTAGTATTACTGCACAGTTAAACTGATTGGCATGGCAGTGGTGAATTAGGGACTATTTTTTGTGTGTGTAAAGAAAGTGGTAAAGTTCAGTAATTAGGTAAAGATGGGAAAGGTTAAATACATTTTAAAATGGGGCTGGTCCCAGTTTTGCTCAGTGCCATTACATTTTGACCAGTTTTTCAGTGAGGACTGTCCAAAATGTGCTGCAGACACCAATGTCGATTGAAAATATTGCTGGTATTAAAGTTTACTGTAGCAATAAGCCCCTCTAAATTGGTTGTCACCGTATTTTGTAAACGACTTTTACCATAGGCCATTGCTAGCAGTTAACTTTGGATAACAGGAGATTTTTAAGACAGCTTTTTTTTTCTCTCTTTATTTCTTGTCAGCTCCTGGTTTCATAATGGACCACATTGAGCCCTGCTATCAATGAATGTTGTGTCCATTTATGTCAGGACTGAATTTGGTCTGGTGTGCTGAAGTTCTGGGATGAAAGCTAAGCTGACCAAATATTCAAGTTCTTGTAGCCTACCTTTGCAATGAATACTAGAGAAATTTGGCCTCTGATAATGGCAAAGTTGGAGGTGAACTATGATTCCTGTAACTGCTTATCCCAATTGGCTTACTGCAGGTTAGAGTTGTATTCATGGATATTTCATACTATAAATCTCCTGAGTAAAAGCCTGTGCCCACTGAACTCAAATAGAGTTTTGCCATTGATTTCAATGGGGCCAGGATTCCATCCCCGTTACTTCATCTGTCCCACCTGTCCATTGACTTGTTTATTTCACCCACCCATTATGTGTTGTCTTTTAGGTTGTAAGATCTTTGGTCCAGGGATTATAATTAACTATATAACAACAGGTTTCAGAGTAGCAGCCATGTTAGTCTATATCCGCAAAAAGAAAAGGAGTACTTGTGGCACCTTAGAGACTAACACATTTATTTGAGCATAAGCTTTCGTGAGCTACAGCTCACTTCATCCGATGCATTCAGTGGATGAAGTGAGCTGTAGCTCACGAAAGCTTATGCTCAAATAAATTTGTTAGTCTCTAAGGTGCCACAAGTACTCCTGTTCAATTAACTATATAGTGATTCCGTGCCTAACACTGCCTGGCCCAACCCGATCCACAATGTAAATGTTAAATTATAACAATAAAAAACATAAGAAAGGTAAAAAGAAAAGGAGGACTTGTGGCACCTTAGAGACTAACAAATTTATTTGAGCATAAGCTTTCGGAATGCATCGGATGAAGTAAGCTGTAGCTCACGAAAGCTTATGCTCAAATAAATGTGTTAGTCTCTAAGGTGCCACAAGTCCTCCTTTTCTTTTTGCGGATACAGACTAACATGGCTGCTACTCTGAAATAAGTAAGGTAGAAGATCTCAGCTTTATCAGAGAATCCCCTTATAAGCAATGAGAAACAGTGTTTTTGCTTTGCAGTCATTCAATTTTGGTTTGCATTGGTTTAGTGCTCCCAGATTAACACTTAAAATACTGAGTTCAAATGATCCCCAAAATCTCAAAGTTCAGTCATCATTTCTACTTTTGTTAGGCAATTAATGCCAAACTATAACTTAGCCATTTTATCAAAACTAGCCAAAGTTCAGTAGTAGTTTGGGAGTTTTGTGATCGCAGGGTATAGTCCTGGGCACTCTGCCCTCTCAAATCTTGGGACCCTCACGCCTACCTCTATGCAATCTCACTTTTCTCCCTATCTCACATCACTCGTTGGCATCACAAATTCACTTGTAAAGTTCCTCACTTTTGTAAATGTTGGCAGGATCAGACCCTTAGTTTGCAAAAGGATAAGCCAAACCTGAGTTGGGTGAGTCTTCTCCAGAACACCCGACACAGCACATAGCCCTTAACTGTAGCTATCAAAGTTTCAGGGGAGGATTAATCTACCACCACTTATTGGTTTCACCCACATACCAGTGATTACTTTCTCACAGGAGAAGGAGATTACTGATTACTTTTAGATTACTACTGAGGAAACTGTCTGTGAAACTGGGGCCATATTTTTTTCATCTCTCTATGCAAGAGTCAGTGTCCATATCTGGAACTTTGAAAAACAAAATAATCCAATATTCCTCCAAACAGAACAACTTCAGCATACATTGCTTAATTATTTATTTGACTTAACACTTCTCCATCCTGATAGCAAAAATTGTTGCGGTTGCCCCAGCAAGGGTTAACTTGGGGGGAGGGAGAATAAGTTAGGAGTATATTAGCTAGCCACAGCCTGTATGCAGCCAATAACATTTGAGCCAACTGTTTGCCTCTTTGATCTTGGTTTCCCAAATAAAACATACTGTTTGAAAATGGAATAAATAATTACTTCATAGAGCAAGTATGATAATGTAACAATAAAAACAATAACTTGCCTTATCTCTGACAACAAATAATGGGATTTTACCAGCACACATACAGTCTCGCTGGTTTTAGCTCAAATGCAGGATCAGAGTGGACATGATGCAGAATTCAAAATGTCTAATTTCTTGGGCTCATTAGTTTGGCATCAGCTGCTATGAATTACATGTCCTATGACTAGACTATCCAATGCTACAAGAAAAGGGATTTCCAGACTTGAGAAGAGAGACAGAAATGTGGTTGTTTTTGTTGTATTATCTATAGAAAAACAACTGTTACCTTATAATGTTTACAGACTCTGAATGAAAGAAGTTTAAGATAAAACCTTAAATATTTTGATATTGGTGCCTGTAGCAATATTACTGGTTTCTCAGGCAATATACTTCAGATATGCAGATTACTGAATCTGGGCAGTTCACAGTTGGGTATTGTAGAGGGAGCCTAACATGACCTACCCAATGCAGATCTATTACATTGTGTTGTTATATTTGTTTGCAATTCCGGCCATTCTCTTTTTTACTCAGCCACATGCTTCTCACACAAATCCTAACACAATAATGAGTTAATACATAGCAAAGCCTGTTAGTGTTTCAAGATCCAAATCTCCACCTTTCCTGCCATTCTGGGATGGATTTTAGGCTATCAGAGCCAAACCAGATTTATAGTTCGGTCACAATTCCTCAGGTTCATATATTTGTTGGAACCTTTTCCCCTCCCACATCTATCCTGACTATTTGCAGAGGTTTTTCTAACTCTATTGAGAAAGCTTTGGCTCTTCACTGACATACTGTCACAGCCAGACCTGTGCACCAAGTGGATTGATAGTAGTAGGAACAGGAATTTAAAATCCAGTCCTCTTTGACTGCAGCGTAAAGTGCATTTTGTTCACAACCTCCAGACTGAATGGTACCTTTGAGATAATTTTTGCATTAGTTTATCTCTTCAATTGAATATTACATATCTCTGTATTTAATGTCACAGGGCTAACTGTTATCCATGCTTTTGCCAGGATATTTGCAGTAAGTTGGTGTCAAAATGCAAAATTAGTAATTAATAGAGTGAAGGAAGAAAAAAGGAGAGCTGTGAGTTACTGAAAGTGATGGGTATGATATATGAATATCATTAGCTCTTCCTTATAGAACATTTATGTGATTATATGAATGCAAAAAGGCAATGCAGTATATTAGTATTTCTCTAGTCACTGGAACACTCTGAAGCAGATGGACTGTGTGACTGATGATTCAATAATTGCACTCATTAAAAATGTTCACGCTTTTAATTTTTCCCCCTCACATTCTGTGAAGAGCTAAGGAATGAAATGGTTTTGTCATTGTCAGCAGATAGATAATTGAGTTTGCTTTGATTTCCTGGGGTGCCCCTTCCCCACCCTCCTGCTGTGGACTGACAACTCCAGAAGTGCAGAGGAAAATTTGAATCAGCCCCAACTGTCTTCAAGGACAGAAATATCACAGAATGATTCCTCTCTCCCTCTCCACGTTCACTTGTGAGCACTCAGCCAGCAACCTACCTCGCTAGAAGACAGCATGCATTTGCTTTTCTGCCAAATTACCTCCTCTCATGATACAGTTACCTAACTGAGACTTTGAAAAAGAAGTCTTACCTCAAACATAGGTACTGGATGCCTTCTAATACTTCAAGTGTTACAAGAGCACATAACGATCTAACAAAGAACCATGCAAAAAATAGTGGGGTAAGACAAGATAAGCAAACAGAGACTTCCAGCTGAGACAAGTTTAGCAGATCACCTACTAGCTCTGCCGGAGGGAGGGGGGAGAACACCTGGCTTTGAATCATAAGGGTCCTAGTTTAAGTCTTTGTTCTAATGCTGATAATACATTACAGCAAGTCCATTCTCCAGATGAGGTATTACATTGGCTAGTTGAATCCACTCTAGCATCTTGACATCAGCTGGCAGACACAAGAGTCAGAGTAAATACAGCCGAGATCTTAATTCTATGCCTTTCTGCTCTTTTCCTGATGCACTTTGTGGTTATTACATTATTTATATTCTGGTAGTGCCACACCTGAGGCCAGGACAAGGACTCCATTGTGTTAGGTAGTGTACAAACATAGTGAGAGACTGTCCCTTGACATACTTACATTCTAAATAGACAAGACAGACAAATGTGGGAGGGGAAACAGGCACAGAGAAGCAGAGCAACTTGCCCAAGGCCACACAACAGGTAATTGACAGAACTGGGATAAAAACTCTAGTTTTCCTGACTCACAGGCCAGTCCTCCAACCACTACACCGTGCTACTTTGAGAGCGTCTTTAGTTTATATTTAATTAAGACATTTAAACACAGGTGGGCTGGCCAATGGGAGCTGTGGAGCCAGCAGATGGAGGCAGCACACGGAGCCCCCTTAGCTGCCCCTCCACTTAGGAGCCAGAGGGACATGCCAGCTGCTTTCTGGGAGCCGCACGGAGCCTGCCCTGCGGCTGCCAACCAGACTTTTAGTGGCCCGGTTAGCTGGCCGGAGCTGCCAGGGTCCCTTTTTGACCAGGCATTCTGGTCATTGGACCAAAGAAAGTGAGTGCAAATGACTCAATTCGCCCCCTTGGTTGGGCACTCATCTACAATGATAGGGACCTGAGCCGGAGTTCATGCTTCAATGCCTCTTATTTTTTTATACACAGTGGAACAGCTTCAAGAGGAGAGATTGAGACACGCCTGTTCCCCAAAACACCTCATAGTGCTGGGGCTTGAGGCAGTCTCCTATAATGTGGGTGAGCAAAGCTAACATCACATCAGGCAGAGCGGGGAATTGAAGCTAGGTGAGTACCCCCACCACAGGGCTAAAGGTCATAAGGAAGGCAGCACCACCGCCTCCCTCATTTTGTGAGTCTAGTCCTTTGCTTTTAGGTTTTTTAAGTGACTGGAAACAAAAAGAAAAATTCAAGCTGAAATGCTGGTTTTGTCAACATATTCAATATGCCAGCATTTAAAGAACATATCGTTTTGGTTTAAGCTTAACTGATGTTTTTTGCTTTTTCCCCCCGAAAACTGCCCCAAATCAGTAATTCAACCAGCTTTACTTTTAAATTAACATCTTACAATAGTTTTGCTTGGTCTTAGGTTTAACAGTGTCTTTTGGTGACACTAATGCCATGCTACCCTTTTCTGTTTGTTTGTTGCATAATATATGGAACCTGGCATTTTTCAAGAGGATGTAGCATGTACAGTGGTGCTGCATGAGCCCCTGTGAGGGCACAGGGTGGGAATTGGGAGGATACACACAAGGGATCTGTAGATTAGCATATCACCTAATTAGCTACATTCTGACAGCATCAAGAAGAAAATGTCAGTCAAGCATGTGCAACCCTAGTTGAAAGAAGCTGGTCTTTTTGGAAGTAATATTACACAATAGGTTTTATACCCAGCAATGAAATTAGAGATGGCTCAACCCCAAAACCCTCTATCCAAATATACACAATAGACAGGTGAATTTGGATCTGAAGCTGAACTTTTTTGGCTGTGTCCTATCTTTAAAATGGGTTGAAGTGTATGCTTCCTAATACACTCAAATATTGGGAAACTCTGGAGACAGATTCAGATCCCCATGCTGTGGTCTGGACCTATCTCTAATTGCAAGAATTGCACCTATAAGAGCAAATGACATGCCAACATTTTCAGCACCTTATTCTTCCCCCCCAAGAGATACCCAAACTACAAAAAATTCAGATCCAGATTTCAAATACACCAACTAGCTTGGGATCCCAACTTTGGGATCCCAAGTTTTGATTTGGGCCCTTCTAAATTGAGCCCTTCTAAATATTAGAGTAGAAACTGTGGGAAACAGCACTGCAGAGAGGCATAAAATGAACCATAGATCATTTGGGGTAGCATCTAGGGAAGGAAGTATGTGTCTGTAGTTGGAAGAGGGCTTGAAACATAAGCCCATGTATCAGAGGCCTGGTATGAGGCCTGAAGCCTGGAGTAAAGTAGTCAAAACTTTTCTGATATAAAGCAAAGTTAAGTTGTAAGCAAGAGGCAGGCCCTGCTCACAGAATCTGGCAAGAACAGGGCTGATATTGCAGAAGCACACATTCCTAAATACTGTTAGGCATAAGAATATATACGGAAACACATTTCAGAAAGGTGGTACCAGAACATCTCGATACCAAACACATTCCCCAAAGATAACAGGGACATATTGACCCATCCTAAAGATGAGATCAGGATGACAGCATGATGGATAGAGATGTTTTGATTGAACCAACATGTATAAGGTAATGGGTGGCACCCAAATACATCAGAGGGTGGCACCTAGATATGTCAGGAGTAATATATAACTTGTTTGTATCAGTGTATAAAGAGGTATCTCAGATGGAGTTTCTTTGGCTGGTCTAGGGGATAATGGAAAGTCCCGCCATTAACTGAGCTAGTCCAGTGCAACGGGCATACATGTGGTAGTGTACCTGTAACCACGGAACCAAGATATTAGGACTGTGCTTCATTGACAATAAATCTGACCAAGTTCCTTCGCTATGAACTGAGTCTGTGGGCTGTTCAATCGGAGATTGCTGTACGAGCGATCTGGCTAGAGTCAGTACAGCATGCAGAAAGAATACACACACACACACAGAGCCAACATCTGACCACAGTGCCTAAGCTAGGGTAGAAATTGGCCAGTTTTGAATAGAATGTAGAACTAATTCTCAAATAGCATGCAAAATAAAATAGTGCTGAGGAGTGCAACGTCAGACATTTAATGGCATCATGCTCCATCTGGCAAGGATAGAAGTGGTTATGTAACATGGCAACTTCTCATGACTGCCAGTTGGGAAGGAAATGGAAAAAAAACATTGAAAATTAAAAAAAGGATGAATGAGAGAGGGGAAAAAAATTCCTACCATTTCTTTCCCTAGCTCAGGCACTTCGCATCAATCAAACCACGTTTGCTTCAAAGTACATTGGTGACTCATTGTTCATAATTAGTACCTACTTAGCATTACGATTGTTTTTGTGCATCAGTGCCCCCACATGAAAAAAGCAAATTGTATTTTAAAGCCAGATGTGACTGCTCTACAGTATTATTGCATAAGGTGGAGGGAGATGAAAAGGGGAAAACAAAAACATAAAAGTTGGCAAAGTAGAGACTATACAAAGAAAAACACAAATCTAGCTCTATTAACTAAAGTAGTTCTCTTGTAACACCCATTAAGGGCAAAATCCATCCCTGTCCAGAGAGCCAGCACAAATCAAAGAGATTACACCCTGGCCATGCAAACACTTTAGGTGTGATCACTCACACAAAACTGGATTTGCATATGTATTTGTGAAACTATGGTTTTCTACAAACACTTTTGCAAATGAATAAGGGGCAAAAATAGTCAATTTGAATGTTTGCAGAAAAATAAATAGAAAGGGTTCTGCAGGGAGTTGCAGGGTATGGCTTTCCCCTCCTGCAAGAATTTTGAAGACATCAAAAATTTTCCCGATCTCAAATCCGGATTAAAAGTCAATATCCTGAATTAATTTACAAATAGAAAATTGGGGGAAGGGGGGAAGGGAATTGGAACTGTCAAAATGTTTTGTTCTGGCAATTTCTAAACATTTCATTTTAATTTTGATTTTTAAGCTATAAATAAACTTGGATTTCAAACAAAAACTCATTTTGGCAGTTCCTCCCCCCTTCCCCCCAAACTCTGAACTTTTTCATTCCGAGAGTGTCAAAATGGGACATTTTGACATTTTAAAAACTGTCAAAACCAACCCTTCCCTGCAAATAGTTTCAATTTTGACAAATTGGCTTAAAAAAAAAAGTTGTCAAAACATCCCACCCAGTTCAGTCAAGAATACCATTTTAGTGAATTCAGTTGTTAGTTACACAGTGCTGATTGGCACCTCACCTGCCAATCTCAGAAGAGAAACCAAAAAATGCAGGGCTATGGCACTTCAGCTACCATCTCCCTGTGATGGGTTTGGTCACAGAGACCCCCTTGGGACTGTCACCTGATGTGCTGGAATGACCTCCGAGCCCATTTTCTCTGACAGTTTGGGTGTCTAGAACCCTGCCTTGTTGATACAGACATGCCGGTCTGCTCCAACACAGACCCGGGGTCTGAACCACGTGCCCCAAAGCTGCAGACTTAACTGAAAACAGCTGTAGAAGTGCTTCTGTCTCTAGCACCCAAGCACCCAACTCCCAATGGGATCCAAACCCCAAATAAATCCGTTTTACTCTGTATAAAGCTTATACAGGATAAGCTGATAAGTTGCCCGCCCTTTAACACTGATACAAAGATACACACAGCTGTTTGCTCCCCCAGGTGCTAATTACTTACTCTGGGTTCAATAATAAACAAAAGTGATTTTATTAAGTATAAAAAGGAGGAATTAAGTGGTCCCAAGTAATAACAGATGGAGCAAAGTAAGTTACCAAGCAAAACACGCAAGTCTAAGTGTAATACAGTAAGAAACTGATTACAGATGAAATCTCACCCCCCAGAGATGTTCCAATAAGCTTCTTTCACAGACTGGACTCCTTCCTAGTCTGGGTCCAGCAATCACTCACACCCTCGTAGTTACTGTCCTCTGTTCCAGTTTCTTTCAGGCATCTCTTTGGGGTGGCTAGGCCATCTCTTAATCCAGCTGAAGACAAAATGGAGGGGTTTCCAGGGCCTTTTATATTCTCTCTCTCATGGGCAGAAACCCCTTTGTTCTCAAAATCACAGCAACAAGATGGAGTTTGTAGCCACCTGGGCAAGTCACAAGTCCATGAATGATTCAGCTTTTTGCAGGCCGACGCCATTGTTTACATGTGAGTTAGAACAGTCCCAGGAAAGCTCAGATGTGGAGATGTGGTGTCTCCCAAAGTCCATTGTCAGTTAAGTGTTTCTTGATTGGGCACTTACTGAGAATAGTCATAGAATCATAGAATCATAGAATATCAGGGTTGGAAGGGACCTCAGGAGGTCATCTAGTTCAACCCCCTGCTCAAAGCAGGATCAATCCCCAATTAAATCATCCCAGCCAGGGCTTTGTCAAGCCTGACCTTAAAAACTTCTAAGGAAGGAGATTCTACCACCTCCCTAGGCAACGCATTCCAGTGTTTCACCACCTTCCTAGTGAAAAAGTTTTTCCTAATATCCAACCTAAACCTCCCCCACTGCAACTCGAGACCATTACTCCTTGTCCTGTCCTCTTCTACCACTGAGAATAGTCTAGAACCATCCTCTCTGGAACCACCTCTCAGGTAGTTGAAAACAGCTATCAAATCCCCCCTCATTCTTCTCTTCTGCAGACTAAACAATCCCAGTTCCCCCAGCCTCTCCTCATAAGTCATGTGTTCCAGACCCCCAATCATTTTTGTTGCCCTTCGCTGGACTCTCTCCAATTTACCCACATCCTTCTTGTAGTGCGGGGCCCAAAACTGGACACAGTACTCCAGATGAGGCCTCACCAGTGTCGAATAGAGGGGAATGATCACGTCCCTCGATCTGCTGGCTATGCCCCTACTTATACATCCCAAAATGCCATTGGCCTTGTTGGCAACAAGGGCACACTGTTGACTCATATCTAGCTTCTCGTCCACTGTCACCCCTAGGTCCTTTTCTGCAGAACTGCTGCCTAGCCATTCGGTCCCTAGTCTGTAGCGGTGCATTGGGTTCTTCCGTCCTAAGTGCAGGACCCTGCACTTATCCTTGTTGAACCTCATCAGATTTCTTTTGGACCAATCCTCCTATTTGTCTAGGTCCCTCTGTATCCTATCCCTGCCCTCCAGCATATCTACCACTCCTCCTAGTTTAGTATCATCTGCAAATTTGCTGAGAGTGCAATCCACACCATCCTCCAGATCATTAATGAAGATATTGAACAAAACCGGTCCCAGGACCGACCCCTGGGGCACTCCACTTGACACCGACTGCCAACTAGACATGGAGCCATTGATCACTACCCGTTGAGCCCGACAATCTAGCCAACTTTCTACCCACCTTATAGTGCATTCATCCAGCCCATACTTCTTTAACTTGCTGACAAGAATACTGTGGGAGACCGTGTCAAAAGCTTTGCTAAAGTCAAGAAACAATCTATCCACTGCTTTCCCTTCATCCACAGAACCAGTAATCTCATCATAGAAGGCGATTAGATTAGTCAGGCATGACCTTCCCTTGATGAATCCATGCTGACTGTTCCTGATCACTTTCCTCTAGTGTAAGTGCTTCAGGATTGATTCCTTGAGGACCTGCTCCATGATTTTTCCAGGGACTGAGGTGAGACTGAGGTGAGTCCTTTCTCAAGAACCTGACCAAATGCTTCACTGATGCTACTTAGAATCAAACACATTGAGATACAATTACATACCCAATATTCATAACTTCAAATACCAAAAATGATACACACATACAGACAGCATAATCATAACCAGCAAACTACAACATTTCCATAGACACCCACTTGACCTCCTCTGTACAAGACCTAGTGCAACCATATGACCCTGGTTGCAACAATGATCTATACATCACAGTTCATGTCAATAATATCACACTCACCTCTAGGGGTAGCCCTTCAAGACCAAGGTTGCTGTGCACTGGTAATACAGTGTGGACAAGTTGGCATTGTGTGGACAAATAAAGGACTTCAGTCTCCAGGACTGTCAACCTGGCACCTTTCACAAGCTCTAAAACTCATTCACAACATGGTTCGAGAGAATAAAATAAAGTCACATATATTCCTGTGGTAGTTGGAAATAAACCAATGAATTTGTCCTTTACAATTATTTTTAAAGCCATATTACCGTAAGTCTCATTGTAGTGATAGCTACTGGGAGGAGACAACTAGACTTTCTACTTTTTTTCCATCCACTTCTGAAAGACATCAAGAATTTAAGAATAAAATTAGCTACAAGAACAACCTTCAGCCTTCAGTGACCTTGTACCAGTATAAACTCTATGTGTAGACAAAGAAAGCTGTAATTTGCACTGGTGGAACTTACTCCCGTTTGACTCCAGGATAAGAAGGGCCATACTGGGTCAGACCAAGGGTCCATCTAGCTCAGTATCCTGTCTTCCAACAGTGGCCAATGCCAGATGCTTCTGGTAGTTGGACGTTTAGGGATACCTGGAGCATGGGATTGTGTCCCTGGGCCATCTTGGTTTATGCCCATTGATGGACCTATCCTCCATAAACTTAGCTAACTCTTTTCTGAACCTATGTATACTTTTGGCCTTCAAAACATCCCATTGCAACAGCAATGATTGCGTGTTGTGTGAAGCAATTCCTTTCATTTTAAACCTGCTGCCTATTAATTTCATCAGGTGACCCCTAGTTCTTGTGTTATGTGAAGGGGCAAATAACACTTTCCTATTTACTTTCTTCATACCATTCCTGATTTTATAGACCTCTGTCATGTTGCCCCCTTATTGGTCTCTTTTCCAAGCTGAGCACTCCCAGTCTTTTCAATCTTTCCTTGTCTGGAAGCTGTTCCATGCCCCTAATCATTTTTGTTGCCCTTCTCTGTATCTTTTCTAATTCTAATATATCTTCTTTCAGACGGGGTAACCAGAATTGGACACCATATTCAAGGTGTGGCCATTCCATGAATTTATATAGTGGCATTATTATATTTTCTGATTTATAATCTGTCCCTTTTGTAATGGTTCCTAATATCCTGTTAGCTTTTTTGACTGCCACTGCACACTGAGAGGATGTTTTCAGAACGCAATCCATGGTGCCTACAAGATCTATCTTGCGTGAGAACAGCTAATTTAGACCCCCATCATTTTGTATGTATAGTTGAGTTTATTTTTTGCAATGTGCATTACTTTACACTTAATACTGAATTTCCTCTGCCTTTTTGTCACCCAATCACCCAGTTTAGGGAGATCCCTTTGTAACTCTTCACAATAAGCTTTGGACTTGATTATTGAGTAATTTTGTATCATCTGAAAATTTTGCCACCTCACTCTTCACCCCATTTTCCAGATCATTTATGAATATATTCAACAGCACTGGTCCCAGTACAGATTCTTGGGTGACCTTGCTATTTATCTCCCTTCATTGTGAAAACTGACCATTTATTCCTAGTCTTCATTTTCTATCTTTTAACCAGGTTTCAGAGTAGCAACCGTGTTAGTCTGTATCCGCAAAAAGAAAAGGTGTACTTGTGGCACCTTAGAGACTAACCAATTTATCTGAGCATAAGCTTTCGTGAACTACAGCTCACTTCATTGGATGTATGCCATCCGATGAAGTGAGCTGTAGCTCACGAAAGCTTGTGCTCAAATAAATTTGTTAGTCTCTAGGGTGCCACAAGTAATCCTTATCTTTTAACCAGTTACTGATCCATGAAAGGACCCTTCCTCTTATCCCATGATAGCTTACTTTGCTTAAGAGCCTTTGGTGTGGGACTTTGTCAAAGACATTCTGACAGTCCAAGTACACTATTGACTGGATCACCCTTGTCCACATGCTTCTTGACTCCCTCAAAGAATTTTAAAAGATTGGTGAGGCATGTCAACTCTTACCCAACATATCATGTTTATCTAGGTGGCAGATAATTTTGTTCTTTAGTATAGTTTCAGCCAGTTTGCCTGGTACTGAAGTTAGGCTTACAGGCCCATAATTACAAGGATTGCCTCTGGAGACTTTTTTTAAAAAATAGGCCTTACATTAGATACCCTTCTGTCAGAGGTGCCGACTCCATGGGTGCTGCGGGGCTGCAGCACCCATGGGGCAAAATTAGTGGGTGCGGCACGCACCGGCAACCAAGCTCCCCCTGCCCCATCCGCTTCTCTCCCCTGAGTGCGCCAAATCCCTACTCTTCCCCCCTCCCAGCGATTCCCGCCTAACAGCTGTTTGGCGGTGCTTAGGACTTTCTGGGAGGGAGGAGGAGAAGTGGGGACATGGCACGCTTGGGGGGAGGAGGTGGTAAAGAGGTGGGGGCAGCGGTGGGAAGGGGGTGGAATTGGGGCAGGGTGAGGGTGATGCAGGGGCGGGGCGGGGCTGTTGAGCACCCAGGGAGCAGAGGGGAAGTCAGCGCCTATGTCTCCTGTCATCTGGTACACAAAGGCTGGTTTAAGCGGTAGGGTACATACCACAGTTAGTAGTTCTGTCACTTTATATTTGGAGTTCCTTCATAAGTCTTGGGTGAATACTATCTGATCCTGATGACATATTATTTACTTTATCAATTTGTTCCCAAGCCTATAAACTCCACCAGTGCAACTCATAGCTTCCCTTGCCTGCACTGTGGGTCAGCACTGGTGCAGCTATATTGAAGGCTGAAAATGGGGCTAAGTGTCATTGTAAGTGAGATCTCAGAAAGCTTTGCTAGAGGGCATGCTGCAATCGGCAATTGCCTTAGGCATAGGATGGTGAGACCCCCACCCCAGCTTGACCATGGGGGGCGGGGGGGGTGGTGGAAGTTGTTGTTGTTGTTGGGGCTTAAATGCCATTTTTGATTAAATGTATTGCAAAAAACTAAAACTATATTTTTAAAAGATTTGACTCTTCTGGGGAGCAGGAACTGGAAACCAATATTTTTGCACAAATACATCTTTAGGTCAGACTTAGTCTGTGTAATACTCTCCACTGGGGGCAGATTTGTTCCTGAGTTCAACCACTCTATTCTCTCATGAAGAATAGACCTGTTAGGCAGAAAAAAGTCCACTCAAAACCTCTAGCTGATGTGGTGTTTGTTTGAAGTCCTTCTGTAGTTTACTGACATTTACATTTCAGAGGAAGACTCTGCCTGCACTTAGGGTATCTTGAGAGATTGCTAGGGCACCTTTTATGAGGTCCATTGATGTCAATCTCTACAGTCCAGTTGACAGATAGTATTTAGTAAGAGTAAATCATCTTCTTCATAGAGAAGAGCAGCAGAATATACTTAATATTGTGTTCCAGGACCACCAAAGAGGGGCTCTCTTCTGAAGTGTCAGGCTTAGTCCCCCCAGCTGTGTAACAGTATACCTGCTAAGTTTCTATGGGTCACCAGTTAAACATGTTTTCTTTTTGCTCGATTAAGCTCCAGGTTTACATATGCCAAAGTTTAGGAGAGCGTGTGGATTAGCGTGCACTTAGGTAGGTTTTACAGTCCTCTGCCTGGGAGATATTCTTTGTTTTCAATGCCTCTTCTCCACTTGTCATACAACAAATGTCTCTGTGAATCTTTTCCCTGCACTTCTGTTTTGTGGACTTCAGTGCTACCTGCTATCTCTTTAGGATGATTATGCAGTTATGATATAACCTTGCCTTAGGATATGCTGGCATTTAAAAATAAGTTTCTATATGCATTGCAGCCAGTGAGACGATACCAGTTTCAAAATTGCCTCAATGGAAAATTTCTGCTGTAACTGATAGCAAATAAATAAAATCTAATTTGCATATAGATGTTTAAGCTTGCAACTCTATACTCCCCTGAGAGAGCTCTTGTTGTTTAAATGTGTGCACAGTCTGGCACTGGACTGGCCAACCCCTGATAAAAATGAAATTGAAACTTTTGGATGTCTGTGTGTGGCACATCTCCTTAAACGATCAATGTACTCTGGAAAAAAAGGGCAGGATAGTGCCACACTAAACCTCATTTAAAAGAAGGAGAGGAAAAGGGGAAGAAGACAAGGGCAAGAGAAAAATAAATTGAACTGAGAATAATTAGCAGATTTGATCTTTTTATTCATCAAGCGAGATGAGCTTTATTACAAATGTTGGGAGGGAGTTGATATTGACGAAATAAAGAATGTGTGTGTATGTGTGTGAGTGAGAGAGAGCGCATGAACACAGATTGTCATTATCATGGCTGAAAGGAGACTACAGAGGCCAAGATGGCTGAGCTGAGAAGAGAGGAGATGAAATGGAAGAGGGAGAGAGAAGATGAGTGAGAGAATTGGAAGACCAGACGGAAAGAAAGCTAGGCAGGTGTGGAAGGAAGAATGGTACAGGATCTTCTTCTTTCTTTCTTTCTTTCTTTCTTTCTTTCTTTCTTTCTTTCTTTCATATCCACGTTTGTTTCTTTTTAGTATGAAAAGACGCACAGTTAGAAAACATACCATGTAGCTCAGCAACCATGTGAAATTTTGTCAAGGGAAAAAATAGCTATAGTTGGACAGAAAAATTCAAGTTTTACAATTGTTTTAGTAATTCTAATAAAATATATCCTAAAATTTTAGGCAAAAATTACATATAGTAAAAGAGCATTTAAAGGAACTTAGAGGATAAAAATAGCTGGCATAATTGTAATAGCTGAATAATGTTTCACACGCTATAAATAGATTAACAATGCAGACAGTTAACATGGAAAGGTTTGATTCCTGTAAGGATCAGAGCTAAATCATTTAAAAAAAAAAAGTCACATAGGACTGAAACCCAGGCTAGTTATTCACAGTTCCAAATTCTGGAATCAGTTACCCCCACACACAGAGGTCCCATTGACTTTAATGAAAAATGTGTACATACCCAATGACAAAATGTGTCCCTTGGTGGGGCATTTTGGGGGATGTTGAACAAAAATGGAAAAAGAAGTCCAAAATATTTCCTATCAATTATGTGACCAGTGTTTCTGACAGGATTACAGGCAAATAAAATGTTTACTGTTTAGTGCATGTAGGCTAGAGTGTTTGTGAAGCCATAGTAGTTTGGACCATGAAGTTATCAGTTTTCAGACACCAAGCAAAATCAAGCCTAATCATAGATGGACAGGAGAGAGACCGTGAACACTCAGGTAATGCAAGAAATAGTACTGGTGATTCAGTAATTGGAATTTATTACACCTGTACCTGGCATGAAGCTAGAGATTATGGTGCAAGAGAATGGAAGATTATGTACTATATAATAGTGAGATATTACTATAATTGTTTCCAATGTACAAACTTGAATGGAGATAAACAACCACTGCTTGTTATGAAAACTCCTACATTTATAGAAAACTAGGGAATACACAAAAGGTGGGTTTTCCTCTATGTGGGCCTGATGAAACTCTCACTGAAATCAGTGTGAGTTTTCTATTAATTTTAATGGGAAGTGGATCAGGCCCAATGAGACCTAAATGCTCCTCTCCATGGGAAAGCTCATAGGATAAGGAAAATATCAAACACTCCACCAACAGACATTTGTAGGCTTGTTGCTGCATTCTTCTCTCAAAGGCTGGAATTTGCAACTTCAGAGATTGAGGCAACCTTCAAATCCCACTGAGCCAGAGAAGCTTCTGGAAAATCAGAAACCGACTGTGATGCTCCCTAGGCTCTGCCTGGCTACTAAGGTTTATCCTCTGCTGTAACGGTACTCTAATCCCCTCTAATGAACAGGGGGAGTTACTTTTGTTTAGAATAAAATTTACTCCCTTTTGTTTTCAGAGATTCATAGATCTTAAGACCAGGAGGACCACTATGATCATTTAGTCTGCCCATCTGCATAACACAGGCCACAGAACCTCACCCAGTAATTCCTACATTAAGCCCATAACTTCTGTTTGACCTACAGCATATCTTTTAGTGAGATATCAAGTTGTAAAGACATCGAGTGATGGAGAATCTACTACATACCTAGATTTTGAAAAGAAGGATGCCACATAGACAGGTTGTGTGCCTGGCTCTGTCCACCCAGGTTCTGGCACATGGCTCCTTCCCAGCTCAGGTCCAAATCCACAGAGCTCCTACAACTTAATAATTTCCAAGTGGTTTCTGTTTGTGTTGGAGGGGAAGGGGAAAAATCATGTTGCAGATATCTTTGCTCCTATTGCTGGTGTTGAGGGTCTTGCCTCCCCTGTCTCCTCTCCTTTTCTATCCCACTTCCCTTCACTGCCCAGTGGAGGGGAGTACGACTGATAGAAATTTGGGTTTTAATCACTAGATTTAACCTTTCTCTACTTTTGAGTGTTGCTGAGGGTCAGAATTCCATTTATTTACTAGAATTCCCCAAACTGAACATTATCTCCCCCTTATTCCTTTGACAAATCCAACCCCATGGTTGATAAGTATTTTGTCCTTTAATTTTTTTTTCAATCATGTTTCCATTTCCAGTGACATGACCCTGACTTTCATGGTCAAGCTTATCTCCAGGCAATCTGAACAATTTCTAGAATAAGTCTATCTTGGCTAAAGTGTAGGAAGATCATTTCATCAAGCATGTGTAGGAATGGTGAAATTAGCACTTACAATAACATTCTCCAAAGGAACAAGGAGATCCATGTATAGCTTATGTCCAGGGGTTGTCTGACAACAGGAAAGTGATGTTCTGCACATTTTTCAGTCTACATTTGATGTGAAAAGAAGTTTACAACAGAGAGTGCAGGCCAGGTCTGCCCTACAGAACTTAACTGATTATGTTATAGAATATTGTAGGACTCAATCAAAGCCATCTGCACTGTGGTCATAGTGAGTGCCAAAGGAACCAAGTTGAGTTAAGGAAATCCAGGAACCTTAATTCACCACTTTGTGTCTCATTTTTGTAATAATATCTGGGAGGTAATTTGCTACATCAAAGCAGGTTTTATTTTTTACATGGTTAAATAAAGTCTAAGTTATTTTTTTACCTAAAGCACTAAATGTACAATCTCTTGTAGAGTAGAGATTTTGTTAATTTGAGGTCACAATAGCAAAACAAGCCTGCATATTGCTCCATTTGCAGAATCTGCTGCCCTTGAGGAGTTTTAACCCTGGTGAATTCACTGGTTTTGGGAAAATTCATGGAAGTCAGAAGGTTCACAGATAAGAATGCTGCTCTGACCCTCAAAGTTCTTGTCATTAACATGTCATTATGCAAGTCAGGAACATTCCAGGCCATTCAAAGTGCAGCTCCTGTCACTAACATTTCATTATACAAGTTGGGGACATTTCAATCCACTGAAAATGCAGCTCCTCAGACAATCTTCCTTGCCTGTCGCTCTGATTGTGTTTAACCGCCTTTGAACCTCTGCACTGGCTTCTCATTTTCTATTGAATCAAATTCAAGTTTCTTATACCCATCTTCAAGGCCCTTCACAACATAACCTTCCATGATTAACCACTTTTCTCTTATTGTTTCCAATCCCTCACGTCTGCTAGTGATACGAGCCTGGAGTGTCCATTTACCTGCATCTTCCACAACCTTCTTCAGTACACTTATAAAGTTTGCGGTCGATACCAAGCTGGGAGGGGTTGCAAGTGCTTTGGAGGATAAGATTAAAATTGAAAATGATCTGGACAAACTGAAGAAATGGTCTGAAGTAAATAGGATGAAATTCAATAAGGACAAATGCAAAGTACTCCATTTAGGAAGGAACAATCAGCACACATACAAAATGACTGCCAAGGAAAAGGTACTATGGAAAGGAATCTGAGTGTCATAGTGGGGATCACAAGCTAAATATGAGTCAACGGTGCCCAGAACAATGGGGCTCCAATCCTAACTGGGACCTTTAAGAACTACCAGAACGCAAGTAATAACTAATGCTTGAACATCAGATGGATTTCAATTCTTATTTCATCCACATTGGTAAATACCCTGCATCATTTGTACAGCACTCCTGAATACGGCATATAATTTTCTCACTTTAGTTTAACAATGAGATTTTTGGAGTGATATAGTTTTCATACCAAAAAATGAAGTCATATTGGTGTGTTAAGAAATACCTAGCCCTACTTGAATGACTATTTTCTGTGTTGTCAATCAGCAACATCAGGGAGAAGTGAGTTAAGTGGTGACTGAAAGAAACAAAATGTATATTGGTCTCATTATTTTCCATTCTAGAAATGCTAATGAGATTTTCTCCCCATCCTGCTCATATAGAAAAGGAAGGAATCATGAAATGGTATACATTTAAGGGATTTCTGTTCTTATATTTTATCCCCAGGGAGGAGTGGATTTTCCACACCCTTTCTTCAACAAAAAGGCTGCTAATGACAAGGATAGAATACATTTTTAAAGATCAAGTTAGTGGTGCTAATATTTTGCTCTTTTGGTGGATATGAAGATGCAGATGTTTGTCCCTACACTAAATTGTGCATTGTTTTCTCTGTGAGCATAATAGTGTGTCCCTGTGAGCCCACTGTACAGCTGTAATGTGAGGGAAACAATGTCAGAAACGGGCCATCTAAGCATGAAAAGTACCAGCATTATTGTTAGTCATTAAAGGAATTCTCAGGTTGTGATAGATCTTACCCAGACAATGGCAAAGGATTGTTTTAAATGTTGTAACTATTCAGTTTATATAGTGTGACAAAGTTCCTCCTCTACCTTGGTGGGTCCTTTGCTTATTGGCAGATTTGCTTGCCTCAGAGATTCACAGCAGCCCTCAGTTTGGCCGCTTTCATGGCTGAAATCTGCCGTTCACTCAGATAACCTCATCACTGGCCAGCATGAGGAAAAGGAGAAGAACAACCCCCGCAGTCTCTGCTGATCCACCATGTGGGTCAGGGAACAGCCCAGACATTCCCCTCTGGTGGAACCCACAGTCCAGGTCAACTCCTCCTGTGTCTGATCAGGAGTTGGGAGGTTTGGGGGAAACCCAGGCCCGCCCTCTACTCCGGGTTCCAGGCCAGGGCCCTGTGGATTGTAGCTGTCTAGAGTGCCTCCTGTAACAGCTGTGTGACAGCTACAACTCCCTGGGCTACTTCCCCATGGCCTCCTCCCAACAACTTCTTTATCCTCACCACAGGACCTTCCTCCTGGTGTCTGATAACGCTTGTACTCTTCAGTCCTCCAGCATCCTCTCACTCCCAGCTCCTTACACGCCTCTCCCTAACTGAAGGGAGGTCCTTTTTAAACCCAGGTGCCCCGATTAGCCAGCCTGTCCTAATTCATTCTAGCAGCTTCTTAATTGGCTCCAGGTGTCCTAATTAGCCTGCTTGTTCTGGAACTGCCCCGTTACCTTACCCAGGGAAAAGGGATCTACTTAATCTGGGACTAATATATCTGCCTTCTATCACCCCCCCGGACATTTTCATTGGGCCTCTGCCCCGTGGACCTGACCGACCCCACCACCCCTTCACCGTGAGCAGGCTGCACGATCTGCAGCCAGTTTGCTTCCAGACCGCACCAAGGAAACATCCATACGCTTGTGCTCCACACCCTTCATGCCCTCACCCTCGCGTCCTGCCCCTACACAAAGTGGCGGGACCTCCTGCCACCTCTAGAGGGTGAGGAGCCCTGGTGGGCCAGCCTATACTCCACCCTGCTCCCGAGGCCCACTGGGGATATATGTTGGCAGCTCCTTCATGGGGCAGTGAGCACGGGCATGTACTTGGCGCGGTTTACCCCTATCCTGGACACCTGCCCCTTTTCTGGTGTGAGGGAAACCCTGGCGCACATTTACTTCGAGGGTGCCAGGCTGCAGCCTCTATTCCGGCTCCTCTTAGACATCTTGTTAAGATTTTGGTTGCACTTTTCCCTTCACCTTTTTATTTATGCACTCCCTATCCATAGCCCCACAAAGTCACGGGACCTCCTTGTCAACCTCCTCCTGGCCCTGGCTAAAATGGCCATCTATAAAATCAGGGTGAGGAAGTTGGCCGATGGAGTCTCCTGTGACCGTGGGGCCTATTTCCGATCCTCCGTTCGTTCACGTATCCGGGCAGAGTTCCTCTGGGCAGCGTCCACTGACTCCCTTGATGCCTTTGAGGAGCATTGGGCACTGTCTGGGGTTCTCTGCTTGGTGTCCCCGTCTGTTTCGCTTCATTTGACCCTTTGACCACACTCCTGCCCCTGTTATTTCATTAGTTATCCCCCTAATTGTTTGGTTTCCAGGTCCTGTGGATCCCCCTCTTAGGCTGGGGGGGGATCCTTTAGCAGTGGGGGCGGGCCCGCCCACTTCCTGGATCCCAATAGGATCACTCTTCTGTAGGCATCTGGCCTGACCCTGTCACAATAGTTTGATATTAGGTTTTGCTATTTCCATATTTTCTGTCATTTTTTTTTAAAAAATGAAAGATTTTGCTCTTTTACTCTAAAACTTGGCCCTTTAAAGTGTTATAAACTTCATTGCTGCATGACATTTCTTAAAAGAAATACCGAACACCAAACATTTGACCTTGCTGAACAATTTCTTACATTACAGTTGATCTTCTTTAAGAGATTGTGTGTGAGAGCTCCTGCTGTACAACAAGGTGACTATAAATAAAAAAAAAACCCTCCCCCCCCCCCAAAAAAACAAAACAAAAAAAATCCACATAAGTAAGAGCTCAAAGCTCAAATTTCCATCCGTCAGCAGCAGCAACATATAAAGGAAAGCACCTCCATTAGTACAAATTGTACAACCCTTACTCTCATAGCTGTGAATTTACATGAGTGAAGTCAATGGAATACTCATGTGAGTAAATGCATAAGTGAGGGCTGCACAGCTGATAGGAGAAAGAGTAAAGGGAATGTGACAAAATATCTGGCTGCTCCAAGGAGGCATGAAAAATTTGGATGCATCCCCAAACAGGCATATTAGGAGGTTCAAGTTTTGGGTGGATATTTTTATGACTAATTTTCCCCGCCCTCAATCATAGCTAATCTCTAAGAGGGACTGGAGTCTTGGGTTGTTTATGCAAACCCTTCATGAAATCAATAGGAGTACATGTGTGAGTAAGGCTACGTAAGGGTATGCCTGATCAGGCTCCTTGCTCTGGAAAGAGAATTAGCCATCTCTTAACCTCAGGTTTACTGGAAAGGGAATGTCTGAGCTCTTTGCTCAAATGAGTCCATGACTAATCCTTACCTGGGAATTAAGTATAACAGAAAACAAAAGAGTTAAGACAGTAATAGTGAGTTAGCTGCCTGGTACTGCAAATGGATTATGCATGGTTTATTTGAGATTAATATGAAAGAGCTATAACATGGCCTGGGCTTTACTGAAATAGTAATTAACGTGGTTTTTATTTATATCCTGTTTTCAAAATGTGGGTGACTTTGTTGCTGGACAGCGGAGAGACTAATGGCACTGACTGTGACCAGGAGCTGTTGTCACACATACAGGTCTTTGAATGCACTTCCTTTTCAGCCTCAGCATTCTGTATCTCTGCTGTTCTACTCCTGGATCGCTTCGCAACAGAAACTGCCCACTGCACAGGACTTGTGGGGTTTTTTTAAACTGTGATGTAGGATTAAACTACTAAAACTATTTCTGTCTGGCCATCTAATCAGAGTTGGAAGCCAGGTCTGGCAAAAGTAGAAAGCAATTTTATTAGAGTTTTAACTTTTAAAAAATGGCTATAATAATTCTTACCAACTTGACAGGGGCACTATGAGAATTAATGGGCAAAAGAACATTGAAGGTCTTGGGTGAACAGTGCTATTAATTTATTATAACTTGAGCTCATCACACCTGTTATCAGTAAAGGTTGAACATGTTTGCATTGTAAGCCTCTGGAAGTGAGCTGTAGCTCACGAAAGCTTATGCTCAAATAAATTGGTTAGTCTCTAAGGTGCCACAAGTCCTCCTTTTCTTTTTGCGAATACAGACTAACACGGCTGTTACTCTGAAACCTATTTTTACATGGTCATCACTTCCTGAAACATTCATCTCTTGGGCAGAAATGCTTCACGCTTGAGCACTGACTAATGATGAATTTTTTACAAAATGGTTGAGCAACCTCTTTGCAGCTGAACTAGGGTTATGGGAGAAAAATACACTTCTGCCACTGTAAAAGAAAATCAGAACCAACCATGCAACTAAAAACAGCTTAAAATGTGAAACTTAGTAGAGACATTTCTCATGCAGGACTTATGTTTGGTTTGGCTAAAAAATTATACACAAGAATCTGTGAGAAAAGCCACTTTTGAGTATTTATTTTATTTCTCCCCTGTATATATGCACACTAGAGACAAACCTCAGAATTCAGCACAGCTTAATGAGGTCCAGCTTCCTTGTCTGACAAATGGACTAATCATGGGCAAACCTCCCATTGACTTCAGTGGGAGCTAAATCATGGTCCTTCTCCTTGGGTGGCACAAGCAAGGGGATGGAAAAGACAGAGGCTGCTCTTGGGGCAGTTTCCATGCGCCCACCAACCCACCACACTCTCCAGAAAAGAAAGCCTATCTTAATATAAGGGAGAGAAGAAAATCATGTGCTTGAGGAAAACCCCAAATCTGCATGTGCACCCTGGAATACCCTGTGATTATGAAGCCTTTTTTTTTTTAAATTAAAGCTGTTTGCTGTGAAATTACCGCCATTCCAATGTGCTTCAGCCATCTTTTTAACCAAGGGTTGCAAAAGACAAACAGCAGCAAAAACTGGAAAATCAACTCTCCCCTACTCCCTTTGCCTTAATGAGGTGTGAACGTCAAAGACTAATTGAGACTACTTTAAACAACATAAGAAGTCTATGCAAAAGTTAAAGTTCCAACAGCAACATTAAATTGGCCAATTTGTAAAGTTCTAGTACTTTCCTTTCTATGTTTCTCTAAGAAGTACATTTTCAAAGTGCTGAGGTCTAACCTCCATTTTTGCAGGTACAATTTGCACTCACTGAAGTGCACTATGGGTGCACATTAAAATGCTTGCACCTCTAGTTGCCTGAACTCTGCCTACAATCCTTCTTTCTGTGGGTACAAAATATGATTGCAAAATGTAGGCATATATTTTATTGGGTCAAAAGTAGAAAGCCACTTTTTTGAAGGCCTAGTCCAAAATGTGTAGCTTCATAATCAGGAGTTAAGACTTGCTTTCCATTAGAATCAACATTTTGACCTGACTTCTCACCTTCACATTCCTCGCCAACAGGCACACCTTTAGTCAGACCAAAACAATCCTTCTGATGATTTTATTTAATAGTTTGAGGTGGGAGAAGTGGAAAGGAGGACAAGGCACTGGTTTGGAAAAAAAAAATGAAGAAAAAGAAGAATTACACAAGTTAATAGGTTTCAGAGAAGCAGCCGTGTCAGCCTGTATTCGCAAAAAGAAAAGGAGTACTTGTGGCACCTTAGAGACTAACAAATTTATTTGAGCATAAGCTTTCGTGAGCTACAGCTCACTTCATCGGATACATTCAGTGAAAAATACAGTGGGGAGATTTATATACATAGAGAATATGAAACAATGGGTGTTACCATACACACTGTAACGAGAGTGATCACTTAAGGTGAGCTATTACCAGCAAGAGACAGGCCAGTCCTTGCTTACAGACAGCCCCCTAACCTGAAGCAAATACTCACCAGCAACCACACACCACACAACAGAACCACTAACCCAGGAACCTATCCTTGCAACAAAGCCCCTTGCCAACTGTGTCCACATATCTATTCAGGGGACACCATCATAGGGCCTAATCACATCAGCCACACTATCAGAGGCTCGTTCACCTGCACATCTACCAATGTGACATATGCCATCATGTGCCAGCAATGCCCCTCTGTCATGTACATTGGTCAAACCGGACAGTCTCTATGTAAAAGAATAAATGGACACAAATCAGACGTCAAGAATTATAACATTCAAAAACCAGTCGGAGAACACTTCAATCTCTCTGGTCACTCAATTACAGACCTAAAAGTTGCAATTCTTCAACAAAAAAACTTCAAAAACAGACTCCAATGAGAGACTGCTGAATTGGAATTAATTTGCAAACTGGATACAATTAACTCAGGCTTGAATAGAGACTGGGAGTGGATGAGTCATTACACAAAGTAAAACTATTTCCCCATGTTTATTCCCCCCCCACACACCCCGCGACTGTTCCTCAGACGTTCTTGTTAACTGCTGGAAATGGCCCACCTTGATTATCACTACAAAAGGTTTTCTTTCCCCCCCCCCCTCCTGCTGGTAATAGCGCACCTTAAGTGATCACTCTCTTGTTACAGTGTGTATGGTAACACCCATTGTTTCATGTTCTCTATGTATATAAATCTCCCCACTGTATTTTCCACTGAATGCATCCGATGAAGTGAGCTGCAGCTCATGAAAGCTTATGCTCAAATAAATTGGTTAGTCTCTAAGGTGCCACAAGTACTCCTTTTCTTTTTACAAGTTAATAGCTGTTCTAACTTATTTTAGGAATGTCAAATAAAAAATTCTGTGTCCTAGAAACTTCAGGTTTGTTTCATTTAATTGACCTTAGAGAGGACTGGTGCCATTTTGGAAAGGCTAGGCGGGTATCTTTAGAGTTATTCAGTCTGGAGTTTGTGAACCTTAAACTGCTCTGTTTGATATGATGCAAGGAGTAAAAACATCTTCATTAGAACATACAGCGATTACAAGAGTTCCTGGAAGTGTAAAGAGTGAGGAAGCAGGAATATACCTTGAAATGGAGCTGAAGGCTGAGAGAAAGAAACCCTGGAGTTCTATTTCCAGTTACATCACACTGTTTGCTCCCAATTACTATTATTAGAGCAGGACAAAACGTATTTTTCAGTGAAACAGTTTATATGAAAATGGTTTCTTAATTTGTGGATTTTTGTTTTGTTTGCACTGAAAAACTGAAACCTTCGAATTTCCTCACAGAATTCTATTTGGTTGAAATAGACTCCCCATCCCCCACAAAATCTTTTTTTTTTTTACACCAGCTCTAACAACACAATATATTCTGAGCTCTGTGCCTTCCACAAAGCTCAGAAGACTTAAGGACTATGTTCACACAAACGAGGCACCTTGTAGAGCATGCCAGCAGGGTCTGTGTGTAGCTGATAGAGCGCAGCAAGTTAGTGAACTTAACAAATCACATCCTCGGGCATGTTTTGCACTATGCAGACAAGCCCTAAGTAGATATGGCTTGCTCAATGGGCTAGGCTAGAGGCAGAATTTACTTTGGTTTCTACTTGTTCAACCTTAGGACTGGTTAGCACAAAGCTTCCAAAGTTGTGACCAGCAGATATGGAACTGCCAAGACCTGGGCCAGCTTGCGTACAGATGTCAAGCTTGAGATCAACTAACAAGGAGCTTCCATGGCTGAGTCTGGCTGTCACAGTGCTTCCAAGCTACACGTAGGCTGCGGCAGAGCTGATGTGTTTGAGTCAGTACCAATTAGATTGAAAAAACAAACAAAATACTTTTTGCACTTTATAATACACTAAAATGTTAGGGAATCCTTATGAAGAGCACAGAAAGTGTCTGACATTGAATTGCAAGAACAAGGACAATAATATGAAAGATTTTATAACAAGTTGCTATGGTTCAGTGAACTATATTTTGTCTAGCTAAAATTTCTCTTTACAGTGTAATCTCTTTATAACTTGATTTCTGAAGAGGATTATTTATGGACTTCTTGTAGAGAACTGTATAATCAATAGTATGTAAACAAAGCAAAATCTATACTGTACACAGCTGCCAGACTCTCTCAGATTAGAGATAGCCTAAAAAAAAAAAAAAGAGCCTAATTTTTAAAAAAAGGCTTCACAAAGTGTGCGCGCAAAAAATACATTTACTTTGTGGTTGCATATGCAAATTGAATATTAGCATATCCAAAAAAATTATGCATTCTATTACCCACTTATATGTACAATTGCTAGTATCACTCTTTCCCTGGACCACATTGTCATTATGAATCACTCTGAATTGCCACTCGCAGTGACTATAGTTACTGGGCAGAAAGAATAACTATAGCCTTGTAGTTATGGCACTTGCCTAGGCTGTGAGAGACCCAACTTCAAGTTCCTATGTCACTAACTATTTTATAACAGCTTCAAGAGATGAGATTAAGAAAGCATTACACCAGAATATTTGGTAGTCCAGGAGCTAAGGTACTGCCCTGTAAAGTAACAGATGCAACTTCAAATCCCTTTTTTCACATCTGGGAGAAAAAGGGAATTGAATCTGGGTCTCCGACATCCCAGAAGAGTGCTCTAGCCAGTGGACTCTAGGAGATGTAAATACCACCCCTACCCCAGTTCTATGAACCCTTTGCTTTTGTCAAAATGCTGCAAAGCCTAAAGACAATGTTTGGGATTGAAATGAAGTGTTACCAAAACATTGACTTTTTTGGTTTGGTGAAAACTATTTCATGAATTCATATCAAGTTCAGGAATACTTTCAGTTGACCCAAAACTGCATGTTTCAATGAATAAACTATTCATCAGAAAATTTAACCTCTCTCTACTCATGGCATAAGACATTATGGCAGCCTTTGTTTGATTGCTGTTACCAGAGTTTATTCGATGTGTACATTTGCAAAATAAGGATATTAATAGTACCTACTTCACAAAAGTTTTGTGAGCCTTAAGGGCTTTCAGATCCTCAGAGAGAAGTGGAAAGTACCCTGTTCTTAAAAACAAAAGGAGTACTTGTGGCACCTTAGAGACTAACCAATTTATTTGAGCATAAGCTTTCATGAGCTACAGCTCACTTCATCGGATGCATTCAGTGGAAAATATAGTGAGGAGATTTATATACACACAGAACATGAAAAAATGGGTGTTATCATACACACTGTAAGGAGAGTGAGCACTTAAGATGAGCTATTACCAGCAGGAGAGCGGCAGCTCTTGTCACCTAATGCCCCTACTCTACTTGCGCTATATTGATGGCATCTTCATCATCTGGACCCATGGAAAAGAAGCCCTTGAGGAATTCCACCATGATTTCAACAATTTCCATCCCACCATCAACCTCAGCCTGGACCAGTCCACATAAGAGATCCACTTCCTGGACACTACGGTGCTAATAAACGATGGTCACATAAACACCACCCTATACCGGAAACCTACTGACCACTATTCCTACCTACATGCCTCCAGCTTTCACCCAGACCACACCACACGATCCATTGTCTACAGCCAAGCTCTACGATACAACCGCATTTGCTCCAACCCCTCAGACAGAGACAAACACCTACAAGATCTCTATCAAGCATTCTTACAACTACAATACCCACCTGCTGAAGTGAAGAAACAGATTGACAGAGCCAGAAGAGTACCCAGAAGTCACCTACTACAGGACAGGCCCAACAAAGAAAATAAAAGAACGCCACTAGCCATCACCTTCAGCCCCCAACTAAAACCTCTCCAACGCATCATCAAGGATCTACAACCTATCCTGAAGGACGACCCATCACTCTCACAGATCTTGGGAGACAGGCCAGTCCTTGCCTACAGACAGCCCTCCAGCCTGAAGCAAATACTCACCGGCAACCACACACCACACAACAGAACCACTAACTCAGGAACCTATCCTTGCAACAAAGCCCCTTGCCAACTGTGTCCACATATCTATTCAGGGGACACCATCATAGGGCCTAATCACATCAGCCACACTATCAGAGGCTCGTTCACCTGCACATCTACCAATGTGATATATGCCATCATGTGCCAGCAATGCCCCTCTGCCATGTACATTGGTCAAACTGGACAGTCTTTACGTAAAACAATAAATGGACACAAATCAGATGTCAAGAATTATAACATTCATAAACCAGTCAGAGAACACTTCAATCTCTCTGGTCACTTGATTACAGACCTAAAAGTGGCAATTCTTCAACAAAAAAAACTTCAAAAACAGACTCCAATGAGAGACTGCTGAATTGGAATTAATTTGCAAACTGGATACAATTAACTCAGGCTTGAATAGAGACTGGGGTTGGATGAGTCATTACACAAAGTAAAACTATTTCCCCATGTTTTTTCCCCCCCCCCCCCCCGCCCACTGTTCCTCAGACGTTCTTGTTAACTGCTGGAAATGGCCCACCTTGATTATCACTACAAAAGGTTTTCTTCCCCCCACTCCCCCCGCTCTCCTGCTGGTAATAACTCATCTTAAGTGCTCACTCTCCTTACAGTGTGTATGACAACACCCATTTTTTCATGTTGTGTGTGTATATAAATCTCCTCACTATATTTTCCACAGAATGTGTCCGATGAAGTGAACTGTAGCTCACGAAAGCTTATGCTCAAATAAATTGGTTAATCTCTAAGGTGCCACAAGTACTCCTTTTCTTTTTGCGAATACAGACTAACACGGCTGCTACTCTGATACCCTGTTCTTATTTATTTTCCTCTTGGAACTCAAGATAGAAATCACAAAGAGCAGCACAGAGAGGCAGTAAAGCACCCATGAAAGTTACAAATGGGGAATGTTTTGTATTTTTCAGCACAGTAATCCATTAATAATACTTTAGATATGATCATATGATGTAATACAGAGTGCCAGTCTTAGTGTCTGGATAATTAAATGAACATTTTTAAAATGCATTCGGGATAGCAGTGAGGGATTATGCATGGATTGGTTTTAATCTTTAGAAGATCAGATAGAAAAATTTTAATCTTTAGGCTGCTTGTATTTAACCTTAAATAAAATGTAAACTGCCAACTTTTGGGACTAAAAAATAAAAGGGGCCATACAAAAAGTTTATGCTGCAAGTCACCTATAGAAAAATCTCTACATAATAAGAGATACATATGATAGAAGATGCTCTGTTGTCTGTAAGAATCTATAGTTTTCTATGGGCTTGCTTAGATACCTCTCTGCAGGAATAATGTCTAATGCAGATTAAAATGTCATTGATTTCCCCACAGGATCTCTCAGAATCCACAAATACCCTTTCCTCAGGGAATTTCACTTGTCAGTGGTCATCACGGCACAAAGTAGAGTTTATATTCTGTGCTCTTTAATTAAAGATAATTATGCAAGTTAAGAAACATACTTAGATGGTTGTACTTTAATCAACCCTTTGCTCTACCTATTAACCATTATCAAAGTTACTTAACAGTGTGTTTCTGTGCCAGATAACACTACAGAATAGGCATGTATGTGAAAGGGAGCACTGAGTCATGGTATATAATTATAACTTTACATAATCTACAGCAGGTAAAACAGCCAGGGCTGCATTCAAGATTTTCAGAGTAATAGCAAGATAGTGGACATCCCATTAAAGGGGTCTATCTTCAAGATCTTTGGGGACCCCCAATGAGGTTAGTTTTGACCCCTCAAGATCCCAATTTTATTGTTACTTTACCATTCAACCAGCAAACTCCATCTTCCTCCTTATCCATGCTCTGGATGCCTGCTAGCCCTTCAGAGCAGAAGGAATCTTTGGGGACTGTTGTAATAACTGGAACTACAAATTTACTCTAATTGTGAACTCAGTTGTAAGAAGTGAGGGAAAGTTCATAAAAAGTCACAATAACCTACAACAATAATGTTGATGGGAAAAGGTGCAAAAAGGAAGGCAGAAAGACTGAATTAGTCCAAAGGAAGAGGCCTGCTGATATAACTCAAGGACGGTGTTAGGCTTATGCCTGGGAAACAAGAGAAGTGTTGGCCTGTTGAAAATTAAGCCTAAGTGGCAAACAAAATAAAGAGAGGATGGGCAGTTCCACCCATCAATTCCTTTTGGGATCTTTAAAGGAAAAAGAACTTGTGGGGAAGACTGCCTGCAAGCTATCTAAGTATGTTGGCTGGCTGAGAGACAGGAGAACAGGAAAGAATGAGCCATCATGGCTGCCAACCCCACAGTTTCCTGGGATCCACACACAGTCAACCTGTGGAACTCTTTGCCCAAGGATGTTGTGAAGGCCAAGACAATAATAGGGTTAAAAAAAAAGAACTAGATAATGGAGGATAGGTCCATCAATGGCTATTAGCACCAGGATGAACAAGGATGGTGTTTGCCTAGCCTCTGTTTGCCAGAAACTGGGAAAGGGCAACAGGGAATGGATCACTTGATGATTACCTGTTCTCTTCATTCCCTCTGGGGCACCTGACATTGGCCACTGTCGGAAGACAGGATACTGTGCTAGCTGGACCTTTGATCTGACCCAATATGGCCATTCTTATGGAATCATTAAACCTTTGTCATCCTGATTCTGAAAGATATCCTGATCAGAATGGGTCAGAGAGAAAGAGAGCGTGAGAGAGCGACCCAGATGGCATCACCACTTCCATCAGTTCTAACTAAATCCAAATGACCACCTTGGATGTGAGACTTTGTCACTCCCCCCTTAACCTCCCTCCTCACCCCTTATTTCTCGTCTTTTCTATCTCTCTCCTTTTACCTTCTGTCGAAGGGGAGTCCGGCTTACCCAGCCAAGGCTGTATATTTTGCAACATTGTTGTAAGCCTATAACCAGAAAATAACACAACGCCACTAGCCATCACCTTCAGCCCCCAACTTAAAACCTCTCCAACGCATCATCAAGGATCTACAGCCTATCCTGAAGGACGACCCATCACTCTCACAGATCTTGGGAGACAGGCCAGTCCTTGCTTACAGACAGCCCCCCAACCTGAAGCAAATACTCACCAGCAACCACACAACACACAACAGAACCACTAACCCAGGAACCTATCCTTGCAACAAAGCCCCTTGCCAACTGTGTCCACATATCTATTCAGGGGACACCATCATAGGGCCTAATCACATCAGCCACACCATCAGAGGCTCATTCACCTGCACATCTACCAATGTGATATATGCCATCATGTGCCAGCAATGCCTCTCTGCCATGTACATTGGTCAAACCGGACAGTCTCTACATAAAAGAATAAATGGACACAAATCAGATGTCAAGCATTGTAACATTGAAAAACCAGTCGAAGAACACTTCAATCTCTTTGGTCACTCGATTACAGACCTAAAAGTGGCAATTCTTCAACAAAAAAAACTTCAAAAACAGACTCCAATGAGAGACTGCTGAATTGGAATTAATTTGCAAACTGGATACAATTAACTTAGGCTTGAATAAAGACTGGGAGTGGATGGGTCATTACACAAAGTAAAACTATCACCCCATGTTTATTCCACCCCTCCACCCGGCACTGTTCCTCAGACGTTCTTGTCAACTGCTGGAAATGGCCCACCTTGATTATCACTACAAAAGGTTCTCCCTCACCCCCCTGCTCTCCTGCTGGTAATAGCTCACCTTAAGTGATCACTCTCTTGTTACAGTGTGTATGGTAACACCCATTGTTTCATGTGCTCTGTGTATATAAATCTCCCTATTGTATTTTCCACTGAATGCATCAGATGAAGTGAGCTGTTTCTTTTGGGGGATACAGAGTAACACGGCTGCTACTCTGAAACCTATAACCAAAGAGGCAGCTAAAAGCAATGTCCTAAACACATTGTTGCTGGTGCAAGCTTGCCAGATCTTGGAGTGGCTAGTAAAACAAAACAAAACAAAACCAAAAAAAAAGGAGGACTTGTGGCATCTTAGAGACTAACAAATTTATTTGAGCATAAGCTTTCGTGAGCTACAGCTCACTTCATCGGATGCATTCAGTGGAACTAAACTACAGACTAGCACGGCTGCTACTCTGAAGCTAGTAAAACAGTATGTCAGGCCTGAGTTCTTCTAGCAGTAAATTTGCAAGTGAGAGTCACCACCAAAGACAGAAGCTGCATTTTCTCTCTTTGCTGTTCTCCCTCTCCCCTTTGCGTGCACTTGTCTTGTTTTATCTTCTAGGAAACAGGATCACACTTTAACAACAGCAGCAGATCTGGCTATCTTGACTAGCTTCTTCTCTTTTCCCCAAGAGTACAGTTACCACCATCTTAATGCCATCTTAAAGGCTTCAAACAGGGAGGTTTTCTTTTAAAGATTCTCTATGGCCAAAGAAAGCAAAGGATATTATTAAAATGGAAGCTTTATTTAATACTTAACATTTTAAATGCTTTAACTATTTTTCCTTCTTTCTGTATCTTTCATAAAAGTTAAAAGGATTTTTATTGGTGTGTTTTCCATAGTACAAAGCAGACTGAAGTCTCTGCATACCAAACCCTGAACCTTGTTTAAAACTGTTTAATGTTGGACAGTGACAGGGTAATGTTAACACCTTTGACTTGTAGGGCCCATTTATTTAATCAAAATTAACACAACAGGCTCACCCACCCAGAGGTACTCATTCCACAGTTGAGCAGTGCACAGATGCACTGAAGAATTGAGCCCTTTCTACTAAGCCTTACTGGAACTCACCCCAAAATGTAGAAATCTGCAGCTACTGGCTTTGCAGGCCCCCAAAAGCTAACCCCGAAAGCAATTCTTCAGCATCTGCTCCTCCAATTTGCATAAGAAATTGCCAAGTGATTAGGAGTACATGCTGACAAAAACAAGCCCAGCATGCAATGGAGTGGGCTAATTCTCCTCCTTCAAGTTACACTGAAACTTGATTCCAGAAGAATTATTACATATTTAAAGAGTTTAAGACCTTCAGGTAACACATCCATGACATGCCTTGATAGTTATGCTCCTGAGGGACTATCAGCCATGAAGAGAAGGCAAGGGACAAAACTTTCATGGTGGCTGGTTCAGGTCTTTGTTATTCATGCAACAGGAGACCAGAATGACCCCAAAACTCACCCTGTAAATGTAAAACTCCATTCTTTGATTTATTTCTCCAGTTGAAATACCCCAAAGGAAGAAGCTAAGAAATGAGGCAGAAAAAGTAACTAAAGAAATATACCAACCCCTTTAAGGAAGAAGAGAGGAACTTGATTAGAGCACACAAAGAAGGATAGTTTGTAGTTAAGCCACTAAATCAGACCTCAGGATGACTGGATTCAGTTCCCAGATCTCCTGCAGACTCCCTGAGGGACTTTGGGAAAGTCACTTGCAGAACTGAGGGACAGAAATTATCTGTAAAATGAGGATACTAGTATTTTCTCCCCCCCCACCCCTTTTTCTGTTCTGGGTAGTTAGGGTAGGTCTTCCCACGCGAGTCTGAGCACCCAGCTTAGCCTAGCCCTGCTATGCTCAGCCACATTGAAAAGCCATATCCTCAGTTATGTTCCTCTGTGCTGTGAAAACCCAAACCCAACAGCGTCATGTTAGTAAAACATGAAAAATCAGCTCAGGAAACTGCCAAACAACAGCTACATTCACCAGTTTCATTTCAGTGTCAAAGCTCAGTGTAATGCAAAGAGAAAACTAACATGAGTGGTGAAAAGTCAACTTTGTTGTTAGAATGCTCTCCATTTTAATAATGTACTTGTAAAAAATGTATGTTGTAAAATGTTTTTAAAGCTATACAATTTAGATTCAGATCTGGATTATGTTATCCTTAAATCTTGAAGATGTTTGCATTGGGGGGTAGGGTAGGGTGGGATGTCAGGCGCTTCTCAGCAGTCCTGTGAAGTTATAGCTATTCTTTTCTCTCTTTACTTGACACACATACTCCAGAAGTCAAGAAACCCAGACTGCCTCAATGGGTGCTCCAGCAGGGAGCTGGGGAGCATCACTCTGCAACCACCTCTTCAGAGTGTCCAGTGCATGCTTCCATCCACTTGTGGCAGAAGCGGGGTGAAGGCATGGTACCACTCCACTCTCCCTTCCCCATTTCTTATGGTTAGTCCCACAGAAGACCAGAGACTGCAGTTATGGCTGTCCCCAGTGCAGCAGGTACAAAGGCTGGGAGAGGAAAGGAGAGCCACTCAGGCCTGATTCTCTTTTCACACTGCTGTAACTTTAGTGGAACTATTCCTGATTTATATTGGTGTAGCTGAGGGCAGAATATGGCCCCTTTAGCCCTCACACACAGCTAGTATTCATGCACAAGGGCAAGTCACAATCTGGCTTTGAGGTGGGGATGAGCTACAGTGAGAGGAAATCAGGAGGCACAGGTATTATTGATGTAGGAGATGCTTTGGCATTCAGAAAAACAGGACTTGCAAAAGTGTGTCTTGTGTTTACAACATAATATTGTAATAAGGAGTAAATCAGAGGGAATGACTGAGGTAGATGCAGATTTCAAGCAATCATGTCATTTTCCATAGTGGCATTCTGTCTTCTTGCAGTGCTTAGAGTGACATCAGAAGTGCTGTGCAGAGGATAAGAAAAGCAGTCCTTTCCTTTGTTATCCGTTCAATCAAAATTACAGACTCTCCGAGAGTATCTTTTGCCTGCTGCAGGTAATTACTAGTGACTAGAACTGTGTGAGGCACTGATTTCAGCTCTTGGGTGGTTCTGTTAAGCATGAGTTTAGTTTGATTTGGTTCAGACCCCTAGAATTTGAGTTTGAATGAAAAGTTTCGATCAGAAAAAATAATGGTCAAAACTCAACCGAAAACCACTAGGTTTTTAACATAATTTTAAGCAGCAACTGTGCCATATAGTAGAATTTCACATGGTTTCATGAGGAAATGTTAAGCCTGGAACACTTTTCTCTCGGATCTCAGTTTCCTCAAAATTCATACCCCGATCGTCTTTTTTATCATCTCCTGATGGGGTCTAAGGTCCTGCAAATCCTCCTCAACTCCCAATATTCAGTCAGCTCTCCCTCCAGGATTCCAATCTACTCCACGTGACGGGAGGCTGCCTCTTCCCTATTTTGGGGCACTTGGTCCCTGGGGGGAATAGGAGCAAACAGTCCTTGCATTCCCCAGAGCAAGAGGGGGTACAGGGATTTCTATCGTGTGCTGCTTTTGAGCAGTTGCAGGCCATGCCCTTCCCCCGACCCCCAAACCTGCATGCCCATGCAAGAGTCATCACAATCTGTCCCTAAACATTTTGCTTATGCTGCATAAAGAGCACAACAAAACCTGTTATTTAATGACCTACCACATCAATAGCATGGATGGCTCACTGTTATGCAGGACAGTCGAAGCATAATATCAGTTCTTTGCAACTGGTACCATGACTGCAAACACTGGAATTCGAGGTTTCAGAGTAGCAGCAGTGTTAGTCTGTATTTGCAAAAAGAAAAGGAGAACTTGTGTTAGTCTCTAAGGTGCCACAAGTACTCCTTTTCTTTTTACTGGAATTCTAGGATCCTGAAAAGCAGCAACTGATTTGTGAGCGACTATCCAAGTGACTTCTATGTCCACACTGCAGCCATCCCTATATATTAGGTTTTGAAAAAGAAAAGGGATTTAAGTCAGCATGAAATGGCTTCGGTGAACATCTGCTGTAAGCTGTCTGTGTAGCAGTAGATGAATGTGAACTCTTGGAATTAATCAAGCAGGCCATGACCTGACTGAAACATTTATGAAAAAGCAGTTACAAACCATGGCAACATAGTCTTTCTCCCTCTTTCAGATGCAGAGGCTGGCTCCTCACTATCCCCAGCTTCCACACTCCTCTGGGGAACAAAAGGGGCCAGAAGCACTATAGATATAATTGAGGATATGAACTATACAGAAAGTCACTCTCTAGCATTAGATCCTGTGAAAGTGTGGTGCTCTTACCAGTGTAAGGTATCACAGGGCTGGCTCTCTCTGGAAGTGTCGTCTTGCTTTCCCCAGGGACCACACGTACACATGTTATTAAGTCAGCATAAAGGCAAAACAAATAGCTATTGAACTTTATTACCCCAGTAGGCAGAAAAGCCACTTCAAAGGAATGGTGTCTGATTTTTTTTTTCTTACTTCATTTTCCCTGTTGAACACTATTCTGTACAGCTGTGCTCATATGGGCCATGAGGCACGGAGGCTAGCTGGTGTTCATGTTAAGCAAAGACACTTGTATGTCAGTGGGCAGATACATTTAAGAGAGATGGTGACAACGGAAATATCTGACGTGCACCAGTGCAGCAAACATAATTTGTTTGGGCCAGGTATTTGGTACATGAAGAGATCACCTGGAATTAGCTGGATTGTCTACCTGACATTTCTGCCATGTGAAGTCAATGGGAGTTTTGCCACTGACTTCAGAGGGAGTAGGATACTTCCTGAGAATTCAGGATTGGTGTCATTGCCTAAAAAAGGGTGATTGAGGACAGAAACAAACCAGGAGAGGATTTAAAAAAAAGGAGGAAAGGGAGAAAGAAACAAGCTTAAATGTGCTGAGCTCTCTCTCTTCTGGATCATCTTCCCAGCTGACATTAAATCAAACAACTGGCATGTTCTGCAGATGTCCCAGCTGTGGCACATTTACAGCTGTGCCGGCCTAGCACACAGGAATTTCAGCTGCTATTTCCAACAGTGCCTACGCATATTTAAAGATGGTTATGCTTTAAAAGCCAATAGAGACATAGTAACATAGAGACATAGGTCTCAGGAGGAGTGATTTGCTGCAAATGTTATCCTGGGGTGCCTTGTATAGAGTGTGTCATTTTCTGTTTATTTTGCAAAGAAGAAGAATCTTCAAAAATTCCATAGATCTAATTCTTGCTACTTGGGCTAGTCAAAGAGTGAAGTGTTTGGGCCAGGTTCTCAGCTAGTTTAAACTGGCATAGCCTCAGTGTAGTCAAGAGAGCTGCAGAAATTTGCTCATTGTTTTTATATGTATAGTAGCATTCACTACTTACAGATAATTAAGGGCTAGATTGTACCACCACTCAGGAGGAGCTCTGGTGAGGACTTGTGACTCAGACTCCCATGCTCCCTTGTGTTTTGTGTGCATACACAGGCAGGGAAGTAATTAGTTACAGGAGGAAATAATTAGTTACAGCTCTTCACTGGGTATAGGATCCTTCCACCCCTTTGAGATGGCCCAACTATAGTAGATGGCATGTTGGATGGGTGGAACCATGGCTCCGCCTACTTCTTCCCTCTCTCTATCCACCTATATAAGGAGGAAAAGAGGCCGGCAGCCCCCACCTGCCTCACTGCGACTGGCCGAATGCTGATGCACGGAAGGATGTGTACACACGTGTATGAGGGCTGAACTGGTGGACTCCTCTCAGCCCAGGGAGTTTTCAACTGAGTTCTTCTCAGGACCTTAGCTCTGGACACAATCTATTAACATCAACCTTTTCCTTGCAGTGCTTTTAGCCCTAATTCCTGGCTGCTCCCTGCAGGATTACACTCCATTTGGGAGTCACCCATGAACTGTATTCTCTCAATGGTCAGCATAGTCAAGGCAACTAGGGAGACTTGGTCCTCTAGCCAAGCCCCTTTAGTGCACCACTTGCTATGGTACCAAAGTTGGAAAAGTCTTCCAATCCATACCTGGGCTCCACTATAACCTTTCTGGGCTTTTGTCAGTCTCCAGGCCCCATTTAATATGAGGGGGCATTGCTTCACATCACCAGGTGGCACCATAGGAGGAAGAACCCAGACCCACCAGTTTCCATGGATTCCCAGCCCTGGGACTCCTAAAAAGCTGAACAGACTGTTCCCATAGCCAAGCCAAAAATAAGAACTCAATCCCCCAGGGCCTTTTGCTATATTACTATCAGACCTGGCTAGCCTCTCACTCTGACAAGCACTAACTGCTAGGGCTCATTTCCTTGGGTCCTTTTCTGCTTAGCTCTCTCTCTTGGAGACTCATCTTGCTTCTATCAGACACTCCTTCAGCAACAGCACACCCTTCCAGGTATTGTCTTTTCTCCTGCCACTGCGCTTCTTCAGCTGCAATGCACCTTTCTTTACCCACTTTCAGCAGTACACTTTCCTACTACACTCTTCTTTGAGCAGAAAGGCAGCTACTCAGCAGGTAGCTTTCAACAACCAGTTTCTTTCCTCTCCCAGGAATCCCTTTTTATCCCCCCAGCAGGCTCAGTTCCTGGTCACCTGAGTCCTTGTCAGGTGGACTCATTGCCTCCACCTGGGAAGGCAGGCCAAACTTTGCACGGGTGCAGCTGAGTCCACATCCCTCTTAAAGGGGCAGCTTTCTCCTACCCCCACACACTCAAGTTAAGGCCAACCACAATACAGCCCCAAATCTGATCTCTATTTATAGGGTGAAGATGCAAGCAGCAGACTTTCCTCTTTTAAACAAAAGTAACAAAATTGTGTTTGTGAAAAGTACAGTGATTAGCCTGACATTTTTCAAAATTGGTTACCAGCCTAAGAGTTACTTTGCCAAGTTCCATTCCAAAGCCATTTTGTTTTGGTCTGTCATTTTATAATGGGAATAGTAGGACAACTGGCCCTTGACTATATCAGTGGAAGGAACAGCATCCCTAATAACTAACATTATACAGTAGGGGGATAAATATCAAGGAACTTTATTATCCACTAGAAGAAGAACACTGTACACTAAAGTGTTATCTACATTCACAAAAAGACCAAGACTGTTCATGTTGAAATAAAATTGTTTCCTAAAATGTAAAGCATGCTCCTTGTAGTTTATGACACTATTTGAAATACAAGTTTTCATACACAATCAGATTAACCACTGTCCCATCCACTATAATGTACAGTGGCTAGTGCCTATTGCCATCTGGTACTTTACTTTTCCTCCTCCAAAAACTCTTCACTGTTTATTATATACGGCCATGCAAAGCTAGAGTATAAGTGTGTATTTCTACATCAGGATTTTGTGTGACTTATAAACAATGTAGGCAAAACGCTTCAATGGCAATAGTCACCATGAATTGTCTTCCTCCTCTCTCTTTGAAAATACAGCATATTAACGTGTATCGCTAGTCTGCACTAATAGATAGGGGCAGACTGGCTTCAGTGGAGCTAAAATGATATGCACTGAGACTGGGAGTGGCTGGGTCATTACACATATTGAATCTATTTCCTTAAGTTAAGTATCCTCACACCTTCTTGTCAACTGTCTCAATGGGCCATCTTGATTATCACTACAAAAGTTTTTTTCTCCTGATGATAATAGCTCATCTTAACTAATTAGCCTCTCACAGTTTGTATGGTAACTTCCAACTTATATCTATCTATTTATCTATCTCTTACTATATGTTCCAGTCTATGCATCCGATGAAGTGAGCTGTAGCTCACGAAAGCTTATGCTCTAATAAATTGGCTAGTCTCTAAGGTGCCACAAGTACTCCTGTTCTTTTTGCGGATACAGACTAACACGGCTACTCTTCTGAAATCCGTCCTATAATCTGCCACCACAGTAAGAGCTCTGTTCTGACCTCATTACGTGTATGTAAAGAGAAAAATGTTACTACTGTGCTTGTGCTATTGTTTTTGTGCACAACAGGAAATCTGTAAGTCACCTAGGGATATATGTTGCGGTATCTGAGATTAGAAGTCAACCTAAGTTGTATAAACAGTAGAGCTGGTAGAAACATTTTCTTCTAAACAGATTTCCATGGCTAATGCAGTTTCATCAGAATCTAAATATTTCATTTGATTTTGACCAATTTTTTGAAGGAACATTGTCCAAATGAATTGTTTTGACTTTCTCCTTTTGTTGTGTTTCAGTTAGGTTTTTATAATACAATAAAAAAAGAATCTTAATATTATGAATGATATATAATAATATTTCAACACTGTCAAAATGAAAATTTTTGACCTTATTGAAAATTCAATATTATCAAAAATGAAATGTCTTAATGTTTCCGAATCAATATTACCTGGAATTTCCATTTCACAGTAAATTTCAGAATTGAGACTTTTTGTTCTGATTCTGTTCTTTTGGAATTTCTCACAGAATGGAGATTCTGTTTTCTGGCCACCTCTACCAAACATATTAATATACATGAGCCCAAATGTTATACAACGGGGGCGGGGAGAGTGGAGAGCCTCAGTTCCTTTCAGATCCAAGCATCAGTAACAGTCAGAAGCATTTTTCTTCTGCTTACTAACATTCTGCACCTTTTCCTGCATTTAATATCTGTGTTGGAAATGCAATGTCACTCTGCAGATCATGAAACCCACAGCTCAAAACTGAATAAGCAGGTAAGTCTTGGCACTATAGTGTACCATGCCACATCATAAGATATCACAAGTTACTCTTTTTCCCCACCCTCTCATAATTTGCATTTGAACCATTGATGGATCAATATTTTATGATTATGTAGATGGAGAAGAAAAAGGTTTACTTCCCCAGCCTGCTTGATTTAAGGGAAGGAAACAAAAAATTGCCTCCAGTAGGGTACCTAGCTTATTGATGCTGAATCAGGCAAAACTTTGAGTATACATAAGAATCAGTGCTTGAATTGAATTGGGGGAGTGACTTTATGTCCTTCCACCACCCGTACCAATTCTGCAATGAACAATTATCACCATCAATTGTTGCAAGAAAAAACTTGATGCTTGAACTTCATAACTTGATAGATTAAAAGCATCTCAGCTCTCCTTTACATTTTGAAGCATAAAACAGCTCATGCCACTCTCTTTCTGTTTTACTCTGCAATAATCGTATTCCCTTACTGGGATAAACTGCTTGGCCCTCAGGCTCACAGTTTATCCACTCAGGAACTGGATCATTGTCTCATAAAACATTGCAACTTAACTATTATCACTTAATCACATTCCAGTAACAAACAGTATGTGTGTAGTTATTTATTCCATTCAGATTTAATTGAAATGCCACATTATCTGAAGAACCAGTTATTATCAGGAAAATGTGAAATACATTAGCTGAATAATGTCCTGTACAAAAAACACTCAGATGGAGGAAAGTTAGGGATAAATGGTGACGAAGACAGACATATTTTCCCTGAAGTACATAAAAACACTGACATACATGTATATATATATATATATGCACACACACACACATTCCCTTTCTACACAGAAATGCTCACTAGCTCACCTTGATACACACATTAGGATTCATCATGTTTTCTAATGTGGGTCTCACACTATCTTAGAACGAGAGAGAGACTGACATAGATAACTCCCCACCACAGAACTGATAACATCTCTGTGTCATTATACATCAGCTTCCTTGGTAATACTGAGAAGGATTAAAGAAGCAAGAACGAAGGACTTCAGGCCAGAAAGAATTACATATAAATCTGTGATGTTACCTTCTTCAAAATAACAGGAGGGATTATTAACTGAGAGAAGTGAATGTTAGGGACAAGTTCAGACCTGATTCCAAATCTTGTGAATTTTAGTATATTAGGGAGTGGTAGCTGAATCCTTGAATTTCATAATGATATTAGGATGTGGGGCAATGCTCTTTCACATGTTTATTTGAAACTCAAAAAAAAAAAAAGGCTATAGAATATTCTAGGATGGACCTCTCTCAATCTCTGCTTGTTGAAGCTGCTCCACTTTGTAGAAATGCTTAAATATCCAACAGCATGGGGATTAGAACCCAGATGCTATCCCAATGCCCTAATCACCAGGCTATAGAATCATTCCTTCTCTCTTGCTCTCTCAAGAACTGGTAAAGTATGTCATACAAAGTGGAAGAGCTTCAATAGGGGAGAGACCCATCCCAGAATACCTATACGATTGGGGGGGAGGGGTTGAGACACTGATGTGGGAGGAGGATAACATAGATTCAAGTCCCTGCTCCAGAGTACGACGTCTAACTGGGGCTCCCACATCCCATGTGAGTACCCTAACCACTAGGCTAAGGGTCATGGGGGGATACTGTTTTTGGTGTGTGTGAATCTAGCCTGAAAAATCAAAATTAGATGTTTCAGAAATGTCAAAATACTGTGTTTTGACCAAAACAATTTGCCAAAAATCAACACAAATTAGTGGAATGTTGCAGTTGACCCAAATCTGTATTTTCTGTCTCAAAAAAGTTTCAGATGAAAACTTTCAAGCAGTTCTAGGTGCTGCTGGAATTTAAATAACAATAAGTAAATCACTAACCTCACCAAGGCACAGGCTTGAGATCAGCCCAGCAAGCTAAAACTCCTGATCCTACCAGCTCACAGTTTGGAGCACTGATATCAGCTTGCACAACTGCACTGATGAACTGATATAGAGGCCCCTGCCTTGAAATCAGAGGGGAGTGGGGGTGCTGATCCAGTGACTTCACAGAAGTCTTGGCCTTCAAATAAGATCAACAAATTAGAGGTGCTGATGCATTAAGCTCACAGGGGCCTACACTTTGATATAAGTCTAGCAAGCTGCAGGCACTGAGTAAGTGAGCTAGAGAAGCTACACCAATAACCTCAGATGGTGAGTCAGTGGCATCACCCAAGTATAAGTCTTCAACTAAGCCCAGCAATAGGGCTTATTGAAGATTTTCCATTAAAACTGTTTTTCTCAGAAAATTGGTTTTCTCACGAAATGAATGTTTTTGTGGAAAGTGTCATTTTTTGTCAAAAAAATAAATACCCCTAAGCTGAAAACCAAAATATTTTGAGGCCACAGCGTATCAAAGGAGTTGTAGCTCGGGTGTCTCATGCACCCATTCTCCACTATATCCTGGGCTCTCTCACAAGACTTCATCTCCCATGATATACCATAGCCACACAAATTGCAAGATTGGCGGCCTGTCTCCAACTATTTTGTCTGTTGTTCTGGAGAACTATGAAGACATGCTCTTGGAACACTGACGCTTGGTCTACACTACATACTTACTTTGGTATAACTACATCGCTCAGGGGTGTGAAAAATCCATACCCCTGAGCAACATAGTTATACTGACCTTAACCTGCTGTGTAGACAGTGCTGTGTTGGCGGAAGAGCTTCTCCCACCAACATAGCTACTGCCTCTCGGGGAGGTGGAGTTATTAAGCAGACGAGAGAGCTCTGTCCCGTAGGCTTAGAGCGTCTTCACCAGACGTGCTACAGCAGTGCAGCAGCACTGGTGCAGCTGCGCTGATGTAAGTGTGTAGTGTAGACCTGCCCTAAATGTCATTTCCAGAACTCTGATAATTAACATCCATGAGCATGTTAGATTATGCATAACACCTGACATGTTAGTATTGAAACAAACATTCATTCCTTTTTCTGATCCAGCTGGTGAGTGAAGGAGGGGGAAGACATCACTTCTGAGGAATTATTAGCCATTAGCAGTAGTAGCACTAATATATTGCTCTCTTTCATGGCTCTGTAGCATCTATATTGCTAGAAGCTGCAGCTTGTTTCAAGACAGAAAACATCTGGTTATGTGATCTAGTGGTCTAACACAAGACTAGGCATCAGGAAGTCTAGGGTTCTACTCCTGCTGCTGACACTTTCATCCTCTGAGGAGTTGCCTTAATCATTTAGGGACCAATTTACAACCAGACATTTAAGTTAGCATGCATCAGCTTTTGAGTGTCCAACTTTAAACAACCTATTTGTATCTAAAGTTGGGCACCAAAAAACTGAGGAACTGAAATCAGTGGACATTTTTAAAAAGGGCTCCAGTAGCTAAGACTGGGTACTCAAAATTTGAGACACCCAAGATCCAAAGACGCTTTACAATTTTTTTCTTTATCTATCTCTGCCTCAGTTTTGCTAACTGTAAACTGGGGAAGATGATATAGGTTTACCTACCACATAGGGGAGTTGCATGGGATTAATTAATTAATTGCCATAAAGCGATTTGAAAGTTCTCTGACTATTGCTATTAAGAACAGTAAATCATTTTTTCCCCTGACGAGGGACCTTTCATCACTTTGTTCCTTTCTTAGCCTAGCTGAAAATGGATAGTCCTGAGGATAATCCTTTTTAATGATGCTTCTGAACACTGGATTTGTTCAGTGCAGTCATTCCATTTTAATTTGAAATCAGATGATAGAGCTAAAGGTTAGCTCCCTGAGCACAAACTAACTAGTTCTAAAAAAAAATTAAACACTCAAAGTCCTTGTAGTTTTACCACTGTAAGGAGTAACGAACATATTCAGTTTTAGAGGAGGGATTTTCCTACACATTCTGATGTAATCCTCCTCCCGTTATGGAGCATTTAAACATATACAAATGTTATTCCACTGGGCATGCAAATATTTTTTAAACTCTTCTCACAGTTTTTCTGTTTTGTTTTTTTTATATTAGGGCACCACTCCAAGTGTTCTTCTGCCTGTGCTTCTTTTTCCTCCTCCCATGCTTAGAACATGCAAGGAAACAATCTCCTCCTTTTGGCAAATTTATTTACTCCCACTTTAATAAACTGTGATGACAGACAACCCAGTAACTTCCAGAAGGGAAGCCAAAGGGAGAGAAGCAACCTGGCTGTCAGGTAAAATAGGTGTATTTAGGCCCAAATACCTTTATTACTAATGAGGGCTTGAAAATTTGTATGAGATAAATGGTTCCCTAGTTTGGGCATGTTATATGTTATTCAACATATTAATGGGAAAGATCATCCACTAAGGGCCTGATCCAAACCCATTAGAGTAAATGCTCTTATACATTTCATTGGGCTTTGGATTAGGCCCTAAATCATTCCCCATCCACTAAGTATCATCTGAATAAGGAAGAAGTGGCCCAGTAGTGCCAGGTGCCTAAGCAGCTCATTTAAAATGCTCTCATTCATCCACAGTTTTTAAAAGGGAAAAAAATAAATGCTTTAGAGTTGTAATACATACCAATGTTGAGGACCCTATGCACCAGTTAAAACGTACTTATGATGTTATGGCCAAATCAGCAATGTAGTCTAAATGCTGGGTAGACACATAGAGCATGTGGAAGTACTTATGATTCTTCACCTTGTCAGGCCAAAGGTTATCTGTGCAGCACAGAACATATTCTCCATGCTTAACAAATAATAAACAATATTTGGCTTTTACTGTAGATGTATTTCTTATCTCATGCAAACTACATCAAGATTTATAGGTCAAGTTATGACTAGCAAAGTAGCACTTTCTCACTCAACAGATCTATTCCCAGTGTGGATTCAGAGTACTATGAAACAGAATAGCTATGGACCTCCACATTGTCATTTCTAAGTAGTCATTTTAGGGCCAAATTTTGCACTGACATGCAATCCCTAGTGAAGTCAAAAGGATTGCTCTGGGTGTTATTTGATGCAGAATTTGGCCCTCAAGAGTATAACCGCACTTTAAAAACAGCAGTAGTTTGTTTTTACTATTGTTGCTGTTGACAAAATGGTCAGTGATATCTATCTCCCATCTGTACTCAGGTACTGAGGGTCGATTCTTGTTGTGAGGGAGGAAGCCATTTTTTATACAAAGATAGCTTTGGTAATTAAGAAACAGAGTAAGAAAAATAATATGAAATACATTTACCTTTCAAAAAGAAAAGGAGGACCTTAGAGACTAACAAATGTATCTGAGCATAAGCGTTCGTGAGCTACAGCTCACTTCATTGGATGCATTCAGTGGAAAATACAGTGGGGAGATTTATATACACAGAGAACATGAAACAATGGGTGGTACCATACACACTGTAACAAGAGAGTGATCACTTAAGGTGCGCTATTACCAGCAGGAGAGCAGGGGGGAAAAAACCTTTTGTAGTGATAATCAAGGTGGGCCATTTCCAGCAGTTGACAAGAACGTCTGAGGAACAGTGGGGGGTAGGGTGGGGGGGAATAAACATGTGGAAATAGTTTTACTTTGTGTGATGACCCATCCACTCCCAGTCTTTATTCAAGCCTAAGTTAATTGTATCCAGTTTGCAAATTAATTCCAATTCAGCAGTCTCTCGTTGGAGTCTGTTTTTACCTTTCAGATGCTTTACAGTTTTCAGAAAGATTATTCGAAATCTTTTCCCATGTGAAGATCCTTCATTTTCTCCCAAGTAATCAGCTATATCTGTGCATTAAGACTTATCAATATGCGTGTCTTTCTTTTTAATACAACAAATGTTGATTCAAAATGAAATTTTGAATGTTCTGGACAGAAAAAAACAAAAACAAAACATTTTGATTTTAACAAAACCACAGTTGCCAATGGGAAAATTTTTCATTTGAAAAATTTCAGCCAGTTCTACATTTAGGGTGAAATCTTGGGCCTACTGAAGTCAAGGGAAGTTTTACCTTTGACTATCATGGGGCCAGGATTTCACCTTTGATCATCTTTCAGACTATGGGCCCAACAAAGGAGCTGGTCAAAACTAGTTTTTTTCCTCAAAAAAAAAAAGAAAAGAAAAGAAAAGAAAAATAATGAAAAGATTTTGTTTTCATTCAATTTTATTCTATGTTATATTCTCTCACTTTTTAATTTAAAACAAATAAAAAGAAAGAGTAAAAATACTGAGAAAAGGTGGGCATTTTCCTATAATTTTGATTTTTTTTAATACAAAAAAATTTGGGGTTTCATTTTTTTTAACGAAAAACAATTTTTGTCCATCAGAAATGTAGTTTTGGATTAAAAACAGCTTTTCATAAAAACCTGTTAATAAAAAATAATAATTCAACCAGACTGTGGGTGCCTATAATGGTTAATAAGGTGTAATGCAGCACATCCACTACAGTTGAGAGCAAATCAAAAGAAAACCCAGACTGTGTAAGTGAGATTTGTTCCTAGGGGAATGCAGAGGATAAGAAATGAGGCCTATCCCCACAGATGAATCAGGATCAATGCTAAACCCCTGAGTAGGGAGGAAGCAGAGAACCAACTACTCACCTTTCCCATCCCTACCACTACTGCCTACACCAGTGCTTCCCAAACTTGTTCCACCGCTTGTGCAGGGAAAGCCCCTGGCAGGCCGGGCCAGTTTGTTTACCTGCCGCGTCCACAGGTTTGGCCGATCGCGGCTCCCACGGGCCGCGGTTCGCTGCTCCAGGCCAATGGGAGCTGCTGGAACCGGCGCGGGCCAAGGGACGTAAAGGCCGCTGCTTCCAGCAGCTCCCACGGCCACTGGGAGCCGCGATCGGCCGAACCTGCGGACGCGGCAGGTAAATAAATCGGCCAGCCCGCCAGGGGCTTTCCCTGCACAAGCAGCAGAACAAGTTTGGGAACCACTGGCCTACAGGATGGTTACACAGGTTCTCAGGTGCTAAAGTGAACGTTAGCTGAGGAATCCTTCCCTTATCTGTGCTGTGGTTTACAGCTTTTTACATGGGAGCAAAGCCCTTTTACTCAGGCTTTGCTCATTGCTTCAGGATTGGCACCTGTGAGAGTTAAAAGCTGAATTTGATTTCTGGTTTTCCATCTGGGATTTTGTTTTTTCTAGAAAAAAAAACTCATTTATAACATTTCCCGAATTTTTACTCTGCAATTAACATGTTACAGGTGGAATAGTGTGACCCTTCCTCCTTGGGCTACTCATGTGAGTAAGTGCTCACCACAATGGGTACAGATTGCACCCTCAGTGAATGAACTGAAATCAGTGGGACTACTTCTATGAATAAATGATCACTGGAGTAAAGGTTGCCCAGTCAGATCGTAAAGAGAGAGCAAAAATAGATTTACACATGCAACTCGTATGTATTCAGAGCAGAGAAAAAACAGGCTGAAACTAGGAGGAAAACTAATTAAAAAAAACCCCCATTCTGAATGCCAGAAACAAATCCGTGAACAAGCAAAAACCCCTAATACTCTATGAATTCCACATCAGCAATATAAAACAAAACAGCTGGCTTTCCTGGGGTTACAATTTTATACCAAATGTGGCAATTATTATTTCAAGAACAAAGTCCGTAAATGAAAATGCACAATAAATAAATACATACACATTTCACATTACAAGATAATCTCTACATAGCCACACTGTAATAGACAAAATAGACAATTGTGCTAGAAATATATAATTAAATGTAGTGAGAATTCAGCCTTGCAGGCCACAATCCAAAGACAAACTCATCAAATTCCAGACAGCTTCTCCATAAGCATGGTAAATTTTCCTGTCTCTTTCACTTCACAGATAATGTCAATTGTGCTTGTAAATCCAATCCCCTCGTCCATGTCTGCAGGGCACACCTTTCAGTAAAATTGATTCGGTTATGCTGTACAAGGGAAGCTTAATGTACAATATTATTGTATATTTTCTATACTTTCTAATGGGATCTGGAATCACTTCTTGAGGCTAAACGTCCTGCTAGGAAGATAGATTCCGATCAGGAGAAATTACAATTGTAGTTACTGACTGGTATGGTAACTACCTATCCTGGGACTTTCTTCTCCCACACTAGAATGCAAGTACCCCCAATAATATTAATGGAACCAGCAGCAGAAGGTACTTTTGGTCCAAATATTCAAAGTCTAGCCTTATGTGTAAAATTGTATGTACCTACAACATTTTCTATTAACTATTTACATATATACACACAGAGTACTCCAATAACAGTGCTCAAACCAGGATAACCCAAAGGATTTAATCTTATTAGAGCTGCGTTATCAATCATGTATTTATTAAACTATCTAATACCGTACTATGTAACTCCTGTTGATCTGAATTACATCATGTTAATTACCTTATCTCTGCAGGATCAAGAGCAAGGGTCTGTGTGCCGTTGTCATTCATAAGTGGACCCTTTGACTCTGAGCTTTAACTCTGAGATTGAATACAGGGTGAAATTTATTCCTATAATGACAGCCCACCCAAAACATGTATGTGCACATAAAGGGGCACATTCTTAATGTGTTCCTCACATGGGTAGTCCCACTGCCTTCCCACAATTTGGTCCTAAGGTTCAGCTATTCCATAGGACTTCATACAGGCTTTGCTGTGCATTTCGATCATCAAACTTGCTTTTGAGGTTTGGGATGGTATGGTTTCCAGTGCTACCAAAATTCTAAGCAACAAAGGGATCTAGCCTCACAGGAGAAGGAGGGAACTGCTATCCTTATAGACCAGAACAGTAACAAATGGAGAGAATAAAATGAAAAGCTTAGCAAAATGCACTGAGGAAAGTTGTTGCTATCTCAGAACATTTACAAAAAAAATCAAAGCATGAGGCAAGAGAATAATTAATTCAAATGCCTTGTTAATGGTGCTCTGAAGTAGCATAGATATCCAATCATAAAAAAATGTAAAAACATCAACCATCATGATATTCTCTCTGAAAATAACAAGTGAGCAGCTGGATATCTCCTGTCTGAAATCACATCCCTCAATGCTTTTGGAACACACCAGGCATGTTTTTCATCTTCAGCTAATGCATTCTTCCTGCAGTCAGACATGGGGAAATGAAAAATTAGCCACTTGGCCAAAATCAAATTGGGATTTTGCAAGAGTGAATATAACCTGCAGTTTCAAAGTCATCATGGGAAGAAAGGGAGTATTGCTCATACGTCCCATTGTTATTTGCTTGTGTGTAACTTCTCAAGCCTCCTCGTTCCTAGACTGATCCAAAGGCCATTGAGGTCAATGGAAACACTCAGACTTGGGTGCCTCAAACAAGACACCCAAATAAATAAGTGTCCTGATTTTCAGAGCTGCTGGGCATTCATAGTTCCCATTTACGTCTTTTTAATGAGATCTGCTGACAATCTGTTACATAGATGCTTAAATCTGGCTTTAGATGCCAACTTAAGGAGCCTAGGTTTGAAAAGTTTGTCTAAACATGATGTGAAAAGGAAAATAATGAAAGCTTGTGACAAAAATAATTGAAAAGATAAAGCTCAAAAACCAGCTTTTAAATATATTACACTTTCTATATTCAGTAATCTAAACTGGGCCAAAATTTGGGAGTGTTCTGAGATGAAGCTTTGCCAAAGTTATTTACAAAAGGGTTATTATTTAATGGGTTGTTGTTGTTGTCTGGGTGCCATTGTGTGACAGCATTATCTCAGCATGATGATTACAATGGAGACCATTCCTTAAGTGGATACTCTGCCCCTCTGCAGAGCCCAGCAGGCTCCAGAGGCTGATTATGAGAAGGATGGCTGGAGAGCTATTTTGTGTCTGATACAAGGAGGGTCGATCATAGAGTGAGGGAACGCTTTCATTGTTGGGTGATGGGCAAGGCTTTTCATATTTTTGGAGGGGGGAGAAGAGTTTTTGTTGTGTGACTTGAGAGGAGGGGAGCAGTCTGTGGAGTTGGTCTATGCTGTGAAGATTGATTTTTAGGGTGGAGAATCAGTTTGTTGTGAAAGGGCCTTTATATCTTTTCATAGAGGTTTGTGGTTTTCCTTGCAGTCCATGCTCCATCTCATTGGCCTGAGTGGGAGAGCGGCACTGGAGATTATGACAGAATATATCCCTGTGTTCACATTCTATATACTATTGTAATAATCTTTGTAACAAAGTATGCCTTGTAAGATATCATTTGAAAACTCATGATTTCCTGATGGGTATTGTCCTGATAAAATGTGTGTGAAGATTCCACTGCATAGAGTAACTGAGGTTAGCAAACAAGGTCTGTCCTAATCCTAAACAAAGGCATGTATCCTCTGATTCATTTGTATTTAAACAGTAAACAGAGTCATCAAGCAGGAAGGGACACAAGGGAAGCTCAAACAGGCGAGGGAAAAGCAACAGGAAATATCTGTCCCCACAGACATTTTTGTCTCCTGGTACCCAGCTGGAAATGTATTTCATGAGCAGGACTGAAACTATAAAAGAAGGGACAAATACCCCATTGGACCCCCCCCTTCTCTTCCTGTCCATCACATTCCCTGCACCTGAAGCAACAAAGGAAGCCTTCACTGGCATCTGGGAGAAGGGGTCCTGACCTAAGAAGTTTGGTCAGTATGACTGCTGAAAACATGTGGCAAGAAAATGTTGCTTTGAATTTAACATAGTTTATGTTAGGCACCAGTTGTGTTTCATCTTTATTTTTCTTGTAACCATTTCTGGCTTTTACGGCTCATTAACTGTATTCACTTAAAAGCTATCTCTTTGTTTTACTGTTTTATCTAATCCTGCGTATTTAAATTGAAGTATCTCAATAACTATTTGAAATAATAAACTGGCATATTATTATTTTAAAGAAATTACAGACCTAATAAAACTTGCACTGTCCAGGAAAGAGCTGGGCAATACAGGACATACATTTCTGGGGGGAAATCTAAGATTGCGGATCACCCTGCAGTATAACCAACGCTGTGGGAGCCAGAGTATAAGCCAAGTACAGCTGGCAGGCTGCAGTTACACACACACACTCAGGGTGTGGCTTGCATGCTGGAAGGTTGTTTGTGAGTGACCCAAGTAGGAACTACTCCAGCAAAGCATAATAAAGCACCCAAGGATGCAGGGCAGGATGCTCACTAGTCTAGATTGTACTCTGGTATGTCACAGATATAGTGACCATTCCAATCCAACGGAGGTGAGAGGTAGCTGGAATTTGGGCTGGGTTCAGAATTGTGGGGAGGAGGATACAGTGGAAGAGTTAGAGTGCATTACCAGGAGATGGCTCAGCTGAGTCAAGGAGTCTCTCATATGGGGTTTCCCAAGGTTCTGATTGGTCACCCCTCAATGTGTGGATGGAGCTGTTGTGGGGTCAGCAGGGAAAAGGTTAGCAAAGGGTTTGGGCTGAAGCTTTTTTCATAGGCAGACAATACCCAGCTATACATTTTCATTTGATCAGATCTTGTCAGTTTCAAGTGTGCAATTTGCCCTGTGTATTGCACAGACTAATTGGCTGAGGCTCAATCTGGAAGAAATTGGTATGCTGGTGCACTAGGAGATGCAAATTTAAGAGGTGGAAACTGTGACAGCTCCCTCAAATAAGGGAGTATGCCCACGATTTGTTACTCAGTTTCATAACCTTGTGGGGGGGTGTCATAAATATAAAGGGAAGGGTAAACCCCTTTAAAATCCCTCCTGGCCAGAGGAAAAATCCTCTCACCTGTAAAGGGTTAAGAAGCTAAAGGTAACCTCACTGGCACCTGACCAAAATGACCAATGAGGAGACAAGATACTTTCAAAAGCTGGGAGGAGGGAGAGAAACAAAGGGTCTGTGGCTGTCGGTACGCTGCTTTTGCCGGGGATAGAACAGGAATGGAGTCTTAGAACTTTTAGTAAGTAATCTAGCTAGGTATGTGTTAGATTATGATTTCTTTAAATGGCTGAGAAAAGAACTGTGCTGAATAGAATGACTATTTCTGTCTGTGTGTCTTTTTTGTAACTTAAGGTTTTGCCTAGAGGGATTCTCTATGTTTTGAATCTAATTACCCTGTAAGTCTGGGGCCCTTAGTACAGGGTCAGACAGGAGTGTCGCTTTAAGCTTGTTAAAGGCCTTCTGACACTTTTCGGTCCACTGAACGGCATTTGGCTGTTTCTTTTTGGTTAGGTCTGTCAGTGGGGCGGCGATTTGGCTGTATTGCGGTACAAATCATCTGTAATAACCGGCCAAGCCTAAGAAGGATTGAATCTGTTTCTTTGACTTTGGGACAGGCCACTTTTGGATAGCATCCACTTTGGCCTGTAGGAGGCTGATAGTTCCTTGACCCACCTGGTGTCCAAGGTAAGTCACTCTGTTTAGGCCTATTTGACACTTCTTAGCCTTAACAGTTAGTCCTGCCTCCCTAATGTGCTCAAGGACTTTTTGTAGATGTTCCAGGTGGTCTGCCCAGGAATCCGAAAATATGGCCACATCGTCAAGGTAGGCGACTGCATATTCTCCTAATCCCGCTAGGAGACCATCTACAAGTCTTTGGAAGGTGGCGGGTGCATTTCGCAGCCCGAAAGGGAGTACATTAAATTCATACAGCCCGAGATGTGTGGTGAAGGCTGACCTTTCCTTGGCAGATTCATCTAGCAGTACCTGCCAGTACCCCTTGGTTAAGTCCAAGGTAGAGATGAACTGGGCCCGTCCCAGTTTCTCTAATAGGTCATCTGTGCGTGGCATTGGATAGTTGTCTGGATGAGTTACAGCATTTAGCTTACGGTAGTCCACGCAAAAACGTATCTCCCCATCTGGTTTGGGAACTAGAACCACTGGAGATGCCCATGCACTTCCAGAGGGGTGGATTACACCCATCTGTAACATATCCTGGATCTCCCGTTCTGTAGAAGTGTTAGCTTGAGGAGACACCCGTTTGGACTTTAATTGGGCGAGCATTACCTGTGTCAATGGAGTGGTATGCCCATTCAGTCAGTCCTGGGGTGGCTGAGAACGTTGGCGCGTAGCTAGTGCACAGCTCCTGGATCTGCTGTCGCTGCATAAGGGTCATGGAGAGGTTCACCTCTTCCACACCACCAGCACTTTTCCCTTCATAGTAGACACCTTCAGGCCACTCAGCATCGTCTCCTCCCTGGGCTGTAAACTGACAAACCTTTAATTCTCTGGAATAAAAGGGCTTTAGAGAATTAATATGGTACACCTTAGGCTTTCGGTTGGAGGTGGGGAATGCTATGAGATAATTAACAGCTCCCAGGCGCTCCTGGACCGTGAATGGCCCTCCCCACGATGCTTCCATTTTATGGGCCTGGAGCGCCTTTAAGACCATGACCTGGTCCCCTACTTTGAAGGAATGCTCTCTGGCATGTTTATCGTACCAGGCTTTTTGCTCTTTTTGAGCATCCTGTAAGTTTTCTTTAGCAAGGGTTAAAGAGGTTCAGAGGGTGTTTTGTAGGCTGGTAACAAAGTCCAGAATGTTAGTTCCTGGAGAAGGTGTAAATCCCTGCCATTGCTGCTTCACCAACTGTAATGGCCCCTTAACCTCACGGCCATATACAAGTTCAAATGGGGAAAACCCTAATCTGGGGTGTGGTACAGCTCTGTAGGCAAAGAGCAACTGCTGCAACACTAGGTCCCAATCATTGGAGTGCTCATTTACGAATTTACGTATCATGGCCCCCAAAGTTCCATTAAAGTTCTCCACCATGCCATTTGTTTGATGGTGGTAAGGAGTGGCAACCAAGTGATTTACCCCATGAGCTTCCCAAAGGTTTTCCATAGTTCCTGCCAGGAAATTAGTCCCTGCATCTGTGAGGATGTCGGAGGGCCAACCTACCCTGGCAAAAATGTCTGCTAGTGCCTGGCACACACTTTTAGCCCTGGTGTTGCTTAGAGCTACTGCTTCCGGCCATCGGGTGGCAAAATCCATGAAAGTCAGTATGTACTGCTTTCCTCTGGGTGTCTTTTTCGGAAAAGGACCCAGAACATCCACAGCTACTCGCTGAAATGGAACTTCAATGATGGGGAGTGGCTGGAGAGGGGCTTTGATCTGGTCTTGGGGTTTTCCCACTCTTCGGCATACTTCACAAGACTGGACATAGGTAGAAACATACTTGCCCATTCCCTCCCAGTGGAATGACCCCCCGCAAACGGTCTTTGATCCTGTTCACCCCAGCATGGCCACTAGGGTGATAATGGGCTAAGCTCAAGAGCTTGGCCCGGTATTTAGTTGGAACTACCAACTGTCTCTGAGGATGCCAGTCTTCCAGGTGTCCATCAGAAAGAGTTTCCTTGTATAAAAGTCCTCTTTCTACAACAAACCTGGATCGATTAGAAGAGCTGAGAGGCGGTGGGTTGCTCGGTGCCGCCGTCCAAGCTCTCTGGAGGCTTTCATCTGCTTCCTGTTCGGTCTGGAACTGTTCCCTTGATGCTGGAGACATCAGTTCCTCATTGGATTGTGGACCTATGTTTGGTCCCTCTGGAAGCGATGTAGGGGATGGGGCTGTTTCCGTTGACTGTGAACCGCTTTCCGCTGGTGCACTATGTTGGGATTCAGGCCCTGGCTGAGCCTCTTGTGTAGGGTTATGGGCTGCTGCCGGTTCAGGTTCGGTGGGGCCCTCTGGTGTTGAGGTTGCAAGTACTGGATTCAGTGCTGGCAATGGGTCTGGTGTTGGTTGTTCCGCTGGTTCCGGTTCTGGGACTGGTTCCATCTGGGTCTCTGGGACTGGATCCACTACTGCTGTTGCAGACATTGGCCTGGGGTCCGGGTCCATCACCTCTGACCGGGTCCTGATAGAAGTTTCCGGAACAGAGCTAGGCCTTACGGCTTGTTTAGCCTGGCTGCGGTGACCATTCCCACCCTCTTGGCCCGCTTCACATGATTGGCCAAGTCTTCCCCCAACAGCATGGGGATGGGATAATCATCATAGACTGCAAAAGTCCACGTTCCTGACCAGCCCTGGTACTGCACAGGCAACTTGGCTGTAGGCAAATTGAAAGAGTTGGACTTGAAGGGTTGAATCGTCACTTGGATCTCTGGGTTGATTAAATTGGGGTCCACTAAGGAAGCATGGATAGCTGACACTTGTGCTCCGGTGTCCCTCCACGCGGTGACCTTCTTCCCGCCCACACTCACAGTTTCCCTCCACTCCAAGGGTATCTAGGAGGTATCTGGGCCTGCAGACTTCTGGTGTGATTCAGGTGCAATGAACTGTAATCTGTTGGGGTTCTTGGGGCAGTTGGCCTTTACATGCCCCAGCTCGTTACATTTAAAACATTGTCCAGCTGACGGGTCACTGGGGTGAGGTGGGTTGCCGGAGAACGGGGTGGTGGGACGATAAGGGATCTGGAGGGTTTTTTGGGAGGTAGGTGGGGCTTTGGGTGGCCCCCGGTAATAGGGTGTGGTCTGGGGTTGTCCCTTCTGGTCTCCGCTCCAACTGTGACCAGTTTTCTTCTTCTCTGCCACCTCCATCCATCTGGCTCCAACTTCTCCTGCCTCGATTACAGTTTTGGGCTTCCCATCTAGGATTATCTTTCTATTTCCTCAGGAACCCCCTCTAAGAATTGTTCCATTTGCATTAGGAAGGGCAAATTTACTGGAGATTCAACATTTGCTCCTGATATCCAGGCATCCCAATGTTTCACAATGTGGTAGGCATGTCGGGTAAATGACACGTCTGGTTTCCACCTTAGGGCTCTGAACCTCCGACGAGACTGCTCGGGTGTTATCCCCATTCTGACTCTTGCCTTGGATTTAAACAGTTCATACTTGTTCATGTGTTCTTTAGGCGTTTCAGCTGCCACCTCAGCTAAGGGTCCACTGAGCTGCGGCCTCAGCTCTACCATGTATTGGTCAGTAGAGATGTTGTACCCAAGGCAGGCCCTTTCGAAGTTTTCTAAGAAGGCCTCAGTATCATCACCTGCCTTGTAGGTGGGGAACTTTCTGGGATGGGGAGTGGTACCTGGAGAAGGATTGCTAGGGTTTGTTGGTATATTCTGCTGAGCCTTTACCTTCTCCATCTCCAGTGCATGCTTCCTCTCTTTTTTCCTCTCCTTCTCCACATGCTTCCTCTCTTTTTCCTTCTCCTCCTTCTTCAGCCGCAGGAGTTCTATCTGTCTTTCATGTTCCCTTTGTTTTTCCTCAGCCTGAAATCTGGCTAATTCCAGCTTTTGTCGAGCCATGGATTTTGTCATCCTAACCTCTCTGTTTTTAACTAACTTTACACCCGAGGTTTAGAAATAAACAAACAAAACTTGGCTGTAAAATTTTGCTGTGCTGGAATAGAATACCTATTCTCTGATAGTGATTGTCAGCCTACAGAAAAAGACAATTCCCTTTATCTCTGCTCTGTCCCCAAATCAAAGCAAAAAACCTCCAACTACTTGGAAACCTACTTATCAGCAGCCCAAAGGAAAAAAAAATTCCTTTTCAAACTTGTGCTCCTTGTAAAAAAATCAAAATCCTAAAAAAAAAGCCCTTGCCACTTTTGTCTCCAGGCAAATGGGTAGAACACCCCCCCATTTACTTTTAGGAAAAAAAAAAACTTCTGGTTTACCAAGACTGTGAATTTCCCTGCAGGAGGTTAAGTACCCTGCCTCCAGGCAAAGAAAACCTGCAATTCACAAAGATAATCCCCTTTTGCCTCTCCTCTGGCCCCAAAGCAGAGAAAAAACAAGCTGCTTTCCAGCAGCTCCAAAGGAAAAAAAAATTTCCTTTTTAAAATCTGTATTTCTAGTTCAAAAAATCTCAAATTGATCTCAAAATGATTTCAGGTTAATCCCACCACTCTGCCACCATGTCAAGGTTCCTCCCCCACTCTGAACTCTAGGGTACAGATGTGGGGACCTGCATGAAAACCTCCTAAGCTTACTTTTACCAGCTTAGGTTAAAACTTCCCCAAGGTACAAATTAATTTTATCCTTTGTCCTTGGAATATCCACTGCCACTAGCAAACTCTAACTGGGTTTACTGGGAAATGTAGTTTGGACACGTCTTTCCCCCCAAAATCCTCCCGACCCTTGCACCCCACTTCCTGGGAAAGGTTTGGTAAAAATCCTCACCAATTTGCATAGGAGACCACAGACCCAAACCCTTGGATCTGAGAACAATGAAAAAGCATTCAGTTTTCTTACAAGAAGACTTTTAATAGAAATAGAAGTAAATAGAAGTAAAGGAATCACCCCTGTAAAATCAGGATGGTAGATACCTTACAGGGTAATTAGATTCAAAACATAGAGAATCCCTCTAGGCAAAACCTTAAGTTACAAAAAAGACACACAGACAGAAATAGTCATTCTATTCAGCACAGTTCTTTTCTCAGCCATTTAAAGAAATCATAATCTAACACATACCTAGCTAGATTACTTACTAAAAGTTCTAAGACTCCATTCCTGTTCTATCCCCGGCAAAAGCAGCGTACCGACAGCCACAGACCCTTTGTTTCTCTCCCTCCTCCCAGCTTTTGAAAGTATCTTGTCTCCTCATTGGTCATTTTGGTCAGGTGCCAGTGAGGTTACCTTTAGCTTCTTAACCCTTTACAGGTGAGAGGATTTTTCCTCTGGCCAGGAGGGATTTTAAAGGGGTTTACCCTTCCCTTTATATTTATGACAGGGGGGAATGTAATCTCTCATAAAATATCTTAATTCCTTTTAAATGCTGCTACCTTCTCCGGGATGTCCAGTAAGAGCCGTGGCCAAAAGAAGTTTTTCCCCATCTGTGCTTCACAAACATGCTGCATCCTTTCCTTTCATCTACTGACCTCTCCATGGTTGTCCATGTTTTTAGTAAATCAAGACTGGATTACCACATTTTACATTACCACTATGACGACCACATTGAAACCTCTATGGGTGCCAAATGTGGCTGCCCACTTATTAAGCAGTCCTAAATGCAAGAAGCAGATTGCAATTGTAATTCTGCAACAACTTCTCTATTCATGTTGATAAATTCCCTGTTCAGACGTTGCAACATTTTTTTTACTAAGCTATTTTATTCAAACTGCTTAGGGATCCATTTTCTATATCTCCAGGTCTATATTTGAGCTATAATGTCATACAAAATGATCAAGCAGCACAGAACAATAGGCATGCTAGATTAGCATAATGGAGCTAGCCATCTAGATATATTCCTGAAGTCTTGCCTCTTTTTTGATGAGGTTGTACTGTTCTGTGATGTTAAAAATGCATTCTGTTTATAACATTATATTATTTAACTGACAGTAAACTGAATGTGTTTTTGCCATCATGAGACCATATTTATTTTAATGCACATAATATCCTTTTATTCTTTTCACTGCCAATTGCTTGATTTTTGGTAATCTGTCAGCATAATGATGTTCGACACTTTTGATCAGTGTTCTACCATAGAACAACTTGCTGAGAGAAAAAAATATAAACTAGATTACAACTCATCTAACTGTATTTGAATTATAATACTGTATAAAGAGGTGAAGGGAGCTAGACCTTTATGATTCATGCACCTCTAGCAGAGAGAATGCACCACTGCAATGCATAGGGCCAATGTCCTTATTTGCAAATATATTTTTGCTGTTGCATTCTAGCACCTTTCTTCAAACTGGGATTTGGCTTAGCTGAATTAGTGCCATACATTTCCCATTCAGTTTTAGATTACTGTAAGATTAATATTTAAACAAGTGAAGAACAAATAAGACCACAGCTGTGATAATGGCCTTAGAACTTAGGTCACCACTAGTTCCCTCCTAAATGTAGGGGGACAACTATCTGTAAGGTTTGCTTTAAACACTGAAATAGATCAAGAAAGATTTTATAGTCAGAGGGCAGCAGATGGCAAAGTTTGTTAGGCTATGAGTACAAGAGACCATTCATGCGATCAGTTGGCGTTGTTCGATCCTGTCTGTTGTGCAGTAGATGCCTGCTCTCCCAAATGCTAATGAATAACTTGACGGGAAAAAATGTGATCTTTTGTAACCCTCATTCAGCATCACAACATTTCTATTAAGCAGTGTCATACATCACAGCTTCTTTTTCTAAGCCCAAATGACCTGTTGTACTGAAAGCAACATGATGGGCTAGAACTAGAGGTGGGTGAGTCTTATGTCCAATCTTTGCTGATACACCTCGTTACAAAGAATGCAAAAGTACAGTACTTTAGAAATAATTCCACAGGGTGAACTGGGATCTGAGGCAAGCTGATACTCTAATAAGTGTAGGACAGTGGCTTAATACTCAAAAATGTATAAACTGAGATTGAACCAGGGATTGTCTCCACTGCATCCTGCACCACAAGCATAGCATGGAGAAGAAAATTAAAGAGACTGACATCTGGAAAGAAAGGAGAAGGGAAAAAAGGAACTATGGGCCTGATTTTGACCTCAATGAAATCATTTTTACACCAATATAGTTTCACTGTCTTGAGTGGAGTTTCTCCTGATTTACAGTGATCAGAATTCAGTCTTCTAACCTTCCATGAGAAGGAGTTTCTCATTCATGCTTTCTAACAGTTGAAGCTGCCTCTAAACCCTCTTAAATCCAACAACTGCCACATGCTATGTGCTCCAGTGGAATTGCAACCTACACTCATTTAGCTGCACCTATTTTCTTGTTATTCCTAGCCAGTCTTCTGGTAGCCACATTTGTTGTTGTAGGAGAAGGATGATTATCCACAAGTAGAGAAGCAGAAAGAGTTGTCCATGCATGATGGCTCTGGCTATATTTCTAATACGCTCAGTTGGTTAAGCCACTTTCTCTTTTTCTCCTAAATCCTGGTCACAGTCAAATCTAATTTTGATGCCTATTTCCTCAGCTAAGCGGCAGAGTGATTGATCTGGGATTTTGAGTGTAGCATGCTGCAAGTTCTTTACTTCTTGTTAACTCTGCAGCAGATTCCTGGCTTGGTGTTTTCACTTTGTTCAGGGACAGAGGGGAAATGGAGAGTGATGTGGTCTTGGTTTTGTTGTTGAATTGTACCTCTGGCTCGTCTCAGTTGGGCACCTGGTAGCTTAATGATGTTGTGACAGATAGGTTCTACTACTCCTTTGTGCCATCTGGGAAGGCCTGCTAGTTCTGAACTCTCCGATGTAGTCTGAAATATTACTGATAGACTCTTCGTTTTGAGCATAAATGTGCCATTGAGATTCTGGATTTACAATGGCTGGATTTACAGAATCCTCAGCTGTAAAACTCAGCCCCAGCCTTGGTCTTTAACCTTTTGCATCAATCCTCTGAGCCACCAAGATGCCAACGTCCCCTTCATTCCTTTCTCTTACTCCTATCTGCATGTCTTCTTCCAGACCATCGTCTATGCAGCGGATGACGGCCCAAAACCTGTTTGCCAAGCTCTTTCTCTCCTGATTCAAATCCCTCCTTAAATCTCAATTCTGCCATTTCCCCCCTCCCCACCAAGAAGTCAATACAAACCAACAAACACATTCCTCCCCTAGAGTCAAACAAAAGCATTAAGATGCAGTAACTGTGAGGAATAACTTTGTGATCTGTTTAGTGTGACTTTTGTCCTTAGGCTTACTTATGATCCTTACTTTTTGTGTCATAATGAACATACATTATAAGCTCTTTGAGGAAGGGTCCATATCTTGTTTCTCTGAAGTACCTGGCATTCCTTGTTGTACTCCCAAATAATAAATGAAATCATACGTTCAGATCAGAGAACAGAACTATTACCTAAAGATCTAGGATATAGTCTACAGATTCAGTATATGGAACTAGAGGGCTACAGATATTCCCTGGCAGGGGTTTTCATAGAAGACAAAAGCAATGAGGTCGCCAAATCCCATTGTCTTTCACCTAACTCTATTAAGCTCCTTTGAAAATTCTAGCTATTGGACCTGGTGCTACCACTATTGCCAACTAAACACTGATCTGATAGTCCTCTTGCTCTTGTTATCAGTCAACCAGCTGTTACTGATCCTTTAATAGTCTCATCAGAAGCAATGTAAGAATATGAAAAGATAATTTTGGCACTGTTATAATCACACTCATATCTTTAGATTGGCAGCCAGTATCAATGCTGCTCTTCACAGGGCGTACTTTCAATAGCCAGTACCCCATTGCAAATGGGCAAAGCAGTCCACTCAGGGCTCTCCTCAGTAGAAAATATCCATTCTAGGATAGAATAACCTACAGCCAAATTCTACAGTCAAATACACACACATGATCCCCACAGGAAGTCAATGGGAGTTGTCCGTGCATATGTGAAGGTACATTTTGATACAAAGAAGTTGATATGTAGAGTAAGTATGGTCTTGTGGTTACAAGATTTAGGAGATGTGAGGTATCTTAGTCAATGAGAAAGGCTAAATATTAGGCAAGCGTTTAAAAAAGAACAAAAATGGGAAACGAATGAAAAATGAGTGCTTCCCCTTTTGTCTGTATTGTCTATTTAGACTCAAAAAATGTCAGATCTTTTTATGTCTGTAAAGCATTTACCACTGGAAAGCACATTTTTGCATGCTATGCAAATAGTAAAATACTACTACTAATGAAGCCCTTATTGCACAGCCTGCAGTTCAATGAAAACAGACAGTTGCACCAATCGTAGTGCTCTGTGAATGGGGGGACACCTCAGTCCAGAGGTATCTGAACTTTTGCAAACTGGTTCAGTTCATCTTTAATTGAAAGTCTGAAATAAGCTACGTGGCTCTGGCAAAAGCTCTCAAACTCCCAACTTGTCTCTTGAATTAGCACAGTCGACTCTGCTCTCCGTAGCTGCTTGCATACTAACTGGGTGATCAATTTTCTTGTTTTTGCTTAAAATGTGTTGTCCTGCTGCAGTGCGAGACTCCTGCTCTTAGTCTTTCTTTGAGTAATTAGCAATCAAAATGGAAGGGTTTTTTTTTAAAGCAACTTCCCAAGTCTCATTAATCATCAATGATCCGTTGCTAAATCTCCAAGGATACCATAATTCAGTGGAGCTCCACTTAGTGTCAGTTGGCTAATTCTTACCTGCTGACCATGTCAGTGATGGGTTTGCGATGGCTGTTTTAAAACCATTTGCTGTGCTTCACTGAACTTTCATTCTCTCTCTCTCTCTCTCTCTCTCTCACTCTCTCTCTCACACACACACACACACAGAGTCTAATTTTCATTTCTGGAATTCAAGATACAAGAACCTACGTAAAAGACATCACCATAATAATAATAATTAGTGCTAACATAGCACTCACATATGCAAAGTGCTGTACAAACATTAACTAATTGATCCTGACAACACCCCTGTGAGTTAGGTAATTAAGGAGTATTATCCTTATTTTACATTTAGGGAAACTCAGATGTATAGGGTGCTGTTCCTGGGCTCTGCGGAGCACCCTCAGCTCGCACTGACTGCGGTGGTGGGGCAAGGGAGGTGGAAGTACTTAGTTGCCCATGTGGTCAAGCCCGTAAGTGTTATTATGGGCCACATTTTAAAAAATTTTCATCACTTTGCAGCTCCCATTTAGAATAATGGGAACTTCTGTGTACTGAACACTGAGCAAATCTAGCCATTTCGGTTGCCTTAATAGGAGCTGGACTCTTGAAAATCTGGCCCTAAGTAAACTGCTCAAGACCACAACATGAATTAGTTGCAGAGTCCGAATTAGAATACAGAAGTTTCTGGATACCACTGCCATGTTTAGTCCATTAGACCATGCTCTGCAAAACTGGGCCTTATACCAAAAGCCCAGAAAGCCTGAGAAATAAACAGCAGTCTTCTTTACCAATGTAAGGCTTTTGTATGTATCGATACTTTAGAAACTCCGTACGCTTTAGTGACAGAAACATACATGTTAAGCAAATAAGACCGTGGTTAACATTTGAGTCACTTCATTTTTAAGACAGGTTTCAGAGTAGCAGCCGTGTTAGTCTGTATCCGCAAAAAGAAAAGGAGTGCTTGTGGCACCGTAGAGACTAACCAATTTATTTGAGCATAAGCTTTCGTGAGCTACAGCTCACTTCATCGGATGCATTCAGTGGAAAATACAGTGGGGATATTTATAAACACAGAGAACATGAAACAATAGGTGTTACCGTACACACTGTAAGGAGAGTGATCAGGTAAGGTGAGCTATTACCAGCAGGAGAGCGGGGCGGGGGGGGTGGGAGGGAGGTAGGTGTGGGGACACTGTCCAGCCTGGTATCCTAGCGCTGCAAGACACACAGACGGGCAGATGCCTTACATTAAAAGATGTGGTACACAGAAGATATTTTTATAGCCATGCACACCACAATAAGGTTTCCCAAAGTCTACCTTATCTTACCATTAGCCCATAACTGGTGATAAAGCCATGCACTGAACGTACATATAAACAAACATTTTTTTACAATTCGTCAACAAAGATTTTCTTTTATTGGCCAAAGTATTCACCTTTTTCACACAACCCTGCAAAATAAAATCAACCAATAATAATAGTTTACATTCATACTGTTTCTTGCATCCCAAAGAATTCCAAAGTGCTTTATAAATTATATACAGCAGTGAGCTAGAGATGCTATTGAGCTCTGCATGGGTGGATCTGCATAGACCCCCATCGATAAACAATAATACAGTATATCCACTGCACAGCAATGGTGGGCAGGAAGCAAAGAATACTTCATCCAGTAAAAGCAAACAAGAATTTAGGTATTTGGATTGTAATTGCTCTAGCTACAATTTCGTCTGAACACTCATCAAAGACCCCTCCTCTTCCAAAAAGTGGTCTGGAACTTGGTTTTATATTTCATTTACTGCAGGCTCTCCTCTTGACAAATAAAAAAACAAGAAGACTGAAGAGAAATCCAAACTAGAAATTGGCAGCTAGCAGAAGTTCTCTCTCTCGCACACACACAGAGTTATAAAAATAAAACATTTTATTTTTTGAAAGGGTAGTTTGGGGAGTGGCGAGTTGGCATTTGTGAGAGGTTAAATGTAACAGAAAATTGTTATCCTGTGCACGTCCTTTTGTCTGTTTTATATTTTCAAATAATAGCCTCTGCCCATATTTAGTATAATTGTGACCTGCATTTATAAAAGGTTTTAAAAAATAGAATAAGAGATTTTGCATTTTTAATAAGTATGTGGCAATCCTTAGAGACAAAAAAGGATTTTTTTCTTGATGAACTTTGCCCTTGTTTCATACAAATATAGAACATATCCTTAAAATGGATTATTTTAGACAAACCGTTCTATACTCTCAACTGTTTTGCATTGGTGCCAGTGAAAGACCTTTAGATTCCAGGCTGGGGATTTTTCCTATCAAGGGGTTATTTTGAGACTACTCATCTGTGTGAAAACGTCTGTTTTAATGCGGGTGTCTCATTGGGATGATAGTATGCTACTTATTTGTCTACTCCTTTGATTTTTGTCACACAGTTTTCCGTGATAGACTAACAATGCATCTTAAAAGAGGAGCTCATTGACGTTAACACTTAACCCTAAATACTGGCCAAGTTTGCAAAGAACTTGTAGGAAAAGACTAAGGGCTTTCAAAATCATTGAAATGCCACCGTGTCTGAGTGTGCATGTTCCTGCGACGGGAGGGCAAAGAGATGCAAGAAGAATATTTGCAACGCTTTGCTGAGCAATAGTCCTAAAGCTTATATTGATAAAGGATTTGACCTTTACTCATCTCTTTGCTAAAATACCAGGGTTGAGTTCATGAAGAGGGATTTTCTGTTGAAGTTAGGCTTTGAACTAGGGTAGCACTCTGTGCAAAGGTTAAGGGGCATTTCCTTTTACATATAAGTATGAGAAGCAATAATCTGGTGGCATTATTCTCAGCTATCATATTGTACTCCCAATGCTAATAACCTAAAATAAACTCAAAGAAAAATGAAGTAGTTCCCCTTTAAAGTCATTAGAAGGAAGCAGTTAACACATTTTAATTGATCTCTCCTGACCCAAATCCATGAAATCTGCATCTAATTTCAACTAAAATTAGATAAAAAATAATGTATGCATGTCTTTTCTCATAGCATGCTTGATCCCATCCCATACCACCACCACCAAAGCGAGTGAGATTTGGAATCTTATTTAGAAATTTTTGTAACCAACGGATGTGCTTTCTGAATGCTGTCCAGTGCTGATACAGGTGAAGAAAACATTCTGCTGTAAACACTGACAGGGATTAACACTACAGAAAGTCTCATTATAGCATCCACTTATAGACTTCTCTATGGAACATAGCAAAAGTATTTTGCAACCTCCGGGCCTGATCCTTAGATATGTTGAATACCTGTATCTCCTAGGCACCTCAGTCATCTTTACGTGCAAATACAACTTCCACTGCTAGGATCTGATCCTCAACTCCTTATGTAGGCAAAGCTCTCACTGATTTTACTGGAACTAGTCTTGTGGGTAAGGTCTGCAGATGAGGAGATCTACACATTCTTAAGTGCATTTTAACAATCAGTTGTGAAGACATATTTACACCTTTACACAGCGATGGTTCAGATGTCAAATATGGAAATGATAAGGTTTTATTTATGTACCGCCTCTGGAAAACATATTCCACTGCCTGAAAAATCAAAGAAGCAGAGTATTCCTGCTGACCTGGCAAGTCAGATCCTTTCACTTGTACCACAGAGTGCATGATAAAAGCACAAGCTACTATTCCTCACTAAACAGCCTCTATCTGCTCTCACTGGAGTCCAGTGGGAGGTTTGCTATTGACTTCAATGGGAGTGGATTCAAGCTCAAAAGTTTCCTCTTTCCCCTGTTTTATTTGATTTATGAGCATCTGGACATAATCTCACTGGTTTGGATGCTAAACCAAGGCACTGTAACTACATAGAGGTATATTCTCTAGTCTACTTCAATGCACATGTGAAACACATGCAAGAACAACTTCATGTGTGCACTGAGAAGAGACTGTCTCCCTCACTGCACTATGACAATTGTCCCTCTTTAGAAGAGGAAATCCCTAGTTTCAGCAAAATATTTATCACTTTCATACACTGTCCCTACAAGAAACTCTCCTAGTTAAATGCATTGAACCCATTGCACCTAGATAGCCTGGTGAACGGTGACTTATAGAATGATGTTTCAATATTGTTACAGGGTGCATTCCTGGTTTCCTCCTGAGATGTTCCTGTTAGTTTTAAAATATTGGCAGGGCTACATAAAGAACCTGATCCAAGACTCGCTGAGGTCAATGGGAGTCAATGTACTGATTTGAGTGAGCTTTGGCTCAGGCCCAAGGTGCCCACTAGCTTTCTTCCATTTAGCAAACTTAATGCCTCTGAACAATGCCAGACCGACAGCCATGGAAACCAAAGTCCAGCGCTGGCCTTTCCTTAGCGCTTCAATCCTGAGCTGAATGAAGGAGGGAGAGATGGAATTTTTGCCCACGAGTTCTGTATTTGCTTTTCTTCTGAGAATGACAATAAGGACCAACTGGGGGGCCAACTGGGGTTAAAGTTTCTCTGTTTGTTCTCCACATGGCTGTGCAGAAGCTAACCATCTCTGATCAGTCTCTGCATCTCTGAGGTCAGTACAGTGACAGCCTGATGTGATGATACCTGGGTAACTACATTTGCGGAGAGATCCAAGAATAAGCAGCATGAGCTGGAATGAGATCATCAACCAATTTCACATAAGGGCACCTGATCAGTTCCTAAATAAATACATACATACATAAATCCAGAATTGTCACTGCATGTAACCTTCATATGAAAGGCTCTCCAGTCCATCATCGATCCCATGAACTATTCAGTATTCTTCCTACCCTATAGATTTGGAGGTAATCAGATCTTCAGTTTCTGAGAGTTCCCTCTCATTGTACAGAAGTCAGAAGCTGAGTGTGGGACACCTGATTAGCAACTGGGCCTATCATGCCCTTGTGAACTTACACATAGCTTACAGTTGTGTATTAACACTACTGGCTATTTGCTGGAGTGGAACTGTCAGGCCACTCAAAATGGTGCTCATATGTGCTTTTACATCATCCCAAACCTCTGGAGGTGATCATTTGTGCTCCCAGATAAAGTGTTAGGCTCATCCTTTGTCCACATTCTTCAATAGCTTTAAATGTCATCAAATTCATGATCATCAAGAGGCACCTTGTCCCGGGCTTTATTGTTTATCAAATCATATGAATGGCTTGTGATCCACTGTTAGTTACAAACTACGAAAACCTTACAAATGTCTTGCAGGCCTCAGGCACTTATTATACATTGTCTCCGTATTTGGGCATACTTGTTATCAACATTTGAAAGGTACGTAGAACAATATGATATAGCACTTCCAGTCAATATGCTATAGCACTTCCAGTCAATCTCCAGAAAACGGAAGCAGCACTCCGCTGGGACCATAGCTGTTGGCATCTGCGGAGATGGCTGCAGATTAGGAAACATCCGTACAACAGGGAATGTGGTCAATAGACTTTTTTGATCCTCCAAATTGTGCTCCTCTGCTTTATCCCACATCCACTGTCTCAAGCAATTCACAAGAAGGTTGGCTTTTGGATGATAGGTTGAGGTGTGAATTTGAGGTTGAGGTGTGAGGTTGAGGTGTGAATTTGCTCCATATTTTTATAATAGCAAGGAACAGTATCAATTAGGATACATTTTTAGGTGATGGCATTTTAGCTATAACATTGCCTTTTTTGGAGATTCACTTTTATTTCCTCTCAGTAGTGTAGAATCAGATTCCCCTGTGCTCCACATCCTTCTTATCACTTTTGTGATGTTCAACACTCTCCGGATGCTGAGCAGGATTAAGCCCTAAAAGAGAACCTTAGTTTGTAGGTCACTTATTCTGGCACTTTTTTTGACAGCACCAATAGGATATCGTGGGAATAAACTAATTCACTAACACTGTCAGAGAGTAGAATATAATTTGATAGATGTATCGCGGTTAAAGAAAAGCAATGATTTGAGCCAAGGCATGACAATTTAATGTTATGCAAAACAGTTCATTACCTGTGTTATCTCAGGATTTCATTGGGTGTTTTTCTCTAAAAGAAAGCAAAGCTTGTTGTGTCTCTGTAATTAACCTGTTTGCTCATTATTGGAATATGGGTCCCTGACTCTGGATGGCTGGTTTAATTTTGTTTTTCAGATTGATGGAAACATGTTGACATATACTGACATCTGTGTAATTCCTTCAATCCCAGAGGACCCTCAACAGCCAATGGAAGTTATGTATCTCAAGATCAGGATCTACCTATACCTCTGTCTATAAAGAAATTCTCTGTTGACAACTCAAATGCAACAAGCCGTGGGGTGGTGCATAGAAGCTGCTTAACAGTGCCACAAGAACACCACATAACTGTTTGTGGTGGTTTAAAAAATGATTTTCTAAATTACATTCAAAAACAAGACTTACACTGACCCAGTATTAAATATTCAACTAGGGCTTTAAAGCCCCAGAAGCAATTGCTTTAAAAGTGTTTTAAAATAATTTTTTTTAAAAATTAGCAAGGCAAGAAATAAAGACAAAAAAAAAAAAAAAAGGAGAAGACCTTGGAATTAAATTTACTTGCATCTTTTTTCCTAAAACCCTTCTGCTACTTAGGTGCTAAATTGGTGCTTATAGCCCACTTTACTATTTCTATACATTATTAACAACACTGTTGGTTTGGGATTGCACAGAGGCATTCATTAGCTGAATTTAGTAATCAGTCTGGTTTTTACTTCCAAAAATCAGTAAAACAATTTATTTCTATTTAATTACCTTATAAAGTGTTTACCAGTAATGAATACCTATTCCCTTTGAAATGGCATTGATCACCAATTTACACAGCTGCTTAACTGATTTGACAAGACAAATGTCACAGGCCAGAATCTCAAAGCCATTGTTCCCTTTTGCATACTTACAACTAAATCAATACATAAGGCAATCCATACGACAAGTGAACAAGTTATTAACATGGTATTGTAACCAAGTCAATCTTTTCTGACGGGATTTAGACTTGCTGAACACAAGTATGCAACTTATTTTATCAACTTATAAAAGTATGTTTCATTTTGTCCTAGATGCTGCTTCTCCACAGCGAACATCACGAAGACTAATTGATCCATTTTCAGTTTAGGAGAAAACACCCCCAATTGATGTTTTTAGCTGTCTTTTTAATGATGTTAAATGGCTGGAAACTGGTGAAGTGAAAGACTTTTACTGCTTGTTGCAAGTGAATTGCGTAAACGGTATTGATCCGCTATGAAGAGTTTACAGTAGAGAAACATTCAGCATTCAGTATTTAAAGTGTAAATACCTATTTGATTTATTTTTGACCTTTATTCAGACATTTGTAAGAATTTTGCTTTTCCCTTTAGCAAGGCTCATTTTAACAATAGGAAAGGCACCCAGGCCTCTTATAGATGGAGTCATTCCTGTTTCATCATTAAAGGCTGAAATCTTCTTGGGGGAGCAAAGTGAAGGGGGTGGGGGGAAGGGCAGATGTTCCTGTAAAAGCTGAAACTGAGAACTAGGAAAGGCAGAGAGAGAAGCTTCACAGCTTCAAATATGCAGCCAGATGCCAGAAGGCAAAGCCAGAGATACTAAAAGGCAAAGCCTCATATCTTCAAAGTCTGCAACATCCTCCCTTTGATAATGTTCATTTGGAAGCTCTTAAAGGGACAGCCTAGAGATCACAGACCTGGTGCAATGCAAGGTAAAGCAGAATTCTGTAAGCCACCCAAGGGTCTGGAAAGTGGTGATGGGGTGGAGGAGAACTATGGTGGCATGCGGGCATGAAGATGAGAAAGAATGTTTCCCTTCTGTCGTGTCTTGTAAAAGGTCAGAGGGAGCAGGGAAAGATTTGGTGGCTTTTTTATATACTGCATCTGAATAACTTTTTCATTAAAACTGTACCTGGGAATGGCTTTAAAATACTAGCTACTGTACAGTTAGTCTCAGGGAAATGATCTTGTATTTTCATTTTATTGCCTAGATTTGGGGTGACTCAGTGGGCTCAATCATAAAATGAATTCAGCCAAGATAAAGAATGTGCTTGAAATGGCAGGCTACAGGCTGCAGAGCAAAATAGTTTAAATCCATCACTGCCGCACACTGCGAGGCCAGCTTAAATCTCAGCTGCTTTTTGGAAAAAAGTGAAGGGCTTTTTTTGTCCCTCAGAGCAAGCCAGAGAGTTCCTTAGTGCACCTTGTGCAGAAGGCCAGATCTGTGTGAGATTCCAATGTAAACTGACAATAAAAGAGATGAATTAGCATAACTGACTGTTTCAGTTATGAAGATTAAATAGTCTTTTATTGCAGATGTTTGCCAAGGAAAATGCTCCCCAGTGGAAGACTCTAAGCGGTTAAGATAGATTTGATGAGGATTTTAATTGCTGTTATGTAACTGGTAATGGAAAGTTTTTATTAAATGTCATGCAAGAGCCAATCGATAATTTGGAGGAAGAAAGCTCCTTTGTTGCCTAGACCTCAGGCATTTTTCTGACAATATTTCAGAGGCCAGGGAAGTACCTTTTAATTTTTGTTCCCATTCCAGCTGCTTTATTACTTTAAGGTCCAATTTGCTTAACATGGGCAAGTAGCATTGTGCTGAGGTAAGGAAGAGTACAAGAGCAATGAGAACCTTAAAGCATATAAAGGACTCTACATAGTGCTTTAGTGGTAAACTGTGGGAACTTTGTTTTAATCTCTGTGCTCTCCCTTATTTAGTAGTCTAATTACAAGGTGGGTGATATTCTCCTCTCCTGCCCCATAATCTCCTTGTTTCCAAGCCCTTAGCTCTATCCCTGCCCCTGCCACGTCTGGATAAATTTCCTTAAACTTCTGTGCAGAGAATGAAAAGTCTCTGCTGGCAAACTTCAGTGAAATCTTTTGGTGTAGTAATTGCATGTGCTTCTGCTGATGTGGGAGGTTCTCCTGGTCCTTGTACCAGAAAAGGAAGTCCTGACTTTAGGAAATTTGACTTCAAGCACCGAAGGCTGCACTACAAACAAGATACAGTATGGTGGAGCCCTTGGACAAATATGCACAGACTCTTTAAAAATACTAATCTTCCCCTTGTGGATACCATGTAGATTGGAATTCACTGCACTGTTATTCTTTGTATTCCCTCAGAGTTTCATGTACTGACCATGCTCCTTTATCCAAAATCATTAGTCATTCAATATTCATTGAGTGAAACAAAGTGGAACAATGCTGAATCCATATGCTATTGCTTGGCATACCAGGTGAATCTAGTCATTGATGCCGTGCTCATCATCATGGGATTTAAGCACTTTGGGCATCATTGCAATCAAGGACTTGGTTAATGCGTCAATAGAATACATTTTTACTTAATATCACCTTTACGCATATGTATGAGTGGAAGGAAGAAAAGATCCATAAGCCAAAAAAGATAAGAAATACAAGAAAAGTATGATGGGAAGAAAGAAATAAACCCCTACTACAATTTCCTCTGTATTTACAAAAATCTAACAAATGAGAGTTTTTTCCCCTAGAGGAAATAGGAGGCATCAGTACTAAAGAGAGGGAAGAGCCATTTCCACAATGTTGATATGCTACACTGACAAGATAGTGAATTGTTTTGGAAGGATGAAGGCACTCTGCTTTTTAGGTAGCAGATATCTCAAACTGTGAGGTCTTGTGCAGCATTCTGCAATTCTGACTTATGTCATGATGCTGCTGATGTATGCTAGTGACAGAAGATTAACTAGATGACATCAGAAGATGGCTGAATGAATTCAGTAGGAAATTCTTTTACATTACTTAACACATCAGCAATAACACCAAATCTACGCAAAAATAGTAGTAACTTTGCTATAGAATGCCTTTCAGCAGAAGATCTCAAAGCAGTTTATATAGATGAATACAGTATTATTATCCAACTTTTAATACATGGGAAATATATCTAAGAGTTTATGCACCTTTTCCAGGGCCACACAGCAACATCAAGGGCAGTCAGGAGGAGAATTGAGATCTTCACACTTCCAGTCCTTTGCTCTCACTCTTGCACCATGACTGCCTCCCTTTAGTATAAACCAGTGTGAATATCAAAGGAATTTGTGCAATGATTAGCCACTTGGAGTGGAATTTTTAAAGCTGGCAAGATAGGAAGACTGTGAGAGAAAACAGAGCTGTCTTTGGCCACGCTGAGTATTATATGAATTTTTAGATGGCTACTAAGAGTGGAAGGGAGGGTTGAAAATTCAACTCCAGCATTATTCAGTCTGGGAGGGCTTGCTGGCACTCTGCACTGTCTTTTCACTGTTTTTCTCCAACAGTCTTTTCTTAGCCAGCCTCTTTCATGATGCTTCCTACACCCTGAATTACATTCCTTTTTCTAATGTGCAAAACATCTTCACTGTGGCTCAGATCCTGAAAGGTGTTTAGGATCCTAACTTCCATAGATTTCAATGGAGATTAGGAGCCTAAAGACCTTTGAGGGTCTGGGCCTTTCCTCCTTCATATTCCTCTTCAAACCGTACTTTGTTTGCCTTGCTTTCACCACTGATTTCCAGTCCTGTGATCTCTGCTCCTTCCCTCTTGCTCTACGTCTGACTCTACTTTCAATATCAGAACTTAGATGACATGCTTGTTATATGATCATACTCGGTACATTTTGGTTTGTTTTAATCAGCATCTCTGCTCTCCTCTAACCCATTTCTGTTGCGTATCTTCATGTTTCAAGTTTGTCTAATTCATACAGTAAACTATATTGGACAAGGACTGTGATCTTGATTCTGATCTCACTTACCCCACTTTTACACCAATTTATCTCAGCTGACTTTAACTGAATTATTCCTGACTTACATCTGTTTCAGATCACAATCAACCACCATGACCTTTGAAAAATATTTGCACATTGCCTTTCATCCCTGATATTTTAATAATTGTGGTGAAATGATAATTCTAATGGACCAAACACTGGGTAGTGCTCACTTCCCTTCACGAATTAGTCAGTAATAATATTTCTGATAATATGACGCTTCTAACCTGACATTTCATTTGCTTTGTGTGTTATCATCAGCTAGTTTGAGAGCTTGGGTGCAGTTGCTGAGACAGCGACAGCTTTCTCCAGTAATGTGCAGTTCCGTTATTTTTTTATTAAATTCAGTTGTTATTCTTCTACTTCTTTCCCTATTCTATAGAATGTACATAGTCCCCATCACCATAGTAACTGAGCATCTCACATGTTTTAACGTAGTCACTTCTCAACCCCCTGTGAGGTAGGCAAGTGCTTTTAATCCCATTTTACAGATGAAGCACAGCAAAGCGATTTATCCAACAACCCACAGGGGATCTGCAGCAGAGCAGAGAATCAAACCCAGTCTCCCAAGTTGGAGACTAGTACCCTACAAACTGGACTATCCTTCTTCTGACTCTTAATGGATCCAGTTATAGAACTTCTTCATTATTGCTCCAGAAACAATGCTCAGAAAACCTATTTTTGATGTGTAAACCAAAATAGTTGCCTTTCCAAGTTCCCACCTATTGTTTTGTATGTTTGACACCATGCAGCCTGCTTCTTCTGCCCTCCGTATCTGAGTCCCCTGCCTGGAGTGCTCCCCAAAGCAAAGAAAACTCCAGAACAAAACAGATGATTAGATATACATCTCTGACAAAAACTGAATTGGACTTAAAATGTGTTATTGATGTCTCAGACTATACCTACCTCCTGTCTTGGAAAAAATATTAAATTTTTTAAACATGAAAATGTGTTGGAACCATAATAAACAACTCATTGATGCTTCTGTGGTGGACAGTTTCTTGGTAGGCAGCCTTAATTGTTGCTGTAGCTTTTAGGTGTTATAATGCACTCAAGTGAATTATGCACCACACTGCTTGTGAATGACAGCCATTTCTGACTCCATTAATATGGAAGATTTCAGCCAAATGCTTTTAAACGATAGCTTCTCTTTATTTGTAATTTCAGACTCTATTGATTTCCTTCTGTTCCCTTCATTATGATTTCAATTGATTACCTTGGCAACTGCAATAACAATGATTACACTTGACACTGTCTGAGACTCTTGAGATGGTATTTGAATAGGAATGGTATAATTTGGGGGAAAATGCCTACAAGAACCTGCCATTAACAGTACACTTACACTTTACTTTTATTGACTTCCCTCTATTTTGAGCAGGCCCTTTTCAGGGAGTCTGCTGTTAGCGGGACTACAGTAGAAATTGGTTAGGATTTTTGTGACTCTTCTGAAGTAAAAGACTCTTATTACCAAAAGGGAGCAGGGAGGTTGGGATTTGTTTTGTTTTTTTCTGGCATTTGCCAGCTTTGTGACACTTAGTTCAGGACAATGTCCCAGCTGTGATGCTTTTCTGTCACTACCAGAAAACGAACAGCTACCAAGGCTCCGTGAACAGAGCCTCCAGCCAAGATCTCCTTTTACAAACTTTATTATGTCATTGTCACACAACAAAATTTCAGATACAAAGGCCTGACCGTGTGTTATAAATTGGGATATTTTTGATGTGCATTGAGGGCTCTATTTCAATGCAATTGATACCTCACATAATACCAATTTTTTGCAAGAGTTTCATGGAAAAAATTGGTCATGTAACACACATTGAATTTATATTCCTCAATGCCTATCAATTACCGTATAGCTTTATTTAGAAGCTGTCTGCCAATCAGTCACAGTATCCTCACCATGCAAGTAATTGAATTAAAGGGCAGATCTGGTTTCTCGGTAAAGATAGGTGATATTTGGAGCGTGTGCTGATGTCTGTCCCAAAGGGGACAGAGATTAAAGCAAAAAGGGGGGATCCTTCTTTGTAAATTACCAAAAAAATTCAGATTTATGAATATGGAATTTTAAAAGTTACATACAAGTTTGGTTTCCTGTTCAGAGGATTCCTCCTTTTCACCGTGCTGTAGCCTTTTGTTTCGATTTGACATTCCACTCGCACTTATCAATGTCAGCATCTTCTGAATGATGTCTCCATCTTTATCCTGTGGAAGAAGATCAGTTATCCTAAAGCCTCAATATTCAGCCTCACTTGTCAGATAGCAACAACATTCCCAGTTGCGCTAAAAGCATCCTCCAGGACATCGGACCTGGTGACAGCTCAAATGTTTTCCAATAGATAGATAATTTTAACTTCAGAAAGCAGTGAATGTCCACAATCCTACAATTGATAGAGAGTGCAGAGCCCCACTGAAGTCAAGAAAGAAAGAAAAGCCAAACTTTCTGATGGAACACTTCCCTGGAGACCTAAGGACTGGAGCACAGGCATCACCCCTCCACCCCCATGTATTTCACTAAGAAGTTGGCAAGTTCAAATTAGTAGGTAAAGTTTGGCAACAACAAACATAAAATCTGCACCTTAGCGACACAGGCTGGAAGAAAAGCCATTACGAAGAATCATGAAGAGAAAGAAGATACCTGACTCCTCACCTTCTGAGGTTATGATAGGGTACCTCCTTGTCTTAATCCCTTCCTTGGGCCTGATAGCACTCCACCTGACCAGCAGATTCAAGTAAGGTGATTGTAGAGAAAAGGTAATTTCATACTGGAATATTTTATGTCATTATTACATTTACAACTGAGAATACTTATCCATGTCAAAACTGAAAGACTACCGTCCTTTTCAGAGTCTTGCCTTATGTTCAGGGAGACAAATTCTGGGGTCCTAACTCACATTTTACTAAGTCTTGATGCACTGAGTAAGTGCAGACTGAGACGGTGAGATTTTCAGTCGCACTTATTATTGGTTTAATTCTGTTCCCATTGACATCCATGGGAGTTTTACCACTGACAGCAATGAAAGCAGAGTTTAACCAATGCTGAACACTTTGAAAGTCCCACTGTAAACTGGCATGAGTTTGCCGGAGTTGAAAATAAGTAAGGACTTCAGACAAAGGCCCTGTGTGTGTTTCAGAAGATTCATAGGATAACATACTCTTCTGTTTGCTGACTGGTAAGAAGATGTTGCAACAGATTAGTAGAAGCTGGTGGCATCTGAAAGTGGGACAGCAAACTTTCATGCCTACGCCAAAATCTTTAGGTCTCTAGGGAAATACTCTACCTGAAAGCTTGACTTCTTTGTTTCTATTTAAAGAAGCACTAAAAAAAGACAACCACGAATAAACTCTAGTCACCCTTGGCAACTTAAAATATAACAAAAGTAATAGCAGAAATAATGAAAGTGCATCAGTAGAGGGCTATAAAACCCAACAACAACCAGGGAACTCAAAAGCTCAAATCCCCATCCATCTCCAGAACTCCTACCATTACAATTCACCCCTCTTTTCAAATTCTTGTGGAAGAAGAGCTTTGCAATGTCTCCTGAAAGTCAAACGATAGGGTATTTTCAGACTAACCTGAGGAACAAACTCCAAAGCTGCATGGCCCCAATAGAGAGAGCTCTTCTGGCAGTCCCTTTTCATACACACTAAATGGGGCTTCAGCTTCAGAGCCTCTGCCACTCTCAGCTGTCATGATGGGGAGAAAAGCAATCTCTTGAGAACAGCAAAATGTTGTAAAAGAAAAAGAAGGAAGTTCAAAAACTATTTGAATTTGTCAGTGGAAGTTAAACTGGTTTGACCAAGCGTATGATGGGGTATTCACCCCACACCAGCCTAGACGGGATTAATGAGACTGAGGAAAGGCCAATTAACTAGATAGGCCACAGATGAGGGGAATTAGCTGGCCTAATTAACTCATGAATAATAATAGGACCCAGCTAGGAACAGGCAGGGCTAGGATAAAGCCAGGAACCTGGCAACAGAAGGGAGCTGCACTGAGGGAGCCTGTAGCCACTCTGGACAGTATAGAGGGAAAGAAGGGAAACAAAGTGGAAAGGGTATAGGAAAAGGCTCAGGGAAAAGGTGTCAAGGTTTAAAAGCGTGCAGACCTTGGCTGCTGATTAAAGGGCCCCTGAGCTGAAACCCAGAGTAGAGGATAGGCCCGGGTTCCCCATGAGCCACTGGGGAAGTGGCACAGTTTGGGCAGTGAAGGGAAGGCTGCCATCTTGGACGGAGAACCTTTGATACCCTTGAAGGGGAAAACATGGAGGGTCAAGCCAGGAAGACACAGAAACCTGAGTCATAGAGAGTGAGCGAGGGAGAGAGTAGCAGCAAGGTGTACAGCCAGCAGCAGAAAAGGGCATCAGACTAGTGTAGCTAATCCCCAACTAATTGCCAGCTCACTGCTGGAACCAAGTCTGCAAATCCTCCATTCCTGGATGCCCATTTGTTTTCCTTGGAAACCTTCACTGCTAAGCTCTCCCATTTGTTTTCTGGGTTGACCTTTGGTTCACTTTCCCCAGCATTTATATTGGCATGTTTGTGTTCCTTGGCTTCTGAAGTGGATTGAAAGAGCTCCAAGTCACCGCAAAGGCCTGAGGAGAGAAGGGAATATAGGAATTAACAATGTAATACCCTAACAGTATTGTTTGCTGAAGCTTCTAAATATTCACCACAGAATGGACCCAGTGTGCCTAAATCACGACCAGGCACCCCAAAATGGACAGGTTTTACATACTATTTTGTCACCAACTTTCAAAATCTCCACTTAAAAACTGGCTTTCACTGAACTTTTCAGAATGGCCTCACCACCAGCATAGCCACCCCAATATTGGTCCCACAAATTGCCTTGCCAGTGTAATGAACCACAGCCTTTGTGGGAACACACATCTTGCAGATGCAGCAACTCATGGCATTGTGTCTCAGCTATAGATCATTCGAATAGTCTGAATGTGATGCTTGGTCTACACGATGATGAGCTTCTGTAACAGACCTCATGTTTTTTTTTTTTTATAACCCTGTAATGCTCTGATAATTTCTCAATAGGGGCTCCAAAAGGAGGATATAATGCACAATAGCACTGACCTCATTCTACAAGGAACTGTTACCAAAAAATTAACATAAGTGGAAAAAGTTCTCTGGCCTCTCCTCTCCCAGTCATTGCCCCTCCTGTACACCACAGCTACCACGGTTCAACTACTGTCCTCCTGTCTAAGGCTTTGTCTGCACTAGCACTTTTATTGATAAAACTTTTGTCATTCAGGGGTGTGAAAAAACACACCCCTGAGCAACAAAGTACCAGTGTGGACAGCGCTATGTCAGTGGGAGACACTCTCCCACCAACATCGCTATCGCCGTTCACTGTTTAATTATGTCAGCAGGAGAGCTCTCTCTTGTTGGCATAGAGCAGCAAAACGGGAGACTTTTCAGTGGCACAGCTGCAATATTTGTTTATATAAATATATATATATATATATATATATATATATATATATATATATATATATATAGCCTGTTTTAACCTATAAAGAACTCTTATTTCTTTTCTCAGTTAATAAATCCTTAATTAGTTTATTATAGGGTTGATTACAAGTGTTTGGTGTGAGACCTGAATTACAAATTGACCTGGGTTAAGTGACTGGTCTCTTGGGACTGGAAGCAACCTGAATCTTTTGTGATCTTTCAATTGCAACCAACTATCACTAAGTCCACCTTGCTTGAGTAGCAAGATAGACTGGAATTCCCAAGGGGACTGTCTGTGACTCTGTGGTAAGACTGTTATAGGACATGCTTTAGGAGTTCATACTTGGTATTAGGTTGGTGAAATCTAGTTACAGAACATACAAGCACTTTGGGGTCTCTGCCCTGCTTCTTGACAGTCTGCCCTGAGACTGGCACGCATGGTCATGAACCATTCCAGGCAATGTAACAGACAAGCTTGACATCTCTGGATGTTGCTGCTGTGATAGTGGGCACATCACTTACCCCACACCTAATTCATTGTGCCATCAGAAGCCATAAGATCTAAGGAGTAGAGTACTATTCGACATGAATAATGGTATCAAAATTTGGACATTAAGAAATAGCACAAGTACCGTGCTATTATATTTGTAAATGCATTTATTATTCAGTAGTTTAAGACCAGTCTGTAACACTGTCACAAACCTGTGTTTCCTGGGAGAAATCTACAGTACTGTGGTGAATGTAGCTTCCCCCCACACCCTCCCCTTTAAGTAGAGAAGTGCCTGAACTACAAATTTAAGAGACATATTTAGATCTGAACTCCCCCAGAGTTATGGCTTGTTCAGATAAAGGTTTTTGGTTCAGGCTCATTTCTACTTTATGGTTTCAATTTCATAGTCTCTTTCTAAAAAAAAGGACAAATTATTGAATTTCATTCTGACCTACCTGGTTATTGACTACAGCAGAGAATATCAGCATCTCTGAAAAGTGGAGCAATATTTAAAAAACATCCCCAAAGTGCTCTTGGTCTAACACTGTGCAAAACACAGCAATTATAATAGCTTGCCACCTTGACTTCTATCCCTGCTTTTTCATTGCTGCTTTGAGCTAATGTATTTTCCACATCTTATTTTGGTCTGATGATACTTCCCAAAGGTTGTCAGGTAAATAAAATGCTATTTAATCTTTGTTTGCAAGAAAAGACACAAACCCTAAGTTTCCATATGAACATTAATTGCAAATGCTTTGTGTGCTTTGCTGGATAGAACAAGAGGGTTGACATAGAAAATATAACTCTGTTACAGGGTAGTAGGTTCTTGTAAGTACTGTATCTTGAAATGTGTTTAAGAAGCTAATGGAATTAGTTGGCTATAATTAGGGCTGATGGGAACAGCAGATTGAAGTTGGCATAATAAAGCATCTCATTCAGTTGGGCAGCTTTTTAATGCTTCCTTCTGTGGTCAGAAGTTGTCTAATCAGGTATGTGCATGGGCTATGCACTGCATGTAATGGATGTCATGAACTTTCCTGGAGTGCTTCCCCTTATGACACATGCTCAATTACTTGAAAAGCTGGCATTCAAACAAATTAATCTTAAAAATACCATTTTAAGGAGCTTTCAGAGCAGAAGAATTATATTTCCCTTTGGTTGCTTGAAGTGGAAAAGTAAAAGTCCTAGAAGGCTACCACTGCCAGGACCACTCCTCCTCCTCTTGAGACACCTTCAACCCATTATAATGCTCCTTTCTAGGATCCCAGCTGGCCATTCCTTCCCCTTTCAGCTCCCCCTCTTCTGCCAGAAAAGGTGCCAAAAAGTGCCACGCTTAAAGTTGTGTCCATTTTCTTATGTCTGCGTTCCATTTCTTTATTCTCTACTCTCTATTTCTCCTATCTCCACATGTCAATCACTGATTTCTGTGCCTTTGCTTTCTCTTGTGTGTGCATCATCTGTATGGTGCTGCTTTCCATCTGTATCTCCCTGCTCCATGTGCATTCAAGGGTGAGTCTGCTATGTCTTCCATTGCAGAGGGAAGGAGAAGAAGGAGATCTTTTTCTGCTTTTTCTACCAGTTTTCCTGATACAGCCCCCATTCCATGGGAGGAATGGGGGGTATCTTTGGCTCCAACTGTGGACCATTGTCTGAGCATCAACCACCTGATACTGCAGCACCCCTCCCAGGATAGCCTCCCAGAGGCTGGGGGTTTTGCTTCCTTGAGCCCACTTGTTGCATGGAGCAGGCTTTCGCTGCAAATTCTAATGCGTTCCCTGCTGCCATGCAGAAAGGAAAATACAGACAATGTTCAGACAGATAAAATGTGTGGTGGGATAGCATGGTGCCAAAATGTACTCCTACGTCAGACCTCTGCACACCAGCCAAACTGGCCAATTTTTTGTTATAAAGCGTAGGGCGAAGCAACAAATTTTGTACAAGAATTGGTTTTGCTGCAGTGCTCTGACTTTTGCAAAGGAAATGAAAACCAATACGATGCCCTTCTCAGCTGGATCAAGATGATGTAAAAACATATGGAACACATTATGCTATAGTCCTAGGCCTCTAACAAGGCAGATTAAGGAAAATGAAACCTGTTAGAAGTCTGCACAAGGTTTAGACAACTATTTGTATTGGGAATAATTACAAAGCACCTGCTTGGATTTCCTTAACAAAATACTGAGGACTGCATTATTCTCTCAGCTACACTAATATAAAATGCAGAGTTTCTTCCCTAGAGCCACTGGCATTACTCTGGGTTTACACTGATGCAAATGAAAGCAGAATTAGGCCCTCAATATTTGTTCAAATGAAGAAGTTCCAAGCAGAACAGAGATCAAAAGTTCTCTCACTATGGGTTATTTCTTCAGCAGACAAAACCAGACTAATTAAAGTAGTGATTAAGAAGGTGCATGCTACAATATTAGTGTGGTACAAGTGGGTGATATTTTTCAGGTGAAACTTTTTTTAAAATGCAGATTAAGGTCAATGAAAACATTTTGCAAACTCCAGGCAACTTCACCCAATTGTTTTGGCTGGAAAATTGCTGAAAACAATATCAAAATACTATATGTCAACATTTTTTAAATGAAATGGTTCAATTTTTCAATTCAAGTCAACTTTTGGGTTTTAGTTTTTTAAAAAAAGGTTAAACCTATTGTTGAACTTGAAATGCTTTTCTTTTTTAATTTGGCCAATGAACCAAAAAACCAAAGCAAAACAGTTATTAGAACACATCTAGTCGTGAGAGTGCACGCACTTTCATTTGGCCCCAGCTACTGCTAGCAAATCAATAAATACCTACTTCTTATTTAGCACTTTTCATCAGTAGATCTCAAAGCACTTTGCAAAAGACGTCAGCATTATCCCCATTTTACAGTTGGGGAAACGGAGGCACTAACAGATTAAAGTGACTTGCCCAAGGTCACAAACTGGGCTAGTGGCAGAGCCAGGAATAGAACCCAGTCCAGTGCTCTATCCACTAGGCAACACTGCCTCCCAATAGTAACATGACTGTTCACTCAATAGCTTAGTCAATGGCGGAGGTTCTGGAACTATTTTAGACTGTGTTCTACATCTTAATAGAAAGATTGCCTTGTGGTTGGACCTTCCCTCCCACTGGCAATTGAATGGCACAAATCCAGTGCTGGAAATGGCTCAACTTGATTATCATACACATTGTAAGGAGAGTGATCACTTTAGATAAGCTATTACCAGCAGGAGAGTGGGGTGGGAGGAGGTATTTTTTCATGCTTTGTGTGTATAAAAAGATCTTCTACACTTTCCACAGTATGCATCCGATGAAGTGAGCTGTAGCTCACGAAAGCTTATGCTCAAATAAATTGGTTAGTCTCTAAGGTGCCACAAGTACTCCTTTTCTTTTTGCGAATACAGACTAACATGGCTGTTACTCTGAAACCAACCATATTTGGTACTTCTGACTTTTTTTCCCACTTAACATCATAAAATGAGCCATTTTGAAGTTTCACTATCCACAAAGATCTTGACAGTAGTTAAATACTGCAGCAGAACGAGTTATTTTCAGTGTAATAAGCCTGATTCCTATTTTCGTAGTAGGCTTCCAAACAACAAGCAGGTTTGTTTTTTTTAAGAGAAGGCACTTTAGTAACTGATTTTTAGGCAATTGTTTAGGACTGAAGGGTGAAATTAATCAGTTCCCCCATGAAAGTGCTAAAACCAACACACACAATCTGAAATGGTTTGGCAGCAGTAACTTAAAATGTAAATTCTGAGATTTCTGAGTCTTTACTAGAAGTTGGAGGTAACCACATATAGTGCGGGCCTGATTCTTGAGCTTGTGCCAGCGACTTTGCACCATTCTGGGACGCAAAGCAGCTTTAAACCAGACAGATCCAGCCCTGTCCAGATTCCTCCCACATAAAGGGGAGGCATTCCACGAGGACGAAGGATACGGCCATCCTGGGTGTCTCTTATTTTACTATATTTCAGCATAAGAACATACATAAGAACAGCCATATTGGGTCAGACCAAAGGTCCATCTAGCCCAGTATCCTGTCATCGGACAGTGGCCAATGCCAGGTGCCCCAGAGGGAATGAACAGAACAGGTCATCATCAAGTGATCACTCCTATACTAGGGTGTTTGATGCTATATAAATAGCAGAGAGTGAGTGAGACTTTTTTTAACCTGTAAATCATGAGAAAATGAATGTGTAGAGTGCTGATAACATCATTTACTTTATCTTCCCTTGTCACACTGAAAAACAATGTTAAGACTTTGTACATTTTATTTTTAGAGACAAAGAAAGAACGGTTGGACAAATACCATAGAGATATTAAAACTATTTATTTATTTTGCTGAATACATGCTCTACAGCTAATCCTGCACATCTCAAAGCATCATTTTGTAGCTTCCTATGTTTGTCACAATGGGCCAAATTCCGTACTCAGTTACACTTCAGATTTTCCTCAGTTTTGGTCGTACAAAAGCATTGACATCAAGAGAAAAGAATATGGCCTATTAGATAGTATGTCTTGTCTGGTGAGGAGATTGCACTTTTTGAAAAAAAGCTGCACGCTCTAATGCAAACCTTTGAACCTAGTTTTAAAGCTATACCCTATTTTGGGGAAATGTAGGGATTGCCTAAATACAATGGGTGTCCTGGAGGCAAAACTGCCATTGACTTCAATGGGAGTGGGATTGGACGCAATATTTGTCTGAAGACACACACTTTCTTTTGATTATAAATCAAGTGGTCATTGTAACGTTGCTCTTCGTACTTTTTTATAACTCCCACTGACCTCAGTAAGAGCTGTGAAGGTAGTTTATTACCTTTTTTGTTGTTGTTACTTAATTTCATGTCTAGCTCCAAGATTAATTCTTGTGGTCCTTGCCAATCTCAATTTCTTATGCTGTGTCACAAGAGTGGCCCTACCCAAGTTAGAGTGAGACAAGTACCCTTTTGCTCACTGGTTAAAATTCACCCCAGCATAAAGTCTATGCAACCACTTACACCTCACTTAAGACAATAAGCAAAGGGGTCAATTTCACCCACACTTCAGAACCATACGTGATGGGAAATACTGCAGATAGAAGTTCTAAATATAGGAATTATATTAATTCTTAAAGTGAAAACAATATTTTAATATAACAAAACTTGGAAAAGATGTCTCATATAGAGCTTTCTTTTGATCTCAGAAGCTATTTGGTATGACTTATTTTCCTTTTATAGTCTTTCCTTTTTAAATGGTTAGAGCAGCTTGGCAGATGGGTACCTGAATCCAGCCTGAGACAGTTGAACGAACTCCCACAGAAACTGAAACAATCGCAAGCTTCACACCTTACACTCCAGCTCCACTCTTTGACCGGACTTCTCTAACATAAGCACATAGCTGCGTGCACATTTTTAACAGTCACCCCAAATCCTACCCAATCAAAACACATTTCTCCCCATGGGAAGAGGATGAGAGAAAGACTAAACTACGTATGATGGACATTAGTCACATTGGTTAATGCACTTCAGGAAGACACTCAGATGTTATGGTGAGGGTGGTATGGGAACCTGGACAAAATAGAAAAAAATCCAGAAGCCAAACTGTGTAGCGCGTAAGGATTTTCTCCAGCTTCTTTTCTGCAGTGATTTCCCCTCCCTTTAAAAACCAAAACTTAAAGACAGACTTTTGAGTCTCTATTAGCAAAACAGTGCTTTGTCCCAAGATGACTCCATGGACATGTCTGGTATAAAAACTATTTATTAGTTATCCTGTAGTAGTGCCTGGGAGCCCCAGTCATAGACCAGGACTCCACTGTGCTAGATGCTGTACCAATACAGACAAAAAGACAGTCCTGGCCCCAAAGAGTTTACAGTCTAAGTAATTAATGTGGCCATGTTGTTACTGAGTATCTCGGCAGGATCCACCACAAAGATCTGAAGGCACAGAACGCTGTATATCATTTCTGCTGCCTCAGGGCTCCATCCTTCACATTGTCAGAGCATTCCAGATTTCCCAAGACCGCTTTCATGTGTCTCATATATAAAGTGACATTAGTGCTGGCCAAAGTTGCCAGACTGACACAGACTGGCAGACTTAGATCCTGTGTAGGAAAGACAGAGAGTCACTTTGGTGTCACTTTGACAGCATGTTTCAACCATGACCTGAAGGAACCGTTATATGAGGGTGAAAGGGTATTTAAGTCTTCAGATATATAAAATCCTGCTGTGACTGCCAAAGAGGGTGTCAATTAGTGCCAGCTATAGTTGTAGTTTGTCACTTGCTCCTCTGGGATTTTAAACTATACTCCCTTAGCTTGTTCTGGAAAGCCACTGCTCAGCCCATGACACCTGCTATTGCAGCAACATTTGAGCGGTGCTATTTCAATCAATTTTTTAAAATGTCCAATACAGCCTATTTTCTCAAACTATCCTTAGTGCACTTCAAGCTATAATTTAACATTTTAAATACTTAGCACTTGCACTCCCGGACACATATAGTGCTGTTTTTTGTCCTGATATGCTGTTTCAGCAAAAGAAGAAAACAGTTTTCAGGTATTAGCTTGCCAAGGCAAATCATAAATTATGCTTAAGGAAAAAAACCATTACAGTGCTTTAATCATTTATTGTATAATGAATGTATATTTCAGCTACAATGAAACATTTATAGGTTTACTGAAAGTAAAATGATTAATAAAATATAAGGGAAGTTGAATAGTGGCACATTTGGTATACAGCAGTTTACTGGTGATATACTGCATAGGACTTTTAAAGCACTTAAATATACTGAAATTTCATGTCACAAAGTCCCATACTTGTGTTACTTCATTCCGCTGAGTAGCCCAATGAATAGGATGTTAACAGAAATTCACTGGTAAAACGTTACATGAATGATACAAAAAGACTGCCCCTTTTTATCAAGACAATAGTAAAATTTAGTCTGGCACATCATAATGGTCAGGCTGGATGTCTCACATCATTGTTTTTGTTTGGTTGTTTGTTTTTTACTTGTTCCCCCCCATGCAGATATGACCCCATCCTTCCCCCAGCTAGCGCAGAGCAACAAGCCAACCTATATCCCATACATTTACATGAGATAGAAGTAGCCAAATCTACTGTAACATAATGTGCAGTTTCTGAAGCCAGATGAGGCTGGAAATGCAATATCTTACTTTCTTCTGTTGTTCAGGCATTTTGGGTCCATAAAGTGTGGCTTTTGGTTTTGACATACAAGAGTAGGAATGCAGTAGAGACTGGCAGTTGCAATGCTATGAATGCTGCCAATGCGAATCAGTCATTGCCTGGCACTTATGCAATACAGGAAGAATATAACCAAATCTATCATTGTCTGGCCCTATGCATTAGAAAAAGACACAACGTATGTGTATCAAGAGCAATATTTTAAACATGAGCCATCCAAGTAGCTGTTTATTGATAGCTTCTGCACATGTGATTAAAGAGCTGCAGGGACAGAACTTTAAAGTTGGAAGTAAGATTAAAACTTTATCACGAACAGTCGACTGCGCTAGTGAGCACATGGACTGCTTCTCTCCATATGCAGACAGCACAGGTTGTGTTCCTGGAGTTTTCCTGATAAAATATATTAAACAAAAAAATTTGCAGTGTTGCCTTTCTTTTACAATAGAAACTAGCAGCATTTATATGATTGTAGAAGAGGATTAAAACAAAAATGATCCAACCAAACCTTCAGGAAAGTCAAGCTCTGAATGAAATGCTACAGAAAATATTAGAAAATAGAAGTAAGGTTTTCAGGAAAGCATCAGCTAGCAAGTAAAGGGCATTATTTCTCCATGTGGCAGAATTAGAGCTCAAGATGTTTTGAGTTTGATAGAGAAGCAGATTTTAAAAAGTAATGTTGCTCATGGATAAATTAGATGCACACTGTGCACAAAGAGAGAACGCTGCATAGCAGAGGCACAAAGGATTTTTCTCACACAAGAAATCAGAAAAATGGTACACCTATTGATGTATTTGTAACTCATTGAAACTGGCTACCAAGTCATGTGGAGTTTGGAGGTTTTGTGAATCGTTTTATGATATATGGAGTTATATCAGACCCAGTGCATGCCAGATTATGAAGAGAAATGGGATCCAACGTGCCCTTGATATTTGCAGAGGATGCAAAAATGAAAGAGTAACCACATGAACAGAAGGAACTGCACATTCTGTGCAACAAAAGGCTTTCTTGGGGAAATATAGCAGAGTGAGACCGCACATATAAACAGACAGTCTTGAACTAATTTTATGATCAACAAGCAGAAAGAACAAACATCCTATAACTTAGCTCCATTACTCATTACACAAAGGATGCCCCAAACCTATGAGAAGGACAAATACAGAGTAAATAAGGGTAGGAAATTGTATATTCCAATTCAGTGAAAGGCAAGCAAACTGGAACATGAAAAGGTGGCATAACAATTCAGCTGCTGGTGAATAAAACCATCCTCTAAGACAATAGTCTGCCATCGTTTGAACAACATGACTGGAATTGTAGCAAATACAATGATTTCTCTCAATGAGCTATAGCATGACAAGGCACTTTCCCTAAGACACAGCAGTGTTAGTTACAGACATGCTGATGTGTGAGGCTTCAAAGGAAGAGCAAAATGTTGACATCAATAAGAGTTACTGCTGCTCAACCCGTCTTAGGCTCGAGCCCTCATTTAGGATAATAAGTACAAATATCTGGGCAATTTAACTTAAACTGTGTTCTGTATAAGGAAAGAACAGAAGAGAATACTGAGTTTCATATTGTTGAGTCTGACTCATGAACAGTTCTGGCTTTGCCAATAGTAACAAACATAAATGTAGTGTCAATATTTTAAAGCGGGAAGCAGTGAATGCTGACATGTTTACAGAATACCAGACTGTATTTGAAGGTTTGGGTGTTTTCCAGGAAAACACACCATAAAAATGAACTCAAATATTATATTAGGAGAGCAACCACTGCGGAAGGTAATTCTGGCATTACAAGGCAAAGTGAAAAGACACTAACTGTACAGGAGAATTGCAAGTGATAGCAAAAGTGCAAGAAGCTGTAACCTGAGTAAACACAATAGTAACGAGATAAAGCTGGAAGGAGTGAAGTAAGAATTTGTCTAGACTATAGAAATATAACTAGAGTAATAAGGCATGAGCATTTTTGACTACCTATTGCTGAAGAAATAGCCAATAAGAGAATGGAGAATTATTAATATTGTTAGATGCTAGAAGTGGAGTTTGGCAATGTCATCTGGATGAAAAAAAACTTGAATCACTAGACTGTTAAAGACACCATAGGGGAGATTCAGGTTCACCAGATCCCATTTCGTTAATAAGTTCAAGGTTTGAAATATATCATGGTATAGCAGAACTTTGAAAGCTAAGAATGCTACATTAGTTACATTTTAGTGCAAGGGAGCTACCACACACTCTGCTACAGGAGACTGAAGGGAAAATGGAGATTCAACATTTTAGTCACATTTTGACAAAGGAAAGGTTGAAATTAGATGACACCACTATCACAATCACCTTTTGAAATTACTTTGCCACTTGCAAGACAGATTTGCAAAGGTTTCTCGGAATGATAACACACTGAGGAAATTTTATAACAAATACATCAACCATAATTACATCACAGTGACAATTGTTAGGGTCAGAACAAGAGTTTATCAGGATGACAGTGCATGAAATGACACATTATGAACAGAAAGTGCTGATAAAAATACTTGGTTTTTTAAGTGCGTTGACATAAAAGAAAGGTTTTCCTGCCACTGGATACAGATTTCATAAAATAAGCGATCAGGACCAAATTCACTACTGGTGTAAACTTTCACTCATTCTGCATCCATTTATTCCAGCAGTGAATTTGCTTGGGGCTATTTTTTGGAAACCTTCTGATAAGCAGTGCTCCACCAAGTATACAGAGATAGCTTGTTAACACTCCACTAATACCAGCTACAAGATGGATTATAGGCCATGAAAGGGTTTAAAAAGTAGCAGATGTGCTCTCAAGAGCACATTTGCATTGGGAAGAAGGTGTGAGTACAGATGGAGCTGATGTCATGGTACATCCCATGATATCATACTTAATCTAGGGATTAATCTGTGGAGCTACTCTGGAGTTACACTGCAGTGACTAGGAGCATAAATTGGCATTGAACATTTCATTCAGTCACACCAAATGCTAGCCCACTGCAGAGTGTGAGATAGACCATACTATAAGGTTGTTCAGATTAAAACTCTGAACTGACTGTGAGTAGGGCTTCAGGGGGGAACAAAGTGCACGGGATGGGCCATGCAGATCTTCCTATCCCTCCTATGATCTCTGAAAAACATGAATGTCTGTATATTCAGGGTTTATGTGAGGGTCCTTTGTTGTTTTCACAGAATAACTGTTTTGTTGCTGTTTTTTATCAGGACACTGCAGAATGTCTACTTTAAGGATCTGCCGTCCAGCTGAACCAGTAAAACTGATGACAGGCAGGTTGAGTCCATGTGTATCTCAAGAACTACCTCATACTAGACACCTTGCTTCTACCATCCAGGGGACCCTGTGCCACCTTGCATGTGCTTATCCGACAGTGCTCACGGGTAAAAGCAAACATGCAGGATGGCATGGGAAGAGGGGGTATTACTTGTCTGAGAAATGGAAGAAGTGGACCATATCATCCTAGGTGCACCTTGTTGATGATCACCAAAACCATCTTTTACCTACTCTTCTGCCTCCTGATAGCAGGGGAGTCCTAGTTTTCACTTTGAAAGTCATAGAATATCAGGGTTGGAAAGGACCTCAGGAGGTCATCTAGTCCAACCCCCTGCTCAAAGCAGGACCAATCTCCAATTTTTGCCCCACATCCCGAAATAGCCCCCTCAAGGATTGAACTTACATCCCTGGGTTTAGCAGGCCAATGCTCAAACCACTGAGCTATCCCTCCCCCAATCTTGCTACACTACTCATCTTGCCACCCTAATCATATGAGAGGGCATACAAACACCAACAGAGACTACTCCAGTCATTGGGCTTTAGTTGCGCCTGTGCAGCCACTCCACAATCTAGGGAGAAAGGGCTGGGGGCAGGGATCGGGATTTGGATCTTTTGATTACACTGAAGCCCATTGCCAAACTCTGACTGATTGAACTGGGGCTGGGATCTGCCCTCTCTCCCTCCCATCATGTTGAATTACAAAGACACAAAATAAATAAGAGCCTTCAAAATAAGCAATCTTTAGAAGGGTTCTTGGAGAAGTGAAGTTCTTGTTGAACAGAAAAAGAAGCTCTCTGTTTTAACAATGATTGCTTCCTTCTTCAGGGGTTATTGTAAGAGAAAGGCATCGAACACCAGGCTTCTGCACACTTCCTCCGCTCATCCCCTTCATACTGAAGGCACCTTGTAACAGGCCTGGGTTTTTAACTGAAATCTTTGTGACAAAAATCACTGCCCTAATTCTGGTATGAAAGTAAATTCAGAGAAAGAGTTTAAGTGCAACATCCCAGGTGCTTCTAGCAGAGAGCTGCTGACCAAGCATGTGCTTCTTGCATCAGCCAAAATTATAAATGGTGCAGCATACTAGCATCTATTCTGTGGAACCTAAATTTGTTATAGTGCTTATGAAATTTACCAGTCACAGAACTAGAAACCGCCCAACTCCTGCAAGAGATCCAGACACCAATTTTCTACACTAGACTAAGGTAACTTGGGCTTTTTTACGTAACACATCAAGAAACCATAACATGACACAAACTTTCAGCCACTTCCTACCTGCTCTGGCTGTAATACAATGTCTTTGATGTGAACCGCTCTCTCTGTTCCATTTCCACTGTTCTGCTTGATTCTGAGGCATAAAACAGCCAGAGACAGTTTAATGTTTTTATTTATTTAAATCAGAAAAGCAAGGATATAGAAAATGAAGGCAGAGGTATAGGTGGGAGCAGTTTAAGAAAAATAATAGATTTTTTTAAAATGGTGTACAATAGTTTACAAACTTTTTGTTTTTATAACAGGCAGAACTGGTAATGACACCTATACTTAAGGCTGCCTAACACTTCCCATTATAAGCCCCAGTTTTCAGATGCTTATAACTTTGCCAAACTTTAACCATGTGGGCTGAAAATTTTCATGCCTCGGTCTGCTTCATGCTCAGTGCAGATGAACTATTCAGAGTTTTTTAACTAGCAAGCCTCTCACAAGTCTTAAAGAGCATGTGCATATGGAGGTTTTCAGATGCTTCTAAGTAAATCTACTCTAGGTAGGTTTTAATAGGGATAGAAAAAGGTCTCTCTCTTACCTAAGGACCATTCTGCAACCATATTTCAAGTCTGGCACAAAAGTATTAGAGTTGTATCAAGAAACAACAGGAAAAATAAAGCATAACTTTGGCGGAACTATCTGGTTTTCAGTAGCCTTGCGCGTGGGAATGACTGAACCATTTTCCTGGGGGGTCAGGATGAGCTGTACAGCCAGTGTGTACTGGGTATATGTGCCACAAAAAAATCTCCTATATTGAAGGAACCCTGAGATAGTTGGTTAAGAGAAATTTCCAGCCACTTTGCACCAGTGGCTCACGCACATGATATTTAAGAAAACCCACAAGAGTCTTTTATTCCAGATAGTCACTCCAGTGTGGCACATTGGTAACCATACAGAAACTCTTCCTTCACATAACATCTTCCCCAGCTGAACTGAGCATCACTGAGAGTAAAGAACACTTTTTCTTACATGGAGGCTGTACAGAAAAACACCTGGAAAAAAAATCCATGTGGCATCACAATTGCTAACTTCAGATATTAATTCATATTTCCTAAATGTCAGTCTTTATTTCGTTTTAATTTCCTTCATCAGCACAATATAATAATTTTGCCCAAAAGAACATGGGAAGCCAATAAATTTTAAATAGTGGTTCATATGTTGTTTATTCTCTTATGAACACTTAACAGTTTATTCTCTTACGTTACTTAATATTTCATATAAAACCTTACATTAAAAGAACATTAAAGTTGTAAAATGAGCACTCAGGAATCTGGAAATGTCAAAGTTAAGGGCTAATCTGATACTTTAACTCTGTTCTCTTGTTCATATGCCATTTACACAGTCTTCAAGTACATGATCATGTTAAGCATATGGCTTTTCGGTAGCACTCCAAAGAGTACACGCACATCAAGTGGATCTGATTCAAACTTCCTGTGGTTTGCTTTTATTACTAATTTAAATACCATTACAGGACACATTGAATGGTATCTGGCATTTGCATGGGTGTTGGTGGAGGGGTGGGGAAATTAGCAGTTAAGTACAGCTAACATTCTTTGGGCCAGATTCTAATATCCTTACTCACATTGAGGGGCACCTTGAGGTCAATGGGCTACTTGTGACGTAAGGTGTAAGAGTATATAACCTTGCACTCTGGGAGCTGACACTTCCTACTAAATGTAAAGAAAAAGAACAGTGAAAGAGAAATCTTTTATTCACCTACTGTACTATGTAAATTATTTTTAAATAATTAAAAATTAATATCTGAAGAACAGAAATTCAAGAGCCCAAAATATCTTGATGAAATCTCAGAGATCTAACTCAATCTGATCTGTGCCTACAAAGTCCATGCCTGATTCAATCCTGTGTTATTCCAGTTTCATGTAGGTGTAATTCTGTTGAGGTCAGTGGAGTCATTCTAGTATCAAACAGCTAATTCCAGCATCAGAGGTGAATCAAGCTCTTAGACTTTAAGAATGAGGTTTTGTAATTATTTATTTGAGCAAAATATTTTTTTTCAAATTTGAGCAACAAATAGATTTATATAACATATAATTTGTTTATTACCTTGAATGTTCTGAATGTAAATAATTAGGTCTCTGTTCTGTATTCAGCTCTGTATGTGAACACACCCTGAATATTCAGAATATGAATATTGAATTTGCATTTTCTTCAGAATATGATTCAAATTTGAAGACAAAGCCAAAGAACCTTTACTAGTTTCACTGGGATTGACATACTATTCACAATGAAACTAACAATGCAGAGAAAAAAGTTATTCAAAAACTTTTCAAAATAAATTCTGCCTTCAGATACATGCACACAACCTCTTTTGACTTCAGTGGGAGCTGTGTGTGCATATTAAAAGGCAGAATATGGTTCAATGCTTTTACTGGTATGGGGAAAGCCCATTATTGTATCAAACACAACACCCAGATTTGTTCAGAGACGAGTGACTTGAAAGAGAACTATACACCTACTGACTATACACTGAAATTGAGTAAGAAGGCTAATGCTCTGACAGCAGTTACAGCTAAATTTCTGATAGTCTACCTGAAGATCATAAAATACATCAGATAAATGAAGATAAGTAATGTTCTGTGAATAGGGGACAAGATAACAATATTTGAGGATGTCATGAGACACAGTCACATGTAAGTGAACCTTCGAACATCATGTACCATAGTTATGCCTAACGGATTGGTGTAGCAAATCATCCAGGGGGAGGTGTATTTCAGAACACCCTGGCTGCAGCATTTGCTGTAGAATCCACTCCTCCAGACACAATTGTGTTCCAGGCTCTCAGTTTTTATATAACAATTACTTTTCTAGCCCTCATGTTTTTGAAAACAAGTTTGAAAGTGTGAACCAAATGCAATGCAATGGTAACTACTTGAGTCCGTATTTAGCCTGAGACAACAGTTCTAAGACGTGTAAACCAGCCCTTTTGACTCTGAACCCTAAAGATGTAATTGTCCACACTGTTCACTAGTTCACTGCTAATCACTTTAGCAGGAACATTCAGTTAATATGCTTATTGCAACCGTTCCCCCAACTGCATCCCACACCTCCCCAAATCAAAATGAGTAACACTGTACTGACTGTATCATTCATTTTCCTATTTAAATTCAATAATAGCTTCACTTTTAGATATTAAACAAAGCGTCACAGTCTCTCTTCACTCTGCCGCACGGAATTGCCACAGAATCGAGGGACCTTGCCGCTGAATTTAGGTCCAACTTGCCATTGAGTACACAGGATTTTGAATATACCATTATCATCATCATATGATCACCTGCTCCATTTAGTCCACCTGTGGCATTTTGTACCCCAAAGCAACTCTCTGGCACCCCTATATTTACCACGGTGATATAATTATGATATGTTTTATGCCAAGTGTGTCTTGTAAGGTATCATTCTAAAGGTCTTGATCTCTTGAACATTAGTATCCTGTTGGATTGTATGTGCTGTCACTGCATCTGACGTTATGAATATTGACTATGTACCAGTATTTCAAATGTGTTTGCTCCTGGGGTAGCATCCACAAGGTAGTTTGCAACCAGTCTACCCAGCACATTGTGGTTGAACCATTCAAGGTAATGGCCCATTAAGAAACACAATAGGCCATGAAAGCAGCTTATTCCCACCTGACGGACTTTCCTGTGAATGTTCTAGACAGAATATGGGTTATGGCTCCTGTTATGACTCAAAGCATGCAAGGCCATGTGACTAGATCATGTGATACTGGAATCCATCTTGTGCCTGTACTTTTCCACTAACTGTGCTGGGGGCTTTTGTTTGGGACAATGAAGTTCTCTCCACATGGCAGAAGTTATAAAAGGGGGAAGCGACATCATCACCTGGCCTCACTCCCACTACAACTCAACATCTGGAAATACTTTAGGAACAAAGACTGAACTGGGGGTATGGTCCTACGCAAAAGGTGAACCTGCAATCTGCTTGTACTATCAGGAAGGGACACTACTTGATTCAAATCCTATCTAGTTTATAGAACTTGATTGTGTTTTGTTTCTTAGGTAATCTACTTTGGTCTGTACACTTATTATTTCTAATCACTTAAAATCTATCTTTCTATAGTTAATAAATCTGTTTTATATTTCTTACCTAAAACAGTGTGGTGTTTGAAGTGCAAAGGGAAATCTGCTCAGGAACAGGGACTGGTGCATTGTCCTTTCCACACTGAGGGAAGGGTGGACTGGGTAATAAACATATTCTGGCCAGGCTTTTGACCAGGGCAAGCATTCATGTAACTGCAGCTGGGTGTGTCCCTGTTTGTGTATAAGTGCAAGATCTGGAGAGGATTGCAGCTTATCACAGCCTCACAGTGTGAGGGGGTCCCAGACTGGTATGCCAGAGAGCTCAGCGGTACCCCAGGTCCAGGTTGCACCCTGGGGAAGTACATCACACCTCCCCGTTAAAATAAATCTGTGTGCCAAAGTCACCCAATACTGCTCATACTGAGGGTGCCCACCTCACACAGCATTCTGAGACTGGAGAAAGGTTACCGTAATTCTGTAGGTGAGCATCACACCAGCATTTTTTGGGGACTGATACAGAAGAATGCGGAAATTGCAGCAAGGGGGAAGGAATAACACTTCTACGATAATGATATTAACAACCTTACTAATGTATTTATTTGTCAGTGTCTAGAGTGGGAATGAGAATTGATTTATCTGTCATTATCACCTCCTTCATCAATCTGGTTCTACAGGCAGCAGGAAAGTGGCAGATTTGCAACAGAAAACTAGTACTATTGAACAGTAATAATATAAATCTCTCTCCCCCTTGCACTCTCTTTAGATATTTTATGCCACACATCAACTTGGAATGCGAACAACTTACAGGTCTATAAGCAGGTTGACATGAGACTGGAGTACATTTTTTAGAAGGACCTAATTAGATACAGACTCTTAAAGTAGTTAGATTCTTTAAAAAAATTTATCCCAAGTCTTCAGCTCTCTCTCCCTAGTCCAAAATAGCCAGGGTTGCTTTGAACATGTCTTCACTGCCCATATTTACTCTCTTCTTTCCTCCATTCTGACAGTAATGCAGGCCAGAGCAATGGCCAATGCATCTGGAAGGATCTTCACATCAGCATGATGTAAGTTTTGATAATCATCTAGAGTAATATGCATCCTCCTATCCCTGGCTGGTAAACAGTCTGAAAGTTGCAGCTTATGTCCTATTTCTCATTGGCATAAAACCATCAGGAATTTTAAAAAGCCCCAAAATCTATTTTAGAGTAATTTAGTTAAAAAAATTGCTATTGTCTTTAAAAAAAAAAAAAACTATCTCAGAAGGTTAACAGGGTCATACTGCATTGAGGCAGAGAGTGATTATATCAATATTAATAAGCTCAGTGAAGTGCCACTGACTCCAGCATAGTTTTGACACTATGCAACCCGACTAATAAAATAAAAACTAATTTTAAAAATAATTTACCTCCTGGAGACCTTAAAATGGATTTTACTAATGAAAAAACTAACATGGATCTTTGGTATCTGATAGGTGAAGCAAATGAGAATACACAGCCATGCAGCGGCACACAAAAGGATGACATGAAATAGGACAATCTGTCTGTTTAAAGGTTTCAGAGTAGCAGCCGTATTAGTCTGTATCCGCAAAAAAGAAAAGGAGTACTTGTGGCACCTTCGAGACTAACAAATTTATTTGAGCATCAGCTTTCGTGAGCTACAGCTCACTTCATCAGATGCATGCATACATGCATGCATGCATACATCCGATGAAGTGAGCTGTAGCTCACAAAAGCTGATGCTCAAATAAATTTGTTAGTCTCGAAGGTGCCACAAGTACTCCTTTCCTTTGTGTCTGTTTAAAGGTGCTTTTGTACTTTGCCCATCAATGTTTATACACAGAGTATTTCTGCAGTCAATTAAAGAAAACAAAACAAAAACGTAAGGGCTTGTTTGTGCAGTGAGTTGACCATTGATGACTGTTCTGAACAGTTTCAGAACATGTCCTTGGCAGTTGTGCAAAGCTATAGATGTTACAAGGAAGTGGCTCTGTATTGTCCAGCTGGTGCAGAAATAACTTACATCCCAATCCTGCAATGAGATCTGTACAGGCAGATGAGTACCTTTACCTGCACATAGCCCTAATGAAGTGACAAGTGCATGGATCCACCTGCATAGAGCTCACTGCAGGATCAGAGCCTCATTTGGCTCACGTATGTATATGTATTTGTAGCAACACCACTGACTTGGTTGTCTGCAGGGAATTGAACCTTGGACCTTTGTATCTAAAAGCATCAAAGGTATCAGCTCCTTTAGCTTGTAAACTGTAGCAGACACATCAGTCTCTACGTGTGGGTCATCCGCTAGAGGGGAACAAAGGCTCAGTCTGGTCAAGATGGCTCACATGTGTGTATATGCATTTTAGCAGCCCTATGAACCCTTTAAACACACCAAGACAACATGCAGATAAACAGGCCAGAAAGTGGAACTGACACAGGATGCTTAGGTCCAACTTACCATATTTGGGCATGCAAAGCCCAGGATGTAAGCCCCTGTTTAAACACCTAAATAAAAGTGGCTCCCATTTCAGAAATGCTCAGCACTGAGACATCCCACTAAATCCAATGGGAGCTGTAGTTGCTCAGTATCTCTTCAAAATAAAGCCACTTGTGCCTAAATATAGGAGCTAGGTGTCTAACTTTACACACTCACATTTGAAAATTTTGGCCTAAATGACTTGCATGATGACAGTGAGTCATGGGCATAGCAAGAAATAGAACTTAGGCATTTCTTTCTTCCAGTCCCCCGCTCAGTCCACTAGACCATGCTGCTTACTGTCATCTTTCACATTTTTATATCCACTCTTCCATAGTCACATGGTCAATTTTCTCATAGAGAGAATTCCACTGGCTTACGGTACACATCTACAGCTGGGAAAGTGCTTCCCAGAATGGGTAGACAGACATGCACTAGCTCTACTCACTTAGCCCACGAATAGCAGCAGCGTAGCCCGTGGTGCTGGAACGAGGGGCGCTGGGCGTGCTGCCACACCCCTTGGCTTGCAGTAGTAATAACAAAACACCAAATACATGGTTTCCCATGATCACTATAAAAATTGTTGCAGCACCCCTGAGCGTAGCCGGAGACAAGCCTTGGGCTAGCCATCTACATATGTATCAGGGGGTTGGACAGGTTTGTACTTGCATGGCTAGTCCAAGCCACCACCCATGCTAGCCCTGGCTACGTGGCTATTTTTAGAACACGTAAGCACAGTGAGTGTGTGTGTCTGTCTAACTGAGCTGGGAAGCATGTTCCCAGCTACAGTGTAGAGATACCTTTAGACAAGAATGCAGACTCAGTGGCCCTCTGTCAAAAATGAGGGGAAGGGGAGGACTGATTCATTTATTATGTGGACATCTACTGTGGGAACATTTTTAGCCTTTGAGAGATCCTTAGGGTATGTCTTCACAGCAATTAAACACCCACAGCTGGCTCATGGCAACTGACTTGGGTTTGTGGTGCTCAGGCTGCAAGCCTATAAAATTGCAATGTAGACGTTCGGGCTTGAGCTGGATCCCCAAGTACGGGGCTCTTTCCCCCTTGCCGATTCCTAGACCTTGGGCTGCAGCTTAAGCCCCAAACACAATTTTATAGGCCCACAGCCAGAGCCCCACAAGCTTGAGGCAGCTGAACCAGGCCAGCCTCACATGTTTAACTGCTCTGTTAGTCTTCTCTGTTACTGTGTGGGGTTGGCTGATTTGGGTCATGTGAGAAAATAATCAATGGTGGTTACTAAATAAGAAACTGAAAAGACCTCAGTGCCATGAAAAGCCTAACAGCGAGCTGCACTTGACAGGATTTTTTTCAGTGCCCCCCAACATTTTGCCTTTGTGGCTATCCTTTCATGGTGAACAAGAAAATTTTTGCTAAACTAAAAACTTGTTTGTAAATATCCAGATTAGGAAACTTCAGAGTTCTGGTTCCTCTGTCATAACTGATGACATCCCACAAACAAAAAGAATCAGGGGATGGGGTTAGACTGGAATGGGGTTTTTCCTAGGGTTCAATGGAGATCTGGATTTTGACCATTGCAAAGTTATGGGTGGTAAAGTTTTGGGGCCTATCTCTAGGTCTTTCAAACCTCTGCTTATGGCATTTGTGTTGTCACTAACATTTGCAGGAAGTCTGCAGCTCATATCTCCCCAAGAGCTCTGCTAACCCTCTCAAATTGTGTTAAAATAGTGGGCCAGATACAGCTTTTATCAAAGCAATGGATTTTGCATTAGCCTCCCCACTTTTTTTTTCCTTAAAGACTTACAGAACAGGGCCAGGGATTTTAAAAACACCACCTTTAGATTCAAAGGACACCCCAGCATCCTTGAAGAGCAGGACCTTTGTGAGAAAAATGGTCATATTTCAGAAAACCAGTGCTCACCAGTCTCTGACTCCTCCTCCTCCTCCCCCACCTCTAACAAACAAACTGTTAAAGACCAAGATGACTCAGATATACATTTCCCCCCCCATATACACAGGGCTTTTCATTCTGTTGCTCTGTTCATTCCTCCTAATCATATTTATTCTCTTCCTGTGTCTTTAGCCCTTTGTGCCTGGCATTCTGACGTCAAAACATACAGAACCCTTTTTTCACTCCAGCTCAGGAGTTCACAGATGGAGACATTAGCACCTGCATAGCTTATGTCTAGGTTTTTTGGGGGGCAGGGTGGGGGGAGAGAAGGAGACATCTGGAAAGGCTGCCTTCAAATCCTTGATTAATTTCCTCTGAAGATAAACACGTTGGCTCACTGAATGCTACAGCTAGAAAATTAACTTCTGACCCATCTGGAATCCTTATCAAAAAGTCTTGTGTGACTTTTTTCATCTATAAACATCAAAAACTTTTGAACTACATTGTTTTATTGGCCATTGTGATGTGCCCTTTCTAAAGCTATAAACTGAGAAAACTCCCACAGTTCGCATGATTCATTTTCTCATGAATGTCACCTTGGAAATGAGCTATATCAGGCTGCTTGCTTACATGGAATTTACCTAAAATTCTGCATGAGCTATGTATTGAATAGGCCTCTCTTTTCACCTGGCTCTAATTTAACTTGTGCTTTGTGTTACTCTCTGTATGCCCATGATCAGTGGATATTTATTGTGCCACTGGTTTTTGTGTTATTGTTTGACCTGGAGCTGGCTCAATTCTTCCTTACAGAAGGCTTTGGGCTCTTTCAGTGCTGCAAGACAAAGGCAAGTTGTACCCAGAGCTTAATACTACTGCAAAACTGCCAACCAGGCCCTGACATGTTCCATGCATTTGAGTGGATGTCCCACTGGAACGCCTGCCAGGACACCAGGCAGAGGGAAAACAGCTAAGGGGTTGACTGCCTCTGCCTCCATAGAGGTCATTTGTCTTGTCACTTCAACATTTTCTGAGCAGTTTTTATTCCGCTTGGTACTATTTGTTGGAACAATTTATTCTAGCCCTCTTTTCTCATTACCAACCTCACAGTGGTCCTGTGTGCTAACCATCTGCCCAGCCCTTTACCCTCAATACCTCTGAGCAGCCAGGAGTTTGTTTTTAGCACTCGTACTGTTCCTATGATGAATGGTTTTCATTAATGATGCATATCTATCCATTTATGAATTAATCACACACGACTGAGGGATAAGCTCAGATATAATCTGATGATTTCAATGTTGCCTTGATGAAGTATTCATGAAATAAAGGGACTACGCCTTTATAAATCACAACAACTCTATTGATTTTTTGTTGTTTTTTTTGCTCACATTTTCAACATGAACTTATAATTTTTTGTGTGGATCAAACAGAAATGCCATGCACGATGAGACTGATATATTTTTCATTTGTATGAGTTTCCCATTTTGCTTTGGGATTCTGTACATTCCTACCTGATGGAATTCTACACTGACTGGAACATTTTCAGCATGAAAGTGAGTCTGAGACCATTATTTTAATATACATAAAACTATTGGCATTTTGACCTCAAACTCTGCAGCTTGTTATTGTGTACATACTGAAAAAATATTGATTTGGGGAATATTACCATTTGTTAGTGGCTAATTTAATGGACTTTGCAATACAGGCCTTGATAGCATTGCCCCACTTTATAATAACACATCTGAAAGTAACTCAATGGATCATGAATTTTACATTTGATTTGCAGTGAATCATCTTTGCATGTACTTTAAAAAAACAACCCAAGAATAGTGCACAACTGTCCCAAATAAGGCACGGATCCTGCAAACTCTTAAGCACGAGTAGCATTATTCACATCAGTAGTCCCATTATTTGAAATCTTAGTCCCAGTGAAGTCAATGGAAAAATTTTATGGACTTCAGTGTGCACCAGGATTTCACCCATTGTCCGCTAGTGAATGGAGCTTTGCTCATTCACAGCAACTGGCTGATTATGTACACCTTATAAGAGGTGTGCACTATGCAGCTAAATTATCCAGATACACATGTTTCGCACAGCTCACTATTTATACTGTGGTCGTGTCTATAGACTCCAATCAGAGATCAGAGCCTCTTTTGCTGGGAACCTTACCTATATACTGAGAAGGGATACCCTGCCCCAGGTAGTTTATCTTGTAAATTGTTCTTCCAAATGTTGCTGAAGAAGTGTTATTGTTGGTAAATATTTACAGGGTGAATTGAAATTTGCAATTCCCACAGTCTCTTGCAGACGAAAAGATGCTAACAAGAATTGAAATTTTCAAACATTTCAATGTCAGAACCATCAAAACAAACAAAAAAGTCTTGCAAGTTTTTTATAACAGGAAAACTGTATGGTATTCACTCAAATTCACTCAAACTGCTCAAAACAGCTGAATTGTTTTTGCTCAAACTTTCAAACAAAAGTCACCTAAGGAAACAGAGCAGACCTGGAAAATATCAGCCTGTTAGATGAACATTTTGCAAAATGATGAACATTTGGAAACAGTAGGCTACACTTGATATATTTCTGTATAAGTCAGGGTTTATGTTCTAAATCATACATATAATTGTACACACACATGCAAACACACACCAGAACATCATGTACATTCAAATACACATATCTACATATTATATGCAGATATCTAATATGTACATGTAAATAAAGAAAGTTTACCTTAACTTTGATCTCTAGCTCAAATCACAATATGTATTTTTAATAAAAGTATTATAAAAAGCATGTGCATTATACTTATTAGAATACTTATTAACTGGCATGTATATACTGTCTTTCCTCCAATGATTTCAAGTGGGTCAATATTGTCCTCATTTTCAAAATAGAGAAACTGAGATACTCAAGATCGCATGTGGTGACAGAGCTAGGAAATGAACCCAGGTTTCCTGACTCTCAGTTCTCTGTTCTGACCAAATAGACAATACTACTACTATGAATCAAAAAACAGGACAAGCCCTTAAGAAGCTCAGCTAACCAAATCCCAAACAGGTCGTACAAACTAATTTCCAATAAAAAGCCTATTATTCTCAAAAGCAAATGATACGCTTAAAAGAAAAAAAATACAGTATTAAAAAGAAAGTACTGCCCAGGTGTCATCAGGGAGCCGACTACTGAAGGTGAAGGACATTGGTGAGTGAATGCAATCTGAAGTCATCATACATCTTCTGTGTTTCAATAAGCATCTAATCGACCTTAGTATATCTACAGGATAGAATACTACTAATGTCTAATACCATCAATCAGGACACACTACATGTTTCAGAGTAACAGCCGTATTAGTCTGTATTCACAAAAAGAAAAGGAGTACTTGTGGCACCTTAGAGACTAACCAATTTATTTGAGCATAAGCTTTCGTGAGCTACAGCATCCGATGAAGTGAGCTGTAGCTCACGAAAGCTTATGCTCAGATAAATTGCTCAAATAAATTGGTTAGTCTCTAAGGTGCCACAAGTACTCCTTTTCTTTTTGCGAATACAGACTAACATGGCTGTTACTCTGAAACCTGTCATTATGTAAGGCACTGCATTTAGCCGTATGGAGTGGAAATCTATCAACTGCATGAAAAAACTTGTACAGATACAGACAGACATCATCTTCCTTTCCAAATGCAAACAGATGGACATCGTACCAAAAGGACTGCAGGTAAAAAATCCATTACAATCTACATACCACACAGACTATGCTGACAGCTTGGGCCACACGCTCTCAAAGAAACTGCGGAACCACCTGATCAACATCCTCTACAGCAAACGGGGAAAGACAAAGAATGAGCTCTCAAAAATGGATACTCTCATAAAAAACCAACCTTCCACACAAACTTCCCCGTGGCTGGACTTTACTAAAACGAGACAAGCCATTTACAACACACACTTTGCTTCTCTACAAAAGAAAAAGGACACTAAACTTTCTAAACTACTACATGCCACAAGGGGCCACAGCAATGGTTCCCTCAATCCACCCAGTAATATTGTTAACCTATCCAACTATACTCTTAGCCCAGCAGAAGCAGCTGTCCTATCTCGGGGCCTCTCCTTCTGCCCCTCCACCCCCACGAACATGATACAGTTCTGTGGTGACTAGAATCCTATTTTCGACGTCTCCAACTCAAGGAATATTTCCAACACACCTCTGAACAACATACTAATCCACAGAGACCTCCCTACCAACACTACAAAAAGAAGGATTCTAGGTGGACTCCTCCTGAAGGTCGAGACAGCAGACTGGACTTCTACATAGAGTGCTTCCGCCGACGTGCACGGGCTGAAATTGTGGAAAAGCAGCATCACTTGCCCCACAACCTCAGCCATGCAGAACACAATGCCATCCACAGCCTCAGAAACAACTCTGACATCATAATCAAAAAGGCTAACAAAGGAGGTGCTGTTGTCATCATGAATAGGTCGGAATATGAACAAGAGGCTGCTCGGCAGCTCTCCAACACCACTTTCTACAAGCCATTACCCTCTGATCCCACTGAGAGTTACCAAAAGAAACTACAGCATTTGCTCAAGAAACTCCCAGAAAAAGCACAAGATCAAATCAGCACAGACACACCCCTGGAACCCCGACCTGGGATATTCTATCTACTACCCAAGATCCACAAACCTGGAAATCCTGGGCACCCCATCATCTCAGGCATTGGCACCCTGACAGCAGGATTGTCTGGCTATGTAGACTCCCTCCTCAGGCCCTATGCTAACAGCACTCCCAGCTACCTTCGAGACACCACTGACTTCCTGAGGAAACTACAATCCATCGGTGATCTTCCTGATAATACCATCCTGGCCACTATGGATGTAGAAGCCCTCTACACCAACATTCCACACAAAGATGGACTACAAGCCATGAAGAACACTATCCCCGATAATGTCACGGCTAACCTGGTGGCTGAACTTTGTGACTTTGTCCTTACCCATAACTATTTTACATTTGGGGACAATGTATACCTTCAAATCAGCGGCACTGCTATGGGTACCCGCATGGCCCCACAGTATGCCAACATTTTTATGGCTGACTTAGAACAACGCTTCCTCAGCTCTCGTCCCCTAACAACCCTACTCTACTTGCGCTATATTGATGACATCTTCATCATCTGGACCCATGGAAAAGAAGCCCTTGAGGAATTCCACCATGATTTCAACAATTTCCTTCCCACCGTCAACCTCAGCCTGGTCCAGTCCACACAAGAGATCCACTTCCTGGACACTACAGTGCTAATAAACGATGGTCACATAAACACCACCCTATACCGGAAACCTACTGACCACTATTCCTACCTACATGCCTCCAGCTTTCACCCTGACCACACCACACGATCCATCGTCTACAGCCAAGCTCTGCGATACAACCGCATTTGCTCCAACCCCTCAGACAGAGACAAACACCTACAAGATCTCTATCAAGCATTCTTACAACTACAATACCCACCTGCTGAAGTGAAGAAACAGATTGACAGAGCCAGAAGAGTACCCAGAAGTCACCTACTACAGGACAGGCCTAACAAAGAAAATAACAGAACGCCACTAGCCGTCACCTTCAGTCCCCAACTAAAACCCCTCCAACGCATTATTAAGGATCTACAACCTATCCTGAAGGATGACCCAACACTCTCACAAATCTTGGGAGACGGGCCAGTCCTTGCCTACAGACAGCCCCCCAACCTGAAGCAAATACTCACCAGCAACCACACAACAGAACCACTAACCCAGGAACCTATCCTTGCAACAAAGCCCGTTGCCAACTGTGCCCACATATCTATTCAGGGGACACCATCACAGGGCCTAATCACATCAGCCACACTATCAGAGGCTCGTTCACCTGTACATCCACCAATGTGATATATGCCATCATGTGCCAGCAAAGCCCCTCTGCCATGTATATTGGTCAAACTGGACAGTCTCTATGTAAAAGAATAAATGGATACAAATCAGATGTCAAGAATTATAACATTCATAAACCAGTCGGAGAACACTTCAATCTCTCTGGTCACGCGATTACAGACATGAAAGTTGCGATATTACAACAAAAAAACCTCAAAACCAGACTCCAGCAAGAGACTGTTGAATTGGAATTCATTTGCAAATTGGATACAATTAACTTAGGCTTGAATAGAGACTGGGAGTGGCTAAGTCATTATGCAAGGTAAGCTATTTCCCATTGTTTTTTCTTACCCCCCCGCCCCCCAGACGTTCTTGTTAAACCCTGGATTTGTGCTGGAAATGGCCCACCTTGATTATCATACACATTGTAAGGAGAGTGATCACTTTAGATAAGCTATTACCAACAGGAGAGTGGGTTTGTGGGGTGGGGGGGGAGGGAGAAAACCTGGATTTGTGCTGGAAATGGCCCAACTTGATTATCATACACATTGTAAGGAGAGTGATCACTTTAGATAAGCTATTACCAGCAGGAGAGTGGGGTTGGGGGAGAGAAAACCTTTTGTAGTGGTAAAACACCCATTTTTTCATTCTTTGTGTGTATAAAAAGATCTTCTATACTTTCCATAGTATGCATCTGATGAAGTGAGCTGTAGCTCACGAAAGCTTATGCTCAAATAAATTGGTTAGTCTCTAAGGTGCCACAAGTACTCCTTTTCTTTCTACACTTACTGTAAGTCCCTTGAGCCAGAAGCCAGTCCAGAATGCTATCTCAAATTCCTTGTGTAAAATCATGATGTAATAATAGTAATAACAACACAGTGGTAAGTTGTTTGTTTTAGATCCCCATTTGTCCAAAATAATGGTGTGCCTGAAAACTGACAGAAGTATGTAAATGCCATTTCAGTTTTACTATGGACTGTTTAGTTTGTAACAGTATTTGAGCCTTTAATTCTAATGTAATTAATAAAAAATGTTGAATTTCTTTGTCCATTACAGCAATTCGCCTTTGTTTCTCAAAAAGATACAGCAAGGGAACCTTGTCCAGCATAGGGTACATTTGTGACATCTTTAATTCTAAGTTATATAAAACGTAGAAAAATTAACTTTATTTTTGTTTGTTTGCCCTATGGGTATAGAACACATTAAACAATGTTCAAAACTAAACTAATCCTCTTATGCTTATTTATGGCCAGTGCTGTACGACTGGCTGCTCATGTTTGTTTCTCAAGAAGTCTCTAGCATTACTTTGTCATTTTTATAGATGTGATACCTGATCTGGTGAGATGCTGTCTGCACCTGCAAGCTGCCCAGCTCACTTGACTTTGTTTTCATTTCTTAACATCTCACTGACAACTTGTGCATTGACTGCTCTTCAGCCATTTATATTTAAAAAAAACGCATGCTCTCTTTCTAGCCAGTTTCCAGATCACAAGTAAGAACCAACGTGCTGAGTAGCGTTATAGTAGCTTTTCATTGTCCTTCACTTCATCAGTTTTCTTGCTCGTGGGTTTACTGATATTTGGGAGTGCTACAACTGTTTCCTTGAGGTTAGCTCAGAGAAAATCTGCATGAATAAATGATTTTTTTGGTTCGGCTCTCAAAGCTAAAAATCGGGGGGGAGAGGGGGAATTGTTTTGCTTTGAACTAAAGTGGATTTTTTTTTTTCAGTTTTACTTGCAGAAATGAAAGGACAAGAAAAAAAAAATCATTTTGGATCTAAAAAACCACCCAAATGAAACAATGACAAAATACCTGAAACAAAACAAAAATGGGGTTAGTTTTTTTTTTTGGGTGGGGTGGGGGGGTTGTTTCATTTTCAGGTGTTTTACAAAAATATTTAAAAAATAAATACGTCTAAATTTGGAAGCAAAATATCATTTAGAAACAAACCATTTTGACTTTTTTGAAAAATAAATTTCCATTTTTTTCCCAGCTGAAACTATTTGCTGAATTCAACCCAAATGTGCAAAGTTTTGGTTCCCTGAAAAATGAATTTTTTGACAAATTTACTATTCACAAAAACAAAACAACAAAATAGATTGCCTCACATACATTTTCACTCATGTCAAATCTTTTTACCATTGTATCCAACTCTTTCCACTGTGCAATGATTCATTTCATATTTGCTGAATTAATTTACATTTCTTCCCTCGTTTCCACAGAAAAGAAGAGACTCAACATTCTGCAACACTGTCAGAATGAAATTTCTCCCAAAATGTTGCTTTTTGCCAAATGAAAGATCAGGATACTTGATGCCCCAGGCTGAATACAGGACATGCTTGTGATGGGTAAGGAAAGAATATTGACTTCTCCAGCTCATGTTTTCATGGGAAGGATTATTTGCTGGGTAGGACAGCTGTCTACAAACTGAAGGCTTTGGCAGGCAAAATGTAGTGGGAGGGCAAAATTTTAGCAGAAAGTTTAATTGTTTTATATCTATCTGTAAACCATTCATGTCACCAAGCTGTTTGCAGAGTGATTCTATTTCAGAAGACAGCCAACTATATTAATGCACTTAAAAACGCCAGGAGTTTCCCTAGTAGCTGACAGAGAAAAGCTTACACTTTTGGTAAGCACTTGCATAGGTACACATCAAAAAGCTAGTCTGTCTTTCATTTGCTTGTAAAGCTCGAATGCTACCTCCTCATTCCTCTCTGCTAATTTATGGTCAGAAAACAATTTCCCACACAAGCCAAATTCTCAGCATTGTAAACCTGCTAAGCACACACAGATCTCAATCTCCCATAACTTTTTAAAGTTCAGATGCAAACACATTAGCTGCTTCATCAACAGCAAATCTCTCTTCCTCTCACAATTTTAAATTTGAGGCTGTCATGGTATCTCTGGAAACAGCACAATCACTTGTCAGAGGCTGGCAAATTACCACGCAGACCATAAATCTGCTTAGCAAAGCATTCAGCTTTGCTCTCGTTAAAATTCCACATAGAGAAGTACCTTCACTTCTGATTTGCTTAAACCACATATGCAGGCAGTGCTCTGAACTCTTCACAAGGCAGCTGCCTTTAACCTTTTACTTTTCACTGCTTTGTTTTGATCACATTTTGCAACTAAACGTAAAAGTTCCTGCTTCTTCCATCACTAGTTACAGAGTGTTTGCTTGCCAGTCACAAGCTGCTCTATCCTCTGCCAGCCAAAGGATGTTTTTGATGTACTTGGCTTCACCCAGAATCGCTGTCCTTCTCTTGCCTTCCAGTTGCCTTTTGTTTAAATCCGCCAGATCAGGCACCAACAGTTTTCCCTTTAGGCTCCATTTTGTTGATAAAATCTCTACTGAATGTTTGACAAAACAAACAGAAGCTTTTCACATGAGCCTGCCTCCGCTGTCAGCTGCTGGAACAAGAAACATGTCATGGTCAGGGAATGTCAGATCAGACAGAGAGAAGCAAAGTGTCTGGGATAGCCCTATGCCCAGGACAGTACTATCATGCACAATGAGTGAGGAAAATAGCAATAGAATGAATAATCATTGTAATGTTCTACATTCATGTAGCGCCTTTCATCCCAAAGAACACCAAAGCACGTTACGTACTTACAGGCCTAATCCAAAGCTCATTCAAATTAATACAAGTATTATCATATACTTCAGTGGCTTTGGACCCCCAGGACCTACTGGTCTGTTCTTGGAAGGCCCTTACTCACATATGTAGTTCTCACTCGTGATGACAATGAACTACTTGCATCAATAAGGCTCATGTACAGGCTGCAGGATCTGGCCCTATATACATACTGCATCATTAAAAGGCATCAAGTTTGCTTAGAGGAAGCAGACAACTGGAGCATAATATGCAGCACTATAGCATTGGGTCAAGGAAAACTTTCATCTGGGACTACTATGCCACCTTTTTTCCAAGGGAGCCCTAAACTTTTAGAAAAACATCCGAACTTGGTTTAAAAACTGTCAGTGATAGAGAATCCACCATGACCCTTGGTAAATTGTTCCAGTGGTTAATTACTCTCACCATTAAAAATTTACACTTTATTTCCAGTCTGAATTTGTCTAGCTTCCACTTGCAGCCACTGGATCATGTTATACTTTTCTCTTCTGCTACACTGACGAGCCCATTATTAAACTTTTGTTCCCCATGTAGGTACTTATAGACTATAATCAGGTCACCCTTAATTTTCTCTTTGTTAAGCTAAATAGACTGAGTTTCTTGATCCTAACACTAGAAGGCCACCACCAATGTCCTTCACTCCTAAATCTATTTAGAAGTGCACAGGGAGCCTTGCAGAGCTGGAATCAGCAGCATGTAGGTGGCATGCACCCACTGCATGGGTTCCCCAAATTCTGCACACACACCCTCCTCATGCAGTAGAATTTGACCAGTTCTGATGAAAATGGGGGTCCTCTGTGCCTATGAATGAAGAGTCAGGACTTGGGTCCTAGAGGTTTTCTGCAATTTGTTATATTTCCTTTCCCTAGTGAATCTTCCATAAGGGTCATCTGGAGCATTTGCTCACACAGTGTTTTACTCTTCTAATACTACATCTTGATAGGGTTTCTCTTAGCACATGTTTTACCATTCTAATAGTATTTAGAAGGACTATGACCACCACCTTTAGGAGTATGCCCCCATCACCACCTGTGTGTTTATAGCATTAAGTTAATCCAGTCTATGAATACAATGGGCAAATCTAAAAACTTTCTCTGATTGCTTTCCTGAAAGAGAGAGCCAGTTTGGAGTCAGGCTCTTAAGCATCAGTGACAGGAGCTATAGCAGAGAGAGTTTATCTTGTCTCTGCTATTTCTGCTTCTAAATTGGAAATTGTGGTTACTTCAGCATCCTAGACTACTGATACTACAATGTCAATGCAGTGGAACCTACAGACAGCCACTTACAAAAACCCCACAGATCTCCACACCTACCTTCACAGATTCAGTAACCACACAAAACACACCAAGAAATTTGTTATTTACAGCCAGGCACTCATATGCCACAGAATATTCCTCGAGGAGGAAGTCTGCGGTATACACACTCAAAACAGCTTTCACCAAACAAGGACACTCCACCCGAGGAGTAGATCACATAATCAAAAGGGCCACCCAAATTCCCAGAGAATCTGCTTCAATATGGAAATCAAACCTCTTCTGACCTCACACCCCTAGTTGTCACCTACCACACCACACTGGAACCCAGTAAACAATTACAACCCATATGCAATGAGGACCCCATCCTGAAAGAAATCTTTCCTGAACCCCCTCTTCTGGCCTCAAACAACCCCCCCAGCATCTTCAAGCTCATCACCAGAAGCAAGCTCTCCACAGGCCAGGGCACACCAACTCAAAGTGGCACCAGATCCTGTCAGAACATCAGATGCAAAACCTGAGACATATCTCCACTGCTACAACACCCACCCCCCACAAACATACACACAGACCTTTCACGATCCATGGATCCTATGCATGCCTACCATACGTGCTGTACCTCATCAAGTGCCCTAATTGCCCCATAACAACTATATGAGTAAAACCAGACAATCCCTACTCTCTCAAATGAACTCACACAGGAAAATGATAAAAGACAAAACACACCGTCACCCGTGGGTGAACACTTTTCACAAAGCGATCACTCTATATCTGAGTAAGTAATCCACTAACTCCTTTTTTTTGTCCTATGATTGCAGAGGTGTTAATGTGCCACTCTGTATTGAATGGTCCCTTACAATATGTGCTAACTACTTATACTAAACAATCTGTTCCACCGTGCATTTTGCTGAGACTCTGGAAGTACCTTTCCCAGACCTGAAGAAGAGTTCTGTGTGGCGTGAAAGCTTGTCTCTCTCTCACCAACAGAAGTTGGTTCAATAAAAGATATTACTTCACCCACCTTGTCTCCCTGCAATTTCAAGACACTCAAGAGACACCAATAGGCTCTTCTGTGTCTTTTGACAGAGAACTGGCTTTCCTCCTATTGGCTACATAACTACTCATACAAAAGATGCCAACCATGACCAGCTACTACCCAGTATGAATTAAAAACTGGGTTGGGAAAAAGAAATAACTGGCTTGGCAACGACAGGTCAAAGCCAGAATGAGATCACTTCTCAATAAGCATTATTAACAATTACTTGAAAGATAGCACAGGTTTTACTGAAGTGCACACCTAATACCTTCCAAGTGGCCAGCATTCTGAAATCACTGTTTCCTGGGAACCCTTCAAAATTAAAATAAAAGGTATTTAAAAAGATTATTTCCATCTCTTTGGAATCATTAAACAGTGCAGAACTGAGTTATTTTGTCTGCATGGAACAAAATGAATGCAGTACAGAATCTACATGAAATTTTAGATTAAGTGATTTAGGAAAGACAAATAGACATTTTGTAGGTCAAACAAAAACAATATAACTTGCCTCAAAGTAGCACCAGAGTCACTATTTAAATCACTATTTCTTTAAAGGCAAATATCTAAAAGAGAATGTCCTTGGACTCTCCTACACCAGCTTTGTGCCCATTGTACTCATCAGAAACAACATTACATGTGCTCCAGGTTAAGACCTCTTTGACTTTTTTACATTACGAGAGAAAGCTTCATGATGCTGTTGAACTGAACAGGAACTCTGATTCACCAACAGTGTTTAAGTCACGGGGACTTTTTGACGCAGCAATGGCCACAATTACATTAAAACATCTCTGGGAAATCTTAGTTCTAAATTAAAACATCAAGATATTGTCACAGCTTACATAAATAAGAGCATGCTTTTAAAGTCTTTGAACTAAAACCCACAATGCATTGAGAAATGTGGAAGTATACCGAGTACTGGTAATGTAATGAACTAACAACCGGATCCAGCGCCAACTGAAGTCAATGGAAAGACTTCCATTGATTTCAAAAAGATTTAGCTCAGATTTATGCTACATTATTATATCATAGCATTACTACTAATTCAAAGAGTCTATTTTCCCATTTTTGCTCTCCCCCACCCCAAAGCACAGGATGGGGAAAGTGGGCAAAAGGGGACAAAAACATATCCAAAAGGGACAAAAACAGATAGGGGAGACAATAAGTGACCTATTAAGTGGATGCAGATTGTGTGAGGTGTTGGCCATCAGTGGCTGGTGAGGAAGGACCGTTGTAAGCATAAATATATGCTTACAAATTTTGAGATATAAAACTAGCTACTGAAAGAGATTTCATAGAAAAAAAGTTAACCCATCATTCAAGGGCTGAAATCAGAAAAATCACCCAAATAAAAGACAGACATTTACAAGTGAGCTACTATACATACTCATAAATCTTTAAGTTTGCACAGCTCTTGATGGGGATCACTCCTCATTAGGAATTGCACTGAGACCACAAACTCAGTGAATAACTGTCAGGTGGTAACTAAAACCTTTTGATCATTACTGACTTGGGTCAAATCCAAACCACAGGTCCTCGCTGTGCAAGTTTCACAATAACCTTTCTTTCTGCACTTCTAAGGTTCAGAATGATCTTATAAATGCCAGTTTAATTTAGTGTATCTTAGATCTCAGCTTATAAGAATTGCTGATTTTGTTCCCAATATCTCATTATCAATTCATTTATCATCACCACACTCATTTTCACTCTGTCTTAGGCTTGACCTGTTGATGATATCAGCTCATTTTTTTTTACAATGTACTACATCCTAAAGACATTTGCTAAAACATCATCTTTTGTAATCAGGTCAAGTAACTCTAGAAAATTTCCTTCATTGACTGATTCTGTGGACTCATCATGGCCTCTTAGTACATTTTTTTCCGCTCCTGGCACAAAAGATAATGACTTCTATTACTGTGCTAAAATATCATTTTTAATTATCAGTCATTTTCTGAAGCTGCCCATTAGTTTCCATGTGACGGAGTGGAGTATGTAATTTATTTACCCTGGAAATCTCAGCCCAGTCACAGTATCTGATAGTCAGTAAGGACAATGTTTTTCCTCTAGTTTTTCGGTGTGGTTTGACTGAGACCCAAGACATTTAAGTAATTTGACCAAGATTACCCAGTGAGAGTCTCTACAGATTTAATGCCAGGCACTAGGGGTGGTGGGGAAGAGGGGAATTCTCATGCCTACATGTCCTCAGGGATAGTTTTGCAGTAAGGCTGACACCACCCTAGAGCTACTGCTTCCCTTCCCTAAAAGTCTGTGGCCCTAAGTGCCACGATGACAGTTTGCTTGGCATCTGAGGGGACACGTAATTTTTTTTAAAAAAACAAAGGCAGCCAGTCAGAATATTTGCGAGAACTTGTATCTACCACAGCAGATTAAGTTGCTTGCTGTTTGAGCACTAAAATCGTGCAATTGACCAGCTTTGTCCTCATTTTGCAAACACAAGGGATTCAAAGAATATGCTTTAAAACTGTGCGTGGTCCTCATACTGCAGTCAGGGCACCCCCTGCTCCAGTCCTCTAGATCACACGGTCTCTTATTTATTCACAGTGCCTGCAGCACAGTGATTGTTACTGTGATAACCATTTATATCAAGTTGCTTATTTTACCCCAGGATACCTAAGAGACTCTTCATGCAAGTGAAAAACAATTTGAGACATAGATAGAACTATACTGAGAGGAAGCACAGTCTTGTGGTTAAGGCACTATCTGGGACTCAGGGGAACCTGGATTCCGTTCGCAGTTCTGCTATAGACAATTCACTTAATCTTCTGTGACTCAGTTATCCATCTGCTCAATGGGGACAATAATTAGAACTGGTCAGATTCCCCTGTCCCCTACGGCAAATGTTTGCTGTTTGCCCCCCCCCCCCCACACACACAGACACACACACACACACACAAAGAACCCCCAAAACTAAAAATAGCCTTAAAAATAATATTTACTTTCTCCAGCCCAAACACGCTGAAAGCTGTGCAACACAGGAACTGTCTCTTACTGTGTGAATGTATGCCTAGCACAATGGGTTGAGTGCGAGCCTATAGTTGCTTAGCTAATATAAATCATAACAACAACAATCAATCAAAACATTGGATGACTTTTGTCATTGTGACAAATGGTGTATGTGAATTGTCCTACTTCCAGTTCTTGTTTGTTTGCTGGTTCCTGCTCCCAGAACAGAGAGAGAGAGAGAGAGAGAGAGAGAGAGTCAGTCTGTGGCATTGGTACTGGTATTGGTATTACTCAGGATCTGCTGCTAAATATCTGCCTTTTGGACTGTTATGTTTTGTTCAGACTGTTGCTGACTTAACCAGTTCATGATTATTACATGTGTTGATTGACAGCTTACTTGTGTGTCTTGCTTTTTTGTTGGTGGTGGTTGCTGGAATTGCTGTTCTGGGATGAATCTGTAACAGTCATGTATGCCTTTCAGAGGCATATTCCTTATTTTTAAACGTTTTCTAAGCCAGCTAAAAGGAGCTGCTTAATACTACCCAAAAGAGAAAACGTGAGTGTAGGGGGCAGGGAAGAGAGAAGGGGGTATAATTTCAATGCAATTTGCAAAACTAATTAAACAGAATTACCAAGGTGTTGGGGTAGAGTCCTTTTTCCTTTCCCAGAAATGCAAAGAAAAAAAACCTGCCCCAATTTCTTTTGGGTATGCACTTAAATTAGGCTCTTGTAATAGTGTTTTGATATGTGGTAACACCTTGGAAACAATGGCAATCATACAGCAGCGTTCTGTCAACACTACTAGGTTAATCTTGAAAACCATGCAATGAGCTTATGTCCTCACTTCTGGGCTTCTAGTGGAGACATCTTGGGGAGAAAATAGCCTTTTGTTTCCCAACACTACTGACTATAATTTGACTTTTTATTGCAAAGATAGTTTCACTTTCTGCTTATAGTCACTTTGGTTCTCGTGTACTTTATAGTCTCAGTTTGATCATTGCCATTCTCATGTACCTGCTGTTCTCTTGCAATGTTTGGATTTCCAAAACAACAGCTTAGATTTTTTAAAGGATTTGTTTTGTTTGTTAGGATTTGAAAGTCAGGAAAACATTTCCATTTATAGTTATTTAAGAAAACAAACACTCAAAATCCTAAATATTTAGGCTTAAATTTCTTTAACATCATCCTATTACATTAATAACGAATGTGAACTCAATCATGATAGGTTTCAGAGTAGCAGCCGTGTTAGTCTATATCCGCAAAAAGAAAAGGAGGACTTGTGGCACCTTAGAGACTAACAAATTTATTTGAGCATAAGCTTTCGTGAGCTACAGCTCACTTCATTGGAGGTATTTTCCACTGATCCAGCTCGTCACAGTGGTACACTATTTATTTAATAACATCTGTATAACACTTAGGCCTTGTCTACACTACGAAATTAGGTTGAATTTATAGAAGTCGGTTTTATAGAAAGCGTTTTTATACAGTCGATTCTGTGTGTCCCCACACAAATGCTCTAAGTGCAGGTAGTCGGCAGAGTGTGTCCACAGTACCGAGGCAACCGTCAACTTCCGGAGCGTTGCACTGTGGGTAGCTATCCCGCAGTTCCCGCAGTCTCCACTGCCCATTTGAATTCTGGGTAGAAATCCCAGTGCCTGATGGGGCTAAAACGTTGTCACGGGTGGTTCTGGGTACATATCGTCAGGACCCCCTTCCCTCCCTCTCTCCGTGAAAGCAAGGGCAGACAATCGTTTTGCACCTTTTTTCTTGAGTTAACTGTGCAGACGCCATACCACAGCAAGCATGGAGACCGCTCAGCTAACCATCACCGTATGTCTCCTGGGTGCTGGCAGACGCGGTACTGCATTGCTACACAGCAGCAGTGTATTGCCTTTTGGCAGCAGACAGTGCAGTATGACTGGTAGCCATCGTCGACGTAGTCCAGGGTGCTCTTTTAACCGACCTCGATGAGGTTGGAGCACCTGGGCAAACATGTGAGTGACTCAGCCAGGTCATTTCCCTTTTAAGTTTTGTCTCATGGCGATTCAGTCCTGCCGGCAGTGCACTGTCTTTTAATCTGCAGCCAGCAGAAGACGATGGCCAGCAGTCATACTGCACCGTCTTCTGCCGAGCACCCAGGAGATGACGATGGCTAGCAGTCGTACTGCACAGTCTGCTGCCAGCAAGATGTATAATGATAGATGAAGTGGATCAAAACAAGAAATAGACCAGATTTGTTTTGTATTCATTTTCTCCTCCCTCCGTGAAATCAACAGCCTGCTAAACCCAGTTTTGAGTTCTATCCTTGAGGTTTTGAGTTCTATCCTTGAGGGGGCCATTCTGTTTCTCGCAAAGCCACCCCCTTTGTTGATTTTAATTCCCTGTAAGCCAACCTTGTAAGTCACCCCTCCCTCCCCCAGAGCAATGGCAAACAATCATTTCATGCCCTTTTCCCTGGATTGCCCGAGCAGGAGCAGATACCATAGCACAGCAAGCATGGAGCCCGTTCAGCTCACCACAGCAGTTATGACCATTGTAAACACCTCGCACATTATCGTGCAGTGTATGCAGAACCAGCACCTGAAAAACCAGGCGAGGAGGCGACGGCAGCGCGGTGATGAGGACATGAATACCTTTTTCTCTAAAACCACATTCCCCCGCAATTTGGAGATCATGGTATTTATGGGGCAGGCTCATGCCGTGGAACACCGATTCTGGGCCCGGGAAACAAGCACAGAGAGGTGGGACCGCATAATGTTGTGGGTCTGGGATGATTCCCAGTGGCTCCGAAACTTTCGCTTGCATAAGGGCACTTTCATGGAACTTTGTGACTTGCTTTCTCCTGCCCTGAAGTGCAAGAATACCAAGATGAGAGCAGCCTTTACAGTTCACAAGCAAGTGGCAATAGCCCTGTGGAAGCTTGCAATGCCAGACAGCTACCGGTCAGTCGGTAATCAGTTTGGAGTGGGCAAATCTACTGTGGGCGTTGCTGTGATGCAAGTAGGCAACACAATCATTGAGCTGCTGCTATCAAAGGTAATGCTACTCTGGGAAATGTGTAGATCATACTAGATGGCTTTGCTGCAATGGGATTCCCTAACTGTGGTGGGGCTATAGATGGAATGCATATCCCTATCTTGGGACCGGACCACCAAGGCAGCCAGTACATAAACCGCAAGGGGTACTTTTCAATGGTGCTGCAAGCCCTGGTGGATCACAAGGGACGTTTCACCAACATCAACGTGGGATGGCCGGGAAAGGTTCATGACACTTGTGTCTTCAGGAACTCTGGTCTGGTTAAATGGCTGCAGGAAGGTATTTACTTCCCAGACCAGAAAATTACTGTTGGGGATGTTGAAATGCCTATAGTTATCCTTGGGGACCCAGCCTACCCCTTAATGCCCTGGCTCATGAAGCTGTACACAGGCACCCTGGATAGTAGTCAGGAGCTGTTCAACTATAGGCTGAGCAAGTGCAGAAGGGTGGTAGAGTGTGCATTTGGATGTATAAAGGGTCGCTGGCGCAGTTTACTGACTCGCTCAGACCTCAGCCAAACCAATATTCCCATTGTTATTGCTGCTTGTTGTGTGCTCCACAGTCTCTGTGAGAGTAAGGGGGAGACATTTATGGTGTGGTGGGAGGTTGATGCAAATTGCCTGACCGCTGAATACGTGCAGCCAGACACCAGGGCAGTTAGAAGAGCACAGCAGGAAGCGGTGTGCATCAGAGAAGTTTTGAAAACCAGTTTCATGACTGGACAGGGTACTGTGTGACACTTCTGTTTGTTTCTCCTTGATGAAAACCCACCCCTTGGTTGACTCTAATTCCCTGTAAGCCACCCGCCCTCCCACCTTCGATCACAGCTTACTTGCAAAGGAAATAAAGTCACTATCATTTTAAAAACATGTATTCTTTATTAATTGATTATAAAAATAGGGAGATAACTCACAAGGTAGCCCAGGTGGGGTGTGGGAGGAGGGTAGGAGGGAAGGAAAAGGCCACTTTAAAACTTCTTGAATGCCAGCCTTCTGTTACTTGGGGTGTCCACTGGGGTGGAGTGGTTGGGTGCCCGGAGCCTCCCCCACCGCGTTCTTGGGCGTCTGGGGGAGGAGGCTATGGAACTTGGGGAGGACGGAAGGCGGTTAAGCAGGGGCTGCAGTGGCAGTCTGTGATCCTGCTGTCATTCATGAACCTCCACCAGACGCCAGAGCATGTCCATTTGATCCCGCAGTAGCCCCAGCGTTGCCTCATGCCTCCTCTGATCTTCCTGCCACCACCTCTCCTCACGTTCATCGGCCACCGTCCTGTACTCTGCTATTGTGTCCCTCCACAGAGCTCTGTCAGTTCTGGACGACTGCATTAGCTCAGAGAACATTTCATCGCGCATGCGTTTTTTTCGCCGCCTTATCTGAGATAGCCTTTGGGACGGAGGAGGGAGGCTTGAAACATTTGCAGCTGCTGGAGGAAAAAAAGGGAGTGAAGTATTTAAAAAGATACATTTTACAGAACAATGGTTATATTCTTTCACAGTGAACAACACTATTCACATTACATAGCACATGTGATTTTGGTACAAGGTCGCATTTTGCATCTTATATTGAGTGCCTGCGGCTTTGGTGTTAGAGATCACACACGCAGGGCTGGGCAACAGAATTTGGCTTGCAGGTGGCCATGGTAAGCCATAGTCTTTCGGCTTCTGCAACCCTCATAATAGCAGCCTCCTTTCCCATACTAAGCAAAGCCCGTTGAGTTGGCCATTTAGTGCTGCAATTTTCCTGTTAACGTGCAGCAGCAGAAACCAAACTAACCCCCTCCCCACATCCAATTCTCTGGGATGATCGCTTTTCCCCTCTCCCCACTGCCTGGCTGGTATCAGGGAAGATCCCTGCTAGCCAAACACGAACAGCTCAGCGCCAATGGCCCCCGCTCCCACTGCGTGGCTAACTGCGGGGAGGATTTCTTTTCAGCTGCAGGCAAACAGCCCAGTAGGAACGGGCACCTCTGAATGTCCCCTTAATCAAATTCCCCTATTTCAACCAGGTTACCATAAACGATATCACTCTCCTGAGGATAACACAGAGAGATGAAGAACGGATGTTGCTTGAATGCCAGCAAACACCAGTACCATACGCTGCCAGGCTTTGTCATGCAATGATACCAGATTACTTGCTACTAGCATGGCGTGGTAAAGTGTCCTACCATGGAGGACGGAATAAGGCTGCTCTCCCCAGAAACCTTCTGCAAAGGCTTTTAGAGTACCTCCAGGAGAGCTTCATGGAGATGTCCCTGGAGGATTTCCACTCCATCCCTAGACACGTTAACACACTTTTCCAGTAGCAGTACTGGCCACGAATGCATCCCAAGTCCTCAGGGCTACTTAATCATTAAAAAACGCTTGCTTTTATAACATGTATCCTATTTACGAAGGTACACTCACCAGAGGTCCCTTCTCTGGCTTCGTTGGGTTGGAAGGGTATTTCAGTCAGAGTGATAAAAAGATTCTGGCTGTCGGGGAGAACGGTATGCTCTGTGCTCTCCCCAAGCTCGTCCTCCTCCTCCTCCTTATCTTCCCCATCTGCAAAATCCTCAGCCATTGCGGAGAGTACCTCATCATCAGAGCCCATGGACAGGGGTGGAGTAGTGGTGGCGTAGAAGCATGCAGCTCAGCGTAGAAGCGGCATGTCTGGGGCTCTGTCCCAGAGTATTCGTTTGATTCTTTGGTTTTCTGGTACGCTTGTCTGAGCTCCTTAAGTTTCACGCGGCACTGTGTTGCGTCCCTGATGTAGCCTCTGTCCCTCATGGCCTCTGAGATTTTTTGAAATGTTTTGGCATTTCGTCTTGGAATGTAGTTCTGATAGCATGGATTCCTCTCCCCATATAGCGATCAGAACCAGTACCTCCCTTTCGGTCCATGCTGGAGCTCTTTTTCGATTCTGGGACTGCATGGTCACCTGTGCTGATGAGCTTGCCTGGCCAAACAGGAAATGAGATTCAAAAGTTCCCGAGGCTTTTCTTGTACACCTGGCCAGTGCATCCGAGTTCAGAGTGCTGTCCAGAGCGGTCACAATGGTGCACTGTGGGATAGCTCCCGGAGGCCAATATCTTCAAATTGCATCCACACTAACCCTAATTCGAAATGGTGATGTCGATTTCAGCGCTAATCCCTTCGTTGGGGAGGAGTACAGAAATAGTTTTTAAGAGCCCTTTATGTCGAAAAAAATGGCTTCGTTGTGTGGACGGGTGCAGGGTTAATTCGGATTTAATGCTGCTAAATCCGACATAAACTCGTAGTGTAGACCAGGCCTCAGATGCCTTATGTGTGTATATATTTATACTTGATCTTTGAGTAAACTCAGATGAAAAGCGCTAGAATTCTTCCTCTCTAAATTCCCCCTTGCAGTTTTAAGTGGATACAGTATTCTTTTTCTGTTCCTGCCCTAAACTTGTGTATGCTAATTAGAGTTATGTTCCACCCCATGTTCCACCCTGTCTTCTCTGCACATAAGTTGTATAAAAGGTTCTTACATTTATAAAGTACTTTGGAATAAATACCTATAGATAGTGTTTTTCATTCAAACAGATTACAAAGTGCTTTTAATATGGTTATTGCTAATAATGATAAAATAAAGAATAATATAATGGAAATAAGAACTGTGAGACATTCACTTCATCCATTCTTTGCACAAAACATATTCAGCGTTCAAGTCTCTTAAGCCATCAAAATAAGGCTTATGTGGGACCTGTGGTTCTGACCCTGCAAGTTTAACTTTACATACTTTATTCAGCAAGAAACTTAAGCACATGCCTAGTCCTGTTGTAGTCAAGAAGTTTAAAATTAGCTGGAAAGTGGTTCATTGACTTCAGTGAGACTGATCATAGTGCATAAAGTTAAGAACATGTGTTAATCTTCAGAGGATCAGGGCTTTAGTGGTGCCTAGGTCTTCTGCTGACTAGCATAGGAATGAATTTCTCCCAATAAGGTGCCAATCCTGCAAAGCATTTAAGTATGTGCAGAACTTGAGCACATGAACAGTGCCATTGACTTCATATGATGGGGCCTATGGGCTGTGAATTGAAGATGATTTTGATGCTTTAGAAAGAGGAAAGGTTGTTTTTGTTTTTAGAAGGTTTGGTATCAAGGTTAAGGGAGACAAAAAGAGTCTAAGTTGAACATCAGTGAACGAAACTCTACGTACTGCTTAAATTCTAGGAGAGATGTTAGCCTTCTGCACAAAGGGGAATTTCATCCTAGGATGATTTGTGCCTCCCCCAAGAATATGTTTTTTCACTGGTAAAGAAACCGTGGTGACTTGTTCGTGGGTAATGCTAAAAACTCTTGAGCAGATAGGAGGATTTTTAAGTAGAGACAAAAAGAAATAAAATGGGAGAGCTGTGAAATCATATAGGAATTTTGGGAGAAAATACTCTAGAAGAGATCATACGACTGGATTTTTAATTCTTCTGGGCCTTGTGTATCACACCAGAGATAACACCTGACACTTCCATGACAAATAAAATGTAGATTAAAATAGTAACAACAGCTAAACCTATTATAGTGAGAAACTGGAAAGTGTAGACAATGCTTTCTGAAGCAGAATGGACATTGGGCCTGATCTGGAACCTGCTGCAATCAATGGGAGGTTTGCCATGGAGTTAAATATCAGTAGTAATGAGACTATTATCCTTACAAGCTTCAGGCTAACATGGGTTATTTTCAGGAAACCTATCATTTATTCAGGTGAATAAATCACAAGTGAAGTAGTTTTGATTTATTTCCAAAAGTAGACATGAATCCAAAGCATGGCTTGTATTGTTATTTGACTTAGGTTTCTTTGTTTTTAACTGTGTGTATATATATATAATATATGGGTACAGCTCATCAGCAGGGTTAGAAACCTTACATCCACAGCTCTGCCATTAGCGCAACTGATAGCAGTAGGTAGATTGTCAGCATCTATGTGTATCAGTCACTAGAGAGAGATGAGGCACACATTTTGCAAACGGTTTCATGGCTATTTGCTGAGAGCAGAGGAACATTGAGCCATCCTGGGTTGTATTCCAAGCTCTGAGGGGAACGTAGGCTAGTTGTTGCTTTCTGTCTCCACAAAGCCTGACCCCTTCTGTCCCTTCCAAACTGTCATTGTGGCACTCTCCCTCATTGCCACAACCTTCAGGTGCTGCTCCTCTCACTCCTCTGCATTCTAGTCAGCCTGGCTCCTGCTCTTCTCCTTGTTGCCTGAGAGCACAGAAGAGAGAGTTTCCCTAAAACCAGTTTCTATGCTTGGCACCACAGTGGCTCCTGGGACAGCAATGTCAGGAAAACCCTGTTTAGTCCCAGTAGCCCTGAGCTGGAGTATGTTCAGTACAGATGCAAACTTTAGAGAATTTCACTGCCAAGATCTAAAACTGTCTCTACTGAGATGAACTGAGATTTTCAGAGGCTCTGACTGGGTAAATTTGGGCAGATTTTCAAGGGGACAGCAAAAGGAGAATCCAGACAGTAAGAACATGGATGTTATAGAGTGCGCACGCACACACACAATCTACCTATATGAAGAGACAGTATTGTATCTGAAACCAGTGGTTTTTCTACTTTTCCTTCTGCATGAAAAAGTAATAAAAAGGATATTTTAATAACTGTTATTCATCCTGCTGTTTCAAGCAGTTTTGAAAATGAGCCTTTTAAATCAACAAAGCATTTAATATGATAGCATGTGATATGAGAGGATATTACTGGTAATTACCAAAATGATAGAAAAATGACAGCTCTAGAGCAAGGCTGAGGAATGTATTTTGACCAGTAATTATCTTTCACTCCTAATGGCCTCCTTCTGAAGGTACTCTTATTATGATTCTTTGAAGACATTTGCTATGCAGTTACATTTGTTTATTCAAATTTTGCACAGCTGTGTATAGCATTCTTTTTATTAATCCTGCAAGAGACGAACAAATTATTTTGTGCTGAGTTTTGAACCATCAGATTTCACTATGTGAAGCAGCTTAATTTTCATTGAATTGTGACACATCATCTCAGGAAAAATACTAGAAGATCAATTTCAAAGACTAAGGTCTAGCCACTTCTAAACCTAATCTCTTAATAGGAAGAAGGAAAGAAACCTGTTAGCACATAAATTAGGAATCTCAGGAATATTTTCTGTTATCAATTGATTTCTGAGAACAGAATGAGTGTTTAAAGAATTTACATAAATTATAAAAAATCAGAAGGCTTACATTGCCTAGCCTTGCTTCTCAACTGAAATAAATGCACAGAAACACAGGCTGTCGGTGCACTGTATTTGAATTTCAGCTTAACAAGCAGGTCTGTGCATTCCACTCAAATGGTCAAGTACTGACAGTTTAGGACATCAATACATTGTCAAGGAGGGTTTGCAGCAGTTAAACCACATTGCACCTTGATTTATGATCATGATCAGGATTTATAACTATGGATGTGAGACTGTGAATAATCCAGTTTCAAATGAAGCCTGTGGGTAATTTTTTTTTTAAATATCCTTACAAGTTTCAAGGTAATGTAGCCTGTATTCAGTTCTATAAAGCACATGAACACACTATTGTTCAAAAAGCCTGATTTCCAAGACTGCAAGTGTACAGATTACCTAAGCTTGACACTATACCTGGCCATTTGCATGGCCATTATGTGGACTTCCAGTTTGTACTGTAAGCAATTTCAAAATCACTGGTGCTGTATTAATGTCCTCCAAGCTGAGAACAGACAAGTCATAAAGGGAAAATTAAGCAAAACCAAACAATTGATGCAAATACAGTGCTCCTTACTCCAGTTAAAGGCTGCCAATTAAATTGTGGTCCAAATCAAGGACTGGGGACTGAGAACCCCAGAGACTGCATCTTCCTCTGCAAACTACAATGGCAGTTGTGATCAGCAGGATGCTTCAGTCTCAGGCCACTACTCAATAAAGCACTTAAGCACATGCTTACTTTTAAGCATGTGCCTGAGGTTAAGCATGTATTTTAATTTCCTCCCACCAGACAGCAGAAAGCATGGTGCTGAAACTGCGGGCACATGACTCAATCCATTTCCAATTAAAGTCTTCAGAAAGACACCCACTTATTGGGACTGGATCCAGCCATTAGTGAAGACCTTTTTATAACTAACTTGTGGAGCCAAGCAAATACCCACTGGAGATGATCTAATTTAAGAAGGTGATTAATAGATTTTAGGACTGGAAGGGGCAATTAGATCATCTGGTCTGACCTCCTATATCTCATGGGCTGAGATTCTGAGAAAGGACCTGAAGAGTGCTCACCTTCCTTTGTGGGTAGTCCATGTACTTCAAAATAATGTAGAGGGCACCCATACACTATTGGAATGGGTCATTTATAAATGCATGTACTTATAATTCATATATGTTATTTTGTGTTGTATTAAACTGCAGGGAATTAAAGTGAAAATGTGGGTGAGATAACATCTTTTATTGGACCAACTTCTCTTGGTGAGAGAGACAAGCTTTTGAACTTTTACATAGCTCTTCTTCAGGTCTGAGAAATGTACTCAGAGTGCCACAGCTAAATACAAGGTAGAACAGATTGTTCAGCATAAGTAGCTAACACATATTTCAAGGGACCATTCAAGACCAGTTAACACCTCTCCAGTCAGAGGGGGGAAAGGAGAGGGAAAAAAGATGGGGGTGGGCGGATTAGTGGGTTATAGATTGTTGTAATAAGTGATAAATCCAGTATCTCTATTATGTCTATGATTTTTAGGGTCTAGCAAGGTTATGAAATTAAGTTCCCAGGCTTGTCTTTTGAAGGAGTTATGCAGGTTTCCTTTGAAGGTGAGGGCTAGAAGGTCAGATATAGAGTGATCACTTTGTGAAGAGTGTTCACACCAAGTGATATGGTGTTTTTGTTTTATCATTTTTCTATGTGAGTTCATTTGAGAAATGAAGAAAAAAGGAAGCAAAACTTAGCAGTGACATGTACTTCATGGGCAAATGCAAGAAGCAAAACATCATTCCCAGAGGTTTCACCATCTGTAACCCTCTGACCACTACATACAACTTGAAATATGCTGAACAGCTCTGCAGAAGGACTTCAGAAAATCTGAGGAACCACTTACTGTACCTCACATACTCCAAAAAGGAGAACCGCAAGAAATCTCCACATGTTCCCACACACTGGAAGGGGAAAAAAAGGAAACTTTCCTGGAAAACATGCAAGAACCCCAAAACAACTATCAAAAAAACCTGATGACAGCCATCCAACACAGACAAAAAGTGGAACCAACTAGAACAACTCCACATCACCACCTCCGGGAGTAACCATGGCACCAGGACACACTATATGGATCCTACAAAACACCCAAACATCAATTTATTAAGACCACCCTTAATTGGAGCTGAATTATCTGAACTTCTGTCCCACCACAGAACCTGACGCCATACTAACGTGTGGAGAACTAGAAGAATTGTTCTGCTGACTCTGCCTTAAAGAATATTTTCACAGCAATGACAACGCTATCCACGATAATCACGTCCCCACTAACTCTCTCTCTCTATACACCAGCATCTCTCACAATGACAAAGTCGCTGCCTGTCTCAAATGTCTACAGGACAATAGACAAAACCTACATATCACCCCAAATACGTCACCAAACTCATCCATTTCATCTTCACCCATAACAATTTAACATTCTATAACCAACGCTTTGTCCAAACTATGGGAACAGCTATGAGTATTAGGATGGCCCGCTGGTATGCTGACCTCTTCATGGCCCAACTTGAAGAAGAATTTCTGGACAAATGTACCACAAAACCAACTATTTACCTGAGATGCATCAAAGATATCTTCATCCTCTGGACAGATGATCTAAACTCCCTCATACATTTCCACCAATACTTCAACAACCACCACCCATCCATTAAACTCTCTCTGGAATATTCCCACACTAGCAACAAGTTCCTGAACACCACAGTAAGCTTCAACAATGGAACTCTACAGACAACTATATAAAAGAAACCCACAGATCAGCATATTTACCTTCACAGATTTAGTAACTACCCCAACACACCAAGACATCAGTTATTTACAGCCAGGCACTCAGACACCACAGAATATACTCCAATGAGAAAGTCTAGAATATACACCTTAACACACTTAGAACCACCTTCACTAAACAAGAATACTCCACCAGAGAAGAAAATTATATCATGGAATGTTCAGAAGTAAGCTCCCCACAGACAAGGACACACCAATTTAAATCAGCACAAGACCCTGACAGAACAGGTGCAAAACTTGCAGAAATATCTCCACAGTTACAATGATCAACATCCCCCACAACACCCCTGTCAAGATCCCTGGGTCTTACATATGCCTATTGCAACATGTGCTGCATCTCATCAAGTGCATTAAATGCCCCCAATAAAAACTATATGGGTGAAATGAGGCAATCACTATGCTCTTTATTGAACCCACACAGAAAAATTATAAAAGTCAAAAACATCCTGTCACCAGTGCGTGAACACTTTTCACAAAGTGATTATTCTATATCTGACCTCTCAGTCCTCATCCTCAGAACGAAGCCTGCACAACACTTTCAAAAGATGAGCCTGGGAGCTTAAATTCATAACTTTGCTAAATACTAAATATGGTGGACTGATTAGAGACACTGGATTTATGGCTTACTGCAACCACTAACTTACCCCCCTCCAGCTGTTTTTCCTCTCCCTTGCCCCCTATGACTGGAGAGGCATTAACTAGTCACTTTGCCCTGAATGGTCTCTTGATATATGCATTAATTACTTATGCTAAACAATCTGTTCCGTCTTTTATTTAGCTGTGACACTCTGAGTACATTTTCCAGATCTGAAGAAAAGCTCTGTAAAAGCTCGAAAGCGTGTCTCTCTCACCAACAGAAGTTGTTCCAATAAAAGATATTATCTCACCCACCTTCTCTCTTTAATATCCTGGGATGAACATGGCTACAGCAACTCTGCAAACAACTCTGTAGGGAATTAGGACATTTCTTAAGAGAGAAGGGCAGTAATATAGACTCAGTTACTCTTTTAAAAAGTAGGTTGCTATTTTGTAACTCAGAACACCATTATGTATAATTAATTTTAACTATAAATGTAACAAAGTGCAATGATACTACTTGAGCACCTCAGTAATCAACTTCCCCACAACTTACACCTCATACAAAAATCACCAGAGTGACCAAACAACAACATAACACTCCAGTGTCCCTCTGCATAACTGCTTCCCAAACAAGGAAATAAGGAAGCGCAGGGCTCTGGTGGTCCAATGGTGGATGTGACTTACAGAAACAAGGACCCCTTATGCAGAACATCTTGCCAGCACATCCCTCCTGTTTATAACAATGGAACTCCAACTCAAGTTACACCTTAAAGCACATCTATGGAAATTTGGCACAGAAAGAAGGGTAGTCTATCAAATAACCCTGCCCAACCAATTTAGGGCTTTTAATATTGGCTCACACACATTAAATTCCACTTGGAAACTCTGTATGCCAGAGAATGTTTCTTATAAATTACAGAAGTCATTCTGCACCAAATGAGTCAAATAAGGGCATGACTAAGGATTCCTTATATAATCCATAGTAGGCACAAGTGTTGGTTGGAAAATCTTTAATGGAATGATTTTCTGAGACAGAATGCAGTTCCATCAAAATCAAAACGCTACATGAAATTACATTGCTTTAGCCAAAATTTTGTTTTGGAGAAAAAACAAAGAAAAAGAACTCTAACAATATAAAAACAACCCATCTCTGCAGTTTTGAAACAAAATGTTTATTTTTCACTTGAAACATTTCACTTCAATTTTATTTTGTATTATATTTTTTTTTATTACAGAGAAAACATTTTGCTTTCTTAAAACCAAAATTCTTTCAATCAACCCAGAACAATTTTTTGGGTGGGGGAGGGAAGGAACTTTCTTTCACAGAGAACTTTGAAATTTTCAGCTTTTGCTCCTAATTGGAATAAAGACAAACATCAAAATCCTTAATGAAATGGAATTTGTGTCTTCTGGACAGCTCTAGTAGGAACCTCTAAGACTGTGGAATCATATAATTTTGATATCTATTTTGCCAATTTGTTCTCTGATTTGCTTTGATTTCATGGTGAACTGTTGTAACTCTAAACAGCCCTGTATTCACACCCTGTATTATTGTAATAATCTTTGTACAAACTATGCCTTGTGAGGTATCATTTGAAAACTAATAACTCACTGATCATCAGTATTCTTGAGTGATATATATATTATATATGGTGTAATTTAAGAGTTATGGATATATGCTGGAATTATAACTAAAGTGTGTTTAACCCAGGCATGCCAGGGGGAGTTGGTAAACAAGTCTACTAGACAAAGGAATGTTTATTTGTTTTTCTGAGCAGCTCAGTCATCAGGCAGAGACAATAAAGGTCTATTTACATATTAGGTAAACAAAGCTATCAAGATAACAAGCACGGGAGGAGACAGCTTCCAGCAGGAAAGCGAAACTTTATCTGGGCTATAAAGATGGGGGTCTTAATCTCAGGTGATAAGCAATTGAATCAGTTGATTGTATACGATATTACTGTATTATAAAAGTTTATTGAGTGAGGTGTTATGAAAGCCTATAATACACCGATGATTAATATCATTGTGAATTTTATGTATTAACATTACATAAGGAATGATTAATACTTATTAATATTGTACTTTACAGTCTGTTACCAAACAAAGGGAGAAACAGGTCTCTCCCATGTAGGAGCTAAGGCAGCTATCTGCTTGTCTCCAGTGAAATTAAGCAAGGTGTGATCAAAAACAATGGAAGCTCCATTGACATAGAAATCATCGGGGGGGGGGAGGTGGGGGTAGACCATAGGAAGGGAAGAACAATATGAGGTCACCCTGCCTCTTGAAACAAGAACTTTGGAAGATATAAGCAAAGACAGAAACAATCTTTGGCATCCACTACTAGACAGACACAAGGGAACAGAGTTCTTGCAATCTGAGAAAGATGGGTCCTTCAACAAAGGAGGGAGGTTGAAGTCTCTGCGAAATGAATGTAGGTGAGAAACCTGCTTCAGCAATGATCTGTCACCAGCCAGCATCTTGTACGTCTGTGAAAGGTCCTGATTGAGGGAAAGGGAGATATGGCTGGGAAGAAGAATGATTGGTGAAAGAAGCCATTTTGAACACGTACCTTGCTAGAGTGAGCTTTTGTTTGCTTTTAACCATCTCTACTGTTATCTGTTTTATTTTTACTATACGCCAACTCAGTGCTGTGTTTGAAGGGAAGGATGCATTTACCCAGTTAAGTTAATAAGCTGTAATGTGATTTTGTCTCGTTAATGAAACACTGAACCTTCTTATTTCTCTGAGCTGTCCAGGAGATGATTGGACACTTCATGGCACATGGTTTTGGGGAAATTTGGGACTAGGAGTGTATTGGGGTAACCTTGCTGGTTGTAACCAAGGCTGGTGAAAGCCAGAGTGGGGCTGTAGACAGGCTACTGGGGTCAGCACTGCTGAATCAGGGGTGTCTAGCACACAGACACTTAGGGTGTAACCTATATGCCTGAAGGCTTACTGTGAGCATCCCAGGTTGGGAGCTACTATAGGAAAGTATTGTAAGGCACCAAGGGTTGCAGGGCAAGTAGTGACACAACCCTTTACTGGTCTGGATTGCACCACAAACCCTGTGAAAGATGTGCCTGCTTTCCAATAAAACGAGATCCTCCAGTGACATCCTCAAATCAGTGTCAACTGTATGATTCATGAGGTACTGGAAATAACATTGTACCATTGCTAACAGTAGGTCTTCGAATGTGTTGGCTTCCAGAATATTAACATTTCCTGATGATGCTTGGAAGATGACAACTAATGGGCTGATTAAAATGCATCAAGAATGGGGACTGACTGTTGCAGTTAGCTGTCCTGTGTGGATGCATGATGTTCTGGTGTTGGGGAAGGGGCCTATGAGTAAGGCTAAGATTTTGTCATGATATTTTTTAGTAAAAGTCACGGACAGGTCCTGGGCAAAAGAGAAAAATTCACAGAAGTTGTGACCTGTCCGCGACTGTTACTAAAAATATCCATGACAAAATGGAGATTTGTGGCTCCACACACCGCTTAAAGCCAGCAGCAGCCGGGGGCTGGAGGGTTCTCCTACTGGTGGCTGTTTGGAGCTCCAGGATCCACCAGAGGCGCTGGGAGTACCCTGCAGATCCCTGCCCCCTCTGGAAGCGGGAGACCCTGCAGCTCCCGACCACCATAGGCTGAAGTCACGGAGGTCACTGGAAATCATGGATTCAGGCAACCTTCCGCGACCTCCGTGACTTCCACGACCTCTGTTACTAAATTGTAGCCTTAACTATGAGACATAGTGTAAGTCTAGGACAAATTCAGAGGCAAAACAGAGAACTGATAAGTAAATCAAAAGTAAGTGTGTATGAGGAAGTTTATATAATTTATATACCAAATATCCAGAAGAATATGTAAATTAAAGTTAGTGGGGAGGCTAGTTTGACTTACGCCTCTTACGTACGCCTGTTAGTAACTTTTCCTGTTACACACCTCTCTTTGGGCTCCAATTAGTCTACAGCTACTTATTCTCCCTTCAATCTACTTGTGATGATTTTCTAATGTGTAACTTATACACTTTAGGCATCACCACTCAATATAGCCATGGTCCTGAAACTCAGCTGATATAAATAGGTGTAGTGCCACTGAAATCAACAGTTACCCTTACTTACAACTGCTGAGAATCTGGCCTCAGATGTTTACGGCCTTCTGAGGATGTTGTAATCTTTGTTCAAGGGAAAATGCCCCACATTCCCTTGGGGAACTAGAGCCAACTATTGGCCTAAGAATTAGCCAAATCAAAGACTGATATATAAACTTCCTCACTGCAATATTGTAGCCTATGGCTATTTCTTGGGCTGCTCAGTGATGTGTTTTTGATGGTTTGCATTTCAGTTAACTGTTATTGCTCTGAAGCGTGCATGCAGATTTGCAGAGCTTCATCTGTTTAAAGTTATGCTTTGAGGACATGCCTAATCCTCTTTGGGGATAAGTAATTTTTATTATTGTAGAGCGTGCCTTTTATAGGGTAATAGCTTTCATCAGTGTGGGAGACGTTTGCCATCGGTGAGCTATGAGGGCTTGAGGCCACTACTATGAAGGAGAGGTCCTTGGGGAGGATCCAGCTGCCTATGCTGTATCTTTACACTATTGCTATGGCTCATAAGAATCTTTGTTTCATTCAATTGTATTAAGCATATGGGGCATTAAATTATGCCTGGGGATCAAATGTGCTTATCTGAATGCTGAGTATGTGTGTGTACTATGATTTTGATTAATCATGTACTAAAGGGACAATATAGTTTCTGTAAATCCACTGCTACCTTGAGGTTTGCAAAGTCTTTTCAGAGTGCTATCCTACTCCATTTCTCTGTCCCCGCAGAGAGAGCGGTAAGTTACTCCTCCAGGAAAGCCTGTTTGTAGGAACCCCCATTGAGATTTCAGAAGTATTGTCATAGAGCCTGACTTGTGTAATTCCCTTTACTCTTGCCCAATAAGAATGAATTACTTCATGGTTTTCTCATACTAAAGCCATTATAATATGCTTTTACAATTTATGCCACTTATTACTGAGAGCATAGCAGAAAGAAAAGCTAATTAGATCATTCCCCTGCAAGGGATGGATGTATTGTAGTCCCCTAGAAGAGACTATAACAGACTAAACTGATGTTAGAGAGGAGTCTAAAATGCAAAGTTCAGATTTTGAACCACCTCAAAGTTGGTTGATGTTCATATTTAGGCTTCTGGTGTCATCCATAATAAAATAAGAGGAGCCAACAACAAAGTTGCATTGGAATTTGATTTTCAGTATTCAAGTTAAGGCCTATCTCTTATGTTACACTTTATCATAGCCAAAATACCAAGCAGAAATCCTTACTCTTGGACCAAATGGTGCTATCATCTATACCATGTAAATGCCAAGTCTGGTGTCAGGGCAGGCAGTGGGCAGCCTGCATTACTTACCAAGTTGCTGTCAGGAGATGTGTAGCAGAGTCAGAGTCAAGCCAGGTCAGGGTGACAGGAAATCAGTGTTCACAGCATAGCAAGGTCTGGGACAGATACAAGCAGACAGTCTGCATCATTGCTCAGAATGCTCCCTGTGAGGACTTTGTGGTTTATATACTGACACGGGGCAATCAGTGGGCTGCAGTGGGGCTGCCTCTCAGGCCCCACTGGGCAGTACTTCCTGCAGCATCTAGCTTCACAGGGTCCCCCAGCCTGAGCTCCTGGTGGCAATGTGGTACTATCAGCAGTGTGGAACTCCCACTGTCTGGTCCTGCAGGCTCTTACAGTGAACCTACAGTAATTTTACTGAAGCTAATGGTGTTGCACAGGCATAACTGAGAAGTGAATTTGGCCCATTATGAACATTTGGCCCATTATGAACACACAAGAAGGGTGTAATTCCCAGCTTGCATACACACTATAGCTCTCATCAAGCTAGTGTGAGTAAAAATCAGTAGTGTAGCCAAGGTAGCATGGGCAGGGACAGTAGAGGCATGGCTAAGCTTGAAACGGGTGGGTTTGTACTTGGCACAACTAAGGCATGCTGTCACTGCGTATGCAAAGTACTACTACCTACTCAGTGAAAGCTATCGTGAGTATATGTACACAAGCTGAGAATCATACCCCTAGCTTGTCATGTAGACATAGCCTTAATACAGTGGCTCTCAAACTTCTGTACTGGTGATCCCTTTCACACAGCAAGCCTCTGAGTATGACCCCCTCTTATAAATTAAAAACACTTGTTTATATATTTAACACCATTATAAACGCTGGAGGCAAAGTGGGGTTTGGGGTGGAGGTTGACAGCTCATGACCCCCCCCCCCATTGTAATAACCTTGTGACCCCCTGAGGGGTCCCGACCCCCAGTTTGAGAACCCCTGCCTTAATAGCTCTATGAACCCTGCAAAATGGAATTATTTCAAATGGCAAACTATTTTGCAAAATTGTTTTACCATTTTAAGATCAGCTCTAGGCCAGATCCCCAGCTGAAGCAAACCAGTTGTCAGGAGACCAGATCATAGGCAGTCATGCCTAGTGGGTCACAGCAGGAGTCAGGTCAGATGATGAGGCCAAATGCCAGAGACCACGGTCAAAGCAGAGTCAGAGATGAGAGCTGAAAGGAAGGACCAAAGTCAAGAGTCCAAATGTTAGAGCTAACGGTTGAGACAGGAATCAGAGCCAAGGGTCAGAACTGGGCTACCTGGAGTCAGGGAAGGCAGGAGCAAGACTGGGTGCAGAGCTGGAGCAGTACAGGAACAAAGCAAGAGCAGGGCTTGGAGTAAGGCAAGCACCAGGAGACAGAGAATCTACAGACGTGTAGTGAGCAGCTGCTGAGCCTCTGCAGCTACTGGGCTTAAGAGCAAGTTAGCCACCTGACTGCCTTAGCCAATCAGGGGGTTCTGCTGTAGACAGCTGTGCTTGTTGGCTGCCTGAGGACTGGGCAGGCACAGGTGCAGGCCGTCATTCTTGACACCAGTGTAGGTCTCTTGACTTTATTGGAGCCTTGTCAATTTACACCGGCCAAGGATAGACAATGCATAACTGTTACAAAATTACCCCAAACTCTGGAAGATGCTGCTCACTGAAGATGCTTCCTCATACTGGATAATGTATTGTGAAAAACACAAAGAAAATATATGGAATACGTTTAGGAGCCCCTCGGGGAATGGGATGATTTTCTGTTATTTGGGGGAAAATATTGAACTAATTTACAAAAGCAGGGCAAAGTATGGCAAGATGTTGATATGACATCTCCTTCCTCTATTCCAGGGGTTCTCAAACTGGGGGTCGGGACCCCTCAGGGGGTCGCGAGGTTATTACATGGGGGATCGCGAGCTGTCAGCCTTCGCCCCAAACCCTGCTTTGCCTCTAGCATTTATAATGGTGTTAGATATATTTAAAAGTGTTTTTAATTTATTGGGGGGGAGGGGGTGTCACACTCAGAGGCTTGCCATGTGAAAGGGGTCACCAGTACAAAAGTTTGAGACCACTGCTCTATTCAGTAAATAGCCAGCATCGTACAATCAGTGTAATTTTGGCTGCTATCCTGCAGTCAGATCCATGGGCATGTCACTCTGTGATGGATGTCTCTATAAGAACCTGGTGTGATATAAAGGTCAGTGGTTTCAACCTTTTTCAGTCTATGGCACATAATTTTATCAAAATAATTGAGCTGGGACCCATGATATACACCTAGCCCCTGCAGGTGCAAAAGATAATGGATTTGGATCATAGGATGATTTTTCAATCGTTTTGTGGGTGGTGGCTCGATAAAGGGAGGTGGTGGATATGGTGTGTCAGGCTGGTGCTGAACAGGGGTGTAGAATCTTCTATCCTCTCTCCCTCTTGGCTCTCCAGAGTGCATCTCAGAGCACAGGGACATGCTACTGCAAGGGGATGTGAAACCAGATCCAGACTCTTGAAGCAGTGTTTCCCAGCCCTAGAGCTAAGTTCTGTCAGGCCAGGGCTGGGAGTGGGGAGAGAGAAGGAAGCTGCTCTGGGATAGTGATTGGGACAGTACGCAGAGCAGGGGAAGGACAGCACAAGCAAGAGATGCTAATCGTTCACTCCCCTGCCGATACTTCCTTTGGATCCTAGCAACAGCATGATTTTGCAGCCAGTAGGAATAGACCATTGGGAGCTCCTTCAACTTACTTTTGGGTCATTCCTGACTGGCTGAGATCTGCTGGGACAGATAGAGTTAACTGCCTAATCCCTTGAACTGCACCTACAGAGGGCCATATTACAGGTTGAAAAAGAAAAATCCATGAGTGTTACACAATAAAGAAAATACTAAAATTAAAGCAAAGTTATGATGTAAAAATGTAATGCAATAGTGATACAATGGGCCATTGTGAAAAACTAATAGAATTAGAAGAAAAGAATAAAAAATTACAAGATGCTACACAGACTCTGATATACAGAAAAATTGTATGAAATTATATTTTAGTGTAATAAACAGTATGTGATCATATAGTTAAATACAGTTATCAAAATGCAAAACAGGACAGAACTGAGGTAGGTTGCATGCGTAACCTTAACTTCAGTATTTCTTGACTTTTGATTGCTTAACCTGAAATATTAACATACCATTTTTGTCGTTTCCAAAGCTTACAGAGAACAACTAACACTTTGGCTTGCACCTAGATATAACTTTAAATTCGGAGGTATAGCTAAGTATATGTTTGGGAAGATCAATATGGTACACTAAGAACTGTTAAAGATCTATTATAGAGTGTTAAAAGGCTGGTTGCTCAGTTCTGGATGTCTATTCTGGTTCATGGGGATAGTGTTCATAAAAAACACAAGTATACTTTAGTCAAGTGAACCTTTTCATGAATGGTGAAAGTTCACCGTCTCTCTCATGTGTACATACTATATCCAATGAACTCATAAACAACCCTTCTCTGGTAAAACAGATTGTAAAAGAACTCATGGAATTGTTCCCCAGCTAAAATGGTTAATATGGGAATTAAATCTGCAAATGTAATTGTGTTTTCTCATTTATAGGAGAGTATTTTGGCCAGTGGCTCTCAAACTTTTGTGTTGGTGACCCCCTTTCACACAGCAAACCTCTGAATGTGACTTCCATTATAAATTAAAAACACATTTTTATATTTAACACTATTATAAATGCTGGCGTCCAAGAGGGGGTTTGTGGGTGCAGGCTGACAGCTTGTGACCCCCAGTAATAACCTCATGACTTCCTGAGGGGTCACGACCCCCAGTTTGAGAACCCCTGATTTAGGCTTATCCAATTATAATTATTAGTTGTCTAAAAAAGCTTTGAATATGATTAAAACAGTAAATATCCATTCACCTGAGTTTCTATTGCTATCAGATATTTAGGAATACATATCCTTAGCCAAACCTTTGAACTTTTTTAAATTAAACATCCTTTCTCTGGTAAAACAGATTATAAAAGAACTTGATAACTGCAATAATCTTAGTTTATCCTCACTTGCCAGGCTTAGTTCAGGTCGGGGTGGGCATTCCTCTTTTCCAGGTACTCCCTATTTCACTTCCCTTATGGTATCCTAAAAGAGTGCAAAGTGACTTATCAGAATTTGTGTGAGCTGAGAGAAGATAGAATTAGAATTCCCACCTAAAATAAAATACTAATGTTTTGAATTTCCTAATTTATTTTTTTACTGATTAGCACAACCCTGTCATGCATTAGATTGGTAAATTGATATAACAGAGCTCTTCTATAACACTAGAGTAATATTGGGCAGTCTCAGATCCTGGAAATACTGCTACAGTATATTCCTTTTTGACTGGATCTAATAATTTTCAATCAAAATTAACAAACTGATACGTCAAATGTACCATATCAATCTGGCTTAAAGGATTTAGAATTCTTAAATATACTCTTAGACCAACATTTTTGAAGTTTGATTGTGACAATCAGGGTCCAGACACTGAATGGGAGAACAGGGTTTTTGAACCACAAAGAATAAGCAGTTGAATCAACCGATTGTATACAATGTTATTGTGCCAAGAAACATATAAAGTAAGGTCTTTTATGAAAGCTTCTACTGTTCTAAACTTTATAAACATTGAGATATGTTTGCAGGCTATAGTTACGAACTCATATATTTGTATCCATAAAGAACAGGGCTCATAAACTTCAGCTCCACCTCACAGCAGGACAGTGAGCGATCAGACAGGAAGAGGCACCTCTCCAAGCCAGGTGTTTGCACAAAATCAGAACCAAGTAATAATACATTGTACAACCCAGGAAAATACATCAATGGGAAACTAAAGTTAAGGGAAAGACACTGAGACAACTGGCGATTTCCCTGTGACGGGTTCCACTCAGAGTGCCACCTGGAACTGGGGTACCACTGAGTCCTCTGACCCACCAGCCTGGGCTCCCCCTCACATTGTGCTGCTGTGACAAGCTGTACCCCGCTCCCGGTCCTACACTTCACAAAGGTGGGAACACACCCAGCTGCAGTTACATGCAGGCTCTCTGACTAGCCACTTCATGAACCAACAATAGAAAGGCTACAGCCAAGGTAACTCTCAGCTCCCCAGGCACGCACCCCCTCTGGAGCATAAACCCAAAATTAGATCAGTGTAAGCTCATAGAGTTTGCCCCTCTCTCAATGTGAAGAGGAAATACACTGTACCTGTGTTAAACCAAGCTGAGATTTTTCCTCAGACACTTCACTTAAAGGCACACTGGATTTAATTTAAAACATAAAACAGGTTTATTGACTAGATTTTAAATGATTATAAGTGATAGCAAACAGATCAAAGCAGATTACCTAATAAACAAACAAAAATGCAAACTAAGCTTAACATACTAGATAGATTGGATATGAATTAGAAGTTTCTCACCCTGAGAGATGGTACAAGCAGGCTTGAAGATTCTTAAGGGACAAGCTGCACTTGCTTAACAGCTTGGAATTCCGAGGTCTTTTGTACACAGGCTAGAAATCCCTTTAGCCTGGGTACAGCACTTCCCCCAGTTCAGTCTTTGTTCCTCAGGTGTTTCCAGCAGTCTTCTTTGTAGGGAGTGAAGAACAACCGATGATGTCACTCCTGCCTTATATAGTTTTAGCATATGGCGGGAACCCTTTGTCCCAAACCTCAGCTTGTGGAAAAACACTGACATCCCAATATGGAGTCCAGAGTCATGTGGCCTGGTTACATGCCCTTGCATACCTTGCTGAGTCATAGCAGCCATTACTTACCGACTGTCTGGAATGTTCACAGGAAGGTTACGTTCTTCCAGGGTCCATTGTCTTTGCTGATGGGCTATCAACACTGTCTGGCTTCTTCATTGTTGTACCTGAAAGGCTGGCTGTGGGTGTTTTCCAGAGTAAGCCCATTTGAAACACAGATTCCTAGTTAATATTCATAACTTCAGATACAAAAATGATACATGCGTACAAATAGGATTATCATATTCAGCACATCATAACTTTTCCAATGACATCTTACATGACACATCTTGTATAAAATGCATCATAATTATACTATCATCATATCATAATAATATCACTATGAAGAATATGGAATGCAGTGTCACATTCCCACTTTGAATATCTATAGTGACTGAAAAAAAACAAAACCCTGCAAACCCCTTTAAAATGGACAGAATTTGAAATGAAAGGTATCCAGAAACTGAGAGACCGCCTTTAGGTGGGAAGCTGTCTATGAAATGCTGGATCCCACTTGTAGCTAGAGGGTATGCCGGGAAAACAGTTCAAAGGCAATACGTAACTTAGAGAAGGGATTTGATCTAATATGGAAGTGTAAAGTCTGAGGTTACATCATTATGTTTATTTACTGTGTAACTTGCATATGTTTGCTATTCCTTACCATTTCATCTTTGAATCTGTGTTTTTTTTCTATTCAATAAACTTTTTGTTTATTTTTATCCCAAGCAGGTCTCTGTCATGTAAACTGTGTGGAGTGGGGAGCCAAAGTAAGCTGGTGGCTTGGGGGAAGCTGGTTTCACACCTTCAGAGGTGATCAATCAGAAGGGAAAAGTCCAAGTGTCTGGTGGTGAAGAACTCATGAAGGACGGATTTGGGGAAACTCGGGACTGGAAGGGGTGTTGGTGTCACCCTGCAAGGTGTAATTAGGCTAGTGAGAGCCATGGAGAGACCTTGGGCAGGCTACTGGTGTCAGGGATCTGAGCACAGCATTAAGGCACCTCAGGGTTATAGGGCAGGAGGTGACAGAATCCCTTACTGGTCTGGATGATCCCTCAAACATCACATTGATGTCTAATATTATGCACCTGAATTCCTACTCCAGCACCTACAGTAACGAAGTTGGCTGATAGTCAGAGATGCTGAGCCACACTAGCTCCCGTAGATATTATGGGAGCCTCGGGTGGTCATCACCTCTTAATGCAATGTCATTTAAGTGCCAAGATATGGACAGAGGTGCCTAAATTTTGGCCTTTTCTTCTTCTCTTTACTCTGCATTATTCCACTATTGCCTTCAGGTGGGCATCTTTACCAGTCTGAGGATGGAATAGCCACAATTTGTGATGATCTCAGGTTTGTATTTCATAAGAAAGAAGGCAGCTGCAGTGCCCACATTGGCTCAGAAAAGACTAAAAGGATAGTGCCACATACTGAATCACCAACTCCACTTCCGTCATCTCCCCCAGCTTCTTAAATATCTGTCATCCAAGTACTGTTCTGACCCAGCCTAATCCTGTTTACTTCATAATCTATAGTGTGTGAGATTGTTGCAAATCACAGTACAAGATGTTATGGCTGCAGGAATTGGATAAAAGGCTTCCTGCAGAGTTTACCCCTTACATTAGGAGAGATTTTGCTAGAGTGCTCTGGCAATGAACCTCAATCCTTAAATATCCAACAATATGCTTTTTTAAAACTTTAATCTTTCCAGAGTAGACAAACAACAACAAATTGTTTAAATTTTGGAATGAGAGAAACAAATATCTACCATATCCAAGCTGAATCAACCAAAACTGACAGGATTTCTATCCAGAGGGGAAGTACATTTAACTCATCTATCCAAGTACATTTAAACCATCACTTCCTAACTGTGGGTGTTGGAAGATTCTTCTTTAGTCCACTAGTTTATCGTTCTTTTTACAGCCTTCAATTTTCTGAGATTTGTTCTGCACAGATAAGGGGCAACTGGCACCATCAATAACAAAAGAAGAGAAAATATTTACCCACTACTTATGTGCCCATTTTAGTTATATGGTCAGTATTGTTTTTGGTAGTCAGCTTTTGAATACACTAGAGTAATTAGATAAGATATTAAATATGAAGTCTAGAGCTCATTGGGAATTTTTTGGCAAGCAATCTTTTTGATTATTATTGAAATATGCAGATGAAAGATAAAACTGGTTGAAAAATCAAGGTTGGCTTAAACAAAGCTCCCAACTTGAGAAAATGTTGAACAAGTTTCAAAATTGTCAAAATATTTTATGTGGACATTTTCACAATGACAAATTTGGGTTTTCTGATTTGGAACAACTTTTTGTATCAAAATGTAAGCTGATTAGACTTTTTAAAAAGAAAAAAGCGAACATTGAAAGAATCATTGTAGTATTTTAAACAAAATGTTTTGATTGACCTGACCCCCACCCTAAGTAAGTTTATCATGTCATGAAAATTTGAGATTGACTTTCCATCCTGATCTGAGATGAGCAAAAATTTTGAACTCTTAAAAATATTCAACAGATGGGAAAACCATTTCCCACTCAGGTCTAATGAAGACCTCAGTTGTAGTAAACACTGAGCAAGGGGCACCATATTATTGTAATGATTTTGTTTCATATTTAATAAGGCTAGTAATTGTAAATGAGATCATTCAGTCATAACACACAAGCCCTAGTGGGGGAATGACAAAATGGGGCAGATCAGCAGGATAAAAGAAAAGCAAACTATAGTATATTTCACTTCCACTTAATATTGTTGAAATATGTCGATAGTACTAAATATACTCCAATAGCTCCATACAATTTAAATGCAGAATTTATATGAAAAAAGTCTCATCACTATAAAAAATGATGAATTAATTACATTATACCAAGAATAAAGAAAAGGAGATTGCACTGTGGTCCAGTCCAGCAGCTGCAGATGTTTTGGCAGCAAAGTGCATCATCAACATTAAGTTACTTTGCACAATGATGAACTCATGCAAGCCTAAAATCTCTCTCCATCTCCCAGGTGACAGGATCTCTCTTTAGTAAAATATTCTGTCTAGTTCAGCTTTATCAGTAACCCTCTTGCCAAGATGTTGCTTTTCTAGGACAAACCCCATGTACGCTGCAAGAAGTATTGGAGAAGACCAGAGAACCTTTCAGTCATTCAAGCCCCAATTCAGCAATATATTTAAGCACACTCCTAATTTTAACTCTGAATGGTCCCATCAACTTTAATGGTTTACAGTTAGGGATATAAGCCTAGATCCTCAAAGATATTTAGACATTGAAATCGATGGAAATTAGGAGCCTAAATACCTTTGAGGATGTGGCCAGTGCTCGCATACCTTGCTCAAACTGAGCCTCAGTCAGCAACAGAACCAGAATTTCATAGATATATGCTGATTTATAGCATCTGAGGATATGTCCTTATGTATCTTCATTATTTCTAGGGTTTCCATCAATGTGGCAAGTAACAGAAAACAATTCTGCATCTCTGTGGTAACACAGTTTTGAGATATTATAATTTTCTCAAACACCAGATCAACAGTATGAGTGACCAGATGGACTAAGTGAAGGCTAAGTATTGTCTGTCCTTCCTTCCTTCCTTCCCTTCCTCCCTCCCATCTTCTGCAATTTTGTAGTCTTTGGCAAACAGTTACACAAAACAGAGAGATAAACTTTTAAATCCCTGCTCTTTTCAATTCATGAACCATTCTACTGTCTAATCAGGATTGCTTGGTTTTGCTGTCTCATCGGCCTCATTGGCAATATCCCTAAATGGTGATTAGCACCCAGGACTACTTTCCAGAGACAGCAGCTGCTAAATAATGTTCTAGATATTTTACCTATTCTCAACTCATTGAGTACACCTGAGCACTATAATACAGTGCACACTTCTTACAGCCTAATGGTTGCTGTAATTACTGCAGACAAAAAATGAATTTCACAAAACAAATCGATTCAGTTTCATTAGATATTTTATCAGTTGTAATAGGCAGAAATTGAGGTCACAAAAACAGACATACTCAGGGCATCCTGAGGAATTGCCAGTCTCTTTTGAGGTAGGAAAGGCACTTTGAAGAGTGTTAACACCAGCAAGTGTACAAATGAGAAGGAAGAGCATGAGTTTTAAAGTCTTTTTTCCCCTTATATGTATATATAAACTTTGCAAACCTTCCTTTTCAGTTTAAAATCACCTTTAAATGGTCACAGCTTTCTATGTTGTGTGGACACTTGCTTTAGCAGACACCTACTTGCTCTTTCTCAGATGTCCTCCAGCGATCTGTTGTGCAATCCATTTTGTACTTTAAAAAATAAACCTTTTTTAATAAGCAAAATATGCATCATGACTATAAAGGGAATTAAAATTAAAATACACCTTAAAAGGCTACCAGAGTTGTAATTGCTCATTTCAGACACTGATATATTCCATTCTCATTGAGCCTCTCTCTTTATCCTGAGGCACTCATTCTTGTCACTTTTTCTCAACTTCCTTACTGAGACTGAAATTCTCCTGTCCGCTCAACAATAGAAATTATGGATGTTGGTTTCAATGCAGAAATGGTTTCTCTGCAGTTGCTTCCCTGCACTAGAAAGAGATTTGCCCCAGTTGCATAATGTTTACTCATGGGCCTCAACACTTCAACAGAGGGAATGGATTAACTTAAAAAAAAAAAAGTACCCCGGTTCCAATTCCTCCCAGTCCAAATCTGGCTGAAATGAAAACACAAATGCTGTACCACCTTTGAGGACATGTAACATTCACTTCAGAAGTAGAGCCAACAGACTGAAGTACATATGTTCTCACAGACGTAGTTACAGGTCAGAAAATAACCATAAGCAATAAAGAAAAGCACTCTCCTTGGCCAACATCAGTTTGGGTCAGCCATTTCTCACAGAATCAACCCAATGTCCATGGAATATACAAGAAAGAGTTGTATAGGGCTCCTTTCATATAAAGCCCCAAATATTACAGTTGATAGCTACATTCCTTGTCAGCATCCCATGAAAAAGCACTTCTCCCTGAAGAGCCAAAGAGGGGAGAGTGATCTTATTGTTAAGTGGGAGTATGGGCCCTAAAGGCCAGAATGAGAGGCCAGTTTCTCCATTCCATTTGTCCAGGCAGACAATAATTGAAGGAGTAATTGGGAGAGATGAAAGTGGTCCTGGGAGCAGAAAGTGTCTGAGAAAGGAAAGGCATGGGGCCACTGAGGGGGGCTGTGGAACCACTAAACTTAGGAGTTTGTAGGCCAGGATTTGAAGTATAGTCCCTTGAAAGAGCATTCTGAAACTAAGGAAGGGGCAAAGGGGGCTCTTTTGGGAAGTGGATGGTGTTTAATAAATTAGACTCCAGGAGAGGGGGAATATAATTTTAAGGACTCTGGGCATCAGTAGGTTACTTTGGGAACCTCGGAGGGAAACTGAGGTGGGATGCCTACAGGACCACACCAGGTCATGAGGGGGCATCCCAAGACAGCACCTGTCTACAAACACTAAGTGACAAATTCCTCTTCATTCAAGTGGACTAAGGATGTACTTGGCCCCCTGTGTGAAGTAGACTTTCCCATCCCAAACATCATATGCTCCTTTGACATTTTGAGACACGGGAGTGCACACAGAACTCCATGACCCCTAGAAAACTGTGAGTGAGACAAAGTAATCGCAACAGCAGTCTAGCTATTAAATCTTGTCTAGCCCATTACACCCACTTTGTGTGTCCTTGCAGCACTGGTGAGCTGCAGATTTCTGTGACTTTCTGTATACATTATGTTACTGTATGACAGGGACTTGTTTATTTGGGCATAGACTAGGGCTGGGGTTTCTTTTACAGATGCCAATTTGGTATATAGAGCTGTACTCTGGGGAGACAGTGAGAGGAATTATTTCTGTTCTTCTATCCTGTCTGAACTGTACTCTTGAATCTTGTATGTTTCTGTGCCTTTGGTCTGAAGGGCCAACCACAAGCATGGACAATATGTGCAGCCATATAGGTCATTAGGACTAGCTAACTACAGAACTGGCATCATTGTGAGCACATGGTAAAGGAGAGAGATACATCTATTTGGCCTGCAACCTCCTGTCAATTGCACCACTGATACTGTGTCACTGATATGCTGTTTTCCTGTGCAATGCTATGGAACATCTGACTTTGCACAGTTGAGGGTCAGATCAGTTGCTTATCTACCGCTGAGGATACAGAGCATGAACTGATAGAGAATAATAGCATGACTAGGTAGGTGAGGTGAGTATGTATCACAACTTTCTCATTTAGTTAAACTCACTTTTCATTACAAGCCATGTTCAAAGGAGCCAGAGTATCTCAGAGGGCCGCATGAAAGAGATGGGAACAGCACATCACTGAGACCCAGCTTTTAAGAATAACTGATATACTATGATGTCTCTCTCAGTCTGCAGGCAGCTCGAAACCAGTGGACTGATAACTTATGAAACTTAAGGATCAGAAGAGCCCAGAATGGCCATAAATCTTACCATAGTTGGGATGAAATGTAAAACACCATTCTTCATTATAGCCATCATACAATAAATACATAAGAACTAATCAAATAACTATTTAAACAATTAAACAATTTGTAACTATTGGCTCATGAAAGATTAAAGACACAACCAGAGAGCCACCAATTTTCTGTTGGCCTAATGTAATTTTTATAAGGTATTCAGACACCATAGTAGTGAGCACAATATATAAATACCTAGATAGATTACATTAGTCAATCATAATTTCTTCATCCTCTTCTCTATGTCCTCTCCAGATATATATACTTTTTCTCCTATCTTTCTTGCCATGTCTTCTTTATCCCATTTCCCCTTCTGAATGTAAGAACACGCCATAATTTTCACTCTTCCTCTTCCCCTCCTCCTGAGTCATCTCTCCCAGCCCTGAGTCTCATCATCAGTCTCCTCTCTGCCCTTTAAATCTCCTTTCCTCTTACTCCCTGTCTCCAGCTTTCTTTCCCCTTTTTTCCTCCTCCAGCAAAGACTGATGGGCAGTGAGATTCAGACCTAACTAGCAACTGCACTAAGCTGAAGCTTCCTCCTCAGGAGGTAGGAGCTTAGCTGCCTGGGAGATGGGTAAAGAAAGTATGCAGGGAGAGCTGGACTCGGCTTCTGTTATGCAGAGTGGAAAGGTGATATGAGAAAGTTTGCCTGCCCTATTGTGCTTTACTAACACTCTTGGCAAGCAAGATTTAGGACATGTAGATGGGTGGTGGGGAGAGAAAAGTTCAGAAGGAAAGGGGATCTGACCTTAACCCATCTACCCAAAGGAGTGAAAAACAGTACTGCTTAGAAAATAGTGCTGCTTTTTCTCCAGGCTGTTTGACTTAGGCCCCCTTTTCTTTCTGCTTTGGCTTCATTTTCTCTCTCTTCCCCTCACCCCACCCGCCATGACTACTGCCAAAAGCAGGGCAAGCACAGCACCAGATGCTACTGGAGTTCCCTATGTATCTGGAGTCTGAATTGCTATGTTTGCCAGCATGGAAGCAGTACTTCCTAGGTGAACTGAATAATTCATTTGCCCAACATGTTGCAAATTGTTGTGCTATTTGGATCATGAATACTTGTTTGCCCTTCTCTTCTGCGGGTCTCTGTCCAGAAGGGCAGAGATGAGCCATGAGCCAATTCTACATCAGGGAGCAGCACATCCTTCAAGCTGTTCCCCAGTTCAGCTGTTCCCTCAGTTCAAGAGCAGGGTGGGGCACTCAAATGCAGATATAAGATGCACACTCAGAGGGCACCTGCTTCTTTCAAAATCTCAGAGCCCAGGGGGTAGAGCGTGGGAACAAGCTCTACAATTTGTGATCAGCTCAGGTCAACTGTTCACCCGGTGAATGCGCTCGTGGATAGAGGATTGATGACACATACTTTGTGTTTTAGTGTCCATGGAATAAGCTCCCTGGAAAGGCAATAAAACACAGGAATAGGGGCCAGTGTTTCTGTCTGGAGGTCTGAATCAGAATTGTGGGGCTGTGTCATAAATATAAAGGGAAGGCTAACCACCTTTAAATCCCTCCTGTCCAGAGGAAAAACCCTTTCACCTGTAAAGGGTTAAGAAGCTAAAGATAACCTCGTTGGCACCTGACCAAAATGACCAATGAGGAGACAAGATACTTTCAAAGCTGGGGGGTGGGGGAGAAACAAAGGGTTCCCTCTGTCTGTGTGTTTCTTCTTTTGCTAAGACCAGAGCAGGAATGCAGGTCAGAACTCCTGTAAAGGGTTAATAAGCAATCTAGTTAGATATGCATTAGATTCTGTTTTGTTTAAATGGCTGATAAAATAAGTTGTGCTGAATGGAATGTATATTCCTGTTTTTGTGTCTTTTTGTAACTTAAGGTTTTGCCTAGAGGGATTCTCTGTTTTGAATCTGATTACCCTGTAAGGTATTTACCATCCTGATTTTACAGAGGTGATTCTTTTACTTTTTCTTCAATTAAAATTCTTCTTTTAAGAACCTGATTGCTTTTTCCTTGTTCTTAAGATCCAAGGGTTTGGGTCTGTGTTCACCTATGCAAATTGGTGAGGATTTTTATCAAGCCTTCCTCAGGAAAGGGGGTATAGGGCTTGGGGGGATTTTTTGGGGGAAAGATGTTTCCAGGCGGGCTCTTTCCCGGTTATATTCGTTAGACGCTTGGTGGTGGCAGCAATAAAGTCCAGGGGCAAAAGGTAAAATAGTTTGTACCTTGGGGAAGTTTTAACTGAAGATGGTAAAAATAAGCTTAGGGGGTTTTTCATGTCGGTCCCCTCATCTGTACCCTAGAGTTCTGAGTGGGGAAGGAACCTTGACAGGCTGGAAGGGACATTGAGAAGTCATCAAGACCAGCCCACTGCATTGAGATAGGACCAAGTAAACCTAGATCATCCCTGGCAGGTGTTTGTCCAACCTATTTTTAAAAATCCTTCAGTGACGGGGATTCCACGACCCCCTTTTGAAGCCTATTCCAGTGCTTAACTACCCTTTTAGCTACAAAGTTTTTCCTAATATTTAACCTAGATCTCCCTTGCTGCAGAATAAACTTATTACTTCTTGTCTTATTGAAGAGTGGACCTGGAGAATTATTGACCACCGTCATCTTTATAATAGCTCTTAACATTCTTGAAGACTTATCAGGTCCCCTCCTCCATCTTTTCCCCCCTCAAGACTAACATGCCCAGTTTTTTAAATCTTTTTTCATAGGTCAGGTTTTCTAAATGTTTTATTATGGTTGCTTTCCTCTGGACAGTCTCCAATTTAATATCTTTCCTAAAATGTGGCACCCAAAACCAGGCACTGTACTCTAGTTGAGGCCTCACCAGTACTGAGTAGAGCGGTACAATTACCTCCGTGGCTTACAACACTCCTATTAATACACCCATAAATGATATTAGCCTTTTTCACAACTGCATCACATTGTTGACTCATATACAACTTGTGATCCACTGTAAGCCCCAGTTCCTTTTCAGCTGTACTACTACCTAGCCAGTTATTCCTGAGTTTCTAGGTGTGCATTTGTTTTTTTCCTTCCTGAGTGCCATACTTTGCACTTGTTTTTACTGAATTTCATCTTCTTGTATTCAGACCAATTCTCCAATTTGTCAAGGTTATTTTTACTCCTAATCCTGTCCACCAAAATTCTCTCACACCCAGCTCTCAGACACAAAGTTTGCCCATCCCTGACTCTTGCAGAAGAACCAATATATCTACATTTTACTTGGCATCATACATCACCGCCAAAATTGCCAGTTAAGCTAATCTCTGGGTTTTGTGATGTACAAACCAGAAAAACACTGTTTCCTTTTCAGATTTCATATTGAGCTTTCACTGGTGTCACTTAGAAACATGTTCTATTGATATGTGGACTGAGATGGAAGATGGAAACCACAGAGGGAGAATGACTGTCAAACACGAAGACCAAGTTTTTTATTGAGTCACTTTTCTGATGATAGCCCCACCTTGAGATGAAACTTTTTGCTGGAGACTAAGGGTTATCATTTCAGGAACAGGGTAGTGATCCTTAATCTTCTAAAAAAAAAACCCCAGCCCTTTTATCATTGAAAAAGTTATGCCAGCTCTCTATCTCTGAACAAAGAACACACACACACCACATAGGTGAATTTCTCATTTCTACTCAACAATATCTGTGGGCCTTAAGTGGTCCAAGTGGTGTTTGTTAGCTTTTCAGTACAGCTTTTTCCAGTTATAATCCCTTCCTAGTTCTCAAATTAGCAACAGTCAGCTCTTAGAATTGTAGATTATGAACTTCTTGGGACAGGGTCCTTGTCTTTTTAATAATCCTGAGCTAGGTGCTTCAAGAACAACACTATTGGATTATAATATCTATAATTATAATAAATAGTTTAATCCAAACTTTATGAACATCTTGTGCTGTGCCATGCTGAAGTCACCATTCAACCCCCCTTCTCAGAGTTATGGCCATTATGCAGGTAATACAGAGTAGGAAAGAAAAGGCTAATCCCACATGTGACAGCAAACCAGATGTGAACCCCAGATGACCGCTGGATTCTGCTACTGCGGAAATTCATAGCAGAGTTAATGACTCTTTCCACCTCACACCTGCGGTCACACCCAGTGCTGAAGTGTGTCTGTGTGCGTGCATGCACATGCATGGGTAGGGGTATACTGGGCTGACAATATTCCACATTCCCTGCGACAGATGAACTGTCAGGAGAGTAGGAAGGACTAAGAGAGAGATAATGTGTTTCTGAAATTTGATGTCATTTTGAAAGCAAATATGGAATTCAGGGAACTACCTGGCTAGGTGGATGGACTAGTTCTGAGATACGGAGCCTTTCACCTCTGTGTCACTGGTTAGAATCCAGTAGAGATCTGCAGGGACTGAAAGTTGTTACTTGCTGAAGGCTATTCAATGGCCTATATGAAATGAGGCGATGTTCCTTGTCAATTAGGAACCCAAGCCGAGACCGACACCACAGAACCATCTCCTGAGTCTCAGGAGAGAGGCCAAGATTTGAATGGGCAAGGAGCTTGAACTTTCCTCTCCTGTCTTGCCACCATCGCAAATGTGTCCCCTCCAGGGCAGGGGTGCACTACATAGATGGGGACAATGTGGGGAATTGTCAGGGGCCTAATCTGCAGCAGAGCCAGTCCCCAGGCAACCTAATGAGCTTAGCAAGTCCTGATGGAAGCTGTCTGATTGACTGCAGGAGTCAGCAGGCTGATATTATAGCTCAGTAGCAGCAGCAATCTAGTGGCTGCTGAAAGCATTCCTAGCTTGCAGCTGCATTTGTTCCTGTCCCCCTGCCTCAGTTATCTCTAGCCTTGCTACAGCCCCAGCCCAATCCTGTACCTGCTCCTCCTCCAGTCCCCACCTCCTTGCTGACTCTGGGCTCCAACCTTCCACTATGCCTTCTGACTGTGATTCTGGTTAACCCTTTGGCTTAGGCTTTGGTTTCTGACTCCTGGCTATGGGCTTTGCTCCTGGACCCGCCCCATCTGGATTCAACTTCGAATCGCAGATTTTTGCTTCCATCAGTAGGCCAGATCACCCATAACTTGGTAGCTTACAATCTGAGCAGCCCCAAAAGATTGAACAAGAGTGTGAAAGGAACCAGATTGCCCTTCAGATGGATTCTGCGGAGATAGATGTGCCCCAGCTGGACACTGTGGGAACCCTGCATACCTGAAAGGCCCAGATTATGGCCTTGCAGTTACAAACAGGCAGTGCCTCCCAAAGGATTCAGGGGGCCTGGGGCAAAGCAATTTCGGGGGCCCTTTAATTAATTAAGCGCCGTTTTAATTTTTACTCACCCAGCGGCGCTCCGGGTCTTTGACGGCATTTCGGTGGCATGTCCTTCACTCACTCCAGGTGTGTTCGGCGGCACTGAAGGACCCACAGCCAAAGTGCCGCCGAAGACCCGGAGCAAGTGAAGGACCCGCTGCCGAAGACCCGGAGCGCCGCCCCATCAGCAAAAGCGTCGTCGGGTGAGTAAAAGCGCCACAGCGGGTGGCGCCTTTTTTGTGATCACTCCCCCTGTTCGTTCCACCTGGCTACGTCACTGGCCCTTCCATAAAAAGAAGTTGCAATACTATAGAATACTATATTCTCGTGGGGGTCCCTGTGGGGCCCCAGGGCCTGGGGGAAATTGCCCCACTTTCCCCCCCACCTCTGGGTGGCCCTGCAAACAGGCTCAAGCCATTCCACCCTTACCTGCCATCCTAACTTCTAGGGAGTCAGCGATTCCAGTGTAGATAGCTTGACTGGGACCATCATGAGCTATGCTGGCTCCTGTCCATGGTTTGGCCCCAGTCATTCACCACTGACGAGACACGAGTAGGACTTATTTTTAGTCTGTCAAGTGGAGAGGCCCTGGCCTGCAGTTCTCCCCTCCTGGAGACTTCTAGCTCCCTCCTGGGGAAGCTCGAAGAGTTGATCAGAGCCAAGACAATTGTGTTTGACAATCTGAATTGCACATGGTCTACCAAAAGCATGCTTTTGGGGCTGCATCAGGGGAACAGGTTGCCAATCTTGCCCCAGAGTTCTGATGTCTGGCAGTAGACACTAAATGGAATGAGGCAGTGCAGCGCTACCATTTCTGACATGGCCTATGCGAGGAAATTCTGGATGAACTGGCATGGGCATGGCATGGGTGGATCTGCCACCCAACCTAGATGCCTTGGTCAAGCAGTGTATCAGTATTGATGATCACCTATCTGCATGCCACCAGGAGAGAGTCAAGTCCCTGGTCCCTTTTCACATCTTCAACACAGGAACCTGAGCAGAGCAGGTGGGTTTGGCCTTGCTTCTCTGATGCAGAGAAGGGCTGGCCTCATGGTTCGGACCTATGCCTCTATTGTGGGGATATCCCTCTAAGAACCAAGCCATTTCTCAAGCAGAAAGACTCCAAGCCTCAGCCCCAATGAGGGGGTCTGGGCTCAGCCTGTGTTCGCCCCTACCTCTCAATCCAGGATCCAGGATCTTGACCCCTCTTTGCCCTGGTCTACACTGGGGGGGGGAATCAATCTAAGTTATGCAACTTCAGCTACGTGAATAACGTAGCTGAAGTCGACGTACTTAGATCGACTTACCGTGGTGTCTTCACCATGGTGAGTCGACTGCTGCCGCTACCCTGTCAACTCTGCCAGCACCTCTCATGGCGCTGGAGTACAGGAGTCGATGGGAGAACACTAGACTAGACACGATAAATCGATCCCCGCTGGATTGATCGCTGCCCACCAATCTGGTGGGTAGTCAAGACATACCCAGTGTACTGGCATCCTGGCTATGGATGGACACTGTGCCAGCACCCTCCTACTCCAGGTACAACATCCATATCAGAGGTCAAGATGAGGGCACTCATGGACTTGGGGGCCTCCGACAATTTCATGGATTTAGACTTTGTCTAGGTTCACAACAGTCCAACTCAGTGCAAGAGCATCTCTGATTTGGTGGAGGTTATTGACAAATCCCTCTCCTCCTCCAGCCCAGTACTCATCAGATGGCACCCTTGATAATTAACAACCACCAGGGTCACGGGAAGGTCCTACAGTTTGTCTGATCCATGCACCTCACTTCCCCATTATCCTTAGTATTCTCTGGTTCATCACTCACTATCTGTGCATCTTTTGGGGGCCAGGCATGATACACTTCACATTAAGACTCTGCTACCAATTTTGCCTCCCAAAATCATGTTCCAGACACACACCCCTGATCATCACCACTTACCTGAAAATTCAGAGATCAAAGGAGGTACACTGAAGGCAATCACCAACATTTCTGTGAAACCCTTGATTGCTTCAGGAATCTCAGTAAGAGATCAGGATTATGCCCATGTTCCTCATAAAAAGAGGGCAGATACTTTGCCATGACATTGCAGTTATGATTGTCCAACTGACCTGCAACCCAGAGCCAAGTTCCTCTTTGTCCTCATATATTCCCTCAGAACCTGAAGTACCATATTACTAGTGTGATTTAGAGACTGGTGAATGGATTTAGTTAAATAATAATGTAACTATATTTTGAGTAAAATGTGCTATTTTTTAAACCTCATATGGACCATATTTTTAACTGGCCCTTTCTCTACTTGCATCCACCAGGGAAGAGCTAGTCCCAAGGTTCAAACTGTTCCCTCTATGCAGTTCCCAGAAATTCACATTGCTCCACAAGGTCAATGGGGTTTCATCAAGAAGCAGCAAGCTGAGTAGTCACACTGTGCACAGGAGAGTTCTTTCCCTACATTCCCCTGGGATTGTGCAGCTCCATACAAATCCCAGCACAAGTCAATGTCTGACACTATTTGACCCCCATTTCATTTTAACGTGCACATCTGCATGTCCCAGTTCAGCTAACTCTGGGATAATCTCAGAGAGGCTGTTCTCTTGGCATTTTTGGCCCAGCTGGAAGTAAAAATTACCAGAAACCTTGGTCTCCATTCCAGTTTTGCAGACTCAGGTAGTTCAGCTAAGCATTTAGGTCTAAACATTTAGGTGGTACTTAACTCTGACCTTTTTGAGTAGTGCAGAATTCAGTTGTAGATAAAGCATCTTTTTCCAGAGGTGTAATGGAAGGAAGTGAACAGAAATACTGGGCCCAAATTTGCTCTTACTGAAGTCAACGTGAGCTTTTCCAGTAATTTCAATGGGAAAAGAAATAGCCATTACTAATTATGTATTTGTAATACCTAGAGAAGAGATTCATAAGGCTTGTTATATAGATTCACAGATTTTTTTTAAGGTAATCTAGTCTGTTTTTATTTCACTCACAAAGTCCTGCACCAAGCCCAATAATGTGTAGTGAACTATATCATATATTTTATGAAGATATCTAATATTGATTTAAAGACTCCGAGTGGTGGAGAATCTACTGCATCCCATGGTAATCTGTTCCAATTGTTCATTACCCTCACCATTGAAAAAATTGCAGCTTATTTCCAGTTTCAATTTTTCTACCTCCAACTTTTAGTTACTGGATCTCGTGTATTTGTCTACAAGACTGATAACAGAACTCTTTCAACATCTTTTCACTGCATAAGTCTTTATAGATGGATCAAGTAATCTTTTAATCTTCTCCTCAAAAAGCTAAACCATTTGCATTCTTTCAGTCTCTCAGAAGGCATATTTTCTACACTTCAAATAATTCCTGTAGCTCTTCTCTGGACCCTGTCCAGTTTTTCAACAACCTTTTTTAAATGGAGACACCAGAAATGGACACAGTCTCCCAGCAGTGGGTTCAACAATGCAGTATACAGTGATAACATCTATTACTCTTACTTGATATTCCCGTTTGTATGTTGATGCAGCATCAGACTGGGAGCCCATGCTCAGCTGGTAATCCACCATGGCTTCTAAGTACTTTTCAGAGAGTCCCCATTCTCCAGAGGAATACCTTTCTTTTTATTAGCTGTATGACCCTGCATTTGAAAATATTTAAACGCATTTTCTGTTATTGTTCCCAGATTGCTAAACAATCCAGAACACTGTATATCAGTGAGCTGTTGCCATTCTTATTTACTGCCCCACCAATCTTAGTGTCAGCTGCAGACTTTATCAGCAATGATTTATATTGTCTTCTTACTGTAGATAAAATTATTGAATGGCACTGGGCAAGTACCTTCCCTAGCAGAATGCCTGGCAAATCCCACCTCATTGATGATTCTCCAGTCAACAGCATTAACTATAATAGCTGCCCGCTCCTGTTCAAAGATCACCTTGACTTCAACAGGAGCAAACTGGACCCTTTCTCTCTTCACTTTCCTCCTGTTTTCCCCCTGGAATAGGGTGTTGTACCAGCACAACTATATTCTTCATTACTTTGTCGTGTACAAGAAACAAAAAAGCCTTTTGTGAATGATTAAATACTTTGGTGTTTAATCAGCCACAGCAGCCACTCATTGGTCCCTCTCTTACAGTTCAAGAGAAATACTCACTTAAAAAAATCAACACCTGGAAAATAAACCAAGAACCTTGGTAGAGGGGAGTCTAGGAAATTTAAAAAGGATGTTGCCTTCAGAGTACTTATTTCATTAACCCAACCACATATACAATGGTCTTTTTTTTTGTAGTAGTATTCTCTGGTTCTAGTGATAATTTAAAATTCTTATCTTAGGTTATGTCTATACATACCGTGCTACAGCGGCGCAGCTGTGCTGATACAGTTAAGCTACTGCAGCGCATCTGGTGAAGATGCTCTATGCCGATGGGAGACAGCTCTTCCATTGACATAATAAAATTATCTCCGCAGGTGGCAGAAGCTATGTCAGCAGGAAGAGCTTTTTCCGCCAACATAGTGCTGTGCGCACAAGTGCTTATGTCAGTGTAACTTATGTTGTTCAGGAGGGCAGGGGTTTCATACCCCTGAGCGGCATAAAATATGCTGACATAGGCTGTAGTGTAGATATAGCCTTAGTTGCACATAACTTCTTGCAGATGGCTTTCAAAAAAGTCACTTTAGGCTGATGCCTTTCCATTAACACCTGCCTTCCATCTGCCCACATTATTTAAGTGTTAATAGATTTTCCTCCAGGAACAATGCAAGTAAGAAAAGCTAGTTCTGCCTAAGGCAAAATGGACTACTTCAGATTTTCTGTGAATTAATCTTTCATCAAATGGAAACAAAAGAGCGACAACAAAAGCTGTGTCATGTACATGCCATTTTTTTCCCCATTAGAGCCAGAGGTGGGACTACAGTATGTTCACAGAGGAATTTGAGCAACTTCTCAGAACAAGCCCAAGGTCAGTAATTCTTCTTGATGAAAACCTCAGCAGCAAAATTTGAAATACACCATCACCACAACCAAACAAGCCACATTAACTCTTGAGCTCTTAGTGCCAGATCCTCAGCTGGTATAAATTGGCATAGTCCAATAATTTCAATGGATCATTGCCAACTAACACCAGCAGAGGTTCTGGCCCTATACCTCATGAGAATTATGATATATCAAGTGTGAGTACATACACACTTCCAAGGCTTTTTATTCTTTACGGGGGAAAATATTCTCTCTATTTTATTTTTGTAGAGGGACCAGTCAGTGCAACAACAACAAAAAACCCTTTCTACCCACAGTACTGCAAGCAGGCAACTTGCAGCTTTATTCAAGGGCAAAACAGTGTGGGGATGAGGGGAGGTGGGCGGGGAGGGGAACCCTCTTCTACAAAACAGAAAGTATGGCTCCACACCATAATAATCTGGGTAATTTAGTTTACCCCATTGTGAGCACTTTACTACACTTATTCCTTCTGCACAATTCATTCCCTCTAGATTTTGATACAAGAGCAGAAGCAAATTCTGAACTTCATACATGTTTGGGCCAGTATAGGGAATTTGGCCTCTGTGCAAGATAGTAAAATACCATGGAAAAATAAAACCAAGCACAGGAGGCAACCAGACAAAAACAATTAAATGTCATGTTCTAAACAGAGAGTTACAAAAACAAACATTAAAACGTGGTGTGGGGTGCAAGCTGGGGGATGAGGCTGAACCTGAATGCAGCATGGTGTCTTTTTCAAACTCTTTTTAAAGAGCAAAAATGTGATTTGATCAAACATTCCATCTTTGATTGATTAATTACAATGATTAAAAACAAGCTGCTGACAAACATAAGAACAGCATTAAAGGGCTCCATTCACCAGGGCTTGTTTGTTTTAGAATCATTTTTGAACTGAGGGGGAAACCCACTGCACTGAAATAAGCCATCTCTGTATATATATGTAAAATCCTCTCTTTGTGTCTGTCAGAACCAAAGGGATTCACATCAGGCCAAATACACTGAAATCTGTTTTATATATAATCTTGTGTAATGGCATGGCACTCACCTCTCATGAGTGCCCTCTTCTGGTCAGTTGTGTCTGCAGTCTTTAAACTGTCCCAGCCCTGGTATCAGGCTGTACGCCGAGGGCTTCCTCCCTGGAGGCAATGGTTTCATCCTCTTAGGGTCTTTCTGGTCTCAGCTGGGCCACTTCGTAGTTCAGATCCCCTTCTGAGCATCTACTGCTGTCTGTGGCGGGCTTTGTACCTCATTGATGCCTTAAGTCAGGGGGGCAGGAGGTAACTCTGCCTCTCTACACCTACATCCATTTTCTAACTCCCCCCCCGTAGTCAACACAGTGTGGCCCAATGGCCAGGGTCTGTCTACTGCCTCTTCCCGAGTGGGGTAATGCGGGCCTAGTGGCCAGAGTCCATTCAATGTGCTCCTAGGGAAGTGCTGCCCAATGGCCAGAATCCACCTAATTCCCCCTCCCCTAGTAGGGTAATGAGGCCTAACAGCCAGAGTCCATTCAATGTGCCCCTAGGGAAGTGCAGCCCAATGGCCAGAGCCTGCCTAATTCCCATTTCCCTAATGGGGTAGTGCAGCCTAGCAGCCAGAGTCCATTCAATGTGCCCCTACAGCAGTGCAGCCCAATGGCCAGAGTGCATCTAATTCTGGCTCTTCAGATTTCATAGGTAAGGGCTGTAACAGCTCCTGGGCTGGAGCCCCTGGTGAGTGTCCTTCCTCCTTGGAAGTCCATCCTGACTGAGCAACTCTGCAGGCTTTTATACCTGACTTCCTGGTGGAGCATGCCCAGCAGAGCCTCAGGGGTGGGGTTTCCTCTGTTAGGAGGGAAAGATTAACCCCCTCTGTACCAGTGCGGGGCCGATCCGCCCTGTCCCACTGTACAATTGTTGGCCACTTCTCCGGTTGCCTACAGGGGGACCCAGGCCCGCCCACTACTTCAGGTCCCTTTAATGAAACTGCTTTCAGTTCCCTGGGCCACTTCTCTGTGTCCCAAGCCTTCACCCTTACATCAGAGCTGTTCTACATACAGGCCCAGCAGCCAGCCAGAGCTTTGCCTCACTCCTCTGGTCCCTGCCCGCACTGAGCTGTCCATGGTGCTGCAGCTCCCTTTGACCAGCCAGAAGCACCATCTGCACTTCCTGACTCCAGCAAGAAACTGACTCTGGTCTGCACTTCAGCTCCTTTTATACTAGCCTACAACCCTCTGCTTGGCAAGCTCCTGGCAGCCTCCCCATGACTGGCTGCTTTCCTGCATAGTCTCTCTAGGATGCCTGGAGGACTTAGCTCCACTGCTCCTTTCCTGAGATGGGTGTGGCAGGACCTTGGTGCTCCAGCAGGGGGCCTCTGGACATAGTCCATCCAGTCACACCTTGGTTTTGTAATGCACTTGTCATCAAATTATCACAAGATCAAAATGTTAAGAAAATAGGAACAAGATGCCACACAAATAAATAAGAAACAAAGATGTATATTACCATCTAACACAAACAGAAATAGAAACAATGGTCCTTTATTTAATTGCATTGGCGTGTGTAGTGAAGTTGATGGGAGTTTTGCCATTGACTTCAATGGGAGCAGGACTGGGTCCAAATTAATAGCCATGTTTTTGTGCTGCACCACACACACTATATTAATGTAAAGCAACATAAAGGGTTAAGTTCATATCAGCGGTCCAATGACTGTTTAGTTAGTTATCCACAGTGGAAGAGCTTCAATAAGAGTGATTGAGAGAGCCCCACACCAGAATATCCCATGTGGGAGACCCAACTGCAAAGGCAGACACCACCTCAACCAGAAGGGAAAATTGAAATTGTGCATCCCACATCCCACGTAAGCGCTCTATCCACTAGGTTTTAAGGGAGGCAGCAGCTGCTCCTTCATTTCCTTGGCTTTTATATTAAAAAGTGCCTGGTCAAACAAAATGAAAGGGTTCATTCTGTGTCAAAAATAATGTTCTGTTTGACTTGAAATGAAATTTTTGTCTAATTTTTGTACAACGCAAGCTTTCCCACACTGCCCAACTGAAGAGGGACCTCTGCTAGGCATGGAATAGTAGATCAGTCTTCATGTCTACTCCAATCCTTAGTCCTTTAAAATTGTGGTAGTGTGTTTTGATGGTTTGTTTTCATGTGAATGTTTGCCCAACAGGAACTAGACTAAGAGCATTGCACATCAGCTGTCAGATAGTAATGAGTTCTGTGCATTAAAGCTTACAACTTGTGATCTAGGAATGAAAGGCTCCATTGCCCTAGAATCAAGACCCTGAGACATCCAGTCCCCAGGTCTTATTGTTAAAATGTCACCAAAACCCCCTGATGAAATTACAACCTATCAGAAGTAAATAATTCTCTATATTTGTATTAAATACCCAAGGGCAGTAATCCTCTTTATGGACCAGTGGCTTGGAAAATATAATTATTACATTAATGCCACTTTTGATTTATGAGAAGAATGCAAAGTCATCAAACACTACAGCATCTTGACTTTATTTTCACACCTGTAATTTAAAAGCAAACAGCAACCCAACACAGATTAAATTAAACTTGTTTACATTGCTCTCTGGTTCTGGGATCTTGTCTGCCAGGTATTGGAAAGGGGCAAGGTTTCATGACTAGTTGAACTAATCTTTGAAAACAGATGTTTGTAATGGACACACAGCAGATACATTTGTAATTGCATGGGTGTTAAATATATGAAGTTGCATTTTGGATGTTAAATCCAGATTTTACTATAGGAGGGACTGTGTTGTCAGAAAAGGAAGACATTTAACTGAGAGCTTGACTTTGTGGCTTACTGTTTGATGTTAATTTAGGTAAGATAGTTTGTTAATGTAAGACTACTGTCAGTTGTGATAATGAAGGACGTTAACGTTTTCCCCCAAAATCAAATCAGTTGTGACAGGAGGGTTGGAAGAGCCCCAGTAAGATGCATTTTCAGTGGAGTATTAATAACATAAGCAGCGGTGACACAAGTTAATTTTATACCCACAAAAAATCCTTATGATAGGCAATAATAATTGATTACCATTGATGTAACTCAGCCTTTCATGTCATGCAGGGGTGGGGGGAAAGAACTGGCTCTACTGTCAGAAGATCTTGTAATGAGGATCACTTTTACCCATGTTATTATCATGCTATACCTGTGAGAAGAAATGTGTCTATTCTAATCTTACCTGATATCTGACATAATCCCTTCCAAGAAATAAATTAAAACCATTGGTACTGGCAGGAAAAGGGATTCTGAAATTTTAATTTAAATTGGGCTCATCATAATCCCACATCCTATAACAAAGGTTTTTGTTAATTTTAATTTAGTTCTTAGGAGTTTTTTTCCCAAATGCTCTGGACGCTAATACTCCTATGAAAACTGATTTAAGCAAGTCTGCAAAAATCTAAGTATTGTTCTTTTCAGCATGATAGTCCACACCTGTACAAGTAACTACTAGAAATGGTTGCATGATACCAAAACTGATCTGTGAATATTTTTTGTGAATAAAAATGGCATGACTCCACTGTTTATTCAGAAGGGTGTCATATTATTAATGGCTTATGGGTATTCGGAAGAATGCAGTTCACTCATCAAAAGGTTAGTGGATCCAATAAGTTTCATAATTTTTAATCTCCAATTATTTGTCCAAAACTCTGTGCTGGCAGAAAGTTATTTGCTATTGCTAAAACTTTCAGAAGGGCCTATGTGACTTAGGTGCCCAAGTCTTATTGACTTTCAGTGGGACTTAATTCTCGGAGGTGCTTTTGAAAATGTTATCCTATTTGTTAAAGTTTCAGCCAGTCAGTCAGGGAGTAGCAACAGTCCTATATCACTTAGGCAACTGGTCAGACAGCAGGAATAATGAATAGCAGAAGTGAACAGTTTGCAAATAACCCATAGACTGAAATTGGTTTGCATAATAATCTATTGGGTGAATAGCTACAAATAACACACACATCATTAGCCCTCAGGATCAGTTCATGAATAATTTGCAAACACAGCTAAATATGTTAGATGATATATTCACAATGATTTATTTAACTAGCTCTAAAACACCGTGGGCCAGATTCAGACCTCATTTCAACAAGGTAAATCAGGAGTAAATCCATTGCCATCAATGGCGTTTCCCAGCATAAATCCCATCTAAATGAAATCAGAACCAGGCCCTATTAATGTGCTTCTTGTAAATCTCCATTTCTAAGGAGTCACAAATTAATCGCTAGCACAGTTACAATGACAACATACCTGCAAACAAGAATAGAATTTGGCCCTAGAAGTTTAGATGATATTAGGTATATTAGGATACTGTGGCAGGACCTAGCTATACTGGGTCCTGCAGCAGCATAGGAGGCTAGACTATATGACCCCTTCTAGCCCGACATTTCTATATTTCTATGAGTGGAGTTTTATGGAGGTAACTTAATGCTAAATACTTGTTGATTTTTTTAAGGATGCATCACAACCAAATAATGAAATTCATGTTTAAAGCTTTAGTTCAGATCTGACCCTGGCCGACTGCACTGTCTTGAGAAAAAAAAAATCCAAGAAACAGAGTAACTTGCAAACATTTACCCCTTACCATAATTGTATCTACAGCAACTCAAACTATTCATTTTCTGTCTCCAATAACATGCACAAGTCTGTCTCACTAACAATTCAGTAGAGGAAATTGACAAATGATCACTGTATTCAGCCATCCATTTAAAACGTGCAGGCGTTTGGCTGAATTCTGATTTCACCAATGGATACTTCACTGATAATGCTGCATGATCCACTAGTCCCCAAAAAAGGGAGAGAAAACTTATGTGGATAGCCTCTGAAAATACTCTCATGAAGAGTTAAACATTTTTTGAATGAAAGCAGGGGATTCAATAAAATGATCTTTGGACTACAGACCGGAGAACTTTTGCCATGATCAAGAACCTTCTAGTGCTCTGGGGTTTCAGTTTCTAGAATGTTGTAAAATTTGTTTTCTTTTTACCTCTAAGGGTGAGAAAGCAAAAGATTCCCCCCCTCTTCTACCCTCTCCCCCCAATCAGTTGGTAAGAATAAAAGCCAAGTTTGTGAGATGTTACATAGTACCTTGACCATAGCAAGGAATGGAAGTGCCATTCCTTGTGGGCAGTCTGGCCCATTGGTAGGTGCATGAGTCTAGCCTATCAGTTAGAGCTGAATCCAGATGGAACAGCTCCAGGAGCAAAGCCAAGGGTCATAGCTGGGTGTCAGAAACCAAAGTCTCAGTCAGACAGTCAGAGCCAGGAGTCAGAAAGAAGCTGGGAGCTGGAGCAAGTCTAGAGACAACAGAGGCAGGGACAAGACCCAGACACAACTGTGGGCTAGGAATGTGCTGAGCTGCCCCGGGATTGCTGCTGATAATGAGTTTAAGTATCAGCCTGCTGACTCCTTCAACCACTCAGGTGACACAGTCAGGCAGCTTCTATCAGAGCCAGCCAATTGTGCTTATTAGGTTGCCAGGAGACTGGCTCTGCTGCTAGCTAGGTCTCTGACAGAAACCACCCTAGTCCCCAAGAGTACCTACCAGGGATCAGGGGATCTGGCTTCAGAGGATATTTCTGATGGAAGGCACATATGAGTTAATAGGCAGCAGATTTAAAACAAACCGAAGGAAGGATTTTTTCACACAACGTACACTCAACCTGTGGAACTCCTTGCTAGAGGATGTTGTGAAGGCCAAGACTACAACAGGGTTCAAAAAAGAACTAGATAAGTTCATGGAGGATAGGTCCATCAATGGATATTAGCCAGGATGGACAGGGATGATTTCCCTAGCCTCTATTTGCAAGAAGCTGGGAATAGGTGATGGGACGGATCACTTGATGATTACCTGTTCTGTTCATTCTCTCTGGGGCACCTGGCATTGGCCACTGTTGGAAGACAGGATACTGGGCTAGATGGACCTTTGGTCTGACCCAGTATGGCCGTTCTTATGAATTCTGGAGCATGGATGTTGTCTGCTGGCTCCGACAATCACTCTTCTAATCCATAGCCCTCCCAGTCCACCAGATAATAGTCTGCCTCGAACGTACTTGGAGTCTAGGATTTCCTTGACCATGTACTCCTTTTGGCCATGGATATCTATGGGAAGTGTGGTGAAGCTCAGTGGGCAGGAAAGGGATTCTCCTTGTAAGTTCCAGAAGGGATAGATGGAAAACTGGGTGGACCTTTAAGGATTCCAGCAACTGGAATCTAAATGCTACAAGATTAATTTGTTTGGTAATCTTAAATGGGTCTAGGTAGTGGTAGTCCATTTTGTATGAATGGTTTGTTTGAGGTGTTTGGAGAACAACCAAACCTTATCTCCTACAGGGTTGGTGTTATAACCCCAGAACTTGACGTTACTGCAGGCAGCCATTTTGTGCGTCCAGCTACTGCTAGCTGAAAGCCAAATATTACTTAGCTAGAAATAAGCATTAGGGCTCTGAGAGGCCAGGCCAAACAGCATGTGTCATAAATATAAAGGGAAGGGTAAACCCCTGTAAAATCCCTCCTGGCCAGAGGAAATCTCCTCTCACCTGTAAAGGGTTAAGAAGCTAAAGGTAACCTCGCTGGCACCTGACCAAAATGACCAATGAGGAGACAAGATACTTTCAAAAGCTGGGAGGAGTGAGAGAAACAAAGTGTATGTGTGTCTGTCTATATCCTGTCTTTGCCGAGGATAGACCAGGAATGAAGCCTTAGAACTTTTAGTAAGTAATCTAGCTAGGTACGTGTTAGATTATGATTTCTTTAAATGGCTGAGAAAAGAATTGTGCTGAATAGAATAACTATTTCTGTCTGTGTATCTTTTTTGTAATTTAAGGTTTTTTGCCTAGAGGGATTCTCTATGTTTTGAATCTAATTACCCTGTAAGGTATCTACCATCCTGACTTTACAGGGGGGATCTTTTTTTTTATTTCTATTTACTTCTATTTCTATTAAAAGTCTTTTTGTAAGAAAACTGAATGCTTTTTCATTGTTCTCAGATCCAAGGGTTTGGGTCTGTGGTCACCTATGCAAATTGGTGAGGCTTTTTATCCAACATTTCCCTGGAAAGGGGGGGTGCAAGTGTTGGGAGGATTGTTCATCGTTCTTAAGATCCAAGGGTCTGGGTCTGTAGTCACCTAGGCAAATTGGTGAGGCTTTTTACCAAACCTTGTCCAGGAAGTGGGGTGCAAGGTTTTGGGAAGTATTTTGGGGGGGAAGACGTGTCCAAACAGCTCTTCCCCAGTAACCAGTATTTGTTTGGTGGTGGTAGCGGCCAATCCAAGGACAAAAGGGTGGAATATTTTGTACCTTGGGGAAGTTTTGACCTAAGCTGGTAAAGATAAGCTTAGGAGGTTTTTCATGCAGGTCCCCACATCTGTACCCTAGAGTTCAGAGTGGGGGAGGAACCTTGACAGCATGACTGCAGTTTTGCTAATCACAATGAGTGGAAAGGACAGAGGTAATGTCCCATGGGAATGGGAGGGAGCGTGGGGATAGGCGACCTTGGTTTTAAGTGCCCCTCACACATAAGTTTTATTGCTGTTATGACTAGAAATGCTTTGATAAGAGATAATGAGCAATTTGTTGAAATTAGGAGAATTGGTAGAATAGGGGTCACTATGAGTTATGTGCTTTCTTTAAATTAGCCATAGGGATTAAGCAAAAGAATACACTTTGGAGCAGTCCAAGGAAGTATTTCTTTGGGCAGGGAGCTGACACCTAAACTCCCCATTAGCTGGATGGAAGGAGTGCCCCTGGAAGCCTAGTTGCTGATGCCTTGAAACCATCTCACACTTTGGGTAACTATAATATTTGGGGTGCTCTGAAACTATTGTTACAGCATACGTGTGTGTGTTGGAGACCTAATAAAAAGTAGCTTTAGGTAAAAGCACTCTGGTTTGTACTAGGCATTTATCAGATGGAGGATCTCTGTTCACCTTTGATTTATTCCTCACATTGCCTGAAGAGAAAGTTAAGTTACCATTGTTTTGGGTTCTGAAAACCCTGGATAACAGTGTAGCTCAGTGTTTTTGGTTTGCATGACTTTGTATGCCTCTTTGCTGGTTTCCAGTTGTTTGGCAAAGTCTTGGTTGACCCAGTGAAGGCGGGCAACTGGATCTGCTGCAGCAGGAATCAGTAGGTGAGGCTGAATAAAGGCAAGGTTGGAAACCATAGTTTGTATAAACTGGGCTGTCAAGTGGATGCATGAACGAAGTTGTATGCTAACTCTGCATATGACAGGATGATGCCCCATCAGTTATTTTGATGATAACTGAGAAAGCAATGGAGGTACTGTTCAAGGAGCTGGTTCACTCATTCTGTCTGCCTGTTCGTCTGCGGGTTATAAGGCTGAGGAGGTAAGCACTTCCATTCCTAAGCATTTCCAGCTTTTGCACCAAAAAAAAAAGAAGTGAATTATGAACCTTATTCTGAGACTATTCTGTTCAGCAGCCCATGAAGCCAAAAAATATGAACTAGAGAAAGACAGGCCATTTCCTTTGTAGTTGGGAGGGATTGAACAGAAATAAAATGCACAATCTCAGACAGATGGCGATTAGGAGGACAGTGCAACCCTGGGAGTGAGGTAACTCTATGATGAAATCCAAGGATATCAAGGATCAGGGCTGAGAGGGGTAGTCACAGGCTGGAGAAGACTGACTGGTTTGGCATGTAGGCAATTGCTCCGACAGCACATATCACAAGAAGTAATGTACCACTTAATATCAGTAATCCATCCTGGCCACCACAAATTCTGTAACACCGCATCTTGGTTTTTGAAGCGGGTGAAATAGCTGGCAACTGGCATATCATGACATTTTTAATACTACAAGTCTGAGATAGCCCTCTAGGATGTAAAGGCACTTTCCACGATAAAGCAGACCATCCTTCAAATGAAACCCTGAGCTGGGAAGAACATTAGGAGCATCTAGGATCTGACAGATAGTAGTAGTTTTGAGTTCTTGAGGAAGCAAGGACCGGATGAAGAACATCTGTTGTCCCTTGAATAAAATTTCATGGATGTAAAATGATAGCTTATGGAACTGTTCTGACATGACATATTAGTCCTTGTGGGACAGGGCATGTACCCTCCCATTTCATGATCCAGAGTGGTAGGTGATGACAAAGTCAAATCTGGCAAAGGTCTGTTGCTGGTTAAGGTTATGAGCTGTTCGGAGATATTCCAAATTCTTGTGGTCAGTAAGGACCTGGATTGGGAACCAAACTGCCGCTAAAAGATGTCTCCATTATTCAAAAGCTTCCTTTATAGCAAGAAAGTCCTTGACCCTGATATCATAATTATTCTGAGAGGGTGTTAGTTTTTGTGAATAGAAGGCACAGGGATGGAATTGGTTACATAGACCCTGTGTTGTGATAGCATAGCTCTTATGGCAAAGTTTGAAGCATCTACCTCTGTGGTAAAGGGCTTGGCAGAAGCTGAGATAAAAGACCTCTTTAGCTAATCAAATACAAGCCCTGCCTCTGGCAACCAGACAAAGAGGACTCCCTTTCGAAGGAGTGCAGTGATCGGAGCAACTAAGTAAGAGAGTCTTTTGTTAAAATGCCTGTAGAAATTGGCAAACCCGAGAAACCACTGAACAACACCTCTTACATCCTTTGGGGCTTTCCACCGGAGATGGCAGATAGCTTTTGTGGGTTCATTGTTAGCCCTTCAGGGGAAACGTGGCAGAAAAGAAAATATATTTGCCTTTGCTGGGTTTGAGACGGATGCATTACCTGTTTTATACTTTGAGAAGTAGGGATTGTGTGAACGTTTAACAGCACTCATGTTGTGGCATGGCTTTCACAAATAACTGAGCGGAGGACCTGGCTACATGCTGATTAAGGGCTAGAGACTCATTACTATACGGAATGCAGGTCTCAGCTATAAAGGTTTATTCATTTGTTGTGTGGTCAAGGCTGTGTTTTCCCCAGAGTATAATTGACCCAAGGTGGTGTTTCTGTGGGAAACACAAGGTGTGACTGGAGAGCTGCAGCCAGCCTGTCATGGCTGAGGGGATATTTTATTTTTATTGGCTGGCATTCTACTCTTATGGTATAATTTTGATTAACCCTCTCATTCCAGTGTCCTTTACTTGCTGTTGATATTTAAAGCACAGTAGCCAGCTTTTACAGCTGCTGCCAGCCCTCCCCTCAGCAGTCTGTGTTGCGTTACATAAGTACAATCTATTTCTCAGTTGGCTGTCTAACACTTTCCCTACGGGAAGAGTTTTGGGGAAGGGAACAGGTTGCTTGGTGCTTCGAGCTTATATTAAACCTATCAGTAGTTTCCAGCCCTGGATTCACAGTTCTTAGGATATGACAACCGTGCAAGGCCAATACATAAATAAATAAAATAAACAGACTACATATTTGAAGCATGGATGATCATTTTTCCTGGGGTAATAGGCTCCCCTTGGTGAAGGAAATTGCAAATTACTATTAGTTCATATGGCAGAAAATTACAAATTCAAAAGAACATAAATATGTTCTTCCATTACTGGAGCTTACAATTGACTATGAGGTAGGAGGGGGCAATACTAATAGGAGGCTATCAAACAGAACAGAGAAGTTAAATTATATAATCAATTTAATGTGCTTGGTTGGTTGACAAAGAAATCTGTTCACTCCTTGGCCCTTATTTCAGAACTTTTCATGCAAGATTTTTTAAAAGTATATATATAATATATTCCTCATGAAAAAAAAAGTCCAGTGTATAAAACTCTACAGTAAACATCTTATTGAGATACATCTGCATAGGGATCAGAAATCTACAGCCAATTTTTCCTTCAGAGGAATGGGAAATTGCTCACTGGTGTCAGGAAGGAGGGATTGGACTCCTGTCTTGTAAGAGGATGCCGCTGTATTCTATACAATAAGGTACATGATTATAGCAATACTACAGGGTTTGGTATAATTACTGTAGAATCCCCTAGTGTGATTTTTCCCCCCTAAACGTTGTGAAACTGTTTCATACAGCCTTGATTCTAACCAAATATTCAATTATCTAATGTGACAATGACTGATGGTAAAACTTTGTGGTTTTAGATGGCTGGATCCCTCTTTAGGTTTCTTTTCTGACCATCCTCTTTCTCTGCTCTGTTCTCATTTGCTCAGATTCTTTTTTACAAATAGATCAATAAATCTGGACTCTTGCCCCTTCCCCCAGTAGTGCTAGTTGAGGGGACTTTTCTCCCTGGGTACAAAATAATATTTTGCAAGGATTTCTTTGTTCCCATTTTTACAGACAAAAATATCCCCAGTTTACATAAACTTCACTCCTACACTTCCAGTCACTCTCAGCCTCTTTGCCTGTGGATGGCTCTGAAAAAACAGCCAGGAAACAGCAGGTTGTAAAAACTCATCTAATTTCCCTTCCTGCTTCATATGCACATCCAAACCTCCTACTGGTTTCAGCAGTAGTGTTGGATGCATCAGAAATGCAGGATCCAGCCCAGTACATGTAAAAGTTTTCGTCTTAGCAAATTGCCTTCATCCTTATGCGTAACTGCTTTTCTAAAGCAGCAATGCCCAACATCTGGTCTGGGGGATCCTCGGGGTGACTGTGTTAAGAAGGAAATTTGTATTTGATTCTGAGGTCCTTGACATGCTCTCAATCAACCAGGAGTTATGGCCTGTACTATGAATTGGTCACACTAGATAATCACCATAGTCTGTTCTGTTTCTGAAAAACTATGAATCTGTGCGTCATGCCCTGTGATTTTAAAGTGAAGTGTTTTAATCAGTCCTATCACTGATCCTGCTCTCTCTGAAATCAACAGCAAACCTCCCATTGTCTTCAGTGAAAGCCTGGCTGCTTCCTTAGCTATCACACTTGGATGAGAATATGATACAGCTGAAAGGATTCAGGATCTAGTTTTGGCCTGTCTCTCTGTCATCTCTCAATCATAACATTAGAGTACGACTTGTCTTTCTCTTTAGAAAAATACCACAAAATTATGACATTGAGAATACTAATCATCCACTCAGCTGTGTGCTCATACTACACAGGATAGTCTGAATCAGTTACAATACATTTATATTACTGGATTAATACTAGCTGTACTTGGATTACTTTCTAGGTGAAGAATGGTATCCACACACTGTAGCTGTTCCAATTTTAATACACTACCTATAAATTACACATAAATGAGTCTCTTCCCAATCCAACTGCCTGGGAATGTCCAATACATTTGCTCGAGACAAGGTTGGCAAAGTAATATCTTTTATTGGACCAACTTCTGTTGGTGAGAGGGACATGCTTTCGAGCCACACTCATTTTTCTTTCTCACCAACAGAAGTTGGTCCGATAAAAGGTATTACCTCACCCACCTTGTCTCTCTGATATCCTGAGACCAACATGGCTACAACTATACTGCACACATAAATACATTTGATATCAGAATTCTGGCTGTTGCAATTGGATTGCTGTGATATGTGAAAGACATGTAAGCAGACCATTCTCTATTGTCTAGGCCCATGAACAGCCTCATGGTGAAATCCTAGTCCCATGGAAGTCAATGGAAAAACTCCCATGGACTTCTGTGGAACCAGGATTTCACCCGAAGTTTGTTTATTCCAGTACAGGTTTCAGAGTAGCAGCCGTGTTAGTCTGTATTCGCAAAAAGAAAAGGAGTACTTGTGGCACCTTAGAGACTAACCAATTTATTTGAGCATAAGCTTTCGTGAGCTACAGCTCACTTCACTAGAGGTATTTTCCACTGAATGCATCCGATGAAGTGAGCTGTAGCTCACGAAAGTTTATGCTCAAATAAATTTGTTAGTCTCTAAGGTGCCACAAGTACTCCTTTTCTTATTCCAGTACAGTAATTCCTCACTTAACATTGTAGTTATGTTCCTGAAAAATGCGACTTTAAGCGAAACGATGTTAAGTGAATCCAATTTCCCCATAAGAATGAATGTAAATGTGGGGGGGTAGGTTCCAGAGAAATTTTTTTTGGCCATATTATACAGTACAGTACTATAGTTGGGGAGGTGCCCCCCTCTTACCCCACACAGGCACAGCCCACTGGCACTGGAGACAATGAGGCAGGCAAGGAGGCAGAAGGTGCTGTAGGCTAGCAGAAGCACGTTGCACAGCAGCAGCGGCAGCTTCCCCTACTCTGCAAGCACCAGGGGTGGGGGGGGGGCTCAACCCTTGGCCTGCCCACTCCACCCCTTTCCCCAAGCCCCCACCCTTAACCTGCCTCTTCTTCCCCTCCTCCTCCCCCTTTACTCAGCACACTACATCCTCACCCCGCCCATGGCAATCAGCTGGCCTGTAGTGTTCAGGAGGCAGGAGGGAGGGGGGAGGAGCGAGGACACAGTGCACAGGCTCCCCCTCCCTCCCCTGCCCTGCCTCCTTAACACTGCAAGCCAGCTGATTGCCGCAGGCAGGAGGCAGGGGAGGGAGGAGGGAGGCTGCACGCTGCGTCCTCGCTCATCCTTCCTCCTCTTGCCCACTGCAATCAGCTGGCTCGCAGCATTCAGGGGGCAGGAGGGAGGAGCGAGGACTCGGTGTGCAGCTTCCCCCCTCCCTCCCCTGCCTCCTGCCCACAGCAATCAGCTGGTTTACTGTGTTCAAGAGGCAGGGGAGGGAGGAGGAGCCTGCGCGCCGAGTCCTCACTCCTCCCCCCTCCCTCCTGAACGCCGCAAGCCAGCTGATTGCTGTGGGCAGGAGGCGGGGGGAAGAGGGGGAAGGCGCTGATCCGCGGGGCCTGCCAGTGGGTGGGAGGCGCTGGGGGGGGCTTAGGGGAGCTGATGGGGGGGGCTGCCAGTTGTGGACAAAGCAGGCAGCCAAACGACGTTATAGCGAAGCATTGCACGACTTTAAATGGAGCACATTCTGTAATTGAGCAGGGATGTAAGATCAAAACAACGTTAAGCGAGAGGACGTTAAGTGGGGAGTTACTGTACACGTATGGAATTTACACTGTGACCAAGATTTTCAGACATGACTCATAATTTTGGATGCCTCAGTTTTTGGGTGCCCAACCTGAGAACCTTTACAAGAATCTGATTTTTAGAGGGAAGGTGCCTTTGAGGAGTTTTGAAACAGGTGTTTTTAAGGCAGAAGGGTCACCAGTTTAACATTTCACATGAATGATGGCACATTTCACATGATAGTCATCCTGTCCCCGCCCTGCATCTCAGATACTGCAATCTAGCGTCTGCACTGGTTATGATGTAAACCTGGGTCCTCTGCTCTTTATGAAACATAGTGGTGGAGGCTATTGTCATTTCATTCATTAACTATCTGTATATATTCTTCCCATTGCTTGTGGGATCAATGCATTTATAACTGAGTTGGTTAGACTGTGTGAACTGAATATTCAATTAAATCTCATTTGGGTATTATTTAGATATGCAAATCAGCTACACACTTAGCTTGTTCATTTGTGAAATATGCTCTTTTCTATGCATGCAAAAGTGCCTTTTCACAATGAGCTCAGCTCTGATCTCAGTTCAACACATGTGTAGTGACTACAAGTGGAATAATCTATGTGCTTGAGGGACCAGCAGTAGTAGCTCCACTGAACTATTGCTCCAGTGGGATTGTTCACTTTTCCAAAAGCACATTAAGCCGGACATGCTTTTCGCACGTCTGTGCCCTAAGATAACGAAAATGCAGCATGCAGATGTGGAAGGACATTTCCTAGCACATTGCTTATTGACATATTCTTGTTTGAAACTATCTAGAATACATTGCATGAGCACAGGCCATTCTTTTAAGGAGTGGTTAGTGATTTTGAGTGCCTGACTTCAAACCCGCTAAGAACCCAGGTTTGCATCATAACTAGTGCTGACATGACATTGCAGTACCTGGGAGGGGGAGACTATCATGGGAAATGTGCAATCCTTTACATGAAATGTTAAACTGAAGACCCTTCTGCCTGTGTGTGCTAGCCAGCCAGCCAGCCAAATGGAAGTTAAACAACTCAAAGAAGAAGCAGGAAAAATTTCTTGTTGTCCTGGCGAACATGGTCCTGGCCAACTTTCCCTCTCTCAAAACAAGGTCAAAGGTTCCTGGCTCTGTCTGAGTTATTGCTCATCCCAGGGCCATGACTCCTTTTCTTATACAGTCACTGCAGCATCAACTTTCATCTTTTTATCAAGGACCTAGGGACACTTGAAATCTGAAAGGCATTGTATAGGGTCAAAATCTAGGAACAGATCCTCAGCGGGGGTGAGTTGGCATAGCATAATTGACATCAGTGCCTTGAAATCAATGGAGCTGTGACAGTTTATGCCAGCTGAGAATCTGCTCCCTAATTTATTATAATGGGAGCTTTTTAGCCTTGAAGTGGACATTATACAGTCCTGGTCATTTAAAACTCCCCCTGTCATGCAAGAAGGTAGCATCTTATTTATTTACAGAAACTCAGTGTTATTCAGAGGATTTCATCCCATAGGGCAGGAGGAATTATAAGAAGCCAGGACTGAAGATGTTTTTCCACCTTATTTGCATTAAAAATAGTACAAAGGGAGAAAACTTTGCACAGATTTCCAACACATTTTCCCTTCTCCTTCTCCAAATTTCAAATGTAATGTACACAAAATTCATATTGGTGGATGTAAAATGAGAACCACAAGTATCTTTTATAGTCACCAACTGACACTAAGCCTATAGCACAGTAAGCTAGCTGTCACTTACCTTGCTGATGCCCTGGAACAGAACCATTTTTCTATTGGAAGGTTAGCATGACCGAAAGAAAAATATCAGCAAAGGATTGAAAACAGGCCTTTCTGTCTCCATATTTTTTCCCTTGAAAGCATTAGAATGAGTTTTGTTGCAGCTTTGAGGGCTCCTGAAATGTTTAAAATGGAGACACTAATTTCCTAGCATACCTTCCCCATTTCACCACTCCCCTACCAAGATTAATCCATCACCAACTGAAATTTCCTTACATTTTCACTAAGAAAGCTCAGCTACCAGTAACAAGAGAATATATGAAAGGATATATATACCAGGGTGTGAGGGGACACACCCTTACTCAGGTGGCGAGGAGACTAATGAGTTCTTCTGGGCCTGTACAGCAACCTGTAAAGCAACTGTAAAGCTTGTTCTGCCTGGAAGGGGGCGGGAGCAGCAGGGTGTGTGTATGTGTGTGTAGTCTTAAGAAGGGAAACTTGCCACAGAAAGAGATGGTGAACAGGAGGAGAACTGCTCCACCTCAGAGACTGCTGGCAATAAACACAGGTCAGCAGAGAGGGAGACAGCGGCAGGCCTCACTGCTCTCAAAGATGCACAAACCAGCAGCAAAGCAGTATGCCCCAAGAGGAGGGGCTAAGGCCTGGTCTACACTATGGGGTTGGGTCGAATTTAGCCGCATTAGATTTATTTAAAAATGACTGCGTCCACACAACCAACCCTGTTCTGTCGACCTAAAAGACTCTTAAAATCAACTTTGTATTCCTCCCTGACGAGGGTAGTAGCGCTAAAATCAACCTTGCTGGGTCGAATTTGGGATAGTGCGGACGCAAATCGATGGTATTGGCCTCCAGGAGCTATCCCAGAGTGCTCCATTGTGACTGCTCTGGACAGCACTTTGAACTCTGATGGTCAGGTACACAGGAAAAGCCCCGGGAACTTTCCTGTTTGGTCAGTGTGGCGAACTCAGCAGCACAGGTGACCATGCAGTCCCCCCAGAATCATAGAGTGTAGAATGTTTCTACCCTCCGCCTATCATCTCCATCCCTGAGATTATCGCAGATTAGAAAGTGAAAAAAACACACCCGTGATGACATGTTTTCGAGCTCATGCAGTCCTCCCACACCGATAGGGCACAGCTTAATGCATGGAGGCATTCAGTGGCAGAGGCCAGGAAAGAATTAAGTGAGTGCAAAGAGCAGAGGCAGGAAGCGATGCTGAGGCTAATAGGGGAGCAAACGGACTTGATGAGGCATCTGTTGGGGGAGCAAACGGACATGATAAAGCGTCTGTTGGAGCTGCAGGAAAGCCAACAAGAGCACAGACCCCCGCTGCATCCACTGTGTAACTGCCTACCTTCCTCCCCATGATCGATAGCCTCCTCACCCAGATGCCCAAGAACGCAGGAGGGGGAGGCTCAGGGCACCCAGCCACTCCACTCCAGAGGATGGCCTAAGCAACAGAAGGCTGTCATTCAAGCAGTTTGATTTTTAGTGTGGCTACAATAAGCAATGTGGCCTTGTTCTTCCCTCCTCCCCCACCCGGGCTACCTTGTCCGTTATCTCATTTTTTAAAAATTAATAAAGAAAGAATGCATGGTTTCAAAACAATAGTTACTTTATTTCATAGCAGGGAGGGTGGTTGGCTTACAGGGAATTAAAATCAGCAAAGGGGGTGGGTTCGCATCCAGGAGAAACACACACAATTGTCACATCATATCCTGGCCAGTCATGAAACTGATTTTCAAAGCCTCTCTGATGCACAGCACGCCTTGCTGTGCTCTTCTAATCAACCTGGTGTCTGGCTGCTCAAAATCGGATGCCAGGCGATTTGCCTCAATCTCTCACTTTGTCATAAATGTCTTCTCCTTACTCTCACAGGTATTATGGAGCACACAGCAAGCAGCAAAAACAATGGGAATGTTGATTGCGCTGAGGTCTGGCCTAGTTAGCAAACAGCGCCAGCGAGCTTTTAAACATCCAAAGGCACATTCTACCTTTTAAACATCCAAAGGCACATTCCACATTCTGCACTTGCTCAGCCTATAGTTGAACTGCTCCTTACTACTGTCCAGGTTTCATGAGCCAGGGGAGCAAGGGGTAGGCGCGAGCGCGCGGTGCTGGAGAGCAGCCTGAGGCAGAAGCCTCCAGCTTGCTAGGTATTTCAGGCAGGACTGAATCTCCATGACACAAAACTTAAAGAAGAAAATGACCTGGAGTCTCTGGCTCCCATTCTGTGCTCTAAGAGGAAAATAACCATGTCTGTCCAGATGCCCCTGACTGACCTCACCGAGGTCTGCCAGGAGCACCCAGGAGACGTACGATGGCAATCAGTCCTACTGTACAATCTGCTGTGAATGCAAGGAGCTGCTGCTGTGTAGCTATGTAGTACCACGTCTGCCAGCAGCACCCAGGAGACGTATGGTGACGGTGAGCTGAGTGGGCTCCATGCTTGCCATGGTATGGTGTCTGCACTGGTAACCCAGGAAAAAAGGCGCGAAATGATTGTCTGCCTTTGCTTTAATGGAAGGAGGGACGGAGGGAGGGGGTCCTGATGACATGTACCCAAAACCACCCACGAAAATGTTTTTGCCTCATCAGGCATTGGGAGCTTAACCCAGAATTTCAGTGGGCAGCAGAGTCAGCAGGAACTGTGGGATAGCTACCCACAGTGCACCACTCTGTAAGTTGAAGCTAGCCACAGTAGTGAGGACGCACTCTGCAGACTTAATGCTCTTCATGTGGACATACGCAATCGACTGTATAAAATCAGTTTCTAAAAATCGACTTCTATAAAATCAACCTAATTGCGTAGAGTAGACATTAGAGACAATATAACCCCTGACAGACCAAGCCCAAAGAACTGAATCCAGACAGAAAGCCTGAGAGATAGGCCACCTTTGCCTTGCTTTTCTTTCATTCAGCTTCCCCTTCCTCATGAGGGAAAGAGCGGGGAGAGGACCTGTTTGTTTACTCAGAGAATCCCTCATATGGCACAGATGGAAGGACAGTATAAATGACCTGAAGTATGGTTTGGAGGGGACTTAAGGGAACCCCTGATTCCATGAAGGGGTATGATTATGTAACAGGCATCTCATGTGATATCCCTCTTTGCTTATTAGAGTCAGCCAGCTAGATCGTTCTTTTATTCTCCTCTCTGATATCGTGTAGGCAGCTATGTAGGTTTTTTTTTTAATCGATACTAAGCAGAATCAGCAAAAGTATCACAAACAATAGCATTTTGTGCACTAAATTAAGACCATATCAGGAATGCCATACCTACAAAATCTGCAAAGCACTGGATCCTTGTTGCTCTGGGAGCTTGTTTGTCAGACGCATTCAACGGTGAAAGAGCACAGTGCAGATGCTTTAATTAGGCAGTGTAAGACTTCAACTTGCATTAGTCTTGATTTTGGCCTCTGGACATGGCTTCAGCTCAGGCAAATGCAAAAAAAAACCAACCTATGGGGCTTCAACCAAGGCAAAACATACACCTCTAAGGAAATTACAATCAATTTTCCCTCTAAACTGCACAGGCATAAGGCCAGACAATGTCCAAAGAGCTCCTGAGCAAACTTCAGCTAAAATATCAATTTCTCTTCCACTCACAGAGCCTATCGGATCATAAACAGAGATATAAAGGGTAGTGAGAGGTATGAAACACACCCCACCGCACCATACTCACAGATGAGTTGGGAGGGGTTTTTCATTAATCATAAAATCTTGCTTCAGCTGGAAAATCATTTTAATGAGCTATTGTGGCAGGTGAAATTGAAAATTCTGGGCAGATGACAGGTTGCAAATTAGGCACTCTGCCTTCAGCCCTCTTTATTGTGAATACAATACTATTTGTGGAGGGCATATCAAATACGACTATTGGATTAGTATAGAGAGATACCACACTTCTCTTTTCCATAGCTGAGGATGAGGCTAGCCTCCCATCATTTCTACAAGTGGTAAATCAGTAAAGGTATTGGTGAGATAAGAGGGTGCAGAAACTAGAACAGGGGTGGCCAACCTGAGCCTGAGAAGGAGCCAGACTTTACCAATGTACATTGCCAAAGAGCCACAGAAATACGTCAGCAGCCCCCCGCAACCCCCGCTCCCAGCACCTCCTGCCCACCGGCAGCCCTGCCAATCAGCGCCTCCTGCTCCCTCCCCATACCTGCCAATCAGCTGTTTTGTGGTGTGCAGGAGGCTCGAGGCGGGGAGGGGGAGGAGGAGGAGCGAGGGTGTTGCAGGGGAGGTGGCGGAGTGGAGGCAGGGCTTGTGGCGGAGGCAGGGGTTGAGCAGTGAGGACCCCCTGGCCCACTGGAAAGTTGGTGCCTGTAGCTTCAGCCCCGGAGTCGGTGCCTACACAAGAAGCCACATATTAACTTCTGAAGCCACAGGTTGGCCACCCCTGAACTAGAAGATCATACTTTGTGAGCATTTCCCCTTTTTTTGTCTTGAGGGAAGGAAATGTCTTAACTCCAAATTGTAGGGACTAAAATAAAAAGCTACATCATATATATCAACTTTCCAGGAAGAAAATGAGTGATATGTAGCATGCTAAGGGCTAGAGACTCAAGAGGCTGGGTCACCCCTGCTCTAGCAAAGGTAAGGAAGATATTTTAGCTTTTTCAGAGGGGTTTTTTGTGTGACATTGTTCGAAGATTTATACTTGAAAAAAATTGAAATGTCTATTTACTACTGAAACGTGGTTTGTTTTGTATATAAAGTTGAAAATAAAAAGTAGCCAGAAAGAGCAATTGGAACCCTGGAAAACAAGAGGGCACATAAAGTATGGCTACACTGCAATGTAAGCCCAAAACTCCTGCTATCTACACACAGATCAGTCAGACTTGGGCTCAGACTTAGGGTCCTAGTTTGACCCCTATTGCTTTGTCTTGTAAATGCAGTTCTCCCCTGCCACTTTGGGAGTCTGCCAAAAGTATCTCACAATCCTATGAGCCAACTTTCTTTGTCCTCTCTATCCCAAGAATCTCCAGGCAAATGGAAGCAGCCCCCCCTTGGTGTAATGCAGCAGCTTAGCCCTGGTCTACACTAAGACTTTAGGTTGAATTTCGCAGCGTTAAATCGATGTAAACCTGCACCTGTCCACAAGATGAAGCCCTTTATTTCGACTTAAAGGGCTCTTAAAATCGATTTCCGTACTCCACAGCTGACAAGTGGATTAGTGCTTAAATCGGCCTTGCCGGGTCGAATTTGGGGTACTGTGGACACAATTCGACGGTATTGGCCTCCGGGAGCTATCCCAGAGTGCTCCATTGTGACCGCTCTGGTCAGCACTCTCAACTCAGATGCACTGGCCAGGTAGACAGGAAAAGAACTGCGAACTTTTGAGTCTCATTTCCTGTTTGGCCAGCGTGGCAAGCTGCAGGTGACCATGCAGAGCTCATCAGCAGAGGTGACCATGATGGAGTCCCAGAATCACAAAAGAGCTCCAGCATGGACTGAGCAGGAAGTACGGGATCTGATCGTTGTATGGGGAGAGGAATCCGTGCTATCAGAACTCCGTTCCAGTTTTCGAAATGCCAAAACCTTTGTCAAAATCTCCCAGGGCATGAAGGACAGAGGCCATAACATGGATCCAAAGTAGTGCCGCGTGAAACGTAAGGAGCTGAGGCAAGCCTACCAGAAAACCAGAGGGGCGAACGGCCGCTCTGGGTCAGAGCCCCAAACATGCCGCTTCTATGATGAGCTGCATGCCATTTTAGGGGGGTTCAGCCACCACTACCCCAGATGTGTTGTTTTACTCCTTCAATGGAGATGGAGGCAACATGGAAGCAGGTTTTGGGGACGAAGAAGATGATGATGAGGAGGAGGTTATAGAGAGCTCACAGCAAGCAAGCTGAGAAACCGGTTTTCCCGACAGCCAGGAACTGTTTCTCACCCTGGACCTGGAGCCAGTAACCCCCAAACCCACCCAAGGCTGCCTCCTGGACCCGGCAGGTGGAGAAGGGACCTCCGGTGAGTGTACCTTTTAAAATACTATACAGGGTTTAAAAGCAAGCATGTGAAAGGATTAATTTGCCCTGGCATTCGTGGCTCTCCTGGATGTACTCCCAAAGCCTTTGCAAAAGGTTTCTGGGGAGGGCAGCCTTATTGTGTCCTTCATGGTAGGACACTTTACCACTCCAGGCCAGTAACACGTACTCGGGAATCATTGTACAACAAAGCATTGCAGTGTATGTTTGCTGGCTTTCAAACAAAATCCGTTCTTTATCTCTCTGTGTTATCCTCAGGAGAGTGAGATATCATTCATGGTCACCTGGTTGAAATAGGGTGCTTTTCTTCAGGGGACACTCAGAGGAGCCCGTTCCTGCTGGGCTGTTTGCCTGCGGCTGAACAGAAATGTTCCCCGCTGTTAGCCACGGGGAGGGGGGAGGGTTGAGGGGGTAGCCACGCGGTGGGGGGAGGCAAAATGCAACCCTGTAACGAAAGAAACATGTGCTAGGTATGTAATGTTAACAGCAAGGTTTACCCTGAAAGACTGTAGCCACTGTTTTATAAAATGTGTCTTTTTAAATACCGCTGTCCCTTTTTTTTTCTCCACCAGCTGCATGTGTTTCAATGATCACAGGATCTTCTCCTTCCCAGAGGCTAGTGAAGATTAGAAAGAAAAAAAAACGCACTCGTGATGAAATGTTCTCTGAGCTCAAGCTGTCCTCCCACATTGACAGAGCACAGACGAATGCGTGGAGGCAAATAATGTCAGAGTGCAGGAAAGCACAAAATGACCGGGAGGAGAGGTGGCGGGCTGAAGAGAGTAAGTGGCGGGCTGAAGACAGGGCTGAAGCTCAAATGTGGCAGCAGCGTGATGAGAGGAGGCAGGATTCAATGCTGAGGCTGCTGGAGGATCAAACCAGTATGCTCCAGTGTATGGTTGAGCTGCAGCAAAGGCAGCTGGAGCACAGACTGCCACTACAGCCCCTGTGTAACCAACCGCCCTCCTCCCCAAGTTCCATAGCCTCCACACCCAGACGCCCAAGAACGCGGAGGGGGGGGCACCGGCCAACCAGCCACTCCACCACAGAGGATTGCCCAAAAAAAAGAAGGCTGGCATTCAATAAATTTTAATTGTTGTAAACTTTTAAAGTGCTGTACTTACAGTGCTGTGTGGCATTTTCCTTCCCTCCTCCACCACCCCTCCTGGGCTACCTTGGTAGTCATCCCCCTATTTGTGTGATGAATGAATAAAGAATGCATGAATGTGAAGCAACAATGACTTTATTGCCTCTGCAAGCAGTGATCGAAGAGAGGAGCGGAGGGCGGTTAGCTTACAGGGAAGTAGAGTGAACCAAGGGGCAGGGGGTTTCATCAAGGAGAAACAAAGAGAACTTTCACACCATAGCCTGGCCAGTCATGAAACTAGTTTTCAAAGCTTCTCTGATGCGTACCACGCCCTCCTGTGCTCTTCTAACTGCCCTGGTGTCTGGATGCACGTAACCAGCAGCCAGGCGATTTGCCTCAACCTCCCACCCCGCCATAAACGTCTCCCCCTTACTCTCACAGATATTGTGGAGCACACAGCAAGCAGTAATAACAGTGAGAATATTGGTTTCGCTGAGGTCTAAGCGAGTCAGTAAACTGCGCCAGAGCACCTTTAAACCTCCAAATGCACATTCTACCACCATTCTGCACTTGCTCAGCCTGCAGTTGAACAGCTCCTGACTACTGTCCAGGCTGCCTGTGTACGGCTTCATGAGCCATGGCATTAAGGGGTAGGCTGGGTCCCCAAGGATACATATAGGCATTTCAACGTCCCCAACAGTTATTTTCTGGTCTGGGAATAAAGTCCCTTCCTGCAGCTTTTGAAAGAGACCAGAGTTCCTGAAGATGCGAGCGTCATGTACCTTTCCCGGCCATCCCACGTTGATGTTGGTGAAACGTCCCTTGTGATCCACCAGAGCTTGCAGCACTATTGAAAAGTACCCCTTGCGGTTTATGTACTCGCCGGCTTGGTGCTCCGGTGCCAAGATAGGGATATGGGTTCCGTCTATGGCCCCACCACAGTTAGGGAATCCCATTGCAGCAAAGCCATCCACTATGACCTGCACATTTCCCAGGGTCACTACCCTTGATATCAGCAGATCTTTGATTGCGTGGGCTACTTGCATCACAGCAGCCCCCACAGTAGATTTGCCCACTCCAAATTGATTCCCAACTGACCGGTAGCTGTCTGGCATTGCAAGCTTCCACAGGGCTATCACCACTCGCTTCTCAACTGTGAGGGCTGCTCTCATCTTGGTATTCTTGAGCCTCAGGGCAGGGGAAAGCAAGTTACAAAGTTCCATGAAAGTGCCCTTACGCATGCGAAAGTTTCGCAGCCACTCGGAATCGTCCCAGACCTGCAACACTATGCGGTCCCACCAGTCTGTGCTTGTTTCCCGAGCCCAGAATCGGCATTCCACAGCATGAACCTGCCCCATTAGCACCATGATCCATGCATTGGCAGGGCCCATGCTTTCAGAGAAATCTGTGTCCATGTCCTGATCACTCACGCAACCGCGCTGACGTCGCCTACTCGCCCGGTATCGCTCTGCCAGGTTCTGGTGCTGCATATACTGCTGGATAATGCGTGTGGTGTTTAATGTGCTCCTAATTGCCAAAGTGAGCTGAGCGGACTCCATGCTTGCCTTGGTATGGCGTCCGCTCAGAAAAAAGGCGCGGAATGATTGTCTGCCGTTGCTCTGACGGAGGGAGGGGCGACTGACGACACGGCTTACAGGGTTGGCTTCAGGGAGCTAAAATCAACAAAGGGGGTGGCTTTACATCAAGGAGTATTTCAGGCAGGACTTCACGGAGGGTTCCAATAAGAAATGGTGCACCTAAGTTATTGTTCTTATTGGAACAAGGAGGTTAATCTGGCCTCTGATTGATACATGGCTAGATTTACCTCGCTGCACCTTCCCTGTGAGTGACTGCAGTGTGACCTAGAGGAATGAGTCCCCTAGATGGGGGAGGGGGGAAAGCAAATGAGTACAAAACAAATCTGGTCTATTTCTTGTTTTGATCCACTCCTTCTATCTTTTACATCTTTGGCTGGCAGCAGACGGTGCAGAAGGACTGCATGCCATCCACATCTCATGGCTGCCCAGCAGAAGATGATACAATAGGACTGCTTGCAATCCGTATCACCTGCCTGCTCACCATAAGATGGTTCAATAGGACTGATTGCAGGACTAAAGAGAATGACTTGAGCAAGTCACTCCAGATTTAGTCCCTGCACCCATGTCTGTCCAGGCGCTCCTGATTGACCTCACAGAGGCGGCCAGGAGCACCTCGGACATGACGATGATGGCTACCAGTCCTATTGCACCGTCTGCTGCCACAAGGCAATGGGTTGCTGCTACTGTGTAGCAATGCAGTACCACGTCTGCCAGCACCCAGGAGACATATGGTGATGGTTACCTGAGCAGGCTCCATGCTTGCCGTGGTATGGCGTCTGCACAGGTAACTCAGGAAAAAAGGCGCGAAACGATTGTCTGCCCTTGCTTTCACGGAGGGAGGGAGGGAACGGGGGCCTGATGATATGTACCCAGAACCACCCGCGGCAATGTTTTAGCCCTATCAGGCATTGGGATCTCAACCCAGAATTCCAATGGGCAGGGGAGACTGCGGGAACTGTGGGATAGCTACCCACAGTGCAACACTCCGGAAGTTGACTCTAGCCTCGGTACTGTGGAAGCGCTCTGCTGAGTTAATTCACTTAATGCACTTAGAGCATTTTCTGTGGGGACACACACACTCGAATATATAAAACCGATTTCTAAAAAAACGACTTCTATAAATTCGACCTAATTTCATAGTGTAGACATACCCTTAGTGAGATAATGTTTAACCCTTCCATTGTCTTCTGAACACAGAGCTGCAAACACACTATCTGAAGACCTTCTGTGTTTGCAACAGAGACAGAACAGAAGAAATTGTTTGCAAACCACGCTGTTTCATGGTCACTGGTGCACAGCCAGATGTTGGTAACTCTCTGGTGTGATGCCAGCAAAACAGTGCTCTTTAGTAAGAGTACAAGGAATGCCCATGCTTACCAGCAAATAGCAAAGAAGCTGACAGCATTGCAAATTTGCTGCACCAGTGATCAGTATAGGAGTGGATTAGGTGGCTCAAGACTGAGTATAGGAAAACCAGAGACCAGAACTGCACCTCAGTGTGAACTCACTGACATCATTCCCATTTTATGAGGAGTTTGACTGGATGTTGGGCACTGCACCAAGAACCAAGCCAATAGAGGTGCATGATGATCTCGTCAGCCAAAATGGCACCTGTTATGGGAGAATTAAACTTCACATTACTGCAGTCATCCTTTTTATGTGTCCAGCCACTGCTAGCTGAAAACCAAATACCACAGAGCTAGAAATAATCTTAGGGCTCTGAGAAGCAAGACCAGCTAGCTGTATGACTATAATTTGCTAAGTAGACTAGGAGGCTGGGACAGAGTTAATGTACCATAAGAAGGAATGTTGTGAGGGCACTGGGATACTACACAGATGTAGTATGGTGCACTGGGATACTACACTGATGAAGGCAAATACTTATGTAAATAGATACCCATACGGAGCTCTGTAGTGCACTAAATGAATCGTTGTACACCTTATAAAGTCCTCAAAGCCTGATGCTTGCATGCTTTGTAGGTCTGCATAGTCCTGGTGAATGAGACAAACTTCATAAAGTCTTCATGGCCCAGGCTTTTTCAAGCCCACATAACTCAATGGAGACTCCATAAAATTGGGATAACCCAATGTAAACATTGCAAACACATGAAGTGCCATGCATAACTTGGGAAAAATACACAACCTCAACACCTGAGGCACATATTATCACACCCATATGGCCCCCATCTGTATTTCATAGAGGCTAGATAGCCCAAAGCCAGAGGTGAATTAAAAAAAGAACACAATGATTTTCAAAAGTGAGATGGCCACGTTGTAGTTAGTCAGACAGGAAACAAAATGGGGGCCTGGCTTGCAGAGAGCTAGAGTGCAACACACATTTTATACACGAGTGGGCTGAAAGGTAGATCTGGCAGTAAGTATAGGGAAGAATGGTGTATGGGGAAACAGATATGTGGTCTATGAAGGAGCTGGATTCATCCTTGATTATCTTGCAAACCCCATACAGATGTCTGTCACAGAGCATTTTTGAAACGTTTGCAACATTTCCTAACAAAAATCTTTGTTAACTTGGAATTAAAGTTGAAAGGTTGTATAACTTTCATGGGGAAAAGTACTTCCTGTTCGAGAATGAGTAGTTATTGTTCAATAAATATATAAAACAAATGTCACAAACATTAGAAAGTCTGGGAACTCAAAATTAAGATTCCACTCTACATTAAAAAACCTAATATTTGAACCAATGGTGGAAATGTACAATTAACAACCCAAACAGCTTTTACTCAGCCTCATTTTCACTGCCTTTAACACCAGCCGGATTTTAAAGACAATCTGAGCTTTCAAGCACCACAAAAGTGCATTTAATCACCGACTCCCAAGCTTAATACATGTTACTAGACTGATTTACTCGTAATCTTAGAGAGTTCTAACACTGCCAGTCCCTTGGAAGCAGACTGCATTTGTGTTGACTTCACAAAATCACTTGTCTCCTGACACCTTTAGGCCCATACACAGTTCACAGAAATATATGCTGTTGGCTAGGTCATGAATCATATGAAGAATATGCAAGGGACAAGTGTTTCATAGTGATCTCTTGAGGTATATTTAATTACCATATGTAAACAAATCTCCTAAATCCTGACTCAACACTTCATTGTTGTAACACCTATGGTGTATTTGTGTGTATATATACATATAAACAAAATCCAGTTATTACTGTGACATTACATCTCATATTCTTTATGGAAATATGCTTATGATATGGATATGGCATAGCAGATATATTTTATGCAAGATGGGTTTTGTAAGGTATTGGAAAGGTTATGATTTACTGACTGTGATTATCCAATTTGTATGCATATATCATTTCTGTATCTAAAGTTAGGGATATTGACAATATAACAATTACAACTGTGTGTGTATTTGGGAGACACCCAACAGACATGAGGCTTTGATGGGCCATTAGGAAGAAACAATGAAGATACTAATATCTCTCCTTCCTGAGAGGCATCCTGGGATGTAGCTGTGACTTTACTAGGTCAGGTGGTCCTGTCACCTGGACTTCTAGTAATTTTCCACTAAAAGGAGTGGGAGGTCAAGACTGGGAAACAAAAGATTCCTGCCTTATGTAAATATTATTTAAGGCTGGGGAGTAAGGCAAACAGGATTCTTCTCCATTGCCGTTCTGCCCAAGAGGAAAAATTGCTGGAAGTACCTGCAGAGACAAAGGAACTGAGCAGTGGGAAAGGCAAGGGCTGAGTCCAGACTAAGACAGGAGTCTAGTCTGTAAAGAGAAATAACTGGAATTCTAAGCTACAGAAACTTGGCAGCTTGCCTGAAACAACATTTAGGGTGAGAAATTACTTCTTGAAACCAGTCTCTTTAAGATCTTAAGCTTAGTATGCATGTTTTGTTTTATTTGCTTGGTAATCTGATTTGTTCTGTTTGCTATCCCTTATAATCACTTAAAATCTACCTTTTATAGTTAATACATTTATTTCTTCTTTATAACGTAACCCAGATTGTGTAATTCACATGGGGGGGGGCAGGGGGTGGAGGTAAGAAGTTGTGCATATCTCTCTCCACATTGAGGGAGAGGGCAAGTTTTTATGAGCTTGCACTATGCAGATCTTTCTATACAGTGCAAGACATTGTTATCTGGGGTTTACCTCTCCACAGTGGATGTACATGTGAGTGTTGGGTGAATCCTCTCACACAGATCTGACTGCAGTCTGTGTCTACAGCTGGGTGTGGTCTTGCCTGGGTGTCTGCTGGAAAGGGGCTTGAGAGCCTGGCACAGCAACCTAGTGCAATGGAAACCCAGGCTGGTAGGGCCGGTGGGCTGAGTGGGACCTCAGCACATCAGGTGGCATCCCAGACGGGGGCCAGGGAGGGTGGCTAACCCATCACAGTTACATTTCATGCGTGTAAGTACAAAGGGTTTTCCAAACTTATGTCTGGAAATATACATTGATTTTGAGCTCTGTAAGCTCATTCATACAAAAACATCCTTTAGGCTAGGCTACATTTACCTGCTCTTGATTTACCTGCTCATTTACATAGAGCTAGAGTGAGTAGAAATAGCAACATAGCCATGGTAGCATCGATCAGCAGCTGTGCCGAGTACATACCCACCAGTTTCAAGTGCGTTTGTACTCAGCACAGCTCAGCCTTGCCTCTACTGCCACGACCAGTGCTATCGTGGCTACATATAGTGAAAGCCAGTGCAAGTAGGTGTATGTGAGCAGGGGAACCACACCCCTCTCTTGTAATGTAGACATAGCCTTAGCTAGGATGATGTTGGAGGTAATACAAGGAGAATTGTGAGGATGTCCCAGCCCCTTAGGAGGAAGAAAGGGAAAATATAAAAAGTTGTTAGCCCCTGGGAGAGAGTCAGATGTAGCCATCAGCATTCAGTTGCAAAATGACTACCTTAGTCTCTGCAGCTTGTCTCTGCCAAATTTAAAGGGTCAGTCACAGAAATGCATGCTGGAAAAAAATCCCAAGATGGGGGCAACTCCACAGTGGGGAATTCCTGAAGTAATTTATAGATCTTTAACTCTAATGAATGTTTGCAATAGTAAGTAAATTGCAACAGCCCAGAAGAGTCAAATGAACTTTTTTTGCATGAGTGCTGCCGCAATCCTTGTTGATGGTCTAGTCACATACTCCCATTTCCATAGGCATAAATAGAGAAACGTTTATAAGAGCACTCTTTATAATATAGCCAGGTTTGGTGTGCTTCCTAATGCATTTTTGGTAGCAGAAGTAGCAAAAGTATGAAAACTACCAACAATAGGTTTGTTAGCCTGCTTTTGTTTCAGTCCCCTAGTTTCCAGCATTTTTAGACTGAATTCACAAAAAATGCTTGAAACTGTATCTGGAATAAAGACAGTGGAATAAAGGTCATCAATTCAAATCTGGCCCAGATCACAAATGACAGGTTGTTTTACTATCTCTTATCTGTTCAATGGTCTATATAATGTGAGCTAGTATCCATTTTCTTCTGAATAACTACCCTGAGGTGGAATACTGGCCCCTTTGAAGTCAACAGGAATTTTGCCATTGACTTCAGTGGAGCCAGGATTTCACCCAAAATCTCAAAAGCTACCGCCACAATTGGCATTCTCAGTTGAGGCCAATGGCTTACCAGGCACAGAACCTGAACTGATCTTTCATCCCTGAAGATGCTTCCTCGGGGGCAGGGATGAGATGCACTGGTGTAAGGAAGACTGTGTTTAGGGACTTCATTCTTCATTGCCATCAAGCCAATACTTTCTATAAGAACTGGATGTACACAAGAATACATTTTAAGGCTTTCGAAGAATATTTTGAAGATTTGCCCAGCACGCCTCTGATAAACATTGCTTAAGCTACTGAGCCTGAAGCAAAGACCACAATGGCTCAAGAAGATCAGAGTAATTGGGTCTAAAGGAAACAGGTGGGAGGGGAAGAAATTGTAGGTTCTAAGAGGCTCCAAAGGGAGTAGGTGTGCAAATAACAAACGCAGGAACAAAAAGGTTTGACACAATGTTAGGGAGCAAGTAAGGTTTTACATCTGCAGGAGAACAAGTATAGTTCAAGTGTCAGCTGAGGATGAGAGCATGTGATGTATTGTGGAAACTCTTTGCTTCTGTTCAAAAGTGGTGAAGATATGTTCAGTCACAGTCTTGTTCTCAAGGCAAGATGAGTATTTCCCTATGACTAGATTTATGTATTTATCTCTTTGCTTGCCCCACCTCCTCTTCTACATGTGTTGTGGCCATGAGGCATTTAAATCCATATTTAGGGACCAAAGTAAATGACTCAATGTCCAGAAATGCTTGAGCCCCCACAACTCTCAGCACTTTGGAAAACTCAGGCTACTTTAGTTAGCACGCTAAATAGATTACTAACTTTAGGCACTGAGGTTGGAACATTTTGTATGCTTTAGAACATTGCGCAAACAAGGCACCTGAAGGCTGTGTTGTACAGTGTTTAGGGAACTGGATTGTGCGTCCAGAGACCTGGGTTCTTATCTCAGAACTTCCATTAACCAGCAGTGTGCCAACTCAACATTCTTGCCTGTTTGCCCTCCTGCTCTTTATTTAGAGTGAAAGCTGTTTGGGGTAGGAGCTGTCTCTTATTGTGTCTGTACAGCCCCTTATACAATGGGGACCTGCACTCAGTTAGATCCTCTGGTTTGTGCTAAATTACAAACAAGAATAACAAGAAGAAAACTGTAAAAAGCTTTAAAGATTAATACCCACGTATTTGGGGATTTTTGCCCAATGAAAGACTACTTACATTTGTACGTTTGTCTTAAACATTCAGAAAAGAGAAGGCATTTCTAAGCAGTTTTGAACTGACATGAAAGATTTATATTCCAGATCCAATAAGGCTGTTGACTATATAATGGACTGCTTTTATTGGCAAGGAAAGCCTGTTTGCTTGTTCCTGCTATAATAATAAATACTTTTTTTCTTATATTCTGCTGACAGAAGCAAGCTGAATGCATTGTGGGTTCAAAAGCACTCTATTTATAGCTTTGATGCAAAATGATCTCTATTCATTACAATGTCTCATTTGCAGGTTATCATTCTGCACTTCTGCGAAGCTAGTCAGCAGATGTTTCCACCAGTCTACACTCACTATGTGAGGATACGGAAATATGCTGGCTCTTGGTACCATAACCATCATAGACAGAATAACGGGGCAAAAATAGCCTTTGTTGAAAACAGAATAGGTATTGCAAGAGCAAAGCTTTCTGCCTTGAATACGAATATGATATACAGCATTCAAATCCTTTTGTTTTTTAAAACAAACCCACCAATTCAGAAATATTTTATTAATGATCTAAGGCTAATTAGAGCTCTTTTCTTAATACTTCCTGTCTTTTTAAAAAAACTAACATGAGGTTTTGTGGATGGAAGACTCTCTTTGGTAATATACAACTTCCCACTGTTTGATTCTCTACTCTCTTTGCCAGCATGAAAGAGATACTCTATTACTCTCTACTTTTAAAAACTTATTTTTACAATATTTCACGGAAGTGGCATTGTTACAAATAATGCAGTGCAATACCCAGTACATTTTGAAGTCAGTGTTACTACTTTGGTCTAATACTAATATTGAAACATGAATATCACATGCTGAAATAACTCTGAAAAATATGAAACTTCAGGTTTATAGATAGGACTTCTGCTTTTCAGGGTTTAGCAATTTCATTTTGGGGGGGGTTATTTTTTAGCAATTTTTGAGTTTTATGCAGATGTCCAAAAATCTGGGGGGGGGGGTTGTGGGGGGAGGAGAGGGTTCTCTTTGTATATAACAGTAAAGAGTAATGTGTATTATATACATTACTCATTACAGTAGTATAATGTATATTATATATATTACTGATTATGTAGTATCTACTGTAATAAGTAATCTATTTGTAATGTTCCCTAGTGCACTTTAATGTAGCACTGTTTCAAACAACACCGTCTTAAAGCACACTAGGGAACCTTTAGTGTGCACCAGCAGGGTCAACACAGATCAATTAATGTACAGCATGTTAATGCGCTTTAGAAACCATACCCTGATAGTACATATTACCGCTCCATGTAGACAAGCCCTTAGTCTGAAGAAACCATTTCTGGTGTTTATTGGATAAATACCAATTTAATTTATTTTCTTTTTATATTGGGGGTGTATTATTGGTTAAAACTGAAAATAAGAAATGTAATTATAGAATTAACTCAAAAGTTTGAGTGTGTGTGTGAAGATGTGGGGAACCTTGTTGTATGTTAAAGTGATTAATTATGTGGATTCCCAATTTTAGCAGTAAACAAAAAAATATTAAGAGTCACATTTAGTTTAGTGGTCCACTCTTAATCTTAAATGAAAAGTGAACTAAACTATGTAATGCAGCAATGGAGAAAACACTACACAATGTAATTACCTAACGCAGAACACTTCATGATAGTTGCATTTCCAGTAACTACATTTTCATGCTTAAGAAACAGATGGGTGAGTTGTCCTCACTTTCTTTCAGCAGTCATTTAGCAGCTGCTGGAGCCCCCAGAATATAAACTTTGTCTTCATGTTGTATGGGGCTGGATAATTTTGCAGATCACAAGATACTAGCTTGTGAAGTCAGCTCCTGAAAGGTTCTTCTGAGCTGGAGTGTTAGGTCACTTGCTCTCTACTCATGATCCAAATCAGAATAAGATAGAACTTTGTGTTTTTGAACACAGTTTCGCTTTCTAGCAATCACTGTCCTCAGTTCTTTGTCTCTGAGACACTAAAGAAAATGGTGCTTTTTGGAGCTCTCACTCACTCCTTCACCACATCCTGAAGGCTCTTTCAACCTTCATTGACATGTGAACAATAAACAATGCAGGACAACCTTTTAAAAAAAATCACTCTCCTGTATCTCATAATGCATACCTGGCAAGTGGATATTGTGCACCCTTTCCCTAGTTCTTGTATTATATGGCCTTACTTGCTTGTATTGAAGATGTCCCAGGGCACATCTGGTCTTTTGTTTTTGATCTCACATTGTTTCTCTTACAGTTGCTTTTCCCAGGTTATTGACTCAGACTTCTTTGGTTGAATTTTGCAATACAGTGAAGAAATCCCCTCCTTTAAGTTTAAGAGAACAGTGAAATCATTATTTTGTCCTGTGTTGAAGGTTGGACCAAACATTTTCAAAATTTCCAATATGATGAATTATTTTCTGAATTTCACCAAAAAAGGTACAAAATTTCCAAAAAAAAACCAGAGAGAGAGAGAGAGAGTGTGTTCCATTTTTTTCAGCCAGTTATTGAGCTGATTGAAAATTTTTTTGGTGAAAATGTTAACTCTCTTTTTGACCAGTGCTAGTTGTAATAGCTTAAAGTTTGGTTGAACTTGATGTGTTCAAGTGCCTTCTCTTGGTCAGTAATATCCTCCTAATATTCTTCACCAGTACTCTTTCAACATTCTGCCTGTATATTTACCAGTTCTTTTTATTTTCCCTAAAAAATTGGGGCGGGGGGTAAGGGAGGGGGATCAGGAGACAGAAATTAAATCTCTCTCTTCAAAATCAGTACAGAGGCTGCGTTCTACAATTAGTCAGATATTCATTCCAACCTGAAAGATGTAGCAGAAGAAAAAACAGAAAAATCTGGAAACACAGATCTTCATGTATTATCAAAAGGAACGTGAGCATAATTGTGTTTGAATGTCGTCAGTTAGTGATTCTGATATTAATGGAGTTTCTCAGTTTGTTGCATTGATTTCTGCTTTTACTCCACAAAAGTATAACAAGAAAATATTAGTTAGGACAACTCTTGCTAAAACCAATTAACTTGACTTAAATTACATCAGAGGGTATACTACCAAATCTTGATAACCTTATTTGGTTTTTATTCATCCTTACTTAGACTTCCTGTGAAGACATTAAGGGCCAAATCCAAAGCCTTTGCAAGTCAATGGAAAGGCTCTTTCTGACTTCACAGGGCTTTGGATCAGGCCCTTAAAAACAATATAAAATATGGAAGAGTTTAGGAGAATATTTACAAAAAGTAGATTTAAAACACCTTCCACTGATCTCATTTCTACTTGACCTATGAAGCCTAGTCAATATTTGTGGTACAATGAAGTCAATGGGAGTTTAGTTAAGTAAATAAGGGCATCAAAGTTTGCCTTTAGACTGCTACCACAGTTATGAACTAGAAATTAAGCTAAGAAAAATGAAAGGTCCAATAAATCAGCATTTTGCTAATATATCTGTAAACACTTCCTGCCCAATGAATTCTGTTAATAATAGTCTCAAATACACCATGTTATCTTGGTAACAGAAAAATAATTTTAGTGATAATAGCTGCCCCTAAAATCCCCCCAAAATCCACAAAACCACCAGGAAAAAACAAAACAAAAAATCCACAGAAAGGCTGCTATCTTTTCTGCCACTGACAGTTGACTAGGAATCTCATACATGCTCCACAGAGCCTGCACCAATTATACTTTACCATGTTACCTAAATCTTTTTAGATAAAAATAATGCCGACATTTTTCTACTGCTTTGATGGCAGTTTTGGAGACCCATATTTATACCCAAACACAACACCAAAACATGGTTCAGTACAGAGATTAATTACAGAATTGTCAAAACTGCATGCCACTATTCAAATAACCACAGTCTGACCAATGAATGTGGAATACTTTTAATTCATTCCAGAAATTAAGGTATCAGAACTAAATCTTGAGGAGTGGCAAAACCCACAACTCCCCTAGAATTTGATGAGAATTGCAGATGTCTCATTATCTTTGGATTTGGCGCTAAATATGGACCAAAGTGTAGTTTTCTTAAGCCAATTGAAGCAATTCCTTAAATACAATGGGGGCAGATCATCCAGTGTAAATTTAAATAATGTAAGTGTTAAAGTCCATGGAACTACAACAATGTATATCAGTTGAGGATCTGCCACCTCATAGCTCAAAAATCACCCCAGAGGACAACATATTTGCTAACCTGGAAATGCATTTTCCAGTGCCTTGCTACTAGTTAAAATTAACGACTACTTCCTAATGTCAGTTAGACTCCTCTATGACCAAGAAAAACCAAACTCTTTTGATTCCAAAAGCTCTGCTGAAGAAAACAAGACCAGGGCTGCATAACACTGACATTTTTATTAGAATTCATTTGTAACAAATGGAACTTGTGTCAGCAAAGAACTGATTTTCATACAGACTTTCTTTCGCCACCAATGTAACGAAGTAAGAAAATAAAAAGCACGCCTTTCATTCTGTAAAACATTTACGCGTACTACTAATTAGAGGTAATTGTATTTTTTTTAACAAGCCATTTTACAAGGTAATTTTTTTTTAATTTTTCAGTCTATGCATCCAAAACGAGAGCAAAGAACACAACTTTTATTATCTTTGTAAAGACACTCCAAGCTTGAATGGCAAAGCCACGTAACAGATGGGGATGAGGGGACTTGCAGCCTTCTGATATCTGCTGGAGTATCAGGGCACCCCAAATGAAAAAAAAACAATCAACCAACCAACCAAAAAAAAAGAAAAAAAAAAGGAAGGAAGGAAGGAAGGAAGAATAAAAGGAAAGAAAAGCTGTTGCATTTGTTGTTGTTGCAAACTCCCCCTCCCCCCCCCCCCCGATTTTTACATGTTCTGTGTTATTTACATACACGTAAGTGGATTTTCATAAGCAGTTTCTTACAGATGGGTTCAAGTAATAACATTATTGGGTGTAGAATCAATAGGGCAGTGCATAGTACAAAGGTATAGAAAGTGCAGATCTCCCTAGAGGGCCCTCCCTTCCCCCAGCCAGCCTCTCCATTGTCTAACCATGCAATCATTTTTAAAAAAAGAGCTAAAATAAAGTTCTGTACAAATCATTTTTATATATTTTGAGTTTTTTTCCATTGTAACTAATTACAAAATTATACATAACTACACATACATAGGTAAATAATAGCACCGTACTGGTTATGCTGATGAAACCAATTCTAAGGTTGGAAGATTATGGTAAATGCAGATAAAGATGCTTCTTCTTTAAATTAATTATAGAATGACTATACATTAGTGTACAGAAAGTGGAATGCACATCAATGATGCTAACAGAGTTATCTTTAGAAACAACTCCTGAACAGCAAGATTACTGGAATATTTGCAGTCTTACTTGTCCTACAATACTTTCCCTCACTATTTATCTCTGATTTTTTCCCTTTTTCTTCAGAATTTGCAAAAGTTTCATGGAGAGAAAACTCTGACCTGTTAACAGCTCTGGTGTGCAACAGCCTTCCCTAGTCTATGCTTCTAAAATGGTGTGTATGTCTGACTATATTTGGCTAAAAGAACATGACTGCACTACGTAATCTGGCACTTTAATAATTCTTCAAAAGATACAAATCAAAAAGAAGAAGAAGAAAAAAAAACCCATAGTGCACATTCTTCTCTGGTTCTGATATAAGTTATAGAATCTCATTCTTGAGGTAGCCTTCTATAATACTTTTATTATTAATTATTATATATATATTTATATTTGTTTAGTTTTTTTTTTTTTACAAAAGTGCTCAAATACAATGCTTGCTCGTGTTTGGTCTTTCATACCTGTCTTTCTACTATTGATGGGAAATATGGAAGAAAAAAAATCCTGTATGTTACACCAACATAGCTGAACTATATGAATGGTTCTTATCTGACACCTGAAAGAAAGAGTTCCTTTGATTTGTGTGTGTTAACATGGTACAAGGCATGACAGAGACCTGGGCCACTGTAAATGGCTTCATATAGAGTCTCAGAAAATATTTTGCATTGGTTAAAGAATTTTTTTCTCTCAAATGGAAATCTAAAGTCATTTTAAAACATACTCTGAGGGCTAAATCCTGCTTGCCTTACCCATACTAACAGTCCCACTGCAACCAATAATTTGACTTCAATGGGCCCATTGACATGTGCACAGCAAGCAGGATTTGGCCCAAAATGAAAGGAATGATGCATGAGTACTGCTAACAACAACTACGACTTACTACTAGTGCAGTCCTACACCTCCGCAATGGCAATACTGCAGTCATCAACGCTGTGGTTTATGAGAGCCAATTTGGAAGGAACCTGAAAGTAGTGGGCATGTCTGTTGTTGGAGTTATGAAAGGATAAAGGGCCCTGACTACCCAAGTGTTTTGGGCTTGCATTTATTAACATCCCATACTCGGTTAAAAACCAGGAATGCGTAGTATTCAAAGTATTTTTGTACATGTGCTAAAAAGATAATGCTTTAATTGAAAAGAGTAACAAAGATATGAATTAACTAATGTAAATACGGACACAACAAAACTTAAAGAAATGCTGTCAAAATAGGCATCAAATATAAGGCACTCTAAATGTGAAATAAAAATAAAAACCAGCATCTCTAAATAATACTGTATGCCACAAAATATTTCTAATTTATTAACAGAGCAACATGAGTTTGGCTTTGCCCTGTTACACATCATAAATGCAAATTTCATAGCACATACTATAGACAATATATGACTGAATACACTTTTTAAACATCTTGATAGTTAGTATATTACAACATTCTCCCCTCCTAAAGGGATATGCACTGACCTTTTCCACATGCACACCTCCTATACTTAATAATATGGTTTGTTATTGCACTATAGTGTTACAAATATTGTACTTCATTCGAAGCCTCAACCACATAATGTGTGTGTGTGTCTTTGTGGGACTGTGTGTATATAAATAATCTTTTTTTTTTGAGTCTGGGTGAGGGTCAAATATCACTGATGTGCATTCCTCATTTCCCTTCTAAACAAAAAGCTATGGACTTTGTAAATGCAGAGATGTTCAAAAAGTACCATATGGGTTGAATGTAGTACTCTGGAAAACTTTCCCATCACTTCAATAAATCCAAGTCATGGAAGAACTGATGCATCTATATTTATTTGTGTGTGTATATACCTGTCTGTCTGCATATCTGTAGATATATAGAGAGATAGATACAGAAAGAGAATAATAAAGAGAGCGGTGTGTGTGTGTGTGTGTGTGTGTTAGTAGCAGCTTTATACTTTGCGCCTCCCTGTTGATTCCAAAAGAAATAAAAAAAGCCCCACTTTGATTAACTGATTAAGAGTATTTCTTTAAAAAAAAATTAAACCAAACTGTAATATCTAAGAAGAATGTGGTACTGTAGATAAATATAGGACTGCACAAAAATGTGCAAATTTTCAAATGATTTAACATTTCTACAGCAAGATATTACAGATAACAGTTCTACAGCTTCAAAAAATCTACAATTCTGAAACAAAAAATGAACAGTTATGCAACTTTTTTTTTTAAATTCACTTCATCAAATAATAAACTCTTGTTAAAAAAAGGAAAAAGTTTACACAGTTAAAAATGAAGCACAGGTCAGCAGTATCTTTACAATACTAAAAAACTAAATCAAGGACTTCCTTTTTAAACATTCCCCCATTTCCCCTAAAGTGTTATTATAAGCATTATGACGGGAAGGGGTGATGCTGAAGCAAAGAGTCCATTTTGTTTTAAGAAGCCAGGTACCGGCCTTTTAACAAACATCTTGCACTGAATTGCAGTACTCTCAAGATTCATCTTTGCAACAATCATGCAATCCTGAACAAGATGATGGTTCTTTGCAATAATTTCCTCTTCCCTTTAATTTCAACCAAAGTTGAATCCTTGAGGTATCTGTAAATGAGATCCTTCAGACGCCTCACCAGTCAGGATTCTTTTATTATATTTCTGGTTAGGTTATTAAACTGTGAATTCTTGGTCCATCTGGAATAGTTCTTGGGGTTGTGTGTGTGTGTGTGTGTGTGTGGTTTTTTTTTTTTAATATTCCCACTAATTGGTCTTTAGCTAGGAGTTAAGAAGTACTTCTCAAGCACACCGTATGGCTCAGAAGAGGCTCTCTGGATCTTAAAGGGCCTGCAGTAAAAATCCAGGATGGGTCAGGGGGTTTTACGTTGCATAGTGATCAAAGCTGCCCAGATATTCCAGTGCGGCTCGATAGCCAAACTGGTATTGATCCTGGAAGAAAAAGAGAGAGAGAGACAAAATATAAAAACCTGTTTGTTGTTTTTTCATTTAATCAGAGGCTCTGTGAATACACTATATCCCACAGAGGCCACAGCAGTTCAGTGATATCCTCCTGCTGACATCAACAGAACACACTGGTTTAAGATACAGTAAACAAAGATGGGTTGAGATGCTCATTGAATGCAATAACATTCTCCTTAGATGGAGCCTGCTTATTTGTGATGTGAATATATATTCATTTACTGAGCGTTCGTTGCTCTGAATGAGTACAAGAGGATAAGCAGAAAGCTTTTTGTCTGAGGGGAGTGCATTAAGATTTACCTTTTGCATTATTTCATACTGTTTGAGACTTGCTAATAAAATGTTCAAATAACATCTCGGTGAATGTGACTAATATGCTAAAACATCATATTCTGGTCTCAGTCCCTCACCGCCCAAGTGTGGTGTGCTGCACACATAAACACAAGGTAAAATAGCAGGACAGGAAGCACAGGGGGATCCAGACCTGCCTTGTTATATAGTTATCAAATTATTCCTGCCCAGCAGCAGGAATTAGGGGTTCAGAGAGGAATGTGAAGTTAAGAACCTCATTAACATGAGGCAGCTTATACTTCACACCAAGTCTCCTCACACGACCTACATCCGTTTTTATCTCCTGCACCTGAAAGCAAAGGTGTGGAAGTGCAGAGGGCTTAAGGTTTACTAACACTCAGTGTTAGTGCTACTTCTAGCACTTCATCTCATTTGCACACATAAGCAGCAGTCTCTTTATGCTGGAGTGCAACAAACTTGTACACCTCACTTAATGTGAAAGAACAAAAGTTGTTTCTTTAAGCCCTCCAAAATACTGAAGCCGCCTAGGGGACTCATTCATGCGATGCGATAGTCTTGCAGCTCGAAGGATCTGGGTTTCATTTCACTCAGACCACAACTCAATAGCTTCCATTGGACCAGCAGTCCGTATCATAACACACCCACTTTAGTTTATCTAATTTGCCATGATCATTAGTGGCTCCATCCTGCAAGGTACGAGCACTCTGGTCATGATCCTGCAAAGTACTTAAGCACATGATTAACTTTAAGCATAGGAATAGCCTAACTGATTTCAACAGGACTACTCATGAGCTGGATGGGGACCAGAGTGCTCTGCATCTTGCAGGATTGAGCCCTAGACTTCTGTTCTTTTCTGGATGAAATTAACACAGCACATGGGAGATTTCTACTTTCAGTCTGCCATGGGAACACATCATCCACAAGTAAGCTAAAGTAGAAAGCGGGAAAGTATGTACATTGCACAGCCCAGCATTGTATTTATGTGGACTCCACAAAAGCTTATTTTTCTATATGCTAGATTTGTTTCCAGGAACCAATGGGACAGAAAGTAGATATTTTTCAATTTGCTTAGATGTACATTTTCTACAGCAATAATGGTAATGGAAAATAAATGGAGTTTACTCTTCCATTTTGTCTCAGTGAGTTACTTGGCTAAATGATAAAACTTTAAAAATGGTCTAATTTCATTTAAAGAGTATGTGCACATGCGTAAAACACTAAGAGTAGGGTTGTCTAATGTTTACTGAACAAATGTCATTTTCTTAGAGCAAAATGGCAAAGTGCAGGGATCAATATTAAATTTCAAATCATAAACTTTTTAATGGTCAGTATCAGCCACCCAAGTCTGTAGAAGGTCCTACAAATGCTTTTCCTCGCCCCTTCTCCCTTTTTTTATGGGTATGATCTGTTGGCTTAGAACTGAGAGTCAGAGGCTCCAATTCATGACATTCAGCATGTGTTTAACTTAAGTAGTACTTAAGTACATGATTAAAGTTAAGCATGTGCTTAACTTTATGAATTGGGATGATTCCTGAATCAGGGGCCAAGAACAGGCTGGCTGTCCGTGCCCAAGACCTCTCCCTCACCAGACTGCAGAACTCTCACTGACAGTGAGATCACTAACGTTATAGTGTCCCAGGGCAAAAGTTGTAATGTAGAGGGTTTTTTTTTCCACAGGGATGTAATACTTTCATGACAAACAGTCAAATTTGTGTTTATATGAAGTCTGGACAACCATGAAAACACTATAGCCTCAGTTTCAAGCCACAGGACACATTCTGCCCTCCAAATGAACAGAAGCCAACAGGGTACACCCACAGGCCAAACTTTGCTCCCTGATTATGAATATAGATTACTAGCATGAAGGAAAAATTCAAAACGACATGGGCAATGTTTCCATCTCAAGTTTCTTCTAGAAAATAGGTTCACACAAATATCTTATTCAGTCACCACTAAAATGGACATTTCCCAGGCTGTGGTATTCCCTATCCACAGGATGGGAAATAGCCTAAATGCACTGCATAGGCTACATACACAGCTACAGTACTTAAGAAGGGAAAGTAAATTGTATACCTCCTATACAAATTCCTGGCTCACTCCCACCATCTGCCATTCCTAACATTGCATCCGCCAAGCCACCTATCCTGACCGGTCAGCGCATACGTATGTTGTTCTTCTCACCTCTGTCTGTACCATGGCTGGTCGTTGTGTCCTTAACATTTTGACTGTCTGGAAGATATCTACAACACCTTCATATCTCATTCTTTCCAACACAATGCTCAGGGTTATGAATACTCCAGTCCTCCCAACACCTGCACTGTTGCAATAAAAAAGGAATGTTAATTGACAGTTAAAATGTTGAAAGAATTGGCTGATTATTTAGCTGTGGATACGATACACCATATGTACATGGTCATCTACACGGAAAAAAGCTCTATAAGCAAAACATCTGTGTGGAAATTATACACATTGACAAAGTGACTGTTCTCTGGCAAAGTCAAATTTGTACTAATGTACTTCCAATGAAAGTTGGATAGTCAGGAAGCATTTTAAGTTATTTTTTTTGTGACCAAGTATGTATAGTGGTCAGTGTGTGGTAGGGGAAAATGAGAGGGTTCACCAGCCTGCCAATAGTCTAACTGGAAATAAAAAAAGAAATGGAAGCCAGAATTTAGCCTTCCTCTCTGTCCTTATCTCAACTTGTTTAGGTCCTGTTACATATGGTATGTGAGATTACTCCCTGTTCTGAGACCCTTGAAATATGCAGGGGTAAGTTAGGGCCAGAGCACCAGCCTTATCTTTCAGTTTCTTTCTTTTTATAGTTTTATGGAGAACTTAATATAATTTTCAATATTCACACACACAATGTAATATAAATATGGTGTGTGTGAAAAAATATAATTTTATTGAAGAGGAATATTACAATGTTTCCTCTTCACGTACAACAAATTTGAGACCCGAAGCAGAACCGGCTGGCTCTTTTAAACAAGTCTGATTGTTTCCAGACCTAGTATTTTTCAGCTCCTTATTACTTGAAGGCAACTATTTAGAACTTTTTCAACCAGCAAGAGGAGAGAATTAATTCATACTGCTGTGCTCTTGAGAAGCAAGAAAGCACCTGGAGAGTTGGTAAATGAGAAGGACACTGCATAATACAAAAAATCTCCACATGTGCAGAACCTAATTAAGCAGCAAGTGTAACGCTGGGGTAAAGTCTGCAGAAAACGGATGGATTCATTTACTGTGGGCTGAAGCTGGCATGCATATTGAAACAGGGTGGCATCTTTTCACCAAAGGATGTTTAGGGTTTCTAAAGAGTCGTAACAGTGATGTAAGTCCAAGTCCACGACACCTCCACATTAGCGTTTACAGACCTATCTCAGACAATCAGTCTCAAGCAAAGTGGTGAGTTCAGCTCTGCTACGACAGTCTATAAAAGGGCTAGCCATGCTGTTGATAGAGTTCTCTGTTTAGTAAAAGTCACAGGGACTTTGGCAGAGTTCCATTACCCAGATAATTCCTCAGGGTTGGGAAGGATGCTTTTCATTAGGGGCATGCAGTCGAGTTTTAACAGTTAGGGAAGAGGCTCGTAAGTGTTTTATAAGTGAGGAGGAGGCAGGGGGAGGAGTTTATCTTTAAAGGGTTGTGTGTGTTAGGATCGGCCGCAGGGTGGGTAAAGTCTTGGATATCTGCTGAGAGGGGATGCTGACAAAGAAAGGGTCACATCAAATCAGTGGCAACTAAGCTGGCACATACCTAAGTCTGGTCCTAGTGGACATTGTTTCTACTGAGCCTTAGATTTCAGGAAAAGCCCTTTGCTGACCTAACTACTTTTTAATTAACTGCCTAATGAGGTTAGAAAGTTTTAAATAGTAAAACACATGGATTTGTTTGTAAAATTCCTAGAGAAGGAAAAATCACTCAATGTCAGAGTGGTTTACTGTAATATAGGTAAGTAAACCACAGAAAAAATATATAGAAGAGAGAAAAATTACAGGGAACCAGGGAGCAGGAAGTTCAGAGGGTGAGGAATTTCCCTGGTCTCTCCCTTTACAAATAAATCCCGTGAAAACAAGTCAGAATACAGCTCATAAGCAATTTTTATAAGAAGGCTGCAGGGGTGAGACTGAACTATGTAGCAGTGAAGAGTTTGCAAAGAGCCTGAAGCAATAGCTTTGAAGGGGGTTTGAACTACTCCCATTCATATGCACAAAATCTTGATTCTGAAAGATTCTAACAATGACAATTTAGAGGTCAGCAATGTTAACTGCTGCTAAGGAGTCCAAGAACGAAGAGGTATGATCTTACTGGGCCCGGTCCTGTTCCCACTGAAGTTAACGGTGCAACTCCCATTGACTTACAGTGGTGCAGCATCTAGCCCATAATGATATTCATAATTTATTGTGAGTAGCATCTCATTTCAAAATCATGTGTGGGCAGAGCTTGAAAGAACTTAAAAGGGCCACCATTTTTTTTTTCATCTGAGCCCACATAAAGGGCCAAACAGTGCCCACCACTCCCCTGGCACATAAATTCCTAAAGGTAGCTACGGTGGGACAGGTCTCATCTGTGCAAGATAATTCATTAGCCCCTATGCACCACTTAACTGTCCTCTCCAGTGCCTTTCTTCTTAGCAATATGTAGTGGATATTTAGGGACACAGCAAAGGAGGGTTAAGATGGTCCAGCAGATCCACTATTAAACTTAAACTTCCTCTATTAAACTTAAACTTCCTATTTACGGAAGTGCAGAGGCCCCAGCTGCTACGAAAGTCCCCAGAGCAGTAGAGCAGTTGTGCATCCAGTCTTCACCAAGGGCTGTTGCTGGATTTGGCAGGGCTAGGATATTTCCCTTTCAGTCCTTGTTTATATATACCCTCTACCAAACCTCTACTTGGCCTTTGCATGGGAGAAAAGGGCATCATTCAGCCCACAGAAAGAAACTTGCAGCTGTATTAATTGCCCTCACTATATAAACAATTTAAACGATCAAAAATACACTTTAATGTTGCAAATTAATTTCTAAAATCCTAATGGAATTTATAGAAAGCAATTTATTAAGTAAGATATAAAAGATAAATATATTATCTTTAACCATCTGCTAGAGACTTTAGACTATTGTAACCAACGCAAATTGGATTAAATGATAATTACCCCCCGCCCAGGATTATTTCTATGGGCCTGATCCTGAAAGCTGTTGTCATCCTCAACACACTTATAAAAGGAACTGAGGGTATTCAGCACCTCCTCAGAGGGTAGGCTCTACATTCTGAGCTTTTCGCTGATCAGTCAAAAAACACTGACTTTACTGTGGACATAGTCTCTGAATGCGATGGTTACTATTAGACTGGATTGCCTAATGTAGCAACCATTTTTCTTTGGCCTATTTTGATTATCATACCCAGCCTGCTACTCAAGGACATCTAGCATGTTTACCGGTAATGATCACCATCACCGTAATGACCGCACTGCTAATTACTATTGAAAACACAATCAGGTACATCACTCTATAGTAAGGCATTTCCCACAGTGCACAGAATGCAGTATAGACCAGCGTTGTTTTTATCCTGTGGCAAAGATAATTTGTAAGGAAAAAAATCACATTTGCTCTTATTTGAGAGGCACCTTTAGTGTCAGAATGGGATTTCATCACAAAATACTTCCAAGATTACTGAAATATAGGGGATAAAAGGGATTTGCATTGGATTGTTTTATTATATTTCTGATAGCTGGTCTGGGAAGTCATTCCATTCATCTCTACACTTTCACACCAATAAGCTACCCCCTAAAGTCAACTTTGAAACTTAAAATATCTTCTTAATCAAGAAAAACAATCAATCTGCTTGAGGTTTTTTACTTACCTACAATGAACAGAGATTGGTCCATCCTGACCAAACTGCTCTTTTGTTTTATGAACTTGGCCTATGAAGTCAATAAATCCTTCTCCAGACTTTGGCACTCCTTGTTCTGGCCAGTCAGTGAACTGGAATTGCCTCACTGTTCGGGACTGGCCATCCTTTAATGAAAGACATACACAGTATACCACAAAAGAATGTTCCAGGAGTTGAAAGTCAGTCAGTCAGCAAACCAGAACAGCAATTATGTAAAATATACATTGGGAGGGGAAAAAAATATGCAAAGAGCAAAGATGGCTAAGATCACATTTACTAAGATGCTTCCAATCACAATGCTGATGAGCTTGTGCTTTTCCTCTTGTTTTGCAGTTATACCACATTGACATAAAAGGGCAATTTCATTAACCACGACAATGCTCAAATTACTCTCAGCATTGGCTAGGATTTTGTCTGACATTTAGATCCTGGAAGAAGAGAGTTTGAGGACAACGAAGTTGGGAGCTAGTTAATTGGTGGGATTTTTTTTTAATTAAATGCTTGTGACAAGTGCTGGATTTATAGCCCACAAGACTCAAATCCTCTCTTTATTTGGGGAAGTTCTATGGCCTGTGTTATGCAGGAAGTCAGATTAGATGATCACAATGGTCCCCTCTGTCCTTGGAATCTATGAAAACAGGTACAGCACGGCCAGCGTCAGCGCAAGCTTCCCCATACTATCCGGCCAATATGCTTCAACCTCTGCTTGGCTGGGCTATCTCTACAGGCAAGAAGGTAGTTCATTCCCATTCAGTCCTTGCCTTCTCTGTTAAGACTGCCACTAAGAATGCCGGTTGTGATAGTGTTCTTTTGTGATGTGGACATCTGTCTATTAGGAGCCAGACTGAGACCACCAACTCATTTCACATACACTAAACATCCACTGATTCACAATGATTATCAGTCGCTAGCAACTTGGACTGGACTTAAACTAATGACCCAATAGATGGAAGATTCCATCTCTCATTACAAATCTACAGGAGCTATCCATGCCTCTGTGATTATTTTCTTAAATGAAGATTAGCATTATTGCTTATTAAAGTTGCATAATACTGTAGCATTCTTACTTCTGGAATAAAGCCATAAATCAACTGGCAAGAGGTGCTCTAGCAACAGAATGGCTCATATTCTCTGCCTCCCAATCTCCCAAATCAAACAAACAAGCGAACAGAAAACCTCCTATGTGACACTTTGGCAACATCTTACATATCACAGGTGCCAACTTGGTCATTTCCCAGAGATGCTTGATACCTGCTCTGCCCCAGGTCCCACCCTCCATTCCACTGTTTCCCCCAAGGCTCCACCCGCCCTGGCTCCGCCCCATCCCATTCCACTCCTTCCCCCAAGCATGCCCCACCCCCCTCCCCCGAGCCCCTCCTGAACGCCACTGAACAGCTGATCGCGGCGGGCGGGAGGTGCTGGGAGGGAAGGGGAGGAGCTGATCGGCAGGGCCACCAGTGGGTGCTGAGCATCCACTATTTTTTCCCTGTGGGTGCTGCAGCCGTGGAGTAGCACCCACGGGGTTGGTGCCTATGCTATATATCCATTAACAAGGGAGACAGCAGTCCTTTAGTGTTCCTGTGCTTAGGGAGCATCTACAGGACCAACACTATCTTTACATTTAAGACAAAACTTTGCTCAGGCAGCATCTGGAAAGATCACTAACTTCTTTCTCTATATTGTGAAACATATTTGTCAGTAAAGGTTTGACTTTAAAGGGGTCTGTCTGGGACACGCGTCTGTAAAACCTGTTTCTATCCTGCTTTAATAGCAATTAACAGAACTTATGTGTTATTTAATGATTATACCATAGTTTATAAAGTCACTCTGATTATTTTAGACTAGCATGAAAGTAGATTGGGAAAGGATCTACAATCTCTTACATTATGTTCCCCATTCTGCTGGCATAATAAATGGGGTGGACTTCTTTTAGTGAGATATCTCTTCCTATAGCAGTCAAGTTCCAAGTGTAAAACTGTATTAAAATCTTTATTTAAAAATATTTGTAACAGTTTACGCAGACAGAGTGAAAAAGGCTGTTTTCAACACATGAACTTTCTGATTGCTGTGCTCAGCAAAAGAGGCCCAGGTTTCTTTTAATGTGTAACCCTAATGACTGGCTGACCATATGGACTTCCATTTTGCCTCTGACCAGGGTTATTTAACTGCCTTTTGATGAGCTTATAGAGTATAAAGCTCTCTTATAGATATCACTAATAGGCTAGTGCTGCATGAAACTGCCCCAGGTTGACGATCCTCATAGTTTACAGAGACAGTGGGTGTAAAGCAGTTAGAAATCACAGATTGGAGCAGTTATGGAGGTTACCTGGACTTTATGACAGTTCACTGTGCAATACATTGATAACACAGAGCTCCATATCAAATCCTGCTTTGACACCTACAAAAGCAGCATACCAGACCATTAATGATATTATCAAGTTACAAAAGACTTTACACCTCAAAGGGAGGAAGAATGGTAACAACAATAAAGTGTCTATTTTGCTCTGGATATGCCAGTGATTTAGTTACATAAATTCCATTATCGTTAGTGTAAATTAGTGATGTAAGCACTCCATACAATAAGAAAAGAATAGGTCTGATTTTAGTATGTGCTGAGCACCCACAGCTTTCAGTGAAGTCCGTGGGAGGTGCAGGTTCTCCTCACCTTTGGATAATCAGACCATATACCTCTCTAAGACTGTCAGTCAGCCATTTAACACAACTGGAACCATTAGGGCAGCACTGTCTTCAAAACTAGGGAAACATTAACATTAAGGGACTGTGAGGCGGCACAACAGGATTGGTGAGGCGTACTCATCACAAGTTAAAGCAATTAACTTTTTAGCAGGTGTGTTAATACTAAGGCCAGGCAAACTATTTGTGGCAAATAAGTTATTTGATAACTTTTGCCCTTTTATCAATTTGCAAACTATCCACTAATTTTTACAAACTGTGTTTGTTAACTTGAAACTCTTTGATGAATACCATGTGAATGCATTTTATATTAGGGATTGTTTGCGAACGATCCTCTTCAACTACATCTTTGACTCTTTGCTATTCACTGTCTGTAATGTGTGACTGGTCACCCGTCACTTGCATATATTTCAATTTAGAAGGAACAGAATGACTTAACTATCTACAAAGGAGGTCACCAATGTGGTATTGAAATTGGCTTTCATGACTGTATGATTGTCTTTGTTTACAAGTGTGGTTGAAAACTGCTGCGATGAGCCACTTCTTTTCTGGCACTGTTTCATAGAGATGGGTCAGAAGAAAAATCATTTATATGAACTTCACTCTATTGTGGTAGTTCACATAAAGTGGTAACCAATCCAAACTGTGCCTGTTTTTGTCTTTGCAAAGTCAAATTCCAGCCTCTTTGGCCCAATACTAGTCTTAATGTTCCCTGTGGTTAGTGAAAATGCCAACTGTTTCAAGCTAGCTAACTGTTTCGAGTGTCTAATCTACCTTTATCTGTAGCCTATGTTAGCATCAGCAACCTAGTCATAATAATAGACGGAAATCACAGATTCACGGGTTTATAAGGCCAGAAGGGACCAGTATGATCATTTAGCCTGACCTCTTGTATAACAAAGGCCATAGGACAGCCCTGAAATAATTCCTGCATGATCTAGAGCATATCTTTTAGAAAAACAGCCAATCTTGATTTAAAAATTGAAAATAAGAGAGAACCCACCACAACCTTGGTAAGCCATTCCATTGGTTAATTAACCCCACTGTTAGAATTTTTCACATTATTTCTATTCTACATTTGTCTAGCTTCAACTTCCAGCTATTGCATCGTGTTATACCTATCTCTTCTGGATTGAAGAGCCCATTATCAAAGATTGGTTCCCTATATATGTAATGTCTAATTTCTTAGGTATGGATCTGGAGCTCCAAGTGACTTTTATTCCTTGAAAGTACAGCATCCTGCTATGTCGCTGCAATCAACACTATTGCTACAGTGCTTCCAAAAATGGAGCAGGGTAGGGGTTTCCCTACCATGCCGTGTGAAGTGTTAGAAACCACAGTATGAGAATTGTCAAAGATATTCCTATAAAAATAAATTTATATACAGTTAATCTTCCATCAGTGCTGAACCTTGGACTCAGCAGTCCAGATAAGAAATGTATAATGGAAATTAGCAAACCAGGGTCATGGCTGTATAGCTCTTCTCTGCAGACACATTAGAACGCTAAAGAGTAAGCTATGCCGAGAATCAATTTATATTGTGCAAAGCTTGTCAACTTTTCTTAAGAATGCTATTTGCTCTGCAGTTTTTAAATCGCAGCGTATTAACCTTCAAGCATGCACGACCTAAAGGGCTGTGCAGAAGAACAACATATTTACAGCCTTAAGTGATGAAAATTCCAAAAAAGTATCAAGCAGGGACTGGAGGGGGAAATGAACGGGAACATGGCCTTCTAATCAGCTAATGCTTTTCAGCACAAATACATATACAGAACTTTTCAAAAGTTGTGCTGCCCAGATGTTATATTTGAATTACAGCCAGTTGTTCTCTTAAAAGGTTGCTATTATCTTTCCCTTCTCTTTGGCTATTGCTTAGGCCTGGGAATCAAGAATGTCCCTAAGGCATTGCTTATAAAAAAGAAAAGGGAAGATACTGGACTCCTTGTAAACATATAGAAAACAGAATTATGTTGCGCTAACTTACCCTGGCATCTGTGACCTTGAATTCCCTTAGGATATACTGTGGCATGTTGTACTCTGCCATGGGATCCACCACAAAGTACTGATATCTGGCTGAACGCTCTGCTGGCCAATACTGGTGGCATTTTTCCTATTTAAAAAAAAAGTCCAGTCACTGTGGATTGTTATCATCATATAGCAAATTCAGTGCTCGTGAAGAATGCCATTACTTACAGAACTAAAACCTAAATTCTTCTATTTGTCCATAAAATAGGTATAGCCCTGGCATGTGTCATTGCCAGTATCTCCAAACTGCCCTGCCAGCGGGCCGTGGCATCAGTCACAATGCTGAAAAACTTTTTTGTGTGAAGTTCAACACTGTGAAGAAAGACTGCTGCTGCCATCTGGGGCTTTAGTATCAGTTTTGATGGCAGTCTCATTGGTGTGGCTTGACACCTGCCCACTAGGAACTAGACCTAGATCAGCCACTAGCTTTTTTTTTTTAATTTTAACTACTCTGTTTCTTATATTTTCTAATAAATAAAAAATTTCTGCAAAGGAATGAAAAAGTTTTCTTCAGGCCTCCAGTTCACAGGTCCACAATGAACTCAACATATAGCTTCTGAACTGCTCCCTGCACACCAGTTAAATTGTTATTTATCAAAAATGATCGCATAGTGCCTCGAAATATGCAAATCTTGGTGATTTCACTTCATAAGGGTATCCAAATCTTAAAACCCTTTTTACTTTCCTTCCCTTCATTTGCCTCAAGCACTCCTTGGCCTCATCTGAGGAGCTAGCCTTTTATATCTCTTATGAATTCTCTGCACCATCTAGTCTTCCAAATATAAAGCCTGATTCTCATATCACTTACCAGACACCAAGTTTATTATACTAGTACAATTCTACCATTTCTGTAAACTAGTTCACTCCTTCTATTATACCAAGAGGAAGCTTAATGAGATTCAACACCGTAAACAAGCTGCTGAATCTGCAAAGGTCAGCATAATCAGTACACAGGAAATGTCGGGACGTAAGGAAATCCAGAAATGGAACAGCTAAGACTTTTCGCCTCTCCTATGACAATTTAATTTTATCGTTCAACATGATCACTGATCTTTATTTTTTGGAGATTTTACAGGAAGCTGTGAATTCTCCTAAAGAAACAAAGTTTAAAGGCTATTAAAACAATACTCACTCTGCCCATTTCTCGAAGTTTAGTAAGCATGACTACGATTGTGGAGTTATGCTCCCAGAGCATCCTCCAGAAATCTTCAGTTGTCTCTGCCAAAGGTCCCTGCGTAGCTATGTAGGCTTTTTGTTGCCTACATCAAAAACAAGGGAAAAACCCCAAAGTGATGACACTCAGATGCTCTCTGTTTATATGTAAACATTATATTGAGACACAGTTATAGGGAAAGTAAGGAAAAGATATATATATATTTAATGGTAAGCACGTTAAAAACCTATTAAGATTGTTTAATCAAACAATGGCATTTTTTATTTTTAGAACTTTGTGAAGGAAATTGCTCTGTTAATATTATGATGTATGTCTTTATCATTATTATTTAAATTTTAATGCAACTCTAATAGCTCAATTTTGTGTGTCATAAAAAGCACTTAAGAAACACTTAGTTGTGGCTTCTTCATTTTGTAGAAATGACTGTCGTACAATCTATTAGGTTTATGAATTATAGCACCACGCAGCTTCTTTATTAACTCATTCAATAGCTTAATGCCTCCAGCAAAAGTGGGGAGGGTGCAGAGGCTCAAAAAACCCCTAAGAGTCATGTGGGCTGCCACATGTGGTCTTAATATTCCCCTAACTAATGGCCATACTTTTCCTTCCACAGGTGGAGGGCGCCAAACTGCCAGAATCTGCAGTGGGGGAGTGGTGCTCAGAAGGGAAGCAATGATTCTGACACATGCTTCCTTTGCTGCCTGATCTCACAGGAACCCCTCTGGCTCCAGGAAGATTTAAGGATGGAGACAAAAAGAAGCCACTCTCTGTAGCATGCTGACTCAGTGGATAATCAAACATATCAGAGTGGAAGTTAATACTACTCCAAGCAGCATTAGCATTTACTGCATCCCCTTCATGGCTTGTGCAATGAAGCCACTGGATTAATCAGCCAATGGCAGCTGGCTCCCGAGGAAACATGTTGTAACGGTGGTAGCTGTGGGGAGGATTTGGAAACTGTGTGTGGGTAATGGCTGCTTTGGTGCAAGGCCCTGGCCTCAATGGGTTCACATCAAGATCCACACAGATCTCAGGATATCTGCTGCTTTAGGGGGATAAATCCCCTGTCTTTTCTTTCCCTGCCTCTCTTAATGGACCAACCATTGAGGTCCCAATTTAACTATGTGTTTAAGCAGAAGACTAACCTAGCACATAAGCAATCTTTGACTTATGAGTACTCCTGTGCTTGAAGTTAGGCATGATTATTAAAACAGAGTTCTCTGCCAAAAACAGTTTTTCCTGCACAGTGAGGTGCATAGAAGTGAGGAAATAGTTCAGAGTCTATTATTCATTCATTAAAAATGAAAACCAACATGGAATGGTGTCATGTATACAAACAGTGCTGTCCTGAATTTTGTTGCAATTTATTATCATTATATACATGTATATGTAAACTTTGTAAAGTTTTAAACAGTTCCCATCACAACACACCAACATTTAGTACCTGTATCCATCAATAAAACTGGCATTGATATAATCAGAGCCTTCTACTCCTCGGATCGGCTGCAAACATACCCTCGTTGATTCATATGGCATAATATTAACAAGGCGATTTTTGAATTTATTACATGGAAGATTGGCACTGATGAATCTTGAAGTATGAGCTTTAGAGCTAGCTAGACGCTGTTGAACAGAGAAAAATAAATTGAGGAAAAAATATGACAAAACCCAACAATTTCAGTGTCTGATTTCTGATTTGATTATCTCTTTTTTGGCTGATTAAAAATTCCTTTAATTTTAAATGGTTATTTTCCTACATTCTAATTGTACTAACTAGATGTTTACAATCTCCTTTTTAATACCATGTTATATCTTTAACATTCTATCTATACTTATGAAAAAAATTAGAAATATTAAATGATGTCATGAACATGAATACTAATCTTTTCTAACAATAAAGTAAAAGCTCCATGGAAGATCCTTGTCTGGATACTAATCAGGGTTAAAAAATTCCGTCAAAAATGTAATCTTCTTTTTCAAAATACCAGCCCATAACTGTGAAATTCTAGCCTCAAGAAAGAGCCTGAAGTTCCTGGGAACAACTAGTGTAGGATTTGGCACCACAAAATATTTACCCCAATACACTTTTATCTCCCCATTGCATACAGTACCTTAAATTCCAGTTCCATTCCTGTGACATTCTCTCCTGTTTCTATCTGTGTCAGCTTCTGAATATATGCATACAGATTTCTGGCTGGCACTTCGGTATTTCCACATGTCACTGCTTCCAGCAGTGCATCATGGATAAAGATGTATTGGTCCTCCGTTTGAACCATGTAATTCCTCTGGGCTCTCATTAGAGTTACGTGGCCATAAATATCTACAGTCTTTTCATGCTTTATTCTCTCTAACATGGCATCTATTACAATGAAGCAGCCAGTCCTGCCGACTCCAGCACTAAAAGAGAACCAAATATAGGATACAAAAAAAGTGAAGGAAAAGGATGTTTAATTTCACACAATTTGTATATTTTTATGGCATCCACTTCGGATAACTTCAAAGGTTAAGACATGGGAGTGACTCTGGGCTGTTCATTCCTGTATTAATATCAACTCCAGTTACTATAAAGGGCCCTATTGTTGAGAGAGTTGAACTCCCGCAGCTCCCATGGTAACCAGCTGAAAGCACTGACCACTTTGCCGGAGGCCCTCGCAGGCTTGGGCTCTAAGATGGCAGGAATAAAATAAATAAATACAGAGAAACACCTTCTAGAAACTTTATGTTTCCCCAAAAGGGACAATAATCACAGGTTATATGTTTTTAAGGGCATTGTCCAATTATGTAAAGAATTCAGGCTTTATTTTATAATGCTACATTATTTGCAAGTCATCTCTCTTTATTTCATTAAGAAGAGAGTCATTTGTTAGTAAAACTGAATGTTACACATAGTGCGCCCAACCCTTAGGTCTATCAAAGCTACTCTTGTAGGTAAACTTTATGCCACATAGCCTCTGATCCTGGGGTTGGATCTTGATGCAGTTTGCACTAGCCTCAACCCCTTCACCCAGCCAGGCCACCAACATGACCATTTCACCAGGTGCTGTGAGTTGGGGGGTAGGACTGGCTATATGCCAGTTCTGCACCACTATGCTGGGGAAATCATTAGCAGGTCATTTATAAAACCCAAATCATTTATAAATTTATAATTTATAAAGCATGTGGAGGCATCAAAATTTGTCAATATGCTAATGTTCCTAACTACCGGAACTGAGGGGCCGACAGATCAGTTAATGTTGAGGCATCATGCATCCAAATCCATCCACAGTAAGTTGCTGACATGTTCATCCTCAGCAAGGTTTATCCAGCAACCATTTATCTACCTCAAGGTGTTCCTAGTATTCAAAGGAGGAAAAGGGCTAAACTACTATGAGGGTCCAACATACCCATCTGCTTTGAGGTCCTGATGTGTCTACCAGCCTTAAGGTAATGAGGCCTTTATCTCTTCACGGGGCCAATAACTCCATCTGCATCAAGGTGTCCCAAGGCCACCCCCTCTCCCATGCCTCGGTTCTGAACTCTGTTAGAGTGCCATGTTGCTGCACAGCACTCAGAGACTTTGCTCCTCCCCGTCCCCCTTTCCTAGTGCAGTACAGACACCTTAACACTTCAGTGTCTCATGGTGTTATGCCACACTTCAGACACCCCAGACTGATCCTCACAGACATAACTCTGAGGAATATCAGCTTCCTAAACAATGGCAGAAGCTCACAATGCTAAGAGTCCTGGCCAGTCCTCCACTTATAACAAACACCATTCTGTGGGTAAACACCCTCAACATTAAAGCTATGCTGATTAGTTCCTGTGGAAATCAGTCAATCAGAGGGTTGTGTTCAACAATATCTGGTCATGATATCAAGGTCCTCCTGAGTCAAAGATGTTGGCCCCAGAAAATGCAGGTAGTGTAGAAAGCACTGCATGATGAGTGACCATTTAAGAATCTTGAAGCTTCACTGTTGAGAATGAAATCCCAGGTAGGTTAAGAAAGGAACCCAAACCAAAATATTAGATCTTACACATCTTTAATTTCTGGAATGTTTACAATCTGAGCCCAGGTCCAGATATTAATCTTGCCTATACCCCCTTTTATTTATAATGGACCAAATCTAAACCTTTTCTCTGAATGTGCCTGACTTCTGACATGTTAAAAATCTGAATCTGATTTTAAAGTAAGAGTACCTCTCTAGTTGAGATCCTGCATATGAGCTCTTGGAAACAGAAAAGGAGAAAACAATTAAAAATAACATTGTACAAACAGGGTTATTACAGAATACTATGTACACGTCTCTCTATTTCTTCCTAAAAAGGGGTGCAGGTTGTATTACGACCTGCTCAAACAAATACAATAATTAAGGAAAACCAAAACCACAAAATTAAGCAGAGAGGCTTAGCATAAAAAAAAAAAAAATCATGTATTCTCTGAATAGTTGCTAAAAGGCATAGCTATCTACTTAAGCTGCGCTCTGCCTTGTAAAAGAAAAGGAATTGATGTTTGAGATAATATTCCATTTCATCTTCGGGTAACATGATCTGTGACTTTTCCAAGGATTTTAAACTCATATTTGCAAGTTGGTTTCCTGATATCGTATTTGAGGCTGAAACTCAGGACACAGGAATGTGGGTCAATTATAATTTACTTTTCTTTCAGAAATGACCACATAAATGCTACTGTTTGAATCTGTCTTTTTTTAAAAGTATATTTTTATATCTATTAACTTAATTCTATAACCTAAGCAGAAACACCCTGTACTTCAGTTACAACCCTCTGAAAACAAACAACTATTGTATCTTTGTTAATGACTTCAAAGACAAAAAGGGGTTTTATAACTAGATGTGACACACCCAACTGACATTTAAATTTGACCACAATTACCCAGAAATGACATTAATCACTGTTATTTGATCATGAAGAATTTGAACTGTGGGAACCTTGTGCGTGTGTGTTTTGTGGGACCTATGTTTTTGGCTGAATCACCAAATTTCCTTACCAACCTTAATTTCTTTTATGTAATTATTTTCATTTTATTTTGCCCAGCACTATCAAAGTATGTTGCGTGACTCAAGTTGAAGGATTAGAATTCTGGAGGAGAATGCATTTCTCTTTGATCCTGAAGAACTACACTCCACATCATGGTGATAATAAAAGAACGCTGTTTGTGCTTTTTGTTTTGCATCATTTCAACAGCCTTCAAACCACAAACACGATAAGAACAGCACAACTGATAAACCATCTCTATTTGATCTGCTGTTCGTTGTCCTGGTTGCTAAGCACCCAGGCTGATTCTCTCATGTCTTAGAATACAGTACGAAAACATCAGCTGCAGGCTGAAGCCCCCATAGTTCAATCCATTTATTATATTTTTAAATTCGTAAGCACGAAAGAAAGGGGAGAGGATTCATTTTTTCCAGACAGGACAAATACGTAATCATAGACCCAACGCTACAAAGTACTAAGCAACCTCAGCTTTCACTGAGGCCTAATCAAACAAGGGAAAGGCACTCAACACCTCACAGGACTGGGCGTTATGTTTTCACCCAGACCCCAAAAGCAAAATCATCTTTTCTAGTTACTTTCCACTAAGGGCGATGATTCAGCTAATGAGCATTAGGCCACAAATAAACTCTTAACGTAACTTCCTTAAGCTCTTTTGTAGCATGTGAAATTACTGCCAAACTTAAAAGTTGAAACAAAAAATCTTATTTTAGTTAGTGATAGCCACTGCAATGTTTACATGCTGAAAAAGATGCAATCCATTAAACAAGCATGCCTACCAGGAAATTGTTATTGCTTCAATTTTATCATTCATCCAGTTACAACATTTGTTTTCAATTTCTAAAAACATGACTGAGTCAGTCCCACGAGTTGAAATATGCTTAATGTCCCGTGATGCGATGCAGTTACAGTGCACAAAAAAGGAAAATTAAGAGGCATAAGGGGGCCATTCCACACTAAAATCATTGTAACAGGTTGGCTTTTATGATTAATTTGTTGTTGTTTTAATGCTGACCCTTTATTGATACTTCAGTGATCTGGCAAAGGAAGACAATGTAATTACTAAATTTCACAGATCATTTAATTGAAAACAAAGATAGTGAAATACGGACCAAAAATCATTTAGGACATTCTTGACATATATCAGGGGATAATTTGATTGAATATTACCGTTTCAGATAGAATGAGACTGGTGTTTGTGAACTGAAAGTACATAAAACTGACTGAGATAACGGGGACTGCTCTTTTTCCTCCTAGTGATTATTGGCACAATACCAGCCTCATGTTGAATGTGACATGGAATTTTTAAGTTTAATTGTTCACTGGACTACCCTTTTTCCCCTCCTTTATTTTATACTGAAAAATAACATGATCTTTGCCGGTGGAGGCTTGTGAGATTTCTTAAACTGGATATAAAAAAAAATTACACATGAAGGAGAGCACAGAACAGGCAACAATCCTTTTGTACTCGAAATATGGTAGGCAAAACCTAACCTACGGATCCCAAGGACTTTTCACAAGCATCTGGATGGAGTACAGGAGACTCTTAAATCCAAAGCTAACCTTGGACCTCCATCCCTTATGTGAGCTTTCTGAAGATTTTTCTTTCAGTTTTTACAAGGCTTCTGTGTGCTCTTGAAATTCGTTAGGCTCTTTAAACATATTTACCTCCGCATATAAGCATGGATCTTTGTGGTGAAGGTCTTTCAGAAGTGCAAAAACATTCAGGAGGGGACCTGTATTCCTGGGGAGCTTTGAACATTCCACAGGAGCTCCCCTGTTCAGCTCTGTACATCTAACATAAGAACGTCCATACTGAGTCAGACCAAAGGTCCATCTAGCCCAGTATCCTGTCTTCCGACAGCGGCTAATGCCAGGTACTTCACAGAGAATGAACAGAACAGGCAATCATCAAGTGATCCATCCCCTGGCACCCATCTCAAAAAGAAGAAGTTGCCTGATCTGATTTTTTTTTGAAGATGCTTGAAAAGGCCTGATCCAGGACATAACTGTTTAAATTAGGCTATAAACTACGTTCACTGGGGGAAGGAGACCAAAGCCCTGAGGTAAGTAGGGAAGTGGGATACCGGGAGGAAGCACGAGCAGGAGCGCGCGAGAGGGCAGGGCTCCTGCCTCATACTGAGAAAGAGGGACGATCAGCGAGTTATCTCAAGTGCCTATACACAAATGCAAGAAGCCTGGGAAACAAGCAGGGAGAACTGGAAGTCCTGGCACAGTCAAGGAATTATGATGTGACTGGAATAACAGAGACTTGGTGGGATAACTCACATGACTGGAGTACTGTCATGGATGGATATAAACTGTTCAGGAAGGACAGGCAGGGCAGAAAAGGTGGGGGAGTTGCACTGTATGTAAGGGAGCAGTATGACTGCTCAGAGCTCAAGTATGTAACTGCAGAAAAACCTGAGTGTCTCTGGATTAAGTTTAGAAGTGTGAGCAACAAGGGTGATGTCGTGGTGGGAGTCTGCTATAGTCCACCGGACCAGGGAGATGAGGTGGACGAGGCTTTCTTCCGGCAACTCACAGAAGTTACTAGATCGCAGGCCCTGGTTCTCATGAGAGACTTCAGTCACCCTGATATCTGCTGGGAGAGCAATACAGCGGTGCACAGACAATCCAGGAAGTTTTTGGAAAGTGTAGGGGACAATTTCCTGGTGCAAGTGCTGGAGGAACCAACTAGGGGCAGAGCTCTTCTTGACCTGCTGCTCACAAACTGGGAAGAATTAGTAGGGGAAGCTAAAGTGGATGGGAACCTGGGAGGCAGTGACCATGAGATGGTCAAGTTCAGGATCCTGACACAGGGAAGAAAGGAGAGCAGCAGACTACATACCCTGGACTTCAGAAAAGCAGACTTCGACTCCCTCAGGGAACTGATGGGCAGGATCTCCTGGGAGAATAACATGATGGGGAAAGGAGTCCAGGAGAGCTGGCTGTATTTAAAGGAATCCCTATTGAGGTTACAGGGACAAACCATCCCAATGTGTAAAAAGAATAGTAAACATGGCAAGCGACCAGCTTGGCTTAACAGTGAAATCCTTGCGGATCTTAAACACAAAAAAGAAGCTTACAAGAAGTGGAAGATTGGACAAATGACCAGGGATGAGTATAAAAATATTGCTCGGGCATGCAGGAGTGAAATCAGGAAGGCCAAATCACACCTGGAGTTGCAGCTAGCAAGAGATGTTAAGAGTAACAAGAAGGGTTTCTTCAGGTATGTTAGCAACAAGAAGAAAGTCAAGGAAAGTGTGGGCCCCTTACTGAATGAGGGAGGCAACCTAGTGACAGAGGCTGTGGAAAAAGCTAATGAACTCCATGCTTTTTTGGCCTCTGTCTTCACGAACAAGGTCAGCTCCCAGACTACTGCATTGGGCAGCACAGCATGGGGAGGTGGTTACCAGCTCTCTGTGAAGAAAGAAGTGGTTCGGGACTATTTAGAAAAGCTGGATGAGCACAAGTCCATGGGGCCGGATGCGCTGCATCAGAGAGTGCTAAAGGAGTTGGCGGATGTGATTGCAGAGCCATTGGCCATTATCTTTGAAAAATCATGGCAATTGGGGAAAGTCCCGGACGACTGGAAAAAGGCTTATGTAGTGCCCATCTTTAAAAAAGGGAAGCAGGAGGATCCTGGGAACGACAGGACAGTCAGCCTCACCTCAGTCCCTGGAAAAATCATGGAGCAGGTCCTCAAGGAATCAATTCTGAAGCATTTAGAGGAGAGGAAAGTGATCAGGAACAGTCAGCATGGATTCACCAAGGGCAAGTCATGCCTCACTAATCTAATTGCCTTCTATGACGAGATAACTGGCTCTGTGGATGAGGGGAAAGCAGTGGACGTGTTGTTCCTTGACTTTAGCAAAGCTTTTGACACTGTCTCCCACAGTATTCTTGCCAGCAAGTTAAAGAAGTATGGGCTGGATGAATGGACTATAAGGTGGATAGAAAGCTGGCTAGATTGTCGGGCTCAACGGGTAGTGATCAATGGCTCCATGTCTAGTTGGCAGCCGGTATCTAGCGGAGTGCCCCAAGGGTCGGTCCTGGGTCCAGTTTTGTTCAATATCTTCATAAATGATCTGGAGGATGGTGTGGATTGCACCCTCAGCAAGTTTGCAGATGACACTAAACTGGGAGGAGAGGTAGATACGCTGGAGGGTAGGGATAGGATACAGAGGGACCTAGACAAATTAGAGGATTGGGCCAAAAGAAATCTGATGAGGTTCAACAAGGACAAGTGCAGAGTCCTGCACTTAGGATGGAAGAATCCCATGCACTGCTACAGACTAGGGACTGAATGCTCGGCAGCAGTTCTGCAGAAAAGGACCGAGGGGTTACAGTGGATGAGAAGCTGGATATGAGTCAACAGTGTGCCGTTGTTGCCAAGAAGGCCAACAGCATTTTGGGATGTATATGTAGGGGCATTGCCAGTAGATCGAGGGACGTGATCGTTCCCCTCTATTCGACACTGGTGTGGCCTCATCTGAAGTACTGTGTCCAGTTTTGGGCCCCACACTACAAGGAGGATGTGGAAAAATTGGAAAGAGTCCAGCGGAGGGCAACAAAAATGATTAGGGGACTGGAACACATGACTTATGAGGAGAGGCTGAGGGAACTGGGATTGTTTAGTCTGCGGAAGAGAAGAATGAGGGGGGATTTGATAGCTGCTTTCAACTACCTGAAAGGGGGTTCCAAAGAGGATGGCTCTAGACTGTTCTCAGTGCTAGCAGATGACAGAACAAGGAGTAATGGTCTCAAGTTGCAGTGGGGGAGGTTTAGGTTGGATATTAGGAAAAACTTTTTCACTAGGAGGGTGGTGAAACACTGGAATGCGTTACCTAGGGATGTGGTGGAATCTCCTTCCTTAGATATTTTTAAGGTCAGACTTGACAAAGCCCTGGCTGGGATGATTTAGTTGGGGACTGGTCCTGCTTTGAGCAGGGGATTGAACTAGATGGCCTCCTGGGGTCCCTTCCAACCCTGATATTCTATGATTCTATGAAATATTATTAAATTAAAAGTGATGAAATTCCACCACTAAGTAAATGCATAGAGTAAGTGGTATGCAAAAGAAATTCAAGAACTTGTGCTTCAGAATATATTTAGTGCAATAGAATGTATTTTTATTTTTGGTGTTTCCTTCAATAAAAAAAAATCACACTTAAGACAACATCACTGAATCTAACTCCTTTGATAAGGTAGGAATTTTAGTTTCAACTCTGCAGAGCTCCGAAGTGCTGCAGAACCACAGATTCAGTCCTATAAAGCTCCTAAGGATTAAAGGACTTGAACAGCAGACCTACATAGTATAAAGGGGAAAAATAACTCCCCCAAAACCTAGCCAATAGGTGATTACCATTAGTGACTATCTACAGGTTCTCAATGGAGGAAGATGTATTATTAAAATACTCTTCTAATATGGAAGCAATAACAACAAATAAGCATTTCATTCAAATAATGGATTGAAGGAGAATATCATATGAAATAACAAGTATCAGAGCCACAGATTATCATAAATGAGCAAACTTTAAAAATGTGGCATCTGTTTACCTTCAGTTATGTTTAGTATAGCAATCAGATATGGAAGGTTTCTGTATGATTTCTTGGAGGGAGTTTGTATGATTGCATTTACTCTTTATTCATGCATGAATGTAGATTTGGAGGGATTCCTCATTCTTGTGTGATTTGCAGATTTGGATGAATATTGTATGATTACTTATTCACGCTTCCTTCCTCAAAATATCAGCCTTAGAGGAAGAATGAGCTCTTGCTGAGTGTGCTAGCATGATGGAATAGAGTGAAAAACATTGTAGAGTATCAAAAACCAAAAGTCCACCAATTCCAGTTTCAGGCCTCTTGTTTTCTCTTACCTCTGTTTCCTTCACAAAATGTATTGTTACTTTTAAATAAATCAGTCCTCTATGTGTTTTTAATTAAATCCCAGTTTTAACAGAAGATTTTATATAAGCACTTTATAAAGCGAATCAAAAGCAGTACATGATTCCTGCAATTATTCAGAAAAAGAAATATCGGAATCTAGGACAAGTGAAGTTTCTCTAGCAGTCTGAGCAGAAACGGTGTTTTACTTGTGCAATAAGGATTTGTGTGCAAACTTATATCTTCAAACTGGTATAGTCCACAAATGCCCTCGTCTCATCTTCCTGTATGTTTAAATACAATATTATATATTCTAATGTGTTGTATTCTGTCCGTAGTATCAAATAAAAGGAACTGTATTTTAAAAAAATACTATTTTCCCCATACGTTTTGGTGAGTTTCGGCATACATTTTTACATTATATGTCTATATGATACATTCCTAAAGCATTATAGTGATTATACATTCCAATGAAGAGTGAAGTAAAGATCTGAATTTACTAACTTTGAGCTTGGAAAGGAAATCTGATCTGTAAAATAATTTTGAAAATGCACCTGAATATGATTAGTGTCTTTCAACAGTATACAAATCTACTCATGAGCAGTTGTTGTAAAATTTGGATGATGACCTTCTATGGGTAAGTTACGAGGGAAAAATAATGGTGATCAAATTCTCAATAAATAAAAGTGAAGATTAGGACAGTGGGGAAAAGTGAGTGAGTACAACATATACTGCTGGAGTCTGGCAGCAATTACTCTATTTATCTCGTGCACTTCAGAGACAGCAGAATATTTGCAAGGATGTCTCCTGTTCCTTTTTCAAACTTCTGTCCATCACTAGATTTCATTGTGGACTTTGGTGTCAGTAACATGCACATACACAGCGCTGCATCTTGACTACATCTAATGCAGGAATGGCCATTGCCCAGCTATTCCTGTCTCTGCGAGAAATTAGCAAATGGGTGAAAAGAGGGATATGTTTTGAAGATCCAGTCAAAGTGATGACCTTGTGTTCCTTGTGCATAGATAAGCCAATATGAGAACACATTGCTCCGGGGCTCACCATGCTGCATCAGCAATTTGTTCAGTCCTGATATCATTCAAAAGTCCTGGTCTTTTCCAAAGCCCTAAATGACTTGGACTCAGCCTACTTTAAGATATGCTGCACTTCAAGCTGGGTGTGTGTGAGAGATGCTGTATGGAATATGAGTGACCACTTAAAATATTATTGATACCAATATTAAAAAATTGCAATGAATCTTACAAGATATGGCATGTAAGAAAAGTTATAATTGGCTAACCATGATAATCACATTTATATGTATGTATCAACTTTGTATTGTGAGTTATAAATATGTATATATTTATATGTATATATATATGTATATATATATATATACATATATATATATGTATATGTTATAAATTGTATATCAAACTTGTGCTCTGTTTCTGGGTGACACCCCCAGACAGATGGGCATCAGCAGTATCTAGCCTGCCTAATGGCCCATAAAGGACAATCATCTGTACAATGAGCCCATTGATAAAAGGCAGGGGTTACACCTATGAGTCAGCAGGATATGTAGGGACATGTCTGTGGATAGGGTACTCCAAGGGCTTTTCCATGCCCATGTGCTCTGATCTTGTGTTTGGGACAAACGATGTACAAACCACATAGCAAGGATATAAAGAAGCAGCTGCATCTTCTCCATTTTATCTTCAGTCCTGCTTCTCACCTCTGGAATAACTTCTTTACAAACTGAAGCTCTGAACAAAGGACGAGCTCCAGAGGGACTTTCAAGCCAGCAAACTCACCAATGTTGCTAAGAATCTGATATATGGACTCTGAAGTCATATGTATCTGATAGTTGTTAAATAGTCAAAGCAATCTTCTCTTTCTTTTCTTTTATAATAAAACCTTTAGTTTTAGATGATAAAGGACCGGCTGGCAGTGTGGTATTTTGGGTAAGATCCAAACTAGTATTGGTCTGGTAATGTGTCTGGTCCTCTGGGAATCAGAGAGCATTTGATATAGTGAGCAGAGTTATAAATAACTTCTCAGTTTACTGGACCTAGGTGCTGATCGGGAACCAGAGAACTGGAAGGCAGTAAAGGGGGCTGTCTGATTTCTTTTTTCAGCTTCTTGATAACCAGTGTGGGGGACCAGGAGCGCTGTTTGTGACTGGTTGGTGAATCTAACTTCGGTGTTATACTCCAGTTTGGGGAGAATCTGCTCTCCTTTTCACAGCCTGCCCTGACCTTGGCATTTTCAGTGAGGGCTGCCCCGGCACCTCGGGTCACAAGGTGATTTCCAGCTCAAGAAAACATACTTGCGCTAGTTCCGCTCAAGCTAGCATGCTAAAAATAGTGTAGCTGTGCCAGTGTGAGCGGCTAGACACCTTGAGTACGTACCTATCCATACCGGCACACAGTAGGGGTGGCTAAACTGAGGTGACCGCACTCTGTTTTTAGCATACTATCTCGATCAGAGCAAGGGCAAGTATGCCTCCTTGAACTGGAAATCACACCTCTTGCTCAAAGTGTAGGTACATACCATCTCACTCTACAAACCTGAACAATACCTACAATTAGCAGGAAGCTTTGGGTTGAAGTGCTCATGAGCAGGTTCAGAGGGGCAGGAATTTTGGATCTCAATTTCACAAGATATTTCTTTACCTTTTGTTAATAACATAGTTGAATGACTAATGCACAAAAATTTGAGCAGCATTTCAAAAATCCTAGCAGGAAGAAAAAAATACAGTCTTGCAGCCTGAGATTTTGTTGAAAATTTGTGACTGCTGTGATACACTGATGATACTATGAGACAGATAAAACAAAATAAGATGGAGATCGTATGGAAAGCACACAACTTCCGTGATGAACTCTTATAATTTGATATATATTATATTGGCATGTTTTCTTAGCCAGAATGCTAAAAAAGTGAAACGGATAAATATCTTTTTTAGGTGCCCACGTGGATAACCTGCCAATGATAGAATTTGTCCCACAGGGCCTGGTTCTCTCCATTACACCAGGTTTTTTCTATTTCATTGGAGTTATACTGATATAAAAGTGGTGTGACACAGTGGAGAATCCGGCCCACCATGCTTAATAACCCTAAACATTTCTCATTTCTTAACTGTGGTAGATCATCTCGTGGTTGCACTTTAATTTCTCTCTCTCCATGGGATCTGAAACTTTATGAGTTATTATACGGGGCAAATTACCTGCAGAAAAGCATGGAATTCTTTTTGTAGCAATATTTTATCAGTATCAGAACAACTACAGAATGAACTAGAATACCATTATAATAAAAACCAGGTGTCAAAACGAAACAAACCCCACACAATGCATGATTCAACTGGAAGGAGCAATCAGACAAAAATCTGCTTCCAAATAACAGGATCCTGAAGTATTTATACAATTTTTTAAAAAATGAAAGGAAAATATTCAAGCAATGGAACACTGATTGGAAAGCCTCCATACAAAGATAACAGAACTATTTTTAAAACTGTATTTTATTTCTAGAGGCACAGGAAATCGATTTGAAAAAGAGGACTTTCATGCTGATTACTTTAGAACAAAATACAGCCTGTGTAAGTGCAGCCAAAAATGTTGTGTAGCCAAGCTGATGCAATGTGTTCCAGTGTACTATGTGTCCACGGATATTTGGGAATACACTGTAGGTACAGCTGGGAAATCTCAGTGGTACCCTTATCCAGATCTCAGCTATTAGGTTATAAAAATATTTTCACATTTCCTGCAGATGGCTAGATTCTTTTCTTCACTAGTAATTTTAGTTCAGAATTCATTATGGACAGCTGTTGGCTCCGATAGAACCTAATTTTCTCTTTTACCAGACTCAGCTGCAAGCAGTCAGATTTCCTTTCCCTTACAGAGTATATTATATATAAACATGAGCAGGGAAAAAAGTAACCAATTAACTAAATACATATGGTTAAAATGACTCATTGAAATTGCTGATCAAATAATATACCAAACTACAGCATAAGTCAAAGGAAATTACAGGATTTGTAGAACATGATAATAAATATATGGCAATAATTATCAGCACTAAAATGCATCGATGAACTGAGATAACGTGGAAAATACATTGTTTTTGTTTAAACAAACTTATATAAATTATTACATTTTAATATGGTTCAGGTCATTTAAGTCATTGAAAGATCTTTCAGTGATGCATCTGAAGAAATGGGTTTTTACCCACAAAAGCTTATGCCCAAATAAGACTCCTTGTTGTTTTTTTTGAAAGATCTTTAATCTCCTCAAACTTGCATCCCGTGAACCTCCCCAATGTGGCCCACGGGGCTCCAGCAGTTTTGGTCCCACCTGCCACCCCCCAGCGCTCCCCCCACCCAGGCAATTTAAAGTAGCCCGGGACCCCACTCACCACTGGCAGCGCAGCAGAGCTGAGCGGCTTCTGCCTGCTCAGTCCACGTGTCTGCTGGCCCCGCCCTGTGGCCCTGGGGTGGGGCTGTGGCGCCACATGCTGCCCCCACCCCTAGCACTCCCTGCGGCCAATGGGAAGCTGCGGGGGCGGTGCCTGGGGGCAGCAGTGTGTGGAGGCACCCCGGCCCACCCCATTTGGAGCCCCAGGTAAGTGCCGCACGCCCTGACCCCTCCCCACATACCCCCTCCCGCCCCCAAGCTCCCTCCCAGAGCCTGCACCCCCTCCCCACACACCCCCTCCTGCCCCCAAACTCCCTCCCAGAGCCTGCAACCCCACCCCCTCCTCCTGCACCCCCACCTCCTGCCCCATCCCAGAGCCTGCACCCCAGACCCCCTCCCAGAGCCCAACCTCTCACCCCTTCTGCACCCCGATACCCTACCCCAGACCTCCACCCCTGCCCAAACTCCCTCCCAGAGGCGTTAGGCAGGTGGGGAGTGGAGTTTTTTGAGGGAGCAGAGTTTTGGGGGTGGCTTCTGGGTGGCATAAGTGACATTATTGGCCCACTGAGAGGATTTGAGGACTGCCACTGGCCCTAAGGTAAATTGAGTTTGAGACCCCTGGTTAAAAAGAATGAGATGGTATAGAAATCCTCATACAGCAGGACTAAGCCAATCATTAGCTGCTTGCAGTTAGGACGAAACATGTTACTGAAAAATTGTCCATCACTGGAGTTTTACATTTTTCTTTGAAGGATTTGGCACTTGCCACTGTCAAAGATGGGTTTCTGATCTGATCTGGTATGGTTTTTTCTATGTTCCTTTACGGCTCAGGTGATTTACAAAATTATTACTTTTATGGGAAAGAATATTTGCCTTATGCAGTCATGGAAGCTCTATTTTAGGATTTCAAAAGATAAGCTGGTCCTCAATGACAGCACTGGCAGCACAGAGGGGTTTATAAACATAGGACTGCTTTAATCAAAGAGACCACAAGAAGATATTTTCCATTATTGAATCTCAATGAACAAATGCTATTATTATTTGTCCACTTTCAAATTTTAACGAATGCTTCTAGTAATAACTTAACTTAGTAATAATAATAACTTAAAACCATAGGCATTTCCACGTGTATCGATTCACACTTTGCTTTTTGTCTATATAATTCCAGTGGCTCTGAGCATACAACACACTGGCAATTGCATGAGGACTCTTATAATCAGCACAACAACAAAAAATCTTGGACACCATCAGTTTGAGAGCCTTTGAAGTACAGGACACTCAAATATCACATCTCTGAAACTGAGTTTGTAGGGAATGTGAAGTTGGCCTTTCTATTCCTGTTCTTGGAACATTCGAGTTTCTGTTCCTGCCATCCAGGTTACTATTAAACGGTTTTCATTATGCAAATGAACTGAAAAGCTAGGTGTTGGTCTTTCAAATTCTTGTAACGAGCCCTGAAACCAGTGTCCATATCTGATCTTTCAATACTCGTCCTCAAGGGAAACCTGCACAACACTTTCCAAAAGTGAGCCTGGGAACTTAAATTCATAACACTGCTAGACACTAAAAATCATGCACTCAGCAGGGACACTTGGTTTCATGGCTCATTACAACAATTTGTAACACACACCTGCATGCTGACCCTTAGTCGTCCACTTCAAACCCCTTTTGCTTAACAGTCTAACCCCTATTGCCTGCTCCATTTCAAGTGCCCCCCGACAAGATGCATCACCCCTTATGCTTAACAGTTTGTCCCAGCTTGTATTGAGCTCAGACATTCTGAGTTCCTTCCCCAGACTGAAGAAGAGCTCTGTTAGTTTGAAAGCTTGTACCTTCCACCAACAGAAGCTGGTCCAAAAAAGATATTATCTCACCTACCTTGTCTCCCCCAGCACATTGTATGGTCAGAGTCACTGAGATTCTCAAGACAAGTATGAAACAAAAATTAGAAAAGGGAGCTTATTATTATAATTTATACTAGCAGGAAAGAAAGATATGTTACTATTATTAAATATCACGAAGTCTCAAACGTTTTTTCTTTGGATCCAACTGCAAGGAACATTGCCAGGCATCTCTCTATCTAATGTACTTCTTTAAAGTGAAGAAGTAACTTTGCAATCCACTGCACTGGACTTTTCCCTGAGATAGGGAAAGGCCTCAGGATTATGGCAGCCTGTGGAGGAAGAGGGGTTCTAATCAGGCATATAGTGACCTGAAGCTAGTTGCAGGTGGGGTGTAAATAGGCCAGAGCTAGCGCAGTCCAACATATAGCTGTTTTCCATATAATTGCAGGAAGAAAGATTCAATATTAAATGCAGTGGGAATAGAAAATGGGGGTAAGTATAGGAATTGTGGAATAATTCACACTGGTGGTGTTAGAGATCTTTATTATACTCTTTTCCTCTTCAGTGCTATCAGCCACCCACAGAAGGAGAATAAGGATTCTGAGTTGTTTTCAAGGTAGGGGGAGGGAAAGGATGAGGAAGCTTTTAATGTTTTCGATCTCCTTTGAGAGATTTTTGAATACGTACTGGAGGGATTTTTTCCACACCGTGAAAAAGGATAGACCTTCATCTGCAACCTATTCACTGCCAGGATTAGACACTGAAGATTGTGTGGTGTGCGACAGTGGGGGTTGGGAAGCTAGAGTCCAGCGGGAAGTAGACAGGCATTGGTGTAATGTGAAATGTTCCTCTAGAAACAGTGCACTCGTATCTACAAATCTGAAATACTTTAGCTTGGACAAAAGTTAGGTAGATAGCCTATTTAAAAAAAAAAAAGGCAGGGTCATATTATATGTTAAAGTTAACTTGTCTTTAATGTGCTAATTAGGGGTTTCAGTACATAAGGGCAGGGTGATACTCAAATCAATAACTGACATTCCTCTAAACTATCTAAGTTTTTCTGTTTGCCATAACAGAATGAAAAGTGTGTACTGAAACTTCACTAAGCTAAATGTCTCTGAAAGATATGCCATATTGTGCTGATATTAAAAAAATATTGAAATGTCTGGGATTGCAACTTACATGTTAAGCTTTTATGTAGTGTTACTGAAGCAAGTACTAAAGTTTCTGTGATGTTCTGAAAACAAAGTGGTATCGAGTTTCCAGATGCCCTCCAGGACAATTTTATTGTGATCTGATTAGCACCTGTTTGCCTGCACTAATCTAGCTTCAAACATAAACATGTGCTTTCCCCACTATCATTAGAAAACACATTATAGTCTATCTCAGTGGTTCCCAAACTTGGTCCGCCGCTTGTGCAGTGAAAGCCCTGGGCGGGCCGGGCCAGTTTGTTTACCTGCCGGGTCTGCAGGTTTGGCCGATTGTGGCTCCCAGTGGCCGCGGTTCGCTGCTCCAGGCCAATGGGAATGCTGGAAGTGGCGGCCAGTACGTCCCTCGGCCCGTGCTGCTTCCAGCATCCCCCATTGGCCTGGAGCAGCGAACCGCGGCCACTGGGAGCCGCGATCGGCCGAACCTGCGGACACAGCAGGTAAACAAACCGGCTGGCCCACCAGGGGCTTTCCCTGCACAAGTGGTGGAACAGGTTTGGGAACCACTGGTCTACCTAATGCAGAATCCTCAGGTTTAAGTCTGCATTTAAAACAATAAATGCTTTTTAAAAAAATCACCTCTGCAAATTAAGACACAACAGTGTGGAAGCAGAAGTTGTGCTGTGATAGTGCTGAACTACTCTACAACAAAGAAATGAAAGGATAAATGTTTAAAATTTAATACTTTGTAGATAAAGCAGCATCTATCTAGCTTAGGTATTTCTAAGGTGACTATTACCATGGAATATAAGCATCACACTACTTATGCCTATTGAGCCAATCAAGATTTGGACACACATCATGAATTAGACTTCTTGGATTTCTTTCATCCTAAAATATCAGTCTCTTTTGAATTAGCTTATTTTTCCTCTTCTAAGTTTCACTTTTTAAAAAGTGCTGCTTATATTGCTGTCTTTGCCAAAGTATTACACAAGTAAGGATCACAGAATTTGGTACTATATGCAGAAATTATTCCTAAATTTGTTTAACTTTTTGCTCCTTTAGGGCTTGACTACACACAAAATATGTATCACTTTAACTAGCTTGATATAGTTAAAGCGGTACAACCCCCCTAGTATGGATGAAGATATATCAGTATGGGTTATTCCTGTATAGGAGGCACATTTATACAAGTAAAAGCTTTTGTGTAGATGAAGCCCTAATCTTGTCTTTGGAACTATTTCAGAAGCTTTATGTCACTATTTATTCCCTTCAGAATTGAGTGTACTTTGACAGGACCGCCTCTTAATATCCTATTACCTAAAGAATACATACCTACTTTCTCTTACTCTTTCTGAGTAACTAAGATCCTTGACTGCTGTACTGTATGTTTTACATTTCTGCAACACGTTTTTTCAAAAAAATGATCTGATCAAAACTCAGTATTTCACACGCAGCCAAACTGTCAATTGCCAGAGCTAGAATAATTTTCAGTAACACACACATTTTTCTCCTTCCTGGATCTTATTAGTACATGACTAGAGAGAGGGGATTGTGTATTCTCTTTGTATTTTTTTTGTTTTTGATTTTGTATTGATCTCATTATACAATATTCTCTATGTATTAGATATGTACAAACCATTTATCTGACCATAACTTATCTAGTCCAGTCATTCAGAATGTTGCCTCCTATTTTGTATCAGCATCTAATTTAATCACTTAGGACTAAGAACTCCTTCCTGGTCACTGATCCATAAAAAGAATCCATCCTAACGTTTTCAAAGTGGTACTCCAGTTGTCACTTCCCTTCACTTCAAACTGTTTCCACTAATAAACACACTCTATCTTGGACATGTAAATAAATTCTTTATGCTTTCAACTAGCTCATCCCAGGGGGTTGGTGGCACTGCAGTATACTAAGCCAGCTCTTCAGCTACAGTGACTTTGGTTCAAAACTGTCTCAGCTCCCACATTTAAATCAATCTGTAGATCTTTATCTAACCTAGAGGATGTCTGTCTACAATCAATCTTCAGAGATTGCCATATCTGTTTTTAAGAGACATAGTGGACTGGAATAGCAGGAGGATTGTAGGTCAAGATTAAGGTGGATTGGTAGAAATGTGTGGAAAAGCATGCATTAAGCCCCTTCACTTACAATACCTATATGTTCCCAATTCTTAGTCTGTTGTATTTATAAAGTCAAATCCTCAGATCCTTTCTAGGTTGTTAATCATTCCTTGTACAGGCAAATGCCTATTGATTTCAGTGAGAGTTTACCGGAGTAAAAACTGAGAAAGGAGCTCAGCATTCAGCCCATGAACACCACCACAACCGTCAACAAAAAACCACATCAAATTTACCTAGACATTCAATGAAAATGTAGCTCACTCCTGTGCTATACGTGCTTAGTGGCCTAGCTGATTTGTCTTTTCGGCTGTACTGTGTTGAAAGCTTTTTTGGCACTGAGGGAAATTGCATCCACAGCTTCTCCCTGTTAATTGTTTCTTTAGCTTCTACCAAATGTATAAATAAAAAGCTTATAAAATTGTATTAATATTTTTATAATCTGTCGTCATTACTGTTTATTGAGCCCTGGCAAAGACATTAATCTTACCATCTAAGTGTCCCATTGTGTACCTCATACTCAGAGTGGGCAACAGTGACACATAATAAGATTTTTATTCACTCAAATGGGACTACTTGCATAAGTGCTGCCCACCATTAGCAAGGGTTGCACAATCTGGCTCTGCATTAGACGGACAATAACTTTCAGATACATCAAGAAACCTTGTGATGGTCTAGTCTCAAAGCAATACAGATTTTAAAAAAAACAACCCAACAAACCAACCAAACCACTACCACCACCACCACCAAAAGCACTTCTTGCTTTGGTGGAGTAAACTTTGCAATTTTTGACAGGAAAATGGTGTTTTTATAAGGGAAGTGAATGAGCTTTGCACACAAACAGAGGATTTAGTATGGAAGTGTGCTAAGATGGGAAAAAGAAACAAAAAAGGCCCTTTAAAACAATGCTAATGAGGAAAACAGGAATTGAGAAGTAGACAGGAGAATAGGTAGTGCAGCTCTGAAAGGGAGGATGAAAAGCTTGAAACTGAAGTGGAAGGTGAGGAAGCTAGTGGAGAATTTCAGGGAAACTGATTACCACTCAGGAAAGAGATCATGGAGTCATCGTGGATAGTTCTCTGAAAACATCTGCTCAATGTGCAGCGGCAGTCAAGAAAGCTAACAGAATGTAGGAACCATTAAGAAATGGATTGATAATAAGACCGAAAAGATCATAATGCCATTGTATAAATCCCTGGTACACCCACACCTTGAATACTGCATACAGTTGCGGTCACCACATCACTAAAAAGATATATTAGAATTGGAAAAGTTACAGAGAAGGGCAACAAAAGTGATTAGGGGTCTGGAACAGCTTCTGTATGAGGAGAGGTGTTTTTGTTTGTTTTTTAAAAGACTGGGACTGTTCAGCTTAAAAAAGAGATGACTAACGGGGGGGGGGGGGGGGAGATGACAGAGGTCTATAAAATCATGAATAGTATGGAGAAAGTGAATAAGGAAGTGTTATTAATCACTTCATATAACCAGAGGTCACCCAATGAAATTAATAGGCAGTAGGTTTAAAACCAACATAAGGAAGTATTGTTTCACACAACACACAATCAAACTGTGTAACTTGTTGCCAGTTAATGTTGCGAAGGCCAGAAGTATAACTGGATTCAGAAAAGAATTAGACAAGTTACCCAGGGTTGTGAGTTCCATCCTTGAGGGGGCCATTTAGGGATGTGGGGCAAAAATTGGGGATTGGCCCTGCTTTGAGCAGGGGGTTGGACTAGATGACCTCCTGAGGTCCCTTCCAACCCTGATATTCTATGACCATCTAAGTTCATGGAGGGTAGGTCCATCAATGGCTATTAGCCAAGATGGTCAGGACCACTGACTCCTTGCTCTGGGTGTCCCTAAACCTCTGACTGCCAGAAGTTGGGATTTGATGACAGGGGTTGGATCATTTGATAATTGCCCTCAGGGACACTGTGATCATCTAGTCTGACCTCCGGCATAACACAGACCATAGGACTTCCCTTAATTAATTCCTGTTTGAGCTAAAGCACCCCTTTTAGAAAAGCATCCAGATTTGATTTAAAAATTACCAGTGACAACGAATCCAGAAACAACCCCTGGTAATGCATTCCTCATGCTCTCTCTGAGCTTCCATCCAATCTCCGTTTTAAAGTGAAGGACTAAACTTGAGTCTGGAATTCAGGCTTTTCTTAATCTTTATAGCAGTTCCCTTTTATCTTCTCTAGATTTCATGCTATTTGTTTTAATGTGCAATATTAGAAACCATAACAATTTTATTACTCAAAAAAATACCAGAACATAGTTTCTCTAAAATACAGTCTTAAACCAAGAGCAAACACAACACTGCTTCTTTTTCTCCAGTGACTTCCGAATATGCCTGTGTGTTAACTATCCCATCTACCCTCTCTGCTTATAGACTTCTACTAACAAATAGTATATTCCATTCGCACAGACTCCATGTATTCTAAAATGAGATCCCATTGCACAAACCAAAAATCCTTCTCTGAATCCATCAAATTTGGCAATTTTGCACTTGAATTCCTAATTTGCCTTATTTATCTGCCCATAAGTATGTTGCCAAATGTCCAACATTTCATTTTACAATCATAGAATGTCACTGAGATGCAAAAAAAACCCACTAGATCATTGAGACCAAGCCCTTTCATAGCATGGGCAGGATGCAATCCCAATACAGAAGAAACGGCCAGAGGCACAAAGGACATTATTCATATACTTTAAAACACAGGGCATTAATCATAAAAACAATTTCAGTGTGATATTTCAAGATGCTTTGAAGTAAAGTCTGTGCCTACCTGCAATGCACCACCATAGGTCCAGCATCAGGAGGGTTACAAGTTTTGACTCGTCGTAGGAAAGCTAGGAATGGTGTAGGATGTTCTGGAACTCCGTGGTCAGGCCAGGCAGTGAACTGGAATTGCCGTACTTCTCTTTTCTCACTTGAACCATTCTATCAAATCAAACCTTTTAATGAGACAACTGCTATCTAATGCTACGGCAGCACTATGGAATGAAGTGATGCCATAACTGCGCATAATGATGAAAGCCAGCTAAACCTCATGTGGGAACACAGAGAAAGCAAACTCTAGCTATCGGAGAAAAATACAACTACTCTAAATTGCTGGTTTTGTGGCTCAAGTGACATGAGGGTTTTAGTTATACGTTATAGCACACAGCAACAACTGCCTGTGCTTCAGCAAATTCTTCATTCAATTAAACTGTTGTTCACAGCGAGAGCTCCATATTTACCGATAAACCACCAGCCTGGGTGAAAAATGCATTGTGATAACAGAAGAATTGTTTTATTCTTCACTATTGCAAATAGGATCAAGATTTAAGTAAATCCTTAAGAGATCTGATTTCTCTAAAGCAGCCTTTCCTTTAAATGGTGGGGGCAGGGAGGGCACCACAGAAAACGTACCTTGTAAAGTGCAAATGTTCGAACACAGTATGTTGCCAATTCAACAGTGTCTAGCAGGGTCACTTGGATCAGCCCATAGGTCTCTGTCCCTCTGCTTGGCCAATACTGATCACACTTCACCTGTAGTAAATATGTAACATATTTCATTTTACATATTAATATATTTATTTACAGTATTATGGGCCAGAGCCTCAGATAATGTAAATCAGCATAGCTCTATTAAAGTCAATGGAGCTATGCTGTTTAACAACAGGTGAGTATCTGGTGCAAAACATGTACTTTAATGCTCACAGGGATAGTTTTTCTGGTTGCGGCTCTTAATACTGTTTTTACTATGGCTACCTTGATTTACGGTATAAATCAGTGTAACTCCATTAAAGTCAACAGAGCTATACCAATTTACACCAGCTTAGGATCTGGCCCCAGTCTTCAGATACCTTTTTGGGGCAGGGGGTAATACAATGTTGCTACGAACTTATGTTTTTAAATCTTTCCACCACACGGCATATATTCTGAATGTTTCACATTAGTTCCAACATATATAACTTGATGTTCTGATGTTAATTTAAACCATATTTCAGTATGTACAGAAATATATCACAATGAAAGACTGGATTTCTATGGCTTTTAGTTCTTTTAGTTAGTGAATAAAATTAATAGAATGGCACCAATAACTATGAAGTGAGTTATAGGAAACTATAATTTCCTTCTCAGTTCATTGTTATGAAACATATCAGAAAATTACATCAATAGACATGTAAAATACATGGTTTGATAGAAAGAATTCATCCATCAAATTTTAAGACACAAGCCATTTCATCCGGAGAAATCTACAATTTCAAAACATTGCATGTTTAGTTTAACAAGCTGAAATAATTCTGTATAAAACAGATGCATAACACAAGTATGTATCTCTTATCTTTCCTGAAAATGAATGATTTGTTTAGGTTAAAGATACCACCTATGATCCAAAAGGCTAGGGGAAAAAGAGTTGTTGATTTTTTAAGACAATCACAGTAATAGTATAAAAACAATATAAGGTTTCAATAATTGAAAATTCTTTTATTTGAAATGAATGATACATGATGCTGAGGCACACACTTATGAAATCAATTCTTACAAATTAGCCTGGCTAATACAGTAAAGAAATAAGCTATAGTTTGAACCCTGTTGGATCCAAATTGAATCCAAGTCAGATCCAATCCTAAAAGAACAATGAGAACAAATACTGTATTGTATTCCCAATAAGAACACAAACTGCTGTTCTGCGTGTGTGTGTGTTAATCCAAGTTGTTTTTAATTATGGAGAGAAGAGGAGAACACCCAAGAACACTCAGACGTTCTTCAGCTTTTTCTCCCTGCATACAGATTCAGCAGTCTTCCACATACCTTGTGAAGCCAGCACCGTTCCCGAGCACCAACATCCCATACAGTTTAAGTTTTCAAAACATTTCATTCATTCTGAGGAACAACAGGAAGGGGTCTACAAATCACTGCAGATCTATGTCACCACTGTGGTTGGGATTGTGCCTCCCAGCCCCAAAGGTAGAGAGACCCACTCTAGCTTTGCTTGAGTTAGCATGCTCAAAATAGCAGCATGGGCTTGCCACCTGAGTTACATGCCTGTTCACCTGACCTCCTGGTAGCTGGCCCAAGCCATTGCAATGTGCTGCAACATCCACACTGCTATTTTTAGTGCACTAGCTCGAGCAGAGTTAGCATGTCTTTCTACCTAGTCTGGGAATAGGGTGACCAGATAGCAAGTGTGAAAAATCGGGACAGAGGGCGGGGGGTAATAGGAGCTGATATAAGAAAAAGGCCCAAATATTGGGACTGTCCCTACAGAATCAAGACATCTGGTCACCCTATCTGGGAAGCATGTATATATATATATATATATATATATATATATATATATATATATAAGCATCTCCCAGTTGCACCAGTTCACAAACCACTGTTTGAGAAGCTGTCATCCAGTTGAAGAGCAGAAAAAAAACCCTTTAACAATTGAACCTGCTGGAAAAGATTCACTGGGGGCTGGGGTGGAATGTTTGACAGGAAGTGATGTCCTAAATCATACCTGGATGTCTAAAACAAAAGGAACAAGTTACTAATGGGAATTTGATTTTTCTACACTCTTAAAATAGGGTGATCAGATAGCAAGTGTGAAAAATCGGGACAGAGGCTGGAGGGCAATAGGCACCTAGATAAGAAAAAGCCCTAAATATCAGAACTGTCCCTATAAAGTTGGGACATCTGGTCACCCTATCTTAAAATGAACATCATAGACTATAATATTATTTTTATTAATAAGAATTAGGAAATTACCACCTTCTGCAGTTTTCTGAAACTTTGGGAGGATTAATATTGGTGGTGTCTCCAGAATGTCTGTGATCTATTTGTAAGATGTCTACAGAAGGTGGAAGCCACACAGGTCTTGTGTAGCCTAGATGAAAGATGCTTTTTTCAATTGTGTTAGCTCAATCCAGCTATCAACTCACTGAATATCTCATTTATCATTAATGTAAACACAGATTAACACTTTTAGCTCAATTTTAGCAGGTCCAGTTATAGCTTAGGGACCTGCCTCATTCACGGAAGATGCCGTATTAAATGCTTTTACACATTCAAAAGACTTATTAGTTAACGCTCTCATTTTGGTCCTTAGCAACCAGAACACAGATGCACTACTATAATTACGTTCTGAGTTGATAAGAAAAGAAACAAATTTTAAAAACTTCAATTTAAAACTATAAATAAACCTAATGCAACTTTTAGTATAATGCATATGAAAACTGAATGTGTGTGTGTGTGAGAGAGAGAGAGAGAACGTATGTGTTTGTCTATACATCCATCCACCTGCTTAGCCCTACAAGCACCTCCCACTTTCAAATTATATTTCAGTAGAAGCCGTACCAGCTTCCAGTAAGCAGGCCTAAGGAACGCTAGCTTTCATACTGAAAATACTTGATAATAACATCTCCCAAATGGATCTGGAGAGAGAAAGAATGCATCATGTTCAATATAGTTAATTCAAGGAGGGGAATTTTCTATAGCTTTTTGAAGTCTCATAAAGCTTTTCTTACGTTGTCTCATCCTTCCAGGGATGTAGCATGCCATTTACCTTCCCATAAGGAAAAGATATGTTGCGGCCTAAACAAATTGAAAATGTTCCTTTAAGGCCTTTATTCTCCAAAACATACCTATTTCCTTAATGTTCACTACTAAATTCCATGTCAGACATTAGGAGGGTCACTGGAAGTGCAGTGAGCTAATGGTAAGAATGCACTCAGATTTCAGAAGCCTGTAGAAAACCACTCTCTTCAAATTAATCTTGATGAAAATAAATTAGTTTTTCTTTCTTTTGGGTGTGTGCATTTTAACCCCTCCGCCCTGCAAACACACACCCTTTGGAGCTGTCCTGAAATATTTCCTGTGAGAGCTGCTGTTCCTGGGTCATGCTGCTAGAAGCTGATGCTACTTGTTCAGGAACATTTGCAACTTCTGGTTCAGTGCATCGTGTTATTTGAAAATGGAAGCCGCTGACTACAAATATTGATGTTTAGCGGAAACAGAATGGATTTAAGTTTAGAATTTTGGAAGATCATATGAACTGTAAGTTGATGGTATTACAGCAAGTACTCAGGCTTTTATTCCCTTTCCTTCTCCACTTGTCCCAACATAAGGCGTTTTCTCTTTCAAAGATGTGCCGTCCCCTGCCCGCCAGCCTCTCATGCTCTGTGATCATAGATATTAAATTCTCAGGACACCTAGCAATTTTCAGTCCGATTTATCTTTGTGAGAGGTTAAAACAAGATTTTTTTGGCTGGATTTCAATGGCAAAAGAATATTAAATAGTATATCTTAACTGTCAAGTGACGATTGTGCCGGTAGAATCACTATCTTTAAAAGTTTAGGCCAAGATTTTCTGAAGTGAACAGTGCTTTTAGTGCCCAACTCAAGACACTTAAAAGGGTCCTGATTTTCAGAGAGCAGGTGCCCATCACTTTCTGAAAATCAGACCCCTTTAAGCTGACTGAAGTTGGACACCAAAAATCGCCAGTCACTTTTGAAAACTGTGGCCATTATCTATTATGTAATGCTTCTGTTTGAGCCTAATTTGACTGCAGGTCCCTTACAGGAAGGGACTGTGTACAGTGCCAAGCAAACTGACGGCCTTTCATACATGAAATAAATAATGATGATGATGAAGTGGGCCTCTTGCACTTCCTCTCCAGATGCACACATAGCAACAATTTATTTACATGGTCAGTCCATCGAAAACATAACACCCTCCAATAGATTCAACAATACTCCCCATCCACTTCCCCTTATTTTACTCACCCCTCCCAACCTGGTGACATGTTATCATGCTAACAAACCAACTGCTACTGAGGTAAGGGATGACATTAGCTGACATTGGTTCAAAAGACGAAAGCATTTATCATGTAGTCTTAGTGCTATTTTTTATACAAGACACATTAAGATCATGATAGGCACGTTCTTATAACTTCAATACTCTCTCTCTCTTTCTCTCAGGCTCTTTCATACAAAGCAGCCAAATCCTTGTTCTTCATGGTATTATGAGCATTCACTGAAAAGAAAGCTGTAGGAAAATTGAATGTAGATTTTTTTTTTCCCAATCGGAATGAAAAGCCTGAGACTGTTTCAGAACTGAGAAGTTTAAATATCACCAAAGAATATTCATGGATATTCACACTTCAACAAGCCACAGATACCAGGGAAGATACTTGCTTGCCTCAACAGAGCTGAAAGAGGCAAGTTTCCATATGAGCATGCACACACAAAAATTCCTGACATTCACGGGTAGAGACAATTTTCTAGTACAAAGTTCTACCACTCAGCCTGAAAAACTCCTTGAGGGTATTCCTAACATGTAAGTCAGCTGTTGCAGGCCACCTGAGACTACAGGGATAAAATGAAGTTCAGGAATGAGACAACAAACTAACAATAGGCAAATCCAGGCAGACTACACCCCTTGCTGCAAGAACAGCATATACATTTTGAATCTGGAAGAATAACAGTTTATACAAAAATGGCTTTCTTTCCGTTTTCCTATATACATACAAGGGTGCTCACTTCTACACAGAATTTGGGATAGTTCTTCTTAAAAAAGGAGACTTTTCTATAATGATGCTAAATAATTAATAATAATAATAATTAATAATAATTTGTCTTGAGATTTTAATTTATTTATTCAGAATAGACAAACAAATTATCATGAAATGATATCTGAACAGTATCAGGTCAGACTTTACCATTGATTCCCCATGTCAAAACTGAAAGATGACAGATTCAACCACATAACTTTCCATTAAAAATAAAGTTCAAGATATTATAAAATTACTTGTGGTTATAGGTTCTTCGGTTTTTGGGGCACCTAGTTTGAGACAATTTAAAAAGCCCCAACATTCAAAAAGAGCAGAGCAGTACCTTTATGGTAGTGAAGGGGTGTAAAACTAAAAATGCTAAATTGAGATAAGTACCCAGAAGTTTATAAGCTTGCTTGAAGCTTATCCAAATTGCTTACATCTTTTGAGTTTGCAAAACTGGGCTGAAAATATGGAAACAGTAGACTCTCCTGCAACATAGTTCAGCTTCATTTAAGGTCCTGTCTATACTAGCCTTTAAGAAGAGGTTAAAGCAGCATTTAAACACAATTCAAATAACCTTGCAGCAAAAACAGCTTGTAACACACCAATCAATTAACAAGTTAACTCCCTATTTTTTAAAAAAGTATCTAAGATAAGATCAGTGATACTAATTGTCACAGGGTGCAGCCCTCATCGCCCGACTGGCGCCTTCTCCTGGTCGTGCTGGGGATTAGCTTGAGGCCGACGCCACACTCACAGTCTGCACACTGTGTCTCTGTCTCTGCTCCCGCCTACGGTTCCTCTCTCAACTCCCAGAAGTGCAGCACCTCAGTCCTCTGGCTGGGTCATCATCTGTTTCCCCCTTCTGCGGGAGAGCGGGGGCGGGGCGGAGCATATCTGTCCAGCAGTCCAGCCATTTCCCCAATGCTGAGAGCAGGGGACCTTGGCCTGCCCACTAGTCTGGGCCCAAACGCAGGGACCCTGTAAATAGCAGCCTCCTGCTGCTCCTCTGTAACCTCCATCAATGCTGCTATATTTCCCTTCCCCATGGCCCCAGCACCTTCTTTGTCCTTACCTCAGGCCACTCAGCTCTTCAGTCCCAGCAGCCAGCAAGGAGCTCCCTCTCACTTCCCTAGTCCCTGCCAGCAGCTGCTCTGTCCAAGGTCCTTAGTTCTCTCAGCTCTCCAGGGATGCAGTCCTTACTACCTTGGCTCCCAGCAGCAACTGACTCTATCCTGCCCTGTGGCTCTTCTTATAGGGGCCTGCCTGGACTCGGATTAGCTGCTCCACTGAGCCTCTCTCCTATTGGCTGCTTCCCCATACAACCTCCCTTGGCCTCTATTAACACTTTACATGATAGGGTAGGGCAGATGCCCCGTCATACAAATTCTTAATACAGGAAGATACTTAATTGATAATTCAAAACAAAATCTGTAAATTACTTCTAATTTGATTCTTAAAACTAAATGCATCACAGATTGGTATACACGAGAGCAAACTAAGGTCGGACTCACCATCATATTTTTAACACAATTCTCCCTTCCACCTGCCTCAACCATCTACCCAGGCATTTACAATGTTAAATTTAAAACACTCTTTAAATCTCTTTTAAACACTTAATGTGGTCAGTGAAGACAGGGTCTTAGAGATCCAATGTGAAAAAAGAATCAAAAATTATTTTCCCAATCGTCTTGCTTACAATGATCGTTTTAAAAGCTGAGATTGACAGTCATTTTGTCTGATACTTTGTAAGGGCCAGATCATGATGCACTTACACACAGTGAGTACTACCTTATTCCATAAATACTACCATTGACTTCAGCAGGACTATTCTGGGTGGGTACGGGTAGCACAGTGACACCTAAGGGGGAAAAAAGTAATTTTCCACCATTCTGCTTGCCACTTTGCTATAGTCATAGAAGATTACAGGTCATGGGAGTATCATTATAACCTGACCAGCTTGCCTTGTCATTAAAATACCTCATAAAACTCACTCTGCTCCTATATGATAGAGATTCTGCTCAACACATAGGTCTGATTTTGGAAGCTTACTGTTTAGAGCCCAGAATGTAGTGTACTGATCAGTCCAATAAGGTAATAAAAGTGGGTTTGCTATACTCCACCCTTAGAACAGATCCCATTTTGTTATACCATTTCTTGGTTTCAGCCAAAGCCAGAAGTGACAGGCCAGAATGGTACAAAAATGAAAAACAGGATAAGGACAAATGTTATATATTTATGAACCTCAAAACTTCAAAGAATAGTCACTTTGGGTTTGGTTTGAGTTTTGGGTGTAAATTTGAGGGTCACCCATTCCTACCCTAATGGATATAACCAGTAAGCAAAGATCTTATAACCACACAGATATCTGTCCTATAGCTCAGATTGACTGCTTAGGAAACCCATATGAGAAAATATTCTTCTGCGATTGCATGGGTATTCAACGTCCAGATTTACAGAAAACCCATTACAAAAACAACCAAGACGACGTAATCATCATGTATTACATAAACAGACAAGATGGGACCAAATGAGAGATGATAATGCTCAGAAAGTATGGAACTGGTACATTCAGGAGACTCTCTGTCCTACAGCAGCGTATTTCCCAGAATAACCAAACACAAATAGAAGACACTCTAAATTATCTACATATTTCTTTTCATGAATAGCACAGATTTCTGCCAACAGAAGGTGCTAGATAAGCAAAAATTCAAGTAACTAACCGGTTCAACCTTGATATTCCTATCAAGAGCTTGCTACACAGTAGTAACAAGGAACAGTGTTGTCATAGAACAGGAACTAATCGTACTATGTGCATTAAAAACAAATAAAAAGTCTCTATTATTGCAGTTCTAAATGCTCAAAGTGAAAATGATTTATTTTACATGAAGGTCATCTTTTTCCAGGACAATGGGAGAATTATGTGAGGCCAGCTCTGATGTGACACATCCTTTGCATTTTCTTTGGGTCCAGGCTACATGATGGAGGAGACTACTTGCTAGACACATACTGGAAAGGGAAAATCTACTAGTTCATCAGAGAATCAGGTCTACCCAAAACAACTAAGAAAAGCCTTAGAATAACTTCATTCAACTGCAAAAGCGGCAAAGAGTCCTGTGGCACCTTATAGACTAACAGACGTATTGGAGCATAAGCTTTCATGGGTGAATACCCACTTCGTTGGATGCATGTAGTGGAAATTTCCAGAGGCAGGTATAAATATGCAAGCAAGAATCAGGCTAGGGATAATGAGGTTAGTTCAATCAGGGAGGATGAGGCCCTCTTCTAGCAGTTGAGGTGTGAACTCCAAGGAAGGAGAAACTGCTTTTGTAGTTGGCTAGCCATTCACAGTCTTTGCTTAATCCTGAGCTGGTGGTGTCAAATTTGCAAATGAACGGAAGCTCAGCAGTTTCTCTTTGAAGTTTGGTCCTGAAGTCTTTTTGCTGCAGGATGACTACCTTTAAATCTGCTATTGTGTGTCCAGGGAGGTTGAAGTGTTCTCCTACAGGTTTTTGTATATTGCCATTCCTAATTTCTGATTTGTGTCCATTGGACTGTCCAGTTTGGCCGATGTACATAGCAGAGGGGCATTGCTGGCACATGATGGCATATATTACATTGGTGGACATGCAGGTGAATGAACCAGTGATGGTGTGGCTGATCTGGTTAGGTCCTGTGATGGTGTCGCTGGTGTAGATATGTGGGTAGAGTTGGCATCGAGGTTTGTTGCATGGATTGGTTCCTGAGTTAGAGATACTATGGTGTGGTGTGTAGTTGCTGGTGAAAATATGCTTCAGGTTGGCAGGTTGTCTGTGGGCGAGGACTGGCCTGCCTCCCAAGGCCTGTGAAAGTGAGGGATTGTTGTCCATGTTGGGTTGTAGATCACTGATGATGTGTTGGAGATGTTTTAGCTGAGGACTGTATGTGATGGCCAGTGGAGTTCTGTTGGTTTCTTTCTTGGGCTTGTCTTGCAGCAGGAGGCTTCTGGGTACAAGTCTGGCTCTGTTGATCTGTTTCCTTATAACATCCACAGCCTCAGAAACAACCCTGACATTATAATCAAAGAGGCTGATAAAGGAGGTGCTGTTGTCATCATGAACAGGTCTGACTAACAAAAGGAGGCTGCCAGACAACTCGGTGCACCACGGTGCAAATAAGTGATGGTCACATTAACACCACCCTATACCGAAAACCCACAGACCACTATGCCTACCTTCATGCCACCAGCTTTCATCCCGGACACACCACTCGATCCATTGTCTACAGCCAAGCGCTGAGCTACAACCGCATTTGCTCCAACCCCTCAGACAGAGACCAACACCTACAAGATCTTCACCAAGCATTCTCAAAACTATGATACCCACAGGAGGAAATAAGGAAACAGACCAACAGAGCCAGATGTGTACCCAGAAGCCTCCTGCTGCAAGACAAGCCCAAGAAAGAAACCAACAGAACTCCACTGGCCATCACATACAGTCCTCAGCTAAAACCTCTCCAGCGCATCATCAGTGATCTACAACCTAACATGGACAAGGATCCCTCACTTTCACAGGCCTTGGGAAGCAGGCCAGTCCTCGCCCCAAACAACTCGCCAACCTGAAGCATATTTTCACCAGCAACTACACACCACAACATAGTAACTCTAACTCAGGAACCAATCCATGCAACAAACCTCGATGCCAACTCTACCCACATATCTACACCAGCGACACCATCACAGGACCTAACCAGATCAGCCACACCATCACCGGTTCATTCACCTGCATGTCCACCAAAGTAATATATGCCACCGTGTGCCAGCAATGCCCCTCTGCTATGTACATCGGCCAAACTGGACAGTCCAATGGACACAAATCAGATATTAGGAATGGCAATATACAAAAACCTGTAGGAGAACACTCCACTTCCCTGGACACACAATAGCAGATTTAAAGGTACCCATCCTGCAGCAAAAAGACTTCAGGACCAGACTTCAAAGAGAAACTGCTGAGCTTCCGTTCATTTGCAAATTTAACACCACCAGCTCAGGATTAAACAAAGACTGTGAATGGCTAGCCAACTACAAAAGCAGTTTCTCCTTCCTTGGAGTTCACACCTCAACTGCTAGAAGAGGGCCTCATCCTCCCTGATTGAACTAACCCTCGTTATCCCTAACCTGATTCTTGCTTGCATATTTATACCTGCCTCTGGAAATTTCCGCTACATGCATCCGACGAAGTGGGTATTCACCCATGAAAGCTTATGCTCCAATACGTCTGTTAGTCTATAAGGTGCCACAGGACTCTTTGCCGCTTTTACAGATCCAGACTAACACGGCTACCCCTCTGATCCAACTGCGTATTCTATTCGTATGTTCATCAATCCTAAATGTATGAGACATAGAAGAACTGAGATTTGCATAGTTTTTGTGTGGGTGACAGAACAATTGTGCAACATGGATTTCAGGCAAGTTCCCCTGTTTACATTTCCACTGCGCCTCTATCCATAACAGAGCATGAGAAAGGGAATTAATGTTTCAATATATGATTTGGTGAATGCAGTTTGAGTTCGTGCCACTTTAGGATGAGATTGTGAAAAAGTCCTAAAGGAGTCAGGCACCCAAATTACACTGACTTTCAGTCGGAGTTGAGCAGCTCACTGCCCATTGTGCCTTTGAAAATCTTCCCCCTTACTGGATTGCCATATGTTTGAATATTACAAATGTGACAGGATTAACTGGTCCCACAACAGAACATAACACTTCCAGTGTTATAAGAATAACCAGATGCATTTTGTCAGCAATGCAAAAATTTTTTTGGCTAGATTTAACTCCCATCCATTCGTATCCTTTTTTATATCTTAACATTTTAATAGAATTTAAAAACAAAGTAATACTGATAGCTCCTGATTGATCCGAAAGTTATTGGTTTGCCATCCTAAATCAAAAAGCAATAGCAAATCAAGTGCTTATCTCTTCCCATGTAAGAAGATAGTATTACTCAGCAAGAAAGAAGTGCCACTTGCAACATCCTTCCTTTCCTGACAGCATGGCTGTGGAGAGCAGAAAGCTGAGACCAATTTATAGCTAGTTTACCAGATAAAGACATGCATGTTCTTCTAGTTTCCACAGTAAGTAACCATTATTTTTTGTGGCTGGTCATCTGTTTACATTAAGTATTCATCACTTTTCAAAAATGAATACACCCAGCCTATACTGCATAGTGCAAAAGAAATGTTTGTATGCTAACCATTGACACTTTGGACTAAGTTAAAGATAGATGGAGTTCATAGTGTTCAGGTTATACATGTTATTAGTAAAGAACAGTTAAATGAAAGTATTGATGACTCTTCTACTTTCATAGCTATATTAGTGAAGATGTGGATCCCTGTCACTTAGGCTGCATATGCCTTCAGTACAACCTATCAAAACCTACCTAAGCTGAAAGATAATGAATCTAGTATTACAAATTAAAAACTATGTTTATCACAATCCTGTCAAAATGTATCCTAAGTATGTACCTGTCTGAAAGTCCTTCATGTCTTCCAGGCAGCAAAGAAAACAAAACTCTGCCTCAACCGTGAACTAACTAGTGTATATGTACCACAGCTTTCTATTGGATGCCATCAGAACTGCTCAGCGTATCACAGGCACATTTCTGCCATCAGCAAATGGAAAATCACTTGATGTGGTGAGGCCTGTGATTCTGGAGAAGAAGAATATGGGGATTATACCCAGAGCTGCTTTGAAATTCTGAACGTAACAAGGCATGTAACAAGGTACACCATACATTTGCGTCAATGATATTCATATGAAAGAGACTTTCGGAGCAACCATGTTGCATACTGAATTTGTTGCAAAGCCAAACATTCTTCAGTATTACTTTCTATACTTCTAGAACCTCTATAAAACTTGCCTGATGTCATTCAATACTCCCCTCTCCCTATCAAAAAATAAAATCAAAATTCTAATTCCAAGTCTCAAGTAAATGGATGTCCTGGTCCCTTTTACTTCTCTAGTGTGTGGGCATATCCTGTGTATACATTGCAGCACCACCATTTTTGTTTATATGTGTGATGGATTATATACCTCTCAAAACATTGGGACTTCAAACAGTGTTCTCACTGGGTGACATGTAGTCCTGAACTCTCAAAAAACACACACAACACTCACCAAACAAAAGCAGCCTCGCTGTTACAGTGAATATATATTATCAAGTTCATCTAGCTCCTCTGAGGAGAGTGGAACCCCTCTTGGCTTCGCCACAAGTGGCTAATGGTTGGACTCAGAATACAAGGAAGAGGGTGGCACATACCAAGGTGGAGCAGCATGGCACCGGGTGCCACGGGGGATTCTGGATGGCATGAACCTAGTGTGTAGCTGTTGCACTGCTGAAACTCTATGTAATTATCCTCTAAAGATGGCAAACACACACAAAAAGGCACTTAATTCTCTTTAACAATGATAAATACTCCAAATAGAAGCAAAGCCTATGGTCCTTAATTATTCCCAGTTGTTCTTATTGCACTAATATAGGACTGGTACAGAGGGTCTCATTGTTTCATTATTAAATTAATTGAAAGATGATCCTGCCTTCCTACTGGTCTTTGACAGAAAGACTATTTCTGCATACAGCTCACTGTGTCTATGGCAACATGTAGTTCAACTGCCACATAATGAATTAATTATTTTTTGTTCACATTTGTGTATATTCATGGCTTGCAACGGTCTCCATTTCTTGGTAGCTAATGACTGGCAAGTTCAACTTAAGGGCCTGCAGCAAAGTGACCGGCACTTGACTCTTCCAGATGGTCATTAGCTGTGAGGAAATGTAGGAAGCATCGGTGTAAGTAATAAGTAGTTCCTCATCAATCCAGAACTTTCAAGTCAGGTTCATATTGCTGAAGCAGTTGCTGCAAGGCTTATATTGTATTTGGCTCTAATTTGGCAGGGGGGGTTGTGTCAGAAGAGTCTGGCTATGCATACCATGTTAGTGATGCCCCAGTGAGGAAAATATTGTCGGTGATAGCAATGAGGAGAAAGTATAAATGAACACTGTGTCTGTCCAGAACATTCTGGAGTGAGTCTGTACCAAGGAATTAGAATAAGGAATGGAAGGTTCAAGATCTCTTACAATGGAGTTACCTGCCACAATGTCCTACCCCAAACAATATCTTTGAGGGGAATATATAGTGACCCAGTGGATAATACAAATGTTGCCTTGATGTAACAACATTTTCTTTTGTTCCACACTGAGGTCCCTTGTCCCCACCTGGCTGCTCAGATCAATGCATATGTTGACTGTAGCATGGAAACAATTTGGGACCACCTCCTATGGCATGGAGGTCCCCTGAGAATGCAATAAACCAAAAGGATCTGGCACTAAAAATGTAAATTTTGGAGGGGGCGGGAATCAATCCAGAAACTCTCACGCCATAATATTAATGCTTTAAATTGTCTTATGTGTTCCTGTAATGTAACAGTTAACTGCTTTTCCTAATCTCTAGTTTTCACCCCTTAATGGTTTTCTTTTAGTTCATTCAGATTAAACTCATGCATGTAATAAATATGTTACCAACACTTTTCCATGCATTGCAGTATGTATAATCCTTTTTCATATAAATTAGGTATGTGATAACAGAGTAATGGGACAGATTTCCTCTCTGAGGTCTGGATTAGGGCAGGTGAGATTCCCAGAGATGACATTTAAAACAAAAACAAGGAAATGTGAACGGTTGTATATGAAAGAGCTTTCTTTATTCTGCAGCTTCCCAATAGCCAAACAAATGAATAACTAATTCACTGTAACATCTTCATTTGACATTCTCAGCTGTTAAATATGTAAGTTCTCAAAGCTGAGGTTAGTCAGACATCTAACACATGCTAATGAACCAACTTAGTTTGCTTCTGCAGATGCCATTTTAAAAAAAACCTTTTATCCGTGCAGCACAGGTTAAAAAGCCTGATGCCAAGCTCCAGCATTGAACAATGAAAAAAGCAAGGTAAACAAAATGAAGACATGAAGATAGAAAAGGAGATGAAGTCCTAGAGAGGAACTATCTTCCTTTGCAGAAGAGATAATGATCAGGGATGTCAAGGCACGAAAGCGGACAGAAAAGGGAACAAAGAACAAGGAAAAACAAAATTAAAGGATGGCCTAATCTTCATTAGTGTTTAATAGTGTTTATATCTCATTTTTGAAATTTCATTTGGTCTTGTGCTGTATAAAGAAATGATGACGTAGAAAAAAACATGTAATCTTCTAATTTTATTCTTTCCTAGATTAGGGATTCCCACTTCTGCCCCACTAATAATACCATTAATGACATTATCTGAAGATGCTATTTTAGGAGGGGAAGAGGTAACCTAAGTGTCATATTTTCACATTTGCAAGCTCCACCTTAAATAAAATTGCCCATTCTGCTAAATTATTTATTGAGATCTGGTTACATGGACTATTATTGACTGGGCTGACTGCATGAAACTCATTTCACTTATGAACTAAGAATTAGCTAAATCATAAATGAAAGAAATACACAGACATTAACATAGAAACACACAGATAGTCAACTGACTAGGACTGTCTGGACTCTCATTACACTCAAGGAATGTGTTGCCACTGAATGCAAATCACGTGAAGGTGATTGTTATTCTGATCAGCTCTTTTCAGGGTACAGTCAGCAGAGAGCAGAATTAGCTTGAAACTGCAATAAGCAATTAGTGAAGAGAATGAGCAGAATTGTATTTGGTTATTTCAGAACAAGTTTCTGTACATGGGGCAATGACGTGCAGTGTTAAGATACATGGGAAGTATTTAAGTAAAAATACCTTCTGCAAAGGACTGTTCATCATCATCAGACTTTAGAGTAGCACTGATGTCATTTAGAAGTAACTTTATTATTAGAAGCAACTAGTGAGGAAATGCGGAGAATTTCATTTGCCTCAGTCAAAACAACTTTCAGTTCCTGGGCTAAGTAAGGCCTGGGGCGTCAAGATAAAATAAATTATTCTGAGAAAAATATCTTCTGCAATGAACTCATTACCAACAGGTATGTGTGGGCAGTGATGTTAATGGAAGTTGAATTTACAGGCAGGCACTGAGTCTATAATTTTACTGCTATATCTTGCCTCAACTGGACGCTATTCCTTTATTTCTAATAGGTGCTGAAATGGGAAGAGGCCAAATCTGTACACCAATAAGTCTCGAAACCAAAAGTACTGCAGTCACAAAGTTCAACCATCACAGCACTGCCCTGCATACATCCAACATGGGAAGGGAAGTTAATGTCATTACGGAAAGGAATGAAGTATTACAGTGGATTTAGTTTTGCTATCATCTCAATAAACTAAAAATGTTCTAATTTTAAAAATGGAGCTTATACATAAACTGCTTATATATAAACTATGATCTGGTCAGTCTATGCACAATCTACTTTTTACTGATTTAAAGACTTTTTTTGTCTGACAGCACATTTTCCCCTCTCTCTCTTTTTTGCCCCAGTTGGAACTTTTCTCGAATCTAGATACTTTTTGACCCCAGTGGCTTATTTTGACCCTGGTGGACCACTTCCATTCTTTTCACAATTTAAAAAAAATCCTTATTTTTAATTTAACATTACAGTCATGCTAATTTTTTCTGATACCCATCCACTCCGTTATTTCCTTTCTGATCACATACATACCCTGCATTCCATCTCCAGCTTCCCTAATTTTACTTTGACCTTTACAGATTATTCCTGGTGAAGACCTCATAGTGGAAACACCACAGATAATTTTGTCTTCTGTTTTTGGCATGTATTAGTAAGAAACGTTTTTTCTTTTAGCAGTCCCATGTGCAAACATAACACCCTTCTTATACTTTTATCCACAGCTGAGTACTCATTGATCTTAACTAAAACTTAGTCCACGGAATATAAGTCCAAAAGTTGAGTGATAGTGACATATCTTAACTTTGTTATGAAAAGATGACTCAGCCATATTTTTGTTCTCGTGCAGGAAGTGACACTTCCAATCCCCTACTCTTGTTTCTAATGATGGATAAGTTTCATGAAGTTGAGATGTTTTGTTCAGATAAGCAGCCAAAGTTTGGATTCTTATCTGAATCTTATCGCATTAAGTTAGGGACAACTTTCTGACTGGGCAAAAGTTTGAATTCAGTTTTATTTTTATCAATTCAGGCATTGATCCCTATTTGGTTCTTGTTAGAAAAGTAGACTTCTAGTTATCACATGCCAAATTGACATTGTTCTTGCTGGGAATCATTAATACAGCTTGCATTTTTTTTAATCAGAATAAAAATTTGTCAAACAACATGTTAGCTGATATTTGCTTATTTTGTGTGGGAACACAAAATCTTCAGCAGCTCAATATTACAAAAACATGATGTCTTCCTATGTGTTTGAACAATGACTATCATATTTTGGCCACATTTATAACAGCAATAAAAAAATTCAATTATAATTTTAAGTGAAAATAGTTCTATTAGAACAAAGGTGGGCAAACTACGGCCCGCAGGCCACATCCTGCCTGCAGGACAATCCTGCCCGACCCTTGAGCTCCCGGCTCCTCCCCTGCTGCTCCCCCCTCCCCCGCAGCCACGCTGCCGCGTGGGCAGCACTCTTGGCGGCAGGGCTGCGTGCTCCTGCCAAGCAGAGCAGCAGCGTGTCTGGCTCTGGCCGGGCGGCATGGCTTCCAGACATGCTGCTCTGAGCACCATGGTAAGGGGACTGGTGCCGGGGTTGGATAAGGGGCGGTGGGTCCCGGGGGGCAGTCAGGGAACAGGGAGCAGGGGACGTTTGGATGGGGCAGAGGTTCTGTGTGTGTGGGGGGGGGCAGTCAGGGGACTGGGAACAGCGGGGGTTATATAGGCGTGGGGTCCCGGGGGGCCTATCAGGGGGCGGGGATGTGGATAGGAGTCGGGGGACTGGGAGCAGTGGGGTTGGATGGGGGTGGGTTCCCAGGGGGCAGTTAGCGGTGAGGGGTCCCAGGAGGGGGCAGTTAGGGGACAAGGAGCAGGGAGGGTTGGGGGGTTGAGAAGTGGGAGGGGGTGGATAGTGGGTGGGGGCCAGTCTGTTTGGGGAGGCACAGCCTTCCCTACCCGGCCCTCCATACAGTTTTGCAATCCCAATGTGGCCCTCGGGCCAAAAAGTTTGCCCACCCCGTATTAGAAAATAGTAAGTTGCATCAAAACATCATTGCAGTTTAGTTTGGACTTAGTTGAAGTGTCTGGAGAAACTACTAAAGATGATGGGATGTCAAGTTTCCTAGTCACTAGAAAACAGACTAAGAAAAAAGTGGCATGGCTGTGTAGCTCCGCATATAATAATAAAGACACTATTATTAGCTATCACTCTCAAATTCTTCAGATACAGAGAGGATTGGGCAAAAACTCAGAGGCAGATTTGAATGAAAAACATATGTAAATGATAAACCAGATACATGTTTTAATTTTTTTTAATCAGTCTACAAAAGCAAAAAGCAATTCTTACCCTGGACCTTTCCTCCAGTTTTGTCATCATGACCACAGTTGCACCCCGTTGCTCCCACATCATTCTCCAGAAATCTCCAAAGGTTTCTGGGAGAGCCCCTTGTGTTGCTATGTAAGCATTCTGCTTTCTGTAACCATCTATGTAGTTGGCATTGACATAGTCACTTCCAGGTATGCCTGCAAAGCAAGAAGAATGAATACATTTGAGAAGTCAGACCACGTCAGACACTATTCCTGAGACATTCTGGTATAAAGGTGAGTATGGGTCTCTCCATATGTTTTAATGAGTACATTCAATATTTGATAAACAAACAATATAACAACATCGTGATATCAATTGGCATGGAAGAAGTGTTAAGATAGGCGCAGATTCTTGCCTTGGCATCAAACTTAAGTTAGAGAACCTCTTTTTTGCTTAGATTGCAGAAGCCAATTAGAATATATGCTTGTGTTTATTCCAGTCAGTTATGGTATCTTTCTGCTAAAGTGGTGATCAATCAGTCAATAAAATGTGTCAAAAGAGACAAATGGGCTCTCAAACTCCAGCTGTCTCTTGCCCCCACATTTCCTCTCCTCTCTCCAATGTACCCTATCACTTGATATTGTTTTCATACAAAATGTAATTTTCAAGAGAGAGAAAAAGCAAGCAAAACTACTGTACAAAATAAAGTCTCTAAATTTAGGAGGAAATCATCATCAGCTGCACAAAGCTCAAATGGACAGATTGCCTGTGCGTGACTTTTAGGGCTTGTATGGGCAGAATGCTCTACAATAACCACACTAATGTGGCCTGCTATGCTTCATGACCTATATAGGCATTTTGGCCAGTGACCACATGCAGTTTGTTGATTTAGTGGCCATGCTGGACTGCCCAGAAACTCCCTTGCACATTGTCAGGAAAAGACCAACTGTGGAGCGCTGCTCCATTTTTTGCAAGGGGTACGGAGGTGGTTCTGTTGCATTTCAGATCTTGTGTATCCTTCCTGGTGGGGACGACAAGATTTCTTCACCCAAAGGAAAATTATAGGCTCCCATGGTTTCATTCTTTACATTTTTTAATATATGCAAGGTGCCGATAGTTTCAGACAACTATGATTGCTGTTTGTACTTCTCCCCATAATTGGATTGCAGTAGATAAGTATTGGCCTTCTTTTTGGAAAAAGAATATGGAAACCAAGTGCAAAAAAATCATGGAACCTACTATAACATATGTGTATGAAGTAAGCACCTTCACAAGCCTGAATAAAAATTAAATACATATGTAACAAGGTGGAAGGTCTAAGACCCTGCATGGAAACATGGTCCTGTCCTGTTGAGTCACCCTTGGTGAAGTGAGCTGTAGCTCATGAAAGCTTATGCTCAAATAAATCTGTTAGTCTCTAAGGTGCCACAAGTACTCCTTTTCTTTTTGCGGATACAGACTAACACGGCCACTACTCTGAAACCTAGGTACTAAAACTCTTTATTGAAATTCAAAGGTATTACTGTCATGTCATTCAGGCATGAGGGTCCAATGGGCTCCAACTGGATATAAAGGGTTTAGCAGACCTCTTTGAGCAGGGCAAAAAACTGAGATAGCACAGAGGAAGTCCCAGAGGTATTGTAACAATTGAGGCTCCATTTTACCTTAATTGTGAGCTCAACTGTAAGAAGTGAGTGAAAGGTCATAAATTACCACAATAACCTAGAAAAATGTTGATGGAAAAAAGGTGCAAAATGGAGTCAGAAAGACTGAATTAGTCCAAACAAAAAGGCCTACCTGATCTAATTCAAGGGGAGCATAAAGACCATGCCCGATAAACAAGAGAAGTGTGGGACTGGAAATCAATGACCCAGAATTGTTGGACAAGATAATGAAGGGATGGGCTATTTCTCCCATTGCTCTCTTATGGGGGTTCTTATAAGAAAATACTTTGGGGGAGAAAAATACGCTATCAACTACTTTGGATGCGGAGACAGCTGGACCGGAAGGAGTGAGCTTCACCATGGAGGCTGACCTCTGTCTCCTCAGATCCACTGTGACACTGCTGGTCCTTTGTCATCCTGGTCCTGAAAGAAGTCCTGACCAGACAGGGGACAGAGAAAGGGACCCAGATGACATCTTCCACCACTACCTGCTCTGATTAAATCCTGAACCCCACTTGGGAACATGAGACTTTGATTCTTGCTGTCACCCACCATTTGTGTGTCCTTTTCATTCCCCACCTTATTTCTTCTCTTTCCTTTCTCTCTTTTTTGCCTTTCTGTTTATTAAGAGACTGGATTAGCTGGCCAAGGCTGTATACTTTGCAACAGTGCTGTAAGACTGTGACCAACGAGGCAGCTAAAAGCAATGCCTTACATAGCCCAACGTTGGTGCCAGTTTGCCATGTCTCGCAGTGGTTGATAAGACCATGTGCATGCTATGCCAGCGCAGTTCTGCAGTAAGGTTGCAAGTGAGAATCAACACCAGAGGCAGAAGCTGCATTTTCTACCTTTGCTGTTCTTCTCTCCCTTCTCGTGTGTGTATTTGTGTTCTACAAAATGGGATCAGACTTTAACAACAGCAGCTCCGGCACATCTCAACTAACTCTTTTCCTCAAAAGTTATTACTATCTTTAACACCAGCTAAAAAACTGTTAGGGGAAAGAAAAATTCTCCCCCCAGCTAAAGGAAAAGAGGACAAGGAGTGTTGTTAAACTAAAAGACTTACTCAATACTTTACTTTTCAAACACTTTAGCTCTTTTTCCTTCTTTTTTGTATTTTTAAGAAAAGATTGAAGAATTTTTAATGTGTGTTTACTATAGAACTAAAATGAGGTGTCTGTGTACCAAACCCTGAACCTTGTTTACAATTGTTTAATGTTGTACAATGACAGGGTCATGTTAACACATTTGACTCTTTGGTCCCATTTATTCCATCAAAATTGATATAACAGAGGGAAACCAGATACGGAGGTAATGGGTGTGGTTTAAAACACAGGTAGACAAACACCCTAGTGCTCTGGGAAGAAATGTAGTTTCAAAGGTGTGTTTTGTTATTGTTTTGAGTTGCCAGTGAAGCCAAACTCTAAGGGCTCGATACTGCACCTACTGAAGACAAAGGCTCCTATTGACTCCAAAGATGTCATAGCAGGATTTAACTCTGGGACTGTGTGCTCTTCTGAAGATTGGTTAGGGATTCAGCGTATTCATACCATACTTACAGTGTCATTACCAGAGAGACAAGGTGCGTGAGGAAATATCTTTTATTGGACCAATTTCTATTGGTGAGAGAGAGCTTGTATCATTACTGTTTTCTAATTGATGACTTTGAGATCCTCAGCAGACTAGGATTTGGAGCAGCTGCTTTTTCTCTATTTTTTTCATTTTTGTGTGGAAAACTATTGTATTTTCGGAAATGTTGGCTGGAACATATCAAATTGTGCATCAGAATAGAGTAGTATGAAAGTAGAGCTAAGAGTCTTCTGAGTCATTTTTCTTTTGACAGGAATTACTGTTTTATGCTTTTATAATTATGCTAGATAATACTTAATCCTGCCTTGAGTGCAGAGGACTAGATTAGAAGACCCCTCAAGGTCCCTTCCAGTCCTATGATTCTATCTCAAACTACTAGATACACAGCTATCAGCAGCACTGACTTTTTAATCTGCCGGGGAAGGTGCTTAACCTTCCGGTTCTGCCTCAGGGTCCGTCCCGCTCCACTCCTTCCCCACCCCACCACTCCACCCCTTCCCCAAGGCCCCTGCCCCTGCCCTCCCCTTCCTGCCCCCGCTGTACCTCTGCCCACCTCTTCCAACAACTAGCTCTTATGTAGAGCTTAGCCATCACTAGATCTCAAAGCACTTTACAAAGTATCTATTTATGAATAATCTTCCAATCGGTACTTCAGGATCAGAGTCATAAAAACTAAATCTTCTTATTTATGACTTAATTTATAACTGAGCCTATCTCTTTCGAAAACTCACGTCACACTCACCAACAGGCACATGTTTCAGAGTAACAGCCATGTTAGTCTGTATTCGCAAAAAGAAAAGGAGTACTTGTGGCACCTTAGAGACTAACCAATTTATTTGAGCATAAGCTTTCGTGAGCTACAGCTCACTTCGTCGGATGACATGTGTGCCCCTGTCCTCCCCACAGCTATCCTAAGAAGCAGTTAGGTAAATTAGACAGACTATTCTGAAATAAAGACGAAATCTGACTGTACAGTGGAGTAATCTCATTATCAAATCTTTTCCTTTGCTACTTATTGAGATTTTTTAAATATACCTATTTTTTCATTCCAGTGCCCAATTAGCACTGAATAAGGTTACTGACCTCTTACAATAAGACTAATTAAGATCCAATATAATCTGGAAAAGACTATAAAACTATGAATTATACGTTAGGATAGCCTTAGTTTGGCCAGTAAAACTAGCCTTGGAGGCTCAAGGAAGCGATATAGATTTATTTTTACCTGTCTAAATAGCATTTGGTTTAACTGTGTTTTCAATTTGGCTTTTAATATGTGTGTGTGTATGTGTATATACATGCACGCACACATGTACGAGGAAAGTGCTGACTAAATAGCTCAGGACAGGAAAAGACCTCTAACTTCAGAGCTGAAGAGGGAACAAGCAGCATTCCCGGATCTAGAAACACCCAGAGTCACAGGAAGGCCTACTGACTCTATGCCTTAGAGCCGGTTGAAAAAAAATTGCCACACTTATTTTCCCACCACCAAAACAAAAATTTTCCTGAGAAAGTTTCTGCTTTCATCAAATTTTTTCAGTTTTTTTATAAAAATGAACATTTTTTAGTGTTAAAAGCTGTTTGGTATTTAGTTTTTCCATGAAAACCTGAAAAAACATTCTAAAAAAATTGATAAAAATGGGGAAAACACTCATTTTCTTTGACATTTTCTACAGGAAATAAGACAGTTCTCCTGACCAGCTTTACCATGCATCGAAATGCCTCAGATGGGTCAGAACTGGCATAGAAAGATCCCTCAGCTATTTATTTTACAGTGCTCACCCATAACACTAAAAGGCACAATAAACTGGGTGGAGATGTAGGGAGGAAAGAGAGATGATGAGATTTCTCCCCTAACTTCTGACTGTCCTGATGGTGTCCTCCCTAAATATAGATGCAAGACTCACTTGTGGTCTATTTCCCTGTCCCCACCAATTTCTTGCACCTGTTGGCTAGAAGCTTTTCTTTCACAGTGATGATTCTATTCTCTTTCCTTTGTCTTCAGTAATTTTGTTTGTGGACTGCTCTTGGTTGTTTTCAGGATAATGGATCATTTTCTTGACACTTACTTCATCACAGACATTTCAAAAAGGCATGTGTCTTGAAGACCACATCATGTAACTCCTGGTTATTTTTCCCTAGTAAGTCTATGCTGTGTGCATGCCTGAAAAGCATCAACTCCATTTACAAAGGATGGGAATTGGGGGTTCAAAAGGCTCTCTCTGACTTAATTGGACACGTTTTCATGTTTCTTTAAATGTGGAAATCTGAGTTAATGATTTAGAAAATACATCTGCTGGGCATAATGTCACATTTTCTTCCTTTATCAAGATAATAAAAAAACATCTTCACAAGGCAGATGAGAAGATGCATGAGGCCAGCATGAGAAATCTATAGCTACTGGGTATTATTAATGAAGAAACTACATCAGGCTGGTAAGAAACATTTTCTGAATAAATTAGAATTATATTATGATGTCTGGTATCCACACTTTGAAGCATATGTTGTTATAAATAAAAGCATGAAAATTAAAAAAACAACAACACTTTTTTTTTGTAAAGTGATCTTCTGGGATGGTTGGCCTCCGGAGCCAACGGTACACAACTCACCCTGAAGATTATCAGCAAGAGGGAATACTGCAAACTCTACATCAAACACTGCACTAATACTCCTTGAATCCAATGCTAACTGTACTGCTAAAGAATCAAAACAAAAAAAATAATAAAAAAAATCTTCCAGAATGGCTGAAATTTTAATATTTAAAATTGTCTGAACAAGGGATGTTCCCAGACTAGATCTCCACTCAACCCTGGAAAGAAATCAAGAGAGAAGACGAGTTAATCTCTATGAGTATTTGCAGAGGGGCTTTTGCAGGGCCAAGAGAAGGTGGAACATACCACAGAGCCGGCACTCTCACCTGCATCCCCTTTTACTGGTGGAAAGGACTCTGTGCTACACTTCCTCATAGAGATTGGACTGCATGGAATTTGTAAGGGGGGCTCCCTTGGACATGAATCGGCAAACCGTTTCTCTGCAACATTTCCTTGTCCCAAAGCAGATGATATGTGAGCAAGAATTCTTCACTAGAATTCTTGAAGTGAATTCTGCTTCAAGTAGTACTAAATTAATGCATCTGCACTCCTGTCTGTGAAGAAGGCTGTGTGCAGTGATGTGTTTCAAGGGAGGAGAGTGCAGAGAGGCCAACACTAAGCAGGATTGGTTTTCCCTGCTCAGACTGTGAGGATTCATAGGGTTCACGCTATTCAACCCACTTATTCCTCCGCCAACCCCAATGCTCACCTCTCCCACTCTCCCTTGTTACCTCCACACATGCTATCACCACCTCCATGACTCTCACTCTCTCCTAGACACCCCTACAACCACTCTGACTTAGGCCTGGTCTACACTGGGGGTGCGGGGGGCGGAATCGATCTAAGGTACACAACTTCAGCTATGAGAATAGCATAGCTGAAGTCGATGTATCTTAGATTGACTTAGAATCACTTACTTCGTGTCCTCGCGGCACGGGATCGACGGCAGCCACTCCCCCATCAACTCCGCTTCCACCTCTCGCCCTGGTGGAGTTCCGGAGTCAACGGCAGAGCGATCGGGGATCGATTTATTGCGTCTACACTAGATAGATTGATCACTACCCGCCAATCCGGTGGGGAGTGTAGACGTGGCCTTAGTCTCCCAGTCATCTTTTTTCAGACACACGCCAATTACAGTCAAAATGAGCTCCAAAAAACTCATTTCACTTGGTCTCCCAGTCAACCCCCATCCCTGCATAACACTACTCCTTTGCTCAACCACCTCCCACAACACACACACCAATCCTTCAGAGCATGGGCCTTCTCATATTATTCTCCGGCAAGTGTCTAGTGCAATAACTTGTAAACTGAGCAAAAGTTAAATGCCCATTGCAGAGGGAGATACATGTACAGTAACAACATGCCATTTTATAGTCATTTCTCTGACCATAACCACACTCCGAGCTGAGAAAACTGGACAACACTGTGTCATATCTAATAGCATAAAAACAATCAAAAGCCAGCCAGTTTGATTGTACTACGAAGGAATCTTGCAAATCTTTGTTAGTTGCCATAGCTTAAAGGCATCTTACCCACAAGCACAGAGACAATTGCCATCATTACTTAAATTTGGGTGTAACAGTCCGAGATCAGTGGTTTTTGTATGCCTGCTTTCTGTAAATGCATGAGTCAGAAAAGAGACAATGGGCTAAATTCTGTATTTAGTTACACTGCTCTGAAACCGGAGGAATGCATCAGTGTTATTACTGATTTATGCCAGTGTAACTGGACACAGAATCGGGCCTGATCTCTTCAGCATCATCCCCATTGTAGAAGTTGTACTAATGATGGTGTCCCAGTTCCTGCCTGAGAGTTCAGTTGAAGGATGAGTTTCCAGGTGGTGCAGAACAATTCTCTCACACCCCTTTTCTAATAGCCCTTCTCTCTGTGGGAAGCAGTGACCAAAGTCTGGAAATTCCCTCCTTAGCATGGGGATCTAGCATTGTGGTGGCAACATTAGATGAATGGCTGAGCACAAAAGACCTTGGCTTCTCTGGAGAATAAAGCAGCCAGATTTTACACACAGAGAGCATAAAAACCAGTGAAACAAAAATACCCAATAACACAATTGAGATACACAGCAGATAACAGGTATAAAAACAAACACTCTCTCTGTGGTTACTGACTTACTATTGGATTGTTTTTATGAAATAAAACGAGAGTTGAACAAGCAGGAATATTCTCTGTGTACACAGGTTAAGAGATACAAGTGCCACACAATGGGGCTGGTAATGCAGACCTTAACATTATCTCTTTGATTCCCTGAAGAAAGTTGTCATCTTAAATAGCTTTAATTAGACTTTACATTTTACTCACAGACTGAAATCATATCATGAAATTGTTTCAACTCTTTACAAAGGCTGAGTACTGCACAGTCTTTCTATTTAAGACAAATTAAACCCTAACCCTTTGTTTCTGTGAGGCTTCTCTAAAAGATGTGCTGTTAAGTATTTAAAAAAAGAGTCTGAAGTAATAGGATTAAACTCTGTCATGCTTGTAAACAATTAACTTGAGATAATGTAATGATGACTAGAAAATGCTGATGAAGCTGTAATATCGGCCTAAATCAATGACTAATGTTTTGAACTATGTCAGGATGAAATGAACGAAAACAGCTATTGGATGCAAATCAAAAATGTTGTTTCTGAGAAAGTTTTCTTGTAACATGATATATATTGGTAAGGAAACTACCAAACTCAAACGGCGCCATGGTATAAATACCATGTAGTATTTAGAGCTCATTGAAAAAAGAGCAGTATTCAGCAGACACTTCTAATAATAAATATTGATAAAATGAAGACATTTCACTAGGGCGCAGGAAAATATAATATATTGCAAAGTAGTTTAAGGAACAAAGAAAAGAGGAGAAACTTAGGTGGAGGAGAAGATGGATTGTTGGCATGGGATGGTATATGGGTTGGTGCTGGGACGGGCTGATGGGACTAGAAGAGTACAGGAAAGAAATGAATGGAAAGGACAAGAGATATAGGAGTTTCCAGGGCAGAAGGCAATAGAGAGAGAGAAAACTTTGGAGAGGAGAACAGAATATGAGAAGTGAAAAGGAGCAGGATGACTGAACAGACAGAATGAGGAAAAGGACTATGGAACGGAGAGAAGAGGAGACAGTGAAAAGGGAACAAAGAGCAGAAAAAGATGGAAAGATTTAAAACTAGAAGTGGCATCTAGGAGACAGTGGTGAGGGGAAGGTGAAGACAGGAATAAACAACAAGGAAGGGAGAGACAGAAAATTATCTCCAGGAAAGAAAAGCCAGGGCAGACAAGCAAGGAAAGAAGGCTGAGAAAAGTGGAGGGAGGGGGCCAAGGAAAAACAAAAAAAGTTACAGTCACTTTCAAATTTTCTAAATTGGTCAACAGAAAGACTCTAGGCAAGGAAGGGGTTGGAAGGGTAGAAAGAGAAAAAAGTGGAGATAATACATTAAACAGAGTCTCACAGAGAGGCACAGATAATAACAGCACAATGCCACAACCGTGCTTTCTGATGACAGTGTCATATTGACACAATATTGCAAAACAAGTATTGAAGTGCAATGTGAGGACATCACACTGATAATTGTGTGGCTCTCTGAAACTCATTTTATTTATAAAGCAGCTCTCCAGCTCTTCCAGGGTGAGTAAAGATATACAGTACAACACTATGATGTCTATCAAAGGAATTCCTGAATGGAAGTAAATATTAATGTTAATACCTGGATGACATACTGTAAATTCATAGTGTTCCTTTTACCTATGAACTAAAATACTGCTTCAGACAAAAATAATTTCAGTTCAATTTTTTTAAAGCAAAATAATTTGGTAGGAAAACTATTTTACTACCAGAATTTACATTAAACAACTAAGGACCACATCCTTCACCTCTGTGCAAAAACCAAGCCCATGGACATTATGCAAGGGCTTTGTCAAGGTTCCTTCCCCACTCTGAACTGGTGGGGACCTGCATGAAAATCTCCTAAGCTTACTTTTACCAGCTTAGGTTAAAACTTCTCCAAGGTACAAACTATTTTACCCTTCGCCCTTGGACTTCCACTGCCACCACCAAACGTTTATCTGGGTTTATTTATTAGGAAAGCGTTGTTTGGAAATGTCTTTCCCCCCAAAATCCTCCCAACCCTTGCACCCCACTTCCTGGGGAAGGTTTGGTAAAAATCCTCACCAATTTGCATAGGTGACCACAGACCCAAACCCTTGGATCTTAAGAACAATGAAAAAGCATTCAATTTCTGAAAAGAAGGATTTTAATTGAAGTAAAAAGTAAAAAAGAATCACCTCTGTAAAATCAGGATGGTTTTTAGGGTAATTAGATTCAAAACATAGAGAATCCCTCTAGGCAAAACCTTAAGTTACAAAAAGACACAGAGACAGGAATATCCATTCTATTCAGCACAGCTTAATTTCTCAGCCATTTAAAGAAATCATAATCTAACGCATATCTAGCTAGATTACTTACTAAGTTCTAAGACTCCATTCCTGTTCTGTCCCCGGCAAAAGCATCACACAGACAGACACACACTCTTTGTTTTTCTCCCTCCTCCCAGCTTTTGAAAGTATCTTGTCTCCTCATGGGTCATTTTGGTCAGGTGCCAGCGAGGTTATCCTAGCTTCTTAACCCTTTACAGGTGAAAGGATTTTTCCTCTGGCCAGGAGGGATTTTAAAGGTGTTTACCCTTCCCTTTATATTTATGACAGGCTCTCCAGAGGGACATGCAGAGATACACGTGTTGGGGAAATGAATGGAATTGTCTCCTCTTGGTCTTGGAGTATCAGTAAAGCAACTGATTTCAGAGTAGCAGCCGTGTTAGTCTGTATTCGCAAAAAGAAAAGGAGTACTTGTGGCACCTTAGAGACTAAGAAATTTATTTGAGCATAAGCTTTCGTGAGCTACAGCTCACTTCATCGGATGCATTCAGTGGAAAATAGATGGGGAGATTTATATATACAGAGAACATGAAACAATGGGTGTTACCATACACACTGTAACGAGAGTGATCAGGTAAGGTGAGCTTTACCAGCAGGAGAGCAGCGGGAAAAAACTTTTTGTAGTGATAATCAAGGTGGGCCATTTCTAGCAGTTGACAAGAATGTCTGAGGAACGGTGGGGGTGGGGGGGAATAAACATGGGGAAATAGTTTTACTTTGTATAATGACTCATCCACTCCCGGTCTCTATTCAAGCCTAAGTTAATTGTATCCAGTTTGCAAATTAATTCCAATTCAGCAGTCTCTCGTTGGAGTCTATTTTTGAAGTCTTTTTGTTGTAATATTGCGACTTTTAGGTCTGTAATTGAGTGACCAGAGAGACTGAAGTGATCTCCGACTGGTTTATGAATGTTATAATTCTTGACATCTGATTTGTGTCCATTTATTCTTTTACGTAGAGACTGTCCAGTTTGACCAATGTCCATGGCAGAGGGGCATTGCTGGCACATGATAGCATATATCACATTGGTAAGATGTGCAGGTGAAGAAGGCTCTGATAGTGTGGCTGATGTGATTAGGCCCTATGATGGTGTCCCCTGAATAGATATGTGGACACAGTTGGCAAGGGGCTTTGTTGCAAGGATAGGTTCCTGGGTTAGTGGTTCTGTTGTGTGGTATGTGGTTGCTGGTGAGTATTTGCTTCAGGTTGGGGGGCTGTCAGTAAGCAAGGACTGTCCTGCCTCCCAAGATCTGTGAGAGTGATGGGTCGTCCTTCAGGATAGGTTGTAGATCCTTGATGATGCTCATCTTAAGTGATCACTCTCCTTACAGTGTGTATGATAACAGAGTATAGAGTTCTCTGTGTATATAAATCTCCCCACTGTATTTTCCACTGAATGCACCCGATGAAGTGAGCTGTAGCTCACGAAAGCTTATGCTCTAATAAATTTCTTAGTCTCTAAGGTGCCATAAGTACTCCTTTTCTTTTTAGTAAAGCAACTGTGTCCTAGCACGGCCTCCCAGCTCCAGTAGCATCTGCAACTCCAACATATTTCTTCACTGAGCGGTTTTGGGTGGTAAGCAGATCCACAGTCCAGGCTGTTTACACCCTCAAAATTCCCCTCAGCTTTGCTGTTGAGACAGCCACTCAAATCTAGAGACAGCCATTCAGCCTTCCCTCTCTACACCCTGTTATCCCTATTATTCAGTGGTTCTTCTGTGTCTCAGGCACATTGCCTGCGGATGGGAAGGGAAAGGAAATCACCCTGAACATTTGGTTTTGTTTTATGAACAGAACATAATACAACTGCAGTGTGACAGAGAGCATGAGTAACCAGACTGCAGTACACTGCTGTTGCCCTTAACTATTCAGTAAGTATTTAACAATATACATTTGTCAGAATACCTTCTACAGCTAAAGATCATGAGCTAAACAGTGAATGCCAATTTAGTGGTAACTGGTGACCCTATCAAATAAGCGTATTAGCAGTTTCTTGCCTTTTTCTTTATATGCACAGATTTACTCCAATGCATAATCTCATTTTAAAGGTGCTAAACTGCCCAAAGGACAAATAATCAAGCAGTTGTGATATGACAGATATTATTACACCTGAATTTTTTCAATTGCTAATATTATGCAAATCCAAACAGAGATCGCAGATTTTTAGTCTTAGATGCCTCCGAACAAGAACTGAAAGCCCTTTTTGTACATGCATTTTAAAAAATATTTTATTTCCCACTATTTTTAAACCCTCTTTTGACATTTAAAATGAATTTTCTATTTGTGCTAATTTTATCTGTTTATGTTTAACAAATATGGGAAAAATTTCTGCTCTCAGATCTATACCAATCCATATGTCAGATCTCAACTCTGATATTCTGCTCTCTTCTAGTACTACAGAGCTTCACCTTCTTCTCTCCTTTCATGCGTTCCTCCCGGACACATCCAAAAACAGCACAATATCATAGATGAGATTCAACTTGCACACTGGAGCAGAATTCTGTCAAATGATATTTTTCTTCAGACAGAAATTGAAATGAACATAACCAACTTGGGTTTACCTCCTAACATGGCATTTAATGAAAAGAAATTAAAATGTCACAAATTCAAAACCATTATCTGTTTATACAATATACAGTGTTGACTGTGGAACTCATTGCCACATAAAGTTGTTGAGTCCAAGAACTTAGAAAGATTCAAAAAAGGGACTCGATGTTTAAATGTATAACAAGAATACAACAGCTAATGCTAATACAACTTTTGGAAGAGAACTTTAACCCCATGATTCAGGGCTTAAGTCAATTTTTAACTTTTAGAGATGATGAAAGCAGATTATCCCACATCTGTCTACAACTGGGTTCTTAAATCTTCTGCTGAAGCATCTACTACTGGCCACTGTCAGAGACAGGATACTGGACTAGATGGATCTTGGATCCACCTCAGTCTGGCAATTTCTGTGTTCCTTGTTTGTACAACAGCATCAATAACAAAGGTATCACAGTTGTGCGAATAGCGTTTGTTAAGGCACTGGACTAGGACTCGGGAGATCTGCGTTTGATCCCTGGCTCTCCCTTTGTGATCTTGGGCACATAACTCAGTCTCTCTGTACTTCATTTCTTCACCGGAACGATAAACTTTGAGGTCCCCAAACATTTAAGTGATGGGGGTCACCATACCTAGATAGATTGTTAAGTACTACAGTTGCAAAAAACAAAACACATGTCTGACTGAGACATTCTATGCACCTGATGTTATTATTGGGGATGTGGTGCTTTTTTGTAGCTGGATAGATTTCTCAATAGAGAATTTTAGAAAGAACACAGGGTTGGATCCAAAACCCATTGACGTTAATGGGAGTCTTTCAATTGACCTCAGTGAGCTTTGGATGAGGCTCATAAGTATCTAAAATAATGAACAATGATTCTCATGAGGTTATAACAAATGCAACATAGTCCAGCTGCTAGGCCTGACCTATGTGGATAGTGTCACTCTGAAACATATTCCTGTAACAATATTAAAAGCATTCATTTCCATGGCAGCTTGAAAACAAATGCAGCTGTCAAATGAAATACTGGGTAGCTTATGTATTTTCCTACCGGGAATGTTTATTTTTATTTATAGACTGACAAAACAGTGTAATGAAGTATTGACGCTTGAAGAAGAAACACTTATTACACAATGTTAAGCCAGTATATTAAATTTAGCACGTTAGATATATAAAATAACTCAGACATATATCCATAGAAAATCTCTTCAGAAACGAGAAGTTAAATAGTTAACTTATTGCTTATTTTAAGTCACATCATTTTAACACAAGCAAACATTTCACGCTTGATTTATGTTGCTTTGGTTGTCATATATTGAGGCCTGAAAAGTTTATAAAGGTACGTAAATCACCCGGTGGAGTCAAAAAGCTATTTGTGTGTGTAAGTCTATCACTGATATTTCATATGGCTATAATTATGTTTTATGGACTTAGGATCAACAGCATTTTTAAAGAGTTAGTCACTTTAACCTCCTCAGGTTATTTATGCCATTAAAAAGGGAAATCAAACATTACAGTTAGCGTTTATGTTTTTCTCAATCTCATTCAGTATTTCTTTACCAGGTAGACTCCTTTTCTGCAAATACTACGCTTGAAAAAGAATTATTTAGAACTTTTCTTTGATTCTCGTAATTTTTATTTTAAAAAGTTAGTCTACTGGGTAATTCGATTAACCTTGTTTGAGTGTTATTTCTGGGTTTTGGTTTTTTTTCCTTTTTCCCATTCTGATCACATCTCCGAAACATGTTCATTTCCAGGGTCACTTCTTAAGGGGAATCTGGCAGGCCTTTTCAAACCCAGCCATCTCTTAATTCACTCACGAGTCAACAAATGGATTTATTTGAAATTAAATGTTCTTCTTTTTTTGTCAGTTACTCAACTCTCTTCCCAGCCTGCACCCAGTGAAAAATCATCTTCCTTGCTTTAGAACTAGTTACTTGTGACTTTACCATTTTCTCCAAAGTACATTTAAACAATTCAGAAGAGCATCACTGCACAGTGGTTTGGTTTGGTTTTTTTTTACTATTTACCTATCCTCATTTTATGGAGTTGTTGTTGTTTTGTGTGCTGAACTACAACAAAGCAACAACATGAGAATCTAACCAACAGCAGAGACAAATCTAATTTTTAGTAAACTCTTTGGTGTTCAGCTAGATATTTCTATAAAGTAATGTGAGGAAATTTAACTGACACCACCAAAAAATTTAGTCAATACCAGTTAAATGAGCTCCATAGGTGGAACAAATGTAAGATGATTATTATATGCAAATTTTTCAAGGCAATCATTTAAATTTTCTAATATACTTGAGAAACTGTCTCTGTGTTATCAAAGCGTACAATATGCAGCTGCAATAAATTAGGCAGAGGTAAAGCTCAACCAGTGGAATTGTGTTTTCCTTCACCGAGCATTTACTTGGCTGTGCATAGCGTACTAGAGAATTGATTACACCTATAAATACCATCACTGCTATATTCCATGTCTGCAGGTTGGGAGTAGCCAAAGATAAGGTGTTCACAATGTAGATTAAAACACTGCACAATTTAACATATAGAATGTTAAAAATGAAGCAACTATGTCTTTGCATACAGGATACAAGGACTGAAAGTCCTCTTTAATTTTAAACCCAATTCAATATACAAGATCTATCAAAGCTTACTAAAGGCAATTTTTATTTTCATTTAAATTGTCCCACTTAAATACGTAATCAATTATATTACTGACATCACTAATACATGGTGGCCAGCTGTGTAGAATAAACTGAAAATCTGCCTTAATTCCAAGAAACAGCTTGGATAGGTATTGAGAGGTAGCCAGTGAAAAAAATCCTCTGATGGATAATCAGTGACTCCTGTTGTTTTAGCACTTGGGAAACTAGACAAACCCTATAGAGCCAATCATCGTGGATAGCCTAATTCACTCACAACAGGGAAGCACACTACATGATCAGATCTTTGCAAAACGGTCGGTCAAAGACAGCTACAACTAAAACCTTGTCATTTATACTACCATGCCCATCTACAAGCAATGACATTTTGAGTTTCCAGTAACACAAATACCTGAAATTCAGTTATTGTCTGTCAATGACTTCCAAGAAAAAAATGTTTAGTTTACAAGTAAAAAGTTGGATTTTCTAACTGCCATTCTGCATACTCACTCTGGGAAGAGAAAGCCAAGCTCTGTTCTTTCTGGCTCGTGTGTTATCAGCATCACTAAAGATTTGGCAAATGAAAACGAGTTATCCATTATGCTGATAATGTGAGCGCCAGACAAGAAACCATCTCACACTCCCTAATAGTTGTGCTGTTAGGAGTAAAAAAGTAGCAACAATTTTTGTCAAAAAGTAAGTAGATAAGACTTGGCATACACACAAGGAGCAGATGTGTTGAGTAAGAAGTCTCCCTCTTGCTATATATGACCTTGTCTAGCTTTTAACGCTTCATGTTATTGAATTACTGCAAATGAACACTGAAAAAGGATGATTATTACATGAATTTAAAGCTATTAATTTAATTGACAAGAAGTGGTAAAACTGTTACATTAGCATTTAATATTTAATGAGTTTAATTTGTTAAAGAGCTCCTTACCTTCTATTGCTGAAAGTAGAACACGAGAATGGTCATATGCAATTACATTTGCATATCTATTCTTTGGTTTGTTTACTTCCAGATTAGAATGCTCCCATGTAAACTGTTGGCCAGGGTCAATTGACTTTAAAAAAAATGAAAAAATATTAGCTTAAAAGCACAAGATAACATGAATAGTAAAGACTGCAAACAGTACGCTCCCAGTTTTACTTTTTCTTTATAAAAAGTCCACACAACCAGAGATTATTCATATAGCACTGCATGACACAAAGCATTTAGCCACAGCCTAAAAAGTACTGCACTCGATCATACTGACACCTATTGACAGTTACATTTAGGCATCTTCCTTATATAGCCTCTCATTTGTTCTTATACGAAAGAGAAAAACAGGAGAAACTCTCTTTCTACATGGAAGGAGGGACAGAGAGTATGAAATAATAAGGACACATAAAAATGGAAATCTAGTACTCATCTAGGGATAGCTAATCATGCTTTCTGAGATTTTAGCCATGTTTTGAATTGTAAACTATAGAAATACCTTTTATTCATTAGTTTTCAAGTCACATACGGATTAAAAAAAGATTCTGATAGGTTTCAGATCCACCTGTGTTTTGCAAACATTTTTGCACATATACTAGATTTTGCTATAGAAAGAAATGGATTTAAAAATTTTTACTTGTATCATGGTAGCACCCAAGGCACCAGCTGAGACTGGGGACCCCTTTGTGTTAGGTCCTGTATAATACACATATTGGGGGCCGTAGGGGAATATGGTAGTAAAACAGATTCTTATTCTCAAAATATCTTATAAGCTTATAGATAGTTATACACAGGGCCATTCCTAGCTATTCTGAGGCCCTGCGGGGGTGTTGTGCCTCTGCAGAGGGGGGTCGGGACTAGCTTGGGGGGCCGGGGGGAATCGCCCCCCAGAACTCACCAGTGCGTGGCTGAGGCCGGGTCGCTGCACTTCCCGCCGCCGGTGAGTGCAGGCCCAGCTCTGCTGCAGGCCTATGGGGAGTGGGGGGTGGGGCTGGGGTGGAGCAGGGGCGGGGGCTTTGGGGAAGGGGTGGAGTGGGGGTGGGACAGGGTTGAAGCGGGGGCAGGGCTGTGGGGCAGAGGCTGGAGCAGCATGCAGCTGCTTAGGGCACCAGGAAATTTGGTGCCCCAAATTTCCTGGTGCCCTACACAGCTGCGTACTTTGCATATGGGTAGGGACAGCCCTGGTTATACAGCCTGCCTGAAGATAAGAAAAATGTCAAACTGATTCTCATTGTCAGACTATTTTAACTAGAACAATTGTGGAAAGATAAATTGGGAACACTGGAGTAAGTCGATAAATCTCCCTTTGTTATATAGGTATCATTCATATATCTACATTCTAGATATTTGGCATCTCTCACTGTAGTTAATGAGATAAATATTGTTCCCCTCTGTATATTTTATTGTCAAAAAGGTGAAGTTCAGCTAGACTGTAAAATACAAAGCTGCATGGAAACTGTTGTAAAAGCTTCTTAGCTGCCCTGAAGAGGTATTGAACAAGTTACAATTGTCACCAGTCTAGGACAGATCCTTGAATTCACTTTGTTGTAAAATCCAGCCTGTTTACTGACACTAACTTCTACACCAGTAATTAAGAGCAAGGATTTTAAAGGTCTATAAGATAGATAACTACTGGGAATTGGGAGTTAGGTGCCTCAGTGCTTCTGAAAATCCCACTAGGAACTATCTGCATCTTTTGGTGCCTAAATATCTTTAAAAAATCTGGCCCTTCTACAGTTCCAAGATGAATAATGCTGGAATTAGGGTTGAATAAGAATCAAGAGATCAATGAAACAATTAAGGCCACTATCATTTATTCTCCTGGATGATACGTAGAAAGAAAATTTGATCTAGTTACAACGAAAGAGCCAAGAAATACTGCAGTATGTCAAAGAAATTTAGGGGTTAAATTACAATTTCTGCATGTGAAGACTTAACACTGCATTAGGATTTAAGACTTAAAACCAATTAACTCTGAGCTAAGTAATCATTACAGATGTCATTGAGAAGGGGCCAAATGCATGAAGATTTCTAGTTACACAAGTTTAACTGTTCGTGGTGTAAGATATTCTAAGGAGCTACTGATCTTGCAGATGTTCAGCCCCTTCTTCAGAAATTATTATTCCTCTTTAACCCTTATTTAATTGTTTCCCTTAGGCTATGGTTCAACTAGAGATGTGTCAAACTGCCCAAACTAAATTAGAGTAATTAGACTGAATCTACCAATTCAAGGATACTGTTAATCCTTTCTCATCTAATGTTTTTTTTCATCTGGCGACTTCATTTATAACATGACACGCCATCTACAGTGCCATTGGGGGAGAAAAAAAAAGAATTCTCTTGATTCCTCTTCACAAACTGTAGCCTGCTGCATCCTGTCACATTGGGTTACAATGCAACATAAGGGAAACTGAGGTTAAAAGATGAGGCTGACTCCATGCTTGATATATCCCAAACTTACACCAGTTTCTTATAGATCAAGTATCAATTAAAGAGAAGCAGTGCTTTGTCCTATCTGAATTGCCTTTGACTTTGTACTTTCCCATTAGTATCTATAATTCAGTTAGATTAAATTCTTGGCTCTAAGAAGTGTATCTAGCATAAACGAGTTTGTCAGAGTGAAAACAGAAATTTTAGGAAATAAATGTGACTGGGGAGAGTAAAGTAAAATGAAACAACAACAGTATAATTTAAAAAATGTCAGTGTTAATCCAAACTGTATAATTTATTACATCTCCAATCTGGATAAATAAAAGGTCAGGAAATCCCAGTGTCATTGATTAGCAAATAATAGATTACTTATTACTGCTTACCTGAATGGACTTGGCACAGAAAAACCAACTGGTATAAAGGAATCCCTTGTTCACTGGAGTTCCAATTCTTCAAGGGAAATTCAGCCCTCTCAACTATCAACACCCACCTCTCTTTTTGGAGGCAATGAAACGGATGCTATGAAAAGCATTCTGTGTTCCCTCTGTGACACTACCCAGTGCAGTTGTTATATAGTATAGAGCAACTGATATGGTTAATAATTATAGAGGTATCTCGGCACTACTATGCTCTTACGTTCAGGGGGCAACTCTCCCCTGAATGATTCGTGAACTAACTCCATTCCCCACAGGGAATAACCTTAAAAGGGCAGCTACTGGCAGTCAAAAGAAGGTAGTCCACCCATCAGTGGTATGAAATATTCCAACAAACAGGGGACCCTCTTCATTCCATCAACCATGTTGGCAAGATAGCCAGGGAATTACAAACCAAACAAATAAACTGGGCCCTTCAAATATATTCCCCAGCCATGATCATAAAGGGAAACATCTATAGTTTTCTGACTATTGAATGGAAAGGGCAAAAACGTTTAGTGACCTACATACTATGGTCCATGAGAAGAAGAAAGGTCTGTTTTAGGAGCTTTCAGACTGCCTGTTGGAGCTGTAACTTGATGGCATGGAAAATAGTGTGGGTTGTTTACTAGGCTCACTGCTTTGCTGCTTGTCTTGAAGCTTAAGGTCAGCACCTCTCTATGGCTTTGCCTTGAGATACTGTAGATGCACTCCGTCCAGTGGAGGCTTTTTTGACCTCAAGATCAACCTAGAGGGGACTAGCTCTCCATCATTAGTGCCCATGAGACTTCTGAAATTACTCACCACATGGGTTTGACAGGGGACAGAGTTTGATTTTGCTCTACTGGAGCACAGCTGCTATGAGAAATATAACAGCCTATATTTTGAAGGGAGGTTTAGTAAGACAGGAAAAAGGCTGATACAAAGTTCAATCTCAGAAACAACAAGATTTTGGTTATTTTGTTCAGAGAATTGTGGCAATGGAAAGAGATTTAAAAAGAACATATTTTACAAGCACACTAACTTCTTTTAAAGTAGCCTACTAACCACATATGTTTTCACAGAACCCAGTGGTATACTAGCTAACTAAATTCTGAATACGTACAAATGTTTTCCTGTTTTGAAATGTTTTTATTTCGGTTGGGGAGCAGCCAATGCCACCAACTTTGCTTGAGAGGCTCTGCAGATCACACCGAGATAATGACAAGACCCAATGAACTTTCTCAGTTTAGACGTATATTTTACATTTGATGATAAACAAATGGGCAAATATAAATAATGGCTAGATTGTGGTTTTATTGCCTGACCTGTGTAAGGGGTGGTACATAGCTAGGAACTATGATTCCATCCATGCTTCCACCGTATTCCATGGCAGAAGTTATACAATACTGGCAGTAGCTTACTACCCACCTCCCACCACCTGCTCAGCTGTACTGGCTGGTGCACTGGGAGACAGAATCTAGATTCCACGCCCATCTGAATGGGAGAGAAATACCTAGTGGGCGTACTGAACCTGCTTATCCCTATCTGACTGGACCCCAGATCCTGTAAGGCTATGCAGGAGTGTTGGGTTGGGTTGCCTTACTCTCCCTTTCTCACCTATGTGGCCACACTCAGTGGTCTATGATTTGGCTCTTAAAAATCTTGCCAGCCAAGTTGTAAGTTAAGATTCTGATATCCAGATGAACTGGACAGCACTCATGTCAGGGTGTGTGTCCAAAGATGATTTAAAGTTACTCTCTCTATTGACGGGATTGCGATGTTAACTCTGTGCATGGCTGGTCCCCCACTGGCAGAGTGCTCTTAGTTGTGCAAATGACCACGAGAAGCTCAAGCTGCAGTAGGAGATCTGACCAGAGCGGAGTGTCTCAGCTACACTCCCCTTCTTCTGGACAGTTTTTCTTGCTATGCTGACAGCAGGGATGTGGAATGAGATCAGAAAGCCTACACCAACTCTACATCACCAGAGAATCACCTTTGTACTAAGGATGAGCTTCCCTGCGCTGGTTACAACAGCCTTAGGCCTAGTTTATGCTGGTAATGCAGTGCAAACTGGTCTTCTACAATGGAGAATCTGGTCCCTAGTTTTTTTGTTTGTTTTTTACAGAAAATATTTTTATTTATGGGATACTTGTTAAATAAATCAACCTGGTCTGTCTGGGTTTATTCCTTGGATTATTATTTTTGTTTGGTGAGTCTAAAGAATGCCTGAACTTCATGTTTAGCAATCAAATGGAAGATGTAGTTGAAGCACTAAACAGAAACAATTTTTAAAAACATACAATTACTGTATAGTATTGTCTTGACAAAAGGAAAGAAGTTTGGAGCCACAATACTTTTCTTAGTTGACACAAGGAATCTTAACAGATTGGACATAACAGTCAGTCCTGGGACCTGAATCTCCCTTTCTCTGTACCTCATGTAGTGATTTATACCAATGCAAAGTGAGAGTAATACTCTTCTATTCTTATTTTGCAGCCTTTTGCTGTCTCTTTGCATTGGTCTGGATGACTACATAAGGTGCAGGGCAAAGGATAATTGGGCCCCTGTACATCAGTCCCACAAGAGATTTTCTATCCTGCAGAGTGAATTCTATGAATATTATTAAGTTTCTGTAAAATACCAACACTCCCTTCCTGCAGGTCACATAGCATTTTAAGACTCCAAGACTGTACCCTTTGTACTAAATCATATACAAGGATGTGGTGAGTTAGGAACGGAGGTCAGTCTTCACTCATTTCCACTGGCCATTGTCAATTTGCTGGTAACATTATTATAATACTAGTATACAAGGGAGTGGAGAAGAAATCCTCTTTGCAGGCTGCCTTTAGAAGAAGTTGTCTGACAAGCCTTAGAGACTCTCTAAATTGCTACTTATTATTATTCTTTATTATCTGTATTTCAGTAGCACCTAAAGGTCCTAATCAGGATAGGGAATCCATAGTGCCAGTTACTGTAGAAACAAATAAAAGGACACAGTTCCTGCCATGAAGAGCTCACAGGTTCAGTGTCAGGGAGTGAAGTCCTCACAGAACACAGACTAAACAGATTCTTGTTTAAAATTCACCCCTTCCTGCAGCTTTGGCTGTATTCTGGAGATCTAGGAATGTGAGGTAAGTAACAAAGACATGAGGCAAGACCACACCACAAAAAGTTCATCCAAACTTCTCCTCAGACTAGTTTAGTTCCAGGGCTTCTCCTTCCCTCTTGCTTTCTCAAGCCCCAATTTAGGATAGTGCAAAAGGACCTGCCAAATTTAAAGGAATACTTGAATCCCATTGCTCATGCTTACACCTAAGCACGTGCTTAAGTGCTTTCCTGAACAGGGTTCTTTTCATGAATCAGGGTTTAATTTCAGAGACTGACTCATTCTTTTCTCTTCCTGAGTCAGTTCTAATATGATCCACTGTGTTTGGCTACAAGGGAGAGTCAGTAGAATAGCTCAGAATCTTCATGTAGGAACCTTAAACTAGCAACTTATCATATCTGGATATTAGCAGTTACAGTTTCAAATGGAAGGGTTTTTTTGAATGACTTGTAACTAAAATTTGACCAATTTTCTTCTAATGTTGTAGATGGAATCTTCTTTGACTTCAGAGTAAGTCCTGCAATTTTCAGGCCCAAACTATTTTCATAGCCAAAGTATTAAGAGGCCAAAAGCAGAGTTCACAATAGACTCTGGCAGGTCCAACTGTGGAACTAAGCTTGGATGCACAATAACTTTAGACAGACAGACCAACTGACAGATGAATGACAACATAGCATCCAACTGAATGTCAGTGAGTCTCTAAGGCATATTCTTCTAGGATATTACAAGATTACTTTCTGTCATTTGGAGAGGGTGTTAGGTAGATGGGTAAAGCATCTGCGTTTTTACCTCAGAGTAAAAAGATACATTATTCAGTAGGTGGAGAAAGTGTAATATATTCCTCAGCATGAAATGATCCAGAACTTTTCTGGGACTCAAGGACAAAACCCAAGAGAACACATGGGATTTATTAGCTGAGTGTCCTTCAACCCTTTGCTTTCAGACTACAATGTAGAATAATTGTGAGCTATTTTTTTCTGTTTTGAATTGACCAATACAGTGATTTGTCTTTCCTACTGACACACTTTTGTGTGAAAAGAAAAGGAGTACTTGTGGCACCTTAGAGACTAACCAATTTATTTGAGCATAAGTTTCGTGAGCTACAGCTCACTTCAGCATCCGATGGAGTGAGCTGTAGCTCACGAAAGCTTATGCTCAAATAAATTGGTTAGTCTCTAAGGTGCCACAAGTACTCCTTTTCTTTTTGCAAATACAGACTAACACAGCTGTTACTCTGAAACTTTTGTGTGACTTAATTATGAAGAAGACCTTAACAAATTAAAGTTTTAGTGAGGAGTGAGAGGTTGAAGAGACGAAATTCATGACCGTCCCCCCCCCTTCTTTTAAGATTTGTGAATTGTGAGGAAAAAACGAATAAGGTTTTATTTTTTCCCAGAGCATAAAAAGCTCTAGCATGTATTTTCTAGCATGTATTTTATTAACTCCCTATTTTATTTATGATCTGCCACCTATACGCTGACATAGCACTAGTTTTGTTTATTTTTAGGGGCTCCACATTCCCCAGTAATTAATAAAGCATTCCAGTGTCATGGCTTGGTCTTCCACAGCCCACACCATTCTTTTTTATGTCAGCAGCTGCAAAGAGAAATTCTTCTGTGTCTCAATAACTCAAGTCACAATCTGCTTCTAAAGATCCTGGTTTAGTATTATCTCAGCTACCCCACGACAGCATATTTCATCCCCTGGGAGAAGATGGGCAGTGAAATTTTGGTTCAGTTGGTTCTGATTCTTTATCTCTGTTGCTATTTAATTGATCAAAGATGAAGAAAGGCAAGATGGACAGTTGTGTTTTTTGTGTTTGTTTTTTGCCAGACAAAGTTATATTTTTGCAGCACAAGTTTCCCCATATGATCTGATTAGGAATTCATCTACACATATTGACTTAGAAAAGGGCTATCAATTTGCACCATCACTGTTCTCAGAGACACAATTTTTGTCCTTCTGTTTTTGAAGAAATGAAGGAGCCTGATGCACCAAGTTTGTACCTTACACCTCCTGGTTTTCCACATTTAAAAAAATAAAATTTCTTATCCTATTAGATGGCAAAAAAACTAATATAAACATAAAACTTGACCCAGTGATTTTCAGCTCATAGTTCTAATATCAAGATAATCATTGTCAGTTCAAGACAAAAAGGAACAGTTTACAAATATGTCTCAGGATGTGGGTTCTGAACTTTAAGTAAATAAATACATTTAATTAATTGATCAAATGAGGAGTAGGGCATGCCCGCTTTATTTGTGACTGGCCAGACAGAATTAGTAGCTCAATGTATTTAGTCTTTTGCATGGCTCACATGAAAATAGAAGCTTGCTATTCAGCACTTCACTGGCTCAGAATGAAGGAATGATGTATTGTATTGGCTCTACTCATCTAATTGCAGGAGACACACTGTCTGATCTTTTTTTGGCTGTACCTATGGTGCAAAAGTACACTGGAAATTACTTTAAAATCTAAGATGTCACTTATATTTTTCTTTTCATACTTGACAAGTAAACTAGAAACCCGCAGAGTAAACTGACAAACACTACTAGTTGTGAGACTAAATTATAGGTTTCCTTCCCCATCCCCACCCTGCTTTCCTCCCCTCCCCCAGACGTTTTTTTCCCTCTCTCTCATTCTAAATGGCAACTCTTTAAAAAATTTTAACACGTAACAAGTTTGAGACACATTTTTGGACACTTGATTGCATTCGGAGGACATTGATATGAATGTGCATGGGCTCTTTACGTGTTCGTTGTGAAAAAGGAGTTCAGCATTTTATTATGCCTATTTGACAATGGGAATTTATAAACTATTAAATAACACTTAATATACAAAGCTTATTTTCAACTGTTCAATTCCTTCCTTCCCCTCCCCCAATCACTCCCCAATGCTTTAGTGATCTAAATCTGCTTAACAATATGAAAAAAAATCAAACAACAGATGTCTTTGTCGGCCATTCACCAGTTGTATAGCAGGATGTGTTCATTACTGCAGCATATTATACTCCCTGTGCACTTCTTTATGATGTAGGGCCAGATGGCTTAATCCATTGATTAATATTTAGCTGTACATATGGATATAGTTAACACAATTTCTGTCAAATCCAGGTAAATAGACCTTAACTGTAATTTACTTTTCCCTTCCCATTCGCCACCCCTCAGCTGCCCCACCCACCCACAAAAAATGTTTTAGAGAGAGAAAGCTAATTTACATTTCTTGGGACTGAACAGCCATGCGGGAACAAAGGGTAGAGTGGTATTGGCAGACATCTCAGAAGCGTGAAAGACCAATAACTCATGAATAACAAGTCAGCACTAACAGTTTTAATGAGTGCTCTAATGGTTTAATGGATGGCACTTTAATAGGATTTCTAGTAGATTCATTTGGAAAGCTTGTCTTCAATAAAGCTGTCATTAACAAAGAACTGGATATCTTCACAGCATAGCTGTGTAGTACTGAGGCTTTGTACACATGAAATAACAATATCTGTAATACTGTTATTACCATCCCATGCTTTGACTAATCTTTTAGCTATTGTGTTATAAATGGTTTTCTGCTGGAAATGGGTCTGCTCTGCTATTGTGAAAAGACTTGAGCAGTGTTTACAACAGAAAGGCACCATCCACTAAACAAGTTTGTCACTGGAAGCTGGTATAATGGAAAGCGGCTGTTGGAATCATTTTAAACTGGGAAAACAAAACCTGCTTATTTTGCTGCTTGTGAAGTAATCCACTAAGCTACTTATAAGGGGGAAAATCCTGTCCCCCATCAGTGAGAGCTCTCCTTACAACACACTGAGGTGCAGTTCTGCTAAGTGGTTGAACAGTGACAGGATGCCAGACCTCGGGGAGGAAGTTCACACTCATCAGGGTGTCATGGAGCTATGCTCCACTCAGGCTCTCTATGCCACCAAATCAGGAGAGGGGCAAGACTGGGGAATCTGTGACTCTTCAGAGCCTACATGGTTTGGGGCATCCAGGAGCTGAAGAGGCTTCATGGTTGTCTCCCTGCAAAATTTCCCAGCACACAGCTTGGGTGCTGTATACCGGAATGACATTAAATCATCAAAAGCACAAAGGATTCGAGAAAAACTAGTGATTAAAGAACAAAATATGGAAAGAAGGGTGAAAAACAGAAGTCTCGATACACATCAAGACAAATAGATGATGCAAAATTAGAGAAAGTAGTCAACTGCCCATAAAAATGAACAATTTGACCCTCTTTCACCAATGTCAGTGATTGAAATGAGAAATTCATACAATATCTGATGAATCTATAATAAGATGCTCATATATTATGCAGAAAACTTGCTAATAGAATGAGATTTACATACCGCATTAGCAAAACATGAATGCTAAATGCACGAACATTAATACCTTATCAGGGCAACTTGACAATGGAATTAGACTTTCCTAACACATTGGGGCTTGCACTTTAAATAGTAAAGGCTGCTATTATTGAGAGACTTGGGTCCTGACCCTCCCCCCATTCTTTTGCACACACAATGTGAATTTGGGTTATACGAGGAATGCAGGGCTGGGCCCAAAATGCACAGCTGGACACTGAACAGTCACGTTGATGAATTCCTACTGAATGGCTTTAAGCATTACACCTAATCTCATAGCTAAACATTATCAAGAAAAAATAAATAGATGATGGCTGTTTCAATAGCAATAAAGTCAGAGAATCTATCCGTAGCCCGAAACACTCCTGAAGCAAAGCTTTAACCATTCTCTGTCCCTCCCCATCCACAAGTCTACACTGTCAAAAAACGGTGTGTTCTTAACCTGGGTTAGTTAATCTGAGTTAGCATATCAGTGAAGACATAGCAACTCAGCTTTTAACTCAGAATAGCAGCTCAAGTTAACACCGGTGCAGGAGCCTGGGGTTGAGCTCTCTCCGCTCAGCAGAGAGCATCTTCACCAAACACGTTACAGATTCGCAGCTGCATAAGTGTAGCTGTGCCAATGTAGCGCTTGTAGTGCAGATCTGCCCTGAATCAGAACTTGGCGATTCCTCCCCAAAAATGAAGTTATCCCCAATAAAATTCCAAGTTAGTAGTCTTATAAGCAGAGTTCAACACGAAAAAACTAATCAGCGTGGAGCCTAACAACGAGATATACACCAGTGTTTCTCAACCAGGTATATGAGTACCACAGGGGGGTACGCTGAGGTACATCAACTCATCTAGATATTTGCGTGGTTTTACATCAGGCTACATAAAAAGCACTAGTGAAGTCAGTACAAACTAAAATTTCACACAATGACTTGTTTTGTACTGCTCTGTCCACTATACACTGAAATGTAAGTACAATATTTATATTCCAATCAATTTATTTTATAAATATGGTAAACATGAGAAAGTAAGCAATTTTTCAGTTATAACGTGCTGTGACACTTGCATTCTTATGTCTGATTTTGTAAACAAGTAGTTTTAAATTGAGGTGAAACTTGGGGTATGCAAGATAAATGAGACTCTTGAGAGAAGTACAGTATTCTGGAAAGGTTGAAAACCACAGGTATACACCAAATATAGCACGAGAGTATAAAACAGCAGAAACAATCAGGATAGTCTCCTGATTCCTAAAATATCTGAAACAGTATCAGTCTCTAAAGGGAAGCTCATGCCTCATAGAAAAATATTGCTTTTTAAAACATTCCTACTGTTATCACTTATATTTTTTCTGTATTTCTCTTCTCTCAGCCTTAAGAGTTCATATATTTATTCCTGACATTAAATTATAATCCTCTGTTTGTGATATCATAATTGATTGCTAGGGAAATTATTAGATGTTGAAAACAGAGGATTATGCATCACTTCAGGTAGAAAATAAATAGCAGGAGCAGATGAATGCTTGAGGAACAAACATCCTAGTTTCATGCAAATATTTTTAGTGACTTTAGTAAAGCTTTTGATACTATCTCGCATGACCTTCTCATAAACAAACTAGGGAAATGCAACCTAGATGAAGCTACTACAAGGTGGGTGCATAACTGGTTGAAAAACCGTTCCCAGAGAGTAGTTGTCAGTGGTTCACAGTCATGCTGCAAGGGCATAACGAATGGGGTCCTACAGCAATCAGTTCTGGGTCCGGTTCTGTTCAATATCTTCGTCAGTGATTTAGATAATGGCATAGAGAGTACACTTATCAAGTTTGAGGATGCTACTAAGCTGGGAGGGGTTGCAAGTGCTTTGGAGGATAGGATTAAAATTCAAAATGATCTGGACAAACTGGAGAAATGGTCTGAAGTAAATAGAATGAAATTCAAAAAGGAAAAAATGCAAAGTACTCCATTTAGGAAGGAATAATCAGTTGCACACATACAAAATGGGAAATGACTGCCTCAGAAGGAATACTGAGGAAAGAGATCTGGGAGTCACTGTGGACCACAAGCTAAATATTAGTCAACAGTATAACAACAGTGCAAAAAAAAAAAAAAAAAAAGCAAACATCATTCTGGGATGTATTAGCAGGAGTGTTGTAAGCAAGACATGACAAGTAATTCTTCCACTCTATATTAGTCAACAGTATAACAACATTGCAAAAAAAAAAAAAAAGCAAACATCATTCTGGGATGTATTAGCAGGAGTGTTGTAAGCATGACATGACAAGTAATTCTTCCACTCTACTCTATGCTGATTAGGCCTTAACCGCAGTATTTCGTCCAGTTCTGGGCACCACATTTTAGGAAAGATATGGACAAATTGGAGAAAGTCCAGAGAAGCGCAACAAATGTGATTAAAGGTTTAGAAAACACGACCTATAAGGGAAGATTGAAAAAATTGGGTTTGCTTAGTCTGGAAAACAGGAGACTGAGAGGGGACATGATAACAGTTTTCAAGTACATAAAAGGGTGTTACAAGCAGAGGGAGAAGAATTGTTCTTCTTAAACTCTGAAGATAGGACAAGAAGCAATGGGCTTAAATCGCAGCAAGGGAGATTTAGATTGGACATTAGGAAAAACTTCCTAACTGTCAGGCTGGTTAAGCACTGGAATAAATTGTCGAGGGAGATTTAAATTGCCATCACTGAAGATTTTTAAGAGCAGGTTAGACAAATACCTGTCAGGAATGGTCTAGATAATACTTAGTCCTGACACGAGTGCAGGGGACTGGACTAGATGACCTCTCAAGGTCCATTTCCAGTCCTATGATTCTACGAAAACATAAATAATATTTGCAGAAGTAATTTGGCTACTTAAACAGCCCACATGGCTGTATGAAAGTGGAGTTCCCTGTCAAAATGGTAATAGGTGCCAGTCCAAACACTAGTATCCTAAAATGAGAACAGCTTTCTTGTACCATTACTGTTTTTTAATCAGATATGCACAACCAAGTGCTTCTAATACAAGAGGCACTGGTAACACAGAAGGAAACGTGACATACTAATAATTGCCACTTCAAATTCCTGTTTTTTTCCAAGCCTATCTTAATCCTACCTCTCCTAGTGGCTCAGATAGTGCTGTAGGTAGAAATAGACACCAAGCAACTTTTATGAATGCCATAGCATATGTGCTTTTAATAAAAAAGGCAGACAACTGTTCACTGAGTACACTAATTGTTTCTCAATAGCTGGAGCACATCCTACAATGCAAGATTATAGAAAACCAATATATGCTATTTGCAGTATTATAGTAAATAATAAAAATAGTGTAAAGATAAAACAAAAATAGGAATTTTTGGAAAGAAGAAATGGATTCTTGCATATTGGTCTACGTTATCTGTATTTTTAAGGTGATTAAATGTTGATGTTTCATTGCTAGGGATTTATTTAGCTGCTGACTTATTGTAATAATCTCATATCAGTACCAGATTTATATGTGTGTTTGCAATATATTTACTGTAGAAGTACAGTGGTTAGCTTTCTGTCACTTAAAAGTAAAAGTTAAAGATATTTTTTTAAAATAAATAAATGATCCTTTCAGCACAAATCTGATCCACTGATACTGATAAACTGATATTATGGCGGTCTGGCACCGAGCCAGAACGTGACTTCATCTTTTCCAACCCTCAGTGGTAAAGCAAAGGGCTAATTGTAATCTGCACCACAAAGCTGGATGAAAAGAAACATTAAAATGATATACAATTCCTCTGATCACTGAGACCAACACACTCAGAGAGGCAGGGCTAGGGCACTATTGCTATTAGTATACGTTACATGGCAGGTTCTCGCACCAAAACAAAAATCTGAACCGGCACAATATTTTCTACCTGGATCCACTTTCTTAATCCACTGAGGGTATAACTGCCAGACACCTGGTTAAAGTACAGACTAAAGGCCTCAGATTAAAACTATTCAAGCAGCAAGTAAAAACCAGTGCAGTGTGGTAGCATAAAAATATTATGTTCAGTGTATTGTATGCAAGGTAATATATGAATATATATGACTATATGAATGTGTCAGTTCAGCTTCATTTTGTGCCGCCTTTGTATTACTAAATTCTACAGATTAAGTTAAAGAGTAATTATGATCCAAGATGAGTTTCTAAATGAATGTAGCTTTCTGCTTAGCAGCTGTCAAATCCATATGAGGCCCTGCATTGCATAAAACCCCTACTGAAACTGTGAAAGCCCCAAAAGGTTTGTAGTAATCAGTTTGGGTCCTGAGTCTTGTCTTTAAATTAGGGAATTCAAAAGAAGACTGTGACATAAATGATGTGCAAGTGTAATGTGGAAATATAACACTTTGCTACAGGGTAACTGAAATATGATACCAATTTAACAGGTAAAATATAGTAAAAAATTACAATTGTGTGAGGTAGAAATGAACTTTCTGGTGAGGAAAACAAAATACACAACCTTACCCTTCCAAAAAGCCCCTAAAACCCAACTAACAAAACACCAGACAACTAAATTAGAAGATCATTAACTCTTATGACACTTAGAAACTTGTCCTCCCTTGAAAAACAGGAACAGGCAGGGGAAAATTATATGAAAGGAAGTGTAGCTTTAGGAGTCCTACATGTCTACCTCATATTTCCCTCAGAGAGATGGGACAGGTAGAACTGCAAAGTGGGCAGTCAGCAGTATTATGCACAGCATAAACAGAAGTGAGACTATGACTCTACGTGTTTCTGACTTGGAACTTGGCCATGTGCCAAGGTTGGGGGGGAGTCATTGGGAAGCTTTGTGCTAGGCCAAAGGGAGGAACATTGGGAGGCAGGGACTAGTTGGGACTGCTGGGAGAAGCCAATCCGTCTCCTCTCCTGGCCTGTGTTCCCAATGGATTCCTCAGGCCAGGAACCAGCAGGAAGGCGGGTGGATCACATTAGGAAGTGCATCTGCTACCAGGGATACGTCAGCATGAAGACAAATGGGAAATAGCTTTCTTCTAGCTGTTGGTGGGGACAAAAGGGTAGCAGAGCTCTTGTCTGCCAGAGGAGGAAGGAGGAGCAAACCAGGAGGCAGAAGTCCTGCTGCAGGTGAGGAGACATGGACAGGGACTAGAGACCAATGTAACTAGCTGCAGTTCTGCACTAAAGACACTATAACTCTACTAATTAAAAGGGCGGGGGGGGGGGGCTGGAAATGCAGATGAATACACTAGGGGAGCATTGACAGAGGAACATGGAATAATGTGGAGTTCTGAATACTGGGGAAGTTCATTAAGCAAGCTGAAAATGATACTGTAAGCTTGAAATCCTACATTAAAGTAAGACAATCTAAAAGATATGGTATATTGCGTAATAAACTCAAAACACTTTGCCAAAGACTGGATAAAGCCCATAGGTTTTCGCATCTTGTCTAAGATATGTTTTTTTTCTCCACATACTCCTCCTTACCCAGCCAAAAAACAGAAGTGTCTGCAGTATAGGTCCCTCTCCCAGATGTTTTATCTTATCAAGAAATTCTCTTACCATGAAGCTGGTTCTCTTTAGGCCTGCCACTGCTCCTGTCACCTGCCTCTAGATTGAGTTCAAACACAGAATCATAGAACTGGAAGGGACCTCGAGAGGTCATCTAGTCCAATCCCCTGCACTCATGGCAGGACTAAGTATTATGTAGACCATTCCTGACAGGTATTTGTCTAACCTACTCTTAAAAATCTCCAATGATGGAGATTCCACAGCCTTCCTAGGCAATTTATTCCAGTGCTTAATCACCCTGACAGGAAGCTTTTCCTAATGTCCAACCTAAACTGCTCCTGCTGCAATTTAAGACCATTGCTTCTTGTCCTAGCCATAGAGGTTAAAGAGAACAAATTTTCTCCCTCCTCCTTCCAAAAACCTTTTATGTATTTGAAAACTGTTATCATGTCCCCCCCTCAGTCTTCTCTTCTCCAGACTAAAGAAACCCAAATTTTTCTATCTTCCCTCACAGGTCATTTAATCATTTTTGTTGCTCTTCTCTAGACTTTCTCCAATTTGTCCATAACTTTCCTGAAATCTAGCACCCAGAACTGGACACAATACTCCGGTTGAGGCCTACTCAGGGCGGAGTAGAGTGGAAGAATTACTTCTCGTGTCTTGCTTAAAACAACCCTGCTAATGCATCTGGGAATGATGTTTGCTTTTTTTGCAACAGTGTTACACAGTTCACTCATATTTAACTTGTGATCTACTATGACCCTCCCTCCCCCCGATCCTTTCTGCAGTACTCCTTCCTCGGCAGTCATTTCCTATTTTGTATGTGTGCAACTGATTGTTCCTTCCTAAGTGTAATCCTCTGCTTTTGTCCTTATTGAATTTTGTACTATTTACTTCAGACCATTTCACCAGGTCATTTTCAATTTTAATCCTATCCTCCAAAGTAACTCCTCCCAGTTTGTTATTGTCTGCAAACTTTATAAATGTACTTTCTATGCCATTATCTAAATCATTTACATCTTTGACTCTAATACTTTCCTTGTGTCTGATAGCAGGGAAGTACTGTGGATTAAAGAGGGCCAAGAGACAGCTGGAACAAAGTAGGAGGCTGATCTCTGGACTTAGCAGAAGCTGAAAAGGAAGTAGGGAGAAGAACTCACAAAAAAGGGATGGAAAACAAAATGAAAGAGTAGCTGAGAAGGAGAAAGTAATAAGGATCCTACCAGGAGCAGGTGTCTTTGGATATGGGATATGAGGTGCAAGTAAGGCGCAGATAATTAGAGGGATGTAGCTGAAGCTGGCTGGGTGGGCAAACTTATCTAAAACATTATTCTTATCCAAATGAAGCTCAGCCTTAAAGAAGTTCCACTGCACTTCAAAGTCCTGCGAGGACCTGATGATCAGGAAGATGTGAATTTTTATTGAATCAGTTCATCAATCCCTGCTCATATGAAGCTCTGTGTCTTCTTGGTTTAATTCAGGTTAGAAGAACTTCTTCAATAAAATTTTAAGAATTTTCACAAACTAAAAGGAAAAACAAATCATGGAATCTTAGTGAAAGCAGAGCAGTGCCAAAAAATCTACACTGATCATGGAACTGCCTGGGAAAAGTAAAATCACATTTGCATTGTTTTTCAAAACTGGAAATAACTATCAGGGGTTTTGTTTGTTCTCAAGAAAACTAAAGGTAACTTACTCAGGCAATAATTTGTTACTTTGCTCTTTCTCTAAGAAGACCAGATGGCTCACTAGAATGACACTAAGATATAGCACCTTTCACTTAATGCATCAGCAGTTTGAGGCTAGCTTGGATTGATATTGACTGAAGTGTTAATATTTGTTCAGTTCCCCAAGTAAAACTGGCTGGGGGTCTTATCCACACTTTCTAGTCTACATTACAAAATTCAGTTGCACTAATTAATACCCTTGTCTCAACAAAAGAGAGACCACGGAATGGGTGGACATAGAGAAAGATCTTAAAAGGCAATCTCTGTAGATTAGGGTCGAGGCACATTAGGGGCGTAATGAGTGGGAAGCCTGACTTCACTACTGCAGCTCATGTTTAAATGCTGATTTTATAACTGCTCAATGCCTACTCTTCTTTGCTAGAATGTTAAATAGAGAACTGGTGAGAAACACAGAACAGTATGAAGCTGTAGGAGAGGCAGCTGTTGATATCTGACAGAAGTGATATAAGAATGAAAAATAATCCAGGGCACTGGCTGTAACTGGCTAAGGTAACATGCTAAAGAAATGTTGGTGAATTAATGCCTGGACTGTGTACTTTAATACACATTGTACCAAAAAATGTGAATTGCTACAGTGTTAGTTATAAAAAACCAGCGTTGCCAGCACAGTTGTTTCTGAGAAGCTATAACATTTTCTTATACTTAGAATAGGAAATAATTGTGGAATCTGTTAGCAAATGTTGACTTTTTATGTTGAACACTAACTTTCTGATTAAGAACCTGGAATTATGTTAAGCCAAAATCCAAATTCCTTACTCAGCTAGAACTTTCACTTGCTTCAGGATTTGGCCCATTGTCTGAATAGAACTGAAACAAACTCTTACAAGATGGCATGACTGTCTTCACCAAGGCAACTCACAAAATCCAATGCCCAGATGTTGGAGTGCAGATGATCCACACACAGGTTAAAGCTCACCTCTGCATCTCCTTGATCCCCCTATAGCCTTTGTACAGGGATGGTCTTCCTGTGCCAAGTTAGAACAGCCTGAGGGTATTTTTTACTTGGGGGTTGAATTATTTTATTCACAGTGAAGTTACAGTGGGTTCGCAGCCAAAAGTGCTGAGTATTTGTACAGGGAATAGTAGTAGTTTCAAACAGCTCAATTTTCTAGAGATTCAAAATATTTTCTTATATCTAGTACGCTTCACTGCTTGATTTCAAGACTTACATTGTGAGACTCTGTACTCAGGTGAATTGAAATAGAAAGTCACAATGAGATGCATATTTCAGAATTTACTCTATACAAAGACATTATTGTGAGTTTTTAGCAGGTGTTTCTGAACGAGGAAGAAAATGATTGCCAAGTTTAGGATACTAAATGACAGATAAAATATCTGCTTTCACTCTTTTTATACTGCAGTCTCCAAAATCAAGAACATTATAGTTTCATACAGTACAATAAAAAATTACTCCTGATTTTGGTGACTGTGGCATTAAATAGCAACCCTGAGATACTGTTCAAACAAACTTATTTTTGTGAATCAGAGAGGCTGTATTTTCTCTTGACGGTAACAAGATTATTTTTCAGAGTAGTCTTTAGGTAGTTTTTAACAGTGTATCATCAGATGAAAAGCAAGTTCTGTACTGTAATAGTAAATGTTCAGTAACTGTTTAAACCTTTCCTGCCCAAGTTATTTAAATACATTGGGTATTTATATGTTCCAACCTTTGCAGTTAGCTTTAAAGCGATGTTAACAAGGAAAAAATAATTATGCAAAAGGTTATACACAAAAGCTCTTTATAAAATAAAATTAATAAATGGTGCTTTCAGCCTGTCCTCTCATAAACAAGCAATTCACTCCACAGAAAATGAAATGTTAGCTTGTACAAGCTTGTAAAGGTCTGCCTCAATGCTATGTTACTGTCGAGAATGTCAATGCTTAATCTGTGGTGCCTGGACACTAAAGAAATAGGTGCATTATAAATTATATCAATTATGAGATATCTGAGATTTGATAAGAATAGTTATTTATATAGCACCCAAGTATCCTAGATGTATGACAACTAACTAGCTGGGTAGTAATGGTTTCTTCATTATCATTATGGTCTACCATGTCATGGCATTCTAAAGGAGTTTTAAACCATTGACTATTGACATGACAGACTGTAAAGGGAGCACTACAAAGACTATTCAGAGAGTCCTTAATTCATGGATCACTGATAAGACACTCCATAACCACACTAAAGGAGCACTCCTGATCTGATGGACACAATAGACCATAATGGCTTTGAAGGAGCAGTTATAGTTTACTGTATTTAACGGATGTTATCGAAGTCCCTTCATCCACAAATTATTGATGAGAGAGGTCATTACTGTCTGCAGTGTCTATTCATGTCTCCATGGATTATTGACATGATGGCCCATAATTGGTTTCTCAGTTCCTGCTGCATTCCATCATACTATTACAGCCCATAATTTATGGATTATTGACAGGTCAGAAGATAATGGCTTGGAATTGCTATATGCTCAGTCATGACTTCAGGCAATTACAGAATATTTAATCCATGCAACATTGACACAATGGACCATGACTCCTCCTTTGGAGCTGGTATTGGATCTTTCTTGCCAATGTGTGCCATGAAGGATCCTTATCCATAAGAATTCGGAAAGGAACTCAGGAGCTCTTACCTACAGTCAACGGGAGTTTGTGTATTCAAAATAGCCCAAGCATTGTATCATTTGTACACTACTTGGTGCATGTACTGTTAAAGTATGTATGACAAACATTCTTATGAAAAGGTATCTCCTATGAGCAAAGTAGCCACCTCACTACATCAGTCATTTTAACACAGGCGCCTGCCCCATTATGGCTCTAATTGTATGTAAAACTGAAATCATCCAGGAGTATAATTATCACTAATGAGGCCAGAAAAGAGGAAACCAGGGATAATATTAAGAATAGTAAGAATGAGAACATTGAGAAAATTACCTCATATTCTTGTGAGAACTTCAAATTGTCATTAGCTTTCAATCTTTCAATGTGATCTGCAAGTTCCAAGATAGGTATTGGAGGATGGCTAGCCATACCTGTTGAAAGAGAGAGAACGAATATAGAATTTAAAATAAATCAGAGAGACTGCATCATTCTAAAATTTAGAGAATACAGTAGTTAGAATGGCTAGAAATATGCAAGTAGTAAAGATGTTGTATGTGAAAGAAGCAGGCAGATAGTTTGGTTACTCAAAGCAGGACATGCTCTGGAGAGATGAGCTCTGAAGCCAAATAAAAAAAAGTCACCAAGCATATTCCCAAAGCTAACATTCCTAGTGTAAAAGAAAGTGTTATTGTGCCATGAGTCAATGAGGTTAGCTAGGCAAGGAAAAATGAGACAGTTAGACCTGATGTTGACTTCTGCTTTGAGTAATGACTCTTAATGTCATTTCAAACTCCTTCTCCTGCACTGTATGAAATGGAAACTGTGTTGAATTAGATGATGAAAGGTGAGCTGAGAAAATAGACACTGAAAGAGGCCTAAAGGGGAAAGAATAGTATTTTGACAGAAAACAAAGTGACTTATGCATAATCAAGGAAAACTAACTTGGAGAATGAAGGTTACCAGGGTAACCGGAGACACCTGAACCTGCAAAGGAAATGGTATAAAATAAAATAAAATAAAAAATCCCAAATTAATGAATAAAATAAAAATAAAAATGAAATGGATAGCTTGATAGTTAGAAAGGACTAATAACAATGTTTCAAGGACTGAAGGACTGACTATACATTCTGACTAAATCAGATCAGGAATACTTTAAGATAGCTTTAATATTTTATGAAGGTTAGAGATGACTGACAATCACATGCAACTATGGATGACTAGAGTAACATGCATCACTGCTTATAGACAACAGTCACTAAAGACAAGATTGGACATCAGACAACTAGAGCTTCAAAAATGTTTTCACTAGTAGCAGATTGTAGAGACAGGGGTTGTACAATTCAGCTGGAAACACGTATCTGGCTGCACTAGTACCTTAAAATGATCATACCCCCAAACCCCATTATCAACCCCCAAAAGTACCTACAATCTACTTCAGGTGTAAACATCTTTGTCTATTGATGAAGATACAGAACGAAAGAGAAAGTGAAAGAGAGAGAGGAAAAAAGATGGGGATAGGGAGGAGAAGAAAGGAGGAAAGGGGAGAGAAAAAAAGGCAGAAAGAGATGTGGGGCCAACTAGCACAGCCTGCCAGCTGAAGATTTGCCAGACCACTCCTTGTGGCCATTTTTTTCCAGCCAATTAGTTTTGATGACCTGTCCCCAAATGGTTTGCATTTATTTCTTCAGGTTTACTTTTACCAGGCCTAGAACAAAATACTGTATATAACCACTTGCAGGGAGAAACCACAGCTGGCTAGAAAATTTAAACTAGTGAACCCCAGGATCTGTTGAAATTACAAAAGAAAACAATGATGACTACAGGGGGCTCAAAGTGGAAGCCATGTTGCACAATTCAGTTTGTTTTGTCACCATGAATCTCAGGAGTGTTCTGTGGGATACCTAACTTGCATTTGCTACCGCATCGCTCAATGACCATGGGATTATGATATGGTCATGTCATTAAATGATTGTGCGGTATTTCAGTCACCAATTAATAAACTTCAGTACATAGGAAGGACCAGCAGCACTGATCCTAATCATCTGAGCCTTGTACATTACACAGAAATGCTACATTCATTTAGTCAAATGCTACCTGCACAATAATTCTGCCACTGTGAGGTTTTTTTATAGGTAGTATGACATGCTGCCAGTCAACTGAACATGTTATTAAAGGGGAGTATCCAGGAATATTGGGGATATTTCTTGGAAGTTACAGGTACAAAATTAGTAGCCAAAACTCTATTTATCTATATCAGTTCTGGAGTCTCCCATTTTCTCAGTTGTCAAATTAAGGGCTATGTTACATTCATTTTTGAAAGGGTGGGTGACATTTTTCTAATTAAACTGATTTGATCCAGATCAAGCACCCCAATGAAAAGTATGGGAGTGAAAAGGCACAAGAAAATTCTAGACTTATCCAGAAATGGAGGTGGACTGATGTACATCTAAAACAGTGCTTGAACAAAGAAAATAATAGAGACAAAGATGTTTAGACCTTTTCGAGCGAATCGTGGGAGAGAGTTATTATCATATAAGGACTGAGTGGTAGTTTGGCTAGAGAGGGAGGACACAGAGCCAATCAGGGAAGCGTAGGGGACTGAATTACTGCTCAAAGCTGTAAAAAGTAAAGCCAATTGGAAACGGGAAACAAATTAGTAACAGTAGTAGAAGGCCATCATAAACAATCAATCATACACACGCACGCACGTGTACAATTCTGACATGCACAAAACCATTGTCTGGAAACCATACTCAGAAGAAAATATCCAGAGGTCCAATCTCTCTACTGTAAACAAGAAGGTGGGTTGTCTTTGTTAATTAGTGAACCTGTCCTTTTCAACGGCACCATGAACTTGGATCTCAATACTTAGCTCAGTGGGAAGGGTATTTAGTCATTTTAAAGAGTCAGAAATTGTGGATACATTATTAGGCTATTTGATTAATCAAATCATAGTTAGTCCTTTTTTAACGGGTCTTATTTATAACCATCGTTAGAGAGGTACCCATTAGCACTTCTAAAGTTGAGCATCTACTGCCATTTAAATTTCTCACCATACATTTCTAAGGGGTGATTTTGTAGTAAACATTTGGTGCTGAGTGAAACTTGGCATAAAACTTTTCTAAGCAGGAAACTTACAGATCATTTTTAAAATTAATTGGCTGGCTCTTACTTGAGCATAAACCCCTTCTGCCAGGACTCATTTTATGATCCTATAATTGAACAATAGTTAAAATTCTTTAACTAATATTTTACAGTCAGCTTATAAAGTGAAGTAATAGCATTTGGTAGGGCTATTATTTTTAAAGACACAACAGACTCAATACTGAGGTGGCAAATAATTACTTTTTCATTTTTGAAGGGCTTTTGCTATGTACTCATTCTATGCATCCGTATTATACTCTTATTATACCGTACTCTTGTTAATATGCATCCACAGTTCTTAAAGAGATACTATGGTATATGCTACAGGTGCATATTAAGGCCATATTCTGACCCTGGTGCATGTGGGAGGCTCCTATTGAGGTCAACGTGGGTTGTGTGCACCTAGGGCAGAACTTGACTCTCAGAACACTACACAAAATGTAGCTGATCAGACTTATTTTTATGGCTCTACAATACAGAATGCATACTTCTGCTGATACACATTCATATCATTCCACATATGCTATGAACATGTATTAAAACTAATAGACAAAATGCAACTACATCTGAACAGGCCCTCTGACATGCTTCGTAGGTCAAAAAGAACAACATGCCAATGACATGCTTTGCTTTGCTTTTTTATTCAAATGAAAAAAAAAAAGATAAGAAATTAAAGCACACAGAAATGTTAAAATAACATTAAAGACCTGACCCAAATCAATGAAGACAATATCATGCAAAGTTACACCTGAATTTCCATCCATAACCAGCCCTTGTGCCTATGTACTGCGGAAGATTACAAAAAGTGACTGATTTTATACTGCATAATAGTGTCCCCCCAAAAAGAATTAAACAAGAGCTTGTGGTTCCAATAACACGTGGAAATATCTTCTGCTTGTCTTGTGGTAAATGTACCACTAATTCAGAAGAACATGATATACTATATGGGCTACAATACTTAGGCACTATAGGGAGAGTAAGGGCAAAATTCACCACAGTGCAGAGCGCAGGTGAAAGGACCTCTGCATCAATTACTTAATCCACACTTAAATCCTGATCCCACTGAAGTCAGTGGAGATTTTGACCTTGACTGCAATGGGGCTAGCATTTCACCCTTAATGTGGAATGTAACCGGGCACCTGGCCTTATGTAGGTCTCTGCATTGTGGTGAATTTTACTATAAATGAGTAAGAAATACAAAAGGAGCCTTTCATTTGTTATTTTCTTGCTTTTGTGTATTTATGAGACAGAATATCAAGGTGTATTTGTGGCTTTAATATCATTAGGGAACACACATTTGGTTTGAAACTTGCTCAAGATGTGAATGCAGCTCCATGTTTACAAGCCCCTCATAAATAAACAATAAATTAGAGATTACATAGAACACTGAGCTGTTATAACACACAATAGTTGCTTTTAAAAAACAGACATATTGGAAATCTGACATATAATTTTTACACAAAAACCTTTATTAAATTAATTATATTACAGGCCCACATCAAACTAATAATCTGTGATAATTAAAGACACATTTATTGCAATATGTATTTGATATAATACCATAGAAAAACAAAAAAAATTCATAACGAGACGTTTCTATCAACAGAAGAACCAACAAAAATGGCACTTTCTCCTGTCAAAACTTTTAAAAACACAAATGCAAAACTTGTGTACAGCATGTGCAACAGATTAAAGACCCAACAATACTGCTCTGGGATCAACGGGAATTTGGCTTCCATCAGAACTCCAGGAGAGTATGCTAGTATAGCGGATACTGAATTACTTGTATTCTTTATTAACAGTCACTACAATGAAAATAAACTTGACGGAGTAGGTTCAGCGTTTGTCTACCTGGAGAAATTAACCAGAATAGCTATTTCAAAGCATTCCAGTAGCTGTTCCACAATAGCTCCTTGTGTGGACACTCTATTCTGGAATAAAATAAACTCTATTCCAGAATAATTAGTGTACTCCCAAAGCGGAGCAATGATTCTGGAATTAAAGTGACTTTTATTTTGGAAAAGGGTGTCCAAATGCGAGCTATTCTGGTCAGTGTCCCTAAGTAGATAAGCCTGTACTCTCCCTTTAGTGTTGACATAACTCTCATGAATATGAATAGGAATTGCATGTATACAATGAGAAGATAGCCCTGCTAACTTGCAAGTCAGATGTATAAATCCAAACATCAACTTTTCCCCTTGTGTTTAATTTGCTATTTTCCAGCTGACCTATTTTATTTTGTTTTGCTTCATCTTGGAAACAGACTTGTGCAGCTTCCTTAAATAACTCTCCCCACAAGTATATGGTGAAGAATTACTTTCATAAATATGAGTAAATCTTTGAATTCAAAGCTGTTATAATTTTCTTTATTTTCCTTGAATTTCAAGCATCTTTTTATTTAACTAATGTGCTATAATGAGATAATTGTTTAATTGGTGTCCAATTACACAAATTATTTATGAGTGTGACACATTTTGTACTTAAATGAAAAACAAAAAGTGACTTGTCAGGAATAAATCAATCCTGTTCCTCAGCTGACAAGCAGATTGGAGTCTTTTTCTGAGTCTTGGGTCTCAGAACATTTCAAACAATTTCAAATCAGTCACTTTACTCTGCATATGTCAGAGCTTCTCTTTCCTGTAGATTTCATTTGATGAAATCTTTTGTGAAGAGGTAATTATTGTCCCTACCCTCACCCCCCACCAGTGTTTGTCCATGTGGCTTAGTGACTTATAACATTTTCTTTCAAGGTTAATGATTTTAATGCCATATTTTCTAGTAGACTTGCTGTATAGCAAGACTATGGCTCTCCTTCACCCCTGCCCCTCCACCTTTAGAAAATGATAGACTTATAAACTGAAATCCCTTATGCTGTTCGGAGATTGGGCATTTTCATATTGACTCAAAGAAAACTTGGCACAGATGTGACCCACTTGCTGGCATATGGGCCTATCTAACAAATGTACATTTGTATGGAAAGCACATATGGAGACAGGATCTTCTTCTCAGATGTAGAACTGTGGGCTATTCCCTTATGTTAAGACACAGTGCCAAATTTATCCATGGTGTAACTGCTTGTTGCAATGGAGTGAAGCCAGAGATGAATCTGATCCTCTGTTCAGAATAAAATGAGAATTATCCTAACACCACTATTCTTTACTGGTAAAACATGAAGGAAAGTGATAGGAAAGTAAAAGCTTTATTGTTCTGGCAATTCTGAATTTAGATTCATATGGTGTCTTCATATTGTTTTAGTATTTTCATCACCAGTTCAACTTGATCATTAATAAAATAAGAAAGCCTGATGTTGAACTAGAAGATAAAATACTATCCACAATCCACATAGTTTCTTTCAAATGGTTATTTTAAACCAGATACATTAAAGGGGCTTTTACTCATATGGTATGCAATTCAAATGCATTTTAATCCAATAGGGTGAAACCTTTACATTCACATCCCACTTGACCCTCCCTTAGACAAAATAAATTTGTGGTTTAAGATTAAAAATACATTTTTTTTTGGCAAACTTGTGTCTTGGGCATCTGACAAGTGGTTGTTTTTGAGTCTTTCAAACAGTCAAAGCATTTGTCACCCATTACCCTTTATCAAGGTTTGTTATTATTATGAATACAGGGGATTCCGATACACACTCCATTATCATCTCCCAGTGGAAGCACATCTACTAAATTTCTATTTTGACAGGCATGTGTCTGCCCCTTAAACACTGGGGGTTTTTAATGATGCTCTGCTTCACGTTGTCTAATTTATTTTAGCTCTCTGCCCCCATTACTAGCCATATTAAAGAAGAGATTAGTGATCTAAACATTTCAATTTAAGTTCAAATTGTCTCCTGCATTGCCCCACAGTATCAGTTCATTAGGAAACAAAATTACTGTTTTTGATGGTACTCTTTCAGTGGCAGAGATTTTGTATTCATCTATGTCTGGAAAGCACCCAACACAGAGTGGGTGCTCCAACAATCTAAATAAATAAAACCCCTCTTCGCAGCCTCTACCCTCCTGGAGTCTTATTGTCCTGGTGCATACTGACTGCTAAAACACGTTCAACACTGTGTCATTTAATAGAATTGTTGGTAACTGTGTTCAGACAGGATAAAATTGTATAGTGTAGACAAGACATTTGTATGAGGGCGATTGTAAATTTGTCAATAAAATACACACAACACAATCCTCCACCCCACACACTACTGCCCTTTTTCTTAAGGTAAAAATGTGGAAGGGAAAAAAATGTGGTTCCCATGAACATAGGGCCTCTTTTTATTTTTTCTTGCTGGCTTTGTGTTGGATTAGAATTTAAAAGTGTGTTGTTAATAGGTTGCTAGCCCATGCCACAATGCCTACACTCCTATTATTATCTATGCTAGCTAGATTAAAGCTAGCACAGGTATGCCTACCTATGCTATAATTGCACCTTCACTTGCTGTGCACACATATCCTTATGGTGAAATCATAGCTCCATTAAAGCCAATGGGAATTAAACAAGAGCTTATGCATCCACATGGGAATAGTGCCACTGACTTCAGCAGGGCCAGGATCTCACTCTTAGAATGTGTTAGTAACACCTTCTAACATGCTTTTAAATCCTGGACAAGACAAACTGCCAAGCGCAGAAACTGTCTTTTGTTACTTGTTTGTATGGTGCTTAACACAATGGGCTCCTGATCCTGGATTGGGGGTCCATGGTGCTACCACAACAGAATTAATAATAATTTCATTTGCAAGCCACAAGTGCCTGAAAATCAGACTTTCGTTTTACAAAAAGGGTTTGTTGCCAATAATAATATCAATGAATTGCAGCTTCACAGCCAAGTTCACTGAAAACTATCTCACACCAACAGCTGTTGCAAAGAAAGGTCCAAATTCACACATCTCCAGTTCTTTCCAGATCAATGAAGTAAAACTATAGTGTCTACAAGAGCTAATGTACGGCACTAAATTCTAATATTATTAAGCACGAGCAGCCTCTTCCCCACTTTATTTTAAAATATGACAAAAAATGAACATAAATGCAAGGATACGGCTGCAAATTTAAATACACAAAAGTAAAAAAAAAAAACTGTATGAAGTAATATTAAATCATCCACACTGCCCCATTATGCCTATGGGAGCTATGAATTTGGCAATCTGTTTTAGAACATATATGATGGGACTTAATCTGTAAGAACAATAACTTTTTCTTTTTTTGACTTTTGTTCATTTGTATACAAAATCTGGCCTTTGCATTAACTGTTTTTTGAATGTAGTAAAGATGATGGATAAATCACAAAGCGTTAATAAGTCATAGGTCAGACCTAAGTGCTGGGACTTCAGTTAACTCTTTTGAGATAAATTGTGTGCGCGTATTGTGTGGTTTAGTAAATCTCTGAGAATCTCTATTTGATTTCCTAATTTTATGCATTTAAATGCATAAAAGTACATTAAAAAAGTGGCTATATAGTTCCTCCCCTTCCACAGTTACCAGAGAGGACTAAGATGTGTTGTAGCAGGGAGCTTAATAAACGTAGGATCTTGGTCAGGGAGTTCACTAGTAGCTGCTGAAGGCATGATTTTGTGTTCATGTCTCACACTACAGAATTTATAGTGCTAGCACTGATTTTTGTACGCTGTTATGGGTAAATCAATCAGAATTAAGCTTGGGGCTTCATTTAAATCATGCTGTGATTAAAAAAAAGTCTACTAAATCATATCACCATCAAAATTAAGAAAATTCCAAAGACAAAATATCAACCCATTCATATAAGGGTGATAAAAATTCCAATGCCACTCACATTATTTTCTTCTTATCCTGTCCTTGGCTGTCAAAGTTACTCCCATTAAGAAAACAAGATTAAACATACTAAAAAGAGGAAAGTATATGTAAAGCAGGTTTAAAAATATTCTGCAACATGCCATTCCTATATCTCAGGAATAGTTATATATTAATATACCCTTTCAACCTCACACACTGCTCCTGTTTTAGAAGACAATAGTATTTTTCCAGCGAACCTTGCCTTTTTATTTTGCACAGCCGCAAGGTTCATGGCCCGGACACTTAAAAGACTGCAGTGGTGTGCACAGTGAATATGAGAAGTATGCATGATTCCTATAAGCAATACCCTTCACCATTAAAGGGTTCTCACCGTTTTAGTAAACCAGTTTTAGTAAACCAGTGTCCTGAAAGGGACACTGTCAACTGGAAATCTAGTCAATTAAAAAAAAATAGCTAAAAGTAGTTTCAGGGAAAACACCTGCTCCAGAGACTTGCAGCCAATTTTTGTTCCCTTACAGTTACATTTTCCTATGTTAAAAATTGTTTTCCTCTTTTCTGTTGCCATGTGAAAGACACATACAAAAACAAGGGAAACTGACTACCTGACTCTGCAGTGGAAAGAGGGAATATTTGTACACAAAGTATTGTCAAATGCACACAATTAATAAATTGGGGGAAAATAATTTCCCAGCCCCCTATCTTTTTTAGTATTCTTCACTGTTACTTGTAACAAGAGTATGTAAATCATTTCTAGGAAAAAAAATGAGCTTAAGTTGATAGCGTTTCCATTAGTAGAATGACTTATTTATGTTTAATACGGTATTTTTCTTAAACTGCAGAAGTTAGAAGAAATTATTCACAAAACTATTAGTAAGAAATACACTGCAAAATCTCATCATCAATCAATATAAAGAACTTGGTAAAAACTAAAGAATTCAACATTTAACAACGCAGTTCTCTAGTAGCAATGCTGTTTAAAGAAATATTGTTGAAAACCTTGAATGGTCACAGCGCTGTAAATGGGGGAGTTCTGTGTCTTACCTGGAGTTTGAAAGTTAAGGCGTCGCAGCTCCACTGGATCTGTGGGATGATGAGAAGGAATTTCCTTGCTGTTGGGTATGCTGCTTTTTCTAGAGTCGGATTCAGCCCTCTTCCTGCAAGGATAAAATAAACACAAACACCCATGAGATCCTAAGTGTTAACTACACAAATATACTTGTCTGATCTATTTGATCATTTGATCCTGCTTCTTTTTAAGAGTATTCACTACCCAAAGCATAAGATAAAACAATAGTGTGTATCATGGTGGTTAAGGCAGCTACAATTTACATTGTTAAAGGAAATTTAAACAGGAAAACATTGGGTTGGAGTAATTGCCTTCAGCAGTAGCCTGATCCTCTAGTTCATCATTCAAGGGACTAGAATAATTAACTGTTACAGGCTATAAATGGGAAACTTCAGGAAATTCACTTTGTCTCTGTCTTAAAAGCTAGCTACCTACCAGCTTTATTAAATATATTTGTTTAAATTTTCGTTATGTAATTTTGAATAACGTATGAAGATGCTATATTTGCTCTCATCATGTTTTAATATATACAGCTCTGTACTGTTTTATTTATGAATAGTTTTTATTCATTAGGCACTTTCAAGGTTGCTGATAACAATACACTGTTACTTTCACTTTCTAGGAAGTAAGAGCTCAGTTCTCAATATTTCAGCTTTGTAATAGGGTGAGTCACAGAACACCCATGGCCCCAATCCTTTCCATGGTCACAGAGCCCATATTCAATTTAGGTGCTTCTGATCAAATTAGGCATAGGGTTTTCAAAAAAATGCCTAAGGGAGTTAGGTACCTAACTGCCATTGACTTTCAATGGAATTTTGGTGCCCTTGAAAAACCCTCCATAAATGCAATGGGAAGAAGAGACAGAAAAAGCCCTGTAGGTCCCCTTTGTCTCAGAAATGTGGCATCTTTGTGCTTTCTAGCTCTTATGGGTCTCCTGTCAGAATGGGCTCCTAGTGTCTGAGAGTTCCATTCTCTGAGGCCAGCCAAGGAGAACTGTATTAGCTTCCAGGATACCTACTGATTTGCATTTTCATTCAAATATTTTTTTTTTGAGAAGTGAGGATGAAGGTGGCAAAAAGTTAAATTTCAAGAAAGAGAGGAGAGGTAGCTGTAAGAGTTATTACAGCTACACCTCTCTCAAGTGTCCTGCATTTTATTTGACATCACACTCTTGGGCCATTTTCCTGATTAAGTTTTGCTGTGGTGGTGCTAAAACCTGTATGAACCTGCTCTGCTCCCTCTTAAAACAGTTTAAAGTCACTTCTTCTCTGTATTACAGGCAGAGCAGTGAGTGGTAACACTGATTAGGACATCATGTGATGGAAAAGAGAAGTGTGATAAGGTTGGAGGGAATCCTATCAATTTTAGCTATGGACTATGGTTACCTCTATTGTGGATGACAGTGGGCAATTTCTTTTGCTTTTTTTTAATATTGAAGATACACAACTCATTCAGCAAGACAAAATTTCCCCTCTGGTTGCCTTTATGTGCTGTGTAAATTGTGTCTTAATCCCACAAGCTCTTGAAGCATGGAACCTCTGTTAACTTCAGTGGAAGTTAAATATGCAGAAGACTTCCAGGATCAGATTGTGAAAATCAAATAATTCCAGAGTTTTGATGCAAGATTATCGAAATTTAGTACCAAATCCATTAATGTTTTTTAACCTTGATTTGTGTATTCCATTTTCTTTTAATTGTTAAGAAGCATCTTTATTTATATCTGGTGCTCTTAAAAGTGAAGGACTAGGAGAACTGCCTAGAGGCAGACATAATTTGCATTTTTCTACATATAGCTCTGCTAGGGCATATCAACTCTGACCTGCACAACCACCATTTCTATATTAAAAAGCACTATAGTATCCTACAATCACCTCAGATGTTAGAGTAAACATAAATAGCCTCAAATGCTACAGTAACTCTAACACTGCAGCGTTTGAGGCACTTACTATAGAACGATGTACTTTGTTTTAATTAGAGTTATTCTAATTTTTTCTCTCTCCAGTCCAGAGAATGCAATAGTAATTGCATCAGATTGTGTTGGTTCAAAAGGATTTATGATCTGGAGAACTACCCTCTAAGGACTAGGATGAGATCATCGATTTATTTTACTTGTGACCTACTGTAAGCCAGGATTGCATCCAGGTTGTTAAAAGTGCATTAACCCACTATAATACATAATTTCCGAATTCTTCTGAAGCTCCATTTTGAGACGTGAACACCATTTTAAACTTGACCAAAGAACTCTCATAAATTGATTTGTACTATCACCTGAAATTGTAACTGAGGAAAATATAAGATTAAAAAAAAAAGTTTTTTTAGTTAAAAGACAAAACACTGCTATAAGTGCCTCATGCCTTTTCAGTGTTGTAAACGCTATAAAATATCTAGAGCACTATCAGGCTGTCTTTATATTTTATATGCATCTGTCCAAGATAAGATAGACTGACAGAAATGCTGTTTTAAATCATCATCATGATAAACTGTCTGTATTTTTTTCTTTTTTCTTTTTTGGTGTAAATGGAGGGCAATTGTTCTCACTTCTCACCTGTCAGGTTTACTGCTCCATTTTAATGCAGCAAAGAGGGGAAAAAAGGTTAAATGTTAGTTGGCCAATGGCAAGAAGAGTAACCATGACAACAGGAGATTCAAGAAATGGTGTTTTACAATGAGGATACATAACTTACATAAATTACGAAATGACAGCTCATCAAAACATTTAATGCCTTCTAATCATGGAATAAATGGAGGACACAAGGTTAAGTTCAAAGAGTCTTTTGCTGCTGAAGAAAACATTTTTGTATTAATATCACATTCCCTTTTGGTCATCATCTACAAAATGATGCCACAATCAATTACATCCCAGGAGGTTGCAGATGCTAGATATATTTCTGAATTTTACTTACAAGCTGGAGAAAAGACTTTCATCTAACCTGGTTACAGGGAAGTTTAGTGTAACACATTTTTTTTCATTAAAAAAAGGCTAAATGGATGAGATTTTCCTATAGAGTAACTAAGACTTGCCCTACCTTACAAAATATTTTTATCCGGTTTTACGCAACTAGGCAATAAAATGTCAGAAATTATTTTTAAAAGGTCTCTTGACAAGTAAGGTAATCCTAAATCTTTCTCCAATAAAATATTAAATACTCTTTTCTGCTTTAAAAGAAATAGCTCATCTTAGATCTATAGTGCATGATCTATAAAAATGGGTGGAACTAGAAAAAGATTTTATTAGTTGCTATCAACAGGTCACATAATTGAAACTATTCCCAAATACCAAAAATATAGTGTGTCATCATGATAATGTGGGGAGCTACAAAGATTTTATTGCTTGGAAGCTGCAATGACCCTATTACTTACACTGGATACTAAAATCTTTATAGTGCCCTGCAACATCACAGATCTTTTTCTTTCTTTCTTTCTTTTTTTTTCTTTTTTAGAGTCCCTCCATTTTTTCCCTAGAAGTATGTTAGTTACTATGGCTCAAATCTGGAGCTCCTTGCTAAGTTTTTATTCAGTCCTTACTTGTTCTGGCAAAACTCCACTGGGTTCAAAAGGATTTAAGTTAACATTCCAAGCCTCTGAGCAGATTCACACAGCTGCCATTTAAACAAAAAATCAACCCGCCAAAGAAATGTTTCTTTCTGTCTCCTAAAAATGGAATGTCTCCCAGAAACAACACTGATTAAAGCCAGTTCCAGGATGAGCAATATCCAGCCTTGCAACCATGATGGGTTTAAAGTTAGGTATCTCGTGAGCTTTCAGAAACAAAGAAAACAGACATAGGAATTTAACACTGGTGAAAATTGATCTTTCAGCAGGATACATAATTTCTTTCTAGCCCTGGAAATCCTGAGATGTTGGGTAATTTTTAGAGATTTCTAACATTTATTAATTAACATTTTCCTCTCCCTCCAAAACAAGTGCTATTAAATTCATATGGCCAAATTTACAAGTGAATTTAAGGGCTAACTTGTAGCTTTAACAAGTGCCCTGCATATGAGGCAGCACATTGTTGCATTGCCCCAAGAACACCCTGGGTGATAAGCTGTGACTCTCAGAGTTGCAGTCTGCCCATCAGTTAGCCTTCTGTCAGTTAGCCTTCTGCTCTGAGGGAGACATACTTTGTACCAGCCCTACCCTGATGCAATGTTTATCCTCCAGTGCTCTGGCAGAGCTATGCTGCTTGGTGCATTGCCGGAGGCAAAGCCAAGACTCTACCCATTCTCTGTCCATCTGCACAGGATTGGGAGCGTGAAGGACGCCTCCCCCCCACCCTCACTTATGTGGGTAGTTGGCTCACTGATGTAAGGGCATGCCTTATGCTCCTGTACTGCCCTGTGTTGTTGCACAAGACGGGCTGTGGTATGGCTATGAAAGAGTGCAAGGAGAATTTAAAGTTGTAAAATGTACCCTTCCACCCATACATGTATGTTTGATCAGTTTAGTTCCCCCTGGATTTCCTTACATTAATTGCTGAAATTCACACTGAATTTAACAGTGAATTTAACAACTGGGGGGGGAAAGTGTGACCAAAAGGGGCTTAATGGACACAAAATATAGCCAATGGTGAATAAGAGAATCTAAGATGATGCAACCACACACAGAGGCCAAATAAAATAGACTAGTATGATTTTTATCTTCATGTTGTCATGTTAATTAAATATATAGAATTCTTTGGTAATTTTGGATACAGTTCTGATTTCCTCTGAGTACTTGCTTCTCTTTTGTCTGAATCAACAAAAAACAGTTTTCTTGATGGCAAGACTATAGCAAGAAAAGCAAGGGGGAAAAAAGAGTTTTGTCCAGTTAATTCACTTAGACTACCAAATTCTAAAGAGAGGAACGTCTGTTCAGAATGTTTAAGGAACCTTTCTCAGCATGATTCTCTCCCTTTATTAAGGGTGTGGAGTGAGTACCATTGCTTCTATTATCACATCATAATTCAGGTGAGTTTAAAACCAATTTAAGACAAAAAACTCTTACTTCTATACTGAGTACCTCAATCAGTCTTGGCCCTGGTCTACACTATGAGTTTAGGTTGAATTTAGCAGCGTTAGATCTATTTAACCCTGCACTCATCCACACGACAAAGCCATTTTTGTTGACTTAATGGGCTCTTAAAATAGATTTCTGTACTCCCCTCTGACGAGGGGATTAGCGCTGAAATCGACATCACCGGGTTGAATTTGAGGTTGTGTGGACGCAATTCGACGGTACTGGCCTCCGGGAGCTATCCCAGAATGCTCCACTGTGACCGCTCTGGACAGCACTTTCAACTCAGATGCACTAGCCAGGTACATAGGAAAAGCACAGGGAACTTTTGAATTTCATTTCCTCTTTGGCCAGCGTAGTGAGGTCATCAGCAGAGGTGACCATGCAGAGCTCATCAGAACAGGTGACCATGCAGGCCCAGAATCGCAAAAGAGCTCCAGCATGGACCGAACGGGAGGTACCGGATCTGATCGCTGTATGGGGAGACGAATCCGTGCTATCAGAACTCTGTTCCAATAGACGAAATGCCAAAATATTTGAAAAAATCTCCAAGGGCATGAAGGACAGAGGCTATAACAGGGACCCGCAGCAGTGCAGCATGAAACTTAAGGAGCTCAGGCAAGCCTACCAAAAATCCAAAGAGGCAAACGGCTGCTCTGGGTCAGATCCCCAGACATGCTGCTTCTATGATGAGCTGCATGCAATTCTAGGTGGTGCCCCTACCACTACCCCACCTCTGTACGTGGACTCCTGCAAGGGGGGAGTCTCACGCAACAGGGATGAGGATTTGGGGGATGAGGAAGATGATGATGATGAGGAGGAGGATGAAACCGTTCTCCCCGACAGCCAGGAACTATTTATCACCCTGGAGCCAATACCCTCCCAACCCATCCAAGGTGGCTCCCGGACCTTGAAGGCGGAGAAGGCACCTCTGGTGAGTGTACCTTTGTAAATATAATACATGGTTTAAAAGCAAGCGTGTTTAATGATTAATTTGCCCTGAAGACTTGGGATGCATTCGCAGCATCTCAATGAAGCTCTCCTGGAGGTACTTCCAAAGCCTTTGTAAAACGTTTCTGGGAGGGCAGCCTTATTCTATCCTCCATGGTAGGACACTTTACCATGCCAGGCCAGTAGCACGTAGTCTGGAATCATTGCATAACAAAGCATGGCAGCGTATGGTCCCAGTGTTTGCTCAAGCAACATTCAAGCAATATTCGTTCTTTATCTCTCTGTTATCCTCAGGAGACTGATACCATTCATGGTCATACATGGTTGAAATAGGGGAATTTTATTAAGGGGACATTCAGAGGTGGTTGGGCTGTTTGCCTGTGGCTGAAAAGAAATCATCCCCTCTGTTAGCCCCGCGGTGGGTGGACGGGTGAAGCAATCATCCCAGAGAATTGTGTGTGTGGGGGGGGGGGGGGGCGACCTTGAACTGAAAGCACATGTGCTATGTAATGTTAACATCTTGGTTCACCGTGAAAGAGTCTACCCATTGTGCTCTAAAATGCGTCTTTTTAAATACTACTCTCCCTTTTTTTCCTCCTGCAGCTGCAAAAGTTTCAATGCTCTCCTTTTCATCTCCGTCCCAGAGGCTAGCGCAGATAAGAAGGCAAAAAAACTGCACTCGTGATGAAATGTTCTCTGAGCTCATGCAGTCCTCCCGCACTGAAGTTCCATAGCCTCCTCACCCAGACACCCAAGAACGCGGGAGGGTGGAGGGGGTGGCTCCGGGCACCCAACCACTCCACCCCAGAGGACTGCCCAAGCAACAGAAAGCTGCCATTCAATAAGTTTTGAAGTGCAGTGTGGCCTTGTCCTTCCCTCCTCCCGTCCTCCACCACCCTACCCGGTGCTTCCCTCCTCCCACACGCCTCCCGGGCTACCTTGGCAGTTATCCCCCTATTTGTGTGACAAATTAATAAAGAATGCATGAATCTGAAACAACAATGACTTTATTGCCTCTGCAAGCGGTGATCGAAGTGGGGAGGGGAGGGCGGTTGGCTTACAGGGAAGTAGAGTGAACCAAGGGGGCAGGTTTTCGTCAAGGAGAAACAAACAGAACTGTCACACCGTAGCCTGGCCAGTCACGAAACTGGTTTTCAAAGCTTCTCTGATGCGCAGCATGCCCTGCTGTGCTCTTCTAACCACCCTGGTGTCTGGCTGTGCGTAATCAGTGGCCAGGCTATTTTGTCTCAACCTCCCACCCTGCCATAAACGTCTCCCCCTTACTCTCACAGATATTGTGGAGCACAAAGCAAGCAGTAATAACAATGGGAATATTGGTTTTGCTGCAGTCTAACCGAGTCAGTAAACTGCACCAGTTGCTTTTAAATGTCCAAATGCACATTCTACCACCATTCTGCACTTGCTTAGCCTGTAGCTGAACAGCTCCTGACTACTGTCCAGGCTGCCTGCGTATGGCTTCATGAGCTATAGCATTAAGGGGTAGGCTAGGTCCCCAAGGATAACTATAGGCATTTCAACATCCCCAACAGTTATTTTCTGGTCTGGGAAGTAAGTCCCTTCCTGCAGCTGTTCAAACAGACCAGAGTTCCTGAAGATGCGAGCGTCATGTACCTTTCCCGACTATCCCACCTTGATGTTGGTGAAATGTCCTTGTGATCCACCAGCACTTGCAGCATCATTTAGAAGTACCCCTTTCGGTTTACGTACTGGCTGCCCTGGTGGTCCGGTCCCAAGATAGGGATATGCATTCCATCTATCGCCCCACCACAGTTAGGGAAACCCACTGCAGCAAAACCATCCGCTGCACATTTCCCAGAGTCACTACTCTTGATAGCAGCAGCTCAGTGATTGCGTTGGCTAATTGGATCACAGGAGCCCCCACAGTAGATTTGCCCACTCCAAATTGATTACCGATTGACCGGTAGCTGTCTGGCATTGCAAGCTTCCACAGGGCTATCGCCACTCGCTTGTGAACTGTGAGGGCTGCTCTCATCTTGGTATTCTGGCATTTCAGGGCAGGAGAAAGCAAGTCACAAAGTTCCATGAAAGCGCCCTTACACATGCGAAAGTTTTGCAGCCATTGGGAATCGTCCCAGACCTGCACCACTGTGCGGTCCCACCAGTCTGTGCTTGTTTCCTGGGCCCAGAATCAGTGTTCCACGGCATTGCCACCAGGATGGCCAAATTGCTGGGGCCCATACTTTGAGAGAAGTCTGTGTCCATGTCCTCATCACTCTCGTCACTTTGCTGCCGTCGCCTCCTTGCCTGCTTTTGCAGGTTCTGGTTCTGAACGTACGGCAGGATAATGCGCGAGGTGTTTACAATGCTCACAACTGCCGTGGTGATCTGAGTGCACTCCATGCTTGCCATGGTATGGTGTCTGCAGGAGAGCAGAGTCGCAGCGGAAGCAGTGGCTGACAACAGATGCCACGAGAATAGATATTTACAGAGAATGAAGAGAGGACCTGTGAGGTGGATTCATGAGAGCAGGAGAGCAGAGTTGCAGCGGAAGCAAGAGCCCATGACAGCCAACATGGAGAAATTCACTATCGAGACAAGAATAGGAGAGCAGAGTTGCAGCGGAAGTGGTAGTTAGATGATGATGGTTAGCAGTCCTACTGCACTGTCTGCTGAAAGCAGTATGGCATCTGGATGGAAAAAAAGGCGTGAAACGATTGTCTGCCATTGCTTTCACGGAGGGAGGGGTGACTGATGATATGTACCCATCAGGCATTGGGAGCTTAACCCAGAATTCCAATGGGCGGCAGAGACTGCGGGAACTGTGGGATAGCTACCCACAGTGCAACTGTCCGAAAGTCGATACTAGCCACGGTACTGTGGATGCACTCCACCGACTTAATGTGCTTAATGGGGGGACACGCAATCAACTGTATAAAATTGCCTCCTAAAAAATTGACTTCTATAAATTCGACCTAATTTCGTAGTGCAGACATAATCATGTAGGATCTCAGAGTGCAACTACGTTCGGTGACAGAGGGTGCTGTCCAATAGTTTTCCCATTCATTTTTAGAAGTACTAATCCTCTTGATTTAAGCTTGGATGACATTTGGTCTGTACTCTGACGGCTGCAGAAGAAAGCCTAAAATCTCTCAGATTTGGCATCTCTCAGCCTCACATCCTTTCAGCCCGCCACTTAAGACAAACACTGTCCCATTCCTCTTTATGTTGTATGAGGCCCATCTCAGTGGCTTTGGTTCAATCTGGAAAGCTATTTGCAACAGCCTCACAAATAACAAAGGTATCAGACACATACTCCTTGCCTTTGTAGGTAGTAAAAGCTTTGTATTGACCCACGCCACTTATCTACACTACCTAGGCCTCCTCCAACAGAGGGCTAGGGCTCATCTCTTTAATAAGTCTTTTTATAAATCACTCACCACTGTCCCTACATCATATTAAAATTTAATAACAGTAATCTTGAAATTAGCAGTCCAAGTCTGTTCAAAAAGCTGTCTCTGATCAAAAATCCTGGAAAAGAGGCAAGACTCACCCCTGTTTAAGATATCTCCTTGGCTCCTTTCCTGCAACAGACATGGTGTCTATACCCCCACATTTTTTCCCCAATACTGCTTCCCTTTTTGCCATAACAATTTTTGGTTTGCTACTTTTTTACTGGGTAATATGAATGTTCACGATTTCAGACTTCTAAGACAGTTCTACTCCTGTTCCAGGGTTAGCTCAGACATTAACTGTGTTTTTTTCTGAAAGTTCCTTATCATCCCAACTACTAAATGATATCTTGTATGTTCTTCCTTGCAGACAACAAAGTCTCTGGGCTCTGTTTTGTTTATCAAAGTGCTTATAAATTATTCCATGTTTTCAACAGGTTCAAAGCACTTCGTAGAAGCATACCCATGCATGTATTCCTTTTTTTTAAATATATCCAATATAGCCACACAAATGCCATATCCTAATTTAATTTACCTCTTGATCTAGCTCAAACACAGTTTACATTAATTTATCTGTCCGTAAATGGTTTTAAGTGTAACTTACACAATCCTTATTCACCTCTGAATTTGGCCCAGGGCGAAAAAGCCAGACAGCCTGTTTTCAGAAGCAAAGGGATATGGAACAAAACTCCAATAAAAATGCTTTAAAACTCTTAACACATTGCTAAAATGTTTTTTGGGGGAAACTGTGGAAAATGCTGAGAATATATGTTGGTGTGACATAAAGGAGTTTGACTGGCATTTGTTTGGGATAACCTACCTAACTTTGTCTCTGGTGAGCTGGGCAGCTACTCATGCCAAAAAAAAAAAAATGGATCCAGTCCCCTTCAGTGAAGCAAGGGATGTGAGCATTTTGTGTCCATTAAGCCCCCTTTGGTCACACTTTTTTCCCCCTAATTGGGACCCAATTGAACCAATATGACTAAAGGTATGATTTTATACTGATTTTGCTAAACTGGTGCAATTCTGTCCGGGGGCACTCTTACATCAGTTTAAACCTGGCTTGCATCAGTTTAGCGTGCATATTCACAGAAACAAGCTGAGATAAACACTTATATGTTGATACAGCTGCATCCACAATAGGGAGTTGCACCAATTTAAATGTGGCAATTTCTCATATTAATTTTGTTAAACTGGTACATAATTATATGTAGACAATCCCTTGAACTTTAAAAAATACAGATGGGTATCCACCCAAACATCCCAAACACCCAAATTAGTGCTACTAGTAAATAAAAAATGCAAAACATGCCTTCTATATTTTGCATATGGGACTCCTTTTGCACTCTTGACCAAGAAATTTTTACGTGCTCATGTGGTGTACCTCTACAGCTTTTTGGAAACACACTGTGAAGAACGTAATTATGGGTGTAATCAATATTCCCAGGGTAGGTATGGATCTGCCTTATATTTTGGTGGGGTTTGTTTTGTTCGAATAGCTTTGGAGATATTGTATTTGAGATAACCGAAGTAGTGACATGAATTGAGTATTTCACTTCCAGCCTGTTTCCAATTACCAGTTTTTGTAATGACTGATAGTCACAAGGAGGGGCTCACAAGGTAGGTACTAACAGAAACTTTCAAGAGGCATAACATCTGCAAGAAACAGAGTGACTTCTGTGCTGCTATATGATTATGATCCGAACGGTCATCTTTATAAATATATGTCTGTTTGGATTCCAAAACAGAGGTTGCCTCAGGACTGTTCTTTACGCTAAACAGAGTATTTCTCTTTCAGAAACCTGAAGGCCTCTGCATTCATCTTCAGCTGTTTCAGACTGCAGACATTTGGGGGAAAATCCAGGTCGTTTGAGGCTTATGAAGATTTTTTTATTCATTGTCAAGATTTTTTTCATCAGAAATAGGTACAATTACAATCCTATTGCTTTGCAGAAAATAATTTCATTAAATGTAGAGTATTTAAAAAAAATACATCCCCACATGTTTACTGCTTCCTCAGATTTTCATGGGTAGTTTTAGGCAGAAATATTTGAGGCTTAACGATGGCTCAGTCATGAACAATTGTACATTACATATACTTTCAAAACTGTTTTGGGTAAAGAAAAATATCAAACAGTAAAACTTTGAATCTGGGCTTCTGACCACCTTGGGTCTTCCTCTCCTCCGCCTTCCACATTGTTCCATATTGACATTTGTGCAAAGTAGGTGTAAAAAGCTAGGAAGCTTAAATGATAGTACTGTACACAGACTTTGCCTGTACTTTGCACAGGTATAAATGACTGAACAAGGTATAAGGCAGTGGAGAATTGACCCTATATAATGGCAAAACCTAGATCTGTGTCTTGTGCAGCATGATGTAACATACAGGATGAAAAAAGAATCAGCAAATGACTCCTGAAGTTTATGATCAGATTCCAGTGTTAGTAGTAAATGATTACTGGTATTTTGTTAATCCTGGTGTACAGGAAAACATATATATACATGGCCAAACTGAGGCCTGATTTCAGGAGGCACAACTCCAGTTACTTTTAGGGAGATGAGAATTGTGTCTGTTCACACCAGGATTGAATGTAACCCATAATGTATTACCATTGCAATATTAAATAGGTAAGTAAAGAAAGTGAAATGATTCTATGGATACATGTGTACACATACACTAATGTACATATATATGTAAAATACAAAAACATTTTTAATACCACAAATGGTAATACAGTGTCATCAGCAAAAGAGTGACACCAGATCACTATAACTATAGGGAAAACTCAAAGTATCTTTTCAGTTCTATAGAAACTAAATAAAATTTCTTAAAAAAATAAAGCAAGAATCCATAGGATGACATCTAATATGTAGAGTATGGCACAACAACATTTTATCTGATGCCACGTTGTCTTAAAATGATCTAAATATCTAGAAGTCACCTTAGTTTAAAAAGAACTATTTGGTAAACTTACCTTTTATAAAGAAGTATAGCTATAACAATACAGATGATAAACACCACTGCGAGAACTGGTCCTACTACCCAAATCAAGCCTTCTTCTTCATCTGTAATTGGCTGGGGATCGAGATCCATTGACACAACAGGATCAGAATATGGGCTGGTTGCATACATGGTCTGTAAGAAAATGATGATTCTATTCAACGATAAAGTAATGGGTATGAGAAATAACTGTGCTAGAACTAAATAAATGTATATGGAATATAACGGCATTAGAATACCTGTTATTATTCTTCAAATCCTAAACTATATAGATTAAAATGTAAATAATTTATCATTATTACTATTTTATTTATATTGTACCAAAAGTATGATAGGTGTATACAGAGAAATGAGGAGACAAGGTCTCTGCCCAGAAGCTTTCACAATCTCAGTGGGCAATGTAATGATGAAGAATTGGGGAGATGATGTAACAAAAGAAAGCGAATGACTAGCAAAGTAGTGTATGATTTGTTTTTTCACTTCTTTGTTTTGTTTGCACTTCTGGGAAGGGAAGAGGGAACAAGAATTTAAACGCTTCCTGGAAGAGGTGTGAAAGAACTGAAAGAGTAGAGGACAGAATTATTGTGGACAATCAGGAAGGCCGTGTTAAATATAGGGATTTGTGGGCCCTCAGGCGACAGTAGTATGCAGCTTGGTCAGAAACAATGGGACAAAGTGGAGAGTGTAGAGAGGCAACAACAGAGAGCTAGATAGGAGCTAAGTGGGTTAGGGACTTGAAGGCAAGGGGAGAGACTATGAAGAGAGGCTGGACATGGACAGAGCAGAAGAAAAGCTAGATGACTTTGGAAGCAATGTAGCTGAGATATGATGAAAGCTGGATAAGGGTTTAAGCAAAGACAATGGAGAGAAATGGACAGATTATGAAGATGTTGTAGAGACTGAGGTCTATTACAGGCAAAAGAGATAGAGAGGAGTCACAGATGAATTCAGAGCCTGTAGCAGAGCAAGGATGTGGAGTTGTCAAGGGTAACAGAGAAGAGGGGAGGAATGATGAATGCTAGGCAGAGGATGAGGAGCTCAGTTTTTGCCAGACTAAGATGGAATGGCTGAAGGCTGTGCTTTTTCCAGCCCTGCTAATTGTGTCATTTCAGTTCCTGACAGGCCACTTTATGAAATACTCCGTTCATTTGGGAGCTTTGCTTAACCAAACTGTGGTTAGAGTCACATCAGGGTGTCAGCACTAATGAAGCAAGAAGGAGGAAACTTGATGGCAACTTTATATGTGATGCAGGCCTTAGCAATGACACCATGAAGAAAGAAGTTTTCACTTCGGATTAGATAATTATTAATTTCACAGGTCAGAAAAATTTGAATACAGACGTGGTTACATCTGAAAATTGCTTTAAATAGTTTTCTAGTTGCAATAAAAAAACGATTACGCAGTATTGACCAATGATGATATGTTCAATTGTCTTGTCATATAAGTGAATAAATGCGTTAATATGAATAAAAACATTTAGAAACTGACAATATGAAACTGACAATGGTTGTCCGTGGGACAAGCAAGCACAAATCATTTACCATTTGCTGTTGTTTTTTATAACAAGTTTTCTTCTAAGGTATGAAGAGTTGTTTAATCATCTGCATTCCATCATCCTGCTTAAAGGAATCTCGACCTAAGTATTTTTCTGCTTTAATGTTAATTGAAGATGCAGGAGATTCTGCTATTGCAATATTACTTTGCCTTCAGCCTCTCTTTCCTGAGCAGATAGAACCAAATGCTGAAGCCAAAATGTGATAACAAACTACCCTATGCAAACAGGCTGAACCAAAGAAGAGATATGAAATCCTTGATGTCTACTTTTATGTATAGGCATTGTTAATACTGTTAGATTTTTAAGACAAATCTATTTGCTGATCACTTGTAAATGCTTAGAGTTCTGTGCAGGAGAAATGCTGTGTAGAAAGCATTCTGCCTGTGCAGAAGAAATACTCGACTAGAGTGCAAGATTCAAATCTAGCAGGCTCTGGAACCCTAAGAGGGAACAGATGTGTTGAGAACAGAGAGCAATGGAGCATGGGACGCAGATGCTCATTTATCTGAACTCTCTTTCTTCCCCACGGCCAGATCGGCAACTACAAAATCCTATTGCAGATTCTGGATACCATGACAAAACAAACTTAATTTGCCAGTGAGCCCTCCTTCTAAGTCCTGTGCACCTATGAAGACCACAGATAAATTCCGTTATATTAGGTATTTAAGTTGTAAACATCCAAACCAAACCTTTTTGTGTTCATTTATCTTTAAGGCAGTCACAGTCCCAAAATCAACAATGTTAGACATTACAGCCTTAGTTAATATATAAAATTACTGAAGGAGCAAAACTTTTCAAAGAAAAGATTGAATCTTAGTATGGGTAATTTGTGAGTATAGCTTTTCAGATATCTAACTTTCTACCTAAAAGCTTTCCTATTTTTCAACTTTGAGATTTAATGACATGAAGCCTATGCTTAATTCAGAAGGACACTGGCTCTTCTATCACCAGCTGTAAATCATCATTTAGTCACTTTTTTGGTTAACTTTTCAGTGGTGTGTAGGATTTTATTAATTAACAGATTTTCCATTCCACTGACACATCTTTGCAATCACTGTAAGACAGAAAGAGGAAAAGGGAAACTTTTGTTCTATATTAGAACGTCCTTAAAGCAGTTGTTCCATTTTCAAATGAAGCCACAAGTGATAAGTAGACTAACGAGAACTTCCTCCTTGTTTTCAAGTAAATAAACTCTCCACACATTTAAGGCATTGCCAGACACTGGAGGTCTTTGACTAGACTTCCGATTACTGCTACAGTAGGTTAAACTGGCTGAGCCCACCAAATGTATATGTCAAGTTTAGGAATCAATTAGAAAGACCCCATGCAATATATTGCATGTTCAAATGTTAATGTATGAAGCAGCATCTTTCCACAATCCTATTTCTATCTTTGTTTAATTTTTTTTTACTGTTTTACTTGCAGCTAAAACAACTCAAGCATAAAGGGACATAAGAATAAGATGAATTACATAATGGGAAGAGACAACTCATTATTTAAATTCCCTCAGGAATTATCCTTATTATTACATTATTTTCTAACTTTCGTACATTTCACTGATAAAGTTGGTAGCAAATTACTATAATTGGAGAAGCTAGCTGTGCATGTCTCTGATCAGACAGATCTTTCCAAAGATTTTTTGGTAACAAACACCATTGTCTCAATGGCAGTCCCCAGGCAAGAAAGGAACTTTTTTTAAATTGTGAAAGATATTGCTGTGAAGCTCATGCCTCAGTAGTTGCATCACGGGTCTCATGAAGCAAGGCCTGTAATTTGCAAAGGATCAAAATAGTGCTAATAAAAGGTGATCTTTACCCTTCAGTTACAGAAGCAAACAACACATTAAAATGCATGCAGAACTATTACCTCCTAGCTTGAGAGATCACTGGAAATAAGCAAGGAAAGACGCTGACTTTTGAAAAGCACTGACATACCCTGTAGATAGCTGACCTTGTGTGAGTGGACAGAGGAATGATCGTATGAACAAATACTATAAGAAATGAGTGAAGGTAAACTTAGGAATAAAAACAACAACAGCAAAAACTTTCAGCTAACTTACAGATTCAGAGTGTTCCATTACAGCCAAAACAAAGAAGACATATTCTTGACCGCTTTGGAGTTGCTTATTCTCAAAGCCACCATACTGCTTTTTATCCCCCAGGGTAAACTCAGTAGGAAGAACTTCGAAGTGAGCTGCAATGTATGGCTTTAATTCAACTTCTCTCCCAAAACGAATGCTTCTGCGTTTCCTAACTATCTCCTTAAGTAGCTGTGGGGAAGAAAGAACGAGAGCAAGAGACACAACAGAAAGATAACTGTAAACAACATTAATGTAACTTATTGACAGTTTAATGGGAAAACTTAATTTAGGGCCAGGAACTATCAAAATACCATTTATCGCCATTTCATGGTGCATGTCAGCATCACTAAATCTCAGCTCTTGCAATCCTTAAATTTTTGGCCTTTCCTGTTAAGATAAGATACTAAATTGCAATTGCACTGCTCAGATTATAAACATGGGTCAACTAGATCAATTTTCAGTGCTTGATATCATTGTCCACGCTAATAAAACCCTACAGAATTAAGTTCTACAATGCATTACACCCTTTCTCTGAAAAACAAAGACAATTTGTTGCATATTTTTTTTATATGTATGCATACTGTGACCTCCAACTTAATACAGTGAATCCCAATAAAGCTGTTGGCGGATGTGATTGCAGAGCCATTGGCCATTATCTTTGAAAACTCATGGCAATCGGGGGAGGTCCCGGACGACTGGAAAAAGACTAATGTAGTGCCCATCTTTAAAAAAGGGAAGAAGGAGGATCCTGGGAATTATAGGCCAGTCAGCCTCACCTCAGTCCCTGGAAAAATCATGGAGCAGGTCCTCAAGGAATCAATTCTGAAGCATTTAGAGGAGAGGAAAGTGATCAGGAACAGTCAGTATGGATTCACCATGGGCAAGTCATGTATGACTAATCTAATTGCCTTCTATGACGAGATAACTGGCTCTGTGGATGAGGGGAAAGGAGTGGACGTGTTGTTCCTTGACTTTAGCAAAGCTTTTGACATGGTCTCCCACAGTATTCTTGCCAGGAAGTTCAAGAAGTATGGGCTAGATGAATGAACTAGAAGGTGAATAGAAAGCTGGCTAGATTGTCGGGCTCAACAGGTAGTGATCAATGGCTCCATGTCTAGTTGGCAGCCGGTATCAAGTGGAGTGCCCCAAGGGTCGGTCCTCGGGCCGGTTTTGTTCAATATCTTCATTAATGATCTGGAGGATGGTGTGGATTGCACCTTCAGCAAGTCTGCAGATGACACTAAACTGGGAGGAGAGGTAGATATGCTCGAGGGTAGGGATAGGATACAGAGGGCCCTAGACAAATTAGAGGATTGGGCCAAAAAAATATCTGATGAGGTTCAACAAGGACAAGTGCAGAGTCCTGCTCTTAGGACGGAAGAATCCCATGCTCGGCTACAGACTGGGGATCAAATACCTAGGCAGCAGTTCTGCAGAAAAGGACCTAGTGGTTACAGTGAACGAGAAGCTGGATATGAGTCAACAGTGTGCCCTTGTTGCCAAGAAGGCCAATGGCATTTTGGGATAAGTAGGGGCATTGCCAGAAGATCAAGGGACATGATCGTTCCCCTCTATTCGACATTGGTGAGGCCTCATCTGGAGTGCTGTGTCCAGTTTTGGGCCCCACTCTACAAGAAGGATGTGGAAAAATTGGAAAGAGTCCAGCGGAGGGCAACGAAAATGATTAGGGGACTGGAACACATGATTTATGAGGAGAGGCTGAGGGAACTGGGATTGTTTAGTCTGCAGAAGAGAAGAATGAGGGGGGATTTGATAGCTGCTTTCAACTACCTGAAAGGGGGTTCGAAAGAGGATGGATCTAGACTGTTCTCAGTGGTAGCAGATGACAGAACAAGGAGTAATAGTCTCAAGTTGCAGTGGGGGAGGTTTAGGTTGGATATTAGGAAAAACTTTTTCACTAGAAGGGTTGTGAAACACTGGAATGCGTTACCTAGGGAGGTGGTGGAATCTCCTTCCTTAGAAGTTTTTAAGGTCAGGCTTGACAAAGCCCTGGCTGGGATGATTTAGTTGGGGATTGGTCCTGCTTTGAGCAGGGGGTTGGACTAGATGACCTCTTGAGGTCCCTTCCAGTCCTGATATTCTATGATTCTATGATTCTATAAAGCATATTAACTTCCCTTTGAGGAAGGAATATTGAAAATAATATAAAAATTGAAAAAAAAATCCCAGCCTGTGAAACTCAGGCTTCATTACCTAGGTTTCATTTTTCAGGGGGACTTTCTAAAATGCAAACACTATCTTTCTAGCACCATTCTGTAATACGAAGAGATTAGAACACAAATAACAACATCCATTTTCACAAAATACTCCATTGGATTTCTATAACAGCTTTCATCTGAAGCTCTTCAAGAACTTTACAAATAATAAATTTCACACCCCCAGTGAGGGAGGTATAATTAAATTCATTTTACAGATGACTAAATGCAGGCAGAGAAAGTTTAAGGGCATGGTTTCTTGATGCACTTATCACCCACAATTCCAACTGAAGTCAACAGAAGTTTCAGATGCTCATCATCACTAAAATCAACCTCTAAACAACTTGTTCAAGGTCACACAGCACTTCAGTGGAAGAGCCAGGAACTGAACCCCAGAGTCCTAACAACCAGACAACTTTCCACCACAACAGTTAAGCACCAGAACTTACATACTCAACGGAGACATAAACTGTATAGCCTGCCTTTCAAAATGTAAACTTCCTTTACCCCATTAAATATTTGCTCTGACGAACAAAGCCAAAATATACATCAGGGTATTTGGCAGTAAGGTTAAATACTAGCTCATGTTTGTATGTTAACTAATAAATGAAATAAAGCCTAGCTGGTAAAACCACTGATTAATTACTTATTTAAATGGCCAAATGCTTATTCAATATCTTTTATCACATTGGATATACTGACATTAAGCAGATACTAATTTGACTTGTTTAGAAATAGCCTGAAGTTTTCCTGCTTGACAAGTGATGACTGCTAAGAGTGTTCCCTCGTTTTTCACCCATGAAACTTATTCATTGTCCTATTTTAAAGTAAAAGCAACAGACTCAGTCTCCAACCTTATATTCCTCCAAGGTCACACGGTTATTTTGAGTTTTTCTGCTCACAGACAAAACAAACAAAATGGGTAAGTTTTCACTACTTTGTTAAGTGCAGGAGGCGAGTCTTCAGGGGAAAGTTACAGATCAGTAGCAAAGAGATTAAAATGTAATTTCTAGTATATATTTCCATTTTAAAAATACACTTAGGGAAGATCTAGTTGCACCCACTTTTTCAGTATTGTACTGCGACTTAGATGGCATTTCTTTCTGCCATCCCCCAAAATGGAACAAGTATTTCCTAATTATGCAGCAAACAATCCAAAAGCACACAAACAAGAAACCACTCCTTTGTCTTAAACTTAACTCACTACTTAAACAAAGTTTGTTAACACTGATTATCTGAACATGCCAGTTCATTACAATTTTGAATCTCAAACAGGTTAAAATTAGAAACGGGCCCAACCTGCAAAATTTCGATACAAACTTCCTTAAAGGTTGGGGGTGTTTGGATACTGGGCTTTGCTCTGCTCCATTACAGAGATCAGCATAGTGACCAGGTATGGAGTTCAGATACAAGGCCTGATTCCTCATCGTGTTGGACATGCTTTATGTTGGTGTGATTTTTTGATTTCAGTGGAGTTACACCAGCATAAAAACTAGTGTAACGGACCCCTCGATCTGAAAATGAACTTCCCAAGCATTTGAAGGTGTTGGATCCTTGTAAATGACACTGCTGTAAAATGACATTATTGTATTCTAAAATGTCATTTAGAAACAACTCTGGTGATTTTTTCACATTATCTTTTATTTAATGTGCATCCAGAATAATTTTCAGGTGACCCTCACTTGTGTAAAAGTGAGGGCTGCAGTGGGTAATAGACCAATCTTGGCGCCCATTAATGATACTTTTATTTAGTTGTTTTTGAGGGCCACTCTCCCTTTTTAAAGAAAAAAAACCCACCTTCTGATTGCTTCACATGTGCCAGTACTAGGTAGAGTCAGTAGCAGCAGGAGAGGGGGAGCAGAGGCTGCCTGAACATTAGCCCCGGCTGCTGTTGCTTCTAACAGCAGCAGCTCGGAGCAGATCTGCTGAGGGAGGTATTCTTTCATGATGACATATGTCCCCAAGGCATCTGCTAGTGAGATTCTGAAGAAGCATTCACCCCCTAAAATATGTACATGCCTTTCCACAGCTCTGCTCCCAGAGATGCTTTCATCAGCTGCTGGGAACACTCTGCTATTTCTCTCTCCCTTCCTAGCTTCATCTCAGAATGGAGTTTCATGGGCGAGAGAGGGCTGGGGAGGGGTAAACCAGGATAAAGTCACTCCCAGCAGTGGATGAAAAAGACCACTGAGAAGAAAGCTTAGTTATATACCTGGCAGGCAGGGGAAGTTGAAGGCAATTTGACAGCTGGCTTCAATATATATACACCCACCTTTCCATAGGCAGTTCCATTTGCCTGCTTCCTAACCTCAGGTCCAGCTCCTTTGGGTACTTGGGAGGGTGGGGTGTTTTTACTGACTGATGGTCCACAAACATCAGTATATTTATTCAAAGAGGAGTATATGCTTCCAACCACCCTTTAAGATGAAGAGTGAGATTTTCAAAGGAGTCATAGGGGACCAATCTCCTCTGGAATTCAATGGCATTAGCTCACCTTACTCCTTCTACCACACCTCCTTTGAAAATCCCAGCCAATTTTTTTGTTCCCCATCTTTCCAGTTCATATTATAATTATAATTTGGGTTTTAGACCTTTCATAAACCACTGCACATCGGTGAATGTTTGTCAATCAAGGCCAGCTAAACAGGTCTGTGTGTGAATGGAAATCTGGTTTACAAAATCTATTCCACATGACCGAATAGACCCCAAGTGCATGCTTGCTATCATTCATATTTCAGATATAGGTGATGTTGTTGCCATATGTCATTAACATCACACTTCTCCCCAGTGATACTTTAGAACAGGACTAGGTTGAAAAGCTTTGAATTCATTTAAGACTTAACATCTATTTCTGTGTTGCTGGTTTTTTTCATTATTCCTTGAAACAACAAAAATTCTCCTAAATAATGTTTAAATCCAAATCATAACATCTGCCATTCGTATTGCTTTTACAAATATGACATATTTACTCTGTGTCACCAAGTCTCATAACAACTAAATGTCTTTATGACTATATGCATTTTTCAAAATCTAATGGCCATAAACTAACAATGAAGTCATGGTTTCTGACCAAGCAAAATAACAGTTTACTCTGCTTGAATCAACTGCAAGAACCCAGGGTGAAATTCTGGTCCAGCTGAAGTCAATGGCAAAACACTCAATAACTTCAATGGAGCCTGAATTTCAGCCCCAGTTTCTAGTATATTTTTTCTCCCTGGTAGCTTTCAAACTTATAATATCTGTCGAACTAGTGGCCTTGTCTTGCACCCTTGCTTTTCACCCTCCACTACCTCTGACTTCAATCAGAGCTGACAGTGCATGGCACCTTGTACATTCAGAACACTAAGGTAAGTGTGGGTACAGTCTTCTTGACTGGTAGATTACGGATTTACTGCTCCAAAACCACCTGCTACTGAGGTCTGTTTGGCTAACCTATTTCTGTAAAGCATTTGGGGGTATCTAGCATATTGAGTAACTCCCTGTGCAATATATCCCAAACCTAGATATCTAAGGATGCAGTAGAGACAAAACGCAGAAATTCCCCTAGCTCACCTCCATAAAGACCTAATCATTTGTCAGTAGTTTGATTTAGAAGTTTGGTGAGTTTTCTTCTCATAGGTGCATTTTAGCCTTTATTTGTGTCACTGCTTTCTTAAGTTGGTCAGGGAAAGACTACATAATAACAATATAAAGTTCTTATTTTCCCAGGTAGGGGGACTAAACCCTTCAAGCATCAGAAATTGAATGAGAAAGCATGAAGTGCAGCCACTGCCAGCTTTTGATTTTATTCCCCCTTCTCAAGAGTTACTACATATATTGAAGGCAACTGCAAAAGATATATCAAGGGCTTTAGTTCTAGAAATAATTTTCATTTTCCAGTCAATGCATATCTTATTTCTTCCACCATTAATTCTACAATGTGGTCTCAATTATATCAGTAAAAAAGTAGGAAATAGCCCATCCTGACCCAAATATTTCTGAATTAATAAATGTTCTTTATCAAACTATTATACAGATTAATGCACCACAACTTGCAGAATGATTAAAATGACCCTTTGTTATGGGAATCAGTAGCACAGACCCGTAGAATTTTATTGCAACAAAGTTCAATGTCATCCTGAACTCACACTTATCTACTGTTGTTGCTGAATCTGACTATGGATTTTGGAGGTTAAAATTGGGCGGTAATAGTAAATCAATTTTCCATTACTGAATGGGTCTTTCCAGGGAAATTTTATTGTTTAACTACATTTGATGTAATCTAGGACTGCGTCAAGGCACCAATAGCCTTTACAACAGCTCTTTTAAAGGAAAGACATTAATGGTTCAAGCAAGTGTACTCCACGTTTTGAATCCAATTCTGATCAAAACAGAAAGAAAACAGTGCTGTAAACTGGTTAAAAACTGATTAAAATAATGAAGAATATTTCAGGCTTTAATTGCTTACTCAGCAGCAACCATGTCTTCCTTTGAATAACTTAATAAGAACAACTAAATCTTTTTCATTCTTCTGATGAAGGATTACTATTTTCCTGCTGTTGCAGATAATTTTCTTTTCTGGTCACTGAAGCAATTAAAAACTCCCAATTATTGGACAAGATTATTGAAAACACTTTCCTAAATTGACCTACAATAGATGCCCAGAATGAGGAATTACCTCTTGTTTTCCTTGCCCCTTGGAGTTCAGGTCACAGAAAACATATTTGGGCAGTGGGGGTAGGGAAAAAGTGTGGTGACCACTTGCTGAATGAGCACTTCCTGGTGGCTGTTTTATGGAGAACCAATGGCAACTCCATTACAGAATACTCTTTACCATGATGAAAGGAAAAGGGGAAAGTATACAGGGCTTGACCCAAAGCCTGCTGAATTGAATGGAAAGACTCCAAATGACTTCAGTGGGCTTTGATTAAGTCCATAGGGAGCAAATTGGAGATTCTCTGTCATGAAAATGTGGGGATATTATCTGCACCAGTTACAACACCAATGAGTGTGGCCTCAAACCCTGGAGAGATATAAAAATAATAATGATAATGATACATAGTTCTCATACAGTGCTTTTCATCTAGAGATCCCAAAGCACTTCACAAAGGTGGTCAGTTTACAGACACGGAAAATGAGGACATATTAAATTACGTTCAGTGCAGACATAGAAGGAATCTACACTAGGCTGGCTAGAAGTAATACTAGATCAAAATAAATAAAGTATTTAGTTGTTTTTCTGAAATTAAGTCACTATACTCTGTTCTTTGGAGTATGGCGCTTATATTGCTAATTGGTGACACACGGTTGTTTTCTCCTGTGTGGTTTCTAATTTCGGAATATAGAGTACCATGAGAATAGAGAATACTGCAAACATTTCCTAATCAGCAGTATTACAGTATGTGAGAAACAGGTAAAAAGACCACAAGGTAAGTCAAATGTTAAACAGCAGTGCAGATTGCAATTTAGCATTTGTTACATCCTTAGCAAACAGCCCACTAATCAACCGGACCTTTACTGGAGTTCATATCAATGGTGATTAAGTTTTTGCTGACAACTCATTTCACCTTATGCACTTTTGCTTTATGCTTTACAAAAGGTAAAGAATAAAATATTAATGCCAACAAAGATCAGACAGTTTGTGTGCTTTATTGAAACTTAATGTCTTTAATGTCTTCTAATTTAAGTAATTAAATCTTTTTTTCCACCCCCAGAGGGTAGCTCAATCCAAAGATAAAATATCCAGACAACTAAACTCGCTGAAATCAGTGTATTAGTGGGATGCAATCATTAAAATATTTTAATTAATAAAACAGAAACAGAAACAGTCAAAACAGAAATACTGTACCTCATCTAACTCCATTTCATCCGGACTTTCCCATGGTTTGATAAACTTTCCATGAGACTTCTTCAAAGGCACAATTACTATATAATAACCTCTGTAAAGGAAGTAATAGATAACAATGAGGTCTAAATCAAGTAAGTGGATAAGTCAAAAGTGTTGGATGTGAGTTTAAAGCCAACTTATCTGGAGAGAGAGAACTGTGCTGAAATAAAGGCAAATTTTGTATATGAAATGTTGCTACAATCTCTCAGATATAACTGCAAAAAGGCTCTTGTACACCACAGAGGCTCTTGCAAACAAACAGACAATAAATTCTAGTGTACAGCATTTGACAAACAAATGGCACTAATTACCTGCTTTTTCATCTAAACACATAAATATTTATATGAAACTATAATTATATTATTTCATAATGCCTACATGGTTGAATGCAGTTTATTATCTCATTTTAAATGTAACAGGCATGGGACACTTGTGCCCTGCCAACATTCTAAGCATATGGAAACCAATAAGCTGAAACTTATTACTGGATTTTTCAAGAGCCCATTTACCATCACACACTTCTCCCAATTTTCATGTATAATGGGAATGAGATGGTAACATAATGTGTTTGTTGATCCTGCTACTATTATCGTACTATAGTATTATATAGCTAAAATACCAAACTGGCCTATAATATATAATAAGAAGGGTATGTATGGGGGAGTTATACATATAACTGAGAATTAAGAATACATTATATATCTATAATGGGTAAGTGTGTGTATATATATATATACCCACACACACACATATATATTAATATTAAAAGACATCCCCCCTTTACTTCGTACTATAAATTATCATTAACAAGTTCTGTATCTGCCCAACATATAGTTCATTACAGTGGAATAGGTAACCCAACCATTTGGCTTTCTTCACAGTCAGGACTTTAAAGCAAAATACACTCCCAATTCACTAGTCAACCGTTCCCCTGAAAAACATCCTCTTCTCTTCTCCCAGAGAGAATTTTCGGTAAATGACATTTTTCAGTATAATTGAGATGAGGCAGCACTGTTTTATTTTTTGTTCCCAGATTGTCTCCTTCTCATTTCCTCCCACCAAACCAGAATATATGTCAAGCAGGTTTATCATTTCATATTAGTGTGCAGAACTGAGGAAACAGAGTGATAACAATAGATATTATATATTTTCTTAATATATTTGTCAAAAAACACTTATTCTTTGTTTCAATAGCAGAGAGGATAGGGGAGAGTAGTTGCCTTCCTTTGCCCCGATAATGACAGATCTCGTATTCAAGGTATCTCCGTGTCCTCCATTAGTGACTAGTAACAGAAGATAAGGTTGAAGGACCATGGACAATCTTCACCTATCCTGGCCTGCCATTTTTTATGGCTGATTATCCATTTTTCTTTCTGCCACAGTGGCTGTCTGTTCATTTCACTCATTGCTAGGAATACAGTTGAACAGCCTCCTCTGAAGCAATTAGTAAGAGAATCCATAACCATCCTTCTCCATGGCCCTATACAAAGAGCTCAGTCTAAACCAGCCTATGAAGTAACCATCTCAATGGAGCTCCTTCAATCTGGATCTCCCTTTTGGCAGCACATGAAAACACTCCTAGAGATAAAGGAGTTATATGTTGTAACATGGCTGCGCTTTTTTATTGCTATACAAAATGCTTAAATGTATTAAAATTCCCTTTAAAAAATATCAAGGGCCTAATTTTCAAAGAGCATCAACAGCGATAATTGATACCAAGAGGAAGTGTAGGTACTTGGCTCTCTCTCTAAGTACCACAGACCTATGAATGCTCTTTACCAATCCCAGCCCATAATAATTCTATCCTAGATTTGTAAAACAAAACATGTGCATGAGTCTATAATGACGAGAGGGGGCTGACTAAATATCTTCTCTCTTATGCAAATCAATAAGATGGTGAAACAACCCTTTTTCTAGCAAATGCTAGATTCTGCCAGCTTTACTTACATTGAGTGAAAGCCTGCTTCTGTTGAACTCATCAGCAAAACTTACACTGACTTCAATAGGACCATAATTGCACCCAGTCAGCAGGATTGTACTCCCCAAATAGCCCCATTGATTAAACTGATTTCAGGGGAACTACTGGGAGAGGAAGATACTACTCAACTTGAGTATAAGCCTTGCAAAATCTGGGCCTTAATTCTGGATACGTATCTCCAAGCTTTTGTATTTATTTATTTCACATGATTTCTTTGTTGTTTTATCAGTGACTCAACATAAAAACCAGGATTCACGGAATACAACAAGATCAAAGCTTGCATTATAGTACATGTCTTCAAAGAAAGAACTACGAAAGAGATCATATTTAGGTAAGACTGAGGAGGCTATATAAGACACTGGAAGTTATTAAAAATGCTGCAAATAAGATTTTCAGAAATAAATATGTAAGAAGGGATTGTCCTTTCACTAACCAAATGGTTTTCATGTGTTCTCTTAAAAATGTATCATCTTATTTGATCCTTCAAAAAAGGATGGATGATCCCATTTTCTATTCTGCTAGCTGTACCTACTTTGCTGAAACAGGAGTTATATAAATACTGAAGTACGAGTAATAATAAATCCCTGGTTCCTGTGCAGCCTTAGTAGAACTGACTAATCTCTCAGAAATAATAATTCATTCAAAAGGGAAGCAAGAAATTGAGGTTTAAACAAAGTAATTTTTACATTAAACTAAAAGACAGATCAAGCAGCATGTCAAACATTTCAGACACGATTAGTCTAGATCACCTTGTGTACTGGATAGTTCTGTGAAACCATTTTTTTGCCCTACCAAACATGATAAACTCCTGGTCACCATCACCACATAATTAAGAACAGTGCTAGTCCGAAGATTATGAGGGAGGCTTAGTCAGATGACTTTTTGGGGAACTGCCAAATTTAACTCATTCATTCTATATGATAAATGGGATTGTTCTCTGGGTCACCACCACTTACTTGTAAGAAAAGGTATCAACTTTGAAAAAAAAATTAAGGGATGATTCTGCAAAGAAGCTGGGGTCTTAGAGGTACTAAGCTCCACATCTGTTGGAGGCTTTTGTGTGCATTTGGCTGTATCCTAGCAATGACACAACTTCGCAAATGCTAACTTATTAATCATCACAATACCCCTTTGATGTAAAAAGTATGTAGGCACCCTTTACTAGAGGGGCCTCTGAACTTTATTGGGAGTGTTCCAGGAGAAAAGCCTGTGTGCTGCAATCTAGCTTTAGAGACTGCAACTCTCATGATGCCTTGGGGAAAGAGGGGGAGACTTCGTCATGCAGGGAGAGCAGGCGGTGGACTCCATTTTGGGAAGAGGAGTGAGATGGCTGCTGTGGAGCTCTGTCCATACCAGGAGCTGCTGCTAGGAAGCCAGAAGCTGCTGCTGGGAGCCTGCAGGGACTTTGATGGAGCAGGGAGCTTCATAGGTGGTTGGTGGCTTCACTGGAGTCAGAGCAGAGACTGTTGCTGTGCCTAGAGCTGACTGAGCTGGGCCTGCAGTGAAGGATCCGTGAGTATCCCCCACTCTGGTTTGGGAAAGTACGTGCAAGGGAAGGAGCACAGCAGTTTTTAAATTGATTTTACTCAACTGTTCCTGTGGATTTAAATTAGTAGTGACATTTAATCTTACTCTGTTATACCCTGTTTCTTTAAGTTGTTAAGATAAATGAGTGTTTGCTCTAGTTTAAGTACATTGGATGTATATTATTTATAATTGGTATTTGAGTTAGACCTATGCCACAGGTTATTATTATTATTACTACTATTTGAAAGGGTTTATTCCTGGAGGTTCCCAAGGCATGCCATTGAGTGTGTACAGGGGCCAGCCAGGTGGAGGCATTGCCAATTTTAATTTCCTTTAGGAGTAAAGGGACTGCAGCAGAGAGATGGATACAAGATTCCCACTTATCCAGCCTTACCCCTGGGATACTCAGGATCTCCTTTAATGTCAACAACATCAGGCACCCAGACACACAGGTGAGTGTTGCCTGTTCCCGAGTAACCCAGGGAAGAAAGGGGGGTTATAAGTATTATTATCCCCAAATTATAATTGGGGAAACAGAGACAGAAAAGATAAGGCCAAAGCTGTCACACGTAGGTGCCCAAAATTAGGCACCCGACTAAGTGACTGGAGAGTGCCCTCCACCCCTATTGCCTTCATTAGGATAAGTGCTCAGCTCCTTTGAAAACCAGGCCACTTTTAGTCAGGTGTGCTTACATCTGAAAATTTTGGCCTAAGTGATTTGAACAAGGTCATAGGGAGAGTCAGGGACAGAGCTGGGACTGAAATATAGGATTCCCTTGTTCACAGTGCTGTGCTTAATCCACTGGGATGCAGCTTGAAACAGCCCAACACCACCAACAATAGCCTGGGTAACCATAAATTGTTCTGGAATCTCTCTCAAATTCAAACTGGATTTCATAGTTCCCAAAGTCCAGCTTTGTGCAGCTGTAGAGGAAGGCCTTGAAAATCTTTGTTTAACCCTAGTAACTGATTCACATTATCAGTGCTGGAAGGAAAAGGGCTAAACTCTTACTTGAATAAAAATAAAAGCTGAGATTTGCCTCTGGCTTTGCAGGCCTCAAAGGCAAGCTCTACTCTCAATGCAATGAGAGGGAAGTTTAGCACACTGTTTGAAGTATAGTACAGGGAAAAAGAGCAGTACTCCTCATATGCCCTTCCATACACCCTAGTAGCTTCCCTCATTTCTTAGGAATATCTTAGGTCCATCATCCCTCTTCAGCCCTATTGGCATTTTAAAAAAAGTTGGAGAAGTGTAGTTTCTTGGCTATGATTTCCCTCTTATCATAGGCTATCACTATTCACCTACCGGAATAAAATCAACTTCCTAAATCAATACATGCAGGTAGTCAATTCAGGTTACAGTGCTCATCCCTTTTTTCTGTTGTAAGCAATTAGATGGCTACAAACCTCTTCTTAAGGATATTATTTTGGAACAGATCTAACTGCATAGTTTTAAGTTACACATAAAATTTCATTACCCGTTTTACTTTTAAATACACATTTTGTGTTTAGTACAAATATTTGCCTCAACAATAGCTGTAGATTCCTTCAACCTGCCCAGCCACAACCTTAAGATGACTCCTAAGTTCATGTGGTCAGTAATTATAGTAGTTAAAAAAGTGGTTTCCTCAAAATTAAGAGAAAATCAGCTGAGAGTACAACTTTGCACACTAATGTGTTCCAGCTGAGAATGTGAACAAGTTACTTGGGCTAACATGCATTAAATTTATCATATGCATTGACTAGTGGAATGCCCCCATTAAATCATAATCACTCATTTCCCCTCTCATTCATGAATTTCTATCAAAGCATATAATGCAAGGTGAGTCTATCTTGTCTAACATTCTCTGTCATGCTTTCCAAGTGTCAGACTGCCACGCACAACCTTGATTAGCTAATCAGACTGCTGCACACACACTTTTAGCACACACAAGCAATGCTAAAGTGGAGTACAGAAGTCACACAAGGTTGGTTGCAGAATGACACTGACTGGGTCTATAAGGAATATCTATGCAGCACTGACAGTTACTGGGGGAAGCAATGCCATGTCAGTTGTCTTGTTGTTAGAACATTCACTGCATAACCAGGGCTCCAGTAACATACAAAACAGGCTAAGTGGGTCAACAAAAGATGCAAAACACTTCAAGGGATTGCTTAACTGTTTGTTTTCTTTGGAACCCAGCCCTTGTATAATTTTCTATCTTTACTTGGGAGGGACTCATAAGCAGGCACAGCAACTTGCAGTCAGAAATACTGTTTTTAGTAACAGGTTTCACATTTTGGCAAAATGCCAGAAATGCCTTACCTGAAGCACTGCTGGCGAAAAGACACCCATTTAGCTCTGGATATGAATATTTTTGCACAGCTCTATTACAATATCTACTCATTCCCATTATTAGACACTGAAGAATGAAAGTTATGTCCCTCAACATCTTTAACAAATTATGGTGTGTCTAAGCAATTGCCCCCATGTCGCATTAGTATTAATCTAAAATGCACTACAGTGAAGTCATTAAACTCTTTATCAGTTTTGCCTTTTGCCTAATTAACATTAATGCAGGATTCTCTATATTTAGTAATCCTACCATATTAGGATAGACAGTATCATGGTAGCGCAATGTTAATCACATACAAATGGTAACTATGAAAAGTTTAATGGTGATTACTGTACAAGATGGTTCTTTCCTCTCAGACACTACAGTTATTATCTCCTTAAACTCTAAGAATTCAAGTTATATTTAGCAGATAGGGGACTGCTTTTAAGCTTTAAACCATTTTATTGTATGCAGCTTCATTTCCCAATGAACATCCTTTTCTATCTCATGGAGGTCCCCAAGCCTAGTGAGGGTGTGTTTTGGTGGCTTCCGCAATGGGAGAGTGCCAAAAAGAACAGAATAAACTGGGTTCGCAAGACATCCAGCCCCGTCAGTACATCCAGGGTAGGTTGGAGGTCTTGTGGGATTTGGCATGAGAATTGGAGCCATGATAGGAGCCCTGTGCTGAGGGCCACTTCTTGTTTGCTGGTTACCAGCCATCAGCCCCTCCTTCCTCCCTCATCTAGGTTGCTGAGGGCTAAGCTGGTAACCACTTTGTGGCTGAGGGCTAAGCTAGTACCTGCTTTTTTCCCCATATCACAGACTGACCAAGGTTGTTCGGGTTTTTCACCTTCCTAGCTAGGGGTTGGGTTTTGAGCAAGCAGAGGGCTAGGATTCTCCCTCTCCTGGAGGTCACAGTTTGAACTTAAGTGAGAGTCACGTAGGCACACTCTTTTGGCATTTGCCCAGTGCAGGAACTTGATGATATAGGCTCCAGATCCAAAGAAGTAACATAGTGGGCATCTCAAGGATATCTCCTAATGAGATGGGGGAACCAGGTCTTACCCCATTGGTGCAAATGTGAACCAGGGGCCGGGACACTATGCCGGGGCACCGCCCTACTGATGTGCTTGATGGCAGTGCTCTCTGGGGGTGGAGATCCCCTCTCGCCTCAGCCCTCAGAAGTGGGAGCAAGAGAAGCTGTCCAGGCTACTCCTAGTGTGATGACTGGCTCCCTCTGTGGTGGGAGCCCCCGCCAAAACTGGCAAAGAATCAGTGGGCTGCAAGTGATGCACTGTGCTGTCCCCTGATGGGAAACATGGCTGTAATTTGACTAATGAAGTTGCAGCCTGGTTAAAACCCGTACTACATGTCCTTGCCTTCTTCTGTGTGGTGAACACACCAACAGGGGCTTATTCTCCCAGCAAATACCTATGCAATCCAAGGAGAGTGACATGTTTACATTAATGACAAGGTTAAACCCTAACTCCTACAAATAGTCTTCCACTTTTTTCATTACTTGTGGGGAAAGTTATTGTCTCTTTCTCTGTTGCTGTCATCCACTACTGTTTTACTAAATATCCCTAGCTCTTTTCTCCCAATAATTGCCTTACATAATAAATCTTTTTGATTCATTCCATCTTCAGTCTTCCTTAGCTACATTTGTACTGACCACTTTTTCCTCAGTCTAATGAAAATGGCTACATTTTTCACTTTTTCACCCTTTTAAAGTTTCAAAGTCATTCTTTTTCTGATCTCACCTGTCTTGAATGCCAGTGACAAAAACAGGGAACATCAGTGTACAAAGCCTACAGTAAAAACCCACCAGAGAGAAGGCAGGTTGCATCCCCAACAATATTTAATGACTTGCTCATTTTCCTCCCCATTTCCTTCACATCACACCTGGGAACCTTATAGAACAACAAGAATCACTGGAACCAGAGCAATAATATGTATTGATTATACCATGCTTCATGTTTTCCTGGCTATCTTTCTAATCCCTGCTGGCACGGTGCTGACAGCTCTTTAGTACTATCTTAGTTGTTTAAGTCTTCACAGGCCCATTTCTCCAAACATTTAAGCAGCCTCTGAAAAATCTGGTAAACTCTTCTCCAAAACTGTCAGCAAACAATTCCCTATTTCCTTACTTGCACCTGACTGCCAGAAACCGGGATTGTACAACAGGGGATGAATCACCTGATAATAGTGTTCTTTCCCCCTGAAGAAACTGGCACTGGCCGCTGTCGGAAGGCAGGACACTGGGATAGATGGAGCATTGGTCTGACCCAGTATAGCCATTCTTATGTTCTTACCTAGATGTCACTGGTTTTAACTTCATTCTTGCCTATATAATTAGTTCATTCAAAGTATTGTACCTGTAACAGCCTTTTAAGCCTCCACTAGTCCATGCAGTGACTGAAGCTTGATATTGCAAGTCACTTCAGTGGGAGTTGGTGGCACAAATGTAACTGAAGGCATAAGCTGGCCTGCAACATCTTTATTACCTGTAATGATTCTTGATAAGGACAGTTACAGTTTGCAGGGATGACCGTGAAATAAAATTACATCATTTTACTTCTAAATTGATAAGTGAGCACCTTTGATCTGGAATATACTGTGAGACAATAAACATATAACCCCAATGCCATTTTTACATAATCAGAGTCAAATTGCACTTTAATACTGTAGAAAACAAAATCCTGAGGGTGGTTGATAATTTTCCATCAAAAAACTATTTTTTGATGGCAAATTGGATTTTTGATTAAATGAAAATTTCTACAGTAAGTGTCTGCTTTCTACAGAAAATGTCAGCTTTTTGTCAAAACCCCCCCCACCCAAAAAAACAAACAAAAAAAACCCCAACAACAAAAAACAGGAAGCTCTTGGCTCAAAACTTTGAAAACTTTTTGGGTTTTTAGTTTTTCAATGGAAAGATAGGCTTTTTTGTGTTTGTCAAAAATTTCCAAAAGGAAAAATAAGTTGTTTATGACCAGCTCTCCAAAATCCCTTTTCTAGGCTGTCATGGTAACAAAAGGAAATGATGGTTTAAACTGCTGACTTGAGACCATAATGGTGCTGAATTGTTAGATCCATAACAGGGGATTCAATTACGGACTTGTGTTCCCATCATTTCTACCTATGATGGTTTTCGTTAACCATCTGTGAATGTCTATCTTATGCCGATCAGATTCCAGGAGACCCTAAAACTATTAGATTTTATTCTGTGTTTGTATATCACCTATCTGAATGGTCCAAGACTAGGGTTCCTAGGCACTATGATAATACAAATATATAATAAACTATAATAATAATAATAAATAATAGTAGATGAAAAATTCACTGAAATCGTCAATTTTATACCTTTTGGGGATTAACAAGAGTTAATTTTGGGATGATAGGAAACTTGCCATTCTCACCAGCTGCAGAACCTTTACTCACTTTATATTCTCATTTGCAGGTACTTCAGGAAGTTCCACAGTTATCATCCCATCCAAGTTGGTCTTCCCAATGAAGACTGGCTTGGTGCGCAGTACATCTGGTGCAGTCTTTGCTGTAACCCTATGCTGAAGACCTCCAGCACTGTTCCCCCTATTCGTCAGAACAAAGGAATATGATGTCTCCGGCTTCAAGTTAGTGATAAGTTTCTGAGTGGCTCGACCATCCACCTCAACCACCATTTTTCCATCATCGTAAAGAATCTAATAGATACAAAAATTCAAGGCCTTTTAGTCATTGGGGGAAAAAAGTTGTAAAATGATTGGTATTGGTACACTGAAAATATAAATGAACCCAGCCATACATTTGAAATGGTAATCGGCAGCATTTTATGGTCTAAAATGTTATTGAGGACAGCATGTCAACCTAATTTTCTTTTTCCAGGGAAAATAATTATTGAAAATAGTGTCCTCTATTACAGTGTATATGGCACTAGAGATGTATTTGTTAACATGTTTAAAATTCGTATGATGCTGATACAAATGAGCTTAGCGTTTAATATGCTGTTTACATCAAAGCTGTTCTGCAAACTTGTGTTTACTGTAGATCTACCCATCCTTAAAGGTTCCTTGTTTTCTGAACCAGTTTTCATATTCATCAAAGTTCATAACATACTGCTCTTTGCTGACCTTTCCCAGTGGTGGGCAATAAGTGCTTAAATGGTGCAGAATAAATTATAGGCAAGGTTGCAATTTACACAAATCTGTTTGACTGTATTATAAATAATTGGAATGCAAGAGTTAGAAACCAGATAGGTTTCTTTTTTAAAAAACAGGTCAAAGGAGTAAAGAAGATAAAATTCTGTTACATACATTTTAGAGCAGAAGCTTTAAAAGAAAATTAATATTTTAATTCCTCTGTTTAGGAAGACCTGTTGCACTGAACTATAAAGAGTTCACAGCATGTGAAATATCTAATATCAGTCAAAATTTGGATAGCTGCCAGTGCACTAATGCTAAGGTGGAAAGTTCACATTGCCAAAGGACTGATTTTAACTGCTTGGGTCAATATTGCTGATTAGTTTACACTTTTAAATACAGCAGAACAAAAAAAAAAAAAAAATCCACCTGCTCAGTAAACTGCTTCAGCAACTGAACTATATCCTCCAATTTTATCCTCAATGTCTTACAAATTAGAAAACAACTTACCTTGAAAGGCATGGCAGAATTGTAATTCTCTGGAATCTCCCAAGACAGCAATACTGATGTCTTCATTACTGCTTTTACATGAAAATTTTTTGCAAACACTGCTGGAAAAGGAAACATAATGTATTTAAACTACATCTTGAACGTTAGCTCCTATCGCTTTTCTACCACTACCAATAAGCTGGGGCTATTAGCTTTCCGTTAAGGATAAAAAGAATAGAAATGCAAATCTCTGACATGCTTAAGACAATCATTTTAATACCTCATTCTTAGGAAGTTCATTCATCTAATACCATCTCAGTATGTTATATTTTTCCTTACCTGAAAATACCGTGCAGATGTTAGCCAGCCTTGCTTGACATGGGGTAACTGGATTCTAAGGTATCCAAAACATATTAAGATTTACATACTTTACCTTTTTTGTTGGTCGAACCTATTTACATGAATGGGTGGGTCAGTTTATTTACAGCTTCAAAAACACTGATATCCAAAGACCGACATTCCTTTAAAGGACAAGTCCATAAGCAGACAAATCCTACCTTGATCCACGGGCAGTGTCCTGAACTGGACACTTGGACTATATGGACCGGGCCCTTTGCTTGTGTGGGCACGTACTTTTACATCATATGTAGTATCTGGTTTTAAGCCAGAAAGTGTCATAGTGGTATCGGCGGGAACAATGGGGAGCTCAATTGGGTGGTGTGCAACATTGATATCTCTATACAGCAGGGTGTATTTGGTGATAATGCCATTTCGCTCTGCTAAGACTGGTGGTTGCCAAGTTAATTGGACTGATGTAGCGGTGGAGCTTTCGGAGTGGAGGTTCTGAGGGAATCCATTGGGTACCTCTTCTGGAATAGAAATCTCTTTTACCATCTCCTCCCCATAGCCCACTTTATTTCTAGCTGAAAGCCTGAAGAGATAAGAAGCTCCTTTGTGAATGTCTGTGGCTGTGAAGTGGTCTTCCTTCTCTGAGAACTCCAGCGTTGTAAACACATCCAAGTCTTTGCGGCCAAACTTCAGGCAGTAACCCTGCAGGGGGCCAAAGGTATCGACAGGAGGGTGCCACTGAATAAGAGCCGTGTTCATCTGTGTATGGCTAATCACAAGCCGAGGTTTTCCTGGAACTGTAGTACAATGTTATTTAATGATGATAAATATAAATGGAAATGTGCATTTAATTCTTGAGGTTTTTTAAATAGGAATACAGCTGTATTTGCTTTTCCCTCACTCTTTGTTCCTCAAATAACTATCTTATAAAAATTCAGAAATAACCTCTTTCTTCTGCACTATTCAGTCATACAGTATAATTGACTGGGATAGCTAAGCTACCCATTATTTGTTGTCCCCCGCACCCATTTTCCAAATATAGAGAAAAGTATGAATATTCAGGGACACAGAACATATGAACACAAGTGAGGTAAAACTTCCAAATAGTTACTACCCATCTTTGCTTACAAGTTCTCGCTTGTGAAAAGGAGTGTTGTCATAAGCATTCATTAATTTAATCCAGGGAAAAACATTTCTATTTCTGTAAGTAAAAAAAAAAATGGAGAAATTACTGGTTTCTCACTATGCCTAACATATCCACTACCATTATTTGGGGGGCGGGGTGGGGGGGGGGGAAGAAATACACCTATGATAGAAGGTAAGTCAGCTGGACCTTCTTCTTAGCAATCCTAGCACACCACCACTAGGAATCCTAACTACCTACCTCAGGTACTTATATGGCATCTCTCACTACAGTATCTGAGTGCCTAGCAATCTTTTTTGTATTTATCCTTTCAATGTCCCTATGAGATTGGGAAATACTATTATCTTCATTTTACTGATGGGGAACTGAGATACAGACAAACCAAGTGACTTGTCCAAGATCACACAGGAAGTCTATGGTGAAGAAGATATTTAATCATGAGCTGCCTATCAGAGGCTAGCATTCTAGCCACTGGACTATTCTTCCTCCTAGGTCCTGCTTATCAGCCCTTCAATCACATATGTTTGAATTCCATGTAGATTACACTGACCAGTTGCAAAGCTTGCCCCTCTTAAGCAGCATATTATGTCTGAAATGTTTACGTAAACAGCTCACAATAGGAAAGTCAGCAGATGCACAAGAAAAAGATAAGGCTGTCAGCTGGGGAGCAGATAAGGACAAAATGGGGTTGGGAAAAGCACTCAAAACCTGCATTTAAGAGATGTAAACATTATGGAAATGGGTACAATGGATAGACTCCAAGGAGAGACTGCTGGATTGGAATTAATTTGCAAACTGGATACAATTAACTTAGGCTTGAATAAAGATTGGGAGTGGATGTGTCATTACACAAAGTAAAACTATTTCCCCTTCTACTGTTCTTGTAAAGTGCTGGAAATGGCCCACCTTGATTATCACTACAAAAGGTTCCCCGGCCCTGGCTCTCCTGCTGGTAATAGCTCACCTTTCCTGGTCACTCTTGTTACAGTCTGTATGGTAACACCCATTGTTTCATGTTCTCTGTGCATATAAAATCTCCCCACTGTATTTTCCACTGTATGCATCCGATGAAGTGAGCTGTAGCTCACGAAAGCTTATGCTCTAATAAATTTGTTAGTCTCTAAGGTGCCACAAGTCCTCTTTTTCTTTTTACAGATACAGACTAACACGGCTGCTACTCTGAAAGTTGACAATGTTATTGGACAATGACATGGGACTATTAGCTTGCACTGATGCAAGTCTGACATTCCATTTTATGGACTGGATAAATGTAAAGGATAACTTGTGTTCATTGATCAAATTTTCACAATAAAAAAAAAGAATTTTTTCTTTAACCTTTTGAACTGTACGTTTCAATTCAAATAATCATAATCAACTTGCTCTATTTGCCGAAAACTGATTCATATGTACATACTTTACCACTGTGAAGGCAAACATGTTCATAATTCAAGGGAAATGTGCACCTATTTGCCATTTTTGCCTTTAAAAATCTTTTCCCAACTGGCTAAAATTAAGCTCCTAAATCCATATTTAAGCACCCAAGTAAATGGCCCTATTTTCAGGGGTGCTGAGCATTTGCAATGAAGTTAGTGGGGGCTAAAGGAAGATTGCACCTCTGAAAACCAGAAAAATGGCATTTTGGCACCTAAATATGGATTTAGGCCTCAATCCAGCAACTGTATCAGCACAGTACCCTTGTGACTCCATGAAGATTTCATTTACTTTACTGGAGCTCCATGTGGAAGCCGGGTCTGCCCAAGTGAATGCAGTTGCTGCACTGGGGCCGTGGGTTTCTATCTTTAAACACCCAAGTGTGCACATTTTGATGTTTACAATTACATTTATCTTTTTCCTAGAACTCCAGAAAATCAGTTAGTCATAATTAGAACTATTGATAATAATTCCAAAACAAGAGAACAAGAATGCCATTTCTAGGTGAAAATTCTGCAAACGATAAGCTCTTTTTTCATGACTCCTTTCATAAGTCCTAGCCATTGTCTACGATATGATACGAATTTTGGTTTATTTTTATCACCATTTACTACAGCGTCTTCATTTTTAAAGTCTAATTCTTGTCCAAATAGGATCCCAAACACTTTATATGTTTTCTCCCCACTTTCTGTAGTATAAAATGTATGTCTCTGATTAGTTCTGACCTTTCCCCACTAATGGATACGAGTCAGTTATGGAGCAGAGAAAAGACTGTGGATGCTATCGTAGGCCCTATTTTTCATTGTATTATAACTATTATTGAAGCCAATGGACCATAAGCAAGAGGAGACGAGCCCACAAAAATAGTACAATAACTCCTTCAGATTTTTAGAGGAGAGGTTGCTGGAAGCTGTCACGAAATTATTTATGCCATAAATTGTTTTTATTCTTGTGGCAGCCCTCACATTTAAGACTATTTCTTTTAAGTTTGATTGGTGGTGCCTGTATAAAAGAGGTAAGAATTAGAGCTAGTTCTTGAGCAGAATAGAAAAGCCAGCAATGTTTGCCTAACCACTAAAAAAAGAATTTAAAAAAAATAAAAATTCATCTATATTATCTAATGGCAAGAGCAACACATACCCATCATATCTTCATATGATAACGTACTCTAGGGTCTCCTCTTCAGTTAATAATTCAATGATTTTTAAAAAATGAAAACTTTTTTCTAGTTTCTTTTTACTAGAAATCTTTAAGGCAAAATGTTCCCAAAAGTATCTAACTGTCATGACTTATATTTATTATAGCCCCAACAGTGAAAATGCAGAATTTTGTCAGGTCTTTCAGGAACTACAGTTTCCCAGTGATTATACTGAACAATAGTGACTGCATCCAGAGATGACTTCATCCAATAATATTTTTGTTTAGTAAGGTCTAAATGAAATTCATGTACCTATGAAGGGGACATTCTCTGAATTTCTAATGAATTGCATCTCCATAACCATCCAGCAGGATGTCACTGAAAGGCCAAGTTACCTCACAACCATTACAAGGTCAGAGCATGCTTTCTTTGGCTGAGCACAGCCTAAGAGCAGAACACTGACAACAGAAGCTTCTGGAAGTTGCCTTTAGCAAACTTACCCAGGTACAGTGTCAGATGCTGTACAGCACATGAGTTGCATGACATCTTGTAAATTAACTCCTCTTTTGGAGCAAACCTTTTCAAAAGCAGGGGCACTTTTAAAGCTCTAGTTTCAATTGAGAAAGCATAACTGGGCACAGACAAAATTTAGTCCAAACTGTATATTTCCACAAAGCCAAGCATTTTGTTCTGCATTAAGAATGAATCTAAACAATTATGGACTTGTGCTGGTGTGATGAGATGCTGCACGTACTGCAGCACAGGGTCCCCGAGAAGCAACAGCGCTGCCTCAGACTCGCCATTCACCTTATATAGTGTATGATAACAATGCTCAAATTTTATCAAGGCTTTTGGTTGGTAATATGCATTTTGGACCTGACTAATAAAAGTATTACAATGACATCAGTGATTTACACTGATGTAAGTGAGGGGAGAATCAGGCCTGTTCAGAGCAAAGGTGCTATATTTAGTATGTCACCAAAACCACGAGGTAAAAGATATAATAGTCTGATATGTACAACTGATGAGGTTTATTTTAATTTTCACAACATGTAAGTACTAAGCTGAATTATGTGTCACTCTGATCCCCTGGCTTGTAATTAAGGTGCTGGCAACTACTCACTCTGCTTTTACACTGTTGTAGTTACTCCTGTAGTGTCTCACCTCTGATAGGCTCCCCTACACCCTGCTCTGCCTGAATTATATCCCTCATACGTGGTGGGGAGTGAAGCACCTTAGTCATACTCAGGAGTGGCATTGATATTGGGGGTGAAACAAATGGAGCTTGCAGCACTGAGCACCAGGTAAACTGGGGAATCACAGGATTATGGACGAGAACAGAATGGTTGCCACTGTATTTGGAGCAAGCCAAAGACCAACTAAAAGGTTCCTGTTAGAGGGAAATGGCAAGGACAGTGATATGCACAATGAGTGTGAATTTGGACACTGAGAAAGAACTGCAGAAGGACTGAGTGACAGAATGAAGTAAAAGAGGGAGCAGTGAGGAGGACAAAACAAAAACAGAAAGAAAACTAAAGAACAAGGGGCCTGACAGGAGAGTGACTGTGAATATGGCAAGTGAAATTTGACTGGAAAGTACTTCCAGTTCTCTCCTGTACTTCAGTCCCTTGATAAAATAGTAACACTCCTTTTGTTCCTGTATAGTAACTCATTTTAAACATTTGGGGCTAAATTCATCACTGGCATAAACAAGCCCCACTGAAACGATTACTAAATATTTTAGATTAGTGAACAACCACAGCAAAATATCTATCTATCTATATATAGTGAGTATAATGACTCTGAGTGTACGTTGTTTATTTGATATATCTAGTTTTGTCTTAGTTATATATGGCGATACTTTGTAGTACATCAGTAGAAGTTCCGCATCATGTTTGATACAATGAATGAAATCTTCGTAATATGAGACCTCACTAGAGCAAGCTGTTATCAAATCTTTGCAGAGAAGTGAAGAAAGATTGACAGCTTTTGTATGCAAATAATGAGGTATGCAGTTAGTGAAGTGTGCATTAGTAAAGTTCAGCTGCTTTTGCAATTCATGATAAACTGTAAAATACATAGCTGTAAAAACAATTTATATGGCTATCATAGGTACCAATAAAGCTGAAGACACTTTTTTTCAAGCTACTGGAAAGGGTATTATTTTAATCATGAAGAAATATTTAAATACTTTGACTTGTGACAGTAACTTCTTTGTATAAAGACTTTATAGAAATATGATTACTGATACTAACAATGGATATAAAACAGGAAACTGAATACAGTATGGAAAGTATATTCTGGAATGGAGACCTTAGCCAAATATCATTACCACACTATCAACTGAGGTTACTGGAGGCTCACACTTGTGAAATAAACTTTGCAAGCCTTCCCTGCATATAAATATAAACTATGTTTTTTAAATACTAACTAGACATAGTAAAACAGTTAATATCACCAACTGGTTCATACCTGCCTTAAAGTAGTTTTCCACATATGGTGAGTTTTCACTGGGAAACATTTAGAGTCCAATTTTCCTCCCAGGAACACTAGTTTTACAGTGATGTAACTCAACTGACTTTAATGGAGATACCTATTTTAAAACAAGTCTAAATGAGAGTAGTGAGTCAGGCCTTTAATTTGTTTTGTAGTATTTTTAGACGGTTCCTTTGTAGAAGCCCCCAGTTAAATGAAAGCTGTCAGCAGTTGACAGGCCTTAAATTAGAATTATTAGCTTTGCTTTGGTGTGTGAGTTTGGGAAAGTACAAGTGCATCATTCCTCTATCTGCCTGCTCTATTCTTTTGAAAAGGCAGGGTCTGAAATCTGTCTGTATGCTTATCACTCCCTTTTCTAAACACCTATATGAGAATCCTCCTTAACTACAGATGATAAACCATAGCCAGGTCTAACATATTGTCTGAATAGGTATTCATTTAGGGAAAAAAAACATATGGAGCAGCAAAATGCTGAGTTCCTGTTTGTGCAGAAGACTGTGGGCTGGTAGGTGTGGACATTTACCAGATTGCCATGGCATCAAGTTGAGTAAAGGGACAATGCCAGTGATGTAAGTCAATATGGGGCTCTCGGTTTGTTCATTACAGCCTTTGTTTTGGAGAGGTTATAGATTTTTTTCAAGTGACTGGAGAGGTTTTTTTTTCTTCTTCTTCTTTTTTTTTTAAAAAGGAGAGGGACAGAAAATTTTGGGACAGTCAAAGTTGATAGTGCCCTTCTATGGTCAATGATGACACCACCAGCTGAAGCTGGAAGTTTTGCTTCTATCATTCCATATCATACAAATATAGTTAGAGACTAGAATGAATTTCATTAATCAAAATATCATTGAAATTACTGTGTTTATTAGAGCTGTGAACTGAGTTTTGGAAAACGTTATGCATCAAGTTTTGCTTTTACTTACACCAGAACCAGAAGTGGTCCAGATGTGGATTGCATTTTGTCTGAACTACTAGAGTTCATTGGAGAGGTAGAGCTCGATAAAATATATCCAACATATATTAGTCACGAGTAATGAATGGAAGGTACTGCAGAAGCTGGAATGCAACTACATGATCAATCTATTCACTACAGTTGAGATTTTCCTAAATAGTCTAGGAGATATGGCTATATCTGCCACTGAAATTACTGAAGTTGTGTTTCTAAACCCACTAGACAGCTTTGAAAAGCTCAGTCTGGGTAGTCATAACATATATATATATAGTTTGACTTTCCACAGTTACGTAATCCATAGATTATTGTTATAATAGTTTATAATAGCATTAAAGGGCTGTTACGATTTATCAAGATAGGTATGGAGTGTTTTTATGGCCATGTTATAAAACCAAGAAAATGAACATTTGTAAGAAAAATAAGACTGTCTTTCTCCTTTGCTATGGGAACTCAAATTTTAAATGTCTGGTTCCTCACAAAGGTTTTTTTTGGTGTGCGGGGGAGAGGAGGGTGCTGTCCATTTGGCAGAACATTTCTTGCTCCTGCTTCCTGCAATCTACTCTGATTCTCTGGCATTTGTCAGGACAATCCTCCTTTTGCCACTTGCTGATTTTCCCCTTGCTTACAAAATATATTGTGGGATGCAGGAGAGAGATTATCTAGCAGTAGGTTTATAGTTAAAACAGCATTTTTCTGCTACATTATGAATTTAGGAAGGGACTAGGATGTGGACTGGCTCCATTTTTTGGCTCAGATGAAGAAAGCTCCATCTGCTTACTAACCAAACGCTCCCTGTGTCCTACAAACACCTTCATTTGCACTAGAGACAGTTTCCATACGGCAGGTGTATCAAAACAAGTATTGCAAGTTGAGAGACTGCCAAATATTACCTGCACCAGTGGTAGACACTAGTTTGGGCTTGCTACGTGCTCCATCTCCTTTTGTTGTGTAGGCTGTCACAGTGAGGGAGTATGTAGTTTCAGGCTGTAGTCCAGAAATGATCATTTCCTGAGATAAAATAAAACAACAAGAACACATATTAAAAATTCATTCCTTACTAAGAAAGTGCAGAATAATCTAGTCAATTGCTACATATCACATAAAGTGCATATGCTTTTGTGCTACCTGTAATGAAGATACACATTGGAGCGTATCAGAAGAATGTTTCATGAGTGTGACATTCTGTAATGCAGTATGTTTCAGCTTTTTAAAGTAAAACAGACAGGGTATTTCTAAGTAGCATGCTTCAGGTAGTTTTATATGGCTTAGGCCAAAGACCGAATGATGTGATGAGTGTAATCATCATCCTGAAATGCATTGCCTGGAGAGTCTTATCGCTATTGTGAAATTAATGCAAGTGGAAAAATAAGAAACACAGTTTGACCTAGTAGTTTACTGGCCATTATTGACTTAGGTATGAAATCACCAGCAATAAGTCAGAGAGCTCCAGTTTTACCCACACTTTTAAAGCTATTTCAAAATACACTAAGTACAGTCCACCAGAAACACTATTTGCCTTCATATAAATTTCACAACAACTTGTACTTGTTACAACACTGTTCATCCAGGGATCACAAAGTGCTTTACAAATTGTTATCTACTCAAAATCTCAAAGAACCACCCAATCAGCATTGTTAGAGCAAACCCCAGAGCTCTCAGGCAAAGTACACCAGCCACAGAAGGGATCAATTCTCAACCAATACAAAGAACAGGGTGTAGTATACACACACACACACACACACAAAAAGAGACCTTTTCACTCACACATATACATACACACGGAGGCCACCTGAAATAAAGACTTGTTCTTGCTCTAAAGGCAGCAAGAGAAAGTTTTGTCTTGATACATCAATCAGGCAGATAAGCATTATTAGTCTGTTGCTGATTCATGGGTAAACTGAAGAACAGAGAAGTCTATTTTGTCCAAAGTCACACAGTTATCATGGCTTCCAGTTCTCTGTCGTAACCACTAACCCGCACTCCTTCTCAATTCTGTGTGGCTGAATCGATTCACACTAATTTTAAGCATTGCAAAAGGAATGGCACACTTTGATGTCAAGAACAAATAGCAAATGTGCAATCATGTAATCTTCAAATGCAACAACCATAGAAGTTAACAGCAAAATTATGGGCCCAACTGTCCACAGTAAATGGATTTTTCAAAATATGAGGATAGGAACACTGTACAGATGAAATTAAAATCTGGCCATATATTTTCAGTCACTTGTTAGTAGTACCAAAATTTCTAGGTAATAATGAGAAGGGATGGGTGAAATGTTTCCAATAAAAAAGAACAAATCTGAAAATTCACCTGCAAAGACATTTCACTTTCAGTCTTTCAAAAGGTAATTACAAATGATGGTGATGACTTAAAACTATAAAAGCAAAACAAATGACAGTTTTCTTTTAAATAATGATTAGCACACTAGCCTCATTTGGAGTACATTGTATTCTACTGTATGCAAGTATAAATAAATGCATACAGTAGTGTCGTTTAAAAAGGCAATTTGAATGTAATAAACACGTTGCTTAGGCCATAGATACTGTGGGATGTTTGCCTTCCTTGGCTCTATTGGGAAGTGTACAAAACAGATGCATGTTTCAAACAAAAAGAAAGATGAACTTGTACTTCTGCAGCACACTACATACTGAATACAACAAAACCTCAAGGGGTGATTAACTACTAGGCAAATCCAAACTGTTTTGGTTTTCTTTCTGTAATACCTTCTTTTAAAGCATGGTTTCTTTGGTTGCATTGCCAGGCAAAGTTAGTTACAGCCATCAAACCACAAAACAATGTTGTACATTTCAGCACCATGCCAAACTCACAGAACAAAACAAAGAAAAAAAAAAGTGAGGAAAATTTCAATAATGTGTTAGTTCATGCATTTATGCAAATAACAAAAACATTTACAAAACAGAAAGGAGGTTAAAAAAAAACACACACTTTTTGTCTGACCAGTCAACAGCTACTCACATGTTCAGCAGTATCATCATATTCCCACTGATTGAGAGTAAAGAATGGTGGAAAGAAAAACAAGAGAAATGAAGAGAGGTTTGTAGCCTGGTTGAGGAAATTTTGTTGTTCTTAGTAAAAATAAATTAAAAGAACAAAACAAAAAAGAAAAATCTCCAAAAACTGGCTGGCAAAATCAAATAGCCTTTGAAATCAGGTTAATGAAATGAGGCTGGGCATTTTCAATTCCATATTTATTACCGGGGGTGGTACAAAAATTGTAACTTTTCTTTCCTTGAAGGGTAAAAGAACGACATATTCCCTGGTACTGAATGCAATTATTGCTCAGTAATATTTTATGACTGTATTTAATGAACGCCACTGATATAGAATGAAAGGCTGCCTGTTTTTCTAATCATATGTTACAAGGCTACATTCATTTTCATTTCAATTTAGCCTGTCCAAATTACATCAGTGCCCCTATTTAGATTCATAACTGAAACATGTATACATACTTGAAATGAAGTAATGAAGCTCTGTTACCATCCTTTGGTTTTTCATTGCGTATGCCAAGAGAACACACATTCAGGGAAATAAATGTGAGGGGGGTTAGAATGAGCCAACGGGGGAACTAGCAATTAAGAGCCAAACACTAAAGATACCTACAAATGAGCAAGTTTGGCTTTGGCATGGATGGTGTTTTGGTGCCAATATTGCATACACTCTCTCTCTCCACCTTCTCCAATTTAAAATGGAATCAGAACTAAGGCCACACAGAGCCTGAAAGCAGATATCTGAGCAAGAGAAAGGGAGAATTGAAGCTCAGAGGATTATTGTTTTCTTTCTCGTTGTGATGCATGGCTAGAAAGGGTTAAACATCCTGCAAAATAAATAACCCTCAAAAGACATGTGGGGAGATAATGTTTGTGTTTTTGTGTATTTACATGTGTGTAAATTTGTGTATGTATGAGTAGGTGGACAATGTAATCAACAGTCCCTGTCTATGCTGTATTCTGATAATTCAGAGGTCAAAAGAAGATCCTAGCATTTAAACGAATTGTAAACACAGGATATCTCAGTATTCATCTCTCTTTGAAATGTACTGTGAATTGTGGAGGAACAACAAATGGCCTTATGTTAATTTGTATAGCTAAGTACTGGTGGATGGACCTCCTTCAAAGTTATCCAAATTACCTTTTGTTCCCGGAGGAAATCCCAACTTGTTAAAGAGGACATGAAATTGTATAAAAGATCCTTGGGCCTTGATTCTGTCATCTCAGATCTGCTTAGACTTCATCAGGGGAAGTCTGAGTTGCAAGACTGAGGTCCCAGTTATGCTGGTACGCCCTGAATATGAGATTTGGACTATGACCTATTAACTGAATTTTAAAGGAACTCTTTGCAACTACAAAGCTCACCGTCTCTATTATGAATCTGAATCTCAATTAACTGAACTCATGTCTGTATGTATAATGATCTTTTAACCATACTCTCTCTTTTTTTTTAATACATTTTAGTTTAGTTAATAAGAATTGGCTGTGGCATGTATTTGGGTAAGATCTGAAACATTCATTAACCTGGAAGGTAATGTGTCCGATCCTTTGGGATTGGTAGAACCTTTTCTTTTATATGATGAAATAAGATTTACAGAAATGTTCATCATATTTGACGTGGGTACCTGGATGGAGGCCTGAGGCTGGATCACTTTAAGGGAACTGTGTTATTTGGACTTCTGAGTAACCAGTAAGATAATAAAGAAGCTGTTTTATGCTGGCTTGGTAAATTTAAGTATTGGAATATACACCAGCTTTATGGCGATTGTCTGTCCTATTTTTTGCAGTTCACCCTAACTGAGTGACCACAGCTGGCTCCCCACTAGGACCCCAGCCACACTCATAATTGCAAATTTATAATAAACCACAGGCATTTATGGTTCATTCTCTTTAAACTGTCAGAGCACAATTTTTTTGCCAAATAAATAAATACATAAAGATGTAAAACAAGAAAATGGATCTCTTGAGAGCTGGCACATTACTGTCTAAATAGGCATGTCAACAAAATTGAAGGGACAAGAGATCAGTCCCCCACAAAATGAATATAAAGAGTTTCAAGTTATCTATTAAATCTGGGGATGGGAGAGTTGCCATCATTTACTAACATGAAACATAGAACTGGTTAAGATTTAACTTTTTACTTTCAATGAAGGTGATAATATCTGATGACTTCCCATTATTCATATACAAAATGAGCCCAGGCTGTGAGAGGTGTGCAAACATTTATAGCTTTCTCTTAGGCGTACACCTCAGTGGCATAATTCAGGTAATCTCCAAATCCACAAAGAACAAGTATAGCCCTACCATTAGAATCCTAATATTAGAAGTTCTTTTGATCTTGATGTGATCAAATACATGCCCCAGAACAGAGATTTCTCTGTCATATGCCATGATTTGTAAAACAGACCAAACCACTTTCTCAGCATCTGCATTTTGCACCAGAAGCAACCTTAAATTTTTAAAACAGACTTCTTATGTTACTTGATAGTTATTGATTTGAATGATGTATTGTGTAATTTAAATACATGAGTGAGTTCTAAAACTATGACACAATATTCAGGCCTTGTTTGATAAGAGTGGTGAGATGGGAACACACTAATGCTTTCAAGGCAGTACTAAATGTGCCAAAGCAGGGATCTAATCTGCCTACTTCTGGTTCCGACGCTAAAACATTGAACAGATTATTCCACCCAGGAACAGGAGTTATCTGTGTGAAATATCTGGTGGCTGGATCAGACACCACACATGCTAAAAGGCACTGACTATGACTTGCCCAGATGCCCTTTGGCACTCTTCCAGAGGATGCAGATAATGAAGTCGGTGGGTTTAGGGGAGCCTGTAGATGGTTACAAAGAATTGCACTAAACTTAGCTGGTTCTTCCCCTATGTATGCATACACAGGCTGCCTGAATTTGGCACAAGAAACTGTATACATAACCATTCTGGAGAACCTATTAAGATGGAAATAAAACATGTCAGCTTGTAGGCCAAAGTGGAGGGGAAAAAATACGGATAGTTATTTATATGTATTTTGTAAATGCAGCATTTTTGCTGAAGCCTATAAACAGAATAGAAAATAATCTAGTTACCTGTGCATCAGCCAGCATGACATCCTTCAGCATGGGTTGACCCTTTGGCTCGCCATTTTCCATCCTCACATAATGAACCTGGTATCCTCGGATCTGACCATGCTGCTTATTGGGTACAGGTGAGCGCCATGACACTTTAACAGAGGTAGAGTTGACAGCCTCTACCTCGACTTTGCGAGGAGGACCACTAGGAACTGGAACAACATCATTGGATAAAACAGAATTACAGGCACCTGTCCCACCCATTCAGAGTCTTTTTCTTTCTCTCTCTCTCTCTTTCTCTCTTTCTCTCTTTAAGGGCAGACCCACTATGTTTTCTTTGAAGAATACAAATTGTTCAACAAATGAAAATGCTCAACCAATCTGCTCTACCTTTCAGTGAAAAGATCAAAAAACATGACTGATGCAAAAAATGGAAGAAAAAAGAGTATTAGAGAAATAGAAAAACATGTAAAAATGTACAAAAGCCAAGGAAGATGCTTTGCGATTCAAAGCATTAAAGTACAAAGAGATATTCTGTAATTGAAATAATAATAATAAAAAAAACCAAAAGATTTAAAAAAAAAGTTCCCTTTTGTTTTGGGTTTGGGTTTTCTGCAATGGAACAAAAAGCTGGTTGATAATTGGGACATCTTCTGTTCTATTCGGATATGGAAGACATTTGACAACCTAGATATTTAAAATAAAAATATGTAGAGCATCAGTTTTCCAAAAGATTTTTTTTAAATGCACCAAAGAACAAGAAGGCCATTTTTAAAAATCAAAGACATAAGCTCATCAGACAGAAGAGTTAAAAAAAAAAAGTCAAGAAAAATGCAGAAAGATTTCCCCCCATGAGATCTGTGATTTTTTTAATAGATGAGGAAGGGGAGAAAGAGCAACCTGGGTAGGTTCCAAGGGGCAGCAGTTTCAATTTGTTCAAAAACAAACAAACTTTGTGTTTAAAGAAAAATTCAAAACTGATGTAGCAAAGGTAGACCTTTGATTAAAAGAATCAAATGGTGACAGTAACAGCGATTTTGGGGAAAAGAGGAGCAGGGGGAAAAAAGGAATACTGTTAGCCTATACAAAGACAGCAGATCGAGAGAGAATCATAGAGGTGCAAACGGATGTAGTGGAGGCAACATACCATCTTCATCTGTCCGAATCAATACTGATAAGCTCTCTGGGCCAGGTCCGACATCAGTGTGGGCAGTTACAGAGATCCGGTATTCAGTCCATTTTTCCAACTGTTCCAAAAGGTACTGGGTAGTGTCCGAAGCAATTCCCAAAATTTCATGGGGCTTGTCATCTTCCCCATCAATCCCAATGTACTTGATTGAATATTCTGTGATAATGCCATTCTGTTTTTCCACCGGTGGAGGTTGCCAACTTACCAAAATGCTAGTGGAGCTGGGGCTGGTGCAACTAATGTCTTGAGGAGGAGCTGATGGCTCTAATTTCAGTAGTGGGTTAGAGGAGGATTTGAGTGAAAGGATAGGAGTGGTTGAAAAAAAAAACATGAACAAAAGAAAAAATAAAAATAAATAAAAAGGGCAACCAAACAAAAAAAAATCCATAGAAACTTAAAAAGCAAAACATCAGATAATCTTATGCACCTTGGCTTATTAAAGTGAAGAAATTAAAAATGAATAAACCAACTAAATGATGAAAAAGGATGTGGGGGAAATACATGAAAATGAAGCCTCAAAATAATATTACGTACCTGCAATTAAAATTCTTCTTCAAATAAAAACAAAACGTGATGCTTTTATATGTCTATTCATCTACCCTTGTAATGTCTGCAATTAGTGCAAGTTAGGACATTTTAAATGATTATTTTATGTATGTATTTCTTGCCAAATTGTAACCTATACTGTACAGTCAGTCTTACATTCATCAAATAGTTTTTTTTCCCTTACACTATATTCCAGATAACTTGCAATAATTGCTAGAAATTGCTTCAGAAACTCCCAGCCCCTTTGAAACTTCCCTCCTGTCCCTCCCCACAAAAAGATTATATTTTTAATTTTCTTTTTACAACTGAGTCTGCCTAGATCAAGTCAACTACAAATAATGTTTAAATGGAAAGCATTTATTTAAACATTTATTGTAGCCAACATAGTGTAAAAGCATGCAAAGTCAATAGAAGATGAAGAAAATCTTAGTCAAAGGTTTACCTACCAGGACAAAAAGTGACAGGCTTGTTGATTCTGACTGTACCTTGTACTTACCCTAGATCAGCTCTCAGTTATATTTTTTAACTCCTCTTGGAGACACCTTTGCTAGTGACAAATTAAATCCTACCAGCTATTTTTTTGGTAATTTCAATAAACTACCACCTCCACACATTTTGTCAGCAAAATAGCTATTAAATCTTACTAAAAGACTTCCCTAGCAAAACAAAGCACAAAGATACAAAGCTCCTAATTTATACTGTATCTTACTTCACATGAGCACCCATCATTTAGATCAAATATAGCTCGTATTAAGAAGACAGCTAAAGTGCTTGCCCGTTTTGTTTGTGTGATTGTGTGTGTGTGAAATCTAGTTTCTCCCCCATATCCTTAAAGGAAAAACAAATGGATTTTTGGTACTACTTCTTGGCATATCAAAGATAATTAAAGAAGCTGAAGAGTTATAGGGCCCTGCTGTGACCTACTGCAGTTACACATGTGTCTTTTGGTTCCTCACAGATCTTCTGTGTGGATCAATTGATGTTCCTCAGTGTGGCATTCTACCCTTCTTGGGGGAAAATAAGTGAGAATGTACCAGCATCTGGAGGAGTTGAAGGGATAGATTAGCTTTTTTATTTTAAAAAAATGTCAATGATCAAGGTATAAATCAACTACACAGGATATTCTGGTCATTATGCTACAAAGCATGAATCTGTGCAGGAAGTATAAAAGGAAGTGAAAAGACTCCTTCAGGATATCATACTGACAGACAGATATCCCTGTAGCAGCTTTCTCTGAAGCCAAGAATGAAGGTTACAAAAAACTCTAGAAAATATTTCTGCTGTATCCATGAGAGATTTCTATTTTTTTAAAATCATTATATTAAAATAAATGCAAACCATTCTATCTTGTGTAATTGTTTTTTAAAATGCAATTTCTCCTTTATTTTGCAAGATGATTTTTACACCATCTGCAATCTAGTAAGCAAATCTATTAGGTCTGATCATATACCATGGATGTAAATTGGAAGTTTGTGATTGATTTCAATGGGATCTCTTACAAAAGTCTGACTACTTTCTTTTCATATATAACCTTTGCATGTTTTCATGTATTATCTGAATATGTAAAATAAAAAAGGCTACACACAGTGTAATGTCATCATGCTGGCCCTGTCCCATTTACTTTATTCTTACATAACCAGGAAATGGAAATCTTCTATATCAAAATACTGATTTTGCATAATTAAAATGACAGTGTCCCACGACCTTATGCTTGATTCTTAGATAAGGGCTGCACAAATGACAGCATAATTGGGTCCTTTGTGTTTATTTAAAATGCCACAGACATGCCTCAGGAAGTTCACATTACTCACAACACTCAAACTCTAGAGCAACAGTTCTTCAGGTACCTTAATTGTTACTAATATCTCATCAAACACTAGCAAAGCATGACAGTATAAATACAATAGCTCGAGCTGACTGACTCAAACCAGAATTTCAATGAGGCTGTGCAGTATTCATTTAAATAACCTTACTTCACTAAAAGTAATGAACCAATCAGCCTACAGAAAATTTAAATACATGATGGAATAAAGTTTGAAAATGGAGCAGTAAAGCTAAAGAATTACACAAAGTAAATTTCAGCTGATTATATCAACTCTTTGGGATACAATTCTTCAGTACCTGAAGAAGATCCCTTTAGTTAAGTTTTAATTTACATGTTTTTAAATTCCTATATGAATTCCCGTCAGGTTTTTTTTTTTTCAGATAAGCGCTATAAATTACTCATATTATTTACATGAACAGCCAATAGAATGTCATTTTCTTGTGTGTGTCAAAATTACTTCTAAAACTCAGGTGCCCACCTTCCAAAGATTGGTCAAAAAAAAACATTAGGCAAAACTTAGAAAGAATAACCATAGTTATCAGCATGCCTGTTAGTGCATACAGTCCTGGAGCCTTCAAATGTACATGTTCTGTAGGAAGGGAGTGTCTGGATAAAAGGAATTTTATGGAATTCACACTGTGGAGGAGGAAATGACCAGGCTGGACCAGTGGAATTTTAAGGCTCCAGGACTATATAGGAGGCATGCCATGCATGGAGGATCATTAGTATGCCTCGTGGTGCACCTAGAAGCTATACAGATATCATCATAGTGTTGTCTCTTTAGACATTCTGAAGATGTTCTGCTTCTTCTCCTCAGGATATGCAAAAGCCAATAATAATTCAAAAACAATTCTCCTAAGCCTATTATAAATATATAACTTAAGCACTGTCTTGCTGTCGTGTTACTGAGACTCTTGCTCTCTATTGCTGTCTTACTGGCTTATCTGGCTGTATCTGCTCAGTAGATAGAAGGAGCAGAATAAAGCAAGCAAGGAGAGACACCTACTTGACTGCATGGTTCTCGCTGAGATTTCTGCAGTTGAAGCACCCAGGCCTTGTGGAGAGCGTGCAGCCAGACGGAAGTAGTACAAGCTGTTTGGCTTCAGGCTTTGCAGGCGATAAGATGTAGTTGGCTCAACAGAAACACGTTGCTAAAGGTAAGCAATAAGAGAACTGGACGTATTGATAAATATCCAAAGATACTTATTCAGAATGTTGTCTAAGGAGAAGAGCCCCTCTGAGACACTGACAACAACATCATCAATGGGATTAATTTGTTTAAAACTTCTTTTAAAAATGTGAACGTAGCATTTTAAACAAAGCAATCTGAACCAAACAATGAAAGGAAAGTGAATCTATTATCTACAATAAATAAATAATGAAAAATTAATTTTTAAAATAAGCAGTTCAAGTATCAAGCTATCAAGTATCAAGTATCAAGCTGCTAGGGAGAAATTTTGTTTGACAGTTTAAAAGGAGTTAAATAATTGTGTTCTAATTTTAAAACAATATTTGGACACTGACAGATGAGTAGAGCCTCATCTACTTATCTACATGTACTTATCACTCCAGTGAAATTGGACTTTTGTGGGATGGGTGATCTTGGAGTTAAGGCTAGCCTGTAGTTAGATTTGCATTCAAAATCTTAAGAAGCAAATTCTTCTAAAGCTATAAATATTATCAAGGACCTATGATCAGGATGTAGTGCAAGTTTAGGTAGGGGCATATATCTCATATGGAATTAAAAGATAGATCTGGGAACTCTCCTCTTAGCAGTCTTTTTAGTTGCTCAGTGTGTGCTTACATGTCTTCAGTACATGTGAAGAACTTCTATAAACCTAAACTCAGTGAAGTAGCAGTAACCAGCTTTTGCTGTATTCCCAAAGCAGCAACAAGATAGTGACGCAGGAGGGCACTGACATATCTAGCACTCTCCCGCTGTCTCCTGAGATCACCACTCTCATTCTTTGCATTGGAAATCAGCTTTATACAAATGAACAGAAAAAATAAGAAGAGCCTTTATTTTTAAAAAAGAATGATTTAGTGTAGCCAAAGAAACATTTAAAATGCTAATTGTTTATAAAGAGCAAACAACATCTAAAAAAGGCATCTTATGATTAGAAATAATGTATTTTCTTCATGAAGCACACTGAAAAGTACCAATTACCATGTTTTAAAAGATTCTCATTAATTGACTAACAGAAACAACTATTCATTATGGGTGAAATCCTGGCCCCATTAACTGCAATGGGGCTGGGATTTCTTCCTGTGTCATTCCTAAGAGCCAGGCAAAGTCTGTCAACTCCATGCCCTGGAGGCAGTACAGTGTTGGACAGCCTCAACTAGCATTACCCCTTTGGAACTAGGAGCAACCTCCATGCTTGCCTTTCCATGAACACCCATAAAGCTTCCCTTGGCCAGTAGCCACAGAGCCTGCTGGTAACAGTGCTCAGAATCTGCCATCAAGCTGGTTGCTCTGTTTAACAATCACCACTCTGCACTTTAAGTGTGGTGTGTGTGTGCGTGTGTGTGGGCAGGTGTTGTCTGGCTGGCCGGGAGAAGAGGACAATGCTTTCTGGCTTGCTGGAGGAGGGGAGATGTAAAACTGCTGGAAAAACAGTCAGCGTGGTGGATGAATCACCACCTAGGAATGAGGGGTTTAAAAAGGTCAGCTGGGCCTGGCCCCTCCCCTCATTCACTCAGAACAAGCTGGTTAGCACCCACCCTCCCTCCCTATTTAGGTCAGAAATATGCCTGGTGTTTAGCTATATCTGCTGTGGGCATTATGCTAGCTGCCCCGTTAAGGGGGGCTGGGAAGGAATTTTTCCCTTACCACCATATTGACCAGGTGCAGTGTGTGTGTGTGTGGGGGGGGTTTCGCCTTCCTCACAGCAGGTTCAGGTGGGCTCTGTTCATGCATTGCATGACGGGCAGTAGGCCATATGTCACAACTCTTTATTTAAGCGTACAGCGGATGTTCAGTGCAGGTACTCCATAAATTAAGGCACAAAAGAACGAATAAATGGCTTGGAAAAGGAAACAATGAGAGGTGCTTGGTAATTGAGCAAGCCAGGAGAAGTTCGGCGCTCCTCTGATTGGCAGAGCAGGGAGCCAACCTCCCCATCATTATAGTCCGCCTTAACCCCTCCTACGAGGGGGGTGGGGGTGGTCGGTAAGGTCTTGGCAAGGGAATTGCTAGAGGGAGCTGGTGTAAGCCCCCCCCAGAATTAGAAGGAATTGGAGGGTCCCAGCAGTGGATCTGCTGGATGGACATAAACGGAAAGGGGGATGGGAGGGGACACTAAAAAAAGTACTCACCTCTCCCCCCCGCCCGCGAATTGTGGGGGTTTTCACCTGCACTGCACGTTTTATCTGCCGGGTTAGTCCCAGACATCTAATAATAAAGTTGTGGCCTGATTAAACCCTTATCTGGCTCCTGTCATTCTTTCGGCATAGCCAGACAAACAATTTAATGTCAATATTCTCATATAACAGGAAATCAGCTAAGCTTGTACTTCTAAACCATTGCAGCCTTTCATGTCTTATTCCATTAAAAAAAAAGGTGAGTAAATGTTCATTTACCTCTTCACCCTGGTCCCCATCTTTGTAAACCAGTTCATAGCTGGAAATAGTGTCAGAGCGGGGAGGGGTCCAAGAAAGTAATATGCTTGTTTCAGATTCAGGTTCTGCTTTGAAGTTCAGCGGTTGCCCTGGGACTAAAGGGGAAAGTTATACAGTGTTACCCCCTATTTATTTCTTTTGTTCAATATTTATTATTCAAATATTTTGAATCATCATTGCAGTACTTGGCACAATACTATCTTTTGTTTTAATTACTGAACTTAAACAGCTAACTGATGCAGTTGAACTAAGAAATAGGTACAAAGCAAAAAAAGTATACTATAATATAATGATATTACCAACTTACATTTTATCCTAAATTATTTCAAAGTTCCTCAGAACTATACACAAACAAACGATATACAAACCACAGAAATGCTGCCATCCTACAAGTGGACTACTGACACCTGTTTAACAGCTTACAGTAGTGGCTCTCAACCTCTCCAGACTACTGTACCTGTTTTAGGAGTTTGATTTGTCTTGCATACTCCCAAGTTTCACCTCACTTCAAAACTACTTGCTTACAAAGTCACACATAAAAATACAAAAGTATCGCAACTCACAAGTACTGTAAAATTGCTTACTTTCTCATTTTTACCACATAATTATAACATAAAGCAATTGGAATATAAATATTATATTTACATTTCAGTGTACAGTATATAGAAGAGTATAAACAAGTCATTGTCTGTATAAAATTTTAGTTTGTTCTGACTTCACTAATGCTTTTTATGTAACCTGTTGTAAAATTAGGCAAAAATCTAGATGAGCTGATGTACCCCCTGGAAGAGCTCTGCGTAACCCCAGGGGTATGTGTGCCCCTGATTGAGAACAACTGGCTTACAGTAACAGTACTCGAAAAATTTAAGACTGAATCTAAAGACTATCATACCAGCTGAAACTGCTTATGTGAACTGTGGCAAAAAAGTTATGTATGAAATAAAGTAAGTTATATATAAGATGGGGAAAAAATCTTCCAAAAAAGAGCTAAGGCCATTATAGATCATTCCAAATGCAAAACAAGTTTGCTAAACTAGCAAGCAATTAAGTTATTAAACATATCCTTGTCTTTAAGAAGGCGCTTACACACTGAAAAACTGACTTATGCTATATGCTTACTCTTCAAAAATGGCATCCTGAGGGGCCATGTTTCTTTTCTTGCCGATTAACATCTTTAACAATTTATCTCAGTTTTCTAGTAATTAGATGATTTTTCTCCCTCAAAATGCAACTTTGAATCTGATAGATGAGGGGGTGGGGTGGGGGAGGAGGCATTTTCTGGCTCATGTGTCATTTGTCATAAGGGTTATTCAGGCCAAAATCTACTGTCAGTTACACATGTGCATCTCCACTGAAGACTATGGGGTTACACAAGTGTAAACGAGGGCAGAGTTTGTCTTTACCGTTAGAACATAGGCAATAACTTTCGCACCCAAGTTTGAAAATATTTGATTATGATTTCCATTGAGAATGCATGAATCACAACAGAATCCAAGCTCGCTCTTCCATAGTTGTGCTGGCTTTGCAGGAATAAAAAGTCGTGCACACTTCTTTAGTCAGAAAAATAATCAGCTATTATTCTCAATACACACAGGGAACAGCTGTGGTAAGTAAGGTGGTCGTCATCATCATCATCATAATACAGATAATAGTTTTTCATAATCACTTTTCAGAGTAGGACTGCATTGTAAATTAAAGTACTTTTCTTTTGTACAGCCACAGTCACAGAAAAGAAGGAATTAGCCCATCAGGGAACAAAAATAAAATTTACTTGTTCGTAGTACTTAGCCTCTGCAGATTTTTAGGTGCCACAAGGAAACATTGGAGCTTTGGAGTTCAGAAAGCCATTTGGACTTACGATAACCTGTTGGATACGATAGCTAGGATTTGACTTCTAAGTTTTAAATAAGTAGATCGACAACTAACAGGAAATGTAAATTTGCCTGTATAGACTTTTAATAGCTTGTAATTGCCTACCATCAGTCCCCTCTGAAATAAACAGGACAAAATAGAAAGACAAGATGGGATAGGAGAAAAAAATCTTCTCTCCCACTCTGAAGAAATGTGTCAGAGTGAATAGTAATCCAATGTAATTATATATCTTCAGAGAACAAGAATAAAAGCAGAGTAATTAACTTTTTCTTGAAAAGATACCTGGTGTAATAAATGACCACTCAGTAGATATTAAAAAGCTCCAAAGATGTCTTTGAAAAATACTGATATAAGATGTACAAAGGGAAATCATTGTGAGTACGTAAGTAGCAATAGAACCATTTTAATGGGAAATACAAATTTGAAGCAAGGTGCTGGGAGAATTGGACTATTCCTGACTTGGAAACAGGTTCTGTAATACCATCTTGCACTATGGTCATGATGCTGAGTCCAAGTCATATTGTTGCATAAATGTATGCACAGAGCTTCATGTGGCTGCCTTACAACTCTCTTGGATAGGAACCAACTGGAGGCGGTGATAGTTGCAATTTGCCTCCTACTAAATATGGCTTAAAATGACTTTGGAGTTGTACTGTCGGCCTGCCAAAGCATAATAATGAGCCATGGAGTTCAGAAAGCCATTTGGACATATTTCTTTTTGACATGGATTGTCCCACGTGTAATTGTATCAAATAAAGCAAAAAGACAAGTGGACACTCATTGGGACTTTGCCTGCTCTACAAAACAAAAAAGTATGAAACAGTACTATCAGACTTATGGAAAAGTGCTTCACTTGGATGAGCATGAATATTGGGAAGAATATTGGCAGAGTAACTGAGCAATTATGGTGTAATTCCAATGCCACATTTGGCTGGAATCTAGGGAGAGTCAGTAACATCACCTTGTCCTTGTGGGACTTTATGTAAAATAGATTAGAGTTCCTAAAGCCTTATGATCATTTCCCCTGTGAGCTGCAGTTGCTGCCACAAAGAATAAAATTAACCATGTGAAAAATTCCACCTCACAGTTATGGTGAGGTTCAAAAGGAGATCTCATCAATTTTGTGAGACCAACATAGCTATTTCATGATATTAGGAAGATGGAAGATTTTCGAAGAAATAAGCTATTCAAAAATCTGAACCATGCAGATCAACTTCCTTTCTCCAAACGCATGAAAGGCCAAAACAACTCCATAAGAGACGCTGTCTATAGTCTAACCGACAGCTGCAGAAAGTTATCAAGCAGTTTTTGCACAGGAGAAATCAAGTAATCCATTCAGATCCTGAATTTTCTCCACTTAAATTTGCACAATTTCCTTGCAGTTTCCTATGAAGCTAGGAAAACTAAACAGAACAAGGAAGCCATGCCAACTGGCAAAACACTCCTAGGATGGGATAGAGAAAGGTTTCTTGGTTCTCAGTGATCATATGTTGTGAGACACTCATTGCCAACATCTCTCTCCTCAAGGATTTCTCCTTGAAGTCCTTGTTTACTATCTTAAAGCTGGGATTTACTTAAAATGTCATGGGACGCCAACCAGGCAGTGAAGCTTAACTCCACCTGTTTTATTAGTTTGTGGCAGATATTTTCAATTTGTACTCAGGCAATGTTTGAAATTGTTTTTTTTGGGGGGGGGGAAGGGGGAAGGGAGTGGGAAGGGTTGGCTTCTACACAACTCCACAACAAAACAGAGGGAGCTACAACAAACAAACAACTAAACCAAAACCAGTACAATACTGCTGGTAATACTTGTAGGAATGAATCAAAGCCTCAAGATGTTGCATAAGCACAGCCCAAATTGAGTACAAATTAAAAAATACAATAACTTTTCCACTCATTTCAGGAATGTCACTGTAACACATACATGGCACTTCTTTAGCCCAGAAAAAATGGTGCTCAGCGGTAGCTATGCAAACAGGAACAAGCTGCATGAGCAGATACCTGCAGCTTCTGATCTCCTCCACAGACGAAAAAGCAACTAAAGAGAGGCAGTTACAGGCTCTGGAAACTGTGCAGGTTGCCTTGCTCCTACTGCTGGGGTGTGTTCTACAATATAGAACTATAGGCTAAACCAAATCCAACTTGTCACATTGCATGATCATCACACAGAGTGGGAATTTTTTTACAGCACAGGTATTTTTGGAGAACAAAACATTTCAATAGCATCTTTTATCCAATGATTTCAAAGTGCCCTGCAAACATTAATTAAGATTTTTAACTTCACTGTGAAGTATGTATATTCTTATTCTAATGTTATATAGAAGAAACAGACACAGAGGTTGTTAGGTAACTTACACAAGGTCACACAGTGATCCATTGACAAAGCAGGTTATAGAATCAAGAATTAACTGATTTCCAGATCCATCCTCTAACCTCTAGATCAGGGGTGGGCAAACTTTTTGGCCCAAGGGCCACATCTGGGAATAGAAATTGTATGGCAGGTCATGAATGCTCACAAAATTGGGGTTGGGGTGTGGAAGGGGGTGAGGGCTCTGGTTAGGGGTGCGGGCTCCAGAGTGGGGCCAGAAATGAGGAATTCAGGGTGTGGGAGGGGGCTCCAGGCTGGGGTGGGCTGGGCATGAGGAGTTTGGGGTGCAGGAGGGTGCTCCAGCCTGGGGCCGAGGGGTTCGGAGGGAGGGAGCGGGATCAGGGCTGGACCAGGGGGTTGGGGCAAGGTGAGAGACTCAGGGGTGCAGGCTCCCGACAGTGCTTACCTCAAGCGGCTCCCGGAAGTAGTGGCATGTCCCTTCTCCGGATCCTAAGCGGAGGTGCGGCCAGGTGGCTCTGAACGCTGCACCATCCACAGGGACCGCCCCTGCAGTGCCCATTGGCTGTGGTTCCCACTTATGGAAAAGTGCTTCACTTGGATGAGCATGAATTGTCTGTGGTTCCCAGCCAATGGGAGCTGTGGGGGCGGTGCTTGGGGTGGGGGCAGCATGCAGAATGGAGGCCCCTAGCTGCCCCTATGCATAGGAGCCAGAGGGGGACCATGCCGCTGCTTCCAGGAGCTGCATAGAGCGGCCCCTGACCCCCTCCCTGGCTGGAGCCCCAGAGCAGAGCAAGCCCCAGACTCCCATCCCAAGCGGGAGCTCGAGGGCCAGATTAAAATGGCTGGTGGGCTGGATTTGGCTTGTGGGCCATAGTTTGCCCACCCCGCTCTAGATCATGGTTCCTATCCTGGTCCTTTGTACATGTGGAAGCATGTCCAGAAGCAAACATAGAAAGCAGCATGATTCTTAGAGAAGTAGTTTAGGAGTCAGAGGTTCTGGAAGTGGGCATGGAGGAGTTAACAGGAGAAGTTACAAGCTGAGTGGAGTTGGAAAGGGCCAAGATTTTGTGTTTGCTGAGAATTTCATAAAATTGTTCCTAAGAAGCCCTTTCAGTTTAGGCATAAACATTTTTTTCTTTTTTTGTCACTTGATATCCATTTTTGTTAAAATACCACATTCTCTCTGCACAGTACACAAGGTAATTAAAAGCAAACGAAGATAGTTTATTAATCCTGTGTCTGTGTCTACTCTCTCTCTCAACACAGAAGTAACTTGTGTAAATAAGCCTGGAGGTTTCTGACTCCTTAGAATTCTACAGTTTTAAACCTAGAGTGATAATATTGAAGAATAATTAACTAATTAAAAAGTGTAAATGTGCCGTACATTTTGTCAAAAATCTCAAAACCTGTAAACCAACTGCTGTAGAAGTTAATGAACAACTAACAATGCTAAAGTGCAATAAAAATATGATGGTACAAACTCAAAACTATATTAAACATTTACTTGTAGGAAAATAGTTTGATGATTGAAAAAAACAGGAGAGGTATTCCTGGGAGTGTTTATGTGGTCAGTTTATGGTCATTTATGGTCAGTTATATGGTCAGTTTAATTCTATTGATGCAGTGATGTTATCTTCTAGGTATTTCACAGTGCCCTCTCCCATACTCAAGTTAAAGGTCCACAGTAACCTGTGCTTCGCATTTCCAGCATTCTTAATAGTATTTTACTTTACAAGGCTCAAATTCCCTACTTATTCAGTGTCTCAAGGCAGGTATATTTTTGAGTAGGTCACTTTTAAAAAAAAAACCACATACCTGCCCAGTGGGTCACTTTATTCAAGTAGAAGGAAGGCGAGGAAGGAAGTGGAGATGCAAATAAACCATGCATACAAAGAATGAATTGAGCAGGAGGATAGAAAAATAACATAAAAGGAATGAGAGGTCAGAGATAGCACAAGAGGAGAGTGAAGAAAACACAGAGCAAGAAGAGAATGCTGCCATGGCTTATAAAACAAAAGTACACATTTTCAGTTTAAAATAAAAAAAATAAACAAAAACAGCCTAGAAGAACAAATAAAAGCAAAACAGAAGGGGAAAAGGAGTAGATTAAAAGGAGGAGAAGAACCATTGAGAAAGGGAAGTGGAGGGACAGAACAGGAGAAGGAAGCTGGAAAATGGAACAGAAGAAGCGATAATATTGTGGCTAGCATGCAAAAACTTGTATAAAGGCCAGGAAATCCATGAGTTTCAGCTCAGAGAATTTCCTGCAGATTGCTGCATTGTGTGTAGGGAATGCTACACCGTAGGATCTGACTGCAGGGGTCTGAGGGTGTGACCCTCTTTACCTAGGGACACCTTTGTATCAGCAGGGATATCCCTGCAGATATTGAGATATGTAAAGAAAGCTGGGGTTATCTGAATGGTTACCTTCTGCATTAGGTCCTCTTTCCCACAATGCAGCATGGCTCTAGGGTGACCAGATGTCCCAATTTTATAGGGACAGTCCTGATTTTTGGGTCTTTTTCTTATATAAGCTCCTATTACCCACCACTCCCTGTCCCAATTTTTCACACTTGCTGTCTGGTCACCCTACGGCTCCCTCATCAGCATTATATTACTCAGCAATTCCACTGCCAATTTTAGGGAAGATAGCCAGTTTCTTTGGCACTATTCTACACTGCACCTCCTAGGTGCTCAGCTGCACCCCCACCCCTCACTCTTTTCCCTGTCCCAAGCCTTGTGGAGATCCAGCTGAATAGCCATGGCATAGACAGCCTTCCCTGAGCTCCCAGACAGGATGCTGCAGGACTATCGCTTTCTCTCTTTTGGCATTTCCGGGGCATTTAGCACTGTTTTCTACTTCCTCCATGTCTGACACTCCAGGGAATTATAGGGCCTTAGGTGAGCAAAATGCTTTAGTTTTTGACTTCATTTTCATCTACAGAGTTTTTTAACATGGGGCTGTACACAGAGGAAGGAGGGAAGTGATGATGCCAAAATGATTGATTGAACTGGAGTCAAATTACTGCTGATGGTTAGGCAAGAAACTAATTTTAACAGGACACTTTATTATTATTACATTTTTGCATGTGTTTGATGTTCATGAAAGGTGTCAGAATCTTCTACTGAGCTACAGTATAGAATTGCAAGAATAATTTGTTTATAATTGCATGTTTTTCTCTGCATTTCAATCCTTCTATTAGAAACAGAACCCCCCTCTCCCCTAAAATCCAACTCATTAGCTTTACAATAAGGTTTTATTCAATGTGTAATATATTTTCCCTTTTATATTTATTTAAAAGACAGTCAGATATCTGATCTTCCTATAATTTTTCCTTTCCATGCATTCAAATGCTTTCTTAACTATAATGTTCCGTGGTGACTGTACATACACTTTAACGTTCATGTTACGTAACATCCTTAGCTTAGCATTAACAATGTGTTTTATATAGTAATTTTTTTTAAATGTAGGAGTTTCCCAGAGTTATCTATGCCTCCTGGAATTCCCTGTCCTGTGGAGTGTCTGGTTCTCCCTGCAATGCTCCCAGTCCCTACATAGTGGTTCTTCCTGGTATGGGAAGCTAATAAAAGCAAGATCCTTTGCTCCTCCTCAGTGACTTTCCCCTCTCTGCAGAGTTTAGGAATACCCTGGTCCTGAGACCCAGCTGGAAGATTGTTTTTATGAGGTGTGCAAGATGAAGGATGCACCTGGAGTCTGCTCTGGCATGTTGGTTTGAGAAAATTAAAAAAGTGAGGATTGGGTTTCAGAGAAAATGTAATAGCAAGTTTGGTAGTGAATTAGCTGGGAATGGGGACCAGGAACCAGAGACATAGTTTACAAGAGGGGCAACATAAATTAGGAGAGAACATCACAATTCAGTATATATATGAATTTGTCCATGCTGAAGTCCAGCATTTGCAGGAGTCACATCATTTAGAGAATATACATGGCTTGATCCTCCAGTCATTGACGTCAGGGGCAAAGCTCCCATTGATGTTAACGATGCAGGATCAGGGTCTTTCTGCACAAACCTACTGATATCCAGTTTTCCTTGTTCAAAAGGATCTGCTCTAACATTTTCTATGTTGGCTTTTAATAGCTACATTTTTTAATATGTTGGCTATCATCTTGAAAACGTTATCCATTTGTTTCGATGGCATAAAAATCATAATAGTGATGAAGAATTATAATTATTTTTGTTTTCATTTTTTTAAATTAACCTCTGCGTATTAAACATACAAGTGTTAAAAATAAGGCAACTGTAAGCTACAGGGATATAAAAGCATGTTAGAGACCAGGCCTTATTCTTCAAAAGGGAATTATTTTAAAATTCCTTCAAAATCTTAAATTGTCCCAAGTGTTTATTTGTAATGTTCCACAAATATACAACTGCGCTCTAACAGCAGGTGTGTTAAATTTGATTATGGCAAATATTTGCTTTAATCAATGACAAACAGACTGAAACCCCAACTTTGAAAACTAAATGCAACCCTTAACTATGGAGTTGCTGCTGACAACTTCATACGGTAAGATCAAGAGGCTTTTCCAAGATTTACGGTGAAAGAACAGAACAACTGTAAATCATAAGAAATCAGGATGTCATCTGCCTGGATTTACTGTAGTTAAAGAAATGCAAGGAAAACAATACCAGAGAACTCAGATTTAAGCTACTCTTTTAAACAATTTGCTGCTTATTATACAACAAAGACAACACTTTCAACTGCTCACAGTTTAGAACAAAATAGTTATCCTCAGACAAAAAAGAATGAAATGTAGACTGCCATTCCATCCTAGCAGTCAAAATCCCCTTTTCTGGACAAGTCACTCCTTAAAATATATATTTGAGCCACTGCTTTGAATGGTAAATGACTTTCTAAGACATGCTAGACCCTCAGCTAGAGAGCTACAATATTTCACCCTGAACCCACTCATGTGAAACTGAACCACAGCCATAGTAAAAGCAACTTGGGAGAGTTGTACTACGTGCCATGGAAAAATCATCTTTTTGATGAAGAAAGAAAAAAAAAAGAAAAACCAAATATTTGTGGCCAACATCTTAATTGAATTGTTTCATTCTGGATTAGTTAGATATTAAGCCATGTCTGCTTGAGCTGCAGTCGTGGCTCTTGGGAATTGTAGTTTGCATGCCTTGTGCCATGCCATTATCCTCAGTGAGCTGGGATCCCTGGTTGGACTCTTACATGAGGCCCATAATCTCCCCTCTTGCTGAACCATTGAGATGCACCATAAGAGTCCCATAGCCATGGTGCACCATGGGACATGTAGTTTGGGCATAGAGTCCAGCCCATAAAGAAGATTGTGAGCATGAGGAACCCGAACTACTACTCCTATGATGCACCATGGGAGCTCAGGGGGACAGATTTTAATGAGAACTGAGCTGAAATGTAATGTTTAGATTATGGTTCCAAATCGAAAACTTTGTGTTTTTCAGGGTGTTCAGGTTTTTCATAAAAAGGTAAAATTTTCAATGGAAGCAGACACTTTTTGCAAAAAAATTGTTTATTAGAAAACCAAATTTTTAATTGAAAAAGTTTCAATTAAATTTTTGACCAGATCTACTCAGATGACCGAGAAAGCGAGAAGTAAAACTCAAGATGCCTGTTTCTTTAGCACCATTTTGTCATATTGAACTTGAATATTAATTATGCTGGTGCTGAAAATAAAACCCTTGCAAATGTGTTTCTTTTTCAAAATCCTCAGAACATTTTCCTACCTCCCAATGATCACAATGCACATAATAGAAAAAGGCTTTGAAGGAAATAATGTTGAATGGCACTGCTGTCAATCAAACTCTAGGACACAAATGCTGGCCCCAGTGAAGTCAATTGGAGTTTTGTCACTGACTTCCATGGGAGCATGATTTGGTCCATCAAGTGATAGCTTACACAATTGAAATAGTTATTCATGTGTTTTTAAGTTCTATACAGAGAAAAAACAAACAAAGAACCCCAAACCCAACCACCATTCCAGGTCCTGCTTCTTATGGCATTCTCTCTCTCTGTGTATATTTTTATATATACACACACACATACACACAGAAGAGAGAGAGGGATTCAAGCCACAAAAATGTAGATTTGAATACTCCAGATTTTAGAGGAGGGAGGATATGTATTTGAAGTTTTCATTAATCTCATTACAAAGATGGACCATTCACAAAATTTGGATCTAGATCGAGGTTTGGCGCTGCTCTAAGCTGGAGTGCACTGACGTTGGAACAATTTGTATAGTGGGGGTGCTGAAAACCATTGAACAAAACTGTAAACCCTGTGTATGATGGAAAATATTTCAAGTTAGGGGGGTGCTGCCATACCCCCAGCATCCCTACTTCCAGCACCCCTGCCGGAGTGCTGTATTAGGTCCAGCTTCCCTACCCCTATCCTGTTGATTGAAAATGTTCACATGCCGTCAGGCTCATGCTTTAAAAAGCCTTTCCTCTCTCAAAACTGTTGTTTTTATGAGACAGTGTAAAAATAAAATGTCAGGTCAAGTCAGTTCCCAAAGTGAAAAGACTGGCACTGAGAATCACTCCAATAGCATCATCATTATCATGACTTCATGTTACAGCAACAAGAAGAAACAGCACAGGAGGGCATATTAAGTGATCCAGTTTTAACAGCACAAGGATGCCAGAAATGTTTAAATACATGGAGAACTCCTCAGGTGACTATGCTCAGTAACATAACTTGGGTCAGTCCAACTGGACCACAGCAGGAAATAGTTGCTCTGTAGGAGTTAATGACAAATTCCTACTGACCTCAAACAGATCAGGACCAGGCCTTTCCTGAACAAAATGGTTGAACAGCTTATGGTGTCTCCATCTAATACAATTGATCACTAAGCTAGAAAGGGGAGAGCAATATGGCAATCTAAAGACTGGCCTCTGAAAAATGTTACAAATATGTCAAAAGCCAGAATTAGTGTTCACTATCTAAATATACATACAAATATCAATTACATTGCCATTAGGTATATTAGAAATGCTAATGAATAAACTTCTAATTTTAAATAATTTTAAAGACTGTACACACATTTCCCCATTATTACACAGTACTTGCAGAAATTCCAAGACAACAAATCAAATTCTGTTCTCCATTTACACACATGTAACTCCACAGAAGTCAGTGGATTTGCATGCAGGTAAACAATGGCAGAGTTTGATCCAATGCCTTGAGTTATATTTTGGAGACAGGTTTTTCAAAAGTTGAAGGACCTTGAACTTCTACTACAAGAAACTTTGCTAGTGCTAAAAAAATCAACTGACTTACAAGTAGCATTCTATATTTCTAGATGATCACTGAACTATGGCAATATTTCACACATCTTGTTCTAGAGCAAAAAGAACGAGGAGTACTTGTGGCACCTTAGAGACAGGGGGGGAGGAATAGCTCAGTGGTTTCAGCATTGGCCTGCTAAACCCAGGGTTGTGAGTTCAATCCTTGAGGGGGCCATTTAGGGATCTGGGGCAAAAATTGGGGATTGGTCCTGCTTTGAGAAGGGGGTTGGACTAGATGACCTCCTGAGGTCCCTTCCAACCCTGATATTCTATGGTTCTATGACTAACAAATGTATTTAAACATAAGTAAATAAATAAACAAAGCTTATGCTCAAATAAATTTGTTAGTCTCTAAGGTGCCACAAGTACTCCTTGTTCTTTTTGCTGATACATACTAACACTGCTACCACTCTGAAACCTGTTCAAGAACAGTAAATAATAGGGAGTTTTTATTCCATAGAGCTACAATAAAATAATTTCTGAAGTTTAGCACAACCAGAATTTCTGGCTTTTGATTTCATAAACATTCTTTGCATTCACTGAGCTTGCTAGTGATTTGATAATAAAATTAACTCATAGACGTAAAGGTCCTGTACACAAACAAAACCTACCTGCAAACATAAAACAAAGAAATAGTGACCTTGTTTTACCTAGAGCTATGGTGCTTTCTGTTGATGAGTGGGGAAGGGAAGTTTATAAATCAGAAGTGCATGGATGTGCTTCTGTGTACATATACACTGTTTTAATATGATTTTAAACATTTTCAAAATATACAGATATATGTATATGTATGTGCATGTATGTGTAGTATATATGTATTTTACATCTCCAAATCAATGTTAACAAAAATGATCTAACATATGATGCCCCATATACAATCTACATCAAAATCAACTCCACAGAATATTCAAGGACAAGACCAGTAAAAATGCCAGCTAATAACTGCGGGACAAACATAGTGTGGTACTTAGCATCAGAAGTACTGTCGCAGCCAAGCAGTGGCCACAACATTTAGCTTTCTTCACAGTCTCACTGAGAATACTGTTGCTTTGGTAGAATTGTTTGACATTTATACATTGCTGAAAAAGGGAATGGAAGATTTGACGATAAAGACGATAATTTCCTCCATTTTAATGACTGCAAGGGCTGTGGAATGGCAGAAAGATGGTTTGTGAATGATGCCTTTTAATAGGCAACATTTTGGAAGATAAAAAGAAAACTTTGGACATCTCTTGGAAATATTTATTTCCCAACATTCACTCACTCAAATACTCTCTGCCCAATTTCTACATGTATGTAATTTATTCCACCATATTGCAGTCTTACCTCCTGTCTGAGTGATGACTTGAATGTCAGCAGAGAGGGGTCCATCCCCAACAGAAGTAAAAGCAAGAACCTTCACAGAATATGTCTTCTGTGGTACTAAATTTCCAATAGTGGTGATATGGCTGTCAGCCACATTGTGTTTCATCCAGCTGTTGACGTGTTGGGTGGGGTCCATGGTGTAATAAACTCTGTATCCTTGAATTTGGCCATTTGGTTCCTCAGGTTCTTCCCATTGTACTAAAATTGTAGTTGAGCTCAACATACGAGCCTGTACACTGCGAGGTGCACTAGATGGTGCTTGTTCTGAGGTCCTTGTTGACACTGGCTCACTGGGTGGGCCCCGTCCAATATTATTTACAGCAACTACCCTGAATTCATATTCTGAATATGGGCTTAGACCTGCAACACTGTAGCGCGTTGTAGCCACCCCATCAATTTCTTTATACGGTTCCTCAGAGTTTTTAGGTTTATGTTGGATTATGTAGTAAGAGACTGGCTCAGGGTTCCCAGAATCCCAAGTCAACGTTATGCTTGTTGCTGTGCTTTCCGTCACCACAGGAGTTCCTGGAGGTTTGGGTAAGGCTAAAAATAATACCATAAAATTAAGTTAATAAATAGTACATAGCAATCATTCTTTACTCTTAATGTGTGATATGAAATCAAACAAAGCAAATCATGACATGAAATGGGTTGAAATGTAGTTGATTTGGGCAGGAGCTACATCCCCTATTTAGAATTCAACTCTTTCATAGGAAATCCAATTGTTTAGTACTGTTATTTATTCCAGAAACTTAACAGAGAACACAGAAATATCTCATAACCCACATTAAAAAAGGTCTTCTGATATATGGCCCAATAATGATTTTTACCATAGATCCACTAAGCACCTGCACAAGAACAGCCATGAGAGAGAGAGCGTGCACTGTTAAGGCTTGATTTGCAGAGGTGTTGGATATCTTCAGTTTCTAATGAACTCAGCAGGAGTTGCAGACAACCAATAGCTCTGAAAATCAGCCATCAAGTTTTTAACCATTGCTGCTTTTGAAAAGTATACGGCCCTTGATTTAGCTAGAATGAAGGTAGCAAAACACAGTAATGAAATGAGAGGTTTGCTTATCTACTAATACTATTGCTGCCTGAATCGGTAGTTTATAATTTTAGTAATGCAGGAGTAGGCCAGATAGATGGACTAAATTCAAAGAACATTGCAAACAAGGACACGTTTTGAAGTGCAACTATACTATAAGGGCTGATCCTGTAAGGAATTGAACTGATCTCTGCCTGCAGTCAGTATGAGATTAGGGGAATCAACACATCATGGGGCATGCTCAGTACTTTGGTACTGGATCTTATGTACTGTGTAGTGAGTTTAGGCACATCCTTGAACTGTACCACCCCAGGAGGCCTTCCAGTCACAATTCTAGCTTCCTCCTTGCTCTGGATGGAAGTCAACATCAGCAGCTAACTATTACACACTTGCTTCAGTTGCATTGGCCAGTGAGTGGGGAGCAGAGCTAAGATTCTCCCCCTACCTCACTACGTTGTGTTTATGTATCCTGAAGAGGAAGTAAGTAGGTATACAGCACTTATTGCTGTGTGCCCGGATTCAAGGTCCAGGTAGACTATTCAGGGTTTTAAGGGGGTTGTTCTCATTTGCTTTTACTTTCTTGCATAGGCATGTACTCCAAGTCAAAAGTCGAGCCCTAAATAATTTTCTGTGGCTATTCTTAAAGCCTATTTTCCCTCCAAATCACTGCTTACTGCCACAGCTTTCCAGAATCTAAGAAGTCTGTTAAACAATTATCTGCAAAGACAATTATAGAACCAGTTTCACTTAGCTGCATAGTGAAGCACAAATGTATTGTAAATTGTGGAAAAGTGGGCACCATTAATTGTATGCATCTCTGTTACCTGTATTGCTTGTGCAGTGTCTACCCATGGTGAAAACACATCAGCCTACAAAAGTTTCCGCCCAAACCCTATGCTTCTGTTTCTTACTTTCTGTCCCATTCACACTGCAGTTTTGTTCATACAAAAAAAGAGAACTTGTTATTGCTAAGGAAAACTTGCTATTTGGACATGAGAAAATAACAAGGTTTGTTTTGGGGCTTCCTTTTCTCTTTCAACAAATGAGATTATGCATTGAGTAGGAGAATGCAGAGGGAGCTTTCACTGCCCAGGAAACATGCCCAGAAGTTTGCCATAGTCTAGATCTACATTTTCTTTTGGACTGCCCAATGAAATATTAGCATTAGCCAGGGGGTAGCTCTATCAGCAGGCACTGGGGCAGGACACAATAGTTGGCATTAAGAAGCAACAGAGTTGGCCCTGCTCTTAAAACCAGCCCTAAATCATTCTGCTCTGCACATATCTCAGGGCATCACCACTTGGGCATTTGAGTTGCAGAACCCCTGTGTGACATGGACGTAGGGTTACCATACGTCCAGGTTTTCTTGGACATGACCTTTTTTTTTTGTAGTCCACTCTCCGTCTGGGTGGATTTTTGAAATAAGGGTCAAAGTCTGGGGTTATTGCAGAGCAAACATTACAGCTCAGAATGAACCCCAATCAGTCTGCTTCCCAACTGGTCCCTCCCTGTATCCCCAGCTGATTGGTCCATTCGCCTGCAGCCCTGGTTCCCAGGTCTTTGAGGGGGCCCTGCAGGGAGATGCTGACTGACAGCTGGTGCTGCGTCCTGGGCTTGCAACAGCCGCCCCGCCACTGTGACAGCGAACAACACTGCCCCCCACCTCCACTGAATACTTCTGCCACAGGTATGCACTCCAGCATCCCCCAGTTACCCTTCCCAATACATATACACCTCTCCAGGACCCCCACTCTACCCCCCTCCAACACCTCCTTCTCCTCCAGCATCATCTGTTTGGGAACCTGAAATATGGTAATCCTACATGGAACCCCTTGGCAAAGGGTCCCCTGTTCTTTGCAAAAAAAACTCTCACTTCAGACCAGACAAACTCACACACCAAACACCTCTTAAAGACATTTGGCCATAAAGAGGAACATACAAGGTATCTACAGAGAGTTTGTAATTTGTCAAGATTCTTGATCATTGTGAGATGTACAGACAGGTAATATTTAAGGAATAATATATTAATATTGAAAATATGCTTTATGGACTTGGAGTAGAAATTAGTCATCAGGAGATACTGTGTCTTGGTGATGGCCCATGTGGGCAAGGGGGAGTTGTCACCCTGCCCCATTTGGCTGGTGATATAATGCAAAGCTCAATTGTTTAGCCATGTGCAATAGTAAGATTTTGATTGGTAAACCTTCAGAGGCAACTATCAATACCACTTGAAGATGAAAAATGAGCTTTACAACAAGGGGTTTGCCCTGTCTGTGATATAGAAACAAAAGGCTGTTTGCAGTATAATGCAGAGGAGGGAGAAGCACTATCCATTCACTGACGAAACCACCTGTGGATGGGAAGTGCTTTCATGAACATATGGATCTTGATTCTTGAGAAACCATCCAGTTGTGCAACAGACTGAACTTTGCAGGGTGTGGGGGAAATCTACTTTATTAGACTAGAAAAGATAACTATTGATAAGTATAGGCCCAGGTTTACAATTTATGACTTAATTTTGTATTGTAAATATTTACTTGCACCACCCTCTTTCATTTCTAGATGAAATTTTATTCTTTCCTAAATAAATCTGCTTTTGTTTTATTGTAAGTGCTCATAGCAGCAGTAGTTTAAGGTAAAACTGGGATACATGGTACCCTTGGGTGCAGAAGGTTTTCTGTGAGTAGTCAGTGTCAGGGCTGGATGTCACAGGAGAATAAATCAAAGGGACTCAGAAGAGAAGAGTGTGAGGGGGGATTTGATAGCAACTACCTGAAGGGGGGTTCCAAAGGATGAAGCTAGGCTGTTCTCAGTGGTGGCAGATGACAGAACAAGAAGCAGTGGTCTCAAGTTGCAGTGTGGGAGGTCTAGGTTGGATATTAGGAAACACTATTTTACTAGGAGAGTGGTGAAGCACTGGAATGGGTTACCTAGGGAGGTGGCGGAATCTCCATCCTTAGAAGTTTTTAAGGTCCGGCTTGACAAAGCCCTGGCTGGGATGATTTAGTTGGTGTTGGTCCTGCTTTGAGCAGGGGATTGGACAAGATGACCTCCTAAGGTCTCTTCCAACCTTAATATTCTATTATTTTAAGACAGACTTCCTCTCACTGGACACAGTAGGTAACAAAGTGAATTACAGTCCTGGGTGCCGAGCACAGTTACACCCTACACTACACACTTCTGCTACTTGGAGCCAGAATTTGGCCTAAAGCTAATACAGATCATCATCTTCTTTAAGGAAGTTATCAATTTTTAACAACTGTGTCAGAAAAACAAAGAACAAGTCATGTCTACATATACACAGATTATATATGTAAAGTACCTTTGACAGTTATCTGTGCTATTGCTTCTATAACACCAAGGGTGGACATAGCAACACAAGTGTAGTTTGCAGACTGCCTGACATCATTAAGCTCAAGGACATTCCTCCCTATTGGCATATCATCTTCGGGCGTCAGATCTTCAGCCCCCAGCATCCATTTCACATATGGCATTGGTGACCCCACGGCAACACAGGTGATGTTAACACTCCCTCCTGGCATGATCTCATGATTGGTAGGTGGGATAGAGAACCTTGGTGGGACCCGGCGAACTGGAACAAAACACAAAAAAAGTAATAACATATACAAAAAGGGAAAATGAGTTTTGCATATAGACTACATGAACTGTACAGACACAATTTAACATTTTAAACATGTTATTCCAATTTGCCAAAAAATAAAATATACAGACTACACAAGTATATTGTCCGCACACAAAGTAAATTATATTATATTTACTTGTTGATATCATTAGACACATTCATACAAAAGTTGATTCAGACCTACTAGGGGCCCACAATTGACTAACTATATACTAACAATACACAAACACCATGCAAAAGTTACACACACACACATATACATATATGCATGTAGTTTGTATGCATATATATATAGAGATATATATAATATGCACAGAAGAAAACTGGAGGGTTAACAGCATGCTTGAGTTGAGTACCAAAACCAACTTCAATGCTGCGTACTTCCAGTTGATGTGAATAAATGTGCTGGACCACATTGTCACATCACAGCCCTGAAACACATCACCTACAATACACTGAAAGTGCAATTTGATTTGCTTTCAGACTCAAAGTGGATGCAGCCTCAAGACCTCACACTAACACTGAAACAAACATAGAAAAATATATATAGTCACAGGAGAAGAAACAAGGCAAAACCAGTATGAGTACTGGATTTGGTCATGCAGGCAAGCAAATGACAGAATCTGTAGAGAATCATGCTCAGGAAAATGTTGGAGAATCAAAATTACAGAAAGAAACAAAACTGCTAAAACCAAAAAGGAAAACTTATTAGGAGAAAGAATAAAACTAAAAACTGGGGGTTGGATGGGTTGACAGAAACAGGAATTTAAAGGAGGATAGGGTTGGAGGGAGGAGGATATTAGATTAAGCTCAGGTTGTTATGAAGCATCTATTAGGTGGGGCCACTGGGGAAAGAGCAGAACATTTAACATTCAGGATTCTACTGTGTTTGCATGTAAGGAAAGCAAAGTAAACTACTAGGATTAGTCATATTAGAGGTTTTCTATATTCAAAATGTGGAGCAGCTGATTGAAAACACATAGCAGGATATCGCATTAACAGAATAGTTAATAGTTAAGCAAACACAACACCGAGAAAAAATTACCAGGCAACAATAAATCAGTGTTCCTGCTTCAGATATTCTCTGTGTGTGCACATATGTGTGTAGGAGGAGGCAGAGGGAGAAGTGGCAGAGAGGTAGGTTTGTATTTAGGCCTTTAATTGGACAAAGTACTCTGCACTGTATTTATTTGAGGTTGATGAACCAGAAGCTAATCGTAAAACATTATTTTTAATCAGCAAAAAACAAAAAATAAAATAAGGCACTATGAGTAACAGAATAAACATTGTATTAGTTTGAAACCTTTCTGCTGGATTTAGTTAAATTTTGGTGAACTACTATTGACTCAAGAGGGACTTACTGCGATGGCCTCGTGAGTGAATGACAGGCATGGGGAAACAAGCAAATGGCATAACATGCCTTCAGCAGCCAATTCAGAGGCCACACAAAGCAAGAAGCAGGCAATGTGGAATTTGTAGTATCAAACAGAATTGTTTTAAACAGAGGGGAGTTTAGTTTTCATGCTTGGGCTGCTTAGAGAAGCAATTGCAGGGAAATCATTCTTGAACAGCAGGCATCAATATAAACAAGAAATTAAAGGAAAAGAAAAAAGCAGGAACACTGACCAAGTTTACCAAACCTTAGTGTTAAAAGTTACAGGTTGCCATGCACCCAAGTTCATTCTCATCATGCACAACAGTTAGACATTTGCACGCATCAAAAGCCATGACCAGGGCATTCTCTGCTTAAACATAACGTTAACTTAAAAAAGGCCACAATGCAGCTACATTCATTTCATTTGTATTCTTTGTTATTGGTTTAATTAATAGTTTTGTAAGGTGGGTAAAAAGTAAAAAACACACCAACCTTCTCGCAGCTCTGAGGGATGTAGGGGGTTTGATGCAGAACACAATGAAATGAGGAAAGGAGAAAAACAAGGGAAACACAGAGAGAGTAAAAAGGCCATATCAAGGCTTTCAACTGCTACTTGAACATCTTTATTTGCTCTAATTAAACCTTCCTATGTCAGCTTGAAAAGTTAGCAATTTCTCGCCGCTATTACGGTGTTAGAAACAATAGCTAGCATTATTTTGAAATTTTCCTTTGGATAAAAAAGGCACACATGCTTCATGCAGTACAGGAAAGTCAGTATTTTTCTGAGGGAGGGAAAAAGGATCAAACAACTTTCTAAGGATGCCATGAAACTTTTCTTGGGCCAAAAAACCACCCAAAACAAAACAAAAAAGAAAATAAAACAGTTGATTGAAACATTATTTCTCACAAAAATTTCAAGATCAAGCTAGATATTTTTGGTAAGATCACCCACACTACAGTAACGAGCTTAAAGCTGTTTCAGCTTTCACACATATTTTCCGCACCCCCTTAGTTTGTAGACATATATATATATATATATATTATAGGTATTGAAGCATAGGCTTTATATTGTACAGAAAGCTACATGAACCAGCTGTTGGAAATACTGTCAAAGAGGAACCACTTCTTTCTGTTTGAAATCAAAAGAACACTTTCACAGATTTTAAAATTAATCATTTCTATTACAGTACAGGGAAATATGAATGTATCTTCATAATTCATACCTGTCATATAGACAAGCAATTAATTTTTAAAGTACAGTCAGCTTCATTACTGCAGTGGCAGGGATTACACTTTTCTGATAATGTTTAAATAAAAAAAAATATATATATATATATGTGTGTGTGTGTGTGTGCGTGCATGTGTTTATACCCCCCCCACATGATAGATAGATAGATAGATATAGATGTGTGTGTGTAAAGAAGATATAAAAAAGGAAGAAGAATATACAATTGTGCTCTGCATATATTATTTTAAAGTTTGAAGCTTTTCCTTTGTAACCCAGCAGCAGAGGTTATGTAGACATACACCCCATTGCCTTGGAGTTATACCCAGAGCTGATTAGTAGCATACCAAGCAACTACCTCAGGAGTTTGAAAAGAAAACACAAAAGAAAGAAACAAAACAAAATAATAATAATAAAAAAAAATGCAAAGCACGGGTCTAAATCAATGCAGGAAAAATAGAAGCCAAGATGTAAAAGTGTAAATATACTTACAAACCTTAAGTCACAGGATAGATTGAACTCAAGAGTGCTTTTTAAAAAAATCCCTGTCCTCTAGAGTCTAAACTTTTAAAACATATTTAGTTACTGTTACTTTTACCATAGCAGTTTGTTTATTACTAAGTTAACTGCACAGATCCTGAGAGTATCTCAACACCCCCTGAGCCTGAATGAAGAGTGGATGCCAGGGTTATGTCATTCCTACCTCTGACATATAGATTGGCAGGGGCAGAATAGCGTGTACCCGCACTGTTGGTTGCAACACACTCATATTTGCCTTGGTCAGATTCTTCACTCAGTTCAATTTGGAGGGCACCTGTATGAATATAAAATATATAGCCAAAGACATGGTCAGAGAAGGTTTTCTAGATCCATAATTATACACCGCTTAACAATACGAAAAGCCCTGTATGCGAAGGTCCACTCAACGTCGGTTCATTTTCTTGCTAAGGTGCACAGACAGAAAATGATGCGATGAAAAAAACAAAGATTATTTTTTTCACATCATCAGTGCTAGCACAGGAAACAATTTGCATTTGACAGAAAAAATCACTTTTTAAACAATACTTTTTTTCCCCCTCGACCATTAAAATGAAGATGGGTGAGACTGCTTCAAGGAAGTATGGCTTTTAAATAAAAGAAAAGAGATTAAGTTGTTGGGTTGTTCTATTTTTCTGAGTTTCTTTATTTTTTGTAACAAAAGTAGTGGAAAAGGTGGTACTCTCAAAAAAGACAGGACAGGTTTCAAGAAAGTCTTCTGCTGAAGAAAGCCAAAAATGTGCAGCAAGAACAAAAAAGCTGCTTAAAGTGTTAAAAAAAAAAAGAAACTGCATTAGTCATTCATAATTATCAAAATATTCTCTTAAAGAAATAAAACTCCCTTAAGACATGCAGATTGGTAAGAAAAGAAAGACGGTTTGCCACAACTTACAATCTTTTAGTACGTTTGCTGAAAAACAAAGAGCAGTTGAATTAGAAGACAAAAAAAAGTTTAAAAGCATGGTCTATGCCAACAAGGAAGAACCAACCAACCACTGCTGAGGACCTCAGGAGGGCCCCCCCTAAGACACCCATCAAAATCCACGAGTGGGATTAGCAGTGTGGTGTCACAAAACCCAAGAAAAATACAAAACAAGAATTATAAAAGAAGTGAACATTTTTTGTCAAAGTATCAAAAACCAGCAATACCATACACCACCAAGAAAGACGACTCATTAACCTTTCATTTCCAAAGCCTGAAGATCAGAAGACCCAAAAATCCAGAGATGGGGTAAATCCAAGAAAAACAAAAAAACAAAAAACAACAAGGAAAAAAAAAGCATTGCTGTAATTTCGTAGGGGGGGAAAAACATTTTCAACTTTATGAAGTTAAAAGAAAAAAAGAATTGGAGAACAACAAAAACAAAAAACCTTTTTTGAAAGATAAAGACAAAAAGAAGATATTCCATGTTGTCTTCTGCATGTCTGCAACTGTTCTCCAGACCACCTTGCCTTTGGTCCAGAACAAGAACAGCTAAGGAAGAAAAAAAATGATCTTTTTTTTTTTGTTCTAGTTGAACAAAAAAAAAAAAAAAAGAAAGAGAAAAGAAAAAAAGAAGACGAAGAAGAAGAAGAAGAAAAAACAAAAAAGAAAAAAAGAGGGACAAATGGTACGCTGTGACTGGGCTATGGCCAAAAGACCTGGATATGCTTCCTTTGAAGCATATCACAAATTAAATATATCTTTTTCAAAAATGAAGAAACAAAATAAGGGAAAGGAAAAGGGAAGTGGAAATAAAGGTCACAACATGAGAATCACTGATCATAACCAAACAGAATAAAGGAAAAAATAAAGATGATGGACATTTCTGTGTTGTTGTTTTTTAACAGGACAAAGATGAGAAGGATGAAAGGACAGAAAGAATGAGTAAGATCATTCTGTGAACGTTAGTTCAGCACTCTTACCTCTTATTGGTGTACCACCTGGGTGGATAATATGAATGCAAATAAGATTAGAAAGAAGAAGCATTAGTACGAGAAGAAGGAGGCTAGGGCTTTGGAAGAAGAATCAAATTAGATTTACAGAATTAAATAAGGTCTTAAAAAAACTTGAATTACTATACTTTTAAAACAGGAATATATTAGATAGTATTATTAGATTATAAAAGCAAGTTGCACTGTACCACAAAGGGCAAAGGCCACAAAAAGCAGCATTGCCACTCTCAGAGAAGCATCTGAGTTCTTAAGTGTTTGGTTATAAAGGGTTAGAAATATATCGTATATGCCTCACATCCTTAAAGAAATACTTTACAATAATGTATTTAATACATAGTTTAGGAAAATATTGGATATTCTATTTAAGGGTGTGTATATATATATATATTCTCTATATATATATAGATAGAGAGAGAGAGAGAGGATACACTGAAGTCTATCTGGAAACAAATACTGCAGTTTAAGTTGGATTATGGCATTCACTGCACTCTATGTGATACTTGTGTACTGTTTCTTCTAGACAGGTGTTGCTATGATCGATACAACATTTCTGTGGAGGTGTGTGTGTGCGCCACTACGGAGATCTGGTGACTACACTGACTGTTAGTAAAATGCATGCCATGCATTTTAAGAATAATAATCATCATAGTAATATAATAATAATATTCTGAATATGGAAATTAGTGGGGGTGAAGTGCGCTTCAGAACTAAGCACTTACCAATAGATTCTGGAGATTTAAATACGGAGAGAAGAAAGACAGCATAAAAATATTATTATATTCCTTATAATTTGGCACAAAGTTTTCAGTTAAAACTTTATATACTAAATAATCTACGTCACATGTGAAAATTAATTCTTAATTTACATTAACAGTAGGTTAATTTACACAGTTCTGCTGACAACAAGCAAAGAGTCAGTTAACAAGACGATTTAACATCACAGGACAGGTCAAAAGCTGAGAATTCTGGGAAGACAGGTGATTAAACAACTTAGATTCTACAGCAATATCACTATCATTGCCAAGGCAAAAGGCTTATTATCGCCCCATTATATTATTTGGGGATAAGCTTTAAACTTAATGAATTTAGAGTTATCTTTTTTTTTTTAAATCTAACGAGAGCAAAAGAATAAACTAAGGTGGAAAGGGTGGGGGGTGAAAGGACTATTAGGGAAGTGCAACGGGCAAAGAGAGAGAAGCAAAAGCTGGAGTCTACACCAAAAGCAGGCTTCTGTAGATCCAGAAATTGTAGGATTCAGAAAGCTTTAGCGTGGGCGCGCACTACTGTGGCTAAATGTGTTGGAAAAATGCTCAGCCAGCAAAAAGCCCTTTTTTCATAGGTTACCCAAGGACTTTTTTTACCCACCCACCCTTTTTTCTAAAGGTATGGTTACACATGGGAAAAAGTATTGTGTTTTATGTATTAGTGAGAGGAAAGAAGTTGTGTCAAAACTGGCTAATCTTTGGTGGCTTCAAATGTGGAAAAGACAGCACAAAACACACTTTTTATTGAATATTTTTAGTGTCTAAATATGAAAGTTTTGGTTTTGATGAATATAACCATTGGCACTCCTTGAAAGTTCTGAATGAAGTCCAATGTTGAAATAAATTTGTGGGGAAAAAAAAGGAAAGAAAGAAAGAAAGAGGAGAAAATGGATCCGTCAAATACTGCGGAAAAGCAGTAAAGAAAAAAAATATCAAAAATACAGTCACAGCAGTGAGCAATGTGGAGTGAACAGAAGCTGCAAAACACACACACACACACACACACACACAGACGGACTCGGGAACAGGCTATGACAGCATCACAGACATGGACAACACACTCAGTAACACAGAAAAGAGAAGAGGAAGAGAAATTTTTACCTATAAATAAATAAAAAAATAGTGTGAGAGAACAACTCTGGGCGTTAGTGGAAACAGTAACGAGACCCTACCTGATCGTAATTGTTTGATACGTCCATTGTTGTTGCTTGTGTCAACAGGTAAGAAATCTTTGAACCAAGTTATTTCAGGATCAGGATTGCCGCTGGCTGCACATAACATAGTGGCTGTGCGAGTGCGTTCGACCACCTTCAACTGGGGGCCCATATCAATGGTGGGAAAACCACGAGGAATTTGATCCTCTGAAAAGGAAAAAAAGTCTGGTTTTATAACAATCTTTCACATTTGTTATATAAAAACTCATACGTGTACAACATACAGGCCCAGATTCATAGCCACAGCTCCAGCTGCTTTGCATTGAAGTGGCAGCTAAGGTCTTCCAGAGTAGAAGGGGGTGAAGCAGAGAGTCATGCACTCCACGTGATCCTCAGATGCTGTAGTGGCTCCTATGGGACCACAGCAGCCAGCATAACTAAGAGCAGCTCCCACTTGAGCTGTTCTATATTATGCCAGGTGTTGTCAGCCTAGAATCAGAGGAGCATAAAGGTGGCTCAGAGACAGCTTTCCATCAGATATACTCTGTCTCAACTTGGCATAGCTGAGGATCTGGCCCACTATGTATTATGCACATTCTTTAAACACCCATTCATCTGTGCAAGGTGAGGCATTATCATACCAACACTGTTCCTCTTGAAGTGTCCTCTTTAATGTATGCAGAATGTTGACTAGTGGTTAGGGCATTAGCCTGGGACCTGGAAGACCCACGTTCAATTTCCTCCTTTGCCTGTGAGTTTGGGCAATTAATTTTGACGCTGTTCCTTTGATTGCTGTTCAATTCCTCATATGTAAAATAGCAATAATAGCACTTTACTACCTCAGAGGAGTGTTATGGGGTTGAATACATTAAAATATTTATCAGGAGCTCAGGTACTGTAGCTAGGATAGATACATAGAATAATCATTATGATTTTGAATGTATATTTATAGTATCTTTCATACAAAGCACTCAGATACCACGGTAATGGGCATGGTGTATAAAAACCTAGGGTTGAAACCCTGGTCCTACTAAAGTGAATGACAAAACTTCTGCTGACTTCAGTGGGGCCAGGATTCCACTCTGCATACACAGATCCTAGGGGAATTTTATGAAGTTTATTACACCTTAAAGATTGCCTAAGATGGTGGTGCTTAAGCCCTGGTCTACACTGGGGTGGGGGGAGGGGTGATCTAAGTTACGCAACTTCAGCTACGTGAATAACCTAGCTGAAGTCAACGTACTTAAATCGACTTACCGTGGTGTCTTCACTGCGGTAAGTAGACTGCTGCCGCTTCCCCGTCGACTCTGCCTGCGCCTCTCGTGGCAATGGAGTACAGGAGTCAATGGGAGAGCGCTCGGGGGTCGATTTATCACGTCTAGACTAGATGCGATAAATCTATCCCCGCTGGATCGATCACTGCCTGCTGATCCGGTGGGTAGTGAAGACATACCCTGAGTCTGTATTAGGTTAAGGCTATGGTTTGGGGTTCAAGTTCAAAGCTGAATCAGAACTAGAGTAAGATTTGGATTCAATGGTGCTGAAATCTCATGAGCTGTTCTTGAAGGAATCTGTCTAGATTTCTATCCAAAATAGAGCAAATCTCATGAGGCCAATCATAAGATTGCAGCTATACCCAAACCTAAAATAGAAAGGACCAAATGTGTGAGGAGAGATTAACTAGCAGGGATTTTATTATGGACCCTGAGCCCTCTGAAATCTGAGAAAGTTCACATTCCATGTTGTGGATTTGGCTCCAGTTCATCTGTAATATATATTAATTGCTTTTCCCACTTCTGGGGTGGAACACAAAAACTATTTAATACGACACAGCTAAGCTGTATACCAGTAGTTGAGCATAACTAATTTAACATGCTTGGAGAAGTTAAATAGATAATATGTTATAATCCAAACAGGAATTTACTTATCTTACAAAAAGTACTGTTGGATCAGGATTGCAGTTTTACATATCAATCAAATGACAGCATCTTCAACATTGCCTCTCTACTAAGGGCGTCATCCTAAAATGTACTGAACATCTTCAATTTCCAGTGAAGTCTGGGAGTTGTAGTTGTTCAGCACACCTCAGGAGAAGACACTAAGAAAGTAGAATACCACCTGCTGAATCATTAACATTACTTTTTGTAGCACTTGGCCTTTCCCTATAGATTTCCAATCTAAGAAGTGACTTGGAATAATCAAAACTGATGAAATCACACCTTAAATTAGTAAATCTGCCATCGTTTCCTTAAATTAGTAAATCTGCCACTGTCCTTTAAACAAAGGACACATGCTGTAAGATGCTCTTTCTGTCTGTGGTCTCGTATCCTGTGCCTAAACTCTGAATTCTTTGGGGCAGGGACTGACTTTTATTATGCAGCTATTATGCATAGCACAATGAGGCGCTGCTCCCTGATTGGGGCCCCTTATGCACTACTGAAATACAAACAAATAAAATAATAATAATAGGGCTGTTGATTAATCACAATTAACTCACGTGATTAAATGTAAAAAAATTAATCACGATTAAAAACATTAATCGTGATTAATCACAGTTTTAATCACACTGTTAAATAGAATACCAATTGAAATTTGTTACATATTTTTCTACATTTCCAAATATATTGATTTCAATTACAACACAGGAGATAAAGTGTACAGTGCTCACTTTATATTGTTATTTTTATTACAAATATTTACACAGTAAAAATGACAAACAAAAGAAATAGTATTTTTCAATCCATTTCATACAAGTACTGAAGTGCAATCTCTTTATTGTGAAAGTGCAACTTACAAATGTAGATTTTTTGTTACATAACTGCACTCCATAATAAAACAATGTAAAAACTTCAGAGCCTACAAGTCCACTCAGTCCTACTTCTTGTTCAGCCAATCCCTAAGAGAAACAAGTTTGTTTACATTTACTGGAGATAATGCTGCCTGCTTCTTATTTACAATGTCACCTGTAAGTGAGAACAGGTGTTTGCATAGCACTTTTGTAGCTGGCATTGCAAGGTATTTACGTGCCAGATATGGTAAACACTCATACGCCTCTTCATGCTTTGACCACCATTTCAGAGGACATGCTTCCATGCTGATGATGCATGTTAAAGAAAAAATGTGTTAATTAAATTTGTGACTGAACTCCTTAGAGGAGAATTGTATGTCCTGCTCCATGCTTTTACCCGCATTCTGCCATATATTTTGTATTTTGGTAGTCGCAGATGATGACCCAGCATATGTTGTTTGATTTAAGAATACTGTGACAAAGTTCCTGCTCTACCTTGGTGGGTCTTGCACTTATTGGCGGATTTGCTCGCCTTGGAGCTTCACGGCAGCCCTCAGCTTGGCCGTTTTTCTGAATTCACAGTCCAGGTCGACTCCTCCTGTGTCTGACCAGGAGTTGGGAGGATTTCAGGGGAACCCGGGCCCGCCCTCTACTCCGGGTTCCAGCCCCGGGCCCTGTGGAAGGCAGCTGTCTAGAGTGCCTCCTGGAACAGCTGTGCGACAGCTACAGCTCCCTGGGCTACTTCCCCACGGCCTCCTCCCAACACCTTCTTTATCCTCACCAAAGGACATTTCTCCTGGTGTCTGATAATGCTTGTACACCTCAGTCCTCCAACAGTCAGCATTCTCACTCTCAGCTCCTAGTGCCTCTTGCTCCCAGCTCCTCACATGCACACCACAAACTGAAGTGAGCTCCTTTTTAAAACCCAGGTGCCCTGATTAGCCTGCCTTAATTGATTCTAGCAGCTTCTTGATTGGCTGCAGGTGTTCTAATCAGCCTGTCTTAATTGTCTCCAGAAGGTTCCTGATTGTTCTGGAACCTTCCCTGTTACCTTACCTAGGAAAAAGGGACCTACTTAGCCTGGGGCTAATATATCTGCCTTCTATTACTCTCCCGTAGCCATCTAGCCTGACCCTGTCACAATCTTTAACTTCAGATTTGACAAAACACAAAGATAGCTACAGCACTAGACCCAAGGTTTAAGAATCTGAAGTGCCATCCAAAATCTGAGAGGGATGAGGTGCGGAGCATGCTTTCAGAAGTCTTAAAAGAGCAACATTCCAATGCAGAAACTACAAAACCCGAACCACCAAAAAAGGAAATCAACCTTCTGTTGGTGGCATCTGACTCAGATGATGAAAATGAACATGCGTCGGTCCGCACTGCTTTGGAATGTTATTGAGCAAAACCAGTCCTCAGGTTGGATGCATGTCCTCTGGAATGTTGGCTGAAGCATGAAGGGACATATGAATATTTAGCACATCTGGCATGTAAATAACTTGCGACACCGGCTAGAACAATGCCATGAAAACGCCTGTTCTCACTTTCAGGTGACATTGTAAACAAGAAGTGGGCACCATTATCTCCTGCAAATGTAAACAAACTTGTTTCTCTTAGGGATTGGCTGAACAAGTAGGACAAGTGGACGTGTAGACTCTAAAGTTTTACATTGTTTTATTTTTGAATGCAGTTTTTTTTGTACATAATTCTACATTTGTAAGTTCAACTTTCAGAATAAAGAGAGTGCACTACAGTATTTGTATTAGGTGAACTAAAAATACTATTTTTTTCTTTGCAGTGCAAAATATTTGTAATAAAAATAAATACAAAGTGAGAACTGTACACTTTGTATTCTGTGTTGTAATTGAAATCAATACATTTGAAAATATAGAAAATATCAAAAAATATTTAAATAAATGGTATTCTATTATTTTTTAACAGCGCGATTAATGGTGATACATTTTTTTAGTTGCTTGACAGCCCTAAATAATAATAAATAAGGTTCAGAGTGTGAGCCAGTTTTTGAGCTTCATATAGCTGTGTTGTTTTGTTTTGGTGTTTTTTGCAAGTTCTATGAACTCATTCCTTCCCTGTGGGTGAAATTCAACCCTGTGTAGAGCCCTATGTACCACTTAAGTTCCATTTCAGGCATCACTATAAGTCTTAGGAGGGACGTAAGTGATACACATACATTGTGTTGGGTCTCTGCACGGCAGTGAATTTCAGTTGAAGAGTATGTGCTAATATCAGTGTGTAGAAATGGGGTTTTCATCTGAGTGTTTTGTGGGGTGTTAGGAGATAGAAGGTAGAGATTTCAAAGGAAGCTATGTGAGTTAGTCACCCCTTGAAGTTACATGGGAGTTGGATGCCAACTTCCTTGGGTTCCTTAAAACCCCAACTGGAATGTATTATATAAACAGCAATGAAACACACAGGTTTCTAGGTGCCTGATAGTCTAGGAGGTAACACTGGAAACATAGTAGGGACAGAGAATACCTGACAAATCAGGCTATGTTAATTATAATAATCTTTTGGAATTACATCAGCTTGTTCTTTACTGTGGTAAAGGTTTAACAGATGTTTTTACAATTATAGAGCTGCTCTTTGTCTCAAAAAGAAAAGTGAAAAAAAATCAATAGCTACTATATAATACATGCTTTATTATCAAATGCCGTGCTTGGCAGCTATTGACGTGTAATTTTTTACGAGACTAAAATAATTTATTAGGAATTGTCCAATGTTAACTACATTGCTTTCTTTGTACAAAAATTGTGTGATCTTTTTAAGTAATTTCAGTAAAGCTTTCAGAGCCTTTTGAAAAACTTACATCTGGTTATCCTTGAATACCTGACAAATCTTCGCATTCTCCAGTGACAGATATCTCCCTAGGGCTATTTAATCACTGGAATCATGAATACATATAAATATTGCTCTGGTACAGTAGTCACTATTCTCCTGCAAGTTTCCATCTCTCTTCAGAGCCAATATCTCCACCAATCAGCAATGAGTGTCAAAGGCTTACAGTGCTGAGGCACTTGCTATAGGCTCTTACCAAAGAAAACTAAATTTAATAATTATTTATCAGATGTGAAGCCTTTACCTTGGGAATAACTGACAAGGTTTGACTTGTGCAATGCAGAAAGCACTCTAATGCATTTGCATGACCTTTCTGTTCCTTCTTGGCTCATAAAGAACACTCCAGAGCCGCTTTTTCATATACACAAGTGCACAACAAAGATAATCTATCTTGCATATTAATAGGATGGAGTATGTAAAGAGCTTTCTTTTCTTATTTTTAATAAGGGTAATTAAATTCCATCCATCCCCCTTATGCACAGAACCTCTTTGAATGCACTGTCTTCATTAAATTTTCATGAGAAACATCACAATGTAACAGATTCGAATAGCCAGAGCTGTTATACTTTGACAGTTGTGGCTTGTTTCCAATCTGGCTGTGAGGTATTTGGCAATAAAACCCAGTATTCAACATAAAACGGACTGGGGAAATAATGAAATTTCTAATTGGAATGCTTATCTCAGTGGGTGTAGTTCATAAGATGTTAATTGCTTTTTTCTTCTCTAAATTTATTATTGATTTGTATAAAACTGTCTTTCCAGTTTGATGACATCAAGTTTGATAGATCATCCATTGTGCTATGTTGTAGAACTGAGAATCAAATCAACGAATGACTGTTAGCCAACATAAACTTTTACATAAAAAGTAGCTATTACAAATTATCAATATATTAGTCGTTTTAAACATCAACATGAGGTGCAAAGAAAAAGTATTTTATCCAGTTCATTACTGTGCTCATTAAGCTTTAAACTGTAGTTTCATATTAATATTCAATCATACTGAATTAGCTCCTAATTCATCAACAATTTAAATCACACTTGACCTTCACAAAGCCATTTGGCACTGTCATTTTGAGAGGCCATTATAGGGCAGATTACTATGTCCTCATGCTTAGTAAGTCACATAAGTAATACAGATTTTGTTTAGGATGACAGGTGCAATAAATCTGGAAATGCAGTTCATTCTTTGAATTTTGTGGAGGACAGACCTCAATATTGATGCAAAATATTAGTAACATTATTAAAATTTATTATTATTATTAGGTCATTATAAACTTGTTAGCATCTTTACTGAACAATAAGATATAACTACAAGTATGTCATAGGATGCTTGAAAATATTACAATATCTGTGTATGATTTAGTTAGTTATGTTATAAAATATTCAGGTTGATTGAAGAAATTGCAGGTGGTTTCTGCTTTCTGTGCCCAAGGACAAGTAAATGTCAGGAAGATAACCCCACCTTAGCCATAAAGCCACGTTTATTACCCTTGTTTTATCTAGACCAGAACATCTCCCTCTGTATAAGATACTGGTCTGGTACAAATGTAACCCTTATCTCAAGAAAACAAACCATGTAAAACATTCACGTTTTAGGAAAAGACCTGCTTGTGAAAAGGGACTGTGCTAGCAGAGCAATAAATCTAGGTGTAGAGTGTGCTTTTCACCTACCCAGAAAAACTTCCCAATAAACCTACACAAAGAATTCTAGAAATATCCTTGTTGAAACATCATTCAGAAAAGCCTCTACAAAAAACATGTATTGTTGGAAATGTTTTAAACCTTTTTCTTTATTTCTTCTATATTGAGATGTCAAACACCTTTGTGAAATGTGTACTTGCAAATATGTTAGCTAAATGCATAGCTCCTAAGATAACTGCTGTATAAATGAAACCATGTAAATGGTAAAATTCTTTATATGCCAATGTCATAAATATAAAGGGAACGGTAAACACCTTTAAAATCCCTCCTGGCCAGAGGAAAAACCCTTTTACCGGTAAAGGGTTAAGAAGCTAGGATAACCTCGCTGGCACCTGACCAAAATGACCAATGAGGAGACAAGATACTTTCAAAAGCTGGAGGGGGAGGGGGGGGAGAAACAAAGGCTCTCTCTCTCTGTGTGATGCTTTTGCCGGGGACAGAACAGGAATGGAGTCTTAGAACTTAGTAAGTAATCTAGCTAGATATGCGTTAGATTCTGTTTTCTTTAAATAGCTGAGAAAATAAGCTGTGCTGAATGGAATGTTGATTCCTGTTTTTGTGTCTTTTTGTAACTTAAGGTTTTGCCTAGAGGGATTCTCTTATGTTTTGAATCTAATTACCCTGTAAGGGATTTACCATCCTGATTTTACAGAGGTGATTCTTTTTACTTTTTCTTCTATTAAAATTCTTCTTTTAAGAAACTGAATGCTTTTTCATTGTTCTTAAGATCCAAGGGTTTGGGTCTGTGGTCACCTATGCAAATTGGTGAGGATTTTTATCAAACCGTCCCCAGGAAAGGGGGTGTAAGATTTGGGAGGATTTTTGGGGGCAAGACGTTTCCAAACGGACTCGTTCCCAGTAACCGGAGTTAGACGTTTGGTGGTGGCAGCGAAAGTCCAAGGGCAAAAGGTAAAATAGTTTGTACCTTTGGGAAGTTTTAACCTAAGCTGCTAAAAGTAAGCTTTGGAGGTTTTCATGCAGGTCTCCACATCTGTACCTAGAGTTCAGAGTGGGGAAGGAACCTTGACAACCAACATGGAATCTAATGATCTTGTTAAACTAATTACTAATGTAAGAAGCTATTTAAATATAGAATATTTAAATTAATGGAGAATTAATTAATTATTAGCTATGCTCATGGAACTCCCTCACCCAACTAAGGAAGACAAAAAGAATCATCCTTCTAAAATCGGTTATAAAGGATCAACAATGTTGTTAACAACAATTTAAACTAAGAGTACTTTAATTTAAAAATATTGTTATGAGACTAAAATATTTTAGTTTAAAAATAGGAATGTTCAGACTTTTTGAAAACAATTTCATTTCCTATTGGACTTTAATAAAATTAAAGGAATATCTCAGAAAATAAATGTTAAACTCTAACTTTAAAAGGTTACCTAGGTTTTCTCAATATAAGAACAAAGGCAATTGCAAATACTGCATGTTCATTAAACACACTGCATATTTAGAAGCTGAAGGTGTCATCTAAGCCAACCCTATAGACTTTGAGCCAATAAAAAGTGACAGCAACCAGCTCTGATCTAAACAAGTCTAAAAGAGGTGTTTTCATAATTTCATGGAAATAGGAAGGAAAACAATACAAAAAAAAAAACCCTCTGAAGTGAACACTCCTCACATACACAACCTTTGCTACACAGCATACATAGCAAGCATTCCACAACTCATCCTGTCCATCTTTAGAAGCAGGCTACTGCAAACAGCTAAGAAGAACTGAGAAGACAAGAAGAAACCAACCCAAGGAAAACTGCCCCAAAATTTTAAAATGGATTTGAGCGAGAAAGTTAACTAAAAGATTACCAAGGGATTAAATTTAAAAAGTCTTGTAATAATTTTTTGGGACATGGAAATGCTGTTGAAACTTAAAATATTTACTATTTTCCTGTGAATGACCACATGGTTAGACCATGTGTTCCTGGAGAGGAGACAGTGGCTACATTTTGATAAACAAAGAAATAGTGGGATTTAATTGGATATTCGATTCTTCATATCTGTAGTTGTCTTGTTTTAAGACAGATGCTTAAATGTAAATGCTTTTTCGAAGTAACTGACAAATATTTTCTTCAATTTCATAGGATTTAGTTAAGATTTCTTACTTTGCTCAAGTATAAACTGTATTGTTATTACTAGTAACTAACAGGACACATTTTTCCTTAAACAAAATTATTTTGCCCATTTGCAAAATTTCGTAGTTACTGGTTTATTGATAATTTTGGGGAAAAAAGACCTTTGTTTCAATTTACCAAGAGAAAAATGCCAAACCAAAGGCGGGTCCACTTATAGAAGCTCTCTACAGAAAAAAAAAACATACAAAAGAAAATGTATTCTGTCACATGTGTTGTTTTGTTTAATGTTTTCTTTTCCTTCAGCAATAAAAGAGCCATGGTTAATAACTGTCATTATTTTGCTTAGTCTCAATCACGGTGTTTCCTGAAGTATGGAAAAGAATCCCTGTGACTAAAATTGTGAAAGGCATACCTCTGAGCTGGCAATAAGAGATACTGTTAGTAAGAGCTGGCCTGCCATTTTTTGTTTCTCTGGACTAAATATTTTTAGTAATTTAAAAAATATAATGACTTTGTGCCCAACAATTTAAAATTACCCCTTTTTAACCCATAATTTCTTAGGTATCTTAAAAGTCTAAGCTGATTTTAGACTACACATTCCATTATAGTTCAGAAAATGGTGTTAATATAACTTCTAATTACTGAAAGAGTTCTATACATGAACTGTTCACTGAATATAGGACATGAACAATATAAAGAGCATTTACAAAGGTTGTTCATATATATAGTGCCCACCTTTAAATAAGGGAAGAATGGGAACCTGGGGAACTACAGCCTCACCTCAGTCCCTAGAAAAATCATGGAGCAGGTCCTCAAGGAACCATTTTGAAGTACTTGGAGGAGAGGAAGGTGATCAGGAACAGTGAACATGGATTCACCAAGGGCAAGTCATGCCTGACCAACCTGATTGCCTTCTGTGATGAGATAACTGGCTCTCTGGATATGGGGAAAGCAGTGGACGTGATATATCTGGACTTTAGCAAAGCTTTTGATACAGTCTCCCGCAGTATTCTTGCCAGCAAGTTAAAAAAAGTATGGATTGGATGAATGAACTATAAGGTGGATAGAAAGCTGGCTAGATTGTCGGGCTCAACAGGTAGTGATCAACGGCTCGATGTCTAGTTGGCAGCTGGTATCAAGCGGAGTGCCCCAGGGGTCAGTCCTGGGGCCGGTTTTGTTCAACATCTTTATTAATTATCTGGATGATGGGATGGATTGTACCCTCAGCAAGTTCGCAGATGACACTAAGCTGTGGGGAGAGGTAGATAAGCTGGAGGGTAAGGATAGGGTCCAGAGTGACCTAGACAAATTGGAGGATTGGGCCAAAAGAAATCTGATGAGGTTCAACAAGGACAAGTGCAGAATCCTGCACTTAGGACGGAAGAATCCCATGCACTGCTACAGACTAGGGACCGACTGGCTAAGCAGCAGTTCTGCAGAAAAGGACCTGGGGATTACAGTGAATGAGAAGCTGGATATGAGTCAGCAATGTGCCCTTGTTGCCAAGAAGGCTAATAGCATTTTGGGATGCATTAGTAGGAGCATTGCCAGCAGATCGAGAGAAGTGATTATTCCCCTCTATCTGGCACTGGTGAGGCCAAATCTAGAGTAATGCATCCAGTTTTGGGCTCTCCACTACAGAAAAGATGTGGACAAATTGGAGAGAGTCCAGTGGAGGGCAACAAAATTGATTAGGGGGCTCGGGCACAGATTCACGAGGAGAAGCTGTGGGAACAGGGCTTGATTAGTCTGCAGAAGAGAAGAGTGAGGGGGGATTTGATAGTAGCCTTCAACTACCTGAAGGGGGTGTTCCAAAGAAATTGGAGCTCGGCTGTTCTCAGTGGTGGCAGATGAAAGAACAAGGAGCAATGGTCTCAAGATGCAGTGGGGGAGGTCTAGGTTGGATATTGGGAAACACTATTTCACTAGGAGGGTGGTGACGCACTGGAATGGGTTATCTACAGCGGTGGTGGAATCTCCATCCTTAGAGGTTTTTAAGGCCCAGCTTGACAAAACCCTGGCTGGGATGATTTTGTTGGGTATTGATCCTGCTTTGAGCAGGGGGATTGACTAGATGATCTCCTGAGGTCTCTTCCAACCTAATCCTCTATGATTCAGTGATTCACAATATGAACTCTTATGGGAGAATCATTTGAAACTGTCTTGCATCATTTCACACTGCAGTTGTTCTCCTTGCATAGAAAATATCAAAAGTATTTCGATAACTTTTCCAGACATATTCAGTTTGTCTATTTCACATATCCCAATTGAGCATGTGCAATGAAGAAGAGAAAATTAAAATTCATAGAAAAGTTGTGTATAAAAATCAAGGCAGTATTGACTTGCTCAAGCAGCACTTACTCGTTAGATGAATCATAGTTTTCACAACAATGGAAATATGAAAGTTCATATTTTCATAGAGATGAACCTTTCTTGAACTTTTTTCAGTGTGTTAGGTGCAGAGAGATATATTTGTAGAAGATTGTAATTTAAAGACATTCCCTCATAAGGGACAATATTATGAACATAGAAATTTGGAGATGTGCTCTGGAGGTGGGGATTGGGAACACGACATGGTTGTGTACAGCAGTTCACCAGAGACTCTCTCCAGTTTGTTTTATTAATGTTTTATTCCTTTCTCATTCATTGTTATTTAATGAACCCCAAGATTGTTACATGGTTGCGGAAGTGCTCAATGAGGTGGAAACTGCAGTAATTTTGAAGTTAACTCCTGTGTTTGAAACTGAAAGCAGAGAAAAAGGGAGGCACCAGAGAAGACTGTGGAGCACCAGGCACAGAGTCTTTTCCATGTATTTGGTGAGCAGAGTAGTATCTTGACTATCTTAAGAAGTGGGGGGAAGCCAAAAATGAATGTGTTGCAACCTCCATCCAGGCTGCAATGGCCAGGCAATGTTGCATAGAACTGGAAAAAAAATCAGAGATTTGAATTGTATTTAGCAGCAATAGGGGCAGAGGAAAAAAATGATAAAGTGAAATCATCAATCCTGTTTCATGTTGTTGGGGAGGAAGCAACTTAACAACTTTAAGTTAGAAGAAGATGAAAGCATGAAGTTAAGTAAAATACTGACTAAATTTGAAGAACATTGCATGCCACAAAGGAATGAAATTCTTTGACACAGAAATTTTTTACATGCATGCAAAAAATGGATGATACCATAGAGCAATATGTCACAGAGTTAAGGAAACTCAGTAAAACGTGGTCAGAGACAGAATAATTTGTGGCATTAAAGACAATGTGTTAATAGAAAGACTGCTCCATGAAGGAGGCTTAACTTTAGAAAAAAGCTCTCCAAATATGCAGGGCAGCAGAAACAGAAAGCATGAAGCTGAATTCACCAGAAGGTGTTATCCATTTACTAAACACAAAACAATATAACCAGAATAGGTCAAATCAAAGAGTGGAACGATGCACTAAGAAAACCATTTCTGGGGGAAGACTGGGTACAGGTGGTCATGTGAATGGTGTGGATCACAACATGGCCCCAAACAGTGTGTTGCCTTTGGCAAACTCTATCATAAATGTGAGAAAAATACTCATTTTTCAAAATGCTGCAGATCCCAAATGGAGAAACGTCAAGTGAATCCATTTCCACAAAGGCCTTATGAGAAGGTAGGCACTGATTTATTTACCTGGCAATCAAAGGATTATTTAATAGTTACAGATTATGATTCTCTGTATCCAGAAATTTGCACACCACACAGTACTAATAGTACTAATTGATAGCTGGCATGAAGGGAATCTTCTCCAGACATGGAATTTCAGATGAAGTCTTTAACGATATCGGGCCGCAATTTTCCAATGCAGATTTTAGGCAATTTGCCAGAGATTGGGATTTTCATCACAAAACATCAAGTCCAAATTAACCCCAATAAAATGGATTTGTGGAAAGGTTTATATAGACAGTAAAGAACCTTATGAAAAAGACTTTTGACAGTGGGGGTGATTTGTATAAAATGTTACTGGTTTACTGAAGTGCACCCCTGGAGAATGGCTTTTCTCCAGCTCAGCTGTTAACAGGAAGAAGAATCAGATCTAATTTACCAATTATTGATAGCTTGCTGAAATCTCATGACAATGAAACAAAGAAGATGAAAGAAAATCAGGAGTGGAAGCAGAAAAATTATTTCGATAAAAGGGCCTGGGATCTCAGTATGCCTGAGGAATCACACCTCAAATACTTGGGACCAAAAGGATACCATTAAAGAACAGCTGCATCCAAGGTCTTATGTAGTCCAGACAGACCAGGACAACACATTTTGATGTAATCGAAGGAATCTTCGAATAATCTTAGAAAGTTCCAACACATTGACAGCTGATGTGGACTCTGGCATTTCCCATCTGACTGATCCTTTATCATTGACACACAAAAGAGAAACAAGAGAATAACTCAGACTCTAATGAAAGGCTGATAAAGAGAAGATCAGAGTGGGAGATTAAATGTCCTGAAAGACTCACAGAGACTAGTTAACCTGCCTAGAGAAGGGGTATTTGAGAAAAAAGGGTGGTAAAGATTCACTCGAGTGTGATGTGCTAGTAACCTCTTCTCTCTCAGTAGTTGACACATTGTGTTTATGGAAATGTACTACATGGGGTGAGAATGTAATGCATGTTATTAGATCATGGTTAGCTGTTTTTATATATGTATATGAGTTAATTTGTTTTTCTTTAAGAGAGATGATGTACAGATATGCTTGAAGAAGATTGTAATTTAGAGACACTCCCTCATAAGAAAGAGTATTATGGACATGGGAATCTGGAGATGTACCCTGGAGGCGGGGGTTGGGAACACTGCATGGCTGCGTGCAGCAGCTCTCCAAGTTGTTTTATTAAAGTTCTTTTCCTTTCTCATTCCTTTCTCATTCATTCTAATGCAAGGATAATTCCATCCTCTTCTAATATCTGAACTCTGATGTTCCCACTGCATTATCTTAGAGTAGAGATGATATAATAATGGATCTTGTATGACTTTTCTGTTGAAGTCCTCTCCAAGAGTCTAGTATCCCAGAGAAACAGGTAAAGTTTATTGTTTTTTTCCAGCAGCAGTTGCGTCTTTCAGCAAGATGGAAAATGATTATCATCATCTTGGCAAATAACGATCCAAATTGTTCCATCTTTTCAGAAGAGGCAGATACTTTACAGTGAACAGCAGTGGTAGCATCAGGTGTATCAACATGAATTATAAAAGACAACTGAGGTGATCCTGGCAGTCATATCCCACTACTATCTTGAGGAGCAAGTCTTTTGTGACAGACTTCTCTGTAAAATGTACATTGTGCAGTAAGACGTAGTCAAAAGCAGGGATACACATGCCGTCTGCATTCAAATGCAATACATCATCTGCAATCCACCACCCAAGTCAAGTGCATATTCATGTATTAAGGATGCATTTTGGGCAGAATATTGTGCAGTGAGTCAGGGATTGCATCTGACACACAGCATAGAAGATCTATAAGAGAAAAGCTGCAATTCAACTCTAATTTGCTGAACAGTGGGCTACAGAGTATGGAAATTGCTCCCCCTTGATATTCTTCCAGGTTCATTCTTACCCACTTTTAAAGAACAACTGAATGTCTTTCACAAGAGCTTTTTCCTTATTGTTTGTTTGTTTTATTACAATCGCTGTTGCTGACCCAGTATTTACAGTCTTTCTAACCCTACCTTTCCGTTGTCAGACCTCATCTATTTCTTCTTCTCATCTGAAATTGTTATAAAGGTGTGTTTTATTACAATATTAATAATATTTTGATTGTACTTAATATACAGCTCCAATAAGGGGGTTGGAAGGTTCTTTATAAATAAAATTATGTTTATTACTACCACTACTTTTAAGGATTAATAAATACATGTGTTACTGTGTGGGCTTTTTGGAGGAGTCTCAATCCCAAACAAAATCAACTATTTGCATGTGATGTGATGAGAAACTCTCTTTCAGACAAAGGTTGTGTGTGCATGTGGGAATTTAGGCACCAAAAGGTGCAGACAGGCACTTCAGTAGGATCTTCAAAAGGACCTAAGTGCCTAACTCCCACAATGGGAGTTAGGTGCTTAGGGGTTTCTGAAAATCCTCCTAGACACCAACCTGCATCTTTGGGTGCCTAAATTCTTTTGAAAATTTGACCCCCAAACCAAGTTTTCTGCCCTTCCCCATCGATTTGATTTCTCTGGCCTCACAGGAACAGTACTTACACTTCCCCCAAGAGAAAACCCCGGGGTAGACACACTAAGGGTATGATTTAAAAAAAAAGCGCTGGAAGGTCTCATTTAGGGAAAAATAGAGCAGAAAGACATGTCCAGGGGATTGGAAGTTCTTCTTTCTGATTGGTCTACCTGTGTATCCAATCAGGAGGAGTAGGAGGACAAACCCAGTGACCAGTGTTCTGAGCAATTTTCTTAAGTGAGGCTAATTTCCCTGGAAAACAGCAGTAGTAACAGCCTTTAAAAGGTTTCAGAGTAGCAGCTGTGTTAGTCTGTATTTGCAAAAACAAAAGGAGTACTTGTGGCACCTTAGAGACTAACCAATTTATTTGAGCATAAGCTTTCGTGCGCTACAGCTCACTTCATCGGATGCATAAAGTGGAAAATACAGTGAGGAGATTTATATACACACAGACCATGAAAAAATGGGTGTTTATCATACACATTGTAAGGAGAGTGATCACTTAAGATGAGCTATTACCAGCAGGAGAGTGGGGTGGGGGGAGAGAAAACCTTTTGAAGTGATAATCAAGGTGGGCCATTTCCAGCACATTTCCAGGAGTTAACAAGAACGTCTGAGGAACAGTGGCGGGGGGGAGGAGGAGGAAGGAATAAACAAGGGGAAATAGTTTTACTTTGTATAATGACTCAACCACTCCCAGTCTCTATTCAAGCCTAAGTTAATTATATCCAATTTGCAAATTAATTCCAATTCAGCAGTCTCTCATTGGAGTCTGTTTTCGAAGTTTTTTTGTTGAAGAATAGTCACTTTTAGATCAGAAATCGAGTGACCAGAGAGATTGAAGTGTTCTCCGACTGGTTTATGAATGTTATAATTCTTGACATCTGATTTGTGTCCATTTTTTCTTTTGCGTAGAGACTGTCCAGTTTGACCAATGTATATGGCACAGGGGCATTGCTGGCACATGATGCCATAGATCACATTGGTAGATGTGCAGGTGAACGAACCTCTGATAGTGCGGCTGATGTGATTAGGCCCTATGATGGTGTCCCCTGAATAGATATGTGGGCACAGTTGGCAACGGGCTTTGTTGCAAGGATAGGTTCCTGGGTTAGTGGTTCTGTTGTGTGGTGTGTGGTTGCTGGTGAGTATTTGCTTCAGGTTGGGAGGCTGTCTGTAGGCAAGGACTGGCCTGTCTCCCAAGATTTGTGAGAGTGATGGGTCGTCCTTCAGGATAGGTTGTAGATCCTTGATAATGCGTTGGAGAGGTTTTAGTTGGGGGCTGAAGGTGACAGCTAGTGGCGTTCTGTTATTTTCTTTGTTGGGCCTGTCCTATAGTAGGTGACTTCTGGGTACTCTTCTGGCTCTGTCAATCTGTTTCTTCACTTCAGCAGGTGGGTATTGTAGTTGTAAGAATGCTTGATAGAGAGCTTGTAGGTGTTTGTCTCTGTCTGAGGGGTTGGAGCAAATGTGGTTGTATCGTACAGCTTGGCTGTAGACAATGGATCATGTGGTGTGGTCTGGATGAAAGCTGGAGGCATGTAGGTAGGAATAGCGGTCAGTAGGTTTCCGGTATAGGGTGGTTGTTTATGTGACCATTGCTTATTAGCACCATAGTGTCCAGGAAGTGGATCTCTTGTGTGGACTGGTCCAGGCTGAGGTTGATGGTGGGAAGGAAATTGTTGAAATCATGGTGGAATTCCTCAAGGGCTTCTTTTCCATGGGTCCAGATGATGAAGATGTCATCAATGTAGTGCGAGTAGGGACATTAGGGGACGAGAGCTGAGGAAGCATTGTTCTAAGTCAGCCAAAAAAAGGTTGACATACTGTGGGGCCATGCGGGTACACATAGCAGGGCCGCTGATTTCAAGGTATACATTGTCCCCAAATGTGAAATAGTTATGAGTGAGGACAAAGTCACAAAGTTCAGCCACCAAGTTTGCCGTGACACTATTGGGGATAGTGTTCCTGACGGCTTGTAGTCCATCTTTGTGTGGAATGTTGGTGTAGAGGGCTTCTACATCCATAGTGGCCAGGATGGTGTTATCAGGAAGATCACCGATGGATTGTAGTTTCCTCAGGAAGTCAGTGGTGTCTCGAAGATAGCTGGGAGTGCTGGTAGCGTAGGGCCTGAGGAGGGAGTCTACATAGCCAGACAATCCTGCTGTCAGGGTGCCAATGCCTGAGATGATGGGGTGTCCAGGATTTCCAGGTTTATGGATCTTGGGTAGCAGATAGAATACCCCAGGTCGGGGTTCCAAGGGTGTGTCTGTGCGGATTTGTTCTTGCGCTTTTTCAGGGAGTTTCTTGAGCAAATGCTGTAGTTTCTTTTGGTAACCCTCAGTGGGATCAGAGGGTAATGGCTTGTAGAAAGTGGTGTTGGAGAGCTGCCTAGCAGCCTCTTGTTCATATTCTGACCTAGTCATGATGACGATAGCACCTCCTTTGTCAGCCTTTTTGATTATGGTGTCAGAGTTGTCTCTGAGGCTGTGGATGGCATTGTGCTCTGCACAGCTGAGGTTATGGGGCAAGTGATGCTGCTTTTCCACAATTTCAGCCCGTGCACGTCGGCGGAAGCACTCTATGTAGAAGTCCAGTCTGCTGTTTCGACCTTCAGGAGGAGTCCACCTAGAATCCTTCTTTTTGGAGTATTGGTAGGAAGGTCTCTGTGGATTAGTATGCTGTTCAGAGGTGTGTTGGAAATATTCCTTGAGTTGGAGACGTCGGAAATAGGATTTTAGGTCATCACAGAACTTTTCAGAGTAGTAGCCGTGTTAGTCTGTATCCACAAAAAGAACAGGAGTACTTGTGGCACCTTAGAGACTAACAAATTTATTAGAGCATAAGCTTTTGTGGGCTACAGCCCACTTCATCGGATGCATAGAATGGAACAGATAGATAGATAGATAGATATAGATAAGTTGGAAGTTACCATACAAACTGTGAAAGGCTAATTAGTTAAGATGAGCTATTATCAGCAGGAGAAAAAAAACTTTTGTAGTGATAATCAAGATGGCCCATTTAGACAGTTGACAAGAAGGTGTGAGGATACTTAACTTAAGGAAATAGATTCAGTATGTGTAATGACCCTACCACTCCCAGTCTCTATTCAAACCCAAGTTAACGGTGTCTAGTTTGCATATTAATTCAAGCTCAGCAGTTTCTCGTTGGACTCTCTTTTTGAAGATTTTCTGTTGCAAAATTGCCACCCTTCAATCTTTTACTGAGTGGCCAGAGAGTTTGAAGTGTTCTCCTACTGGTTTTTGAATGTTATGATTCCTGATGTCAGATTTGTGTCCATCTATTCTTTTGCATAGAGACTGTTCGGTTTGGCCAATGTACATGGCAGAGAGGCATTGCTGGCACATGATGGCGTATATCACATTGGTAGATGTGCAGGTGAAGGAGCCCCTGATGGCACGGCTATTGTAATTAGGTTCTATGATGGTGTCACTTGAATAAATATGTGAACAGAGTTGGATAATTTTTCCGCTCTTTTACACCGAAGGAAACCTTTTCGCTTCAATAGGTTTCACAAATGTAACTGAGAAGTAAGAATGCAACTGAATAATTTTCACACCTACAGCACCGTAATCGGCATGCTATAGATAAATAATGCAAATGAAAGTATCCAAAACTTTCATTGGCGGTGGCAGTGTCTATATTCATCTCCATGCTAAATCTACATAACCTGATGTTAAATGATAAGACATACATTCAAGCTACTGAATTACTTTTTAAAAAAAATACCACTTGATGTAAACAGAGTATTCTCCATGTGAAAAGTGAGGGTGTTTTTCCATTCCACTAACTAAGAAGAATCTGTTTCAAGATCTACTCTTGGCTTTGCCATTGACAGATTTTAGAGATGTTCCCTTGACCACGGAATAAAAAAGGCTCATTCACAGTCCACACATGGATTATTCCCTTTATACTTAAAGATACTGATGATAAACTACTGCAATAAAGTTTATTATTTCAAAGAACAGTGTAAATAAAGCTTTTATTTTCACTATTCCAGATGGCAGCAGCATATAATTTGCTCTGTTTTGACATCATGACCATATTATTCAAAATCAGTCTCCCTGCAACTGAACTGAATATAGGATTGAAAACAGTAAATACAAGAGAAAAAAAATAAAATAAAGCCAAATCAACATTTTCCAGCAAAATTGGGATGCTGGGCTGTTATTGAAAAACTATGCATATGAATACATTAAAAAATACAAAGTAGTTTTAATTATAAATAAAAGCCTACTCTAAGTTAGATAGAAATGCTATAAAGCATCAGAAAATTGCCATTTAATAAACATTATTCCTATTGGAATATTTTACAAAGTAAGATTTTGCCAAAAAGTAATTATGAACATACAATGAATTCTTATCCTGGGGTCCTGTGTTCAAAGCTATTATGTACAGATGGATATTTTTACTTAGTAATGTTGTAAATCAGTCAGAGAGGATAAAGGTTTCATTGCAAAAGGGATGTAGGTATCTGTTGTGAATAGTTACAGGCTACAAGAGTCCCTAAAGTTTTATCTTAGATTTCAGCCAATTATGCCTGGCAAGAGTAGCAAAAACTGGGCATTGATAAGATAGGAGACTCATTAACAACTGCTAAATATTCAGCACTCTAACAGCTGCCCAGTGTGAAATATACATTTTTAAAATATTCTTAGCACATTGAGGAGGTGGGTGAAGTACTTTCAATGCAAAATAAAACAAATTTGTTTAGTAGCATTATATGCAATTATGCTGCAAATTGCAAAGTAATGTCTATATAACAGAACATAGAACCACTTAGATCAAATTATCATTTGTATGAATGTTGAAGCTGCAATTTCACATTGCATTAAGTCAGTTAACATTCATTGTTATTAGCATTTAGCCTTAAATAAATCCCCCGTTTTAGCAAATAAGCACATTTAGTATAGTTCTGAATTCGATAACTTTACTGAGGAAAAAAACTATGAGTGGGAGCCTGCATCCTCTTTTTCATTCTCAGATTAATGTAGCAGATGCAGGATGGAGCCCATTCTCATGTAAGTAGTCCAGCTGAGGGTAACATGTCTTCCATGAGCCAATACTAATCTACATGGTTTGAAGGTGCAGGCTCGTTTTAAGGCCTGCATTTTTTTTCAACACACAGTAAAGGCTCAATAGCTCATTTGGACCCGCATCACAAAATAAGCTTTTAAAAAGTGACTCAGCACAGCATGTCATCTATGTGCTTGTGGGAACTGGTTAAAACTATGCACCACTGAAAATTTGGAAATCGATTTTGCCCACTGGCCTGACACTTGAAAAAGAAAAAGAATGAAAGAAAAAAATAAATGTATGCATTTGCCGAAAGGAGACAACATAAAAATACAGGTTTCAGAGTGGTAGCCATCTTAGTCTGTATAAGCAAAAAGAACGAGGAGTACTTGGGGCATTTTAGAGACTAACAAATTTATTTGAGCATAAGCTTTTGTGGGCTAAAACCCATCATCAGATGGCATGCAGTGGAAAATACAGTAGGAAGATATATATATACACAGAGAACATGAAAAAATGGGTGTTGCCATACCAACTCTAACGAGACTCATCGATTAAGGTGGGCTATTATCAGCAGGAGAAAAAAACTTTTGTAGTGATAATCAGGATGGCCCATTTCATACAGTTGACAAGAAGGTGTGAGTAACAGTAGGGGAAAAATTAGCATGGGGAAATAGTTTTTAGTTTGTGTAATGACTCATCCACTCCCAGTCTTTATTCAAGCCTAATTTAATGGTGTCCAGTTTGCAAATTAATTCCAGTTCAGCAGTTTCTCATTGGAGTCTGTTTTTGAAGTTTTTTTGTTGAAGAATTGCCACTTTTAGGTATGTAATTGAGTGTTCAGGGAGGTTGAAGTGTTCTCCGACTGGTTTTTGAATGTTATAATTCTTGACGTCTGATTTGTGTCCATTTATTCTTTTACCTAGAGACTGTCCGGTTTGGCCAATGTACATGGCAGAGGGGCATTGCTGGCACACGATGGCATATATCACATTGGTAGATGTGCAGGTGAACAAGCCTCTGATAGTGTGGCTGATGTGATTAGGTCCTGTGATGGTGTCCCCTGAATAGATATGTGGACACAGTTTGCAACGGGCTTTGTTGCAAGCATAGATCCCTGGGTTAGTGTTTTTGTTGCGTGGTGTGTGGTTGCTGGTGAATATTTGCTTCAGGTTGGGGTAACCCAGGGATCTATGCTTGCAACAAAGCCCGTTGCCAACTGTGTCCACATATCTATTCTTTTCTATCATATCTATTCATCCTCGTTCTTTTTTCATAAAAATACAGTGGCTGCACTTAATGTTTCTTCCATTTGAAAAGATCCTACTGGTTGAAGAGATATTTGCCTGTACTTAAAATGGAGTATATTGGTTAAATTATTTATTCCAATTTAAATAGCAGAATAAGGTGCCTAATCAAAGCTGTTTAATTAACATTAAACATTATTTGGACAGGAACTCAGCCAATCACCCACTAAAAGCACTTTGCCATGCCTTCACTGTTTCAGGGCATAGCCCTCTCCCAAAACCCTGTCAAACAGATGACTTTTGCAGTGTGCCTGGAAGCTCATCCCATCTGAGCTATTTCAGACCATGGAAGGAGCAAGTTCCAGAGTCTCAGCATCCTCACAGAGAATGCCCTGACCCATCTGACAATAATGAGGTGGACCCAGCTTGAGTGCCTCTGCTGATTGCAGTTGTGGCATGGAAAGAGAGAGGGAATAGCTCTGAAAATGGAAAAAACTTTAAGAATATAGTATTGTAGTTCTACGCGTATAAACATCAAACACATTAAAGGATGTAGGGTATAGCATGCTATTTGTTTCTATTTTTAGAATGCCAGAGAAATGCAACTATATAGGTTTCTTTTGGGTCAAATATATTGTGCCTACGTGAATAATGCAAAAGAGCAGGGTGAAGGAGGGTGATTTGAATTTTCCCAATTATCATTTCCAATTTGAGGCCTAGCCTCCAGAGAGCGTTAGGATTAGGGATTATAGTAAATCAGAGTTAAAATGGGTCTTGCCAAGAATGAGGATTAGGAAAACATGTTTGCATTAACCTATATTTTTTACATGCTGGTGCCAACAGTTCTGCAATCTTTTCATTAAAAAAAAATAAAGAAAGAACAGTGCAATAATTGCAGCCTTAACTGTACATTTTGATTTCCATGCTACATACAGTGTTATGGTGACATGTAAAGAGCAGGGCCAGCAAGAGTTCCACTTTGACATACACCGAGAGTCTTTTATCACAATTTGTATTATGAACAGGTATTATAAATTCCTGTTCTAACCACCATGAACAGAATGCTGGCCTCTCCCCTTCTTTCTTTTTATTAATATTTTTTATTTTAACACACTCTTAAAGTACACATTCATATACATACAACCACAGTCATAGATATGTATGCAATAAATACCACATGGATAATTATTAGCACGTCCTGAAAAAGTGGGTTCAAGGGGCCTCTTCCTAACTAGTTCAACAGGACAAGACTGAGACCTAACCCTCCACTGATCATTAGGCTGTAGGCTCAGCTTATGTGCCCAGCAGCACCCCCTATCCCAGAAAGTATATGGGAAGGCCAGCGAGGCCTCTAAATCTATGCTGTCCTCTCAGCAGCATTTGTTGAGGGGAGCTCACACCTCGATACCATTTTGGAGCAGCACTCCAGAGTTCCGTTGAGCCCACTGCCTCCAGGCAGAACAGCTGAGGCAATCATAGTTCAGCTGCTTCCACTCTGTTCCTACCTACCTAGCTCAGAGAACCCAAATCAGAATTTTGTCCTATTTTTGTTGTTGTTATAGAACGCAATCCTCATCCAGAGACCTCTCTGTTCACAGCTAAGACTGTTGCTCTGGGACAGGGGTTCAGCCACCTTCATAGCACTGACCTGCCATGTTTCTTGACTCTGTTGAGGGTTCACCTCAGCCACGGAGATCCACACAGGGGAAGAGGTAAAAAGTGAGAGAGTCAGCATAGGAACTGTCAGGACCCGGGAACGCATAACACCCCCCTTTGTGTACAGCAAACCTAAAAGAAGGATAATACAGCCTAAGGCTGCAGTGCGGTTCTTCCTCAAAGAAGATTCGCTGGGGCAATGGCTGGTGATTGTGGCCATTATTATCACTGATGGCACATCAGTGTCAAATGGGATTGTTTCCTCAATGCTCACATTTTACCACCTTTTTTAAATGCAGCCTAAATGCTCTGCAACCCAAGTTGTCAGCTACAAACAACTATACTGACTTTATAGCATTGATGCAAAATTCAAGATTATGACATAAGAGCAGAAGTAGAGAAAGCAGCACAAATTGTTTGTGCCTTTTTATTAATTATTATAATTATAATCTTAGAAGGACAGCAGCTCATTTTTAATCTCCAATGCAATATGAAACTTACGCATTTTTTTTCATTTGGTCGGTAGTTATGTGAGGTGCTCTAGGATACTTACACTTTATTCATCAATTCTACCCACCTTCTAAGATCTTGGGTGTCACCAATCTGCTGCACTTATATTAGTGCTAAGAGGTTTGGATCAGATCTAAACTACTCAGAGCAGAGACTAGGGATTGTGTGCTTTTGCTGCACCTCGCACAATGGGGCACCGATCAGGGCTGGTGCATTTGGGCGGAACTGCAATACAAATAATATATACCAGAATGAGCACTACTGGAATACAAATCATAAATAATTATAATGAGGAATATTAATTGAAATAATTATTCATTATAAAATAACATTAATAATAATAAATGTACAGGAAAAGAAAAACAAGCAAACGAGAGTGATGTTATATATTCAGGGTAGACACTGTACACTAAAAAAATCCTCTTAACTGAATGGAGTATCTGTTGGGAGTATTATCTAACCCTAAACTATTGATTTTTAAGGCCCTACTTAATTTGCGATATTGTGGAAATTGCACATCCTGCAATATTATGCTTTCACTACAGTTTTGACAGCAGGAGTCCTACCATGCATGGGCCTAACTGTGGGAGCCCTGGTCACCCTGGGGATGAGAACTGGGTGGCCGACAGTGGAAAATTGCAGAAAAGTAATAATGGACCATATTACTGCAAATAATAGGGTTCATTATTCCTTTTCCATGATTTTCTATGGCTTGTCCATAACTCGGCCGCAATTTTTAGTCAGTCTTCCCACGATTCAAGTAGGGCCTTAGTGATGATGTTAGAAAATAGGGATGTTTTATAATGAGGTCTGACTGCATCTAGTGTAGTGTTTATTTTCAGTTGCTCAGAAAGCACATACATAACACTTATCTGCTTACAAAGAGATTATCAATAGATGTAGCATTTGGGTTTTTTTCCTTTTTTATTCTCTCACTGGTGTGTGTGTGTGTCCACCAATTAGGAGAACACTGGATTTAACATGACAAATATAAAGCTGAACCAGAACCTGCTGCAATAAAGGCAACTGCTAAAATACTGACATATGGTAAAATACACAGAATATATGCTTAAAAATCTTTAATAGGAATGACAACAGCTTGATGATTTATGAATTTCTCTTAGTACTGGAGGAAAAAATTCCCCCAAAGGGGTCGGCATGCAGCAGGGTGGGAGGGCTTTGCTATGGATCCAAAAATCCTTCCTCCTTGATGGAAGCTCTGCGGAATCATTCCCCTGCTGCCATAGATTCCACAAAACCCTCTCCACCTTCAAGGATCTGCAAGTAGGAACAAGAAGACGTGGGTGCAGAGACTAAGTGGACATGCTCAGGGTGGGTCTCAGAAGCAATGACCATTCAGGTATAGTTCTGCCTGTGTAGTTAAAATGAAGCCACAAGGTAAGGAAGCTGTAGGGTGTAAGTGGAAGGCCCAGTCTCCACGAAGATGGCCCTTGGACTATGGTAACCTTGTGCCCTCAAGATATGCATAGATCCTGAAGAATCTGAAAGGATAGGGTTTGAGGGTAAGACTCTTGGCTTCTTCCATGGGTGAGCAAACCTATTTCTCCTATCTGGAGAAATACTTACAAGGGGAATGGCAAGGAGCTTTCTTCCTCAGAGACCCTTTCTGAAGGTTTTCCACAGGAAAGGACAATTGGCTCTCAAGAAACTGAAATGTGACCTCCTTAAGCACATACAATCACCACCATGCCCCAGTATCCCACAGTTCTATGTCCAAGCTTGATAATGTATTGTTCCCTGAGAAGTATGTTTTCATGAGTATGGAATAATATGGACATTAAGTAGTTAGTTCAGTTAATGTCCTGCAATGTGCATTTTCCCCATAGAAACATATAACAAAGAGTATATAAATATTATCTATTTTTTGAACCCTAACCAAACCAACATTTTAAAGTCTTTATTGTAATAAAGATTCACTGATACAGTATGCATAGTCATAACTTTGCATAAAGGATGACAAATTTCATGGCAAAATTGCAAATAAATTGGAAAATGTCAATTTGTCACGAATTAACACAAAAAAATAGTTTATAAATACCGCTAAGATTGTTTTACACATTTAGGAAAAATAAGTATTATATGCTGCATTCTGACAAAAAGCAATATTAACAATAGTATAACCATATATGGCTTGAAACATCTATTTTAATCTAACAGCTGCTTCTGCATTGCTGTTGACAAAGCCCATAATGAAATGTAATGGGGATTTAATATATTTCACATTAAAAAAGTATTAAAATCATGCTGGCCAGGTACCATAGTGCTTGTACTCTGTACTGCTGTTCAGGAGGGCTCAGGTTCAATTTCTGGTCATGCTTTCTAGCACTTAGGACTGGCAGTGGCTAGGAGTGATGGAGGCAGTGGCTTAGCCTCTTGGGAAAAGAATGCCTTGTACTTCACAACAGTGCTCTCACTGGTCCACTAAGGAATGGCACTAATATTCTCTTAAGGGAGTCGTTGCCAGTCCTCCTGTGTGGGAAGAATGCTGACTGTGGGGCCTTTAAGATGCTAGTATAGGGATTGTATGTGGGAGATATACTTCAAATATGACACTTGTAGAAAGAACGGGCAACAGCATGTCATATTTTTCATAAAACTGTGGATTAAATTACATCAGGATGTGCACATACTAGATGTGAGTATTTGCTAGATGTATGCTGTTAACTCCTGTCATCATTTACTCCTTTCCCTCCCTCCAGTTTGCTATTCCACTTGTTGCATCAGACTTAACATGAGATTGAAGCTCTTTGGGGCAAGGTCTGTAACTTTGTAACATTCTTTAAAGTACATACCAAACATATGGGCACACAAATTCCATAGTGATATATAGCTTGAGAGAGAGAGAGACAGGCAGATAAATACATGACATTTACAGCACTGCAGAGAAACCACACACTGTCATTTCTCACACACTGTACAGTGCCCTGGCTAATTGAATCTGTTTGAAAATGCACTGAAGTAGTGGCCTGGCCCACGCCACTTCCCGCAGCTCCCACTGGCCGGGAATTACGAAACGCAGCCTCTGGGAGCTGCGAGCAGCCGTACCTGCGGACACTCAGGTAAACAAAGCATCTTACGGCCCACCAGGAGCTTACCCTGAACAAGCCTTAAACCAAGTTTGGGAACCCCTGAATTAGACTGAGTTTGATACCTGGGAGAAAATGCCCTTGTGAATGGTCTCCAAGTGATGGTTATTGTTCCAAGAAACAATATAATAGTTGACCAAAAGGGTCAGATTCATGTGTGCAAGAAACAGAAGTCTCATAGGATCTGGACACAGACTATGGAACTTATCTCATGACAGATAAGAGTGACCATGGCCCTCATCAATTTCAGAAGTAAATGCAAAACTTTTTTCTTCAGTGTAGCTTTTCATCATAAATTTCTTCACAAAACCCTATAAATTAATTAAGATACTTCTTCACCAGCCTCAGAAGGAAGGGAAGAAGGGAGATTATATGTATTTCTATTTTAAATAACTGGAAGTTGCGCAGCTATTTCAGTAATGGAGAAATTATATGTAGAGTTAGAAAAATAGATATAGATAGACCTTGTAAACCTGTCCATTATTTAGACTCAGTAAAGTAATTTTATCATACTGGACTGCCTCCCCTAACCTTCAAACAGACTTGACAAAATAATCCAAAAATGCACTAGTGCATGCCTCTTCTAAATAGTTACATTTCCTTGATTTTTTTTTGCTATACATTGAAAATATTCCTTTGTAGCCCACACAATTTGGGGTCTTACTGAAAAAAAAAGGAAGGATTTTGTTTTTGGGCTTTTCAGTAAATTACAGTTGCTTGCAACGTAAAGGAGTCTTTTCCCGTGTTATGGATGACTGGTTTCTGCTACTGCAATATGTACTGCGCTTTTGGAAGTAGTTCGTCTAGACTGTTTACTATAATGAATTAACACCCTTCCTGAGAAGATGTCTCAAACCTTTTAACTTCACACGTCAAAGCCCTGCTATTACCTCAAGACTTGCTGCAGGTACATGACCATAAACACTGTTATTTGCAGTGCCCCATCCTACCACTTGAACTGCATCCTGCAACTTGGTCCCCTAGGAAACTCACAAGAACATTAACCTGGAACAGCACCAGTAGGATTACTGTGCTTCAATACTGCTTTGAGAAATAAAAGCTTTTGGTTTCAGAAAATCTCTATGCTTCTACACAACAACAGGGAATCTCTCTCTAGATATAACAGATTTTAAAAACCATCTAGACATTTAGGCCAAGATCTTCCAAAATAGAAGCCTAAAGTTAGGCTATTATATTGATATTTAGCCACCTAACTACTAGCCTGATTTTCAAAAGTGTCAAAGATTCATCAAGGTCACCTCATGACCCATGTTCCTGCTGCTAAGAAAATGCCTGAATACCTTCATACATCTGTCAAAGTGGTGAATTTAACTAAAGGTCATCCACTGAATTCTTGACTTTTTGCATTTCTGTGTGATAAAAGTTGCCCTTCACCAGCAATCTCACACTAAAGTGAGGTGGTGTTCATGTGTTAGAGTGTTAACTTAATTCTTCAAAGAAGAGAGTGAAAGTTTTCCTGCATGAGCCACAATCTCTTATTACTGATGTCTTCAATAATTACAATGGTCACATACTAAACGTTTCTATCAGTTTTAAAGTTTTTTACCAGTTTGAAATATCTTTCTTATATGTATAATGAGGAGTGGCAGTAAAATCTCTCAAAATCAGTAGAAATTTGAAAGTGTGAATGTACAGGTGGTACATTCAGCTTACTCTGTTCACATCTTTGGGCACCTAAGCAACTATGAACTGCTATTCCATATTAATATTCTGTCCATGTACAACAACATATCAGTCAAAAAATAGGAATACCATAAACAGTATTTCTGCAACTGGATGTTATGTGGAACTCAACATGACAGGCCCTTCCATCACACTGAGTTGTGAGTATATTTACAGATTTATACATCTTTATAATTAAACTTCTTTTTCCAAAACCTCATAATGAGTTGCTATTTCTGACACGGGTTTGGTTATAACATTTTGTCTCTTCATATTTGGGGAAGAGTGGGGAAGGAGACTTGTGAAATGTTTCTCTGTCTGAAAGGGTTCACCTGCTCCAAAACTTTGGGAAACCATTCCGATTTGGTAGCATTTTACAGTTCCTTGTACTGTCATAAATGGCTGCACAAAGTGCAAAACAGAGGAGAATCAAGCTCTTAGGACCAGATCATTTGCTAGTGTAAATCAATTTAGCGTTATTCACTTTAACGGAACTACACCTATTTACACAGCCTGAGAATCTGGCCCCTAATCTATAATGTTACATAGAAATATAGGAATAACCATACTGGATTAAGTGGCAAATATCTAAGTTATTTCATGTACCTTGTGCTACGTAATAACACATAACATGAGAAGACTCCATGCTTCTAAAGCTAAACTGGCTCCTTTTTAAAAGAACTATTTATAGACATGCTAGCATTCAAGCCATGCGCACACACCTGGTGACTCCTCCAAACTCTTTGCTCCTGCAACCTGTATTCCTTCCTCCAAGGAGTTCCAAGCAAATTGCTACATAAGGCTTTAGAAAAAGTAAGAAAAAAGTCCATTAAATACCTGACAAATTAACCAATGCTGCAAAATGGAAGAAAAAAAATCCTTCTGGAACTGGTCAAAGGATAAGACCATACACCTGATGTAAGACGTTCCCTTTACTACATCATTGTACTATTAAGATTTAATATGTACACAGGCTGCTAATGGTTCTAGAATTATCCAGTATATTTTAAAATCCAGCCACTGTGTATCTCAATGATATTATGCAGCAATGAATTCCTCACGTTGAGAGCAAACTGCTTAAAAAGACATGTCCTTTTATAGGCAAGGTACTTAAAGCAAGTGAGTAGTCTCAGTGAAACAAATGCCTGCAATGGAACCACCCACATGCTTAAAGTTAAGCATGTGCTTAAGTATGTTGATAAACAAAGCCCATATTTTCTAAATTCACTGCCATATAATTTTCATGTTATATCTTTCATCCACTCCAAAATGAAATAATATTACAAATGCTTGCACTATAATTATATTCTTTACATTTCCCTAGTCTAATAATAATAGCAACTGACATTCCTACCCTGGTTTCAAATGTCAGCCTAAAGAGTCTCAAAGATTTTACAGTGAACTTATATGTACACTGTAGGTATATGCATCATGAACCCATCACTGAAACTTGGCCACCTCTGGGGTTGAACAAGGTGTCCATCCTATGTAAGCAACACTCAGTCTCAATTAAGAAACAAGGAGAGATTAATAGAATGTGGTTCTCATGTTGGTGGTTAGTCTGTAACAAGGGCTAACAAAAGCTCCTGTAAAGCACGCCACGGGACTTCAATGATCCTGTGTAGTTAAGACTCCTGTTTTATATCTCACCAGTAATAAGAGAAGCTCAACAACACAGAGCTCCTAGCACCATGCGAAGGCATCTGCTGAGTACTGAGTACACAGAAGGAAGAGTCCTATCCACTGAAGCACTAACATAATTTGCTGTAGCACCAAGGTATTCCTCAGGGTAACCCTGTTATTGGGAGCTTATGAGTTCTGACAAGATCACAGCCTGAGGTGGTATGGAAGCAGGCAAACTACTACTGTCTCAGTCGATAAGAGATGTTAGGTTAATAATAATTAATATAATAAAACACATAGGGTTTCTATTATCCTCCTAATGTGCACATAACAAACACTAACATAAATGGGATTTACACAAGTGAATCAAAAGGAGAATAGATGCTATGAAACCTATAATATATTTTGATGCATGAAAACAGCATTACAGCTTGTAGTGAGGTGGAATGGCCTCCCTCCGAGCCAAGGGGGAGGGACCACTATCTGCCCTGTGGGGGATGGGGCCAGGTTGGGCTCACCCCTTGTGTTGGAAGCAGAGAGGCAGAACATGAAATACAAGAGGTGGGGTCTCCAGCTCAGTTGGGCAAGATCCAGTGAAGGAACTGGAAGACACTGCCTTGCTGCTGGGACCTGGACCTGCGCCAGCCTCTGCCCTTGGAAGACCACCCTGAGTAGCTGCTGTTCTCTGAGTACACTGAGGAGACAGAGGACCATTGGACTATGGAGCCCTATCCTCAGACTGTGGTAGGAAGTAACCCAGGGAAACCAGACTTTAGTCTGGTTTTGCTGCCAGGGCTCTAGTCAGTGTGTTTCGGCAGGATCCCCGCTGACCCAGTAGCAAAACCTCCACCACTGTTAGGCTCTGGGTTGGGACCCACTGGAGTAGGGTGGGCCAGGGTTCCCCAACCCCACTGCTGCCAACCCCACCCCTGGGTTTGCAGCCAAGCCACCTTAAGCAAAATGGTCTGTGTTTGTTTGCTGGCTGCCCCAGCCCGAGAGCTGGGTCTTATACAGCTGTTGCCCACCCCACCCAGAGGGCTGAGCCTGACGACATTTGCTGTCTCACCTATCCAGAGGCTGGACTGAAGACTGCTCCTTGTTCTGCCCTGCCCTGGGGGCCAGACCACCCAACTTTATGTACAGTCTGTCCTTGCCAGGAGGGGGACAGACAACCACCCACCCACTACAGAGCTGTTTGTCTGAAGCCCCTACATTATATTAACCTCCTATAAATTAATATTAATGCTATTAGCCACTTTAAAAGTAAGATATTCAATCTCTCATTTTTACTGTACATTTCATTATTTAAGTGACTCCCGTTATTCCTGCTGTGATATTTTATTATAGTAGATTTCTGTTTTATCCTTCCATATTTTTCCCTACTGTAGTTTAATGAGTTATTTTTTGTGATAGATGTTTTTTTCTGTAAGACTAAGACATAGAGATGAATGTTAAGATATTTATTTGTGTTTTATGCTTTACTCTATTTTATGTTTCTACTCTGGAGATAAGTTTCTTTCTTTCTTTTAATTTAAAAGACTTACTTTAATATACAGTGCATCTCCAGAAATAACTAGGAAGGGTTCACTCTTGCCTCTGTTGCGAGCGGAAGTCCAAGCTCAAACTATATCTGCAAGTTACATTAGTGACAGTACATGAGATTTCGATTTAGAAATAGTCTATGGATTTTCAGTGCACAGAGTAGTGGATGAAGTAGGGGGATGAGACAGTCTCTCTAGCCCAGATAAAGAGTTAATGTTATATGGATCAGTCTGAGAGAAATAAATCTCTCATTACACTGAAAGGTAGGCTTTTTGTGTGTATGTGTATGAGGAAAGGAGAATATCCCAGTTAATAATTATTACACTTGATTTTCTCCAAGCTCTCCTAGTGTTATGATTCATTGCTGTACATTTGAATTAAGCAAATAATTTGTTTCAGAATCACTCAGAGAATATCTTGAAGACCCATAATTCTCCTGACCTGGCCTCAAATTTTGATGCTCAGAAGTGTTGTCTTGCAGTTATTGTTTAGTCTTCTACTCACACCCACCTGCTTGGAGAGTTATTACTGCTTGTCAATCTCCCAAGACTGAGGATCTGCAATGAAAACACTCCCTATAGGCATGTTTCACTGCAGAGCTCACTCAGGTTCTTTCTCAGATATTGCCCCAAGTCCTCTTCCATCCAAACAGTAAACCCTCTCACCTAAGTGGTGCTTTCAACAGAAGGTAGCTGGCGTGTAAATAACCTAGACTAGACCTTGGGTGATGCTTTCATTCGGGCTAGTAACACACCAACTTTGCAGTGATCTGCAGGCTAAATCACTCCTGAGTGCTGATAATCCTGTAATGCCTTTGACAAATCCCCCCAGTGTGCCCAGAAGGACAGACAAGCTCTCCCACAATTTACTGGGAAAGAATCAGACCTCTTAGCTTACTACAGCACAAAGAACCATGGGACAAGCCCCAGATGTGCTAGTGCCACACATGGATGAGTGCAGCATAGAGTAACTCAGGCATGGCTTTGCAGTTTTAACTCTTCAGTTAAGACATACCCTGTGGGAAAGAAAGCTGGTTTGCTGTAGCTCACTCCACAGATCAGCTACCTTGGAGCATTACTCCATCTTCCATGAGTATTCGCAAACATACGACTGTATATTTGTTGAATTTATCAACAATAAGTTTTTACTGTTTTTTACTCCTATGAGCGCTAAAGTAGAAAGTGTGTTGGAGCTTATTGTCTATCAACACAACTGTTTACTAAGTTCCAGTCAGTCACACTTTGCTTCATTTCAGTGATTAGTTTTTAATGAACAATATTGTAAATGGTGTTCAGATTTAATGTCAAATATGGAAAATTTGTCTAAACCCCATTCTACCAGTTTAAGAATCTACAGGCTATCCCACAAGTTGCTTCATATTAAGGCTGTCAATTAATCACAGTTAACTCAAGCAATTAACAGAAAACAAATTAACAAGATTAAAAAATCTGTTGCGATTAATCACAGCTTTAATTATGCTGTTAAATAATAGAATACCAACCACTCTTTTGTAAAAAAGATAAACAAAAGAAATAGTATTTTTCAATTCACCTCATACAAATACTGGAATGCAATCTCTTTGTCATGAAAGTACAACTTATAAATGTAGATTTTTTTTTTACATAACTGCTCTCAAAACGAAAACAATGTAAAACTTTAGAGACTAAAAATCCACTCTGTCTTACTGCTTGTTCAGCCAATCACTAAGAAAAACAAGTTTGTTTACATTTACAGGAGATAATGCTGCCCGCTTCTTATTTACAATGTCACCTGAAAATGAGAACAGGCATTTCCATGGCACTGCTGTAGCTGACATCGCAAAGTATTTGCATGGCAGATATGCGAAACATTTGTATGTCCCTTCATGCTTTGACTTGTAGGCTCTACAGTTTTATATTGTTTTGTTTTTGAGTGCAGTTTTGTAAAAAAAAAAATTCTGCTTTGAACCCAGTAATTTGTGGTTGAACTAGAACATATCTTTGGAGAATTGTCTATATTAGACTGTTTTTTACCTCCAGTAAATTCACAGTAAATTAACTTGAGTTAGTTAACAAGTTTGTAAAGGATAATGTGGACATGCCCCAACCATTTGGATACAAAGCTAGAGTGGGCCATTGAGTTACGTACAAATGCTTGTAGCCTGGAACAAACATTTGGATAGAGTCTACCCTAGCCTTTACAAATGTGATACACACCAAAAGTTCATTGACAGTCAGTTAATTCACAGTGAAAAACAATGCAGTTGTTCAGCAATGTGCTTTTTAAAAACATCAATTAATACCCCCATAGGATTCAGTAATCCCATCCTTAGGCTATGTTAACACGAGAGAGGTGAGCTGACAGCAGCACATCTGTAAGCTTTCTCATATAGCCACTCTATGCTGATCGAAGAAAGCTCTCCCGTCGACATAATTAAATCACAGCCAACGAGCGGTGCTCACTATGTCGGCGGGAGAAGGTCTTCTGCTGACATAGTGCTGCACACACTACTATGCTGGCGAAATGTACGTTGCTCTGGGGTGTGTTTTGGTGATCTGTTCCAATGGATAATTATTCACACCTGTTCAAATGTTCATTTAATTTCCAGTGTGAATTTGTCTGACTTCAGTTTCCAGCAACTGGATCTTGCTACACTTTAGTATGCTAAAGTAAAGTACTAGTATTACCGGTGAGTGGGATTTTAAAAAAGCAACTAGCACTGGCCTAACTTTGCTCCCATTGTATTCAGAAGGAACAGAGTTAGGTCAATGCTGAGTGCTTTTAAAAATCGCACTCTATAGGATTGAAAAATTATTATTTCTAGTTTTATGCTGACCAATTTCTTTTATTTTCTATGCAAAATATTGCATTTTAAATAGTCGATGCACAAAACAGAAGCTATTGTCCACATTAAACCAACAACTATCAAATAGATAACCATTATTTTTTTCTCTCCAAAAATTAGACAATTTTTTTCCGATTGTTTTATTATGGACTTAAAAGACTGTGACAGGAAAATAAGAAGAGTGATTTACAAATAAGAATAACTTAAGAAAGCAAAAGGTGTTAGTGTATTTACTCCCTTCAATACTGCACAGCATGCTTCAGGTGGCGGAAAAAAGCAGACAACAAAGGATAGTTGAAAATGTAATAATCATTTTTCTACAATTAGATTTGGACATGTATCATAAAAGAAATCCATCCCAAAATTATAAAATAACCCCCAATTGGAACTGAGATGGAGATTGAGGACTCCAAGAAGCAGACAGGCTGGTAGTTAAAATACTTCTCTTATATATGCAACACACCCCACACAGTAAAAATGAAACAGATCCATACTCTCAAGCATTATGGTATCTACCATATTTCAAAGATGTAGAGGTTCATCACAACTTCTACACGTCATACTCAGTCCATATAACCTCTTTGATCATTCTAAATTTTCTTTTTGTCTCTAATTATTGACATTGTCCTTTCTCTGTAGATACTTCTGTAGGCTTTGTGAATTTAATCACAACCCCCCACCCACTGGACTTGGGTACAATCTGAGTGACCCTCTGATTCCATTCTCACTGAGGCTCAAATTATTATCTTCACTTCACTCAGACTCAATATCTGATCCATAAAAATGTGTGGGGTGTAACGCGCACCTTGTTCCACAATTCTCGCTCTCAAGAGAGCTCAAGACATACAGAGCAACACACAGGTGTTAATTGACCTAACTGGGAAGCATTATACTGAGAGAAAAGGGGCTTTAAATGACAAAATACCATTAAGTTAAAAAAATGTACTGATTATCAAAATAAACACATTTCCTTGTTCACAATCCAAATGCTTAGCGGCATAACACCTCTCCAAGAGGCTGTGATTTAAAACATTATATACATGGTGGGGGAGGAGGGGAGCTGCACATTGATTTTCAGATTTGAAGTTTTAAGTGGTTTGGATGTTATGCTAAATGAGAGACTACAAAATGGCAGCAGTTCTCAGCATGTAGAGAGGAAGTACAGCCGGGCTTCTCCATAGCCACGGGAAACCACAAGAAAACTGTCAGAATTGCTTTGCATTCCCCCCTCTCCCCCCGCAATTTTCCTGTGAGGAGCTGTGTTGTGAAAGCAAAAGGTAAAATGAATTTTAATATTTAAAGGTACTCCCTCAGGAGTGATGGTGGTGAACAAATCAGATATGAGTTTGCAGTGAGATTTTGCAACAAAGGAAAAGGCTAATATGATTTTGGGCACAAACACAAAGGCATTAAGTCACAGAGAAGCAATGTGACAGTTTGTGTGTATAGCTTCAGAGACACCATATTTGAAATACTCCATTCAACCACCTTATTACTGGAAGATATTGATAAAGTGAAGGGAGCTCAAACAAGAGCAACAAAAATGTTCAGAGAGCTGCAGGAGATAACATATTAGGTAAGATTCTAAGAGCTAAATAAATTGAAGCTTGGATAAGAGAACCCTAAAGAATTTTTGTTAAGCCCAACTCCCTCTCTTCAAAGTGCTGTCTACACACTTACACAGCTACTTTTAGAGAGCTAGGCATATCTGAATTGCCGAGGCTTACTACCCTGGCTAGTTTATTGCCCATTTGAAACTACCTCTGCGGTAGTTCAAGACCTTGTGGCTGTCAAGACCATGACTATGACAGCCATGGGACTATCCCAGTGTTGTCTTGCTCAATGCCTGATGGTGATCACAATTTGGATCTTTCTTTCAGGTAAGGTTTAGAGACTGGAGTCTGATGCTTTTGGCTTGAATCTGTATCATGGCCTCTGAAAACACAGTCTCTTCATTTTTTAGGCAAGGTCCACCTTTGGTCCCAGAGGATGTGTTTTAATGGTCTAACGTCAAACATTAATTCATAGAACAGATTGGGTTAAGTTCTCTCTGGGGAGACTTTATTCTACAGAAGCCACACCATCAATAATCCAGTTGCATGATATGATTATCTTTATTCCTCAACTAATCAGCCTCTACTTGTTGCTGTTCTGACCGGTCATCTCATAGAAATAACCTAAAACATATGAAGCTGAAGGAAGGAAGCAGTACAAGGATTAAGTAGAATTACTAACCAGATAACCAGAAAGTAGCAATGCTTCAGCCATAGAATCATAGGACTGGAAGGGACCTCGAGAAGTCATCTATTCCAGTTCCCACCACTCATGGCAGGACTAAGTATTATCTAGACCATCCCTGACAGGTGTTTGTCTAACCTGCTCTTAAAAATCTCCAATGAGGGGGATTCCACAACCTCCCTAGGCACTTTATCCCAGTGCTTAACTACCCTGACAGTTAGGAAGTTTTTCTTAATGTCCAATCTAAACCATCCTTACTGGATTTTAAGCCCATTTCTTCTTGTCCTATCCTCAAAGGTTAACGAGAACAATTTTTCTCCCTCCTCCTTGTAACAACCTTTTATATACTTGAAAACTGTTATCATGTCCCATCTCAGTCTTCTCTTCTCTAGACTAAGCAAACACATTTTTTTTTCAATCTTCCCTCATAGTAGGTCATGTTTGCTAGATCTTTACTCATTTTTGTTGCTCCTCTCTGGATTTTTTCCAATTTGTCTACATCTTTCCTGAAATATGGTACCCAGAACTGGACACAATATTCCAGTTGAGGCCTAATCATTGCAGAGTAGAGAGGAAGAATTACTTCTTGTGTCTTGCTTACAACACTCCTGCTAATACACCCCAGAATGATGTTTGCCTTTTTTTGTGTTACACTGTTGACTCATATTTAGGTTTCAGAGTAACAGCCGTGTTAGTCTGTATTCGCAAAAAGAAAAGGAGGACTTGTGGCACCTTAGAGACTAACCAATTTATTTGAGCATGAGCTTTCGTGAGCTACAGCTCACTTCATCGGATGCATGCTGTGGAAATCGATTTCCACAGCATGCATCCGATGAAGTGAGCTGTAGCTCACGAAAGCTCATGCTCAAATAAATTGGTTAGTCTCTAAGGTGCCACAAGTCCTCCTTTTCTTTTTGCATATTTAGGTTGTGATCCACTATGACCCACATATCTCTCTCCGCAGTACTCCTTCCTAGGCAGTCATTCCCCATGCTGTTTGTGTGTTACTAATTGTTCCTTCATAAATGGAGTAACTTCAGACATTAACTCACAGTCCAGTTGTATGATATGATTATCTTTGGTCCTCAACTAATTGACCTTTCCCTGTTGTTGTTCTTACAGGTCATCTTATTATATAAATAACCTAAAACAGATGCAACTGAAGGCAGGAAGCTATACAAGAATTAAATAGAATTGCTAGCCAGATAACCAGAAGGTAGCAATGATTCAGCCATGTGTCCTTTTGCTTTGCACCCCTACATCCCTGTATGCTGAGGGCTGTGAAAGGTGTAATGGCTGAGTAGAACAAAGCAGCTAGAACAGGACTGAAGAGCTGGCTCTAACTACTGAAAGGGATACAAGGGTTACAACTAAGAATAATGTGATGACATTCATATCAGGGAAAGCTTCTTGATGGGAAGATCTACTAACTATAGAATAGTTTTCCAAGGGAGGCAGTGTCAGACCGAACCCAAGGAACATTTAAAAATAGACTAGAAACAGTACTAGAAAATGGACCATAGAGAACTATCCTGCACTGAAATGGACGAGTTGACCTAACAGGGGTTTTCCATCCTTGATTATGTAAGCTGATGAAAATCTTTAACTCTATACATTTGTAATTAATGCAAAAATATCTCACTTTCCACTCCCCTCCTAATGACATTTCCGTTACAAACACTTATGCTTACAGAGCATTGTGAAAATGTTTTGTATAACGACATTTTAGTCTTATGGTCTAAGAAACACCCTCATACCAAATAGCCAAGCTATTCTCATGTTGTAATACATGTGTCTCTAAAACAAACAAACCCGCCTCTCCCTCCACTGCCTAAATCCAACAACTCTTCTCAACTCTTGTAGCTTTGCTAGGACAAGTCATGAGATCCTTTTTTAGGTAAATGGAAGCAACTGTTAAATGGTACTTTTGTTCTCTCTCTCTGTATGTTGTTGTTGTTCATTGATCACTACCATCTGTGAACAAGCATGAGCTAACATCACAGATACCATTTCTCTCGAGTGGCCTGATGCTAGATTAGTGATGGCATCTTCCTTCACATTTCTTTTTGTACTTTTTGTTGTATCTCTTTATTTCAAATTCCACAGAGCAACATGTGAGGTGATGCGTCACCTCTGAACAAGAACCTGATTAAGCCACATGGAGTGATGAGTCACTCCTGTGCTAGGCTCCAGCCAATCCGCAAGTCCGGAGTAAGTCTGGTGAATCTCAAAGCAGGTATATGGCCTCACAGGAGAAAGAGCAGCTCAATCTACCCAACCTCATTCTCCCCTGCCTGATAGTGGTGACGGACTCCACAGGCCTTAGCTTGCTCCAAGCTAGCTCCCTGCCCTATGCTTGCCTTGTTTTGACTCTGCTCTTGACTCCTGATTCCACCTGTGACCACTGGCTCCGGTTCCCTGCCCGACTGCCACTGCTCCAACCACCAGGCATGACCATTCTGTGGGTCATTTCTGACACAGCATAACAATCTAATTTCTATGTCTACATTTGGCACAGATTACTTTAAATACACTGTACATCTCCTGGCCTACTCTGACTGACAGCCCAGAAATAGCCTTTTAAATTGTGTCAGATTCTCGTCTCTCTGTTTGCAAGGTACAGCTAAATAGTTTTCATGGCAGTCTGGATGAAATCTTGAAAATCAGCTGTTTTTGGCTATTGTACCATCCTTTTGTCTAAGCAAAAGGTACATCATTTTATCTTTGCGCACTAATGACTTACAGAAAAGTGTTGCAGCTGTCCATTACTTTAGGGCATATGATAGTTCAAAGTAATTTATTTATCAAAATAGAACTATTCTCACTGGCTGTACTTTCTTATAATATATTAAGTCATTATTTTGTATTTGCTCCAATGTGAAATTAATGAAAATGTTCCATTATCACAAACAGCACTCAGAACTTGAAAAAAAATAAATGGACAGTGGTTTCAAAATCCTTTTGAGAATAATATGATCTCATCAGCTGTTGGATATTATCTAATAATACCATCAACAAACATTATTGCAATTTATTATTTGTATTACAACAGCACCTAAGACTCCGAATCAAGACGAGCTCCATTGTGTGAGGGACTGTACAAATACATAGGACAACACAGTCCCTGCCAAAAAGCATTTACAATGTAACAAATAAAAGGTGCCAGAGAAAATACACCTACTGATGCAATACTATAAAACTGTTCACTACAAGAAGACATCATGGTTGATGAGAGTATAGAAGGCAAAAGTTACTGTTCTCCTTTGGCTAGGAATGGCTTTAGAAATCTCAGCTACTTTTCATCAGGTCTCAGCCCAAAAGTTAGAAGCATCCTCAGAACTCTCAGGTTGTATCTGATTTAAAGGTAGGTAGAGAAGAGAGAAGCTGTCAGATAGAGCTAGCAAAAGACGGAGTTTGCAGCAAATACAGAAGCATTTGCAGAAGATAAAGGAGCACCTTGGCTGGGAGGTGGAAGATGAGACCATGCAGCTTCCCACCACTCCTCCAGTAACAATTTTCCAAGCCATGTGGATTCAGGAAAAATTCGAGAGAGAAACTTCTGAGTGGAGCCCAGCCAGTGACTCAACCAGCACAGACCAAACATACCAGCAGTTCTGGCAGTGTCTGACACCTGTGATCTCATGAGATTGCTTTCCATAGTTTTCTTTTCACTGTGGCCATTCTTTCCCCTGTGCCAGTAGCGGTGGAACAATTTTTATAGTGGGGGTAGTGAAAGCCACTGCACAAAACTGTAAACCCTGTATATGATGGAAACCACTTCATGCCAGGGGTTGCTGCTGTACCCTAGGCAACCCTAGTTCCAGCACCTCTGCCTGTGCTGACCGGGTGTTGCTCCCTATCTTCCAGTCACTTGCCCTCAACCTCACTCCAACCATCTTCTGTGCTCCCCTCCTTCCTTCCTTCCTTCCCTCCCTTTTCTCTTCTGCCATGTGCTAGTCCTTACCTCCTCCCTTTTGTGTATTTCTATTGAGATAATCCCTTCCTACCAAACATGCACAAAATTTAAAACACCCTTTCCTCCTCCTTTCCTCCTGCATGTAAAGTAAATGTGGCACTAACGTGACATTTACAAGTCATCACATTGTTTACTCTGCTTGTGTGTTATCCCTCTCTCCCATGCTTTGACTATCATGTCTATAGATCACAAAAGCATTTTGGGCCCTTTATTCCAGGTTCAAGCAGCAGCAGCACCAAACATGCAAAAAATCATGAGTCAGGCTACCAAAAATAATTTTATATATATTACACACACAGACACACACACATACACACACAGAGATTCTTTTTTTTTTTTTGTCTTCTATTTCTGAGCCTTTAGTATATATCTGGGTCAAGTTTTCAAGCCGTTCTTTGGAGCCAAGAGGACTAGAAACTTACTTTTTTACAAAAATGAACGCTAGGGTTCTCATGTAATTACAAAACATTAAGATCTGAGGCTTTCAGAAAAGTATCAACTGTTTCAGCACTGGCATAACACTAGTACAGTAGAGCTCTTATCCCAGTGGGCTTCAAAGTATTACTCAAATCCAAACTAATAAACTTAATAATAATACTGTTGGTTCTTATTTTATTCTAAGAAAATATACTGGTGCTATCTTTCCCTTATTTAGAAAAATTCAGTAGAATATTTATCTTTAGTCATGATGGACAAATAGTTCTTAGAGTACAGGTTTCTTTTCTGTCACATATTCTCAGTGCTGACACTGCATTGTAAGCCAAAATCCTTTTGTGAGATGCGAATGATTCACGTCATGTTGCAACAGGAAGTATGCTACCAGCTGAGCCGTATTAAGGGCTAGCAAAGGCAACACCTGAGAAGATCGGAAAAACGCTCACCATTTCATTTCAAAAGGACACCTTTAGTGATTGTAGAACACACCACATTTTAACACTCACAGCTTTAATTCACAAATTCTGTCAAGCCTGTTTAAAAGCCTGCCTTTGTGACTCTTATCATATATTTCCAGTATAAATCTACTGCTACCCGAAGAATTTCTGTCTACCAAGAATGATTAACATTAATTTGGAGAATCATCTCTATTGATAGACAACCTTTTGTATTTTCCTCAGACTTGTTGTATATTGATTTCTTTTCTGCTATCTTCATATCAGGATCAACAGAATTTGTGGAAAGCACATGTATAGACAGTATAAAACATGGAGTGCTCAGATATTTGAATTTACTAGAGAGTAGTACTACCTTTGTTTGTAAATGGATAAAGTCTCGTGTTTCAAAAGTATACTATGAATAACACAAAGTGGGGTGGGATTGCATTGATTCTAATATTATTTTAATAACATTTCACACTTACTATATAGTGTCTTTCTTCCAAGGAATTTTAAGAACTATACAAAACATTAATTAAATTTCACAATTTCGCCTCTATATTACAGAAACATAACCCAAGGAACAGTGGTATTATGTGACTTGCCTAAGGTCATACAGTGCATCAGTGGCAAATTTGAGAATAGATTTCCAAAGTCCTGAAAGCTCTCAGTTCTAATTACTAGATATATTCTCTCTCTATAGGAGTTCACAAATCCGCTGAAAAGCCCACTGAAAGAAAATAAACTTTATAATTTTAATTGTTGTATCATATAATCTCCCATCTATAGTATCATATAGTCTATCGTCCTTCTTCCATCCCCAGGAAAAAATATGCATTTTGGCCATAAAAGAGGACAGTAATGAGAATAGAGTACACACAGGCCAAGACAGGAGTCACATCAGAATTGTCAGTTGCAAATGTCAAGCCTGTTTGTTTTTGTTTTTTTTCTTTCAATAATTATACAAGTACCTGAAATGAAGAGGCATTCTATTTGGCAGAAAGCATATATTCATCAGCACAAACCATGTTACTGGTGGTAAAATCTTTGATCAACAAACATATATAAAATATCAAATTTATTTTCTCTAAGTAGACTTTTCTTCCTTCAAAGTTACAGTAAATGTCTGAAAAAACAGTAATGTAGCAACTGCATGAGGTGTAGCTGTCATAAGACAATTGCAACCCTGAGGGTGCTATCAACTGGCACTATCCCATGCCTGGTACTGCCCCAGGTTTATGATTAACTCAGTGGGAACTCAACAACTATCCCCCTCTTAATGTCACAAACAAATAAAACCACCTTACATTTTTTGAGAGACCTGGGGCTTTAGAAACTTTTAGAAAATAAATTATGAAACAATTTCCCTGTTTTCTGTACACCAGGAGTGACTTTATCTAAACTAAATTCATCCTTTAGAAAAAAGCTTTTAAGGCTTTGAGACCCCAAAGCAGTGGTTGTTCCCTTAACTGCTCTTCAGGCAAAATCAGTAAAGTTTCTGGTGATTAATTCAGACTTTTCCCTAGTAAACAGATATTGACTACCAAGGACTGAATTCCCTAAAGGTTAATTGACCAGTCCTCACAGTTTACTGCACGTAGCATTTTGGGCGTATAGTAAACAACTCCCACATAAACTGTAATTTTATTTGCCATTAGATAAACAAGATTCACTCTATAGTCAAAATTAATGTTATGTTTAGGAGTGAGGGTGACACATTTACATGGCAGATGGAACTGAGATCTACTTCTGACATCTTTTGTGAAAGTCAGCTTTGTATGTGTGTGCAAAGCAACAGAGGAATAAATCCATGATTAGAATTAAATTAACCTGTTTACCTAAAATCCATGTTGGTAGTAGTATACTATTTTTTAAATTTACAAATAATAATTTAGTGTTTGTGAAAGGTATCAAATTGAGGGTGCAAGATATTAAAAGATTAACATGTACTAGTGATGAGAGCAGGTGACATAAAGCTGGAAGTCCTTGGTTCTATTCCCAGCTCTTCCAATGACTTGTTTTGCACACTTGGGCAAACCTCTTAAATTCTCTATGCCTTAGTTTCTCAATCTGGAAAACAGAGATAATGTTCTTTATCTACCTCTGTGGGGGTATTGTAAGGATAATTAATTAATTATGCAAAACCCTTTGAGGTCATGGAGGTGCCAAGTACTGCTGTTAATATAATTTCTAGTTATCTACATCACAGGTAAAGCACAGACAGCTTCATTACAATATCCCACCAATATGTCTCAACCAGGACACTGGAGGCACCACCTCTAGGGATGAAAGGGCAGTTCAGAGTCCCTGCATATTTAGTCTTTAGGCTGTTTACAGAAACAGACAAGAAGGATTCTAATTAGTGCCAATTGTGATGGGGGGTTTTGTGATATGGACATTTGTCCATTACAAATTGGAATGAGATCACCAAATTTCACTCATTTCACATCAGTGAGAACCAGTAACCTAACAGTGAAAGACATGATATGTCCCCACCAACCTTCTGAGCCACCCCCAAGACCATTTTCTCACCTATTTGCATGAACCTGAAAATCCTAGTCTGATAAAAAACAACACTCCTAAAATATTATTAAAATATTTTCCCTATACCTAGTAAGGAATTTATTTCAATCTGAAATCCATTATATTAGTTTCTCAGTTTTCTAAGATTATTCAAGTGCTAGACTCCAAAAGAATCTTGGGACAGTGTTTCAATAAAACACTACTTAGCCTACTATTTCATTTTGAAAATACCAGCTTTCTAAAAGGTAATGAATACATCAGTAAAGATTCAATCATGAGGATGAATAAAAGAAATAGTATGATTATTTTTTGGCTTGGGTTTTGAATATTTTTAAAATACTCAAAGTGCACTCTTTTCAAGGTAGCAACAGAAGCTACATGATAAGAAAGACAGGGAGCTCTAAGAGTTATGCAAGCTTTTTATTCTTTTTTTTTCCTACATAAGAGATCTGTGACTTGGAAGTGTACATGCAATATGAAAAATAATCTTTCCAGATTTCTGAGCCTTAGATAAGGAAGTTGGCTAGGTTCAGTATTCACCCATCTCTAAAACAATATTTACGGTCACATTTTCCTGCAAAACTTCTTTTATTGGGTTTATATAATAGCTCAGATTTGATTAATAAGAGTTTCCCACAAACAAACAGAGAAGACAAGATTTTGTTTTGATGTGAAATATTAAATACAACAATTAGCAGAAATCTCTTATTGCTTTGCATTATTTTGACCGAAGTGGTGTTTCTTTGGTCCTGCTTTAGGAAATATTTCCCTCCAATAACTAATTGAATTGAAGCTTGCATGTTCTTTCCCTTTATAGGCTTGATAGCCCTAAGCTGCACCACCTCAAAGGGGTGTGGGCATGGTGACTGGGTGGGTGTTGATTCAACAGCACATCTCCCCAGTAAGCTCCTCTGATGGAGTGCCTTAGGAAAGTCACCCTCCACAGGAAGAAATCCCAAGGCAGGGTGACTTTCCATGAAGTTGAATCTTCATAGATACAGCAGGCGTTGGGCTGTGTGTGATGAACATTTTATTGATCTTATAGGGTGAATCCAGCCGGCATTTTAACTGGATTTCTGCTACCCTGAGAAATATATTCAATGACAAGTGTCAGAGACATTCTTGGATCTTGGTCTCAGTAGCACTGCAAGAAAAGACGGACATAGAGCCACACCAGAGAACTGAGTTCCTTTTGAGCTTCTTTGCCAGTGAAAATGCTTTGGTGCTTGGTACAGAGAAGACGTGTGCACTTCAAGTCAGAAAGGGACCTGAAGGTCAGAGGTTATTATAAGGTTTTGTCAAACATAACTCTGGTGATTTTAGGATTAGTTATGGCCACATTGACTCATATCCTGTTAGCCTTACTCATATGAGTAAATGGAGGAAGATTTGGTGTATTATCCCGAGCATGAATCGATAAAGATGTACATAACTGAATGTTCTCAAACACTCATATGACATTGGTCTGCCCATGTCAGGGCTGAATATAGTCACTAGCAGAAATCTATTGGGGAAATACACACTCACACACTGTTTACATTAATAATCACATAAGTATACATTTAGGCCTTCACTAACAGCTTTTTAATTCTTCTCCTCCCTACCAAGCCATAAATCTTCAATGATGCATCTTCTTTTAAGATATGTTAATCTGCAAGTGTTAGTTACAAGCCCCATTGATATCATCCTTTTTTATTATATTTTAACCCTCAAGCTATTGTTTATATCTATGTCCTTACACACACACACACACACACACACACTTCTGTTACTTAAATCCTGATGAAGACCCTGGATACTGTATTTGGGAAGTTAGACCTCAAAACAACCACGTCAAATACACACCCAGTGAAACGTGTGTGAATTGTATTTTCCTACATCTACATTACATGCAGAAACAAGTAGACATTTATTTCCTGGCAGAGATTGGAAAAAATAGATTGCATTATTGTCAAGGTTCCTTCCCCACTCTGAACTCTAGGGTACAGATGTGGGGACCTGCATGAAAACCTCCTAAGCTTACTTTTACCAGCTTAGGTTAAAACTTCCCCAAGGTACAAAATTATTTTACCCTGGGATTTCCACTGCCACCACCAAACTTTATCTGGGTTTACTGGGAAATGTGGTTTGGACACGTCTTTCCCCCCCAAATCCTCCCAACTCTTGCACCCCACTTCCTGGGGAAGGTTTGGTAAAAATCCTCACCAATTTGCATAGGTGACCACAGACCCAAACCCTTGGATCTTAGAACAATGAAAAAGCATTCAGTTTTCTTACAAGAAGACTTTTAATAGAAGTAAAGGAATCACCTCTGTAAAATCAGGATGGTAGACACCTTACAGGGTAATTAGATTCAAAACATAGAGAATCGCTCTAGACAAAACCTTAAGTTACAAAAAAGACACACAGACAGGAATAGTCATTCTATTCAGCACAGCTCTTTTCTCAGCCATTTCAAGAAATCATAATCTAACACATACCTAGCTAGATTACTTACTAAAAGTTCTAAGATTCCATCCCTGTTCTGTCCCCAGCAAAAGCAGCATACAGACAGACACAGACCCTTTATTTTTCTCCCTCCTCCCAGCTTTTGAAAGTATCTTGTCTCCTCATTGGTCATTTTGGTCAGGTGCCAGCGAGGTTACCTTTAGCTTCTTAACCCTTTACAGGTAAGAGGATTTTTCCTCTGGCCAGGGGGGATTCCAAAGGGGTTTATCCTTCCCTCTATACCCATGACAATTATACTGCAAAGCATCTATGCCTTATTGATTTAAGCAACTTAAAGTTACCTACAAACAATAAGTCAAATACCTAGATGTTCTGTGTATGTATAAGCATTATATGGAAAAAGTATAATAAAAATGTATTTTTGGACAAGCAGGGAGTTTTCCAACGATCACCCAATTTAAGCAACAGCATCAATTAGAATACTTCTCTCTTTTTTATTATTTATTTCTATCATGACTATAACCATACCTAAAATATGACTGGCCGGATTCCAGATGCTTTACTGTAGATGTCCAAAAGGAATCTGTTTGTGATTAGAACATCCTGTACAATGCAAATGCTTTCAGTGTCCAGATGCCACAAAAATTATTTAAGGATTTTGCTTTCTCAGGCTTGTTATGAAAAGGGGGGAAATTGCCATTGACTGAAAGGTGGAAGTTTAAACAAAATATTTTAAAGCCTATGTTATGTAACACAAAGATGTCACTGAGCATAGTTAATTCTGAGATGGGCATATTTTGCCCTAGATTTCAATGAAGTGAAAGCATGTCCCATGGTTAAAAAGGGGGCAAATCCTTCCCTTCCAATGTGGAGGGCTGTGACCACAGTGGAATCAAACAGTTCCAGTACATACTGAGAGAAGGTTCATGAGGTAAGACATCTGCGTAGCCCTTTGCATGCTATAGATCTGTGCTCCTTGGGGTCTATCCCTGCACCCCAATATGCAGAAATTTTTTTCGGTGGGGGGGAACTGATGGCAACCGTGGAGCAGAAGTGGGGGACAGTGGGTTTAGCAACAGCCATTTCCTCCACAAGAGGAGTCGCATGAGCCATGGAGGCCACTGCTGTCACAGAACAAGGTGCAAGAGGTGCTGAGCCAATCCATGGCTGTTGCATAGCCTAGAGAAGAGGATTTCCTTCACCCACAACTCATTCACATAGACCTCATAAATACTTCTGGGACTGTGCAGTAGACTTATGATTTGCCCTGGTAGAGACCTGAACCTGCACTTTACATGAACAAGACTCCCACTAAAGTCTGTAACAGTTCTGTTTGATTAAGGAATGCATGATCAGGCCCCAGTTTGGAAGGCAGCATGGTTGGAGGAATAAGCACAGGATGCACTCAGGAAATCTTTAAATCAAGACTGAATGTTTTTTCTAAAAGATAAGTTCTAGTTCATCCACAGCTATTGGACTTGAATAAGTAATTAACTCAGAGAACTCCTATAGCTTGCATTATGCAGAAACTCATACTAGGTCACAATGGTCCCTTCTGGCTAGACCTGCATCAGGAGTTTTACACTGAATCATTTTCTTAGTGAAAAAATGTTGATTTGTCAAAACCAAAATGGTTTGCGGGGAAGGGATCAGTTTTGATATATATATATTTTTTATTGAGAAAATATGGGGGGAGAAATCCTATGCAATTGTCAAAATGTCTTGTTTTGACATTTGCAAAACAAAAATATTTTGGTTTCCCAATTCAAAATGACTTTTTATTTTGAGATTTCAGCTAATTTTAACAGTAAATAAATAAATACTAGTTGAAGAGAAACAGAACATTTTGATTAACTTGAGCCAATTATTATTAATTGTTATTGTTATTGTTATTATTATTATTTTAGTGTGTTGGTTTGTGTAAATATTTGAGATTTTGACTTTTTTCCTATTTGGGAGGGAAATATTTTTGAAATCTCAAATATTTTCCCAGAATGGGAACACCATTTCCTGCCTGACTGTACTTTTGGTTTTATGTCTATGCACCTATACACTCTCAATGTTCTACTCATGCCTCTGCAACTAACTCACTGTACAAACTTAGGCTAGACACTTCACCAATTCTTTCTCACTTTATCCATCTGTAAAACGTGAATATTTCCCCTTTTATCCCATAGGGGCACTGTGAGAAGTAATTAATTAACATAAATACATTGATTTGAATCTATGCAATATAGTTGTAGACACTTCTGTCCCAGGGTATTATAGAGACAAGGTGGGTGAGGTAATGTTGGTCCAATAAAATATATCACCTCACCCACCTTTGCTTTGAACCTATCAATACTGCTTTAAAAGAAAACTGAATTTTCATTCACAGCTGCTTAATCAAGATAATTAAGTTGAGTAGCATGGTACAATTTAAAGACATAGCAATATGAGATTAAGTCCAACTGTTTGAATTTCCTGGGGTTTGTACACTTATATCATAACCATAATATTTATGATAACTGCCTTTTTCATTAAAAAAGAAGTTTTATTTATTTAAGAGTTGCTTCAGTCTCTCTTGTGTACCCATGATTAAGTGGATTTTAAACATTGTTGTGATATGATAATCTAGTTTAACTCATAAAAAATGATGTCTCAAGGGAAAAAAAAACAGTGAGGCAAGCATGTGTCAAATTTTCTTGATAAGTGGTCTCATCTCCCTGATTGTATTTAAATACAAATCATTTAACTGAAAGAAGCAATTACTTTACAATCCCTCCTGCACATTCATGTTTCATACATATTTTGATCCATACTATGAATAAAACCTATATTTCAGGAAAAATTTGCTTAAAAAATAAAGTGGTCATTGACCAGCTTCCAAGCAGTGATAACTTGGCCCTACATCTGTATGACGATAAATGGAGTGCAAAACTTACATTTTCCCCACTTACCCCTCAAGTAGAAGGAAAAAATGTAGAGATAGATCACCCCTTTCCTGAAGGAGAAGATTCATTAGTCAGAAAACTCAATGGGCCAGATCCCAAACTAGTACAAACTGGTATATTTTCACTGAAATCAATGGAGTTATGTTGATTTACTTTAGTTGAGGATCTGGCCCAGTGATTTTAAATGCTAACTTCCTGAGGTTCAAAAGAAGTTTTCTGTCCCATGGAGGGGACAGGGAAGATGGCCTTCCAATCACAGAAATATTTCAGGAACTGCACAGATGTAAGGGCAATTGTTCAGTGTGGCAGACCCACCAGGCTATTCTCCGGTTGTCCTAGGGCCTTGCTCCGAGCGGTTCCCTGGCTGTTTCTGTGCCTCCTGGCAGGAGCAGAAAGCACGGAGCAAGGAAATGCAATAAACTACATTAACTTTTATGGGAAAATTCCTTGGATTGGAAGGGGATGATGCCCCACACAGAAGCAGCCATTCCACAGTTCCACCCCAACTCCAACCCACCATCCCCCGCACAGCATCAACCACATGCACGCACATGGAAAATCTTCTGTGAAGGGAAAGGAGCTGCTACCATTTGGACTTCTCACCTCTGTACATGCTATCACCCCCTTTCATGGAAGATCAGTATGGGTCCAAATAATTTTTAAGAGCACAAAAAAATTCTGAAAATACAACTTTTCCCCCTCATGATTTAGAAATAACCAAACTGTATCTTCCTTTTTTTTTTCCTTTGGAGGTGCGGGGAGGGGGTGTTTGTTTTGTTTTCAATTGGAAAATGTGGGAAAGAAAATAAATTTTTATTTGCTCTGGAAACCCCGAAACATACTGGTTTTACAATGGAAATGCTCTCTTGACTGAATTAGACTTCTATGAACTAGAAAGAGAATGATGCTATGTTAGAATTCATTTTTTTAAAGAGAATTGTTTATACATATGCATTAGCATCTCATAGTATGATGTATCTAGCTTATTAGAATCCCAACAATTGTAGAAGGTTAAGCCCATCTAAACTGACAAGATACACAACTTTCTTGTATTGAAGGGGGGCTTTTTGCAAATAGACTGAAATTACAAAACTAATAAAAAGTCTGTACAGTTAAAAGTATGGTTTAAACATTTCAGCGCTGGAGCTAAATAAAGATTAAAGACTGATCAGTTTGATTATTTTATCATAAATGCTTTCAACAGGAGAGGATGCAACAGTAAAACACACACACACAATATACATCAATAGTATGCTACAGATACCATTTATGGTAATAAATATATTTTGGGATGGTAGATTTTGTTAATAACAACAACAGATTTTGTTTTCTTATCAATAATAACCCCGAAGCAAAGCTCTTTACTTTCATGGCTACGGTTATTTGTCAAATCTCTCTTCATCATTTATAGTGTGAATTTTTTCCTTTTAGCTCAGTGTTGTGATGGAATCAATACAAATCTGCTCTTAAAATATCTGTCTCTGACCTGTGTTTGTTTTAAGCTGTATCATTCATATTGGTGATGGATTGGTAATGTTATTCCTTTGTCTGCACAAAGCTCACAGCATAAAAAGTGCATATATTTTATGCCCAAGGTCAGGAGAAAATTAATGGATAAGAGCTAGATAAAATGGAGTTCAAGCTGAATGGGCTGAGTGCTCTCTACAGGGTACAGACAAGGCAGGCAGGCAGTACAAAGCCCATTATACTCAAATGCTCTTGAAGCATTTCAAAGCGAAATTGTTTCCACAGGCTAACACATAAAAGCACCAAGCTTTAACTTTTCTGTTGCAAAGATAGCCTACAGGTACTGGGCTAACGTTCCTATTCAGGATTTTATTTAGCATATTCCATTTATCAGACTCTACCTTAAGCCATAAAACCATTCAGTGTTTATGACTAAAGTTGTACAAGTTATGTTTATTTGTCATTAGTAAACTTCACTTTACAGACTTCCCTGTCCATCCCTCTCTGAACACGTCTCTGTCAGGGGACCTGGGGAATAGCAGAACCTTCCCAAAGGAATCATTCAAGCACTTTTATAGATTAAAGTCTGATGGGATAAGAGGGAAAGTGCAACTGTTCACTTACTATGAGAGTTTATTGGAAAGATTATTAAAGAATATCACAAAACTCAGAATCTCTCAAAAGCACACTTCTTAAACTGGAAGAACAGAGGAATAGTGGAGGGAAATATACTGTAAAGAAAAGCTACAAAGTAAAAATGCCTTATAAGATAAGGCAAACATCACTATAGCAAAACCTTTACTGTTAGACATAATTCTAATGAACTGCTCTTGTAGTCAAGAATATTGCCCATGCAAGGTATGAGGAAGAAATTATTACAAAGGTTCTATCAAATTTAAAGCTAAAATAGCATACAACATGCTTTGAATGGGGTGTGTAGTGGAAATTGGCTCTATTGAAGTCTTTCAGAGATGCTGTAGTCTCCCTGGGTAGTATCAAAAGGAATTCAGTGGTTGAAGGATCAAAAATATTGGACGAATAAAAAACATTTTAGAGATACTACCCAGTAATCAGATTGGGCAGTCTCACAGGATAGCTGACCCCTAAGTGTGGTCAGGCTCTCAGCCTTCCTGTGCCAGGCTCTGCTAAAAGGAATGAACCAGCCCAGATCCATCTGGGGATAATTGACTGCCTTTGTAGCTGGGCAGTAGTTAAGGAACACTTGGGCCTTATATAAAGTGTAATGTAAACTCAGGAAGGGGAGAACACAGGGAAGAAGCCCCAGGGGAAAGAACTGCTTGAGGAGGTGCCTAGGAAGCGACTCCCAGCAGGCTTTCTCTAGAGAACAGAGGCTCCTGGAGAGAGGAATAGTCTCCGGAAGACAGAAAGAGAAAGCTTCTAATGGGAAGAGCACCAGGGAGAGCTAGTGAGAAAGGAAACCACTTCCTCCTCCTGGCTGTCTATAGGAGGAGGGGAACTGGACTGGTGCAGAATGGCTTATAGACTGGAAAAGCCCAACAGAGAACATCTTTGTCGCTGATATTCTGGTCCAAAGAGACTTAGCCTATAGGCACCGACTTCCCCTCTTTTTCCTGGGTGATCGACCCCCACTCTGCCCCAGGCCCGGCCCCTGCCCTACCTCTTCCAACCCCTTCCCCATAGTTCCCCACCCCAACTCTGCCCCCTCCCTGCCCCTATTCCAACTCCTTCCCCAAATCCCCGCCCCGGCCCCACCTCTTCCCTGCCTCCTCCCCTGAGCATGCCACATTCCCGCTCCTCTCCCCCACCTCCCGGAGCTGTTTGGCAGCGGCTGGGTGGGAAGCGCAGAGCGGTAGACGGAGGAGCAGGGATGCGGTGTGCTCAGGGGGAGCTTGGCTGCTGGTGCGTGCAGAGCACCCACTAATTTTTCCCCATGGGTGCTCCAGCCCCGGAGCACTCACAGAGTCAGTGCCTATGATTTTTGGTGCAAAAACTAGAAGTATGGGACACTGTTGAGATCATTGCTGTAGTTTCCATAATAGCTTCTTATTCACATATGATTCACCATATTGAGGTTGGGACTCCAAACTTTTTAACTTGCTGACAACAAAAGACCTAAATGACATGCACAGGGAATGCTGTTGCAATTTTGAGTTACAAAACATTAAAGTTGGAGGAAATGTGAAAAATGACAGTGAAAATAATAAAGGACTAGAAGACATGGACTATGAAGAGAGATTGAGAAACTTAATTGGCATTGCTTGGAAAATGGGTGATTAAGTAGGGAAAGGATAACACTGCACATATTTGAGAGGTGTTAGACTAAGAATAGAAGTAATGGTCTAAACCAGGGATTGGCAACCTGCGGCTCGTGGGCCGCATGCTGCCCATCAGAGTAATCTGAATGCGGGCTGTGAGACATTTTGCTGATGTTGACCGTCCGCAGGCAGTGCTCCCACAGCTCCCAGTGGTCATGGTTTGCCATTCCCAGCCAATGGGAGCTGCAGGAAGCGGCAGGCCGCAGGGACATACTGGCTGCCGCTTCCTGCAGCTCCCATTGGCTGGGAACGGTGAACCGCGGCCACCGGGAGCTGTGGGCGGCTATGCCTGTAGACGGTCAACATCAGCAAAATGACTCGCGGCCCGCAATCAGATTACCCTGATGGGCTGCAAGTTGCCCACCACTGGTCTAAACTAAAATGGGAATATTCAGTTTAACTATATATATAAGGAAGGACTATTAGGCAATGGAATAAATGCCTAGTGAGATAGTTGATGCATCATCATTAGAAGTGTTAAGAAATGCAGATTAAATACAATCCTTGAGGGATTAGTGTACAGGAAGACCCAGCTTGATGCAGGGGCTAGGACCGGATAATTTAGAGATCTTTTGCAACCCCATTATCTATTATTCAATACATCAAAGGATTTCCCATTTGCTACTGCACACGTCCACATGTCATCTCAGTTATTCCTCAAGTAAAATCTGATCAGTGTAGCTGATTTCCTGTTCTTTCAATAATGTAATATTCCGCTTCTTAACTTCAACTTTACCAAAGCAGAAATAGCTTTTCTTAAATAGAAAAGAAACTATAGTCCCTTCAAAGGAATTCCCATGGATAGATTGTACTAAAGTATTAGGGATGAGCCTGTACCCAAACCCAGGATCCAAACACCCCAAACTTGGAATATATCTAAACTCTTCACTATTTAATACTGTAAGTATACAGAACTGTGAGCACAATTGTGTATTCTATTTCCCAATATGCATAATATATGCATGCTGAAAACTGGAAAATGACCCAATGATGCTTTGTAAGTGGAAAGCATTACTTTCAAAATATATATAGAGAGAGAGAAAGCCTGAAGCAGCTGACACCACACTTGCAAAATTTCTGCCCAAATGGTTAAAATTTGTCAAAGTTATAAGAATGTAAAATTGAAGATTATAACAGGAAGTCTTAGGCATCCTTAACTGCAAATCAATGCTCCCTCTACGTGATACTGATAATCAAATTCTTATTATTATGGCATGATATCCAAATATTCCAAAAGGAAACAACGACATAACGTATTCACGTGTAAATTACACAGGATTTATAATACCATTATCACTGTAGTACATAGGCAACTTCCTGTAGTGCATTAAGTGACATGATTAACACTTGAGAGACAAAGTAGGTGAGGTAATACATTTACTGGACCAACCTCTGTTGGAGAAAGAGACAAGCTTTCAAGCTTACACAGGATTGTCTTTGAAGGTGTTGTGCAGGTTTCTTTTAAGGAAAAGGACTAAGAAGTCAGATATAGAATGATCATTTCATGAAAAGTGCTCACCTATGGGTGATATGGAGTTTTTGTCCTTTACCATTTTTTTGTCTGAGTTCATTTGAGAGCATAGTGATTGTCTCGTATCACCCACACAGTTGCTATTGGAGCACTTAATGCATCACATGAGGTGCACCACATGTGATAGGCATGCGTAGGACCCATGAACCTTAAAGGGTGTGTTGGGAGGGTTATCGATCATCATAGCAGTGGAGATATGTTGCAGGTTTTGCATCTGTTGTTCTGCAGGGTCTGGTGAGGCTTTGAGTTGGTGTGTATTGGTTTGTGGGGAGCTTGCTTCTGATGATGAGCCTTGCATCTCCTTTGCTCCTTCACATAATAATCTGTTCCTGTTTGTACTTAGCTGTGACACTCTGAATACTTTTCCCAGACTAAAGAAGAGCTCTGTGAAAACTTAGAAATTTTCCTCTTTCACTAACAGAAGTTTGTCCAACCAAAGGTATTACCTCACCCATCTTGACTCTCTAATATCTTGTGACCAACATAGCTACAACAACACTGCAATGACTAACATCTGTCATATATAGATTCTTGTTCAATCTACTTGGCAGCCAACTGACTGTACTGTATCTGAGAAGGTATTTGTTTGGTGACTTTAACTGCAGACACAAATTTGGCAAATTCAGCCACCATCATGTGCATATCTACCTTAAAATGAAAAATTTCTGCAGATTATGGTGATATGCATTTATATGCTCATTCGGAGACTGCTCCTAAGACCATTTAAGTCAATGAGAGTCTTTTTAATATCTTCAATGAGCTTTGGATGAGTCCTTTCGCCATCTCCTAAGGCAAACTGTACAATAAAAGAAAAAAATACTGCTTGGTCTGAAATTTTGGAATATTTCAGCATTTTTTACATACCAGTCTGAATGTCAAAACAGAAGGATAGAAGCACCCTAGAAATGTTTGTTTCTCATATAAATTAGGCTCACAGTGAACCATAATTAATTTGCATTGCTTTTTCAAAATAAAATATCTCCAGAATGGCCATAAATAACGTATCTTGTTTAGCATGAAGACTGTAATCAGCTGTGTTCTTAACATTCCAGAGCTATTATTTTGCCACATTTTAGTCACGTTGAGTTATGATTAAATCCTGAATGTGAAAATAAAACATTATATTAGTCTGTACTGGTATTTACATTTTTCTTAACAGTCTCAGACTTTATAACTTTTTAAACACAGAGGATAGCTTAGTACTAATAAATATTTTAATAAAATGGTCAACATATCCTTCAGCTATGGTGTAAGGCCATGTTTCACCCTCGGATACATATCTATCATTCTCTTTGACATCAAAAAGATCCATGGGACACCATCTGAGCTGACTTTGACTGTTATAGGACCAAGGACCTCTTTCAACCCCTCTGAAATCAATGGAATGAGTCCCATTCAATTCAGGACACAGGGTATGATTCAAAGTATTTCAGGGCCTTTCTCTAGATTTACTCCTGCTTCCATTGGACCTAATCCAATGGAAGTTTTTCCATTGATTTCACTGGGCTTTGAATCTGTATCACTGAAATCAAAAGCAAACCTTCCACTGACTTCAACAGTGCACCATCAAGTCCTCAGTCTTTATTCCTGCAAGATCCTATTTTTGGGGAGTTACAATTTCCCTCCCATTCTCCCTAATCCTCTGAGGAGAGAGTAAATGGTGACAGCTCTATACTCTTATAGCATATGCTCTTTGATGTACCAGTCTAACTACATGACTGGACATGGCACCTGCATGATTGTGGGACGCAGCAACTCCATGGTGCCTGCATGTAAGAAGCAGTGGAAGGTTGGTTTCCACACAAACTTCCTCGTGGCTGGACTTTACTAAAACTAGACAAGCCATTTACAACACACACTTTGCTTCTCTACAAAAGAAAAAGGACACTAAACTTTCTAAACTACTACATGCCACAAGGGGCCACAGCAATGGTTCCCTCAACCCACACAGCAATATTGTTAACCTATCCAACTATACTCTTAGCCCAGCAGAAGCAGCTGTCCTATCTCGGGGCCTCTCCTTCTGCCCCTCCACCCCCACGAACATGATACAGTTCTGTAGTGACCTAGAATCCTATTTTCGATGTCTCCGACTCAAGGAATATTTCCAACACACCTCTGAACAACATACTAATCCACAGAGACCTCCCTACCAACACTACGAAAAGAAGGATTCTAGGTGGACTCCTCCTGAAGGTCGAGACAGCAGACTGGACTTCTACATAGAGTGCTTCTGCCGACGTGCACGGGCTGAAATTGTGGAAAAGCAGCATCACTTGCCCCACAACCTCAGCCATGCAGAACACAGTGCCATCCACAGTTAGAAACAATTCTGACAACATAATCAAAAAGGCTGACAAAGGAGATGCTGTTGTCATCATGAATAGGTCGGAATATGAACAAGAGGCTGCTCGGCAGCTCTCCAACACCACTTTCTACAAGCCATTACCCTCTGATCCCACTGAGAGTTACCAAAAGAAACTACAGCATTTGCTCAAGAAACTCGCTGAAAAGCACAAGAACAAATCCGCACAGACACACCCCTGGAACCCCGACCTGGGATATTCTATCCACTACCCAGGATCCATAAACCTGGAAATCCTGGGCGCCCCATCATCTCAGGCATTGGCACCCTGACAGCAGGATTGTCTGGCTATGTAGACTCCCTCCTCAGGCCCTATGCTACCAGCACTCCCAGGTACCTTCGAGACACCACTGACTTCCTGAGGAAACTACAGTCCATCGGTGATCTTCCTGATAACACCATCCTGGCCACTATGGATGTAGAAGCCCTCTACACCAACATTCCACACAAAGATGGACTACAAGCCGTCAAGAACACTATCCCCGATAATGTCACGGCTAACCTGGTGGCTGAACTTTGTGACTTTGTCCTTACCCATAACTATTTTACATTTGTGGACAATGTATACCTTCAAATCAGCGGCACTGCTATGGGTACCTGCATGGCCCCACAGTATGCCAACATTTTTATGGCTGACTTAGAACAAAGCTTCCTCAGCTCTCATGCCATAACGCCCCTACTCTACTTGCGCTATATTGATGACATCTTCGTCATCTGGACCCATGGAAAAGAAGCCCTTGAGGAATTCCACCATGATTTCAACAATTTCCATCCCACCATCAACCTCAGCCTGGTCCAGTCCACACAAGAGATCCACTTCCTGGACACTACAGTGCTAATAAACGATGGTCACATAAACACCAGCCTATACCGGAAACCTACTGACCGCTATTCCTACCTACATGCCTCCAGCTTTCACCCTGACCACACCACACGATCCATTGTCTACAGACAAGCTCTGCGATTCAACCGTATTCGCTCCAACCCCTCAGACAGAGACAAACACCTACAAGATCTCTATCAAGCATTCTTACAACTACAATACCCACCTGCGAAGTGAAGAAACAGACTGATAGAGCCAGAAGAGTTCCCAGAAGTCACCTACTACAGGACAGGCCTAACAAAGAAAATAACAGAACGCCACAAGCCGTCACCTTCAGCCCCCAACTAAAACCCCTCCAAAGCATTATTAAGGATCTACAACCTATCCTGAAGGATGACCCAACACTCTCACAAATCTTGGGAGAGAGGCCAGTCCTTGCTTACCGACAGCCCCCCAACCTGAAGGAAATACTCACCAGCAACCACATACCACACAACAGAACCACTAACCCAGGAACCTATCCTTGCAACAAAGCCCCTTGCCAACTGTGCCCACATATCTATTCAGGGGACACCATCACAGGGCCTAATAACATCAGCCACACTATCAGAGCCTTCTTCACCTGCACATCCACCAATGTGATATATGCCATCATGTGCCAGCAATGCCCCTCTGCCATGTACATTGGTCAAACTGGACAGTCTCTACGTAAAAGAATAAATGGACACAAATCAGACGTCAAGAATTACAACATTCATAAACCAGTCGGAGAACACTTCAATCTCTCTGGTCACGCGATTACAGACATGAAAGTTGCGATATTACAACAAAAAAACTTCAAAACCAGACTCCAGCGAGAGACTGTTGAATTGGAATTCATTTGCAAATTGGATACAATTAACTTAGGCTTGAATAGAGACTGGGAGTGGCTAAGTCATTATGCAAGGTAACCTATTTCCCCTTGTTTTTTCCTACCCCCCGCCCCCCAGACGTTCTTGTTAAACCCTGGATTTGTGCTGGAAATGGCCCACCTTGATTATCATACACATTGTAAGGAGAGTGATCACTTTAGATAAGCTATTACCAACAGGAGAGTGGGTTTGTGTGTGTGTGTGGGGGGGGGGAACCTGGATTTGTGCTGGAAGTGGCCCAACTTGATTATCATACACATTGTAAGGAGAGTGATCACTTTAGATAAGCTATTACCAGCAGGAGAGTGGGGTGGGGGGAGAGAAAATCTTTTGTAGTGGTAAACACCAATTTTTTCATGCTTTGTGTGTATTAAAAGATCTTCTATACTTTCCACAGTATGCATCCGATGAAGTGAGCTGTAGCTCACGAAAGCTTATGCTCAGATAAATTGGTTAGTCTCTAAGGTGCCACAAGTACTCCTTTTCTTTTTGTCATTAAAAGGAATTTTATAATTCTTGCACGCACAACAAAAGAACATTGTACTCTAGTATCTACGTTTCCATGTGAAAAGACAGTGCCTTTGAAGGGGAGTTAGAATTTCCCAGCTTTGTTTGGAAATGGTACTATTACTATAAAGGCCCAAGGCAATATTTTCATTGGGTTCTTTTCTCTTCCTCTTTTTTTCCACTGAGTAGTATCCCTTTTGGACCGAGCTTTGATCACTCCCCATAAACAATTAAAACCAATGAATTCTTCAGGTGTTCTATTATCAACTTTACTTAAAATATTTCACCACTGAACTAAACATAAACCAAAGATGCAAATTACAAAGGAAGCAATGTGGTTAGAATGTTCCAAATGCAAAAAAATAAGGTCTCTCATTCTCAGAAGCATGGAAGTTTACAAATAAATAAGTCAACAGATTATATCAAAGCCATCCAACCCCGACTGGTAGGTCTCTTTTCTGAACTCGCCAACCATGATCAAAGTAATGCTAACAGGTCAACTGGTATCACAGCTTTTCTAAGCACTTTTATATTATTCATGAACCATTTTAACTACCTTGTGCTTCAGGTTGCAAACAACCAAAAGGATTTCTGACCTTGACTCAAACAAGATGCCTTTTCAATAGCGTATGTGTATATTAGGCACTTGTCACATACACTAAAGACAAGACATGTTTCCCCTGGAGCTACAGCACACTGCTGACCTATGGCCTGCTCGTCAAAAGGCTATTATAATTGACTCTTCATATATCAAATGATTTCATGCAGGCAGGTCCATTTATAGAGAGATTGATTTCTACTTTCAAACCCAGTACTCTCTAATTTTTAAATACCTAAGATTATCTTTTTCCCCACACAGACAGGACAAAGTGATAGAGAAATAACAGTATAAAAGCTAAAACCATGCTGAGAGTAGCATCAATTTCATGAAATTTCTTCTGGAGAAGATATTAGAGAAAGCTTCAGTAGTGGGTGTGCAACAAATTGAAGCAAATAACTGTGTGTTGATATGCCAAAAGAGCAAGTGCGCAGTTACTGAGGCGTTTCCTCTGTCAGCCACCCTGCTAGAGGTCAATTCCTCATAATAAACCACCAGGATAATACACATTATTAGCCTACTGCTCCACAACAACCATCTTTCTTTTTTGAACTACAGTGTTAGAGCAAGAAAAAGTCCCTTTTTTCAATCACACACCTCAATCACACACCTCCTCCTCCCTCCTTCTTGATCTTATTCCTGCGGGTTTGTTCATACCAATATGCACTATGAGCTGAGCTGCTGGAAATTCACAACAATATATTTACAGGGCAACTTCAAATGATGACTGCTTCCATATTTCCTTTTGCAAACCAGATGCAGGAGCAACAAGCAGAGAAATATGCTCTGCTCGTAGCAAACATGGTGTTTTTGTGTGCTGTTTTAAAGGGGTATGAAATAATTGCAGCTTATCTGTAACATACTCCTTTTCTATCAGTGTAATATAAAATTAATTAGCTCAGTTCTCCTCTCCCTTACACAACTATAGATCAACAGTGAGTTCATTGAAATGAATGGAGTTATACTGGTGTAAAACTGGTCTAAGTGACAGGAGAGTCGGGGCCTAGTATACTTAGTTACGAACCCCAGACTTTCCTGCCTCCGTACAACATAACAAAAGAGGATAAAATACTAATAAAATACACTCTTAGAACTCTCACAATTAAAGTCAGCTGGTGGGAGGAATGTAGAGTGGGTTCCAATGAGAGAAATACACACTATTTCATTAACTGTGTGTACTACTGCCAACCTGCAAGGGCAACAGTAGAAATCTGATTTTGGTTGGCTATAACCAAATATCAGTAACTCTTCGTGGTGATCTGTTGCCACAGCCAACCAAGCTCTAAAAAGTTTGAAAGCATTAAGAACCTAACTTGCGGGGATGAAAAATGAAAAGGAATGTACTACAAATAACAAAATGATAGCTCTGGAGTGAACACAATGCTGAATTAAGTTTGGGACTCTATCATTCTTAAATTAGGCAGGAATGCCAGAGGAGTCAGCAGGGTCCCCCTTCTTGTGAATTATTGCCCTGTATTTGCTCTGGAGACATATATTGCCTTGTCTATTCATACAGAATAATTAATGAAGTTTTCAAAAATGTATTGCTTAATATCAGCTATTATCAACTAATATCTTGCAATTTTCTTTGGCTAGATGTGTATCTACCAGAAAAAGCAAACAAAAACTCAGAAATGTTATACTTTTTTCAATTAATAGAATGGATGGTAAATCTACTCAGGTCTTAACATGTCCCCTTCGGCAAGTATGCTGGGAAATTATGCCCAACCTAGATGCCCTGGTGAACCAAGATGAAGGAAATAGTAGTCCCAGTTTTACTTTTAGTTTCAGCAGTATAAATCCAGAATTACTGCACTGATAGTTATGAGCTATGTTGTAAAACAAGAGAGATACTGGGACAGATTTTGCCTTCAATTACAATGGTGTAACTTCAGTAAAATCACTCCAAAATTACACCAGTGAAACTGAGAGCAGAACCTTTCCCATACTCTGCTCTTTTTTTCCCTTTAAACTACAACTATAATAAACAACCAAACACTTAGAAGTGGGTTTTGATCTGAGTGACATTTGTTTTAACTGGTGTAACTCTCTTAATTTGAATAGAATTACTCCTGGTTTGGACCTGAATCAGGCGTAAACTGTCAAGAATAATTTATAAGACAATATCTTGAATAACTTGTTTTCTGTTGTGATAATGTTGTACTTTAAACTAGAAGTTAATGAGACTAAAATGAAGAAAGTGATTTAAAGTGCAATATGCCTTGATTTAACCAGCGTCCTTTAATTATTAGTGTTATAACTGTTTCAAAAGTAACAAATGGAAAAAAGGGTGATTACAGCTTAACCATTTGAGACTTAGTTTATCTAAACTTTTAGTTTGCTCCAGGTGATCATGTAAAAACCTGAAGACTCAGATCACATTTCAAATAATATAAATTTAGACCCACATTCTCCCCACATTGTCACGCCCAGATACCACGGATTGTCATGCAGCATAAACAAGAGCTATATTTTGCAGCTTTATCATTTGAGCTATGTGAAAATACTATTCTGGTAACTACAAAATCAAGAGTTTATATATTACAATCACTGCTGAAACTGGACTTGCATAAAATCGGAGGTGTGCACATGCCAAAAGCAAATCTACCCTAGCCAAATAATTGTGAGTTTTATAAATGGATAAAAAGAAGACTGAACCAAATACAAATGTAAGTGTAATTTAAGGGTGTTTTGAGTTAATCTGCAAAATTGATGTGATTTAGTTTATGTCATAAAGCCTGACAAATAATTTTTTTAATTGACAGTCAATAGCAGAGGGAAGAGGAATCTGACTATTATAAACAATTTTTAAATAATGTATAACAGTAATAAGATTTGGTTAAGATTGAAAATTGCTGTTCATAGCGATGGCTGCTGACTTGCCTACCACCAGTATTTTTAAAAAAACAGTTAATGTTATGTTCACAACTATGATTAATGGCTGCTCCTCTTAACTACCGAATACTATCAAAATGAAAATGACATGAAATCTCAAGGCCACAATTTAATAGAAGACAGAAGATCGGTCTCCTTGGAATTCTGCTGACAGAATATATTTTTTTAAATGGGTGATGATAGCTGCACTGAGCATCGTTCTGCATGAAGATTGAGTACTATGGCCCTGATTCTGCAAAACACTTAAATGTGTGCTTGCCTTTAAACATGCGAGTAACCATATCCATACTCAGCAAAGCACATAAGCAAGTGCTTAACGTTAAACACATGCTAGGTGCTTAGCTGAACAGGGATGGGACTACTTTCATGTTTAAAGTGAAGCACACACTTAAATGCTTTGTTGAATAGGGGCTTACAACATGTTCTCTGATCAGGTGGTGTATGAGAGTGGGAGGGAAGGAGAGTCCTAGGAATCCTCTTCTTGTGTAAGCACCGGGACAAGATCTCTGCACAGTGCCTAAGGAGAGAGACAGCCAACTATCACACACCACACCTGTCCCCAAAACAGCCTGGTCTGTGGGTCAGGGGACATACTGGCTTACCATCCCATCTACTGACAGTTATTGACATCCAGCAGCCGACAGTCACTACCCTGTGCTGAACAATAAGCTGGCTTTCTCCATTTTACTATTGTAAACTTGGGGGGCTGAAGTGCTGATGGTTGGTGACTGGGCAAGGGAGATGGTGCAGATACCAAAACACTTAATTCTTTGTCTAGGGCCATTGCCATACGTTCCTAACAACATCTGTAATTAGAAAATCCATATTTCATTCCTTGCAGGATATTTAGTTTCTTAGTCTATAATGAATTTACTTTCTACAATCATTTGCCCATGAAAAAAATATTATTGGATCACCTCTGCACAAGGTGTAAGATTGTACATCTCTTTGGAGAAGAATCTTTGCCTTCATGCCTGTCTTTTGCAAGTACTTTACCTGCTATTTTTACTGTGCAAATAGTAAACAATAATAAAAGGTATTGGCAACAGTGATTTTGTGACAGCAGATTTTAGCAGTAAGTACTTAATCTAAGTGACACCCACAGTGAGGAAGCCATTGCTAGCAATGTTCATGAGATAAAGAAAAAAAACAGGATATAGGCTAGATGGTTTGGAGAAGAGAAACAGGGCCGTAGGTGGGGAATGGGGAGGATGATTTAGGATAACTGTGACAGAATCCATGTGTACCTAACATTATCAGGCATAAGCACCCAAAACACTGTAATCCTTTGCAACGCAGGAAGGGGAAGGGTACATGGAACAGGAATATTAACTCACAACCAGTGATCTCTCTTCATGAGACAACTTACTCAGAGCTCGAGAGACAGACAAAGGTCTTTATATACCCTGGCATCAGCGCAGATACAGATGCAGGAGAAAAAAGTCACAAGCACAGAATGAAACAATTACTGATTCTCATACTAACATGTACATGCTAGAAGGATGACAAGGCAGATCCTCAGCAGGCATATACTGTCATAGCATCATTGTGGAGTTTACCTGCTCTAAGAATCTGCCCAGAGGTGTTTTAAGTGATCCTATTAGGATGATGTCTGCAGAGCGGTGCAGTCAATCTTCATGCCACACCTCCAGAGGAACAGGGTTTTGATCCCAAAGAGATCAAAACTGAGAATATAAAGGTACTATAATAGTTAATGCTACAAGTCAGAGTTTTGGAAGGGATATCAAAACTCATGCTTCAGGGACTAAGCCAATCTTGAACTATTAGAGTTTAAAAGGAGACTTTTACAAGAGGAAGATTACCCAACAACTGCTTACTGGGGGTATTTCTTGCACCAACGTTTGGAGAATCTAGTATTGGACTGTCAGGGACAGAAAACTGGACTAGATGGGTCTAATGCAGTATGGCAGTTCCTACATTCATATGGGCTGCATGATTTTCTCTCTCTCTTTCTCTCTCAAGCTATGACAAAATTCAGCCTTGGAGTAAGCACAAGCAACTTCCCAGAAATCAATGGTACAAAAGGGTTCAATGTTGCTTTAGGTAGGTAGGGCTGACATCTCCTGGGAACCAAAGGCCATGCTAGGATCTATAGGAGTAGGTGTTTGTTTTTTATTACACGTGTCATCTCTTTCCATGTAACACAACTTTCCAATAGCATTAGCAACATATTATCAGATAGCTGTAGTGTTTTATGTATATTTTATTCTGATTTTGCTAGGCTGCATGATTTTTGACTTGTAAGTAAAGTTAATAAACCCTATAATAATCGTTGACTGCAACCTATTTAAGGTTGACTGAATCTCCTTGAGGCATGCTATCCAGAGAGAACCCACACATTGCCAGGCAGACCTGTTCTGATCCCTTTACATGGGCAGAATACAGAGTGTTTGAACCATTCCTCAAGAACATAGAAAAACTCTTCTCTCATGCTAAGCCAAGCTAGAATAAATCTACACTACAGAAGTGCAACTTTGAGTTTCCCCTCGGGCATTAGGATGGGTCACAGTGTGACAGCTGAAGACGACATAGAATCAAGACATTTGAGAAAGGAGTTTGTGACACATTCCAGTTACTTTTTCAATTTATAAAGCATAAAGTATGCACCATCTAGTCCCACTTAAGCATACTGTAGCAGCACCTGAGCACTGAGATAACCTCACACTTGTTATGTAGTTCATGCATAAAAGGAGGATTTCAGGAATCCATATATGTCAGTGAAAATTATCTATCTTGTAGCATGTTTTTCTACCACTTTCAGATTTCTTTTAAAAACAATAAGATTTAATTTAGAAAAAAAACAAGTATAGCAAATGCCAACCACACATCTCAGAAGGTTGCTTATAAGACATCATAAATGATGGGGAAAATGGGGTTCCATAGAGAGATGAGTGAGGGCACGTCTTTCTTTGCTTATGACTAGCATCCTTTTATCGGAAGTTTATTTTGTTAGTTCAAAGATGCTTATGGAAGGAGAAAAATGTCAGTACCAAGCTAGATTGGAGAGACAAGCATGAGCAAATTTTATTCCATTCAATGAGTTGCTCTTCACTCACATTGGATTGTGAACAAAGATTCTATTGTGTATTTTAAAGCTAGAGCTACACTACGGGGATAGGAAACAGAGATTTGTAACACCCAATTAACTCTTCCAAAGGCTATCTTGCCAAGTACTAAGGCAGGCAGAATGCTCCCGTGGGTTCTGGGGACAGCATGCTAGGAGATACCTTTATACAGTCCATTTGGAGGTACATCATACACTACACCAGTTCTGGTCTCAGTCCATGAAGGAGGGAAAAGGGGCCCAGGGTGTACACCCCTCAGTCACACTACTGGTGGCAGGTGTAGCACTCTGTCCATGTCATCACTTCCGTACACCTCCAGGACCACATGCTCTGGAGTTATGGCTGTCATCTTCCACAAATAAACAAGGATATGGGATGTTCCCTTCATCTTCTTCTGTTCCTCGTGCACCAGGGTAAGGGCAGTTAGGATCTGTCCAAAAACATCTGAGGAAGGTTTTCCTTGAAATCATAATTCTGGATAGTTTTACAATATGAAGAGATGCCATTATTTCTCACTCTTCAGCCAATGCTTTTTTTCATGATGTATTGCAATGTATTCTGCACAACATGGTATACGAAACCCAGAATGACAAAGGAGGCCTGAGTTAAGCATATAGAGACCTGAATTTTCCAGCAAAGGCATATGCATGATTTAACAGCGTAATTAAGACTTTGTATGTGTCATCCTACAAACAACAAGATTTTTACTCTTAATTCATTAAGGGCTACAACGGAGGTAAACATTTTTAACCAGCTTGACTTAGTGTACAGTGTCAAAATCCTGATTTTGTGTAGTTGTGTATTATACAGTCTCCTTGAATATCCTAGGTCTTTTCTGATGTTTTGTCTTCTTTTAGAGTGTAGGGGATCAGTTTATCTGTAAAATCCAAATGTGCCTAATAGTGTTACATAGCCTGATTATGATTAAAATAGAGAATTGCATTGTCTCTAGCACTTCTATAAAAGGCTTTAGGTGCTAAAGCTAGCAATATATATGGCTTAAGTCTCCTGCATGACTCTTTTTTCCCCCAAGTTTATTAAACTGCTATTTTTAGGATAAAACTCTCCACACTGTGATTTCTACTCCACTGAATTCATATTTCAAAATTAGTGTAAAAGAAGGAAAAAAAATATTATATACAGCTGGCTGTTATCTTATCTGGCTGTTTGTTGATGACAATGCATCACTGACCAATTAGGTGTCCCTGTGGCTCAAACTTTCAATACTGGCTGATACCTAGCTTGCAAATAAAAGTCTTCAACTGGTAGCATTCACCACCATCAAAAAGATGCATTTTGTGCCTCTGTTGACACCATAGTTACAGAGCTGCAAGAACTTCCCATTCCTTTGTTGTAGGTAAAATGGTCTAACAATTAATGTGGGTCCTCCTGAATGAAGTAACATTACTGAAAGTGCATTGAAGATACAACTGAAGATGCATGTCGACCATGAGGATAGATAGATTAGTTAAAAAGCTTTCCCCTGTACCACTTATCACCTCCCATACACAAATTATCCAGCTAAACTCTGGAAAATGAAATTGGGGACGAGGTCCCATAAGTCCCTCAAGTCCCACTGAAACCCTTAATTTGCTAAGATTTTAACATCCCTCTACAAATTAGTATTTTAATATTTCCTCTAATTTTTAACCCAAATTCCAAAATTAACATCCGTTCTCCCCACCCCCAAATACATTCCCTATTAACTGATTTCATGATTCTTCGCTATTTTATGTGGTTCACATCATTGTTGAAATTTTGTGATCCCCTAACCAGATGTCTACAAACCTTGCTAACAAGGAAAAGGACAAGGCTGCACTGAGAAAAATCAATATACTACATGGCTTGGTCAGGTTATATCCCAAAGGGACAATAAAGGAATCAAGGCCTAATACACCTTCAGCCGAAAATTATACCTTTCTTACAGAACTGGGGACACACTACAACCTTTTAGCAGCAAAGCAGTTAAGTAAATCAAAACATGTTCTGAAGAATCACCAAGGTGTTCAGCACAGAGGTTACGTAATCTCAATAGGTCAAGTTTTATTCTTAGTAACACACATTCAACTCCAATTAAGTCATTAGGGTTGCAGATGTGTAACTTTCATCCAGTACTGAGATCCTATGGGCTGAACCCTAAGATCCTTACTCCAGAAAGCTCCCATTGGGTTCAGTAAGAACGTGCTGAGCATGGACCTTAGAATATGACCTGAGACGTTTATTTTGATTGTCAAGCTTTACACTTACATCGCAAAGATCATTACCACCACCAACTTTGGAATGGAATTATTATATTTTAAAGAACGAGGAAGCTGATAGTCATTATAAATTCACAATGTACATTACAGTTTACCTTTGGTTTTGTTTATTTGTCTCTCCAAAAGTACATTTAGATCCCAAGTGAAAATTCTGTGTAAAACTGATCTTTGACTATTTAAAGATTTTCTTCTTCACTTTTTCTTCGCATATGAGGATAAAAAGTGAGCATGCTGGTCTACTCCGTATTCTGAAATTCAGGGCTATGTTTTTATTTTCCTTTGGAGGGTTTTTTTTCCTACAGAAGCACTTCATTAAGTCAATTAGAGATGCTCCAGTCAGCCCCAGCAATTAGACAATTTTTAGTACCTGTGGAATGAGAAGTCTGTGGCAATAAAGTAAACTTTATTCCTCCCAGAAGGAGAGTTGTACCACTTGAGGTGCGGAAACCAAACTTGAAAGAGTAGTGGTTCATTACAAGCAGGGGCAGGGTTCTCAGGATTTTTTCTTTTAAAGCAACTAGTGTTAAAAAGTCAAACAAAACAATGCAAAAGCGATAGCATATTTTTGGGGAGAAAAGTATAATTAAAAAGCCAGATCCTCCAACATTAAATGAAGATTTGCACTGGCACAAGTCAAAGATATAGCACTGAGAAGGTAGCTGCTTTTAGGGCCTGATTCAAAGCGTACTGAAGTCACTGAAAAATTCTAACTGACATCAATGGGCTCTGGATCAGGCCCCACTTCCCATCTTGCTCACCTCTGGCTTCTTTGTGTGTGAGTCTTTGGCTGTGATTCCAAGTGTCCATTTTTTAAGAAAACAATGCATGGTGCACAAGCAAGTCTGGGTCCTAGTATCAGTTCTAAGGATGTCAGCCCACAGACACACCCATATCACATCCCTTTTCCTCTTACACAGCACAACACAAATGTGAGTTGTGCAGAGGTATGGCTTTGCAGAATGTTGTACTGGATGTAGACTTCCACACCTGTGAAATCTAACCATCTGTGATGCCCAAGCCACTCTATGTCCCCTTCTAAATTATACAGCTCAGTCTCTTGTATTTAATTTGTATTAAAATATTTCTTATCTAACTGGTCAAACATTAGCACTGCAAGCAGTTTGCATCAATGCCTGAAATGAGATGGTGTGCGTCATCAGCTGCATCTCCAATTTAGGTTCCATCAGTTTGCTTTGTTCAAGGGTATGAAGTAAACAGAAAAAAAAGAAAAAAAAAAAAGCATTCCACGTTATACTCAAGGCCCTATGCATGCCATGGAGCGGAAGCAGGAGCTAAATGCTGTGGCAAGACACCCTGGATTCTGTAACATCCTGCTGCAGTAGACTGGAAATTCTGCAGCAGCTTCTTTCAAATTAAAAGATTGAGGTTTTTAAAGCTATTAAATCTTAAAATGCATCATACAGTCAGTACAGTAGCTTTTGTGTTATTCATTTTGATATTAACTTCAATTAATTTTATGTTGGCCCTACATTTTCAGTTTCATGTTAAGGTTAAATAAAGTAGAGGAGGGAAGAGTTTACAACACTTTCTACATAAACAGAAAGCCAGACATGAAGCACTTGATTTGTAGATTGCTGAGAATTTTTTACCTTTGGTTATAAAACAAAGAAAGTACTAAATATCTCAGTGTCATGACTAAAACTCTATTAATCCCAGACAAAAACAAAAACAAAAAACCTCCTAACAGGAACCTTACACATAAATGGAACTATGCTGGTGATACTGAAGAACAAGATCTAGAGAATGTATTTTATCACTTTTTTCTTTAAGTGCAGTATTCATGAAAGGTGCCTAGCTGACAACTCTAGACACTGAAATTTTCTGTTTATTCACAATAGAAATACAACACAGAAATTAGCATGTCAAGTTTCTTGACACTACCAAGATGTTTCATCCTCACGTAGGGACACTACTTTAGGATTCAAAGAGTAGTATAAGATCTGTTTTATCCTTGCCCTCTGCTGAGACTACCAAAAATTTGTTCCTATATAGATGTGGGTTTGTGATGTGAATAACTGTTCATTTGGAACAAGAATGAGACACTACCAACTGGCTTGATGATAGCGAATGGTAATGAGAAAGTCAGGCAATTCAGATTTATTAGTCCTACATGTCATCCATAATGCATTGTTCGTCCATGGACTACAGCACATATGCTGTATACCCCCATCTCAGCATACAGAAACTGGTGCTTTTGATTCTATCCATCAAGAAAAGAATACACTTCATGGTAAGATCATGCAGTACCTAGCAGCAACAACAGGGCAGAAATGTAGTGTGCCAGCTTTTCTTCCAAACTGCTTTTTCAATTTCAGAATATGTCAGACCCTTAAATATTTGGTCTGTGAAGTTTCTTGGATTTTCATATTAGTTTAAAATAATCTTTCATGGTTTATTATTAGTATCCTGAGAAATAAGGATAATTCACTGGTATAAAAACCTATTTAGAGTACCAAAAACAAGGTCTTAGGATCAACGAAATACACATTTCAGAACTTTCAACAGAAATATTCTTGACTAATACTTGTACACTAGAAAAATTGTTAATGAAAACATTGTACCTCTAATGCTGCCAGTGTTAATGTCTGCATGGGGCATCTGTAGTTACAGTGCTGTTTTTTTCCTTCTTCTTCCTCAAGATTTTTCTTTTAATGTTTATTAAAGAATGCACATTCTTTTCTCATATGGATTCTCATCTAGCCTTATTCTCCACCTCTTTTCATCTTGCTCCAATTCCCTATTTTCCCTTCCTAGGTCTTACTACATCCTGATTTCACATAAACATTGGCACTGTTCATGGACAGAGCTCTAAGAAGATCTGGCTAGTGCACTGGCTAGATACAGAATTCCTGAAATTTAGAGATTTTGTAAGCTAAGAAAAATGTAGAAACTACATACCCTGAGCTAACCAATCTACAATGACTGTTTTCTTTTCTTTCTGCTCATTAAAGAGGCAGAGTCATATAATGTACTATGAAAGAAATAGATGGATTTGATGTATCAATTTCAAACAAATGAAGTTCTGCACTATTAATTTTTGTTTAGTATTTCTAAATTAACTGGTTATTTTCTCAAGTTTACTGGAAAGCAAAATTAAATTAGCATTTCATAAATTCCATCCTCAGAAATAGTGATTTTCAGAGGCTATTATATGAATCATCATAATCAGTTAATAGATCTCTCATTTTACCTCCAGATACCTTGTGTCACAAAAGACATTACCCCCTCCCACATTAACTTGAAATGCATTTCTGCATTTAGAGTTGTTAGAGTGACAACCCTGCGCAAAGATGAACTAAATAGGCTTTGCAAGGGGGAAACTAAACATGTGTCTGAAACATGCAGTCCACCTCAATCTACAATCAAATGTGCAGGACAGGGGCATCCCTGCTGCATCATTATCTATGCAGCTCCCCTGATTCAACAATTTTAAGTACTAATTTTAAGTACTAATATTCATGATATTCTTTCTCCACGTCTCACCTGCCTCACTCTGAGACACTCAAGCCAATCCAGTATTTCTAATTTTCAATATATTAATGCCACTAAAGTTTTGAAAATGACACACTTTGCCAAAATATCTTGCGGAATTGTCACCTCCCCCGACCAGTTGATCATCGCACATGGTTATCTACCCTTTGTACCTTTGCCAAAACTTCCCAAACCATTTCTCCCTATCTCATTGCCCCTCCAACAGCTTGGATAAAAAAAATATAAAAAATTAAATTTTTTTAAAATTTAAATCAGATTTTTGATTATGTAATTTAAATTATAATTGCTTTTCTTTTTAAAAATAAACAAAATGAAATCTGATTTAAAAAAATATGTTAGGGTCTAAACTTATTATCTCTTAAAACATTTAAATAAAAAATAAATATGCTGAATACATAAGCCTCTATCAGAAACTTTGAGCTAAAGGCTGCTTTCCTAGATAAAGAAAGAATCACATCTAACTTTTGAGATCAAGCTTTATAAATATGGCACAATAGGTCAGCCTAGGTACCTTAGGAGACTGTCTCATTTTCAAGACACTTAGGTGAAACTAGGAACTTAAGCTCCAGCCATTTTCACGTAAGCATATTTGAAAAATGTCCCCAGGCTGACCTGAAATAATTTGTTTATTCACTGACTAGAGTTAATCCCTCTGTTTAATAAGTCATTTAGTCATAAATGTGAATCATGTTTTGATGAGAGAGGTTTATGTATCCAAATCATTTAAGGTTGTTTTGTTTAATAAAAATAATTGTATATGCTGTTTTGTATGTTTCATTCAATTCCAGTTACCATCCTAATGCAGTTTGGCACAATTCATGAGCAACAAGTTAATTATCTAATAAATAAGCAACATATGATTCACCATTTTCTAACATACTAAAAATGTACAATTAATAAAAATCTGACAATACTAATCTATAGAATTGCTTACATAAATGTAGATAGTTATGGTGTTCCTCCAACGTAACAAAAATGTACCAAATCTTACATAAAGGTTCTATTTAGTTGTAAATCATCATGTTTTAAGGGTTATATCAACCAATGAGAATGCAACTGCCTTTAGAAAATAACCAAAGTACAAATGGAAAAGTTGATTAAAATTGATTATTTAAATCAAGGCTTTCCACTTGGAGATTTAAATCATGATTTAAATCATGATTTAAATCTCTGATAAATCAATCCACCCTGCCCTCAGATGCTTAATCTCACCCAGAATCTAATATTCACAACTTGTTCTGAACAGAATGACACTGCAGTATCTCGAGCAGCTGTTTTGTATTGGCCACCGGTTTCTCAATGAATCCCGCCCATCCCCAGCCAGCTATGCAAACCCACCCACTGTTAGTTTTTAGATTCACAATTTAAAATTACAGAATCAAACAAAAGTTCTTGTAGCCCAAGCAGTCTTTTCTGATCACATACTCACTCCTGTGCTACTTAATTCTGATTTTTTTAACTTTCCAATAACTTGTTGCCAAACCCTATGCTCTGCCTTCCCTTCCCATTCTCTCCATTGTGCTCTTATCCAGTCCCAAACCATCTCTGATCACCATTCACACAGCATGACTTAAATAAACGTCTTCACCAATCTCTCAATAGCAACCATATCTAGTTCTTTTCTCCTTTCAACCCACCTCCCCGGCCTAAACTGCCATATCTGAACCCGATTCATTTTCAAGATAAGGATTTCAGTCATGGGCGGGGGGACTACCTTTAAAAATGTGGTTTTTTCCTTTAATGTGTAATCCAAACTCATCTGCCATAATCATCAAGGCAAAATGCTATCCATATGCCTGTTTAACTTTCTCATTTATAAACACTCCAAGAAAACACAATCAAATGAAACACTCCCTTTTATTCATTCGTATCTCTCCTGACCAGCTCTCCTCCTCCAGGCTATGCATTCCAGTGCCTCAAACTTACCCCTACCTCTTTTTTAAACTTCCTTTCTGGATGTTTCTATACAATATTATTCTCTTCCTTGTATGGTTTGTCTCTTGCTCCAGAGAGTGCTCCAACTCCTTCATGTTGGTTCAGATTGTTCTGCTTGCCAGAGAGACAAGTAACAACTTCATTAATTTTTCCACCCCCACGCTGCACAGAACAATTCAAGATTTGTATAGGGAACAGGTATGATAAAGATACACAGAAAATATCTTTGAACAGTGAATGCTCTTAAATTAGTTTTTTGCAGCTGCTTAGGGAGAGGGGGAAACATCAAACAAACTGAAGGTAATATAGGTAGATCTGTGCAAGGCTGTACCAAAGCCACACAAGTCCACAGTCTCGTATTTACCACATACAGTCCTGAAAAAGTGCCAAAAAGTGATGTTAGGTCAATAGAACAATGATCATTTTGAGGTCCAATATCACACAAACCACTAAGGTTAGAGATGAATACCTTGTATTATCATCCTCAGCTTTCCAGGGTCATTAGGGCAGGCCACAGGATAGAATAATAAATTACCAGGTAATCTTTCTGATTACCACTTTCCCCCCTAATTTCAAACCCAATATCATTTTAGTGGATACTATCTTGAGAGGCAATAGAATAAGGAATCCATGCCTTGCACCATCAAGATTAGCCTGGTGGCTTTCAAATATTATAGAAGCATATGCCCCAACTCTAGTGGTTCTTGAGATGTTCATCCTCTAAAACCACATCAGAATGGATGTGGGGGGAAAAAGCAAGATGGTGATTAGAAAGACATTTTAATATCCATTCTTTCAGGACCTGTCAGACCTTGAAACATTTTGGAAGACCAGTACAAATGCCTTCAAGAACAGTTAACTTTTCCCTGCACTGGTCTGAGATCAGTTACAAGAAAGAAAGAGAAACATGAAATTCCTCTGTATTTTTATTTATTCTTAAAATGAGTGAATAGCAACAATTCATGTTCAGGAATTGGACTGAGCAGCTTAAATGTGGTAAAATACTGTAGTAGGTAGGGGAGAAATGTTTGCTAGAGACCTGGTTGCCAGAGACCTACAAAGTTACATATCTGTCTGTCTAGTAGATATTTATAATGAGATCAGTAACTGTGTTTGTGATAAGGAGAAGCAAGCAGAGAGGAGGGCAAAAGTAAAGAGAAAAATGCAGCTTTATTAATTCTCTGAATTGAAAGTATGAAACTTCATTACAGCACCAGAAGTGGGGATGTAGTATTACCAAAAGCATTTTGTGATCACAAAACAAGGATTTAAGGGCTCAGGACAGCATCCAATTCTGAAGATGACTACACATCCCCAAAAGGGATGGTTCCTCTCCAGAGAAGACAAGCTCGGATGGCTTCCAGAGCCTTGAAGGCCTTGGCACATATATCTGCAGATAATCCCAGGAAGCTGTGGCACAGTATCATTTGGTCGTTTCCTGGACTGTGCTGAGCAATTTGGAATATAGTTGCAAGGACACTAGGATTAGGCAATTGACACAGGTGAATAGGATAGATAGAAATATGTCCAAATAGTCTTTATTCTATTTGAGAGTAGTTAAAATAGGGAACAGGTATGGGATTAGGCATCTGAGAAAAGGAATGACCAGTGGACTGGAAGGTAATTTTTTTAAGAGTGTTTAAAATGGGGGTCAAAGTGGAACTGGACAGATGGAACAAGGTGAAGGCTGACAGAGAGTTGGGCAGATTTGTTTTAACTAAGATGCTTGAACAAGAATCAGGAGTGGGATTGGGCAACTGTGAAAGATCAGGCAGGATGTAGGTAAAACCTGGCAGAGACTCATAAGTAAAAGAGTTCAAAATACGTGCTGCAGTCACAGACTATCATTTTGCCACGTGCTGATAATACTGCATTTGGCTGCTAACAATCCCTCAGTATGGGCCAGATTTGATGGTGTTCAGAAGGCTCTGAACTTCGCTGATGAGGCTGCTTTGGCAAATTCCACATGCAATGAGAAGATTTTGCCATCTAGGTCTATTTTATCAATAAATCAATAGAGAGACAAGGTGGATGAGTTAATATCTTTTATTGAACCAACTTCTGTTGGTGAGAGCCACACAGAGCTGTTCTTCAGGTCTGGGAAATCTGTGATGCTGGGAGTATCTTTCCCACACCTGAAGAAGAACTCCATGTGGCTCGAAAGCTTGCCTCTCTCACCAACAGAAGTTGGTCCAATAAAAGATATGACCTCACCCACCTTGTCTCTCGAATATCCTGGGACTGACAGGGCTACAACTACACTGCATACAATAAGTCAATAGGCAAACACATCAGAAAGGTGTATAGGGTACCTATCGTTGTGGTATCTAAGTACCTATGATTTGATTTCGTATTCATCCATGGGCATCTGCTTGAAAGTAAGGCTAGGACACCAGCTACTTGGGATTAAGCCCCTCTGAAATCACACAAGGCAATGAAAGCATTGGGTTTCCACTGCACATGTGGAAACAGGAGGCACAGTGTGAAGTTCCTGTGTGCTGTTAATACAGGTGGATCTGTGCACTTTAATGTAGGGAAATTCGGGGAGCAAGATAGTACAGGTAAGACTGGGGGTATGGCCAGTGGATCTGTGACTATGTAGATCTATTATCAATCTGTCATTCCCCTCTTCAGGCTCTGCTGAAGATTCCATTCCACACAACCCCATGGAACAACCCCCTGACAACCATTTTGATTCAGTCACTGCACCGGGGAGACAATTTAAGCCATTAGGCTGATGAAGCACAGGCACATGGCAGAAGTAATAAATTTAGTCTCTGCAAAGAGCAGAGATACTCTGTGCATGTCAGTTTATCATCTTCTATTTAGTGGTCCAAAGAGCAGCGATAGTAGCAGCATGTTCTGCCCCAAATTTCCGAGGACATCTGCTCGACTGCAATCAAAATCAACCTCAGTACTGTTTGCAGTGGGAGGGGGACAAGAAAAAAAAGTTCAAAAGCAAAATGATGATAATGACAACTGTCAATTATAATGATAATTATCAAGCATTTAAATGAGATCAGAGGATGGGCAGGGGGAGTGAGACTGGGCAGTCAAGACAAGCAAAGGCATCCAAATGATATTAGGTAACCCTGAGCAGGTTCAATCATGCTTGGTATCTATATCAGACTTCTTGTGAGATCAAGCTGCTCTTATGTTTAATGTGATTATTATGGTAGTACCTAAGGCCCAACCAAGAGTGGGGCACCACTGTGCCAAGCCCTGCACAAACACAGAGTTATGTGAACTGTGAGGTTAGATGCTAAGATTTGTTCACGAAAAGTTTCAAATATTTCAGTGAACTTTCCAAAGCTTTGTTTTCAATGCACTGTGGGTGGACTCCATTTGGCATGTTCATTTATTAAATAGAGCTAGCAATTTTTTGCTAAATATCTACCAGGATGTTGATCCCAAACCTCATGTTCCTATATGAATGTGCTGTTAACAGGAACAGCTTGCCAAGATTTATGGCTTCTATTAATTACACTAAAAATATGGTAGGCTTGCTCTAAGAAATCAATTGTAACATGGGCAGGCAACTCTATTTTTAATTACAATCATAAATTACAAAATTACTATCAGTCATTACCAATACACTCTTTTTATTTTACTTTTCAGTGATGGTGATAAGGGGAGGGAGAGGATTATACAGAAAACTCTTTCCCCCAAAGTATCAGTGAAAGAATGCCTGTCTCAGAGGACATATTCTGCAGCACTATTGACACCAATCTGTGGTCCTGACCCTCAAACACAAGCTGAATAAAGGAAAGGAATATGCACCAAGTTCAGAAATAATTTCAACCTGTGAACACTGTTTTCTCTCTACTGTTATGTTCATTTTTCACATGTTTAACATATTAGGTAAATCCACATAGCCTCACCATACATTTTGTTGTTTTTTTAAAATTAATTTTAAGAGTGAATATTTAACCGTAAACCTTAAAAATATTAAAGATCACCAACTAGTGTTTTTTCTTGAGTGTTACGTGCTTTTCTAGAAGCCCTTTCTTATTAGAGATCAGTCTGCTACTCAAAAAAGAACTGCTATAAAAAGAAAAACTGTAGTAGCATGAGTTGCCAATTAAGACATATTTTCCCCTTTATGATTAGTGTATATGTGTAAACATTTAAAGTGTTGTGAAATGTCATCTACCTCCCATGAACACTCAGGTAGAAAAGGAAAGTTTTGAAGGATAAATTAAATTGCCGTAAGTGATGCTTCACCAAGATTAAATAAAGGTGCTTCTACAGCTGAACATACATCCAACTGTGCGTTGATCATCAAGTCAAAAACTAGGGCCTGATGTTGTAGTTCTTCCATTCTCATAACTCCTATTGACCTCACTTGGAGTTTAATTCATGAAACAAGTGCAGGATTAGTCTGTGCTCTTCCTCCCTGCCACCACCCCCAAGACTTTTGAAATTAAATTTAGCCACTGCCCATTCAGTTAATAGATAGGTCAGGTAAAAACTTAAAATGTTTTATGGACAAATTCTCCCATCAGAGCTATAGAGATCGTATCAGATAACAGCTTAACTGAAGTATTTCTCTGTTGGCTGAAACATGGAATTTTCCTGAACTCTACTATTTACTGCCAAATATTCACCTGGTTCAGACTGGCGTTAACGGACCTTTCCACAGTCCCCTCACAAAAGAAACCATAGTTTCCTCCTCCCCTGCAACTCCCACAAAAACAGGAAGTTTCTAGTAACACGCTTCACTATATTTTTACCATCCAGATAGTCACTTAAAGGAAGGCCAACTCAAATGAAAAAGTTATTCCAAATGATGAGCTTCCCCAAATGTGGAGCCATTAAAGAAATCTATGGCTACACACTGCTAATAAAAATGGCCCCATGCAGACATTAGCACTCAAAAGCATTGTGCATTTAGGACAAGCCCTAGAGGATTTTTGACTGTATAAAAGAACACTTTTTTTGGCAGATTGTGAATTCTATAATCCTCTTCCCACATGTTTCATGTCTCTCAGAATAGCATACTAAAGTTTCAAAAGGTGGAAAATACCTCTCAGCATGAAAAAAAAAAAGGCAGATTAGAGAAGAAAGAAGGAGCCCATACTAAATTTGGAAGCTGGAATAAGGCACAATTAATTTATATACACTCAAGCTGATGTGGGCCCACCTACTGGCTGTAGAGTGATCACGCGGGCTTAAGCAGCACAAATCCAGCTCCAAAGTAAGGACATTGATGAGAAACCTAATAATTGATTTCTGCTGTTTTATTGTGTACCAGGATTGTGCATCAAACACCTTTGTGCTCTCTCCCATGCTGCCTCCCATGAAGCATGGAGATGCTCCTCATAAACATTCACAAAGCTACCTCATTGTCCACCTTTAAAACCCTCCTCAAAACTCTCCTTTGCCAATAAATTTGACAACACTTATGCTGCTAGTGTGTTGAGACCACTGTCTATCATGCTGACCAATACTGTATTATTATTTACTGTCTGTCTATATCTATTTGTTGTCTCTTGTCTTATACTTACATTGTAAGTCTTTTGGACAGGGACTGTCTTTTTGTTCTGTGTTTGTACAGCACCTAGCACAATGGGGTCCTGATCTGCTACTAGGGGTTCCAGGCACTCTGTGGTAATAGTGAAATGGAGTAAGCAATGGCAGATCCACTGACAAATTCCTAAGATGCTAAGATAGTTGGAAAGATACCTGAAAAACTCTTACCCTTTCCAAGTGTTTTCTACCTTTCTCCTCAATGTTCTCATTTATATCTTGATTATTTGATTTATTTTGTGTGTCATCTATGGTTATTCCCTTGCCCTTTCTCTATCGTGCACTGTCCCTCATTAAATGCTAGTATTTCAAAGGCAGAAAATGTCATCAGATGTACTGTAGCAACCAACTTTCTTCAGAATGGCTTTCTGTTTGATTTAAAAAGTAAAATAAAATAAAATTCTAAGTAGTCAATATCTTTTCTATCCCATTTAAAGATATTCCAGGCTTTTTGACTGGTTTATATATCAAAGAATTGAGAGAGATGTTTTAATCCTAACTAGCAAATAATTCTAATAATGACCCTAATGAAATTGCACTGATTTTTAAACAGACTTATACATTTATAAATCATAATATATATTCATTCCTTACTCCTTGCCAATACCAGCAAAGGGACTAAACATCCAATTATTAGATGCTTAGCCAACTTTTAAATACTATATTTATTTGTAATTACAGAAATCTGATGTGAAAAAATGGAATCAAACAATGTAGATTTTAAATATGCTCCTGAGGTCTATCCTGTGATTGTTTTGCCTTACAGATATATTTGAAATAGTACCACAATGGGTAGCTTGTTCAAACACTTCAATATAGGTTTTTATATGGGGATTGTCAAAGGGGTCTACAGGGACTTTCATGGGAGTTGGGTTCTAGCTATAAATGCAGTATTTCTCTTTTGTCCCGTAGAAGGAGAATCTTAACCTCTTTAAGAGCTTTATAAATAGGATATAAATTGGAGAGAATCTATGAGTGGGAAAGCTCACTTTCTTTAGTTGTGTTAATTGCTTTCTGTGGTATGACTGATGCAGTACAGCTAATGGGACTCTTTCTATTATCTGTCCATTAGGTAGGTAGTGACTAACCAGAAAATGGGATTTTCATGTTCCCCTCCTCCTCCATCCCCCCTGCAGGCAGCCTCCTCCACTGGTATCTTCCAAAGCTGGAAAAAAACCCAAATTAGCCTACACTACCTCACCTCATAACCACCCCAAGGTCTACATGCTGAGGGCAGGGCGGGGTCTGTACTGGTGTTTCAATCTCACAGAAAACAATTAACAGCCTGGTAAACAAGGACCAGTACAGACAATATGTTTGACTAGCAGTGCCCCAATCCCCAGGAAGGACTACAAAACATAAGGCTGAAGTATAAGAAAAAGGAAGTTGAATGAAAGAAACTGCAGCTTCCCCAAGATAGCAGCTCCACAGCTGTTATGGCAGAAGTACTCAAAAACACTCCTCCCCCATTGCCACACCATTCAAAATGGCCAAATTCAGGCAGCCAGGCTAAGCATAGGCATGTACTGAATGCCAAGTGACTGATTTTCAGAGGTGCTGACCATTCACAATTCCAGTTGAAATCGGTGTGTGCCGCAGATGATCTGAAAATAAGGCCTCATTTGAGTATTTGGCACTTTACATCAACAGAGATGTCCTTGATTTCAGCTGAGATGATCAGTCTTCTAGGAGAGGAAGCATGCAGTTTAAGTGAATAAAAGACGCTAGATGTAAGGTACAAGTATTGCATGCAGGTGGTGGCTTTCACCATTCTTATTGTTCTCAAACCCAGAAAAAAGGGAACTGAACTTTCTCAACTCTGGCATGAGAAAGATAACCTTGGAGGTGTCCTGTGGATATGTAAATAGTGTCAGAGACTTTCTTTCCAAGCCTAAGGATGTGGGCATAAACATAGGAGAAACATCCCTGCTCTTTGGAGAGGTGAGAGCTACCTGCAAAGCCACCTTCCCTGAGGCATGGGTGTGTGTATGTGTATTTCGAAATTATCTGAACACAGCATCTTCTAAACTATTTTAATGTCTAAGAAGGCCTCATCCTGCTCAGGGATCTCCTATTCCTTCCCCTAAAACACTCTCCAAATGCAGCTTCCTAACCTTACTCCAGCTCTGTTCATCCTGTCTGAGGACTATTTTCAGGCCTCCAGGGTAAAAGAGTCCTAATTTCTTGCTTCCCGCTCTTTCTCAGAGTTTGACTCCCTGGAAGAAGTGGATTATGTGTGAGCAGGGAGGATGGCATTTCCTTGCTCTCAGGGTTGTTGTTTTTTCCTTTCATGATGCTCCCCACTGTTGCTTTTGAAAACTGTATCTGTCTCAAGGAGGAAGATGGTGCCTCAGTGAAAGATATTACCTTCTATCTCCACACAAGACAAGATAAATCTAAGAGCTGCCTGCAGGGGAATCAGAGGATCAGCTGGGTGTGGAAATCCTGTCGCACTGATGGGTCACCACCCCCCAGGTGAACAGACAAGAGGAACGCACCCATTATCTGGTGTCTTGATCACAGCCAACTATGGAAAATGCATCCTATGCAAGGATCTAGGATCTCTTAAAAATAGAAATATTTTGTTTTAAATATTTGTACAAGGATTTATAGTCACATCCATTTGAATAAATGCTTTAGAGGAATTTAAGGAACGAAACACGCAATCTGGTCTTTAAAAATAATACAGAATAATCCAAATTGAGCTAACGGCATCATTACAAGTCCTCAACCCACCAAGATTGAGACCCAACTGTCATTCAGCCACAGTGAACTGACCCTTCATAACATGGAGCCTGGAAAAAGGCTTTCAGTGTCAACAAATGTGGACTCTGCTAAACTGGGGATGAAGGAAGCATAGATTATAGAGCCCTCCCCCTCGACCCAGTTCCCAGATACAGTAATGTAGTACTGCAAATGATCTCATTTGCTGGTGTAAACCACAAGAAGATTCTGGTTTCAAGTCCTGCGGAGACCAAGCATATCAATTGTATGAGACATAAATACATGCAGGACACAGCTTCCCATTTGCAAACACAACTGGCAGAGCGCATACTATGTCCATGCTGCAATAACTATGCATTGTTTTGTTTGTGAGGTTACTGAAATTAGCACGATACCCAGCTCCCCAACTAGAAAGCACACTGGGCTGGTATCATAAGAAGGAACAAGTTTTCAATGTCTCTATTGAGTTTTTGCATCCTTACAACCACAATTATGGGAGGACAGGTGGAGGAGGAGGAGATGAGAAAGAGAAATTCTATGCACTATTATGGCAATCTGGGGAGTCACTGAAATAACATAGGGAGACTCCCACACCACCCATTCTTTTTAGGTGGCAAATCTGAGGAACTCTCCCAGATTGAGGGGTCAATAGAGGAAGTTTTGGGATAAATTACACAGTAATCACCAGGAACAGATGGTATTCACCAAAGAGTTCTGAAGGAACTCAAATATGAAATTGCAGAACTACTAAGTATGGTACGTAAGCTATTGCTTAAATCAGCTTCTTTACCAAATGACTGGAGGATAGCTAATGTGACACCAATTTTTTTTAAAGGCTCCATAGGTGATCCTGGCAATTACAGACCCATAAGTCTAACTTCAGTACCAGGAAAACTGGTTGAAACTATAGTAAAGAACAGAATTAATACACACGTAGATTAACATGATTTGTTGGGAAAGAGTCAACATGACTTTCGTAAATGGAAATCATGCCTCACCAATCCATTAGAATTCTAACATGTGGACAAGGGTGATCCAGTGGATATGGTGTACTTAGACTTTCAGAAAACCTTTGACAAGATCCATCACCAAAAACTCATAAGCAAAGTATGCAGTCATAGGGCAAGAGGGAAGATATTCTCATGGATCTGTAACTGGTTAAAAGACAGAAAAGAAAGGGTAGGATTAAATGGTCAGTTTTGGTCAGAATGGCGAGAGGTATATAGTGGCGTCCCCCAGAGTTCTGTACTGGGACCAGTCCTATTCAACATATTTATAAATGATCTGGAAAAAGAGGTAAACGGAGAGATGCCAAAATTTGCAGACAATACAAAATTACTCAAGATACTTACGTCCAAAGCAGACCCTGAAGAGTTATAAAATAATCTCACAAAACTGGTTGACCAGACAACAAAATGGCAGATGAAATTCAGTGCTGATAAATGCAAAGTAACACACATTGGAAAACACAATCCCAACTATACTTACAAAATGATGAGGTCCAAATTACTGTTACCTCTCAAGAAAGAGATCTTGGAGTCATTGGGGCTAGTTCTCTGAAAACTCAATGTGCAGTGGCAGTCAAAAAAAGCTAACAATGTTAGGAACCATTAAGAAAGGAAGAGATAATAAGACAGAAAATATCATATTGGCTTTATATAAATCTGTGGTACACCAACACCTTGAACACTGCAGGCAGTTCTGGTCACCCCATCTAAAAAAGATATATTAGAATTGGACAAGGTACAGAGAAGGGCAAGAAAAATGATTAGGGGTATGGAACAGCTTCCGCTGATTGGATTAAAAAGACAGGGACTTTTCAGCTTGGAAAAGAGACAACTAAGAGAGGATATGATAGAGATCTATACAATCTTGACTGGTGTGGATAGGGAAACGTTATTTACTCCTTCACAAGAACTAGGGGTCACCCAACGAAATTAATAGGTAGCAGGTTTAAAACCAACAAAAGGACATGCTTCTTCATACAACACACAGTCAACCCGTGGAACTCATTATCAGGGCATGTTGTGAAGTCTAAAACTATAACAGGGTTCAGAAAAGAACGAGGTAAGTTCATGGAGGATAGGACCATCAATGGCTATTAGTCATGATGGTCAGAGATGCAATCCTATGCTCTGAGCATTCCTAGCCACTGTTTGCCAGAAGCTGGGAGTGGACCACAGGGTATGGATCACCAGATGATTGCCTGTTCTGTTCATTCCCTCTGATGCATCTGGCATTGGCCTCTGTCAGAAAACAGGATACTGGGCTTGATGAACCATTCGTCTGACCCATTCTTGTGTTATTATAGCCAGGAAGTCTACTGGTTAGAATAAGAAACTGGGAGTCAGAACTCCTGGATTCCATTCCCAGTGCTACCACCGTGTACGCTTGTGAAAGTCATTTAACTTCTACCTTGCTCAATTTACCTGTTGGTAAACATGTATAATATCTTGTAGAATGTTCTGTGGAATTTACAAAGTGCTTTGAGATCCATGGATTCTATATACTTGCCAAATATTACTATTATTATACTGGTCTGCTTTGGCAGGCCTGCTTTTAAAACAATTGGACATGATTAAACTGTGCAAAAAGCAAACAGATGAATGGTAACAGAAGCAGAACAGGAGAGGGACATGGCACATTACTGGAGGGTCATTTAAGCTGCTTTGGACATGTCTAATTGCTCTTTATTATTGGACTGTACTCTGTGACTTAACCATATGAGACACCAGCTGGTTCCCTTCATCAGCCAGGCACCTGAGTCTCTTCTCAGTCTGCTCTTAAAACTTTAATGCAAATATCTCCTTCACTAACGGCATCACAAATTAATATTCCTGCTTATCTGGGAAATACCATGTCTTAATATGCAGCTTATTTGCTTGGTATAAATGTTACAATTTGGCTTTGACTCTCCGTGCAATAGCTGAGAATACTGTTAGTAAGCTGCCTTCTACTGATAATATTACTAGAGGTAAGCTGGTTACTTGTCAAGTATTTTTTTTCCTGTGTTTCATTAAAGAAATCTATTCTGTCAACCTCTTCTACACGAAAGCACTTTACCAGAAATAATGGGCCTCAGCAGACATTAAAACAATGATACGGGAACATTAGTGAAAGAGCTATTCACCATGCTTTATTACCTGACAGTTTAATATTTATGTAGGCTACAAGTGCTATAAATAATTGGACTTAACCACTGGGCATTGTTTTAATGGGGTTATGAATTCTGTTTTTGTTTTTGTTCTTTTTTTCCTCAAAGCTACATATTTAACTTCTCCAGTACTAAGGCAGAAATTTCAATGCTACATGCCGTCACAATTTATTTTTACTGCCAGTAGTTAACATCAGGATGTAGTGTTTAAGAAGTTCTCTTTCCACAGATGTGTATTACATTTCTGACTAGCCTGACTGTTCCGGAAAAGGACAGGAAGAAATATACACTTCGACAATTTCCTGATAATGCTTTAAGAGGAACAAGTGTTCTTTATTGTGATTTTCCATTTATCCTAGTGAAGTTACATTACCCTGTACCTGCAATTTGTGCTATTTCCTGCAGCACTAAGATTAGGAATACACTCAGGCACTAGGTACCTGCATAGTATCAAGAACGAACATTGCAAATGAGATGCAGTCAGCCTCCGCAGATGGTTGCCACACATGACCTCTGCCATGTTTCAAACCTGCCAATTCATGGGGCATTAAAATCCCCTTAAAAAGAGCCACTTACTGACCTGTTATGCTGAAGATATTCTTGCCTTGATAAAAAAATCAATGTATATGGAATGGGGATGGGCAGAATAAAAAAATAATAGTGCCAAAATAAGTGGCAATAAAACAAATGGAAAAAAAAAAGAAAAGAAATCATGTGTTTGTGATACCATTTGCAATGGATGGTGATCCAGTTCCCATTTTGCTTTACGAATGCATGCTTATATTGCCAGATTTCATGGGAATGAGCAGCACAGCCATTTAAAAGACATCAAATAAACAGCCTTTTTATTACAGGGAAATGCAAATATCAAGCCTTAACAAGTAAATCTAAGGTCTGTAATTTTAAAACAGCAATAACAATAACCTTAGGGTATGCTTTCATTTTGTGGTTGACTTTATGAGAAGTAAGTGTTATTTTTGTGTGGCACTTCTATGAGTCAGAAGCATGCTCATTCAAGTTACAACCGAGGCACTCTTAGCAACACTTGCAAAATCCTCCAATTACAGGTGAAGGCCAATATATGCTTATATACACCTATCTGATTTCAACCTCAAGTCCCTGTGACAATGCTTTTAACCTTAAGGTTGAATATTTATGTATGCATCCGGTATAGAGATTAAACTGAAGCATGTGTAACAGTCAGCCCTGTGATAAAATTCCCTAAATAGAGAAGTTCTGTTAGATTTCCTCCAAGTCCAGGTAATTATGTTGGAAGTTGCTGAACAGACAGCTAGGAATCTGTAATTGCATGGCAGGAGGATTTTCTTGTCTTATAATGAAATCTTTTAAATGAGATTTTCCTACAACGTACATCGTTTGTGTTCCTGCACAAATACTGAAGCATTTCAATATCATTAAAGGAGTAATAAAACAGCAAGATAATCTTTCCTAGTGTGACATGGGTAGGTATCCCATTTATTTTACTATAACAACAACTAAAGGCCTTTCTTTGCAAGACAAATACTGCTTAATAGAGTGAAGTGGAGTTGATTATACAAGACAAATAATGAATTCCGGAAGTCAGTGCTGATATCGCTGTTCAATTAAAATGGATTATGTATTCTCCTAGTCCTTTTGCCCACATCTTTGAGAATGTAACTACCTTTATTCCAAAAGACTGAAGAACATAGGCTAGCCTTCCCTCCATTTTAAGATGAGGTAGTAGAAATACATAACTAAAGATTTATTGAAATTATTATTATTGCATTCTTAAATACTGAGTTCTGAACTCCAAAAAGTTTACAATCAAAATCAGATATAACCCAATGTTAGTTGTAGGATGTATTCACCTTACTTGCTTTGTGTGTGTGTCAAAATATAAGTGTGTGTGCACAAACACCAAATTATGTTATGGTTTCCTGTTAGAATTAAGTACATTGACATAATCAGAAATGAATTGTGTCCTGATCTTGATAATGAAATCTTTAAGATTTTCAAGATTACTGAACATTAATAACAAAAACTCACTCTGGTGGATTTTAAAATATGACCCCAGATACAGAACATATAAAACAATCAAATATTATTTTGTACCTTGGATGACAGAAAGTCTGCTTTGAATTTCAAGTTACAGAAATAGTTGGTGTTTTAAATTGTGTTTAACTGTACATAAATTTTCAAAGACTATATTTCACTTTCAGCACTGATACATTAAAGACTGACAGGATCTTCTAATTTATTGGCCCACTTCTATAGATCAAAAGTTAAAGATCAATGCAATACTATAGTGGCTTTGTGTAAAGTCTACCCTTGTGCAGATAGCCAACAATTCTGAAGACTTACAAGGAACTTAAATGGTGGGTAGGCCTTTCTTGGCTCTTGGCACTGGGGGTTGAAATTCACCTTCTGGGACTCAATGTGCTCAGCAAAGGTCAATGGGAGTAATCATGTGTGTGCTCATGAAAGTGAATAAAGGTTCGGCCTCTGGGCCCTATATAAAGGCAAATCAACAAATAACAACCTTTGTGAAGTTAAATTAATTTTCCAGCAGTCCTAATAAATAATAATCACACTAAACATATAGAATGTTCCTCTTCCATCCAGAGACATGCAGGGAACACATGTTTGTGTCACTACAAGCTGTAATTAATTAGGTTGTTTAGCCTTTTCTACAGAGACATCCCAAGGAGAGGAAACCTGTATTGGGAAGAAAACTTCATTATCAGAACTCTCTAATCTAGCCCCGGCAATTCCTATTTGCAACTGGGCCAACGTCTTGACTTACAAAGAGGCATAAGCTATTTTTTAATTGTATAAATTAATCCAGCTCAAACTTGGAAAACTAATGACATGACCCTTGCATAATAGGCATAAAAGTTCAAGACAAACAGTCGGGAAATTCCTGGCCAAGAACCCTCACATCTGATGTACATCAGTGGTCCTTTGGCTGTTTGACATCCTATTTTAAATCCATGATTATCTCCCAAACTTTCCTCAAAACTTCGTTCTACAGCTCACTATAAATGAAACTTTAGGTGAAGGGAGAACCATCTCTTCAGGATAAAGCTTCCCTTCCCCTGAGCAGCACCACCACAATGCCTATTTATTTACATATATTTGCCAAACTACAAGTACTTCCGGAGAGTGATACTTTGAATGCCACCAAGAAAAGTTGTACAGCAACATACTCTAAAGAAAATCTATAAAGAGCACTTGATTGTCAAAGTGCATGTTACAGGAAGAAACAATGCAGATATTCTGAGTAGATGCAGCCCAATTCAAGACAACTGCAACAGCAGTCAAACTGAAAAGCAGAAGTGGGAATCATGCTGAACAAATAACTAAAGTTATACACTTGTCCCAACAGTACCATGCCAAAAAATAAAACTTTGAGTGGTCAACCAAAGATCTTACAGTCCTCTCTCCATGTATACAGTTTCTTTCCCATGCACCAGTGGATCTGCCTGCTAACTAGCACTGATTGTGTAGGACTTATTCAATGATAAAACCAGTTAAATATAGCAGTGACCTGTGCCAATTGCTAAGTCATCTAGAGTCAGCCTGTTCCAAAGTATTGTAATGTCAAGAACAACAATTTCTGAAATTATTAATTGATGAAAACACATTACCATTATATAGAAAAAGAGAAGACAGAAAAGGAAGTGTGAAGCACACCAATTCTCTGAGTGCCATCCTGTAATCACAACAGATTGCACATGGAATAAACCAGGGATTGGCAACCTTTGGCAAGCAGCCTGTCAGGGAAATCCGCTGGCGGGCCGGGATGGTTTGTTTACCTGCAGGAAATGGAAGGGCCAAATTCAGCCCATGTATGGGTTTCAGCACATCCCCCTGTAGCCACTGCTCCATGAAACTTCATGATTCTTTAATATTATCTAACATGAAAGAACACTATGGGTCTAGAGTGTAGCTTTTAAATAATGTAATCAATTGCTTTTTCATCAAAATGTCCTTTGTAATTAATGACTCTAAGACATACTACAGACTAAATGAAAAATAATAAGTTGTCAGCTGTTCATTAAAACTTACAAAATGAAAAAGATTAACAAAATCGTATGTGTTAACTAATAATCTCATGAACTTGTACTGATCACTCTGTCAGAGTCAATAATACATTCTTACAAATAAAAAAAAACAGAAATATGCTGCTCATACTATGTAACAGCTCTTTAGCTCTGTGCTAGGGGTGACTGAGTTGCCAGGACAAAATTTGCACCTAAAGATTACTGTGACGGTTTCGGTCACAGAAACCCCCTTGGGACTGTCACCTGATGTGCTGAAACTACCTCTGAGCCCGTTTTCTCTGCCAGTTTGGGCCTCCAGAACCCTGCCTTGTTGAGCCAGACATGCCAGTCTGTTCCAACACAGACCCAGGGTCTGAAGAACACGCTCCAAAGCTGCAGACTTAACTGAAAACAGCTTAAGAAGTGCTCCTGTCTCCAGCACCCAGACACCCAGCTCCCAGTGGGATCCAAACCCCAAATGAATCCGGTTTACTCTGTATAAATCTTATATGGGGTAAACTGATAAATTGTTCACTCTCTATAACACTGATAGAGAGAGATGCACAGCTGTTTGCTCCCCCAGGTATTAATTACTTACTCTGGGTTAATTAATATGCAAAAGTGGTTTTATAAAGTATAAAAAGTAGGATTGAAGCGGTTCCAAGTAATGACAGATAGAACAAAGTAAGTTACCAAGCAAAATAAAACAAAACACGCAGGTCTAAACCTAATACATTAAGAAACTGATTACAGATTAAATCTCACCCTCAGAGATGTTCCAATAAGCTTCTTTCACAGACTAGACTCCTTCCTAGTCTGGGTCCAATCCTTTCCCCTGGTACAGTTCTTGTTAGCTCCAGCTCAGGTGGTAACTAGGGGATTTCTCATGACTGGAACTTCCTTTGTTCTGTTCCATCCCCTTATATAGCTTTGGCACAAGGCAAGAATCTTTTGTCTCTTTGGGTCCCCACCCATCCTTCTAAATGGAAAAGCACCAGGTTTAAAATGGATTCCAGTACCAGGTGACATGGTCACATGCCCTGTGAGACCCCAAGCCTTCATTCTTCCTGGACTGACTCACAGGAAGGCTTGCAAGTAAACTGAGCCATTTACAACCAATTGTACTAGTTGATGGGAGCCATCAAGATGCCAAACCACCATTAATGGCCCACACTTTGCATAATTACAATAGGACCTCAGAGTTATATTTCATATTTCTAGTTTCAAATACAAGAATGATACATTTATACAAATAGGATGACCACACACTCAGTAGATTATAAGCTTTGTAATGATACCTTACAAGTGACCTTTTGCATGAAGCATATTCCAGTTACATTATATTCACACTCATTAGCATATTTTCATAAAATCATATGGAGTGCAACGTCATAATTACAGTCACTCATTTTGTACCTAAACAAGAATCTCTCTCCTCCGTGCATTGGAAAAAGAGCCTTTACTGACAATAAAGACACTAGAGAAGTTTCCCAAAACTTTGAGTTTTACCTGCATTTTAGAAAGTACAATATTCAAATACTTTGCACTTAAATAGAGTAGATGCTTCTTAAACCATGTAAGCTTCACAACACCCCTGTTACTGTATGCACTTATTACATGCCCATATTAAAAAATAAGTAATAATGGCAAAATGACTTGTCCAGATTCATACAGTCAAGGAAAGAGTCAGCACAGAACCCAGGACTCTGACACTCTGACACTAGGCGCACTTCGCTAGAATAGTAGTATTCTGCTCCTAGTATAGACCTGGCCTTAGCCCTTTCTCAAAACTCACTTCTTCAAGGAGGCTTATAAATTATAATCTTAGAAGCATTTAAAACAGGACAATAAACCTCATAATCTTCAAACTATGTGGATTAGTCTTCCAACTGACTGCCTGATCGTATTGTCCTTGCCCTCACTCCCCCCACCCCCATGTTATCCTCCCTTCCTATTATTCTTAAACTCTACATTCCTTGGGGATGAGTTGCCATGTTTATTTATATTGTAGATCATTGCACATCTCTTTGGCACTGTACTGCATAAGTACTAAATAATAATAGTCTTCAACATCGTGTGTACTGGTTCACTACTCTCTTCATTCGAATCTCGCTTTAAAGCGCACTTCCTTCCCTGAAGCCTTACATATATAATCCACCAAATACATTTTAAATATAAAATAAAGGTAAACATAATAATTAAATACAAGAGGAAATGTGAAAAACAGAACAATGTATATAATCTGCTTTCTGCCAGAAAACTGTTTATTCAAAAGCAACATTATCCATTGTCACTATTCTGGCCTCCCTTCCCCACTACCCACCATGATCAGTCAAAATTTTTGTTGTGTTTTTGATCTTATTTAAATAGTAAGTTTCATGGGGCAGAGAGTTGTATTTTTTTGCCTATAAAGTGCCATGCATTTCTATGCTCTATATGAAAAATAGTACTGATAGTAAGAATATAGTATAGATAGTATATAGTACAGCACAAAAATTTAAATATCTCAATCCAAATTCTAGCCACGTGTGGATTTAGGCACTTAACTTTAGGCAGCCACATTTGAAAACGTTAGCCCTACTATCATAGTCTGTGTTGACATTTCTATCTGTTTGGATGCTAGCTCCATGGAATACTTAGTTTAATATGTAAATAAATCATCCCAGAGCAAACAATAAACATTTAGCAGCAAAGACAAAGTGAATTATTTAACACGTAGTATCCATAATTGTTCAATCTCCATAACTAGAATGTAGCCAGTACCTAGACTAGCTAGCATTTAACCAGAACTAAATGGCACAAAAAATACCTCTCCGTCCTAACCTTTTTTCAGTCTGGGACCTGAATACCTTTCTGAGACATTAGCTGGCTGACTGTTAGCGTTTTTGCTGAGTGGAACAGCATTCTCATCAATCTCCAGGATGGCTGCTGTCAATCAGTTCAGTTTCCTGTTACCAACTCTTGTCAGTTGCTTGACACATAGGCCTTCCTCCCTTGATTATGTTTGGGCTCAGGAGGGTGAACCTAAACACTGAAGACTTGTACGCACACACACACCACCTATTGCGGCCACCTGCTGTTAGCTATAGGTGTAAAATGATTAGCCGTAGTTGACACTTGCTGTGAATCTGGGTTCAGCACCATTTCAGCTTTACCTACCACTGACACCCATAGCTAGCAATAAATATTTTTCCAAGCGAAGGCAAACCTTAACAAAAAGCTTGGGAGGAGCAGTATGAACAGGATTTTGGACCTCTCTGATTCATTTTAACAACTGAAGCAGAAAACAACTCCAGTGAGAATTCTAATATTTAAAGGAACTGTGTTCTACCCCCAATTCACCTATTTAACTCCCACTCACTTTAAGAAGAGTTGTGGCAGTGCAGCAAGAGGAAAAACATCCCTCCAAGTCAGTTATTCAGTTAATGAGCCATTAAAACTACAGGCCACATTATCAACAGAAAGCACAGGGCAAATAAGCAATTATGCACCTAAATTCCCATTAGTGCAGGTAAGCGGGGTTCTTGCAGATATCACATCTGTCCCCTCCTTTAAAGTCTTAATCCTATATCAAATTATTCATGTCACCTTTAAAAATATTGCTAAAATGCTGCCCCAGAATGTAAAACCGGACTTTCTCCTTGGAGCATATTCTGTGTTATCTGAGTGCCTGGCTGTAGATAACAGATTGCTTGATGTGTTTTGGGTCGTTATTGGATTTATGGAGGTTGGTGAGGTGATCCGTGGGTTTCTTGTATGTAGTTGTCTGTAGGGTTCCACTGCTGAATCTGATTGTGATGTCCAGGAAGTTGATGCTAGTGTGGGAGTATTCCAGAGACAGTTAAATGGATGGGTGATGACTGCTGAAGTTATGGTGGAAATCTATGAGAACATCTAAGCCATCTGTCCAGAGATGGAAATGTCATCAATGTATCTCAGGCATATCATTGGTTTCATGGTGCACTGGCACCTTTCTAAGACCTGAAGAAGAGCTCTGTGTGGCTCGAAAGCTTGTCTCACACACCAATAGGAGTTGGTCCAATAAAATATATTATTTCACTCACCTTGTCTCTCTAATATTCTGTGACCAACACAGATACAACTACACTGCATACTAGTCTTTCAGTAGCATTTTCTTACTAGCTTTGCTTATATATTTATTTTCAGAATAAATATACAAACTATTCAACTTGGTGAGAAAAGGGAGAAGGAACATAAGAATGTACACAAATCACATGAATATGTAATGCTGCTATAGAGGAATACAACATTCATATCAGCTAATGTAGTCAGTGGGAAGGTTCACCTAAAGTTTCTCACACCATGCTAAAACTTTGACTCTAAAGTAAAGGTTTGATCCTGCCATTTAACATGGAGACATATATTGCATATCTTGTAAAGTCAGCTACCAATTTGATCTAGTTTTCCTCAATCTTGTAAATTCAGTGGCTCATTTTACAAGACACACTTTGATGCATGAGCCTACATATGGGAGGGTGAGATCAAACCTTTATTTAATGTATTTGGTACATGCATACATAGTAAGTACTGTATATATCAGTCCATGTAGCATGCATACAAATTCTGCTTTATGTCCAACACATTTTCTGATACAAGTGCACCATTAATCATAAGGAAAAAAACATATGTTTGAAAAGGCCATTTCAAGGTCAGAAACATTCAGAAGGACGTAACTAGCTGGAAAATGCTAACAATGCACCTACTTCAGTTTTAGTAATCACTTCTTTTGCCATAGACTTCTTTAAAAAAAAACACAAAACTTTGAAATCTGTAGGTTGTCCGCTTAAAGACTTGATTTTAAATAGTCGTTTCTTTTTATACTCAATTAAACTGCCAGCATAACAAAGTATTGTCCAGCTGAGTAGCACTGTGAGGAGCCTTGAACTGCTGCTTCTGCAGTCTTACTGTAATTTGCAGATGTATTTGACTAAAGTAAGAATTTAAAACCACCACCCCAAAAATGAAATCAGCAAGGCTTTCACCAACTACTGTTAAACATAGACAATAAAAGGAATTTCTGTTTCACAGCTCTTTGCCCCATATACCAGCCTTCTTCTTCCTATAATCATCAGGTCTGAGTATAGAACAAAATCCATAATATACCACAAGATTTTTGATAATGATTAAATAATGATCTTACAGAAACCATACAAAATGTATTTCACACCTTTTCAATCAGCTCCAAGATTTCAGCAGCTAATATCTAAAGCTCAGGGAATACACACTGACTTACAACTATCCATATTAAAAAATGCATGCTGTGTACAAAGCTATATCATGTTGGTCCAATTCTATAATAAATGAATGATCATTCCACTGGGTTAGGCAGGCAGTGAGCAATCAGAGTAATCAAAATCAATGAAGTACTAAGTAGAAAGTGTCAAATACTCAAAATTAAAAACTAATTCTATTGTATCGGAAATGACTAGGTCATCAACATTTTAAACATTTTCTTGATGCTCTTCTAAAACATTTACTCTTCCAGCTAACTAGGGCAGTGTTGCCAATTCTCATGATCATATTGTGAGTCTCTTCATATCTGGCATTTTCCTTAAAGCCCCATCTCTTGGAGTCCTCTGATTACATGAGATTTTTAACTTTTACTTTAGTTTAAATTAGTTTCTAGTCCTTTTGGATTTAGGAAAAAAGCTTAAAAACTTGAACCCCTAAAGGCTCAAAAACCAGGAGGCAAATAAAAAGACGACGTAGTTATTATTTTTAACTTCTCATGATTTTTATGATAAGTGCATAATTTTGGGAGACCAGACTCGTATTTCTGAACACTTGGGGCTGGCCACACAGCTAGGAGCAAAATTTTGCTCTCAATTTGGTGTAACTGAAAACAAAATTTGTCCCTGGGCATCTTTTCCAAATGTTTCTTTCAATTAACATAAAACAAGCAAATAAACAACTAGGACTTTCCTGCAAAGGAGAATCAGATGAAGACGCCAGTCATCTGAGTCCAAAGCAATGTATATTAATTGTTAAAAAGGAAAGCTAATTTGTCCTTAGTAAGGTTCAGCTTCTATCTTCCTGTTCTTCCCATAAATTGGAAACAAATCTGCAATAAGTTTGCCAATCCAATTCATAGGCCTACATTATTTTCTCTTTTAGGTAGTCTCAAAATATTTCTTCCCAGTTTCTGCTTTTCCCCATTCGCATCCTTCTTATGACACAATAAGAGTCAATTTCCTGTATACAGTAATAATACATATCTCAAACACCCACTGTTGTCTGGTTCACTCACTAAAGAACGCCTCCTTGCACATACATCATATATACACACTCCCACCTTTTCAAGAATTACACAAGTTGAAGGATTTGCACACAAAAATTCTCTTTTGTGAAAAGTTATTCCATCAATTAGTTATCAGCTAAAGTTTAATATTCTTACTATCAATACACTAAGTCCAACAGTATGGAAACTGTGGGCAAGACCTTAAAACATTAGTGCCTAAAACTGGGCTCCTAAATCATGACTTAGCTGCTTAAATAAGTGACCTGTTTTTCAAAAGTGCTGAGTATCCAGCAGCTCCTGCTGCAGTCACAGGGGGATGCTGGACACTGAACACTTGAGAATTAGGATACTTGTTCAAATACCTAAATATTTACTTAGTAACTTAACTTTAGGCACTTAATTTTATAAGTATATCTTGGTCTACATACCTAACTTTAGGCACCAAAGTCCATATTGAGGAATTTAAGCAAGTGACCAGATTTTCAGAGCATCTGAGCATAAACCTCGAGTCAAAGGGAAGTGTAGGTGCTCTGCACCTCTTAGAATCAGGCTACTTTCTGAGGTGCCTAATTTAGGTATCCAGGTTTGAAAATGTTGGACTGTATTTTATTGGGGCTTTGCCACTTGACAACTAATGAGCTCTCTATGGGATTGATTTAAAGCCCAGGGAAGTCAAATGGAGTCTTTCCACTGACTTCAACATACATTGGAGCAGGCCCTTTGCCTGCAATATGAAACGTGCCACAACAATAAATGATTGTTTCTTGGTTTACTAACAATTTATTTGAAGTTGCCTTCATCTTGTTGCAATAAATCGAGTAAGGAGTAACGGTGTCTCTTTATGAAAAAACCCTGGCAACTTTTCAGCCTTCCAAATCACTTTCCTTGAAAATCATTTTGTTGCAGGATTCCTCAGACAGTCTTATCAGTACAGCAGAACGAAATAAATCTGTGCATGAACACTAAGATAAGTTTGTGTATACAGATTTGTTTATCTTTGGAGCAGAGACAATAATGCCATTTAAGACAAGAAGATATATTTTATTAAAATAAATCACAGGGCAAGTCAACTGAAAACAGTGAGGAACCAATGGGAAACCAAGATCAGTTTCTGAGCTTGGTCCCAGGCTTGGAGCGCTGTGGATATCATGGGAGAGAAAGTGTCTCTTATTCATACCAGTCAGTACAAGGAGTGATTCCACAATGGTTCTCCCTACTCCACAGGGAGTTTCACCCAGTCTTCCTATAACAGAGTGGTGTTTCCAGGAGAGGGTGAGTAACATGGGCAACAAGACATGCTCAGAGGACCTGTTCTTGTCCCCAGAAGCAGGGAATCTCTCTATTGTCCTTAGTGGATGTGGAAAGATTAAGGACTCTTCAGCTTCATACATGGAACATTAAACTAACTGTAAGTTAAGGGATCTGAGAAGCCTAAACATCTGGCCGTCTTCCTTTAACTATCTATTTTTAATTACTGTTTAATAAAATTCATTTAAGTACAATTGGTAATGGTTCCTTAAAAGAAGCCCAGGACAAGAATAGCAGAAGTACTGAGAGTCAGGATTCAGGTGCATTGGCAGCGCTTACACAGCACCTGCTTCTAATCAGTGCTATTAGTTTGAATTTATCTAAAAAGCTTATTGAAATGCTTCCACTTGAAAATCTTGTTTTGTTGTTGTTGAATGCAGTTACTAATACTGTACTTCACAAGAAGCTTTTGAAATAAATATCTAGCAAAATGCTACTATTACTAGGCAACATTTTATACCCTAGCAGACCCCTTTGTAGTAGTTTTATAGTAAATCATTTTAATGGAATAATTTAAGTCACAGCTAAATTTTGCACAAGATGATTTATCTGTTTGTAATCGAAGATGAGGGAATTTCATTTGCTATTGAACTAGTGAGTGGAGGAGACTTTATTAATGCATCTTTGCAACAAAGATTAATGGAACGGTAGTAAGTCAGCTGCACCACTTGATGTTAGTTTACAGCAGGCATGGCCATACCTGAAATAAGATCTATCGTAATAAGATCTAATGTCATGCATAAACCATATCACATTCATAAAAGGATTTTTTTGGTAGGCTGCTTTAATCCTGGCTATTTGATTCTCTTAACTTAACAGTAGAAATAAATCTTTTTTTTTGCTTTTATCTATTACTGTTCATCATTCCGTGTCAGAAATGCCAAATTCCCATTTCTAAAAATCTAAATATTTTACTATTAAAATCAGTTTGGCTTAATGAAATCTTCTGAGAGAGGTTATTTTAATACCAATGTAGTTAACTGCTATGTTTTAAAATTTTCTTATATCTACTGATATTCTTTCATTGTGCTCCACATGAAATCTTATAAAACTAGACAATTACAATAATAAAGCATATTTTATAAATGGTTATTAGTTACATAAACAAAATGTATCTTCAATATTACTTGAAATAATTTTGGGGTGGTTTTTTTAGCAAAATATTTTTTTTCCCAGATAGTGTTTCCATATCTTTCACTAGATGTAATTCTCAGGTTTTTTTCCCCTTCAAGATGCGTGCCTATAGCATTAAAAATGGATTTAATTTTGCTGTCACTTCAGCACTCTAGTGTCAAACATGTCCTACATTTCAACAAACCTTCCTGTCATCCTAATGGTGCACTTGATGAGACATTAGTGTTCTCAGAAACCACTAGACTGAAAAGCTGCAGGCTGATCTACTATATGAGGACCTTCTTCTAGAAACTTGGCTTTATTATCCCCTGCTATGCATTTTATACATAAATTTACCTTGGTAATAATTGAACTGAACGTTATCAAGCTTCTAACACTACTGGTTTCCTTTCATCCTAAATCAAGTACATACACTAATAAGAAGCCAGATCACGAGCTACTTGAAACCGTATAGTAAAGAACCATATCCTCAAACTGGTAATGAAACATTTCTTAAGGAAAATAATCTCTAGAATAAAGTTTCCAAATACACATTTGCAACATGATAGATAGATCTGTATGTACGTACAGTACTATAGCCCTTTTAATATCAGAAGACTGCTGACAGCTTTACAATAAACAGTGAACTAACTTCAGAAGGACAGGTTGGCCCACTGCACACATAACAAAAATAAAACCATCTCCCACCCAGCATCACCCCACTTCTAACACCTTTAGTGAATGAGTTATGCTGGCAATTCCAAACTCATGCCCATAACACACCTGACACGTATATTTTGTTTAAGCAACAAATATTATACATTATCACCATCTATTTTAGATAAACAGACAGAATAAATTAATCTACAGAGATTTCTAAAATGAAGTCATTATAATATTTTTCTCTCTCCTAAGTATCATGAGTGCACCTATGACACTCCTGAAAGAGATAAAACTACAGTGAATAAATTTTATAAACCTGTTTAAATTAACTGAAGTGGCTTTTCTTTACAAAATGTCACAATTTTATGGTCTGATAACTCATGACCTTCCAGAAATAGAAACTATTTTCCTATTTCATTAAAAAAGGGGGATTTTCCCAGCTCCCCTCCAATGGAATAAAGCAGCCACTTCTATTCCTGATGTTTTGCAAAATGTTGGTCTTGAAACAAGTCTCCGGGTGCAGGACAGAACATTGTCCATTTTGTACTGCACGGCAAATGGAGATGGAGAGGAAATTCCAGATTCTAAAGGGAGGGAGAGCAGGGGAGAGGAAACATTTTTGTGTCAAGTTGCTTTAAAAAAATGACAGCTGTTAGACTACTCAGAGGTTTGGAATGTTGGAAGTAGTCCCAGAGCAGACTGATTAATGGAAGCATAGAGGTGAGGCAGTCAAAGATGGAAGCTAAATGCAATTTATCATATCATTCCACAATTTATAAACAGGAATACCATCTCCACATTGATGGTACTTCAGTTCCATTGACTTCCACAAAACTTTGACGAGATTTAAACATGAGCTTACAGGTAAGCATGTGCTTCATTGCTTTCCTGAACAGAGATGGACTTAAGCATGTGTTTAAATGCCAGGCTGAATCGAGGCCATAGGTAACTAAAGTAGGTGGGTATAAACAAAGGGGAAAGTAATAGGAAATGTATTATCCAGCTTAAATTTTAAATAGCTCATCAACACAGTGAAGCAGAATGCACACTTTGTAATGGCATTGAGCTCTTATTCAGACAGTGGTTTTACAACAGTGGATTATGGGATTTTGTATAATTTTAAACCCTGATACTACATCGATGGGACTCTGTAGGAGCACAAGGGGCTACATGAACACATAAGGATTAGTCACTTGAGTTTGTAGGGTCAGGCTTCTTGTCATAGCTGACAGCTTCCTGTATACTAAGTAATCTTTAATTATTACATTTATCAATTAAAAATAGATATTTGATGCACACAAGTTTACCACTAGATTAAATAATTGCACAATCAAAAACCTAAACTGTTATTTAATATAAATGGAATACCTCACATCCACCTTGGCACTGAAAAAAATTCACCTTTTGTTTCTTTTCACTCATCTAATTTAATGGTGGAGGAAAATGACAAAGTAACAGCTAGGAGATGGAAAACGTTTACTTATCTATGAAACAGGTACAGTACAGACAGCAGTTGTCTATCAGTCTTACTCACACTGCCCAGCTCATTTGACTCAACATTGACCTCACAGGACCACTCATAGGGGGTAAAAAATTTGCAGTCTTCACCAGTTTATTATCTGTCTCTCTACTGAATCACCAAAAGTGTTGATTAGTAAAAGCTAGAATAGTGATGTGGGGTGGGGGTTGTGATATAATCCTCTAACGACGACATCAAAATGCCCACCCATTGCTTCTCATAACTTCTGGTCATTACTGAACCAGGCCAGATTAAAACTGGTGACCTAGGTGACTGGTGATCCTACAACTGACCCTTTGGACAGATTTGCAGGATTGGAGTACTAACGTTTCTCTCTCGCTTCATTGTTACTCATTCCAGTTTGTAATCTGAATGGTACCTGATCAAGCATGGATTCAATTTGGGACTCAATTCTAGGACAAGTGAGTGGATCCTCACAAACATCAATGACCTAAAATAAATTGGTTAAAAAAAAATAGAAGGAAAAGCACAATATGTTTTAACACGGATATATTTGCCCGGCTCATGATACATTAATTTCCTTCTGTTAAGAGCAGAGATAGACACTTATTGGTTACAGTGCTAAAAACAATTATTAGTTTCTCCCCTGGGACCATCCAGACTGTGATCAGCTTTTCAGGCTGAAATGAATGATTGAGCTTGTGCCTGAAAAGAATTAACAGATGTACATTCTTGGCCAAAACATTTTAATTAAAAAAAAGCCCTTCATGCTAAAGAGGACTATTATTTCTTTGTACAGTATTATTCCTCCTTCTTGTCTGAGGATGTTCAGTTCACCTGACTGCCAGACATCTATTTCCTGAACAGTCATCGACTACAAAAAGTTTCTTATTATAAAATAGAAATGGATGAGGAGGAACAGTTTAACTGGCTGACGCTTCAAGTCAACATTCATCTTTTATGACTGTCCACTTCAAATTGACTGTCCCTGTGAACATTAGATAGCAATACTTTATTACTACTGATACCATTTCAAAATATGAAGTAGACATCATGAACAGATATACATGAGTGAAACTGAACTGGTAATTTTACAGTCATGGAAGAAAATATCTGAAATGTGGTTCAATGAACAAGAAGATGAAATTCAGAGGAAAATGAACTAGAATGGAAAAATAAGAAAATCATTATAAAGACACAAACCATGACCAGTAGCTGTTTTCACTGACTAGTTAGATCAAAACAACAAGGAAAGGTACATCTTCATTTAGTAGACACATCCTAGCAGTGTAGCATATTAAGATAATTTTCTGGGACAGCAAGGAATTCAAAGAAGTTTCACAGAAATAGAACAACCACCATAGAAAATAAAGTTTCGGACTAAGATTTTCAAAAGCAGCTAGTGATTTATTTTGCCTAAACTGATACACCTTAGAGACAGCTTAAATTTGGCATCCAAAACTTGAAGCACCCAAGCTCACTATTCACTTTTGAAATTCTTGATAAAAGGATTTTAGATACAAGTAATTTTGATGAACTTGAGATATTTCCTTCATTTTCAAGTAGTGTATGTACTCCTATTCTACCTGTTTTACATTCAGAAATAGTTTTCTAATGACTATCAATATGTATTTTATTAACTGTAATAAACCCTTTTAAAAATACACTGGCATACAGTTATTCCATGCAGAAGGAAAAACTGCATTATTTTATATGTCAAGTGTGATAACAGTTGAAAAAAATTGTGAATAAATTAATCATTTATTGGTGGGGAAAACAGTTTCTTTGACAAATATTACATCTTGGGAATTGAGTGACTACTAAAAATATTACTTGAAAAATATGTATGAGATAATTGATAAAAAATAGTTCAGTTATTCATGAATATTATTCAGCCCATTCTATTTATATTATGAATGACTGTAGGCGATAATGTAGATTTTAAAATTATTTTTACATATAAAATGATAATAAATAATTGTGAAATCAATAGGGTGGCACACATGTATCTGAAAGTAAAATTTGAATCTATGTGCATTATATAGCTTATGATACTATACCCTGATGTGTTCCTGATAATTTAAATTACATAAGCAGAATTTATTAAACTATTAACACTAGTTATAGAATGAGTTCTCCTGTTCTACATTAGACATAACAAAATATTCCTTCATCATAAAAGAACTGAAAACCCAGCCATAGGAAATGGACTGTGTGTTTTTCAAATTTTTGTTCATTTCCTGATCTGGCTAACAGTTCCATTTCCCTTCCCTCTTATACAGAGTGATAATTCATTAAGTGTTTCAAATTATACTGCACAAAAGGCAAATGTTTCTGTTTGCCCTGCATGTATTTACACACATGACTAAAATATATCAAAAGAGTTTGTAATTTTGTATCCGCTTAGACCTAGCACTTTTTTGTAAGCCGTTTCAAGTAATCTGCACATCACTTGGTACCATAATTGCTGGTAAATTGTCTGTATATTGGCCACCTTTCCTTTTGGTCCACTCTTTCATAAAACCCTTTTGTACGATCATCAAGCAGCTGTCCTTTGTTCTTTAATGTTCCTAGCACGGCTCCCCAGCAGAGACCACTTTATAACATAAAGTGCAAAGTACCATTTTCACAGCAGGGACCACAGTGTTCGTCTTCAAAAAGAGGCATTAATAAAATGGAACTGTAATGAACATGCTAATTCTGGCCGTAAGATATTGCACGTAGTCGGTTGCATTCTCACTAAAAATCTGCGAAGTTTTTACTATGGCTCTTCAAACTTCTCTTAGTGAATGCTTTTGAAATAGATATATGCATGTGTCACATGCTCTATCTTTCTGACCCCATCCACACAACTTTCTACCAGGCCTATGACCAGCTAGAGGCCCAATGGACTAAAAACACTGTGTACGCACGACAGATGGTTAAAGCCAGTGAATATTACCCAGGCACTTCCCCAGCTAGCTGGCTCTTTTGGCACATGGTAAATTTCTTGTGACCAGCTAGGTACGTCATGATCTTGCCAATGGATGGGCACCCATAGCAATGCCAGTGTAACTGGTAAATCCAGTTCCCTGTTCTTATTTAGCACTGTGCAGTCAGACATCCCACAGTGCATTGTCCCTCAGAATAAAGGTGTCACTCTGTGTGTCTGACTTCCAGGGACTCTAATCCCCATGCGTAAGCTGCCCTAGATGGCTTTTCCCGGTTACATCACCCAGAGGAGCAAGCCAGTTTAAAATGGCCCCTGCCCACCTCAAAATCACGAGGTATTGCGAGAACATGGAAACAAATTGTCATTTCTTGTGACCCATCTTCTGATAGCAGGAAAATAATAGTGCTTTGAATGCATATCTCTCCCCCCACCCCCTTGCTATTTTTCAAACTCTGGAAATTGCTCTGAACCTTTTCCATTCTAATAAAAACAATGTCCTTTAATTACACTTGTCATATCAATGGCCAGGGAAACACTGTTAAACACATAACTCACTTTTTATTATATACCACGATTGCTTGACATCGCATCAATCACTTTATAAAAGCAGCTTTATAACAGAGAGATGAGAAAAGCATCTCAACACAAAGATTTTGCTCCTCTTCCTCCTTGCCGATTGACAGTGTGAGCAGAAATACTGGCACAGAGAATCCATTATTATGCATATTTGCTCAGATGGTAATCACAGGGCTTGTAGTGAGATGGAAATGTACCAGGATCCAGCCTCATTTTCCAAGTGTCTATGTAGCACTTTGCTTTTAATTCACAGATAGTATAGTGAACAGAGCATGCAGCAATGAGTGTAGGGATATACATCCGCTCTATGTTGTTTTGCTTTAGGCGGTTTCAGTCTCGTAAAGGTGCACTCAAACACCACTGTGACACAACGGTGGCAACAGATAAAGCAGCATTTGTTGACATGCTTATAGTCTTGGCATGGCTTCATCAGCAAAGGGTTGGCTGGGTTCATGAAAATCACCGCTGGAACATAAATGACACCAACATCTTTACCGTGTTAGTGAACTAGCATTTCAGTCTTCAGTGGAGAATGACACCACCCTTTGCCTTGGCCTACTTTTCACGTAATGCTTCAGAGTGATGAGGAAGCTGTTACCTTTTCTGCCTGCCACCTCTTCCATACTGTAAAGCACCAACTCCAGAAACTAGAGGCTGCAGCATTGCTCGTAGCACTTACAGACCGGATACCATGGTTATGAGCACAGTTGAAGAATCTAAGCAGAAGAGGCTAGGCACAGGCCCAGGCAGCTCCTGCTGAGGGACTGTGTGATAGCTGTCCAGAATTTCCCATAGAAACATGATGAGGCAGACTACAGGGTGGAGGCGTACAGATGTGGTTGTGATGGCAAAAAAGTTACTGCACTGAGACAAACTGAACCAAGTTATTTGTAACCACTTAAGCTGACCATACCTTTAACTGATTAAAAAAATTTGTGAGACTGGGCCCTTTCTTGCGTGGGAACATCCCTCTGCCTCATCAACCCTCATGGCAAAAGGGTGGCAAAGCTTGTTAATTCTGGGTCAAATCCTGACCTCCCACTGCAAGAGCTTGGATGGTCTCAGATGCAGCACAAATGTTGTGCTGGTTCTCGGGGAGCACAGGGAGGCAGCATTTGAGGAGCCTGCAAAAGAGATGTGTACCACCTGCACAATACAGAGCGACATGGGGGCTCTCTGGTGGATTAAGCCTTGAGGGGGCCTGGATCCAATCTACTCAGATCTATCTATCATACTGACATAGCCCCCACCACCTTAGTATTTGAGTGCCCCGTAGTTATTCACATACTTATCCTTACAGCATCCCTGTGATGTACAGAAGTACTATTGTGGTCAAAGTACAGGTGGTGAAGTGAGGCATATAGAGAATAAGTGACTTGCCCAAGGCCACACAGGAAGCACAAAGCAGTAATTGAACCTACATTGCCTGAGTCACTGGATGCTAATGCCCGAAACACTGGACCTAATAAAAGAAATGAGGAGAGGCTGAGGGAGCTGGGATTGTTTAGTCTGCAGAAGAGAAGAATGAGGGGGGATTTGATAGCTGCTTTCAACTACCTGAAAGGGGGTTCCAAAGAGGATGGCTCTAGACTGTTCTCAATGGTAGCAGATGACAGAACGAGGAGTAATGGTCTCAAGTTGCAATGGGGGAGGTTTAGATTGGATATTAGGAAAAACTTTTTCACTAAGAGGGTGGTGAAACACTGGAATGCGTTACCTAGGGAGGTGGTAGAATCTCCTTCCTTAGAGGTTTTTAAGTTCAGGCTTGACAAAGCCCTGGCTGGGATGATTTAACTGGGAATTGGTCCTGCTTCGAGCAGGGGGTTGGACTAGATGACCTTCTGGGGTCCCTTCCAACCCTGATATTCTATGATTCTATGATTCTAAATGATCAACCACAACATTGCCAAGTGGCTTCTAAACCTGCAACCTCATGCTACCTGCCACCTAAAGCTACCTCACGCTCTCCAGTTGGCAGATCCCAACTCTCTCTGGCATTATTACACCATTCCACACCTCATGGATCAATATGTATATGGGCCTCCTTCCATCTCATGGCTTAGATCCATGGATCTTGCTTTAATCGAGCCCTGAACCGGAGGATCTCAGTTACTTCCTTTTATCCTTTTAACAAAAACTGTAAGCATTATGGCTGGAGACTATAAAGTTTCTCTTCCATTTCTAATCATTTTAATTTTTCCTTGTTTTCTTACCAACTTTTATTTATCTCCATCATGTGCATGTACACTCTCATTTATTATTGTAGGGCTGTTCATAAGAGGTAGAATGCTGACATAAGTTATTTTTAAGGAGTATTGAACCATTTGAGTTGGAAAGAAAGACAAAGAAAAACCTGCATATACTTTACAACAAACAGCTTACATTGCAGATGGGGGTGGGGGAACAGGTAGATCATATTTTTAGAGCCAGCCAGTTTTGACATGGGTGCCGATCTTACACCCATTTAAGTATTCATTGTTGTCAATGAGAAGAGGATAAGTCTCAGTGTGTCTCTACTACAGAGTAAGGAAGAAACAGTTGATTCAGAACTGCATCTTTAAAAACACATGCACAGACATTTCAATGAAAAGACCCAGGAGGCCTGTAAATATATTTCAGTAGGTAACGTGTTCTACCCTTCATTAAATTCTGTACGCAGAGAATACACTTTACATCTGAATTTTCCCACTTTTTTTTCCACGTTCTCAATTTTTAAATGATATTTATTGCTATTAGAGAGACAAGGTGGGGGAGGCAATATCTTTTATTGGACCAACTTTATGTTGGATAAAGACACAAATTTTTGAGTTCACACAGAGCTTGTCTTCAGATCTTACTGCAAACAACAATTATTGCTATGTAATATGACTGTTTTGGGGGCTTTTTAATTTATTAATTTATAAAAAACTGAACAGAATATGATTTCTGTCATTTCAAACAATAGAAACAACTACTTTGTTCAGGGAGTTGAACAGGGGAGTTAAAATATGAACCGAATGATCAACCTTTCCATTTTTATTAACTGTGGCTGGAAAAAAAATAAAATGATGCCAAACACAGCCAAGTTAACACTAGAGATAACATTTGAATTTTTAGCAGGTTTATTCATGTATTTATTTTCATTATATCAGGTACTTCTGAGGAAATTTTTAAATATATATCATACATACACAGTGTTGTGATCCTTTTTCATCGGTGATGTAAACAACATAATTGCTTACACTGATTAAAAAACCACATACAAATAAGTTAGTCTTTCTTGCTACACAGAAATCCAGTTCTTTGAAAGTAGCACAAAGGGAAAAAAAGAAAATAAAGAAAAGCAATCTCTATATCTCCCCAAAATGGTGGGGCAAAGAATAATAAAACACAGAGCTTCAAGGATTATCTTCTTTTAATGCTGTCTGATAGTTGAAATTCTCATCCCAGTAGACACAGACCCTAACCCTGACCCTAACCTTCACAAACTCCCTGCCGTATGTTTATGTGGCTGGTATGGTGCATTATGTGCTAGTGTTTTGACGAAAGCGCCTCCCTCCAAAATACAGAGTGGACAATGCACTGTAGGAGGGATTGGCAAGCAAGTGAGGAAGGGACACATTTCACATGTCAAAACAAAGTTCCTATCTGTCTCCAGAAGAATGAACAACAGATACAAAAGGCCATTCGCTTACTAGCATTTACTCCAATGGGAATATCATTTGTAAGTGAGTCCATAGGTTTGGCACTAAATCTTATATTCCAACTCCAGGGTTGAAAAATTAGATGATCCCTTCATTGGCCTCAATAACTATGTTTGCTAAATAAATGAATAAAAAGATGTAGTAGATGATATGCATGTCTGAGGCTGAAGAACAGCATGTTTGCGCCCAGTACTTTGGAGAAAATGTTTAGCTGCAGCTCATCCTTATGTAAATACTGTTTCTGTAGTTTCACCAAGGTCAGTGGCAGCATGGGTAACTTTCTGTATAAACGCCAGTCATGCAAATAAAAGCTGCACAAGACAGCACTAACGTGCAAATCAGATGCATTCACAAAACATGTTATTGTTTGCTTGTTCTAGCCAGAGTCTTCCCATTTTTCCTCCTTATCTTACTTTCTTTGACCTTGCATTTTCTTCCCCACCCTGTTCCCTGTTCAGTAAGATGGAGCCATTAGAGAGTCAAACATCCAAAAGAAAACCAAATCCAAATTTCAAACAAGGAAGTTCCCATTTTCCAGCATTCACAATACGACAGTACCCTCCAAAAAGGAACCTTAAACACTCTTTCTTTCATTAGCTGTAGAAAAAAAACAAAACACTGCAATGATGTAATAGTTTTGACACTATCAAAGAAAATAAGTTATTGTCTGACAAGGACTTACCACGTAAAACAGTGAGTCTAGTGGACACACTTATTTCTCCAACACTATTGGAAGCAACACATTCATAAATAGCTTCATCTCGTGGAGTCCGCAGAGGCTGTATTCTGAGAACTGATCCAGATCCATCATCAAATTCTATTACCTATTGAAGGAAACAACAGCTGTCACAGGTGTTGTTACAAATGCCTACCTCTCAGCTAATTCTATGTGTGCACGATGAACTATCAATATTCATAACCTCAAAGCCAGTTTCATTTTTCAGATATACATACAGAGGCGAATTCAACAGTGACTTAGACTGTAGTGTACATTGGTTATACAAACAGATGTAAGTACGCTTAAGTGGCAATGCAGTGTAACATACATAGATCCACTGAATATCAATGTAAGTGTAATTTACATGGAAGGGATTAGTGACAAAAAGCAACTAACAGGAAGGTGTAAGAAAGCATATTCTTACTTTAGGCCCCTCACACTTTCTTATACCCCACTAACACTCTCCTGCTAGTTGCTTTTCCTGTTGCACTCCACTCCACATCTTCCCCCTTTCGCATGTAAGCTCAATTTATTTTGCACTCACATCAAATACAAATAGCTAAGAACTATACTACTTCTCCACTTAAAGCCAACACAAAATTTACTCTTTTGTTTACACCATGTTTGAATGTGGCCCAGACACTTCCAAAGGACATGCCCCTGTTTTCTCCAGCTGTGAATTTGTTCCACGTATAATTAATATTAGCGGATAATATAATTTAAATAGAGTGTGTCCAGCTTAGAGACAAAATGAAATGACTGTGTTGTTCTTGGTGGTGATGTGTGGTTGTTATTTTTGAATAATTTACATAAGAAACTTTCATTCCCCCACCTGAATATACATCTGTAGTCTGGAGCTAATAGGACTGCTGCCTCTTCCCTCCGCTTACTCGGGAAGATAAATCAATCATCTTGTCAGGATGTTGCTACTCTCTACAGCAGCCCACTCACCACAGGCACCACATGCACCTTCCCTAGCAACTAACTCAAAAAATAACTCACTTTCATTAACTATTTCTTTTTTCATTAACTATGTACAACAGTTTGGGACTATCATCAGCCTGGCTATTAGGCTGGGATGCCAGATTCATGGATTTCTTCAAAATAATCTGGTGTTTGGTCAGAAAAATAAAATTTACGTTTTTGCTTAAGCTCCCTACTATGCTTGAGCTAAGAAACTAACACCCTTATAAGTAGACATGAATTGCTCATAGGAACTACAGTGCATTGTATTTGTCAAAGATTACGTCACTAAGACCTCTTCTTCTGACTGCTGCATTCATTCAGTCAGACATTGGAAGTAAATCATAGAATCATAGAATATCAGGGTTGGAAGGGACCTCAGGAGGTCATCTAGTCCAACCCCCTGCTCAAAGCAGGACCAATCCCCAACTAAATCATCCCAGCCAGGGCTTTGTCAAGCCTGACCTTAAAAACTTCTAAGGAAGAAGATTCCACCACCTCCCTAGGTAACGCATTTCAGTGTTTCACCACCCTCCTAGTGAAAAAGTTTTTCCTAATATCCAACCTAAACCTCCCCACTGCAACTGGAGACCATTATTCCTTGTTCTGTCATCTGCTACCACTGAGAACAGTCTAGAGCCATCCTCTTTGGAACCCCCTCTCAGGTAGTTGAAAGCAGCTATCAAATCCCCCCTCATTCTTCTCTTCTGCAGACTAAACAATCCCAGTTCCCTCAGCCTCTCCTCATAAGTCATGTTTCCAGTCCCCTAATCATTTTTGTTGCCCTCCGCTGGACTCTTTCCAATTTTTCCACATCCTTCTTGTAGTGTGGGGCCCAAAACTGGACACAGTACTCCAGATGAGGCCTCACCAATGTCGAATAGAGGGGAACAATCATGTCCCTCGATCTGCTGGCAATGCCCCTACATATACATCCTAAAATGCCATTGGCCTTCTTGGCAACAAGGGCACACTGTTGACTCATATCCAGCTTCTCGTCCACTGTAACCCCTAGGTCCTTTTCTGCAGAACTGCTGCTTAGCCAGTCGGTCCCTAGTCTGTAGTGGTGCATGGGATTCTTCCGTCCTAAGAGCAGGACTCTGCACTTGTCCTTGTTGAACCTCATCAGATTTCTTTTGGCCCAATCCTCCAATTTGTCTAGGGCCCTCTGTATCCTATCCCTACCCTCCAGTGTATCTACCTCTTCTCCCAGTTTAGTGTCATCTGCAAACTTGCTGAGGGTGCAATCCACACCATCCTCCAGATCATTAATGAAGATATTGAACAAAACTGGACCCAGGACCGACCCTTGGGGCGCTCCACTTGATAACGGCTGCCAACTAGACATGGAGCCATTGATCACTACCCGTTGAGCACAACAATCTAGCCAACTTTCTATCCACCTTATAGTCCATTCATCTAGCCCATACTTCTTTAACTTGCTGGCAAGAATACTGTGGGAGACAGTGTCAAAAGCTTTGCTAAAGTCAAGGAACAACACGTTCATCGCTTTCCCCTCATCCACAGAGCCAGTTATCTCGTCATAGAAGGCAATTAGATTAGTCAGGCATGACTTGCCCTTGGTGAATCCATGCTGACTGTTCCTGATCACTTTCCTCTCCTCTAAGTGCTTCAGAATTGATTCCTCGAGGACCTGCTCCATGATTTTTCCAGGGACTGAGGTGAGGCTGACTGGCCTGTAATTCCCAGGATCCTCCTTCTTCCTTTTTTTAAAGATGGGCACTACCATTAGCCTTTTTCCAGTCGTCCGGGACCTCCCCCGATCGCCATGAGTTTTTCCAAGATAATAGCCAATGGCTCTGCAATCACATCCGCCAACTCCTTTAGCACTCTCGGATAAGTGCCAGGTCACTGTCTTGCAAATTTATAGTACCACAGCAGATTCTTGTTTGGCCCAGGAGTTATGTCATGTCCCTTGTTGAGTGTCACGTGACTCTTAAAGAGGCAACAGACCCCTTCAGCCTTAAAAGATCCCTTGACAAAGCAGAACAACAGTTCTTTCTTGGGAGCATGGAAGAAAAAAGAGATTCCAACTTCCTGAGCTGTTGGGATCTCTGGAAATAAAATGAGCAGGTCAAACTTCTGTGGGGGAGTCTCACCCACCTCTTCATTGGTTGCTACATTTGAGCCATGCACATTCCATACGTGTTTGGGCAGTATTGCTATCATGTGCAAATGACAGAATTTACAAGCTCTAGCCCATTTGACCTTAGTTTCTGTACACTAATGGGTTTTTGCATATGTAAAGTCTAACATTTAAATGCAAAATGATAGCATTCAAAAATACATATGCAAAGTTGTACCTGCACAAATGTAATCTATGTTTTGAAAATCTGACTCTTAGAGTTCAAGTAGGGAATACCAGGATTTTCCTTTGCCTCATATTGGAATTAAAATAAAAGGATAAGAGATTAATAGGAAGACCCTCTATGAAAATTGAAGGGTCACCTTCTCTTGGTAAATGATAATAAAAAGTTTTTGTTTGCGGGCATGAGACAAATGCAGATTCTCCCATGGTCGGCCTTGTATAGAGCACTGGGCAGGAGGTTGTTGAACCAGGCCCAGTCCCACAGACTGCAGCACTGATCCCCAGCCTCCATGGTTTTGGACTCAGTTTGTATGGATGTTACCTCACTGTGTACATCCTAAGGCTGGTTTACTGGCTTTTCTGAGACTGGGAGGAGTCTGAGGGACAGCAAAATAATATGTGCTCTCTTGGGGAGAGATCAATGGCACAGCCCACATACTGACTTCCTTTTCTCTGTTCTTTAAAGAAAGCCACCATCTTAAACAAACCTAAAGGACACACAGACCTCCCTCTGGTGTGAATCGAAACAGGACAGCTGGTATATATGATGTGTGGGCTGCTATGGAGGGAGAGGAGGCTCCACAATCCTAAGAAACAGGTTGGTACAACTATTTGACTCAGAAGGGGAATGTCAGGACTGAGACGTGGGCAGTCTGACCTAATGGTCAGAGTAGGAGTAGTCAGGCCTCGTGGTCAGAGCCAAAATCAGTATCCAGAAACTAAGATAGAGGTGAGAGACAGAATCAGAGTCCAGGAACCAAGCCAGTGGTGAGAGCAGGAATCAAAAACCAGTGATCAAATAGGAGTCAGGTCCAGTGCGGCAGCCAGTCAGGAAGCCCCTTAGTTGCTCAGACAACTTCCTATGCGTCCTTCTGGCCAACTGGAGGGGCTGGCCATCGTCCCCAATTAGGATCTTTCAGGGCAGTGCCTCTGGGAGGAGTCAGAGTTCTGTGAGCCCCTCATATGCAGTAGTTCTGGGTCAACTCCCCAGGGAGAGCCAGGGTGTGAAAGCTGCCTGAGAATCTGTGGGCCCAGGTTTGAGACCTGTGGGCCTTTACAGAGAAGCCAAATCATTGCAGAATGGGGAAGCTTCAGCAGATGAATGCTACTGATATTCCCTTTAGTTGCACATTACACTATGGATTAGATATACGCCACCAGTGGTTTTGCTCATTTGCTTTTTGGAAGGAAAAGATTTTTATCAGTAACTGTTGGTAAAAATTAATTTCACTGCACACACACCAACCAACAAAAAAAAATTTCATTGATAACCACAGCAATTTACAGATAAGCAAAGCAAGAAAAATGCTACTTGAGAACTTATCAGAATTTTATTTTAGGACATTTACTTCATAGTATTTTGACAAGTGATATTAACAATCGTATTTTAACAGTTATAAAGCTTTAACTTTTTGAATCTCTATGTCTACTGTCATTAAAAAATTATTGTCTAGACCTCCCCCAATTTCCTACAGCTGTGAAAATTTAAATTTAAACTGATAAAATAATTTTAAAATGCTTAAGACCAATACTTTGTGCAATTGTGAAAATCAGGAAAAATAAGCTTAAAATAAAAAAATCCATTAAAATTACAAAAAAAAAAATAAATAAATTCTGCCCAGCCTATTTATGGGCTAAAAATGTTACCTCCTGAACAGTATGGACAAAAGAACTGTGAGGTGAAACCCAGTTGTTCTGGCACTCTGATTCCAAACAAGATAGCTTCCAAACTGTAAAAGGGACCTCTAATGGCCAATAATTTTCAAGCTGAACTTTCTAATGCATGTTGTTTGAATGGATTTGATGCAGGAAAAACACCATGCAATGTTCATTCATAATATATATTTTCTGTATGAAAGGTCCGCCCTATGCCTTAAATTTCTGAAATGATAAACTGCTCCTATAAATTATTGGGCAATACCACATACTTGGAATTGTTCAAACAGGGAGCAAAAGCACTTTTATAATGAGAGAGATGCAGGTGAAGCCTCCTTCCTACTGACTAAATGAAATTCAAAAAGATACATAAACATTTATTTTAGCGAATAAGGGAAAAACAAGAATAGTTATTTGAGACCTCTGCAGTTACTGTTGAGGTGGAAAGTCCAAAATGTTCCCTGTTTCTCCGTGTGCCGTTTCTGAATCTAATTTCTGCTGTTGCTCTAATTTCCATCTGAAAATTCTACAGGATGAGTTAATGGCTTTTTTCTGGAGAGGGAAGAAAGCTCCTTAAAGTGTTGATGTGCTTTCTGCTTTAACTAACTAGCTTTTCAATGCTTTATAATGAAAATTACCTGTTAAATGTTTCATAATTCATTGAAACATGTCCTGTCCTATTTGAATATGCACTCTTGTTCCACATACCACTTAAGGACTTTTTAAAATACATTTTACATCATATATTTATAGTTTAGTTCAAATATTTTATGGAAGTAAAACATGCTTATCTTTTAGCCTATTCTCCCATAAAACAAATACAGAAATAAACATAAAATGGTATATGAAACAAATACAATATAATACTGCAAAATAAAACTAAATCAACACAAATACAATACTCAGACATATACATGATCTGTCTGACTGTTTGTTGCTCATCTTAAATGTAGATTTTGTGACTATTATGGGACAGATTGCATATCCTTTATTATAAAGTGCCTATTCTCCTCTCACTCCAATTACGTAAAAAAGAGATGGTCATATGCATTGAAAGCTGAAAACAATTACTTGCATTGAGTGGAGAGTACACATCTTAAAATCCTTTAACAACTATTTTTCTTATTTTTCTTACTGAATTAAATGCACTTGCAAAGAACCATAATAACTAGTGAAAGGTTGCTAGATCTTGTATGATACCAAAACATGAGCTGATTGATTTTAAATACTCTTAAAATAAAACAAGTAGCCCACACAAAAAATAAAATGTAGCCTTTGCTCTATTGACATAGCAGGACTAATTTACAAAGCCATATGTGAGTTATCAACTCAAATACCATTAAATGCTAGCACCTTGGGTGAGTGCTGTGAAAAATTATCCCACCGCATTTTGGTTTGTCTCTTCATAGTCAGAGACACAGACTTAAATTTTCCTATAAACATTTTGGCATGCAAGTCTAGACCATTCATTCATACAGTGTGTGTCAGAACTTTGTGATAGATAATTTATAATAGCACTTTGCCTTGTGATTATTTTCTAAAAGCAAAATTCTATTTTTAATACTGAGAAGCTAGTAGCGATGCAGCTGAAGTTCTACATAATCAACTCCAGGTTTTTGGTATAGGCATCTGGAACAATTCATAGGTCAATCCAACCTTAGTCCTAACTTCTCCCACCACTTAAAGAGACAATAGTGTCCCCAGAATTACCCCCCAGAAACACCCCCACATTCCACTAGTAGACAGCCTTTATCATTTTGTTCGATTTCTGGCCATGAAAGGTAGGAAAGCCGCCTCCCCTCAGACCATTCCCAATGCTAATCTTTAAAAAAAATCAAAAGGAAACTCTTAAGAGATAGCAAAACCATCTTCTCTTCAATGGTCCTGCGCACAACCAGTTTGCAGAGTAAGTTATTCCCAGGAGTGCTTGCAAAGATTTATCCCCTGCAGTGCTGGCTATGTGCTTAGTCATTGGTAATAAAGCACATTTACCAGGATTAAAAACATAAACTAAATGTGATGTTAAAATGAATGTTTTTCAGAGGAACAGAACAATGGACCTAATACCTCAAATCTCTGATTGCTGACTTTCTTTCCCTTTTTATTCCAGACAATTTTAGGTCTTGGGTCTCCTGTAGCTTGGCAGATGAATGATGCGACTCCTCCAGAGACCCCTGTCTGATCAACGGGAGTTCTTGTAAACTTTGGCGGTGCTAAAACAAGAAAATAAGTAACAAAATAAATCTAAGCAGTAGACATAAAAAAGCATGTCAAGCTGTCAAAATGAAAATAAAAAAGGAAGAAATACTTTGTTTCTCTAGGAATTGTATTCACCTGAAAGAAAAGGCTTTTAAAAAAAACCTTAAAAAGTCAGGGGAGCACTTAGAGATTTGACTAGTAAAATGTGTATTAACACAGAAATCTAACACCATCAGAATAGGAAGACCATGCATTAATTTTTATCACCATTATAAATAAAAATCTAATTTGTCCTCTGTTGCAAAATGAGCTCATCAATCAAATGGAATAAAATCATGGTTCATGGCTTAATGTTACTATCAGGGGATGTCATGAAAGCAAGTTTTCCACCTCTGAGCCATTAAAATCAGTGACATTTAGGACAGAAACATTTGGAAAAGTTTGAGGAGATGGGTATAAATGCCTACAGATTAAAAATCTAGATCACAGAGGAGAAAGGACAATTGCAGGAAAGAAACTAATGCTTGCCCACAGTTCAAAAGACACCACATTTATAAATCCTGGCCTCTCTCCCAAATTGTGCCACATTTTGTTGAAGGAACAAGGGAAAGAAGATACTGTATCTGCAGAGACATGATGACAAGAAAGAAGAGAGAGTGGGAGAAAGGAGAAATGAAAAGATAAAAGGAAAGGAAAGGAAAGGAAAGGAAAGGAAAGGAGGAATTTTCACAAATTATTTTCTTTCCTTCTGTCCAAGAAGAATAACATTATTTGTGTTAATGTAGTATAACCTTGATGATGAGAATCCTGGTTAACCAAAATCCTTGGTTATACTAAGACCAGATATGACCTTGATGTGTGAAATCTGACCAGTGCATGCAGATGTATATGCTGCAGAATCCTTGAGTACACCTGCTGCATTCTCTTGCATAGCTAGCCAGTCTTCCCCAAATATCTCTCCCATATATCTATTATATTTGGGGGAGCTAACTTAAAGTTAGTGTCTCAAGATCAATGATGTGCAGATATCCAGGGTTTCCACTGTATCATTTTCCTTTATTTTGAAGTGGTATATAAAGGAATTATATGGAGGTTACTGTGTTTATCTTGAAATGGAGTGGAAATAGGTTTTGGAATGTGTGGCATGGATTTAATCAACAATACGGATTTATCTCAAGTCCTGTGCACCTCTTCTGGCCCATCATTTTTTTTTTCACTTTTCCTTTCCCCCTTTTCTTTCATCATCTCTCTCTTCTCTCGGTTATTCTCCTTTGTTCTCTTCCTTTTTCTTTTCTAGCCCTCCCCGGCATGGCTTCTCCTTTGTACTGTTTTTTGTTTTTTTTTAATTTGCTACTTCTCACATATAACTTCTAACCTTATGCTCTGCTGAATTGGCCTTTCCAAAGGAAGTGCTTCTTGTCAAACAGTTATCAGCAAAAACCAGGAGACTATAAACAAGTATCAGTAACCATGGTGGGGAAAATGTTAAAATCAGTGAAAAATGATGAATTTTGTTCAACATCTTCATTAATGATCTGGATGTTGGGATGGATTGCACCCTCAGCAAGTTTGCAGATGACACTAAACTGATGGGGGGGAGAGGTACATATGCTGGAGAGTAGGGATAGGATACAGAGTGACCTAGACAAATTGGAGGATTGAACCAAAAGAAATCTGATGAGGTTCAACAAGGGCAAGTGCAGAATCCTGCACTTAGGACAGAAGAATCCCATGCACTGCTACAGGCTGGGGACCGACTGGCTAAGCAGCAGTTCTGCAGAAAAGGACATGGGGGTTACAGTGGATGAGAAGCTGGATATGAGTCAACAATGTGCCCTTGTTGTCAAGAAGGCTAGTGGCATATTGGGCTGTATTAGTAAGAGCATTGCCAGCAGATTGAGGGAAGTGATTATTCCCCTCTATTCGGCACTGGTGAGGCCACATCTGGAGTACTGCATCCAGTTTTGGGCCCCCCACTACAGAAAGGATGTGGACAAATTGTAGAGAGTCCAACGGAGAGCAGCACAAATGATTAGGGGGGTGGGGCACATGATTTGTGAGGAGAGGCTGAGGGAACTGGGGTTATTTAGTCTGCAGCAGAGAAGAGTGAGGGGGGAATTTGATAGCAGCCTTCAACTACCTGAAGTGGGGTTCCAAAGAGGATGGAGCTAGGCTGTTCTCAGTGGTGGCAGATGACAGAACAAGGAGCAATGGTATCAAGTTGCAGTGGGGGAGGTTTAGGTTGGATATTAGGAAAAACTATTTCACTAGGAGGGTGGTGAAGCACTGGAATGAGTTACCTAGGGAGGTGGTGGAATCTCCATCCTTAGGGGTTTTTAAGGCCTGGCTTGACAAAGCCCTGGCTGGGATGATTTAGTTGGGGATGGTCCTGCTTTGAGCAGGGGTTGGACTGGATGACCTCCTGAGGTCTCTTCCAACCCTAATTTTCTATGATTCTACGTGAAATGAATAAAAAGGGGGACACAATAGGTGGCTACTGTGACGTTGCACTCCATGTTTTTTATGGAAATATGCTAATGAGTGTGAATATAATGTAACTGGAATATGCTTCATGCAAAAGGTCTCTTGTAAGGTATCATTACAAAGCTTATAATCTAAATATGTTCATCCTATTTGTATGCATGTATTGGAGTTAGAAGACTAAGATATAAATTTGTATTACTGATGGAAAGATGTTAAGTGGAAGCCATTAAAGGTTTTTCGGAATCAATCACCTGTAAATGGCTCTGTTTAGTCACAAGTCTTCCTGCGTTCCTGTGAGTCAGGCCGGGAAGAATGGAGGCTGGGGTCTCACAGGACATGTGACCATGTCACCTGATACTGGAATCCATCTTAAACCTGGGGCTTTTCCTTTTAGAAGGAGGGGCAGGGACCCAAAGAGACAAAAGATTCCTGCCTTGTAGCAAAGCTATAAAAGGGGGTGGAACAGAACAAAGGGGGATGAGAAATCTCCAAGTTACCACCTGAGCTGGAACTAACAAGGTCTGTACCAGGGGAAAGGATTGGGCCCAAACTAGAAAGGAGTCTAGTCTGTGAAAGAAGCTTATGGAACATCTCTGAGGGTGAGATTTACCTGTATTCAGTTTCTTAAATGTATTAGGCTTAGACTTGCGTGCTTTGTTTTATTTTGCTTGGTAACTTACTTTGTTCAGTCTGTTATTTCTTGAAACCACTTAAATCCTACTTTTTATTATACTTTATTATACTTAATAAAATCACTTTTGTTTATTAGTAAACCCTGAGTAAGCGATTAATTCCTGGGGGAGTAAACAGCTGGGCATTTCTCTCTATCAGTGTTATAGAGAGTGGACAATTTATGATTTTACTCTGTATAAGCTTTATAGAGAGAAAAATGGATTTATTTGGGGTTTGGATCCAATGGGAGCTGGGTGTCTGGGTGCTGGAGACAGGGGCACGTGCTGAACTGTTTTCAGTTAAGTCTGCAGCTTTGGAGGCATGGTTCAGACCCTGGGTCTGTGTTGCAGCAGGCTTGCACGTCTGGCTCAACAAGACAGGGTTCTGAAGTCCCAAGCCATCAGAGAAAATGTGCTAAAACTACCTCTGGGCCCATCAGGCAACAGTCCCAAGGGGGTCTCTGTGACCGAACCAGTCACAGCTACCATTATAAATGAATTTACTGTACTGTCCTAAATAGCCATATTTAATATAAGAGAACCAAGAATATCCTGAGTATAACAAGATGAAACATGTATTTTTATGCTATTGTTAAAGTGTTACAAGCAAATTGTGAAAAACTGTTTGCCAACAATGAGACCAAAATAGTGCTGCAGGGAAATTCCCACATTTTTAATAGCTGTGACAGGCAAAATATGCATTGCTATCGTTTCAATTACAATTTAAGTTGACTTGATCAGATAATGTTCCACAATTATTTTATGCTTCCATCAAGGTTTTGTTTCATTTCATTAAATAAAAGGAGTCTTAGGATTCACAACCAGAGTAGTTGTTTTAGTATATAGCGAAACCATGTTACAGTTAGAGTGTTACCTGTAGCGATGGAAAGTGGCAGCAGAGTTTAGTTGACGTAATTAGCCTATATAAGCAAGCAGCTTCTCAGAATGCTCTGGGAACCTTGACCTGTACACTGAACTAATTCTGTCTACTGAAGTTCTACATGCTTGAAAAACAAGTGCACTAGTGAGTCTAGAACTAACAAAGTAAAGAGCATGTCACTGTTCCTACAGGAATACAACCACTATAGTGAAAAGTCTATCGCAAAACAAAACTTGGAGTCATGAATAGCCAAAGAAATAACAGGAAAGAAATGGGAAAATCCTGAGCCTGAGATACAAACTTTATGCCTGGATCTCAAAAGAGAGAACAATTAAGTCTGATAGAAAGCATCTGGCTTCAACAGATCCTGGTAGTTTTGGACCCTTTTCTATGTACGTATTAACCTTCCACTCTGATATGTAAAAAGATTGGGCCTGAAATGCTCATATTCCATTACACAAGCTGTGATTTTCTGTTATCAAGATAAAGTTGAAATATTACCATGCTCCTTTTATTCTTTTTGACAGTGTTAATTCAACGAAACACCCTGCAAAACACTTGAAAGAAAAATGCTGTGTGGGTGCGTCCTTTGATTTAGGCTACTTAGGAAATATTTTAACTCAAAACTGTATGAATCCCCACATGCCTTACACCATATCTTCTACAGATTAGCCCACTGATTTACATCTCACAACAATGAAGCAACAAAAAGTATGACTTACTTCCTTAGAGCCATTTAAGAGGTTTGTTTTTCAAGACACAAGCTGTACACTGTAAATCATACCAAGCATTAAGAATGGCGCCTTTTCACTCCCCACAGCCACTAACTTAGTTATCTTGGGAGCAGGATTATACAGAATATTTTAAAAAAAAATCTTAAACTAAAAGTACGTTGAACTAATTCTCTAGATGAATAAAATATTCTATTTTAGGGTTTTATAGTGCTGCCCATCAACATACTATATAAGGCAGTACCATGTTTTATTGTTCTGCTGTAAAATGTAGTGGTGAAAAAGGAAGGAGAAATAAAGGGAAATTTCCCCTTATAAAAATGCAGAGTCAAATTCTCTCCTGGTGTAAATTAGTACAACTCCATTGAAGGTAATGGGGCTGGTTGCACCTATTTATACAAGAAAATAATTTGGCCACCCATTTTAAAAATTACTTGAAGTCTTTATTTCCAATACTGTGCAAACGGCACCACTGCTTAAGGAATATTCTGCCCTGAAACTGTAAAGCTAACACTTTATTATACAGAGATATGAGTGCTGACTGTAGAGACAAAAATAAGGAGCAGGGGTGGGTCTTTGAGGGAAGAGGTGGAGCAGGGCCTCAAGGGAAGAGGCAGAACAGGAGTGGGGTCTTGGGGGGAAGAGGAGGAACAGGAGGGTTCCAGTTGTCAGCAATTAGAAAGTTGGCAACCCTAAGCCCAGGCCGCTGACAGTGAGGAAGCTAGATTCTATTCCGTCTTGTGTAACATCAGCAAAATTGTTTACTAAGTTCCATACAGCTACACCTGTGCAATTCTACTGAAGGCAACGAGTTTGCAGAAACAACTGTGGGCTTAGTTTGGTCTTCAGAACTTACAGTGTTGATTCACAAGAAGTGGGGCAGGGGGAGAACCTATTTGGCTCTTAAATCCCAGGATGAGGTTTTGCAGGGCTGGGGTATTTAATGAATAAAATGTTAATAGTAAACTGAGAACATTTGTTATGGAGATGACAGAGGAAAAACAAATGGGACCCAGGATGCTCACTTTTCAGAGGAAAACAACATTTTAAAGTAGTTCTGAGAAGAGTTTAGTATGACTTTTATGACTAAAGAGACCAAATCTTCCAATTTAACAGTGAGAAGCCTGGGAACTTCTTTTCCCCGTTGTTTCATTTCACCAAGTAAAACAATCTACCAAGTATAAATTCCTCTCTCTTTAGCAAGAAAAAGTTGTCCACTGGAATGAGTGTTCAATGTGATGAACAGTGATTAAAGTAAAGAGAAAAGTCTAAACAGTGTACATGTTATCATAGAAACATAGAATCTCAGGGTCAGAAGGGACTTCAGGAGGTCATCTAGTCCAACCCCCTCCTCAAAGCAGGACCAATCCCCAATTTTGGCCCCAAATCCCTAAATGGCCCCCTCAAGGATTGAAGTGCTGCCCTTCTTCCGAAACAGAATGGTGATAACACTTGTTCATTGTTTCATGATAAACTCATTCAGAAGACTAAGTTATTGGAAAATTCTTCCACTCTGAGAAATATGCCTGTGTTGGTAGGTCAGAAATACAACAGTGATAAATGTACATTTTTTTTAAAATGAACTTTTGTATTTTGTGTGAGTGTTTTGTGGCCCCACAAAAAGTATCAGTACAGAAGTGTCCCAACTTCCCATCTTGAAAATATTTATTAGACTAACATATAATACCACAGAGGTCAAGTTATGATTTAAAAACTGGGTCCTCCTTTGGATGAAAAGTAGAGGTACTAAACATATATGAGGCAGAGAAATGGAAGAATTACGGTATTCCTAGAGTTTTCAGCCATTTACTGTATAAAACGTTTGATTTTAGCAGTTCACCTCCTTATATTTATCAAATTACATTTAATTGGGCAAGTCAGTTAAATTGTCAGCTTCAGGCTCTCCAACTGCAAAAGGAGAATAATACTTCTCTGTTTTATAGAAGTGTGAGGATAAATTCATTAATATCTGTGAGGCATTCAGCCAGCTGGCTGGACAGATACACAAATATCATGATGTCTACCCATCAACCCATCCAGGAATGTACTCATCTAGTTATTTATAAAGTGCCTATCACCAAGGTAAAATTATTTTAGATCACCCCCAGACAGGAAAAAAAAAGTTGTGCTTGTTACCTTTACTTTTATGGAGGTTGTAAATTAAAGTTTGATACAAATGATCTCTGCATTAAATGTTGTCAATATCTTGACTCTGATTCCATCCTAAGTTGCTCGGCTCTCTGATGGCAAATACAATTAGGACCCTACACACACAATTCTGCTTATTAACATGAGGACAATGTCAACTGCAAACTGCAATTCCTTCCTTATGTGATGCTCTCCTCGGGGAACCCAGAACCGTAAGCCCCTGTGTTACCTCTCTTGCCTCAGCAAGAGAGAGCTTTGCAGTAGGTAATGTTGTGAAATAGCTCCCTACCGCACCAGTCTGTTCGCTTCACCAGTGAACTCCTTGAGACTCCCAGTCTTAACCTTAGCTGGCAAGTAATAATCAGTGAACCACAGTTCTTGAGTTCCCCAGGGATGTCTCTCTGCAATGCCCAATGCCTCTCACTGGGCACTCATAGAAAGTATTATGCTTGCTGCCTCCAAAGACACAGTGCGCACCCCAGTCTGTTACTTTAGCCCAGGTTCCACACGTTACTTTACTGTTCGGCACTCAGATGGTTTTATAACAAAACAAGAAAAGGTTTATTAATAAAGAACACAGGTTTAAGTGATACCAGGCAAGAATAAGACACACAGAAAAGGGTTATAGACAAAACAAAAATAACATGCTTTCTAGTGCCTAAAACTTAATTCTAGCAAGCTATGTTTATGCCTAAAACAATTTCTCTCTCATGTCAAGCTACCACCATCCCCAATCTTCCAGGCAAGGGGATCCAACTTTCACAAAATCAGAAGGCACTGTCCCCTTTGCCCTCTAACCTCTAGATAACTCAGGGGTTCTGTCCTCTGATTTTTATAGTCCAGCAAACCTTTGAAATGTATTCTTTTGAAGTCTGTCCCCAGCTAAAATTCTCCCATGCTGTTTGCTTCTTCCCGTTCATTTCCCATCCCTCTGTTGACCCATATGTAAAAGTAACTTCCATAGTCTTTGTCATCACCTTGCTCAATTTACATTGGAGCCACAGGCAAAGAGGCAAAACAACAGTCTCTTGTCTAGGACAAGATTTGTCTAAAATTGCTTATCAAGTCTGCCCCCAAAACATATTTTAGGAACATGTTTCCAGCACACATACATAACTCTTCACATACCCATCCGTACGTACATCATGCAATGATATTCATGACCAGCGTGCCATCTGTTTTTATGATCCCTTAGTCAATACACTTTTATAGTACAATAATATTGTATACAAATCAGTCAATTCAACTGCTTATTCTTTGGGGTTCGTACTCCCTGTTCTCGCCACTGGGTGTTTGGACCCTGATTGTCACACCTTGGCAACTGCAGTCCAGAGTCCAACAAAAACTCTCTTGGCACAGCTCATTAACACTTGAAACTTCCAATGCAATGAATTCCACCAAAGGAAAAAAAAATGCAAGCAGTTATCAGCTACCACCTTACAGTTCATTTCAGCATTTTTCTACTTACTGACCAGCTTAAATATTCCAACAAAACTACAATTAAGACAACAAAAAGCTAAATGCAAAGTATAGAATAAATCAATAGACTAAATCAGTGCCTCATTTGTCTAATTTAAATTGAAAATTGCATTTGTGGACATCATAGAAATATGCAATGTTGCCTACTGAACCCATGCCCATAACTAACTTATTTTATTTTAGCTATTTAGCAATACTTTAAAAAAATAAGGATTTAAAATCATAAACTGTTTATATAGAATGTGTTGTGTTTTATTAAAGAGTGGTGATACAGCATCCTTCTGTAATCTAGAGCTATATAAATGAAAATTAAAAGCTTTGAAACATTTAAGAAAAGATACTTCTAATGTGCAAATATAATACAAATTGTGAATCAGTGTTGCAAAATGTAGCCGACACCATTCTTTACAATAGGCCAGGCCCTTCAGTGAAATGTGGGTCTATGTGCTCAGTTTTCTTGTGACACTGATGTTACAGTCCTAAGCACATCTATATACACACACATGTATACAAAATATTTTTATGAACTTGATGAAACCATGTTATGGGTTTAATGAAACCTGACTAAGATTGATAGGTATGAACTCACTCTTCAATTAACAAAACTGGAAGCATAATCCCTCACCTAAAACAAAAGGTGTATGTGAACCTGTCCAGGAACTTTTGGCTGAGTATTGCTGAGGGGGGGAGGGGAAGGGGGGAAGAGGAGTTGGGGGGTAATGGAAACAAAGAACACACAGAAACTGAGGACAAGGAGAGGGAGAGGCAAGAAAGCAAAAAGTAGCCAGTGAGCACAGTGTGACTCTGGAAAAAAGCTAGAGAGAGAGTTTTTGGTTCTGGTGTTGGCTCAAGAGGCTTAGAGGCTGTAAACTACGAAATCACTCTTTTTGTTCTTTGTTCCTTCTGAGTTGAGAGATACAGGATTTTGTACACGACTTGTTCGTAAACAAGACAGCATCAAAGAAAATATCAGACTCCATCAGTTTCTACTTCCAAGTGGAATATTCCCCAGGGCTCCAAACTCTGACTAGTTGCTTGGGTTGAAAAGTGGCAGGAATAGTCTCTCCTTCTCCCTTCCATGATGTCATGCTGCTTGGAAGCTTTGCCAAAGTTATAAACAGAATAATCCTAATGTGGTTTACTGTGCTGTCCTATAGTGAGTGCATGAGGATGCAAGTATTACAGCTCCCACAGCATTCAGGGAAACTCTTCACCTAAAGACAGGTTTCAGAGTAGCAGCCACGTTAGTCTGTATTCGCAAAAAGAAAAGGAGTACTTGTGGCACCATAGAGACTAACCAATTTATTTGAGCATAAGCTTTCGTGAGCTACAGCTCACTTCATTGGATGCATCTGATGAAGTGAGCTGTAGCTCACGAAAGCTTATGCTCAAATAAATTGGTTAGTCTCTAAGGTGCCACTAGTACTCCTTTTCTCTTCACCTAAACGTTATGATAATTAGTCATTGTTATACAGTAATTGGTAATCCTGGAGGAAACCTGGCTGACTGCAAAGTAAATTTTCCCTGCAGAGCTGTTCTAACAATTCACTGAAGGGTGCACAATGGAAATGTGTATTTATTTTGCTTTAATAGTTATTTTAGGAAAAAATGAAGTTTGCCATAACTATTGTTATTCTACAAAATTTAATTTGCATCACTTTTTCTGTTTTATAAAATAAGATGATAATAATAAAGTATTGTCTGTGTTTGAATGTTAAAACTCAGATTATAGACTTGAGAACTTTCAAGAACTGACAATTTTTACCTGCTTCCCAGGTAAAGTCAGTTTGCTTGGCAAGTTTCCAAGTGGACTTCATGGAGTGTTCTTCTTTCTCCCTTCCACAGATATAGAAGGCTTTGCTTGGTGATATATACATTTGTATATTATTATTATTATTTGTCCTTCAAGTTCCAAGATGACCATGACATCACTGGTTGGTTTGGTTTCTGTGAACATGTGAGTGGCTGCTGAGGCCAATGGAGAGGCAGTCACTGGTCTAACTGTTGATAGATTTGAAGGTGAGGACTTATGCCATTAACAGAAGCAGCGTAGAAGCTGATGGACGGAATGGAGGAAATCTGTGCATAACAGAATTATGGCAGCCAAGCTTCTTATGGACCAGATACAAGGTGAATGTAGTACATAGTGTATTTTCATTGACACTGCAATGGCTCCTTTTGCTTTGATTTTATCTCTCTTAATTACTTTGGCACACAAAACATATCCCTGAATTTTATACACTGGACACCACACAATGCTAAATAATGAGACAAGACTCATTAGACCATAGCCTCAGCTATAGTAAACTGGCATCGTTCCATAAGAGACGTACATTGATTTACACCAGCTGAGGCTCTAGCCCATTGTCTATAGTACACATGGGACATCATACATTGCATAGTGTGATACACGTTTTTTAAAAGTATTTACACAGGGCTAGGTCAAAGTCTAGGCTCTGGATTCCAGGACCAGGAACCACATGTGGAAGGCAGAACCTCAGCTTTGTTTTGCATATTTAGATGGTTGCAAAGAAAGAGCTTGAAAATGGGACACTGCTACTCGAAATGGGGATTGGACTATGGTAAAAGTCAAAGCCATACAGGTGGTGTCATGGGAGGGGGGCATTTTGTGGCATAAACAGGGTGCCAGATTGCATTAATCCAGCCCTGTATGTAAAGTTTAGTATGTTTCTGAAATCTGGAATAATTTTGACTCTTCGGTGTCCAGAATCAGAATTTCCCTACATCATACTGTAGCACATACTGCATTAAGCCTAAGCAAAAACATCAGTTAGGGGTTAATAAAAAAGCAAAAATATCAGCAAAAACATTGGTATGCTCAGGTGTTTCCTTACAAATGGCCCATATATTGGTAAATTTATACCTCTGATGGAAGCTCCTGAAATATACAATATATTTTTGTTGTAAAGACTTATTTTATAGCCATGAAAGCTGTAAGTTTATACACTCACAACTGTTCTCATAGAATATTTGACACTCAGCAATGCAACCTTATCACAAAATAAACAATCCAGTCTGGCAGGTGTCCACAGGGTTATAAAACTTTTCTGAATGGTGGACACAGTTACTAAGAATCATAGTCACTTGGTGTAAAGCCTCTATATATTATTGGTTTAGCAACATCAAGTTTCAGTAGGGTACGTGACTGGTCCTAATTCTTTCTTAGTCATAATCTGTGAAACCATTCTTCTCATTCCATGTTATACAGTCAGACATTCCTAGGAAAACATGTACCCAGGAATACTATTTATTCATTCAGCATCCGCTATATATCTTTCACTTAGCCCTATGGACTTACTCAGGAACCATCTATACATTAAAAATACACAGGCAGTAAACCAGTTTACATTCAATAGTGATAAAGGCTCTTCTGCAGAAAAAGTATGAAGAATAGATCCATATTACATGTAATCTCCTATTGTAGTCTGTTGAGATGAATTGCAAATGATGCAAGATAAGAGTTAATATATTATTAAGTATATGCATGATATTTGACAAAAAAGCTCCTTGTGCCCCTCATTTCCTTTCTTTAACAGAATTTTCAAAGCAGACTCATTTGTAGCATCACTGCTAATTTACTCATTAATCATAGTTTATTACATCAGTTACGCTGATCATCATTATAAGCAATTATTTCTCCTTAATTCTAACCTGTGCTTACAATGTACCTGCAAATTAACTTATGCAGGAAAGTTAATTAGCTTTTTTTACTTCTAAAAGAGCAAGCAAGTAAGTACTATTTCATAAAATCTTCATAAAAATTCCAAAACAATGCACCTATTAGTATGTTTCTGTGGGCTATACCCTGTCACTCTTAATATCCTGAGACTTCACTACCACTCAGGTGAAATACAGAATACAGCAACATTCTCAGGTCAATCCATCCATCAGCATATCTACCAACTCACCTAACTACTTACCCAGCTTCGTACAGGGCCCTTTCACTGCTGTAGCCGAGTATCTAGGCTATTTTATGAATACCTAATAGAATTAAAATTATTGGTTCAGATCTTTAACTTGTGTAAGTCCATCTAGCTCTGTTGACTTCAGTGGAACTTTGCCTATTTATTCCAGCTAAGGACCTGACACATCGTATTTAGCTAAATCCTCCGTGATTTGGATATATCAGTTTAGGCCCAGTTGAATCCTCTTTAAAAATCCAGTCCTAAAGTAAACATTAATAAAAAACTGCCTTTGATATTTTTCCCTTACCCTCCCACTCCCCCCAGCCCTACCTTTTCTAGATATAACAACACTGTGGCAATGTTTCACAATATTAAATTATGTCTAGTGAAGAAAATCCATTCCTCTCCTGTTACCCTGTCTTGTGTGAACTAGAAGACTCTCACACTACAGATTTAGAAAACACCCAGAAGAAAAACTGCCACTTCCTGGTGTCTCCCTGAAATTATTCAAACTTTGCCTTGCCCTTCTGTTTAAGCTTCCTGAAATGCACAGCCACAGATTACTTGGCTAACCATGCAGTCTGTTCTTGCTTGGAAACTGAAATGACTCACTATCTTGGAAGCGAGGCTCCACACTAGAAAAGGTAGATTACATTTTCAGCTAGTCTAATGTTAAAATAGCAAGTCTCTAATTTGTATCCCTGGGCTGTGTAGACCTTAGTACCAACTCATTTCATTGTGAATTATGCACGCTTTTCCAGACACACATTATCTGATCCCCAGGGACATGGGAGGAATTCCAAAGCACCACAGACAGCAGTGGACATCCCCCCCCCCCCGCCCCCGCCACTAATTTACAATTTATATTATTAAGTGGGAAAACAAAAAGTTTTCCCACATACAAAGTACCCTTGTGAGCTTTTAATTAACACTATTTACCAATATGTTTATACTTTACGGCGAACTGAACTAAAGAATTCCTTGCTGTGCTTTTTCTATTCAAATTGTTGCAGGCAACATCAGAACAATTTAAGTTGATTCCTTGACAAATTATTAGGACACTTATTTTAGAACCAATAATTACTGCCCTGGCAGAGTACTATTGTTCGAAGCAGAAGCTGTGGCTGACAGAGGATCTGTGTAAGCCCCCTCTTTCATTAGAACAAACATGCAGCTTCCCAAGCCACTAGCCTCATCCATGCACACTACAGTCACACTTTCCGCCCCGCCCCTCCCCCGAGGTCACTGCATTGCAGGCAGTCTCAAAACCACAGCTACACTCCCCTTATAGCCATGGTGTCAATGTAGGCTTTGTTACTGTAATGTTCTTTTGAAATTCTAATTGTGAAAATGAAATAATAGTTTTAAAAAACAGGACCTGATTCTTTTCTGACTTACACTAAGACGTCTGACTTCTTGATTTCAGTAGAGTAACTCCTAATTTCCACTAATTTAAGACAAGAGAACCAAGACCATTATTTCTAGTATTTTATTAAGTTAAGAACCTGGACATTTTTTTAAATATACATTAATAAGCAACTGTTATTCAGAAAAGATTGAGTGAGGCAAGAGGAAAGTATTCTCTCTCTGCTGCTCTTTCTGTATAAAATGGATACAATGCATATTAAAAGTTTACATCCACACAAACATGTGTGTGTGCATACGCATGTATGTAGCTACATACACAACTTGGTATTATGTATTTGTGTGTGTAATATTTATCTATCTCATATTACATATAAAATCTAGATAGGACTTAATCTACCTGAATTAAAAAGAGGAACTTGTCAATTAATCCAGTGTTAAGCCTTCATCCAGTCGCAAATGAAAACCATAAAGCCTCTTGAATCTAAAAGGTTAGTGACGTGGACCACTTCATCCCTCTAGAATATTACATAACCTTGTCATATTCACTAATTTAATGAAAGGAAATTCTGCTTCAAAGCTCTCCACTGCTCCTTTTTCAAATTTTAATGTCTGCAGACAGCATATGAATTATTCGCTAACTGAGAGCTGAAGCTGCTTTTCAATGTGTAAGGGAAAAGCAGTGGATCTTAAAATGCCAGGCAAGTTGATCTTTTTCAGAGGAGTTTCTCTCGGAGCGGAAAGGGAGAGAAAAAAGAGCCCATAGGGATAGGTTTCAATTAGTGATTGAACATGTCTGGGTTATGCCAAGCCACGAGACAAATGGCCTTCAGTGGTGCTGCGGTCTTTTTTAAAAAAAAAAAAAGGGAAGAAAATACAATAAAAAAGAAAACTAAGGTAACAACCACTGAATGAGGAATCGGTTTATGTTTATCTAAACACAACAAGATGCGTATTTGTTCATTCATATACAGGATGGATTTTTGATTGGAGAGTATGAAAAGAAAATAATTTCTCTATTGCTCTGTCTGACTCAAAGAAAACAGAAACTGGCAATTTCTAAACATTTACCGCAATAGATTAAGCTTCGGTGTTGCTGCTCCATAAGGGACCAATGTAAGCCAATTTACACAATCCTTGCTCAGGCAAAACTCCATTAAAGCCAATAAAATTTTGCCCAAGAATGAACTACATAATTTAGCCCTATAGCAAAATCTCTCTGAAATTCCAGACACTGTAGCCAGAACCATCAAAACTGGGTAACTAAAGGCACATACCTAGGTCTTGACTGAGGCACCTTGATTTTCAGAGAAGATGAGCGCCCTCAGCTCTCAATGAAGTCAGTGGGAGCTGCAGGGGCTCAGCGTCTCTAAAAATCAGGCCACTTTAAGTATATATGGATTAAGCACCCAAGTTAGATGCTTTTTGGCCCGAAAGGCTTAATTTTTAAATTTTGATGAGAAAATTTAGATGAGTAAATTAATTTATAGTCATTTAGGTGCCTACATTCAAAATTGGCCCCCTAAGGCCTGATTCTGGGAAGTGATAAGCATCCACATTCCAGCTTGGTAGGAGCGAGTGTACAAAGTACCTTGCAGGACTGAACTCTTCAACAACCCAGCGTGTGTTCATGCAAACTTAGAAATCAGTGTGTGCGCCTACGCACACAGAGACTGAACGCTGTTGTACCAATTTCTCCTAAAAACCAACATGGTTTTGTTTTTTTATCTATCTACTTTCTTATTGCTGCTGTTTATCCAAATATGTAAATAGTGTGTAAATAACACAGTCTTTTACAGTCACTGTTTTCCCTTTTAACTCATGTCATAATCTACCGTTGGTAGTGACTGGGAAGTCACAAAAATAGCATTGTGGCCTTGCTGACTGAATTAAGCAGGCCAGTATACTATTTTTATATCAAGCAGCTTCATCATATGCGTGTCAGCTTCACTAGAGAGTTTTTAGTATACCACTCAGGCTAGGCCGTGAGTACTTGTGTTTTTCCTTCCACTTTTCTTCTGACCCAGTCACATTCACGCATAATGTCTGATGCTTTCTTTACAATCACAATTTCTCCAATGATTTGCAGAGATTAATTTCATAGCTAACATTCAAATTGAAGTTTTAGTGACAGAAAGATTGACATGCCCTAGTTGGCTAAGACTTAGTGAAATCCACCGCTGAGGTGAAAGACCAAATGGCTGATGACCCACTTTGCCCTCAGTTGTACAGTTGATTATCCTCACTACATAAAAAGTTGTCTTCAGAAATGGACTATTTATATATCAGTACTGACATTATGGTTCATAACTATAGTGATTAGATCTTTAGTATAAATATATCACTATAACATCATTTTTTAGCTAAAATGGTTGATGTAAAAAAAGTATTACAGAAATAATATTGCATTAAAACCTGAATAATGGGTCAGTGAAGATTCATACACATATTTGGTTTCTTATTAGGTCATTATTACTTTCTTCCAGAACTTTAAACTATTTCTATCTCCATAAGTTGAAACACAACTTTTATCCTTAGGCGACAAAAATAAGTGCTATAAAATGTGACTCAGGTCCCTACTTATATACACAGAATATACAGGAAAAAAGAAAAGGAGTACTTGTGGCACCTTAGAGACTAACAAATTTATTTGATCACAAGCTTTCGTGGGCTACAGCCCACTTCATTGGATGCATGCAGTGGAAAATACAGTAGGACAATTTCATATACACAGAGAACATGAAACAATGGGTGTTACCATGCACACTATAATGAGAGTGACCAGCTAAGGTGAACTATTACCAGCAGGAGAGAAAAAAAAAACCTTCTGTAGTGGTAATCAAGATGGGCCATTTCCAGCAGTTAACAAGAACATGTGAGGAACAGTGGGGGGGGGGAGGGAGAGGGATAAACATGGGGAAATAGTTTTACTTTGTGTAATGACACATCCACTCCCAGTCTTTATTCAAGCCTAAGTTAATGGTGTCCAGTTTGCAAAATAATTCCAATTCAGCAGTCTCTCGTTGGAGTCTGGTTTTGAAGTTTTTTTGTTGTACTATTGCGACTTTTAGGTTTGTAATCGAGTGACCAGAGAGATTGAAGTGTTCTCTGACTGGTTTTTGAATGTTATAATTCTTGACGTCTGATTTGTGTCCATTTATTCTTTTACGTAGAGACTGTCCAGTTTAGCCAATGTACATGGCAGAGGGGCATTGTTGGCACATGATGCATATATCACATTAGTAAGATATAGAGCTTGGCTGTAGAACAGACCACACCACACAATTCATTGTCTACATACAAGCTCTACAATACAACCGCATTTGCTCCAGCCCCTCAGACAGAGACACCTACAAGATCTCTATCAAGCATTCTTACAACTACAGTACCCACCTGCTGAAGTGAAGAAACAGATTGACAGAGCCACAAGAGTACGCAGAAGTCACCTACTACAGGACAGGCCCAACAAAGAAAGTAACAAAACGCCACAAGCCGTCACCTTCAGCTCTAGCTTACAGACAGCCCCCCAACCTGAAGCAAATACTCACCAGAAACCACACAACCAAAACACTAACCCAGGAACCTATCCTTACAACAAAGCCCGTTGCCAACTGTGTCCACATATCTATTCAGGGGACACCATCATAGGGCCTAATCACATCAGCCACACTATCAGAGCCTTCTTCACCTGCACATCTTACCAATGTGATATATGCCATCATGTGCCAGCAATGCCCCTCTGTCATGTACATTGGCCAAACTGGACAGTCTCTACGTAAACGAATAAATGGACACAAATCAGATGTCAAGAATTATAACATTCAAAAACCAGTCAGAGAACACTTCAATCTCTCTGGTCACTCGATTACAGACCTAAAAGTCGCAACAGTACAACAAAAAAACTTCAAAACCAGACTCCAACGAGAGACTGCTGAATTGGAATTATTTTGCAAACTGGACACCATTAACTTAGGCTTGAATAAAGACTGGGAGTGGATGTGTCATTACACAAAGTAAAACTATTTCTCCATGTTTATTTGCCCCCCCTGCTGTTCCTCACATGTTCTTGTCAACTGCTGGAAATGGTCCATCTTGATTATCACTGCAAAAGTTTTTTTTTTCTCTCCTGCTGGTAATAGCTCACCTTAACTGATCACTCTCACTATAGTGTGCATGGTAACACCCATTGTTTCATGTTCTCTGTGTATATAAAATAGTCCTACTGTATTTTCCACCGCATGCATCCGATGAAGTGGGCTGTAGCCCACAAAAGCCTATGCTCAAATAAATTTGTTAGTCTCTAAGGTGCCACAAGTACTCCTTTTCTTTTTGCGGATACAGACTAACATGGCTGCTACTCTGAAACCTGTCAGAATATACAGGAGGACTGCTCTTCCTCCTGCCGCCAAGAGTTTCCACTTATTGTGGGCTGTAGCACTCCATGTAATTACCATATGAGATGAAGTTCATAAAGATATCAGAACAATGTATTTAGCTGCTTCTAGACAGTCAAAGACCAAGAGTATGTCTACACTGAAGCTGAGAGGTGTTATTTCCAGTTTGGATAGATGAGCAAGCAGCAGCTCTGCTCCAGCTAATGTGCTAAAAACAGCAGTGCGGCCACAGCAGCACTGGTAGTGGCTTGGGCTAGCCACATGAATAGGGGGAGTACCCAGGGGTCAGGCAGGCTTGTACTTATGTGACTAGCCCACAAAGCTCTCTGTGTAGCCACGGGTATGCTGCTATATTTACTGTGCTAGCTCAGCCAGATAAGTTCTAGATACTAGGTAAGTTCCTGAAGGATAGGTCCACCAATGGCTATTAGTCAAGATGGTCAGGGATGCAACCCTAGGCTCTGAGTGGTCCTAGCCTCTGATTGCCAGAAGCTGGGAGTGGATGACAGGGGATGGATCACTTGATGATTACCTGTTCTGTTCATTCCCTCTGAAGTATGTGACATTGGCCATTGTTGGAAGACAGGATACTGGGCTAGATGGACCATTGGTCTGACCCAGTATGGCTGTTCTTTTGTTCTTAACGAGAGATAGCACATGTATATCTACCTAAGCTGGGAATTACATCTCCAGTTGCAGTGTAGATGCACCCCAAGTGTTTCAGTGAGTTATAGTCTAAGGCATTGTCTACACACAGAAGTTGCACCCCATTTTAACTTTCAGTATAATTAAAGCAGTACAACAGCCATAGTGTGGAAACAGTTATACTGGTGCAAAAATATTCATTAGTTTAATCTATAAGCTATATCGTTATAAACTCTTTTATACCAGTATAACTGCATTCATACTATGGCTTGCTTGCTAAAACTATTTCAATAAAAAAGTCACACCACTAACCAAAATAGTTGTACCCGAACAAAAATTGTCAGGCCAAACGGTTAAATATTTAAAAAAAAAAATTAGATACAAAAGGGAATCCAATTTGCATATTTCTGTGTTAACTGCCACAAATCCACAGTACTTTTTAAACTCTCCATTTTGCTGTGACAGACGGCATATGGTCAGTGAAGTGGCATTTACTCAGTTTTATGTTAATCCGTATGCCACCATAACACGTCATTTATTGTATTAGGGTTGACTTACAAAACATGCTGGGAGTGGGAGTGGTTCTGCAAAGTCTGTGAACAGACTTTAGTTTTAAGCAGTCTATGCAGCAGATCAGCACCGTGAGTACAACAGCATTTATTTGTTTCATCCTAAATGACTGTTATGTATTTTTAACGGCCCAAGAAGGTACTTCTAACATAAACAGCAGTTGGTAATATTGGGTGATATTGCATCGTAGCCTATCATAGTGCCAAGTTTTCATGCTGTGCTTGGGGTATTCTTTTCAATATTAAACTAAGGTACCAGAAAAAGAGAATTATGACACTTTAAAGAATTTTCATTCAGTCAAATACATGCTCATCAAAATGGGGCATCAAGAAAATAGCAGAGAACAAGGGATGAGGCTGCAAAGATGGTGTAAAGCTCACCTTAGCACTTTCCTGCTTATAGGGCCACTGGGTACATGCTACACTGAGTTTCCTAGCCCGGGTCAACTGATTTGTGGTAGTTGGGTCAATACAGCATACTAAAAAAGATGTTGCAGTTTGGGCTGCAGCTCAGGTTCTCCAGCCAAGGGCGCTTAAAAGTCCACGCTCCAGCCCAAGCTGCAACATCCAAGCAACGTCTGCACAGCTATTTTTAGTATGCTAGTGTGCAAGCCCCACAAGTCTGTCGGCCTGGGCTTCGAGGCTTGCTCCCAAATGCAGTGTAGACATATCCAGTGTGTGTAGGTTTGTCCCCTGGCACAATTAGAACATCCTGAGGATCGATCTAATTTATACGGGTTGTTAACAGTCCCCCCGTACTGAAACTACAGGGAGTAGTGCAGCGTAGGTGGGCCCTGACCACTCCCTCTTTCCTCTGGCCACACTCCCTACACCAGCAGCAGGGCAGGACTCGTGTAAGAGCCTCTTTATCACCAGAGAGACCAGAGGCACTAGGGTAATCCTAACAGGGCCAAACACTCAGTTCTACAGCCAGAATCTGTTGTGACACAAAGTGGTCATGCTATAATTCAGGATTGGGTCCAGTTTATTTCTAACTGTTTAAAAAATTTAAAATATCCAAATTCATCAGGATTTTGTAAACCACATAAATAGCTCTCTCACCAAGACAACTACTTAGAAAACTAATTAACATTTTATACCCTATCACACACATTTCCACTCTACAATCTCCACCACAATCAGAAAGGACAGTGACCTAACTTCTTTAAAATAAAGATTCAAATTACAAAAAGATAACTACCATTAACAAATGAAATTTTCTTTTTTTATATATTCAAATATTTTGTCCCGAAAAGTAAGAGTAGGAGAGAAATCAGATCAATTCTACTTATTAGGAAAGCAAAGGAAGTTAATCTATATTTATTTCTCAACTAAACAGGCTAACCAATTCACAGACTAAATGACCTGAGGTCTGGCTTAAACCGATGAAATTCAGAGCTGATGTTGAAAGAGACGGTTGTCTACTGGACTCAGCACAGGGCTGGGACCAAACTCCTGAGTGCTAATCCTGTTCCTGCCACTGATTTGCTCAGTGGCTTTGAGCAAGTCACTTAACCTCCATATCTCAAATTCTACTTACTTAAATCACATGGGTATACAGAGGATTATAAAGGCAGCCTGGTGTGATTACATCAATTTACTAGGCAAAGCAAAAACAAACATACAAAACCTCACTATTTTTCACCCTTACCACAATGAAGATAATAAACAAATCGAGGATATAAAATATTATAAATATTTTAATACACAAGTATTATTTTATATACACACATATTTTGTATCCAATCATTCCAGGTGAGTGGACAAAAATAATTTTGCAAGGCTGAATTAGTATTTACACAGTACTCTGAAACATACAGCGGTGTGTAAGTATCATTACTTGCACTACTAGTAATAAATTCTTTATATAACCAACCCCTCAGGCTGCATATTGGGGTTTGCAAGCAGAATCCCTGCTAAAAATAAACCAGAGTTTATCATTTTTTTTTTATAAAAGGGTAGCAGGTTTAAATATATCAGTTCAGAGGTTTCGCATATTCTCTTTGTGTGTGCAGCTAATGACATCAATTTTTATGTATTTTAATAACAAAATCAATAATAAATAATAATAATAATAATACAAGATAAATAAAGCACAGATGTCCTTTTTTATTCTCACAACAGTCAGGGAGCTCTGCGATGGGAGGGGGGACAGAGAGGGAGAATACTATCTCTCCTTCCAGCAGTTAGAAAGGGGCAGGGTGCTTCATGTATTTCGTGGTCTTGGAATGGTAACTTGTTTAGGAATCCTGATACTTTCGTCTTTCAAAGAGCTTGGGAATGGTTTGGATTTCTAGATGCTGGGAATGTTTCATCTTTCATATTGACTTGGTAAATCTTTGAAAACCTGGACTTAACTTCTAGTAATGTAACTGCAAATGACTTGTCATTGTCTTTCCTTGCGAACAAAACATTTATCAACAGAGATGGGCCTGAGTTGCACTTCCTCAGAGACTGAGAGGGTCAAACCAGTGTTCCAGTTTAGACCCATCTCTACTTCATCAGACAAAGTGGGGAACGGAAGAACCCAAAGGAATAAAAGCTTTGTACTCCTGAGTGTTTCACGAGTAACTAGTTAGTCTTACGGCAAGTTGGGAACCTTTAAAAATAGCACTTTGCATACGTACAGTGCAATTGGACTGGCTTGTTAACATGTCTTTTAATTGTTTGGAGAGAAGTTAGGCTGCGGTACATATATGCACGGAATGAGGCAGGACTCCTTTGTTATTAAGAGGCATGCATTGAATGAGCCTGTAGTAAAGCGCAAATTAAGTGAAAAAGTGCTTTATAGTTCTGCCTTACTTGCAATAGAATATACATATCACTGTAGTATCGCAATGCATATTCAAAGGGAGCTACAGATATGCTGGCCATCTTAACGTTAGTGTTTTATGCTTTTAAATGCTTGACCAAACAACCTTAATGCTCTCTTATCTTTTATTGAACGGAATACTTAAATATGCTCAGATACTAAGGTGATGAGCATGTTTAGAAATTCACAGATTAGAAAAATCAGTCAAACAGATTTGCATATCGGAGTTGTGCCAACCCCTCCAAGTGCAGTTTGAATTGGGTTCGTGATTTTTGGTGAGAATTAAGTGGCATCGGTTTGCAGGCACTGAATCTCATTGGGATCCAAGATCATATTGTACAGGATGTACCAAGTTGTATGACCCAAAGCTCTCCGGATCCTGTGATTACTAAGCTGTTATTACAACTATGAATAGGTGCACCATGATCCAGGAAAACTTGTGGGGATCACAGTTAAGTGAAAGCACCCCAAACAAGCAGAAAGAGGTACTGGAGAACCAGGGTGGTCAGAAGAGTGTCAGGAATTCTCAGCTCCCACTAAGATGCACAGTACGTTTGCATTTGCTATGTAACCCCAGAAGGAGCACGTTCATGTGGGAAATTGAGCCCCCAGTGGTGATTAACATGGTGATGCTGGCTGGCTGAGCCAGGACTAAGTCCTAACCTTTGTAGACTACCACATAACAGCAGAATTCAAATAACTGGAGAAGCAAAAAATGGTGACATTCTGGTGAAAGTCAGATGCAGAGACTAGAATAAAAGCTTTATTGTTGTTTTCTCTTTTTCTGACTTCCTGCTAGATCAGGGAGCTCAATTAAAATATCGCCTCTCTCTCACTGAGAAACCAAGTGAAGCTTCTGTTGACACTCCTTATCATATGAGGTAAGCTCAGCCAATCAGGCACACAGGAGAAACACCAAGTGAATTACCCATGTGATTGTATGCAAATAAGGTTCATATTGAAAATTCACTAGCAAATATTATCCTCAAAACTCCCCCAACCCCCGTCATAAAATAGTTATCTGGTTTATATGAACACTTTGCAAGGGGGGAGGCAGGGGACAGAGGAAACCAGCGCTGGACAAACATCACACAACTCTAACTTGTATCAAGGTTGATTCAAGTGCATTCAAGATTGAAGTAAAAAACCTCATATAGCACTAACATATATTTGTAAATCAAGATATGTAGTCAGTCAGCCATGTAATTTTATTCTAAATGAAAAATATTTAAAAGTTTTGGTTTTAGTATATATAAAATTTGCAGTTTCATGAGGGTTGTCTGGAAGGTAATAATTTACTCTTTGTGTCCCTTAACATGTAATGCACCATATATGAGAATAATAGAACCTCTTGAATGAATTACTGCATTGTATATAACTCACTGAAATCAATTACTCTGTTCTTTCTTCCTGAATTGAATGTCTTTAGAAAATCATCTTCAAGAATTTCAGTAATTTTGCACATCCGTGTGTCAAAAGCTGCCACTGTACAACTGGAAAAAATTCTAATTAGAGTTAGCAATAAATATTTAGAAGTTATACTCTGATGCTTTCACTTCCAATATCAAACCTGTATCTCAATGTTGGCAGCTTTCAAAAATACTCATGGAAACATAACAGAGTCTTTGAAGTGTCTCCCTCCCCACCCCCCACTTCCGTACAATGCACTTCAGTTTAATAATACAACAGTGTAATCGAATAGAGGATATCAAAGCAAAAGAAAAAAAATACTGATGAAGGTGCAAAACACCAAAGTAAACAGTAGTCTTTACTGTATTTTTTGTGTGTTTGGTCTTATTCCTAATTCTCAATTACACTTAATTGTACAACATGTGTTCTTATATTTTTGATGTACAGCATCCCCATATGCATGTGTGGCATACACATGCACTCTTGCACACAAACCTGTGTAGACATTAACCCATGACATAATGTGCAGTATAACCACATACTTGGCCTTTGAACATCTGAGAAGAAAAGGTATGAGGAAGACTGCTTTAAACATGTTATTATTGCTTTTATTAAATCATTTCTGTTATGGAAAGGACAATGAAGAGATGAGGAGTTGGAACTTTGTGTGGTAACTCTGAGCAGACAGCACCTTCTGACCTTAGGTCCTAACAGGTTAGTACCTTACACTAGTATTTTCCCCATCTTCTAATACACTTATTTGGCCAGATCCTTTGGTTTCAAGGGAGTCTGTAATGGTTAATAAATCCCAAACCGTGAAGTCGTATTGGATCACTACAGAATCAAAACATTCATAAGCCAATCATGTGTCTCTTTTATTTAATTTGTACAGCTCATTTTGGGTGCCAGATTCTCTCTTGCTGTGTGCAGCACTCACTGAAGTACTGTGCTATTGGCAACATGAGATGTATGTATTAGGGTTGCCAGGCGTCTGGTTTTTGACCGGAATGCCTGATTGAAAAGGGACCCGGGCGACTCCAGTCACCACTGGTTGGCAGCAGCAGTGGAGCTAAGGGAGGCTCCCTGCCTGCCTTGGCTCTGCACAACTACCCTTGAAGTGGCCGACATGTCCGGCCCCTAGGCACAGGGTCAATCAGGGAAGCTCCATGTGCTGACCCCGTCCCCAGAGTCGGCTCCGCAGCTTACATTGGCCGGGATCTGCAGCCAATCGGAGCTGCAGGGGTGGGGCGTGGGAAGTGCGCACTGTGCAGAGTCACCTGGACGTGCTTCTGACCAAGGGGCCGGACATGGTGGCCACTTCCGGGAGCAGCACAGAGCCAGGGCAGGCAGGGTGCCTGCCTTAGCCCTGCTGCGTCGCCGACCGAGAGCCACCTGCCCCAGGTCAGAACCCCCTCCCGCACCCAAACTCCCTCCCAGTCCCCACACACCCTCATGCACTTCAACACTCTGCCTCAACACTTAGCCCCCTCCTGCACCACAAACCCCTCATCCCTAGGGCCACTCTAGAGCCCACACCCCCAGCTGTAGCCTGCATCCCCTCCCTCACTCCAAACCCCTTGCCCCCAGCCCTGAGCCTGCTCCCACACTCCAAAGCCCTTGGCCCCAGCCCTGAGGCCCCTCCTGTACTCCAAACCCCTCATCCCCAGCCCCACCCCAGAGCCTGCACCCCCAGATGGAGGCCTCACCCCCTCCCGCACCCCAATCCCCTGCCCCACCCCAGTGAGTGAGGGTGGGGGAGAGCAAGCAACAGAGGGCGGGGGGCTGGAGTGAGTGGGGGGGAGGCCTCAGAGAAGGGGCATGACAGGGGTGTTCAGTTTTGTGCAATTAGAAAAGTAGCAACCACTTGTATGTATATATCCAAGAACAGAATATGGCCCTAGCAAAGAGTATACTGTAAACATAATCCATGCTTTTTAAATATAAGTACTTGAGATAAGAAATGTCCAGATAAAGTTACCATAACCACAGATCATAAATCTTACTGAATAACTTTATCATTGTTACTGTTCCTGGCACTGGTAAGGAAGTGAATTTCAACAGTCTTTCACCAGTGACTGAGCAATTCTTAACATCTTGTTTTCCGTAAGAAACATAAAATCAGAAAGAAAAAAAAAGAGCTAGTTTAATTTAATTTTAAAAGGCAACATTTCCCATTCAGTTATGAAAAGTTGTTCATTTCTCCATGAAGTTATTGTGTTTTGAGGATAAGGTTACAAGTTATTGGTCATTTAAAAAAAAATCATGTCTGAACATATTGGTTATAGTGGCTAATATAACTGAAACTAAGGAATATAATTGCTCCTAAATGTATGAGTACATTCATCAATGTTAAGCAGAGATCTGCATACATATTAAAAGGTGAATATAGAAAACCAAAAAAACAGACTTCAGGCTTCACCTAAATGACCAACATTTCATCTACCTTAATATTTCCCTCAAACAAAATTCTATCTCCTACATCCTTCACCATGTTAATTGGCATCCACCCGCTTCCAGAATCCACAACAAAGTATGGAGTTGTGTACACATCTTTCTTCGCTGACATTTTCCAGTTGCCAGACCATTTTCTAGACTACTTAAATCCCAGATGTATGCTTTATTCCTCCAGTTTGCATCTCTGTAAGGTGCAATATATTATTTCCTCGTGTGGCCACCATCACAAGAATTACTTCCCTACCTCTCTTTATCTAACTAATTCCCATCTCCACACTCATCTCTTCCCCCATTCCTACCCAATAAAACAATCAAATTCTATTCTGAAGCTTTCCAATCATACTCCACAAAAGTTCTCGATCATACACTCAATTCCTTCTCTATCACATTTACAGACGTTACATATTGACCGTAATGCATGGTACCCTATGAAGTATACTTTTGTTTTCATGTCTAGATTATTCAGCTGCTAAAGGTCTGACGGCTTTGTACAAACAATATTAACCAAAAAGAAAATGAGTTTTGGATTATATTTTATCAAATACCAATGGTCAGATCATCAGGTTGCTGTCGTTCAGAATAGCTTCACTGAAGTTATGAAGCATGCTGATTTGCAGCAATAAAGGATTTGGCCTGATATTTTTAACTGCTTTTCTAACACTAGCTCTATCCATTGACAAAAACAATGGTTGCAACATGGCAAATGTGCCAGTTTGTCAATGGGGCAAAATGAAAAACAAAACACAGAGGGTGAAGTCCTGGCCCCACTGAAGTCAATGACAAAAGTCTTACGGATATCAAAAAGGCCAGGACTTCACCCATAATGCTAGTTTTCTTTGTGGATGAATGTACATATTCTGTCCTGTCACTATTTATATCATGTCATAGGACATCCTTCCAAAAGAAACCTTCAAAAACACACTCATTTGAGTGCTCAAAACCTACAATGGCAGATAAAAAAATGCATTTGCATTGACACAAACTTGTGCTCTTAGAAATTTTGCAGGCACAATGCTGAAGGCTGCTTTTATTTGAATTGCAATATTGTTATTTTAAAACCTTTATTAAAAATGCAATGAAACCTGTCTGAGAAACCATGCTTGTTAGGCAGCCTCTTGTCTTGAAAGGTTGACCCAAAGTATCCCTGAAGCTACTGATAATTTTCTTACATCTCTTTTAGAAGGCCAACTCCAATAATCCATATTTTTAACTGATTCCTTAAGTGGTCTCTTAAGATGAGTTTCATAGTATTTAATAAACAAATATGTAGAATTTTTTTTCTGAAAATGTTACGTGTCCATGCATTATGTAGATAAAGCATTCTATTAAATCCTTTGGCCAGATCCTCAGCTGGTGTAAATTGAGGCAGTTCCTTCACTTCAATGGAGCTACAGCAATTTACACTAGTTGAGGGTTTGGCCCATTATTTTTAGGTTCCCTAGTTAAGGTACAAAACTAAGAGGTACACATTTATAGCACAATGATAAAGGATTAACTGCATCACTCCCAACAGTAATTCGTCATTCACTAGCCTGGAAAATTAGCCCTGTTTGCACAACTGTTGAAAAAATAGGTATTATGTGATATACTTCATACCTTCCCCCACCAGAGAACTGTTAAGATACCAAGTAGCTGTAACAGAGGGCTTGTCTACATAATAGGGTAAAGTGTCCTATGCAGAGGAGGGTTTCATGTTGCATATTAATTGGTTCATGCAAACCCTGCTGGTGCACACTAAAGGTTCCCTAATACACACCAGCCGGGTCTACACAGACCAATTAATGTGCAACACATCAGTGCACATTAGAAATGACACTCCCATAGTGTGCATTACCGCTCTGTGTAGACAAGCCCTATATTTTATGAGTCTGCTAGCTTTCATCATCATGAAGCAGGAGAACATAGGATATTTTAGCTTTTCTCTGGCAGTGAAATAATTGGCTTTGGTGGCCAACAGTCATAATATAGCAAATTTTAAAAATGGTAGGTTCAGTCAATGGATAGCTATCTTTAAAGTACCTGTACTTAATTGTATATCAAGCAGCAACAAACCCACATTTCATATAAAATATAACAAAAGGTACATGTATCTTGCAGACAAAAGCATAAAGAAATTCTTAAGTAGTATTTGGCATAAAAAAAATTTCCAGCAGTACTTTTACAAAATTAAATTGACTATCATTAATTTACTGTATATTATTCCTATGCACTGATTAAGAGGTGAAGAGGTGCAACATTTCTTCCCATAGATGCCTGCATTTCAGTACTGAGCGAAAAGATTCTGGTGCATAGTTTGAAGGTCCAAACCTTACTTCTGTGATTAGTCCTTACCCACAACGAAGTCACATAATCTCTCATATAAAATTATTAGGAGGAAAAATAAAAAGCTATACAAATATTAACTATTATTACCCTTTACCAGCCCAGCTTTTTTATAGGGACAAGGCAGAGGCAAGAGCGCGGAGCTGGCTGTTAGAAATGAAAAGTAATTATAATATTACTTTTCTAAAGCTAATTTAATTGTAGGCCTGATCTTATAGCTGGCAAAATTTCCACTGAAGTCACATTGCAGTCAGTGGGAGTTTTGACTGGGAAGTGACATCAAGATCAGATCATGTGTGCCATATAAATATAGAACCTCATTCTGATTAACACCACTTGATACCACTTCATCATGACTTGCTTTTGAAGATGCTCATATTCTGTTCATTCTGTCTAGGAAGAAAGACTTTTTATTTACTTTTTGTTTGGGTAACAGTCAAGTTTTTCTCTCATATAGTCACCTTCTTTTCATAAACTGAGGGTCTAACTCTCCTCTCATATACCTCAGTGTAAATCAGGAGTCACTCCACTGAAGTCAATATAATTACAAACAGGAGTAAAATGGTAAGAGGAGAGAATCAGACTTTGTGAGCTTTTATAGTAAGCAGTTTCTTTTCTTTTTAGGCTACAAATTCCAAGCAAATAAGTTATTGTAATTGTGTCATTGCTGCTCAGTAGTCTTGTTATTATGTTTGTGAAAGTTAATTATCTGATAAGATACACTGTGGTTATTACTGTCACAAAAATATATGGGTATGTTTATTAATTCAAAGTATTCCATTAAAATAAAGTGCATTAACTACCGAACTGAACAATTATTTTTCCCTAATTATTACTGCACAATAATTTTGATCTTTTATAAGTACTTTTTGTTGAAAGCATACCAATGCATGTTTAATGCTATTAACATTTATAGCTCTTTATTGCAATGGAATACATTACATTCAAATGCAAGGCAGTTCATTTACACTTTGTTTTACAGTGGTATGCATGCCTGAGAAATTCAGGTTTTTTCCCCTCCTACTTTTGTATTAATTTGTTTCTCCTGTGGAATAAATAAAACAAAATTTCAAGTATCAATATTTAAGTAAATCTGAAGCAAGAACCTACAACGTACAACTTGTGTGTATAACTAACACATAGAAAAAAAGTACGTTAAAGCTGCACAGCTAAACACTCATAAGTCAGAAAATACCAGAATTAAAGTTGTCTGTGTAACCTTATTTCAGACCCTTATGTATGTGCATTATGATTCAGTCTTAGATTACAATTTTACTTCCAGGTATATTTTATTTTGTGATTAATTTATCTCTGACTTTTATAAGTGGCAATAAAAACTTCCTTTATTTAATATAATTGAAATAGGTATTAGATACTGTTATTTGGGGAAATAACATGGCATGATTCTATGTTTTTGATCCTTGAAAACCAGAAACAAAAGAGGCTAGCAAGCTGTGTATCAGGTTAAGAGTGGAAAGGGTTGTAATCTTCCTCCATAAAGTGTATCCCCCAAAAGGCTGAAGAGTGTCCAAATGGAAGAGGTCTGATTACGACCTCAAATGATGATGACATTGTGTATTATTTTAAACACCCCCTTTAGAAAGTTAACTGAAACTTCAATTATATAATTAATTTAATGCAATGGGCAAAAAAATATCAAAGGCAAGAAGTAGTATTTGTAAAATGTCATAGATGGAAACCTATAATAACCACATGAGAAAAGTGGGGAGAAATGACCATCATAAAATTAGAGAATTAACATGGCTTCCTATCCCATAGCCCTACAGTTGTCACTGTCTCATAAAATCCCAGCAATAAAATGAAAGGCAAGCATAATTCCTTCACAGAAGCTGCATTCTTCAGAGATTTGGAATAGAATATCTATAAAGCACTTCTGTCTTTCCATGTGCATGTGGGTTTACCTATATTGTACATCGCTAGACTAATAATAATTAGAGATTTACAGAGTGTGAAATCATAAAACATACTGCTCTACAATGTGCTCTAAATTGAATTATTTTTTCAAATTCTGAGAGCTTGATTCTGAACTCACACTAGTGTAAATAGGGAGTCCTCCACAGTCAATGGAGTTACATCAGTCTACATGAGATTAGAATCTTGCACCCTCAACTTGACATGCAAAAACCTGTCCTTCATCATAGAAAATGCAACAGTGGCTCGGACCCCGGTAGTCTACCAAGTCTAGCATCTTGTCTCCAACAGTTGCCACAGAATTAATCCCACACCTCTTTCTCAGCTATGGTAGCCAACGAGAAGCTCCACAAACTGGAACTGTGAAGCATGAGTGCCTAACTGCAGTAGTTTTCAACTTCAGCAGGGTGGAAAAAAAGTAAATTTATTTAAGCCCATCTAATAGTGCACACAAACACACAAGATAAAAAATACAGGGTACTGTGCAGAGAAAAAAAAAAACGTCATTACACTACAAGCTTAGAGTCCAGAAAAGTCAGAATCCTTTCCAAACAAATTAGACTGAACTATAAGGAATGTAACAACCCCCCTCAGAAAGTAAGACGTCATGGGACTTCAGCTCAGATGAGACGTAAGGGAATAACCACAGAAACTGCCATTTTTCAATATATGTTCGCCTTTCAGAGTGCACATTATGTTATTATGGATCAAATTATTTTATTATTATTTGAATTACCATAATACTTAGGAGCCATAGTCATGGACCAGGACCCCCATTGTGCTTGGTGCTGTACAAACACAGAATAAAAATATGTTCCCTTCCCCAAGGTGCTTACATTTAAGTATAAGAGACAACAGATGGATACAGACAAATAGGGCAATATGAGGAAATAATGAGACAATATTAGTCAGCATGACTGGCGGTGGTAACAGCACACCTAATCATTGTCAAGTTTTTTGTAGAAATCATGACCAAAGAGAGTTTTAAGGAGGGATTTGAAGGAGGAAAATAAGTTAGCTTTGCGGATGTTTATCGCGAGTTATACCAGTTAGCATGAGATTAAAATCGGGCTTTGCATCCTCAATTTGAAGTGCAAAATTTTTCAGATTAAGTTTATTGTTAATAATAATCTTGCAATCTCATTTTTATACCACCTGAAAATAATCTTTCTGGAATCACTGAACCTAAAAGCCACCTGACATTTACACTTTCTTTGTTGTGACAGTATTGCTTTGGCCATGTATTGACAAAGTGAAACCATAAACGTCTGGGATCTCAGTAATGTGGGGGGCAAGCAAAGTCAGACAAGTTGTCTCTGCCACATGCTAACATGTGACGATTGTGGCATTCTTATCTGCTCATATTCCACTAAGTTTAGGCTGTCGTGGTGAGAAAGCATAAGATGAAGAGCATGCAAATATCTTTATTATACTATTAATAAAACAAGAGGAGGTCTCCCCTTATTAAATACAAAAGCAATGAAGTTCACTTCAAGGTTGATTAACCAAATACTCTGTCTTATTTCAAAGTTCACTCACAGAATAATCTGGTTTACTACCCTATGTTGGAAATGATACACAGTTGCAGCTGTGAAGTTTCTCATTCAAAATAACAGCATCCCTGGATAGCTACTCTCAACTCAGTTTTGAAATTGGTCAAGGTCAAATACCTTAACTGGTTAAAAAACAAAACAACACACTGTGGAGAATGATTGACAGTCAGCTTTGCAATTCTAAGCTCCAACTAATGCATAGGCCATGATACTGCAAGTCTTTGTGCATTGCACAGCATGGAGCTCAAGCTAGTAATGCTGCAATATGAGCGTGAGTGCAGGCTACATGTGAGCACAAGTAACTGGGGTCAGTGCTCCATGGTGAGCAGAAGTCTCCAGACAGAGCCTTACACACATAGTCCCCTACTCTCCAGTATTCAGAATAAAGAGAGAGTGGGTTGGGTGCAGAGAAATCTTGTCTGAGCTTCTACTGTAGTACCCACCAAATTAATGAGTTCCATAAACTATACAATCTCTTTCACCAATACAGGAGTATATTGGAGAATGAGAAGGAAGCATGCTGGATCAGGTTTGTGATCATGATTTTTAACCTTGTGCTTATAGAGGCAATACTCCACAATTAATAATTGTGTTTTCAGACCAAATGTGTTAGTTTCAAAAGAAGTTAAAAAGCATGTCTTCTGGGGCCAGATTCTGATTTTACTTACATCATGGTCAATCCAGATTGTAAAGCATTGTCCATAATGGAGTTACACATTTAGGCCCTGTAACTGAGATTAGAATGCTTCTGAACCCATGTTTCTACTAATACAAAATTTTTAATAAAGCTCAGAAGCCCAACTTGAACTTTAAAATCAGAGCAACTTGAACTCCTTACATTTTTGTGAAGACTGGAGGGCATCCCATTCACAAATTAACAGCTCACCATTTTATAGATATACATCATTTCTATTTTCCACATGAAAGGAATTTATTTGCAGAGTGCTAAACCTAGTATAATTTATATTAAACGCAATCTGCTGCAGACATTCGAAAATGATCTCAGCTTGATTTAGTTATTCATGGATTAATAAAAAGGCTGGCAAATTATATATTATTTAAATAAATCCTCATACTAACATGCAGGTACAGCATTTAAAGAAGAAAAAAAAAAGCCTCAGATACACATAAAGAGTAAAATGCCTCATATTTCTGGCTGGGCTTTAATTTGCTTTCAACAAAATACTTCCCTCATTACTGGCTCTAAAGGAACATATTTGTATTGCTCTATGTTTCCGCCACTTTCATTTCAGTTTTCATGACAATTTCATGCAGCTAGTAAATTCACATTAAGGAAACCTTTGAAGTAACCTTTTTTATCATTAAGTTACTGGTAGGTTTATTGACTTAAATTAGGCTTTTCTCAATGAACCTTGAAAAATAATTTTATTAGAATGTGAACTATATAATTAAACTGCATGAGATTCAAGTAGCTTATATAACGGACTTTTCATTAAACTTTTTATCATCTGTCACTAAGGTACAATTAAAGCAAAAATTAATCTGAATTAGACACTAATTCCTAAAAAAGGATTTAGCATTACACATAACATACACAGAATAATCTGGCTATTGGGACTCTAAAAATCTAAATTTCAAAGCTATTTGTTTTATCTTACGTTTTCTTCGTAAATGAATGGTTGCTGAGATTTTTAGTGCTTGGCCTTCTGTTTTCCCTGCAATTCCTTACATTTATATTGTTTGTAGTGCATTCTTGAAAACTTTCCATGATGGGTGCAATAGAGACACAGAATTATGTAGTATATTTGGTACTCAAGGCTCAAAAAACTTGTTGTGTTTGCATAAAAAAATCTAAAAATAAAAATCAAAAGATCTATAGTTACTCTTCAATCTATTATTTATTTTTTATTTTATAAGGAACAATTTTCATTAAAATATTGCTCCTGCACTGAAACACTAATTTACACTTAGGGCTCTGGTACTGGCAGAAAATATTTCAGATACTACCATTTTTAAAGCTCATCCAAATGCAAAAAACTTATGGCTTGTTAAATTAAGAATTCAAATGCGATTTCCATGGCTACCAATGAAATTTAATAGATCACAGTTTACACTGTTTGAATTTGTTCCTTAGTATTTAATATATTAGGGGGCATTTTTAAACAGTTGTAAATTTGCATAATCTTGCTGTTCCAATTCTGTCAATTAAAAAAAAAAAAAAGATGATCTGTGCCAGAATTTCTTTTCATACAAAGGCATGAACTAAAATAGATTTTGATATAAAGTGTAACAGAGTTCCATACAACACTTTATATATATGATCACTCCTTTTCTTGATTTAAATAATATGTATAATTGAGTCTAACAACTTCTGAAATTAATTAGTGGAGTAAAACAGTCCAATTTCTTATTTTACAAAATGCGTGCCACTCACTGAGGAGACAATTAGAAAACAATCCTTAATCTTATTAATGACCACAGTGAACAATGGAGCAAAACTTATTCCTATGTAACACATTTGTAATCCATTGTAGATATAACATACATTTAACTAATTTTTCCTGTGTGTATTAGTTTGGTTATGTTTCAGAGTAGCAACCGTGTTAGTCTGTATTCGCAAAAAGAAAAGGAGTACTTGTGGCACCTTAGAGACAAATAAATAACAAATTAATTTGTTAGTCTCTAAGGTGCCACAAGTACTCCTCTAGTTTGGTTATATCACTCTCATTGCACTCATGCATGCATTATTTATCCAATTAAAATGGGATACATTTGGAACAAAACAGGCGCTGAAAAACATGCTCTCCTTTCACTGAACATTGCTATGGAAGGATACATAGTGCAATCTGAATACATGGCAATTATCAAATATTTTAACACATTATTAAGGGGAAGCATTGTACATGGCAATAATTACAAGGGGTTACACTTGAATACACATGCTTTTGATGGAAAACATTATCAGTGTACAGATAGTCAAGGGTCCAGATTCTGGAGCTCTTATTCTTGTTGAGGAGTTCTTCCTCTGTAAAGAACACCATTAATTTCAAAAAGAAAAGGGGTACTTGTGGCACCTTAGAAACTAACCAATTTATTTGAGCATAAGCTTTCGTGAGCTATAGCTCACTGCATCCGATGAAGTGAGCTGTAGCTCACAAAAGCTTATGCTCAAATAAACTGGTTAGTCTCTAAGGTGCCACATGTCCTCCTTTTCTTTTCGCGAATACAGACTAACACGGCTGCTACTCTGAAACCGGTCATTAATTTCAGTGATTCACCATTAATTACTCCAGATTGAGTAAACTGGCCCCTCAACATGAGTAAGGATGACAGAATCTGGCCCTAGGGTTTGATCATTCAGTACAGTGCGCTCTTTTGGTGGGAATGCATACTTGTATGCCTCAGCTGTGTATGAAATTGTCACAATTGCTTGAAATTTTGTACATATAAATAAGCAGTTCAATGTGTTTCCTTAGAAATTAAGCCTAAACATGACCCCAGTCATGCACCCTGTAGCATATGAACAGAGTTCTGTGCCCATACTGAGCCCCATTGATTCAATGCTTCATGTGCACACAGGAGTCTGGCTGCACACTATATGTTGCAGGGTCAGAGCCTACAGCTTTTGAAATGGTGATGACATTCAATGGAAAAATAACGAAAAAACCTAGGCCCTAAAAATACTGTGGTCAGGATAATTTCTGCTCTGCTGCTTTGCTTTTGAAATCCAACCTATAATATAAACTAAAGCTATCTATGATTTAGGGCCAATATGTCTTAACGTGCAATTAGAATAAATCCTATTAATAGCACTTTTATAAAAGCACTTAGCTTGTTAAAACATATAAAACGTTTGGCTCCCCTGGGCCACATTTTGATGGAAGTACATGTAGAGATGAGAAAATGCTGCTCACTTTAACAAGGTCAAAACCCAGTTCAAAATGAACCATATCCATATTTTATTTTTTCCAGTGACTACTGTGTTTCTCAAAAAGAAAAGGAGTACTTGTGGCACCTTAGTGAAATTTGTTAGTCTCTAAGGTGCCACAAGTACTCCTTTTCTTTTTGCAAATTCAGACTAACATGGCTGCTACTCTGAAATCTGTTATTGTGTTTCTGTAGTTCAAACCAATGAAAATGTACAGAACTGTAAATGGCTACATGTTCATTGTTGAATACGGCAATATTATGCAACAGTCTTCATTCTGTAACAGAATCTTCCACCATTGTTATTGGTTGTAAATCCTTCTCATGTACTAAGGCTCAATTGTAACTTACTATTTGAGATAACCGTTTTCTTCTGAACTAAATTAAATTCCATATACATTTATATAAATAATTTCTCAAGTGCTCACCAAAAAAATGTGTCTGAGCCTTGTACATTAACAAAACATCCAAGTACATTACTCATACACCAGGGTGGGCCACTCCATGTCAAGTGAGGATTTCTCAGAATGTTTAAGGGTATTCATTACTTCCTTAAACACTTCAGGGCCAGATTCTGCTACATTCAGTCACACTGGGTGATATTCACTCTTGTGCAGAGGACCAGCATGAGGCCAATGCACCATTTAAACTCTATTTTGAGAGTGTAAGTAGTATTTAAGAGGTGCATAACCTTTATGCTGGTCCTCTGCAAAGGTGTGAACTTCACTCGCTGATTAGTATCTTACTGCACATGCAGTCCCTTTGAAATTAATTTCACTGTGACCATTCTATGATTCCATGATTCTACTACTCAAAAAGAGTACGGGTAGCAGAATCTGGCCCCAAGTGAACCTTTGATGATCCATCAGTGGTAACACCCCTGCTAATCCCTCTTCTAGAGCAACAAAAATGAAGATAGGTCAGAGCCACAAGGACTGGGACTTGAACTTGGAAGATGATAGACATCCTCATGAGATGGAATCAGACACACTCAATAGATAACAGTTCAGTCAGTGAGCCAGGACCTCTCAATCTAAAGTCTAAAGCAGATCTAACTTACTTGCAGAGTACATCATAAACCCATTTCTTGGACTATGTATATTCTGCTGAATGAAAAATACAAAGGAGGCCTGATAATTTGCTTAGTTTGTTTCCTTTTTGATCTCTTTGTGTGTATCACTCCACTTTTCCATTTGGAAATATATTTGTTACCAAGGAAACAATGATATTATATGGGTGGAACTTATGTTTGCAAGTGAAATACAGTCAATTTATATGCTGCTTTGAAATATATGACATGATGATCATGATAGATAGACAGATAGACGAACTGTGATGATTTTATTAATTACTTATGCAATACACAGACAAACTAAAAACAGGGGGAGGAGGTCAGCTTTTGGAGGGGGTAATGAAACAGTGAGCCCTTCACCTTTAGATCACAAATTTAAATCTCAGTCAAGACAGCAGCTGAAAGTTACCAACATCTAATGGCTGCTTATAATGTAGTTGCCTACGTGAATTGATTTGGTCATTTTAGGACAGTCCTCAAAGGACACATTTACATTAAGAAAACAAGCACCTCAATTAACCCTATATGCCATCACTGGTAGTGATTGCAGCTGAGGCACCAAGACCTGGATGGGCAGGAAACTGAAAGCGATTTCTGTAGAACATATCTGAGGCACAGCGATAGGGCAACATTGGGAAAACGTGCACTGCCTCAGCATATGCTTGTACTGCTGTGCCTCCTCTAGGGATGAAAATGGGATTTTGATGTTCAGGGCTCTTAATCCAGCACTTTTCATGAAATCAAATAACAATAACAAAGGACACAGACAAAATTAACTTTCTACCCTGGTAGCCTTTCAGGACAAAATATACCCCCTATTAATCTGGCTTCTTAAAATCTTGAAGGATTGTGAGCTGAAATGGAAGGAGAAGCAATCTTTTAGTAGACAACAGGATTCTGGCAGGTACCTGAGGCCATGCTGATGTGAATACTTTCAGGATCAGGACCTTAATCTGCCAAAGAAATTTTTAATATATATATATTACGTACTCTTTGCAAATGACTTCTCTTGGCATGTGTGTTGTGTGGAACTTTAAGAAGTTTCAAGACTGTGGGAGGTTACTGTGCTTCCAAGACCAGAACACAGCATTCAAAAATGACTCTTGGCAATTGCAGCTACATTTGATTGAAGACTAAATTTAAGAATAATGTTGACCTGAAAGTAGCTTGTAAACAAGGGACTCCTTACTACTTACTTCATTTGTTTTGGATTATTGCAATTCTGATCCAATTAAAATAATTCTGAATCAATTAAAAACACAATTACACTGGACTTTAGTGAAGTATTTAAATTTACTAAGGAATAAGCTAGAGAGACAAGGTGGGTGAGGTAATATCTTTAATTGGACCAACTTCTGTTGGCGAGAGAGACAAGCTTTCGAGCTTACAAAGAACTCGTCTTCAGATCACTGAAGGAGTACTTTTGCAATTTACATCTTTTGGTGAGTCCTGATTCCACACATTTGTTAAAAGTACTATGGAAAGACTGAAACTATAGAAACTGAGAACAGATTACCAACATTCAGAAAGGAAAAGATAAACTCACCTGTAAAAAAATCACCATATGTACTGCTTTTATTCATTCACATTTCCACCATGAACCAGCATGAATCTATTTTGCCCTTTTAAAGCACAGATTGTCCATTATTTTACATGGATTTAAAACAATTGCTGTGAACATGTGAACTCATGCTGGTTTGTGATAACAGCATTGTACTGTTATATTGCCTGATAACAGCAATTAACTTTCACCACCACTGTGGTCACATCTTAATGTTTTGTGGGACAGTCATTCCATCTGCTATTATCTTTACAACATTAATGAGCAAGTAATGATGAAATCAATTTGACACTCCATCAGAATTTATTGCAATAAGAAAATATAATCAACAATGACTGGTTTGCTTCATGATTATATTGTGCATCTTTAATTAAGAGTTCTGACATCCAGTAAATTTAACAGAAATATTAGGTATGCAATGTCCCTATAATACCTAATGTCAGCAGATGTAGATATCTGTATGGCTTTAAAAACAATATGCCTCCTGCTTCATAATAATCGGTGGCTACTGTTAAAGCATTGTCTTCTTCAAGCACTTAGTTTGCACATTTGAGGATAAACAAACATGATTTTGAAAATAAAAATTTGCAACCAACACTGTGTTCCAAAAGAAAAAGAAACAGCAGTATTTGTTATCCCTCATGTGCTTGGTTATGATCATTACCAAATCTGACTTTGTCCTTGGTACGTTCTCCTTTCATGCATGCTGTGCTCCGTTCATGCACTACATTCATTACTGTCTACACTTGGTACAATTTAGCTGTGGTTCTATTAAGAATATCATAGACTGCTCTAAATTACAGGCAATATGATAGTAATTATGAAAATAAGCACAGTTTAATAACTAGGTTAAAAATCCACAAAGCCTCAATCCTAAACGCCTAAATACTGGTAGGTTAAAATGTTGGATAATTACAAATACTCTAGATGTTACTGTTTCATCACTTGTCTGTTAAAAACAAAACCTAGACTGTTAAGCTTACAATGATCCACTTGAAAGGTTGTGCACTGTGTAAAAAAGGTACTTTATGATTTTACCAGCAAGGTCTATCTTTATATTTTAATTAAACTTTCCTACTACCATGCATGACTAAATGGGCCATGCTAGCTCTTGATGTAATTTCTGATATAAAAATTGATTATTTTTGTGGTAAAAAGTGAAATGATGCTTTACTCCCTTAACTTTTATATATCCTTGACTCATTCCTTATAGTTCAGAAAAAGAAAGCAAGCATTAAGAAATTTGCAGATGGATAATGTGTTGCGCTATTAAAAAATAATAAACAAATACAAGAAACAAATTCCAATCCACAAAGTCTGCAAACCATTGTGTATACATTCTTCAAATCCAATATGCACCTTAATGGATGAAGCAACCTAAAAATATGCCACGCTGACAAATAAAAGGATGCTTATTTAACAAATTCACAGAGCAAAGAGCACCTGATTTAATGCAAAAGTCACTTATCCAGCAACAATACCTGAAAGCAAGTATAGCATTGGAAATGATTAATGCTAACTTTGCTCAGTTATTTGTCATTTAACATAGGAAGGCTATAAATCTATGTTGAATGAACCCACTCAAAGGAAAGAAATATACAGAGATATTTATTAGAGTATTAGGGATGTAACAAATAAGGTATTAACAACTGCAAAGTCTAATTCCGAACAAGTAGGATTTATTTAATTATTAAGGGCCTTCCATGAAAATCCAGCTCCCACAGTGTTACAAATTCTCAGAATGGCAACCAAAACCAACAACAGGGCCACATGCAGAGGAAGACTGAACCTTTAAATAATTAACACTACTCACTTACCCTACACATATGAAAAATTCTTTATCGATAAAGCGTAGCAATGCTGGAGGCAAGACAATGTTATTTTGGTCAGAGTCATTGCTATGTATGATATTGCCCTCATTAACACATGCAAATATAGCACCACAGCCAATTAGAATGAAGGATAACATGAATGGACAAGCTTTCTCTTCAACACATTGTTGAATTTTCTTTACAATCAAGTTACACTGAGTTAAATTCCTTTATTTAGACACTTCTTATTTATATTCCTTTTCAACTAACAAATGCAGTGACACAATCAGTATAATGAGATATGGGTAGTCAGTTTACATGTCAGCTTATATGTATACCTGCATTCAGTTTGGTCTAAGGAACAATAAATCTTCATCTTCCCCATCAAGAGATATTTTATATGTGAATCAACTTTGATATAGAGCAATCAGCATGTTCTTAACTTTCTTAGTCTAATGCTGCATACATTCTCATCATGGAGACTAAAGCATTGCCAGAGTTTGCAGACCCAAATTTAATAGACTTGCCTTAATGCCAGCTAAGCCAATGTAATTTCCAACAGCCAAGTTTTGTGTAGTTTCACATGTAAGACTTCTTGTCCCCCCTGTTTGAGTGAACCACATAGAAGAGATTAAAGAAAAGGAGTACTTGTGGCACCTTAGAAACTAACAAAGTTTTTCCACTGAATGCATCCGATGAAGTGAGCTGTAGCTCACGAAAGCTTATGCTCAAATAAGTTGGTTAGTCTCTAAGGTGCCACAAGTACTCCTTTTCTTTTTGCGAATACAGACTAACACGGCTGCTACTCTGAAACCTGTCATAGAAGAGATTAGTCACTTTTTCTCATTGGCAAGAAATCTCATATATGCAGCTGCACAGAACAGCCAAAGAGATGGGGAGATGCTTTAAGAAACTATGGGGAGGCAAAAAAGACCACAGTTTGAAGGAGAGAAGGTCCAGTGGTGAAAATGTCTTCCTCTCCCTCAGAAATGTGAACTGGCAACACCTCTGCTCCTCCCCTCAAAAACTAATGTTAGTGACCCCTTCCTTGTTGGGACTTGCTGCTTCCCATCACATTATTCCGAAATGTGCAATGTTTGGGAGAACAAGGAAAGTTCATGTAGTCTTCAGTCCTCCCTTTTAGGCCTGGGAGAGGTGCTGTTAGGACCTTCACTCCATTTTGCTCCCCACTTTTCCCAAAGCAAGAGGAGCAGCACCAATGGAAGGAAGAGGAGGCGCTCTGGAGAGAGGCAGAATTGAAGGTAGAGTGGATAGGAGTGGGAGGTAGTAATGAAGACAGCAAAGGGTGGAGTACCTCTTCAGGAAGAGGTATCAGGAAGACGGTGTGTGGATGTTGAGCAGGAGGAGCCTCCAAATGTCTGCTTGTAGCAACAGGCCTGCCTCCAAGATGGCTGGGAGAGGGGAGAGAAGATTCAGCCATTCTCAGGTTAATAGGGAACAAAGGACACTATATACAAGGTAGGTGGAGGGCTGAGCCCTGCCTTTTATAGACAGGGCCCTTGTAAGGCCCTTCTCTCAGTTGGCAGGAGTTTCTCAAGCCCATATTTGGGATCTCCCAGCACAGCAACCACTGTCCAGGAGCAAAGCTTCCTCAAAGCCCAGCCTATAAAAATCAGCTGGCTCAGTGCAGGAACCACCTGGGATTGTCCTGCAGGAGTGAAGAAAGACAGGGATCCTTCCTGTGAAGATGATGGTGCCCCTTTCAGACTGGAGGTGTGAGGGCAACATCTCTCCTTGCCAATCCCCTGAAGAAGATAGGCACAGCTGGTCAGAGGGCTGGGGCACTTTGAGGTTAATTGTGGGGGGTGTATTCTGGGGACAAGAGCATTAAGAGGTAGTTTTGGGGCCAGAAGTTCCAGACAGCAGCTCCAGAAAAGGGGATTGGATCCTGAGATCCCCTACCTGCTGTGGCAAAAGAGAGAGAGCTTCTGAACAGCTGTTTCCCCCAGGCCTGCTGGAATGGGCAGCGTAGGGAAGGGCAGCTAATCCTTTCTCTTTCCCCACCATTTCCTTGTGTTGCCATGTTCTCTCTTCAGCTGTGCATGAGATCACTTCCCTTATGCAGAAGAGTGTGATGATGAAGGGAAATGTGACTGGGTTATGCAAAATATGTGACAGGTCTGAATTTTGTGTATGTGTTCCTCTCCCTTGTCTTTTGTGCACTAGCATTTTAACATGTGTTCACTAATGCGTTAGGGAACACATGTTAAAAAAGCCCAGCTTTTACCTTAGTGAAGACATGGGTTTAAAGTCTGCATTGGTGGCTGGCCACTGACAGCCTGAACAGGCTAAATTTCTAATGTGCATGAGACCTTAGAGTAAAGATGTAAGTAACTTTGCAAACAACTGAGTCTCTCTTGTCATGGAGGTTCCTGACAACCTACTCTGGACGGGGCGGGTGCTACTCTTATATTGTCCAGTGAAATCATAGGATTTTTCCTCCCAGCAGACACTAACACCTGAAACACTGACTGCTACTGTAACATTAGTCCTGGTATATTGTTCTCTGGATCATACACAGATGCTTTTGGGAACAATGCTCCACAGAAGTCGATAAGAGTGTGTATCAGTAGGAGGGTTACCTATAGAAAATTTTATATTTCAATGCAATTTAAAAAAAAATCAAAGCAACATTTTGCTTTTGCTTTTAATCTCAAAGGCATTCTGCATGCATTAAACTACCCTAGCAGTAGCCATGTGAGGTAAAGTAAGTTCTGTAGATCCAGCAGTAGATTGGCTCTTAAAACAAAGCAAGGATTGGACGGTTTGTGATTTTTATAACCTAGAGAATTCTGACACATACAGGGCAGCAGTAATTCCTGGACCACTGCATGTGAGTGAGGAAAAATACCCCCCAGACCCAATGGATACAGAGTGCATTGGACATTTCCCCTGTGGAAACCCAGCTCCACTGGACATTGAGGGCAACAGGAAAGGGACATGGTCCAGCCCCAATCAGTCCCATTTTGGGAAGTGTTATCAGAACACATCTTGTGCTGCCAATTTAGCAGGACCAGGGGACTGAGCCTGGTCACTGCTTAGGGAGGGATAAGATTCTTATGACTTCCTCACCTTTGCCCATCAACACAGGAATAGAAACAATCCTGTTTGGAGACACCCACTGGTTTTCATTCCACTAAGCAATGTCCAAAGATTGGGCCAAAATCTGCTCTCATTAGACTCTAGTGTATATTTGGATTATTTCCGGAATATTGCCTATGAAATAAATGAAGGATAATTATCACAGAAAATAGGTACAGAAGTGTTACAGAGATAGGGAAGAAACTTGTAAAAAGCTTTATATCATATTATTAAGATTAAATCTTTTATTCGCAAGACAACAATTTTGAACAGTACTTGAAATCCTGCTGTGTTTTGATGTAATGGTTAAGAACTGCTAATAAGTTAAAGAGCTCTTCTTAATTATAACTTCACTCAACCCATTAATACTGAATGTTTTCATTCAGATAATTTTACTGCTCTCTTTGGTTACATAATTAATATACATACATTAAGACACAACCTTTTTTAACACTGGAAATACATTTTGCTGGAATGAGACAGTCCAAAAATATAATTTTGTATGTGTAAAAATCGTTTCTAGAAGTTGGGATTGCTACTTATCAAGGCCATGGCTATTCAGTCACTCTCCTTCTTGATATCTCTTGGGACAACTCTCCTTTAACATTTCAAGTCATTGTATTGAGCTCATAAAAGCCATATATGTATCTGCAGCGTACCAAAGAAAGCACTGAAGATAAAACAAAGCCAGTCACGTGAAAGGAAGTAACAGATAGGGAAAAAAGAATCCCCACTTATTCCTTCGCAAAGTGTTATAAAGAAGCTGTGAAGGAATATCAGTGCAAAGAGTTTCTGCACAAAATCAAAAGGTCATAACTGTTAGCAACTCATGTAAAGGAGAAAAAATAGCCTTGTGTTTCTTTTTAGTTTTTTTAAAATGATGAATAAAGAAGGCATAAAAGTTGTTTGTTTTTATTTTGTTTTCCTGCTAGATTTTCACACTGGAAAAGGACATCCTATCTAGTGTAGAGAAGGAACATGGGAATTGCCATTCGGGACCCGAGCCAGATTCCCCCTAGTCCCAGTATCCTGACTCCCAAGAGTGGCTGGTACCAGATGCTTCAGTGGGAGATGTAAAAGCCCTGCAGGAGGGAGATGTGTTATAGTCAGCCCTTCATATTCATTCTTATCCCGGTCTTCAAGAATATGTCTACACAGCTAAAAAGAATCTGGTGGCAGCAAGTTAGGCTCAAACCCTCATGACAGGGCTAAAAATAACAGAATAGTCACTCTCACTTAAGCTAGAACCCAGGCTCTGAGACCCACTAAGTGAGGAGGGTCTCAGAGCCTGGGCTCCAGCCCAAGCCTGAATATCTACACTGGAAACTGACCACAAGTTGTGATGAATACATAGCTCCATCTCAGTAACTCAGTTAGGTACTAGGCACACTCCTGTTTAACCAGTGGTGCAAGTAAAATCCATATCCTACCGGTACAGGCGGGGAGAGGGAGGAACCAGCTAAGGGGGACAAGTGACCTCCCCATGTGACCCTCCATGTGAGTTCTCGCTGCCCCGCCACCAGCCCGGGGCCCCCACGTTGTCCCCATCCCCTCGCCATGATCCATCTCATGTTACCGGGGGGGCTCTGTCCTTCTCCTGCTGCGCCAGAGACAGGGCGGGGGCGGGGAGGGAGTACAGCCGCAGGAGGAGTTGCTGGCATTCTGCTCCTTTCCTCGCTGCTGCCCCTCCCATCCAAAGGAGCAGAACTCCCAGCCCTGCCCCGCAGCCCTCTCCTCCAGCAGGGCTCCTGCTGTGTCTTTCCGGTACGCCATACCGGCTATAAATAGCTTGCTGGTATGACAGTGTACCAGCCTACTTGCACTGATGTACTTAACCTACTGTGGGTACACCCGATGAAGTGGGTATTCACGCACGAAAGCTTATGCTCCAATACGTCTGTTAGTCTATAAGGTGCCACAGGACCCTTTGCCGCTTTTACAGATCCAGACTAACACGGCTACCCCTCTGATACTTGTGGTTTGAATGTGCTGCAAAGAAGGCAAAAAGCTCCTTGGTCCTCCACCAACTGGCCCATGGGAGAAACAATTCCTTCCGGACACAATAAACAGGTGATTGGCTAGACACACGGCATCTGTCAGGCTGGGTTCCCATTCCTAGTTCAGGTGGGTAGGGTGGGCTGCTGGAATGGAACTGAAAGAGGATCCACATACCCCCCACTCCAGGTTAAATCCTGGGAGCTGGGGAACACTGGTCAATCAGGCACCCATCTCACCCAGCTGGTCAATGGGTGCCAGAGACTCCCAGGGACAGGAGCTACCTATTGTCCCTTGGCGAGTGTCTCCCTCCTTCATTGCACGGACTCTCCCCCTTTAGCCACCAGCCCCGTCAAGCCCATTGATATGGATGGGGAGCATTTGTTAGAGCTGGTTGGGATTTTTTGTTGTCAGAAAAGGCCAATTCATCCAAACCTAAACTGACTGCAGGAAAGGATCGAATGTGACCAATGTCCCATTTTGAAAACATTTTGAAATTTAAAAACTGTTTTGAAATTGTCAAAATGTCCCATTTCAATGTTTTATAAATGAAAAAGTTGGCTGAAATCAAAATATACCAAAATTATCAAAACAAACTGTTAAGATTGATATTACCTATTTTTTCCCACCAGTTTGTGAAAACTTTCAAGATTTCAACTTTTCATCTGAATTCGGGATAATAAAACCTTTCAAAGTCTTGAAAATTCTTGCAGGATGGGGGAAAAAAACATTTCCCCCCCAGCTCTAATCTTTGCTAATGATCCATTATCTCTGTCCTTTCAATTAGAGTTTGAGAGCTCAGAATAAACATTTCCTGACACACCCAAGAAGTCCTAAAGCAAAACCAGAGTTGTAATCCATGCTGTTTTTTAAGTTTTAAAAAGAGAGGAGGGCAAAAAAAGCAAAACGAAATACAAATCTTTCAGGTCTCCTCTTTATATAATTATGAAGATGCTTCAAAGTGCACAAACTAATTTTTTTAAAGAATTACAAATCCTTTGCAGATCAACTTTAACCATCTTCCCAACAGGGCATCAGAAGCAGCAGCTACACTGATATTCTGATGGGATATAAAAATAAGAATCGCACTTCAAGAGACTGCCATTTCCACATTAAGTCTTCCTTATTTCTTCAGTACATAAAGGGTACTGAGCTCTTGTGGGTCTCGAATTTAATTACCAAAATTTAGACAAAAATCTAAGTTAAACATAATATCGTACTCTGCACTAGTGTGAACTGTTCTCTTATCATCTTGCTTTGCAAAGGCAGTTGGTAGTAAAAACGTCACATGTAGAAATTCTAATATCCAAAGAATGCCCTAAAATATCCCTATTACATTTCCTAAACCAAATATAAATGTTAAAGCAAAACTCCTTAGTACACTCTACAGATATTAACTTGATTGGATCTCAAGAATATCTACTACTAGAAAGGTCAGGCTTATTCAATGTCCAGGCTAAGAAAAGATAAACAGAACCAGAAAAACCAAGGTACTTTCATTAAGCAGCAGGAGCAAAAGCAAAGATGAGCAAAGACAAGCTGCAAAAATTCACTCTCTTTGGCGTGTTGCTTGCTCCACTTTCTGCAGACACACAAAGCCATGGTTGTGTCTCCTTGTGGTCATTAAAGATTCCACAGTAAAGTAGGAGTGTTAGCCCCAATGCCCTGCAACATTCCATTCAGGGTTATTACCTTCTGCTGACCACTCTTCTTCCTATTTTTTGTCCTAAACTGGTGTATGTGGTGGTGTTGTGCACTGTTAAACAGTCACCATGTTTTACAACTAAGGCAAGTGCAGTTCAGTGGGGAGCAAAAACATCCTATAGCTTTATTATGTATATGTGTGTTTGTGTATACGCACACATATACACACACTATCATCAGTAAGGCTAAAAAGTGCTGCAGAAATCTTATGGATAAGAGGCAAACACATGTAAGATAATTATAGCAGAAATAATATCTGTTTTCAGGGTTTTATAAGGAGCTGAAAGTAAAATATAGAAAGTGTGTTACTGTTACTTATTGTGGCAAAAAGTGGTTTGTTTTTTTTTATGGGAACATCCACTGGATCTTTTTGGTGAGGCCTTAATACAGTAATCTTTTCCCTCTTAAAATTGTATATACATCATTCGCTTCTGCTTGAATGTCTTTGTTTACAGAGCATTAAAACTGTCTGATTGATACAACTGGAACTGTTATAGGTGGAGTGGTTTAGGGAAGATTATCATTGACAGCTGTGATGGACTACTTTCTTACACGATAAACAACTAAATCTTAAGGTACAGAGCTGCAAATGTTAACCGTATTATTGCACATAAAGTTTTCTTTACTCTTACACTACAGAGCTCGCATTAGCAAATTACCATTGATGCTAAGACTACCATTTTGACATTAAAATCCATTATCGATATAAAATCCATTGTCCACATACCCTTTAAAAACATTTGCTTCTCCATAAAAATACAACACAATGGGCCACGTTGGCAAACATCATAAAGACAAGATATTAGGTAGCTCTTTGAAAGGGTTTTTTTACTCTTTTCCTTTTAAAAAAATGTTAACTTTATAGAGAAAGAGGGTTTGTTGTAAAAAGGTTAATTGACTATTCCCTGGGAAAAACATGCCTTGAAATACCTGCAGCTAGAAATAAAAAAAAAAGTGGGCACACACAAAAAGAAATATGCAATACAGACTGTAAAAGCCATATAGAAATTAATGGGGAGGGAGTATCCTCCCCTTAGTGCTTCGTTTTCCAATAAAGGACAGAGCTGAGATTTTCATAGGTGACTAGGCAATGTAGCCATACAACTCCCATTGAAATCAACAGAAGTTGTGTGGCTAAATCCTCTACTCAGCTTTGAAAATCTCAACCCACCATTTTGGCCTCCTCTAAAATCATTTCCATTTCAAATTTTGCATGTGTAGCCTGTGCAGGCAGGCAATTGTTTTGCCAAAATGCAAGCGGCATCAGCCTTCCTGTGTTTGAGATATGGGCCTCAGGTATTGCTCATGTTGTGACAATTGTTATAATCGGGGGGAGGGGGGGGAAGGGGGAGGAGTTGTTTTTGTCTTGTTTTTACAATTTCATATACATAAAGAAACATCAAGAACAATAAACCCTCACCACCTTCTACTTGAAACTGAAATGAGGCTTATTAAAGAAACTTTCTGAGATCTTGCGTGCAGACACAATCTAATGCTTTTCCTCATAAAAACTGACTTCAAAACTGTGGTAATCATTCTGACAAAATCTGAAGAAATCACACTTCATTACTAACCTTCACCACTTGTCCCACACGCTTCCACCTCCTCCTGACCACTTCCAAACCAGCAGCCCAAATTCCTAACTCACTTACATACCCTTCTGACACATTTTCCTCCCATTCCCCATCCAAAGGGGACATGCAGCATAGGAACCTCACTCCCCTACATATATTGGCGCAGCAGCAGTAACTCTACATTTAAGGTTAAGGCTTAATTTCTCTGATTTTGGCCTGCTCTTTCAGTAAAATTATTTTCATCTTCAAATTTGGCATGCGTAAACTCTGACTGGCAAGAAATTAACCAACGTTATTCAGACAAAGCATTTTTATAGATGTGACACATGGAAAAAACTATTTTACTACGGCTTTTTGGCCAAGTCCTTCCTCTAAAATATCTTTTTCTGGAGACTTCCAATTAAGTTTATCAGAAAGATCTTGGCAACATTTTGAAGTAAAGCGGAAAGATAGCTGGGAAAAGTGTTTATGCATTTGAGTACAATTTGCTGAGATATGGACCAATTATTGATTTTGGTAAAGTTAAAACACAGACCAAACTTCAATAGCCAAACCAAACTTTTTATTTTATTTTTAAATAAGTTTTCAATTTCCAAGTGAACTTAGTATGATGATGGCATACAATTACTTTTTCACTTCTGATTGAAAGATGAATCATTTCAGGTTCTCCAGGTATGTATATTGTTCCACAGAATCATAAAAATGTAGGGTTGGAAGGGACCTCAAGAGATCATCTAGTCAACCCCTCTTTCAGTCAGGGTAATGTACACCTAGATCATCACTGAAAGATGTTTTTCTTAAAAACTCCCAATGACAGTAATTCCACAACCTCCCTTGTTAACTTATTCCAGTACTTAACTATCTTTATAGGTAGAAAGTGTTTCGTAATATATAACCTAATTCTCCTTTTCTGTAAGTTCAGCCAATTATTTGTCCTACCTTCAATGGACATGAAGAAAAACTGATCACTATCCTTTTAATAACAGCCCCTAACATATTTGAAGACTATCAGGTCTCCCTCAATCTCAAGACTACACATACTCACTTTTTTAACCTTTCCTCATAGATCAGGTTTTCTAAATGTTTTATCATTTTTGTTGCTCTCCTCTGGACTCTCTCCAAATTGTCCATATCTTTCTTAAACTGGACACAATACTCTGGCTAAGGCATCATCAGTGCCAAGTAGAGTGGAACAATTATCTCCAATGTTTTTTTAAATGACACTCCTGTTAATACACCAGAATGATATTTGCCTGTTTGCAATTGCATCACATTATTCGTTCTCATTCAATCTGTGATCCACTATAAACCCAGATCCATTTCTGCAGTACTAGCCAGTTATTCCCCATTTTGTAGTTGTACATTTGTGGATTTTTTCTTCCTAAGTATAGTGTTTTGCTCTTGTCTTTATTAAATTCCATTTTGTTGATTTCAAACCAATTCTCCAGTTTGTCAAGGTATTTTGAATTTTAATTCTGTTCTCCAAAGTACTTGAAATCCCTCCCAGCTTGGTATGACATGCAAATTTTATAAGTGGGCTCTCCACTCTATCATCTGAGTCATGAATTAAAATATTGAATAGTCAATGACCCAAGGAGGAGTACTGAAGGATCCCTCTTGATGTGTCCTAATTTGACAGCGAAACATAGATAACTATGCTTTTGACCCAGTTGTCTATCTACCTTCATACATTGTAAGGAGAGTGATCACTTTAGATAAGCTATTACCAACAGGAGAGTGGGTTTGTGGGGGAAGGGGGGTAATGGGGAGAAAACCTGGATTTGTGCTGGAAATGGCCCAACTTGATTATCATACACATTGTAAGGAGAGTGATCACTTTAGATAAGCTATTACCAGCAGGAAAGTGGAGTGGGGGAAGAGAAAACCTTTTGTAGTGGTAAACACCCATGTTTTCATGGTTTGTATGTATAAGAACATCTTCTGTATTTTCCACAGTATGCATCCGATGACGTGAGCTGTAGCTCATGAAAGCTTATGCTCAAATAAATTGGTTAGTCTCTAAGGTGCAACAAGTACTCCTTTTCTTTTTACCTTCATAGTAATTTCTTCTAGACCACAGCTCTCTGATTTGAGAATGTCATCTGGAAATGTGTCACAAATCTTACTAAAATCAAGATACATCATGTCTACTGCTTCCCCACATCCATCTAGCAGGCCAATCACCCTAGGAAAGAAACTAGGCTGGCCTGGCATAATTTGTTCTTGACAAATCCATGTTGGCTATTCCTTATAACCCTACTATCTTCTAGGTGTTTACAAATTGATTGTTTAGTAATTCTGTTCCAGTATTTTTTCAGGTATCAAAGTTCGGCTGACTGGTCTATAATTCCCCTGGTCCTCTTTGTTCTCTTCTGTCCACTCTGGGACCTCACGCATTCTCAATGAGTTTTCCAAGATAATCACTAATGGTTCTGAAATTGCTTCAGCTAGTTCCTTAATTCCTAGGATAAATTTCATCAGGCCCTCTCGATTTGAACACATCTAACTCATCTAAATATTCTTTAACCTGCTTCTCCCCTCCCCCCCCCCATTTTGACTTGTGCTCCTTTCCCCTTGCTGTTAGTATTAATTGTGTTGAGCATCTGGTCCCAATTAATTTTGTTTTTTTTTAAAGTATGTTACATCTCCAAATACTCCAGATAGGCAGCAACACATTCTACAGACTATTCTGAGAATTCCACATATTGTACCAGATATACAACCCAATTCAGCAATGAACTTCAGCACATGTTTAAGACTAGCACATGAGTAGGCTCACTGATTTCAATGGGACTACTTATGCTTAAACTTAAGCACATGAGTAACTGCTTTGATGAAGTAAAGTTTTCATCCCTAACTTCCATTAGTTTGAAAGGCATATCTAGGATAGGATGTAGACAGAAAATCCCTATGTTGTAATACTTTGTAACACTTCCAAGATTACCTCATTTCTTATAATATAATCTTTCATAGTCCACTCTCAGGATGCTGCCAGGAGAACTTTCACTGCAGTGAAACTTTTTCCTTCTTGCACACACAGTTCCAAAATGGGAGAACTACTAATAGTACTAGTAATAAGAATAACATGAAAATTGTTCTTACCAAGATTTAGTGAAGACAAATAAAATAAAATGGATGTGCATAAGTAAACACACACACACACACACACACACACACACACACAAACACACTATCTCATACTGCAAAACACACATGGTAAAGGGGGATACATTCTGTTTGAAGTGCCAATTCCATCCATTGCCACTACTGCACAGAAAATGGAAGTAGGAACTGATACAGTTTCACCAGTTAGACCAAAGGAATGGAAACCAGAAGAATCTTTGATTCTAATCCAAGCTCAGCCACTGATTTGCTCAGTGATTTTCAGGACATCAACAAACATCATAAAAATAGATTAGAAATGGTAGAAATAAGGGTTTAAACTAAATATAAATTAGTAGGTTATCTTATTTTAGGAATTGTGTATAGTTGTCTCATAACACAGCTAATTTTATTTTTCAAAAATGGCTTAGAGCAAAATGAGAGCAAAATGTGTGGTTTTATAAGGCAAACAATTTTACTTTCTGCAAATGCTGCAGGCAAGCATACTGAACACAAAAAAGGCATGGAGTTGGCACTACACTATGAATTTTAAATGTCATAGAATGTGTCAGAAACTTGAAACTAACCAAGACATCACCAGCTTGCGGTATAGTTCAGGAGCAAAATGTATGTTCATTTTGAGGGGAAAAAAAAGGTATGATTTGGTTAATGTACATACAGTAAAACCCCTTCTATGCTCTCTTTCCTAGACAGTGCAAAATGAAATAGTAATTTTTTGTAATTTGTAAATTGTGACTTGAGAAATATTTAAATCCAGTAAAAAAGAGCTTCACATTCATAGTAATCTATGAATGTGAAGTTATAGTCTAATTTATTCACAATTTTAGGTCACAGAGATATTTTTTTAAATTAAACTAGAAGAAAAAATAAGTAGTTAATAAGAAAAAAAATGTACTTCTTTTGAGTAATCTAAAAATCAATTTTAATGCTATATGCTGTTGTCTACAAAGCAGCAAAATATTCTGTTTCTAAAACTTGTAGGTCAAATTCCCCCCCTCCCTCCCCCAGATGTACACAAGCAATTGGAGCTAGGCGAAAAGTTTGCAAATTCATGTGGTTTTTGCCATATTGTTTTTTGGGGGGAAAAACTGATACAATTGAAATGTTTCTTTTAACATTAATGAAGCATTTCAATGTTTCAACTGAAAATGACTATTCCTTTTGGAATTTCTTTTTTTTTTTTTTAAGGTCAGAATTGATATTAAACATTTCCATTTAGGGTAGGAAAAAACATTTCATTCAGCTCAAAACAATGTCTTTCAACTTTTTTGATTTGCTGAAAATTTTGAAATATTTTAGTTTTGGTTCAATCTGAAACGAGTTGTTTGATTGTTTTCAAAATTGCCAGCACACCAAAACATCATTATTCATCCATCTCTGCTAACTATGCCTATAGAAGCCTGTTTGTTCTCAGAGTATCTACTTTTGTAGCTACAGCAGTACTCGCTGAGAACACAGGCAAGTGGAAAACAAAACCCAAGGTTTGCAGTTATTTTGTGATACTACCCAGCTTCAGCTGATGGTATTATGGTGTCTGGTCTATGCTGTGGAACTAGCTCACAACAACACTGGCTGAGTGGGACAGAAGGCTGGATTTGCTGCAAATTTAATTATTCACCTGACAGAGGAATGCCGTGAGAGGAAACATGATTAATCACCCATTTGCATGTACCTGTTATGTGCACAAAATTAACATAATTACAAACACATTTTTGCATCACATCTGATAGTATGAAAAATCAGGCTCTAGATCTCCTGGCTCACAACAATATTTTCATTATTTATTGTTCTTGATGCTTGTTCAGACCATATCTTCCTATGCAGATGTTTTGAAACTTTATCCCAAACTTTATCACAGCATAACTTATTAACATTAAGACTGGGTATTAGATCAATATGGTTTTCTTATGTCCTTAAAAAAAATAAATAAATAAAAGGTAAGTATTAAAAAAAGCAAAATTGTAACAACAAATGCTAAATTAAAGTCTCATGGAAACTATGATTTGTGGAACATCTCACTGCAGACAGACTCTCTTTTCCAGTAAAAATGGAAAAAGGTAAAAATGACAAAAAAACAATACAGTATGATAAGAAATAAACTGCATCAGAGGTGTGTTTCATATGATAAGTATAACAGGTAACTATTTCCTTTTATTTAGAATTCTTACTTAAATTCAGTAAACAAAAAGCTCAAGGATTAAATTTTGATTTTTTTGTGCAATATATACTCTATATCTGTATTATATATTCCTGCTGACAACATAGAAAGTGTAACCTCATTTCTCTGTGCTCAGCCTTTTAGTTGCTCTTGATATTCAACCCTTTTTTATTTGTTTGCTTTCTCATAGCAGAATTCAGTTTTTGTTGATTATGGGACTCTCTTTAGTACAAATCAGCCTCTGTGGCTGCTGATCTACAAAAGCTTTATAGGTCTCCAAAGTTAATACCAAAGTTTTTGTGGGGTTTTTATTCTGTTTTTTATTAGCTGGCTTGAATCTGCCGATCTTTCTTGGGGCCACCTATTATGGCTACCTTCACCCCTGCGGCCATAAGAAATCCTACAGGCAGTGTAACTTAGCTGTAGGGAGAGGGACAAATCCAACATATTGCTCTGAAGCATAGTTCTGTAACATAAAAAGAAAAGGAGTACTTGTGGCACCTTAGAGACTAACAAATTTACTAGAGCATAAACTTTCGTAGTCCTTTTCTTTTTACGGATACAGACTAACACGGATGCTACTCTGAGTTCTGTAACATGTTCTCACTACCCTGAGCCATTTGGCAACTCCTTGGCACATCGGGTTGCCTTACTGGTGCTTGTGGAACTCAAATTCAAGGGATCCTGCAGGAGCTACTGTTGCTGTAGGAGGAAGAGCCAGACTTCAGTTGCTGACTGGCCCTTTCCTTTGACCGTCATTGGCTTTTTGAAGAGGTCCTAGAGCAGTAGCGGCAGGAGGCACAACAGACTCAGGTGAGAGAAGAAGGGCATTAAGGATGGGGGAAAAATAATAAATCCCAACTGCCTCTCACTTCAAGGAGTTCCAGCTGATCATGGAGAGCAAAGAAAGAAATTGCCAGTTCCTTAGAAACTGTTGGTATGCTTGCCTGCCTGCTGTCCTCCAACTCCATCAGTGATCTCCTGTAGCCACTGGAAATGGGAACAGCCACCCAGGGGAGTAGCATTCCTTGTACTGCCTGTCTGCACCCATCTGTAGTCTCTGATCATATACCTAGATTGTAAGTTCTTTGGGGCAGGAACAGTCTTTTTTCTTCTGTGTTTGTCCAATGCATAGCACAATGGGGTCCATGACTAGAGCTCTTAGGTACTACAATAATAAATAAGTAATAAGTAAGGCTAAGATTTTGTCACAGATATTGTTAGTAAAAGTAACAGGTCACAGGCTTCTGTGAATTTTTTATTATTTCCATGACCTGTCCTTGATTTTTATTAAAAATATCAATGACAAAAAGGGTAGCCTGGGCAGCTGCAGAGGGGGCGGGGAGCTCCACGGTCCCCTCCACTGGCAGCTCCGAGTTGCGGGGGTCTCCCCCTGCCTCCCGCCAAGTCTGGGAGCTGTCGGGATCCCCCCCGCCACCCACAGCAGCCAGGAGTTCCAGGAGTCCTTCTTGCTACCCACCATGGCAGGGAGCAGTGGGGATCCCCCTGTTGCCTGCAGCAGCCAGGATCCCCCCTGCCACCCACAGTGGTCGGGAGTGGCAGCATCCCTCCTGCTGCCCACAGTGGCTGGGAGCAGCGGGGATTCGCCCCGCCGCCTGCAGCAGCCAGGAGCAGTGTGGGTCCTCCCTGCCACCCCTGCGGTGCGTGGTGGCCGGGAGCAGCGGCAGGGAGCTGCAGGGGTCCCCCCCGCTGCCTGAAGCTCCCTGTCTCTGCAGGTGGCAGGGGATCCTGCAGCTCCCAGCTGGCACTGGTTGAAGACATGGAGGTCTTTGGAAGTCACGGATTCCGTGATTTCCATGACCTCCGTGACTAAATCGCAGCCTTAGTAATAAGTAAAGCAAAAAGACTGGCTGAGGAGGCTTGAAAGGTAAGGACAGGGGTAGAGTCACCAGGACTGAGAGGAGGGAAAAAGGCAAAAGAAGACATAGATTAGGATGGGTGGCCAAAGAGGCTAGATGAGGAAAGAAGGTTCCTTTATAGTGTGGAGGGGATTGTGCTTACTACCAAAAGTAGTCCCGGTAAAGTCACTAAGCATTGCACTTAGTAATTTAAGTGTTTACAGGATCTGGCCCTTAGATTGTAAACTCCTTATAATAGGGATTATATCATTTGCTTTTCAAGGGTCATGCATGCTTATGGTGATATGTAATAAATTACGCCATGGCTTAAAAAGATCATAAAACAGGTTACTGGAGGTATGCAGAGGTCTTCCAGGGAGTACGCCAACTCACCTAGATATTTGCCTAGTTTTATAACAGGCTTCATAAAAAGCATTAGTGAAGTTAGTACAAACTAAAATTTCATAGAGACAATGACTTGTTTATACTGTTCTATATACCATACACTGAAATGTCAGTATAATATTCATATTCAAATTAATTTATTTTATAATTATATGGCAAAAGGAGAAAATAAGCAATTTTTCAGTAATAGCATGGCTGTGGCACTTTTGTATTTTTATGTCTGATTTTGTAAGCAAGTAATTTTTAAGTGAGGTGTAACTTGGGGGTACACAAGACAAATCCAACTCCAGAAAAGGGTACAGTCTGGAAAGATTGAGAGCCATTGAGGTAGACCATGAAAAGATGCTTTAGGGAGCCAGGGTGGTTTCCCTCCAAACCAGAGGCTAAAGAGCCACTCTCTCAGCCTGAGTGGGTGGGGCCAGACAAAGCTTATTCCACCCCCGGAAGGGGAGGGGTGGAACTGGAAGTACAAAGGGCAGGGCCATTAGCCCATGCAGGGCAGCACCAGGGAGTGAGACAGACACAGGCTGTTCCCTCCAGACCCTGCTGCCGAGCCAGGGGAGGCCCTGGGCCAGGAGAAACCTGATCTGGAGGAAGGACTGGGGCTACCAGGACTGCCAGCCGCCGAGTACCCAGAGGAACTGGAGGAGCCAGACAGTAACCTGGGCCAGCGTGAGCCTGATGCGGAGGGGGAGCTGGAGCAGGAGCTGGAGCTGCCAGCAGGGGAATACCCTGACGGAGGGACCAGAGGGACCCGCTCAAGAGACTGGGCTGGAAGTAGTTCAGGGGCAGAAATGCATAGTGCAGTGGGTCTATTTGGTCAGCATGTTGCGGATGTCTCCCTGCTGACCCAGTGGCGGGACCCTCTCCTCCCGCCACTGTCAGGGCCCTGGGCTGGAACGCAGTGGAGTTGGGGGGGCCTGCGTTCCCCTACCCCGGCCAACAACGAATCCCAACAGATAGCCTCGGGTAGCAGAATCCCAGCAACGCTACAGACTCTCGCCAGCACTCCCCCTGCCTGAGGGGCACACTACGGACTCTCACCGGTGCTCCCCCTGCCTGAGGGGTGCGCCACTGACTCTGGCCAGCACATCTCCCCCCGCTAATTCCCTAGTGACAGAAAGGTGTGACCAAGGCCTGCCGGTGAGGCAGTAGCTCCCCACTGCCCCCGAGTGGCTTGGTGGACCAACTGAAACCGGTCATAGATGCCCTGAAAAGAGTGTGAACTAACTAGGGAGAGCAAGCACTGAAATAGGATAAGGAAGTATCGAAAAACAAATGGTCTTTCTTCAAGAGACAGGAAAGGCTGGCATCAACTTTTTTTTTTTGAAGGGTGTTTGTTAAATAGCAATGTTGCCCTTAGTTTTACTTTTGTTTCATTTGTCTGCTATTACAGATTACAGTTCATTGCACCGGAATCACACCAGAGGTCCTCAGGCCCAGATACCTCCCAGATACCCTTGGAGCGGAGGGAAACTGTGAGTGTGGGCGGGAAGAAGGTCACCGCATGGAGCGACACCGGAGCACAAGTGTCAGCTCTCTATGCTTCCTTAGTGGACCCAAATTTAATTGACCCAGAGATCCAAATGACAATTCAACCCTTCCAGTCCAACTCTTTCAATGTGCCTACAGTCAAGTTGCCTGTCCGGTACAAGGGCTGGTCAGGAATGTGGATTTTTGCAGTTTATGATGATTATCCCATCCCCATGCTGTTGGGGGAAGACTTGGTCAGTCATGTGAAGCTAGCCAAGAGGGTGGGAATGGTCACCCGCAGCCAGGCTAAATAAGCCATCACACCTAGCTCTGTTCCGGAAACTTCTACCAGGACCCGGTCAGAGGTGATGGATCCAGACCCCAGGCCAATGTCTGCAACAGCAGTAGTGGATCCAGTCCCAGAGACCCAGACAGAGCCAGTCCCAGAACCGGAACCGGCGGAACAACTAGCACCAGATCCATTGCCAGCATTGAATCCAGTACTTGCAACCCCAACACCAGAGGGACCCACCGAACCTGAACCGGCAGCAGCCGATAACCCTACACCAGAGGCTCAGCCAGAGCCTGAATCCCAACATAGTGTACCAGCGGAGAGCGGTCCATAGTCAACAGAAACAGCCCCATCCCCTACATTGCCTCCAGAGGGACCAAGCCTAGGTCCACAATCCAATGAGGAACTGATGTCTCCAGCATCAAAGGAACAGTTCCAGACCGAACAAGAAGCAGATGAAAGCCTCCAAAGAGCTTGGACAGTGGCCTGGAGCAACCCACTGCCTCTCAGCTCTTCTAATCAAGACAGGTTTGTTGTAGAAAGAGGACTTTTATACAAGGAAACTCTTTCTGGTGGACACCAGGAAGACGGGCATCCTCAGAGACAGTTGGTAGTTCCAACTAAGTACCGGGTAAAGCTCTTGAGCTTAGCACAAGATCATCCTAGTGGCCATCCTGGAGTGAACAGGACCAAAGACCGTTTGGGGAGGTCATTCCACTGGGAGGAAATGGGCAAGGATGTCTCTACCTATGTCCGGTCTTGTGAGGTATGCCAAAGAGTGGGAAAACCCCAAGACCAGGTCAAAGCCCCTCTCCAGCCACTCCCCATCATTGAAGTTCCATTTCAGCGAGTAGCTGTGGATATTCTGGGTCATTTTCTGAAAAAGACACCCAAAGGGAAGCAGTACATACTGACTTTCATGGATTTTGCCACCCGATGGCCGGAAGCAGTAGCTCTAAGCAACACCAGGGCTAAAAGTGTGTGCCAGGCACTAGCAGACATTTTTGCCAGGGTAGGCTGGCCCTCCGACATCCTCACAGATGCAGGAACTAATTTCCTGGCAGGAACTATGGAAAGCCTTTGGGAAGCTCATGGGGTAAATCACTTGGTCGCCACTCCTTACCACCATCAAACAAATGGCATGGTGGAGAAGTTTAATGGAACTTTGGGGGCCATGATACATAAATTCGTAAATGAGCACTCCAATGATTGGGACCTAGTGTTGCAGCAGTTGCTTTTTGCCTACAGAGCTGTACCACATCCCAGTTTAGGGTTTTCACCATTTGAACTTGTATATGGCCGTGAGGTTAAGGGGCCATTACAGTTGGTGAAGCAGCAATGGCAGGGGTTTACACCTTCTCCAGGAACTAACATTCTGGACTTTGTAACCAACCTACAAAACACCCTCCGAACCTTTTTAGAACCTTGCTAAAGAAAACCTACAGGATGCTCAAAAGGAGCAAAAAGCCTGGTATGATAAACATGCCAGAGAGCATTCCTTCAAAGTAGGGGACCAGGTCATGGTCTTAAAGGTGCTCCAGGCCCATAAAATGGAAGCATCGTGGGCAGGGCCATTCATGGTCCAGGAGCACCTGGGAGCTGTTAATTATCTCATAGCGTTCCCCACCTCAAACCGAAAGCCTAAGGTGTACCATATTAATTGTCTAAAGCCTTTTTATTCCAGAGAATTAAAGGTTTGTCAGTTTACAGCCCAGGAAGGAGATGACGCTGAGTGGCCTGAAGGTGTCCACTACGAAGGGAAAAGTGCTGATGGCGTGGAAGAGGTGAACCTCTCCATGACCCTTGGGCGTATGCAGCAACAGCAGATCAAGGAGCTGTACACTAGCTATGTGCCGACGTTCTCAGCCACCCCAGGACTGACTGAACGGGCATACCACTCCATTGACACAGGTAATGCTCACCCAATTAAAGTCCAACCTTGCCAGGTGTCTCCTCAAGCTAAAACTACTATAGAATGGGAGATCCAGGATATGTTACAGATGGGTGTAATCTGCCCCTCTGGCAGTGCATGGGCATCTCCAGTGGTTCTAGTTCCCAAACCAGATGGGGAGATACATTTTTGCGTGGACGACTGTAAGCTAAATGCTGTAACTCGCCCAGACAACTATCCAATGCCACGCACAGATGAACTATTGGAGAAACTGGGACGGGCCCAGTTCATCTCTACCTTGGACTTAACCAAGGGGTACTGGCAGGTACCGCTAGATGAATCTGCCAAGGAAAGGTCAGCTTTCACCACACATGTCGGGCTGTATGAATTTCATGTACTCCCTTTTGGGCTGCGGAATGCACCCGCCACCTTCCAAAGACTTGTAGATGGTCTCCTAGCGCGATTGGGAGAATATGCAGTCGCCTACCTTGACGATGTGGCCGTATTTTCAGATTCCTGGGCAGAACACCTGGAACATCTACAAAAAGTCTTAGAGCGCATAAGGGAGGCAGGACTAACTGTTAAGGCTAAGAAGTGTCAAATAGGCCTAAACAGAGTGGCTTACCTTGGACACCAGGTGGGTAAAGAAACTATCAACCCCCTACAGGCCAAAGTGGATGCTATCCAAAAGTGGCCTGTCCCAAAGTCAAAGAAACAGGTCCAATCCTTCTTAGGCTTGGCCGGATATTACAGGCGATTTGTACCGCAATACAGCCAAATCGCCACCCCACTGACAGACCTAACCAAAAAGAAACAGCCAAATGCCGTTCAGTGGACCGAAGAGTGTCAGAAGGCCTTTAACCAGCTTCAAGCGACACTCATGTCTGACCCTGTACTAAGGGCCCCAGACTTTGACAAACCTTTCCTAGTAACCACAGATGTGTCCGAGCATGGTGTGGGAGAAGTTTTAATGCAGGAAGGACCAGATCAAGAATTCCACCCTGTAGTGTTTCTCAGCAAGAAGCTGTCTGAGAGGGAAAGCAACTGGTCAGTCAGTGAAAAAGAATGTTACGCCATTGTCTACGCTCTGGAAAAGCTACACCCATATGTTTGGGGATGGCGTTTCCACCTGCAAACAGACCATGCTGCACTACCGTGGCTTCATACCGCCATGGAAAATAACAAAAAACTTATTCGTTGGAGTTTAGCTCTCCAAGATTTAGATTTCGACATCCAACACATCTCAGGAGCTTATAACAAAGTGGCTGATACACTCTCCCATGAAAGTTTTCCAGAATCAACTGGTTAAAATCATCCTTGAGATGTGGAAAATATTGTTAGTCTTTATATACTTGGTAGTATATTTAGAGGTGCATGTGTCTTACTAACTCTGTTTTCCCTGAGAGCTCCAGGAAGAAATCACAGCCAGCTTTTCACCCTATCTGTGATTTGGGGCGGGGGGTGTCATAAATATAAAGGGAAGGGTAAACCCCTTTAAAATCCCTCCTGGCCAGAGGAAAAACCCTTTCACCTGTAAAGGGTTAAGAAGCTAGGATAACGTCGCTGGCACCTGACCACAATGACCAATGAGGAGACAAGATACTTTCAAAGCTGGACAGGGGGGAGAAACAAAGGTTCTCTCTGTGTGATGCTTTTGCCAGGAACAGAAAGGGAATGGAGTCTTAGAACTTAGTAAGTAATCTAGCTAGAGATGTGTTAGATTCTGTTTTGTTTAAATGGCTGATAAAATAGCTGTGCTGAATGGAATGTATATTCCTGTTTTTGTGTCTTTTTGTAACTTAAGGTTTTGCCTAGAGGGATTCTCTATGTTTTGAATCTGATTACCCTGTAAGGTATTTACCATCCTGATTTTACAGAGGTGATTCTTTTACTTTTTTTCTTCAATTAAAATTCTTCTTTTAAGAACCTGATTGCTTTTTCATTGTTCTTAATATCCAAGGGTTTGGGTCTGTGTTCACCTATGCAAATTGGTGAGGATTTTTATCAAGCCTTCCCCAGGAAAGACGTTTCCAAGCGGACTCTTTCCCTGTTATATATCTGTTAGAGGCTTGGTGTTGGCAGCAATAAAGTCCAAGGGCAAAAGGTAAAATAGTTTGGACCTTGGGGAAATTTTAACCTAAGCTGGTAAAAATAAGCTTGTGGGGACTTGCATGAAAACCCCCTATCTGTACCCTAGAGTTCAGAGTGGGGACGGAACCTTGACAATTCCCAACAAATACCCACCCACTGATCAGTCACCACAGCAACATCTTGTGATGGCAGGATGCTGCAAGCTCCTGAAACCTCAGCAGTGATGCAGGCATTCATCCGAATAGCAAAGAGGGAAATGGCAAAGAAAAGTGGCATTTAAGACAGAAACATGAGGTTTTGTACATGAAACAGGCAAATATGGAGCATTTAGAACCCAATCTTAATTCATGTATCCTTGAGTATCTAAGTTAAAGCTTTGATCGTTGACCATCAGTTCAGTGAAATTCATGAGAAAAGATTGTAGCAGGGACTATTTTATTATTTTAATTACAATCATAGACGAAGGGAAAATCATTAATTAATTCCTCTCCAATGCTGTAGCATTTCTATATCCTTTTTTGCTGAACACTACTTGAACTCAGTGATCAATACTGTATATTTATGGAACACTAAATGATTTGTTGGGCTATTACTTTTCCTTAATAACAAAAATTTCAAGTGCAACATTAATGCTCTAAAAGGTTAACTTGGGGATATGTGGTACATTTTGACATCTGAATGAAAAGGTAATCACACAGTTTCAAATAAACTTGTTAGTCTCTATGGTGCCATCTTTTTGTGGATACAGACTAACACGGCTGCTTACTCTGAAACAGTTTCAGATGCTTTCTAGCTTCTCCTTTCTTCTAAACAACTGGTAAGTCACAAAACAAAATAGGAATTTTTATGTATGGGTATCTACTGAAGAACAAGACACTGAAATGCTGGCAAATAGAGCATGTAAGAAGCATCATACACTTCTGAGAGCATGCAGTGTTTTTCTCTTGATTGAAGGAAAACATATTAACCCTTGGACTTTTCTATTTGTTCGTGGTTTTTTTTTTTTACACAAAATACTGATCCCTTTTTCATAACTTCTAACTAATGAAAAATACAGAATTTATGATCTCTTGAATGAATTTCTAACAAGTAATGGAATTGAGATGAACTGTACAACAATCCCTCATTTTCTTTATGAAACCGATCAGTTCAGCTCTGTGCCTTGAGGATAGATGCTAAACAGTTGCACTAGCAAGTTATTAAATCAAGTTTCTAGGGAGGAAGGGGTAAGGGCTGCTTTTAAGGCTTTTTTGACCTAGCCCTGACAGAAGAAAAGAGAGACAGAAACTCACTGTCAATTTACTGAATAAATTTAAAAACAAAAAGGAAAGAATATGCTTTAATCTGGCTAACAGGTGAATCACCACAACATTTTCCTCTATTTTTCAGCATTCATCACTGTATTTATTTCCTGCACATTTCCTGGAAATCTCTTCAACATTCAGATAAGATTTCAGTTCACAAGGACTCATTTATAATTCATGTAAGCCAGTTCGTACAGGGAACAAGGTAGATGAACTTATGCCATAGTCTGTTCAGGGAAAATCAACATATGAAGTCTAACAAAATCAAAAAGTGTATTTCATTTGGTAACATTTACTTAGTCATGTGACATTTGCGTATTACAGTTAGAGCTGATTTGCAAGGGAATACCAAATAATTTGAGCTTTGAAGAAAGTTATCCAAAAATGTCACCAGGTCGGACTCCTCTCAGGGCCCAACGCTTCCATGAAGCAAACTACAAAGAACAGAACTGGAAAATTCACATTCATGCAATGCATTTTTGCTTTTTATTACTGTTACCAAAAGTAGATTTAAATTTTGATTTAATAAAATGGTTTGGGTATTAGGTACACAGTAGTGGACTAATAAAAACTTTTTTGGGAAAGACACTTGCAGTGTGCATTTGTAAGATTACTATTAATGCTCAAATATACAGTAGGCTATGAACAATCTCCAGGTATCTATTCAATACAATAGCTGTTTTGTTAAATTATGAACCTATTACAAGGATACTTAACCTCAATAAATATGTTTTTAACAAACGACTAATATGTAAATAGGTAGCAAGCATCATACTAAACCTGCACTGGGGCCACATTTTAATGGGCCTCAATACTGACTTCTACAGCCTTTGCATATACATCTTTAGTGCACAAATAAGCACTTACATATGTAAAAAAGTGGTTACAGTGGGTATGCAATACACTGATTTGCTCACACAAAAGCCTATTTGAATTCATAAAATCTGCATTCAGAAATTTGAAACTTAATATGACAATTTGGCTATAAGTATGCATTTGGAGACCTTTTTAAAAAGCTTTAGATCATATCTGAAGCCTTGAACTTAGTTCATGTCGTAGCAAGTTTGACTCAAACCCAGACATCTTCCCCAGTTTTTAGAATTAAGCTGGTTTTAAAAGAACATTGTCTTCTCTGCTCTAGATATCTATCAAATTCTACCAAATGTCTGGTGAGCTAGAAAGTACGTCTGTGCTGGGTTGTTGTTTTTTTTTGTTTTGTTTTTTGTGAATGGCCTTAGGTAATATTGATTACTGATGTCTGAGTAAACAACATTGATTGAACACCTATCCCGGTTTGAAATGACTACATTTTTTAAAAAGGAGAGAGAGAGAGAGCTACCTGTACTGTACTTCAAAGATTACTATTTTGTGCAGCAAGAATAATTGAGGCTTTTAAAATCTCCTATTATCCAATACCTCATTTCAACTGGTCTGCGCTATCTACACTTATCTCTTTCTTTTATCTGTGTGTGTGATATGTTGTTGATGTATAACTTAATGTTAAAAATATAATGTTATCCTTATGGTGCATTATTACTTTCACCTATGAAATTGTGCCACCATCAAAAAGAAATGCAGCACAATTATTTACATTTGTTGTAATGGGCCTGCAAATTCCTTCTGGCAAAAGAAAAGTCACCAGCCCAAGGGGATCAAAGGCAGTTTTTCCATTTTAGAGTTGTTTTCACAATCATCTAGCAGCTGCCTTATTGTTTTGCTGTACTTAAATTCCATTTCTTCTAATCACTCACTCTCTTCACAAACGGTATTATTCAATTACATGGCTCCACTGCACACTAGAGGTCGGCCATTAATGGCAAAGATGTATTGTGATGTGCTTTTATTATTTCTAACTAGTGAGAGAGCATTGTATTATAGAGTTTCAGTCATCATCAGCCTTCTCATTCATTTGTGAAAATAGATTGGCAATTTAATCTAGCAGCGAACAAATGAAAAAAATATTTTTATGGATAGTAATTACAGAAACTTGATTTCTATATTTCCATACACTAAACAAAAAATAATAAAACTGCACAATTCTGACACAACACCTCTTTAGTAACCTTTATTCAAGGTTTGATTTGATAACTGAAATAAACATAATTATTTTTGTCACCATCCTATAAGTACCATTGCTTATTTTCCTATCCAGAACTTAACTAGAAAAACCAAAAAAGCAAAAAAGGCTGGAAACTTTTAATGAAGAAAGCAGTTCATTCTTACTGTCATTAAGTAGCAAACTGTATTATATAAATTCAGAATAAAATGTAAATGTGAATATTAATTATTGCCCTACTAATATGAGTTCAGGAAACCAAACACTGAAGATGGTGGTATTTTTGCAGGATATATTTCATATTCACGTTGCTTCATATACAATTTTTTAAATGTAATGAAACGATGGAAAAATACCAGGCAATACCATTTTGCCTAAGGCTTTTCGCGACGTCCAGTCATTTGGATAAACAGCAGTTCAGATAGTTGAGAAAGTAAATATATAGAGGATATGAGCACAATTCAGATGATAGAGGTTTTGGTGAAGTGGGAATCTGATAAAGATGGTTAAATATATTAATTAAATATATAATAAATATATTCTGATTTACAAGAGATGTGCAAGATTCTGCTATCTTTTTAAAAAACTTTTATTCAGTTAGTGACTGAAATAGAATTTTTATTTTAAACAAAGAAAATTAATGCATTTAATTTTTTTTACATACTATCTATTGAGCACTGACAGTGTGCTTAGCACAGTACAGATTTAGCAGAGGAAGATATAAGGTGAAATCGGGAGACCACTTAAGTCAATGGAGCTTCCTCATTAACTTCAAGGGGGGCAGGATTTCACCCACAGTGCCCATCCTAAGAAAATTAACATTCAAATCAAATATAGACAATGCATGTCTGACAAACAGCCCATTCTTTCTTTTACTGAAGTCCAGGGGTGTTCTATCATTATTTATTATTTGTATTACCATAGTGCCTAGGAGCCCCAGTCATAGACCACGACCCCATTTTGTTTGATGTTGTAACATTTGTCATGGGCTTTGCTGAGAAGATCAGCCCAAAGTGACAGTGATGCATACAGTGAAGTGTGTGTATTATATATATAATGTTATCAATGTTAACACGCCAAGTATTGTCCCATTTTGATAGGCCTTAAAGAGAAGGCTCCATAACAAGCTTTCCAAAGTATTTAGTTGAAGCTGCCTAGTTCTCTTACTCATTTTTCCTCTATATCCAGAGATACTTTGTGGCATTGCTTGGCTTTGCTGTGTGCATATTAAGATGCCAAAGTGTTACACAATAGCAATAATCTATTATTCACTTTTATATTTATAATCTATTATTAACGTTTACTTTTTCCCCCACAACTAAAGAGAAGAGAATTGTCTTTCTAAAGGTCTTCCATAGCATATGCAACTCCCATTCTCACATCTATTTTCTTAAGGTTTCATAATATTTTACTTTTACAATTTAATGTCAACAGTAGAAACACAATGTTAAAAGCACTGTAAAGTACTTTCAGGCTGAGATATTAATTTTTAAATATGTCTGCTTAGAAAAGCAAATATATAAAATTTCTCCATTGCCATCATTCCTTGCTAATGAACACTAGAAAGATGCTAACCATGAGTATGTCCAAAGTAATCCAGAGAAGCAAGACAAAACTATGTTTCTGTAAAAAAAAAAAAAAAAAAAAAAAAAAAAAAATCACACATGGTGTCAGGGTTCCCTCTCCACTCTGAACTCTGGGGTACAGATGTGGGGACCCGCATGAAAGACCCCCTAAGCTTATTTCTACCATCTTAAGTTAAAAACTTCCCCAAGGCACAAATCCTTCCTTGTCCTTGGATGGGTATTGCTGCCACCACCAAGTGAGTTAGACAAAGATTCAGGAAAAGGACCACTTGGAGTTCCTGTTTCCCTAAAATATCCCCCTAAGCCCCTTCACCCACTTTCCTGGGGAGGCTTGAGAATAATCTACCAACCAAATAGATAAACCAGGTGAGCACAGAACAGCCCCCGGGTTTTTAGGACACTAAAAACCAATCAGATTCTTAAAAAACAGAACTTTATTATAAAGAAAAAAAAGTAAAAGAAACACCTCTGTGAAATCAGGATGGAAGGTAACTTTACAGGGTAATAAGATTTAAAACATAGAGGATTCCCCTCTAGGTAAAACTAAGTTACAAAAAACAGGGATAAACCTCCCTCTTAGCACAGGGAAAATTCACACGCTAAAACAAAAGATACTCTAATGCATTTCCACGCTATTACTTACTATTTCTGTAAGTTTAGATGTATCATCCAGTAGGAGATAGATTACTTGCATGGTCTCTCTCTTTGTCTCCGGAGAGAACACCCAAGCCCAAAACAAAAACATTCCCCCACAGATTTGAAAGTATCTTCTCCCCTTATTGGTCCTTTTGGTCAGGTGCCAACCAGGTTATCTGAGCTTCTTAACCCTTTACAGGCAAAGGAGAGATTTTATGCTACCCTTAGGTGTAGGTTTATGACACATGGATTATCAGACTGGTTGTTATAATTTTTAATCAAAACTTTCTACTCTTATAAACTGTTTTATTTACTAGTCGTATTTTAGGACCGTCTGGTTAGGAACAAATTTGCCAACTCACTAGCAACCTTATAAGTCAGCAAATACTAATTAAGTAGTTGTGAACTCTCAGACCAATGATTTGAAACAGAGTTAAGAAGTTGAGGGATCATTTCACTGAGTCACTGAATTTGGCAGATGAATAGTAATTCTGCACATGGAAGCAAAGGTCTAACCTAATATCACTGTAACAGAATATCAGTCATTCTGTATGCAAAGCACTTTAACAATGAAACCCACATCCTCAACAGAGTGCCAACAAAACCATGAACAATGAAAATTATTTGGGGGCGGGGGGGAGGGAAGCCAGTGTTGATCTTATAATGAACTTCCTGTTACATGGTTCATTGTCCAATGTTAATTAGCCACAGCCAACTTGCTATTGCATTTCTATTTCACTGAAGCGAGTCTTGTAAGCAGTGATTTCTCTGAAAGTACATCCACGGGTTAGTTTAATCCTCCTGCTGCTGTTCATGCTGGAGATCTAGTGTTGTGCCACAACTTCATGCTTCTTGACAGCACAAATACCACAAATGAAGAGTTGCATGAAGAACTGAAATGGCAGGTCTTAGGGGATCAGGCAGAAAAGCACTAAGCTTTACTGTTTGTTAACAAGGGATCAACTCCAATCAATTAATGATTTAATTACCTAGGCTAATTAAGATAATGAACAACAGCGAGCCTACAATCAATTAGGTTTAACCAAACTTTTTATTTTTAGGATAGGACCTTGAAGAATAAATTGCTTTCATGGGTTGTTAAAATAAAGTGTGAAGGCTATAATACCACATAGTCATGTAGAAATGAAAAGCAAAGACCTACTTTAAATAATGTAAATATGCACTGAGGAAACAAACTTTCAAAACTTGCAATCTATTGCAACTGCAAGTTAGTCTGCTATGGGACCGTTTGAAACAGATGCAAAATATGCAGAAAACAAAAAATAAAGAAGTTTTATTTTCTTAATTCCACTTGTCAGAAACATATAAAAAAGAAAAATTTTAAAAGGAGGGAAATGCTATATTGTTTCAGAGTTCAAGCCCCTGGGTTTTTTTTTGGAAGAAGAGGTGAACAGAAACTTAATAAAAGCAAATTCCACTTTGTGAGGGTCCCTATGGCCTCAACAAGTGAAATAAATTAGCCACTGGTTCCTTTTCATGTTAGAAATGAGAGCTCACACTTTATTTCTTCATTAAAATCTCAAAAGAAAAGAAAAGAAATGAAAAAGCTCTTTGTCTGTCAGTCAGTCTTAGCATGCAAGGCTATGTGTTACTTTTGGAGATATTCTGCTCCTCTTCTCAAACCAAAACAATTGAAAAATGTCCAAAAATTGGGAGTGAAAGGGGGAATGAAGCACATCTGCATGGAATGAGGAGCGAGGCTGCAAATGTATAAGTTTTTTTCCTACAATGGTGCTTTGTAAATCTCCGCAACTTAGGTGAAATTTGCTGAAATGTTCAGTCTTTTATGTCTACATGGATGCTCCTTTTTTATCCTGGCTTCTCCTTTCTGATGCACTGTTGTCAGCATTTCAAATGAAATTTCCCTGGGACATTTATGCAAAGTAACCATGGCACTGGTGTTTGCCAGAGAGAAGGAGGCGTTAGCAGGAAGCAGAATGGGAAGAGGAGAGGACAATAGGTGGGCTGGAAGAGGGCTAGAAGGGGGCAAAAGAAGGGTACATGGCTGGGGGCTTAGGAGCCTGCAGGAGTTGTGTGAGACAGAGGGCAGACACCTGGAGGCCAAGCGTCACTGCATGGTAGGCAGTGAGCGGGGACACAATTCTTGTGCTGTAGAGAACTGGATGGACAGCAGCTGTTGGAGCTAGTGCTTCAACTGCTGCTGGAACTGTGCTGTCGCATGGCGATGCCTCATGTAACTGAGCACAGTTCAGCTAAACAGCAGAAGTAAGGACACATATGCTTTCTCTTAGCACAGTCCTGTCCAGGAACAAGACATTCCCTGCTGAACTGCAGCCACGAGTAGTTTTACTGGCCAGGGTGAAAAGCCGGGGGGAAGCAGAGTAGCTTGAGCTGCTAATTCTTCTCCTGAGGGGGAATGGGAGGCATAGGGTGAGCCTGCCAGCAGTCCAGGGACATTGACAGGGACATCTGTTGCCCAGGATGGATATTGAGAACCGGGGACTTTCCCAGCCAAACTGAGACTGTCAGCTGGTATGGTGATGGCATGAAAGAGCGTGAGGGAGGATTCCAGAGACAGGAGCAATTTTTGATCTTAGACTGACACAACAAGGTGGTGGTGTTTTTGTTTCTTGGCAACATGCGGAAAGCACATTTGGAAAAATAGGGATTTTTTTTTAAATTAGCATCTCTTATATTGGGAGTATTTGAAGACAAATATGGCAGTAGAGCACAGGGATTTAAATTGGAAAGACTAGCTCCGGGCAGTGGATATTGGGTGGATGTTATTTTATAAACCGCTAAGTCTTTAGAATGTAAAATTGTCTCCTCTGACTTCAGAGAGTGAATTCAGAAAGGAGATGCAATCCGTTGAAGGAATATAACAATTCCACCCTTCCTTCCCCGCCCCCCCACCTTATATTGTCAAAGATTCTCTTTGTTTTTAAAGTCAGGAAGCCCTCATGGGGGCTCAGCTTGCTGTGTCGACCACGAGCTGAAGCAGTGTATATTTTGCAGTCTCCTCCCCAATTGAGATAAGTGGCTATCTTGCCCACTTGCTAAATGGGTGGATGACTTTGTTCAACTTTTATGGAAATGTATTTCCATTGTCTCTCCTTGCTAGGGTGACCACATGTGCCGATTTTAATGGGACAATCCTGATATTCGGGGCTTTGTTTTATGTGTCTATTACTTCCCTATAGCTATATGGGACCAAAGCTATATGGTCACTTTACTCCTTTCTCAGTTTATAGTGAAGACACATTCAAGCAGGCAGCACCACATTCCTTTGTCTAGGCTTAAGCCCTACCTGCTAAACACATTTTAAGAACATTTGTACAATTCTTTATACAGTAACCATACATACATCACACAAGACTCCTTTAAAAAATAACATGCAGGGTTAGCTCTCCACCAATCAATAGACAATTTTCCATTATGTTCACCAAACTGCAGACCATTCTGATACTCCTCATTCATCAGTAATTTCCCAAATCCATACAAGCCTGTCTTAAAAATGGCATGAAAAGTGTTCTTCAAAACTACATTTGAAGTTACTAGACCTCACTCTTATTTTCAAGATGTGATAAAGAAACATTATAACAATTTGCCTACTTAGTCAAACTTCCACATCTTGGAATCAGCTAAGCAAATTCACTTCAAATTTTGGCTAAAATTTCTCTTCTGTCCCCTCCCTTTAGCTGGACTCAGAAAGGATGATGGAGGAGATGGTAGTTTATAATGGAAGCATGCTTAAAAAAATGTAACTGTGGCTAATATAATTATAAACAGATTTTTTAACTGACACTTTTTGACAAGCAGAATACACCTGAAAGATTTAAGGATCATATTGATACAGACCTTTTAATCTCCGCTTAACTGTCTAAATTCCAAGATTTAACACTTCTCCATTGTCTTAATTGAAATCAATCATGACATTTCACAAGTATTCATCTTACTTTTGAAATACCAAAAATAAGCCACTGAATTGAAAAAAAATAAATAAATCTGTCAAACACTGACAGGCATCATAACATCTTACAGTGAAGGGAGGGAAAAAAACATCATTTAGTCTTCTAAAAGTTTCCTGCCTTGTAAAAATCTCATTTTTTTAAATATAAAGCTAAAAACTAACCTTAACATAGTAACATAATTCCCATCACTACAGTTAAGTCTCCTGGCACTTCCATTACACAGTACTGTTTTAGAAGTCTATAAATTAGCTGCAAAAATTAATATCAAGCTGATAACTGGCATACACAAGCTCAACCCAGGAGGTGGTCGATGTTTTCTGAACAAATTTTTGGGAATGGAAAGAGAAAGGTACAAAAGGAAAAACATAACATTATTATTAGTTTTTGGTTTCTATACTTTAAATTAAGTCATTTATAAAAAATATTTGCAGATAATATATTTAAAACATGGAATAGGTATATGTAATATTTTAAAGCAAATTTATAAATAACCTGTTTATTGCAAAACTTCCTGGGATTTAATTACAATTCTGACAACAAAAAATAGTATGTTTTCCCTGTGGTGATGTGAATGGAGCTCAATAACATCATAGTTTTGTAATATGTGCATTTAAAATTATTTTATTAAAATTATGTTCTCTGTTGCAATTCTCGTTGTAGAATAATGGACACATATCTTATTTCATAGATGTTCAAAACCAATATAATATGGTGTTAACAGTCAATTGGTACTTGATGTACAATTATTCCCCTATTAAATCAAAGAGAGACATTTGTTTCCTGCACCTAATGTATGTTAATTAAATATCTATTGATTAAAAACATTTATTGAGGTTCTAATAGGTATACTATAAATATATTTTCATGAATACAGTACTCAAACTCTTAATAAACACGCCTTTAATAACAAATTGATGTTTAATTAATATACTTTAGAATAAGTTTCACTGAATCTGAATGAATTCCTTATGGGACACTTAATTTAAGTAAAAGCGGCAAAGAGTCCTGTGGCACCTTATAGACTAACAGACGTATTGGAGCATAAGCTTTCGTGGCTGAATACCCACTTCGTCGGATGCATGTTCAAGGACAAGGTAGAATTTGTGCCTTGGAAAAGTTTTTAACCTAAGCTTATGCTCCAATACGTCTGTTAGTCTATAAGGTGCCACAGGACTCTTTGCCACTTTTACAGATCCAGACTAACACGGCTACCCCTCTGATACTTAATTTAAATAGTAATCACACACTGTTCGTATTTTTTAGGAATATCCTTTTTGGATTTAATCTGAAAAACAGGGCTTGATATAGTAAATATGACACCTTCCTAAGTGGTTCAAGAATACTTCATGGCCAAAATTTCAGCTATAATTTTTATCACTGTTTCTACAGTATACATTAGATAACAACCATTTATTAATCATTTTCACAGAATCACAAATATGAAAAAGTCAATCCTGCTTGCCTTTCTCATACAAGTAGTGCCTCCGAAGTATTGGGACTAATTGCACAACGAAAATATATAGGATTTGGCTCAAGATATAATCGTCCAACCTGCTGCTAATACATTGGGTGAAATCCTGGTGCCACTTCCGTCAAAGGGCAGTTTTGCCCATTTATTTCTGGGATACCAAAAATACGTTTTTAAATAGGAGGGAGATCAGAAAAAAAATCAACAAAAATATTAAAGAGCTAATGGTGCTAAACCATAAGATAAGTATTTAATGAGACTACTCATGTTATTAAGGACTACTCATGTGAGAATGATTTTGCAGGATGGGGCCCTTAATTATTTTAAATATTGCCTCATCGATAATGCCTTTTTGATATCTACTCCTGATGGCATTCTGCACCAAAAAATTAAAAATTTTGCGTAAAAAAAATTTCTATGCACAATTTTAAAATTCTGAAAATTTTATTTGTCAAATAAATGTGGAAGCTCCAGCATGGTATTGAGGAGCATAGGCCAGTGGCTGCACAGAGATGGGGGATCTCCCCCCACCCCAGGACACGGACTCAGTGGTGAGGCTGCACCCAACCCTGACACAGCGCAAGGACCAGGCCTGCACCAGAAACACCCCAGAGTCATGCCATCTTTACCAGGTGAAGGCAGGCAGGCTCAGCAAGGCAGGATCCAAGTGTGGAGGGACTTAGTGTGGGGAGATCCAGGTGTGGGTTGAGAGGGTTCTGTGAGGGGCAATCTGGGTGCAGGCAGCTCAGCGGGGGTTTCAGGGGGGTGGGGATCTGGATGCACAGGGGCTTGTTGGGGGGTTCTGGGTGCAACAGTAATGGGACTCTGCAGGTGGGTCCAGGTAAAGGTGGTTAGGGCTCAGCAGGAGAGTCTGGGTGTGTGGGGCTTAGTGGGGGGTCCAAATGCTGGGGGAATGGTGCTCAGTGGAGCTCAGTTGGGTGGGGATCCAGGTGAAGCTGGTTGAGGCTTGGTGGGATGGGGATCCAGATGCAGATGGATTGTTGGGGTGGTCCAAGTGCAGGGGGAGTGGGGCTCGGGGGAGGGGGGGAGAGACTCAGCTGGAGGGTCTGGGTATAAGGGGGTCTGGGAGCATAGGGGTTGGGTGGATGTGGGAGCAGCTCCCTGTACATGGATCCCTCCCCCTGCAGCTGAGGAGTGATGGGTACAGGAAGCGGGAGGGAGGGGGGACTTTGCAGAGCTTCCTGCAGCCAGGCAAGAAACCTGGGGGTGGGTCTGACCCGGCCCCAGGTGCCGTGCAGGGGAAGAGGAATTCCTGTCTTCACCAGCCCAGCCGGGACTAGCAGCTGAGCCTGGCGCAGGGTAGGAGCCACCAGCTGGGTCTTCCCCAGTCCTGCCTCCTGCCGCACAGTGATTTACTTTTCTGCTGGCTGCCCTGGATCCCTGAAACATACTGCTGAGAAGGGTCACATAACTGCACTTGCGGTGTCCCTTTGCTTTCCTATCAGAAAGTCATTTTTCTGCGGGAAAGCAAATAAATCTGCAGGGGACATAAATTCTGTGCATGTGCAGTGGGGCAGAATTCCTCTCAGGAGTAATGATCTCCCAGAAATGAATGTATTCTTTCCAAGTGTGGACTCACCATTAGCATAACATGACTTTCTAACAGCTTGCTGGTGTACATGGTGAGGCTTCTGTATATGCATGCAAAAATATACTGTTATATTGTAAATGCATATCTAATCTGTTGCCTACCAATACTCATCAGAACTTTTTTAAATTTTTGAAATTACTGTTTTCCATATGTGGTATTCCATCTCACTTTGTGATTGGAGATTTTAATTATTTTCCCCCCGATTTATTATCTTGCATTTTACAAAGTTATACTTATTTTCTTATTGACTATTGATATTTTCAAGCTCTAGAGAGACAGATATTATTTCTCTATCATCAGCATTTACTACGGGTGATGTGCACAAGATAGGTAGATTGTACAGAGTCAACACCACATTATTTAGCATTATCCTCTCATTTTATTTCTGTGTTGTTTTAATCCCTGCAAAAAGAACTCATTAATGAAGATACTGAAAACACAGAGCCTATCACCCATCCATGTGTGACAATATATTGGAGCCTCCCTCAATACACTGCTGTTTAATTTTTAACCTTTGTTTATGGTCCATCAACCAATTTTCATTCCATGTGAATACGCCTGAATTCTTTTTCTAATCCAGATTAAATGTTAAAGTAGAGAAGGCCTACTATATTTTAAACTTGCCTATGATACCCTTACACCTATTCTTATGTAAATTACAGTCTTTTGCACACCCACTGAATAACAAATTGGGGCTTTATATTACTTTGCTACTTACACCCGAATTATGAACCTAAAATTGAGATACAATTTACTCTACCATTCATACTACCACTGATTTTGGATCACAGACTTCTGTGGATATTACACCTGCTTAATCCAGGCAGTAGTTGGATGAACCTAGTGGAAAATCTTAAAGTTTTGTGTATGTTCAGAAAATGTTAAAAGGCGGAACATTGAGGAACATCAGCATTCTCCAGGTGTCACTTAACTGATGAATATGTCTTCAAACAGATACTACTTACTACAATAAGAAAAGGAGTACTTGTGGCTCCTTAGAGACTAACCAATTTATTTGATCATAAGCTTTCGTGAGCTACAGCTACAGCTACTCATGGATGAAGTGAGCTGTAGCTCACGAAAGCTTATGCTCAAATAAATTGGTTAGTCTCTAAGGTGCCACAAGTACTCCTTTTCTTTTTGCAAATACAGACTAACACGGCTGCTACTCTGAAACCTGTACTTACTACAATGAGGTCCTATTATGTCAGTCACTGTCATATAATTCCTTTAACTGTTCAGGGCAGGCCAAAACTGGGCAGTGATCTTCCTAATTGTTTCATATACCCTGGTGTTCGCTAAGATTGCCTGGAATCTTTATGTTGCTTCCCCAACCCACCAAACTGCTTCAGTAGAAACACTTTTATTCACACACTAGTAATTATACGTCTGTTATAAAGAAATGTAATTCTTGAGCAACATACTACAGACAGGTTTCAGAGTAGCAGCCATGTTAGTCTGTATTCGCAAAAAGAAAAGGAGTACTTGTGGCACTTTAGAGACTAACAAATTTATTTGAGCATAAGCTTTCGTGAGCTACAGCTCACTTCATCGGATGCATTCAGTGGAAAATACAGTGGGGAGATTTATATACACAGAGAACATGAAACAATGGGTGTTACCATACACACTGTAACAAGAGAGTGATCACTTAAGGTGAGTTATTACCAGAAGGAGAGCGGGGGCGGGAGGGTGAGGGAGGGAGGGACCTTTTGCAGTGATAATCAAGGTGGGCCATTTCCAGCAGTTGACAAGAACGTCTGAGGAACAGTGGGGCGTGGGGGTGGGGATGGGGATAAACATGGGGAAATAGTTTTACTTTGTGTAATGACGCATCCACTCCCAGTCTCTATTCAAGCCTAATTTAATTGTATCCAGTTTGCAAATTAATTCCAATTCAGCAGTCTCTCGGAGTCTGTTTTTGAAGTTTTTTTGTGGAAGTATTGCCACTTTTAGGTCTGTAATCGAGTGACCAGAGAGATTGAAGTGTTCTCCAACTGGTTTTTGAATGTTATAATTCTTGACATCTGATTTGTGTCCATTTATTCTTTTACATATAGACTGTCCAGTTTGACCAATGTACATGGCAGAGGAGCATTGCTGGCACATGATGGCATATATCACATTGGTAGATGTGCAGGTGAACGAGCCTCTGATGGTGTGGCTGATGTGATTAGGCCCTATGATGGTGTCCCCTGAATAGATATGTGGACACAGTTGGCAACGGGCTTTGTTGCAAGGATAGGTTCCTGGGTTAGTGGTTCTGTTGTGTGGTATGTGGTTGCTGGTGAGTATTTGCTTCAGGTTGGGGGGCTGTCTGTAAGCAAGGACTGGCCTGTCTTCCAAGATCTGTGAGAGTGATGGGTCGTCCTTCAGGATAGGTTGCAGATCCTTGATGATGCGTTGGAGAGGTTTTAGTGATGGCTAGTGGCGTTCTGTTATTTTCTTTGTTGGGCCTGTCCTGTAGTAGGTGACTTCTGGGTACTCTTCTGGCTCTGTCAATTTGTTTCTTCACTTCAGCAGGTGGGTATTGTAGTTGTAAGAATGCTTGATAGAGATTTTGTAGGTGTTTGCCTCTGTCTGAGGGGTTGGAACAAATGTGGTTGTATCGTAGAGCTTGACTGTAGACAATGGATCGTGTGGTGTGGTCTGGATGAAAGCTGGAGGCATGTAGGTAGGAATAGCGGTCAGTAGGTTTCCAGTATAGGGTGGTGTTTATGTGACCATCGCTTATTAGCACCATAGTGTCCAGGAAGTGGATCTCTTGTGTGGACTGGTCCAGGCTGAGGTTGATGGTGGCATGAAAATTGTTGAAATCCAGGTGGAGTTCCTCAAGAGCTTCTTTTCCATGGGTCCAGATGATAAAGATGTCATCAATGTAGCACAAGCAGAGTAGGGGCATTAGGGGACGAGAGCTGAGGAAGCGTTGTTCTAAGTCAGCCAAAAAAAGGTTGACATACTGTGGGACCATGCGGGTACCCATAGCAGCACAGCTGATTTGAAGGTATACATTGTCCCCAAATGTGAAATAGTTATGGGTGAGGACAAAGTCACAAGGTTCAGCCACCAGGTTTGCCGTGACACTATCAGGGGTAGCGTTCCTGATGGCTTGTAGTCCATCTTTGTGTGGAATGTTGGTGTAGAGGGCTTCTAGATCCATAGTGGCCAGGATGGTGTTTTCAGGAAGATCACCGACGGATTGTAGTTTCCTCAGGAAGTCAGTGGTGTCTCGAAGATAGCTGGGAGTGCTGGTAGCATAGGGCCTGAGGAGGGAGTCTACATAGCCAGACAATCCTACTGTCAGGGTGCCAATGCCTGAGATGATGGGGCGTCCAGGATTTCCAGGTTTATGGATCTTGGGTAGCAGATAGAATACCCCAGGTCGGGGTTCCAAGGGTGTGTCTGTGCGGATTTGTTCTTGTGCTTTTTCAGGGAGTTTCTTGAGCGAATGCTGTAGTTTCTTTTGGTAACCCTCAGTGGGATCAGAGGGTAATGGCTTGTAGAAAGTAGTGTTGGAGAGCTTCCTAGCAGCCTCTTGTTCATATTCTGACCTAGTCATGATGACGATAGCACCTCCTTTGTCAGCCTTTTTGATTATGGTGTCAGAGTTGTTTCTGAGGCTGTGGATGGCATTGTGTTCTGCACAGCTGAGGTTATGGGGCAAGTGATGCTGCTTTTCCACAATTTCAGCCCGTGCACGTCTGCGGAAGCACTCTGTAGAAGTCCAGTCTGTTGTTTCGACCTTCAGGAGGAGTCCACCCAGAATCCTTCTTTTTGTAGTCTTGGTAGGAAGCTCTCTGTGTGTTAGTATGTTGTTCAGAGGTGTGTTGGAAATATTCCTTGAGTCGGAGGCGTCGAAAATAGGATTCTAGGTCACCACAGAACTGCATCATCTGATTAGTGGTCAGTCAGTACTATGTCTCTGTCAATGGCCAGCAACAGATGCTTCATAGAAAGATGCAAGAAACCCATATTGGATGACTGTGGAATAATCTACCGAAATGGAAGGTTTTTTTCTAACTTCTGTCAGTGGTTGGCCTCTGCACTGAAAAAAAAAGGGTAAATTCTCCTCTCCAAGTAAAATACATCTTTCTAAATTATATGAAATGAATTTAGAGTTAATATTATAAAAAAGTTAAGTGGGAGGTAATGTTAGTGAATTTTTAACGTGGTACTGTAAGCTAATTACCATTATGTGTATTGCCATGGATGAGTGATACCCTACTGGAAGCCTTACAACTGGATATCTCAGTGGTAGATCTAGCTATCAGTAGCAGGAAGTTTACGTCAGGTACTTTAGTAAATATGTCCACCCTAGGAATCTTATCAGGATGACTGAACTATGTAATTCAAATTTACTTTGAAAGTCATGATGAAATAACTGTTTGATAAGTCTTCGCTTACACAACCCCTTGAATTCTCCATTGTTTCCATGACTGAGTCACTGCCTTTAGAACAATCAGCATACCATTTTTCATTTCCCATGATTTTCCTGTCCTGAACTTCATATGCATTCCAAGGCCCTCACTTTGTAGAGCAGTGTGAAAGAATGGTTTCATTCTTGTTCCATTTCTGACTGAAAAGAAAACTTTTTTGAAAACTGATAATACAAGTGCTTTACTTGAGGCATTTTAATGTCAATTTTAACAACTACAATATAAAATTACTGTCACAATACTATATAGCAATTTTCATAAAATCAAGTGAAAAATTTCCTAGGGTTGAACTGTAAAAAGCATCTACATTATTTTTAAAGTATAAAAGCAAAATCTAAAGCTGTTCCCCCCCCCCCCCCAGAAAATAGAAAGAGCACTCCATATTAAAACTAATTTCCAGCACCACACTTTTGTCTCCAATGTTCAGAGAAATAGCACTGTAAACAAAGAGCTGCGTTTGACATACTGTGGATGATATCAAGACTAAAAGTTGAAGACAGATGATCTTGAAAAAGATATGAACTATTTAAAAATGGTAAGATTTTATTTTTGGATTTTACAGTACTTGTTATTGCTTGTTATCAGCAATAACTGCTATAATCTCCTTGCAGTCAAGGTTCAGTATCACAATGTTCTAGTTACCCAAAAAAACAATGAAAAGGATTTCTATTTAGAGCTTGTCTACACTTGAGAGTTTACCAAAATAGCTATTCCAGAATAGTTATTTCAGTATTAGACCTGAGTGTCCACCGAAATAACTACTCCAGAACATTTATTATTCCTTCTGGTAAATTTCTAAGTGAAGAGAAACTGTTAGAGTCAAATTGCTCTATGAGTATTGTATCAATGTGCCTCATCTTGAAACAGAACTTCAATGCTTTTGTCTCAGGAGTGTGAATGTTTAATAAAAAAAAAAAGTAAGTGCTATTTCATAAAGAAAATCCCACAGACAAACTCAGTGAGAAATGCAGATGGAACAGTATTCTCCTTGTAATTGGATTGCCAGCATCCTTACTTTAAGGCCTTGTCTAGACTAGGATTTGGCCTGGTCTTCAACTCCACCAGTTTAACACATGTTAAGAGCACTGTTTTGTCTGCATTAGACTGTTAACATGTGTTAGCTAGCAACATGTTAGCTAACACTTCTAAATGCTAGTCTACTCAAGACGTAAAACAGCTCTCGAGTTGTTGCATGATGCCAACTGATGGCATATCCATTAGGAACCAACTTTGGGAACAAAGGTGTGAGAACTTGCATACTGTGCAGAATAAGAGCACCAAAATTGGGGGAAGGAGTAAATTTACTACAAAATGAGCATTTGCTATTAATGTTTCTGCTTGTCTGTTCTTTTTACTATCTCCTGTTGTTGCTTCCACTGTGCTTCCAGGATGGAATGAGGAGTGTGCCCTGCAAGCTACACTGAGCTATCTCAACACAGAGGGGATGAGCAAAGTCATAAGAACATAAGAACGGCCATATTGGGTCAGACCAAAGGTCCATCTAGCCCAGTATCCTGTCTTCCAACAGTGGCCAGTGCCAGGTGCCCCAGAGGGAATGAACAGGTAATCATCAAATGATCCATCCCCTGTCACTCATTCCCAGCTTCTGGCAAACAGAGGCTAGGGACACCATCCCTGCCCATCCTGGCTAATAGCCATTGATGGATCTATCCTCCATGAACTTATCTAGTTCTTTTTTTAACTCAGTTATAGTCTTCGACTTCACAGCATCCTCTGACAAAGAGTTCCACAGGTTGACTGTATGTTGTGTGAAAAATACTTTGTTTTGTTTGTTTTAAACCTGCTGCCTAGTAATTTCATTTGGTGATCCCTACTTCTTGTGTTATGAAAAGGAGTAAGTAACACTTCCTTATTTACTTTCTCCACACCAGTTATGACTTCATAGACCTCAATCATATCCCCCCTTGGTTGTCTCAGAAGAGAGAACAAAACCCAGGTTGCCAAGGATGAATGAAAGGAATTAAGACAAACTTGTCACAGTTCAAAGTAACTGCACCTGTATTCCCCCTACATGGTCCACCAAAGGCACCCCCTTAAAGGTTTTTGGCTCCCAGCCCTCGCCTCTTTTTGGGCAGAGACCTCACTCAATCCTGACAGGGATTTTTCCAGGTTGCACAATTCCCTGCCTATACTGTGATATTCCAGCAAGCCAGTCTGCCTAACCAAGGCCAGTGTCTGCGCTTTGCTTTCTCTTTGAAGGCTAGGAACAGTGTAACTGCTAGCAGTTACAAGTTATCACACAGCTCTGTATAAGCAAGCACATTTATTCTTAAAGTGAAAGCATTACAGAGGAAAGATATTAAAAACAATAATTGTTTCTATATCCATCAGTCTTATGGGGCCATAGTAGGTCAAGTCCTTCTAACCTTTCCACAAGGATTGCTCCTTCCTTCCCCCCACCAGACAGAAGGTCCTGTGTATTTGTTGGATCCAAAAGAAGGCCCTGAGTCAATTTAAACTCAGGCTATTTACTCAAAAGTCCTTTCTTTGTTAGTCTCCAGAGGATCCAATTTGAAATAGTATATATGAGCCACTCCATGTGCTGGTACTTCTCTGGAGGTGTTACAACCTGAATGAATTTGCATAATCAACTTCCACTGTTCCTAGTTCCTGGAGGAGCTGTGCTTACTCTCCCCCATGTAATTACACTCAATTCCTGGCCCACAATCATATATAAACTGCATTCAATACAACTGACCCCAAAGATACTTAAAATTCATTATGTAAAGTCTCCCGGTAATATGCAAGAAATTGCCATATCTATCACAAAACTGACTAATTCAGCAGGAGAGCTGCCAGGTTTTTTTTCTTCATCTTCTTCTGGGTGGGCGTAGCGGGGAAGGGGAAGGAATTTGTAGTAATTTGATAAAAATCACTAGGAAATAATGTGGGGACAACATTTGTAGAGGATATTTAATGCTACCATACAAGTACAGTACAGTACAACACTGACAGCCCCCTTAAATTTTTAAAACTAGACTTCCGAGAGACCAGTTACAGATATTTTATATGTACCTCCTTTCCTCTAGCTCAGTGCTTACCCTGACACCTCATCATTACAGATGTCGGAAAGAGATAATAGAATACCATATTCCTTTGTTTAAAAAGGAGTATTTGAAATATATTCCATTGTTTAAAAAAACACACAGTGTTTTTGAAACACACGTGTTTTTGGTAGTTACTGCTCTGCTGGGGGCTCAATTAATTCAGAAAGTGACAGAAAAGCAACAGCAGTACTATACGGTCATAGAAATAGCTGAAATTTTTTTTCTCCTTACAAATAATTTGATGTTACTAATGTCTTAGTGGAAAAATACAAGGTTCTCTTTTAATCTAACCTCCATCTGCACAATGAAAACTAGAACAAAGTGGCCATTGAGAAACATGATGAACCTGCACAGTCCCCTTTCTGAACGAGGAGAGCTAGATTTACTATTTTGTTTTCCTAGCAATTGAACAAACTGCTACAATACATCTTTTTCTAGGGAGAGAATTGTCAAACTCTAAACCTAAAGGGACACTGTCAACTCAAAAATCACTTGTCTGAGGTTTTTCTTAGCTATCGTTGTTATAAGTAACACCTGAGATTACTATAAATGAAAGAGATTAGAGGAAAACATAGCTTTCTTTTTCCACCCGGTTTATTTACTTTATTCATACAGGGGCAGCTAGTTTCACTTCTGAGTTGATGGCCAGTGTCATACCATAATCTCATACAATAGCACATTTGGTATTGTGCATGTCTCTGAGGGTATTCTTGTGCATTTTCTTCCCCAGACTTTCCAACAGTGTGTTTGATTGTCACATTGAAAAAGTGAGTTGCTACTGCTAGGGGTTTGCAGCAGCCTTGGAGAAGGGCAGAGATGTGGCTAGTGGTGTTCCCTCCCTTATCTGAATTGCTGTGGGAGGGGAATAGGAGCAGCTCAGAACCCCTTCATAGAGCCAGAGAAGGGAAGGAGGACATTGTTCTCCCAGGGCTTGTCTACACTACAAAATTTATATAATTTAACCTTGAGTCCCTGAATTAATGAAGTCGATTATGCATGGCCACACCATGCTCATTATCTCGATGGAGTGCGTCCTCACCAGCAGTGCCTGCACTGATGTACAAATCAGTGCACAATGGGTAGCTATCCCAAAGCTATCCCAAATTGCCCCAGCAAGTTTTGGGAAGTTTGTGCAATGCCTCATGGGACTAAAATATTGTCACGGGAGAATGGGAACATTGTGTCAGCATCCCATGATGCACTGTGCTTCCTCCCTCACATCAACAGCAAACAACCCAGTGGTTTTCGCGCCTTAAAACCACTGTGCGTATGCCATAACCCTAGAAGCCTGGAGCCTGCTCAGCTGTGCACTCTTGCTGTGAGCATCTCAAACACCTCACGCCTTCTCCTGCAGTATTTCCAGAGCCTAAGTAGGATCCGCCACACAGAACATAGCTATGTCCTGCAAACAGCCCTGCTGCAAGCCATTGAAAAAAACAATTCACAGTTGCTGATGGCACTCACAAAGCAGCTGCACTCTGTTGAGCACCATCTCTGGTCCCGTGAAACAAACACTGTCTGGTGGGACCGCATCATTTTGCAGGTATGGGATGACGAGCAGTGGCTGCAGAACTTTCGAATGCGGAACACCACCTTCCACTAACTTTGTACAGAGCTTTCCCCTGGTCTTCAGTTCAGCAACACAAAAATGAGAGCTGCTCTGACAGTGGAGAAGCAAGTGGTGATCACCATTTGGAAGCTTGCAACGCCAGACAGTTACCGGTCAGTGGGGAACCAATTTGGAGCAGGTAAATCAACCACGGGAGCTGCTGTGCTCCAAGTATGCAGGGCCATTAATTGATTTCTGCTACCAAGGAAATGTGCAGGACAGTTTTGCCGTGATGGGATTCCCATGGAGCGATAGGATATGGGATGGGATATGTGGTGGGGCGATAGATGGCATATCCCCATCTTGGCACCAGACCACCTTGCCAAAGAGTACATAAACTGAAAGGGATACTTTCCAATGATGTTGCAAGTGCTGGTGGATCACAAATGGCATTTCACAGACATCAATGTAGGATGGTTGGGAATGGTTCATAACACGCACATCTTTAGGAACTTGGGTCTGTTCAAAAATCTGCAATCCGGGACTTTCTTTCCAGATCACAAAATGAACATTGATGATGTTGAGATGCCTATAGTTATCCTGGGGGACCCAGCCTACCTCTTGCTCCCATGGCTCATGAAACTATACATTGGCCGTCTGGACAGCAGTAAGGAACGGTTCCACTATAGGCTCAGCAAGTGCAGAATAGTGGTTGAATGTGCCTTCGGTCATTTGAAAGGGCCCTGGAGAAGTCTACTAACAAGGGTGGACCTTAGTGAGGAGAACAGCCCCATGTTTATAGCTGCCTGTTGTGTGCTCCATAATATCTGTGGAAAAAAGGGGGGAAATTTTCCACATGGGTGGGCAGTTGAGGCAGATCGCATGGCAGCCATTTTTGAGCAGCCAGACACCAGGGCAATAAGAAGAGCACAGCAAGGGGCCTACGTATCCGTGAGGCTTTGAAAAGCCATTTCAATAATGAGTCACAGTAATGTGAGCTGCTTGTCTGCATTATGCTTTCCCAAACATTCACCTGGCTTGTATCACTGTCCCTGTAAAGCCAACCCCCGACCCAAGCCCACTGCTTCTACTCAATAAAGAACATTTATTTCTCAAATCCATTTACTTTATTTAACAAACGTAAGTACAGAGGGAGAATAGAAAGAAAATGTAATCTTGGGGGAAAGGGGTTATAAAGTTGGAACGGGAGAAACATTTTCAGCTGTGTAACGTAACACCGCGTTCCAGACCATGAAAGGTCTGTGAATGGACGCCTTCTGTTCTTTGTACCCCGCCCCCTCCCCCGAGTTAAGCTAAAGGGATAATGGACTTTTCGCCCACACCTCATGGAATGCTTGGGGAAGGGTGATTCTGCACCAGGCGATGCTGGCTGGCTGGCTGTCCACCAGGGTATGCCGAGGGACTCTACCCTCCTGCTTCTGTTGCTACAGTTCAACCAGACGCCTCAACATATCTGCTTGTTCCCTCATAATCGGAAGCATCTCATGCTGTGCCGCACACTCTCATTCACTGGAAGTTTTCCTGCTCTCCATGTCCACGTCTAACTCCTCAGACTGTGAAATCCTCCACACTCTCAGCTCTGTGTCAGTTGTCCCGAAGGCATTCATTACCTCGGTGAACATGTCCTCCCGTGTTCTATTTCTCCTCCTTCTAATCACCGAAAGTCTGCTTTCAGGTGTTGATGACCTGCCGAAGGACACGCTTCCAGCTGCCAGTCAGGGGGAAAAAATAAAGGAGCCATTGTATATGAATAAAATGTTTCCATAGCAAGGCCATTTTCATTTTAAAAAAACCCTTATTACACTAGGTGCAAGCCATAACAATCAGAATCCATAACCGTTCACTGTGCCTCCTTGGTGCTCCAGCCATGGTGAGTAGACCTCCATGGTGAGTAGACCGCACTTTTAATGAAGTTTAAGTCAGGCTCATGTCAGGAGCACAGGTAGCTAGTCGAACAATGGCCCTTCCCTATAGCACCAGGGGAAGCTACTTACGAACGGGACGAAGGGGAACATTTTCACTCCCAAATTGCAGAATCTCTCATATGGGACCCCAGTCCCTTATCAGCCATTTAAACTACTTGCTGACCCATGCCGAGCACAATAAAGGCACATTAGCAGCCGTATGGTTCGGCGTTCCAGAACGTGGGTGGGTGTGGGAGTCTACATGCCCTTTTTTTCTGTGTAAGAGCACTTTTAATGAGAACCTCATCTGTTTCCCCTAGCTGACCCTATGTGATATCAGTCTCCTGAGGTTAACAGAGGCGGAAAGGAAGGAGATGCTGCAAGCTCCAGGGTATAGACCTGGTCTTTATGCAGCTATGCGGTGTACTGCAATGATGCCAGCAGAATTAATTCAGGAGTTGCGTGGGAAAGTGTCCTACCATGGTGGAAGAAATAGACTACCCTGCCCAGAAACCTTCTGCAAAGGTTTGCACAGTACCTCCATGAAAGTTTCCTAGAGATATCCATGGAGGATTCTTGGGCTATCCCAGTCCACATAAATAGTCTCTTCTGCGGGCCACTCTCTGCATGGCTGGAGCGGCCTACTGTAAGCAGAGAACTACAGCAGCTTGCTTTTTCTTCACAGTAAACATGCAATACCACTGAATGTGTGTGCCCGCTGAAGTTTAACTAGACTTTCATTTTCACTGTATACTCACCAGAGGTGCCTTCCCTGGCATCACGGTCGGCCACCGTGTTGTTCTGTGACCCACAGGGCTCCAGAGTTAAAAATATTTCCTGGCTCTTGGGGAGAATGGATCCACCGCTCGCCTGTCTCCCATTATCCTTCTCCTCCTTTTTCTCATCCAACATATAATCCTCCTTGTTGTCCCTAGACTCACACACCTGTGAGGTGTCCATGTTCCTTGTGGGGGTGCTGGTAGGTTCACCCCCAAGAATAGCACGCAGCTTGTTGTCGAACTGACATGTGTGGGGTTCAGCACCAGAACAACTGTTCGCTTCCCTTGCCTTCTGGTACACTTGGCGAAGTTCTTTTATTTTCACACAGCACTGCTGTGTGTCCCTCATGTAGCCCTTCTCCCGCAGTCCATGAGTGATTTTTGCATAGATGTGAGCACTTCTTCTGCTGGATCGGAGCTCTGCCTGCACAGACTCTTCTCCCCACACAACGATGAGATCCCCCATCTCCTGTGCAGACCAGGCTGGAGCACATTTGGGGCGTGTAGTCTCCATGATCAGCTGTGCTCAAACTGGCATGCTCCCAATGCTGATCAAACAAGAAATGGGAATTCAAAAGTTCCCAGGGTTTTAGCAGGGGAGGGCATGTTTCCTGTGTACCTGGCTGCAGTGCAGCAGAGTTGAGAATGATCTCCAGAGCGGTCGCAGATAAGCATTGTGGGACGCCACCTGGAGGCCATTAAGTCGAATACACAATGCTGCGTCTGCACTACCTCGCCGGGGGGCTATGAAAATCGAACTAAGTGCTATGCCTCTTGCAGAGGGGAATTACAGAAGTCGACATCAGAGGTGACTTAGGTCAACATAAAGGACCCAGTAGTGTAGACACATACATTAACAGGTCGACTTAAAGCAGCTTCCTTCGACTTAATTCTGTAGCATAGACCAGGCCCCACACGCTGAACCGCCATACAAAGCTGGGAAGGGTACCTTTCCCTCACCCCATTGTATCATGCACAGAGCTGGAAGAGAGACATAGGGAGTAGCGAGATCAAGCCAGTTTTCTCCCCTTCTCACCCCCTTGGCCTTGCAACAGAACCTAGTGAAAGATGAATAGGAAAGAGGTGGGGTGCAACAAAGCCAAAGTAGAATTGCCCACTGGACCCTTCCCTGGGGCAGGGGACAAATAAAACTGAAAGTTCTTCCCCCTTAAACATCTTCAAAGGACTAAGGGGAAGGAACAGAGCTGGAGACCCTCCAACACCCCCTTGCCAGACCAGGGCAGAAGCCTCTTTCACTCTTAGAACCCTCATTGGGAATAGGGAGAACACCAGAGTTAGCAGGAGGGAAAGAAGAGGGATCCCCATTCCTGTCCACTCCATTGATTTCTCCACAAGGCCTTGCAACACTGAAACCAATAGGAGAAGGAATTATGGGACTCCCTTTGCACTCCTCAGGCCCCTGTGTTGGGTAATGGTAAAGAAGAGCAAAGAGGGCAAGTGCACCCACCTACCCCCACACAGGACTCCTTCACAGGACAAGTGAGTGACCAGCTGTAGTGTGGGTCCTTCCCCAATTGTCTGTGATTCTGAGAAACCCTCACATGGGGCAGCAACAGAGGTAGGACCTTCCAAAGGCTAGGGAAAGAAGAGTAATAGCAGCTGCAGGCAGCAATGCAGGCAGTCTCACCCCCATTACCTTAGCCCAAAGAAGAGGATTAGCAGCACATCAGGTAGTCATCCCTCCAACTCCTCCACTAAGCCAGGAGGAGGAGCACTGGGGCTAAAGGCAGAACGGTCAGACACTGCTTCCTGGAGACATGTGGGCATAGAACAGGGCTCAGTGATTCTGAGTCTGTTCAGTGTTGCTCCCGACCTGGTCCACAAATGGCCCTGGGGCTTCTTGTTAGTTGCACACAGGATCAGAAGAGAAATAAACCCAACTAAACAAGGAGGGGAAATGCCCCTCCCCCCCCAAAAGACCTGAAGGTGAACTGATAGGGTAGTACAGTTCCCATAAAATGCTTTTATTTCATTTTGATGGAACTGCACAAATGTAAGCTATATGCAGTGTAGGAACTTAAAGATATCAGCAAATCCTTCCCCAAACAATTCCAAGACAAGCTCTGTAAACTCATCCCCCATGAACCCACCTCAGGGATCTTCTACATGCTTCCCAAGATACACAAACCCATCATATCTGGCCACAGCTCTCTTACTGAAGTAATATCAGGACTCATAGAAACCATCCTCAAACCGTTTGCCACCCAAAGGGCCAGCTTACTCCAGGACACAACTGACTTCCTCCACAAACTCCACAGCATTAACAACCTCCCTCAGAACACCAGGGATGTCACTTTCCCATACACCAACATACCTCACCATGACAGCATAGCTGCTTGCCTCAAATATTTACAAGACAATGGACAACACTCAGATATCTACCCCAAACACATCGCCAAACTCATCCATTTCATCCTCAGCCATGACAATTTTACATTCAACAACAAACACTTTGTCTAAACCATGAGAACAGCCATCGGTACTAGGATGGCTCCCCAATATGCAAACCTCTTCGTGGGCCACCTTGAAGAATAAATTCTGGACAAATTCACCACAAAACCAATGATAAACCTCAGATACATAGATGATGTTTTCATCTTCTGGACTTAAGCTGCCTCAGAGATTTCTGCTACAACTTAACAACCACCACCCATCTGTTAAACTCTCTCTAGAACACTTCCACACTAGCATCAACTTCCTAGACACCACAATCAGATTCAGCAACGGAACCCTACAGACAACCATATACAAGAAATCCACGGATCACCACACCTTCCTTGATAGATACAATAACCACCTAAAAGACTCCAAAAAATCTGTTATCTACAGCTAGGAACTCAGATACCACAGAATATGCTCCATGGAGAAAGTCTGGAATAGACACCTTACCAAACTTAAAACTACTTTTATCAAACAAAAACACTCCATGAAAGAAGTAGATTGTATCATGGTATGGGGCACCCAAATACTCCATGAGAACCTGCTTCCACAGAAATAAAACCCTTTCTAACTGCACCCCCTTAGTTGTCACCTGCCACCCCATGCTGGAACCCATACGGGATATCTTCAAACAACTATAATCTATACTCGATGAGGACACCATCATGAAAGAAATCTTTCTTGAATCCCCACTTCTGGCCTTCAAACAACACTCCAACCTCATCATGAGAAACAATCTTTTTGAATCCCCACTTCTCGCCTTCAAACAACACTCCAACCTCCCCACAGACCAGGATACACCAACTCAAAGCAGCACCAGACCCTGCCAGAACAACAGCTGCAAAACCAGCAGAGATACCCCCACTCCTACAATGATCAATACCCCCCCACAACACACCTTTCAAGACCCAGGGGTTCTACACATACCTATCATGACATGTGACGTACCCCATCCAGTGCACTAAATGCCCCAATAACAACTACGTGGGTGAAACAAGACAATCACTAAGCTTTCGAATGAATTCACACAGCAAAGTGATAAAAGACAGAAACTCCATCACCTGTGGATGAGGACTTTTCACAAAGTGACCACTCTCTATCTCACCTACCAGTCCTCATCCACAAAGGAAACCTGCTCAACACTTTCAAAAGATGAGCCAGGGAGCTTAAATTCATAACTCTGCTAGATGCTAAAAATCATGGACTGAACAGACACATTCAATTTGTGGCATATTACAACAATCTGTAACAAACAAACAAACAAACCTCAAAAACAACGAGGAGTCCGGTGGCACCTTAAAGACTAACAAATTTATTTGGGCGTAAGCTTTCGTGGGTAAAAAATTTGGACATAAGCTTTTGTGGGTAAAAAACCAGTGGGTTTTTACCCATGAAAGCTTATGCCCAAATAAATCTGTTACTCTTTAAGGTGCCACTGGACTCCTCATTGTCTTTGTGGATACAGATTAACATGGCTACCCCTCTGAAACAAACCTCTTTTTGTCCTATGACTGCAGAGGTGTTAACAGGCCACTATATCATTCTACTTTTAGCCCAGCAGAAAAGTCTGTCCTATCTCGGGGCCTCTCCTTCTGCCCCACCACCCCCCATGAACATGATACAGTTCTGCGGTGAACTGGAATCCTACTTTCGCCGTCTCCGACTCAAGGAATATTTCCACCACACCACTGAACAGCACACTAACCCACAGAAACCTTCCTACCAACACTTCAAGATGAAGAATTCTGCATGGACTCCTCCGGATGGTCGAAACAACAGACTGGACTTCTACATAGAGTGCTTCTGCCCATGTGCATGAGCTGAAATTGTGGAAAAGCAGCATCACTTGCCCCATAACCTCAGCCATGCAGAACCCAAAGCCATCCACAGCCTCAGAAACAACTCTGATTTTATAATAAAAAAGGCTGATAAACGAGGTGCTGTAGTCATCATGAATAGGTTGGAGTATGAACGAGAGGCTGCTAGGCAACTCTCTGACATCATAGTCTACAGGCCATTACCCTCTGATCCCACTGAGAAGTACCAAAAGAAACTGCACCATCTGCTCAAGAAACTCCCTGAAGAAGCACTGGAACAAATCTACACAGACACACTCCTAGAGCCCCGACCAGGGGTATTCTATCTGCTACCCAAGATCCATGAACCTGGGAATCCTGGACGCCCCATCTTCTCAGGCATTGGCACCCTGACAGCAGGTTTGTCTGGCTATGTAGACTCTCTCCTCAGGCCCTACGCTACCAGCACTCCCTGCTATCTTTGAAACACCACTGACTTCCTGAGGAAACTACACTCTATTGGTGATCTTCCAGAAAACACCATCTTAGCCACTATGGATGTAGAAGCTCTCTACACCTACATTCCACAAAAAGATGGACTACAAGCCATCAGGAACAATATCCCCGATAATGTCATGGCAAACCTGGTGGCTGAGCTTTGTGACTTTGTCCTCACCCATCATTTCAGATTTGGGAACGATTTATACCTTCAAGTCAGCGGCACTGCTATGGGTACCCGCATGGCCACACAGTATGCCAACATTTTTATGGCTGACTTAGAACGACGCTTCCTCAGCTCTCAGCCCCTAGCGCCCCTACTCTACTTGCGCTACACTGGTGACATCATCATCTGGACCCATGGAAAAGAAGCCCTTGAGGAATTCCACCTGGATTTCAACAATTTCCACCCCACCATCAACCTCATCTTGGACCACTCCACACAAGAGATTCACTTCCTGGACATTACAGTACAAATAAGTGATGGTCACATAAACACCACCCTATACCAGAAACTTACTGACCGCTATACCTACATTCCTCCAGCTTTTATCCAGACCACATCACATGATCCATTGTCTACAACCAAGCCCTCTGATACAACTGCATTTGCTCCAATCCCTCAGACACAGACAAACACCTACAGGCTCTCTATCAGGCGTTCTTAAAACTACAATACCCACCTGGGGAAGTGAGGAAACAGATTGACAGAGCCAGAAGGGTACCCAGAAGTCACCTACTACAGGACAGGCTCAACAAAGAAAGTAACAGAACGCCACTAGCCATCACCTTCAGCCCCCAACTAAAACCTCTCCAGCGCATCATCCAGGATCTACAACCTATCCGGAAGGATGATCCCTCACTCTCACAGACCTTGGGAGACAGGCCAGTCCTTGCTTACAGACAGCCCCCCCAACCTGAAGCAAATACTCACCATCAACTACACAACAGAAACACTAACCCAGGAACCAATCCCTGCAACAAACCCTGTTGCCAACTTTGTCCTCATATCTATTCAAGGAACACCTTCATAGGACCCAACCACATCAGCCACACCATCAAGGGCTCGTTCACCTGCACATCTACCAATGTGATATATGCCATCATGTGCCACAATGCCCCTCTGCCATGTACACTAGCCAACCCGGACAGTCTCTACACAAAAAAATAAATGGACACAAATCAGACATCAAGAATTGTAACATTTAAATACCAGTAGGAGAGCACGTCAATCTCCCTGGACACTCAATAACAGACTTAAAAGTCGCAATTCTTCAACAAAAAAACTTCAGAAAAAGACTTTAGCGAAAAACTGCAGAACTGGAATTAATTTGCAAACTTGACACCATCAAATTAGGCTTGAATAAAGACAGAGGGGCTGGGTCACTACAAAAAATAATTTTGTATGATAATTCTGTTGATACTCACACCTTCTTGTCAACTGTTGGGAATGGGCCACATCCACTTTGATTGAATTGGCCTCGTTAGCACTACAAAAAGGAATTTTCCCTCTGTTGATATCACCCCTTCTTGTCAACTGTTGGGAATGGGCCACATCCACCCTAACTGAATTGGCCTCATTAGCACTGACCCCCCCTCTTCCCCACTTGGTAAGGCAACTCCCATCTTTTCATGTGTTGTGATATTTATACTGCTTACTGTATTTTCCACTCCATGCATCTGATGAAGTGGGTTATATCCCATGAAAGCTTATGCCCAATAAATTTGTTAGTCACTAAGGTGCCACAAAGACTCCTCGTTGTTTCTAACTTGAATGGTTTCTTAGAATATGCGCTAACTACTTATGATAAACAATCTGTTTCACCTTGAATTTAGATGTGATGCTCAGAGTACCTTTCCCAGACCTGAAGAAGAGGTCTGTAGAGCTCGAAATCTTGTCTCTCTCACCAACAGAAGTTAGTCCAATGAAAGATATTACCTCACCCACCTAAACTGACAGTGTATTTAGTAATGTTAACTACAGGACTAAGTGGAGCCAAATTCCTTCATTCAGAATAAGAATGTATATTTTATTGTTCGTAGTTTAAAAAGAATTTAAATAAAATGTGCGTGAATAGTACTTGCATTGGTTTGTATGTATATAATCACACACACACTTTTAAAGTCTGTGCACATTAACTGCTTGAAACTGAAAAATCTCAGTCTTAACTGTATAGGGAGAGGGACTAAGTGGAAGGGGAACAACATTTATAGAGTCACATATACAGGGATTTTTTCTTCAGATTAGACAGTCAAAGCTCACTAAAAACAAGACACACACCTCTAAGAGCATCTAGCTAACATTCATTAATTCAGTAACATTTACTAACGGGCCGTTCAGATCAAATTAAAACTGACTTAAACCTGCAGCCAAAACTTGAACCCACATATTCAGATGACCAAAATGTTACATTAACTTTTTGAATTCCCCTCCTTTATCCCCCTTGTGTCTGCATGGTCTTGCTCCAGCAGGCCTGAGAAGAGGAAGCAATTAAGTAGCAAAGAGTTGGTCTCACTGTGGGGACAATCCCATGAAGTACCAAGCACACTCAGTTTTCATTGAAGTCACTGGGAAATGTGGGCACTCACCACTTGGCAGGATCAGACCTTATATCTATAGCCAGAATGGAATCAGGCAGCAGAGGGTACCTCAGATCAAAGTCTCTTCTCATAAAAGCTTGAATATATGAACTGATCATTTTTAGGATCACCCACTACTGCTAAAAATCTATCCACTTTCTACATTCATTAGTCATAGCATATTTCCCTTTCAGTGTATCACAACTCCACTTTGGAGTAAAAGTAAATATTTTATTTAAAAGCAAAAGTAGTAAAGGAAAATTAAGCTAAAGAAACATGCAAGGTTTTAGAATGTTGTTAGTTAACTAAACTAAATATTTTAAATTGGTCAGGTTAGAAACTGCATTTCCCCCATAAAAAAACATAAGCTATACTTCCCAATTCAGTTTTACCCCTATTGATCATAAAGGGAAATGTTTAAAACACATGTACCAAAAATATTATTTTGTTTAATACAATTATCCAACCACTCATTACTCTTGAATGTCATCTCAGACCCTCCAAGATACAATCATGGCTAGTATACATATGGTTGGGTTTAGTTTCAGGAATTTCAGTTTCCCTTAGAGAAGCAAATTCTCAATGATGTAATGATTCCATTTCTAGTTTGATACTGATATTTTAGCTACATGTCCTATAGCCTTCTGATATTAAAAATATATTTTTCCTGTTTTTAAATCTTTTAAATATAGATCTAAACATACAAATTTTTTCTCTGTCTTCTAGTGGCAAACAACAATAATGAGCAATAAATAGTTTAGTGCATAATAATAGTAGATGATATGTTAAGGCTATCGACCCCTCCAAGATGTGGTTAACTTCATTTATCCCTCTTTGGCTGGCTTCCCTGGTTCCCTGAAATTCTGTCTGGTAATGCCCGTTAACTACAGGGACACCTTCCAGAAAGGGTAGCGGATCAACTGTCAGTTTCTCTGTCATAGAACTCAGCTGGCCTATGGCTGATTTGTGGATTATTTTTTAAGGAATTGTGGAAACATGATGGAATTTTTTTCTTACGTTGAAAGCAATCAGGACACATTTGCTATCCAATACCATCACAGTAAAATATTAATGAGCAACGACACAACAATATGGTATAAGTCAGTGTGCAAAAATCAAAGAAACTAAACACACGATAAGCATCTTCTTTAAAGGGCCTCTGCAGATTTCCACTCTTGGGATGTGCCTGACCTCTGCAGAAACCATCTGCAATAATTCTGGTTACAGGTGAATAATCTTTATTTTTGCATCACTTTTCTACCCATCACGACCATTCCTTAGTGTCTAGCCTAGATTAATCAACAATAACTGCTACAAAAGTTCATCCTAATCCTAAAGCACAACCTTAATCTGCATGCTGATGCTGCATGCTAATAAAAGATACTTATTAACAAAGCAACCTCCTGCCACAACAATGCCTAAGAGCCTACTGCCACATTTTGTTTTAATCATTAAAGAAATGTGAGAGGAACACAATAATTTTGAAAAACTAATCTCAAAGCACTATTAAGATCCTTATTAAAGTGCTTTTATAGTACAGCCTATCTGAAAAGTAAATCCTACATTAGTCCTCAATGGAGTATATTCCCTTCTCTCATAAGCTTTATAAAAGAGAAGAACAGTGCAGCGGTCCTTTTGCCAATTGTTGTTATCTGATTGGTAAAGAACAAGCAATATAAACACACACAAAAATTCACTTCGGCTCCACCAGAAGTACAGTACTCTGGCATCTTACACAGAAAAGCAATGCCAGATTCCCAAATCTGCTGTTCACTAAGCATAGATTTTGTCTTTTAAAATAGGTGGTGCTTTAAAACAGCAGAAATGTCTAGTGCTTGAGCTACTTCCCAGTTAATTATTTGCTGGCTAAAGTCTTAAAATGTCCTTGGCTTCACCTTAGACACAACTATCCCAGCTGGTCATTAACAGTCTGGAAACGACCCAAATACTGTAATCTCAACTGTCAGTACTCTACAAACATGTATGTTTTGTGCATGCTTGTTTTTTCATGTATTTCAATTTCATGGAGCTATATTTAGAAAACAGAGCCTTAATAATTTTTTTCTATTTCCATGTTTTAAGAGCTGCTGTCTCAATGTAATTCAGTGCACTTGGAGTCCACAATGAGTTTAGTAACAGCCTTAACAAGAACTGAATGTATTCTCACTAAAATAGTGTCCGATTTTGATCTCACACCACTTTTACTCTCTTGTAACTCTGACTATCTCAACACAGTTGCCTCTTTGTGTTTTCATAGTTGTAAGGGAGATCAGAAATCGGGGGGGGGGGAAGGGGTGGAGAGTTCATGAATGCTGATGTTTTAATAGTCCTAAGAAAATCCAAGAGAAAAGGGCTGCTGTACCAAGTGAACTGAACAGCTTGTAGTAAACCAGCCTGTCAACAGGTCCAGGCAAGTGGCTTTTCTTGTTGGTATAACATTTCTGCAAAAAGCCACAGGACAGCTGGGAAAAACAACACATGTAAACAAGGTAGACCTAATTATTTTCCAATTAAAAAGAAGATATTATCTTCTCATTAATTGGTAAGCTAATTGACCAAAACCTTGCAGTATCATAAAATGAGTCCAATACACAGAACCTAGGTACCTATACTACCCACTCAGACCAAAGTTGTCAGTTCTGCTTGATTTGTTTGAATACTGTACTGCACGACAGCTGTCGGAAATAATACATTAGAACAGCTGCTGTGACAGCTACAAAGCGCCTGGAATTTTAATTGGACTCAACAGTCTATTGTTTATTTTACTAAACTTAAAAAGAAATATCCAAGGAAGTAAACAAGTTCCTAATGGAACTAACTGATCTTTGCCATTTGGTAAACAAGGTTAGGCTTCATTTTGCCTACATAATTTCACTAGTATTATCTCTACCAACTAACTGGCAAAAAGAAAGGAAAAGAAAAAGAGTAGAAACTGTTAGATGACTAAGAAAAGAGGCATTAAGAGGAAAAATGGTAAGGGAGTCACAAAAACAAACCTGTTCAAATACTGGCTGTGAGCCAGAGAATCTCACAGAGTTTTAAGATTTACTGAAAAGGAGACTTATTCAGAGGCCCTCAGCAACTATTAGCTGAAAACAAAACTGTTCATTATGGCTAAAACCTCAAGACCATTGAAAAGTAAAGCTTACTTTCAGCATCAGCAGAAAGCAGAAAGCACAGGAGCACCACCACTGGCCTGGCTACGTGCATCATCCGACAGCTTGGCACCAGCATGCTTTGGCAGCCTCAGTCTCACTGGCTCAGAAGCCACTATGAGTCTGTCCGGTCTGAAATTTCTGATGAAGTATTTTCAGAGCCTGTGGAGTGGTGGAGAGAAAAAGAGAGAGAGAGAGCAAAATATGGTTAGGCGGTTGTTTTTGTTTTTCCCAATATTTACTGTTAGAGGCAAAACAGTTTAAAAATACAAAGAATCTTCAGGAGACTGTAGTACACGGAAGGTAGCGAGGTGCTGCAGATGTTTCTAGTACTGAACCCAGAATGCTGGAGCCACAGAGCATCCTGTCCCCAGTACATTTTTTCTTCTCCCATGTTCAGATCAACCGATCCCATGTGTTGGATCTTGTTTTGCCGGCTCAGCACTGCATTTTGAGTAATACACCATGAGAATGAGTTGTCATTTCTAATGAACTATTTGTTTAATACATCACCAGAATGAGGCATACTGATGCTGTAAGGAAGGGTTTAAGAATGGATTCAACGTCCAGGATAAAAGTCCACTAACAAATGACATACTGGAAGCTGCTTTCCAGGCATCAGGTAGGAATGACAGGGCTAAATCTGCTTCTCAGACTATTCCTAATGCTGGCTTTGCAATGCTAGCCTATTGGATCCCCCATATTAACACTTCAAAACTCATATTCAGTTTTGGTCCCACATGTCTAAAAGGTTACATTTCCTCTCTGATTTTCCTGTATATTTAAATTATGCAATACAGAACTCATGAATAAAGAGCCCATATTCAGTTCAGTCAGTGTAATTTAACATGTTATATAAGAACTAATCAACAATACAGTTTAAGCATCTGCCTTTAAGAAGAAATGCATTTTATTCTTTGGTAAATCCACTCCACCCAAGCAATATTAGAAATTGCAGAACATAGAAATGCTTCCCTCTGAGAGGAAATATTAGAGATATCCCAAAATAGCATGACTGTGTCACTAAAATAACACTGCAATTTAATTGCACTTTTTGAAAGAGTTGTAAGATATAACTTTGGCAGGTCTGAAACTTAGCTCAAGCACAATAAGAAAAACAGATACTATCTTTTTCATTACCCTGCATGAGTAGCTTCCGTGCAGTGAAGATAAAAACCAAAAGGGAAGGGGGGGAATTATATTAATTATTCCACTTGATGGATCTTACAGACTTGTGGGTAGCATGAAGAGCCTATTTTATACTACAGTGCAATGCTGAAAGAATCTATTCAAGGAAGAAAAAAAGAGATGACCAGATGTTAGGAATCTATTGCTGTTATCAATCTCTTCTGTAAAACTACCTCTCGAATCAGCTACCACTATCAAGAGATATGAATCTAAGAAATTTTCATAGGCAAAGTGCTGAAGGCACCAGCTCCCCGCTTTCATCGCTACCATCTTCGTGCCAGCATTTCAAATGACAGCAAAGTCCATGAGACATCAGTCCTGTCGGACTCAATTTGTGTCTGTGCAAGCGTATCAGGGCCAACTGCTACATAATGACTTCAGTGCTATCACAAAGATGGAGATGTATGAAATGCATTTTCAGAGAAGAGGTGATTTTGTTTTTGCTTTTACTAGACTGAAGGGGTGACGCAATCTTTGTACCACGCAAATCTTCAAGTTGACATCTGCAAACAAGCACAGTGGAAATATAATGGCCGCTAAGGTTCATGTCTGAGCCATAAAATATGCCTTGGGGGGGTAGGGAGTGGGGGTTTGTTAGTAATTTAAAAAAAAAAAAAGGTGAGGGCTCAGGGAAAGAGAAAGAATATGACCTGCACAAGACTATTTTGCTAAACTGTTTTCCAATGTGACGCTGAAAAGTATTTTTCCCCGACCTCCCAGTTGAAAAGTGAAATAAGGCTTTTAAATGCCTTTTTTTCCCAGAATCTACAGGAAGCCTGTAAGAGAAAGGAAAACACACAAAATATGGCAAGCAAGCTGACTCAGAAGAGAAGATGAGGTGTTTTGCAGTTATTAAAGACACACCATCCCATTCATTCTAAACACATATACCAATAGTGCCAAACGTTCTGTCTCTGCTCCAGGTGACATTCATTATCGCTCCCACCACACAATCTGAAACCCTTGCTGCTCCTTCTCTCTGCACCTTCAGTGTGTCACGGCCTTAACTAACCCGATAAACATACTAATATGTTCTGCAGGTGAACCTTGAATTTCTATTTCTTCTCTTACGTTGCTTATGCTTCTACAGCAGGGTTTTGGCATTTTAGGCTGTGAAAATACAAGTGTTTGGAGAAGGCAGGCAGAGGGTGGTGGTGGTGGTGTTTTTTGTTGTTGTTGTTGGTGGTGGTGGTGGTGTTGTTGTTGTTGTCGGTGGTTTCTTTAAAAAATATTGTTAGTGAAGTCATGTGGATGACGGGCTAACACTGGAGAGAAACAAGCCATGAGACAGTCAAGTGCTGTCAAGCTTCTCCACAGAGCTCTGCCGAAGCTCTGACCTACAACAACGCTTAGCCTCAGCCCTGGACCTCCTCATCGACAATTGTATCAAACTGTACTGAATAAAGTGGCAAGGCCTTTTTTTGATGGTTGTTTCTGTTTGCTTGTTTGTGTAAACTAATATGGAAAAGCTTTATAAGGACTAAACTAATATTACAAAACTCATGCCAGCTATGAACCAAGCCACCTCCAAGCATCCACTAGTAAAAGACTAAGCCAATGTGATATTACTCTTACAACAAAAAAAGTATAACTCTCCCAGCACCACCATGTTTCCCTGGGAACTGAACACTGAGGCAAGAGCCAACTTGCTTTGTGAGAAAGCAACATTTGGAACATGGTATAATAGATAGTAAATACAGAAACAGCTGTGAGGTGAGAGAAGAAAGGGTACAGCAATATTTCTCCCCCACCTCCTCTGGTTTAGGGTTTATTTGTAACCAAGTTGTATATCTTGTTCTAGCCAACCTTTGGCCCCGTGCAAAACAATTTCATTACAATTCCCAGCTGCAAGGTACCAGATTCACTATGTGACCGTCTCCTCTCAACCTGTCCCAAACTTCTATGTTGGGTCTTGGGGCTTGTCTAGACAGGAAAATTGACCAGGATAAGCTATTCTGTGATAGCTATTCTAGACTAGCTCCCTCTGTGGATACTGTACTACAGAATAAAAAACGGAATTTTATGCCAGAATAATTACTTCACTTTGGAAGCGCACTAATTATTCCAGAATAAAGTGACTTGTATTCCAGAATGGAGTGTCCACATGGAAAGCTATTCCACATAACTATTCCAGTCAATTTTCCTTAGTATGTGAGATGAACTGAGAAGAGTAGAGGGTGGAAACAAGTACACCAGACCCTCGCTAGAACACGGGATTTGGGATCCATGCCAAGTATCATGTCATAGCGGCGACCACGTTAAAATGAAATTACTGTATACAGTAAATGTCACATCCATAAAGTATAGAAAACCTTAGCAAATAAACTCCTACTTGAAAGAAACAATAAACAAGAAAAAAAGTGTTGCTTTATTAGAGATTTAAAGTAGACATTACAATAAACTAGCCTAGTTTTTCTTTAAAAAGTCAGTGAGTTGCTCTTGCTTCTTGCTGCTGTGCCGCTGCCGCTTTGCAAACTGCAAAAGACTATGTAGCTGCATAATTTTTATAGGCTCAACGTCTTGCATCTCAAAGCAGTCTCTAAGCCAGCTACGGTCGCAGCTGACGTTGGAACGACGTCCACTTCATCTTCCTCTTCTTCTTCCACGGCAAAGGCCAATTCTTCAGCTTCTGGAATGTTGTTTGGTCATACTGCCTGAAGAATTCGGTCATCTGTTAGACTTTCAGCAACGGGACAAAATTCTTCTGCTTCATCGTCACCTCTTATCCAGGACGATATTTTGTGGCAGAACAGTTACCCCAAGCTCGGACAGTTGCTGGCACAGGTCCTGCATTCACTCCATGCCTGTTCTTCCAACTTCCTCCTCTGTAAATCCCTCAAAGTTGAATTCCTCGTCAGACTGTGATCTGCTTTCTTTATTTTCTTCCAGGAGCAGGTGGCCAAACGACTCTCTCAGTCCCACTATCCAACAGCGGTTTATCATTTCAGCGCGTAATAAATTCCAGGAATCGCCGCCAATGTAAAAGAAGTCTTTTATAGTCAACTTCTTCAGAAAATCGGTGACAGACAACTCGCTTTCTATCATTTGTCGTACCAAGTTCTGTCGATAGTGCTTGATCAAGCAGCTGGATTTTTTTTAGGTAAGGATTCAACCCGTATTTTACCATCACGGATTCTGAGTCTTTTGGTCGGAGGATGCGCTGGACAGTTGTCTAGCAAAAGAATGGCCTTTTCTTCTAAGCGTTTTGCCCGCAAATGCTTTCACACCGAAGGAACACATTTGGTGAAGAACGATTGTTTAAAAATCTCTCTGGTCATCCAGGAATTTTTGGAGTTCTTGTATGAAAACAGCAGGCAATTTACATTTACGTTATGAAAGCGCTGAGGCATGCGAGACTTTCCAATGCACAATGGTTTTAATTTAAGCTTTCCTGTTGCATTCACACAAAACAATAAAGTAAGGTGATCTTTTGCCTGTTTATATCCTTCTTTCTTACGTTCATCTGTTCTGACAGTCAGGGTTTTATCGGGCAACATTTTATAATAAATTCCTGTTTCGTCTGCATTGTAAACCTGTTCCTCCGAGTAACTCTCTGCCTGTAAAATTTCCCTCAGCTTCGCAGGGTATGATTGCGCGGTGTCGGTGTCAGCAGAGCGTTTTTCTCCTGAAACTGCAATCTGAGAGATTCTGTGTCTTTTCTGAAATCGCCATAGCCAAACTGAACTCGCCTTAAAATTGCTGAATTCGCCATTAAGTTCCCGGACGAATTTTTCCGCTTGCATGGCTATAAGCGGACCAGAGATCGGAATGCCTTTCTGCTGTTCTTGCTCAAACCACGTGTACACCGCAGAATCAAGATCGGCATCATTCGCTAAACGGGCTCGTTTTCTTTGAAGGCCATGCTTTTCATCCAGGTTATACATGTAAGTTCTGAGCTTGTCAGCATTCTTTAGCCATCCACGAAAGGTGGACTCGTTAATGCCAATATCGCAGCTAATCATTGCCTGGGTTTTGCCATTTCTAAGTCATTCGATAGCTTCCAATTTCTCCTGCACCAAGTAAGCCTTCCTTTTTCCCAACATTTCTGACATCTTTCTAAAGATAAATACTGTACCTGTAAATTTTTACTACATTACATTTGTATGGTGTTCTAGGCCTACAGCAATCGTCTTAGGGATTGTCTACACTACTGCATGGGGTTGAAGATATGCAATTTCAGCTGCGTGAATAGCTGACGCTCTCCCGTCGACTGCGCTTGTGCTCCTTGTTCCGGTGGAGTACTAGAGTCCACAGGAGCACGCTAGCGGTCGATTTGTCACGTCTATACTCAAAAAAATCGTACTGTACAGTACTTAAATTTGCGATCCATGGCCGCGACCGCGTTATATCCAAATTTGGGTTATATAGACGCGCTTTCTAGCGAGGGTCCAATGTAGTGTGTCCAGAATAAGTGGGCATGTTTGTGGAGTGAGCTAAGAGAACAGAAGATGGAAGTTCCTTGACAAGCGATATCAATCAGCCAGAACTGTGATGAAGGGGGAGGTATCCTGAATCCCCACAGGGTACTACCACAACAGAGTTCTCCTCAGTCAGCATGAAGCAGGTGATACTCCTAATCACATGGCACAGAAGCATGGAGCAGTAAGCATCACAAGAGCATTTTGGTTATCAGGTGATACCCAATTTTCTTAAATATTGTAATACAGCTCTTAGAACAGATTCAGCCAATTGAATTTCAACTTCTTCATTGTAGTCTATTTGTGAGCACCAACAGTGCGCTACATGCTTTCTAGCGATTCAAGAAGAGACAGTCCCTACCCTGAGGAGATTACAGGAAGGAGAAAAACAAAAGCGTAGCTAGACGTTATGGGAAAAGGAGCAACAAAGACAGATTTTTTTTTAATACCACTGTATTCACTATTCACTGTATTCAGCACAGCAAAAGTGGGTTTTTAAAAAAGGACTTAAATGTAGGTAAAGCAGGAGTCTTGCAGATGGGCTATCGGAGGTCATATCATGCCTAGAGGGTGACATGCAAAAACGCTTGGAGGTGATGGTGCAGAGGATTTTCTTTTTCTCATTCTAGTGTGGCCTAACTGGAATATACAATATCAATTCTTAAGTTTTGTAATATCAATGAAAAACATATCTTCAGCACAGTCTATAAAGTGAGGGTCCTACTCTTCAATTGAAGTCAATGACAAAATTCCCAATGACTTCAATAGAAACAAGATAATAGAAGCCTAACAGAGCTATTGTTCAATCACATGCTGCAAAGACAGTATTCCATGGAATACTCTCAACTATATTCATCTACAAACCAAATACACGACAGGTGAAACTGAAGGCTTGGTTGTTCACGTTCCCATGTGACTTCTGAAAGGGAGCTTGAGATAGGTGAACTCTCATATTGGAAGGCCCTCTTCCAGAATGACTTTTGGGAACAAATCCAACTGCACTTGAAGACTCCTTTTAGAAAATCAATTACCTGGGGCAAAGGGGAAAATCCCTTTCAGAAAAGGAAATACTCCTTTGAAATGAGAGGATATAAATATTAAGTTTCCAGTAGTAACATGAATACTGTGGAAGCGGATGCTGCCCTAGTGCAAACAGTTTCCAGATGAGAATTTCGAATAGCCCTTTCTCCTCCAAGCCACAGGAATATAGGGAAGCCAGATATGTCAATTCCCATAAAAAAGCTGAGACATTTTTTTTTTGCTGTTGTTAACTGATACAGGCCTACTCTAGTCTGTGGAGCTGCACTAATCAGGGGTGCTGGAACAGTTTTTGTAGTGGGGGTATTGAGAGCCCTTGAACCAAACTGTAAATCCTGTATATGATGGAAACCACTTCAAGCTGGGGGTGCGACAGCATCCCCAGCACCCCTAGTCCCAGCACCTATGAAACTAATTAACAACAGCAGAAAATGTAGCCCTATATGCCTCGCATAGGACCAAGTTAGTAGCCAGACCCCAGCTTCCTCAAAGTTCAGATACATTCAGATCTGGAGGGCTGGATTGGCCTAAACGGAATCTAGAGCTGAATTTTTCTAAAGTTCAGGAATGTTCTGATCTGGAGTTTGGTTTGATGGGGAAACAATTTGCATAATTCTTGCTACAATAAAACAGCTGACCATATCCTGCATATGACAAAGTATATAGGATTGAAGTGGGGAGAGAAGTGGTGATACTCTACTGTCATGCTTCATTCACCACACTCATAGTTCTAGAATGTGCCCACTTTCTAGCCCCTGCAACTCAGCTACATATCTGTGCAAGTCAAGTAGATTTCCATCTACTGTTCGATAAACAGATTTCATCCTCAAATCTCAGCTGAAAAGCAACATTAATAACTGTTGAGCCAGTCAGAAAGGACAGGAAAAACTCTTACCAGTTCAGTAGTCACAAACTACTCAGCCACCCTTAAACTAGAAACACCACCAGGAAAAACAAATAGAAAGACAATCAGGTCTGAAAATGATGGAGCATGTTAGGTGAGCAAGAAATTATTCTGACTTAACAAAAATAGGACTTGGAATTGTTTTTACAATGATAAATTTCAGACTCTTCCAAATGGAACATATGAAACTAATATACTTCTACAGAAACAGCAGCAACTGCCTGCAGTCTTAGGTCTAACTTGTTCTTTGATCAAACAGGCAGCAAAAAGATTTTTAAAGCTGAACTGTTAGAAAAGTAGTTTGGGATTGTATTTTGTTTTTTGTTCTTTTTTTTTAAATATACACAGTATTTCTTTGGGTTTGTCACTATATGGCATACAGTGTGCACATTTATCTAGGTATGATTGCAGCACAGCACTTCCTTAAGCACTAAACTGAAATGGCTAATGCATCCCACCAGTGCACCACAGCCTAGTGGGGCATGACTTCCTGGCTTGGAAGCATAGTTAAGACCCATTGTATATGCGGCCCTCTTTCAAAGGTAGTAGAATAGTCTGTTACAGAGCCTAGTCTTAGATGGTTCTCTGAACAGTCCTGCTCTCTGCCAACAGAACAGCTCAGAGATCCTCCGTGCATTTGGCATGGGCCAACCCCAGTTCCCCCCAGCATGATTGTTTGTACAGATCCTATGACAATACAAATATGATCCTGATGAGGGCCTTTGGGCTACACCGCGATATCAACATTAAATAGTGACAATGATGCAAACAGGATTTTGCTTTCAGTAAATAACCTTTTTTAAAAAAGTTAATAATCAAAATTGATTTCAATTTGCCACAACATATTTTATCATTATTTAGAATTTTCCAATGAAAGTCCCAGTTCTGAGCTTCCTCAAGTTAAATATGAAACAGTTAAAATAGAGGGTTTTTTCTTCAACTTAAGAGTGGAATTATTCTTCCAGACATTGTTCCATATTATTTCCCACATAGCAATTGGTATACATACAAACTGTTTAACAAGGCCGAAACACCATTACAAAAAAAACTTAAGTCAAGGTAACTTCAAGATTGCTGCTGAAGATCACAGAAAACCATGGAAGTCAGGAAAAGCACAAGTCCTTTTTTACTGAAATGTTAATTTGTCCATATTTCATGTACTGTTTTAAGATATTAAGGCACACATTTAAGAGTCAAGTATGTGTAGAAAGTGCTACATATGTGCAAACATGGCCAAATTAATGTTGCTGTGGGAACCTGAACACCCTAATATTAGCGTATATTCACTTTCTGTGATATTACTTGTGCAACCTTACTTGTTCTTTACTAGTTGCTTTTTTAAAAAAATAACGGGTAAAAGGAGGTGTGAACCTTCCCTTCTGCACCTTTAAGCGGGCAGCAGGAGTAGGGAGGGGGGATTTGGCTGTCTGGCTGAGTGAAGGGAACAGTGCTTTATGGCTGGGGGGAGGGGATGAAAACTGCTGCAAAAAGGGTCAGTGTAGTCACTGACTCATCCGCTGAGAATGTGGGGTTTAAAAGGAATGAACTGGTGGTGGTTGAGGACTCCTATGATTGGTATGGCAGGGAGCCAACCCCCCATTCTTATAGTCCATCTTAACCGTCCTACGATGTGGGGGCGGTGGATGGTAAGGTCCTGGCAATGGATATGCCGGATGAAAAAAGAGGGGAACCTGGTAAAAGCCCCCCGGGTAATTATGGACTAAACATAGGGTTACCTGCACTGTACACTTTTATCTGCTGTCCAGACATCTAATAATAAAGTTGCGGCCTGATTAACCCATGGCAAATGTCTCCTCTCCTTCTTTCGGCATAGCCAGACAATAACTCCTATGCATTAGTGAACACTTTAAAGAGAGAGCAGTTCAACAGCGACCCCAAGTAGCTTCAAGACCTATTCTCTATTGAGACAAAGGGATCCAGGAATTGGCCTCAGGATTCTCTCCCAAAACAGAATGGAGAGGGTCCAAAAAGTGTCTGGTAACCTGGTTCCCAGAGAGCTTGGGCACCCACAAGGCACCAAACTTCCTGGGCTCTTAAATCCTGAGTGCATTCTGGAGGACTTAGTGAGAAAGCCCTGGGAAAAACAACTTAATGTGTGATCTAGTGGTCCCACACTCAAGGCTACATAATGGAGAGGGGAGAAGAAGAAGGCTGGAGAGCCGGCCGCACAGTGCAAGATGGTCCATGTTAAGAGGAAGCAAGCTCAGCTGGTGGAGAAAAACCTGCATGCCCTCCTTAAAGCAATATCCTAGCACTCAGTCCAGGACAAGAGGACAGAATCACTGGCACTGGAGAAGCAGCAAGATCTGGTAGACACACAGGTGCTATGTGCCTATTCCTTGGGGAGTCCTCTGCTCAGGATACAAATGGTTCTGCAACTGTGGAGCATGGACAAATTATGCAGGGTAACCATGGAACTGACCCCCATTATTGTGCAGAGTGGAAAATAATTATGTAAAACATGGAGACGAGCTTAATGACAGTTGATACTAAAATGCCACATTTGTACTAAATTAGTGCAAAGCAGTTTGAGACAAAGAAAAAAATATCTATTAGGCAGGATTTTCCATGAAATAAATTGCTATTCAGTGGGATTCCCTGTATGAAGAAGACTCTCTTGCAAATGAGTATCTTAATCAACCTTTTTAGATGTAATCCTAAAACAGACAAGAATACCTGTTGCTATTACCCTAATCTTTCTATAGTATGATTCATGTTCTAAATCATCAGCTATCTACAGCATACATGCATTTGTAAGAGGTCAAATATCCAGACACTTACAAAGCTCTGACATTTTAGTCATTTTTATAGACTATAAAAACATATTAACACAGAATTCTTTTTCCGAGGGGAAACTGTACACTAGGACACTTTATTTTGGCAATCTTTCTTTTTGCCTACCTTCCTTCCAAATAATGGAACTGATGAATAAGCATTGTGTACACGTACTTTTGTAATATTTACAATAAAAACAGCAGTACTGGATCATACCAATGGTCTATCCAGCCCAGTATCCTGTCTTCTGACCGGGGCCAATGCCAGATGCTTCAAACGGAATGAATAGAACAGGGTCATTAACAAGTGATCCATCCCCTGTCATGCAGTCCATGCATCTGACAGTCAGAGGCTTAGGGACACTCAGAGCATGGGGTTGCATCCCTGACCATCGTGGCTTATAGCAACTGATGGACCTGTCTTCCATGAACTTAAAGCTTTTGGGGGGTGGGGAGGGTGAAGTCTTTCTCATTGTGGTGGGAGAATGCACAGGATTAAAAAACAACACTTTAAAAAAATTCTTCCTGAGAATTTGTACATCTGTAACTTTTAGAATAGTTTTTTTTTAAAGCAATGCTAGAAGCCTCCTAAAAGCTAGAAGTGATAATGAGGCAGATTCTCAGCTGCAATGACTCCAGTTGGTATTGATTTCAATGGAGTTATGACAGTTTACACCATTTGAGAATCTGTCTAATGCTGACAGTTCAATGGGGCCAGAATTTCAACCTATATCTTTAGGAAAGTGGGGATATGGATGCATTTTGCTGGAAACTTGCATGCTGAAGGAAAGGAATCTTTCTTAACAAACACATACTCTGTCAATGCCCCTCTACTTTGACCTGCAATAATCCTGGAACTCTGAATGGCTTGACTGTTATTACCCTTAAATATTCCAACTTCGAGTTTACCCTAGGCAGAAACTATTAATTAAACCATACTTTATTCCTTTCTAGAAAAGCATATTATCAAACCTGGTGAAAACCAGCTAAAATAAATATTTTATTTAATCAGTATCTATTGGAATTGTTTTCCAACAAACTCAATTGAATAGGGATATGGTGAAATCTATGATAATTCTATAGAACCTGTGTTTCTTCCTAAATATATAGAAAGGAAGCATTAATTGATAATATAATAAAATAGATTTTTATCAAGCAAAAGTGTGACCCACTATTCTGATCCCCCCCCCCTTCCCCTCCCCACGTTTGGCTTTAAGAACAAATTAAATTAGAGTTTTCCTGGCAAGGTGACTGATTCACTAGAAGACTTCTACACACAACATTCTTTCAGTTCTTATGTTTAGTATTAATGTATATTTCTTTGAAGGGAATTGCCTTTTCATTTAAAGCCAACAAAAAACACAATGCAATACAAATATTTTTTTAATGTCTTTCTTTTCTCCAAACACGCAGTAGCTTAATATCAACATGCTGTCTTAGCTTTTGCTGGCTTATATATATTATTTCTGTGCTAAACAAACAGTCTAAATCAGCATTGTTTTTTGTCCATACGTAGGAACATTCTACCTTGTGGACTTAAAGGGAAAAAAAACTATTGTACTAGGGTATTCCCCATTGAAAGATTTCAGAATCTGAGAGAGTGAAGAGGTCTGTACTGTTTGTGCACTGTGGAGCACATCTCCACAGGGGTTTCCTGTGCCCAAGAATGTAAGGAATTATTGGCGGCAGATGAGAGAGGAGCTAGCAAATCATTGACTATGTGGATCCACTAAGTCAGACCTGCTGCACTGGGTGACTCACCAATCAGAGCAGTGGCTCCTGCAGAAATAGTGATGGAGTTGCACTGCTGTTACCCTTATAATCCTCCCTAATACACTTTCTCCCACCTCCCCCAGGAGTTCATTCACATGGGCTGTGCACTGAGTTTAGTAGTTTAGAAGCCCTATAAAAACATATTGGGTATCATGGATAATAAAGTAAACTAGAAGTTAACAACAGGCCAAACCTTTGGCTGCAAAACAACAAGGCATCTTTAATCTGGTGTATCTGCAGTTTCTTGTTTTTATGGTTTCTTCTTTTTCTTTTAACCTTTTACAGATTTGTTTCAATATTATCCAAAATACTTGTTGCCTAATCAGAATGAAGTATGACTAACTGAGACAGAGAAATTCACAGAGTGTACACAGGACAGTAATCCAGTTGCAGCTAGATTAGGCTGACTGCACTTTATTATAACATTGCTCATGGCAATAGAACCATATTAGAGGACGAAGTGGAGAACTGCAATGGTTATTTTTCAAAAGCAGTTGGCATTATGAGATGATTTGATAATAAAGTACAAAAACTTCCTGAAGCAATAAAAGCACTATGCATTTCCCATACTAAAATATGACATAACAGCACTCAAAAAAATATTTGCCCATAGTTGCTCTTTTGGAAAAATATATTCTTGAGCACTATAAAAGGTCTTTGTAAAATATAGTAATTTTTATTACACTTAGAAAAAGAAACATATAGATTCTGAAAAGGACTCAAAAGTCAACAAAAGCCTATGGACATTCTCATCGTGGGAGCTTCCTTAATAAGATTCTCACTCGCTATCCTTCTAGACACCAAAGGGAACCTCCTGAAGTGAACAGGCCATTCTTGGAAGGAAATAAAATAGTCAGTAAAATGATCAACAGGGCCAGGCAGTGTAGCTCAATGTGTGTTCTTCTTTACAGCACACTTTAGAAACCTCAGTCGTATCTGTAAATAATACCAATGAGTGGTTCAGATCTTCCATTTTAAATGCTTTGCAGAACCCCCACCTCAACTCCCTTCAGGTTGGAAAGTGAAAAGTAGGGAGAAAGGTTAGGCCTCCCACTGACCCCCTACTGTGTTTGCATTTGTGAAAGTAAGTAGCAGAGTACAACTGTAGAAAAAGATTGCTATGACAACATCTATTACCTCTCTAGTAATTGATTGTAGTCCCCCAGCATTTGGAAGGTATGGGATAAATGAAGACGGAAATATAAACAAATTTTGTCATCAGTGAAATAAGACTATGACAGGAACACTCCAAATGGAAAAAAATAATGCTTGCCCTTGTTAGCCAAATAGTCTATCTTCACCTATTAAACAAAAACTGTTATAGTCAAACTTTAATGATCCAAATATAAGAATGTAGTAACTATCTGACCCTAATTACTCTAAGACACACATTAATGAATGGACAAAAACAAACACACACTATTATTTTACAAAGCCCTGGCCGTTTTCTATTTATTTATTTATTTTGTGAAACCTTGATGCTTTCCACATACAACACCTAGACCTAGAAACAATTCTGGCAATCTACCCTTTAAAATAGTTGAACTTTGGTTCTTTGCAAAATTCTGGAGACTAACTAGTTTATAGCTTCCTGGTTGTTTCTATTTGGAGAGATGTGAAGGCTTGATAAAAGCTTACTGGTTGTAGTCAACATTCAAGAGAAGGGTTTCTGTTTTAAAAAGGAATAAAAGAGTCAACAGAAAAAAAGCAGGAGGGTAGATTGGTAGTTGATGCTGTGAAATCAAGGGACACATCTGTAAAGATTAAAGTAAGGAATGGGCCAGAACTTGAAGATAGAAGGATCAAATGGGAATATAGGAAGAGATAAGATAAGGAAGTATGTCTATGAAGGGCCTTGAAGAATAGGATAGGAAAGGACATTTGTGTAGATGTTAAGAAAGGACACTGCAGCATTCTGTTGAGTTTAGAGTTTGGATAAGTGAGTTGGAGGGGACATAGAAGAGAAAGGTTTCAGAGTAACAGCCATGTTAGTCTGTATTCGTAAAAAGAAAAGGAGTACTTGTGGCACCTTAGAGACTAACCAGTTTATTTGAGCATGAGCTTTCGTGAGCTACAGCTCACTTCATCGGATGCATCCGATGAAGTGAGCTGTAGCTCACGACAGCTCATGCTCAAATAAACTGGTTAGTCTCTAAGGTGCCACAAGTACTCCTTTTCTTTTTATAGAAGAGAAAGCTAACAGTAATCAAGGTGTGAAGTGAAAAAGTCACTTCAAGCCATTCATCAGAACTATTGCCAAGGTAAAGGCAGATATGGCTGTTGATGATGCATCTACAGTTATGGACCTGAAAGCTAAAAGGAAGATCAGAGCTGAACAGGGAAATAATGAGTTAAAGATGCAGATGAAGTTACTTCCCTTGCAAACCAGTTATTCTTGTGTTGTTGTCATTATGACAGGCAAATAAGAAAGTTATAATAATTAAATAAAATGTAGATGTATTTAAGACAGATGTTGAAGAAGTCAAGGGTGAGGTCAGTAAAAGACCTAAAGGGAAAAGAGAATTGGTGTTAGCTGCATAAAAGTTGTAGAAATTATACTGCTAGGATGTGCTCAAGTGGGAGATGGTGTGTATAGAAGTGGACTAAGAACAGAGAAGTTAAGAGTTCCCATAACAGATCATTTAGTGTCTAAGGTACAATTGCTACCAGACACCAGTAATGAATTATCAGAAGCCACATCTCTAGATACCTATCTCCCCTTGTGCTATCATCTCTTCCATTTGGAAAGAAAGGCACAAAACAGGTGAGCAAGGAGCCAGAGCATGAGTGTTGCTATCAAGGAGGAAGAGATTTTGTTAGTAGGTTGAAATGCTGCACTGCTGTCAAGTGGAAATCACCTTCTACTGTCTCTATCCCTATCCTCCTGGCACAATGGAAACCAAAGTTTTCTGGAAAATGCTCTAATTACCTTAGAAATATGAATATACTCTATCTTCATGAAATACCCTTCACTCTCATCTCTGCAGATCCTACTCCATCTAACACACACAACTAAGTCATTGTTTAAAATGGTAATTTAGTGTAAAATTCATCAATCATTATTTTCAAGGATGAGTTCCTGAATATGCTTTGAAGGGACAAAGCTCCACTACTCAAGGCTTTGGTTCAGATGATTTTGCCCAAGCACTTGGCTCAGAAGAGCCTTTCCCTCATGCATCAGGGAGGAATGAGCTTATTTCCAGTTTCATCTCCCTGCACCTATGCTGCTGTGCTGCAGTAGAATACAAGGGCCTGGATATAACCTATGTCCTTTTACTGACATTGCTCCTCCTCACACAACATTTCAGTAAATACCCACGAGGTCTAGTTCCTCTAAGCCAACTAGAGAATGAAGTTCAATTCTGTTTGACACTCAGTTAAATGACACTAATTGTGCCTTACCTTTTTCAATGTGCCTCTGCCTACAAAACATAGTCACCATTTTTTAATAACAGCTGCTGATATCTCTAATGGTCACCAAGTTCTCCTCACCTGCAACTGAACCCTCTTTTGGTCATTACTCAGTCTATAATCAGCAAAAAAGAAAGTTAGCTATATGAGATTTAGCAGTGTGCTCCTAAAAGGTATGACAAAGAATAAAAACCTTGCAACACAGTACACTTAGGCTTGGAAAGCCTGTCAATTGACCAGTCAAACAATGTCAATTGACAGGACAACTGACCACCTATTATTTGATCATGGTCAAATGCTGTCAAATATTCCAGCAAGAATGCCCTAACATAAGCAGCCGCCTACCCTTTTGACTGCATCACGGCACCTCCTTTTCACTTAAAGTCTTGATTGCTCAGTTGACTAAATCCTAACTACCTGTTGGGGGAAAGGTGAACAAATTGAAAGCTTAGCATTCTGACTGGCTGAAATCTTCTAGAAAAAACACTGTATGTCTATCTTCATTGGCATACCAGTATACCATCAATATATGCTGCACAGTTGTAAAGTCTCCCATGTGGCTGCTCTCCCATCAGCATAATTATACCGCCCCCCTGCTCCGCCCAAGGAGTGGCAGTAGCTATTCCCGCCAACATAGCACTGTCCACACCGACACTTTTGTCAGTGAAAACTCATGTCGACCAGGAGTGCGTTTTTTCACATGCCTGACCAACAAAAGTTTTAACAACAAAAGTGCTAGTGTAGACATAGCCCAAGTGTCATTAAACCTTCTCTCCCAACACAGAGAGAAAAGATGTGAATGGCTACTGGCTGACTTAGGTACTTCATAATCTAGATCAGTGGTTCTCAAAGCCAGTCCGCCACTCGTTCCGGGAAAGCCCCTGGTGGGCCGGACCGGTTTGTTTACCTGCCGCGTCCGCAGGTTCGGCCAATCGCAGCTCCCACTGGCCGTGTTTCACTGCTCCAGGCGTATGGGGGCTGCAGGAAGCAGCGCAGGCCAAGGGACATGCTGGCCACCCTTCCCGCAGCCCCCTTTGGCCTGGAGCGGCGAACCGCGGCCAGTGGGAGCCGCAATCGGCCGAACCTGCAGACGCGGCAGGTAAAAAAACCAGTCCGGCCCACTAGGGGCTTTCTCTGAACAAGCAGCAGACCGGCTTTGAGAACCATTGACCTAGAGAGCATTCCAAAAGTAGTGAGGCATTCATAACAATGACATAATAAATTATGCAAACTCCGAGAAAGACAAAACCATTTGCACCAACATTTTTTACTAGATACGAACGTGGAAAAACTGTTGAAGCTAAGTGTAATTTTTGTGCTTCTGAGTATATGATGCATATCGATAGAATGGAGAAACATTCATTGGACTCTTGTGTTGTGTCCAGCTACTGTCAAAGATAGACTACTGAAGTCAGACATCAAGAAAGGGAAACCTGGTTTGCATCAAAATTTGTTTTCTTCTGTGCGTACTCATTTTACTACATCTTTGGCAGCATCACCATGAAATATGGAGTCTTTTCATGAAGATATGAATGACATTTCTTCATCTTCTAATATGAATTGTGGTACTACATCTGCTTCAGCACTGAAAACTCCTACTCCTGGAAAGTCTTCAGATATTCATCAAATTGATATTAAGGGACAGAATGTCCTAGAACCAGAAAAATGAACTTGACCGTAAGTTTGCTATAGATAATTATGCCAGCAATACACCATTTCATAAAGCCAAAAAACCCTATATGCCAGAATTTTTTCATAAGAACCAAACAGAAAACAGCGTGCAGAAAGTCTTCTGAATGCTGAAACAGAAAAAGTGAAAAAGAGAGTTGGTCACGGGCAGAGAGGCTAGCCCACCGGCCCTGCCCCTTCCGCCCAACCCTCCCCCCCCCCAAGCGTAAAAGAAAAAGCCCTGAGGCCCCCCTTGAACAGAGGAGCCCTGGCCCGCCCGTCCCAGCCACATTGGGCCGAGCCGCCACCCGCCCCCGACCTACTGCCCGGCCCAGCACCACCAGAGTCGGGCCGGCCCCAGCACTGGGCTGAGCTGGCAGCCTCACCGAGTGCTGGGCCAGCCCCAGCACCGCCCGGCCAAGCCTTCTCAGTCCGCTAGCTCTCTGCGTCGCTCCTTCACTGATGTGGAGAGCAGTGGGGACCTTTGGGTGTCGGGGGTGGAGTGAAGGAAGCAGTGGCGGTCTTGGGGAAGCCACTGTGGCCCAGTTGTCTGGCAGTGGGTCGGCAGCAGCGCCAGGGTAGGCAAAGCCTTCCCTAACCCATGGAGTTGCAAATGCACAAGCTCCTCAAGTGTCTCTACTGTCTGATGGATGGAATAGTATTTGCAGTGAGGGTGTCATCAACTTCATGGTTACAACTCCACAACCAGTGTTTTACTCATTCCAGTGCATTACTGAGCATCACCACACAACCGAATATATTGCTCACCAGTTAAAAAATATAATAAATCCATTGGGTCCATGGAAGGTTATTTTGGTTGTGACTGAAAACATAGCTAATATAAAAGTTACTTAGGCTGTGATGATAACTAAGTATCCACATCTTCCATGTTATGGATGCACTGCCCATATGAAGCAACTTTTTACTGATGATATACAAGACCTGATAACTTTCTCATCAGGTGTCAAAATGGACCACAAATGTTGATTTTCAATAAGTCTTGGAGCACTTGGTATGTTCCAGATGACTAGAAGAAAGCTAATTGTGTCACTTTTCTAAAGGGGTAAACAAGATGAACCAGGTAATTATAGGCCTGTCAGCCTGACTTTGATCCCGGGCAACGTAATGGAGCAGTTGATACAGGACTCAAATAATAAACAAGTAAAGAAGGGTAATTAATGCATATCCTCATGGGTTTATGGAAAATAGATTCTGTTAAACTGAAACTCAAAATCTTTTTTTGATGAGATTACAAGTTTGGTTGATAAAGGTGATAGTATTGGTGTAATATACAAGATTTGTAAATTTCTGTTAGGTGTTTTCCTTAGTACTGCACAACATTTTGATTAAAACACTAGAATGATATAAAATTAACATGGCACACATTATATGGATTAAAAACAGGCAAACTGATAGGTCTAAAAATGTAATTGTAAACGGAGAACCATCACTGAATGGATATGTTTCCAGTGGCGTCCTGCAGGGATTAGTTCTTGGCCCTATGCTATTTAAAAATTTTATCAAGGACCAAGAAGAAAACATAAAATCATTACTGATAAAGTTTGCAGATGACACAAAAATTGGGAGAGTGGTGAATAATGAAGAGGACAGGTCACTGAGCAGAACAATCTGGATTGCTGTGTACACTGGGTGCAAGCAAACAATATGCATGTTAATGGGGCTAAATATAAATATATACATCTAGGAACAAAGAATGTAGACCATACTTATAGGATGGGGGGCTCTATCATGGGAGGCAGTGACTCTAAAAAAGATTTGCGTTCATGGTGGGTGAACAGCTGAGCATGAGCCCCCAGAGTGATATTGTGGCCAAAAGAACTAATGCAATCCTGGGATGTATAAGCGGGCATCTTGCACAGGAATAGAGAGGTTATTTTACCTCTATATTTGGCACTGGTGTGACCATTGCTGGAATACTATTGTCCAATTCTGGTGTCCACAATTCAAGAATAGCCATGTAAATGTTTAAAGGATTAGAAAACATGCCTTATAATGATTGAGCTCATTGAGTTTATCTATTTAGCTTAACAAGAGAAGGCTAAGTAGTGACATGGTTACAGTCTATAAGTACCTACATGGGGAAAAAATATTTAATCTAATCTTCAGTGAAAGGTATAATATGATCCAGTAGCTGGAAGTTGAAGCTAGAGAAATTCAAACAGAAAATCAGGCATAATTTTTGAATGGTGAGAGTAATTAACCATTGGAACAATTTACCAAGAGTCATGGTGGATTCTTTATCACTGACAATTTTAAAACCAAAATTGGATTTTTTTTCTAAAAGATGTGCTCTAGAAATTATTTTTGGGGAATTCTATGGCCTGTGTTCTACAGGAGGTCAGACTGGATGATCGCAGTGGTCCCTTCTGGCCTGGGAATCTATGAAAAGTGAAAAGCATTGTCAGGTTTTTCAAAAACAAATAGGTACCACAGCCATTTTTCAGCTAAGTTTCATCCACACTGAATAAGCCATGTTATACTTGATGGGCATCTTCTATTAAATGACTCTAAGATCTTGAAATATGCAAGAAAGCTCATCAATTAGCTGCTGATGAAGAAAGGGTGGCTGGGTGTTCTTCCTGAGTTATCCACACTGATGTTCTTAATGAGGACGTCTTTTGGATGAGAAACTCAAAATTCATATCAATGCGTGAACCCATTGTTCAGCCCATTCAGAATATGGAAAACAATAGTTCTACATTGTCAGATGCCAAGAACAAATTCCAAACATTAAGAAATACATTTCTGAGAGTCCACTTACAAAAGCTGAAGAGAAAAAGATGATACAGAAGACAATATCACAGAAAAATCAAACAATCACTTCCAAACATAGTGATATCTACCTTCTTGATCCACACTTCCAGGGCCAAGACCTTGGCGATGATGAATTTAATTCAGCTTGTGACCTCATAGTGGTTGTTGCATATTTTAAAGGATATACAAATGAACAAACAATTCTGATGGAGATAACAAATTATAAAGCAAGAAGTAGCCCATTCTGTTGTAAAACAACATGGAGTGCAATCCCGTGGAGTTGTTGAATCAAAACAGCTTATTCCTTCATCATGGTGGAAAGGGTTGTGTCCTCTTTGCACTCTAGCAGTGGCAGAAATTCTTTTAACGTTTCCATGTATTATTGCATGTGCAGAATGAAATGGGTTTGTCTGGGAAATCATCTATTCAAAAACCAGAAACAGGCTGGTGATTGTGTATCGCGACTGAAGATTAGAGAAGAAAATGGCTGAAGAAAAGGTGACTCAATATCCATCAGATGAACAGGAAGGGGATACTGATGAAATTGATGATGATACCTACAAAGATATAGCTGAAGCTGATAAAGAAAAAGATAATGACAAGCAAGATGCTTAGGGAACTGGCCTGCCTACTTAGCATAAGTGTATTTAAAAATGGCTTTTTTTTTATAGTTGCTATGTGTTTCTTTTATGTGTATTTTCTTTTCTTTTTTTCTTTTGTAACTGTTCAGCGTTGAATAATGTTCACATTTAAATGCTAATGCTAAAAAAGTAATAAGTAGTATTATTTCATTTTTAACAACCTCATTTCATTGTACTTTGCATTTTTCTGAGTTAAAATAATTTATTTTTTGTAATTAGGCACAAGTATCTATCTCAGGTGATGCCTACTGGAGACCATCAAAGAGAGAGAGCTGCAGAACAGGACCTCTCTCTCTCTCACACACACACACATACACTGCCTGCCAAGTGTCAAGAAGACGGACTTGAAGAGATTAAAGTTATTTTCTTACCAAAGGAAGAGGAGACAAATTAATTGCATTTGAAACACATGCTTCATAAAAGCAAGATTTCCAGGATTTCTGCTTTTTCAATGTATGTGTAACTGGAGGTCTTTAAAGTGTACTGCTATGACATTCAAACAAAAAGAAAAAAGCCTAAATCTCATCTGCACATTTTTCTACTGAGCCGTAACAAGTGAAATATTTAAAGAGTGTTAACATATGTGGCTAACTAACAAATGTAGATTTTCCTCTTATGATTCATACCAGTTAGTAAAATATAGAACTAATATTGTGTGCACTGATCAGAAAAAGTCTATATCCCTAAGGACAGCAAGAAGTAAATCTGAACCACTTTGTTTTCTCAATGTACTCAATTAAGTACTTCAGAAGACTCAGCTTTCTTTTTTTCTTCCAGTTTAGGACCCAAATTAAATAAAAAAATCCACACATCTTCCACAATAAGTGAGGGATGGCCAAGGTTTATAGAATTCCCCAAATTGGAAGTGTGTAATACTATGGGGTGAAATCATGACCCCCAGTGAAGTCAATGACAAAGGTCCTATTCACCTTAATGGTGCCAGGATTTTACCTTAGTTATCTAAACAGCCCAGTTTGGGTTCAGGTAATTATTTCCCCCTCGTTTTCTAAAGCATGTACAGAAAAAAGTTGCCCAACACAAGATAATATTGCAATGCCATATTTGGAATATGATCATAAGTATTTCTGTAAGAGAAAATGTTATAACATGAATTTCTCTCAATTTCTAACCATTTTCAAGAAAAGGAAAATGTGCATATTTATGGAAATTTTATTCTTTCAATTAAATTGTTTTAAAAAAAGATAAAAAAAGAGAGATAAAAAAAGATAAAAAAAGAGAGATCCTTTGTGGATTTTAATACAGCTTTGTATCATAATTTAAATCTGAACATTTACTAAGTCCCACAACCATATCACTGGAGCTGGGTAGGAACTGGTTTTACTGCCCCATGAAAATTGTGAAGGTTTTGAAAATTGTTCCCATCCTGCATGAAGACGAAATGGAGATCTTTCAAAGTTTTTTACAAAAAGTGAAAGACACACAAACACACTCTAGAATAGACAATGGTCTGGTGATTAGGGAACACAGCGGGGGAGAGAGTGAGCCAATTTCAAGTCCCTGCTCTTCAGATTCACAGGTTGGACATAAACCAAAGACTCCCACATGTGAGGAAAAGTGTCCTAACTGGTTATGCTCTCAGTGTCTTGGAAGCAGTTCCGCGTTGTATAAATAATTAAATATCCATTGGGCTAGTCAGAGATTCACTCCGTAGCTCAAGTGCTAAGGCTGTCATCTGGGATATGGGTGACCCACATTCAAGCCCCAAGTCTGAATCAGGTAGAGCAGGGACTTGAAACTGGATCTTTGGTTTTCCAGCTGAGTACCCTAACTGCTAGACTACTGGCTATTCTGGGTCCTCTTTTTCTCTCATTTTGACCAGAAATTCCAGCCTGAACTTGAGAAACCATTTTCTGAATAAAGCTCTGTCAAAACTCATACGTTCCCACAAAAAGCGTTGGTTTCGACGAACTGGAACTTTCTGACAAAAAGACATTTTATCAAAAAATTCGCAACCAGCTCTATATGCCACCAATCCCACTTACTACCCCGGAGAGTCCCAGCGGTAAAATTTTCAAAAACACCTAAATGACTCATTTCAGAGTAGCAGCCGTGTTAGTCTGTATTCACAAAAAAGGAAAGGAGTACTTGTGGCACCTTAGAGACTAACAAATTTATTTGTGCATAAGTGACTCAGCAGCCTAAGGCCTAGTTTACACTTAAAACTAGGTCCACATAGCTAGAGCACTCAAAGGTGTGGAAAATCCACACCCCTGAGTGCTGGAACTATTAACCTTTACTGAAAATGCAGCTAGGTCAACGGAAGAATGCTTCTGTCAAACTAGCTACCATCCCTTAGGGAGGTAGAGTTGCTACAGCATGGAAAAAGCCCTGCTGTAGTCTGCATCTACATTACGGGGTTTCAGCAGACACAGGTATGCCGCTGTAGTGCCCATAGTGTAGACGTGGCCTCAACTGCATTTTCAAAGGTGACTTAAGTACTTAGTAGCTTAAGTCCCATTGACTTTCAATGAGATGTATGTGCCTAAGTCCCATTTTCAAAAGTTGCATAAGCTCCTAAATCACTTAGGCACATTTGAAAATTTTACTCATTACCTTGTATTAAGAACTACGTGTACTCTAGCACTTGTGTGTTCTTACTCTAGTAAGCACTATGCATGACATTTTCAAAAACACTTAAGTGGAACTTGCAATGGAACTTGTGCCCTAAATCAGTCTGATGCATTTGAAAATTCTATCCTACACTTAAATAAGGAATGTTTACAGGATATGCCCCATAAGTAGTAGGCACGAATGTAGGGCAATGAAATACTAAGTGCTAATTAAACAAAAATCCAAAGGTCTTTCACTACTATGCACTACCTCTCTATTATATGCATTTATTATAGAAAGTACCTTTAGATTTCTTACTTGCCAGAAAAATTATTTAATGTGAAAAACAGTTGTTATCCATGCATTAAGTGTATCTGTTTTACATGTATAAATACTGAAATTGTTTAGTATTTTTAGCTCTAAGGATGCCTATAACAAATACTTTCAAGCAGTAACACACACACACACTCAGACCGTTGAAAAAAGGAGCTTAAGAAACTCTTCATAGAAATAAATTGCCAAACAAATGCACTCCAAGTACCTATTATTTGAAGCTTCAGATACTCCCTCTTATAAAAGACAGAGAGAAAGTAACAGTAGGAGTGCTAACTAAAAAGTGTGTAAAAATGCAACTGGCATCATTTGAGTGGTAACATAACTGGATATTACTAAACATCTCTGTATATTACATAGAAAAAGAGGTTCAGGGAATATTAAGGTTGCATGGTTAAGAACACAGAAGTCAGGAAATGACAAAATTTCACACACAACTCCATCATATCAAGAGAGTACATTGACAACTATAAGACAAGATGATTATAAGAAAATGGTAGATAGTGGGGGGTGGGAGGAGGAGAGGAGAGGTCCTTCTTTGATTGGTGTGGACTCTATATGAAGAATAGAATGCAACATGTCATTTCTAGAGAATAGTGGGAAGTTGGGATGGAGATCTAGGATTTGGCCTGTACAACAGAGACAAGAGATGGGTTTCTGTGGCTTATAATGGGTAGGTGAACATCAGGATCATGTAGGCCATATGTGGATGGATGGCTCATGACAGCTTATGGCTTATACTGCATATGTATATTAGATAGGATGGGGAAGTTGTAAGAGGGTTATGATGAATAGTTTGCAGTTGGGCAGAGTTAAGGTTCTTTCTGAAACCTTTATCTATGCATTTCCTCACATTCAAATTATTTTAAAAATGTTGCATACATTAATAGATTTATTTACAATCTTAACTGTCAACATATTTTGTATGGGAATTTCCCTAGCCCTTCAGTACTGTATTACAGACAGTAGAACATAATTTGGACGGTTGTTATTGTTTGTTTCGTTACAGAAGCAAAAATGATTTCATGCTTATTTAGCAGCAAGGTAGATATTTCTGTTCTGATACTAAAAATACAATCCCCATTAAAGTGATTTTTTAGAAGACCCCTGGAAACTGATATTTTAAGAATGAGCACTTTTGTAAAACTTAGTCTCTAGAGACAGTAATCATCAGTACCCTACGTTTACTGAGATACCATAACTTGTTATAGAATCAGAATTGTAGGACTGGAAGGGACCTCAAGAGGTCATCTAGTCCATTCCCCTGCACTCATGGCAGGGCTAAGTATTATCTAGACCATCCCTGACAGGTGTTTGTCTAACCTGCTCATAAAATCCTCCAATGATGGAGATTACACAACCTTCCTAGGCAATGTACTGCAGTGATTAACTACCCTGACAGTTAGGAAGTTCTTCCTAATGTCCAACTTAAACTACACTTGCTGCAATTTAAGCCCATTGCTTCTTGTCCTATACTTGAAAACCCTTATGTCCCCTCTCAGTCTTCTCTTCTCCAGATTAAACAAACCCAGTTTTTTCAATCTTCCCTCATAGGTCATGTTTTCTAGACCTTTAATCATTTTTGTTGCTCTTTTCTGGACTTTCTCCAATTTGTCCACATCTTTTCTGAAATGTGATGCCCAGAACTGCCAAGCCTCTTTGCTTAGGGGAGAAGGTTGGAGATCTATTTAGTTTTGAAAACCATCAACAAATATAATGTATTTATCTTGATGGTAAAATAGCTGTGTTTCAGGAAATCTTTACCCTCTAAGATGAGCCTGAGGAGTTCTGTATGGAGTGTTACAGTGCACCTTATGGAGGTTTCATCTTTCAAAGTAGAAATGCTTGAGCAAACTGGTGATATTCCAAGGAAGTTACTGCTGCATATGTTATTATAATGGCTATGTCTCTTGATGTGTGTGTTGTCTTTGGAGTATTGTTCTGGATTGATTACCATCTTTATAATGAAATGCTCAATTACAGCTTTAAAATAGGTAATTATAAAGAGTGTGTATATTTTCCAGTTAGGGATTTTGTTTTGATTTTTTCTTTAATTATCAGTGCATGAAAGGCAACTGAAGAAGTTCTGACTGCATTATTACCCCTTTAAAAGGAAAACTACTTTTTGTTCATACTGTGCATAAACTATATTGAATTTCCACTTACGATTTGAGGCAGGATTTTTATATTCAACTGTCAGGTGTGCAACCAACTGGAAACAATTTTTCAGTATTCTGAAAAACCTCATTTAATGTATAGTTGTAAATTACATAGGGATCTTGTCGATAGCCACTGCGACAATTCTCATTGGGTACAACAGGAAGAAACAAACGTCTGGTTAACAACCACCACCATTTTTGGAGATTTTCTAGATGGCCATATTCGAGGCATATGTAAAAGCTTTATAAAAGACTGAAAACACTGAGATTTTTGGCATGTCAGAAATTGCAGGCTATTGTTTAAAACTCTCTAATGTAGTTTTCTTTGTGTTTTATCACCCAAAGACAGCTGCGTCATCTTAAGATCGTTAAAAGCGATTCCTGCCATGAAGAAAGACATTTTTCCTGAGGGTTAACTGGGATTGAGGGGGTGGGTGAAATAAGTGCTTTTAATTTCAAGGGTCAGAAGTTAGGAGAAAAAACTATAAATATTTCCTTTCCTGAGTACTCCTCATGCTGCACCAGGCCATTAATTTTAAAAGAGATTTTCTACTGAAGGAACTCATTCAGCTGTTGACATGATGGGTTAGTTTGTATTGCTTTCTTACCTCAGATGCCAGACATACACTATTGATGGGAGAATTATTTATTTATTCATTTTTAAGGATAACAGCAGTGATTGAATTAATTGAAAAAATATAAGGATTTATTCCAAACTGTTCTTAACCCCTCAGTAACGGGGCCTGGGATTCCACAGTGCAAATCCCACTGCCATCAAGCAGACACATCACAGCTGCCAGCACCAGAGGGGCTAAGGATGCTTGTGTAATTGATGTGTGCAGGTCACTGATAGCCCAACAAAATGAGGGAAACTAAATATATATTTGTATCTCAGAGAGAATAAATTCCAGAAAGTTAATTTTACTTCAGCAGAGGACCCAGGACATCCATATATACTGATTACCAATAGCAGGGCTACTAACATTCCAGGCTCTATTATACAAGTAAGGAAGGTAAAAAAGATGGAGCTCCTCATCTCTCTCACTGTAAGGCACATTTTCCCAACCTTGGATCATATTTGTAGTTCTTTTCTGAATCCTCTCCATTTTTCAGCATCCCTTTAAAACTGTGCACACCAAAAGTGGACAGGGTCTTTTAGAAGTTGTCTTACCAACACCGTGTAACGAAATAATAGTCACTCCTACCAGATAAGGCAGAAGAATATTAGGTGACACCATGTTTCAAATTCAAGTTATTTTAATCACCATCTTATGGTTCTCAAACATCTGACATGATTTTGGTAGCCAATATTCCAATGAACCGCTAGAGTGTAATGCTGTATATGATGTGCACTACACACTCTTCAAACATCCAAGATAGTACTGGTGTTGCTCTAAATTATACAGTCCAGAATCTACAAAGCCATCTTTATCCCCTTTCCCTTCTGGGATGCAGCTCTCAGGAGACGCAACATAGAACCTGGCCCAAGATGTCAGAGATTGTACTTTCCCTTTGTATGTTCCTGGGACCCCTAGTTCTCTTAAACTGCTGCAGACAAAGGTGTGTGGAGAATCTAGTAGGTTAGAGACTTGCTCTAAATTCATCTGAAAATTATTCTTCAGAAGAGGAATTATTATTGTCTCTCATTTGGAATTTTGTACTTAAATGATTCAGATATCAAGAGTAACTGGGCTTGGTTTAAGGGTGCATGTAGCAAGGGAAAGGAAGAAGAGGCTAGTGGGATAAAGGCATCTTACCCTCCAAGGCTGCAAAGTGTAAGTGCTCTGTTACTGCTCCTGTTCCTGTACAGTTACTCTGTGAAAGGCAATGTCAGTGAGCCATACCTGAGCCACTCACCATGTTGTGCACAGAGATGCAGAACCTCTACCCTGGATCTCCAAATCCTGCTCCTCCCTTCTGTCCAGTGGGACAGCATAATTTCCTCTTCATCTGTGGCCAGAACAGCCATTCCGTGTGTGTTACAGATTTAACAATAGAATCTACCTGAGTAACTATAGCTTATTTTTCTGACTTATTGTCATGCAGCTTGTTAAATTTAAGCGTTAATCTAATCTATTAGTAGGACATTTTGTTGTCAGCTGCAGCTACTCAAAATCAATCAATTTTTCTAATGAATTGGGACCTGAATCGGGAACTGAAACAGCAGCTTTATCTTTTCCTTTAGATGATTTCAGTTTGTCTTACACGGAAGCTGAACCAGAATTGTTGTTGATGCCTAGGGTGGAGTTATAATTTTTTAATTAAACAAGATAAATCATCAGATTCAAAAAAATATTCCTGCAGGGTCAGAATTTGATTCAGAGGCAGAAGCAGTGCTTTTTTGGATCTCTCAGCTTTTGTTAAATGCTTTGTTTCATCCTTTCATTTAGCTCAGAGGGCAACAGGAATGCAAGATCAGGTTCCAGTTTGCCTTGATGACAGACCTCAGTCCTCATCAGAGAAATTATCTGCAGGGTACCATATTCACTGAAAGCCCCAACCTGCCACGAGGAGCAAGATGGACAGAAAGCTTTATCTAAAGAGATATATTACATCTGTTCTGAGCAAGGGAAATTGCAATGACTGGACTGGGCTAATATTATCCCTTACCTGCTGAGCATGCTTTTGTTAGCAGTTCTGTGTGGGGAATTCTCTGGAGTGCCTTTACTGTGTTCTGGTTGTGAAGAGTCAAAGTGGTCTGCTGAATTTCAGAAGGAGATGGGGCATGAGAGAAATAGCAGAATGCAATATGATTTTTTGTTTTGTTTGAACATTAGCATTGCTTGTGATGATTATTAAATATTTTGTGTAACAGTGCCCAGAGACTTCCAGGAGAATCAGGCTCAGTTCCAGTTAGCTAAAGCTCCTCCTTGATTTTTTTTGTAGTCAACTTTCCCAGATGTGAGCTTGGAAGCATGTGAACTGTCTAACCTTTGAGAAAGCAACCCATTGTATGTGCTTATACCACACCTAGCACAAAGACGTGCGCTCCTTGCCCCAAGGAATTTTGAAAGTTCAGATATTTTCAGGGGATTTTCCTTTGATTTTTCTTCAAATAATTACTTCAATAAGAAGGCACCAATCGCAAGCAGTACAAAAAAAAGTCAGGCATTCTCTATGGGGAAGAAATAAAATGATGAAGAAAACTTCTATCTCAGCAGAAAGAGAAAAAAAACTTGCAGAATCTTAAATTTATAGATGGCAGAGATTGAGAGAAACCAAGAGCCACTTTTTCATGAGTGGCAAAATCAGAACTGGGAATTTCTGATTTGAGCTGGCTAGGATCAGCATACCTGGTATGGTACTGAAAACACCACACCTGATCTTAATTCTGAATAAGTGGGACAACCTCAGAGTAGCTGCTGGATTGGTGAGGATAAAAGTCCAGAAGAAAGAGGATTTCTATCTTGAACCTAAGCTGCTGTGAATGGAGAAGAAACATAATCCACAGGACATAGACATGATATTAAAATATGACTGTAACATGTTTCAACAAAATTAATGCAAATGTTGAAAAATTTAAGTATTAATTTAAATTCTAAATATTATTACTTGTAAAATCTAAATTGTTGGAGATTCTGAAATTATCATGTCCTTGTTTTGTTGATACTTGCGTTGTTCTGAAACTGAAGATTCAACATGTCCTTTGTGAAAATGGGTAATATTAAAACATGTTTTTTTGCTGGATTCAAAAACAGTCAACATTTGTTAAGGCCCTGATCCTGCAGCAGGAATAATGAATGCCAATCCCTGAGCTTGTGTAAATAAATTGGACTCTTCCCAGGAGCAGATGTTCACAGTAACAGATCCCATAGGATCAGGGCCAAAGGTTGAAAGGCCTCCTCTTTTGCAAGATGGTTTTGAACTGTTTATTTATGGATGCAATACAAATCATAAACAAAATTTCAAATATGACCAAAATAATCAATGTTGCACTTAGACTGAGATGACAAAGAGACAGCTGGAAATAGTTTGTTTTGCCAATATTATGATGCTAATCAAAACCAGAAGTTAAACTTTCTCCCCTATAGACCAGCCAGTGTAACACTACTGCACTGAGACATACGGAACTCAAAAAAAAAATAAAATAAAAGACCTTCCACCAAATACCTTTTAGCTTGTTTTTTCTAACAGACAAAATCACCAAATCACAATTCTCAAAAGAATAAAATAAGATGTGCTGAAAGACAAATACAGCTTTGTCTATTTTTTATTCAAAAGCAATTCATTTTTCCATCATAATATACCATCTGTAGGAATTGTTTAATATCATGAAAGCGTTATCTGATTATTACCCATTGGTTGTAGTTTATCCCTTACTCAGGGGAAAATAGAGAAGCTCCTTCTGAATGCAAAATTCAACAGATAAGGATTTTGCCTAAACACTTAGTGAACCCAAAGCAAGTCTCCTTGTTTATTTGGTTTGCTACTGTCCAACAGCATTTTTTCCCAATACTCCAACACAATGCAGTTCTTTAAACCATATTAAATTACATATGCATTTTTCCTCTGGTATTTTGAGAGCCAAGCTAGTTTAGAACAGATGTTTGAAAAAGAATCTCATAATGTTATTGGCATCACCTCAGAAAATGCACACCACAATAAAAAACATATCTTCGTACTGCCTTGACAATATCTTAAAGGTTTCATCTGCTGTCACTGAACTGAAGTCACAATTCACAACATTTACTTGCTTTGATTATGGTCTTTATTCTTTATCTACAGCTGTCAACTGTTTCTTTCACAAGAAGAGAGAGTTTCTTATGGACAGTGTGTCTGATTTATGTACACGCTCTTTTCATCATCATTTATTTAGTAATTTAGTATGACTTTTTCTGACGTAGGGAAAGTAGCAGTTAATGTACATAAGACTGGCCATCCTTTTATTAACAGAAAGCACCGTCTGTTGTGCAGGGAAAAGCTATTTACAGAGGACTTTCTTGCAAAAATAAACTAGCAAGAACCACTAAGTGTAATTGTTAGCATTAGGCACCTACGTATGTATTTGCCAAACTTGCTGTAGGCCAGGATTTTACCTGCAGTTGTAACATGTTCTTGAGGCTTAAACAAACTATTACTGAGTATTTAATGACCTTTGTGTACTTCAGAAATAAATCCTAACCACTGGTATACTAGATGTTAGTGCTGGCTTTTTCTTTGAAAAGAAAAACAAAGACTAAATCTTGAAAGCAAACACTTGGGAGACACTCAGGAAAGAATGCTTTTGCTCATAGCAGCATAACACTAACCACAAACATGTATCTCCTGCATAAAGCTAGAAATCTGAGCATGCTAAAATGATAAAAGGTTAATTATACTAGCAGAATGTCTGTTCCAAATCATGTTAACATAAACTAATCAATACTTGCAAATGTCAAAATGTGGGTATTGCTAACCACCGAGTAAACACCATTGCATTCTTTTTAAAAAAATCTCAGATCACCGATAGCAAGAATGGAACTATATATTATATTTCAACTATATTTTAATTTGGCAGATGTTTTTCTAAAACATTTTCAGAACCAGTTTTAATTTTAGCTAAACTACAACAAGGGAATGTGGTGGGATGGAATGTTATTGTCTAGTTCTCAGAATTCAAGGCTCAGTGTCAGAACTCCTGTGTGTTCTTTCAAGTTGTGCCACTGTCTGTCCTTTCTATATTAGAGAGACACGGTGGGTGAGGTAATATCTGTTATTGGACCAAATTCTGTTGATGAGAGAGACAAGCTTTCAAGCCACACAGACCTCTTTGTAATATCCCGGGACGGACACAGCTACAACCAAACTGCACAGCTTCTGGACAGTCATTTAATGTGCTGACTTGATTTAGGTATCTGCAAAATGGTTGAATAGTACCTCACAGGGCATTGTGAGGGCTTGGATACATGGCATTCTTCTATTCTATGTTTTTATATCATAGTATCTGAGTGCGTACACTATGTAATGTTTTTAAAATAGCTTTTACTGAATTTCTAAATTACTGAGGGTGAATATTTGATGCTGATAGGGGGCAAGTCACAATCTCTCTGTGCCTCACTTCCCCATCAATTCCCTACCTCACAGGGATCTTGAGAGAATAAATACATTAATGACTCTGAGGTGCTATGATAACTATGGTTATGGGTGCCATATAAGTACCTAAGATAGGGGGATAAACTGAGTTAAAAAAACAAGTGACTTCAACCCTGAATTGCATTTCCCAAGGAAAGCAGAATGCTAGCCAATTCAAAAATTAATTTCATTTTGGATCACAAAAATAGATTTTGATCTTAGTTTCAAAGTGGAACATCAGTGCTTTGTCAGTACACTCGGTGACAATTTACAGGTCTCCTTTGACTCCATTCTAATTGGCCTTAGTTACTAGAACTCGTGCCATAGCCCAGACAGTGAGTGACAAAGTGAAGAGTCTCCTCTGACACAACATGGTTTCCCTTTGGATGAACACACACACAGCTAACAGGGAGGACAGGAATACCAACTCTCCATTTGGAAACTAATGAACATCTATATCCTAGAACACCATTTTTTCTTCACCTGATACAGCTCTCAATCCCAATTTCCACCTGACCCACTGGTAAATCTGGTGGGTTCATAGTCCTCACTCTAATCTTCTGGACAGTCCATTTCCCCATTAGGCCAGATTCCTCTATCTACTGCCTTAATTTCTGGTCACACTTTTTTACTCCTCAATCGTTAGCACTCGTTACTTACATCCACTACTCCTGATCTACCATGAGAGGTAGACAAGTCTGGCCCTTGTCAGGTAGGGCTCTTAGACTTTAGTTACATCTTCCACACGGACTGAAATTCCCCTTCAGTGTGGCATGCACTGGTCCAAGGCCAGAGGAAGACATTTTGCCCTAAGATTGTATTATGAACAGTGAAGAATAAAACTAAATATTTCTTTTGAAAGAATACTTATTTGATTGTCTCTTAAGTTTTATTTATTTTACTGAAAAGAAGGAAGACCCTTGAAAATAGTGAATTAAAATATTTCCTTAGCTGTCAGAGTGTCTGAAGGCTCCTAGTTACTCCACTAACTGGGGAACAAGAAATAGATGGATAGTAGAAGTGGAGATATTCTACTTTCTATAGAGTCTGAAGATGAATAACTTTGAAATTCCTCAGTAATGCATAGAGGCAAATTATGAGAAAGTCAGCCAGGCAGCACCCCCACAACCCATAAAACTGGTGGCATGAGCAACTTTTAGGGTAGAGAAAGTATTTACTAAAGGAGCATAGAGTCTACTTTTTAGTGTCTATGGATCTTTTTATTTTTAAACACAAAATATATCATGATGGGCCTAGATAAAGAAAACTGACTCTAAGGATGATTACTATTACCGTACCCTAGAGGTAGGAGAGTGAGGATGAAAATGAGAGAGACCAACTGCTGGCCTCTCCCCCACAGTGCCTCCCTGTACAAAGCTGAAACAATTTAATTTGTAAAATTAAAAGTTTTTAACACCCTGCACTGTAGTATGATAGCAATGTTGTACAGATTATAAAAGGCTTTATGCTGGAATAATAAAATGTAAATACAGAGATAGAGCTGAAAATAAAGGGTCTGACTCTGACATCTATTACCCCAGTACAAATTAGGAGTAAGACCACTGAAGTCAATGACATTATACTGGTGTTCGGCTATACTTAAACTAAAAAGAAGCCAGCTAAGGGGGAAACTGATACTACTCTGACATTTTTTTTGCTGTTAGCAAAGCCAAGTCACCTAGAAAATAAGAAAAAAGTCTGAGCTGTCCAACCAAGAAATTTAGACAAAAAACAGGTATTGAGATCACTTCAATCAACAATTCAGAGTTCTGAGATCAGAAACAGTCAACAGACCAAGCAGCTGTAGGTAGAAAAGGCTCTGGTATAAGAATAATGCCTCTAACTTTTATAATAACTGTTTAGCAACACAAAAGAACAGCAGTAGAGTGCTTCTGTGATTCAGTCTTTAATAAGATGGAGCAAAACTGGGAATCCTGGGACAGACATGGGATGACCTAGATTCCTCAGGGCCAAATCTTTTGATACAGATGGACAAGTGCTCCTCCCTGTTACCCATATGCAAAAGGCCCAAAAATTCCATATTTATGACCACAGTTGCTGAACAGCATCTCTTATTCTAAAATATATTCCAAGATATATTCAGACTATTGAAAGTGAAAAAACCTGATGCCCAAAGAGGCCCCTTTTCAAGTGCTAACAAATTAAACTGTGATAATATGTTCAAATATCAGCTGGGAACTGGTTTATTATTTGTTTCTTTCCAGAAGCAATATATGGAGTGGCTCATTCTCCCATCACCACACCTAGCTAGAAAGCCAATTGTCTAAAGAGTGCAATACTGAATTTTCTGCTTTTTTGTACCTAGGTATAAAATCAACTTCAAACAGGGCTTTACTGTAAAGATAGCTCTTCTCCTGAGAATTGTAATTGCTCTACATTCATTGACATATGCATGAGAATACAAAAGCGACATCATTCTGGCATATGATAATTTATCCTAGTAAATTTCTGGGATAAGTAGCCTGTAGAAACTGTCAAACCAATAATGTGCAAATACGGAGTTCCATAGTAAGAGGGACACTGAGAATGAAAATATCAAGTTCATTTTTATTAAGCAAATTACAAAGAACTGAGTAGTAACTTATTTACATGTGCACCTTTTATTATAATAAATATGTACTGTACTAGTGTTTCAGAAAATGTAAGTCATATTATAAAACTGCTACAACATTTAATTTAAAGCCTTATTTTAAAGGCTTTTCTTTCTATACTGAACACTTTATTAAGTATTAAGAACACTTTTTTCTGATCATATTCCATATGTGGGCACAGAAAGTTTTTGACTGTGGAAGGCGAAGCTATGCTGTTATATTTGCTAGTTTTGGTCACATCATTTCCCTGCACATAGTCACCATCTGGAAAGACACCACAGAACAAGCCAGGGGAAGTCATGAATTGTAGGGGTAAGGCTTCAACTTTATGAAGCTATTATTTGGTTCTAATACAGCACACCATAGGTTATGTGTCACCATGGCCATCAGCTTAACTGGAGGTTCTTTTTTAATCTTCCTGATCCACCAGAAAGTTTTATTGCTGAGCATCCACTCCTGCTGGCCCACCAGGGGGCTAGTAGGGTAGGAAGCCATGATTATCACCTCCATAAAGTTTCCTGCACAGAGACCAAGTCTTAGATTTCAGTTGGAGGCTTTTGTTTGATTATGCACGGAATTTATGCCGAGGCTGCAAAGCCAACTCTAAATGAGCTGTATTTGAATATTCAGATGTATGCTAGCTGCAACTCTAGTTCACTTTCATAGAACCATTTGTTATTTTAGCTTGATGCCTGATTAGACGCATGCTTTTGAGTGTTCTCAGGTACTTTTGCAAGGGCCTAAGTTGCATATATTTGTGGGCCTGTATGAATGCAAACCTATGTTCATGCACATATCCCAGATTTGTGGGCACATATTAGGCACAGGAGATTAGTCCATGAAATGATTCTGCAGTAAAATTTGTGCTTCCTGGATTGGGGCCCAACCAATCCATAGCCACATGCTTATCTTTTACTACATAAATATTCCCATTCATTTAAATTGGACTGTTTATGTATTTAAAGTTAAGCATGTGCTACAGTGCTTTGTTGTTAAGACAAGGGTCTAATGCAAAGTCCTTTGCAGTCAGTGAGAGTTTCAGCATTTTCTTCAACGAATTTTAGATCAGGACTAAAGTGTACAACTTGGGAACATCCAAAGAAGAGTGTGTATTTTAAAATTCAGGCCTTGCTGTTTAGACATTATAATCTACACAGTATCAGCCAAACAAATCTTTCCCACTGCAAAATAGAAGATGGATCCTAAGTAGATTTTCAAGCCTGGTGCTTGATCATCTTTCTGACTGTATAATATTCTGCTTTTGATTTAATTTAAGTAACATTTGGTATCTTCCTGAAATCTCAAGCAGTTGTTCTGCTGTATCCCGTCAGTTAACACTCTTCATGCTTACTTGTGTTGTGACAATGTTTGGACATCTTCCTGACACTCACATCTAAGCATGCATTGAGACAATATCAAAGCTGTGAGCTATTTGTGCTGTCCAGTGCTATGAAGAAAAGTGCTTCCTTTTCACTTTTCTTTTCTTCATTAGCATTCAGATAGCAGAAACAAAGCTATTGTTAGGCTATTTATTCATTATGACATTGAGCAATCCCTTTCTCATTTGGTGTTCTTCTGCCTATTCAAGGAAAGTAGTTAGTTTTAAGAAATGAAATAAAATCAATCCATGGTATTTTATCCCTTCTTACTTCCTGAATAATCTAAACAGGAGAATATATCAAAATCATCTCCTTATGTACATAAAATCTATGTTTTCCTCACACTTAAATTGTTTCAAAAGCAGGCATTGCCTTCTGATGGGGGAAAATGTCCCTCTTGTAGAGAAGGAAAGCAAGGAAAGCTCTCTGTTTGTGTATTAAACAAAAATAGATCTCAGGTAGGTGAGACGCTGACGGACAGAGGACAAGGGCAGCCAGGATGCACTTCGTGATAGATTTTTATGTCAAAGTGTGAGAAGCTGCTCATTATGGTAGGCTGGAGAAAGAGGGTAATTGCTGTGTAAAATATGTGGGATGACCTCTGTGTTTTAAATTGAGGGAGTGAGTTCGCCTCTGCACCTTCACCTTTCCTCAAATCTGCCATTTCTGTCTAAGGAAAGCCAGCCACCAACCAACAGCACCTCAACAAAATATTTGCTACAGTTGCATTTAGCAGTACCAAAATGCTAGAGAAGCTTCAAGCCCTAATGTCAAATCCCCTTCTTTGCAGATGGGTTGGAGTAAATCTCACATCCTTCACTGTCTGAGCCCCCTTCTTAATAAAAATACGCTACAGCTCACAGCAAAAGAACAAAACAGTGTGAAAAACTAGTACCATTAGTTCTTGAGTGTGTATATATAAAAATTAATTTCACACTCATATCTATATATAAAATTTAGAAATTAAATTATATAAACTCCATGGCACTTGGAGTCTTATACCTTCAGATTACATTATATTGAAGAGTGACTGGGTAACAATGATTCTTTACTAAAATAGTAGTGATAAAAGGCCATTGAACATCCACATTTTAAATACCAAACTCTTTCTCATCGATGGCTGACAAACACAGAGACGCTGGCCATGAAAAAGGAACCAAAATAAATAAAAACACAAATAAATCAATGGCACTGTAGTTTATTCTGAATTATTTGATGAAAAAATCAATAAGTCAGTGGTTTGAACACGCTGAACAGCATTATTTTAATTATACTTCAAGTTAGAGCTGGACAGCAGATTGGAGTACGGAGCTGGAAGTCTCAGGGAGCAGGGGTGGCAGGGGTGCAATAGAATAGTACAAGTACTAGTGAATATAAGGTAAAAGAAAAAATTTTAAACATTTGAAATGATTCTATCATTAGTGATAGAAGTTTCCCGAAGGTACTTGGCAGATAATGAGTGGTTCAACCGTAGATTTTGTCTAAATTTCTCTTGTTGGTCATTACCATAAGACTTCTACACAGGTCATCGTTAATTCTATAAAACAGTAATCAATGATAACACTATATTAATTGGCACAATGCCTTCAAACTAAATTAACCGTTCTTCTGTTCACACTGCCTGGTATGGTTTACATATTTTCTGGTTTACCATTTACCCCTGTCCTCCCCACACAAATTGATTAGTGGTGGTGTCCATTCATCTACTCTATGGCTGGCACACACGTCCCACCCTCTGTATTCAATAACCTTTAGAGGAACAAGAGAGCAGTTGCTAGAAATCCAAAAAAAAAGTGAAACTCTAAGACTCCATCCTGTTCAGGCAAGAGTGGAGATTCCAAAGTTCTGGGGCTGTCAAGGGCATGATACACATAGCTGTAAGCTGAGAGGGATGGTGGCCCATTGTTAACTTCAGAACAATAAAAGTAAATACACCCCTGCTATGGGTTATCTTTTACGACAAGGAAAAGACAAGGAAATCACTACAGTTCACCCACAAGAGCTGATAATACCTTAGGCTGACCTCATCCACTGAAGCAGTTTACCTAGGAAAACAAGACTTGCTATTGCTTTCACTCATTTAAATATTTCTTCTTTAGTTAGCAACATTCAGGACTCACTCACTGAATGTTGCAGACTGTAACCTGAAACACATGTATCCGATCACATTTTAACATTTCTTCCCCCTGAAGAACACATCTAACACAGTATGGATAATGAATACTAACTGCAATTTAACTTGGGAAAGATTTGCTGCATACATAACTGGCTTGGGTGATTGTGATGCTAACGAGGTAATAATTCAACTCAACTGCAACTTCCTTTTATTCTTTTTTTTAAAATGTAATATCTGAGGCTTCGGGGCTCAAGCCATTTAAAGCATAAACTTTTGGTTGTCCCTTGGGGAATAACTACAATATCTGTTAGTGCTGATGAGGCAGGGAAAAGGAAGAGAAGTATGTATCTCAAAGGTAAATTTAGATTAAATCATAGAATATCAGGGTTGGAAGGGACCTCTGGAGGTCATCTAGTCCAAGCCCCTGCTCAAAGCAGGACCAATCCCTGATTTTTGCCCCTGATCCCTAAATGACCCCCTCAAGGATTGAACTCACACCCCTAGGTTTAGCAGGCCAAAGCTCAAACCACTGAGCTCTCCCTACCCCCAAATCCTAGACACAAAGCCAACTGTACAAGCAGGTCGATATAAACGGTACAAATTTAATGCTATGGCTTCTAGAAGCTGTAGTGGGTTAAAAAAAAAAATCATGTTTTCACCATGAAGCCACAGCTGATGTTTTACTATCTGATAAAATATCCTGACCCAATATAACATTATCTTTCTTTTCCATTCATTAATTTTTAAAAGAAATACTTCAAGAAAGCATCAAACAAATGATCAAAGACACAAATGAGATATCCTTACATTCCAACATGTTGTTGCCAGAAATTAATACAGAAGGGACAGCATACGAACTAAGAAATGCCAGCAAACTGTGTCAATTGATATGGTATGTTTGTTTACACTATCCGTAGCTCCTGCTTCAGGACACCACAGGGACAGATGATATTGGTAATCATATACTGTAGGCATAAATTAACCTGCTTCACTGAAAACACCCATGGGAACCATTATATTTTGAATGTTCTTTCTCTATATTCTAGGTTTAACTGTAATTATAAGTATTGCTCAAATGTAATTACTTCAGCTATCAAATTTTAGGTTTGCTTTGTTTTTACATCATTTTGTCAAATTTCCAGGGAGGCTTTTCAATGTTTGATGAATACGAAAAGTTTTGTTTTGTTAATAAAGGGTATGAATCAGTATTCTCAGAATTTTGACATAAGATGAAAGAGGACAATCAGAGATTTAGGGAAATAAGCAAAGTCCAGAGACTGTTTTTTTTTTTCTCCTGGAATAAATCTGGACTCCCACATCCATTTGCCTCCAGGGTAGACACGTACTCCCAGTTCTCCAGGCACACACCCCCTCTGGACTATAAACCCAAAATTATACCGTCTTGCACTGCACAGAGAACTATTTACAACAGAAATATCTCTGGAGCACCTATATGGGTGTTGCTAAGGCAGAACACTTCAACTGAAACTTAGAAAAAGGTGCAACAATACAGTAAAAATGAATAGAAACAACTTAGACATTAGAAATGAAGAAATAAACATGAAAACACTGCATTGTGCTAACATACCACTCCACAGTATCGAGGGGTGATGCATAGTAGCATTCTACTGTTCTAGATGTGCATGTTACTGTAGACAGTGCTTTGATCAAATGAGCCATAGTACCTTCCTGGGATTTAATAATATCAGGATGGACAAAAATGTTTATGAATTGATGATGTAGATAAAATAAAAATGTATAAATCGTTCCACTGTAGGATCAATATTTTTAGCCCTTCAGAAATAATTCTTCTGGCAACTCATAAATTTTAATGCATAACACAGACTACAGAACAACACCCTGTAATTTCTGCATCAAGCCCTTAACTTTTACTAGAGCTATAAGCATATTTTTAGACAGACATTCAGTCTTGATTTTAAGACTTCAAGTAATGGAGAATCCACCACATTCCTAGGGAAATTATTCCAGTGGTTAATTCATAGATTCTAAAGCCAGAAGAGACCACTGTGATAATCTAGTCTGACTTCCTGTGTAACCCAGGTCATAGACATTCCTCCAAAATAATTCCTAGAGCATGTATTTTTTTTTAAATTGCCAGCTGATGGAGACTCTACAACAACCCTTGTTCCAATGGTTAATTACCCTCACTTAAAATGCTTGCCTTATTTCTAGTCTGAAATAAGACTAAAAATAAGGCAAATCACATTCCAGTCATTGAGTATAAACAGATATTAGTCCGTAGGATCAGAAACCCTGAACGACTCTAGGACGTTACCCAGAAGTATTTTTTGTTCCAGTAAACCATAGGTCAAGTAATGACATTCAAAGTACAGGTGGAAAGTCTGGGGAGCTTAAGGATCCCCCAGACAGTATTTGCTGACTAGTTTGTCTTTACCTCTAAAATTATGACATGGCTGAAGAACACAGATTCACCTTGCAGAGGGAGCAGTTACTTTGCCTACTCTTCTGATGGAGAGAGAACACTGGTCCCCTACATTTCAACAAATACACATTGCAGGGTGAATCCTCCTTTGTTAATTTTTGTTTTTTAAATAGCTATACTAAACTATGGATTTCCTACTTTACAACATCTCCACTAATTCCAAGATTAGAAGGATGTGTGGGGAGAGATATATAGGAATGTAAAAAATGCAAAAATTGAAGCATTTATTTTTATAGTGTTAGTATTCAATTTATATTTATATATTGAAAAGTTTCTATTTAATCCACACATTCTATTGTCCCAATATAAGCAAAGGGGTATGTTTGTCCCATTTTAAAGATGATTCTTCATATATCCTAATACTTTCTTGGTGGAACTGTAAAACAATGCATTAGTGACAAATCCCCTGCTTTGGCCCCTTAAGTCCTTGGAGTTTAACTCCTCTCACATTACAGTATTTATGGAATTTCCCAGCCAAACAGTGTTCTGCTCCATAAAATTCTGACAAGTGGACTCTGCCAAGCTAATAATGGCTTCATTCTGCTGAAATAAACTTATTTCACTGCGGCAAACAAAATGACATGACCTGGAAAGGTTATTTTTAACTAGGTAATGATTCAATTCCAACCAAGCATTTCTCACTAGGATCCTGGATACTGTTAAGTTGCATTTCCTAAATGTAAATATATTCTCATATTTGTTTTCTTCTCTGTAGTCCCTTCATAACATAGTAACTGCAAGTATTCTCAGTGGTTTGATGTTCTTATTCAATATTTCAGTAATCTTGTTAATAATCCCTAATGAGAACACCTGTGAGGAGTGACCTAGAAGACTTCAATGCCTGACTCATACAAAGAAGTACTGTCCTTAGAAAAACTTTGTATTTCATTTTCTCCTTGCTAAATATTTGTTTAGGTATTTTTTTTAATTAAACACTATCAAATATATTTTAATAATGAATAACTTCTTGAAGTAGTACTCTTTAAAATAGATTAAATTATAAAGCAATGTTTTTCTTCTAGTGTAACTAAACTTTGGCAACAATTGCTATTAGCCATATCCCAAATAAAGATGTGCAAAATTACAGAGTTATCTACAGGCACAAAAAGACTGTGATCTGACCTTTCAAAAAGGTTATGCTCTCTGCCTATGTTTCAGATTTTGCTTGATAATCATTCAGCATAGTGAGCACTAAATAAAACAACGTTAGTTAAATTCTTTTCACAAGTTGCCATATTTCTGAGACTTACACTATGTAGTCTCCTTAGCCTATACCCACAAAACAATTGTCAGTTTAAGGTCAGATCCTCTCCAAATGACTGGGGACCACAGGAGCACCTTTACAACAGCTGGGATCTTGTACAAACATGCTGCACCCTGCCAGCACTGTCTTCTAAGTGCTAATAAGAGAGACAATCTCTGACTGTAAACAGCTGGGGTCCTTATGAAACAGTTCAATAAAAAAAAATGTTTGGTCTCTCACAGCAAACAAAAGGAAGTGAATAATAAACACTCACCAAAAATATGGGGTTGGTAGATCCCGAGTAAATAGAATGAAAGAAAAAAGTTCAGGAAAACAACACAAGAGAATGAAAAGGAAAAGTTTTAAGCTAATTAGTAATCAGCCTTAGCCTGTTCAGTATCTATGTGGGCAACAAGGTTGGTAGAGGAATAATCATAGAATCATAGCACTGGAAGGGACCTCAAGAGGTCATCTAGTCCAGTCCCCTACACTCCTGAAAGGACTAAGTACTATCTAGACCATACTTGAAAGGTGTTTATCTAACCTGCTCCTAAAAATTTCCAAGGATGGAGATTCCACAACCTCCCTAAGCAATTTATTCCAGTGCTTAGTCAGCTTGATAGTTAGAAATTTTTTCTTAAAGTCCAACCGAAACCTCCCTTGCTGCAATTTAAGCCCACTGCTTCTTGTTCTATCCTCAGAGGTTAAGAAGAACAGTTCTTCTCCCTCCTTCTCGTAACAACCTTTTATGTACTTGAAAACTGTTACCATGTCCCCTCTCAGTCTTCTCTTTTCCAGACTAAACAAATCCAATTTTTTCAATCTTCCCTCATAGGTCATGTTTTCTAGACCTTTAATCATGTTGTTGCTCTTCTCTGGACTTTCTCCAATTTGTTCACATCTTTCCTGCAATGTGGCACCTAGAACTGGACACAATACTCCAGCTGAAGCCTAATCAGTGTGGAGTAGAGCAGAAGAATTACTTCTTGCGTCTTGCTTACAATACTCCTGCTAATACATCCCAGAATGATGTTCGCTTTTTTTGCAACAGTGTTACACAGTTGACTCATATTTAGCTTGTGGTCCACTATGACCGCAGTACTCCTTCCTAGGCAGTCATTTCCCATTTTGTACATGTGCAACTGACTGTTCCTTCCTAAGTGGAGTACTTTGCATTTGTCCTTATTGAATTTCATCCTATTTACTTCAGACTATTTCTCCAGTTTGTCCGGATCATTCTGAATTATAATCCTATCCTCCAAAGCACTTGCAACCCCTCCCAGCTTGGTATCGTCCACAAATTTTATAAGTGTACTCTCTATGCCATTATCTAAATCATTGATGAAGATATTGAACAGAATCAAACCCAGAACTGATCCCTGCAGGACCCCACTCATTATGCACTTGCAACATGACTGTGAACCACTGATAACTACTCTCTGGAAATGGTTTTACAACCAGTTATGCACCCACGTTATAGAAGCTCCATCTAGGTTGCATTTTCCTATGTTTATGAGGTAGTTATGCGAGACAGCATCAAAAGCTTTATTAAAGTCAAGATATACCATGTCTACCACTTCCCCCCCCCATCCACAAGGCCTGTTACCTATCCACAAAGCTTGTTACCCTGTCAAAGGTTGGCTTGACACTATTTGTTTTGGACAAATCCATGTTGACTGTTACTTATCACCTTATTATCTTCTAGATGTTTGCAAACTGATTGCTTAATTTTTTGCTCCATTTTCTTTCCGGATACAGAAGTTAAGCTGATGATAATGAGAATTTTTAAACCATGACTGAAAAAGTTTAAAATTTAGTGATATCAGCACAATGTAAACATTTATATTTTATCAGTACAATTAACCTGTGATATACTTATTTCTTCAATTTTAAAAAATACATTTATATCACCCATGAACAAATCAAACAGAGCAAGCAAAATTATTTTCAACAATTTGCTGCAGACACAGCTGCACCCAAAACAACAGTGAGAGTTGGTATTAACAACCCTTTATATCATTATGATACATAAATACTGGCTATAGGATTGCTAATGTATTGTGTGATGCCCAAGGCAATTTTGTCAGCTCTTTATCAGCCTGTAGATGCATGGCACACACCGAATAGACCCAAATGACTAGCAAAACCACACTGCTCAACACACAATTTTTGCTAAAAGGCTTGATAAAAAGGACTAAGTAAATTAACAGTATGCAGCAACTGGCAAAAGGGGCATGCTCTTGGGGAATAAAACTAGACTCACTGGGTTCACCTGGCAATAAAGGGGATCAAAACAACAGCAGTACTCCCAATGCAACTGCCCGTCAAATTCTACTGAAGGCAGGCCAGCAGGGTTGATGCTGAAGTAGGTAACATCAACAAATAAAAGCAGCTAACATGTTGCCAGCCCCAAATACTCACAAGTCAGGTGCCCCAAAATCATGAGGTTGGTTTAAAAATCAAGAAATTTAAAAATATACATGTGTTTAAGGTTCTTTTCATTTACCTTCTGCTTTTTTAAGAACTTTGAAGGTGCACTTGGGTCACACTTTCAAACATTTCTCTGCCATCAGGAGGACAAAATGAAAGCCGAGCTTCCTGCATAGTCAAACGGCTAAAGAAGCTGTGGCTTTTAAGAATATACACTTAAGGATAAAAATCAGAAGAGCTGCCATCACTGTATCAGGAACATACATATTCAAAGCCAAAGGGGGGTGGGGGGAAATGGCCTAAATGCTATCTGAGAAAAACGATGACTCTTTCAGAGAAAAAAACCTGAAACTCAAGTGATGCAAACAAGTTTCATCTGTAGCTGGTTGTTTTATTCCTCCAAGAGAGACAAGTATAAAATCTGTCCTCTTGAGCACAGGTGCTTTTTATACAGTACACTACTGCCAACTCCATTTGCACAGGTGGTGTACGGGATGTTCGTCAGCACCAGGCTGCCAACCATTCAGAAAAGCCTCTCTCTTTTCAGGAGCTTTTCATTCACCATTTGGCCTGGCAGGGAGTGGGGAGCCATCTTTCTAAACTATCAAGTTCTGAATCAGAAGGTGAACCCTTTTAAGACTGGGGAGAGAAGAGATCAGCATTGAAATTTTAGCATGTTTATGGGAAGCAACAGCAGACTTGATTCATAAATTAAGTATTTGCTGAGAGACATTTGTGCTAAAATGGGCTGTATTTTAAGTACAATTGTGTTTTATTAAATACAGGCAACTTGGGAAATGCTAATTGAAGTTAAGAAAATTTCACTTGAAATTGGCATAGACATAATTAGCACAATTACTGAAGCTGTTTGCAATGCTTAGCCATTTGGAGAAGAAGGTATATATACTATTTAAAGTCATGGTTTGTGACAGAACACAAAATTGTACACATGGAGAACATAATGGATAGTTTTCTACAGCTGGACATTCAGGAAGAAAGGGTTGGAAGAAAGAATCTTTGTACTCTTTCATTCAGCCTATCTCCGTGTTTTAATTACTGAGTTTAACTGGGATTCATGTGTTTTGTATATGTGTCTGCAGAACTGCTAGGAAGATCTGATAGGGTGATCAGGGCAATGGAGGGCCTATCTTACGAAATGAGATTGGAAGAGCTTGGCTTGATTAGGCTAACAAAAAGAAGGATGACAGGAGGTATGATTCCTCTCTATAGATACATTAAGGGGATAAATACCAGGGAGAGTGAAGGGCTATTTAAACTAAAGGACAATGTTGGCTCACGAACATGGATATGAACTGGACATGAACAAATTCAGTCTGCAAATTAGAAGGTTTCTAAGCATCAGAGGGGTGAAGTTCTGTAACAGCTTCCCAATAGGAGAGGGGGAGAAGGGAGGCAAACAACTTAATTAGTTTTGAGAGAGAGCTGGACAAATTTATCATTGCAGTAGTATGATGGAGTCGCTTGTGATGGTAGGGAGCAGGGCTCAACAACCCTGGGATTAATTCCGGTTTATGTTTATGTTTCTAAAAGCTCATGCTTCTGTGTTTCAGCTGGTTTCCAGCCAGGGTCAGAAAGTGTTTCTGGGTGGGGATTTTTAAAATCTCCTTCCTCTGAAGCATCAGAGATGGCAACAGCTAGAGATGGGACATTGGACAGGGTGGGCAAGGGCTCTGAGGTGTCACTGAGCAGTCTCTATTTCAGGTGTTTCGCTGGCTGGTTCTTGCTTATATGCTCAGGGTCTAACTGATCACCATATGTGGGGTGGTGAAGGAATTTCCCCCCAAGGTCAGATTGGCAGTGACCCTGGAAGTTTTTCTCCTTCCTCTGCAGTGTGCACATGTGGGTCACCTTCCAGGATTACCTGGGCATATCTCACTTAATCATTTTCCTGCCTTAAGCACTGGTGTACCTCTGACCCTCCTATGTTCTTCCTGTGGCACATAACAGTCGAGTGTCCCATAGGTTGTAATACCCTGGCCTCTTTTTGGTTGTTGGGTTAGTGTGTGGGTGCTGGTGACCTCTGATTCACAGGAGATCAGACAAGTATTCCCTTCTGGCCTTAAAACTCTGTGACTGCATGTATAGTACATAATTTTGCTTGCAAGACAATTTCTGTAAAGAGGGCACAGAGTCTCAGTTTTGTGTGTCAATAAAATGCACTAATCAATCAAATGCAGTTTCCAAAAGAATATAACAAATATCTCATTTTTTACAGAACTCTTAACTGGCTAGCTATGAAAAAATTGATGACATTTTGCTGAAAGTAAAACGAATAAGCCTAAACTGAGGGCAGTGTCCCAGATCAAGATTTGGAAATTAGCTCCATGGTTTTGTCTTAAAATGCCATACCCATTTAAAAGTTGCTGCCTTACAAACCATGTGAACTAGCTTGAACTAGCTTATATATACTGCAAATATGTTTCATTTATGCTAAAATGTTGCAGATACTTTTTAAATGGCAAGCCATACTTAAACCTACTGTGCTTGAGCACATCTGTTATTCTTCATTCAACCTATATTCATGATTCATTTAAGAAATTAAATTAATAGAAGAGTTCTACAATATCAGTTGCCAAGTAGCTAAGAAGGAAACAAATTAAGTATTAAAACACTGTGGTTTACTTTATTCGTAAAATCCACTTTGTGTGAGCATCTACTTTAAGTTAAAGCAATAAAATATTTTGCTCAGAGTCTAAGTAGGAAATTTTAAAATGGGAGAAGGCCAAGAATTCTTTATTCACTGGTTAAATGACTTATTTGAAATGATATCAAGGGAAAATGTATAACGTTTGTGCGACAAGTCGTATGATGTTGCACACGGAAGACAGAGAAACAACTCAAAGAGTCCAAGAGGAAATTAGAAATATTGGAAAGCTAACACATCTGGAAGAAAATAATACTATACAGACTTTCAATCAAAAGGGAAAACTCTGGGAGTACTACTGTTGAAATAAGCAAAAGTGAAGGTGGACAGAAAATCAGCTATCAGTTTAAGTGTATTATGGTAGCAAATATGGCCAATGGAATTTTGGGATGCACATGCAAAGGTAGAACATCATTGAGGGGTGAAGCAATACATCCTCTTAATTCTAGTGAGAGTGAACATGAAAAACAGTTTTCAGTTCTGGGCACTTCAATACTGAAAGTATGTAGACAAACTCGAGGGAGTTTTTAGAATAGCAACGAAAGTGACTACGAGCCATGTAAGGACAGATTTATGGAGGAAAATTAAAGAGCTAAATATTGGCATACTATGTATAGATTGGCTAAGTGATGATTCGGAGGACACAACAGTATACAAATATTTGAAGGGTGTAAATACTAAAGGAGAAGAGTTGGATGAAATTAATAAAAGGAAAACTGAGGATGATTATCAGGAAACCCTTTCAGGCACTAAGATTTGTTAACATGGAAAACAGTCTCCTAAGCAATGTGTTGGAAATTCCTTAATTTGGGGTATTTCAAACTAAGCTAAACAACCCCCTGGTAAACATACTGTAGGGAACAATCATGCATTGGCAGGGAGCAAGACTAGATTATCTAATATGTTTTATTCCATCTGTAATTGCTGAGTCTTTCCAACTGGAAATATAATGCAAGTCACTACTCTGGGTCCATCATCTCCTTTGCAATAGTATATCTATCTCGCAATTTTTTTTTATTTATTTTTTAGAACAGAGGCTAATTTTGCCTTTATGACATGTGAAAAGAAAATGCTGTATTTCATGCTTAAAAAAATGCAGTTCAATTCCATTGCCTCAGATAAACTTACACTGAGTGCAAAATCAGTATACTTTCTTATACTTCCCTTTTTACTCTTGATTTGCTGTTGACAAAAAAAAAAGGAAATATTTAATAATTAAAGGGACTACCTAAAAACAGCACAAAGAACAAATTATATTATGCCTCTTTAAGTACAGAAGGATGTTTTTGTCTTTTCTAATTCCTTTACTTCTAAATTCCTTTCAATTCTAGGTGCTATATTATTTTAATATGTGTCACTGATACTGATCATTTTCTTGTGAAGATAATTGTAAAAGGAAGCATTTTAAGCCTTGATCCTGCAGAGAGAACTGTGTGAGTGGATCTCCTGCGCCCATGCAGACTCCCACTAAAAGTCCATGGGACTCTGAGCAGGCACGGAGCTCCATCTCCACAGGGAGAAAGGGATAATCTATGAAAGAAATATGAAGTTCGAAGCGTTTTTATGGTCCTGATCCAGCAAAGCACCTAAACACATGCTTGAAGCTGTGCATGTGTTTAAGTGCTTTGCAGGATTGGGACCTATGCGAGAGGGAAAATGGTGAACAGAGGGAAAAAGGCAGCTACACAGGCAACATCTTAATCTTTGCACATTATAACCTTAGAGATTTCTGGCCCATGTCCTTCCTAGGTGAGTCCTTGATCTACCTCTCTGATCCTGGGTAGACTTGATGGCCCAGGAATAATGAATATAGGAACTTGCACATTTTCAGCTGGCTTGAAACTGACAGTTTAAACCAAATATCTGCTGCGGACAAAAATGTTAACATTAATGGCATTTCTGGGGCATACATAAATAAATTATTAGTTTTCATCCCAATTCCTAGGGGCAAGGGAGAGAGAGACACACACAAAAAAGGAAAAGTGGAAACAGAATAAAATCCCTGGGTCACAGAGAAATTCAACCTGGAGGACATCAGCCTATCAAAACTGCCATTATTCACTTTCTCACCACACATACTGCTACCTATTTGGGGAACAAACAGCATGTAGATAACTTGACCATCAAATGAAAAAAACTATTTTGGAAAATGTTTCTCAAGGCATCCAGTTATGACAGGGAACATCCCATAGACTGTACACTGAAAACACAATGTTCACAGTGTAACTGCAATCCTTTTTAAAAATCTGAATAAGCAAAGGATTTTAGAGAGAGAAGTGACTGAACACACAGTTTCACAGAAGGCGCACCAACAGTCACTATAAATCTAATTTTGTATTAACAGGGTCCCAGAACAGTAATAAAACTCTGAAAATAATACTGATCAATGGTCTGAGAGAAGCAGAGATGAAAGAGATTTATCACACTACTGATAGGTAGAGTAACGGGCAGACCATTAATTGCCCTCATACAATGGTCCAATTACTGTGTTTTTAAACTTCTTAGCAACAGGAAGCCACTTCTACTTCTTCTCATCCACCAAACACCTAGTACCTGTGACATAAATATAAAGGGAAGGGTAAACACCTTTAAATCCCTCCTAGCCAGAGGAAAAACCCTTTCACCTGTAAAGGGTTAAGAAGCTAAGATAACCTAGCTGGCACCTGACCAAAATGACCAATGAAGAGACAAGATACTTTCAAAGCTGAAGGAGGGGGAAACAAAGGGTCCTCTCTGTCTGTGTGATGCTTTTGCCGGGACCAGAGCAGGAATGCAGGTCAGAACTCCTGTAAAGGGCTAATAAGCAATCTAGTTAGATATGCGTTAGATTCTGTTTTGTTTAAATGGCTGATAAAATAAGTTGTGCTGAATGGAATGTATATTCCTGTTTTTGTATCTTTTTGTAACTTAAGGTTTTGCCTAGAGGGATTCTGTATGTTTTAAATCTGATTACCCCGTAAGGTACTTACCATCCTGATTTTACAGAGGTGATTCTTTTACTTTTTCTTTAATTAAAATTCTTCTTTTAAGAACCTGATTGCTTTTTTTATTGTTCTTAAGATCCAAGGGTTGGGGTCTGTGTTCACCTATGCAAATTGGTGAGGATTTTTATCAAGCCTTCCCCAGGAAAGGGCGTGTAGGGCTTGGGGGGATATTTTGAGGGGGAGACGTTTCCAAGTGGGCACTTCCCCTGTTATTTTTGTTAGACACTTTGGTGGTGGCAGCATAAAGGTTCAAGGACAAAAGGTAAAAGTTTGTACCTTGGGGAAGTTTTAACCTAAGCTGGTAAGAATAAGCTGAGGGGGTCTCTCATGAAGGTCCCCACATCTGTACCCTAGAGTTCAGAGTGGGGAAGGAACCTTGACAACCTGTCAATACCCAGGTGCAGCTTTAAAAATATTTCAAATTGCCGTGACTTTTCAAGCTACTGTGTGACCAGAGCTGGCCATAGAAACAGTGCCAGAGTTCTTTGTCTGGCAGTGACAGGAAGATCATAAGTTTTTCTTTTTTCTTTTTTTACTTAGGAAGATGACGGAAGGAGTGAAGGCAGCAGAAGCCTCATTTGAGGCTGAAAGGGAGAGCAGCAGCAGCAGCCTCCAAAGGTGGGTAGGGAAAGTGAAGGAAGTGGCATCCACTCAAGTTATTCTCACACTCCTTACAAAAGAAAGTAAAGGCAGCACCATGTGACACCAAATTGCTAACTTTGTTACCATTTTCTTCAATATCCCCTAGTTTTATTGCCTTTGCTAATGCAGCTGCATGTCCTGCACCACTTCCCGCAGCTCTCATTGGCCAGGGACAGCAAACCGCGGCCACTGGGAGCTGCAGGCAGCTGTGCCTGCAGACAGTCAACGTAAACAAACTGCCTCGCGGACCGCCAGCGGATTATCCTGATGGGCCGCAGGTTGCCCATCACTGGTCTATGATTTCTTAGTTAAGTGAATTCCACCCTGAGTATGCCTGGTATCAGAAAATACCAAGCCACAAATTAGTATGCAATGCTACAGAAGAGAGATGGACACTGTAACACTGTCTAAATTAAATCTTATGAACAGCCCTTGTTACATCTTGTGGTGGCCATACCAATGGGGATATCCGGTGTTTGGATGCTTGATAACATGTTGCATACATTTTGAAATACAGGCAGCTGAAACTGCTGTTTCACCAGTGCATCTGCAGACATTTTTCCTTACCGGCGAGACATTAAAGGAGCAGAAAAGCACACCATCCATCCGTAGACACCAACGATGCTTGTTCTTCTCCCAAAAGCAAAAGATGATCCATATTACAACAGTCAAACAAAGAAAGCAAAAAACTATCATTTTCCTCTGCACACGTAGAACAGAAGTCAAAGAGGGAGAATTATTTATATGTAAACATTAAAAGAGTTAGCTGCAGTCTACACTTGGTAATATCCCTTACCTCAGCCATCAATGGTACGTAATTGGTGTCACTGCTCTGCTGCTGATCACCAAGCATAGACAATGGCATCCAGAGTTTGCACCTACTGAATTAATCAAGATTTAACCTGCATGTTCTTGTCTACATTTAGGATTCAAAAGCAGGGCACAAACACCAATTACTGGCAACCCTAGGGCTATTCTTGAGTATAGGAGGGGCCTCACATTTGTATAGGTTGACTAAGCAACTACACTAATGAGGGGAGAGTAAGGCACATGATCACTCTCTACAAATATTTGAAATGTGTAAAACCAAGGAGTAACAATTGGGGTAATACAAGAGTATAGCTAGAAGTATCTGTATGACATTAAAGAAAGGGACAGTTTAGGCTAAATATCAGGAAGACATTTCCAGACAGTGAGATCTATTAGGGTACTGTATAATCTCTCCAAGAGAAATGGTGGAGATCATTTATTGAGACATTTAAAACTAGACTGGAGAATGGACTAGAAAAAATTGATGTGGGAAACAATTTCGTGGCTGCAGTGAGTGGAAGAGATTGTCAGAAGACTGACTGATGAGCAGATAGATATTTTTCAGCTCTAATTTCTAGGGTTTTATCAGAAGAATGTGTAAATAGTCGTCTTCTATCCTTACTCCTGCCCTCTATGTAAACCTTCTTCTGGGCTACTTATCTGCCCTCAGCTCCATTAGTGGTCAGTCACTCACCTCTATTTACTTAAATATGACCCAAAGAAAGCAGGGGGGCATTCCATTCAGCTAATCTCTCCAATACTGTTCATCATTTTTGTTGTGAGACATTTCTACATTTTCCCACTTCATTTCTTGTATCATTAGTGAATGATGGCAGGGTGTATGTATATAACAACTAGCATGATTTTTAGACATGTAGCTGCCTGGATCTTCAATAGTCTCAATGGGAACCTTACATTCAAAAGTATCCCAGTGAAAATTAATCCCAGCGTTTGCTGAATTAAACTCGCAAAAATGTATATTATTTTCTTTATTATACAATACAACCTACAGTTGATTTTAGTAATTTTTCTGTATATTGATTAGTCTTTGTGTAACTCAGAATACATTTCTTCAGTGTCTGGACCTTTCTTAACTTAATCCTATTTTACCTTGTACTTGACATTTTGCTGCAGCTCAACATCATAGCATCTATTCCTTCAGTATTTTGGATATCTTAATAAGTTTGATTCAGTCTCTTTTTCTCCCCCAGAAAAAGAAAAAAAAAAGACAGATTTTGTTATTAAGTTCCCTTATATGATGTACTGTCCACTTATATAATATCTTTTCTTTTACTTACATAGCACTTGCAAAAAATATTGAAGAACGGTAAGGTTGCAAAGCCAAGAACTCAAAAAGTTAAGGAACGCTACAAGTAAGGTTGCCCAAGGAAATCTTAATTTGGATCCTTGTGCATATATACATTGTGATTAGGGCTACAGTTTTGTCACAGAGGTCACACTGGTAATAGAAACTGTGAATTTGAATAAAGTCCATAAAATATTGGAAAAAGCTTTAAAAGCCTTCCAAACCAAGTGACATTGTGACAGTGCACAGGGTCACAGCGTCACACCAGTTTGGCATCTCCAGCCGCTCCATTGATAGAGAGGGAGGGTTGGATGGCCAAACCTATATGGCGCTGTGACCACATATGACAGGTCACAATGCCCAGACTTGGGAGCTAGGCCCAGTCCCCTGGGACAGGAGCTGCCACTGCAACATCCCCCACTTCCCCAGGCCTCACTTTTCAGCACTTCCATTATATCCTTCTGTATGTTGGTGTAGCAAAACTGACATTATCTAGTGCTCATTATCCATGTCTTACCACTTTTTCCAGCACCTGCCCTGTGAAATTTACAAAAAATGTCCATGTCAAAATCAGGTTTCAGAGTAACAGCCGTGTTAGTCTGTATTCGCAAAAAGAAAAGGAGTACTTGTGGCACCTTAGAGACTAACCAATTTATCTGAGCATAAGCTTTCGTGAGCTACAGCTCACTTCATCGGATGCATACTGTGGAAAGTACAGAAGATGTTTTTATACACACAAACCATGAAAAAATGGGTGTTTACCACTACAAAAGGTTTTCTCTCCCCCCCCACCCCACTCTCCTGCTGGTAATAGCTTATCTAAAGTGATCACTCTCCTTACAATGTGTATGATAATCAAGGTGGGCCATTTCCAGCACAAATCTCTTCCCCCCCCCCTTTTTTTTTTCCCACACACACAAACCCACTCTCCTGTCACCCCAATATGAAGCAAATACTCACCAGCAACCACATACCACACAACAGAACCACTAACCCAGGAACCTATCCTTGCAACAAAGCCCGTTGCCAACTGTGCCCACATATCTATTCAGGGGACACCATCACAGGGCCTAATAACATCAGCCACACTATCAGAGGCTCGTTCACCTGCACATCCACCAATGTGATATATGCCATCATGTGCCAGCAATGCCCCTCTGCCATGTACATTGGCCAAACTGGACAGTCTCTACATAAAAGAATAAATGGACACAAATCAGATGTCAAGAATTATAACATTCATAAACCAGTCGGAGAACACTTCAATCTCTCTGGTCACGCGATTACAGACATGAAAGTTGCGATATTACAACAGAAAAACTTCAAAACCAGACTCCAGCGGAGACTGCTGAATTGGAATTCATTTGCAAATTGGATACAATTAACTTAGGCTTGAATAGAGACTGGGAGTGGCTAAGTCATTATGCAAGGTAACCTATTTCCCCTTGTTTTTTCCTACCCCCCCCCCCCTTTCCTCAGACGTTCTTGTTAAACCCTGGATTTGTGCTGGAAATGGCCCACCTTGATTATCATACACATTGTAAGGAGAGTGATCACTTTAGATAAGCTATTACCAACAGGAGAGTGGGTTTGTGGGGGGGGGGGTGGATGGGGGGGTGAGGAGAAGACCTGGATTTGTGCTGGAAATGGCCCAACTTGATTATCATATACATTGTAAGGAGAGTGATCACTTTAGATAAGCTATTACCAGCAGGAGAGTAGGGTGGGGGGAGAGAAAACATTTTGTAGTGGTAAACACCCATTTTTTCATGCTTTGTGTGTATAAAAAGATCTTCTGTACTTTCCACAGTATGCATCCGATGAAGTGAGCTGTAGCTCACAAAAGCTTATGCTCAAATAAATTGATTAGTCTCTAAGGTGCCACAAGTACTCGTTTTCTTCATGTCAAAATCATAGCCTTACTCATGATACAGTCTTTAGTTACACGATCACATATTACTTTTTCCACAGGACCCTTATGACATTCAATGCACAAGACAGACAGTGCACACTGAGTATTTCATTTTATCCTCATTCAATATGTGGCCCACACCTTATTTACTACACCATTCAAACTCTGCTCCTTATGGATTTTTCTATGGTGCTCACCACTATAACTCTGCATGCTTCACAGAGACTAATGCATTTTTCTTCACAACATCCCCATGAAGTAAGGTAATCCCATTTTACACATAGGGAGCTGAGGCACAGAGACATTAATGTTAAAAATATCCAGTATCCACTAATTTTGGGTGCCCAATATGAGATGCCTATGGCCTGATTTTTCAGACAACTTATTATTGTATAGCACTTTAAATACTGAGTACAGCTCCACTGACTTTAGTTGCAGTTGTGAGTGCTCAGCACTTTGCCAATCAGACCACAGATGCATAATGATTTGAGAATCCTGGTTTCTGTTTAAGATTCTGAGAGGAGTGTGCTCTGGGGGTTACAGACTATCTGCCCCTCCCAAGACTAACCCCTTCTGCCCTGGCCCCTCCAGCCTTTCTTGGTTCCAGTCCCAGTATTTCTCACAACTCTTCCTCATCAACATGTTCCAGCCACTGGAGCATGCTCAGTCACTATGGGGATGACACATATTCATAAGGTCTGTAAGGGAACGGAGCATGCCAGTGCAGACAGAGTAAGTGTTGTCTTAGTGGTTATACTGAGAATCAGAAGATCTGGGTCTCAGAGATCTGGGTCCTAATTTCTGAATCCACCAGTCTTTATTCTCCTCTTATTTTAATGTCATGACAACAGAGATACCCAGTAGCTTTGCATCAGTGTTGAATTACCATACCTAAGCCCTAAGTTTTGGTACTTCAGTTGCTAAGCCTCTTCATCAATGAACCCTGCGCTGTAGAAATGACAGACCTGGGACCCAGAAGCTGAATGGCATCACCACCACACTCTGTACACCCTGTTACTTTATTAATGGAATAGGATTGACTGTGACCTTAGCAGGAGGTTGACACTACTGTCCCACTTTACTAACCGCATGTGAAGTGTAGATAGTTGTGGGATTAGGAAGAAAACAGATATATACAGTAGTCCAGTGATAAGACTGGAGTGGGGTGAGGGATAAATCATGGAGAGCATGGAACATGTAGTTCCTACAAAAATGTTACTTTAAATAATCCCCTTTAATGTTCCTGTGCAGTCAGACTTGGTTTACATTTGTTATTACTATCACAAATTTGCAAGGTGACATACTGTTAATTCAGAAAATTTGCAACCAACAAAAACCTCCAGTAATTATCTGTTTTTATAAGTTCCACCCCCATTGTCAATAATGACTATGTAGAAGAAACAAACAGCTTTATTAAGCTTAATTTAAGGTTAAGTCAACCATTTTTCTTTCATGTTCACATGTATTTTGTAATGAGTATCTTTCAGTCTTATTTACTCTACAAGTCCCCCACTGAAAAATGCTCCTTCATTTAATTACATTTTCAGCATAAAGTCTGTTTCAAAGACTGCTAACTAGCTATTTCTTCACTTTGGGCCTGATGCACAGACCACTGAAGTTAACGGGAGCCTTTCCACTGACTTCAATGAGGGTATGGATCCAACCCTTGCAGCATAACCTGCCACTCTTTGCTAACCAAGTTTAGGGAAGGTAGAAAGCAGATTTTCAGCATGCTGTGAGTTTGGAGACTTTGGAACATAATGAAGAACTCAGCAGAACTTTGGAGAACAAAAAGAAACTTTGGTTAATGGATGTACTATAATTGTTTCTAATTACTTTCTAATTACATATCTCCTGTTTAGTTCTTTATTTAATCAGGTCTCACCTACCTATCTTTCTCCAGAATTGTAAAATGCTCTCATTTGCTGTTTGGAGATACTATCAACAACGGATTTCAATATTTTTGTTTCATATTTTTAAACTAGTTATTGATAAGTAATTTACACTTACAGTCAAACTTTTACACTTAGAATTAAAACACCAATGTTTCCTTCTACCAGTAAATTGGGTTTAAAATGTGAATTGCAAGTATTCACATTTTTCTCCATGTACATTCCAGTCATATATAACTGCAAGATTAAACATTATGCTGTAGCATCAGAGCATCACTAATGATTTAAACTAAAGCAACATGCATCCTCTAGCTTTTCCTTTTAAAATGTGACATTTTGAGTCATGCAGCTAAACATGTTGTATATTATTCAAGACTATTAATAAACGCAAAACAAGGTTTGACCCAAGCTTTCCAAAAATTTCTGTACATGTTTAACATCACTAGATATTTGAAATGAAGGTTTCTATACTGATGAATAAAGTGTAAGGCCTTTCTTCCATAAAAAGCTGAATTTTTTTTTCAGAATTTTATTTTAAACATATGCCATCTGATTATAGGTACTTTATAGAAAAGATAGTTGGAGTACTAATGAAAACATGACAAAAAACATTGCTCAAATTAATGGTTCAACACAGGTTGCCCACATTTGTTTCACACTGAATGCCTTTGTGATCCTGTTATAAATATACTTCTGCTGATACTCTGTAATGAATGTAAATATAACCCTAATTCTATCACAAAAGCAAGTCACAACTACAGTGACAAATGTATTCCTGTTAAAAAAAATCTACTCACATTAAAGGGATTGGAAAAAAGATTAAAATAGAAGTTCTGCATATTCACAACGCAGTGTGTTTGAACCACAGCACCTAACCAGTCAGTACTAATGAACACCATAATCACTATAATCAAATAAACAAAACAACTACATATTAGGGGAGAATTATAACACTATTTAGAAAGTATTACTGTTTCTAAATAGGTAATTATATTTGGAAACTGCAAATGAACTTGAAATTACTCCAAAAAGACGCTTTTTTGGATTATGGAGTTCCTAACTTAATTGTTTGATTTTATTGGTGCTATGGAAATAGTTTTCTATTTGCTACAGGCCTTAATCTTACCTACCGCATTCAGTCCACATGCCTGAACTACGTAGTTCACCTCTTCTCTAAAGATGAAAAAGAATCTGTTTCCATGATGGCATGATCTGAGACTCCTCAATGATAACTAAATTATAGGGTTGTTTATACGTGAATCCAATGTCAGCAAAGTATTATGGTAATAGCCCCTTAGAACTCTTAAACCAGACTGAAGGTAGAATGCAAATGATGAAAAGATTAACACATGGATACATTTTAAAGACTATTTCACCACTGAGTTATTCTCCATTTACACTAGATAACTCTAGTTATATCAGCAAAAACAAGAGCAACAATGTTGAATCAGGCTTTGTGTTTTAACCTATAGCCTTCCTGAGTTTTAATCAGAGACCCAAATAAGAGATGGGTTTGAATTTATTTAGTTTTACAGTATATTGCATTGTTAGATTTGTGGCCTACTGCCCATACGGGTGACTGAACCAAAACAATCAAAGTATTAGTAATTCCCATTAGAATCTTAGGCTGGTGTCAAAAATCACTCCTACGGAAAAATGGCACTCGTTTAAGGAGAGGGAGGAAAGGTTTATTTTACTTTAAAAATTGTCTCCAAGACCCTATTTCTTAAACCAATTTACCACTGGCGACCCAGTAGGGTTGCCAGATGCCCAGTTTTTGACTGAAAGTCCGGTTGAAAAGGGGACCTAGCAGTGTCCGGTCAGATGTACTGACCGGACATGAAAAGTCTGTTTACTGCAGGAGGGGAGGTGCCCGGTCATTAACCCTAGCCCCAGCTCAGCCAGGGACACCTCCTATCTCCAGGCAGACTCCTTGTCAGACTACAGCACCTCCCGTTCCAGCCCTAGAGCAGAGGAAGTCCAGCTGGGGGGTAAAGAGGAGAGAAGTGGAGACAATCCAGCAAACGAGGGGGGGAAAGGGGTAGAAGAGAGAGCAATGGGGGTGGGGCCTAAACAATTTTTCATTTTATATTTTGGAGAAATTTATTTTATTTTACCACAGGAGACCCTGCGGAGGGAGGGAAGGGTCCTGCCCTGTCCCGGGTGATGTGGGAGGTTTGGGGAGCGGGGGAGGGACGGTTGGCTCCTCCTGAGGGGTGGTTGGAGGGGGAGCTCACCCCACAGCAACAGTTCCTGTCCCACAGGGCTGGGCCCAGTTCCCCAGTCGGGCATTGCAACCTCGCATGCAGGGTCACAATGCTGTTCAGGTTTGGCCTGGCCACGCCCTCCTCCCCCATTCTCCCCCCCCCGTTATGATGGAGGGAGGGGCTGGTCAGGCCATCTTTGAGAGAGTGGAACTGCAACCCCATGCGCCAGGTTACATGCCACTTACTCCGATTAGCTCACTGCTGCCCTCCTCCCCCTCATCATGACAGAGGGGTGGATGGGCCAAACCTGAGTGGCACTCTGACCCCATGATTCAGGTGCAGCCATGCAGGCCAGGAGCCACAGGAGCCACTGCTGTGGGGTAAATTTTTCATTTCATTTTGTGTTATTTTGCATTTTTGAGAAACAGGGAGCTCTAACTATGGTAACTGATTACCTCACCTGCATGAAATTTAGCAAGATCGCAAGGTGTAATCTCAATAAGTAAACAAATCCAAGAGATTTGATGCAATCATAGGATCTATTTAAATGTGCCAATGTTAGTTTTATTATCAGTTGCTGTCTGATAATTTGATATGACAGGTGTGAGGCACAAGCTATGACTTCTTTCTTCTTAAAACAACAATTGTGGGCCTTTACTGTTCATAAGGAATATCAAGGTCATTGTCTAGATCAAACAGAAGAGAGAGCTTCCATCAACAGATGTCAAAACAGATAAGCACAGATTTGACATACACTTGCAGAACTATCACCTGCTATCAGTGCTGCAATGACAGCTGTGTGGTAAGACAATGTGGACCAATTTATCTGTCTCTGTGCCCCAAGTGTGCCCCAGCTGACTATGATAAACATATGTCTTTCTGCCACACAGTGGGTATTTATTGCCGTAAGGTTATTTGTATAATGATCTAATTAATCAGTGTTCATAGTCATTTTTTTCATAGTAGGTATTTCATGTAAGTGTATTATTTAATTTCCAGCTGGGATGCACATTCCCCCAGTGATTACAGAAACATACCAAGGGGAAAAATTGTGGATTATAAATATGTATATGGCAAGTGCATTTTTCAGGCCTTTCTAGGCTGCTGCTGCTGCTGCAAGTAACTGGTGGTTTAAGGGACCCCTAGTCTGCACAGTGTTATTGGCACCTTCAAACTTGTAGCAATTTAATATAACCCTGTATTACATAAAGTAATAGAGCTGCATGAACAAATTATAAAAGGAATGAGGTAATCCCCAAAATCCCAAAATAATTGGAGTGAAAGTAGGGAGACCTTGACTATATGCAGAAGTATAAACACTGCATGGTTACAGAAGAGAAGCACAAATGATTTTTTGACAGCTGTTACAAAGGGCTCTGTGTTTCTACAGGACTGCTCAACAGTAAGAATGAATAAACCTTAAAATAAAGATGATCTTTCTTTACAGGAAAGGCTGCTACAGTTTCCTAGCTTCTTAAAATTACGCTACAATTCAACACCAAAATATCAATGTAGCTGTAACATTTAAACTAGTCATAAATTTGAAAATAAAACGTGCACAAAAATGTTTTTGATCACCTAAGACTTTACAAGGGGCAATTTTTTTTAAGCAACAATTACTTAAAGCCCATGCTTTGCTACCTATGTAACACAGGGAATAAAGTTGAATGCCAAGGATGATTTGTAGGGAAATCCTAGTATTCTACTAATGCACAAATATAAGTAAAGAATTAAATATAAATTGGACTGAGCCCTACTACATAGAAGGAAAAACAAATGAAGAAAAACCATATATTTAAAAATTCACTGGAAGTGTTTAAGAAAGAAAAAGGGAGCTAAGTCTCTTCAGACAATGGTTTCAGCCACAATTCTTAGGCTTTGTATAAGCCTCTTTTCTGGTCTAATAAATTCCTTTCAAATATATGGGCCAATCACTGTGGCCTATACTTCTCCTGGCTCTGTTTTAGTTGGTGCTAAAAATCTCAATAATTCTTTGTTCAACTACAACTAACATTAGCCTCTCCTACATCTCCTTTTTCCCATTATCTTTGGAAAGACAATGGTACTAGTACTACGGTCATGCTTTTTCATGTTAGCCTTATTTTATCTGCTGTCCAGCTCGCCTTGTTCTAGAACAGACAAATTCCTTTCCACCATGAAATGTTATGCAGCCTGCAAAAGATGACAGCTTTCTCTCCTCAACCCCTTGAAACATCAGAGGGCAGTGACCGTGTGGGTTTTTTGCTGCCTCCTGCAGTGTATGGGTGCAGGTCACTTGCCAAGATTACCAGGATATATATCACTTAATCTCTTCCCTGCCATTGCAGAGGCCTCTGACACTTGTGCACCCTGGTCCCTCCTATTTTCAGCCTGTCACATATAGCTGTCTAGTGCCCTGCGCGCTATAATCGTTTGGTCTAATTTAAATTATTTGGGTTTAGTGCGAGGGTGCTGGGTGGTGTTGGTGGCCTCCGATATACTGGAGGTCAGACTAGATGATTTGGTGGTCTCTTCTGTATGACCTACTCACTTGTTCCAAATCTTTCTTCTACAGTCTCTCTTCTTTAAAAATGAGTCTCAAGTTTTCATAAAAGTAAATAACTCTTCAAAAGGTAAAAACAAATACACTTGTTCAAGCTATCAGAAATAAGGACAAAGATTTCCTTTGCTATCATACAGAGTCAAGTGAACTTTTTGCATCTCTTTTTACTGTGGTCATAAAATCTGCTCTCTGAAAAGATTTATCAAAAGTAAGGCTTTACAGAGACAGAAACGTACTGTAGCTCATTAACACAAAACAATATTATTAATAAACAATCTCCTTTGTATCAATCACAGATGACTAAAAGAAATAAATAAATGCCATCATCTTTCTTTTCAAACTGAAGTATCTACTACACCAAGGTGCATGAATGGAGAAATTATAAATTTATTCCTTATTACTAAAACACCATGAACAAGACGTATTGTTGTGTTATTATATAATCCAATTTAAATAACCATTTGACTGTATTAGCCACTGGAAAGTACCCCATGGTGGTACTTAACTAATTTGATTTATTTTTCCTGTTCAAAACTGTTCTATTAATGGAGCACACTTTCACTGTTTAACAAAGGGAATCTGTATACTGAGCCTTCGGTTTTACCGAGACTACATAATACTAAACAAGATCTCCAGCTCTTAAACAGAGCATTGAACTGTTCCACTTGCTAGTTAATATTTCAGATTTCCCAAGACAATAGCACGGCACAGCATAAAAGATTCACAAATGGAGGGATAAATGAAGAGATAAATCAAGAATTCTAAATCTATAACAAACATTAGCTATTGGAGACATTTTTAAAACAATATGATTTTTGGTATAGCTCTAGTTTATTCTTTGTTTCAAAATACAAAGGTCTAGCCGAGTTTCCTATCATAAGTATATACGAGAGAATGGAATTGGTTCAGCTCCACAAACAAAAAAGAAGAGCAATGCAGTCTTTTGATTGCTGAGGATAATCTATTAAACACAAGGAACAAAGTTGACCCATGATGTGATCTCCGTTCATCTCTCACAAGGGATGGCAATCTAGAGATATCGTTATAGGGTACAAAACAGCTTTTAGGAAGGGTTCCTAAAGGAAATCATTCTTCCATTCATCCATGTTGCCATGGTAACAGAACCAATCAAGCCTCTTCACCAAGGCTTCTATGTCAAGTTCTGTTAGCAAACTCAAACTCAGACTAAACTAACACTACAGTCATTAAATTATTAAGACAGGTAAAAGATGCAAATCCTTTACAAATGAACATATCATTGCTCACCTCTTACAAATGGAGTTTTTAATTTGAAAATTAGTTTACTGTAAAGATTTACCACCTACTGCTAATAGTTTCCCGTTGACTTTTTCATGTACTCTGAGAGCACGTCATTTACCTAGCAATGTTCTTCCTGTTACTTTGTTTGTATTCCAAACTGGATTTTTCAGAAGCTACATTTCCTCTCCCTCCTCCCCCCCGCCCTCCAACCACTAGAATAGTTACATCACTTTCCTTTCTTTTTTTTAGCGTAATCTCAACATATTGTCTTTCCAGCAGTTGACGCTAAAAAAGCATTAGTCAAGTCATTTTTCCCTGTAAGGGCCTCCTCCTGCAAGAAACTGAAAGAATCAACTACCAATTAAATCAATGGAAATTGAGGATGCCCAGCATCTTGCAGGAAAAGTTCCCTAAGGGAAATACAAACTGCAGACTTACAAAACAAATCATGCTGTATTTTGAATGGCTTCACTTCTAGTAAAAATTAACAGATGTCAGAAATGGCTTGATTAATTTAAAACGTATAATTAGTCCTTGTGCCCCTGGGTTTAGAGGATTGCATTAGCCCATCCTGATGCAGAATAGGAGCCCAAGAAAAATAAGCTCTTTGTAAACTTCAGTGACAAATTGATCAAAACAAAATATAGTCAAAATAAGGGATTTTGCTGGATCAAGTGCCATTTCATGGCGTCATAAATAATGTATTTATTATTACTATTACTATCAATAGAACTTTTAATCTAGCATCATAAGTGTGTATGGTAATTTACATATTGAGTAATAGCATGGTCTCTTCCACAAGGAATGCCCAAATGAAGTGCTGAGGTGGGGCGGGCAATTATGCACTACTTTCCACACGCTCACTCTCTCTTTTCTGATCTCCCAAATAACATTTATCAATGTTAAAGGAGGAACTGGCAGACTCTAGTATCACAGAGTACAGACCACGGAAGTAAAGGTGGCTTCTAGGTTGTAAGGTTTTGGACAGTGCATTATTCATCATTAGTTCTTGAAGAGTATTTTATTTTATTATTACATGTTAATGTATTTTAAATAGATTAAAGGGAATCAAAGATTATCAATGTTTGATTGTGGGAAAAGATTGGTTTTAAAGAGGGAATTGAAAGAGGCACACAGGATCAAGGAGGGCATTCCAGGGGTATGCTGATGGCGGCATAGGACAAGACACTTGTGGAAGCATTTGTGAGGTGGGAATAAGAAAGGCATGGAGGGAGAAGGAATTGGCAGAGCATAAATCCTGAATAGGATAGTGGCTGACTATCAGTATGAGATGCGGACAGGGTAGAACAGTGCAGAACCTTGCAAGTGAGATCAAGGAGGGAGGAAGAGCATGTGGAACCAGTGAAGTGATATGTAAAAAGGAGTGATGTGGTCAGAGCAGTGGGCAAGGCACATAAGCTGTAGTTAATAACATACTTTATAGCTTTAGAGACGCCAAGAATGTCTCTCTCGTAACACAATGTGTGTCTGCTCCTGAATTTGTTGCCCACAGTGAAAAACACCAATTATTATACAGCAGTTACTTTTAATGCTACTAAATTTATGCTTGGATCAATAATTCTGCTAACAAATGAGACATGAAATGTTGATTTTGGGTGGGGTGGGTTTTGGGCTCCCAATCCAGAAGCATCTTAAAGGGGCCTGATTTTCTGAGGGTGGGTTCTCAAGTTGAGTACGCAAAATCTGATGTACCTAGAATCTCTAGTCACTTTAGAAAAAAATTAGGTTTGTATATGTTCAGGAGCTTAACAATTAGCCATTCAAATAAAGTGAAACTGTAAGTTGTATTTCAGCTCTTGAGAGAAAAAAATAAAGAAAAAAGTATATATTAGCAAGTTCTGCTATTTTAAGTTAAAAATGCACAACACAAAATGGAATTCTTAAAGATCAATTGTTCTAAACATCTACTATTATAAATATCCAGACAAGCTGTGTCAAGTTGAATCTTGATGATAGCTTTAAAATCTCTGATTTTGGAATATGGAGATTGGTTTGATAGAAATACATGCTCTGGATTGAAAGCCATTATACTGTGAATGCTATCCACAATTTTTAAAAAAATACCAAGCGATAATAATTTCAAATATACTGCAACTGAGTACTTAAAATAAGCATAACTAATTGCTAAATGCAACTGCTCTTATAGCAAAGGTCAGCAGAGTAAAATCAGAGTCAAATATATGGGACCTCATACCCCACAAATTAGTGAAAAGATAGATTATTGAATTTTTTTTTTTATTTTTTCTTTTATTAAACTTTATATTTTTAAATATATCAGTGTTTGGTTGTTCACCAAATTAAGAGAAGTAGCTATTATTAACCAGGTTCTTGATCGTCATGTGCCCTGGCAGCTAAGCAGGCAGCTAGGTTTTCTTGGAAATCAGTGGTCCCACATGTCTTTGTTCTAATAAGGGAAATGAATCTAAGACCTCTGGAGATCTCTCTCTAGAGGTTTAATCTTATATTCCTTAATCCCTTGCAATGAAATCCTCCAAGAAATCTGAGGACTGGGGCCTATCCCTGTTTGACCTAGCTTTCTGAAGCTGTTAAGAACTAGAATGATCAGATAAGTCATTCTTCCGGCTGACACACAATCACAGAAAAAACAACAGAAGCGGAAGCACCATCCTTTGGTTCTCCTATGTCTTGTTCTATTCCTTTTAAAAATGACAGGCTTCGAACCTCTGTTATAAAAGTATGACTTCCACATGACAATTCAGTCAAATGTCATTCTTTAGAAATTGTAGAAATGTTTAAGTGGTTATTTCACAGTAAAGTATGTTACTTTTCTTTCCTTGCAATACTCAAAAGGTAACACATGAGGGGTGGGGAAGATCAAAATTCATTTTTATTGGTAATGGAAAACCATCCTTGTTGGTGGAAAATAGATACCTTAGTTATGTCAAAACAAAACTGGAATAATCATGTCATTCTTCAGGAATCCTTCCCAAAAGACAGATATTTTATTTAATGGTTTCAAGTACTGTGGTTTGACCTGGTCAGGAGCCTTTTGGGGGAAAAAAACCCCAAATTTTTTTTGGTCAGAAAATGCCAATTTGTCAAAACTGAAACTATCTTCGGTAAAGGATCAGTTTCAATGAATTTCTTTTTTCAAAAAAGAAAATGGAACCCATTTCAACATTTTCAAAACAAAAAATTCATTTTTTTGTTTGAAATGACTTTTGTTTTGAAATTTCAGCTACTTGTAGTAAAAAAAGAAAATATATATAAGTGTTGAAATCCAAAGGAAAAAATTTAAAACTATCAATTAAAAATATTTTGATCAACCCAAACTGAAAATTTTTTGGATTGTTGGTTCATGAAATTTTTTGAGATTTTGACTGTTTGTGCTGTTTTGAAATCTGAAAAAAAAAAAAAAAAATTCCCAAGACATGAAAACCGTTTCTCATTAAGCTGTAATTTTTTTTTTACATTTTGAATAGGGCTGGGCATTTCATCAGACCAAAAATAATTGGCTAATGGTCAAATATTGTCAAAAATTATCAAATATTTTAATGCACTAATTTATTAGTAACAAAAACCAGTAAGACTATTTCTCCGAAATGCTTAGCCTTAGATAGTTACTTCTGATTAATTAGAGGCGGGGGAAGTTACCTGAGGTTTTTTTAACTCAGAAAAACGTGAAACATGATTAAATGAAGTTAACAAAAAATAAAAGAATGGCACCATGATGCAATCAAAAAAGTAGGCCACTGCCTACATCAGGGCATTTTTGCTGGAATACTTTTGCTGGGATATTTGACAATGTTTGACTGTGGTCTAATAACAGATGGTAATTGTCTGGTCAATTGACATTATTTGACTAGTCAATTGACCAGCTTGCCAAGCCTAATTTAGAATGAACGTAGGTTGCACAAGTTATTTCCTTCATATCTGGAACACTTAGTATAAGTATATAATCTTCCGTGACAAGGTCCAGAGATACTACCTAGTTCCTGGTAAACAAGGGATTAACTCAAATTTAGCATCTACCTCATGGTGCTCAGAAGGACAATAAGAGTGCTGACTGGAAGACAGACAGATGAGAATGCCATTGGAAAGGTAGGACTCCAAACCCATTTGACACAAAATTGTGCTGAATCCCAAGCTGGGGAAGTGTGAGGGGAGGGGAGGTTTTCTGTTTTAACAACTTATTTTTACATTCTAATTAGACATAGGTCAAGACCTGGCTGTCTGCGCCTATTTTATTTAATGCCAGATCAATCCAGATCAACTTACTGCCTCTGATACAGCAAATGTGAGCTATCACAACCACCACAGATAATTAACAGCACTTAAAGTTGTCCTACGGCAAAACATCTGATTGGTTTCCCCTACATACCCAGAAGAGTCCCCTGACTGGGACAGACTTGCCCATTTATATGTGTAAGGCAGTCATAATAGTAGTCATAATACTGATTGTCTATACACTACACACTATATATAAATATCAAAGCAATGATGCACCTGGATGACCCTAGTTAAAAATGTTGTCACCTAACTGAACAAAAGTTTGGAATGCCTTCTCTGCCTTCTACAGGTTCCCCTGTCCCCTACTTCTCTCTACAATCACATGCATGCCTGGTAAACAGGGTTTACCACTGGTGCTACCTTTTTAATATATTATCTAATAAATAAATTATCTCCTGTTTACCCCCTACTTCTGAGAACCCTCAGAGTTATCAACTGAACCAAATTTTGAATGATTGTCCTGAATCCCAGGGGCAATGTTCCTTGCATTACACTGGCCTCGACAAGATGCCAAAATGTCCCCAGTACCTGGGAAGTTCATTTTTTCCCTCTTTAACACTGTAACAGAACAGACAGATTATGTTATGTCTTTGCACTCAAAGTAAAATGTACTTTGATAGAATTAATGATAGAGTGATTTTGGTTTGGTTGGTCAAGTTGCCCATTTTTGCCTCCATCTCTCCCATAGAATTGGCTGCATTCCCTGGTTCATCTCAGTGCATCTTGAAACCTGTAAATCTATCTACGGTCAGCTACCTAGGCTGAGGGGAGAATTAAGCAACCCTCCAGATCTACACCTGTTTTCTGCTAGCAATAAGGGAGGAGTTTCTTAGTGTCATCCTAACCTCAACTGCACTCCTTCCAATGGAGTAAGAGGGATTGAAGAGCTGGGGACATGCCTCTTTCCCCTCAGTGCAGGCAAGCTGATGGTTATGGTAAGGGCTTCCCAGGTACACTGAGCTGAGCCAGAAGCTTTGAAAGACTCAGATTGTGCTGCCAGGCCACTGCAAAGCCTTTGTGGACACTCCTGAGGCCATGGCTCCTGCTTTGAGAACTCTTGTTCTATGCTACTCGTATTTTGCATAGGAAGTCAGAAACATTCCTTATGGAATTTTAGAGGAATGAAAACTAAAGGGCTACAGAAATTAAGTGGGCTTGGATGGAGTTTACTCTCTAAATCTACCGATGGTAATAGGGAATGATATTTCTGCTATGAATTAAATTCCATATAATTTTACCAAAAGGGTTGGCTGGAAGCTCATATCAACATGAAAGGGAAGCTAAACATCTGGACTGGATGCTCAAAAAGAACAATGAAGTGAACTTACATATTTGGAGATGAAAAACTTCAGACCACAGATAGCTTAATGTGGCAATAGTGGCATAGCATGCACATAGTCTGGAAAGCAAAAAATGTGAGTTCCTTCAAATGTCACATGAAATTAGGAAAATATAAGCAGGCAACTGCATGGAAGTCCAAATATCACAGAAGTGTTTTCTAACAGAGATTCCATTGGAGAAGACAAAATAGCAGCAGCTGAAGTAGCAAGTATCAGGATGTGTATTACCACCATAGCTGCTTGTGAATGGATTGTGCAAACAAAATGTAGGATGATTACAATAATCAGTAAGAAAAACACACTGCCAAGATGGTCTTGGGAAAGCTAAAGAACAATAAACCACTTTCAATTATTATTCAGTTAAGTCTTATTCTTATTAGAAATGAGGTCAAATAAAGGACATATAAAGTGGTTACCTTTAATGGTAAGATTCTTTTCAAAATACAGTGCAAAAAATGAAGGATTTCTTGATTTCTACCATGATGCAGATGAAAATTCAGATATATTTTTTCCAAAGATTTAATAAAAAAGTGTAGGCAAGATCTTTCAAAAGCTGCTATAGTTCACGAGAGAACTACAGAAAGCCTCATTTTGTCTTCGCTGCTTTGAAAACTATCCAGCCATACCTTCTGCAAACTAACTGCAAATGTCATGTCTTGCACAGTATAGCTAGGCACACATACAAGTTCTCAACTATGATGCTGAAGGGTTAACAATGAAATGTTTTAATGAGTTTTCTATCTCAAAGAGGGTTCAAGAAGTGAATGCCTTGATTTTGTAAAACAAGAATACAATAGCCTTGCTGCCTAAAAGTAATATCCAATGACTGCCCTTTATTCCAGACATTGATTAACTTCTGAAGAACAGCTGTCAAGTTTTACTTTTTAACACAATCCCCCAAAAGAAATGTACCCTTAGATCTGGAAATTCATCTCTGACCGTGGATATATTGCTGATAAAATTATCTCTTTTTCTGAGTTTATAATGCCTTTCTTACACTGTTACATAAGTCTAGCAATCATATAGATGAAAATGCTTGAAAGTGAAGCCATGCATGCTGCTGAAGTGTACGACAAGATGCAAAGGTTAAGAATGAGTCTGATGTCTCAGTTGGATTACATATATTTTGGTTTTCAAGCTATCCAGAATGTAACACTGCTGGTTTCTGACTAGAAAGCCAGCGTCTCTAAAGCAACTGAAGTCTGTGAAAGGAATCTACAAATACTTGGAAAACTTTTTTTCCATTAGAGACCATATTTCTCAAGTTCTTTTCAGTTCTTGGACTACAAAGGTCTATGGCATTTGAAGAAATTATGTAAGCTGCAGAGGCAGCCAGAAATGCAGCTCAGTGGGGAAGAGTTGATGGAACATGTCCTATCCATGGTGAGAGTGGGAGTATTTTATAGAACCTGAGGAAACATCAGAGGAACAGGATGGAAATGGAGCTTGTGAAATTACAACTCTGTGTTCCAGGAAGATACAAAATAGCCAGTTCCTGATCTCTACAATTTCCTAAAAACAAAAACTCCTCAAAGCAGCCAAGACTTTAAAAGTATTGCTTTCTCTAAGAACATGAAGAGCGCTTAAACCTATGCCTTAATTATTTAAATTTCAGTTCTAATAAAACTGAATGCAGCCTGAATTTCAAAAAAGCTAAAACTTAATATCTTGCAGTGTTTGAAATGTACCTGTGAAATTTTGATTTTATTTGTGACATAGTATTTTTGATTTATATTTATTTGTCTAAAGGTGGCTCTAATTCTAAGAGTTTTAGTTGACTCATTATCTGAATCAGGCAACCAGGCCCGGGAGGCCAAAAGTCTCCCAAAGTCTTGAAACTGTGCAGGGAATATTGTGGATTAGTTCATGTTAACAATGAGCTTTAACCAGTGTAACTTTACTGGGAATCAGCAGATGGCACAGTTAAATTTATCATCATAAATTTCTGTTGATCTGAATGTACAGGAGTCAGATCCTGAAAGAACGCTTATTATCAGCTGTGATGCACTTCATTTTAGATGGTGAGTATATTACAACTTGGTTCCCTGCCTTAATCTCTATCAGTTTTATTTTTTTAGGTTTAAAACCTAAAAAACCTAGTTATACTCAAGCAAGCAAGCAAAGATTGCTCTGTGCCAAAGTATTTTTTTATTATAATTTAGCACAGGGGACAGACGAGTGACTTCATTTTCCGTTTAACACGAAGACTACTTGCTTTTATCATGTTTTCAATAAAGATACAGACAGTGTACTATTATCTTTATAATTGTGTGGCATTTTCGTTAAATGAAATATCCATTAGATTTTGGATTTTAATCTTCAACTTTTGGCCACTCAGGAGTTTTTGGATTTCTGTGGCCTTCCCTTTCATTTAACTCTCTATTTCTAAGATTTGGGGCTACAATGTTGGGGGAAAGAGAAGTAACTCAAATCTAAAAGAAGGATATGGATTTCAATTTATATATGAAATATGTTGACATTGGTTATGTTGTTTAGGTTTACGTACAGTATTTCAATATAGAGTTTTAATAAATAGTAGGTCATTCATTTTTAAGAACTTTATCCGATCAATTATTATTTATAATGCTTTGAATAGTAACTAACCTAAGCTCGCAGCAGTATTGTCATGAACTGAAACACAATTGTATAACAAAGGAAAATCCACAGTTTGTTCTCACCCTCAACAAGAAATTAATATACATACTGCAAATAGTATACAGTTATCAAGAGATGATTTGAACACCAGAGTTCCATTTTCATATTATTTCACTTCCTTCCCCTCCTCTCCCCCCATTTATGCAATGCAACATTGTGAGGACAAACCATGTATGCAAATGAAGGTCTGAGGGCAACTTCTAATTCACCACTTCTATCTAGAATTTTGTATGAAAATATTAAGAAGTAAAGTAAGTATGTCCATCATTCATTCTAGGAGAGTTAAGACACTTTTACATGACTACTCTGTGGGGATTTTTTGTGGTTATTCATGTAAGTGCAACATTGACATAATCATTTGATCCCTTGAGTTGACTAGGTCCCTGCATTTTTCAGAACTATAAAACAAAGTTGAGGAAAAACTTTAGCATGAGACTTCATCATCTTTGATTCCTTTATTATTATACCTCAAATATCATGTATCTCTAGCAAGTTCTTAGTGTAACTGTTTTCCCCACAATAACACCAACTAAAATTTTCAAGTATCTTGTTAAATATTAGTTTGTATAAGGCTGGCCCTACATAAAAAAATGGTGCATTCCCTAAGTATTTTAGGATCACCTTAATATTAAGTATGCTGCTATTACCACTCTTAAAAAACAAAATTGCTTTTTAATAATCTTTAAAGAAATTAACTCTGCATGGTGTTCTGACATTTTGTCTTCTGCAGCCTTTTTATCATGCCAACCTGTGATATCAATGATTGTGTGAGCTTCTCTATTAGACAATAGTTCCTGAAAGTCATTTTAAAAAATGAATCCAGGAAAGTCTGAAAAGTAAAAAATATTAAATGAGTCCATGAGAAACAGCACAAAGGGAATCTAAGGAGGCACTACGGTAAGCTTATTCTCTTGAGGCATAAAGGAAGAGATCATAATCTTTGTCCAGAGGACAGTCACATTGTTATCACAGCACTGTCAACAGAAAGATCATCCATATTTTATGCTCTCCATAATCAAACATTTATCTTTTTTTAAATGTATTTGGTCATTCTTTCATGAGTGTACATTCTCAAGGGAAAAAATGTATATTTCAAATTCAGTTTCTTTTTAATTAGAAGAAAGCATCATTCATTTATAAGACAAATGAAATGCAAGTATTTTAATGAAGCCACCAATATAGTAATTTATTAATGGAGGAAAGAGAGTTGCTCCATAATGTTAGGGCCTGATTCTGCAACCATTTTGTAACCATGGCCAGTCCTGTGTGTCAGACTATTATTAGACCTTTACTCACCAATAGCTCTTATCACAAGAGTAGACCCACTGACTAGTGAAAAGCATTGAAAGCATTCTGACTAGCCACATTTTTTTTCAAAATCCAATGATGAGAAATGAAAAAGAACTTTACATGTTGCCTTTTTAAAAATGGCATCCTGAAAAAAAAAATACAGGAAGATGTGCCCTTGGTTTCAACTGAGCCCACAGCTCTGGCAAATGCCACTAATTTGGTACCAGTCAGAGAAAAGTACTAAGAACTGCCAGGAAAGCTCAATTATTTTCTCTTCCCCTCATTTGTTTGCCTCTTAATTTATTTTTTATGGAGATATCTCAGACCCAAGATAGGAAAGAAAGGATTGTGAGAGTTTTGCTACAAATAAAAATTGCACAGATTTAAAGTCTGCTATTTTGTGGCCCTGCATAGCTAGAAGTAGAATCTCTATTGCATTTGAAAATGGAAATTCCCAGCTTCCCAAATACCATAAAGATCACTTGATTCTACCGCCAGAAGGGCTTTAAATATTAGACTTTAAAATCATTACATTTTTACATACAGAAGAACAGTACAGCTGGACTTATCATAACTAAGGAACTTAGCTTAGAGGCAGTATACAAAAATAGTCCAAAACAAATGTTTAAAACTCTCTAAAGCACACTTAAAACAGTTTTTCTGCACTGTATGTGGCATATTTATCTATACACTTATTTGACTCCGTGTGAAGCGCTCAGATAGTGCAAAGATTAATAAATATATCCTACCATATGCCACAGGGAAGTATTATCCACCTCATTTTAGTGATCAGCAACAAAGACATAGAAAAACTAAGTGACTTGTCCAAGTTAACACAGCATGTCTGTAGCAGAGCCAGGATTAAACCCATATCTCCCAAAACCTAGGCCAGTCCCTTAACCACATTGTTTCATATACATAACACCTGGTGGCATGATAGCAAGATTTTATTAAAGTTTTACATTTGAAATTATTTTTGCTTTTATAGCTTAAAAGATAGCTGGGATAATGCTGTGTTCAAGTTTTTTTTTGAAGGGGGGGAATTGAAGAGAAGGGAAGGGGACAAACCTGCAGCATATATTTTTTTTTAAATGCAAAATATAAGCCCCTGAAGAACAGGGTTTGTACCAGAAGTGCTGCCACATTTTTAACAGGTGGTGCTACTGTAATTTAGACTCCACAAAAGAGCTAGGCTCCTCTGAACAGGATATTTCTTTTCACAGGAATAACGTAGCACAGTTCATTGTATCTACTGCATCTTACTTGGCCGTCAAATGCAGCATGCACCTATTCTCCAAGTTGTAATTATTAACATTACAGACATTCAAGCCATCTGCAAAACACCTGGCTTCAGTAATATTCTATTACCGCCACAATGAGAATAAACTGATAAATGTGGTCTGGGCTTCTCTTCACATATGTATATTACTTAATGCGTACTATCAGCAAGGGGTGGGGAAGAAAAGTAAGACAATTCTAGCACATGCACCACACATAACTAACATGGGTTTTTATCTGTGCTTCTGGTTTTCTTTGGTCATTTAGATTTTGGGAGGAAAGACAGATCAGGACACCCTTGGTGGAACTCTGAAAAATAATGTAACCAAAACAAAACAAAACAAAATCCCATCTTCCAGTTATATAGTGCTTTTCATGCGTAGATCTCAAAGCACTTTACAAATGAGGACGGTATTATTATCCCCATTTTACAGTTGGGAAACCTGAGGCACAGAAAAGTGAAATCATTTGCCCAAAATCCAAAAGATTTATAGTAGGCTACTGGCAGAAGCACGGAATAGAACCCAGATCCCATGAATTGCAGTCCAGCGCTCTATAAATAATGCCAAATAAATATATTTGTTTCCTGAACAGCCAATCAGGATATCCCAGCAACCTCGGAAATGTGTGTTCATAAATTTCAATAAGACTGTTTCAGAATACTGAAGTATCTTGACTGTTGATTGGCTGATTAAAAGGAAATAATTCATAATAATTAGATTGAGCGCAATACATAGACACTGATTTAATAAGCTAATAAATGTTCATGCTATATTCAGAAGAACACATTACCATCCACCATGAATATCTGAAGCCTGGTTCACATTTAGTCCCTTTTACACTGCCAGAGAAGTATAAGAGGGCCTTAGTGTAAATCAGACTTTAAGAATCTAATCCTGCACACTCTTATGCATGTGGAATCAATGGGACTACTCATGCGAGTAGTTACTCAAGTGTATTAACATTTGCAGGAGTGGTCTCTATAGTTAACATATTTAGAGGACAGTATGGCCCTGATCCTGCAAACACTTATGCACCTATTTAACTTTAAGCATGTGACTTCAAAACTGAGCAGCTATATAAGTTATCAATGTTCCTTCCCCACTCTGAACTCTAGGGTACAGATGTGGGGACCTGCATGAAAACCCCCTACGCTTATTTTTACCAGCTTAGGTTAAAACTTCCCCAAGGTACAAACTATTTTACCTTTTGCCTTGGACTTTTTTTGCTGCCACCACCAAGCGTATAACAAATATATATAACAGGGAAAGAGCCCACTTTGGTCTTTCCCCCCAAAATCCTCCCAAACCCCACACCCCCTTTCCTGGGGAAGGCTTGATAAAAATCCTCACCAATTTGCATCGGTGAACACAGACCCAAACCCTTGGATCTTAAGAACAAGGAAAAAAAGCAATCAGGTTCTTAAAAGAAGAACTTTAATTAAAGAAAAAGTAAAAGAATCACCTCTGTAAAATCAGGATGGTAAATTCCTTACAGGGTAATCAGATTCAAAACATAGAGAATCCCTCTAAGCAAAACCTTAAGTTACAAAAAGACACAAAAACAGGAATATACATTCCATTCAGCACAGCTTATTTTCTCAGCCATTTAAACAAAACAGAATCTAACGCATCTCTAGCTAGATTACTTACTAAGTTCTAAGACTCCATTCCTTTCTGTTCCCGGCAAAAGCATCACACAGACAGAGAGAGCCTTTGTTTCTCCCCCCTTCCAGCTTTGAAAATATCTTGTCTCCTCAATAGTCATTTTGGTCAGGCGCCAGCGAGGTTATCCTAGCTTCTTAACCCTTTACAGGTGAAAAGGGTTTTTCCTCTGGCCAGGAGGGATTTTAAAGGGGTTTACCCTTCCCTTTATATTTATGACATAAGTGTTTGTAGGATTGGTGCCTAGATGAGTTATAATTTAAGCATGCAAAATCAAAAGGTGTAAACCACCAGAATCCTAAGAAGAGTTTAATAGGCTACAATGCTGCTCCTTCAGCAAATGCAAAATCAGTGCAACTTTTTAAATCAGCTTTTTGGTTGGTAAGCATTTTCCTATTTGCCTCTGCTGGTAAAGGATAAGAAAGTACAATCCTTCAAAACTTTTTTATTTTGATGCAATCTGAATAGTAACACTGGTGAAAGATTTGACAGTACTTCCAAAGGTTTAAGATGTCAATTTTTTCTAACTTTTACCATGCTTAAATATTTATTCATGCACTAATATCTGTCTTGGTGAGTACATTATAACCTAACCACTACAAGAGTAAAGGCAGAGTGCAAACTTAAAAGGTATACATAATGTTTTATAAAGAGCCTTGTAATACAAACATGTATTTTGACTGCTACTGAGATGCACTTTATTTTACATACAACCCTGTATTTATTGCTGTTTGGAATTTCTACCAGGAAATGCTGAATAGCTGCATTTACACCTCCTCAGTCAGTAGGCAAAGGTAACTTGTACTGGAGGAAAAGTTAAAAATACATTAAAAAGAAGCAGAGACAAAAGCATGGTATGATAAGTGTTTTCAACAAAACAGAAATTACAGATGAAAAACCCTGTTTTTCTACATATGCTTTACAGCTGTGTGATATAACAAGCTAGAGGATAGCAATAATATGCTAGTTTAGGTTAGGACGATTTTCAGCATCCTAACATTAAAAATACACTACTTGACAAACAAGATTTAAACAAATTACTACAATTTAAATTCTAAGATACAATGCAGTCTTTAGCCTTTTTATAAACATTTGCACCTATGACATGTTTATTATAAGTATCTCCATTTTGAGATGTATCCACTCACTACAACGTTGGGAACGTTGTATTAAACCAAATACAGAGCTAAGCCAATTAAGCCATGGCTAAATGAACTTGAATGAGATCCATTTAAAATAATAGGACTGAAATTGCATGGAAAAGCATCTTTCTTCAAATTTATATATTTTCATAATGTCTAGTACAATATCCTGAGGCATGTTTAATCAGCACTTATAATGTTAATAATGATAGCAATACTAGTAATAATAGTACACTAAAATAATCCATTTTGCACTGTTGATAAGTGCAGACAGTAGGGTTATTATAAAAAATGCAAAACAAAACACAAAGGTCGTTCATTTCTGGGTCTTTCTTGAAACTGACGGAGGCTCAATACGCTGCAGATATCCTGCTTCCCCCTAAACAGAATGGAATTCCTTCTTCTGTTCAACAGTGAGGCTTCTAACCAATCAAGGTCAGTATTGATTGGCTTCTAAATTCAGCTGGAAGATGGTGAATAACTTAAGAGCAGGACGGCAATAAAAGCAACCTGGGGTGCAAATAGATGGGGAAGGGCTTTGATAGGGAGGAAGAATATTGCTGGAAGAAGCAAAATTAAAAGAATGTTTACATCGCTCTATTATACATTTAAGTATAGGGAGAAGCAAAAATAATCACTATGTTCTATTACATGTTACATCCAGGTACAATAATATGATTCAAGACATGTCAAGTATGTCCTTAGAAATTATACCCTGTTAATAGAGGAAAAAATGCTTCAGTCTGGTTTGTATATATATAGTTTATAAAAGGGTTGCCATATTCAAAAATACCACAGAGTATTTATAGTGGAAGTTAGTGTTCCTAAAAATGTTAAATTGGCAAGGCATTTTCAAGGATATTAATCCTAAACATTCACAGAGCTAAGTTGTCTTTCTCAGCTGAGGGGGGTGCAGTATGCCTCCCACCGCTACCCTCCACTCCTTTGCTTGCCATGCTCACCTCTTGGGTCTGTGGATGGCGTGTGTAGCCCCTTCTCTCTAGAAACTCTCCCTCCGTGGGAGCAAGTAGGAAATGGAGTCTTGTCCCTCATTGGTCAGAATAGCTGGCCAAGCACAGTGGGGGCAAGGACCTTTTCATTGATTGTAATGTTATTTTCTTTGCCCAACATGGGAGGAATTGCAACTCTCCGGCCCAACCTATACCAGGAAAAAAGGTTATGCCAAAAAATAGGTTTAAAATACAACCTATTTTCCTGGTCTAGACAGGGCCTCCAAGTCATCAATTCCTTCCTCATGGAGCAGAGCAGTTACATTCCACCCCTTAACTCAGGCATGAGGCTAAAGGCCCAGCCTAGCCCACAATACACACAATAATGGATATAAATGATGAGACATTCTCTGTACTGATTTGTAAAAAAACAAAAACTTAACAAATAAAAGATTGCAGACAGAGCCTACATGGAAAGATCTGGCTGTCATGTTTAGATTCACATCCAAGAAAAGAAAATATGTAGATCTATGGATATCACTGAGAAACAATTTTAAATTTCCTTTCTAATATGCAAGTACAATATTTCCAACAATATGCAATAAAATAATTAGAAAATAAAGAAAGGCAGATAGACCATTTCAACATATTAAGTGTAAAAGGTTGATAGCCTCTGTTGCAAAGATGTGTTTCTCTAATCAAAACAGTCTATAATCACTGAGGATCACATGTCTGATCATCAATTGTTAGTGGAAACTGTTGTTATGAACTTTCTTGCTGAAATTAGCTTCTTGTTAATTTTAAAAGATCACCATTCTACTTGGGTTAAAGAAACAGGACAAATCAGAATAGACAGCACTGCCGTAATGTTGACATGTTCTATCCATTCAAAGTAGCATAATTTACAAAACAAAAACAAAGCAAATAAAAAAACACACCAAGCAAACCCTACTGAATTCAGACGTATAACTGTCATATGATTCTAAGGGGAGCTGGCAGTGAATGCTATATTTAGGTTGCCTAACAATTTCCATTATGAAGGATTCTTATCACCTTTTTTTTGGAGAAATGTTATTGTTTGTGGTAGTTCTTTGAAATGTTTGGGGGGGGGGAACATTGAGCTACAGAAGTGACTTTTATTTGTCTCTTGAAATTCCATTCAGATGTAGATGACAAACTGTTAAAAACTGCCATTTCCCTTCACTCACATTTGTGCCTCAGGAAAAATATTGGCATCTGTCCAAAATAATAACTAAACAAACATTTTAAGATCTGGGCCCACGCTGCCACCAAAGTACGAGAAGCAAATACTGTAGTGGGAATGCCTGAGCAGCAGAGGAAGAACCGGAACAGGCCAGGTTGCTCCCCTTTTAAACCACACCTCTTTGATCCAAAACATGGCCTCAACATTCCATCTTTCCTCCCTCTGAGGGCAGCACTGCGCAGGTGCTTCCCCAACTCCAGGGTGGGGGGCAAGCCAGGTAGACTCCTCCCAACCATCCAGCACATAGGATCAATAGCCCATCCCACTAGAGCTACAAATTTTCCCTAAACATAGCCTTAAAGGCCTTTTGTCAAGGTTATGTCTACACTGCCTTGCAGTTCAAAGTAGGGGGTGGTGAATTGCAGTGTACACCTCTGTGTGGACACTGTGGTCATGAACTAAAAGGTTTCTAATTTGCTTTAATGTAGTTCTGTTTGAAAAAGGACTATGTTAACGCAAACTAGGAACCTTTCAATTTGCACCTGCAGCATACACATAGAGGAGTTACTACACAGCACTTTGGTGTGCACTGCTATTCACACCCCTATACTCCGCAATGCAGTGCAATGTAGACAAGCCTAAAATGTCCATGGAGTTGGAAATAGGAAGAGCAAACTGGATGTTGATGTTTGTGAAGTCCTTTCCTTGTCCTTAATTTTGTTGGCATTTATTTAATAAATATAGCTGATTATAATATATAACACTAGGATTTCACTTATCTGAACTTGTCACTATGACTGTTCCTTAAATATAGCACTTACCTGTTGTTGGTATTTAATTAACTCTTACCTCAGTTGGAGAGATTTTTCAGGGAGGTGAATGTGCAAATAGTAGTTACTTGTTTATTAAACAAAGTTATGAATGGCATAATGCATTTCTTTATGACAATATGCACAATAAATATTTTAAAGAACATTCATCATCTAGCAGTTCTGGTGCAGGGCTGGGAAATGCTGGAAGGAATATACTACTGATTTCCCCTCCTGATTCAAATCTGCATTAATTTCTGAAGAGAGTTTATATCTTTCCCATTGTTTCTTCTTCAGCGTAAGGCCTAGAGTTTCTCTGCTTGGGATATTTTCTTTTTCCCTCTAACTTCCCCTATGGGACATCTCATTGTGAACTTTTTTCTTGTATGTCACACTCTACCATGACCGCGATGTGGGTGATCTGACCTAATGGTCAGAGCAGGAGTCAGGCTGGCTCAGGTGCCAGGAGGTCAGAGTCAGAGACAGGTCAGACCAAGAGTCAGGCATCAAGAGGTAGGCAAGGTCAGGCACCAGGTTTCAGACAGCGTAATCAGAGAGCAAGACTGAGGACAAACCAGGATCGAAAGCCATCTAGGGTCTATCGTTAGCAGGCTCTGGAGCAGAAGCAGGCAGGCAGTCTGTGTAGTTGTTCAGACAGCTTCTCATCATAGCTTCCTGATTTCTATACTAGTATTGGCCAATCAGTGGGGGGCTGCCACTCCAGCCCTGCGGGGGACTGTACTCTGCAAAAAGGCCGAGGATAACATGGGTACCAAAACTGAACTTGACAACACATGTAGAGTTAATTCCTTCAGACCAGGACTAAGCTACCCATGGCACCTCAGTGTGGGAGAATGTTGTCCATGCCACAATGCATAGTACATCCCACTGTTGCATCCATTCGCATGCAGGCTGTGGGTAAATGACCAAAACAGAGTCCAATATCATACTGTGTGTGAAATATGGTACTTAAAATTGCAATGTACGTGTTATTTTATTTCTCAAGAGCTTATTACCCTTCCCCTCTGTGTTTATTTTTGGGGAGTTTACTACTTCTATGAATAACTTTACTGCTCATCAAAGGGACAAAGGAATCACAGCATGTTTGAAGTATGAAAATATCGCTGTACAGATGTAGACTATACAGTACTTCCAAGCCTTCTACTGGTTTTCAGCATTATTTCGTAGGAGAAAAGTACTGTATGAAAATTATAACCATTAAAATATATCAGCTTCAGAGCTTCATCTGAATTATGTATTAATCATATTCAAAAGAGCGCCAAATAAACAGGTTGTTATTAAGAGCCATTGTGTATGCTAATGAACAATTAAAGGCTATAAATGATTACCATCACAGGCTTACTTCCTGTTTTAGAGGAAATGGGATTGGTTTATAAATGGCAATAGGACTAGGTAACAGAGCAGGCTAAATGAAATAAAATTTGATCTTCGTCTACCTGGGTACAAGTAAATAATGACAATGAATTTGATAGACTCATCCTTCCATAGTTCCTAGTGAACATTTGCCCACATCACAAAATCAACATTACATCTGGCACTATTGGAAGCATCTCCTCAGAAGAGAGCAGGTGTAGCTGGTCAGGAATAAGCTCCACTGGCAAAGTACTGTTGGGAAGTTACTCAGCACGTAGAATGACTACACTCTGTCTGACGCTTGCCATGCGCATCAGCCAGTCACTTGCATGGACACCAACTACATCCATTTATTCATCTCCAAGTGGGTGATGTTTTTCCTTGTTCAATCATACAAGTCAACATATCCTCATGCTCTTCTAGAAACAATTTAACAGCAGGAGAGGAGAGAAAGATCATTGTCAGGTATATTGCATGTAATTTGCAAGGACTCCTTCAACACATATACACTTCCTTTCAGAATATTTTCCTATACTCTATTTCTCCTTCATCAGCGCAAAATTTAGAATCAGCATAAAGGACCAGATCCAAAGGATGCATTATGATATATCTTTATCCTGTTCATCATACTTCCTATAAGACCCTACTTAATAAAAATATGAAAGGAAAATAAGATGAATTAACTTAGGTATACCCTAATCCTGAGTGGCTGGACTCCCAAAGTGTTTTCATTCTTTGTATGACTGCAGTGTACAAAGTATGGTTCATAAGCCAAAGAAATATATAGCTTGCTTTGCTACAAATACCTAGCAGAGCCTTCTGAGACATATTTGCTTTACAGCTAAATAGAAAAAGGAGGCATAATGATTTATCATCTGTGAGGGAAACACTCAAATAAGAATTGTCAAAGTATTAGTTAAAAACCCATATATAAGAAAACAGATGGTGCAAGAAAGAGAAAGAACATAGATAGCATGCAAAACTGCCAGATTTACAAAAATACATTCCATGGGTGGTGTAACGCACACATGGAAAAATCTTTCCCAAGAAGTTTGGGAAATCTGAAATGCCACACATTACAGTGGCTATTTTGTTGTTGTTGTTGTTGTTTAAAACTTCTACGGCTTCATAAATGAAATGGCAACCAGGGTTCCATTATAAACCCTATTTCTAATATTTTCTAATAACTTTGCCAAGGAAAATTAGTTTGACATGAAAATTAGTTAGGTCAAGTTTTAGAAAATTACGCTGACTTGAAATTTTGACCAGTGTTTAATATTTTATCTATCAGGTGTGTGGTGAGGCTGAAAAGGAGGAAACTGGGAATCCTGCAGCACTCGTAGATTCTGTAGCACATGGTAAGCTGGGGAAATCTAAAAATTTCATGCAAAGCTCAAGAGGGCGTGCAAAGCTCACCAGCTCCATAGAACGGGAAGAAATGGGGGAATCAGGGAAACTTGTAGAGTTCCTAAACCCCATATATTAAAACAAGGATATCAACAGAGAAGAAAATCATGAAGATCTCTCTCTCTCTTTAACTAAAATTACAGAGCAATCAAGACTCGTCAACTGTGATGAGTCTCCCCTGCTGGAACATTAGGCTATCTGCTGGTAAGGCCACTGACTTTGAAAGGACTCTCTCCATAGAAACCTGGGGGGGAGAGGCGTGGGGGGGTGGAGGTGGAGGGTTGTTGCTAGAAGAGCTGTAGTTTCTCTGCATCACCAAGTGACTCCTGAGGTGGTAGAGCATGCTTTTTAAGCCAACGAAATAAATTCATGGTCAGAAACACAAGACTCAGCTGGAGAGAGTGGACGCAGGCAGTAGCGGAGGGGGCCCTGGCCAATTGGAGCCCCCTTGGAAAAATGGGGACCCCCACACCCTGACCCGCCTGCTGGCACTCCTGCCAGAGAGTGGGAGAAGCCTCCTGCCCTGACCTGGCTCCCCAGCAGATGTGCCGGGCAAGAAGGGGAAGCCTCTGTGCCGCAATCCAGCTTCCTGACCCAGCTCCCTGGCAGGGGACTGCAGGCAGAAGGGATGGGGAGGGCCCCCCGACTTGCTCTGGCCCAGGGCCCCACAAACTCCTAATCAGTCTCTGGAAGCAGGGACCTTGCTGCCCTACAGACTTGGACCAAACCCAAAGGCTCAGTAAAGAAAAGATCAGAGTGAGGAGGACTACATCCAGAAGTTTGTTTTTTTCCATAGATCCATAACTTTCTTGTACTTTCTAAAAGTAAAATGTGTGCATGTTTAAGACATTTTCTTCCTAAACCAGTGTTTCCTTGCTTTACTGCCATGTCCCTGAAGGGGTTAACTAGAAACTAAAGCTCCCATTGCCAGGTGGTCTCTGTGAGACAATTTGTGTAAGGAACAGGGAGCTTGAGAGGACTGAGGCACTGGTTCCGTGGCCAGAGCAGCTGGACTGCAGGGTCCCACTGCCCAAGACAGATGTCAGACATGGGGTCTGCACCTGGGGAGTGTGTGAATGACCCAGAGCTAGTACAATAATCAGTCACCACCCAGAACCAAGGGAGCTTAATAGCATGTTTCAGTGACTGGATCCCATCCATCAAGAGAATGGGACTGGAGTCGCTTCTGACAACACTGTGTGATGAAGTTTAAAATCAAGATTTCACCTTATTTGCTCACACTTCGTGTGTAGTGTACATAATAAAAAGCATGAATAAGTGTGATTTTTTTAAAATCTTCGTAAGATACTAATAAAATAAAGACTTCCTGATGGAAAAGTACAGTGATCAATTTAGAACAAAATATTTGTGCACTTCTGCTCACCCACCTACACACATATATACATTACTTGTCAAAACCTAGAATATTAGGCTCTTGGCTACACCACCAGCTTTAAACCATTTTATGGAACATGATTTAAGGCATTCAGATGTTTTGTGTCCACAATTCATATTTCCAAAACCATTTTTCCACTGTCTTAAAAGACCATGTTCAAACGTTGCAAGGGGGTGTAATCTAAAGAAGACTTATTCTTAGAGTACTTTAGTTGTAAAGGTGGGCAGGTGGCCTTCACAGAAATCCCAGTGTTGCCAAATCTCATGATTTTATGGTGAGTCTTACAATATTAGGTGCTTTTCTTGAAGCCCCAACTCCTAGACGCTTTTGATTATGGGAGAATTTTAGCTTTCAGTTAAAAAAAAGTTTCTTGCCTTTACCGTTTTGAAGAAAAACCTGAAAAGGTGGCTCAAATGCACCTTAAAAGGCTCAGAAACCAGAATTCACATGAATTTTTTTTTAAATCTCATGCTTTTTAAGCCAATTTTGTGATTTCGGGGAGACTTGACTCATTATTTTTGAATGTTTGTGTTTGGCAACACTGCTGTCCCATCATTCCAAAGTATGTCATCAATAGTTTAAGTATATGTAGAGAGACTAACTCCAAGTGAGAGGTAAATATAAAAGATGTTATATCACAATGCATATGAAGAAAACAGCAATTCTGGAAAAATCTTTTGGAAAAGTGTACACTAAAATAGCTAACCCTAGAGCTACTCAGTCAGGTGGGGCATAAGCTGATTAATCATGTGACCTTACCTCTTCCATAATTGTGTGCATTCTAAAGTATATATAAATATATCACCAACCAGTTCTGAAAATGATTTGACTTGAAACTAAGCAGTTAAAGCCAGACTAGTAAAACTATTTTTATTTGTTTTCATCCATGCTCCTCCCACATAACTCCCCCAAATTAACTTAAATATTTAAAATCTTTTAAGAAGTCTTGAGTATTATAACAAGACCTTATTGTAGAAGAAAATGTCAGTGATCTTCACTCTGGCCAAATGACTGAAGCAAACAAGGCCAAGATTTTCCAATCTTCCCAGTGTGGATGCATATGTACAGGTTTTAACTGTGTGTCCACACTAGCTGTACAAGTATAAATATATAAATATCACCCCGATATAAATATTGTCTGTAGACTGGGCTGTACACAGACAAACTGAAAGCTACTGGTTGCTCAGTACATTTTTAATTTTGGGGGTGGGGGTGGGGTGGGGGTGGGAGGGAAAGAAACAGGCCACTTCTGCAAGTGCTTCAGGAAAAATTTAGGAGCCTAACTTTAGGCACCTATTTTTGGAATTATTGGTCCAAAATTCTAGCAGAAGATCAAATCCAGTCTAATAATATCCAGTGATGTAGAGGGCCCCTAGCTGTGGTACCAAGTGAGAGCCTTCCTTGTCAAAGCAGTCTGTGGAGTAAAAGGCAGAATTGAACGTCAACTGTGCAGAAATCTGCAAGAAATCTTCTTGTGAAAGAAGCAGATTAGGACCATTGGGCCTATTTCAGCCATTAAAAGCGTCAGATTGGCGTAACCTCTGTGCATCTCAGGGGAGGAAGGGAAAGGAATTCCTCACCTCCTTCTCTTGGTCATCTGGTACTGTGGTGTGGCTTTAGCCCACAAAGCACAACTTAGTCTGACCTGGTTATCCCCAGATGAATATGTAATTGATCAGCACTTAAGAGGACTACTATATTTTTCAGTACCGACAAGTTAAAATTAGAGATGGGTACCAAAAATAAATAAATAAATAAAATCCAAATCTCAACACCACTATACTTCAGGTTTTCAAAAACCTGATCTGAATTTGGTAGCTTAAAATCCATCTCTAGTTAAAATGTTCTCCCCTTCCCACAGAAATTTGACTCTTACTCTAATTTTTGCATCACATCTCAATGCTAACAAAAATAATTCTCTCTTTGTGGTAATGGTAATGTCTTTATCTCTTTTTGGAAAAAATATCTTTATAAATTTAAAAGTATGAATTTATGTTACTCAATTTTGCATTATTTTTCTGAGTCAACAGTAATTGTAAGCACTTTGATCCTACAGAGGAATTTATATAGAGAGGACAGTTTACATATACTAATTTGGCAAAAACTGCTTTCTAAATAACAGTGTTTTACACAGGCCATATTCTATTTTTCCATTAGTGGTTTTTTGACATTTGGAAATAGATACAAGTTGTAATTTACTTGTATCCATTTTCTACTTTCCTAGTGTCCAGCAAAATCATTCAAACAGCATGACAGATAAAAGGCAATAATGAAAAGTGTTCTCAATCTTCTGAGAGCTATAATGTGCATTGAATACAAAAAGTAGTTAGGGAATCAAAAAGAAAACAACCCCAAATCCTCTTGGTGCCTAATAAGACAGCCCCTTTTACATTTGAGTATCCAGCAATGAAAATGTTATGTAAAACTATGTGCATTGATCCAGTAATCCCCAAAGCTCCTAAACCGCCTTTAATTTACCTGAACAGAGCACTGCTTTGAGAAAAATCCTTCCAGACCCTGCCAAAAATCTGACTGCAGGGAACAGCATACTTTTTGTAGTCATAAAAGCAGAACAACAACAAAAAGATGTCAAATACAAGGCCAATGGCAACTGAAGCTATCATGTCTTTCATGCAAATAATAATAGGCAATGCAAAAATTACTGGTAAAACAGACAATGAATTACAAAGCAAAAAGAAAGCTGATTACAGCAGTAACCAAAACATCCATAATATTTTCAGGAATAACAAACTGTACAATCCAATGGACTACAAGTATATGAAACAGAAAATTAACCAAAATATTTGCCTCCAGTGTATGTGTCTTTGATTGTGCCTGATTAAGTTTATGGCCATACTAGAAGACCATAAAAGACAGTGGATTATTTTAAATTTAAAGCGTTTATACTATAAATTTAGAGCTCAATTCTCCATTTTTGCTTATCCAAAATTCCTATTTATTTCCAGTAAATGCAAGTTAGGGCCTTCAGAATTTTTGTTTTTATGGGTTTTTCACCATTAGTATTCATATATACTATCTGCTTCCCATGATTCTGTGATATAGGTTTCATAAAACAGAGTGTGATGTAAATAGAAAACAAGGAACAGTTTTACTCTTCCAAACATACATGTTTCATATTTATCAACTGAACACACAGAAAGGATTCAAACCAAAGACTAATGTAAAATGTTCTTCTGTGTAACCCAATATTTCCTGGAACTAGCAACTGTACACTGGCCATAAAAAAATGTATCTTTGAACAGAAATTCTCATAGCTGATAAGTCTTGTTTAGCTTAAAACTACTTCACGTTAGGAAATTACCAAACAACGAACATTTTTAAGACACCAGTTTTAACTCACTAAACACTTCCCCAGTGAAAGCACGCAGCAAATTTATAATATAGATTAAATTAAGTAGTTTATCGTCGCAATAATAAAATGACAAACTTACTAACTGACAAATTGCAGTTATGGGCTCAGATATTTAAATAAGGACTTTTCGTCATGGTTTCACAAATTAAACCAAGCTACTAAGCCTTGATACTGAAGGATTTTACTGAATAGGAAAGACAACTGGTAAAAAATAATTATGTTGCACCTTCAAACTTTCAGTTACTTGGACATTTTAAAATTATTTTTCCCCTTCCACATTTACAGATGAAGGCTCCTAAGGGCTTCATGACTATTGGGTTAATCCCCCTCCCAACCCCAATTTTTGTTTATTTGTTTTTTAAAAAAAAAACAAAATCTTGAATTATTTGTCCAGAAAGCACATTTAGCTTTTCTCCACTTACCGGGGGATCGACGAGGGGCAATCGATCCACCGGTGGTCGATTTAGTGGGTCTCGTGAAGACCCGCTAAATTGACTGCCAATCACTCTCCCGTCAACTCCAGTATTCCACCAGAACGAGAAGCGTAAGTTAAGTGGACAGGAGAGTCTCCCATTGACCCAGAATGATGTAGACAAAGCAATAAGTTGACCTAAGGTACGTCAACTCCAGATATGTTATTCACATAGCTAGAGTTGTGTAATTAGGTGGACTTAGCCCCACAGTGTAGACCTGCCCTTAATATACTGATTTCAAAGCTAATTCTAAGTAAAAATTGGGTGGGAAGTGGGGAAGGTGGCGAAGTGTTGAAACAACCAATCTTAATAGTGTCCCATTAAAGACTGTGAAAATGTGAACTCCAAGCACACATTTTATTCATTGTAGCTATGAATGGACCCCAACTGAAGGTTCATTGATGTCAATGCAAGTTCTTTTATTGACTTCAGTTGGCCTTGGATTGGGCATTTTATTAAAAGACACTTATGACTTCATGAAAAACTCTACTGGCTATATTTTGCCACCAGATACAAGGTGAACATTTCCTTCTCTGGGACTTTTTTTTTTTAACTAAACGAACATAAAATCACTTCAAAGTCACTTAAATAAAAATGTATTTATTCCCTTATTGGTGAATTCATGTGACTAGAGAATTCCAAGAACCTAGACAAGAGATATGGCGGCTGGGAGGTGGAATTGAAGCAAATCGGTCAGAGAGGAGAGGAAAATTGTAAGAGTTTGCCCCAAGAAGGTTCAGGTTATTGGAGTATCTTCCAGTCTGAACATACAATTTACAATGCCAAATTATCCATTAGAAAATATTTTATGCTTCTTAGGTGTTCTTCTGAAATACAAACACAGGATGCTATTTGGACCTCTCATTCAGAAATATCCTGTGAACACAAGTATTACAGTACTTATAATTTAATGGATTTATCCAGTTTTTAAATTATCATCATCTTGCATATATGATTTCCCAAACATTTTTGTGTTCAGTGTCTATTTGAATAAGAATTTACAGAAAAGGCTACCAAGCCAAAAGAATAGAAGCAGAAGCATTGTGAACAGAGTAACAGCTCTTTTCAATTGGAATATAATATGGGAAAAATTGGTGGAATCCTTAAAAAATTAGATAACACTCAGTGACCTATTTTTAAGAGTATGACACGTACACTGAATAATCTCAGACACAAAGAAAACCACAGGAATAAGAAGAATTCTAGTCCATAATTTGCAACGAAAGGCTAATTTCTCTTCAGTATTCCACTCAATGCAATTGATTTACATCAGGGATAATCTTAGCCCAGTGTTTTTACATGCTAAAATAATTACTGATAAACTTCAAGGCTTGTTTGGAATCACTATATCCAGAAGCCTGGGACAATGTAATTTAAAGTTCTCAAAAATGGTTTCTGAAGGACAAACATACACTCATTTTCTGGATAAATATCTTAAACAAGACATTTCCTGTTTCCAAATCAGCATATTTGAACAAATAATGGTGATTATAGAAAGGCCACATATAAAACAAGTTTGTTGGGACACTTGAAGAAAGACATGCAAAATGAAATGTAAACAAAACCTCAAGCTCAAAACATGCTAGACCTGTGAAAATTATTAATTACTCTTTTTAATATAATTTGTTTTATATTGGAACTGATTTCAGTTAAGTACTATACTAAATTTTTATATCTATCTCATCTTCTGCTTTACAATAACAGTCTCTGCTAGACTCTTCCATCCCAAGGAAAATCACTGTCATGAAAGAATTGTTTTCCCTCCAAAACTTTCAGTGAAAAACCATCATAAATCATTAAAAACCTGCTTCAACAATTCAATCTTATATTTTTCATTATTTAACTTGTTACAAAAAAGTACAACAGTGAAACAGGATTGCAAGACCTCACTGGAATGGAGATCAACAGGTGCTTAAAGTTAAGGACTACTCACCTGTTTATAGTTAAGCATCTTAAATGCTTTGCAGGATCAGGGCCTACATGAAACATTATCAGTTCACCCATATTGTATTTTGCTCATGATTCTGTACACTTTTTAGTCAGTTAATATTTTTGGTGTGGGTGGGGTAACAGGACTAAGCGTTAACTCTTACTACCCTGATTTATCTGAGTCATCCCATTCAGTATTATGGGACTATACACATAAGTAAAGAAAGGAGGATTTGGCTCAGAGCATGCTTCCTCGTAGGCACTGCCCATAATAACTCTTCCTGTGAGGAAAATGTTGTTTGTTCATTTTAAAAAGTCCTTTATTAATCTTCCATACAAACTGATCTTTCAAATATTTATAAATAGAATTTAAAAACCCTCTCTTTTGATATGGTATGATTACCACTAAAACTAGACATAAGGGGGTTAAATTTTCCATGTATTTTAAGGGTGTTTACAAAACTTTCAAAGTTAATGGGTGTTTTGTAGCTAAATGTCCATAAATGGCTTTCAAAAAAAATGTTAGCCCTATATCCGGGCATGAAGGATACCAGACATTAAAAAATTCAACATACAAAGTAGCTAATTGTAAAACCAGATTTTCTCTTCTATTTTATTCAAGTTGCTGTTGCGTATGATTTAGATACAAATAAGGACTAAATTCTAGTTTAATAACCACACTAAAGATGTCAAGAAAGCTCATAATCTCAAGTATGTGATAACAGTTTTTGTGATGAACAGCTGATGTGTCTGGATACCACCATGTTGCAGACTGTGCTAAACTCACATGCCTTGTGGTGAGCAAATTTGTAATGTCGGATCCACAAATGTACAACTTCTCCTAATCTTAGGGTCATCCAAAAATTGTAGATATATAGACATTTTCAGCTGTTCAAGTAATAACTGAAAACACAAAAAGAATATTTTGTGCTAGAGAGGCCCTTTACTCAATAAAAGAGCCACACTGCTATCTATGAAAAGAAATTCAGAATACTTTTATCTTATTAAGTAGTAAGAGTACCTTTTTGGTAAAGTTCACCGATTTTGGATTCTGTCCTCTACATATTCAAGCATCAGCACACTCCTCATGATTAAGGGGGTGTCTCAAGACTCTAAGAATTAAATCTGAAACTCCCTGAGTTCAAATCCTGGTAGCTATGAAGGATGGTAAAATCTCAGAGTGGGTTGATAAAACTGGCACATAAAGATACTGGCCCAGAGCCAATCAACAGAAGTGCAACAGATGAAGGATCATACAGTATGCTCAAAAGAGGTTAGGCAGTGGTACTCTGAGGAGTCTCTAGTCAGTCAACTCAGTCGTTCATTCTTCCAAGGTAGATAAAAGGGCAAACTTTTATTATGTGTGGGTCTTTTGATTAACACATTAAAAGCCAGGGTCCTGTCTGTGCTCCACAAACTCTAAAAACAGTATTCCACTTTTTGTCAAGGGTAAGATTTTTCCTTCTGTCTTTGGTCAAAACTTCCCCTGATCAAACCGTTAAGTACTATGTTGTGTGTAAACGATCTGCAAGGCTGTCACCCACTTCTCAGAGGTGTCTGCATTTTAGTGGTAAATGAAATTATTCTTGTACATATGATAGGCCACAATCTTGCAATTGGATCTGGGCAGGAGGAACCCTGCATCTGAATAGAATACCATAAAAGGCAACAGGGTGCCAAACAGCCACAGGTTCCACCCATGTGGATCCAGCTGACGGTACAAGGCCATAGACTGTAAAGTACTTCTGGGCCCTGGGAAGGTCGGTGTGGTAGAAAGACTCTGCTCTCACTAGGGAAGAATGGCATTAGTTTTGTTATGATGATTAATATTTATTATTACACAAGCATTTATAGGACAACCATCACTGTGGTATTTAGAAACCATTCATTTGAAGGCTTAAATGCAGCCCATCTGCATTTGCTGGGTGTGAGCGCCCAAATGGTAGAGGTGCTGCTGCCTTCTCTTCTTATGGTGACTATTGCAACGAGGGGAGGAACTCTTCAGTTTGCGGGGAAACTTACTTCTCCCAGGCTAAGCTCTATTTTGGAGATGTTAGGAAAGGAAAATTATCTAAGGTCTATGATCCTTTTAAGACTCTTCTGCTAGGACAAAGATGACATCTATATCACACTTCACTGTGAACTCTGATGTCATTCAGGTCTAGGGAATGACATATAAGGCTGTTGGACTAGGGTAAGTCCCAAACTCCACACATTTAGCGAAGAACACTGCTGTGTGCTATCAGTAACCTTCCACAGCAGCATCGATGATCACTGGCACAGTGCCAGACTGACTCCTTTCTGGGGATTCCCCCTCTCCAGGGGGGTGGTTGGAGTACAGACTTCACCCCTGTTTTTCCATTGATTCTGCAGGTGGGTCTCTAGTAGAGGTGGCTCTCTTTAGCGGCTGTTGCTAATTTGCAGCACAGCATGCTCACTGCTAGATTCCATCTTCTGTTAACTCTTAGCTACTGTGAATCCAGCTCCCTCGTCTGCTTTCACTTTGGGATATGACTCAAAATATGAAATTGCTACAGCCACGCAATCAACTTGCCGGGTAAGTTAGGTGCCTCCACTGCCTCAGAAGTTACAGTGCTGTTCTCAGACTCCCTCCCTCTCCCTTCTCTGCAGTTGTTCAGTGCTGGACCTTGGCCCTTGGGTTTCTTCCGTCTCTCACCAAATAGTGAGATGCAGGAGTCAGGATTTTAGGACTTTTTTTTGTTAATTAGGGGACTTCACTTTGTGTCTTAGACACCAGGTAGGATTTATCTCCTCTCCTGCTCAGCAGTGGCTCAAGAACTCATGGCTCTCCATTAGTTCCTTAAAAAGCTCTCAGGCCCCTGAGTTGGGCCAGCTGTGCCCTTCTCCCACTCTTCAGTGGCAGGTTTCCATCTAATTTTCTTCTCTGCCACTTTCCATTTCACACAGCAGAGGACGATCTGCAATTTGAGAGGAAATGCAGCAGAGATAGATAGGCCTGTCTGACACAGCAATCTCTCAACTACCCTGTCTGTGGGTCTCCTTAATGAAGCACCATAGAGCTATCTCAGAGCCCCTTAACTCCGTCTGATGTCCTTTTAATAACCTGCAAACTGCCTGCTGCTCGAACTTCAGGCTGTCCATTTACACTTACATTCTATTCTGGCTCATTCCTGCGCAGACCTCACCTGCCCTTATAAGATTATGTGATGTTCAAATGATTCCAGCCTCTCAGCACCCAACTCCACCTGTAAGCGCAGAGCTGCATTGCAGTGTGATATGATCTTGAATATCTTTTTCTACCAACTTACTTTTGCATAAAAGGGATAGGGATAACTTCCCTGAGTGGGAATTCAAATTTGAACCAGCGTCCAAGTGCGAACCCCTACTTTGCAGGCTATCTTCTGAGGGAAGTTTTCTACATTTAGAAACTGGGGTGAATATTTTTAGAACATCTGAATTGTTGTCTTCACTCACCAAGATATTGCATCTCAGTAACGGAGTCTACATGTCAGATGTCTTGTCATACGTAGATCCTGTCCCATAATATTCTGTATTCTCTGTCTATATAGAATAAATATATTTGAGGTATTCAAGTCAGTTCTCCCCTCTGCTCCTATAGCCACTATCATTATAATTAGTCCCTCTGATGGGTTTTTGAGTTCCCAGTAGTAGCCCTTAGAATTGCTGCTCTTGCTGAATATGTTGTATAACTAGGGACATAGAACTAGCACTCCCCTTGGATCTCATATTTGTAAAACTCATCCCTGACCATGATTTTTCAGTGTTTGAGAGATAATTGCTTCAATCTGTGACTGATCCACACTGCTAGAGCTATGGTGATGTCCAGAATAAGATCAGTCACATAATAATTTGCTCTTACAATAGGGCCTTCTAGCTTACATTCTAAGAAATTTTCCAAACATTAGTGAGTTAATTTCCATAACACTGCTTTAAGTTAGGGAAGAATTGTCCTCATTTGGTAGAAGAGGACATTGAGGTGCTCAGAGGTTGCATGACTTACCGTGGGCCGAACTGGATGTCTGCTGTAGAGCCAGAGATAGAACTCGGAATTGCTCAAGAACATTCATTTGTGTGGAGATTAATAACTGTGTGTGTGTGGTATCACTGTATTTTAAAGACTCACAATTCAAAACACCCTTGTCCCAGAAGCATGATGCCTCAGCTCTGCTTTTTCTCTGTTGCACTTGGAGGTGTCCTCTCCTCTGCCACTTACGGAGACATTCCTTGATGGCTTGATTTGGCTCATTATCCATATTAAGATACTTAAATTCTGACCTCAAGCTTTCAACCCCTTGCCTGAGGTACCTTTTTTTGAGTTTGGTAGAAGAAGTTTGATTCTCTGTCCCCAGCTTCCTATTGCATGATGTGCAAGATCAGAGAGGACAGGGAAGTCACTATCTTAGTTCCTCTAGGTGGCCTCTTAGTCTCTGTCCTCCTACCTGCTGGCCTTTGTGGTAGAGCATAGATGGCTTCCCTCAATCTGTTGTGATTTTCCCCTCTGGGGGATGGTTGCCTACCTAAATTCCATCTTTCTGAACTTGTGACCTGGGAGAAGAGTGAAGCAGAGATACAGAAGTTTTCTCCTTGAGGTTGCAAACACATTAGCTATGTAGCCACATGCCCTTGACCTAAAAGCTTAATTGGGGATCTGATGGGTCCTTTTTGAATTGGGATGCTTGCAGTCATATCATATCCTCAAAAACAAAGCTTACATGGCTTGGTTTGGCTGGGCCTAACACGCCTGGAGCTCTCCTCAGAGTTAAGGTTTCAACTATTTGGCCTTCTGGGTTCCAGTGGACTTTTGCTTCCCATACTGTCAAGTTTTTCAAAGCCCTCTCCTTACAAAGACCAGTTTTCAGATAATTCATTCTCAATGGGACCTGCCTTCTGTGTTCCAGAGCTTTTGTGATGATATGCATAAAAATTCTCTCTCCATCTATGGACTATGAAAGTAACTTTTTTTGTCTTTTTGAGAATTAAGCTTCTGAGTTATTAGCTCCCTGTTCATAATGTGTTTCCTTAATAAATTGCTGTTTCAATTGTTCCTGGACCACCACCTTAAAGTGATTTTGGACTTCTCTGTGAATGAGCCTATAATCCTAATGACCCTTTTCTCTAACCCCTCCTCATGAGAAAAAACTGCACTCTGCATTTAAAGATCTTCATTAACTTTTGTATGCAGTACTCTAACAACATGAAGAAGCATGGTGCATTTACAAGACCTCAAGTCTGTCTGTGGCTTCCCTGCTAGTCTCAGTAATTGGCTAAAGTCATATGTTGACCCAACTTCCGAAAAGAGAGACAAGACTAAGTGTCATGCTACCTTGGGTATTTTGCCCTCCTTGGATAAGAGGCTTGAGGTTATACTGCACTGGAAATCTGCAAGTCTGTAAGTCCTTCCCTTACACTTTCATCATGCCCTACCAGGTGGACATAGATTATGGAGACGCCTTAATATCCCATGGAATAGGAGAAGAAGGTGCCTAACAACAAGGTAAAATTTCTCACTGGTAATTCAGTTTTTGGAGTCCCTCCTTTTCTTCCACATTTCATGCCTTTTGCTTTACCCATGTGTTACGTGGAGTCTTACTTAGCCTGAAACTCGTCAGGTTTAAATGTGACCTGCACAGGTTTTTTGAAAAATTGGGTTTGTGCCCATTTTTGCATATTTTTTTAAATAATGTATAAAGAATGCCTGAAAGGTTTTTATTTTCCTGTTTATTTTTCACCGGAGAAATATCAAGAATGTGAAGTCTGCTCTTTCCTGGTTTTGCTGGAGGCCCTCTGCTGGGTCTCGGGGTGTCTATTGTCATCTCTAACACCTTAACTGAAAGGACAAGGGTGCTGAATCTTTAACAAAGGCTTTTTCTGTTCAAAATGTTACCTAACGATTGACGTTAAATAAGCGATAAGAAAAGCAAATACACCTAAAGAGCTTTAAATATGGCTGCAAATCTTGTCACTTCTCAGTTGCTTCCTATTTACTCTCTAGCAAAAGTGATGTCATCATTACATTAATTTTCCAGTCAATCTTCCAAAATTGACAGGAATGGAACTTCTTTTGTAAAAAAACAAGCAGAAAACAAACAAAACAAATAAGCAACAACAACAAAAAATTGGAGAACTTTTATACTTCCTCAATACATGACAAAGAAGCAAAAAAGGGCTGTGTGCTTGGTCTCTGCCTCTCACTATTCTGTTCCTCCTGGTTTCCTGATACAGGGTGCCATAATGCTTATTGTTTGAGTCTTACACAGGATGAGACAATAAGTGAGAGAGTCCAATAAACAATTTCTGGTGAGTAATTTTCCCTTGTAAAGCAGCTGCTTAAGAAGAGGTTATAGAGCCTTGAAAGACCATAGACTTCCTTTCGGATTTGCAGTGGGTGCCAGCATCTATAACTTGAGTAGTCCCTTGAAAGTATTGATTGCAACAGACTGTAAAACCCCTTTCTAACATTTCTCCCCAAGTAGCATGGGCAAAGTTTATCCTTTAGAAGTCTTGTGGGCTCTTTGAAAATCCCTTTGGGCCACAAACTGCATGGATATATTATTAATAGTGAAAGGCAAATCCTCGTTAGTGAATATAGCTGCGTGAGGGCTCATCCACTGAATTCTAGTCAAATGCACGAGTATTCAGCGCATTCTCCCCAGCCAATGTGTTCCAAAATTGTAATGTATCCGAGGAAAGTTGTGAAGTCCCTGTGCTGAACATTGTATCAACTCATAATTACTCTTTGTACCAACAGATTGTATTCCTTTAAAAAATGGAATATGTATCAGGGAAGTGAATGGAGTGACAAACAGTATTTGGCTATATCATGCTGATACTAGCTGAGATATGCAATGGTGAAACAGTGATGCGCCATTCATTTCAGAGAAATTCATAGTACTTAATGCTACAACCCCTGTCACAGAGTAGGCAAGAAGAAAACAGAAGGAGCTGAGAATATAGAGTAGCACTAATCAGGAGTAGAAAGATTCCAATTTCCAAGAGCTCCACAGTTCTTGTCACGGTTTTTAATTTTTATTTTTGGGAGCGGGGAGGGTGAGGTTACTCTTGTGCACTAGATCAACCTGTCCCCTGAATAAGCTCGGTACGTATTCCCTGAAAGTGGCCTTCTGGGGATTACACTGCCCAGGAAGGCACCTGTCTGTAGAGCACTAAGAGCTGGAGATATAAATATTTCCTTTTATATATATATATGTGTATATATATATATACACACACACACACAGTATTTATAGATGCAGGTCATTTAGACAATTTTGTGCTAACAGTCTCCAAGCTAATTGAAAAACTGTTGTACTTAAGTCTGTTTGCAGTGTTTTCCAGACATTTCAGGGTCTTTCAAAATTAAACATGGTGTCTGTTAGTCTTTTCAGGAGGTATGTTTATTCTTGGGTTGCTATTAAATACCTTTTGGCTTTACAGAGAATAATGATCTCCAAAGTGACTGCTCCATGATGTATTTAAAGGGCAGTGAGGTTTTTATCTGCAAATCGGTATGTTGAGACTTCATGTACCATTTAAGGCAATAATTCAGAAGGTTTAACAGGACACAGGTGTTAATATATAGATTTGCCGTAGTGACTGCAAAAATGTACACTGAATATCTACTTTCCTTGATTAATACAATCACAATGGTTAGTGTGTCCAAAATGTCACTTAACACAATTATTTCTCCAGAGTAATGTTTTACTTTTTCCTTCATGTGCCATGTATGATGAAAATATTCCAAGTTTCTTGTGTCAAGTACAAAATATTTTTTTTCAAACGATCAAAGAAGCTTAGCAACATGCATTTGTTATTTGTAAAATTTTGTTAATTAAAAATAGATCAATGATGTGTTTAATGATAACTTGAAAAATGCTATTCTTCACAAAACAGGTTAAATATTGAAACCTAATCAAGTAACCCATCTGTTATTTATAGTTACATTAATTGGCAAACAGTGAACATTTATTATTTAAAATGCTTCACTTTAATTGATGAGTTTTCCAAATAAAAGTTGTTGGCAAGCTGCCAATAAAATAGAAAGCACAGTTGTTTGGCACAGTTCCATTTCCTTGATGGACCACTGCTGTAAAGATATTCCTGCTGGAAACATATTTCTCTTTATCAAAATGATTTTGTTTTCTTATCTTATGGGACATTATAAAACAGCCTGTCAGATATTTTACCAAGACTACTTCTCTATGTCAAGATATTTGCATTTAACCACTTCTAAGATTTACTAAACAAAAAAGTCCAGATCGATTTAAACTAGGGCACTAAGGCCCTAATGATCATTCAAAGGCTACTGACATCAATAGGAGCCTTTCCACTGACTTCAGTGGGCTTTGGATCAGGCCCTATATAAGGAAATTATTTTCTGTGTTTTGTAGCAACACCCTTATTTACAATTAAGTCTCCTTTCATATAGTGTATGGTACCAATGCAAATGAGGAATTCACAAAATGTCAAATCTAAAGAAGGCTCATGCCTTCCTGACAATGGTATGCTTTGTTGCCCGTTCTTTCTTTATTTTTTCATCTTCATTTTAAAAAGTTATCATCATCACATTAAGACAATATAAAATATTAGTCTAACTTACTCAGGAAACCTCGGCAGTTCATAACTGATATTGAAGGTCTGTTCTTAAACCATCACCTCCAACTGGATATTTCTGAGATATTCAAACTATGTGCTTTTATCTGCAATATGTATTGTGATATCTAAACTAAACAGAGTAGGATAAACGTGATGTTTAATCTTTCACAATTAATGTATATAAATAATGCTCTGATCATAATTTCAAGAAAATCCTTGCTACATATTTTTCCGAGAAAATTAATATTATACAGTTTTAGTTGAAAAATGAGAGAAAAATTGTGCCAGGACTTTAAATGGCTTGGTTTCAAATTCTAAATGATAACCCATTAAATATTTTTAAAGCACCTACAGAAGTAATAGGTCAACAGTGTAGATTTATCTCATATTAAATCACAATTTGCTGACACACTTTAACAGAATACAAGAAAAAATTTACATTAAGTTACACTATTGCATATATTAGGTTAGAACTCTGTATGCTTATCTGCAAAAAAAAAAAAAAAAAAAAAATCCAAAATTATGATGACTAAAAATGTCCTTAACATCCACAAATCTTCTTTTTTTAACCTCTAAAATGAATGACTTTCTGAACTATCATGGAATATTAGCTCAGCACTGCATGTGTCTAGTCTAATTTTTTTTCCTGAGAAATGCTACTGGTTGGGTTGGCGTAGAGACAGAAGGCTGTAAATTCCTATCCTCCATCAGTACTGTTGACCTCAGAGCAAACCTCACAACTGGCTACAGGCATCCAACATCCATCATTGCTCCTGAAACCTAATCTTTCAGGGAAGGACAGCTGCACTGGGCAGTAGTTAAGCAGCTTTCTAAGACACACTATCATCCTAAAAAAAATAAAATAAAAAAAATCTAACAACATACAACCAACATTCCTGCTCTATTTTCTGGTCAGTGTTTCAGCCTTTCATCATACTACATATTTTCTACCAAATTCATGTTTTTCACTTACATATGTTTAATTAAAATTCTAACCTGCTGATATTTTTTATAATCAAAACTGCACTTGTTTGCATATTCAAATGTATGGACCTGACATCTAGTTCCCATTAAAGTCATTAGGAGTTTTGTACTGACTTCATTTGGAGTAGTATCAGTATGTGGTTACAACTCCTGACATGCTTAAAACAAGATTTAGATAAAAAACAGTACATAATGTATATATCTGACATATAAATCACATATTTGTTGTTCAAAGGGTTGAAAATTTAAAAAGGGGAATTCTGGTCCTACCTTTACAAATTGCCTTTCTGTGAAGGAGACCCCTCTAGTCTGGAAGTAAGTTCCAGAAGATGGGGAGTAGTGGGGAGGGGGGTCTCCTTCCTTTAAAAAAATGATAAATGGTCAAATATTTCCAAAAAACAATTCACACAGTAGTAATTATACAGGTGTTCACAAATAAATGTTACATGTGCATGCTGAAACACCAGACACACATTTCTGTGCTGAAAATCCTTTATCCTTGAGCGTAAGGCAGATGAAGAAATGCCAACTGTGTAAAAGGTCCTAAATATTTTCCGTGAACTTTTTTAACATCACTGCTGTCTGAATTTTCCACTAATAAAATAAAGTAAAATCATCCTTTCTTAACTTTAAGAAAATGTGCAAAGCTTTTAGCAGAACATCAGAACAGAAAGGTTAATTCTTCATTCTGAATGTCTCAAGCCCCGTAGCCATAAAAAACAATAATAAAGAAATAGCATTCTCTTAATTCCATATCTACAAATCTCATTTTCCTTTAGTAAAGCTGCATTAAAGAATACAGCCTAGGGACAGTTAAAAATACAATTAAGAATTTTTTAATTCAATCAACGTTATAAAAAGCAGGCAGAGTTATTGAGTTCAAACTCAGCAAACAATTGTATTCTAAAGGTCACAAAGCCTCTGACATTGTTATCAGAATATGTCTGTGTATTTCCAGTCATTGAGTCTCAACAATTAACAGAAAGCCAAACCTCAAACTGAGGCAGGTTGCAATAGTAACCACTGAGCCACTGAAACCATGGGCCACTGAAATCAAAGTAGGATAGCAGTCAATTTGCAGGAGGATTGTATAGCTTTCTTCAAATGTGGGACTAGATCCACATTTGTCTCATTCAGATCCCTTCAGCTTGGCACTTGACCCAGTACCTATTATGAGAAGTTAGTTGATTCTGCCATCTAAATAGTCAAATTTTACACGTGTCACTTACTGAACTCTGACTTCTAGAAACATCATCTCCAGAACATTAAAGGCTACAAACCAAAGATCATCGCATTTGCTTGATCTGTTTCACAGAGTATGTTTAATATATTGTGGCTGGAGAAAATATGTATCAAGTGACTATAACAATATATGATTAGTTCTGCTATTATTAAACAGAGCATTTTAATTATCTGGAAAACAATGAAATAATTGTCTATACCAATGGAAAGATATTGAAAGAACTTTTGAAGATATGAAGTAGTCTAGCTACACTTGGAACCAAGAGGAAATGTACCACAGAGCATGATAGTAAATTGGGACATGTCTTCCAGTGCTATGAATCAAAGAGAAAAACAGTTTTAGGGTGAGAATGTAAAATCCCATCATTTTTAATGAACTGATACGAGGAGAATTGTACTGTATGTTCAGTATGCTATTAAATTTTGAAAGTATATAATACACACAGCATCATTAGTGAGGATCTCAGAGAGACACAGGTACAAGCATGAAGTTTAAATTTGTAAAATCTCTCCTATTGTAGCAATTGCTGCAATATCCATCACAATTTAGTTTTCCCCCTTTTATTTTGTTACAGTTGAACAATGTTAGTTTCTGAGGAATATGTCATAGCTGGTAAGCATGAGATACTTAAACGTGCAAAGTCTTTTGATCCAAGGAAAGTAAATATATTTAAAAGCACATATTATGGCTAAAACTGAGCTGGCAAAAGGAACAAATTATGTGTATGAATTGTCATCTTAATTGAAGAATCAAAACAGCCTGAAAAAAACCTAAAATCACTATTATTAAGCAAGGTTTTTAGGATTGGAACAATTCTTTGATCAATATATTTACAAAAGAACATCATTTTTAGTAATTTTCAATCATTTTTTCATGTATTTTAATGATCAAATCCATATGTGAAGATTTGCACATCTGATGTTTAAATAAGTATTATCACTCACTAGTTAAAACCAACTGAGATTATCAGAGAGATGTTATGGGAAAATAGATCCCAAACTAAACCTGTGTAGTTGCAGACACACAGCTCTATGAATGCACAGCAGTTTAAACAACAAGTGAAGCTTGTTGGAATGGAATTTAGAGGCGAAGCACTCTCAAGCAATCTTTTTCGACATCATCAGATTTCCTCAGTAGATGTGTTGTACAGGAGCTCTCAGTGTAGTGGATCACAGAGAGAAAAAAACTCTTCCCCTTTGCTCCTACCTGGTAAATCATTGATAATATATGAAGGAATATTTTTAAACACTGATTCTACTCCAGGCTGCCAGTTGCCATTGTGCATTCATAAATAGTTTCTTCTAAAGCCTTTTCCAAACAAATCAAGGCCCAGAAGTATTAAACAAATAAACAATGCTTAGCAAATATGAAATTTAGAGTTTTAATGAAATATATGGACCATAATATGCCATCAGTCTTTCAGAAGACTCACAATGAGGGATTCTGCTTGAAAAGTGATGGCATAATATGGCCCTTTGGTATTTAACTGACTTAAAAAAAAATCAGCATTATACTTTTTTCTCCATTTAAAAAAAAAAACAACCCTACATATCTTAGCATGCAGTAATACCAGAGTGAAACATGTTGGCTCAAGCACTTATACTGACTGTTTACATGTAATTAGTCCTTGTTGTATTTTGAATATAAATATATTCAAAGTATGTTGTGTGCATTTCATAAGAGAGAAACTTGGTTTATCAAAATACTATCTGAAATTCTTAGCCTTGAAAAGATGTATATGATTTAAGGAGACTTATTCAGGTGGGCTTCATTATTATTATTTATTTACATATATAGGATGCCATTTTTAGCCCTTTCTGAAAATGAAAAGTTAATAAATATTTGTAATAATTACATTTTTGGAACTGGGCAGAAAGCCTATTGCGGCAAATGACCCCACACCACTTGATATGACATAACTCAGCTGTTTTTAAAGTAAGATAGCCCATTAAAAACTAAACACGGTGTACTGAAGTTGCACTTTCATTATATGACCTTACAGTATCCTGATTTATCTTCAGAATCCTTTTAAAAATCGAATTGCCCAATAGCTTGATAAATCAAGTTCATTTTGAAGGAAATTCAATATGCGAATGTTTCAGCTGTGCTCTTTTACAAATGGTCTGCCTTGTCAGTTTGAAAAACTGAAAATCAACAAAGGAACAGTGTAAGTATACTTGACCTTATTCCCTAATGTCTATCAAGAATTCCATGGTTGGTCGATTTTAAATTTGTGAAACTGACACTCAAAAATATATAGAGCATCTTCAGTCCAGATCCCATAACTGCTGACTATACTCCAGCCACAGCCTTGGAATCTCCGTACTTGCCAACCTACACAGCACTTACAAAGCTAGTTTAAATACTCCATCAATCTATGTCCATTCCTTCCTTAGAGTAATCCTGTTTAGATTATCTTTTAACCCTACACTTGCATTATGTGAACAATGCCATTATTAATCTAATAAAGGAAACATACATTTTAAGCTGAGACAAAGAAATGTAGCCTATCACCTCTGATAGCGTCCTTCCTCAACCACAGTGGCAGGGGAGTCAACAGTCCTGAATATAATTATGGGGAGAGGGGGAGGACAACATACATTTAACTCCCAAACAACATTAGTCTAATTTATTGGCAATGAATCATAGGAAAGTGTCATTTTGATGTTGGCTATCTGTGTTAAAAACGTCCTTCTAGTGCATATGCTATGCACTGGTATTTGCTGTACTAGAGCAGTTTATACAGGCCCCTAGTGGTTTAGCACACACAGCACCAGATGAAGGGGGATTCCTACTCTTTAGCTTGGGTAGTTTTAGTCTCTGCATTATTCTGGTTTAGAAATGAAGGGTGACCTTAAAATGAAAGCTGAATTACTGAAAGCTGAATTACTGATTTAAAATACTAAACAATTCATTTCTAAATACAACCCCAGAGCTGTTTTCACAAACCTCCTCAGAAAATTAAATGCTGTATGTTTTACCATTTCCCAGTCAGTGCACTGGCACAACTAATATTTGAGTTACATAACAGCCACAACAGAATGTTTAATTTATAGCACTTTTTATTATTCATTAAAAAGTAATATGACTGCTAATACTAAAAGCAGATTTTAAAACACAGACCCTGACATCTAGAAGCTCAGAGATGCAGTTTTCCTTTTGAAACGCCATTCCTGACAGCTTGGCATAGCACACATAAACCACAATGAATTTCTTAGTGCCTTCTTAGAGTAGAAGTCTACTACTTAGCCAAAGCTCTCAGTACTTAAAGTGGATATACACAAGCTATACATCATTTCAGCATTGAGAGAAACCTAAATATATTCCACCATACCACCACAAGTGACAACTAAGATTGGAAAGTAAAAAGTATCCAATTAAATCCCTCTCCATGTCTGTGTAAAAGCTACACCATCTAGTTCTTTGAAAATCCCATGCCGACACATTATAGCTTTTAGCTATTTTAACTGGACAAAATTTGACAGCTGAATTTATGAAACTGACCAGTTTGTCAATTTCACACTTCAAAAAATACAATAATAGCTGATCTCATGAGAATGAATTTAAGAAAACTGTCACGAAATTGCTAGCTATGGTGAGATGCAAGTACATACAATTATTTTGGGGGAAAAGGGAGAATTTTATTTTGTTCAGAGTTGCTCTATTCAGTAACAATGAACAATAAAGCTTTGTTCTTTCCCAACCCACTAGAAATTATGTAATACAATATATTCTAAACCATATTTACATAAAGAATAGAAAGTAGTAAATATTCTAAACCTTTTTAGACACCAAGGAACACAAAATATCTTAGAGCTGTGTTTCTTCACCTCTGTATCAAGATTCAAAGTAAAAGTCTTGATGTTACAGAAGTTGCCTGTGTTTGTGCAGAAGGTAGGGAGCAGGCAATTGGCAAAAGGGTCACAAGATAGTCTCAACTTTCTATGTGAATTCTAAGTTTAAATACTCGAGAGAATAGAAACATAAAATAAACATATCCACTCACTGTAACTAGGAAATTCCAAAGCAAATCAGTATCTAAGGTCTCATATGAAATGTTGCACAGTCTCCAGCGGATATTGAATGAACAGAAAAACATAAAACCTTTGTTGCTCTGAGGCGAGGTGAACAAAATGGTCCTCTTTATATACATAAAAGCTTCAATTTTAAATTGTGTGTCTATATGGGGAAAAGGTGAGAAGAAATACACACCTTTCTGTGTGGTGGTACATTGTACAAAGGCCAGTCAGGAGAATGTATACTCATCACACAACAGTCTCAAATAACAAGGAGAAACAGAAATGTGCTTATTGAAAGGTGTCTGGAAAAGGAAAAGTGATGATGGCTTGGGAGGGGGTGACAGTTTTAAGGAAAAAATATCCCCCGCCCCATAATGTAGCACTTAGAACTGAATAAAGAAAACAGATCTTGTATTTATAAGTCAAGGTAGGCTATATTAAAAGAGGGGAAAGTCCCTGCTTACAACACAATATTAATTTTAAGAGGGAGCTGGGAAAATAAGTTTTCTGCACAAATGTGAGAATTCCATTATAACCCTACAGAAAGCTGAGGGTCTGCACTGTTTCGGTTTCTTTACAGTGGTTTCAAAAAAGGACCTTTTAAAAAAAAAAAAAAACTTCTTATCACCATGAACAATCATCTGCAATTGCCACAGAGGAAAAGAGAGAACTGATCTGATTCCAGTGTGAAAAAGGTCTCCAAACAAGTCCTCCCACACCTTGAATGGCAGCCACTTTCCCTTTGATTGCTGCTAGTTCTCCTTCTCCCCACTAGTTCAAATACAAAAAAAATGCTATCATTAATAACAACTCACCCCTCTTTACAATACACGCAACATGAACCCCCCCCCCCCTTCCCCCACACGCACAGTAGGAATTCAGTGGAAATGTCTACTCTGGTCACTAGTCAATCCCCCTCCCCCCCTTTACACACTTACACACACAACTCCTCTCTTCATTTCCCTTCTCAGCCCGTGGTTCGAGATTAAAACCCAGGAGAAAGCAGAGGCGAGTGGTCTGGCCAGGGCTAGGGGCAGCCTGTTTAACGCCCGGGGAGGGGGGGGAGTGCTGAGTACGGTGCCCCCCACACACGCACCGATGGAGCGGCAGAGGGGGAGCAATGGGGCAGCGGCGGGGGAATTACCTGGTCATGCTGGCTCCCCCAGTCCCAGCAGCAGCCGCCGCCGCCTGCCCGCCCGCCACCACCAGCGCTTCCCTCCGCCGCCGCCGCCGCCGCCACCTCCTCTCGCTGGGCTCCGGGGCGGCCAATTTAATCCAAGCCAAGCAGCAGGAGCCCGCGGGTCGTGGCTGCCTGGCGCTGGTGCGTGGCTCTCACGGTCCAACGCCGGGAAGTGGGGGAGAGTCGGCGGGAGTCCGGAGATGCAGCAGCCAGGGGCAGCCCGCTCCCCCAGCCGCTCGCTGCCCGGCTCCGTTCTGCTCCTGCTTCTGCCGGCTGCGGCTGCCGCTGCTCCCGGGCGCTCGCTCTGGTCCCCAGCTTCTGCTCCGCTTCCTCCTCCTCTTCTCTTCCCCCCGCTTCGCCTTGTAGCGGAGTCTGTGGCTACAAATAGCTGGGTCGCCCACCCGCCTCCCCCCTCTGCTCCAAACAAAGTGCAGCGCAAACCGGCGGGAGGCAAGAGGCAATTCCCTTTCTCGGGGGGCGGGGGGCAAAGGCAGGGGGAAATAGCCACTAGCAGGAACAGTGCCCCTGCCCCGCCGCCCCTGGGAGTAACGGGGGGAGGGCGGGAGTGAGGAGGAGTAAAGTGGTGGAGGTGCCTCCCCCTCGCTTTGTTTTGGTGGGTTTTTTTTATTATTATTTTTAAATCCTCGTAGGCTGCGTGGACCACAGGATCCGTATGGCCCCAAGTGCTGGGGGGAGCCTGTTGCAGAGCGGTGCGGGAGCGGGTGCGGGAGCGGAGATGGGCTTGAGAGAGGGAGAAGCACTGAGCCAGCAGTCTCTCCCTGGACCACTGACTGACTGAGGACATGGGAAACAAGAGAGAGACACACACGGGGGGCGGGGGGTGAGATGGGGGAAGGAGGAGGGGGGAAGTCGGTGACGTCACTCCCAGGGATCTAGCTAGCTGTACCAGTCCAGCCCAGAGAAGATCTTGTCTTGTACACGCACTCAGACACACACACACTTGTTTCCAGCACTGTGTAAAGGGGGTGCCTGTCAGAGGGATGCACACACTGAAACACGGAAGTCTGAGATTATGGGCATCTCAAATATGCCCCCCTCTGTCTCCTTCCCCCCTTCACATTCTCTCGCTCACAAACACACCACTAAATAGACTACCTCCCTGTGAGTATGTGATAACTGTCCCTATCCAAAAACTTTCTGAATCTAGTATATTTCAGTGGAATTTAAAGAGTTAACTTCTGTTCCAGTTCACACCCTATACAATCCAATGAAATCAATAGAGTTGCAAGCACTGTAACTCAGGCAGAATTTGTTCTTGAAGGCATATAAATCATCATTATCAAACATTTGCATATACTTCCATAGGTTTACATTGCACTTTATTTTCTTTGTAAAGACGCAGGGCCAAAGTCCATGTTCATTTTCAGCCCATGCAACTTCAGTGAAATCTATGGAGTTGAATGTAAGTCACTATAAAGTTTGGCTTAAAGTCCCTGCTTTTTTCTTCCTGGAGGCCCCAGTCATTTGGAGAGGAAGTTCTTCCTGACCTCCCAGGGACTCTGTGAGGATAAATACATTAAAGACTGGGAGGCACTCACATGCTATGGTGATGGGAGCCATGTAATTGCCTCAGATAGATTGGTCCTGCAAACACTTATGCTCATGAGTTCTCCCATTGAGTTATACTGAAATTGGGTCATTATATTTAGTTTTGTTTCATAATATTTGATTTTACTTTGGAAATGTATTGCTGCCCAGCTTTAAGTCTACTCCTGAGAGAAGAAAGATATACTTTGTTCTTCCCCAACTCCTATCCTCTTTTTGACATACATCCAATTGTGCCATGCAAAATGATCCCAAGATCAGTTTTATATTTAAAGGAGCACTGCATCTTTCAAAATGCCAAAGGATTTTAATAATTGCACTATGAATAATTGCACTATGGAAAGGCGTCAATATCTGGAATGTGGCATGCCTGACCATTTTTTCATCCTGTTGAATGTAAATGGTGAAAGCTGTCAGGACACCGGATCATTATATTAAAACCTGGAATATCTATTTAGTTATTTCAAAGCAAGCATAGAGTCTTGGGGTGCATGGGGGCTGCGTTGTGGTGGGGTTTTAATTTTTGTTTGCATTCCATAACCACACACACATATTTATATCTATATATTTTTATAAATATAAATATGTATGTATGGTTATGGAATGCAAACAAAAATTAAAACCCCACCACAACGCAGCCCCCATGCACCCCAAGACTCTATGCTTGCTTTGAAATAACTAAATAGATAGTCCAGGTTTTAATATAGTGATCCGGTGTCCTGACAGTTTTCACCATTTGTCTCAGTACTCTTCATGCTAAGATCCTGGAATGACACATAAGAATTGGTCAGTAATCCCGCATCCCTGATACATTCTGACACCACCATCACAATTTAGATCTGAGTTTTGAGACTTTATTTAACTTTTTCCACAAAATTTGGAGTTATAATCATCTTGATATGGCTCTTCCCTCTGTTCTTCTTGTCAGCATGGTGGTATGAATAAGAAATAAATCTGTTTCCTTCTATATAAACCACTAAAGCGAGGCCTACGTAGTGAATTTAATTTCTCAGATTTCTGATTTAAGAATAATGCTGGATGTATATGTAATATGTAAAGAGCAGAGGGAGAAATGATGCTGCGTGAAGTGAAACAGTATGAAAAACTCTGTGTCTACCCAAGGATGAATCAGCACCTTTGTTATCAACTTAAGTGCTACAATAATGATAGCAGAAATATACATACATATATACGTGTGTGTGTGTATATATATTTCTGGTGTAATGTTAAACCTATTGTTTCTATTCCACTGATATATTATTGCCCCCAAAAGTTATAGCTTTCAGGATGCATAATTCAAAATATCACAAGTTAACACAATGTGGGAATAATATTATTTTACAAAAATATATTAAGAAGTTCAAGTACAATGTTCTACTAGTTTTTGTTTGTGCAGTTTATTGCCAAGATTGTGATAATACATAACTGTAATGCTAGCACAATACTGAATTGGAAGAACATTTCAAAAATATATTAACTTTGAAATATTTCTTATAAAAATATTGAACAAACTGAAAGTGCTGTACTACCAGGTACAAAGATACTGAATTAAGCTAAATTACTCAGGATATGAATCTATAAACAAACTTTTTAGTGTGGGGAGTATCTCTTGCTTCTGTTTGTATAATTAAAAATATCTATACACACATATAAATATAAACACACACACACTTCTTCCATTGTTAAAAAATAAGAGTTTAAATTCTGCTCACTTAAACCACACAAGTAGTCCCATTGCCTTCACCGACACCTCACATGAGTAAGCGGGGAGAGACAGAGAGCTTTCCTCTTGGCTGCCACCATTTAGGGCCTGATTCCACATTTTTTACTCAGGACAAAACTCCCAATGATTTCTGTTAGAGTTTTGCCTGAGTAAGATGTGCAGGACCAGTCCTTAATGTTTTCACGTTGCAATCTCATGCAGTTCAAACATTAAATAGTACTGTATTATATTAGAGATTAATACTACAGAGTGTTATTTTCCCTTTGGCTCTTGTGTCTAAGACTGTGGCATGCAGTGGTGACAAATGGGCATTCCCACTAAACTCTTTAGTACAGTGGGATGTTCCATTAACAGTTGGAACCATCTCAATCAAAGTGGAACACTGGGTCACTTCAGGAGAAGAGCAAGCGGGGGCACAAAGGATACTCTGTAATTGCCTCCCCCATTTTTTTGTTGCAGGCATTGTGATAGCCATATATTACAATTATTTTTATAATTACTATACGACAAGCTGTCAGATGAAATCTAACAGGTGATTTGTCACAAAGCTCCATTAATGTATACATTAGGCATTGGATTACCAAATGATTAGGGGAAGTATTTCTGAGTTCCTGCACTGATACTTGAAAAAATTCCCATTTATAAGCCACAAGTCTTTGTGATCTCCCAGTGAATATTAAAGATAATAAAATACTACTAGGCAAATAAATACATGAGTTGTCAGTAAACAAAAAAATACATTCAACTAACACACCTTGGATATGCATGTCTTTTAAGTGCTAATTTGGTATCTCAGCAGACTTAGTGGGTTTATCTTTATCTTTCAAACTTCCATGAGTCCTATAAATCTTTCTTTGGTAGTTAAAGACAGAGATGTCTAGAGAAGAATGTGATTCCAAGTACAGTTATTTTTTATTATTATTTTTGCCTGGTTCACTATTTTTATCTTAGCTCTTTGTGCTAAAGAAATAAAAAAAATTGAAAAGAGTAAGAAGTCTACAGGAAACTAGTAATTAATCACACGATACATGAAAATCTACAGGGACTTGAGGCTGATGAAGCAAGATCAGTTTTATTAGACGGCGCTAGAATATGTGCCACAAACTGGAAATAAACAAGAGTATATGCAATGAAAGCTGTAAATAAGATTTTTGGACAGCAGAGATAGCTTTGTCTTCTACCACTGGAGAATGTCAGAAGTAATGAAAACTCTGCTGAACAATTTCAAAAAAGAATATATTTGGAGTGGAAAATGCAATGGGGAAGGGTATAGTTTTATTTAGATTTTTTTGCCGTAGGTCAATGGTGAAATTGGCTTTAAATTCAGAAAAAATACTACCACATACAAAATATTATTTGACTTCTTGAGGTAGGAATGTAAATCCTGTGCTTGTAGGAGAGATTGTACCCCCAAATTACAGTAACAGACAACAACAGAAGAGAGTATGCGCAGATTATCATAAATCATTTCTAAATTCAACTAAAGTGAAGATATGCTCCCAAAAAAGAAAAAGGGGGCATACCTCCAACTTATTTTTTTAAACTACCAGCTGACTTCTGAATTAATGTACTTTAAAATCCAGAAAACAAAAAAAGAAATGGGTGAGTATAGAAACCTAAATATAAGCCTACATCATTAATGGGACTTTAGTGTCCTTTATCGGAGTTCAGATGTCTAAATCTTATGGAACTAGACAAGATAGTTTCTTTTTATATAATTTCTTTTATATAAAGTCTCATAAAGCACTTTACAGAAAGTCTAATCATACCGTGAACTAAAGATAGATGGAGGGTTTTATGGTGAGTTTGAAGATGGGGTAGTTACTCCAAGACTCAGTATTTTGTGAGCAGGGTAATGGGGGAAGAGAGAATTCCAGAAAACTGGTGCAGTACAAGAGAAAACCATTCTCCACTGCAGAGATCCAAATGGAGAGGATAACAGAGAAATTAAGACTGGACATATAGTGAGTGGGAGAAGGAATAAATATATGTGTATAGTTAAAGATAGGGTTATGCAAATTAACCAGAAATTGACCCAGATCATAACCCCAATTCTGAACATTCTCCCTGACAAACTTTGAGGAAATTCAGATCACCATCTGGATCTAAAATTCACACTGGCCTTTATCATTGCAATGAGCTGAACCGAAACCTAGATGTGAATATACCCAAACTTAGGGAAAGTTCAAATACAGCACTTGATCTGAACTTTACAGCTTGTTCCCAGCTCAAAAGTTGCTATAATGGGGGTGGGGGGGTGGGGGTGGGAGAGGAGGGAATGAAAACAAAATCTAGGAAACTAAATTTAAAGCAGGAAATAAATTACACAGTATCAGGTAAGATGCAGTGTCAACCTTAGCTTTGATTCTTGACCTTTTGAGTGATACTTTGCCTCAGGTTGCGCACTTATTTTCCAGTTTAATTTCATTGTGCATGTTACAAAGGGTGGGAAAGTGGGATGGCTTGTTAAAATCCAGAAGAGATGTTTTTACCTAGATTGTCCTTTCGGTAGTTCCTCCCAGTGTGCCCTTTCAGGCTGACTGCTGAAGCCTCACCCCTCAGGGTCATCGAGGAAAGACCTGTGCATGAAGAGGCTATACACAGAATAAGGCCCAGGCATCTGTAGTTTTGTAGATTACCTCCTGTCACTAGAAGGTAGTCTTTTTTCCCTTTTCGTAGTATAACAAACCAGTGCATGAAATGGACATAAAGATCAACTTTAGGCACAATTTATTAGGCACATCCAGAACAGCTGAAGGCATTGTAGCAACACTGTGCTGCTACAGATAGAATCCAGGATTATTTCCGTACCTCAGTCGCTTCCTTCTTGAGCCTGGGAGTGCTGTGGAAGCAGCCTGCATGGTATCTTAGAAGAAGGGATACTTCTCCATTCCTCTCCAGTGACCCTCCCACAGATACAGACACAAACCAGAAGGAGCAATGTCTAGGTACCTGCCCATGAGGTGTGCTGTGATATGGAACCCTTGAGGGTGGAATGGGAGGGAACAAAGGAAAGGATATAGGAGGAAATTTCTCCCTTATCTTTAAGGGACACAGATCCATTTTTAAGTCACTAACGCCACAGACAAATGTTAAATCTTTTCAGTATCTTAAAGGTTTTTCTTCAAAGGTGCATGTGGTTTTGTTTACTTACATGAAGACCATGAGATTTACAATAGGTTATGGAGTCTCTGACTCCCATGTCACTGTTTTTAATCCCACTAAAAATGGCTTATGTTTGGAGATTGTTGTTATCTCGATGGGGATAAATTAGCGATCACATTCCAATTCCTAGTGGACAAGTGTCCATATTGCAAAAATGGCCATCATAGTTGGCACTCATGTTGGCAGTCTCAGTAAAGGGCCAATGGCTGAACGGAAGACTGAATTACTCTCAAATTCCTAGAGGTGGCCCCTCCCGTGCATGACAAAAAAAATGGTGGTCCAACTCAGAGAAAATGAACAACTGATTACTTTAGTTTATAGTGCTTTTATCTTGGTCTTTAGGCCAATCTTATTCAATATTTTTTATTAATGACCTTGGCACAAAAAGTAGGTGTGCGCTAATGAAATTTGCTGATGTTACAAAGTTTGGAGGCATTGTCAATACAGAGGAGGATAGGAACAGTACACAGGAAGATCTGAATGACCTTGAAGACTGGGGTGACAGACATATGCTGAAATTCAATGATACAAAGTTCAAGGTCATTCACTTAGGGTCTAATACTAAGAATTTCTGCTACAAGCTGGAGGCTCCTCAGCTGGAAGTGACAGAGGAGGGAAGAGACCTGGGTGTGTGGGTTAATCACAGGATGATTATGAGCCACCAATGTGATGGGGCTGTGAAAAAGGCAAATTTGAACCTAGGATGTATTAGGCAAGGCATTACAATACAGATAGAAAAGTATTAATGTAGGACTTCATCTGGAATATTGTGTACAATTCTGGTTACCCATGTTCAAGAAAGATGAATTTAAACTGGTATAGGTCCAGTGGAAAGCTGCTAGGATGATCTTGGAAATGAAGGGCCTATCTTAAGAGAGGAGAGTGGAAGAACTTGTCTATTTTATTCTAGCAAGAAAGGCTGAGATGGGAGATTGTTCTCTATAAATACATTAAGGGGCAAATACTAGGGAGGGAGAAGAGCTATATAAGCTAATGCAGAGGTTCTCAAACTGTGAGTTCCACTCAGGTGGTCCGCGGATAGTTCCCTCCAAGGTGCACACCTGGGCAGCTGCACACGAGAGAATGAAGGGCCACCCACCTAATTAGTGGAGCTGCGCAGGCATGGCTCCACTAATTAGGTGTCTGGACCCTAGAGAAGATGCACATGTAAGGTGAGGTGGTGGCCTTGGGGAGAATAGGGACTAGGTAGGAGGGGTAAGTGGGGTGAATTTGGGATGTGGAGGGCTGCGACGGCCAGAGAAAGAGGCAACTTTCCACAGCTCCAGGGCTGCGGCTGCTGGGGAGAGATGGCCCTCCTTCCCAGCCTCAGCTCTGTGGTTGCTGTGGTGGGGGAGAGACCACCCTCCTTCCCAGCCCCAGCTCAGGGGCTGCCACGGCAGGGGAGAGAGAGCACATCCATCACATTAGAAAGGTAAGACTACTGATATTAAAATGAGTTGTGTGCTTTTATTTGTAGATCAAAAAAGTTAATTATTATTAATTTTTTTTGAAATAGCAATTTTATCCACAGCGCTTTACAATAGTTAGCTAACGGTACAAACAACACTTGGAAAGATCATTAAGTGGTCCGCCGAGACACTCGGCAATTTTCAAGTGGTCCGCGGAAAAAAAAGTTTGAGAACCACTGAGCGAAAGGACAATGATAGCACAAGCACAAATGGATATAAACTGGCAATGAAAAAATAGATTTTTGAGAGCAGAAGGAACTTTCTACACCACCATCTAGACTGACGACCTTCATACCACAGGCCACTGAATTTCAGCATAGGCTAAATATGATCACCTGCATGTGTTACTGCACTGTTTCTATAACTTTCCTAGCATTTCAACCTATTTTTCCTTTTTTAACACCCATGTTATACTGTCCATTCAAGTCCATTGCACATTCACTTTGTTACTTGTGTGGTTTGTAAACTATGCACTATCATGTCCTTTTAAGAGTGTCTATGTATTTTGGACAGAACAAGAGGTATTAAACAAAACCACATTAGCAAAACAAATCTGCTCACCACACAACTTTTGCTAATCATTTTCATTCTCAGCAATTCAATTAAAACAGAAATCAGGACCACAAGAATAATCAATGTGTTAGCCAAAAAAGTATTCAAGAAAAAAGGAATGAAAAGATTAAATCTGTTTCATTGAATCCAAATTATTAGCAGGACTTTGGTGCCAAATCCCTTACGTTCCAATGTTGAAAAAGCATTCTCCTATATTAAACTAGTTCTGTGAGGGAAATCATGTATTAGTCATAGTTTTTCAATTGGAGGATTTATTTTTCAACAAGGGAAACAACTTCTCAGAGTTCTGTTAACACAAAACCATTCATCGTAAACCAGAGCAGATGTCTTTTTAGGACAGAGCTACAGTTCAAACTAATTCCATATGAGGTTTTTGTACATGCTAGAGCTACAGGAAATTTTTGAGTTGATGGAAATAAAACACCTCAAGAGCTTGCACTTGAAAACTTTTGGCATTTGCTTGGTTGACTCCCTCTTCATGGTGATATTGAAGGCATCTCCCACTGTGGCACAAAGGTCCTGATAAGTGAAGTCATTTTACCCCAAAAGTGTGAACGTGATGTGTGCAAAGACATTCCTCTGCAGTGTTGCAAGATTATCCTCTTCAATGCAACTCATAGATTAACTGATTCCAAACCCAGAGGGGACCATTGTGATCATCTAGTCCAGAGGTGGGCAAACTACGGCCCGCCCATCCTGTCCGGCCCCTGAGCTCTTGGCTGGGGAGGCTAGCCCCCGGCCCTTCCCCTGCTATCCTCCCTCCCCCGCAGCCTCAGCTCACTGCGCCGCCAGAGCTCTGGCCCGCCGCTCCTGATGGGCAGCGCGGCAGTGTGGCTGGCTCTGGCATGGTAAGGGGGCGGGGAGTGGGGTACCCTGGGGGGCAGGGAGAAGGGGGCAGTTGGATGGGGCACAGGTTTGGAGGCGGCGGTCAGGGAACAGGGGGGCTGGATTGGCATGGGAGTCCCAGGAGGTAGGGGTGTGGATAGGGGTCGGGGCAGTAGGGGAAAGGGCGAAGGGCAGGTTGGATAGGGGGTGGGTTCCCGGGGGGGTGGTTAGGGGCGGGGGTCTCAGGAGCGGACAGTTAGGGGACAAGGAGCAGGGAGGGGTTGGATGGGTCAGGGTTCTGAGGGGGGCAGTCAGGGGGCGGGAAGTGGAAGGGGGCTGATAGAGGTGGGAGCCAGGCTGTTTGGGGAGGCACAGCCTTGCCTTCCCGGCCCTCCATATAGTTTTGCAACCCCGATGTGGCCCTCAGGCCTAAAAGTTTGCCCACCCCTGATCTGGTCTGACCTCCTGTACAACACAGGCCATAGAAGTTCCCCAGAATAATTCGCAGAGTAGATCTTGATTTAAAAATTGTCAGTGATGGAGAATCCACCATGACTCTCAGTAAATTGTTCAATGGTTAATTACTCTCACTGTTAAAAATTTACACCATATTTCCAGTCTGAATTTGTCTTGTTTCCACTTGCAGCCATTGAATCATGTTATACCTTTCTCTACTAGACTGAAGAGCCCATTATTAAATTTATAGACTATAATCAAGTCACCCCTAGCCTTCCCTTTGTTAAACTAAATAGACTGAGCTTCTTGACCCTATAACTATAGGGCATGTTTTCCAATCCTTTAACCATTCTCACAGCTCTTCTCTGAATCCTCTCCAATTCATCAAGATCTTTCTTGAATTGTGCACATGTGAACCAGACACAGTATTCTTGCAGCAGTCACCACCAGGGCCAAATCGAGGTAAAGTAACCTCTCTGTTCCTGCTCAAGATTCCCCTGATTATGCATCCAAGGAATGAATTAGCCCTTTTGGCCACACCATTCCATTGGGAGCTCATGTTCAGCTGATTATCCACCACAACCCCTGAATCGCTTATAGATTGCATACCAGGACCAAGTCTTCCATTCTGTAAGTATGGCCTAGGTTCTTTGTTAGTAGATGTATATATGTCCATTTAACCATATTAAAATTGTTTGCTTGTGCCCAGATTACCAAGTGATCCAGATTATTTTTTAATCTGTGACCTGCTCGCTTCATTATTTACCACTCCCCCAATATTTGTGTCATCTTCAATTTTTATCAGTGAATATTTTATTTTTTCTACCAGGTCATTAATAAAAATAGCATAGGACCAAGAACTAATCTCTGTAGGACCCTACTAAAATCACATCCTATCTGTTATCCAGTTTTTAATCCATTTAACATGTGCCATACTAATTTTATATCTTTCTAGATTTTTAATCAGAATGTCATGCAGTACCAAGACAAATGCCTTAGAGAAGTCCAAGACTATTACATCAACACTACTACCTTTATTAACCAAACTTGTAAGCTCATCACAAAAAAGATATCAAGTTAGTTTGACAGGATCTCTTTTCCATAAATCTATGTTGTTTGGCATTAATTCTATTACTGTCCTTTAATTCTTTATTAATCGAGTCAAATATCAGACAATCCAGTATCTGGCGCAGGACCGATATCACATTGGTAGACCAATAATTACCCTGGTCATCCCTTTTTAAATATTGGCACAACATTAGCTTTCTTTCAGACTTCTGGAACTTCCCCAGCATTCTCAGACTTCTTGAAAATCAACACTAACAGTCCAGCAAGCTACTCAGCCATGTCTTTTAAAACTTGTGAATGCAAGTTAGCCAGACCTACTAATTTAAGAGTCTAGCTTTAGCGGCTGCTATTTAACATCCTCCTGAGATACCAGTAGAATGGAGAAAGTGTTATCATATTACATGATAGTATTTTTTCCCCCAAATACAGAACAGAAATATTTAATTGAGCATGCCTGCCTTTTCTGTTTCTATTATTGTTGATAATTCTGACATTTCCATCTAGTAAGGACCAGTACCATTGTTAAGATTCTTTTTCTTCCTAATATACCTTAAAAAACCCCTCCTTATTGTCCTTAACCCTGCTGGTCTTAGATTTCATCTTGTGTCCATTTACTTCCCTTATCAATTTTCTACAGTTCCAAGCTTCTGACCTATATTCATTATGATCAAATTCCCCTTTCTTCCAACCTTCTAACCAAGTTGGGTTTTTTTAACCAATATGGCCTTCTTCCTCAATTGTGGCTCTTCATGCAGCTAGTAAAGTGTTCTTACACAATTCCCAATTATCATTTATATTTTTCTAATTAAATTCTTCCTCCCAACTGATTTGGCTCACAATTGTTTTCAGCTTTGTGAAACTGACCCTTCAACAGTATATATATATTACTGATCTGGACTTTATTCAGTTTCTACATTATAAATGTGATCAAGTCATGATCACTAGTAACTAAGCTATCATTAATTTTTAGTTTTGTGATTAGTTCCTCTTTATCCATCAAGATGAGGTTTAATACAGAATTCCCCTGTGTTGCATGCAACAACTGAAGGAAATTTCATCAATAATATTTAGAAATTTTAGTACTGTTAGCAGGAGACCTGCATATGTCACTCAAAGTCCCCCATGATCACAAACACACAGCTTTTTCCCCCTATGCATTATAAATAGGGGCATAAGGTGCTAGTCATCCTGTTCCCGAATGTGATTTGGTCTGTAGCAAACACCAACCAATACCCCATCTTGTGCTTTATTTGTTAGTATATTGATCATAAGCATTGAACATCATTTTATTTTAAATTGTTTTGGAAACAGGTAATGCCATCTATAAGTTCCAACAAACAGGTTCCAACATAAGTTGCTCTCTTCCCATTTCACTTTAAAAAAAAAGACACACACACACACACACAAACACACTTACTTGTTTGGCCTCCTCTTCCTATAGTGCAGTTTGGACTGGCTCTTGTCTTAGGTGGCAGCAGTGTTCAGACAGGTACTGAGTTTACAAACTCCAACAAAATCTGCATCTCCCGTCTTTCCCCTACAGTCTTCCCCATAGAATCACAGAAATGTAAGACTGGAAGGGACCTCGATAGGTTATCTAAGTCCAGTGCTCTCGACTGAGACAGGAATAAGTATTATCTAGACCATCACTGTTTGGTTTAACCTGTTCTTAGAAACCTCCAGTGACAGAGATTCCACAACCTCCCTATGTAATTTGTTCCAATGTCTAACTATTCTTACCATTGGAAAAATTTCCTAATGTCTAACCTAAATCTCCCTTGCTGCAATTTAAGCCCATTACTTCTTGTCCTGTGCTCCGTGGTTAGGAAGAACAATTTGTCACCCTCCCCTTTATAAAAACCTTTTACTTACTTGAAGTCTGTTATGTCCCTACTCAGTCTTCTCTTCTCCAAACTAAACAAACCCCAGTTTTTTTCAATCTTTCCTTGTAGGTTATGTTTTCTAAACCTTCAGTCTTTTGTGTTGCTCTCCTCTGTATGGTCTCCAATTTGTCCTCATGTTTCCCAATGTGTGGTATAATACTCCAGTTGAGGCCTTATCAGTGCTGAGCAGAGTGGAAGAATTACTTCTCATGTCTTGCTTATTGTCCTTCTTCCCCTTTTAATAGATAGGTGCTATATTTGCCCTTTCCCAGTCTTCTAGAATCTCTCCCATCCTCCATGAGTTCTCAAAGAGAATTGCGAATGGCTCAGAGAACTGTTCAGCAAGTTCTTTAAGGGTATGTCTACACTGCAATAAAACACCTGGGGCTGGCCCATGTCAGCAGACTTGGGCTCATTGCACTTGGTCTGTGAGGATATAAAATTACAGTGTAGACATTCGGGCTCAGGCTGAAGCCCAGACTCTGAGACCCCACTAGGGGGGAACGTGCTAGCGCCCAGGTTCCAGCACGATCTCAAAAGTCTACACTGCAATTTTACAGCCCTGCAGCCTGAGTCAGATGACATTGGCCAGCAACAGGTGTTTTATTGCAGTGGGGATGTACCCTAACTATTCTAGGATGTATTTCATCAGGTAGTGCTGACTTTAAGACATCTAACTTATCTAAGCAATTCTTAACTTGTTCTTTTCCCTATTTTAGTCCCATTTACACTGCTGCATTTTCTGTTATTGTCTTTTCCTCCTCATTAAGTAACGAGCCTGCCCTGTCCTGCTTCTAATGCATTTGTAAAATGTTTTCTTGTTACTCCTTATGTCCCTAGCTAGTTTAGTCTCATTTTGTGCCTTTCTAATTTTGTCCCTACATGCTTGTGTTTTTTTATATTCATCCTTCATAATAAACTGACCTAGTTTCCACTTTTTCTATGATTCATTTTTGAGTTTCAGGTCACTGAAGATCTCCTGGTTAAACTAGGGTGGTCTCTTACCATACCTTCATATCTTTCCAATGCACTGGTCTAGTTTGTTCTTGTGCCTTTAATAATGTCTCTAAAAAACCTGACAACTGTCTTCAATTCTTTTTTTTCCCTTAGACTTGCTTCCCAAAGGATCTTACCTATCAGTTCTCTGAGTTTGCTAAGTTTGAAGTCCATTGCCTTTATTCTACTGTTTTCTGTTCTATCATTCCTTAGAATCATGAACTCTATCATTTCATGATCACCTTCACCTAAGCTGCCTTCCACCTTCAAATTCTCAAACAGTTCCTCCCAATTTGTAAGAATCAAATCTAGAACAGCCTTTCCCCAGCCACTCCTGCTACCTTCTGAAATAAAAAGTTGTTTCCAATGCATTCCAAGAACCTGTTTCATAATCTGTGCCTGGCTATATAATGTTCCCAACAGGTGTCTGTGTAGTTGAAGTCCCCTATCATCACCAAGACCTCTGACATCTTCTGAGACTCACCTACTTTCTACAACCTCTCCAGTGTTTTCCTCCTCTCCCACAAGCCATTTCTCTCAATTCCTCCCCACAAAGTGCTCTCCTCCCCACAAACCCTTGTCTCTCTTCTCCAAAAACTCCCACAATTACCCAGTCTCTCTTCTCTGTTTCTCCAAACTCACCTCATTCTCTCCCTCTCGTCTCCCCAAACTTCTCATTTTCTCTTCCTCACACTGCCTCTTGTCCCAGCTTTTACTATCTTCAAAATCCTTCCACCTTTCATCTCCAATAGCCATGCCTCCTTTTTTGCCTGTCTCTGTTAAGGAAAGGGAGAAGAGAAGATGTTGCAACAGCCAGTGCAGTTCATTCATGTCCCAGGCAGGTTCTTCCTGGTCTGCAGACCCTCAGAACCAATAGGTGAGGGGCTGAGCCAGGAAACACAGCTGCTTGCCCAGCAGTGTACGTAGCAGGACCTGCAGTTAAAGCTCCCTCCTGGTTATTATATCCAACAGCTAAGTAGCTGATGATAGCAATGCTAAGCGCCTCTACACAATGCCCCTCCTCCACAGCCAGCCAAAATTCAGAAGGGGAAAATAAAGCAGGTCTCAGAAACAGTGTGCTAGTGTGCACCCATTCCCAGCAGCAGCACATCTCTGTTGCTGTTACAGTCTTGTTCTCTAGTACCTCAGCCTTCAGTAAAAAAAAGCAAGTTTTTCGATGTTGTGATTGAGAAGAAAGTCTCAGAAATGTGAATCGACTGTAACCAATGCAGAGATGTCTAAGCGAATCTGTAGGTTGCCTAAAATAATAGTTCCAAGAGGTGTAAAATACCCCATTGACATCCGTGAGGGATTAATTTAGAATCTAGGGATGTTAATTTAAACATTAACAATTCATAGATTTATAGGTTCACAGGTTTCAGGGCCAGAAGGGACCATTGTGATCATCTCGTCTGACCTGCTGCATTACACAGCCAGTAGAATTTTGCCAAAATAATTCCTAGACCGCATCTTTGAGAAAAGTACAAAATCTCGATTTTAAAATTTCCAGTGATCCACCACAATGTTTGAAAAATTGTTCAAATGGTTAATTATACTCACTATTAAAAATTTGTGCTTTATTTCTAGTCTGATTGTATCTAACTTCAACTTCCAGCCATTGGACTGTATTTCCTTCTTTGACAGGGTGACTGGCCTAGTGGATGGGAGGAATCAATAGACATGATATATTGTGATTTTAGTAAGGGTTTTGACACAGTCCCAGATGACATTCTCATAAGCAAACTAGATGTGGTCTAGATCTAGAAGAAATTACTATAAAATGGGTGCATAACTGATTGAAAGACTGTACTCAAAGAGTACTTATCAATGGCTCACTGTCAAACTGGGAGGGCATATCTAGTGGGGTCCTGCAGGAATCAGTCCTGGCCCTGGTATGATTCCATATTTTCATTAATGACTTGGATAATGGAGTAGAGAGTACGCTTATGAAATTTGCAGTTAATACCAAGCTGGAATGGGCTGCAAGCACTTTGGAGGGCAGGATTAAAATTCAAAATGACCTGGGTACATTGGAGAATTGGTCTGAATTCAACAAGATTAAATTCAGTAAAGATAAGCGCAAAGTACTTCATTTAGGAAGGAAAAAATCAAATGTGCAATTAGAAAATGGGGAATAACTGGCTACATTATAGTACCACTGAAAAGGATCTGGGGATTATACTGGATTGAAAATTGAATATGAGTCAACAATGTGGTACAGTTGCAAAAAAGACTAATATCATTCTGGAGTGTATTAACAGGAATGTTGTATGTAAAATATGAGAGGTAATTCTCCCACTCTATTCGGCACTAGTGAGGCCTCAGCTGGAGTACTGTGTCCAGTTCTGGACACCATGCTTTTAGGAAAGATGTGGATAAATTGGAGAGAGTCAAGAGGAAAGCAATAAAAATGATAAAAGGTTTGACAACCTGACCTATGAGAAAAGGTTTGAAAGACTGGGTATGTTTAGTCTTGAGAAAGAAAACGGAGCGGGGACCTGATAACAGTCTTCAAATATGTTAAGGATTATTATAAAGAGGACTGTGGTCAATTGTTCTCCATGTCCATTGAAGGTAAAACAAGAAGTAATGGGTTTAATCTGAAGCAAGGCAGATTTAGGTTAGATATTAGAGTGGTAGTGGTGGTGGTGGTGGTGGTGGAACTGTCTAACTATAAGAGTAGTTAAATTCTGGAATAGGCTTTCAAGGGAGAATGTGGAGTCTCCATCATTGGAGGTTTTCAGAACAGGTTGGATGAATGCCTTTCAGGGATTGAATAGGTGTACTTGGTCCTGCCTCAGTGTAAGAGGATGGACTTGACGACCTCTCGAGGTCCATTCCACTCCTACATTTCTATGATTCTCAGATTCTTTTGTCTGCTAGAGTGAAGAGCCCATTATTAAATATCTGTTCCCCATGTAGGTACTTACAAACTGACCAAGTCACCCCTCATTCTTCTCTTCATTAAGCTGACTAAATTGAGCTCTTTGAGTCTATCACCATAAGGCATGTTTTCTAATTCTTTAATCATTCTTGTGGCTCTTCTTTAAAATGACTCCATTTGATCAACATCCCTCTTAAACTGTGGGCACCAGAACTGGACATAGTATTCTAGTAGCAGTCACAACAGTGCCATATACAGTGGCAAGATAAACCTCTCAACTTCTAGTAGAGATTCCCCTGGTTAAGCATCCCAGAATAATGTTAACCATTTTGGCCACAGCATCATACTAGGAGCTCATGTTCAGCTGATTATGCATCACAACTTCCAAATCTTTTTCATAGTCACTGCTTCCCATGATAGAGTCCACACGACCATCCCGTAAGTATGGCCTACATTCTTTGTTCCTAGATGTATACATCTGCATTTAGCCATATTAAAATGCATATTGTTTGCTTGCACACGGCTTACCATGCAACAAGAATTCCTCGAGTCAGAATGGGTGATGGGCAGGGTAGAGGAAACCATAGATCTACACAATTTATTTTAAGTGACATTGTGAATGAGGTCTCATTGCTGTGTCAGCAAGTGCATGGTGTGTGCAAGATACCACCATCTTTTTTCTTTTTTTAACCCAACAAGGTGGAACCATGCTCAGAGAGCATAGCGGAGCCCATGGGCATACTGAAGCCCCAGCAAGGGGCACCCAAACTCAAGCAGCCCCATGAAGCTCAGACAGCATGTACAATCATATTTTAAACATCTGCATAATCTACAATGAGCAACATCTCATTCTGATGAGTCCTTTGCAGAGTTTATTTTATGGATTTAGCTTGGAAGAGTACCACCATCGTTCCCCCGCCCCCATCTGAAAAAGGCATTATTATTTAGCCAAATTAAGATATGTGTGTGTGTGGGGGAGGGGGGATGGTGGTGGTGGTAATGTCCTCCTTGTAATTATGCCCTGAGTATGTGCTGAAAATTACTGAGTGCCATCAACTTCTTATTACTGACCTCGGCACAAAACGTGGGAGTGTGCTAATAAAGTTTGCGGATGATACAAAGCTGGGAGGTATTGCCAATTTAGAGAAGGACCGGGAAATCATACAGGAAGATTTGGATGACCTTGTAAACTGGAGTAATAGTAATAGGATGCAATTTAATAGTGAGAAGTGTAAGGTCATGCATTTAGGGATTAATAACAAGAATTTTAGTTATAAGCTGGGGACGCATCAATTAGAAGTAACGGAGGAGGAGAAGGACCTTGGAGTATTGGTTGATCATAGGATGACTATGAGCTGCCAATGTGATATGGCTGTGAAAAAAGCTAATGAAGTCTTGGGATGCATCAGGTGAGGTATTTCCAGTAGAGATAAGGAGATTTTAGTACCATTATACAAGGCACTGGTGAAATCTCATCTGGAATACTGTGTGCAGTTCTGGTCTCCCATGTTTAAGAAGGATGAATTCAAACTGGAACAGGTACAGAGAAGGGCTACTAGGATAATCCGAGGAATGGAAAACCTGTCTTATGAAAGGAGACTCAAGGAGCTTGGCTTGTTTAGCCGAACTAAAGAAGGTTGAGGGGAGATATGATTGCTCTCTATAAATATACCAGAGGGATAAATACTGGAGAGGGAGAGGAATTATTTAAGCTCAGTACCAATGTGGACACAAGAACAAATGGATATAAACTGCTCATTGGGAAGTTTAGACTTGAAATTAGACGACGGTTTCTAACCATCAGAGGAGTGAAGTTTTGGAATAGCCTTCCAAGGGAAGCAGTGGGGGCAAAAGACCTAACTGGCTTTAAGATTAAACTTGATAAGTTTATGGAGGAAATGGTATGATGGGATTTTGGTAATTAATTGATCTTTAAATATTCATGGTAAATAGGCCCAATGGCCTGTGATGGGATGTTAGATGGGGTGGGATCTGAGTTACTACAGAAAATTCTTTCCTGAGTATCTGGCTGGTGAATCTTGCCCATATGCTCAGGGTTTAGCTGACTGCCATATTTGGGGTCGGGAAGGAATTTTCCTCCAGGGCAGATTGGAAGAGGTTTTTCGCCTTCCTCTGTAGCATGGGGCACGGGTCACTTGCTGGAGGATTCTCTGCTCCTTGAAGTCTTTAAACCATGACTTGAGGACTTCAATAGCTCAGACATAGGTGAGAGGTTTTTCACAGGAGTAGATGGGTGAGATTCTGTGGCCTGTGTTGTGCAGGAGGTCGGACTGGATGATCATGATGGTCCCTTCTGACCTTAGTATCTATGAATCTATCTATGAATCTATGAAAACTTCTAATGGAAGCCAGAAAATGAGGAATGTGCCTAAAAGGCAGAAATCTTATTCTATCATAATATTAGGATATCATTATCTCATTCTACTTAAAAGGTTTGGGGTTTTTTTTTGTTTTCTAAAAATTTTTTTTTGAAGGGGTATTGCAGAAAAGGTCAAGCATAGCTCATGCTGCAACATAGTACTTTTAACATAGACATTTCCTTTAATATATAATAAGCTTTATTAAAAAAAAATAGAAGGAAGAAAACCCCATTTTCTGGGAACACTAAAACAACTGCTTTTATGAGAATTATTTTGTGCATAATTTAACTGAGAAACTGGAAGAGAAATTGTGGATTTTTTTAAGCTGAAGCAAAAATAAAACTGCACTTTAAATGCTCTTCTTCCAGAGGGGGTTGTTAATTGTCTTTATATTTACTCAGAGACCAGAGAGGGAGTGAAGAAAATAGAGAATGTTTGTCCCAGAACTAGAATAAAACTAACATTTAAAAAAAAAGAGGAAAAGATTGTCACAACAATTTCTACAAGTCCCAGACTCTCAAACGCTGTAGGTTATTCTGGGTATTATTCATCAACCCAATGTAAATTACCAGAGTATATACACAGCACTGCTGCTGCTCCTCCAGCCATTGTTACTAAGATGCTATCAACCACAAGAACACCTCCTAATGAATATCTTTGCCTCGGTGCTGCCTACTAAGCAGCAAAAGACAGGCATTCCATCAACTGAACCCTAATACCTTCTTCTATCTGTCCTTATAATGGCTTATGCAGTGTAGACCTAGAAAGCAGATATAACAAAAATTAAAGATAATCCAGACCCTTGTTCCAAGTAAAATATTCCAGACATTAAATTTTAAATTTAAGATCAAGAGGAGGTGTTATTGGAAAAAACAAGATAAATACTTTAGAGCCACAAAAAGGAGAAAAAAGGAAGAGAAAACTTAAGCACACAAACAGTAGCATAAAGGGGTAGTTTCAAAGGCAATTTGTATTCTTTGGAGACATGAGCTCCAATAAGTCAACTTTTTCAGTAGCTCTCTCCAGACATATTTGTAACAACAGAATATGCCACAACAAACCTTTAACCAATACCCTCAGGTGCCATATAGAAACAGTGCATCTGCTGCAATAAGGCACAGACTGCCAAGTTTAGGAAAAAATAGTGATATTATGGAACCATTAAGTAGTACCTTACTATTCCTCCATTTTCATCAAAGGAATATGAAAAATAGACCAATCCTCTTTCCCTTCTCCTCACACAAGCCATCCCACTGACTTCAATGGATAAGGAAATTTGGCCCAAGAGCAGTGTTATAGCTACAAAGAATTAAATAATCTGCAGTATGTATATTACTATGTTGTAACAAGAGAGATTTGGTTGGCAGTCTAATGCCATATTATGAATCCTCAAAAATATACACATAAAACTTGTCCTAGAGCCTGAAACTGAGAAGGCTATGCTGGAAAAGCATCATGGCGCTGAGCCAAAAGAAAAAAAAGCAAAATGTGAAACAAGGAGGTGAAAAAGTCTGCAAAAATTCAACATTTCATGTGTGAAACTTTTTCAGCCTTCACTCAGGCAAGTATGAATCAGTCTGTTGGATATGCAATAAAGCAATATGCTTGGGCAAGCCTGTAACTCATGTTGGCACATCTGTCCTCAGGTATCATCTAAAAGAAATTAATGTAGTACAGTGCCAGTCTGGAAAAATCAACAGTGATTCAGCCCATCAACACCAAGGATAGGGTAACAGATAGCAAGTATGAAAAATCGGGACACCTTTTTTTTGGTGGGGGAGGGGGAAGGAGAGATATAGTCGCCTACATAATACAAAGCCCCTAATATCAGGACGGTCCTGATAATATCGGGATGTTTGGTCACCCTAAACAAGGGCTAACTTCTGTCCCCACCTGCTCCTACTGAGCAAACTTAAGATCAACAGCAAGAGGTGTTCTAGTTAAGAACCAAAATACTTACAGCAGGTGGTATCATTTGAGCCTATGCCAGATTCTAGTCAAAATTCTCCCCCTATCACCCAGCATCCTTAATTATGGAAAAAAGAGGAAGTACTTGAAAGTGACAAATTCAGAAGGAAACATTACAATAGTGACTTTTGCTGGTTCTTTAGGTGGCAAATTTTCAATGCTACTGAAGATCAGTATTTCCCAGAGCTTGATTTTGCTCTCACCTGCACAGCATAAACCAGAACTACTGAACTACATCAATGAAATTAGACCAGTGAAAAACTGATGGAAGATGAGAAATAGGCCATCAGTCTCTCTCAGGGCACCACTCTATGAATGGCACAATCCCTTCCCTAACCACCTACCCCAAACAATTCCTTCCCCGCAAGCACACACAAACTCTATTAAATCCAAATCCAGACACCTAGTTGTCAGATACAGCGGGTCTTATTCTCCTCTTATTTACACAGGTTATCAATCTGAATGATTGAATCAGTGGAGTTACTCCTGATTTGCACTGGTGTAAGTGAAGGAGAAGCAGGTCTAAAGAGTAAAAATAACAAATTAATTGTGTTTCTCTGAATTCATTTCATTAATATTATGTACACCAATTCTATCAACATGTTATTCCCATGTAATCTCTTCTAACCATTAATCTTCAGTGTAGTCATTAGATAGTATGGTCAACAGGCTAAGGAAAGGAATGGAGAGTCAGAACTCCGGGATTCTGTCTATGTTATCTGTGACTTGCATTGTAATCTCTCTGTGCCTCAGGAAAATAAGTATATTCTTCACTGGGGACGTTGTGAAGAAGATCTCGTAATTTGGAATCTATGTAATTTATATAATTGGAGATTGCCACTTCTTCAGTATTCACAGCTGACATAAATTGGGAATAATTTTCCTTTCTAAAATATTCTGCCTACAAGAAATCAGACAACTGGACTGAATTGGGGAAAGTAGATGTTTGTTTTTGTAACTGAAAAACTAAAAATGATGTACTAGACCTTCTCCTTTTCTCTACCCTTTGTATGTCACATGTCTTCTTAGGGCCTGATCCTGCAAGCAGTGTCATTCAGGCAAGTTCTGGCATCTAGGCAGAGCCCAACTGATTTCTGCGGGATTCTGAGCAGAAACAACAGTCCACCCACACTGAGCAGTTTACAATTTAAACCTTGACCTTGCAAAGTCTTTGGGGCAGGGATAATGTAGTAGTGCACCTAGTATCAACAGTGCTAATATGCCCCAATGCTTGCACTCAAAAAAGCACAAGGACCAATATAGTGGTTGCCCTTGTGTAAGTGGTCATGGTGGGGTAGGGAGTATTTTGTGAAATGTTCGCTGCAGGTATAGCCACAATGAGGCCTTGAGCAGGCGTATGGCAGAGCCTGGACATACCCTTCACTGCTCCCCTCCTCTTAGTACATAAACTTAAAGAAAAAATAAATAAAAAATCCACAATGGAGCTGGCATAATGTAGATGTGTGGGTCTGGGTTTTTTTTTTTTTTCACTCATGTTTATATCACAAGCCACAATACTATTACTAAAATAATATACAATTACATTTAAAAATGTCTGCTTTACCATGTGTATTTCTCCACAGGTGTATTTATTACATATAAACCTTTATAAGTATGCAATAAAATAGAATCTGTAGACTAAGCTTCCAGGCTTGCAAACAAGCATGCACACATTTAACTTTAAGCACACGAATATGTCCATTGCCCTCCATGAGACTACCCGTGTACTTAAGGTTAAGCATATGGATAAGGTTTTGCAGGACTGGGGACACAGAAAGCTGCAGTATCCCCTCTTTTTAAAGGCTGACCTGGGTTGCTGGGCAAACAGGCAGTTGTCAGAAGAGTGAGAGAAGGTATCCTGGCTTCTGTTCCATTGAAAACAATGGGAAATGGTGGCTATATTTTCTAGAGCAGCATAATTTCCACCTCCAAAAGTAGGGAAATAGTGGTCATTTTGGCTTCAGTTCCACTGAAATTGAGGGAATATGGTGGCCATGCTGAATACAGACAAAATTTTAAAAGATTGTTGATGGACATCTGAGGAAAATTGGAGCTGACACCAGAAGTCAGGAGACTTGTGATTTTATCATGAGAGTTGGCAGCTGAGCAATTGAATTTTGTGGGGAGTGATGTGGGGGGATGGATGGCTTGTTTTTGGAAAATACCTGATGTCACCAAATGGAAAGCATGTTAAAAATCCTGGAGGAGAATAGCCCCAGGCTTCTTCTAAAACCTTATTCCCTCTCCTCTGTGACCCCCTTTCTCCTTCCTTATAATTTACCCAGTAGTTATTTTCCCTTCTCCTCATGTACATGACTCATGTATAGGAACAATAAGGTAAGATGCTTGGCACCTCCTACAGAAGTCCAACGGGTACAACTGAGAGCTCCAGCACTTCACAGGATCCAGCCAATCAAAAAAATGTTACCCAGACTACTTTGCACCTACAAGTCTAACCCTACTCTCTTTGTATGCTTTAAACAGAGCAAGAAAGTTCTTTTATTTATTTATTTTTTTAAGGGAAATAGTGTAAATACAGAAAGATTTTTGTGTCTAAAAATCCCCTTCGTAATGTTCCTGTGCTGTAATGTTACTGAATAATAATTTCACTGCAATATCTTCCCAGGAATTTGGAGCTTTGTCACACGTCCTGGTTGAAGGTTTAATTATTTGCTTTTGGCAGAGCACACAGCCATGAAGTATCATTGGTTTACAATTCTAAATTAACATACTGTATCCCTTTAAATCTAAGAAATTCACTTGCAAAAATTAGTTAGTACATGTTGTGCTATTTATAGATTGGATGAAAACTGCAGCAAATGACCCAGGTCAACACTTTCAGGAAGGTAGTGTCTGACCTAAGCATGTTGGTAAATATCATATTAATACTACCAAGTTCCAATCTACGGCTTGGTCTACATTTAAATCTTACACTGGCATAGCTATGTCAGTCAGGGGTATGAAAAAAACCCACACTCCTAGCGATAGCCATGCTGACCAAAACCCCAGTGTCGATGCAGCTATGCCGATAGACGAGGGCCTCTGGCAGCATAGCTAACATCATTCGGAATGGTGGTATTCCCAAACTGACAGAAAAAACTCCTATTGGCATATGCTGTGTCTACAGTAGGGCAACATATTGGCGTAGATTCTGTAGTGTAGACATAGAGAATGTTTCTAAAGGGGTATGCAACAGTAAATATTTTTAAAAATATCTGCCTTTTTTGTGGCTCTTTTATCTTTTGAAGCCATTTGTAATTACCCAAATTGGAAGAGGAAACATAAGACTGGGCCCTGCTCCAAAGAGCCAAACATGATTAACCTGGGTTAACCCACTTGCAGTATTGCTGGTTCATTACAATGTCATTAAAATTTCCTAATCTACACTACCTCATGCGTCTCCGTTTTTACACTTAGATAAAATATTTGTAAAATGGAGCTTTTATACCGGCAGATGATCTTTCTTGTGAAAATGGATTTTGTGACCACAGTAAATTAGGTTATTAAACTTTAGAGTCAATTCATCCAGTTTCAATTATCAGGGACATATGTTTGAAAAATATTTTTGTTTTAGGAATGGACCAAAATTTTTAAAGGAGAAAATGTACACTTTGTTTAAAGATATTGGCTGATTAGATATATTACAGGAAACATAACTAAATTGTGTATTTAAGACAAAACTGAGGAAATTCACTGTCATTTTGTTAAATCATGACAGTTTTCCAAAATTGTGCAACAACAGGCATATGTGCTGTGTAGACTACACTGTCCCAAGATCTCTGGAAAGTTAAGTACAACAGGATGCAATATGGGACATATGCAACACACCATGTACGGAATGAGTGAAGAATATGTTCCTGTGGAAGGAGTGACATTCTTAATTCTAAGGGCAAGATTTCCAGATGTCAGCACTAAATTATATTTGCAATATTTGTTGTGCAAAATGTGTAATTATGAACATGGGTACCTGATCCAAGTGTGCAAAAGCAGATTGGAGGAGAGAGGAGGTTGTGCCCACAATTTAGACATACATTGGAAGAGCTGAGATTAATTGGCTCTAGCACTGTTAATCTGGAAAGCAGTAATGTTTTTTAATGTAACTTCTGTTGTATATAGAGAGAATACACCCTGGAGAATTATGGCATATACCCTCTTAAAAAAAGGGAAACACTTTGTACACATGGAGGAATGTCATGCATGAGCTATGCAAGTATGTCTTACAAGTGTGGATAAATCCTATACCCCACAGCAATCCCATGATGTATTCTGCCTATAAACAACTACAAAGCTATCTGAGTTAGAGATATCCAGTAGTAACATTTATGATTATTGTACTAACACCAGTGTCAGTAATGGGGATGTTTTAGAGATAAAACAGGGATTTTGGTTTTCTGTGAAGTTATTTCTCCTTACAGGGCTTCATTTTCTCCCACTTATCTGAAGCAATAAGCAGCCATCTGTTTGTTGGATTTTCTCTGTTTGTGATGGTGATGATGATGATGTGGTACACTGCACAATCAAATTTCAGGTAGTGCTTTTAACGCCATTGTTTTTATTGAACAAAGGTTACTATTACTGTTTAATCTGAAGGTAAAATGTCTGAAGTAATACTATTATTGAGTGGTCTGAAACAAAATAGTGTTCCACTGTACCTTACATTTTCCTATGAGCCATCATAGATCCACTGTTAATCCACAGTTGTTAATTGAACGGCATGCAATGAATGGCAATGCAATCTATGTAATAAGAAGTCTATTTGAATTAAACAGGGGAAAACTCAGACATTTTTGTTTTGCCAGGTCAGCCTTTGCCAGGGGAGCCTGCTGTCCAGAGCTTCCACAGGTCAGGCCCATAGCACATACTTGATATTGGGCTTTTATTATAAAGATCTTTCTGTATACACAGTCCCCATAATCTGCCAAATCTATAGCCCTGTAGCCTTTCCCTTTATGATATGCACCTCATTATAATGCATACAGTCAATCACTTAGAACAACTTCCTTTGTATTTTCAACAATTTGTTGTAACACAGGTATTTTTACTTTTTTATTATACTTTATTATTGTTGTATTACGGCAGTACCTAGGGGCCAACTGAAAATGGGGCCCCATTGTGCTAGAATGAGAGATGGTCCATTCCCCAAAGTGTTTACAATCTAAAGAGACAAGACAGACAAAGGGTGGGGAATAAGGATACCACATAGAAGCAGAACATGCAGAGCAACGGTTTGCAAACATCATGCTGCAATGTAAAAAAAAAAAAAAAAAAATTAAGACAGGATTTACTGAGGAAGGCATTCACTAAATAGCAAGAAGAAAGAAGCGAGAAAGGACATGGAAAAGAGGGAGGTAAAGGCTGGGATAGAGCAGGGGAGGAGACAGAAAAGGAAAGAGGAGAACATGGACATCAGGTGAAGTGATGCTGAGGTGAAGTGGCTGGGAGGGTGTTAGGCAAGTAGCAAATCAGTGCTGGGGAGAGAATGTCCCTCTACTTTCAAAGTTTTGATATAATCAGGAAAAACTTGTCCAACTTCTCTTACATAACTCTTTTAAATGCACGGCAACATTTTAAGGACAAATTTATGACACAATATAACGTAACGTACCAGTTCTAAACTACTCTGCAACCAGCCCCACTGCCTATCAGATGTGCATTTCAAAGCCACATTATCTACATTTTGCTAAGTAAACAAACTCTGCTTTGTGCAGTAATGTTTGTTGGTAATGTGCCAGTTGTTAAAACTATTTTAAGCTCTAATTATAGTTTCATAAAATAAAGCAGTGTAGCACTGTCGTCTTCTACAGTACATTACTTGGATATAATCAGTCTTTCCTCTGCCTTCTCTGTGTAACTAAATTTTATATTCAGATACACTACAAGTCAGTTCTAGAAGCTGTAAGTCAAAAGGGGTACTCAGGATTTAAATTTCTGTAACAAAGAACAGAATTTGGTCCACAATGTTTTGCTTCTAAATACAGGGTAAGGTATAGATGGTCCAAGAAGCTCAATTCCCAATCCTGTTTTGACTCATTAAAAACTGTTTATATTGGAAATTTGGGGGCAACAAAGCAAAAATAAAAACATTTTATCCTTTTATTTCCCTCAGCCTGCCTCAGATATGAATGTGTCACCAAGTCACAAGAGATTATTATAAACCAAATTATGCCAACAAAAGCAAGTTAGGTTACTGATCTTTCTTTTTAAATCTTAATGTTGTACTTTTTGGTTTGGTCTGCTCAAAAACATTACATAAAAGCTACGTTTTTTATAAATCACATTTTTACTGTTGGAGATTACAGCATTTTTATTGCCCATTTCAAGCTACAGTAACTTTTTTTTTCTCTTCACAAAAGAAATTCCAGTTACAAAGAGTTGCCATTTTAATTTCAAAGGAAGCAGTTAGAAAATTTATACTTTTGAATGAAGAACGTACCTGTTAGGACTTCGTGTCTTTCTGAACTCTAAAATTGCTTTTAAAAATGCAGAATAAATATAACAAAAGGACTCTTTCTTGTTGGTAGCTCCATTTTTAATTTCATTTTAGAAGTATAGTAATAAGAAATAAAGAATTCAGTGTCCTACAATGCAAATACAAGATTTTTTTCAGGCTAACGTTTGGAAGGTTTATAGGTGCCTTATGTAAGAATTGATTGTTCTGTGCGGGGGTGTGTGTGAGAGAGAATCTTCAAACTGAAGTCCAAAGCCAAGACATGTTAGTGGCCCTTTATATGTATAAATTGAAATTCAATTCTTTTCAATCAAAATAAAAGTAATTTGGAAAGGCTATTCTGTTCTCTGTGAATACCAGGCTTATTTGTCATGCAGAATGTTGAGAATGAGACCTATCAAATGTCTTCCTAAGTACAAATGTTGATCTCATAGCAGACAAACAGGAAATAGCCTAACTCACAGAAACGGTTCATCATCAACTCATCAAAAAAGAAAAGGGAATCTCTTAATGAGAGACACCATATATTCTAGTTAACCGAATACAAAATGTGTTGCTGTTTATAATTTATCTCTAGTTTTATCTGAGAAAAAACATTATGTACCATCAACTGGCATTGTTCCCAAGTATTTGAAGGGAGAACTGGAACTCTGTAGTCTAGCCTTTCTGTTCCCTGGAGCCGTATATAGTCCTTCATTCACATGCACAATTCCCAGTGATATTAATGGGATAATTGCAAGTATATGTCCAATTTGTCACCTGAAGCCTGTGTACTTATGACACATGCCAAAGATAGTATGGGACAAAGAGAGGCCTCAACACAGACAAAATATACTTATGTAGTAGACTGTGAGCCCCTCAAAAAGAAAACATATAATGGAGGTCACAAGCTTTTAACAAATTAATTCCAGTTTGTGTCAGAACTGTCCAAGTACCACTCAACCCTGTTCAGTTGTGCAAGTGGGAGGCGTTGTTCTTCCTGCTGTAAAGGATTTTTTCCCCAGATGTGAAGATTTGACATGACATGATGAAGGGTTCAGCCCTGCAGAGGGGATTTGTAGTTGAACCTTCATGCTGCCATGTGACACCCCGTTCCTCCAAGGGCAGTCAAACTTTGATGCTCCATTTCCCCCTCAGTTGCTCTCATGCTAGTATGGCTGATATGAAACATACAATATCAGTAGCAGATTGGGGGAAATTACTTTTTATGGAAATGGCCAGATGGTTACAGGTATTATGAGAAGTACTAGCATTTACTACATGATTTCCATGATACATGGTGAACCAATGAAATTTAGCAGGTGAATTTGGGTGCCTCTATTTTTCTGTTGCAAAAATTCAGGAACATTATGAAAATAGATTTATTGACATTTATTTAAATTGAGATTTCTGAAATCAATTTATTGGAGAAGGTTCTACATGCATCCCATCTATATTAAGAGTATTAGTCATTTTGTATGGAACAAAAGTTTTCTTCCATCTTAACAGGTTGTATCTGCCTGCATCTACACAGAACTTAACTTACATAAAACACATACATGTAACCTGTGTTTTCACTCTAGACTTTGGACGTCATTCAAAAAAACCATATAAAATATTTAAAATGTTCAGTATTTGGGATCTGAGTGGAATTTTTGTGTCACAACTCTGACAACTGTCAGGATACTGTTTTTTTGTTGTTGTTTTTTAAATGCTTGAGTACCAAGATTACAATATGTCTTTTAAGGATAACTTTAATTAGAAGTGCAAACATTCTTATATAGAGAATATATATATAGAGAGAATTTTTCTCCTAATTAATATTTATTAACTGTTTCTTACTATTGGATAAGATAGATTTCAATGCAACTATTAACAATAAATATTGGTATTGTGACTTAAAATGGATTAAAAGGAAAGAACTGGGAAGTGAAAAAATGCTATTGAATTGGAACTAGTTCTTAGCCAAATTAAAAATTCTCTGTGACTGTTTTATTTTTTAATTTCCCACTGTTTTATTTATCTGCACAAAGTCAGATACATTTTGCAGCCTCCAGGACTGTGATTTTCTCAAGTTTCATCAGCTAAGCCAGGTGGGACTGGCTCAGAACATGCATATGAGGAAACATAGGTCTGGTGGGAAGAGATCTGAGTGATTCAGTAGGTGGTATTCCCTTTGTAAGGGATATATGGAACAAATATGTCTTGAATTAATAACTAATGATTTCTTCTGGCCCTCAAAAATTAGAAAGCTATTCACCTCTGTTTACTTCAAAAGAGGATTCACCTTTGAAGGGAATAGGAAAATGGTTCATATCAGTTGAGCCACTTTGTCTAAGGACCCACAGGTCAGGCATTCCCCTCCCCAAACATAGAAACTAAAATGGCTAAATGAGAGTATTGTTTATCACTTAGACAAGAATCTCTCTCAATTTGCATATGGATCAAAAAAATTCTCCCTCCCAACTTGCTAAAAAGAACTCCAAATTACCAGGCAAGGGTCACACTTTGCTTTCCTATACAATGTGGCCCACTGCACACTGAGTGGATCAAGAGACGGTGAGGAAGCTGCAAGTTAAACAAACTAGAAATATGACTGTAAGATTAAATGTCAAATAGGACAAACTGCCCGTTACCCCAAAACATCCAATCCACATGTTTTCACCCCAAATTATAAACTATATATTGTTTGTCTTGTAAATTTAGTATACCATGGATAATCTATCTTTCACCCCAAATGAGAAGCTTCATGTTTGTTTGCCTTGTGAGTCAGATCTAAATTTTTCTATATGTGAATAAGGTCTCTTATTCTATTGTTAGTCCTAAACAACATGTATGGAGTATGTCTTCCAAATTTAGAAGATTATAGGGTTTTTGTTGGTTTTCACTGTAAATAATTGTAGCATTTTAGATGTAATAGGAATTCTCTGGAACAGGGTATGCTAAAACATAGAAACAAGAGTATAACTTTGGGGTATTAAGAAAAATTGCTTAAAATGGGGGGATCCCAGTTGATAGTAGGGGCCAATAATAACATATATTCCTTGAAATGAATCAAACTTAAAAAGTCTCCGATAAGAAAAGGATTGAAGAAATTCATTGTATGCCAACATCACCTACTGGATACCAATGGAAGCAGCAAAGAAACTGATTGAGCTAAGCACTCACTTGGCATGTGTCCAATAGGAATAAGAGGCTTGCCCCCTCCTATGAGCCCTGAGACTAGGGTATATAAACTGAAGTCACCATGTGCTCAGAAGAATTGACTGAACTTGACACAAGAAGCTGCAGAATCTGAAGTGTGACCAACACCCAGACTAGCTGTGTGAAAAGGGCTGTCCCCCATCCCAGGGTTAAGAGGGTAAGAAGAAGTGGTGAAATTTCATTTCAAAGACTGTATTCCCCCTTCTATTCTTTACTATAAATAACTGTAGGTTATCCATGCTCTCTAGTGAGACCTCAAGTAACCATATTTTAGATTTTAACTCCTTTATAAGTCCAAGCAAATACCCTAAGAGAGATCAAAATAATTGTTTTAAGCAATTGCTTTTAATATTCCAAACTTGTCCCTTTTGGACCAATCCAGTCAAAGAGTAGTAAACACACTCTTAAAAGGTGCCTTACAGACAATTGCATACTTGGGAGTGTGATAAATGTGTAAGGAACTGAGAATTTATTATCATACATAAATGTAATAAGAGATCTTGATAATTTGCATTGTTCTTTGACATAACTGCTGAGCCTCAACTCTAGTCCGTGATAATTGCTTGCAAGACTTTATTGGGTATGTACTACACACAACTGGTTGTGTCTACATCTGCGTGAACTGCTGATTGTATACTAATGTGGTTCTGGGTAAATTAATAAATTGTTGATTGGTTAAGAGTAAGCAACAGTCCTGATTTGAAAAATACAGTTCAAGTTAAAAGCTGACCAGCATTAAACTAGTAACCTAACACTCCCCAAAATCAATAAAAAGGGGTTATCCTATTGGATTCTCTTATATACTGGTACACCTAGTTTGTTAGATTTCAGCTTTAAAATCCAACTGGCACCGTGGCAAATTCATAAATTGAGCTCCTTTCACACTTACACATTCTTTTGGGATTGTCTTCATCTGCAAAGTTAACTCGAGTCCTGTCCATATACAAAAACCTTAACTCAAGTTGAGTTGACTGGCCAGCCGGGATGAATAGGCTAAATACTGAATTAGCACAACATGCCAGCTGCTAACACAACCACTTTATAATGTGGCCACAGCATAATGCCACTCAAGTACTGCTGCTTCTCCAGTGCCTTCTCAAATATCCCCTTGAGTACCCAGGGAGGAGAGACAAGTTCTACCACAGTTCACTGGGAAAGAATTCTTAGAGTGGATCAGCATACAGAACCACAGGGAGTGGATCAGCATACAGAACCACAGGGATATGACCCAAAAATATTAGGCCTGGGCAAGTATAGCACCAAGGTGGACACAGCAACTCAAGTGTTATGTTGCAGTCTGGCTACTGTCACTTGAGTCAGGTTAACTCAAGAGGAGTAACAACTGTAGGTAACTTGAGTTAACTTTGCAGTGAACACATACCCTTTCAGTCAGCCTTGAGCCAATGCCCTAGCCATGATTTTAAGACTAATGATGGTGCTGTCTTTGGAATGGGATATAAAACCAATTCTGCGAACTGAAAATCCAGAGGATTTTCCCCAGAAGTAGATGTTAGCCCAGGTGCATTGATTCAAGTACTTTTGAGTATTTATATTATCCCTACCTAAATTCTCATGTAGTTTCATTGAAGTAATGTATTCTTCCTAAACTCTTGAGTGGGGTTACTGTTAGTTTACCTCACCTCACAGGTGACTGAATTTCAGTGGTGGGTCAAGATGTATATGTACGTATACATCCCATTGATTTCACTGAGATTTCTCATGTGGGTGAGGGTTGCAGGATTGAACTAACAGTTTGAAAAAGTTTCTTGAGTCCCTGGGGATCTGCGAGTAAACCACACACATTGATTATAGTTACTTACAGTTGTTATTGTAAAAATAGTTCTGTAAGCAGGGGGGAGGGCAAAAGGGTACAATTTGATGGATGGACTTAATAATTTAAAAGATTATTAGCTTCTGTGAACTATGGAACAGGTTCAATACGTTTTATAGTACTCTTAATAGTATGAAGGATATCATTTAAAAGGGTAAGTCACAACAGCTTTTGTGAAAAAATGTTTCTTTTAAAAAATGACTTCAGTTATTAGGAGATTGATCAGCACTAGTACTTTAACAGCTTGAGTGCAATATCCCATTAACAAGATCACTACATTTTTATGAAATATAATGTTTTACCAAATTAGGCATAATTCCTACTAGGGCTGTCAAACAGTTAAAACAATTAATAGTGATTAATCACACAATTAAAAAATTAATTGTGATTAATTGCATGATTAATCGCACTGTTAAACAATAATAGAATACCATTTATTTAAATAGTTTTGGATATTTTCTACATTTTAAAATATATTGATTTCAATGACAACACAGAATACAAAGTGTACAGTGCTCACTTTATATTTATTTTTATTACAAATATTTTGCACTGTAAAAAACCAAAAGTAATAGCATTTTTCAATTCACCTAAAACAAGTACTGTAGTGCAATCTCTTTATGATGAAAGCTGAATTTACAAATGTAGAATTATGTGAAAAAAATAAATGCATTCAAAAATAAAACAATATAAAACTTTAGAGCCTACACGTCCACTCAGTCCTACTTATTATTCAGCCAATCGCTCAGATAAAGAAGTTTGTTTACATTTGCAGGAGATAATGCTGCCCATGTCTTGTTTACAGTATCACCTGAAAGTGAGAACAGGCATTCACATGGCACTGTTGTAGCTGGCGTTGCAAGATATTTATGTGACAGATGTACTAAAGATTCATATGTGCCTTTATGCTTCAACCATCATTCTAGATGACATGAGTCCATACTGATAATGGGTTCTCCTCGATAATCATCCAAAGCAGTGAGGACCGATCCATGTTCATTTTCATCATCTGAGTCAGATGCCACCAGAGGGTGGATTTTCTTTTTTGGTGGTTCGGGTTCTGTAGTTTCTGCATCAGAGTGTTGCTCTTTTAAGACTTCTGAAAGCATGCTCTACACCTTGTCCCTCTCAGATTTTGGAAGGCACTTCAGATTCATAAACCTTGGGTTGAGTGCTGTAGCTATCTTTAGAAATCTCACATTGGTACCTTCTTTGCATTTTGTCAAATCTGCAGTGAAAGTGTTCTTAAAACGAACAACATATGCTGGATCATCATCTGAGACTGCTATAACATGAAATATATGGCAGAATGTGGGTAAAACAGAGTAGGAGACATGCAATTTTCCTGCAAGGAGTTCAGTCTCAAATTTAATTAATACATTATTTTTTTATTGAGCATCGTCAGGCCGGAAGCATGTCCTCTGGAATGGTGGCCGAAGCACAACGGAGCATATGAATGTTTAGCATATCTGGCATGTAAATACCTTGCAATGCCAGCTACAAAAGTGCCATGCGAACAACTGTTCTTACTTTTAGATGACGTAAATAAGAAACAGGCAGCAGTATCTCCTGTAAATGTAAATAAATTTGTTTCTCTTAGCGATTGGCTGAACAATAAGTAGGACTGAGTTGACTTGTAGGCTCTAAAGTTTTACGTTGTTTTGCTTTTGAGTGCAGTTATGTAACAAAAAAACCCTACATTTGTAAGTTACACTTTCATGATAAAGAGATTGCACTAAGTACTTGTATGAGGTGAACTGAAAAATACCATTTCTTTTGTTTGCTATTTTTATAGTGCAAATATTTGTAATAAAAAATAACAATATAAAGTGAGCATTGTCTACTTTGTATACTGTGTTGTAACTGAAATCAATATATTAAAAATGTGGAAAAAATCCAAAAATATTTAATAAATTTCAATTGGTATTCTACTGTTTAACAGTGAGATTAAAACTGCGATTAATCGCGATTCATTTTTTAAATCACGATTCATTTTTTTGAGTTAATCACATGAGTTAACTGCGATTAATTGACAGCCCTAATTCCTACATAACATTGAAAAAAGACCATATATTTTTTCATTAATGAACGTATATTAAAACGACCATTTTATGTGTGCAACTAGGAACATAGATCTGAACCTGGATTAGTAACAGATTATTCTGGAATCTAGAGAATTGTTTAAGATTTTTTCAGTATGAAAGCTAGAAGGGAAAAGAATCAGTGTATTTTGTTTGGTGGCATTAATAACCATCAGTAAACACGCATGATAAAGCAGAAAGAACAAAACAATCTAGGTGTCCCTTTGTTGCACTTACTAGGTTCATCTTATCCCTGATATAGAGTTACACATGTCTGCATTTAGGTCCTGCATTTGTTGACAAACTGGAAAACTCACACTAGTTTTCTAATCCATCAAGGAAGCAGATCTCAATGGAGAAGAAGATTTAAAGAAGAAAAAGTACCTTGCTGAGATAAGAGACAGCCAGGACATGATTTTAATTTCATTGGGTGTGTTGGTAAAATACGTCATGTTATGCAAAACTCTGGGGATGCAGAACTAATGAAAATTGCTTCAGTTTATTTTTAAAACAGACTCTGATGGAAGTAATAAAAGAGAGTAACAGAAAGTAAGTTAAGATTTGGGGGCAGCGGGGAATGGTCTTTGAAACCAAAGTCCTGAACAGAACTTTATATCATCTTATTCTCTGGATTTTACTGCCTAAAAATCAGGAGTCTAAACCAAATAACCAATTTTTTTTAGCCGATTTCAAAACAATATAATCAATCGTTTAATAAAAAAAGACTAGACAAATAATTTCCAAGATCCACAAGATTCTGTAAAGCTGCTACGCAGCCCCAATTAATTTTGTGCATCAGCATTCTTGTGAAATCTGGTTAATATTTGCTGCCCCCTGTAGTTTACTTTTACAAGGCTTTTACAAAATCAAATAAGGCGAGCTATTTAACTTCAGTAGTTTAATATCTAAACCAAATGTTCTATTGAATATTATTCTTTTTTGGTTTGTAGCTGAGCCTTTATAACTGCTGTGTTGATCTATACCGAGGATGAGTATATGTATTCATCCATTAGGCTTTCCCCTCTCTTTTTAGAGATGGTAAACATAAAAGGAAAAGCTATTTTTTTAAAACATGGATTATATTACCAAGAGAAAGCTTCCAAAATAAACATAATTCCCTTTAAAGAGGCAAAGTAAGTATTTGTTTATTAAACTACTTTCTTGCTCCGTAAACAGTCTGCAGAATATAGAGTGTAATATGATCCTCATTCATTCCCACAGTAACTTCTAATAATATTAAGCTCAAAAATACCAGTGTAGTCCCCAGTTTAAGGTCCATTCATTTGGTGAAACAAATATAGATGTCAGGAATTTTAGCAGTGCTTTATATAACACAAGAAACTTATGGAATTTAGCACTGGGTGACTGACTAATGAGATTTCATTCTCATGCCTCAAAATCTAATAACCAACTTTGGTGAAAGGTTTTTGGGATGTGTTATGCTCACATAACCAATGCTGGGGAAGGAGATATTAAAACAGTTGATTTCAGCAATAGAATACACAAGAGGACAGGACTGTCACGAGGTAACCTCATACCAGAGTCTACATAGAAAAAAATATATATAGCTCAGATACTTTTCAACCCAGTAATGTTACGAGTTGACTCATGATCACCACCTCCCTGAAGATGTCATATTGCAATCATTTTTTGGTTTAAGACTGAAGGGACAATGGCAGTTCCCAAACTGAAATCTACAGAGATTAAGCGTGCCATATCCTGTAGACTGTAGAAAATCAGATGAGGGCGTGGGAGGGTGCCACAAGAAGTAGCTGTAGGAGATAGTTAGAGAAGAGTGGTGTTCCAGCTGGAGGACAACAAAATTACCCTTATGATCAAAATGAACTCTCCTACTTTACAAGTGCATGAGAAGATAATGGGACCCAAATGGCAGACTGGCTACTGGACTGAAAAGAGGAATTAAAAATAACTGAGAGGGCGGCTGATATCAGCCGACACCAGAGGAAATGGCACCAGAGTATGCATAAGAAACTAGGACAGGGCAGTGTTAAGAAAAATCCAGTTACAAGTAAAGTTTACCTAGAACTCATTATAAAAACTGGTTCTCAATCTTTTGAGTTTGCACCCCACAAAATGACCCAGAATATCCCATGCACTTTTGTGGGTGCAAATTATATGGGCCTCTTGGAGCAGGACAGCTTTTCAGTCATTTTGTGGGGACTGCGGTGATGAGGGGGGTCTGGTCTCTGTCCGCGGATTGATCCTGTGCCTCTTTCATAGGCAAATTTACACTGCATCTTCCTCAGGATTTACTACACCCTCATGATCCCCCATCCCCAATGGAGGGAAAGGTCTCTCTCCCCCTCAGAGCACTACTTGACAACCCCCGAGTGGATGTCCTTCCTTCTTGGCCCAGCCAGTGTGGGAGCCATTACTTCCCCCTTCCCAGGTGTCAGCCAGCAGTTAAGAAACTGGAGTCTTATTTCTGGTTCCCCCAGGTGTTTGAGTCTGGCAGTGTCTCTGCCTGTGTCTTGCTGTGAAGAATTCTTATCACAACTCAAAACCTGATCAAAGTCCCAACTTGGAGGAGTGAATTCTGTTGCTGCTTATTCAGGTTTGGGAGAGCTGAGGACTAGTGTCCTTGTCCACTCTAGAGAGCTCAGTTGAGAACTGAGCCATTTTCATGTACACTCCTGATAATGTTTGATAAAGAATGAATAAAATAAGGATTGCACCAGTATCAGAGTAAGCTGTGATCTTGAGAGATTTTATAAACTTTGGCTCAGACTGGGTTGATACTTGCACAGGAGACTACTAGCGAAAGCTAGATGCTGCAGGAAGTGATGTTGGTGATTCTGTAGATCAGTGGTTCTCAACCAGGGCTACATGTACCCCTGGGAGTACGCAGAGGTCTTCCAGGGGCTACATCAACTCATCTAGATATTTGCCTAGTTTTACAACAGGCTACATAAAAAGCACTAGCGAAGTCAGTGCAAACTAACATTTCATACAATGGCTTGTTTATACTGCTCTATATACTATACACTGAAATGTAAGTACAATATTTATATTCCAATTGATTTATTTTATAATTATATAGTAAAAATGAGAACTTAAGCAATTTTTCAGTAATAGTGTGGCTGTGACACTTTTGATTTTTATGTCTGATTTTGTAAGCAAGTAATTTTTAAGTGAGGTGAAACTTGCGGGTACGCAAAACAAATCAGACTCCTGAAAGGGATGCAGTAGTCTGGAAGGTTGAGAGCCACTGCTGTAGATGACATCCTCCACTTGATTCGGCACTGAAAAAGTGACACCTCCAAAATAAAACTTGGGAGGGACTGTCTTTCTGGTGACATGAAAACATGACAAAGTTTTGACAACTTGAGGATGTTGAAAATCTTTTGGCACTAAGTGGGAGGAAAGAGTTGTTAATCCAAGTTTTTTGGACAAAGTCAAACTTTGGTATTTACATGCTGGCTACCTAAATTATTCCCATTTCAATCAGATATATTATTCCTCTTCACTTAATCAAACTTAGCATCTTTGAGTGGGCCTGCAAGCAATCTTTCAGGATCTTTCTCCATAAATATAAGTTGCCTTCTCTCCACAATCACACCGGTGTGCGTAGGACTAGAATTAAGATTTAGGGAAAGGTCAATTAAATGATTATGCCACACTCCCTTATTCAGCTCACTCATTTTGTACCTAAATCCCCATCCTCTCCCCTGTACCTGCTGCTACAGAAATTGTGTGTTTGCATCGAGGTCTGTGCATTGTGGTCAGCATTTTTTAAATGAGTTTCAAGAGATGATTCTCCAAATAAGCCAGGGAAGAGGGAGATAGTAGGCCCTCAGCTTCTGGAGAGCCTGGTGATTTCCACCCCTCTTCTATAAGAGCATGATACAGAATTCAATTAATAATCACAACCCCTCTTTGAGGCAGGTAAATATAACTAGTCCCATTTCAAAAATGGGGGAAGAAAAGCTATAGTTAAGTAACTTGACTACAGCCAGAGTCGAAGCTAAAATTAGAATGTTAGAGTCCCCCCTTGCAATGAGTCCTAGGTTTAAGTAATGAGAACACTGTGCACTATTCAGCTGTACCCCTTGTGACCAGAGACCACACTGGATCTTCATCAAAGGCAGACATCTGGGAGGAAGATTACAATAGGTGTAGCATAATCAGCAGCAGCCTGGGAGAGACCATCCCTTGCAACCGGAAATTGCTCTGTGCTCATAGGTGTCATGGGGCCCAAATGCCAGGCCCTAGCAGCAATATGTGGAATTATGTGCAAGGAGTGGGGCTGGGCACAGGGGAGGAAGCACTGAACTTTACTATATATATGTGTGTGTGTATTATGGTAACACCGAAGGGCCCAAATGACAGATCAGAGAGCCCTATGATGCTAGTACAAACAATAGTGTAATATCTTTGTTCCCACCCACCCACCACCACCCCAGGGACTACATTCCAAAAGTGAGGGGAAGTGATTTATATACAACAGAACCCTAAAATGTCTGTGGTACACTTATTTTCACCATGTTTGCAACTAAAAAAAAAAAAAAAAACACTATGAAAACCAGACAGTGAAAACTTTGAAAAAATTTACTTGTCTTCAAAACTAATCACAAACATATAGGATATATTGAATGAGCTAAACGAATCAAATGTAAATATAACAGTTCTATAAAATATATATTAAAACAATGTATATCTGGTAAAATTGCTCATGAATAGTCATACATTCATAAACTTTAAGTCCAGAAGGGACCATTACAATAATCTATTCTGACCCCCTGTCCGAGAGAGGCCATAGAATTATACCAACTAAGTGATTTCAGCATCAAGCCATAGCATCTGCTTGAGAAACAGTGGCTCTTTTATGAAAACATCCAGTCTTGATTTAAAGACTTCAGATGATGGAGAATCCACTACATCCTCTGGTAAATTGTTTCAATGGTTAATTACCCTCACTATTAAAATGTATGCATTATTTCTACTCTGAATTTGTCTAGCTTCAGCTTCTAGCAGTCGGATTTTGTTGTGCCTTTGTCTGCTACATTAAAGAGCCTTCTACTATCAAAAATATTTCCCCTACATAAGTACTTATAGACCAGCGGTGTCCAATAGAAATTCGATGCTAGCTACACTGGTGGTTTTGAATTTTTCTTATTAGCCACATTATAAAAAAGCCACATTAAGCCATATTATAAAAAACCCACATGCATTAGGCATAATTCAATAGCCTATTAGCCACATGTGGCTAGTGTTGAACATATTGGACACCGCCGTTATAGACCATAAACTAGTCACCTCTTTACCTTTTCTTTGTTAAGCTAAATAGATTGATCTTTTAGTCTTTGACTACAAGGCAGGTTTTCCAGTCCTCAAATCATTCCTTAATAAATGCCAACAAAATCTTTATATCATGTTGTGATCATGTATACTGGATATGCCACGTATTTTACCGAAAATCTATTTTAGAATATTTTTTAAAATGTTTTCTAAAACATGGTACTGTTTTCTATATCACACCACCAGTAGAACCAGACTCCCTCAGTACCATGAGTTAAACCATATAAACTTTGGAGGAAGGATAACCAAAACAGGAACTACTGTATTTTAGAAATATATCAGAATGGCCCAGAGTTCATTTTATATACATAATAAAATCTTATTTTAAAGGCTATCATAGGACTCTCCAGGACATGAATTAAGTGATGAGTATCCCATTGGAAAGCTGGGGCTCTCTCTCTCTTTTGCAGTAGCACAAGGCTTCTATTTCTACCCTGGAAGGTTTATGAGATATCAATCCTTAAAATGGACATGGCTTCAGGGCTGAATATTGTGAACAGCGGATCTCAGGTAAATGTAAATTGGGTGGGGAGGGAAAAGAGTGGAAGAATTTTATATGTGGAGTAAAGAAATGTTTCTTCTTGGTAGGCATTTCCCTTCAAGGTTAAATAAAAGAGGAGGCTATTTGAAGTATTCTGAGGTTTGCAATGTTCAAAGCAGTTCCAGGGCTGAGGGATTAGTAGGCAGAGTTCAGGTGAGGCAGCCAAAAGTTCACAAAAAAAAGCAATGCTCTACACTTTTCATACCAATATCATCACCATGTATGAGGTGCATATATATTACATGTAATTCGTACAATTGTTTGGCAAGATTTATAAAGTGCTTTGGGAAGGCGGGTAGATTATAAGCATTATATGAATATATGATAATTCTACAACCATATGTATATCCAGTCAGATAATTCCATATTTTTTAGTAACAGTATCACTTCTATGTAGGACTAGAGTACAACTGAAGAAAAAGAACAGAGTCCCCTGAAGGGAAATAGGTTAAATAGAAACTAAAGTGTGTGTAACGTGCACAAGTTTTGACAGCAATTTTACTATATTTTGGAGCCTTCTGTACAAGCGTTTGCAATCTGAGTTTGGGTTTCCTCTTTTCTGGAATGAAAGAATTGAAAGTGCATCCCTTGACCCACCTTAGATGCACACTGGCACCAACTACAGAAAATAACTTGACCACAGAGTCAGCTCCTTAATGAGAAAACTATAGTAAGTCAGTGCTCCCATACGTTACGTGATCATGGATTATTATTAGTGGCTTTCACATGGTGACAGGAAGCTGTTTCAGTATTACTGAGTGTGATTTAAAGGGGACAGCCTATGTTTGAACTGCAATAGTTCAAATGGTCAAAAATTTATATTCACATTTGAAATCTGTCAAATTCACCACATCCTTCCCAGATTCCAATGCATGCATATTTTAGATGCCCTTGTTGGTGAATGCTATGTATACTACATGAAGCTTAGACGATAAAGAATGACAGATGTACAAATTAAACACAGAAACTGAAGAACAGAGACCACAAACTTATAGAGGTGTTTAAATATACAATAAAACAATACACTCGAACACATTCATCAAGAAGAAAACAAAACAAATTGTGTTATTCCAAACTTGTTTAGACAATGCATGCTTCCTTGACTGATATCATTTCTAAAGAAATGTTTGTCTAGGACACTTACAGGATGCAGCTTTCTGTCAAAATAACACTACCAAGCTATGGAATGAACTACTCTAGTCACTGAACTGTTGTTTCTACAATACTTGATAAAGGCGGTCTTATGACAGCATTAGATAACTGTTTTTCAGAATGTCATTTTTGGAACATTAATCTTCAGAAAATACATCATTACTTATTGTTATTATTATTATTATTATTGCAGTGTATCACTCCATAGGACTCCTACTTCAAAAATGCCAGAAAGCAGAAGAAGTGGCTTCTCTGATAGGGAAATATTTAAGACACAGTCTCACACAGACAAAATACCCACTGACTTGAACAGTAGTTTTTCCTATAAAGACACAATAGGCTTGGGTCCATGATTAAATATACTTGTTTATGTGGGGAAAAACACCAAAGAGACAGAGTAAATATTTGATTAGTCAAAATATTTTGACAATAGATATATTTTCTGAAATGATATGGTTAATAAATAATCAATAAATCAATGTTCTTAACACAAGGAAATCATAGAGCTATGCATTTTGCAAGACACCTTGCTAGTGATACTGGATGAATACCGGACTTTCCTTGGCTGTACTGACCCTATTAATTCAGGACATCTCCAGAAGAGAGGTCAGTAGTTCTGATCAGGCACTTCTTGCTGCTAGCTAGTGAACTCAACGCCTCTGAACTTGATTTTCCATACAGAGATGTTGAAGGAAGGGAGAGAGATGCGCCAAGAGAACCTATTCCCCCCTTCGCTCCTCGATGTATCCAATCATGAGTTAAAAAATCATAATTGTTGTCAAAATAAACAAAGTCAGCAATAGGTACAGATTTAAAATCATCCGTGTATATAAAAGAGAAATTGAAAAATAAAAGCTCAGCCAACGGCAGTTTTCCATCATGCTTATTAGCAGCCACACTAGACTGTAGCTTTCCCTTTTGATGAAAAAAACCCAACACCTTAAACTGGGAAATTTGTAAACTAACACTTCACCTTTTTATAATCAACATAAAAATTGTAAACGTAGCATGGCTGCAGGTGAGTGCTAAATAAATAAAGACCTGCCTAAATCTGGCAGATTCTTTGTAGCAAGGGAGATGGGGAAAGGAAAAAGATGGGCAGCAGCAGGAGGGAGGAGGAGAGAGCTGCTTCAGAGACAGGGGAAGGAGAGGAAGCGGAGTAAGGACAGAGGGGGGTGCATCAGGATGGAGAACTAATGTTTCATTAGAACTTGCTTGGGGGTGAAAACTGTCTCCAGTGAATCAGAATCTTAGCTCAGATTACCCACCCAAATTAGCAGGGGGAAAACACAGGAAGGAGCATATACAAAAACCATGCCCCATTGTCATGAAAGACACAGAGGCCGTGTCTAGATCTGAATAAAAGGTGTTTTGTTAGAAGATGTTACTAATGGATTCTAACTAACATGGTTGAGAAGTCTAGTGTAAACAAGACATGCAGGATGAAATTCTTAGTGTTCCCAACTCTGGCAACTTGACTGTGAGACATGGTATTAGGTGGGTTTTTTTGTTGTTGTTTTTTTTAAGTCCCACATCCTAGAATCAAGTCATTTCATGAGAATTTCCATTCTCACAACACCCAGTAATTTTCTAACCCTCATGGTTGTACAGAGAAGCTTAAAATATGAATCAAGTGTAAATTAGGAGGCTCATAAAAAGAAATAATAACATAGTATTTTAATAAATTTCATGATTTTTAAACCAACCTCATGAATTGTTTGGGTCTCACTTATGATTCTTGAATGCTTACAATGGGCAGTACTGGATTCCGTGCTGAATCTCTCAGAGGTGCAGCACAGAACTTGCAGCCCAGGGGGAGGGTGGTGGCCCCTGGCAGAATTTAGACAGCCTCGTGGGCTGTCTTGCTGCCTGGAATCTCCACAGCACTATGTGTTGCAGCCCCATTCCTGAAACACCCCTCTGCCCTCAGCACTACCCTTGGCATGTCAGGAATTATAAGGAGTTCCTCAAGGATAACCTATGGCTGCCTTCCTCAGTTTCTGCACTGGGGTAATCCTCCCGTAGCTGGATCTTGGGATTTTAGCTGACATAGAGTGGCCAGAGCAGGGGTGAGAATCTCATCCATCATCTTTTGCAGCGCTCAAATGATTGCATGAAAGCCTGGAGGGAGCCTAAACTTTAACTCAACCAACTTACATAGTACATGTTTGGGTCTGCACCGCTTTGTCCAATGTCCTAGAACGTGTTAGTTAACACCTTCCTACAACACACCTTTAAATACTATTGTCTGGGTACACCGCAAGAAGGACAGGAGACACTTGTTATGGATTTTAATCAGGCCACAACTTTATTACATAGATGGCTGCGACTACCCAGCAGATAAAGTGTACAGTGTACAGTGCAGGCAAATCCATGCTTATTCAAATAAATTCTCCGGGGCTTCCACCAGCCCCCCTTTGTTTCCATCCAGGTCCCCCAGCTGACCCATGGCTTGGACCTTACCATCCACCACCCTCGTAAGAGGGTTAAGGTGGGCTATGAGAACGGGGTGGTGTAGGGGGTGGTTGGCTCCCTGACGTATCAATCTGAGGAGTCCCCGACCCCCTCCGCGATTCTGTTCCTTTATCCAGTTCCTCCTTTTAAGTCCTTTACCAAACCATTTATCTGATCACTAGCTACCTTCCCTATGGAGTACCTGCACTGGACACAAGGAGGCGCCATTGCTTGGCTGCCTCCCCCCGCAACCCAGACAGGTTTCCAGATATCTCCAGATGGCCTCTTGCCTAGCAGCCCTACTGGGGAGAAAGAACTCATTGTCCCATGTGTGATCATCAAGGGACACCAGCAGCTGCATTATCCTTGACCCAGTACAGCAACAACTGCCCTCCACGGAGGACTGTATAGGTGATCCACTCTCTGGATCCTTAATTGACAAGACTCCTTAAGAGAAAACAAAAGAAACAACTTGTAAGCCTGGAGCCAAATATCTCAGTTCCGCCGACCACATCATATTCTGAGGTTCCAGACAGCCAGCAGCATCTGCTTGGGTTTACTGCTAGCTCCTGGGGCAAGCTCACGAAATCTATCGAACTGGAAATGAGACAAGGCATCTGCTATGCCATTATCCAGACCTTATACTGCAATGGGATTTCTTCCTGAAGTCGTTTCAGGTTGATGACAAATATCCCTTTATTCTGTAATGGTAAAAAATGTAAAAAACCAAAAAGAAAAACCTTCACACTTTCATACTCTCCCAGTAACCTCAAATATTTTTAAAACTCTAATAAACTTATCGTTTCTTTTAAAAATCTTGTTAACTTTAATGAGGATAGAATGTTTTGGATTTTTTAGAGAGAAATGGAAGTTGCAGTCCTGGTGCTCTAAAATTCCACCAATCTTGGAAGAAGATTTTTTATTAAGGGATCTCAGTGTTATCCAATGGATTTAACTCCACAGGAAAGGTGGAATATTAAGGTTTAATATTTTAAGACTTTATGTGACAAGAAACATTATAGAAAGCTGATTGCTTGACAATAGGACTGGACAGAGAGACAATACCGGACACAGAAAAGCTCATTTAAAATATTTTCCTTTTCTTGTTGTCTAACATTTGGTGCCTAGATGCAGGCTATAACTGAGCTGTATCTCACAGCAAATAGCATATAGTGCCACAGTGGCTGCACAGTAGTACTAGCTATAGATTTTCTCTGTGCCATGGGCAGGCTATCTCATTTCATACATCATTTGCAACTTGCTGCAGTGATTCTGCAAAGTCAGTGTCTATCTTGCTAACACAAAGTTAAGAAGAAAGTGTCTTTCCTTGTTCTTGACTTGACATGTTACTTTCAAGACAAGTTGCATTACATCACAACTGGCTTCCTGAACTCCTCTTTTTCACAATAAAACAATAGCTAAAGCTGTCACAAAAACATTAAAATCTTAATACTATTCCATATTGCATAATGTTGGTTGGGTTGTGTTCCATATTTTGGTAAAGTCTCATCTCAACCCAATGCCATAAGTTACTAAGCCTAATATTCTATAACAAATATAAGTCTAAAAGATCCAACACAACAGAACATAAAAAGTACAAAAGGAAGCTGTCCACAGTCTTTCTCAGAGGGTTCTCTCTCACAAAACCTTTGGCTTACAAGCCAAAACTGTGTTGAGGGGCATGCTAATACAATTGTTTTTTGCATTTATATAACACTTATCAACAAAGTAACTGGGTGTGGACTGCTGTGCTATTTTCAACAGCATTATAGCATTGCCTAATGTTTCCTCCTGATCTCCGTCTTCTGAATAAACTCTTCAAATACTGAAAGGTCTTGCAGAATTAAAACTAGCAGCCAGATCTGTGCCCATCCTGTTTCTATTCCAAGAGGCCATCAGCAGTGGAGAATCAGAGAAAGAACTGGAGTTTGTGGTGAAGAAACCGAGTCAGAATGGCAGCACTGGATCAAACCTGGAACTTGCAATAAAATATTAATAGCAATCGTTCTTGGGCAGGTAGATTCGTCTCACAAATTGTAGTAAAGTGAATACATATGTAAGCCAGTGTGTGGGCTGCTACAGAATGTGCTGTGTGTCAATAAAATGACTCCCAGGTGAGTCCGAAAGAAACGTGGGGGAATCCACTAGAAAGCCTGCAGCTCAGACTCAATATTTTAATCTCACTTTTGTCTATTAGCCTACCTTAATTTGCCTGTTCTTTTCTCTCTTTCTTGCTACGGTGCTGGAAGCTGATGAAACAGTAGTGGATCTACAATGTCAGATATTTCTGGTAAATAAGTTCGTGACATAAAACATAACCTGGACTTTTTGAAGCCATCAACATACAAGGGTGAACCCTAAAAGCATTCAGGTTTTACAATATGATAATAAAATACAGTTACTTCAGTCTCTGCAGTATTCCATGGTACTTTTCTATGCTTACTACAGGAAATATCTTGAATACTGCAGACACTGAAATTATTTAATGACAAATACCTATTTAGATTAATAGATTAAGAATGGGAGGGACCAGTATGATCATCTAGTCTGATCTCCTAAATAATATGACACCTTCTTGTCAACTGTCTAAATGGGCCATCTTGATTATCACTACAAAAGTTTTTTTCTCCGACTGATAATAGCTCATCTTAATTAATCAGCCTCTTACAGTTTGTATGGCAACTTCCACCTTCTCTGTATGTGTATATAAAAGGAACAGGAGTACTTGTGGCACCTTAAATTTGTTAGTCTCTAAGGCGCCACAAGTACTCCTGTTCTTTTTGTGGATACAGTCTAACATGGCTGTTACTCTGAAACCTACACATTCAAAGTTCACTTTCCATGAGTATTCTGTCATCTTAACTTAAAATTCTCTGTTTCAGCAGATGCTCCTGCCAGTAAACTCATTTAATTGAATATTCAAGGAAAGCAAACAAACAAAGGTATACACACAAGTTAACCATTTTAAACTCTTTTTAATCCCATTATTTATTTTTTCACTATTCCCTCAGCTTTATATATAGGCCAGAAAATACTGGAGTATAGATTTGCCATTGGTTCAAGACTGAATATTCTCCTTCCTGCACTTCAAAGCATCTTACATAGAGGGGAGAAATCCATATTTGAGCGCATACAAAGAGTTCTATAGGTGCTGAGTCTACAGTTTAAACAATTGTGGTAATTACACAGTACTCACACTACAATTATTGTATGATTTCATTATAATTATGCTTTTTGATAACTAATTACTTCCAGTTCATATAAGGATAAGGTTATATGGCCTACCCCTTTGGTTTTATACTTGAAAGTATATTTTTAGAATCCAGATACATAAACTACATTTACAGAGTAATAATTCTCAGGCATTTAAGTTAACTTTATGGTTATGATAGAATTATATTATATTACTGAATGAAACTTCATGGAATTAATGTAATGACAAGTATAAAAATGATAACTACAGTGTAATTATTCTTTAATTACAGCCCAACTACCATAATTAAAGTCACTCTCTTATAAAGAGTAATAGTGCTAGTTTTAAAAGTTACAATATTTGTTTAAAGCCAGTCAGAGTTTGAGAACACAGAATAAGGCCTGGTCTACAAAAGAGAAAGGTTTGTGGTACAGCTATAGTATAGCTCATCCAGTGTATACACAACTTATACTGGCAAAAGAGTACTTTTATAGCTATAGCTTGAGCTAGTTCCCTGACTGAAATAAGCTACACTGAAAAAAGTAATTTTTTTTCTGGTATAACTGCATCTATACTAGGTATACACTTTTGCTGATAATAAATATTGTTAAAAAAAATCACACCTCTAAAAGACATTCCTATACCAGCAAAAGATTTGAGTGTAGACCACATTCAAGTTCCAGAGAAGATGGTTTAGGGACGCAGGAAGGTGAGTGATCAAAGGTGCATTATGAATACAATTTACCACTAGGGTTGCCAGGCATCTGGTTTTCAACTGGAAAGCCTGATCAAAAAGGAAACATGGTGGCTCCTGCACCTCCCCAACACCCTGCCCCAGTCCCCTCCTCCACCCCAAACTGCTCATCCCTAGTGCCACCCCAGAGCCCACACCCGCAGCTGGAGCATCACCCCTCCCACCGCTACACTAACACCCTTCCCTGGCCCGGAGCCCCCTCCAGCACCCTAAACCCCTCATCTCCAGAGCCACCCCAGAGTCCACACCCCCAGACAGAGCCTGCCTCCCAGCCTGCTCCCCAAAATCCCTCTATCCCAGCCTGGAACTCCCTCCTGAACCCCAAACCCCTCATCCCCAGCCCCACCACAGAGCCTGCACCCCCAGCTGGAGTCCTCGCCCACCCCCACACCCCGACCCCCTGCCCAAGGCCAGAACCCCCTCCTTCACCCCAAACCCCCTCATTCCCACCCCCACCCCCACCCCAGAGCCTGCACTCCCAGCTGGAGTCCTCACCCCACCACCACATACCCCAACCCTCTGCCCCAGCCTGTAGCCCTCTCTTGCACCCTGAATCACTCATTTCTGGCCCCACCCAAAGCCTGCACCTGCAGTCGGAGCCCTCACCCCACCACAACCCAACTCCCTGTCCCAGCCCAGAGCCCCCTCCTGTGCCCAAACCCCTCATCCCTAGCCCCACCCCAGAGCCCGCACCCCCTAACACCCTGCCCCAGCCTCCTTTTGCACCCCAAACCCCTCATTCCCAGTGCGACCCCAGAGCCCGCACCCACAGCTGGAGCTTATGGAAGGAGGGGAGAAATTATGACTATAGCCTGGAAAGAAATTGGTCATCCTGAGCTAGAAGTTAGTTAACTCTGGGGCCGGAGTCCAAATCTCAAGAAGATAGGGAGATCCGAAGGGCTTTGTCTGAGAGACCAGGACTCTGTCTTGATTCTGCTATAATCTGGGTTTCCCAGTCAGAGATTTGCTCCTCCAGCAAGGAGCATTCTGTCATAATGTTTATATCAATCACAATCACATATAATTAATAGTACAAGTTTTGTTTTAAATAAGTGTACAATTTAAACCCCAATGTCCTAACTGTATAGAATGTTACCTTGTATCCGTCCTTATTTTTCCAAACCCATGCTGAAATTTACAGAAAGAAAGGAGACATACACATGGCAAACCGTGGCTGGGATTTTCAGAAGGAGCCTAAGGAGATTAGGAGCCTAACTCACATTGAATTTCAATGGGATTTGCGCGCCTAACTTTCTTGGACTCCTTTTCAACTTCCAGCCTGTGTCAACAAAAGGCTTTTGGAAATCATTTGTAATTGTCATTGTTCAATGTATGTGTGTGACAAATGCACGTTACAGGCTGTCAGTGCTGTTGTCCAGCTGAATGACCCCTTCAAGGGAAATATTCTCGTAATCAAGTGTTCCTACTCTTTGTGGTCACTCTCTCTGCCCCTTGCAGATCTCTAAGGGCAATACTATAATAATGCACTTTGCTTTCTACAGAGTTATGTTTCTGAAATAGACTTTAGAAATGTTTTATTGTCCTGTACAGCAGTGGTTCTCAACCAGGGGTACGTTTACTCCTGGGGGTATGCAGAGGTCTTCCAGGGGGTACATCAGCTCATCTAGATATTTGCTTTGTTTTATAACAGGCTACATAAAAAGCACTAGTGAAGTCCGTACAAACTAAAATTTCATACTGAGAATGACTTGTTTATACTGCTCTATATACAATACACTGAAATGTAAGTACAATATTTATATTCCAACTGATTTATTTTATAATTATATGGTAAAAATGAGAAAGTAAGCAATTTATCAGTAATAGTGTGCTGTGACACTATTGTATTTTTTGGTGTGATTTTTTAAGCAAGTAGTTTTTAAGTGAGGTGAAACTTGGGGTACACAAGACAAATCCGACTCCTGAAAGGGGTACAGTAATCTGGAAAGGTTGAGAACCACTGCTGTACTGTATATATTTGTGTGTGTGCGAGAGAGACAGAGAGAGCGAGTGAGCACACGTGCATGCATGTATGTACATATACACATAAAGGTTTGCTCATTCAAGATGGTAGAAAAAGTGATGCAAGGGAGCTACATTTTAAAAACAATTCAGTGTAATGCTTTTTTCTTGTCTTTAATGCCACTGCTAATGTTTAGAATTCATGCTAGCCTAATATGTCACTGAAGTGACATCTCCTCTGTATTTTCATGAATACATCAAGCCAAAACCAAAAAAAGGCCGCAAAAACTTCAGTCGGTTTTATCAAGTCTCAGTAATCAAGTAAACAGTGCTACTTACAAACTGGGGACTATTCAGAGCTCATGTATATCTGGCATAGCTTTTATTTTTGCTTAGTTTAAATAAAATGGCATAACATGGATTTTCCATTTTAATTACTCATTTTGATAGTCTTGCTCCCAAAATTGAGGAGCCTGTTTTCCACTGACATATGCATATACTTCAGATTAAGCTTTCCTCATGTCTCTCCTGAAGCTAAGGAGAGAAGCATGGCAAGGAGGAACTGACTTTCCATCTATATTCTAGTTCCCCCAAATCAATAGGCTGCAAAGCAAATGTCTATTTTGTTTTCAGTTTTTATACATAGCTGAACATTTGCAACACATCCCTCTTTCCTTTTCCATCCACCCTCACCCTAAGCATCACTGCTTTTGCTACAGTGCTGGTTCTCATCCCCCTAAGTGTAGTGCAGGGTCATTCTACATCCAGGCCATTTTAAGCAGTATCTTCAGTATGTGACTACAGTGCAACAAAACACAGGGGAGCCCCCTAAAGGAAAAACACTGCCATCTCTTATTTCTGCACTGAACAAACTGCAGCATAGATCAAAGGTAGCAAAGCAAGGTGAGAGCTGTAGCATCGGAGGACCATTATAAAATACTTTCAACTCCCTGGTTAGCATCAGGAGGTGGCTGGAGAGCATACGAATAATAACCATGAAAGTTTCATCATATGAAAATAAAGGCAAATTCTAACGCACACAGGTCCTGAGAAATACCACTGATTGACCACTCTCTGTTACCCTGTAGGCAGCTGTATATTAAATGAGTGGCACTTATGTAATCATTATCTCAGGTTTCACTGACCTTGACAACTATACAGGGGTCATCTTTTCATATGAACTGCCATTGAACAATTTTTGGAATATATTGCAACAGGCTTTTTTTTTTCTTTTTAAATACCAGACATGCAAATGTTCTCTTTTCACCCACTTTTCCTTGATATATATTCTGTGTATTATTGTATTGTATATATATATTACAAAAGAAATCCCTTTAATTCTATTCTGAGTTTTCCTAGGTTTTTCTTACAATATCACAAGTCACTCAAAACACATAGGCTGCTGGTATTTTCTGGTTACACATCTCGTTTGCTCACTCCTACTCAAAAACACTTCTTAAATGTATTAAATCTTTATGTCAGGCAAATGTTCACACTTGGAGAATGGTTTGGGATATCACAAAATTGATCCTTATTTCGTTTTTTAAAATACTCTATCTCCAGAAAATTGTTTTACATGGAAACATGTCACAGAAATGGAGATAATGATGCATTCATTTGGCTTTATAATATGATTTAAAACAAGAAACATAATGAAGATAAAAACCCCTCACAGATGTACCTGATGCACTGAAATTTTAAGAAATCTAATGCAAGCAGCAAGGTTTTGTGATTCCTGTGCTCTTCTCTCTTTCTGAGGGGGATAATCATTAAGTAGATCTGCAAGGTGTCCATTCATCAATGCCAGATGTGCTTGAGCTGAAGTTCTGATTGGCTGCTCAGGACTAGCCAGCCACTAAAGAAGAATATAGACTAGCTGGCATTAAAATCCTTTTTGTTGCCTAACAAAAATAACAGAGGCTAAAACAGAAGAAAAAATAAAAATAAAAAATCCCCAAACAACTACAAACAGCAAAGACGATAAAACTGAAGAAAGGAATCAGTAGTTATGATGATATTGGTGATAACTGGCACTACTTACACAGTGAGTCCTATAAAATATAGTCTGCATTTGTGTGAAGGAATGGGAACTTATCCATTTGTAAGGTGCAGCAATTGTTTGGGTTTCTAGGAATTGCTTTTTATTTTGTGTTTTTGTACAGGGTTCAGCATAATGGGATCCCAGTCCTGATGAGTGTGTCTAGGTGCTACTCTAACAAACAAACAAACAATAATGAAGGTGTTAACATAATTTTAAACTAAATTCATCAATAAATATCATTAAATAAGTATAACACTTTTGGAATACCTACAGGAATAATGTTTCTTTATTATCCATTGATACAGAACTGGTGAAAGAAGCTGTCACTTTATAAAAACTCATGTTGCTTTGAGTGATTGTATTTTTAAGAGTTGCACTGACTTTGTCTTACTAAATCTTAATGTGGAATCATTCCTGTGAATTGAAGAATCAGAATATACTCAACAATTTCCTTGCTGTTTCAGGGGAAAAAACGTTTGAATTACTTCTGACTTAACTTCATGTTATGCTGTCATGACAGAGGTTACTGCAGGACAGCCATTTTAATTTTATGTGCATCTATTCCATAATAACACCAGTAGAAAGTAGTATAATTGGCATCTAAGCCTAAAATTTTGAATCTGGTAGTTACTCTAGTGGTTAGTATTCCCCCCAAAACACAGCCACCCCATTCCCCACATGAGTTATATAACTAATTCAATGTCTGCATTAAATAGAGATGGATGGATGGATGGATAGATAATATAATAAGCAGCAGAGAGGCACCACTGCAGAGACAGAAATGCATAGTAGCAGACAATGACATATCCAGGATAGAACAAGCAATTCTGGCAGTATTTAGGATCATGTGTCAACATTTGGTGGAATGTCGCGCTCCAGAGTGGAACAAGATAGTACAGCTTTTATCGACAAGTTTTCCCCTCTACGCTTTGACATCCACAGCCTTGCTGAGACCTCTCTCTAGTCCCTTGCAACCTGAGTCCCAAAAGTCTCCAGAGAATCATTGCCTGGATCCTTGCCAGTCAAGGTCTGCCCTCTTTGCTCCCAGGATTCTCTTCTCCTCTTTTAATCAGTGCTCACCAACACAACCCTCTTCTCAAATACCTGCATGGCCTTTTTCTTCTCCCCTCTGCTGAGGGGATTTTAAAAAAGTCCTTCCCATCTAGATACAGGCTTACCACTCTGGACCGTTCTCAAGCTTCTTCCCTGGCTTCCTCCCAGCTGGGAGTCACCATACCTGGCACAGACCCTAGACAAACGTGAACACACCCCATTGCTCTCACTGAAACCTTTCACACTAAACACAGGGAACTCTGGTATTCTTTTCCCCGCTATTGGCCTTGCTTACTTTCAGTTATGTGCTGTTTCTGAGAACTACAACCAACTAGGGTGTCTGGCCTTAAAGGGACAGAGGGACATGACAATAGGCACAATCCCTACCTTTTAAGGGCTTGCACACTTTCTTATACCCCTAAAAAGCAAGTTTTACATTAGATTGCAGTTTATATATTTTCTTGAAACAATAAAACACATCGGAAATCAAGGGCCTAATTTACAGTCTGACCTAAACCCAGCCTCTCTTTTTGAGCCCACAATTCAGTGGGTGAAGCTGAATATAACCGAGATGCTTTAGTGTCTGATAATACTCACATATTAGATAAACGGCCATTTAGGGCACAATCAAACTACCGCTAAAGTTGATTAAAGTCTTCACATTGACTTCAATGGGAGTTGGATTGGGCCTTGAAATTCTCAGTCAACTATGCTTGACTGGTAGTGTCCAAATACAGGAAAGCAAGAACGACCCAGAAATGACAAGAAATATTCAGTCTCTGCCCTCTGTGATTCTCACAGGTTTCAATAGTCTGTTCTAAATGATATAGCCATAAACTATGTAGTTCATTAAACAGAAATGTCTATTGAAGAGAGTCAGCTATTACAGAGCATTGTACCCACTCAGTTGAAAATGAAAAGTCAAATCTTCTTTATCCAACGGCTGAATATTTTGGATAATCGATGTTTGGCTGTTCTGCCCCTTTCCAAACATCTTTCTATGGCAGAAGAGAAGTGGCAACATGTTTGTTTGCCTGAAATAGCCAAGTGTTAGCAGATATTGAACCTGCAAGGAAAATGCTACATAGGTTCTTCAGTCTCATGAGGTAAATAACTTATCAGCCCATGTATATAGTGTGGGTGGATCTCCAGAGAGAATGTGAACATTCCTGAAGAACCTGAGAAGCTGCCAGCATGGGGAGAAAGCTCAAGCTTGACTTTGTTATTTCATTGCTAATTTTTTTGTCAATAAAGCCAAGCCCCAGGAAAAGGGTGAGTTTTGTCTCTAGACAATTTGTGGACTTTTTTTTACGTAGCATAAGTTAGAGGAACAGATGGATAATATGGAACATTTTGTCAATTTGTCTGTTAAAAAGTGATGAACTCCATATTGGCTGCCCTAAACAAAGTCCTTCTGTCTCCAACACAACTGGCAGCCCTGAAGATACCTTCTGAGAACATGTTTGATGGTGGACAGCTGAGATAAAGAATAGCAATTTTTTGCAGTAACCAATGCCCGTGTCATAGTTCCTTATATACTAAGGTTTCCTTTCTAAACACACCTGGAACTATTTTATCAAAGAGAGATTCTTCTACTAATAGTGAAACAGATTGAGTTTGCCCAGACAGAACAAACACTGAGGTGATGTGAGAAATGGTTTAGTTGGCCATATGCTTTACTATTCCCCAGAAACTGAGCCAATATACTACCAGGTGGTTGCTGCTGCTGCTGGTCTAGCTAATGTCAAACCGTCTGTTACTGTTTAACTGGTCTCCTTTGTACTGCCTGATGTTCTTAAGAGACAATCTGTTACATGATATGCACCTGCCTTAACTGGGGCTACTCACGTAAGATTGAGAAACCCCTGCTCCCTTGCTTCAGAATAACCAATAGTCTGGGTGCCCACGCATTCACCTGGATTGTGGGATACACAGGTTCAAGTCCCTCTTATGAACTAGGCAGAGCAGAGACTTGAACCTGAGTCAATTATGGGGCTTCTTTCTCTTTCTGTTTTTGTGTGTGTGCATGCATGCCTTCAAAGGGTCTTGGTTTTCTACCCAAGCAGAATGGGAATGGAAAAAATTTTGAAATTTCAAAAAGTTTTGTGGCACAGGAAAATTGTTTCCTACCCAACTCTAATTCCTATGCCTTTCTGAGCTGGTGCTTGACTGCATTTGTCCATTCTAGAAGCCTCTCAAGCATCATGTTGCAGAGATTGAAGTCTCCATGGGTTGGTAAGTTGTGCTTGTGTAAATACTTCAACAATTCACTTTCCTTCCTTAGCTGGGGGAAGAAATTTCTGGCCATGAAACAGCTGACAAAAGCCTCTGGATTTTATGTCACCACTAGCATGTTTTCTATAAATGGGTTCTAAGCAGGTTTAAGTAGTTTGCAAAACACAGTATGTGTGTATATAGTCAGTATCTCATAAAGAACAGATAGCTGGCACCATTGTTTTATACATTGAACCCAAGACTCTCAAATTTGTGGGTAAGCCACACCAAATTGGCACAGCAGCTCCTGTAGCAAGTTTATTAACACAAGTATGGTATTTAAACAAAATGTGATGCCTAGTGCAATGTGGTTTCTGATGGCACTGCAGTTTGGAGTACTTGGACAGCACAAAAGTAGACAGCTGGAACATTGTCCAATTGGCTTTGACTGGTGTGTCAACCACCATATCACTCCTGCTCTCCATACTGATAGGAAAACTAGAATTTGCTCCGGATCACTCATTTCATTTTTGCATGTCTTCATACACCAGTAGCACAGTATTGTTTCCAAGAAACATGCTAATGAGTTCAGCTGTTGCCACTGAATGGTTTGTTGGAAAGCAACATATACTACATCACCTATTCACAAAGCTGGCCTGCAATATTGTTATTCTAAGGCTATGAACAGGAGTGCTCCTTGCTATTTTGCCAGCCATAACGGAAAAGGTTTTGCCCCTTCCCCACCCCAGCACAGTGGCCAAGCCAAGAAAGAAAGAAAGAAAGAACAGAAAAGTCAAGCAGTGCACAGCAGTCTGGCGCCCCCTGGAAGTTGGCAGTTTTGTAGACAGTACAAATAATTAGCATCTGTTTGATACTTCTCTCTTAAAAATTGCCATATTGCTGATTCCTGTGGCACTAAGAGTACCTACTTATAATGCAGTTGGTTTTAAATTCTCTGTTTTTAGTACAATAGGTTATGTGCCAGGCTCTGATTCAGGGAGGCACTTAAGCATAAGCCTAACTTTAACCCAGGGCTTTAACACAGAGAGCTTCACATAGAAAGTGTCTATACCTCTCGCAACAAAACCTACATGTTTTTCTTTTTTAACTTTCTTAGGAGACAACACACTTTGGTTTTTTGTCTATCTTTGTCTAACAGGGTGGTGGTAACCTTCAATTCTACACTGACAGCTAGTGGAGATGGTTGAAAGGGAGCTCATTTTAATGTCTCATCTGGATGAGTCAGCACCCTCCTGCAGTGTTAGTATTGGTTTCTGACACCATGTCCTGGTGAGGGATCTGAAACCAAAGTCTCCTGAATCACAGGTAAAAATGCTACCAGCTGAGCCATATAGACATTTCTTTTTCTTTCTGATAAGAAGATGTACGGAGTGTGGAATCACTGTGGCAAGTTGTAAATGATGTATGAAATTAAAAATCCTCCACCCAGTGCAGAGAGAGAACACAGATAACACTGTGCAGTTACTGCTGTGTTGTGGTATTTGCAGTGATATTTAATTCAGATACATCTTCCAGAAAAATTACCAAGGGCAGAAATCTTAAACAAATAAGAGAGATAGGACAAATATTACCTTTAAGGTACATTTTATTTGTTTGTTCTTATTTTTTCCCCCTTCATTTGAGCAATGTCCTGTCTGGTGCAGAATCCCTATCCATAAATATCTGTGTCCCTATACACAACTCCCAGAAACCTACAAAAGTATTTAGAAATACCGAAAACGTTTAATAGAAGAGATAGGATTGAACCAGACCCCTGAATCTGAAGACCCTGAACTCTGATGGGTGGAAAGTGGTTTTCAAAATCTATTCCCAAAATGCTTTGTGGCTTGGGCGAAAATCTAGTAAAGAGCAATTTTTAGAATGTTAAGCACAGCTTTTAAAGTCTTCAGTGTTATGGAAATGAGTGATTCACCTGGATTCTGTAGGGACACGTAACACTACAGACAAGATAACTAAACAAAACCAAAACAAAGAGAGAGCCTCCATATCAAGATTTTTCTGTTTTATTTTGAATTTTTGAAAATTGCCCTTGTCATAAATATAAAGGGAAGGGTAAACACTTTTAAATCCCTCCTGGCCAGAGGAAAAACCCTTTCACCTGTAAAGGGTTAAGAAGCTAAGATAACCTCGCTGGCACCTGACCGAAATGACCAATGAGGAGACAAGATTTTTTCAAAGCTGGGGGGTGGGGGGGGGGGTTTAGAGAAACAAAGGTTCTCTCTGTGTGAGTGATGCTTTTGCTGGGACCAGAGCAGGAATGCAGGTCAGAACTCCTGTAAAGAGTTAGTAAGCAATCTAGTTAGATATGCGTTAGATTCTGTTTTGTTTAAATGGCTGATAAAATAAGTTGTGCTGAATGGAATGTATATTCCTGATTTTGTGTCTTTTTGTAACTTAAGGTTTTGCCTAGAGGGATTCTCTATGCTTTGAATCTGATTACCCTGTAAGGTACTTACCATCCTGATTTTACAGAGGTGATTTTTTTACTTTTTCTTTAATTAAAATTCTTCTTTTAAGAACCTGATTGCTTTTTTCATTGTTCTTAAGATCCAAGGGTTTGGGTCTGTGTTCACCTATGCAAATTGGTGAGGATTTTTATCAAGCCTTCCCCAGGAGAGGGGGTGTAGGGCTTGGGGGGATATTTTTGGGGGGAGACGTTTTCAAGTGGGCACTTCCCCTGTTATTATTGTTAGACACTTTGGTGGTGGCAGCATTTAACCTAAGCTGGTAAGAATAAGCTTAGGGGGTCTTCCATGCAGGTCCCCACATCTATACCCTAGAGTTCAGAGTGGGCAAGGAACCTTGACAGCCCTATTTCACAAAAAATGCATGGCAATTAGTATTTTCTCCTCACTGAAAATTTGCATGAAAATTTGCATGAAATTTGCTTTCACTTGTGATATTTTGAAATATTGCTACAAAACTTGTAAAATCATTTCCTCTCTCCATCTAATGCAAATGGTCATGATAACCACAATTTCACTGAGTTCCTCAGTTCCACCCTGCTCACTAATCTCTGCCAGGGCTACTTCTGAAGACCCAAACTTCTGAGCAGCCTTCAAACAGCTGATTTTTTAAAAAAAATTCTATGAATAATCTACTACAGAAGAGATATTACTTCTCTCCTCCCTTCTCCTCTCTATGCCATAGATATAACAGGAACCTGAGTCAGATCAGAATGGGTATTACTGGGTTGCAGTTCAGTAATGCATTCTGTATTCAGTACTCAGGTTTCAGAGTAGCAGCCATGTACTCTACCTGTGACAGTTTGGAAGTCCGATATCTCACTCACACAGGACTGGAACACCTGTGTTACCCCATTAGGATGTTGGGAATCCAGATTTTTCAGTGATGAATACAGACTTAATTTCTAGCCTTGGCAGATGGTGCCATGCAGGATCTTAAACCACCTTGATTCACAGAAAAGGCATTTTAGATCATTTTTAGAGGTTTTAAAAACTGTCAGTATTAGTTTTTCCTTTTCCCTTTTTCTTTGGTATGGCATAAATACAGCAATACTATATGTACATGTCTATGTAGGTAATCCAATTAATTACTTCATGTGAGATAGAGTGGATGGCATACATACCACCAGGATGTGATAGTCTGGGTTATTGGTTGATGAGGTGTCCCATAGCTGAACTCCTTTTCTGCAGCCACAAATAGGATTGTGTCTCAGTCCCCATTTATGAAGAAGCTAGGTGATCTGCCATGCAATGTGTGGATGTACTGACCATATTTTCCATGAGACGTAAAAGCCATTGGGTTCTTTGATTGAGACCTTGATAGGGTGTTTGTTTGGGACATTGGTATCCTTCCACCTTGCATCATTAATCTTTGGGGCAAAACCCTGAGTCCTCAAGCTCTTGCACTTGCAAGTCAAGCAGGTTTTTCTGGATTTGAGTCATAATCTTGTTACATTATTTAGGTCTTCACGTATTGGAAGATCCTTGGTCCCCCAAATACAATAGTAGTCCTGAAGGATTCTCGTGGCATGGTGAATTTAGGGTGGGTGGAAGTGCACCAGCATGGGAAACCACAGTTGTGGTGTTGATTTTACTGTGCCCATAATGATCTGCATGATGGTGTTGAGAGTTGACAAGAAATGTGGGAGCTATGTGTCCAGGAGGGTAAGTAGAATTCTGTGGTAAACAAGGGTCAATGGAGAGGTCCATAGAGTTTTTGCATTGGCTCCTCCAGGATGTTTCTTTCACTTTCTGGGGGAGATTTACATGCATCTCTATTAAAAAGAAAAGGAGTACTAGTGGCACCTTAGAGACTAACTAATTTATTTGAGCATAAGCTTTCATGAGCTACAGCTCACTTCATTGGATGCTGTAGCTCACGAAAGCTTATGCTCAAATAAATTGGTTAGTTTCTAAGGTGCCACTAGTACTCCTTTTCTTTTTGCGAATACAGACTAACACGGCTGCTACTCTGAAACATGCATCTCTATTGTGTCATGGATATTTTTTCAGGTGCTAGTGGTATGTGATCTAATGTCACATCAAGATATTTCAGGGTGGGATTGTGTTTTATCTGCTGGCTACAGGAGTCCACATGAAGCTACACCCTAGCCTTTCAACTGTTTAGATGGAACGCTGACACAGTTGTCTTACTGGGGTTTGGTTTTATCTGCCAAGAAATATTCTTCCATATTCGTAAGATCCTTGGTCAGGAAGCATTCTGTGATCAGTGAATTTTGTGCCTGTGTATACGAACAATGTCATCGGCATAAACAAGTTTCTGTGATGATGTTTGGGGAAGGTCACTGTTGTAAATATTACACAGGATCTGCGCTAGGACTGATCCTTGTAGTAGACTGCTAGTAGAATCAATGTTACCAAATGAACAAGCAGGTTTCTGACCAGGCCGCAGCTGCACCAACTAAGTATTATGGTGGGATTCTAGTGAAAACTCAAGATTGGGCAGCTTTCTTAGATTTATCTTATAATTTCTGTCACTGTGTGGAGCAATGCCCTTCTTCTGAAAGCCAGCCAAATTATCCCATGATAAATTTCTTCAGAGAAGTTCTGACCAATCATAGGTTTCAGGTATTCTTGGTGACCAGGTCAGAAGACCATGCGCTCCTTCCCTCTTTTAGGCCCATAGAGTTGGATTAATGGTACTGGGGGGACCTCTCTTTACAAGGGAGAGAGATATGAAATATAGTACCAATAAAACAAATGTAATACCCTCCAATACATTTCAACAATAGCTTTTCTGCAAAATATGGTCCATAAACAAAATCCTTGATGGAGTCTGCTGGTATACAGTGACTTTGCCACTCATGAGCAATTTGGTCATCCAAACTCATGCACTAAAATCTGTGCACTAGCATACCTAGCCTTCGTATGTATAGTCATATATTTTACTGTGCATAAAATGCAAAAAAAAACCCAACCCAATGTGACAATAAAGCAGAACAGTTAAAACAACACAATGGTCAATTCCTAAACAGTAACTCTGCCATGTTGTGCATACTACATAACTGGTGCTGTATATCCAGGAAAACAAACAACAACAAAACAATAGTTTACACTATTCATTTAAAAAAAAAATCTCAGAATAGAAAAATACGACATGTGCAACATGGCTGTTAACTTGCTATAGGGATCTGCATTTCTTGACTTTTTGAATGTTTTTTTTTTTTTTGACACACAGGAAGTTTTGCATACAACTCTTGCTAATGTTAATGGAAGTAACAAAGTAAAAATCTTACCAGTTGGGAATGGAATTGCACCCCTAAGTCTGTACCACGTTTTCTTCTTCTTATCTCCTCACTGGCAGATATGTTATTCTCTCTATCAAAAACTATTATTCAAAAACCTTGAAAGTAATGTTTAATTATACTTTATTTATTTATTTTATTCATTAAAATCTTAGTAAATATTAGTAAAATATATAAACACAAAAAAGAAAGGAAATATAGCAATTGTTATCATGGGTAGAGATAGGACCTGGATGTAGACCAATATCCTGTCTCCAACAGAGGCCAGTACCAAAGAGATGCTTTAATGAAATGCCTACTTTATTTCCTGGTTCTAGTCACTGAACATGGGTTGGGTTTACAAAGGTCAATACCCCTGATAGATGACAGGGATCATTATCCACTGACTCAAGTGGCTACTGTTTCAACATGGACCAGGAAGGGGGCTTGGCCAAGGGATTAGCTGAGTTCAGAATATCCCCTCAGCAGATTCTGTTGTAGAACTCCTCTAGAGCTTCAGATGTAAAATAGTACTTCCCATCCAAGGTGGAAAACCTAAAGGGAAGGCTGTATTAATACTACCTACCCTAGCATGAGGTGAATCCCCCTTGCATGTGCTCAGTAATGAGGCAGCACAGGAAGGTGTAACTTACACTTCCTTATGCCAACCCTAGTCAATACAAATTAAAAACAACAACAGCAACAAGTAAAAATGTTAGTGGTAGAGTAATATGAGAAGAGACATCTACATTAACACATGGCTTCTACATCTTGTAAGGGCTTTAGGGAGATAAAATTTTGTCCTAAGTAAATAATCTTCTCCATCAGAATAGCACACAAAAAGTTCCTTGATCTATTTTTATAGCTTGGAGCACAGCCCATCTTCCAATGTTTCAGGAGCATTTTCTTAAGTAGAGCTAAGCACACTGTTTTGGACTAGGTTCAGCAGGAAGGCTTTTTAGTGTGTAAGCTCTTCAGAGCAGGACTATATTTTGTATGTGTTTATCCAACATGTAACACAACAGGATCCTGATCTTGATCCCAGTGCCTGTAGGTGCAACTGCAATATAAGCATTCATCAATAATTTTCATTATGAGACAACAGGCAGAGTTTGATACTTGGCGTAATACAAGAAGTCCTCACCAAGCTTGAAGCAAAAGCTACACAACTGTTGCAGATTCAGTAAGTGATTCCCTAACAAAAAACAGGTTTCAGAGTAGCAGCCGTGTTAATCTGTATCCGCAAAAAGAAAAGGAGTACTTGTGGCACGTTAGAGACTAACAAATTTATTTGAGCATAAGCTTTCGTGAGCTGTAGCTCACGAAAGCGTATGCTCAAATAAATCTGTTAGTCTCTAAGGTGCCACAAGTACTCCTTTTCCTAACAAAAAGGTAATTCCAAAAGAACACTAATCCCTGAACACCAGTCTATGTCTTCTCCTGAAGCTTGCCTGCTCTTAGGAGTCCTTTTCCCAAGGTCTGTCTGGCCTCGCTCTCTCTGGCATATGGCTTCTCCCACCTCTCTTTTATTTGGGGTGGAGTCTAATGAGCCACTCTCACCCTGATGTGGCAGTAATAATTAACCTACAGTTCCTTGCTGGATTCCAACACTTGCCAATAGAGTGGGACAACAGGAAAAGTCCACAACCCTGTTACATTTGGGTTGATTTGAAAGGCATATACTTTTCTTAGCATGCTGCCTACTTGTTCCCAACTGGGAAGCAGCGGGGGTAATTTTCCAACAGCACCACAGGATGTGCCAAAGATTTGAAGAGGAACATTTAAATCACCAACATCTGGCTGAATCAGAGAGCTTTGCTTTATTCAGTCTTTCAGTAATGCCTTCCGAGAATTTGATTTGTGTGAACGGAAGAGAAAGATGTTTTCCCAGCATTGTTTCAAATAAACACTCATTTTTACCATGAATATGTCCCTAATTCTGCCACCCAGTCTAATTTGTTTTTAGATGCTGGATAGAGTTTGTGTGTTAGGATATTTACTCATTTAAAGGTTCTGCCAAAACAGAAATTACTATATGGGAGTCACAAAATACCTGCAAGAAATAATATCCAATGTGGATCTTATTTGTAGACATGATAAGCATGCTGAACTTTTATTTGTAATAGCTAAGAATCAAGTGCTTCAAAATTTACAGCAATGTCAGTAAATCCCAAGGTATTATGTCTTTCCTAGGTGTATTCATAGGCTGTTTTACTACTTCTTTGCTGCTTCATATTTTTCAAAATGGTATGTATTTTATGAAAGTTAAAGAAAAGTTAAAAAATGATAAAACAATCTGATAAAGGTACCTGAAGAGTGAAAACTGGGGGTATAAAGAATTTAGCAATGTCCACAGCAAATTGGAGCAATGGTCAATCTAGTCTGACTGTATCTCTCTGATAGTGGCCAGTACCCGCTACCTCAAAGAAAGGTGTAAAATCCTATAATGGAGAATTAAATAAGAAGTTTCTTTCTAAACCTTTGAAGTGAGTAGTTGTTGTATGTCTTCAACTATTGCTTAGAAATTTGCATCTGAACTTTTAAATCTGCAGATAGTCTTATTCTTCATATAAATGTCTAATCCTTTTTAAATGTGAATGGGCTCTTTGACTTAATACGATCTTGTAGAAGCAAATTCTATGAGTTAAATTTTGCATGATGCATAAAAATATTTCGTTTTAAACGTTGTTGCCTTTTAATTGGATATCCTCTTATTCTTGAATTGTGTAAGGCTAAGTAGGAGTGTCCAGATGACCCTATCTATACCATTCATTATTTATGTACCTTTCATCATGTCATTTCTTATTTTGTCTTAACTCTAATTAAATGGGTGGGATTTTAAAAAGTGCCTAAGTGTCCCAGGATTAAAAGTCACCCAATATTCCTAAACTTTTAAATCTTCTGTCATACAGAATTCTTTGCATGCCTCTAATTATTTCTGCTGTCTTTGTCTGGACTTTCTTCTTTTTGCTGCTACATCCTTTTAAAAATGGGTACCATGAATTGTGCACATAGTATTCAATGTCAGGGTAAACCATCAATTTAGGTAATATAATGATTCCGTGTTGTTCTCTGTTCCTTTCTTAATATAGCTTTACATCTTATTTACTTTTTTGGACCATCACTGCACATGGAATTTATTCAACTAATTTAGAATGAAACTGAAAAAATTCTATTTACAATGTTTTGTATATTTATCATATACTATGCTAATTTAGTAGAGATTTCAATCCAGGAAGCCTAGTTCACTGATTTGCCATAACACCACCACCACCACCACCACTTTATTACTTAGTATATAAGGACAGTGTGCTTAATCTTAGTAAGATATGTTTGGAAATCTTTAGAGTGACTTTGCAAAGACTTTCAGTAGAAAATCTGTTTGAAACAGGACTACATCAAACTGAAATAGGTACCTTTTAGTTGGTGCTGGCAGGGTCTACATAGGGCAGTTAGAGCATAACATGTTAGCACACTCTACAATTCATTATCTCTACATTATCACTACACTCTACATTATCTACACACTACATACACTCTACATTATCCCCATTGTCCAAACTGTGCTGCGGTATAGACAAGACTTAGATAAAGATACACACCATCTATTGATGGAGGGGCTATCTTCACTGATCATTATTGTATGTATCAAACATCTTAATGTACAAACTAAAATGTCTGACAAGGCTTATATCTCTCACTGATAAAAGCCCTGCTGGAAGCTGCTCTCCTCAGTGGCATAGCTACTACCATATCATATTGGCTAAAACAGTCAATGTAGTTGTGAAGCAGATTGACAGATTGATTCGACATTGGTGAGGCCTCATCTGGAGTACTGTGTCCAGTTTTGGGCCCCACACTACAAGGAGGATGTGGAGAAATTGGAAAACGTCCAGCGGAGGGCAACAAAAATGATTAGGGGACTGGAACACATGAATTATGAGGAGAGGCTGAGGGAACTGGGATTGTTTAGTCTGCGGAAGAGAAGAATGAGGGGGGATTTGATAGCTGCTTTCAACTACCTGAAAGGGGGTTCCAAAGAGGATGGATCTAGACTGTTCTCAGTGGTAGCAGATGACAGAACAAGGAGTAATGGTCTCAAGTTGCAGTGTGGGAGCTTTAGGTTGGATATTAGGAAAAACTTTTTCACTAGGAGGGTGGTGAAACACTGGAATGCGTTACCTAGGGAGGTGGTGGAATCTCCTTCCTTAGAAGTTTTTAAGCTCAGGCTTGACAAAGCCCTGGCTGGGATGATTTAGTGGGGGATTGGTCCTGCTTTGAGCAGGGGGTTGGACTAGATGACCTCCTGAGGTCTCTTCCAACCCTGATATTCTATGATTCTATGATCACCAAGTGATAGGAGGATGGATATGAGCTGAGGGTGAAGCTAAGACACTGCTATTGAGATCTTGCAAATAGCCTGCGCATATAATCATTCTGAAGGTCCAAGATGTTTAAGGTTACTGATTTTTGTTTATTTTACTTTGAAGTGGATTTGGAGGATTCATTGGTTCAACCATTTAAAGTCTAAGATAGGCCTTTGTCATTTGCCTTCTCAGACACAAAAAAACAGAGACGATGCCTCAAGAAACCATTCCGAAGCCCTTATGCATTTTGATAGAGAGACTATGTCTATGATTTTAGGGAGCTTTTTAGATAGTGGGGTTATCAGATGTAGAACTGGCTTTCTGGTTCACAAGAAATTTTGATTTTTGAAATTTGGTTTCTGTTTGGAGTTAAAGGAAATTTTTAGAAATTTCCTGAGAACTGGTAATTCTGCAAATTTTCATTACAGAAACACTGACAACTGTTTTTTCTGAAATAAAACATACTTCCTGGCTCAGCTTCAGCATTGCAGCACCAGTGAGGGACAAAAGTGAAACTGAGAAGCATCATGTCAGTTTCACTCAACAGCTGCCATGGCTTCAAGGGTCTGCCATGCAGACTGCCCTAAGCTTCCCACCCAGAGCTTCCAGACTCCTGGGCCAGCTGGCTCCCAGGGCTGCCCAATTCCCACAGCCCAGTGAGCCAGCTACCACCAGAGTCGGACAGCCCAGTGAGCCAGCTAGCCGAGGAGTCCAGAAACACTGGGGCCCATGGCCGGGGCAGTTTGCACAGAAGGACTGCCCTGGAGCTGCAGATACCAGAAGCCTGTACCAGGCTCCTGGCTCAATGGTAGGGCTTCTAGGATCCTGCTACACATCATGGAACCTAGACTCTGAAGGCCCTGTCAAAAACTGGTGATTTCAGGGCTTCCAGTGCTGCCAGACTCCCAGAGCCATGGACCATATGAATCCAGGGTCCCCAGAAGCCTGCCAGTAAATGAGACAGGCTGGCAGTAAACGAGGCAAGTTTCCAATGAAAGTTCATAGAACCTGATAGGTTTCTGTGAAACATTTCACGTTAAATGAACTGGCATTTTCCAACAAAAAATTCCCAACCAGCTCAGACCGAGTGTCATTGGGTAGTAGCGTGGAGGGACAAACGCTCTGAAGAGCATTCCCTATGAGCCACTGTTTGAAGTGAGGGAGTCCCATACTTCTAAGAAGTAAAGAAGCCATCATTCCAGAATTATATACAATTTCCCTGACAACGAACAGCATTGCTCCACATCCACATCTCAAGTAAAGATCTTCTCTCGTTCCTACCCCACTGTCTTTGTTCCTGCTGTATAACGTGTGCATTTAAACTGTGCAGGGCCTCTGCAGCAGGCTTTCCATTGTAAAAACTGTCTCAAATATATTAGACTTCTCGGTGTCAATAGCAGTTTGAGATAATGCTGAATTACAGTGGAAATCCTATACAAATACTCTGTCTTTCACACAACCATAAATTAAGATGTCAAGAATACGAGGTGCTGACCTCCCAGCATGAGCAAAGACAAGATGGTGAGTTATGGGGATAAATCTCTTAATTAGAGATGTTTGTCTTCTAGAATAAAACATTTATGTGGAGAAACAGTCATGAATAATGTTTAGCATCTTCAGATGTTTATCCATGTACAATAGAGGTAGTCTAGTCAGCACATATAAGGAGCTGTAACATTTTTGAATAAGGTTTAGATTTCTAAATGTTGAATATAGATTAACAGGATCTTGATTCATTTGTTTTCTAAAGAAACGGGGCAATTTTTTAAAAGTACAATTGTAAAACTGCAAAAAGAAGTTAGTAATTTCTGCAAATATAGTATATAGTACCTGTACACAGTGCTGTAAAGTAACACTGCACACTGCCTTAGGTCTTAGGTTTTTTTTTTTTAAGAGTAACTGTACATATGTTTCAAAAGGAAACATTACACTCACTTAGCAAGAATGGCTGAAGCTCAGTGATGTGAACAATACTACACAATGTACAATGAGGAAAATAATAATCAAAGAGAACAATCACAATAGAACTGGAACATCCCACACACTGTAGACTGCTAGAAAATTACAAAAGCAGTAGTGCTCTCTCTCTCACTCCCCGCACAGGTATCAACTCCCTGCAACTCCAAATAAACAGGAGGGGAAAGGAAAAGAAATAAGCAATAAATCAGACTCTAATTTCACTAAGCTTAGATACTGGCTCTCTGCTTAGCATCAGCCTTAGGATTGGCTGACATAGTTTGCAGAGGAGATGGGAGGGCAAGAAAGGTGTGGAATGCAAAATATTAGAGATTAACCTTGGAGTTATAATTGAATATTTATCCCCCAAGTTTTATTTTAGGAGAAGGTGTCTATTTCTGGTTCTCCCTTTTGACAAAAGAATGGCCCAGGCTCTGTCAGTGACCATTAGCAACTCACAGTCCCAGTTGTAGCCTGATTACCAACCTAGAAACACATTGCACAGCCAAAACAGTAACAAAGAGGCTGAAGAAAATTAGGGTCCTTCATATGTTCAGTCATACTGTACGAAGAGCCAAATGTTATATATACACAGCTCTCCACTTGGCAACATTTGATGGTAGACTTTGGCACAAAGCAGAAGAATATAAATGTGCTTAGCAATGAAAAAAGGAGGAGAGATCAAATGTTATAGGATAACACTGAAGAGTTGTGGATGGCTCTTGAATGAATAAAGGACAAGGTTTTTCAAAAGTGGGTTCCTAAACCCAGGCTCCTAAACCCATTTTTAGGCACTTCAGTAACTGGCCAGATTTTCAAATATTTGAGCAACTGAAGTCAATGGGAGTTTCAAGGTGCTTGTCATTTTGAAAATAAAGCCACCTATTTAGGCACATAAATACGGATTTTAAAAAAAATCATGATGTAAAATATTCCAAATTACTGAATCCCTGTAAAGGTGGAAACAGTTCTCTCAGTTGTAGACTTTGCTCACAAATATTCTACCTTGATGCCATTATGTGACATTGCATTCAGTGCAGATTGCCTACTTCACAACACAATTGATTTTGTCAAAGTGCCAGAATTTGCAGGTAATACTGCATTAAATGGTCTCTTTGGCAATTTATAAACTCAGTTGTGTGTGTGTAAATTGTACACACCACAAAACCAGGAATTCATTCTCATTGCCCTCAAGAATGTCCTTACAGTGGAAGGTTGAGTACATTTGCCAGGGCAGTGTGAGCAAGGCATGAACTGAAGCCAGTTGCATCAACTCTGCCCTCTGGTTTAACAGAAGGTTTCAGTTTCCAGTATCTATTAGACTCAACCTTCCCAAGCAGAAATATTCACAAAATAAGAAACGCAACTGTTAGCATAATTTTGTTTATGCAAGACATCTGCATATAACTTATTGGTGTCTGGCAAGGTTTCTAACATGTAGAATTCAGTATTGCAATTTCCCAGTTGGCAGAGAAAGTATGTGACTGTATTAGAAATATTCACTCATTACAACAAATGGGGGGAAAAAAGCCTGGAGAGCTATTTGGAAAAATATTACATGTACATATATGCACATATTTTCCATTGGAAGATATAAATTATATTGAAAATTTTTCACAACAAAATATTAACATCATAGCATTGAGTACAGAAAATATGGGGATTACATTGTGAACATACTACCTTCATCATGAACTTTTTGGTAGAGGTTAAACAGCTCAAAAGCTCACATTCCAAACCTTCCAGGCTATTGTAAAATCCTTTAAAATTCCTAGCAATATTTTTCAGAATTAGTTTGTTTTAGATTACTATTGAAATCCTTCCAGGCTAATTAAGTTATTTGGCAATATTTTAAGGTTTTCTTTAGTATTCCTGAAGGACTTTCAAAGTAATCTGATGGACAATAATACAGTATTTCTAAAGTATATCTGAAGATAATAATAGGATTCTAGAAATTTCAGTGGCACACTGGAGAATATTAAAACTCTCTCTGAAGAAATCCCAGAGGATAATTTTACATTTATATTTTACAAAACAAAAGGGACTTTTCCATTAGAAAAAACAGAGCTCTGCTATTCAGTTAAGCGGAACCAACAACAATTACTTCTTAAATATATGCAACTAAATTCCCCATATCAAGCAGCAAACCATAATAAATGCATTATGCAAGAGATAAGTGAAGGTGAATACTGTGCTTACAGCTATTTCTGATTGAAGGAGCCAGAGGACTTGGAGTATGGATTGCCAATCAGATGGGGCAGTATGAGCATGTACGTAAGAAAAAAAGAGGCTATCAACTGTATAAATGTACTGCCAGCTGCAAGATAATGGGGGTTAAATAAACAAGAAGTCTGTAGGGATTCCTGTATTGTTTCTGAGCTAAATGCTGAATTATCCTCATCTCAACAAAATCTCGAGATTGAGCTGGACAAACAATTAGAACCACTTATTCACTGAATTATAGCCTTTTTCCTGTTTGTGAAATGTTCATGAACATATTTTTATTTTTACAAATGATTATTATTTATTATAGTCTGCCAAAGACTTTATGCAAATATCTGGCTGTGGGTTGCAGCATCTGTATTCCCAACATGAGTTCGCTATTACCATTGTGTGACCAGTCATTTTCATTGTGTGATATTGTTTCTGGTTCCTGATTGGAAGAAAATAGCTGCAATAAAGAAGGGAAGGGCTTGATGGCTGAGCCTTTGAGTCTCTCATGCAGAGAAAATGAGCCATTTGCTAAATTATGAAGAGAGAGGAAGACCAGATTAGGGAAATTTTAAAAAAACTGTTTCTTTTTTCTGTGTGACTTGAGTCAGGCCTTCCCTGAGGCATCACAGTTAGAAAAATTAGACTATTGTAATAGTTGGGGTTAGATTTTAAAAAATGGTTGGTTTCTTTGGTATGTGCAGCTAGCCAGCTACCCTCTTCATAATGTAGGAAGCTCAGAGACCCTATTAAATAGCAGTCTTTTGCAGTGTAACTGGAAAGTCACCGGATTTGGGCTATTTCAGACTGGAAGAGGTGGGGGCCAAGTGCCAAAGTCTCAAAGCCCTCCCAGTGAATGCCCTGTCAACCCCTCCCACCTCCCAACAGTTTTTTATAATGAGGGAGATCCACATCAGGCACGGGGAGACTGGCAATCTCTGAGGATATAAAATACATTTGTAGTAAATATCAATTTAGCTACGTAAACTGTTAGCACTAATCACTGAAGTGTTCATATTTTCCTTTTCCGGGTCCCAGATTACAAACTCTGAACCTTGTATATTTTTTGCATCATGAGTTTAAATATAAAAATTGCTTTTCCTTGCTGAGCAACTTTATTTGTACGTTTTTAATATTAGCATTATAGTAACATTCAGAGGCCCCAGTCAGGGTTGTGGTTCTGTTATGCTAACGTTGAATGAGAATAAGAGGAAAACTGTTGGATTTTCCCATGGTTTTCTTCTTCTACTCCTTTCTCTCTCTTTCTCTTTTTTAAATAATATAGGAGACTCTTGCTTGAAATTAGTTTTCAGCTAAGTCAGGCAAACCTCAAGAGTCTAAATGGGAGCTACAGCTCTGAGAATCTAATATCGTCATTGGTCAAAGCATTGCCGTGTCACTGTGGAATACTGAGTAGAGCAGAATATAAAACAAAGCTGCTAGCTCCACCACTCTTTGCAACAAGGTAACAGCTAATGGCACTACTGATTTACCATGTGAACCAATGGGGGGGTAGTGGTGGTGGTGGGGGAAATGAATTCCCAGAGGAACTAAGCACCATCACAAACCTCGCCAAATGCTCCAAGCACAAAGCATATTTGTCTCACTTGCCTTCCCTAACAAATTCACAGCAACATGCAGATATATTAAAAAACAAAACAAAACAAAACAAAAAAATCAACCCTCCCAAAATAAAACACTCCGCTGCAAACACTTCTCCCCTTCGGAAGAGGATAAGAGAACCAACAGCACCTGGCAGATGTTAGTCATGTCATGTGATGCACTGCTGGAAGACCCTCAAATACTATGATGAGGAGTGTGGTTTAAGAACCTACAAAGAATAGAACAGAACAAAATATAATAGTTTATAGGCCCAAAGGAGAATTTACACAGATGTGTCTGCATATGAGGTGTGATCCAAAGCCCACTGAAGTCTAAATACAGACTCCCATTGATTTCAATGGGCTGTGGATCAGGCAACAAAGTGTGAGAGGACCATCTCTGGGATAGGGCTGAGGCTAGCCACAATATTCCCCAAAACTCTGCTTTGTACTCTGTTCTTACTTCTGAGAATAAAAAGAAAGATAGGAGGAGCAGTTTCAGGAGCAGAAGGTGGAGAACAAAACACAGGACAGGAGGAAGAGAGTGAGAAAAGGGGCAAGGGAAGCATAAGCAGGGTCTGAATGAACTCTTCCCTGGCATCTGAACGGGGGAAAAGACCTCAGGAGCAGACTATATTTGCATAAACACATCGACTATACCTAGATCGACCTGCTTTGCAAAAAAAAAAAAAGTGGGTGTTTGGGGTTAAAATTCACATTAGTGAATGCAGAGGTACTGAGAGGTTATCCTTATTGTCAGGTAGACACAACGGTAGTGGAACCTCAGAATGTAAGACCAGCCAGGAGAGGCAGCAGTGAGCAGAGCACAGCCAAAGGTGGCCATGAAGGACAGAGGCTGCAGTAGCAGTGAAGTTCCCTGCAACCTGGTGACATAACTAAGAGCTGAAATCACTAAGAACTGGGCTCAGTGGTGGAACCTCATATCACAGCATCCCAAAGGCAGCAAGCAGTGTCAGCAGCAGGGGTGAACAGTAGCAGTGAGCTGAAAGCAGGAGCAGAGATAGTGGGCGGGGGCAGAAAAACAAACATTGTTGGGCCCCCCACCCCTACCCCCACCCCCCCTTTCAGGCATGGGAGATGAACGCAGCCCTGAATTCTAAGACTTTGATGACTTTGGACAACCAATTGTGAGTGTGATGCAGCAGAGGGAAAGGGAAGTGGCCTGTGAAAGCGACATTTGTCCACTTTACTTTCACTCTGCAAGTTGGGAAACCGAGGCAAAGGAAACTGCCCAACGTACTGTGGCAGTTTACTTGTGGTCTGCATGCTTTTTGAATCATTGTTGAGGCATTTCCCCAAATTCCTGCTGAGATCCCTCTCCCTTCTAATAAAAGTTCTATTTTGTTATATGCAGTGTAGTTATAGCTGTGTCAGTCCCAGGATACTAGAAAGACAGGTGGGTGAGGTAATATCTTTTATTGGACCAACTGCTGCTGGTGAGAGAGACACGCTCTTCTTCAGAGCTCGGTGTGGCTAGAAAGCTTCCCTCTCTCACCAGGAGCAGTTGGTCCAATAAAAGATATTACCTTACCCAACTTCTCTCTTCTTTTGTTGTAGGCCGTTTCAGTGTTTGCAGATGGGGAAGGATAGCCTCTTTGAGGTGCCTGGCATGGAGTTTAGTTTTACCAGATCACTGGGTAGGGGCTCAGGCCAGTTCTGGTTTGTAGTGCTAAAAGGAACCCCTAGATATTGAACCTGGCCCTTCTTACCGCCGACACCATCTGGCAGAAGGGAAATAGAAGGACTGGAAGAGAGATATTGTGCCAAAAATTTCTTCAAGTGGTAAATATCCATCCATTGTGAATCTTGGCTGTTAAGGACTGCAAGGAATCCCAATAGTTTTACCCCTGCTCCACAGTTTTTGGTACGAAGCCATTTCAGGGTCACTTGAAACATCTTTCAAATTTGAAAAAAAAAATCAATTCAAAGTGATTGAAAGGAAGAAATAACATATTAGACCTTCGGTTCTAATTAGGGCTGTTGATTAATCGCAATTAACTCACACAATTAACTAAAAAAAACCCCACCTGCGACTAAAAAGAATAATCACAATTAATCGCACTGTTAAACAATAGACTACCAATCGAAATTTATTAAATATTTTGGATGTTTTTCTACATTTTCAAATATATTGATTTCTAGTACAACACAGAATACAAAGTGTACAGTGCTCACTTTATGTTATTATGTTTATTACAAATATTTGCACTGTAAAAATGATAAACAAAAGAAATAGTATTTTTCAATTCACCTCATACAAGTACTGTAGTGCAATATCTTTATTGAGAAAGTGTAACTTACAAATGTAGATTTTTTTTGTTACATAACTGCACTCAAAAACAAAACAATGTAAAACTTTAGAGCCTACAAGTCCATTCAGTCCTACTTCTTGTTCAGCCAATCGCTAAGACAAACAAGTTTGTTTACATTTACAGGAGATACTGCTGCCTGCTTCTTATTTACAATGTCTCCTAAAAGTGAGAACAGAGCATTCACATGGCACTTTTGTAGCCAGCATTGCAAGGTATTTACGTGCCAGATATGCTAAATATTCTTACGCCCCTTCATGCTTCGGCCACCATTCCAGAGGACATGCTTCCATGCTGATGATGCTCATTAAAAAATGTGTTAATTTAATTTGTGACTGAACTCCTTGGGGGAAAATTGTATGTCTCGTGTTCTGTTTTACCTGCATTTTGTCACATATTTCATGTTATAGCAGTCTCGGATGATGACCCAGCACATGTTCGTTTTAAGAACACTTTCACTGCAGATTTGACAAAACGCAAAGAAGGTACCATGTGAGAATTCTAAAGATAGCTGCAGCACTCAACCCAAGGTTTAAGAATCTAAAGTGCCCTCCAAAATCTGAGAGGGACGAGGTGTACAGCATCCTTTCAGAAGTCTTAAAAGAACAACACTCCAATGCGGAAACTGCAGAATGCAAACCACCAAAAAAGAAAATCAACCTTCTGCTGGTGGTATCTGATTCAGATGATGAAAATGAACATGCATCTGTCCGCTCTGCTTTGGATGGTTATCGAGCAGAACCCATCGTCGGCATGGACTCATGTCCTCTAGAATGATGGTTAAAGCATGAAGGGACATATGAATCTTTAGTGCATCTGGCACGTAAATATCTTGTGATGCTGGCTACAACAGTGCCATGCAAATGCCTGTTCTCACTTTCAGGTGACATTGTAAAAAAGTAGTGGGCAGCATTATCTCCTGCAAATTGTAACCCAACTTGCTTGTCTGAGCGATTGGCTGAAGTAGGACTGAGTGGACTTGTAGGTTATAAAGTTTTACATCATTTTATTTTTGAATGCAAATATTTGTAATAAAAATATAAAGTGAGCACTGTACACTTTGTACTCTGAGTTGTAATTGAAATCAATATATTTGAAAATGTAGAAAACATCCAAAAATATTTAAATAAATGGTATTCTATTATTTAACAGTGAAATTAATCACATGATTAATCGTGATTTTTTTTAATCGCTCAATTAATCGTGATTAATTTTTTTAATCGCTTGACAGCCCTAGTTCTAAGATGCTGTAATTACTTTGAATTTTAATCTGAAATATTGCTTCAAATTTCATTAAGATTCTTTTTTGAATGTTACGGTAATATTATTTGTTCACTTTTTCTGAATTCTAATGTTGTTAGCATAACTAATTGGCAAATCCCAATTATTATTTTTTAGGAAAAAGAAGATATAGATCTGAAAAGAGGCATTCTTGTTGTAATTTAGATTCCTAGAAGTTCTGTAATGATGAAATTTAGACAGATAACCCAATCTTTTAAAATGATCTTTACAGTCCAAGACCACTCCAGCCACATTTTTAATCATAATATAAACTTAGGTCCTTTTGACAGTGTCTTGCATGAGTTGACACTGCCTCTCAGTTTCTTTGAGACCTTACTTTGCTGAATGACAGTTTTATGGGGAGAAGTTAAGAATGAAATGTTCAAAAAAGGAAAAGAAAGTGGTGTAAAAAAAGGGGAAGGAGGACAGATAGAACTTTGGTATACATTGCTGGATAAAGATGTGATCCAAATTCTCCCTGTCCTGCACTGCTCTTCTTCCAGAATTTCTTGGAATGTTTTTATTCTGTATCCATTATCACAGTGCTCTAACCTGTCTTTTCCCCTCACTGATCATCCATCTTGTCTTCTTTCTCCATCATTATATTTTGTGCTCCTTGGTTGCTATTCTGTTATTAGTCACACTGAACAATCATCATCTATTCTGGTCACGCATTCAAACCTACTGCCAATTTTTTCGTTTTTGCAATTTCCACAATGTCCAGGACTTTCATTCTGTTCTCATAGTCACAGCTCTATTGTCTTCTGACTGTCCTATTCACATGCAAACTGTATGCATCCTTTTTGGCTCACAATCAGGTCACAACAAGAGGGCTTGAATGTAGGATTGCAAAAGTGCTTTTGGATAGTGCACATTGCAATATTGACTTTTCTCATTTAAGATGTGGATTATCAATTAAACTTCTATGCAATGAATCACACCATATGTTAATTACTCGACAGTATGTCACAGTGAATTTCTTGGGGATGTGATACATTTGTTGGTATTATAAATCATTAGTTCTCTAACAGTCAGTTAACATCCAAGATTCCTTAATATTCTGAACTACCCTTATTTTGATTACAGTATTGTCTTGCTCCTAGAATAGTTGGAATTGCTTGGAGTAGCATATGAAGAAGTTTGCTTTCCACCTCATGAAAATTAGGAAAGCTTATCCCAGATATTCTCTTCTTTAAAATACATAAAAACAAAAATGCAAAGAGCGCAAACGAACATTTAATATAAAATCGACACAAACCAGCAATGGTCATCTCTCCATTCACAGTCCTTTCCCGTCAATTGCAGTACTCCACCAGAACAAGGAGTGCAGGAGGAATCGAAGAGAGGGCGTCAGCTGTCGACTTACTGCAGTGAAGACACAGTGGTAAGTAGATCTAAATACATCAACTTCAGCTATGCTATTCATGTAGATGAAGTTGTGTATTTTAGATTGACCCCACGCAGTAGTGTAGACAAGCCCGAAGGTGATCTTCTTTCTCCAAGTCAATGAGCACCCTGTCTTCATAAGTATAAACTCTAAGCCTCTACCAGCCTGGGAAGCAAGAGGCCAAGTGGGATTTAGCATTTAGCTGAAGGGTAACAGAAGGGAAGTGCAGCCTAACTTAATCTGAGCTCAAATCATGACACATTCTGGCAGAAGTAAAAAGGATCTTAAAACAATTCAAATAGCTATCTGGGCATATTTACCAAACGTAGTTCTTGCTAAATTTTTCAAAAGAGCCTAAGTGATTAGGAACCCAAGTCCAATTTCAAAGGTAATGAAACTTGTACTGCCAGGGGTCTAAATCCCTGCTGAAAATGGGAGTTAGGCTTTTAAGTCACTCACGTGCTTTTGAAATTTTTACCCATCAACATTAACTCATAACTCTAACAAATATGCTTCTTATCAAAAAACAAAACTAAACAAACCACAGAAGGACAATTACACCACAAATGTGTTGAAATAAAGTTAAGGATCTAGTTTTGTAATTTATATTGTATTATTAGTATTTGGGTTTAGTTAAACCATGTTAAATCCCTTTGTGGATGCTCTCATTCTGAATTAAAGTGACCTTAATTCAATGTAGCTTAATTCAGGAGTTCTCAACCTTTTTCTTTCTGAGGCCCCCCCAAATTCCTCGGCTCACCTGTGCCAGAACATATGTTGTTCTGCGTATGAAATTCAGGACCAGCGTTAGGGGGTAGCAAGCACAGCAATTGCCTGGGGCCCCACACCACAGGGAGCCCCAGGAAACTAAGTTGCTCAGTCTTTGGCTTTAGTCCTGGGTGGTGGGGGCTCAGGGCCCTGGACTTCTGCCCCACATGGTGGGGCATTGGCTTTCTGCCCTGGGCCCCAGTGAGTCGAATGCTGGCCCTGCTTGGTGGACCCCCTGAAACCTGCTCACGGCCCTCCAGAGGACCCTGGACCCCTAGTTGAGAACTGCTGGGTTTATTTTATTTCACTTCCAAAATGAATTAACTGAAGGCCACTTTAATTCAGAACAAGAGCATACACATACATTTTAATGTATTTTAATCCAATTTTAATTCACACCTTTAGTTAATTTGGATTAACTTTCCTGAGTAACCCTGTATATACGAGCCCTTTTATTAGTTTGTTTATATTGGATGGAATATGTCAAAGACACCTATACAGACCATATCAGCTCCCTCAGCTAGTGGATGCTGAGACTTCAATTCAGGACAACGCTTAAGCACATGTTCAAATCATCCGTATTCAGGCTAGCATTTAATGTGTACTTAATTTTTGAGCAGATGCTCCCACTGATGTCCATGAAATTAAGTGCTGTCTTGACTAGAGAAACTGTCTTGAATCAGGCCCTGAGCTAGTGGAAGTGCTTCTTTAGCTCACTGGATAAATACATTGGGGCTCCATTGAAATACTGGCTCCACTGAAGTCAATTGAAAAACTCCCATTCACTTCAGTGAGGTCAGGATTTGCCCATTATCTTGGAGTCCAAAGCTGTGAGTTGTTTCCGTAGTGTTACATGCATATACATCAGCTGATGACTACAGTGTCTGTATGTATACAGACCACAAACACATTAATATATTTTATAGGTTTCCAAACAGAAGGTGATCTCACATGCTTGTGCTGAGTTAGTATAAACAGCATGCCAATATTTCTTGGCAGACTGCCTAAACTGCCTATATCTTTATGATCAAATTCATTGTCAGAGTTCCTTTCCCACAATGATCTCAGTGATGGTGGCAACAAAACCTAGTGCAAAGCTGTATTCTTTTTCATTTGAATATTTAAACTGTTTACACTATTGTATATACCAATACAAAACAGATTCATTTTTCAGAATATAAATGTATTTATTCTTTTTGGTGGATTGTGTTCTTTAAAATAAAATGAAAATTATTAAGAAAAAAGAAAAAACATATCACAGATAGCTCAAGAAAAACTGAACAAGAAACGAAACAATATAATTATTTAGCCCTGTTTTGTTCTACATGGCATATTAAAAACCACCACTGAAAAATATCCAGTAAACTGGTATATTAGCATCTAATGTTTTTCTCATTGAGACCAGCTGTAATCTGGAATTTAACTGTTCCTCTCCATTGGTTTGGGGTTGTAAGTGGTATACTGTTACTTGTCCACATGTCCACTCTATACTGTTATACTGGCATACTGTTACTTGTCCACATGTCCACTCTAGCTACTTACTTAGTATGGAAGCTTTGCTTGGATAAGGTGGTCAGGATTGAGCCTTATTCGAATTTACCCGAGAGTCACATATTTTACATGAAAAACTGGTTTCAGGAATAATATATTAAATAAATTCTATTTAATTACTTTTAAAATGTATTCTTTTTTCCTCTGTTGGTTACCTGTAAACATTCATTCAGTTGTTTTATGTTTTAAACATTCTTTGCTCAGGAGTAATTTCCTAGGGCCTTCAGAGTTTGGAAAGAGACTGAAAATGATCAGATTCACAGGAAAATAGTGTTGTGACCCAGTTTGCCCTTTGTTTGCTGCAGTGCCACATTTTCAGGCGTTCTTTGGTCACTAGAAATGTGAAATGGCCAACATCGGAAGCTGAAAAAAGTAATAGGCCTGTTAAAATCCTGTTTTAACCCTGTTAACAGAAAAGCACAATTAAATGGACATGTTAGAAGGCTATAACATATAATACACCAGTACATTTAGAGCCATCAGTGTGTCATTGTCAAGTCCAGGGAATGGAGGGGAAATTACAGGTGAGTCATGGCAAATTTTATTAAAAATAACAGATGTATACATTTATGGATTCCATGAAGCTTTCTTTGGGTTTCATCTGCATTATTGTTCTTATTTCAAAGTGCATGGTTTTGAAATATATACATTTTTAAAAAAATCCTATGCTAAAATTCAATTTTCGATTCAACAAGGTACTTAACTTTATGTTTATGAGATCTACTGATGGAAATATATATATTCACTATATATAAAAGCTAGGTATTATTATTTTTAATGGAACTACTCACTTGCTTAAAATTATACACATGCTTAAGTGCCTTGCTGAATCAGGGCTCGGTCAATTTCCAACTCTTTAGGGTGATTTGTCAACCTTTTAAAAACTCAATAATACCCTTGTTTTGATGTAAAACTTTGAAAATATAATTGAAATTAAAAAATTAGATTCATATTAGATCTATGATTCATTCATCATATTTTTAAAAAATGTCCATTCCACCTTTCTAATGATGTTTTAGGGGAGTGCTCATCCTGAGCCAGTCTCTTAGCATCCTGGCAATCAGCTTGTGGCACCAACACCCTTCTACTGGGGGTATTAATGATAAAAGGTCATGGTCACAGGTGTTTCTGTGAAAAGGGGTGTCATGGAATCCATAATCCATGAAATTTACTGCCTTGTGAATGTTGCGCAACGAAACTCATCTCATCTCAGATTTGAGAGACTAATGTATCAAATTAGCAATGTAGTAACAGAGAAAACCTTTCCTTTTTGCTAGAGCAGATAGTAAACAAGTATCTGCAGCATCACATTTACAATTTCAAAATATAAAGCTATTTACAGTACAGTGCAGCTATCTTAAACTGGTGGGGAAAACTGTTCAGCTGATGAAGCTGGCAACTTGCTACAAATATTACCTTACATAAACTCAACTATGTACTGTATCATAGCAGCCATTTCTTTGGCAAGTTAGACTGTACAATTGCAACATATGCTGTAATTTGTTACATCAGGACCCAGTAACAAGCAGGTTTTCTTTAACAAATAGTAAGTATACAATGCTCTTGGAAATAAAGATTACACATGTTCTGCTTATTTTTTTTTTTACTGTATTATCAAAACATTACAGATTCCCTAATTACAAAGTATGATAAAGTGGGGAACCCTCATAGGCCATGGGGGGAACCCTCAAAACTTCAGCTTACATAGTGACATAAATCATCAACAATACACATTTGCAATACACAATACAGAAAGCCAAAATGGGCAGAAAAATAGCCCTTATGCATTAATCAAAGAAAGAATGACCGTGTTTCTTTTTGTTCCACCATTCTGCCTTCTTCATTTCCATCACACTTTTTACCAATTGAATATTCAAAAATATTTTCTTTAAAATAGCCAGAAAAAAACCTGTATGTCTCCCAATCTTAACACAAGAGATGTTAAGTTCTGATCCTGCAAACATTTATATGCATTCTTAACTTTAGTACTGTGAGCAATGGGACTGCTCATGGTTATAAAGTTAAGGACGCACAGAAACGTTTGCAGAATCAGAGTATTACACAGTGCATGCTTCCCAGAAAATCGAGAGTTTTAAAATGTATTATTTCCCATTCAGTTGCATTAGCTCTAGGACCACCTGCAGGTTCGTTTTAAAAAATGTATTATTTATATCATAGCATGGGCTCTACAGATGAAATATACACCCCCAAACATAGCAGAACAGTATCTTTATATTTATTTGTTTAAAACTTTTCTAGTCAGTCACTTTGCTTTAATAGCAGCCATGTTAGTCTGTATTCGCAAAAAGAAAAGGAGTACTTGTGGCACCTTAGAGACTAACCAATTTATTTGAGCATAAGCTTTCGTGAGCTACAGCTAAGTGAGTTGTAGCTCATGAAAGCTTATGCTCAAATAAATTGGTTTGTCTCTAAGGTGCCACAAGTACTCCTTTTCTTTTTGCTTTAATAGTGATCCTAGATAACATGAAAATGTAGCACTGCAGGAGAAGAAAGAAGCCAGATGAGGTCAGAAAAGCTATTTTCTGGTGTATCTCCTCTTTATTCCATCTCCTATCCATCCTCTCCTGTATAGGTGATGCTTCCTGCCCCAGTCTTTTTCTAAACAGCATTAGGTAGCATTTGTACAGAACCCTGGAAGTGAAAAGTTTTACAGAAGTGCTATTTGTTATCACCAAAAACATCCTGACTCATTAGACTCATTACTGGGATGAACTCATGAAAATAGCAGAAATAAATATAATGTTTCATCCTAAAGGAAGAACACTTCAAAAACATGCAATGTAAAGGCTGTGAAATGCATTCTACACTTTTGTGGTTGCCTTCTTGCAGAAAAATATGGCACCATTTACAGCACAAGCCGTATTTCATAGTATGTACTCTATTAATAATAATTAATAATGTAAAGGATTGCAATTGATTGTTCTTTAATACTGGTATAACAACTATAAGCAAAAGGCTACAAGTACATTTACAATCTGCCCTGAGGAAGGGGCGGGCTGTTCCAGGAGCAGACTAGGAAAGGAGTTGTGACCAGGTCATAAATCTATCCTTTGGTTTTCCTCCTTGTAATCTACTTCTTTTCTATACCAATTTGGCTCTGTCTGCTTCTTGCCTGTCCATTCTCCATCCCCACCTGTGCAGGAGGAGGAGCAGCAGGCCCATGCAGGCTGCTTATCTATCCTTGTGCTGGGACCCACCAGGTGCATAGTACCTCCAGGGCAGTAAGAAGTTCCTTTATGTCCCCATAGTGGGCAGTGTAGGACAGGATAATCTGCCCCAATCCTTTATATTGGGAAGTGCAGAGATTAATCACCCCAGCACAAAGTCCTGGCGTCATTGTGCCTGATTTAAGTGGGGCAGCATTGTCCAGAGTAGTTCCTCTTATCAAACACAGCAAATGCTCCTCCTGACCACATGGCAGTCCTTGCCCTATTCTGTCCTCTCTGAATGCTAGCTTCAGTTCTTGTACTCCCTTAGCACAAGGACTGGGCCTCATTGTCTTCTGCAAAGGGTGGAAGGAGGTTCCAGTGAGCTAGCTTGGACCTTTCCTGATCCTCCCCTCACCTTTCAACACCGACACAGGCCCAGGTACAGTTTGACCCTTATCAGCTCCACTTACAGTTATGGTAGCCTGACACTTCCCATTATCAGACCCTGTTTTCAACTGGTTGTAGATTTGCCAAATTTTAATTGTTCAGGCTGAAATTTTTCATGCTGTATAGCTGTCTCAGGCTCAGATTTTCTGGAAAGCTTCTGCAAAAGTGGCTCAGCCATTTCTGAGAACACAATTATGGGAAAATATACTAGTTTGTCCATGTTAAAAGAATTCTTGCTGGGGTTTTGTTGACTGCCTCCAGTGCCTCTGTGCTGTCAAGCAAGGGCTTGAAATTTGGCAGGGGGAATCACTCTGGAGTCAAGAATGTGCCTTTTGCTGTTACTCGGGAAATAGGCCCCCACATACTTGGCCAAGCTATAAGCTTCTGAAAAATCTGAGTCGTAGTCTTGATATGAGTTTGACATCTGAAAATTCCATCTGCACTACAAGCTGAGTGCAGGGGCTGCGCGGGACTTTTCCTGCAATTGCTGCTCCCAGTTACTGTGGGCTTCAGGGCCAGGCACCTGAACGGACAGCCAGGAGACGCTCTCTCTTGAGCTCTCATGCTCCCTCTGCTGGCATCCAAACAGGATAGTGGAGGGAGCTGCCTGATTTGAATTCAGAGGGGACAAGAGCCAGGGGCAGAGAGTGGTGAGGCAGCCGTGGCAATAGATTGGAATGGGGGACTGGGACAAAGGGCCAGTGGGATAGTGCCTGGGACAAGGAGCAGTGTGTGAGGAAGAGACAGGACTGGACCAGAAGTAGTCAGACTTGTTGCAATACCAGTACTAGCCCACTGGGGACCTTAAGCAGGGATATTTATGTCCCCCTCCCCATACCAACACATACTAATAATTAATAGGGGACTCTCTTAAGCTGCTCAGAGCAATTGCTAAGTCTGCTTATGCCTAGCACCGGCTCTGCTTGTAAGGAACACAGGCTGACAGATCTGTTATCTCTTCAGCACGTTCCCCATCCAGGACCTGGAATAGAACCCAAGATTCTTGAATCTATATTCCTCTGCTCTCAGCAAATAGCTGTGAACTCACTGGCAAAGTGTGCATCTCATCCCTCTCTAGTGGCTGGCCATATAGAGGATTCTATTGTATTCCAGATAGGTTCTCACACTACGCTTATCACTTTAGCATCCAAACGCTTTCCAGGAGTGCATTAAGCAATGTCATTAACAATGTCCTACTATCAATTTATCTGTTAGCTCAAGTGGCCAAGGTCTGTGCTGCCCATCCAAAGGTTCCAACTCCCCTAATAAACCATGTGAGTGTTGAGGTGATTCCACAAGATGGAATTTCTTTTTTTCAAATTAGCTTTTTAAAAACCTAGGAAATTACATATAATTTTTTCTTACAAGAGCCCTAAGTTGCAAAACTTTGCAAAGTTTGCATTCAAAAATTAGGAAATGCCAGAATTAAGAGTGACTGTGCACGCTTAATTTGGCCTCCTTGTGTGTATGCTTTATGACAGTCCTTAATTACATGATCACATGCTATTTTTTCCTAACTCCTGCCTCCCTGGCTTTCTTCCATAGATTTAAAGAACCGGTACATGTATTCTGACAAGGGCAGTGGAGTGAGAAAGAAAACAAAGGGAGAAAGCAGCCGCATAGAAGAGAAAAAAGAGGTAATCAGCAAATGGGTGGGAACAGGAGGAGAGTCAGTAGCCTCAGGAACCTCTCCTTATTTGGAACACTGTCCCTGACAAAATTTGTCAAACGTTTGTAACTATGAAGGAGCAGCTGGAGTTTGAGAAGAAAAAACAGGAAATCTTTTGGGGGTAAAGAATAGAGTATTTTTAAAACTGTCAGTCAAACGAGTGCTTCCTATGTTTGTATATCATCTCCAAAGAGTTACCAGTTTTATTTTACAGTCTTCTAAAGTTGCTAGAATGTAGTGTATTTTCTCATGAGAGTGCATACATTTTTATGTGAGATGTAATTATGTAAAATAATGAAAAAAGGCAAAAGAGAAGTAAGGCAAATGGGCCGCTACTCTTCAACTTTCATAATGGGAAAAAAAAGTCTCAAAAAGGGATCTAGTTGTTAGAATAGAGAATCAGGACTCCTGAATTCTATTTTCAGCTGTCCTACTGACTCACTGTGTGACCTTGGACAGGTCATTTAACTCCTCCTCGCCTCAGTTTCTCCTTCTCAAAAATGCCTACCTCACATGTGTTGAGGGACTTAATTATTTAATGTTTATCAAGTGCTTTGAGATTCTTGGATGAAAGCCACTATCAGTGCAAAGAATTATTATTCAATTTAAAAAATGACATTTGGCTAATAAGTTATACATACAATATTATGCTCTTATTGATTTTTATAATTTTTTGGAAATGGCCACGATGTTATGGTTAAAAAAAATCAGGGATTTATGGGACTATATACTATTATTAAATCCATCTTAATTACATTGTAAGCCACGGCAGTCCATAAGGTTGATACATACTTTTCTTTAAATGTCTAATTATGTATTTAATAAAAGTGCATAATACATGTTCACTTAGGTCAATAATACAGATTTTTTTTAAAAAAACTGCCTAATGATTTACCCAAGAGACCAGAATTTTTAGGAGGAAATGAAACATGTTTTAATAAAAATCAAGTTTTAAAAAAACTGCCTAATTATATATGTATCCAAAAGACCAGCTTGGGAGAATAGTTCCAGATAAATAATACAGTAACTATAGAACCTTCCATGAAAGATTTACTTTAAGAAAACCGCTAAGGAAATTAAATACCAGAAACTATGTTTAAATGCCATGAAGGATCTGACAAACTGAAAAAAAAACACTGCAAAATTCAAAGTTAACACTTTTAATACAAAGTCCTTACTTTACTGCCTGCCCCCCGACACTTTTCTTGCATAGGACCGTGAGCTAAGATATGTCTACCTTAACACAAAATGCCTTGATTTTATCAGTTTAAGTCAACTCTTTTCTGATATTTACATAGAGGTTTTTGGTATTTAATATTTATATATGGACACAATTCCCACATGCTCAGCAGTTTCCCCACTATATAACAACTGAAGCATTCTCATGCTTTTCCTCTGCAAATGTTGGTTTTACTTTGCTTTGAGAGCATGATACTGTGAAATCTAAGTTTTCTGGGGCATTAAATTGGTGTGCTATTTCATAATGCTTCCTCCCTCTGGTACATAATTTTGTTGTCTGAATCAAGCAGTAGAAGCGGTCATGGTATTATAATGTAATAAGTTGGAACTATGCTGGCAAATACTTAGCTCAGACCAAGTTGGTAGAGAAAGAAAATTACTCGGAAATATCAAAGTACTCAAACTGACAGAAATTTAACAGGTCTACATTTATCAATCTCTAGTAATGCCAGTTAAGCATCAATATAGAGACAGCTCAAGTTCGTTAACTCAGGCAGGCTGACTTTGGGACTGTGGGGGGACAGAGACATGAAGAGAAGGGTCTGCTAGAGTGCAATAGTCTAGAAATGATGCTACAGAGACATGTAAGTAACCCTTGCGGTCTCAGATCAAGTCTTTCAGTTTAGGGTCATCACCTTAAGTGTGCCTCGTCATAAAAATAACTCCTGGAAAACACAAGATTTCAGCATCTTACTTTCTCAGTAAATTCAAAAAACAGGATCATTCACTGAAAATGGAAGCTTAGCATGTCCCATCAACTGAACAAGACAACGTTCCACCAGTTTGGACAAGGGGCTTTAAACTATAAATTCAAAGCCAATATTAGCGTGTGGCAGTACAGTCTAGAGAACTGAACATGAGGCAGAGAGCCAGGAACACCAATTTTGACTTTGCTTTAGTCTTATTGTAGCACTGGGCTAATTACTTAACTGTCTCTGTGTCAGCCTTCTCATCTATAGAATTATCCTTCACACTTTATTTTAAGGTCCCATTTACAAATAGTTTAGAGAGGGATAATAAATGGTTACTAGGTGTTTTATTATACGGTTAATCAATTGTTATACAGTCCAACAGATTACTTACAACCTCTTCTACTTATCAATCTTCGGTACTTATGTGGTCCCAATTACTACAGTATTTGAGTGCCTTCCAATCCTCAGTATATTTATCCTTGCCACAACCCTGTGAGGAGGTTAGGCAGTACTATCATCCTAATTTTACAGATGGGGCACAGGCACTCAAGGAGACAACCTGAGTTAACTCTGATCAAGCTAATGCACTAAAAGTGGAAGTATAGCCATGGTGGCGTGAGCCACCCCAGCTATGTACCAATCTGAAATTACATACAAACTCTGGGTGGTTATCTCCTCCCACCGCTCTGGCTACACTTCTATTTTTAGCACACTAGCTCAATCAGAACTTGGGCAGGTATGTCTCCTTGAGCTGGAAATTACACCTTCCAGCTTCAGTGTAAACACAGCTGAGTGAGTTGTTGAGGTCACACAGTAAGTCTATGATGGAGCAGGGAACTGAACCTGGCTAGGGGCCCAGGCTAGTGCCCTAACCACTGGATCATCCTTCCACTTTACTTTTCTTCTACAGATGTATTTGTAACTATCTATTATTTATTAACCATATTTACAAATGGAAAATTAATGTAAAATGTGACCAACTACTCTACACCACAATACTTTCTTGGGGTTCTGTGAGCATCAGTTATCATACTGACAGAACTTCGCAAACATAAAGCCCTATGGGTCAGAGTGCGAACCCCTTACTCACATTGATGAGTACTTACTCATCCCAGTAATCTCATTCAGTCTATTACTGGTGAAGAACTGCTCACTGATGTGAACAATGGGTTCACAATCTGACCTTGTATCAGTGATCAGCAATATCAAAGTCATCCTAACTAATCTGGTTTATTACTCTGATTAAGTCATAAAATAGTAAAAGAACTCTCATTTCAAAATGTGACCATGTGACCAATAAGCTTCTAGTTATAATGTTTTAGCACATGCACATTAAACACACACACACACACACACACACACACAAATAGAATTAAAAACACATTCTGAAGGTATCTTACAAAATACTGAATGTCAGCACTCCTGGGATCTTTCCTGCATAGTATTTTTCTTTCAAATCTCTTGCACAGCCTACCAGTCAACTTGTATTTTTTTTTATTTTGCAAGCATTATTTGACACAAACAATACATATGAAAAGAAATCCTCATGTTTCCACCTTCAAAAAACAAACACATGCATGCGCACCCCCTCACCCCAGCTTTGCAGGCAAATGAACACTGAACTGTTAACTTAAAAAAATACATAGTAAGCAAGCTTAAAATTGGCAGGTACAACAGTCAGGCTGCTGCATAAGATTTTAGATTTCAATACTCAATAGTTGGTATTCCTGCTGCCAATTAAAAATGTCTTGGATATGTTCTGATTAAAAGAATACCACATGTGTATACGTTTTGTTATATATGGCACCTTTATACAGACACAAATAAAGAAATTCACATACTTGAAGCAGCAGTGCCTCTAGATGATTAAACAATTCCCACTAAGATGACTAATTAAGGATGCTATCAGTTGTAACAGCTCCATTGCCTTACTTCATTAACTTGAACTCTGATTTTTAAAAGCTGTTGTTTTGATACTCCCAGCAGTGCTAAGGGGGGAGGGGGAATAGTGGGAGAGGGAAAGAGATTGTATTGATGCAATCTACTGTCATTGACCTTCTCCAATTTCCACCAAACGTATCTGTGGCTATGTCTACACTACAAAATTAGGTCGAATTTATAGAAGTCGTTTTATATATTCGAGTGTGTGTGTCCCCACAGAAAATGCTCTAAGTGCATTAAGTGCATTAACTCGGCGGAGTGCTTCCACAATACCGAGGCAAGCGTCGACTTCCGGAGTGTTGCACTGTGGGTAGCTATCCCACAGTTCCCGCAGTCTCTGCTGCCCATTGGAATTCTGGGTTGAGATCCCAATGCCTGATAGGGCTAAAACATTGTCGCGGGTGGTTCTGGGTACATGTCGTCAGGCCCCCCTTCCCTCCCTCCCTCCCTCCGTGAAAGAAAGGGCAGACAATCGTTTTGCGCTTTTTTTCCTGGGTTACCCGTGCAGACGCCATACCATGGCAAGCATGGAGCCCGCTCAGCTCACCGTCACCGTATGTCTCTTGGGTGCTGGCAGACGTGGTACTGCATTGCTACACAGCAGCAGCAACCCACTGCCTTGTGGCAGCAGACGGTGCAATAGGACTGGTAGCCGTCATCGTCATGTCCGAGGTGCTCCTGGTCGCCTCTGTGAGGTCGATCAGGAGTGCCTGGGCAGACATGGGCGCAGGGACTAAATTTGGAGTGACTTGATCAGGTCATTCTCTTTAGTCCTGCAGTCAGTCCTATTGAACCATCTTATGGTGAGCAGGCAGACGATACGGATTGCTAGCAGTCCTCTTATACCATCTTCTGCCGGGCAGGCAAGAGATGTGGATGGCATGCAGTCCTTCTGCACCGTCTGCTGCCAACCAAAGATGTAAAAGATAGATGGAGTGTATCAAAACAAGAAATAGACCAGATTTGTTTTGTACTCATTTGCAACCCCCGCCCAGGGGACTCATTCTTCTAGGTCACACTGCAGTCACTCACAGAGAAGGTGCAGCGAGGTAAATCTAGCCATGTATCAATCAGAGGCCAGACCAACCTGCTTGTTCCAATAAGAACAATAACTTAGGTGCACCATTTCTTATTGGAACCCTCCGTGAAGTCCTGCCTGAAATACTCCTTGATGTAAAGCCACCCCCTTTGTTGATTTTAACTCCCTGTAAGCCAACCCTGTAAGCCATGTCGTCAGTCGCCCCTCCCTGCGTCAGAGCAACGGCAGACAATCGTGCATCTGAGTTGAGAGTGCTGTCCAGAGCAGTCACAATGGAGCACTCTGGGATAGCTCCCGGAGGCCAATACCGTCGAATTGTGTCCACAGTACCCCAAATTCGACTCGGCAAGGCCGATTTAAGCGCTAATCCACTTGTCAGGGGTGGAGTAAGGAAATCGATTTTAAGAGCCCTTTAAGTCGAAATAAAGGGCTTCATCGTGTGGACGGGTGCAGGTTTACATCGATTTAACGCTGCTAAATTCGACCTAAAGTCCTATGTAGACCAGGGCTTACTTTACAAAAGGACTGCTTTAGTCAGTTTCATTGCACACAATTTAATGCCAGTTAGTTTTTTCAAACATTTTGGGGTCCCCCTCCCAGATATTTATTATCTATATTCTATAAGACTCACATTTTCCTCTACTAAGAATGCAGTGCACAAATATATTGGAAAAATCTAGCTGAGTTTCAGTAGGGGGAAACTTCTAACCACCTATCCGCAACCAGTATTGTAACTTTCCATCCTAAACTTTTGGCATGTGGAGGTTCTGTAATTGTTTCTTTAATAGACCCGTGTACATTGTGTAGAATGAGATTTAAAAGCACCATGTCAAATATAATCCCATCTAAATTTTTTGGAAATACGGACCTTTCCTAAACTCAGGGTTAAAAAAAAACCCAAAAAACAAAACAATGGTTTTCGAAGACTTACAGCTACTGGATACAAAATGGAGTGAAAATATTTGAGCATAGGGGACTAATTCTGGGCTAAAATTCAAGCTAACAGTTCATCTTTTTGGTGGGGGAGGAAGTGGACTATAATGTGCCTTTTGTGGTACAAAAAAGGAGAGATGGAATTCTTCTTTTGTAAGTAAGTGCACCGTACTGTAAAAATAATAGCTCAAATCCAAAATATGCGTGTGTGTAGAAACACCATAGGCTTCTTTTGAATTTAAGTGTTGTTCCATAGCACAGGGAACAATGAAACCAAAATGAGCTCATTTCTAGGGCCATTCGCATTGTCTGCCAGGTGTTAAGCTCATTACCGGGTACAGGCCTCAGCATCATTTGCAGGAATAGCCGTTACTTCATTACTAATTCTCTCATTCTCCTTCCACAGCATCAATTAAAAGGTGGGCATTCAGGGTTAAAGACCCAAGTAGTTCAGCCATAACCACAAAGATTCTTAGCCTACATGCTGGAAGCTGTGACATAGCCTGGAAAAGTTAAAACTTGGATTAATCTCTTAAAATCCCTTCAGAGGTTGGGGGGAAAGGGGCAGGGGGGATTCAATTTTACCAAGAGTTTACGAGGAGGCAGAAAGGGAGATGGGAGGAGGGGAGTGGAAATCCACCCAGGTGCTGAAAATTTTGATTATTAAATTATATATAAATGGTGGTGGAAAAATTCCCTTTTTCCCTGTACTGTAACCTGTGAAGGTATCACTCTATAGAGATTTTTTTAATAAAGTTCATTTCATTGCCATCTAATACATTGCACAAAGCCCCTCAGTTGACAGTCATTCTGTCCTCAAACAGGAGATACCTGTGATTCAAAAACCAACCAATCAAGACTCCATGTCAAAGCCACTTCTTTACTGAAAACAAATTGATAGGTGTTTTTGCTAAAACTGGGCTACTCACGATAAACCCTCTGTAACTAGATTAACTAAATTTGCCTTTAAGATTAACAAACTACATACACAGCAAAGGGGAAAAAAAGAGTTGCTTGAGACACAATGAAGCCTATAGTTTTCTGTTACATTTTCTATAACAGAAGGCTACTGTCTAAATGTTTGTGGGAAATACGTTTTGTATTTGCTATTTTTTCTTCATAAACAAAAGAAGAAAAGGAAGAATGTCTCAGCAAAAATGTCTAAAATTATACACCCTGGATAAGAACCAATTACATAGAGGCTGATTTCATAAGTTCACTTCCATTCTGTGGCATATGTTTAAAATGTATTGGTAATATTTAAAAAAAGCTTGATACTTTCAGAAAATTGTTTTCTTCATGGTTCTTTCTGTTCATCATATCCTCTATTTGCTGTGTGCAAATGGTTAACTCATGCCCTGCAGGGACAACTTAAACAGATATTGATATTTTTTCAAGAAAAATAAATCCCAGAAGTATGACTATTCATTTTTTTATTTTTAAATCAACAATCTCGAGTGAAATGCAGTCATATTTGGGTAGCTCTCTGGTCACTGATGAGGGATTTATTTGAATAAATGAAGTATTTAAAGTGAATTTGCATCATTATTCATAATACTGCATCACAGGAATTCCTCCATGGTAATTTTATGTGTATTAGAACTTTAAAAATAATTCCCATATCCACAAATAACTGGAACTGAAGAAATCTTGCTTCAGTTTAAATTCTATTTTGTGGCAAATAATTGGGATGCTTACTCTCCTGATCTGAACACCGGGACCCACGAAGATTGATAGCTTGACCGGCCAGTGGCAAAGGAGGTAAGACACCAAGGTAAGATTTAATTTAGGCTCCTAAATGCCTATGTAGACATCTAAAGAAATAAGCTGATTTTCAAAAATGCTGAGCACCTAGAAGATGGAAGATTCTGGGTGCTCAGAAATTGTGAAATCAGGCTACTTATTTAGATGCTTAAATAGCAACATCCATTTTCGAAAGTTTTGGCCTGGGACCCAACCACCAGCTAGTGTCATTCAGGACTGACAGATCTACAAAGGAGCCCTCAGTTGTAACCGGCAACATCCCTGTGTAGACAGGCCAGCCACAGACAAGACATAAGAACCTTCTGGGAGAGAGAGCACCTGTCTAGGATTACCGGCTGCTGCATCTTGTGGGGACAGGTTCTAGAGTTACACTGGTTTTGGAGTTACAACAAGAAGAAGAGTACATATGTCCTGGACACTTCCTTCCCCACTTGCCATGATGTGTTTCTATGTATAGGCCAATATGAATGGGCCCATGAATATATTATTAATGCAAGTGGGAGACACTATGTGCTGCCCTATCCTCCCTGTCTTCTGTTCGTAACAAAATTAATATATAATAAGAATGTGCAAATTATCTGCCATGGAACTTCTGAACAACATTTAAAATATATGGAATTTCACAATGGTGACAATATTGCAGTTGAAATGGTTTTCACACAAGCTGATCTTCGATATAAACATTTGTCCAATGTGCAGTTTTGTCTCCTAGCCCTTGTACAAAGCCACACGGCGTGTTGGTTCACTTTATTCATACGGTGCTAATCTCTCTATTATCTGGGCACCTGTGTTCAGTACAAAAGATATTTACGTATTTCAGTGTCAAGTCTCTGCTGTTAATTCAAGGAGCTCTTATATAACCTGTGGGAATAGCCTGGGGAAGATAAGGCTCTCCAGCTGACCATACAAATAGCCTGAGGGCAAAGACCGTTCCAATTTCTGCTTTCTTGATCTCTACTTCAGTCTGCCCATATGCCCACCAGTTTTCTGAAACAAGTTGGATGTTCATTGAATGACCTGCCATCATATAGGTAATTACAACTATTAATTGTATATGCCGTGTTGTTGACGTGTCGACCCCAACTTTATTGGACCAACTTCTGTTGGTGAGAGAGACACACTTTTGAGAAAAAATATAAAAAATTTAAAATAACAGAAAAATGATAAAAAAAGACCAAAAACACCATGTCACCTGTGGGTGAACACTTTTCACACAGACATCACTCTGCCTTCACAGCGCTCATCCTCAAAGGAAACCTGCACTATACCTTCAAAGACAAGCCTGGGAGCTCACTCACGGACTAACAGAGACACTTGATTTTGGCTTATTGTAACAATCTACAATCCATTTAACACCATCCCCAAGCTTTTCCCTCCACTTGTCCTCTCTATGGAGAGGTGTTAATGGCCCGCTTCACCCTGAATGGTCCCCTGAAATATGCGTTAACTTACTTTTGGTGAACAATCTGTTCTACCTTGTATTTAGCTGTGACAGTCTGAGTACATTTCCCAGACCTGAAGAGCAGCTCTGTGTAACTCGAAAGCTTCTCTCTCTCTCCCCACTTTGTATCTCTTATTAATTGCACATTCATTGATAGATGTTAATCTGTGCATTTTGGGCCTGATCCAATACCCACTGACATTAATGGAAAGATTCCCAAAGGAAAGGCTATAAATCTCCTTTGTACCACCATGAAAGTAATGTGACAATTACACAGTGAGTAAAATTAGTTTTTGGTTACTGTATGTGCTTTTTGCTCTTTTTATGCTGCTTTTATCAGCGTCACACAAAAACAGCGAAATAGAACATTTGAGGTCTACATTTCTAGAAGTTGTCTAAGGTTCATGTGCATTATTCCAAATAAAGCCAGTGGGAGTCCCATGATACGAAACCTTACACAACAAGGGTTGCCACCCATCCGAGTTTTACCTGGACAGTCCAGTTTTTGGCTTATGTGTCTGGGTGCTATTTAGGGTTACCAGGTGCCCAGTTTTTGATTGGAAAGTCCAGTCAGATGTACTGACCAGACACCAAAATTCTGGTTACCATGGGCAAGGGGAGGCACCATGCCAGCCCCCACTCAAGCCCACCTCCTACCTGCAGGGAGGCTCCTTGTCAGACTGCAGCAACTCCCATCCCAGCCCCAGAGCAGAAGGAGCTCAGCTGGGGGATGGAGGAGAGAGATAGAGACAATCCAGTGAGGAGCGGGGAAGAGGAGTGAGCGACAGAGCAGAGCCTTGGGGAGAAGAGGTGGGGCATGGGGCGGGGCTTCAGGAGTCCAGTTACCAGCTATTAGAAAGGCGGCAACCCTACATACAACTAGTTGAAAACTTAGAGATTTGTGACAAAATTCACCAAGCAATGATGCAGGAGTGGGGGAAAGGGGAGGGTCAAAGTATTAACAGTTTATTCTATCAGGCTTTTGGTTTGTTCTTTTTCTACTGTATTTAGTAATACTCACACAGAAACCTCCTCCCCCTGCCCCATGCCATTATTCTCACCCTATGATATATACATTTGTTTTCTACTACTAACTCTATAGACTGTTACTTCAGATTTATTTGTATTGACATTGATTTGGGAGAAAGAATTAATTATCCCCAACCCCAAAACCACAGGATGTAAGTAAGTAGTAAATTCCGCAGCCCAAGGAAATTTACTGTAGATAATGTTTCTATAGACGATGTTCCTTCTTCCCCAACTTATTAAAAAGGTAATTTGGGATTAACAAAACTAAAATAAATGGTTTGTACTGACTTTTCTTTTAATATAAATGCCACAACTTAGAGAAATATGATATACAATTTTTAAAATACACCCTAATTGCCTTTTTCTCTCCCCTCCCACAGACATCACACAATAGTCTGACTTGGATTCATATCTGATGGACACATTGGCATATCCAAACAGGGGATTTAATTTGTCTCTATACCAAAAAGTATAAACATTTCCAATGTGCCACCCATAATATCTCTGCTAAAGGGCAGGGGATGGGGAGAGAGTGTGTCCAAATTTCATGTTATACGATCTGTTTTTCTTTCCCAAAGTCTGGCTGCACTCACTGGTACCAAAAAGAGGTCAAAAAAGTGGTGAAGGTTTCCTTTGAAAGATGCTCCCTCCAATAAAATATCACTTCCCTTCCACTTCATTCTTCTCAAGTTAGCTCCCACTTTATCAAAGATCTATGACTGGAGAGGAGTGATCAGAATATCCTTAATGATATAGATGAGGATCTAGTTTGACAAGACATTTTAACACCTAAATCAAAGTCTCTGTGCTTAACAATCATAACCTGGAACAATCAGATCAGATCCGTATAAAATCTCTATGATATTGCTAGAAATGAACTAACTGGGTCAGATGTAATAAAAATCAATGTGCACCTCTGCCCACGACTTGATCCAAATGTAGCTCTTTTGTGGCCTGAAATTCCAGTAACTGCCCCTCATCCCTGTTACTTTTAAATTTTAATTCCATCAAACTATCCTGTGCCCAATCAGAGCTGCTAATGTGGACCCCCTGTGCCTGTGTGAAGCCACATTGTCCCATAGCCCCATACAAACACAAGGGTCTCCAGCAGCAGATTCAACTGCAGAATCAGAGCCTTACAAGGATGTGGTTCTCATTAGCTACTTAGAGACAACCTCCGTGATACGATACTCATGGAGTTGCAATCAGCTACGGTACTCAAGCGGATATCTCCACCAGCTCCCCAACTTGTTTTAACAGCAAAAGGCTCTCAGCTCTGCAACATATGTCTTCCTTTGTTCTGACAGAGAGCACTAAAAGCCCTATCTACCCTTCCATGTGTTTCCCTGAGGAAATGAGCTGGCTGGGATACAAATGGGCAGATGTTAGGAGTAATGGATGAGGTGTGCTGTTGGACATATGAAGTGGTCTGAGAGAATGTTACAGGAGGTAGGTCAGGAGTGTTATGGAACTGATCCATCTGAAATCGTGCACACTTCATATAGCACCTAGCACCATAGAAAATATTGGTTATTTTGAAATAAATAAATAGCACATCATTTCCTGATTTTGGCTGAGACCAGGAGTAGAAAAGCTGAAAGACTGTAAGGAAGAGCCATGAAATTTAATTTTAAGAATATGTAATTCTGTTGATTTTAGAGGAATAAAAACACATCATTTTTCACTTATGGGCATTTACCTTGTCCTTTAAAGGCCAGCAAGTGAGTAAAGCTAAAGTTCACACCTAAAAAAAATCTGTGTATCCAATATGGGCCTTACTTTTCCCTTTTCATGGATTTTGAACCTGACACTTTGAGAGAAACTAGGAAGTATGAAATAAAGGACATTTATTCCCAGTATAGACTGCGTAGACTGTCGGTCCTTCATCAGTTGAGACTGAGCTGATCACAACACGTCTTCCAATCGTCTCTCGCTCTGGCCATCCTTCGCCATGCTTGTCCATATTTCCTTGTTAGGAAATCATCCCACCTCTTTGGAGGCCGACCGTATGGCCGTTTCTGTTCTCGCGGATATCACTCAGATATAGCTGCGGCCCATCTGTTGTCGCTGAGTCGGGCCACATGTCGCGCCCACCGCATTTTGCTGAGCCTGCTTTCAACAACATCATCTCGCACTCCAGACTGCTGCCTAATTATTTCACTGGGGATGTGATCATTGGGGATGTGATCGAAGAGCGAAATGCCCAGAAATGTTAGTTCCATTGCCCTCTGTGTGACAGACAGTTGATGTTCTTCAGTCTTTGTCAGCGACCATGTTTTGCTGCTATATAACATCGCTGGAAGCACGGTCGAGTTAAAAAGATTTGCATGAGTTGTTTTGCTGATCTTTCCTTGGAGGATGTCCTTGTCGTCATTGAATGCGCACCATCCAGCGTTTTTCCTGCATGACAGTTGACTTTCTGATTGTGGCGCATGTTCACTTCCTGGCCCAAATAAACATATTTATCAACCTCTTGGATCTGCTCTCCTCCAAGAGTTATTTGGGTTCTTGGCAGAACAAGTGATCTCATGTATTTCGTTTTCGATCGGTTCATTTTTAATCTGACTTGACTACTTTTCGCGTTCAGTTCTTTAAGCATTCTCTCAAGCTGGGCTGTATTTTCGGCTATCAGCACTATATCATCTGTGAACCTGAGATGGTTTAGCCGCTTGCCATTGATATTAATCCTGCCTTTCAAGTCTGCTCATCAAAAAACCAATTCAAGACAGGCTGTGAATAATTTTGGTGAAACTGTATCTCCTTGTTTCACACCTCTCTTGATGGGGATTCGGAGGGGAGTATTGAACAGCGATATGTCGATGCTGCAGCCAGAGTTCGCTTCCTTTAGTAATGTGATATATTTTGTGCTGATGTCCTGTTCTGAAAGAGCTTCAAGAACGGCATTAGTCTCTACGCTGTCGAACGCCTTCTCATAGTCCACGAAGGCAATGCACAAAGGGAACCTGTATTCCCTTGAATGCTCTAGTAGTTGGTTTAGAGTGAAGATGTGGTCTATCGTGCTGTAATTCCTTCGAAAGCTGGCCTGCTCTCTAGGTTACTATTCATCCAGGTTTCACAACAGTTGATTTGTTATTACTTTAGTGAACAACTTATAGATATGCGAAAGCAGACAGATCGGGGGATAGTTCTTTAGATTTTCTTGATCGCCTTTCTTATGCAGCAAACTGATATTGGATTCTTTCCAAATGGATAGTATCTTCTGGATTTCCAGGTAGCGGCTGCACCTTTGGGCGAGAGCTTTCCAAAGTTCCTGACCTCCCGCCTTAAGCACTTCTGCCGTCAGACTGTCCTTGCCTGGAGCCTTCCCCTCTTTCATTTGATGGACTGCATGACGGACTTCGCTGATAAAAACCGGGAGTATGTGTTCATCGGTTTGTTGAAGTGATGGCATTGGGATGTCTATATGGGATGGAAACAGATGGGTATAGAAATCCCTGCAGATTGCCTCCATCTCTGTTCGATTGGTTATTGATTCTCCGTCCCTATTTTTCAAAGCTGATAATGATGACCTATACAACACCAATTCCCGTTTGCATTTTTTGAGACTTTTATGATCTTCAGCAGCCTTTAGGACCTTTTCAGTTCGAAATTTCTCGAAGTCTTCCTTCAACTTCATTCGTATGAGCTTGCAGAGAAGGGAGTACTCAAGCCTGTCACTGACATTTCTTTTCATTTTCCTCCTCTTCTCCAATAAAGTCTTTGTATTCACTGAGATTCTTTCATTAGCTCTTCTTGGTCTTTCACACTCAGCTGATTTCACACACCGTTTCAGTCTCTTACCGAAGTTCTCATAATCATCATCGCAGTCGTCCAGGAAGCTCCAATCTCCAATCTTCCCTAGAAATGTTTTCCTTCAGGATTGCCTCATCGAAAGCTATTGGTTGGTGCCTTCTGTCGCCATATACAGCGCCTTTTTCTCCACCTTTACAGTGAACGTGAGTCTGGCTCCAAGTATGTGATGATTGCTACCGATATTGAATGATGGCACTACTGAAATATCCTGCACAATGCATCATCTATCGATCAGAAAGTAATCGATTTCATTTTTTGTCTTTGTGTTTGGTGCGATCCAGATCCATCTTCTGTTGGCCTTCTTTTGGAACCAGGTGTTACTGATGAACATTCTCCTCATCTCTGCCAATATAGCTAGTCTTTCATTTCATTCTCCGATACCATACCTTCCTATGAACTTTTCACCCTCTCTCCCTCTTCCAACCTTGGCGTTAAAATCTCCCATCACAATCGTATTTGTGGAACTCTGAGCGAGGGTTTCCCCCAGTTCTTGATAGAATCCTTCCATATCTTCATATGCACTTGCGGGAGCATAGATCTGGATGATTTGGAGGGTACTATTTCAGTTCAATCAAAGGTAAAGCACCCCAATATGCAATGACTTCAAATGGCATGAGACAATTTTCAAAGACCATTCTTTGTTTATGATGAATCCGACTCCTCCAACTGTCCTCGTGCCTTCTCCTTTTCCTAGAATGACCACACTTCCATCCCTCCAGCTGACCTCCATCTCCTTCTTTCGTCGTGTTTCGCAAACACCTAGTGCATGGCAGGCTGTTTTTGCCTTTTCCCACATGAGATGGTTTATCGATTCCTCCCTCATCAGTGTTCTGCTGTTATAAGTGCACACTGAGAGAGTTGTCCAGTTTCCTTTTGGTGACCTGGCACCGGAGATTCTTTGCAGCCTCTCGTCGTTCAAATGCCTCACTGCATCCAGAGTGAGGATCAAGGAATGTGCAGAGAACTGAGACTTGGTTTTCCATGTTGTTTTAGCCACTGTTTTCAGCCACCCACTGGCTGGGCTGTCAGTGGCGCATTTACCTCCTCAATTTAGCTAGTTTGCAGCCTCAGAAAGAGGGATTATATGTCCCTCCACAGAGGAAGCAATAACCTTGCAGGGCTGACAGTCTGACCCTTGATAGCATGGTTAGACCTGCCGGAGAATGCACTCCGCTACCATAGATGTTGAACAGCCAGGGTCACCACTGCACCACGTTGAGGTAGGAAATAAAATCATGATATAAAGCATACATGTATTATATGTGGCAGGCAGTTTTCTCTAGTTCCAGTCAACCTGCTTGGGGAGGTATAGAGAAGGATTTGAAGAAAATTTCTTCCTTTCTCCCCTCACTCTGACTCTAAGAAACCACAAGTTTGGGAAGAAATACATGTACCCCAGCTTCCAAGGCAACAATCTGGTCTTGCTCTGGACCCCCTATATTTGATCAACCATAATAATGGCCATACACTCACTAAAGGAAGGGTATGAAAATAGAAGGGGATCCTTCCATAACAAATACCTGCACTGGTCATCTGCCATGAATTTTATATATTCAATAGCAACATTATCACCTAACCCACCTGCTCCACCCCACTAGGTCCCAGACTTGCTATGGGGAAGGCGAAAAACCTCACCCTGCCTTGGCCAATTTCACAGTGAGGGAAACGTTCCTTCCCAGCCCACAAAGAAAATGTGAGTAGTATAATGCCCACAGGGGGTCATGAGGAAACCCAATCCTGTTGCAAATTTTGTGGCTGGGTGCTGCTGCCAGCCCAATCCAGGTAAGACAGAGCTTTTCCAGGACTACATGGGGTATAAATAACCCCCCTCCCCTCCACACACTTACTCTTCTGGTTAGCAGGAAGAGCAGTGTTCTTACCTTCACCTGGCACAGCTGCTTCCTGCTCTTCTCTTCTCCCCTTTTCTTTTAAGCTTCTCTCCATGCCCCCTCTACTACCTGTTACGGGGGGAGGGCCCCCTTAAAGGGGCCAAAGTACCCCTTTTCCTCTGGTTAATCAGACAAAGACTCACCCCATGGATGCTGTGCTGAGCACATTGTTTCAGCCATGAACTTTGTCTCCACCCACCTGATGACATTTAAAGTGCCAGGTTAATACCAGGTTAATACTCAGATAGGGAAAAATTATGTAGCTTTAATCCTTAGTTAATAAAGGATATTTTTGTGTATTTTCACAAGTTGCATAATTGGTCTGTGCACATGAGATTTCCAACCCCAATTTTACTGATCCAAGAGGTTCCGATTCTGTAGTTGGGATAAGCTTCAGATCTGTGTCCAAGCTTTTGTGCACTCATCTGAAATGTATCCATGTCTCCATAATCAATAACCTTGGAGACTGGAGGGTATTAGGAGAAAGACAGTTTACATTATTGCTAGGGCATATTTAATTGGATAGAACAGAAACTGAACATTTAATTATACATCATTTCTCTCAAATTTCATAGTGTTTCAGTAAATTCAGAACTAATAATACTAAATCTTTACTACCCGCCCAAGAGTAGTCATCCACACATCCCACTACAGTACTGTCATAAATATAAAGGAAAGGGTAACCACCTTTCTGTATACAGTCCTATAAAATCCCTCCTGGCTAGACGCAAAATCCTTTTACCTGTAAAGGGTTAAGAAGCTAAGGTAACCCCGCTGGCACCTGATCCAAAATGGCCAATGAGGGGACAAGATTCTTTCAAATCTGGAGTGGGGGACGGGACAAAGGGTTTGGTCTGTCTGTGTGATGCCTTTGCCGGGAGCAGATCAGGATGCAAGTTCTCCAACTCCTGTAAAGTTAGTAAGTAATCTAGCTAGAAAATGCGTTAGGTTTTCTTTGTTTAATGGGTTGTAAAATAAGCTGTGCTGGAGGGAATGTATATTCCTGTTTTTGTGTCTTTTTGTAACTTAAGGTCTTGCCTAGAGGGATTCTCTGTTTTGAATCTGATTACCCTGTAAGGTATTTACCATCCTGATTACAGAAGTGATTATTTTACCTTTCTTTAAATAAAATTCTTCTTTTAAGAACCGGATTGATTTTTCATTGTTCTTAAGATCCAAGGGTTTGGGTCTGTGTTCACCTGTACCAATTGGTGAGGATTCTTATTAAGCCTTCTCCAGGAAATAAGACTTGGGGGAGATATTTTGGGGGAAGACGCCTCCAAGTGGTCTCTTTCCCTGTTCTTTGTTTAAAATGCTTGGTGGTGGTAGCATACTGTTCAAGAACAAGGCAAAGTTTGTATCTTGGGGAAGTTTTTAACCTAAGCTGGTAAGAATAAGCTTAGGGGGGGTCTTTCATGCAGGTCCCCACATCTGTACCCTAGAGTTCAGAGTGGGGAAGGAACCGTGACAAGTACAATATCTGGTAAAATGGTCTTGTAACAGTGTTATTTGAGTATACACCTTATACTAACTTTCTTTCCCTGCCTCTGTCTCAGTTCCATAGTAAGAAGAAAAACTAGACGACATTCCTCCCATTTGTTTGCAGATGACAGACTTTCACCTCTATTTGCGGAATTGAAGAGGGGGGCGGGGCAGAGTGTGTGTTTTTGCCCTTTCAATTTTGCAATTTAATGCTACCATCCATTTGATATAGCATTTGTAGCTGTAAATACATTCAGTGGCAGATCCCTGCTATTCAGTGTCATGACCAGACTTCACACCTGTGAGTGACATAGCTTCACCAAAAGAATTTTTCACCTTACACTTTTTTTCCCCCGAACAACAACGTATGTACATAAAGCACAACAGCTATGCTAACAGTGAACAGTTACTGAAGAAGGAAACCCCTTTTTCCCACAACAGAATATTTTCCCCCCGTCCCTAAGAAATTATATATACTTCCAAAAGGGGATGCTTGGGTTAACTGTTTCATAAACTTCTTATTGCTAATTATTATTAAAGGAATGCAAGATGTGAGACAAACCACCAAATATTGAAAGCTTCTCCTATGAAAGATGTCTTACAGCAAATCTACTCATGATCCAGGCAGGATTCAAACTACATCCCTTGAGGTAAAAAGTCTAATCCACAGAGCTTATCACTAATGTATGTAATTATGAATTAGATATGCACTGCTCTCAGACATACTTTAATCAGTCTTTTACTGAATAATTAAAACAATACAGTAATTTTTGAACTTCTAGGAAGTCCCTCTGAGATGTCAGCATCAGTAATTAGAGAGGGTCAGAGGACAGGAAGTATTCCACATAACAGGAAGACAAGGATAATTTATAATGTGATATCAGAGCACATCAGGGCTCTGAAGGATTCTTCTAAACTCTGTGTGTATGATAACAGTGTTAAGCCAATATGGCATTAGTGTTGCTAATACTAATTATGATGTCAGTAATTAGAAACTGCAGGTTATGTTTGTATTCGTGAATATGTTTCTCTTAATCATAACAATGCACCACTCCTTTGTTTTCCATGGGCATTCACCCTCATGAGGCAAGAAAGTGTTCCGTTGAAATTTAAAATCACAATGAAAGGCAAAGATAAAATTTGAAATAATATAATCTTGCTAATTTTAAACCTCAAACAAAGTAACCCGACATATAATGAACCAAATGCCTAACACATTTCCCTTCACAGACCAACAAAGTTAATGAACATAGATTTTAAAAAGAACAACTTTAACTGTGTATCTTTTTGTGCAACACTACCAAAATATTGGTGTTATTGCTGTTAGAAAAAACAATAAAAATGATCACTAGTAACGAGCGATTTCTAAAACTGTATATAAGTAATGAGGAGGCAGTAGGGAACAGCTGGTTAGGAGCAAGCAAAGGCATTCACTTGCTTTAGAATCCATTTGAGTCTTTGCTTAAAATAATACATAACTACATTTTACTTTGTTTCTAGCTGTCTGTGAAACAGGCACTATCAGCTCCAACACAGGACATCAGGACAACAGCACAAAAAGAAGGGATAATAGCTAACAGGTTTTTGGTTTGTTTTTTTTTTAACAATAAGACTTCAAGTGTATTTAGTGCTGGTGCTCTCAGACTGACAGCACGGGAGAATGAAACCCTTTATCTTCGGCACAGCCATTGGCCATCTTAATCCGGTTTTGGAAGGATCACCTCTAGAAGCAAGAGGTAAAATCTTCTTCGATATTGGGGTTCTCAACCTTGGGCTTCCCGAACAAATTTAAGGGCATTACATTCAACCTTCCCTTCCCAAAATGCAAAACTGGAGGGTGTTCTAGCTAGATCCAGGCTAGATAGATGGGGAATCACACCTAAGTTGTGAACGCTAGTAATTAATAGCGGATATTGGTCCTTTTGATAGAGGGAGTATATTACTTCTGTTGTCTCCTCTGGCTGCTTCCTGTAGCCCACTATCATCTCCTCAGTCTTATCTAGGTTGAGCATTAGCCAGCTTGCATTCATCCATGCACCAGTCTCAGCTAGTCATTGACTAAGCTGCTGAACCCATGTCACTGAAGGTGGATGAGACAGAGACTAAGTTGGGTGTCATCAGAATGCTGAAAACATTGCATCTTGTGCTTTCTTACTAAGCCCACAAACAGCTTAAGATACATGTTGGACAGGAAGGGTGACAAAACAGCACACGGAGGTACCCCATGCTTTTGTAAGAGGTTTCTCTTTTTCTCTGTCCTTGATGCCACTTCTGCTCTTATCTGACCCCTCCACCCCACTCACAGTCAGGTATTCTTGCTTTGCTGATATTCTTCATTAGTTGTGGGGGTTCAGCTGTTACCCCTCATGCTCCTGGGATCCACTGGGTCAGAAGTGCACAAGGCATTTTGAGGCCTCTCTGGCCTTGAAGAAAGCAGCCAGTACAGCAGTTTGTCCGATCTGGCACATCATGTCAGAAAAACACCTGCATATGAATGGGAATGGTGGGAGACAGCTGAGAGGCAGGTGGGGTAACAAAGCATGGACTAGGGAAGGGAGGGAAAGTGACCTTTTGATGAATCTGAAATATCAGCAAAAGAAGTCTGAGCACAGAACAAATGATGGACTCAGGAAAGGCAAGGCATTGGGAGAATGGCCTGACTCATCAGATCTCAGGTTGGGGATGGAAGAGGCAAGACATATCAGACAAGAAAGGTAAAGTAGGGAAAAGAAGCATGGAGTAAATAATTGCAAGGTCCCTAGCCACCTACTTTCAGACCTTAAAAACATTTAGCTCATTTTGGATTGTGCACAGACCTGAGTTTCAAGAAGGATTTGATTTTGATGAGTTGGTCCATTCTTTCATGCTAGCCTGTTAGGTTCAAGTAATATGGTAATGGTTCTAAAATTAAAAATTTTTTAGTACTCATTGTTATAATCCAGCAGCTATTGTTTTCAGCTATTACCTACAAGTTACCAGTATAAACTTTCTACAGGCAATGCCTCTGAATAATCAATGTAGGGGCAGCATCTATCCATACTGAAAAGTGAGACTATTCCTAGCTTTTCTTTGCCTTTTTCAGGTTATCCATTAGCTAATGCAAACTGACTTGATGTAATTAACTGGGATGTGTGAAAAAAAATGAAATGTGAAAAAAGTATATACTTTATATATTATATATTTTGTGAGCAGGTGTAAAAAGGAGGTGAAAAATAGGCATTTCTCCCCCGCCTCAGAAGTAAGCAGCAGCAGATTTGAGGTTGTCTGCACATTTTATTAGGATTTTGGTGGAAGTTATTATGTCTATTGGGCTCCCAGGAAAGCAATCCAAACTTATTAGGAGATTGTGGAGATTGCCTTGGGTGGCGGATATAATAGCTGGAGCCACTGCTGCAGGATGCTGGGTTGGGGCTGCTCGGGCCGGCCCGAAGCTGGGGCTGTTCCAGCCGGCCGGTGCGAGTGGGGCTGGCAACTGCTGCTGCGGGCCACTGGGCTGGGGCTGGGGGCCACTGTCGCAGGACATTGGGCTGGGGTTGCTCCGCCCAGCCAGGGCAAGGGGTCGGTTGGCTGTCGCAGCTGGGGCTGCTCAGGCCAGGGCTTGGGTCAGTTGGCCGACTGGCTGGGGCTGGCCCGGGGTTGCTCTGGTGGTGGTGGGGGGGGAGGGTGGCTCGGGGTTGGCCACGGCAGGGGAAAAGGGGGCTCAGTGCTCCTGCTGCAGGGGGCGGGACCATGGGACTAACATCCCCGAAGGGCTGCGTGTCCACTTGCTGCCCGTGGTTATAGCACCTGGTTAGTTCTAGTACTATATAATTTAATGGATTTATTTAATGTTTTGTACTGTGCTCATCAATTTATTATTCAAGCACACATGCAAAAGTGAAAAAACAAACGAACAAAACAGTCTAGACACCTATCAATGAACTATTATAATAATTTGAGATATGTCCTGCTTAAACTAGGATTCAGGGCCTGTTTGCCTCAGTGCACAGACTTTTTTATACAAGACTGGAACAGAGTGGTTACACAAAGAAAAAGAATAGATCTCTAAATGAATAAACAGCAAAATAAGCATTAAAATATATATTATTAAGCTGTGTAATGATCACCAGTTTGATTGTAGGGGAGAAGTCAGCTGAAATAATGTCTGTGATTACAGAAAAGAGAAAAAAAAAATCCAACAGCAGCACCCAACTAAGGCAAACAATAGCCAAAAATTCAAATGTATTATTAAGATACAGAGTGCCCACAGCTCACGCTATTAATTCCTGAAGTCTACACCATAATCTCTCTTTTTTAGTCACCACAGGTTCAATTAATTCAAAAAAGTAAATGGCATATTAATGACTGGTTTAATAAATCAGGTACAGTTACAGTCCCAAATATGTTTAGATTCACAGCTTCACTTAATTTTCTCTCTGGTAAACACAAAGGTAATATTTCTATTAAATCCAACATGGTTGTACCTTAAAGATCATGGGTAAATTCCCATACTGCAGTTTCAAAAGCAATAGGGGGCTAGATCTTCAGCTGGTGCAAATCCTCAGTTGGTGCCAATTTAAGCCATCTGAGGATATGACCCCATGTTTTTACCCAGGAAGTAAATGGCAACATTCAAAAGAAGCCATTTCCTTTAGTGGAAAATGCACATTTTAATCCATAAAAGCAAACTATGTTAAGCTAAAGCTAAGATTTCAGTTCTGCCCTTACATAAGTGGGTGACTTCTCATTGAAGTCAATGGGAGTTGTACCCATTTATATGAAGTCAGAGCTAATCCCCTTGGCTAGATAGCTTAGCTTTCATCAGGAAATTACAAAATTAAGATAGCACAAGCAAACCGAATGCTGTGCCTTTATGCATACTTATGATAAACCAAGCAGTCCTTCAATTACACGGTCACATGCGATAAAGCTATATTTTATCATGCATTAACCATGAACAGTGGCTACACGTGTAGCATCTTGTAATTTGTTTAATTCTTGCGTAGTTATACTTTAATTGATTTAGTGATCTAAAATCTTTTACTACAGATTATTTACATGATAAACTCTCAAGCTATGCATTTTTAATAAATAAGTCAGCAGCCATAAACTACACACATTCTTTGTAACTGGTAATCAACCTTCCACATATGGATTTCAGGAGATGAGGCAGTTAACTACAAAACTAATTTTTACACCAATAAAGGTTCACTATTACTCTGTATTGGCTTTCCTGTTCTATAATATGATGTGTAAGTATGGTTTCCTGCGTTCTTTTCATATATATATGACTTCCATGGATTTGTTGTCTGGCATAGATAGAGTAGATCAAAGTATTATAAGAGTTTATGTACTTGTACCTACAGATGTAGAGAAATATAAACCAGAATATCATATTATTTAAGCAGCAGTAGTGATAGTATAACTAAAAACGGTATCAAACTCAAAGGGATATGTAATGCTTTTGTTCAAAAAGATAGAGTTAAGCTTGCGTGCACAACTTTAACAATTGTGGGCCTACTCATGCTAAATCTTGCAACCTTTCTCTAATATTTTGTTTTTAAATTAAATTTCTTAGTGGTTTTTTTTTTAAGGGAAAGATAGAAAAATAAAATTGTACTGTATGGAACTATATGACTAGACACATACTATGAGAATCATAGAATCATAGAATATCAGGGTTGGAAGGGACCTCTGGAGGTCATTTAGTCCAACCCCCTGCCCACAGCAGGACCAATCCCCAACTAAATCATCCCAGCCAGGGCTTTGTCAAGCCTGAACTTAAAAACTTCTAAGGAAGGGGATTCCACCACCTCCCTAGGTAACGCATTCCAGTGTTTCACCACCCTCCTAGTGAAAAAGTTTTTCCTAATATCCAACCTAAATCTCCCCCACTGCAACTTGAGACCATTACTCCTTTTCCTGTCATCTGCTATCACTGTGAATAGTCTAGATCCATCCTCTCTGGATCCACCTTTCAGGTAGTTAAAAGCAGCTATCAAATCCCCCCTCATTCTTCTCTTCCGCAGACTAAACAATCCCAGTTCCCTCAGCCTCTCCTCATAAGTCATGTGTTCCAGACCCCTAATCATTTTTGTTGCCCTCCGCTGGACTATCTCCAATTTTTCCACATCCTTCTTGTAGTGTGGGGCCCCAAACTGGACAGAGTACTCCAGATGAGGCCTCACCAATGTCGAATAGAGGGGAACGATCACGTCCCTCGATCTGCTGGCAATGCCCCTACTTATACACCCCAAAATGCCATTGGCCTTCTTGGCAACAAGGGCACACTGTTGACTCATATCCAGCTTCTCGTCCACTGTCACCCCTAGGTCCTTTTCTGCAGAACTGCTGCCTAGCCATTCAGTCCCTAGTCTGTAGCGGTGCGTTGGATTCTTCTGTCCTAAGTGCAGGACTCTGCACTTGTCCTTGTTGAACCTCATCAGATTTCTTTTGGCCCAATCCTCCAATTTGTCTAGGTCCCTCTGTATCCTATTCCTACCCTCCAGCATATCTACCACTCCTCCCAGTTTAGTGTCATCCGCAAACTTGCTGAGGGTGCAATCCACACCATCCTCCAGATCATTAATGAAGATATTGAACAAAACCGGCCCCAGGACCGACCCTTGGGGCACTCCGCTAGATACCAGCTGCCAGCTAGACATGGAGCCGTTGATCACTACCCGTTGAGCCCGACAATCTAGCCAACTTTCTACCCACCTTGTAGTGCATGCATCCATCCAGCCCATACTTCTTTAACTTGCTGACAAGAATACTGTGGGAGACCGTGTCAAAAGCTTTGCTAAAGTCAAGGAACAATACGTCCACTGCTTTCCTCTCATCCACAGAGCCAGTTATCTGGTCATAGAAGGCAATTAGATTAGTCAGGCATGACTTTCCCTTGGTGAATCCATGCTGACTGTTCCTGATCACTTTCCTCTCGTATAAGTGCTTCAGGATTGATTCCTTGAGGACCTGCTCCATGATTTTTCCAAGGACTGAGGTGAGGCTGACTGGCCTGTAGTTCCCAGGATCCTCCTCCTTCCCTTTTTTAAAGATTGGCACTACATTAGCCTTTTTCCAGTCTTCTGGGACTTCCCCCGATCACCATGAGTTTTCAAAGATAATGGTCAATGGCTCTGCAATCACATTCGCCAATTCCTTTAGCACTCTCGGATGCAACGCATGGACTTGTGCACGTCCAGCTTTTCTAAATAGTCCCGAACCACTTCTTTCTCCACAGAGGGCTGGCCACCTCCTCCCCATGCTGTGCTGCCCAGTGCAGTAGTCTGGGAGCTGACCTTGTTCGTGAAGACAGAGGCAAAAAAAGCATTGAGTACATTAGCTTTTTCCACATCCTCTGTCACTAGGTTGCCTCCCTCATTCAGTAAGGGGCCCACACTTTCCTTGGCTTTCTTCTTGTTGCCAACATACCTGAAGAAACCCTTCTTGTTACTCTTAACATCTCTCGCTAGCTGCAACTCCAGGTGTGATTTAGCCTTCCTGATTTCATCCCTACATGCCCGAGCAATATTTTTATACTCATCCCTGGTCATTTGTCCAATCTTCCACTTCTTGTAAGCCTCTTTTTTGTTTTTAAGATCAGCAAGGATTTCACTATTAAGCCAAGCTGGTCGCCTGCCATATTTACTATTCTTTCTACACATCGGGATGGTTTGTCCCTGTAACCTCAATAAGGATTCTTTAAAATACAGCCAGCTTTCCTGGACTCCTTGCCCCCTGGTGTTATTCTCCCAGGGGATCCTGCCCATCAGTTCCCTGAGGGAGTCAAATTCTGCTTTTCTGAAGTCCAGGGTCCATATTCTGCTGCTCTCCTTTCTTCCCTGTGTCAGGATCCTGAACTCGACCATCTCATGGTCACTGCCTCCCAGGTTCCCATCCACTTTTGCTTCCCCTACTAATTCTTCTTGGTTTGTGAGCAGCAGGTCAAGAAGAGCTCTGCCCCTAGTTGGTTCCTCCAGCACTTGCACCAGGAAATTGTTCCCTACACTTTCCAAAAACTTCCTGGATTGTCTGTGCACCGCTGTATTGCTCTCCCAGCAGATATCAGGATGATTGAAGTCGCCCATGAGAACCAGGGCGTGCAGTCTAGTACCTTCTGCGAGTTGCCAGAAGAAAGCCTCGTCCACCTCATCCCCCTGGTCCGGTGGTCTATAGCAGACTCCCACCACTACATCACTCTTGTTGCTCACGCTTCTAAACTTAATCCAGAGACATCTCAGGTTTTTCCTACAGTTTCAGTACCTGAGCTCTGAGCAGTCATACTGCTCCCTTACATACAGTGCTACTCCCCCACCTTTTCTGCCCTGCCTGTCCTTCCTGAACAGTTTATATCCATCCATGACAGTACTCCAGTCATGTGAGTTATCCCACCAGGTCTCTGTTATTCCAATCACATCATAATTCCCTGACTTTGCCAGGACCTCCAGTTCTCCCTGCTTGTTCCCCAGGCTTTGTGCATTTGTATATAGGCACTTGAGATAACCCGCTGATCACCCCTCATTCTCAGTATGAGGCAAGAGCCCTCCCCTCTCACACGCTCCTGCTCGTGCTTCCTCCCGGTATCCCGCTTCCCCACCTACCTCAGGGCTTTGGTCTCCTTCCCCCGGTGAACCTAGTTTAAAGCCCTCCTCACTAGGTTAGCCAGCCTGCTCGCGAAGATGCTCTTCCCTCTCTTCGTTAGGTGGAGCCTGTCTCTGCCTGGCACTCCTCCTTCTTGGAACACCATCCCATGGTCAAAGAATCCAAAGCCTTCTCTCCGACACCACCTGCCTACCCATTCATTGACTTCCACGACTCGATGATCTCTACCCCTGCCTTTTCCTTCCATGGGGAGGATGGACGAAACCACCACTTGCGCCTCATACTCCTTCCCAGAGCCACGCAGTCTGCAGTGATCCGCTCAAAGTCATTCTTGGCAGTATCATTGGTGCCCAAGTGGAAAAGCAGGAAGGGGTAGCGGTGCGAGGGCTTGATGAGCCTCGGCAGACTCTCCGTCACATCGCAAACCTTAGCCCCTGGCAAGCAGCAGACTTCTCTGTTTTCCTGGTCAGGGCGGCAGATAGATGACTCAGTCCCCCTGAGGAGAGAGTCCCCGACCACCACCACCCATATTTAATAGCATAAATACATAACTGTACCTTTACTCTTTAATTTTATCAGTTGTACTCTTTCATAAGCTAAATAAATTGATCATCTTGAGTCTCTCATCTTAAAGTGCATTTGCCAGACCTCAAATCATCTTCTCTGAACCTGCTCCCATTTTTCAATTTTCTCTTTTCTCTGGTGCTCAGCTATAGTCTCACCAATCCACATTGCAGTATCTCACTGATGAGCAGACCATTGTCATGATAAACTCTAATGTGAACAGGAACTATATACAGAAATTAGGTGACAAACTTTCTGCTCTCTGTGTAGCTTCAGTCTGCAACTGCCCTATCCTGGACTTCTTTGTGTCTGCTCCCAGCAGGAAGTGTGTCCCAGGAAACCAAAGACTGTATATAGAGTGGTTTCAGAGTAGCAGCCGTGTTAGTCTGTATCCGCAAAAAGAACAGGAGTACTTGTGGCATCTTAGAGTCTAACCAATTTATTTGAGCATAAGCTTTCATGAGCTTATGCTCAAATAAATCGGTTAGTCTCTAAGGTGCCACAAGTACTCCTGTTCTTTTTGTATATAGAGCGTACAGGAAGCCTACACTTCCTGGAGAACTTATTCCACAGCACATCTTCCCATTTTAGATCCCTTTTTAATATGCCCTGAGTAATTTAATAGTGTTTTTGTTTAAATTATCAAACTATTACAAATACACTAACTGACTTAACTGTTCAGTTTGCTTAAACACAATGCTAACAAGTCTTGATCAGTCTTTCAGGGTGTTTCAGCAATCTTCCTAGTCTGCTGTATTGCAAGCCCTCTTTACAATCAAAAAAATATTACAATAAAGAAATTTGACTACTTTCCTAGTCTTTTCCTCACTATCACAGACTCCTTAATCATCCTTTGTTTTTGTCCTATATCTAGTAATTGAGAATTTATAGGTCTACGGTAGAGGAGTTCAGGAGGTGACTTTCCATATTGCAGTGGTTATCTCTATAGTTGAGCAGTGCTAAATGTCTATCTTCTCTTGTATCTATTGCTTTTTTGTGCAAGTTCTTCACTATATGTACTCCATATTCAGCTAATCCATTGGCTCTAATATATATGGGAAGATATACAGTGGTGAGCTGGAGCCAGTTCGCGCGAACCGGTTATTAAATTTAGAAGCCGGTTGTTAAAGGGGTGGGCAAACTGCGGCCCGCAGGACCATCCTGCCCGGGGAGGCTCCCTTGTGAATTTTTACTTACTCAGCAGGACTGCGAGCCTTCGGCAGCACTTCGGCGGCGGGCCCTTCACTCGCTCCGAGCCTTCGTCGGCATTCAGTGCCGCCAAAGACCCGGAGCGACTGAAGGACATGCTGCCGAAATGCCGCCAAAGGCTCGGAGCGACTGAAGGAACTGGTTCTTCAGCTTCTGGCAGTTCATCACTGAAGATATATATGTCTCATGTCATGATGAATGTCATACATGTTAGCAAAGTTCAGGAATTCCCTATTGTTGAACTGTGGTTGTTGTCAGTTATTACTGTTCTTGGAATTCCATGCCATGCAAATACAGATTTAATGTGCCTGACAACTGTTGCTGCTGTGGTATATTCAAGTGAGATTACTTCTGGGAAATTAATAAAGTAGTCCATTATAACTGGGTCTTATGATCATGTCTTCCCAAGTTGAACTTGTCAGTTCCAACTTTGTCCCAAACTCCAAGTTGTTTGCATGGTAACGCTGTTCCTTCTGCTAAGAATGTCTGTACTTTTGTACACCTGCTCACCATTTACCAGAAAGTTATTATTTCCTCAGTAAGTAATTGCAGATTTTCCATCATTTATGAAAGGCCTCTGATGATAGATGATACAGAATGATAGCAGAATCTCAACAAAGCCTTGCTTTATCATCATACCACACATGGTTATTTTGAAACCCTGATAACATATGCCTAGATTAATACTAGTGCTGCTATCTGATTTATTAATAATTTGTGCTGATTTTCTTCTTTCCTGCTCCCTCTCCCGTAATATGCTGTGTCTTAGCAACCTTTCATTTGCTCTTGGACAATTATAATTTAGTAATTAGAAATAATAGAACCTTTTGACTAGTTAAAATAATGTCTCTGCTCGTTTCTTAATTCATGTACAATCCAGACTCCCTATGATTAGGTGATCCTGATTTATCTTTTTCCTTGGACACTTAAATCTAAATATAAAATGAAATCTATCAAAGGCAGGCTGAAGTGAAGACATCCTTTTGTGGCAAAGAAAACCTCATCAACCAGAGAGAATTTTTTTCCCCTGCATAACACGCTGTGCCAGGTGAGAGGAAAAAAAGTATATTATATAACTGTCAGTTTTTATAACATCATAGGCTTTCATGAAGATTCAATATTCTAAGTGATGTCATAGCCGCCTCAGGAGGATGAATACTTGTATGCTGCATAAGATAGTGATTCATTACTATGATGGCACAGAAATGGAAATGCATTACTTACAGCATCGAGAGCTAACTCAGACTCGCTGGGATTTCAGTGATTCCATGTCAACTTGTCTTAGAACTGCTTTTAAGTCTTTTGTTCATGGAGGACATCAGAAAATAATGACATCAAAAACACATCGTGAGAGACAGTCTCTGCCCCAAAGATCTTACAGTCTAAATAGACAAGACAAAGGGTAGGGAGGGGAGTCAGAAGCACAGAGAAGTGAAGTGACTTGCCCAGGTCACGCAGCAGGTCAGTAGCAGGGCTGGGATTAGAACCCAGATTTCCTGACTCTCACAATCTGGTGCCCTCTCCACTAAACCTACCTGATTTGTGGCTGTAGACAGGTAGTTAGAGTCTTAAATGTTGGCAATGTATTCTCAGTTGAGACAGAACATTTAAAGGTTCTTTTAAAAGTCTTTGTTTTTTAAGATGTTCAATTATGTCAGATTTTAACCTGTAAGTCAAAAAGGGCAGGTCCTCGTGTCCTGTCCGAAACGTCCATATCCCCAGTTCCCGCCCCCCACCCACCTCCCTCCAGAAGGGGAAGAAAAAAATCTTCTCAGACATAAGGACTATTTGTATTAATTATTTTTTAAGAAGTGTGTGCACAGGATTTATTCCAACATAGATTATGAGGACTGGATTTTCTCGTTCAAAAGCATACTGATATATAACCATCAGCTGAAATAGGATCACATAGGCACATCCCAGTTAAATTAACTACAGATATCAGAGTAGCAGCTGTGTTAGTCTGTATCCGCAAAAAGGAAAGGAGTACTTGTGGCACCTTAGAGACTAAAATTTATTTGAGCATAAGCTTTCAGTTTATGCTCAAATAAATCTGTTAGTCTCTAAGGTGCCACAAGTACTCCTTTTCTTCTAACTACAGGTAGTAATCTAAAATCTTTGACCCTTTCCTAACTCTCTCTTGTATTTGTAGGTCCCATTTTTATTGCTACTCTCCCCACCACCCATCTTGCTCAATGAGGATTTGTTTGCCTGCTCAGTTTACTCTGTTCTCTATTTCATTCTATACAGAGATACCAGCAAAGAACGGTTGAAGGAAGCGTTGAGAGAGGAGCCTGCCACCAATGGCTTCTCACCTGCTAAACAAAGCAGCCTCCAGTGATGGCAAGAAAACATTATTTAAAAGCTGTCAACATGCAGGCTGATTTTAAAAACTGAGGACAACCCTGGCTGAAATGGGACTCCGAGCAATTATACCTAAATATGGCACCAGTTTTGACTTTAGAGTTTCCATTTATTGCAACATGTAGGAAATACAAAAACAAACTTTAAATAATATAAAAAGAAAAGGAGTAGTTGTGGCACCTTAGCGACTAACCAATTTATTTGAGCATAAGCTTTCGTGAGCTACAGCTCACTTCATCGGTAGCTCACAAAAGCTTATGCTCAAATAAATTGGTTAGTCTCTAAGGTGCCACAAGTACTCCTTTTCTTTTTGCGAATACAGACTAACACGGCTGCTACTCTGAAACCTTTAAATAATATAATTCTTACTGGCCTAACAGAGAAATAGAAACAAACAACCGAGAGACCATCCTTCACCATATGCCTGGCTTGTACATTTTGTAGCCTGACTGGCAAATGGTAAATCACTGTTCACATCTTAGGTAAATCCAAATATGACAGGTATCATGCATTGCAGATTAAAAGCTATCGATGTACACATACAATAATTAATACTTCACTTCATTGATTTGAGTTGCTGGTTAGTTTTAACATGCTGCTGTAATCGGATATATTCTCATTAAGGACTTAATCCAATTCCTATTCAAGTCAATGGAAAGAGACAGGAAAGGGAGTTGAAAGAGGCCCAAAGTGTTTGATAATCAGATTTCTTCACAACTGAAATACAGAATTGTCTTTAAAAGAATGTAAGAATTTACATGTAAACTTTCAAGTAGCTGTGATATGCAGAACACATGTTTACAAGAACCCATGAAGTGTTTTGCTGGTTTACTGAATCTGACACCAAACAGAAAAGCTATAAAGGCTCAAAAGCAACCTTTTGTTTGTTTGTTTGTTTACTTATTCTACTCACTAACTACATTTCCATTTAATTTGCAGCATACCTGACAAACCCACTTTGGGATTAAGACTCTTGTCCTTTGTTCCAAAAAGCCTGAAAAAATCTTAACTGTGATCTCACCCCTGGCCCCTCCAGACTCCTTTGAACAAGATTTCACTGCAAAAGCCACCGCTCCAAACAATGTGCTGTTTCCCACCTACAGGAATCTTAAAAATAATACTCTTTCCAACAACTGCTAGAGGATGCCAAGTACAAGACAAATTTTAGATTTACATCAAGAAATCCATGCCAAAAATTAGTGACATTCCCCTTAAGAAAAAAGTTGAACTGTAACCATAAACACGTTGAAATACAGCATATGTAAAATCTTACTTTGGTTTCTTCAGAATCTGCTGATGTCCACCGGACTTCTCACCTAAGGAAAAAAGACAGAATGATCAAGTTTTGGGAAATGCCTAATATATTTTCCATTAGAGAGTTTCTAAAAGAAGGTCAAGAACAAGCAACAACATTTTTATATTTTACCTTGAATCTCAGCTGCCCACTGAATGCATCCGATGAAGTGAGCTGTAGCTCACGAAAGCTCATGCTCAAATAAATTTGTTAGTCTCTAAAGTGCCACAAGTACTCCTTTTCTTTTTGCGAATACAGACTAACACGGCTGCTACTCTGAAACAGTACATGTTAGTCATTCAGTATCTAACAGCAAAGGATACTGACTGATGTTTTTACAGTGTGCGTAGAAGAAAAGATATTTTCATTCATTTATATAAAGCAGACAACTATTTGGGTTACAAATAAAACAAAGTCTGACATATAAAAGAGAAAACAAAATCCTCTGTAATGAATTACCATCACCTTCCACATGTTAGTCTATGAAGAGAGACATAATACCTGCTTTATATGCATGATATTACATACTCCAGGCTAGCAGGTAAGGATAATCTGTGTGTACTCTTTGGACTCAATCAACAACAATTTTTATGGTCTTTTGGGAAATACAGGTCTGACTGTATACATAGCCCTGAGCATTAAGGACCTGACCCAGTGCCCAGTGAAGTTAATACAAAGCCTCTTGTTGACTCCATTGGACTTTGGATCAGGCTCTAAGAGAAGGATTAATATTAAAAAGGTGCATTTCATTCTCACTGACCAAATGTATTCAGTTCCAAAGTATACTACAGATGACAGACTCTACATTCAGAGGCAAAGTTCCTTCAACTTAAATTCCTCTTTTGTGAACAGTAGCTACAGTCTTTAAAATCGGTCTCCTTTAAAACAAAAACATTACAAAGAAAAGAAATACAAAAGCATTGACCTAAACTTTTCAGCAGAGGAATGGACATGAGAAGCGCTCAGATATTATTGTACTAATTATAGAGCAACTACTGGAGCTGACTGGAAATTTTTCAGTGAATAGATTTTACTGATAGAAAAAATTTCTTGTGCTCACATTTTTGCCAAAAATACTGACATTTTCCCAACCAGCCTTAAAATGTCCCTAGAGAGAGAGAGGTAAGTTGTGATCGTTAGTGGTACATTCAGAAACTTACACAGTTCTGAACCACCTTTGATTAATCAAATCCAATTTTTTTTCCTGCAAATTTTGTAAGGCATAAATACACACTGAACTGTCAACAGTAAATAATATTTGGATAGTACCGTGAATGTCATGCTAACTAAACACATGGGGAAGGCTCTCTAAAGCTGATGCAGTGAGGTGTAACTTGTAACACTGCAAGGACTGAGTCCAACGTAGGGCAGGCAGTACTCTATAATAGCGCCTCCCTCCTTCCAAGACCCTGCCAACAGGAGCAGATTTAACTCCAGTAATGCAAACCCCAAGCATTCAAGTATGAGTCAGGCCTCCAAATATCTTGAGGTTGGCTTTAAAATAGTGAGTTTAAAAACAAACAAAAACAATAGATTTTAGGCTCTCCCCTTCCTCCCCCGGAAACCGTTTCTGAGCCTTTAGGGTGCCCTTGGGTCATGTTCTCAAGTTTTTTCTCAGAAACCATGAGGGTTAGTAAGATGTGGTCTTTGTTTGTTTGTTTTTTAAACGAAAGCTGAGATTCTCATGTAATGACTAGACTTCAGGAACTGGGGCTTTAAGACAAACACCAAATATCATGAGACTCACAATAAAATTGTAAGAGTTGACAAAAATGTAACTCCTGTCAGGGGCTCCACAAAAACTCCAGAGGAAGAAGTTACTGCAAAGAGAAGCAGGGCACTCCCTGGCAAAAACCCCTTCTTGATCATCCTTGGATCAGGCTGCCCTGCCTATCACCCAAAGCAAGGGAGGCTATGGCTAGTTTCTACAGTTACATTTTCCTCTCCAGTGCATTTTCTGTTACTGGAGCCCTGCCTAGAGCATGGGAACATGGGTATGCCTTAACGGGACCACTCTGAGCCTGCTACCAGTTTGTGCTGCCTCTTTCGTGACCCCATCAACAGCACTGGCCAATCAGGGGGATTAGCAGCAGCAGGACGAGTCACTGCCACAGCCAGTCATTTCTCATTCAGGATGAGGGCTGGTAGGAGCAGGAGGAGAAATGGGAGGGGGATGCTCAGGAGGGACAGGTCCAAGGAGCTGTTTCTGCAGCAGCAGCAGAGGGCCAGAGGCCTAAAGAGATCAGGAACATCACTCCACCCCAGGAAGCCAGCAGGACTGGTAGCAGCCATCCAGGAGGAGAGGCAGCCCAGGAAGAGGAGAGTGCACCCCAGCACTGAGTGCATTAAAATACATACATTTTGCTTGAAAAGAGACCACTTAAAAAGTGCTTGTCTTAGGGGAAATTTTCACAAGAAACGTTTGAGTTGTGAATTCATATAAAAATGAAGAGACAAAAAATTAAACACCATTTCTGAGAAGTTTTGCATATTATCTGTTCAGCATATGGTAACGTGGCTTTTGATTTCACTGCTGTTTCCCCTCATTCCCCAGCTGCACTACTCTAATAAGTAATAAATAATAATAATTTCTATTTAACTACAAAACAATTGGGAGTTTGTGAACATATTACTACTCTAGCTGTTCCTTTCAACACTATGTCTCCACATCTGCCTCACTAGTAATTCTTCAGGGAAAAAGCTAAAGGGTCTGACCCTGAAAGGACTTACATGCCTGAGTAATTTTACTCATGTAAATAGTCCCACTGAAGTCCTGCTCACAGGATCAGAGGCATAAAATAGCCATGAATTAACTTTTTCCAGTAAGCGTGCTAGCGGTAGGGGAACTCAGCTTATGTGAGCTGCAGCCTAATTTGGGGTAGGTATTTCCACAACAACTAAAAGAGGAATTAAAGACAGCAATATTTTTAGAAAAAATTAATTAAATATGAAAAGAAGCTGCTGTTGCTCAAATAAAATATTTAATGGGCTGGCTGTGGATATAATATTTATTATATTCAGAAGCTAAACATTTATCAATATAAATCAAGAATGGTCTTTCTTTAGATAAAATGGGTAAACAATTTTGCACTGCTTCATGCACAGCTGTATCTTCTATAGTGCCTGCCACTGTAGTATCTAATTATCTAACTTCTGCTGCCCTTGGGGACCTCTGCAGCTGTAGAGAACGGGTCAAGATTTGCCCCTTTTATACATATTTTGGCTTATGTTCTTTCAATAAAAGTAACATCATCTAATTTGTTTTCTGGATATTCTCAAGTATTTCTCTCCCCTTCATGCATATTTATCCTCCTCTCTATTCACCAACACCCACCATTCTAAAAATCCTGGAGTCACTGTACTTATTTTACACTGTAGTCATGTCTGCTTCACTTCCACCCAGTCCTCTCTCTTTAATGCTCCCACACAGTCTCCTTCTTCCTACTCAATCTTGCAGCTCCCCGTTTTTGGAACAATTTCCCTCTTCCTTAGCACCAAGTGACCTGCCTCCTCTGAACATACACTTCTTTCACGCAGCCTTTCAGTGAGGACCTCACCCATGAGCCACTCTGCTCCCATTTTTTCATTTGATGTTTCTTGCTTATATTATAGTCATGTTTGTTATGGTCCAATCATACAGTTTAGTGAGGCAAAAATTCCTATTAAAAGACAAAGGGCCAAATTCAGCCCTGGCCACAACTGGCTGCGGCTCCATTAACTTCAATAGAATTGCACCTGCTTAATCTAGATCTGAATTGGGCCCACTGATTTTCAGTGGGCAATTTTGACCAAGTCAGAATGAAGGACTGCAGAATTGGGCCCTTAGATTTCAAAATAGCTGGGTCAGAGAACTTTTAACATTTCTGCAAAGCACATTGTTCACTTAAGATGAAATTCACCACATGCCGAGGGCCAACACGAGGCCTATGCACCACTTACTTCCCACTCAACACTTCAGTCCTGGAAATATTTATGAACATCTTAACATCATGCACATCAGCAGGCTGACCTTAATGGGGCTCCTTAAATGTGTAAAGTTAAGCACTGGCATGAGTATCTGGAAGATTCTGGCTGAAGTCCTCAGGATAGGCTTTGTGATGGCTCTCTCTGCTGTGACGAATTTTACCCTTACAATGCATTTTGAATGATTAAGTATAATAATACCCTCTTCAGGAAAAAGTATCTAAGATTGATCTTAGTGTAGCTGAGGCTTGATCAGTGACATGTAAATCCTTAAATCCCCCCCTCTTTATTTTGCTTTCCATCTCTCACTGTGTCACATTACAGCACTTAGTTTCTGGGTTTGTTTCACTGCAACTAATAACTTTACTGGGGAGCGTGACAAGATTGTTCCATTTAGTCTGTGCTCCCTATTTCGCTTCATTTTTCCCAAACGTATTACTTTCCATTTTTTCATATCAGATTGTATTTCCATTTCTTGGTCCAGTCTCCTAAGAGATCTGTATCCCTCTGGATCTAGTTATAGTGTTAACCATTCTGTGTCTTACTTCCAATGTAATGAACCTCATCCAGATCTGTACCTAATCAAGAGAGATCCCCAGAACCATTTACTGCCTGCTCCCTTCCAGCTAAAGGGGAAAAAAATGAAGAAAAAAAAATCAACAAAAATGCGCACTCTGTTTTTAATCCTCTTCTCTAACCAAAAGGTTATAATGATGATGATATTACAACTTAACCCTTCATCTTTCTTATGGAAACTCATTAAATGCTTTTTGAAAACCTAAACCTGTAAGATCCAATGTCATTTCCTCCTTCTGTGATGGCAATGATATGGTCGGTTCCAAAACCTGTTGAATTTAATGGAAGACTCCTATTGGATTCAAGTGGGCTTTGGCTTGGGCTCTTAATGAACAAAAATAGTTAATTAAGCAAGAGTTTACTATCATAGATCTATGGTGGAAGTCTCCATCCCAAATGGTATCTTTCCTTTTCTTCCCTTATTAAAGCCTAAAAACTGTACCCAGTTGTTTTCCCTAAAGTGATAAATCATGTTTCCTCTAATATTGTTTCAAATACTTTTCCCCAAAAGAAACAAATAGACTACAGTATTAATGCCATGTCTCAATTATTTTCTGTATAATAGTACTACAGTATGTGTGCCATTTCCAGTCCTTAGGAAATTGCCCATTCCTCAAAAACCAATGTAGCAATGATCTAGAACATCACTGATTTCCTTCAATATATCGCTGTTTAACTTACTTTCTCTTGACACTAGAAAATGCTCTAACCCTGAATGGTTGTCCAGTGGGATAAGGGGATTGTGAAATTCCCTGTTCCTTGAGTACCATTGCAAAAGGGCTAAGCTAAAATTGCAGTCTGTGTCCTCAGAACCTAAGTTGAATACAATGATAGAATACAGAGAATGCCGAAGGAGGTTGTTTATAGTCACAGGAGCTGGCCAGCAGGCTTTGAAATCTATTATTTTTTTCAGGAAACCCTGAGGGCTGATTTCAAAATATATTGGCTGGCTCTCCTGATTATCCAAACTTTTTGGATGTCACCTGGACATTTTGATAATTGCGGTTCTAGCTTAGGAGATGTTTGTGTACACACACACACACACACAAAAAGAGAGAGATGTGCTATATTAT